>NC_133666.1:556747540-559620040 GCF_037893015.1 Macrotis lagotis | reverse complement strand
CACTTCACTGAGTACAATTTGTACTCTTGGGAGAAGTAAGCAGTTGTGTGTTTTATCGTTAGCTCTGGGTCTGATATGAAGAAGTTAAACCTTGCCCTGAATTTATCTTTCCCTTTCCCCCAACCAAGAAGCAGCATGTATTATTGGATAGAGGGCCTCCTTTGTAATCAAGAAGACTTGAGTTCAAATTCTGTTTCTGACACATATTAACCATGTGAGCAGGAACAAGTTATCTAATAATATGTATTGAAGGTAAAATTAAGTTTTTTATTATTATCATCATCAACATTATTATTATTATTATTATTATTTTGGAAGGAGAGATAAAATAGTTGATGAACTATACATGACTGTGTGATTCTGGCCAAGTCACTTAATCACCCACTGCCAACTCTCTGAGAGTATAAATTGCCAAGAATGTACCACTATTCATTGGTGTTGGGAGTTTCCTATATTCTCTAGCTGTTCCCCCGTGCCTGGAACATACTCTCTCATCCACTCCAACTACTGATCTCACTAGCTTCCCTTAAGTCTCAACTAAAGTCCCACTTTCTACAGGAAGCCTTCCACAACCCCTCTTAATTTCAGTGCCTTCCATCTGTAAATTATTTCCTATTTAACCTGTACTGTATGTAATTTGTATCATACAGATTTGTTTGCAAGTGATCTCCCCATTAGACTATAAACTCCTTTAGGGCAGGGACTGTCTTTCACCTCTTTTTGTATCCCCAATACTTAGATAATGCCTGGCACTGTTTAATAAATATTTATTTAATGAATACCAAATAAATTACAGATCCAAGCCTAATCCACTCAGACGCATAATACATAAGCTTCAGATTTCAGATATAAATTATAGGGAAGGTACTTCCATATGAGAGTACACCTCTTACACTTACAAAGCCCTTCTCCACAAAGAAATCTAGCTATGCCAAGACCACTCTGGCTACTTCAACTTTTGCAGCTTGTGGCCTTTTCTAGTCAATGCAAAGGACTTTGCCTGACTCTTAGCAAGCCTTTCAACATCATCAAACATTTCAGTTCCTTAGGTTCTGTGTAGTTCTCCATTTGGTGTTTCCTTGACTAATGCAGTGCTCAATCACTTAAATGACTTTAAAAAAAAATCTTCGAGAGCTATTGTGGCCTACATCATCCCCTACCTCATGCCCCTGAATCCTTAATAAAATTATGTGAAAATTTTATCATGCTCTGCCTATTGGATAAAACTAAATAAATAACAGTCAACTTGTTTTTATTAAACACTGGGCACTATGCTAAGCACTAAGGATACTAAGAAGGGACAGAAACAAAGTCCATACTCTCAAGGATCTCATCATCTAAAAATGTAGACAATATGCAGTTATATACAAAATAGATTATAATCCCAGAGGGAAGGTTCTAATATCAAGAAAGACCTGGAAAGTTCTTGCAGAAGTTGAGCCTTGAATTGAAGCTTGAAGGAAAGCTATGGGGAGATGAGGAGGGGAAGAATTCTAGGCACAAGGGACAGTCAGTCAGGAAATGGAGTATCATGGTCAGAAAACAGAAAAAAAAGGTCAGCAAGTGTCCGGAGTTACTAGATCACAGAGTATATAAGGTAGAAGATTGAAAAAGAGGGAGTGGACTATTATAAAGCCTGAGGATTTTTGTATTGGACCCTGGACATAACAGGGAGGTACTGGAAATCACTGAATGGAAAGGAGAGTGACCTGGTCAGACCTGCCCTTTTAGGGAAATCAGCTTGTCAGCTGAATGGGTTAATAAGAATGGGAAGATGCTTGGGGTCAGAGCAAGAGTTTTACAATTCCCCTATTGCTCAACTTGTCCCAATTCCTTTCCTTCATCATGAAAACCAATAGAGAAGCTGTCAAGGATTAGAATCACTGTCTAAGGGAACTTGAAGATAAAAGTAGCTCGTTCCCTTCAGTTACTTCAATTTCACAGTAGCACAACATATAATCATTTTTGATGATCAAACATTAGCAAATATTTGAGAGTCCTATCCCCAAAACAAGACCCCAACAATATACACTGACTACAATACCATCTCCACAAGAATTTCTTACATAACAAAAACTAGTTGAGGACTTCAGTTTCTTCATTGTTAAAATAAGAGGATTGGACAAGATGATTTTTAATACCCCCTCATGCTATAAATCCTACATTTATGTTGCTCCCTGAACACAATCAGAAAGAATCATATGTAGGCCTAAAATATATCTAAATAAATTGATCATCAAGAACAGCCTAGATCTTAATACTAATCCTAACTCACTTAGGCAGCTAGGTAGTTTAATGGATAGAGCACTGAGTCTAGAGTTCATGGAGACATTCAGCCTTAAATACTTATTAGCTATGTAACCCAAGGCCAATCACTTAACTTCTATCCACCTCAGTTTTCTCATCTGTGAATTGAGTGTGAATTGAGGAAAATAATGGTACATGCTTCTCAAGATTGTCAAGAAAATGAAATGAGGCATTTGTTAAAGCACTTTGTAAACGTTCAAGATGTTTTACAAATATTAGCTATTATTCTTTAATATCTTATTGATAGTATCTCTGCCAACCAAACAACTCACACATAATGTATATGATAGTATCATCCTGATTCATATCTGACCCCTGAACCCAGATGACTCTGGAGGAGAAAGTGAGACTGGTGACTTAACACAGTACCCCCTCATGGGATGCTTGTCATGATATCACTTCCCTGATGTCATAGTTTTCTTTGAAAACAAAGGACAAATATAATGTATGTGTATATGTATGTATGTACATATGTAGGTATGCGTATAAGTATACTGAAACAACCAGCTACCTATCTAATGGTTATAATGCTATATTTTGAGTCGGGAAGAAACCAGCTTCAGACACTTATTCTATGATCCTAGGCAAGTCAATTAACCTCATCATGCCTTAGTTCCCTCTTTTGTAAAATATGAACAATGATTATACCTACCTCATAGAGTTATTGGGATAATTAAATGAAATTATATTTATAAAGTGATTTGCAAACTTACAGCACTATAAAATGCTTGCTAGTTTTATTCTCATCAGTCATCCAATAGTTCCCAAAATAATGTACCACTGGGTGAAGTTACCAGGAGATGTCTCTATGATCACCACCTCATAATTATATCTCCCCTCAATATTTATGCATGTACAAATAATAAACACAGAAAAGGAGGAAAATAATAAAATATTTTAATTGAAACCAAAATTGGAATGAAATATACAGAACAAACTAACAGGTCAGCCGCTTAATGATGGGTTTTGATGCTTCTAAGATAGATAGCCAAAGTAATTTAACTTAATGAAAATGAAGTTGAACTAAACCAAAGGAAATGAAAAACTTCCAAATGCTGCAAATAACAAATTAAAGAGTAATTGGAAAATATTTAATATATTAAATAAAAATACAACATAAATAATAATTTGTGATTTTCCAATTCAATGTAGGCTACAGGAAGCTCATTTCTATTTTAGTGTGACACTAGACAATGTCTATCTGGTCACTGCTAACTAAGAATTTTGATTCCACCCACCGCTCACATCAATCTGTTCCCTTATCCAATTCCTTTCTAAATGTCTATCTGATTGAGAATCTTGTCCTGAAAATCATCAGATGACATTGACCTGGCCAGCTTATTAACCCTTTGGGTCATTTTCCTGTAAATCTTCCCTCAGTAGTCTTTTATCTTTACCTTCTCTGTCACCTAATTTCATTACTCCTCTCCATAGATGATAAACAATCTCTGAATCTGAATCTGACTCACTCCTCAGAAGAAGTGGATGAGAAGCCTATAAATTTCCCCACTACAAAGACCTGTACTCTTTTGCTGCCCTCTATCAAAATGAGTTCAGCTTTTCCAACCCCCATGATTTTAGTAACTCATTAATTTCAATTGCAATGACTCCCACAATTGGAGTGTATGTTGTATGATGCTGATGGAGTATTTTAAAACATCTTTCATGATGACCAGAAATCCTCTCCTGGAATGTGGAATTCTCATATCATCTATTTACAGGACATATAATCTTTCAGAAAATAAATTTCCCCACTTTCAAAGGTTCAGGACATTTTCTCATACAATCTCTTGAGAAAGTAATTTTGGAGGAGACAAAGGTAGATATATTCATTTCAGTTATCATCTTGGAATTCAAAAGGGTCCACAGAGGTCCATGAAGAAAGAATACTAGCTCTAGATTTGAAGGATCTGGATTCAAATCCTATCTTTAACAGCAAGCTATTTTAAACTGTTTGGCCCTCATTTTTTTTTCATTTATATAATGAAGGATTGGAAGTCTTTGAGGTCCTTTTAGATCTATCCAGCTCTAAAACTATAATACCATTATCCTCGATCATTCCCTCCAAACGTGAACAGACTTCTTGATATTATTAATAAGATATTTCTTGATGTATCTCTTATACCTATTCATATGCAGGATGCTCACTCCTATCTTTAGAAAATTCAGAATAGGAAGACTGTTTCCTGATGGCCCATTTCTCCAAGGAGAAGCTGCCTGAATCAAAGAGGAAAATACCTGGGGCTAAACTCTTTTAATAATAACACTCTCAAAATGTTAAATAGCAGAAGCCTTGGGATAAATCTAAGGGGACTTACAGCTACTCTCTAACCAAGAGGCCTCATTATTGACTATTTAATCATAATTACCCATTCATTGCATCTGGAGATGGCTCCAGAGGAGAGAGTGAAGCTGATGACTTTGCACAGCCCTCCATCACTTAAATACAATTCACTTGCTTGTCATGGCATCACCTCCCCAATGTCATGGTTTTCCAAAATGAAAACCAAAAAACATCATACTCTCTCCCTCCCTCCCCCCTTGTCTTCTGTAAACATAGGAAATCATACCATTATTTGTGGGTACTCTGTCCAAAGGAATATACATTTTGATGACTGAAATGCCACAAAATATCTTGGGGTTTATGAAGGACATTTTTTTTAAGGACCATGCCTTAAACCCAAATAATTCTGGCACTTATTGATTGGCCAATGAGGTCCCAGCCCAAATCTCATTTGGGCATTGTTTGGGTTATGATAGCTCAGAGTAAGGGTAAATAGCAATTGTTTCTATTTTGGACAGAAACCCTAGTAAAAGAGTTCATTCTTTGCCTCATTTTTTTACCTGGCCTTCAACACTGAATGCACATTGCCTCAGTCAACCTGAGACCTGGGAAAAGACCTTAAAAAGGACAAAGTCTTCCACTGCATTTGGGTTATCTCCAACTTGTCTTGATCTATAACTTTCCACTGGCTCAGGAGTAGAGAGTGCACAGTACTCCCTCATTTAAATCCAATTCATTTGCAAGTCATGACAACACCTTCCTATTCTCATGGTCTTCTTCAAGAATAAAGAATCAATGTGTCAGACTAGAGAGTGAACTAGAAGGTAAGTGAGCAGTAGGTCTTATACAAAGATCTTTGCAAAATAGCAAACAAACCCACTTATTCAAACCAAATAACAAACAGAAATTGTAGAAGCTCTACAAATTAGAATATATCAAAGAAAGCACAAGATTAAATGAGTTTTTCAGCTGGGAGTAAAATAAAATATCAACTCAGGAGAGAGAATGGTAAAGGAATGTTTCCCAACAGTCTCCAGAATCACAAGTCCTGAAGGTCTTGAAACATGATAGGGTTGAGTCTCATACATGTGTCTAGCTTGTTGCTCTCCAGTGCACTATGAAAACTCCTTTCTTTCTCTACTACTTTCCTAAAAATCCTTTATCCATGTCTCTCCAAAGAGTTTGGATCTAACCATTTGGAAATCAAGTCACTTTTATCTATGAGAAAATATGTAAAATTGCTCCAGGTTTGGGGGAAAAGGGATGGGTACTTACAAAAGTAAATTCAGAGTAACTTGGGAAAGAAGGATAGACTATTAATAAAATATTAATAAATTAATAATAATTAATTAATTCAAAGAATCAAGGAAATAGCACCAAGACTGAGCTTTGAAGGAACTAGGAATTCCAAGAAATATGAGTAAGGAGAAAAGTTGCTCCTGGTTGGAATAAACAAAAACATTGTCTAGAAATGGAACGTCTGCTTCATTGCAACCAGTAGACAGGTAATTTATCTAGCAGATAGAATGAGTGGGCTCCAGATTATGTAAAACCAAATAGAGGAATTTGCATTTGACTCGACCCCAAAACTGAAGTTTCTTTACCAAGAGAGAAACATATTTGCACTTTTGGTATATCAATTTAACAGCTATGTGGAGAATATATTGCATAGAAACAACACTGGAGAGGGACAGAGCCAAGATGGCAACAGGAGGAGAGCTTCTCTTAGGTGCTCTCTCTCTATATATAATATTTCAAAACTACTAAAATAAGGACTCTAACTAAATTTTCAAGAGACAGAACCCACAGAGGGATCCAGTGAGGCAGTTCTCCAGCCCAAGGTAACCTGGAAAATAGTGGAAAGGCTCCGCTCCATGGGGTCAGAGGGACAGCCCACCAGAGTGAAGGAACTTCAGCCTCCCAAAGGCAGCCCTAGGGCACCTGGGAGCCACGGATCATGGCAGCGGGGTCAGTTTCCTGACCTACACCCTGGGGAGCAATGGGCACAACTGGGGGAGGGGGTCTCTACCAGAGCAAGCTTGTGAAGCCCAGCCCTCAGGGCAATCAGGGAGCAGTGGTGGTCACAGCAGCCCAGATCTGGGAAACAGAAGCAGGTGGAGCCGGTAAGCAGGAACCCCCAGGCAACTGAGCCTTGAGTGCCCGACATACTCAAGGTAGGGGAGTGGAGAGAGAATTCTGAGGTCTGTCCTATGTACCTGGAACAGGACTCTGGGGCTTTGCCCACATTCAGATCCTGATCACAGTCTAGGACCCCCCATAGAACAGCAGGGCCCCCCCATTTCAGTCCCATGGCAGAAGGGTGCACTTGTGGTCATTCACAGACCAGGAGGGAAGACAGAGCTTCACATACTGAGATCCTTGTGGGGGATGCCCCAATAATCCTCAAAAGCTCAGGAAGCACCCTAAAACCAGGCACAGGCTGGGGAAATGAGTAAACAGAGAAAAAGGAGGAACACCATTGAAAAATACTTTGCCTATGATCCCAAGAAGGATCAAAACACTCAATCTGAAGATGAGGAAGTACAAGCTCCTGCATCTAAAGACTGCAAGAAAAACAGAAATTGGGCTCAGGCTATGACAGAGCTCAAAAAAGACTTTGAAAATAAAATGAGGGAGTTAGAAGAAAAATTGGGTAAAGAAATGAGAGAGATGTAGGAAAAACATAAAAATGAAGTCAGCAGCTTAGCCAAGGAGATGCAAAAAAAAAAAAATGCTGAAGAAAATAAGTTAAAAACGAGCATAGTCAAATGGATAAAACAGTTCAAAAAGTTATTGAGGAGAAGAATGCTTTAAAAAGCAGAATTGGCCAGATGGAAAAAGAGATAAGAAAGCTCTCTGAGGAAAAGAAATCCTTCAGATGTGGAATGGAACATAGGGAGGCTGCTGATTTTACGAGAAATCAGGACATAATACTTCAAACCAAAAGAATGAAAAATTAGAAGAAAATGTGAATCATCTCACTGAAAAAACAACTGATATGGAAAACAGATTCAGGAAAGATAATTTAAAAATTATTGGGATGCCTGAAAGTCATGATAAGGAAAAAAGCCTTGACATCATTTTTAAAGAATTCCTACAGGAAAATTGCCCAGATATCCTAGAAGCAGAGAGCAAAATAGAAATTGAGAGAATCTACTGATCTCCCCTGGAAAGAGATCCAAAAAAAAAACAACCCCCAGGAATATTATAACCAAGTTCCAGAATTCCCAAGTCAAAAAGAAAATATTGCAAGCAGCCAGAAAGACATAATTCAAATATTATGGAGCTGCAGTCAGAATTACACAGGACTTAGCAGAAACTACATTAAAGGCTTATAGAGCCTGTAATATAATATTCTGGAAGGCAAAAGAGCTCAGAATGCAACCAAGAATCAACTACCCAGCAAAAGTGAACATCCTCTTCCAGGGAAAAAGATGGACTTTCAATGAACCAAGGGAATTTCAAATGTTCCTGTTAAAATGGCCAGAGCTGAACAGAAAATTTGATCTTCAAATACAGGCCTCAGGTGAAGCATAGAGAGTGGAGGAGAAGGGTAAAAATGAGGGACTTAATGATGATAAACAACACTGGAAACAGGAAGAGCATAGGAGACTACTGCAATAGTCAACAAGAGAGGTGATGAGGACCTACCCTAGATGGATAGCTCTGTAAGTGGAATACAGTTGGAATATATATATATATATATATATAGATATATATATATATCTATCTATCTATATATATCTTCACTATGATACACTGCCTCCAAATCTAAAGGAATAAACAAAAAGTAAAAGCAGCTCAAATCCCATTGCATGGGACCTTTCTTGATTGCCCCAAAAGATTGTCTTCCCTCCAAAATTATCTTGAATTTAACTACTTTGTGTGTGTGTGTGTGTATATGCTGCATATCTTAGTTAAGTTTTAAATTTTAATAACTTCAGAATTATAAATGCTATAAATTTACAAAGGTATCATTTTTAAAGCCTAATTATTTCTTTTCTTATTATGTGAAATTTCAATAATTTTTATTTTGATTAATATATTATGTAATTAATACAGTTAGGAGGAATATGGGGAGTGTTTGGGTTCCAAAAGAATGAAGGGAGAATTGTTATTTTACATCACAAAGACTGGGGTCTGCCTGTATTGTTGACTATGGACAAGTATATGAGTTAAGACAAAAGATTTAGCCTTAATCAGATCAGAAAAACTTGAGATTAGGCCAGATCTGGCCCATCTAGTTCTGAGTTAATCTAGGGTCTTTGTCCTTCTCCTTTGTACATGCTCAAGGAGGTAGCTGTGAGCAGGATGGGGAAAACATATGGGGACAAATGTATCAATTAGATTTTGAACCCAGCCAATGATTGGTGTGAAAGAACAGGAACATAGACTTTCAAGATGCATATAAGACCTAACATTTCCAGGATTCCTTACCCCTCTCCCCTTGAGACATGCCATTTATTAAGAGGTCTCAATATAAAATAAAAACCATTTTAAATGCTCTGACTAAGTATTAACAAGCCTTTTATAACAATAGTTATATATTATAATGTTAATATTGATAATAATGGGAATATCCCATCATTATTCTTTCTGTGACAATTCCTGCGTGGGACATTTGTGCAGGCTGGTGGGTTGGTAGAGGAGGTCCTCTTACTCAACCATTTCAATCACCTGATGGAGATTAAATAGCTTGCCTAGAGTCATACTGTAACTAAGTGTCTGAGGCTGCATTTGAACTCCAGTTGCCTTGGCTATACAACTATCAACTTCAGAGCCAGTATATATCCAAAGGAAAACCTGAACCCAGGTCATCTTGACTCCAAGACCAATCTTTTAACCTAATTACATACACACACACACACACACACACACACACAGACACACAATAATAACAACAACAATAATAATGTTTGTCCTTCGTTCTCAAAGAAGATCATGACATCAGGAAGGTGCTGCCATGACATGCATGTGAATTGTATTTGAGTGAGGGGATGCTGTGCTAAATCACCAGCCTCACTTTCTTCTTCAGAGTCATCTGGATCCAATGGTCAGAAAAGAATTAGGATGACTGGAGAAGGCTCTGGATGCAAGGCTATCATAGTTAAATGACTTGCCCAAGGTCACACAATAAGCATCAAATGTCTGAGACTAGATTTGAACTCCCATCCTCCTTACTCCAACACTAGTGCTCTATCCCCTGTGCCACCTAGCTGCCGACAAACATTATGGTACCTCTAAAAATACTAGTGATGATAATAATGATCATGTTGGGGAGGAAAACTGTAATTTGTGAAAAGATGTGTGTGGTTATCTAATATAATCTGATAAAAATGACATTGAGGTAATGAAAAATATAATTGATAATTTTAAGGATATGAAATAAAATATTACATTAACAACTTAAAGGACGGTAATCTTAGACATTGCTTATAATTATATGTGTGTGTGTGTGTGTGTGTGTGTGTATAATCATATATATAAATATATTCAGAGATAGGAAGATACTTCACAAATTACCCAAGACCCTAATTTTACATTACAAAAAACCAAGGTCCTTAAAAGGAAAATGCTTTTTCTAAATCATTACAATACTATTTGAAGGAATTAGAAACACCACTTCCAACTCTAAGCTTAGTCTCTGGCCTTACCTAAAATTCACTTTGGATCTGATGTTTCACAATGGTGTCACATCAGAACTTCACAAATTCAAGTTCATAGGTTGTATCCATAAATGTGGGCATGATCAAAAGTTAAGTTGCCTTCTTACAGAAATAACCAGTTTTACAAGGAGAATTGAGCCCAAACAGTAGAATAGGTTAAAGTATAATCCAACATCTCACAGCCTCCTCTTAATAGATAACAGTATCCTTCCTACTCAGGAACTGCTCTCTACCAGTTCACATACAATAGAACAAAGTTATGGTCTATGTTACCATGTACCAAGAGCCCTGTGGGGAAGAGCTCATGTCCCTATATGTAGGAAGACAAAAAGAAACTATCCAAGAAAGACCCTCTGAGAGTTGCTACCACAGGTGTCATTTTCCTAATGAATTGTGGCTAGAAGAATTGTGGCTTGAAGAAAATAACAAAGAAAGAGTTAGTAAGCCTCCAACCATGGTTGCCAGGACTCCTAGTAACTGTTTTCTGTCCACTTGTAGGGTAATGTCAAAGTTTTTTCACAATAGGTAATTCTATTCACCAGAAATTGTTTTCACAGTTTCCTGCCAGACCAAGTTCTGGGGGAAAGGATGAACAAGGGCCATCTGCTCGACAGATTTTGTGTCACATCAGTCATCTCATAATGCAGAACCTCTCCCTCAAAATCTCATGCTGAACTCACCCCACCTGCCCAGTTCTATTAGAATAATGCTATCTATTTGATACACAACACCTGGTCTAACCTCAGGACAGGGAAACTATGGAAACTAACTACAGCATTTTTAACAAAAAGCAGAAAAATAAGAGAAGGTTGGTAACTACCTAAAACATGGATAATATACTTAAATTATTGTTTGCTGAGTTTATTTGCTCTCTGAATATTTTGTTCAGTCATTAGCCATTTGCATTTGGATTATCTGTTGAATATACAAAACTATTCTTTAAAATTTATGAAAATTCTAATTTGTTTTATCAATTATTATATCTATAAGAATAAAATATAACTTTCCTCTTTTAGAAGTTTTCAAAGAAAACCTGTTTCTCTGACATCAAATTTCTCATCTCAAATTTCAAATTCTGAAAAAAATATTAGAATCATGTTAGGAACTGGTTTGTGTGGGAACATTGTAAATTATCTTCACCTGGTGTTTTTGAACATCAGAGCCTTGTTTAACTAAGTGCCATGGGAATGGACATGGATTAGGGTCTGGAAAAGTATTTAAGCACTGGTGTTTTGGTAAAGAAACAGAGCACTTATAGATCTTGAGGGAGAAACTTGTCTCCTGCCCCTCCAATGTTCACCTGGGGAAGATTGAGGGAGTCCAGACAGGGATTTTACATATGGCATCCAACAAGGACTAAACATATGGCACCTTTAAAGGAATATAAAGGCAGTGTTATCTGAGTAAAGTCTGGAAGAAGGACATAGCAGATACAAGCAAGAGAACCAGGCAACATCCCTGAGCGGAGGACTCTGGAGAAAGTAACAGATTGATTTGTTACTTAGGGGGCTGATTTTAAATAAAGAGGAACCAGGGAAAATGAGAAAACAATTAGGTATTTAACATTGAGGAGTCAGCAGGAAGTAGAGTCTCTGAAGCAGTGCCCCAGGGGATGAAGCTTCTTGCCCAGCAGAAGTCCAAGCCAGAGCCATGCTAGTTGCTCCTCTTGGCCCCCGCTGCCAGCCTTATTGCACTATGGGCACCTTAAGCACAATCCAAACCCTTAAACCTACAGCAGTTGCCAAAGACCCTGATGCAGAGCCTGATGCTGACACAGACTTTGACGCAGACCCTGACATCTACAACAAATACAGCTAGTTTCACTTTTCAGATTACAGCCAGGAACAACTCAGTCTTGCTTGGGCAGCAGAAAGCTGTGGATGGAACACTAGCTGTGCTTCCTGTGTGGAAAGCAAAGCTATCACATGCTACTGGACAGTTTCTAATGGAGTTGACTATTGTTTACAAAATGCAACAACTGCAGATTGTACTGTCAATATCTTAAATAATTGCAAATGCTTTCTCTCATTTTCTGTCATTCCCACCTTCTGCAGAGGGAGGGGCGGAGGGAGAAGGGAAATCCTTCTTTTTGGAACTTTGAAACTCAAACCCACATCTCAAAAAACTTATTTTAGGGGCAGCTAGGTGGTGTAGTGGATAAAGCACCGGACCTTGGAGTCAGGAGTACCTGGGTTCAAATCCGGCCTCAGGCACTTAATAATTACCTAGCTGTGTGGCCTTGGGCAAGCCACTTAACCCCGTTTGCCCTGCAAAAACCTAAAAAAAAAAAACCAAAAAAACTTACTTTAGAAATCAAGGGACCTCCATACCTTCTTCCTGGTTCGGGGAGGAGGGGTTGGGCAATGACTGTTTTTCTTAGGCTATTGATTGGGAAGCTTTGTGGTCAAATTTAAGAAAAAAAGGAAAGATTTTTTTTCTGGGACTGGGAAATTTGGAGTTTGTGTTTCAAAAGAAGTATGTGCCTATGGCTTATATTTCTGTTGATTGGTCCTCAATTGGTGTGTCAGGTATATATGTGTATTTAATCATCAATAGGGACATTTTTACATCTCTCCACTGGCCTGGAGAGGTGGGAAAATGTTTCTATATTTTGAGATTTTGGTGCCAGCCAGGGTGTCCAATAATCTCACTTTGATAAATTTGAAATATAAAGAGTTGTTTTTCTGTGAGAGTGTGTTAGTATCTAGACTTTGAAATAGTTAGGTAAAGTTAAATGTTACTCCTTTCAGTTTGAATTTTGAATTTGATTGGTTTGAAAGGTTTTTTTGTTGGCAAGAGAAAAACTTTGTGATCTTTGTAATTTGGGGAAAATGTATTTCAAGGAATTTGGTAATATTGGTTTTTACCATTGACATTTGTTTACTTTTGAACTTTTGTTTACAATTTGTTAAAATTTTGTTTCAAAAACAAGGAGGATATGTTAGAAACTTATGTTCGGGAGCATTGTAAATTATCTTCACCTGGTGTCTTTGAATATTCAGAGCCTTGTTTTATACTAAGTGCCAGGGGAGTGGGAGTGTATTAGGGTCTGGAAGGTGCACTGGTGTTCTGATAAATAAGCAGAGCACTTGGAGATCTTGAGGGACAAACTTGTCTCCTGCCCCTCCAATGCTCACCTGGGGAAGACTGAGGGAGTCTAGAATTGGGACTCAACATAAGAGTCAGAAAAGGAACTCCACAGAATCAATTGATCAAAAGTATTTATAACACTTAAAGACTGAAAAATGCCTAAAAGGTTTAATTGTCATAACACAAAATTCTCTCCAAAATAATACTATTTACTTATGCTCACTTATCTCCTTTCTTTATTATTTTCTTTCTATTCTGAAACTGAATTACTATAGATAAACATTGCCATAATAGTTACAGGCCTTTCTTGATCTCCATTTTCATTCTTTAAATTGTTGTAAATTACATCAATCTACTTCTCTGTGTACAGGTTAATTTCCTCTCCTGGAATATAAATTCCTTGAACTCATTGATTATTTTATTTTTTATCTTTGTAACCCCAGCACCTGGCACAATGACTTTAATATAGTAGAAATTTAATAAATAATCATTTATTTAATATGAAATTATAAAACTGTTAGGCCCCAAATTTCACAATTCCTTACCCTGATATAAACTATAGGTTTTTTTGATAATGTCTAAGGAACATGGTGATTATTAGCATCATCAAAAATAATCTAAAACTATGAAGTAGTTTATAAAAATCAACCTTAAAGACACTATTATTTTTAGTGACTCTAATCTTCCCTCCTGATTCAGCAAAAGAACTTAATTGTCCTAACTCTATACACAAAATATGCTTATGATATTCATTTGAACTGATGTTTATATTTTCTGGGCTAGCTGAGCTTGACTTCTGATTAAATTTTCATTATACTATTTCTATATATTATCTGATTGGTACCACCATTGTTTTTTAAATTAGTGGAAATAATTAGCTATTACATAATTCAATAGCATAATAAGGAACATTGATTTGTAAGCCCTAGTATATTTCCTTTAACGAAAGCAGTTAACTGTTACTTAAAATCTTAGCCAATTGTGTTCAAAACATTTACTGTACAAATTTGAAAAGTGCAACAAAAACATGCCAAGATGAGAAATTATTGATGCATAAATTGACTAGAATAAAAGTCTATATGGGGGGAAAAAAGTAGTATCCACACTGGCAATAAATCTTTCACCTTCAATTTCTATATTTACTTTTAATTCTCAAAAGTAATAATAGCTTCACATTTATATAACACAGTTTACATATCTTACATAGTGTCATACACTACAGAATAGCACTGGAAAATGTTTCACAACTGGCTAGAGGGGAAGAGTGTATTCACAATATACTTTTTGGTTTTTGGTTGTTTTTTTTCTGCAAGGCAAATGGAGTTAATGACTTGCCCAAGGTCACACAGCTAGGTAATTATTAAGTGTCTAAGGCCAAATTTGAACTCTGGTCCTCCTGACTCCAGAGTCAGTGTTCTATTCACTATTCACTGTGCCACCTCACAATATATTTATGACATATCAATTTTTTCTCCATCACTTCCTTAAGTCTAGACAATCAGCAAAGCAATAAATTGAGCCCTGGCTTAAAACATTTGCTAGTTTCTAAATTGTAAATAAATGCTGACAAATTTTAACAACTGGCTCTCTGAACTCCATTCAAGTTGTCAATGTTCAGAATAGGCATTTGATAAGAACTTTTGAATGAATGGTAAATGAATATCAAAATGAACAAATGAATGAATAAATTATTTTTAAGATATTTTTATTTGGAATTTTTATTCATTGCACTTTTGGCAACTAGGTGATACAGTGACTAGACAGCCAGGTCAGGATTCGGGAAACCCTGAGTTCAAATCCTGCCTCAGACACTCATAAACTCAAGACACTTAATCTATATTTGCCTCAGTTGCCTCATCTGCTAAATGGAGAGAATAATAGCACCAGTCTCCTAGGGTTGTTGTGAGCATCAAATGAGATAATTTATAAAGTGCTTAATACAGTGCCAGATTATTATTATTATTATTACCACTTTTAGTAGATAATTTTATAGTCTTTTCAATTCTTTTACATTGGTGTGGTTTTCTTAATTGATGACATACAAGTAGATTTTTTTAAAATTATCTAACATACACTCTACCCCCTCTCTGATTTCAATAATCCTCAATGGATCAAAACACAGTTTTTCTTTGTGAAAATTACAACCAGAAAAGAGTTCCAAACATATGGATCATAGATTTAAAACTGGAAAAGGCATAAAATTACATTTAGTCCATTATTTTATGGATGAAGAAATTGACAAAGCAAAGAACTGACTTGTTAAGAGGTTAAGTCAGGATTTGAACCCAAATCTTATGACTCCAAAGCCAAAGTTCTTTTTTTCCTACACCATTGAGATTCCCATTCAATTCTTTATGGGATGAAAATAAACAGTTTCATCCATACATTCTAGACTAGGCACATTACAGATGCATTGCTCTTTACAATCAGAGAAAGGAAGAGACTTGACATTTCCAGAGTAATGCTGTACAAACTTATCAAATTCTAGAGCATCATAATTCAGTTCAATTCAATTTTACAAGCATGTATTACTCAACCTACTCTCAAGATTTTCTTTATAAAAATGTCTTATCAGGTTAAATCATCAAACAGTCCTAACAAGTCAGACTAATTCTAAGATATTCAGTTCAGAATATCTCCAGAGTACAGTGACCAAGATCATGAGAGGACTCAAACTAGCAGTATGAGTATTGGTTTCAAAAACAGGCAAAATTAAGCTAGAAATTCTAAGAAGTCTAATGGGACATGTTAACGCTCCTCAAGAATATGAACATTTTCATATACAAAAGCAATTAGATTTGTTTTGTCTGATCCCCAATGGCAGAATCAATGAATGGGATATCAAGATGAAGTCTTGGGCTCAATAAAAAGGCAGGAACTCCCCAAAAGACCGGTCCTAATGGGAAATCGGCATCCTTGGGAATTTGAACTCCCCATCATTGGGGGTCTTCAAATAGAATACCCAGGCCTGAAGATATGAATAGAGATTGGCTCACAGGTCCTTTCAAGATTTTAGGATCTTTTCTTTCCATGGTTAAGAAATAACCCAGCACATGAAGATAGAATGCTTGCAACTGAAACTTTTAAAGATAGCTCTAATTCTCCTCTTTCTTTCAGTGATCACAGAACCAAATTACCTAATTATTTGCTAAATGCAGATAACAAGTAGTCAAGTGTCTGTTAACCTACATCTATACCCTTACAAGATTAAACTGATTAGAAAATCAACCCTGCACTAAGGCTTTGCCTCTTAGTACACTGTCCAGTGAGCCAAAAAATGAAAATCTCTTGTCCTTTGAAAGAGAAGAAATGGATGAATGAGACACTTCTCCACAAAAAAAAATATTCTTGAAAATTTTGGAGGCAATTTGTAAATTAAGACATCTACTCCTTTCTGAAGATATTTTGTTTTATTTCAGTTCTAGGAGAAATTACTTGTCGTCAGCTCATGAAAATTATAAGTAACAGCACAAAACAAAATGAAATGCAAATTATACATGAGCTAGTTAGTTTCATATTGTTCAGCATCAATCTTGGAAGCAAATAAGACTTTGAATCCAGTTTCTTTTAATCTTACTAAATCAAAGGAAAGAAAGAACATTGGATGCCTGGGCTACATCTTCTGTTTGGGTAACAAAAACTTTCTTATGTGCATAATATTTCAAGTTATATAAGTAAAATATCTATGTTATTAAAGCTTCATTAGCAGTATTTCTATTATTCATTACAGGCATGCTTATTATGATTATGATAATACCTTAAATTTGATATCTTAATATTTTAATATCATTCACTTTAATATTATTATATAATCAAACTAATAATTAATATAACTAATAGAAAGCTCCCAAAATTATGAGGTAATGTGCTATGTACTGAATAGACTTATATTTTAGGTATATTACTTTAAGACTGTTAAATGTTATGGTATGCCCACTTTGCCAAGTAAAATACTAAGGCTAGATGATCTGGCTGCTATTTTAAGCAAACTGCTTCTGAGAAAACTAATAACGTCTTGTAAAAAATAAAGGGTACAATTGCTCTGGAGTGTTACCTCCATATGGAGTAAAAAAGACTGACAGGTAAGACATCTAATTCAGAAGTGCTAAAACATCTATATAGTGGGAGGAAAGTGGGAGGAAAAAGTCAATTATTTCAAATGTATGCGAATATATATATATACAAATTTATATATGTGTACATTACAGAGAAATATATAGATGTATATACCTTTATAGTATATAGGTATATGTCTGAATGCAATTGTAATAAAGACAAACATGTAAATAGAATCATTTATTTCAGGGGAAATGATTTTTTAATTTATATATCTAAATATACATATACATACACATATACATATATATACACACACACATATATATATGAATGTTTTCCTTTAGGGACACAACGTGTAAAAGTTAATACTATAACCTCAGCACAATTTTTCAGTAGCTTAAAAGAAAAGCTATTTATTCTGTTATTGAAAGTATTATACTGTAGAAAGAAAAAATAAATTGAAATCAGAGGATGAGTTTAAATTCCAATTTTGATATTTTCCTAGGCATATAGGAAGTATAGCAGAAAGAAATGAGCTTGAATACTACCTCAGACATTCACTACTTGTATAACTGTAGTCAATTTACTTAATCAATTTTGGTCATGGTTTCCTCATCTGTAAAATGAGAATAATAGTGCTTGTCAAAGAAGATTGTTGTGAGGCTGAAATGAGAGTAAATGAGATAATATATCCATATATATAGTGATATGTAAATTTTTTGTTATTGTTATCATTGTGACTTTGTAATATTGTGACCAAATTATGTACTGGTTTGGGCCTCAATTTCTTCATCTGTAAAGTAACCTCTTAGGTGCCTTCCTATTCTAAATCTGTGATCCCATGATAATACCATGGATAGAAAATTTGCTCTCAAACTGCAGGAGTGGTGAGAACAATAAAAGGTTACCCTAACTGAATAAATCTTCACAATGACAAACAACTTAATTAAAAATTGAAAAATCCAGTCAAACAGTTGGATGGTTTCCTACCTAACACAATATAGCTGAGTGTCTGAAGACATCCAATTAATTACCTCTTTTTCGATCTATTCAATATACAGACATTTTAGCAGCTCTGGATTAGATGTTCTACCTGTCGTAAGTCTTCACTGCTCAGAATTAAGGTTTTTCATCTATAAAGTGCCAAATATATATATGGCATACTTCATCATCTGACAAATTACAGACAAGTATATTTCTAGTTGTTGCTGTCATTGATGATGATGACAATGTCCATTCCAAGTTACCAAGTACAGTGAACTCTCGGTTATTCATTTTTTGGAGATTTCATGTGGCAAAGGCTAAATTTCAAACACACCTCTGCCTACCATTCAGATGTTCCTTTCACTGCCAAATGGTGTGTACTAAGAAGATGCATCTTAAACACTAAACTAAACAAAAGATAATTGAAAACAATGCCCCTGATATTTTCCAAGTCCACAAAGCATTGCAAAGTCATATGTAAATAATCTTTTGATCATCTACTATTTTGAACCTTTTAACCAACAGCATGACTCACCAAATGTATTACTACATTATAAAAATGACTGCATTTTTATTTTTACATCTTTCTGATGTTTCTTTAGTTCAAATGTTCCTTCTATCCAGTTAGTGAGAATAATGGATCCCATAAGGGACCATATTATTTAATGTTGCACTGCGTGTTTCTATTAAGCTGGAACCTATTACTATATTTTACATAATTTTAACTTCAAATGGTGTGAATTCTAATACATTTGACCACTTCATATGATTTATGATTCACACTAATTGGGACCTGGCTATTCTATTTTGCTCAGGCATCCAGAGTATTAAGTCTTGAGGGGTACATCATCTATTACAGAGAGATAACAGATTTCAACTTCTGAAAGAAACATGTATATTTTTGTATACAACCATTGAGGTAATTTGTTTTGCTTAACTAGGCATATTTGTTCCAAGAAAATAATTTTTTTCTTTTTTTTTGATTAGGTGAGAGTAAAAAAATAGAAAAACCAATTTCTGTTTGTGTTTTTTAATATAGAGAAAAGAGAGAAGTTGTACAGATGTTAAATACTGCATGTATTTCAAAAGAGGTCACTGTATTATTAGTTTTACTTGGCTATTTTATTTTGTTACAAAAAGTCTCTCACAAAGTAAGAGTAATTAATAGTAAATATTTGTAATATAAGAACAAAAAAATTCAATGAAACTTTTTTATAAGGACAACACTCTGGAGCATGTTGAAAAGAATGTGACCAAGATTTTGAAGATAATGTGACTTATAATTTTGGAAGTCTTCAAAACCATTCTCAGGGTTCCCTAGTCTATTGTCCATGTCATTTTTTTGAAATATTTTAATAACTATATTAAAATATAATTGAGTCCCTTTGTAATAACTCTGTATAGTTTATACATTTAGAAACATTCTGAGAATGGGTCCATAAACTTACATGAAGAGTTAAGAAACCCACTACTAGTACAACTTCACAAAAGTAAAGAAATTTAATCAATGTCATTCAGGTAGCAAGAAGAACTAGAAATTGAACTACAGATTTTTTTTATTACAAACCTAGTAATCTATATTTCTGTTCAGCTGTTTTCAATTAAGTTTGACTCTTGGTGACCCCATTTAGGGTTTTCCTGGAAGAGATATTGAAGTGGTTTCCATTTCCTTCTCCAGTTTATCTTACTGAGGCAGAGTTTAGTGACTTGCCTAGGGTCACAGAACTAGTAAGTAGGCTGGGACTGCATGTGAACTCAGGCCTTTCTGACCCCCAGGCCTGGCAAGCTATTCACTTCACCTTCTAGGTCTATCTTAAAGGAGGATATGTAGGAATCTTCCAGAAAGCATGGGTAGAAATATAAAAAATTTATCCAAAAAATCCATTTATCAATAAAAGATAACAAAATATAAGTTTCTCCAACAGGACTGTTATAAATTGGCACAACATTCTTCAAAGAGGGAATTACCTCTTCATAGACAAAACTTTAGAATATAACAATAACGAAGAAAAATCATTAATATCCTGGATATCTACAAGAAAAGACTGTGAATTATGACTTATGACAGGGAATAGGATTTTAATAATAATAATAACTAAAGTTTGGGACTGATTAAAAATTTTTTAAATTATATTTTTTCAAAGTAAAAGAATATAAATTGATTTATGGTTAATATATAAGTAAAGGCTAAACCAGTAATATCTGTAAGCTGTATCACAAAAGCAGCTGATTAAAGACATACTAGTAAGTCCAAGAAAATCAATTCCTAGTCAAGATGTCATGGGATTTAGGCCTAAGCTTTTATGTAAAATAATAGTTAAACAATCCAGGACAAATAGCTGTCAATCTCATTTATCATTGTTCCTAGGAATAGAGATGCCACCTTAAAGGAGTTGTTTCTAACATTTAATTACAGATCATACATCACAATTCCCTCCACACCTTCACCCTGAAAGACTCCCAAGCTTATTTTTAAGAGTTCATATCTTCATTTAATTTTTTTTAATTTTTTTAAGTTTTTATTGAATTTTACAATTTTCCCCTCTCACTTCCCTTCCATTTACTCCCCACAGAAGGCAGTCTGATAGTCTTTACATTGTTTCCATGCTATATATAGATATATTAAAATATATCTATATATAAATATATATATAAATAAAAATTGAATATGTTGAGAACTTATATCCTAAAGGAAAAAATAAAATATAAGAGATAAAAACATTATATAATAAGAAATTTTTTAAATTAAAGGTAATAATCTGGTCTTTGTTCAAACTCCACAATTCTTTCTTTAGATACAGATGGTCTTCTCCACTGCAGATACCCTAAAGTTGACCTGATTGTTGCACTGCTGAAATGCGCAAGTCCATCAAGGTTGATCATCACCCCCAAGTTGCAGTTAGGATGACAATATTCTTCTGGTTCTGCCCATCTCGCTCAGCATCAGTTCATGTAAATCCTTCCATGCTTCTCTGAATTCTCATCCCTCTTAGTTTCTAATAGAACAATAGTGTTCCATAATGTATGTATAGGACTATTTGTTCAGCCATTCCCCAATTGATGGACATTTACTCGACTTCCAATTCTTTGCCAACCCCAAACAGAGTTAATATGAATATTTTTGTATGAGTGATGTTTTTACCCTTTTTTCATCATCTCTTCAGGGTATATACCCAGTAGTGGTATTGCTTGATCAAAGGGTATGCACATTTTTGTTGCCCTTTGGGCATAGTTCCAAATTTCTCACCAGAAAGGTTGGATGAGTTCACAGCTCCACCAACAATGTATTAGTGTCTCAGATTTCCCACAACCCTTCCAGCAATGATCATTGTCATTTCTGGTCATATTGGCTAGTCTGAGAGGTATGAGGTGGTACCTCAGAGATGCTTTAATTTGTATTCCTCTGATAAGTAATGATTTAGAACAATTTTTCATATGACTATGCATCACTTTGATTTCCTCATGTGTACGTTGCCTCTGCATATCCTTTGACCATTTGTCAATTGGGGAATGGCTTCTTTTTTGTAAATTTGACTCAGTTCTCTGTATATTTTAGAAATGAGTCCTTTGTCAGAAAAACTAGTTGTAAAAATTGTTTCCCAATTTACTACATTTCTTTTGATCTTGGTTGCAAGGGTTTTGTATGTGCAAAAGCTTTTTAATTTAATGTAATCAAAATTATCTGGTTTGTTTTTAATGCTGTTCATCTCTTCCTTGGTCATAAACTGCTTTCCTTTCCATAGATCTGACAGGTAAACTATTCCTTGATCTCCTAGTTTGCTTATAATGTCTTATGTCTAAATCCTGTGTCCATTTGGATATTATCTTGGTATAGGGTATGAGATGTTGGTCTAATCCAAGTTCCAATTTTCCCAACAGTTTTTATTGGAGAGAGTTTTTATTCCAATAGCTGGACTCTTAGGGATTATCAAAGAGCAGATTACTGTAATTATTTCCTGCTATCTCTTTTTGCATCTAGTTTATTCCACTGATCCACCACTCTATTTCTTAGCCAATACCAGACAGTTTTGATAACTGATGTTTTATAATATAATTTTAGATCTGGTAGGGCTAAGCCACCTTCTTTTGCACTCTTTTTTTTTAGGTTTTTGCAAGGCAAACGGGATTAAGTGGCTTGCCCAAGGCCACACAGCTAGGTAATTATTAAGTGTCTGAGACTGGATTTGAACCCAGGTACTCCTGACTCCAGGGCCGGTGCTTTATCCACTATGCCACCTAGCCACCCCTGCACTTTTTTTTCATGAAATCCCTGGAAATTTCTGACTCTTTATTTCTCCATATGAATTTACTTATTTTTTCTAGCTCATAAAAGTAATTTTTTTGGAATTTTGATTGGTAGGGCACTAAATAAGTAGTTTAAGTAGTATTGTCATTTTTATTATATTAGCTCAGCCTATCCACGAGCAGTTGATATTTGCCCAGTTATTTAAATCTGATTTTATTTGTGTGAGAAGTGTTTTGCAGTTGTTTTCATTGTTTCTCAGTTTTCTGAGATTATTTTAGCAGGTACACTCCCAAGTATTTTATATTGTATGAAGTTACTTTGAATGGGATTTCTCTTTCTAGCTCTTGCTGCTATAACTTACTAGTAATATATAGAAATGTTGAGAATTTATGCGGGTTTATTTTATATCCTGAGACTTTGCTAGAGTTGCTAATTGTTTCTAGTAGTTTTTTAGATGATTTTTTTTCATTAGGAAGATAGGTCTATAATTTTCTTTCTCTATTTTGACTCTTCCTGGTTTAGGTATCAGTACCATATTGGTATAATAGAAAGAGATGGGCAGAGTTCCATCTTTAGCTATTTTTCCAAAGAATTTATATAGAATTGGAACCAATTGTTCCTTAAATGTTTGATAGAATTTACTTGTGAATCCATCTGGCCCTGGAGATTTTTCTTAGGGAATTCAATGATGGATTGTTGAATTTCTTTTTCTGAGACAAGGTTGTTTAGGTATTTAATTACTCTTCATTTAACCTGAGCAACTTATCTTTTGGGGCAGAATAATTCTGAATTATTATTTTAATTTCCTCCTCACTGGTGGTGAGTTCACCTTTTCCATTTATGACACTAGCAATTTTGTTTTCTTTCTTTTTTTTTAAACAAATTAACCAGAGATAGGGGGTGGCTAGGTGGCACAGTGGACAGACCTCTGGCCCTGGAGTCAGGACTACCTGAGTTCAAATCCAGCCTCAGACATTTAATAATTACCTAGCTGTGTGGCCTTGGGCAAGCCACTTAACCCCGTTTGCCTTACAAAAACCTAAAAAAAAAAAAAAGATGGCATTCTCCATTGCACAGAGCCCCAAATTGTCCCCGATTGTTGCACTGATGGAATGAGTGAGTCCAAGGTTGGTCATTGCCCCCATGTTGCTGTTAGGGTGTACAGTGTTTTTCTGGTTCTGCTCATCTCACTCGGCATCAGTTCATACAAATCCCTCCAGGCTTCCCTGAATCCCAGCCCAATAATATTCCATGATATACATATCACAGTTTGCTAAGCTATTCCCCAATTGAAGGACTTTTACTTGATTTCTAATTCTTTGCCACCACAAACAGGGCTGCTATGAATATTTTTGTACAAGTGATGTTTTTACCCTTTTACATCATCTATTCAGGGTAAAATTACCCAGTAGTGGTATTGCTGGATCAAAGGGTATACACATTTTTGTCGCCCTTTGGGCATAATTCCGAATTTCTCTCCAGAAGGGTTGGATGAGTTCACAGCTCCACCAGCAATGTAATAGTGTCCCAGATTTCCCACAACCCTTCAAACAATGATCATTGTCCTTTCTGGTCATATTGGTCAGTCTGAGAAGTGTGAGGTAGTACCTCAGAGAAGCTTTAATTTGCATTTCTCTATTAAGTAATGATTTAGAGCAATTTTTCATGACTATGGATTGCTTTGATCTCATCTGTAAATTGCCTTTGCATACCCTTTGATCATTTGTCAACTGGGGAATGCCTTTTTTAAAAAAAAATATGACTCAGTTCCCTATATATTTTAGAAATAAGTCCTTTGTCAGAAACATTAGTTGTAAAGATTGTTTCCCAGTTTACTACATTTCTTTTGATCTTGGTTACAGTGGTTTGGTCTGTGTAAAAGCTTTTTAATTTAATGTAATTGAAATCATCTAGTTTGTTTTTAGTTATGTTCTCCATCTCTTCCTTAGTCATAAACTGCTTCCCTTTCCATAGATTTGACAGGTAAACTAGCCCTTGATCTTCTACTTTGCTTATAGTATTGTTTTTAATGTCTAAATCCTCTATCCATTTGGATCTTATCTTGGTATAGGGTATAAAGTGTTGGTCTAATCTAAGTTTCTTCCAAACTAACTTCCTATTTTCCCAGCAGTTTTTCTCAGAGAGAGTTTTTAACCCAGTAGCTGGACTCTTTGAGTTTATCAAACAGAAGATTACTATAATTGTTTCCTGCTATTGCACCTAGTCTATTCCATTGGTCCACCACTCTATTTCTTAGCCAATACCAAACAGTTTGGATGACTAATGCTTTATAATATAATTTTAGAACTGGTAGGGCTACGCCACCTTCTTTTGCACTTTTTTTCATTGAATCCCTGGAAATTCTTGACTTTATTTCTCCATATGAATTTACTTACCATTTTTTCTAACTCATTAAAGTAATTTTTTGGAATTTTGATTAGTAGGGCACTAAACAGGTAGTTTAGTTTTGGTAGAATTGTCATTTTTATTATATTAGCTCAAACTATACATGAGCAGTTGATGTTTGCCCAGTTATTTAAAGCAGATTTTAGGAGCGGCTAGGTGGTACAGTGGATAGAACACTGGCCCTGGAGTCAGGAGTACCTATGTTCAAATCTGGCCTCAGACACTTAATAATTACCTAGCTGTGTGGCCTTGGGCAAGCCACTTAACCCCATTTTCTTTGCAAAATCCTAAAAAAACGCAAACTGATTTTATTTAAGTGAAGAAGTGTTTTGTAATTGAGTTCAAAAAGTTTCTGAATCTTCCTTGGCAAATAGACTCCCAGGTATTTCATATTGTCTGAGGTTACTTTGAATGGGATTTCTCTTTCTAGCCCTTCCTGCTGTATCTTGCTAGTTATATATAGAAAAGTTGAGGATTTATGAGTGTTTATTTTATATCCTGCAACCTTGCTAAAATTGCTTATTGTTTCCAGTAGTTTTTTGGATGATTTATTGGGCTTCTCTAGGTATAGCATCATGTCATCTGCAAAGAGTGAGTTTTGTCTCTTCCTTCCCAATTCTAATTCCTTCAATTTTTTTCTTCTCTTATTGCTGAAGTTAACATTTCTAAAACAATATCTAATAGTAGTGGTGATAATGGTCATCCTTGTTTCACCCCTGATCTTATTGGGAATGCCTCTAGTCTATCCTCATTGAATATAATGCCTGTTGATGGTTTCAGATAGATACTGCCTATTATTCTAAGGAACAGTCCATTTATTCCTACATTCCTACTCTCTCGTATTTTTAGTAGTAATGGGTGCTGTATTAGGTCAAAACTTTTTCATCATCTATTGATATATAAATTTCTGATAACTTTGTTATTGATATAATTATATTAATAGTTTTCCTAATATTGAACCAACCCTACCCTGCATTACTGGGATAAATCCTAGTTGGTCATAATGTATTATCCTAGTGATAAATTGTTGTAACCATTTTGCTAAGATTTTATTTAAGAATTTTGCATCTATATTCATCAGGGAGATAGGTCTATAATTTTCTTTCTCTGTTTTAACCCTTCCTGGTTTAGGTATCAGCACCATATTGGTGTCATAGAAAGAGTTAGGTAGAGTTCCATCTTTACCTATTTTTCCAAAGAGTTTATATAGAATTGGAACCAATTGTTCCTTAAATGTTTGGTAGAATTCATTGGTGAATCCATTAGGCCCTGGAAATTTTTTCTTAGGGAGTTCAATGATAGCTTGTTGAATTTCTTTTTCTGAGAAAGGGTTGTTTAGGTATTTAATCTCCTCTTCATTCAACCTGGGCAGCTTATCTTTTTGTAAATATTCATCCATTTCACTTAGATTATCAAATTTATTGGCATTCAGTTGGGCAAAATAATTACTAAATATTATTTTAATTTCCTCCTCATTGGTGGTGAGTTCATTTAGGATTCTAACAATTTGGTTTTCTTATTTCTTTTTTTAATCAATTTGACCAGAGGTTTATCAATTTTATTTTTTTTCATAAAACCAATTCTTGGTTTTATTTATTAATTCAGTATTTGCTTTCAATTTTATTAATTCTCCTTTAATTTCTAGAATTTCCAATTTGGTATTTAATTAGAGTTCTTAATTTGTTCTTTCTCTAATTTTTTTAGTTGCATATTTAGTTAATTGATTTCTTCTTTCTCTAATTTATTTATGTAAGCATTTAAAGATATAATATATCCTCTGACAGCCACCTTGAATGTATTCCATAGGTTTTGGTATGTTGATTGTTATTGTTATTATCTAGGAAGAAATCATTAATTCTTTCTATAATTTATTGTTTGGTCCACTTATTCTTTCAAATGAGGTTATTTATTTTCCAATTAGTTTTAGCTCTATCTCTCCTTGGCCTATTATTGCAAGTTATTTTTATTGCATTATGATCTGAGAAGGATGTACTCACTATTTCTGCCTTTCTGCATTTTATTATAAGATTTTTATGCCCTCATGGTCAATTTTTGTGTAAGTGCCATGCACAGCAGAAAAAAAGTATATTCCTTTCTATTCCCATTCAATTTTCTCCAAAGATCTACCATGTCTAGGTTGTCCTAACACTCTATTTACCTCCTTAACTTCCTTCTTGTTTATTTTATGGTTAGATTTATCTAAACCTGAGGGTAGGAGGTTGAGGTCTCCCACCAGTAGAGTTTTATTGTCTATGCTTTCCTATAACTCATTCAGCTTCTCCCCTAAGAATATGGATGTTATACCACTTGGTGCATACCTATTTAGTATTGAAATTGCTTCACTGTCTATGGTACCTTTTAGGAGGATATAGTTTCCTTCCTTATCTCTTTTAATGAGATCTATTTTTGCATTTGCTTTGTCTGAGATAAGGATTGCTAGCCCTGCTTTTTTTCCTTAATCCATCTGAAGCAAAATATATTTTGCTCCAACCTTTTACCTTTACTCTATATGTATCTTTCTGCTTCAAATGAGTTTCTTGTAAGCAGCATATTTTAGGATTCTGTTTCTCAATCTATTTTGCTATTCACTTACATTTTATGGGAGAATTCATCCCATCCACATTCAAAGTTTTAATTACTCTTTATTTCCCTCCATGCTATCTTCCCTCTGTTTATATTTTCCTCTTTTTTTCACTTTAATCATACTCCCCAGTGTTTTGTTTCTGAATACAACCACCTTCAGTGTTTGCCCCCTTATATCCAACCCCCCTCCCCTTTCTTCCTCCTTTCCCTTTGCCCATTCTTCCTTCTCTTCCTTCTGTTAGTTCCTCTTTTCCTCCATCCCTTTTACCCTTTTAATACTTGAAAGGTAAAATAAGTTTCTTAACTGAGTGTGTGTATGTTAACTTTAAGACAAATCTGATGAGAATAAGATTCAGGCAGTTCTCACCTCCTCCCTTCTTCCCACTATTTCAATAGATCCTTTGTACCTCTTTATGTAATATGATTTACCCCATTTAATCACTTCCATCCTCCCATCTCTTTACTGTCCCCCCCTTTATAAAGAGATATTGTTTTTAAATCATTCTATCAGATTCATGGATAAGTCTTGAGTGTCCATCACTTTTGGCTAAGTATATTCCTACTAATAAAATTATATTTCTCAAGAGTTATAATAACCTTTCTCTCACCTGGAGATATAGCCAGTTTCATCTTTTTGGATAGTAGGTTTTTTTCTTTGCCCTTTTATTACCTTTTCATACATCTCTCAAGTCTCCTGTTGTTTTTCTCTGGTCTTTTCATCAGGAAAAGTTGGAAATCTATTTTGTTGAATGCCCATCTTTTTCCCTTTCCTGAGAAGGCTCAGTTTTGTGATTAATGAATTCTTGGCTGCATTCCAAGCTCCCTTGCTCTTCATAATATTGCATTCCAGGCCCTTTGATCCCTTAATGTTGATGCAACCAGGTCTTGTGTAATCCTTACTATAGCTCATTGTATCTAAATTGTTTCTTTCTGGCTGGTTGCAGGATTTTCTCATTTATCTGATAGTTCTTGAATTTGGTCACAATATTCCTTGATGTTTTCATTTTAGGATCCCTTTCCAAAAGGGATCAATGTCTTCTTTCAAAAAATATTTTGCCCTCTGGTTCCATATTTTTTCTCTTCAATATTTTCATGGAGCCCAGTGATTCTTAAGTTGTCTCTCCTGTATCTATTCTCAAGGTCAGTGGCTTTGCTGATGAGGTATTTTACATTTTCTTCTATTTTTGATTTTTTGGTTTTGTTTAACAGATTCTTGTTGTCTCATGAAGGCATTAGCTTCCACAGATTCTATTCTTTTTTTAAGAGAAGAATTTTCTTCATTTTCAAACTTTTGAACTCCTTTTCCAATTGATCAATTCTATTTTTTGAAGTTTTCCATTTGCCCAATTTAAGTTTTGAGAGAATTATTTTCTTTTTGACCAATTGACATTTTAAGATAATTATTTTCTTTTTGCATTTGTCCAATTGTATTTTCCAAGGATTTGTTTTCTTCTTGCAAAGTGTTAATTTTCTCTTGAGTTTCTTTTCCCAATTTTTCCAATTGATTTTTAAACTTCTTCCTGATACCTTCAAGAAAGTTTTTTTTTCTGGACTGGAGACCAATTCATATTCTCCTCAGAAGTTCTAGCTCTCTCTGATTTAGGGTCTCTGTATTTGAGGTAACTTTGAATGGACTCCCCCATTCCACTGGCCTTTCTTAATTTTCCTAGAATCTTGTGTTGGGGGAGGTATCTCTCATAAGGATTGGGGGGCTCAATTGGAAACACAGGGACAACACTGAAAATACAGGGCATGCAGCCCTGGTCTTCCCTGTGAGCATACCTGACCAGATTGATATCTGTCCACTGTTCTGAAGCTCTCCCATCCGCTGAGCTGCTCTTCTGCCCACTCAGAAAGTCAAAGTTTCCGAGGCTGTTCTACAAGGTTAGTACTGGGTCTCACCCCACTGCCCTTGTACTGGCTCTCTGCTCTCTGCCCCCAGCTCACCCACGTTCTTCTGAGACAGACCTTGTGGTAGATGTTCTCCTTTGATCTTTCTGGATTTTGCAGATTTGAATTTTGTTAAGAGGTTTGATTCATATTAATTCTGGGGGAAATCCAGGAGACCTTAGCACAGTGCCTGGATTCTCTCTGCCATCTTGGCTGGAAGTCTCAACTTCCAAACTTATTAAAAAGGACAGTTTAGATGCCATCTTCTGGAAAGGCCTTTTCTATTCACTACACTCAATATTCTCTACCACCTGAAATTACATAATATAATCTTTGTATTCACTTATCTATGTACATGGTGCATCTTCCTATTAGAATGTAAGTTGTCTCCTTACTTCCACTCTTTACTAACATAAACCTTTGTCCACAGAACATGCTTGGAAAATACCCATCTAATAAATTGTCCTTTGTATTTAATGGTTATTTAAGTTTAAAACTTCATTAAGAGTTTGAAACACACTGCACTTGGGGAAGACATATGAATTAATGACCTGATCTTGGAAAAAGAAGTGATCAACTAGGTCCTCATGGTAAGGTTTCTTTTTTAAAAATTTTTGTTTTACTTTCTTGTATTTGATTTTTGGTTTGTTTTTCTTTTGGTTTGGGAAGATGATTGTAATCTTTGATTTCATGGGTATAAGGAATTCTCAGTAAGAAAACTATAAGTGCAGTCTATGAATACAGACCAGCCATTATTCTGCAATTTATATTCCTAGAGAGTAGTCAGGGAAATGAAAAAATTAATGGCTTGCCTAGGGTAACATACCTATTATTTGTGAGAGGTAGGGTTTGAATCTTGTGTCCTATGTTCTCTATTACACAGTATATTCTTTATTATATCATACTGCCTTTCACGCAGCTGTTGTAAGCATTACTTTATTGTGTTCTGTTCTCAAAGATGGCTGGTCAAGAGAATGGTAAAAAGGAAGAGATTGATAAAAAAAAATGTGGTACCAACTGTTTCATAGACTCCCAGAACTGAAAGAGACCTGAAAGGTCCACTAACCCTATCTGAGCAACAAACCCTTCAGTGCCATCCTCAATAAATGAAAAGTCAACCAATAAGAAGATATGATTGGCAATCCATTCTACAACTCCAATCCAAATACAATCCTATTATAGCAGAGTTGTTAGAATGTAGTTATTAAACAAAAAATCCCAATAAATAAGAATAGCTATTACAAATTTGTTATTTGGATTTTATTTTACTTTAAGGTATCATCTCTACAGCATGGGATAAAAATGCAGGAATATTTCTACAATAATTTCATCAAAGAAGGTAATATTTCACACATAACTGAAAATCAGGAACTTGCTTCCTAATATGAACTGTTACTTTCCAATTAAAAGTTACTATGCTATTGAATTCATTTGACATCTGTATTTGCTTCATGATTGTAACCACTGTGCCAAGTGTCTTTTATTTGAGATTCCTCATCTTAGAATTAGCAGACTGCTCAGGAAACAGTTCTATCTCTTACCTTTGCTTTTTACATTTGCTTACATTTCATCAATTGTTCCAGTTTCCTTGCCATCCACACCTTGTTATGTGGTCTGATGTTTGCTTTCAGTGAATCCTGAAATCAGAACCTTATTCAAATCCACTTGAAAATCCAGGTGATGTCCATTCTTTAGTTGTGCCCAACCTAATGTAGCTCTGTCAAGTTAAGCATTATTTCAGTAATAATAAATTATCTACATTCTAGAACTTAATCGTGGATAGGAAGCAGTGTGCTTAAGTGGAAAACTTCTTGAACTGGGAATCAGAAGAATTAGGGGAGCAGCTAGGTGGAGTTGGGGCAGCTAGGTGGCGCAGTGGATAGAGTGCCAGCCCTCAAGTCAGGAGTACCTGAGTTCAAATCCGGCCTCAGACACTTAATAATTACCTATCTGCGTGGCCTTGGGCAAGCCACTTAACCCCATTTGCCTTGCAAAAAAAAATTTAAAAAAAAGAATTAGGAACAAAATTTAGCTAAGTTATTTACTAGCTATGTGACCAGAAGTAAGTCATTTAGCCTCTGCCTCTAATTTCCTTCTAGAAAACTAAATTGAACTAGATTATCTCTAGGTCCCTTTGAGATTTAAATCCTATAAACAATTATATGAATTATATAACATTATATATTCTTTTGAATTTGACCTGCCATCTTTGATTCAATGGAATTTGAAAGTGTTAGATTTGGATTCCAAGGACCAGATAGGAAGGGTAGCTTTGCTGTCCAATTTCTACCATCCAAGTGGTCTTAGGCAAATCAATTCACTTTACAGGATCTCTATTTGCTGTGTGCAATGTTTTCTGATTCTGCTTATTTCACTTTGTATTAGTTCATGCAATTGTTTCCAGGTTTTTTTTCTGAAATCAATCTGCTTATCATTTTTTACTGCATAATAATATGCTTGAACAAACATATACTGCAATTTAGGGCAGCTAAATGGTGTAATGGATAGAGCCCTGGCCCTGGAGTCAGGAGGATGGAAGTTTGAATTCAACTTCAGACATTTGACTCTTATTAACTGTGCGACCTTGGGCAAGGCACTTAACCCTGATGGCCTCAACTCCAGGGCGATCACCAGACTTCCTGATTCATATCTGGTCACTGGACCCAGATGACTCTGAAAGAGAAAGTAAGGCTAGTGACTTGGCAAAGCACCCCCTTCACCAAAATTCAATCTATTTGCTTGTCATAGCATTACCTCTATGATGTCATGGTCTTCCTTGAAAATGTAAGACAAACATTATTATATTACAATTTGTTCATCTATTCCCCAATTGATGGACATCTCTTCAATTTCTAGTTCTCATATACAACAAAAAAAAACTGCTATAAATATTTTTGCACCAATAGGTCCTTTATTACTTTTTTTTTATTTTTAGGTTTTTTAGGGTTTTTTTCCTGGCAAGGCAAATGGGGTTAAGTGGCTTACCCAAGGCTACGCAGCTAGGTAATTATTAAGTGTCTGAGGCTGGATTTGAACTCAGGTATTCCTGGCTCCAGGGTGGGTGCTCTATCCACTGTGCCACCTAGCCACCCCCTTATTTTACTTTTTTAATCTCTTAAGATACAGTTATACTATTGAATCAAAAGGCATATACAGCTTTATAAGGCCTTTGTGCATAATTCCAAATTGCTCACCAGAATAGCTTAATTACTTCACAACTCCACCATTAGTATCACAGTTTTTTCACATTCTCCTCCAACAGTCATTTTCTTTTTTTGTAATATTAGACAAACTGATAGTTGTTTTAATTTGCATTTCTCTAATCAGTAGTTTCTTAGAGCATTTCTTCATATGAGTATAAATAGTTTTGATTTCTTCATCTGAAAACTGACTATTCATATGCTTTGACTATTTATTAATTGGGGAATGACTTGTATTCTTATATCTTTGACTCAGTTCTCCAGATATTTGAAAAATGAGGCCTTTATCAGTGATATTTTCTGTTTTCCTTCTAATTTTGGTTGCATTGGTTTTGTTTATGCAAAACCTTTTTAATTTTATATAACCAAAATGATTTATATAATCAGAATGGTGTAATGTTCTCTGTACCTTGTTTAGTCCCAAGTTCTTCCCTTATCTGTATATTTGATAGGTAAACTATCCCATGCTCTCCTAATTTGCTTATGGGATCACCCTTTATGTGTAAATCATGTACTTATTTTAACTTTACTTTGTTATTCAGTATTAGATATTGGTGTAAACTTTGTTTCTGCCATGCCATTTTCCAATTTTCCCAGTTTTTGTCAAATAAACTCATGACACTTTTTAAATTTAATCTGTACTATTATTTTCCCCCTATTTTCTTAAGCCTAGGACAAGTCACAAAATAATAAATTAGGCATTTACTAATTTCTAAGGTATAAATGCTCACATTGGAATTTTAACAATTAGTTCTCATAAGAATCAGTTTGAGCTGGCTTCAGCACACCCTTAGATGGTAGTCAATTTGCAATTCCAGAAAGGGCTTATTTTGTATTTTTTTTCTTTTGGTCATCACATCACACTGATGACTTACACTGAATTTCTTCATCTATAAAATGGCCTGGAGAAGGAAATGGCAAACTCCCAAATGGGATCGTGAAGAGTCAGACCTGACCAAAAAATGACCAATGTAGAAGATCTAACTGGATTTATATTATTAAAAAGTGCTGAAGGGATAGCTAAGACAGTAGAGGAGTGAGTAAGGAGGCAAAATAATCTAGATAAGCTAGAACACTGGACTACAACTAAAAAAATTAAACATAGGGATAAATGTAAAGTGTTGCACTTAAATCCAAAGGAAAAAAAAAACAATTTCACAAGTGCAAGATGATGGATGCAAGGATCAACAGCAATTATTCTGATAATGACCTGAGACTTTTAGGGGTCTATCAGTTCAATGTAAGTCAACAGTGTGATGTGATGACCAAAAGAAAAAAAAAGTACAAAATATGCCAATGTGATTGTGGAATGTCTTAAGGGCAGCATAGCTTATGGGAATAAAGAGATAATGATCCCACTGTGCTCTGCCCTTATCCCTCCTGGAATACGGCATTCAGTTCTGGATACCACAGCTTAAGTAGGACAGTCTGGAAACTAAAAGGACCTGAGTTCAGGTACATGATGATCAGGTCAATGAAATGGGCATGTTTAGCCTGGAGAAGAAAAGAGGGGAATGATAGCTATCTTCACATATTTGAGGGGCTGTCACAGAGGAATAGATTTAGCCTTTTTTAGCCCCAGAGACCAGAAACAAAAGTTGTAAAGCAACCAATTTAGGCTTAATATAAGGAAAAGGCTATTTCATAACTAGATCTATCCTAAAGTAGAATGGACTGCCTTGAGAGATGTTGGTTCCCCTCCTTGTATGTCTTCAACTATGTTAAAGTATAGATTCTTTTTAGTTTGAACTAGATGGCTTCTTAGGTCTCTTCCCACTTTTAGACCCTATTATCCTGTGATACTTAACACTTACAGTGTTGTTGTGAGAATGAGATCTGGAATACTTTTGCAAACCTTAAAGCATCAGCTAAATTTCAGATAATTATCATCATACCTTCTCCAAGGTAGATGACTGGGTGGTAGGGTAGATATATACATATATACATATATACATACCTATATACATACACCACTATGAGATGCCAAGTTCCCTTCAGGTTGTACCTGCAAATCATGAGTGCATTTTATAGCAAATAATTCCTCTCAAATCATAAGGTTCCATTAGTTCAAGCAGAATTACTGAAAGAATATGCATGTTGGTAATCAAGAAGGAACACAAGACAGTGTGCACCTTGCACATATAAAATCAAATTATAGATTAAAAAGACTTATCAAGTAAGGAAAAAAGAAGAAAGGCAACATGTATGATGGATGGAGAATAATCTCCAAAGAATGACAGAATTCCATTCAATTTGAACATTTACTGAGTGCCCACTCTACTAGGCAATTGAAATCAGGAAGAGCTGGGTCCAGAATAATTCAATTAAACTTCTGTGTTTCTGTTTTCTCATCTGTAAAATGGGGAAGTCGGACTTAATCACCTCTAAAATTACTTCTAGTCGTGAATCTATGATCCTAAGATCTCTCAAATTTTACTGTCAGGGGCAGCTAGGTGGTACAGTGGATAAAGCACCGGCCCTGGAGTCAGGAGTGCCTGGGTTCAAATCCAGTCTCAGACACTTAATTACCTAGCTGTGTGGCCTTGGGCAAGCCACTTAACCCCATTTGCCTTGCAAAAACCTAAAAAAAATTTACTGTCTATTGAGGGAAGAGGATACAAAATATGCAAAAATGAACAAATGAATGGACAGAAGCCGTAATTTAACTGATAACAGAAGAGGGATGACCTTTTATGATAAGTAGCAGCTTCTTTCCACAGAAGGATAATGAAAAGTTTAAAATCTCTGTATGTAAAGTTGCATAGGAGTAAGTCAATGCCTTCTGAACCCAACTACAAATACACACCAGACACAGTGTGAGTTGGTCAGCTATAAGGTGACACTGTACCTAATTATCATATGGTGTCTTGTTCAGGAACAAAGGTATTTAAGGCAGCATCAGGGGCATATCTGATGTTGGTGATCATTAACCTAATCTACTTAGTACTTCTAAAGAAGTCAGATTACTGTACTGGGTCACAGCAGTGGACTTCAGGCTTCCAAGCAGACAGGAATGTGATTTGGTAGCCAGAGCTGTAACTAGGAATTTTTATACCCATTGTAAGCACAACAAACTGCACTTCAGACAGGCAGAATCAAAGTCTCCCTCAGTTAAACAAGGAAGGGCTGGAAGAATGCCACATCTTCACTTTTTATTAGTTCTGTCAATAAAGGGAAGGCTGCTAAGAAATGATCTTACCATTACCATAAAGTTGTTTGAAGGATCATATTGGGAGAGCTAAGTTGAGGATTTTCTCTTCTCTGCCATCTTGACTCTGCACCCCAAAGTCTTGCATTTTATAACTAAAGAGATTACTATTTGACTGGTTGACAAGACTAACATCTTGACACATGACAGAGATATGGAATATAATTGCCTCTGAATTGATGTTATAGGTACTGAAAAAAATCAGACTAAGAAATCATCAGGAACCACTAAATCTTATATTTGCTGTTTCACCTCTACAAAATCTTTATCAAAACATTCTGCATGTGTTAATAGTTACCTTAATGAAAATATATTTAAAAATCAGACTTCCAAACAGTATATTGTACATCAGATGACTTTTAGAGTCACACTATACAGTGTAGGATATACAAGATCCTACTAAATTTACTGTTTATCAATTCATTAAAAAGATTTGTTTCAATAGGAAAAAAACTTATCCTTATAGATATACCAAAAAAGTCTCCCATCTATTATATGCTAAAGAACATAAAAGAGGAGCAATAGGTTAAAAGTCTTCCTTTGAGTAGGTAATATAGTGATTAAAAAGGTAGCATGATGCTGTATAAAGAACAGAAGATGTGAATTCACAATACAGAGGTTCAGATCCTAGCTTTCCTATTATCTTTTGTGACCTTGATCAAGGTATATCCTCTCTCTGGACCTCAGCTGTGTCATTTAATAAGGAAGGTGATAGACTGAGTAACTTCTAAAGTCCTTTCCAATTCTATATCAATGATTCTATGATACTATAGGTTTAGAAAATTCCTCTATTTGCATATATTAACACTTGAACACAAACTTAGCCAGAGGCTAGGGAGCTCAAAATTGATGGACAGAAATAGGAGACTAATGTTCAAACTGTAGATTCACATAGAGTCTAACTACCTTAAGCTGCATTACTTCTATAAGTGCCTCAAGGCTGAAGCTGTTAACTAGGGGAGAATGAGTTGAATAGAGTAGAATATATCTATAGATTCCTTTTATTATTCCATTTCTCTCCTTACCTTGTCTTATCCATTTTCACAAAGATTTCCCTACTTCCCTCCTTCCCATGCCAAAGTAGCACTACAGAACTGAACAGAGGAAGGAATGATATTAATGCCCCATGATGTCTCTGAAAACTATATCCCCCTACAAATAAAAATTCATTTTGAGAACTGAAATGAGTCCAAAAAGTTTAGTCTTGTCACTTTTTCCATCTTGCTTCTCATGGAGTCATGTCCACAGGAAGTTCACTCAGCAATAGGAACTTAAATGTGTTCTAGTCACACATGAATTTGTCTATATTTTAAAGACTTTGTGTCTTTTGTACATTAGATTACTCATACACAAAGAAAGAACACAACAAATAACATTTACGTAATCTAATAGAATGATTCAAAACATGGTAGATGTTGAAGAAACCTGCCAATCACAATAACAATTCAAGTCTCCTGCCATAACTCAAAGAGGAATAAAAAGAACTCATGTTTCCATCCCAGGCACAATATGTTCACAGAAATAGATGATGCAATTTATTATTTCAGATATTAACAAAAGTTCAAAATGGTCATCCAGTTTCATAATCTGTTTTTATACTGAATTCAGACATGAGGTTTAAGCAAAAATTATCTGGATCCACTGACCCAGCAGGATGTCATTTTGTCTAGTTCTCTTCCTACTGGTATGAAGACTCTGTAATATCTATGAGCAATATATGATGCCATTCTACATATTCAAAAGAGGACTTTCATAGGAACATAGATTTCAAGCTGAAAGGGATCTTGAAGGCCATCTAGTCTAGTTTACAGATCAGAATTCACATCCAAAGTAAATTATAGATTTAGAGTTGAAAGAAATCTTGGAGATTACCTAATCCATTCCCCTAATTTTACAGGTGGGCTTCTGGAATGAAGCCCAAGAAGGAGATGAAGCCTGCCCATCACCAAAAAAAGGTAATAGATGGCAAAGCTGGGACTTAAACCTATGTCTTCTGAGATTTTAAATGACATGCCTGAAGTGACTTGGGGGTAAAGTAGCAGAGGCAAGATTTGAACCCAGGTCTCAAGATTCCAACCCCACTATACATTCAACTACACATCTTCCTCTCTTAACACTAAGCAGTCATGCAAGGTGACATGCAATCAAAAAAAATCATGAAATGATGCTTCTTATTGTCTCTGAGCAAAAAGACAATGAAATTTACTCTACCTACTCACTTATATATCCCTCCAAGTACAACATATAACCACCATTCTATTACATATATATATATATATATATACATATATATATATATATATGATATCTTTTTTTAAGTTTTTCCAAGGCAATGGGATTAAGTCGCTCACCCAAGACCACACAGCTAGGTAATTATTAAGTGTCTGAGGCCGGATTGACTCCAGGGCCGATGCTCTATCCACTGCGCCATCTAGCCACCCCTATGATATCATTTTTTTTTAATTCTTAAGTAATATCCTTTATTTTTGTAATAATGGGCAGGAAAAAAATGAATGAAAATAAACTTATTAGATTTGATGAATTTTCCCAAAGTACATTTTATCTTGAATTTACATTCTGAGGGCAGTTTTTTTATGCTTTTAATCTTATTTAAGATCATTTGTTTAGAGCTGAAAGGGGGAGATCACAGGGTATCTAGATAGTTCAGTTTATTCATATCACAGCTGAGGAAACTGAGACCAGAGAAAATTAAGTGACACCTAAACCTCAGAAGTTATAAATATGGTGGAACTGGTACCCAGGTGCCCTGACTGCAGAGACAGGATCCTTTCAACTATAACATTTTCATTGGTGTTTCTTGTTTTTGCATCTCCATCTCTGACTATATGTTTCTCCCATTTCTGTCCAGTGAGATGTCTCTTATGTCAAAAACAAGAAAGAAGCACTTCAACAAAACTAATCACAAGTCAACCATGTCTCACAGTATATGTCATATTCCATAGCATAGTTCCATCTTCAGTGATGAAGAGAGGGAGGTGAATTTTCTTAACTTTTCTCTAGTGCCAAATTTATTCATTATCATTCCAAAATATTCAGTTTGAGTTTTGTTTTGTTTTTTTAGATTTTATTTTGTTTTTCTGTTTATATTGTTGGGGTCATTCCACATTTTGCCTTCCTGGTTCTATTTATTATAGTACAGAGTTTGCATAAATCTTTTTTTCCCCCAAGGTTTTGAGTTTTACATTTTCCTCCCTACTTCCCTGAAAGAAGTCTAATATAGTCAAAACAACAAAACACATAAGGCAACTTTTATAAACTGGAGATAGTAAGCTTTGGTTTGCATTTAAACTCCACAGTTTCTCCTTGGGATATGGATGATATTTTCTAACACAAGGACATTTTTAAAATTCTGGTACAAAAATCAATCTTTAATATTCTCATCAGTGTCAACAGAATTTTAACCTGAGTTATGTAGCTCAACATAGCCCAATGATACATTTGTTGTTTGAGTGAGTTATGACTGGGGGGGTTGTGGAAGGAAGGAAGGAAGGGAGGGAGGGAGAAAGGGAGCTCTCCAGGAATTGATTTATCAGTAAACATTTACTTTGTGGGGCAGCCAGGTGGCGCTGTGGATAGAGGACCAGCCCTGGAGTCAGGAGGACCTGAGCTCAAATCCAATTTCAGACACTTTATTGATTACCTAATTGTGTGGCCTTAGGTAAATCACTTAACCCTATTGCCTTGCAAAAATCAAGGAAAAAAACCCAGCATTTACTATGTTCCCTGACTGCCTTGTCTCCAGGGCCATCTCTAGTAATTCTGATTCATATCTGGCCACTGGACCCAAGTAATTCTGAAAGAGAAAATGTGACTGGTGACTTAGCACAGCATCCTCTCACTCAAATCCAGTTTTCATTGATGATGTCTCTGATGTAGTGGTCTTTTTCAAGAATGAAGAACAAACAACAATATCTATGTATCTAGTGCTTTCAGAACACTGGTATATACAAAAAGGCAAAATTTAGACAAGACAGTTTTTTCCCCTCAGGAAACTTATAGTCAAGTAATAATAACTAATTATTTATAGAAAACTTTAAGGTTTACAAAATACCTTACATATTTTATCTCAGTGGAGCTTTACAATAAACCTGTGAGGACTGTACATTCCTCATTTTATAGATGAGGAAACTGAAGCAGTGATGTTAATTCATTAGCCAAGTTAGTAAATAACTGAGTAAGATTTTAATTCAGGTCTTCCTGATTCCAAGACTAGAATTTTTTTCTCTGTGCCGCCCAGTTGCCTTGTGGAGAAATAAATATTTAGCCCTTGAGCCACACGTGGCCCACATGTGACTTGAATCAGATTAAAATTTAGTTCCTATCAGATTTTAGTGCACTGATGTATTGACAACTATACAAATATATTATATATACATATATTTATAAATGATAATATGTGTATACATATTATGTGTGTGTGCTTATATATGTGTGTATATATGCATAAATAAAAACATACCTGGTTTTTTTAAGTCAGTATGTAGCCTACAAGAATTCTGGCCCCATGTGGCTCCATTTCCATTTGAGTTTGATGCCACTATACTAAATGACAGGTGTATTTTAAAGCTATAAAAATCAAGTGATATATGATGTCCAGGAAAGAAGGTCCTAGCAACTGGGGCATCAAGGGAAGGCTTCATGAGATACTGGCATTGTCCTGGACTTTAAAAATGGAAAGTAGAACAGAGGGGGGAGGGGAATGTTTGTTTTTGAAGTTAAATTTTTAAACGTACTTGCATACTGAGAAAGAGAATGCTCCCCAATCTCTACCTGATGAAAATCACTCTAACCCATGTTTCAAGATTCATCTGAAATTCAGTCTCCTTCATGAAATTTTTTCAGATCACTGTGAACTCTTTCTACTCTGAACTCTCATAGCACACTGTACCTCTCTCCTCCACCCTAACTACTCTACTCTATTTCAAGTAAATAAGTTGCTGTCTTTTCAGACTTAATTTCTTTTCACATTCCTTACTGTCAGAGCTCCTTTGCTTTTTAAGACCTTTTCTTTCCTGACAAAGTCCTCCTTTTTATATAGATCAGTTCCTAAGCACTGCCTTCTACTATCAATATACTTGGTATTTTTGAATAATTCAGTTAATCTGGATGTTTCTTGCCTGTAGAGGATCTAGAAAACCTTCATGTAGGAAATGGAAATGAAACTAGATTTTGATTAAAAAAAGAGGATGGAAAAATGGAGTATGACTGAGCTTGGGGAAACTGGTTAACAAGAAAGATGATAGAAATGTCTTCAGAAATAGGATAGTTGGTATGGGTTATAGTGGGCAATATAAGGAGTTCTGAAGGTAGATGTCACAGTGGATAAAGCACTGGGCTTAGAGTCAGCAAGAACTGAATTCAAGTACAGTCTCAAACACTGACTTAGTGACTCTGGGCAAGTCACTTAATTTCTGTTTGCCTCAGTTTCTTCAACTGTAAAATAGGGATAATAACCTGCCTTATAAGGTTGTGGTGAGGACCAAATGAGAAAATATTTATGAAGTGCTTAGCACAGTACTTATAATAAGCACTACATAAAGGGCTATTTCTTTCCCTTCCCACTTTGGGATGAGTTGAATTTGAGATGTCTATGAGACATCCAGGTAGAAATACCCATCAATCTATTGGTGATGTAGGACTGAAGCCTGAGAGACATAAGAGCAGGGTTTGTAAATCTGAGGGGTTATCTTCCTAGAAATCATTAAACATATAGAAGGTAGAAAGAAAAGAGAAGATGGCACAAGACAAAACCATAGGATATACCCACACATAGGGGTTGGAACAGAGACATTTTTCCAGCAAGTAGACTAAAAAAAGGTAGACAATCTGATAGGAAAACTAGGAAGAAATAATATAGCACAATGCCTCCAGAAAGAAAATTATTTAAATATATTTAGTCATAAAAGCTCAAAATGGGGCCCCAAATTTTTCTCCTATTTCTCTATTCATGCCTCTTCCAGGTAAAGATTCATTTAACCAGAGCATTCATGATGGACTCAAAGTCCATCTGTACAGAACACTGAAGAATAGCTACTACTATCATAAAGTATGGATGAAAGGATCAGACTGCTGTCTACTGAGGAAGTTTATAATAATAGTTTGATCTATTTATTCAAAACATGCTACATTATGCAAAATATGGCATCACCTCTCACAATCTCAGATTTTTCTTTCATTCATTTCACATATCACAGTTCCTATCAAAATGTTATGAGATGAAGGAAAAAGAAGGGTTGAGTATGACTCTGAAGTTTTAAGCTTGAATGACTTGGAGAATGATAGCACCATTGACAAAAATAGTAAAGTTGGGAAATGGATGTGGACCGCCAGTACCAATCTGAAACAACAACTATCTCAGAGTCTTCAAATGGAAAGAGTTAGCTATATATTTATTTAGCCTTTACCATGTGCTAAGTAAGCATCATGACAAAGTTCCAGGGACATGAATACAATCCCTATATTCAAATAAAATCAAATAACATTTAGAGAAGTATTTAGAGAGGCCAGGTATGGGTCATTTGGATTAGGAAATCAGAGGAATAAGTGGAACAATGCAGGCACATGTTGATGTAAGTTTTCCAGTGGCAAAAGTCATGTTTTACAGTTCTCAATGCAAGGAAAATGAGGAACTTGGCTCCTCCCAAGTTTGATTTCTGGAGGTACAATTTCAAAAGTAAATCAAAATTAGCAGAAGAGAAAATGGCCAGAGTCAAATAAATTATCAAGGGTAGAGTGAGAAATGTGGACTAGTAGTAGGCCCTGATGAAGAGAGAACCCACAAAGCCCATGGTAACTGATCTGAGTATGCATTTAGTGGAGGAAGAAAGGATGGTCATACTGTTTAACATATCAATAAACTAATCATCAAGTATTTGTCAAAGAACTCACCAGCACTATGCTGGAACCTGGAGATACACATACAAAGAATGAACAATGTACTAACATTCAATGGGGGGGACAGAAAGGACATTTACAGGTAAATAGAGATTAAAAAGAATAAATACAAGTGTATGCCAAGTGTATAAACACAAGGCCGCTGGGGAGGGAGGACATTAACAGCTGGGAGATCAGGAAAGAGTGCATACAAAATATGGTGCCTGAACTGTGTTAATAAAAATAACAACAACATCTAACATTTATATTGTACTTACTATACTAAATGCTGTATAATTATCTCATTTCATCCTCAGAATAATCCTGGAAGGCAAGCACCATTATTACCCCCATTTTAAGTATAAGGAATCTGAGGCAAACAGAGCTTAAGTGACTTGCTCAGAGTCACACAGCTAGTAAACCTCTGAGTTCCAACTTGAACTCAGGTTGTCCTAACTCTAGGCCCAGCACTCTAACCACTCCACCACTCTGGGAGATAGAGGTAAGGAGAGGGTATGAGGTCAATGCAACAACATGGAGATGGTTATTATGTTTGAGGAAAGGAAGAAGGCCAAGTTGACTGGATCATTGCCAGTATCCAGTGAATCTAAAAGAATAAACTAGGACCAGGTTGGGGGGGGGGGTGCTTTAAAACTAAACAGAGGAATTTAAAAACTAAACAGGAATCTTACAGGTACATCAGGAAACCAATAGAGTTGGCTGAATAGGAGAATCTGACTTTGGTAGTAGTGTGAATAAGATAAAACTAAAGAGAAGAGAAATGTGAAGTCTATCACAATCATCAGTGCAAGAAATGATGGTCTGAATTAAGGTGGTAACCACATGAGTAGATAGAAGAGGTCAGATGCAAGAGTTATTGAGAAAGTAGAAACAGCAAGGTTTGGTGATTGTATGAACATATGGAATGATAGAAAGTTAAGGCATTCAGGATAATACCGATTACAAATATGGAACATTGGAAGGAAGATGGTGTTTAGAGGGAAAAATAGAGACAAACAGGGCTGGATCTAAAATATGGGATATATAGACCTGCAGAGACATGAGAAAACCATGAGAGGTGGGTTGCCATGGAAGAGTGGCAAAAATATAGAAAGAAAAGAAAAGAGAACCAAGGACAGAACATCAGCTATTGCTTCCCATATGGGGGCATGATTTTGAAGATGAGCCAGCAAAGGAAGATCAGAAGAGAAAGGCATCACAAAAGACCAGATAAAAGAGAGCAGCCAGGAGAAGATGACCAACACTTTCAATTGCAGTAGTTAGGTCAATATGGATTTAAATTAAGGAGATTATTAGAATTAGTAAACAAGAGATCATTGATATCTGGGGGGGGGTAGTTCCAATTAAGGTTGAAGTCAGAAACTAAACTGCACAGGGCTGAAAAAGGAATGAGTAGAGATGAAAGAGGCAGAGTATAGACAATTATTTCAAGCATTTTGGTCAAGAGAGGAAGGAGAACTAGGGTAATAATTTGAGGAGATGGTACAATCTAGTAAAGGGACTTTTAAGGATGAGGGAAATGGGAATGTTGGAAGACATAAGAGAGAGGAAAAGAACCACTTGATACAGAAAGATTGAAGATTAGAGGCAGAAAGAATGAGTATGCAATGTTAGAGAAGATGGTAAGGGATGGGATCAAAGCACATGGAGAAAAGTTGAGTTTGTCAGTGTCAATGATCTTGTCATTATCTTTTTTTTAAGGTTTTTTTTTGCAAAGCAATGGGGTTAAGTGCCTTGCCCAAGGTCATACAGCTAGGTAATTATTAAGTGTCTGAGGCCGGATTTGAACTCAAGTCCTCCTGACTCCAGGGCCGGTGCTCTATCCACTACACCACCTAGCTGCGCCATCATTATCTCTTAATCACAGATTGGGGGAATATAGGAAAGAATGGGAAATAATGTCAAAAGATTTGTGAGGTGAAGAAAATGGAAGAGGAAAGTCACATCAAATAGCCTCATTTTTTATTTCAATAAATATATCGTATGTAGCATCCAAGTACATTCCTCATATGAAAGTCTGCTCTTTCTTGTCTGAAAAACTGAGCAGAAGAGTGTCTTTGAAGAGGCAGAAAGAAGATAGGAATAATATGTTGATGACTGTGCTATATGTCTCTGAACACTTGGAGCAGCCAATGAATCAGGTCCTCACTATGATGAGAAGGGTGGGATTAACAGGTGATCAGAACAATGGTAAAATGAATATAAGAAGTAGCAGATCAGGGGGCAATTAGGTGGTGCGATGGATAGAGCACCGGCCCTGGAGTCAGGAGTACCTGGGTTCAAATCCGGCCTCAGACACTTAATAATTACCTAGCTGTGTGGCCTTGGCCAAGCCACTTAACCCCATTTGCCCTGCAAAACCCTAAATAAACAAAAAGTAGCAGATCTTTCCATCTATTTGTACAAGTAATAGCGAGTAAATGGCCTGAAGAGATAGTCACATTTATATGTTCATAAAAAATATACTGTGGGTTCTCTTTTAAAGTCCCATTCTAATCATGGAACATGGATGGCCATAGATTCCTAAAAATCATTTCAATGAAGAACTTCTGCCTAACTGGAAAGACCATTCAACAGCCCCAATGAGAGCATGGGAGGTAAAGTTTGAGAGGTTTGTCACCTAAAAGTAGGCTACCAAGCAATATTTTCATTTTTGTTTTCCCTCAATTTGTGAATCTCATCTATGGAAGCATGGAGGGACCATTATCTGCATTTGTATAGGGAATACCCACATCCACAAAATTATGAACAAATGGGGTTTAGATTAATCAGGCAGTTACTTACTGGCTTTGGGCTATTGCCCCATATTCAAATATTCTTAGATATTACATTATCCAAAATACTGGCAGCCAGTTTTAATTTAAATCTTCATATCATTGGTCTAAAAATGATTCTTTCAGGCATTTCTATTATAAGAGCTGCTGAATGTTTTATAACTGAATCCTAATTCAGATTCAAAGCATTCAATTCATAATAAAGAATCATTGTAAAGTTGCCAATCTCTTCTGTTACCAACTAATTATAACCATTCACTCCTGCCAGTTTGTAGTTGATCTGCATAAAAAAATGAATATGATTGCCACTGATGAAGAGACAACATGCTAGCACAAGCCAGGAAATATAAAATGACACTCCAGTTCAGATCTATGATCCAGAACACTGGCAAAAATGTAGATAAAGTATTTGTATTTCAAATCATGTTGGTATAGTGCACTAATCAGAAAGCTACAAATAACTTTCAATAAATAACTTCAAATAAAGAAGAGATCACTTTTGAAAACCTCTTTTTTAATATCATAAATATAAAGCATATCTATGTCTTCCAATTTACTCACCAGAAAATCAAAATAAAACAACAAAATTTAACAGGGGAAAGAAACTGGTCTATGATTTCATTGGCTTGGAGAACAGTCAGATAAGGAAACTTTCTATCATGTCAGATAAGAATGTTCTTTGCAAGTTATAGTCTTACAAAGCTGTCTACACAACTAAGAAGTTGTGACTTGCCTAAAGTCAAATAGCTAATATATAACAGAGGAAGAATTTGAATCCAATTTCTAAGGTATAAATGCTTAAAATGAATATTTAACAATGGAGTGAGACAGTAGCTCCTGTATACTTCTACTATGTGATTATGGCTTTTAGTGAAATATTTGATAAAATCCCTTAATCTCTCTGCGCTCTCTCCCCTTTTGTCCACCTCCCTCCTAAAAAAAATGTTTCCTTGTGATGAGATGATATGATGAAGTAATGTGAATGAAGAAGCATGTAACTCACAAGTTGAAGATAGATTCATGTGACCATGGGCAAGTTATTCTCTCTAAACAGTCTCCTCTCCTGTAAAATATTGTACACACTATCTAGATTTCAGGGTTTCTATATATGAGATTATGTATATAAAGCACTTTGGAAATCATAAGTCTCATGAAATCATAATGTCTCCTGTTATTAATATGGCTATTACTTCTTTGTAACTAGAGAGCTAGCCTTGGTCATCAGGAAGAACAGGATTTAATTACTGCTTATGACAGAACTGGTTATGATTGTGGCCAAATCATTTAACCTCTCTGTCACAGGCCACTTTCAAAGACTGTAAGTCATCAATGATTTCATGATTTACATTATTGGAGGGAATTTTCTCCCTGGAGTTAGTTGTCTCAGCTAATCAAATCCCACATCCAAAAAACAGATATCCAGAGTCAAGCAAGGCTTAGCAGATAATCAGTGGCAAAGATACCTGTTCTGCTTAGCATTTTTATCAATCATAGATGAAGTAATGCTTAGCAAATTTTCACATGACAGGACCTAAGGAAGAAGAGTTAATATATTTGATAAAGAATCAAAATTCAGAAAAATGATTTTTTCATTTTTTCCCCAATGCTAGAACCAATAAATCCTAAGATATCTAAGTAACAAAGAGTAATGGAAAGAATGCTGACCTTGAAGTCAGTTCAAATGAACCTGCAAGTCCTTGAATTTCAGTTCAAATCATGTCTCTAATACCACCAGTATGACTCCAATCCACCTCTCTGAGTCAGTTTTCTCATCTATAAAATGTGGATGGGGCTGTTTTAGATAAACCCTAAAGTTCCTTCCATCTCAAAGTCAAGGATGCTCCAATCCTAAGATAAAATCAATTATAATGGTCTACCCTGCCTGAATTCCAAAAGTTGACTTCACAAATATAGGTGGAAACAAATGGTTCATCCAGATGATAAATCTCATAGTTAAACCATGTTCTATATGAGCATATAATTTGACCATATTACAAAAAATTATGTTCCTATACTGTATCAATATTTATTCATGTTTCTATGGTAATATTTAGGATCTTTCAGTTATAATATTTTCTTCACAACTCCATGAATTAACTGATAAAAATATTATTATTTCTAATTGTAAATGAAGAAATTTAGGCCAGGGTCTTATTTATCTAAGAAGTCAAGTAAAATCAACAAGCATATGCTAAAGGCTTACCACTTTTCATATAATGACAGATCTAAACAAGTGGGAAAATATTAATTGTTTATAAGTAGGCTGAGCTAAAATGAAAAATGCAATTCTTTCTAAATTAATTTACTTTTCAATTTAATTTACTATCAATCACACTATCCAATAATTACTTTACAGTATTAGAAAATAATGATGATAATAAATTTATCTGAAAGAACAAAAGATCAAGAATATCAAGGGAATTAATTTAAAAAATTAAAGGAAGGCAGCCTAGCTGTACCAGATTTCAAACTACATATATTACAAAGCAGTAACAACCAAATAAACTTGTATTGGCTGAGATACAAAGTGATGGACCAGTGGAATAGATTATGTGCACAATACACAAATGCAAAGGACCATACTAATCTAGTATTTGATAAACTCAAAGATCCAGACTCTGGGGACAAGAACTCATCATTTGATTAAAAACTGTTAGGAAAACTACAAAGTATTCTATTAAAAACTAGGCATGGATCAACATATCACATCTGTACCAAAATCAGGGTAAAATAGGAAAATGATTTAGAAATAAAGAGTGACATCAAAACAAATTTGGGGAGCTTGAAAAATTTATTTCTCAGGTCTATGAGGAAAAATTTTATGATAAAATAAAACATAGGATCACAGGAAATAAAATGGATTACTTGGGTGTGGTAAAAGTAAAATATTTTGTACAAACAAAACCAATTGCAAAATTAGAAAGAAAGTAGAAAACTGGGGGATCAGGAATATTTTTCAGTGAGTTTTTTTTTAATAAAAGACCTCATTTCTTAAACATATAGGAAATTGAGCCAAAATTATGAACATAAGATCCATTCCCCAATTGATTAATGGTCAAAGAATATAACAGGCAGTTTTCAGAAGAAATCAAAGCAATAGACCCATGATAAAAGGTTCCAAATCACTTCTTATTAGAGAAATTAAATTAAAAATTTTAAATTTAAACAACACTGAGAACTACCTCACAACTATCAGATTTTCTAACAAAACAAAAATAATAAATTAGAAGTGATATGGAAAAACAGGTACTCTAATACACTGTTGGCGGAGTACAAACTAGTCCAACCATTCTAGAGAACAATTTGGAACTATGCTCAAAGGGCTATAAAACTGGGCATACTCTTTGACCTTGCTTATACTGCTATTATCCTAAAGAGAGCAAAGAAAAGAGGAAAGAACCTATATGTACAAAAATAACGATAGAAGCTCTTTTTGTGGTGGCAAAGAATTAGAAATTGAAGGAATATCCATCAGCTGGGGAATCATTCCACATTGCTTTAATGAGGATATTATGACTATCTTCAAATGTTCAAAGGATTATCATGAAGAAAATGCAATAGAATGTGTCTTAATTTGTTCTTTGGTAAGCTTAGGGATCCTAAAGAATAAAAGTTACAGGGAAGAATTTTGGCTAAATATAGTGAAAATATTTCTAACAATTAACAACTCTCTAAAAGTGAATTGGGCTAACTTGAGAAGGTGCATGTTTCATGTTACTAGAGGCCTTCAAGCAAAAACTGGATGTATGACTACCTGTTAGAGCTATTTTACAGAGGACTCACTTCTGACATGATTTGAACTAAATAATCTGCTGTTAAAGGACTATTCTAAAACCTGTCCAGTTATAAGAGATCAGGATTCTACTCAGGCAAATGACTACCATTGTCTAATTTAGAGGTCAGAACTGATATGAGGACAGGTTGGATTTTTTTGTTACTACTGTTGTTGTTTAAAACAGGATTCTTCAATCTGAAAACATGAAGGCCAAAGGAAATCTTGTTGATATAGAAAATCAAGAAGCAGATTATCAGATCATATGCTTAGGGTCCCATTTTACAGATAAGAAAACAGACACTCAAACAGATTAAGTGACTTGTCCAAGGTCACACAATGAGAAAGGAAAAGAGCAGAGTAATTTAAGCCCAAGTCTTCTGACTACAAGACCATCTTATAAGGAAAAACTCAGAGCCACCATATTCTACAAAAAAGACCAATACAAGGAGAGAGATGGTAACCCTCCTACAATAGCTTGTTATCACTAACTCACCATTATAACAGCAAACAGTGCATTTGGGTTTGAGTCACTTGTACCTGTTGGCTTGGCCCTCTTAGCTCCTGTACAATTAAGGTAAGAGCATGCCTATTTATGTGTGGTTGCTGTTGTAAAATTTTGAGGGCACACGTATTATGGGCAGTTCAGGGCTATACAATCAAATGTTGTAATTTTTAAAAATTGGTTGTAGTATGCGAAATGTCCATTCATCCCACTAGTCATTAACCTATCTCTCTTCCCTTTTATGGCTAAACATCTTGAGAAAGCATCTATAAAACGGGCCTCATTTTCTTTTTAACCAAATCTTTTCTCTCTAAGTTAACCAATGATCCTTTCATTGTCAAATCTAACAGGTTGTTCCCAGTCCTCATCCTTTTCTTACTCATTTGTAACCTTTAACATTGTCAATCACTGTCTTCTCCTAGACATTTTGGGCTCTCTAGGTTCTCATCACACTTCTCTCCACTTGATTCTCTTCTTATCCGACTATTCCTTTTCAGTCTCCTTTGTGCATGCATCTTCATCCAAGTCACATTCACTATGGAGTTTGTCCTTGACCCTTTTCTTTTCTTCCTCTATATTATATCACTTGGTGATCTTATCACTTTCATAGATTCATATATTATCTCTATTTTGATGATTCTCAAACCTACTTATCCAACCCTAACCTCCTTTTTAACCTCTGGGCTTCTATCTCCACCTATCTATTGGAATCTTGAACTGGTTGTCCTGAGACATCTTAACTTCAAATGTCCAAAATTGAACTCATTATCTTTTCCCCAAAACCTCCCCCACCATCCTCTCAGTCACCCAGGCCAAGTCCTATCAGTTTTACCCTCATCTCTTATATCCACCTCCTTCTCTCTTCTGACATGCTCATCATCCTGGTGAAGCCCTCATCATCCTTTGTGATAGCCTTTTGTTCATCTAAGCACTTTCTTATAGTAAAAGTAAAGCATCTTGAGAGGCAGTGTGGCATTATCAGCTTCAGAGTCTTAAAGATCTGGGTTCAAATCTTGACTTTAATATAAACTTGACTGTGTAACCCTGGACAATTCTCATTACTTTTCAATACCCCTCAAGTACTAATGTTGAAGAGAAGTTGCAATTTGGCATTAGTATAATGAAATCACAGCTTTAGACCAAAAAATTAAAGCATCCCATATGTGGCATATACAGGAGTGGCTCTGAAGTCAGAAACTGGAATCAAATCTTGCCTCAGATATGTCACCTGTTATAAATTTACTTAGCCTCCCTGACCTCAGTTTCCCCATCTCTATAATGAGAGGGTTTAGTGAGATAGCCTCTGAGGTCCATGCAACTCTCACACTATGATCCTACCTTGTATCTTGTTTCAGTATTTTCTTCTGCTAAGTGAGATATTGCTTTTAAAAGTACCAACAACAGCCTTTATATTTATATTTCCCAGTAAATTTTTTCACTTATCAAGTCAACAGAGATTCATTATATATACACAGGAGTTACTGCACATAAATTAACTCAATCCTTAAAATGTCTGCACAATGGGATGTGACTAGGTAGTAGTATCCCCATTTGGCAGATGAAGAAATAAAGTCTCAAAGTGGTTAAAAATAGTTCAGCCAACCTCAAATGGACCAAGTGCAGTCTCTCTGTCTACCAAAGGTGCTCCCACAGCACCAGGCAACCTGATTGAGACAATCCTAAGACTCCCAATGGATGCTAACTTAACTTATACTAGAGATTCCAGGTCTGCTTCAAGATGTATACAACCTGGCAGCTGAGACTGGCATTCCCCTTCAGACAGAAAGGAACAACCACTGCTGCAGGGACCTGGGAAATTAGAAAGCACTGCAACAGAAGCCTATGAAGACACTGATCTTGGTATGATGGTTGGTACAAATCTTGTCACCCCACTGATCTTGTGATAAGAGAATCGGAAGCCACCTTGAAGTCAAGAAGATTCAAGTTCAAATCCAGTCTTGGACATCATTTCCCAGGTATGTGACCTGAATGGCTTAGCAGATAAAGTGCAGGATCTGTAATCAAAAAGACTTGAGTTCAAATTGTATAAGTCTGTAAAAGTCAATTACCCTCTGCTTGTCTCAGTTCCTTCAACTGTGAGATGAGAAAAATAATAGTACCTACTACTATATTGTGAAGATAAAATTGTTGTGAAGATAAAATGAGAGAAAATTTGTAAAGTACTGTATGAATTCTATCTGTTATTATGCAAAAATTCTTCACAAATCTTTAAAGCCCTATATAAGTTCATATCATTATTACAAATGTGTTCAAGTCCTGGCTCTGACACCTAATAGATAAATAATTCTAAACAAGTTTCTTCATCTTTCTGAGTCTTTCTTTCTGTAAAATGGGAATGATAACAAATACTTATATTACTGAGGAAAGTACCTTATAAATCTTGAAATGATTTGGAAATGTGATTTATAATTATTAAGAAAATCAAGTCAACTAAGCTGCAGAACGTACAAGTGAGAGAGACAAACAATAGCCCCTAAGGACTGCCTCAGCCTCTCTCCCACTCTAAAGCTGCCTGCAGACAACAGATAAAAGCAATCAGAAGACAGACTTCTGCACTGATATTTTGGGGGTTAGCCCATTCTACAGCTGTTCCAGTTGATTATACCCTCCAAGCCCTCCCTACTTCCAAATTTCCCTCTTCCTGTCAAGGGCACCATCATTCTTCCAGTCACCTAGGCTTATAACCTAGGTACCAATGTGTTGCCAAATATTGTAAATTTTGCTTTCATAACAATTCCTGAATTCAGTTCTTTTCTTTTCTGACACTGCTTTCACCCTGATAAAGTTCCTCATTACTTGACTATTGGTAAAATGCAATAGCCTTTTGATCATTCTTCCTGCCTCAAGTCTCTCCCTACTCCTATCCATCCTCCATTCAACTGTAAAATTAATCTTCCTAAAGCCTTGGTCTGACAAGACCATCCTCCACACCCAATCACCACCACCATACACATTCAAAAACTTCAGTGACTCCCTTTCACTTTCAAACCCCGAGAGGTTAAGTGATTCATCATACAAGCAGACCTGAACTTATCTTTCCCAATCTGAGGTTGCTTTCCTATGTACCTCTCCAAGCTGCCTTAATTAGTACCTTATTAGTAACAATGAAATATGGTATGTTTCCTCCTATCCTCATTCTGGGCAACTCAAATGAGTGACCTCTTATTACTCATTTCCTTCTATCATCCCTAATTCCTTTTCTCAATCAACCTGTACTACCTGAGACTTCTGCCTATGAACTGTCCAAACTAAAGTCCACTTCCAAATAAATTCACCTTTAAAAGTTGGTTTGAAAAAAAAGTTTGCATGCCATTGCCCTAGCTGAAAAGATTGCTAGTTCTAGTTTTTTTATTTTATCTATTTGGGTTTTTTTTATATTTTGGGCTCCAAATTCTCCTCCTACCTCCCACACTCCCCCATATCTATTGAGAAGTCAAGCCATATAATATAAATTACACATATGAAATCAGGCAAAACATATTTTCATATTAGCCATGTTGCAAGAAAGATAAAGTGAAAAATTAAACTTCAATCTGCTCTCAGAGTTCATCAGTCTTCTCTCTAGAGATGAATAGCATTTTTCATTATGGGTCTTTGAAAATTACCTTGGATCATTGTATTGATTAACAAAGCTAAATCTTTCATGATTGATCATCATTACATTATTAAAGTTCTTTTCCTAAGGACTTTTCACCTAACAGAAGGGTGGAAATGAAGAATTCTGGTTTGCAGAAAGCTGTGTTTATTGCATGCTTCACCACTACATGTGTATCCTTATTTCTAGTCCCTGAATTTTGACTCCCTTCCTTGAGTAATTATTTCTACCACTTGGTCACAGGTCACCATGGTAAGATTTCATTTCCTGAATGTTTTACATGATTGCACATGTAGAGCCCCTATCAGATTGCTTACCTTCTCAATGAGGAGGAAAGGGAAGGGAGGAAGGGATAATTTGGAACTCAAAACTTTTTTAAAATAACAATGAATATCAAAAATTGTTTTTACATATTATTGGGGAAAATAAATTATTTTTTAATTTAATATTTATTCTTATTTTATACAAATAATGTTTTTTACAGAGTTGTTGGTGCTGGAACAAAGACTCAAGCACATTTTTTACTATTATTTTTGGGGGGGTGCAGGGCAAATGGGGCTGGGTGGCCTGCCTGGGGCTGCATAGCAGGGTGATCATTGAATGTCTGAGGCCGGATTTGGACCCGGGTGCTCCTAGCTCAAGGGCCAATGCTCTGTCCGCCTTGCATGTCACATGGCTGGGTGATTGTTGGGTATACGGGGCCGGATGTGGGCTTGGGTACTCATGGCTCCAGAGCTGGTGCTCTGTCCATTGTGCCACCTGGCCATACCTACAATAAATTATTATTAAAAATAAAAATACTATTTTCCTGTCACTTATGCTCAGTATCTGATTCTTGAGAATTTGTAAGCAAGGACATGAGTTGGATATTGACATTCTGCTCCTATTTCTCATAGTTCTACTATAATACTATTTTGTATGCTGCTCTGTAATTTTTAAGGATTGTCACCAAGAAATAAATAAAAATAAATACTGCTATATCTATTTTTATGAATGAAGAAATTTAGTCAAGAAGTTGAAGTGACTCCAAAACAATAAAATTGCCATTATCTAAAACTAAAACCTGGATCAGCTGAGACCAAGATCACTATTCTTTTCGTTATACCATGCTGCGTTTCTTTCCAAGTTCATACTTGCTCTAATCCACAGAAACAGAAAGCATAACTCCTGATGAAAAGCTGAAGTTTTCAAGAGAAGAAAGAGATCAGGACTTGCTTTATTAGAATCTGAAGATTAAGATTTGGTGACAATGAAATGAAATGAAAACCAACCTGTAAATAATTTGCATTTATAAATGTACAAGGCACTATAAAGCTGTGAGTTGTACAAAGAAAGATGGTGCAGTCTCTCCACTCTAGGAGTTTATGTCATAAATACACAAGTTAAGTAGCAATACATGTCACAAGACTGTTCACAATTAATTGTCGAATGTTTGGAATAGACAATAAGTGCTCTGAATTCTAAGGAGAAAGAGTAATGCAAGAAAGAGGACAGGCTGAGGGTCTTGAAATGATGATTGCATTCTGCCTTAGCAGCACAGATCATTTCCTTCCCCCACCCCATCAGTCTCAGAAACCTCAGGAGCAATAAAGAATTCACTAGGAATATATTTGGAACCATGAGTTGCCAATATCCACTCTTAAGGTTTTATCTTATAGGAAGCAACCTGTTTTCAAAGACCTCAGTACAGCCACATTGAAAAAAGTTAAGTCTACAATCTTAGTATGAGGATTAACAAAAATCTATATTAAAAAAATTTCAAATACATCAGTTTCATGAGCTTATCTTTTACTCCCATATTTCATGCTTACCAGTCTCTTATGTCTGCTCATTTCTGTATCTCCCCAATAATATCTTGTCTAATTCTGCTTCTACACATTCATTTGCCTCCTATTTTGATTTCACTTTCACCCTCATGCCCCATCACTCTCTACCAGCACATTTCTGGGTTTTCCAACTTTCAGTACATATCATTGAACTTCTTATCCCTCTGCTCTCAACTTCACTTTCCATCACTTACCTCCTGATACCTTGTTTCTAACACAATTTACTAGTGTACACCAGTACTGTAATGCCAAGTTCACTGAAATGCCAAGTCTATCTGCCATTTGCTCACAGATTTTTATTTCCAATTTTATGTTTTAATTTATGGAGTTAAATAATGATTTCAATAATATAGTATGATAAGAAAGATGATTCTACATGAAATTGCAAATCTACTATGCACAATCTTAAATATACAACAAAACTATCATGAAAAATTTCTTTTTTTTCTTCCCTCCCCCCATCCTAGAGATGGCTACCATTAGACACAAATAGGTATATATACATAAAATTATTCTATTCATACTTCTATTTGTCAATTCTTTCTCAGGTTGCTGACAACATCATCCATCACATGTTCTTTATTCTTAATTTGGGTATTTACAATTGACTAAATAACATTCATTCAGTTATTCTTAAAACAATATTACTGGTATTGGACACAATGTTCTCTTGGTTCTGCCTATTTCCTTTTCATTCTTCATTTTCTTCTCCATTCCACTTTCAAAACTGTTTCTACTTACTACTGCCTCATCTGCATTTCCTGTTACCCTATCTACCAAAGCCTCCAAACTTCATTTACTATTCTGTCTCTTCAACTCCCACTTTTTTCACACTATATTTTTGTTTGCTGTTTAAAACCTACTTCCCACTGCACCCTCAAAGCTAATTTACATTCATTCAATCATTCAAAAACCATGTATTAAATGTCTGTTAAGTTCAAGGTACTGTGTCATAGAAAATACAAAGAAAATTAAGATATAGCATATCCACCTCCAGACAGAGTGGTAATGGACTCAGAGGGCAAAATGAAACATTTTTAATATGAATAATACCAAAATTTGCTTTGCTTAACTATATGTATTTGTAATGGCTGTGCTTTTCTTCTTTTCTCAATGAATCAGGAAGAGGAATGTAGAAAGAAGAAAATTCATAAGTGAAAATAAAATTGAATTGAATTTTTTTAAAAAAGGAGAAAAGAAAACATAGTACCTGCCTTCTATAATCTTAGAGTAAATATAATTATAAATATATAATTGTATATATTTATAATGTATATATAATATGTGTACATATAGACACATCAAATGTATATATAATACACATATACATATATATTATACATCTATACATATAGTTTATAATTGTATAAATGTATAACTATAATTGCATAATTATTGTATAATATAGATCATAGAATATAAGAACATAATCATTGCTGTTCATATTAAACTTGAAAGTTTGCAAAGCACTTTATCCATTTTGTTTCATTTGATCATAAGCAGCTGCAAAGAACTCTGAAACATTAGGGGAAGGCAAGATCATTTTGAGCTAGGAAATATAGGTATACTTCTTAGTGGATTTTAGAACCTTCTAAGTTGCCTAGAGCATTTTAGCTGAATCATAAAAGTTAGTTAAGAAAGATTTCAAGAGGACCTGTGGATATTCCAAGCAAAAGTAACAACACGAGTACAGGAACCAGGTGTCCACAAGAGATGAGGAGTACTCTAGTTTGTCTGGAGTATATCACATATAAGGGGAAGTAGTGAGAGATATGGATGACAAGGTGCAAGACTATAGGTTAAAAAAAAAGGAGTCCTTGAATAGCAGTCTAAGAGTTAGGGTTTTACTTGGACGGTAAAGGCTTTGAGCAGAGGAGTGATATGATAAAATCTATGCATCAACAAGACAAATATAGCAGCAACAGAAAGGATTTCGCCTCACTCTTTTTCTCACTCTATATGTTATTTTTACCTTCCTGTTCTTCAGTTACCACTTCCATTCTACTTCCATTCCTCCCAACTCCCAACTTGACAATCATGGTTTCAGGTAGACCTACAGGACTTCTTGTCCTAACATGAAAGAACTATAGTTATCTATTATATATGTACTCAAATATATAAAATTATTATTCTAATAGATGACTGGAGTCAATTCTTTAATTGAACATAACATAAACATAAAGCTTCTCTCATCCTACACACTCAGTCTTTCCATTTTCCTATGAAATATCCATATCCCACAGAAACACTGCAATGAACCAATACCATGCCTTTAGCAATTTCACAACACCTGTGGCAAAATCATAACCTTCAACTAAGCCAATCCACAAACATTTATTAAGTGATGACTACAAGTATTCTAGGCATTGTGCTAAGGAATGGAGACAAAAAAAAAATCAAAAACAGCACCTACTCTTGAGGAAAAGTAACCTGAGAAGGGAAGGGACTAGCATTAGTAATTCCTTTGGGGGTTGGGAGGAAATAGAAAAGATCTCCTGAAAATGGTCAGGTTGGAACTGAGTCTTGAAGGAAATCATGGATTTAAGAGAACCCCAGTTTAAACTGTGCTGCCTAAGGAGAAATTTCACATATTTCCTATGATTTGTGGGAATAAATTGAAATGTCCTTATAGTCAAAGAAATTTCAGTCACCTACTGCAAGCATATGGATTCATATGATGTTGAGCTCCTACAGGGAATATGAAATTATTTTAGTACTAAAAGCAAGATTGGGAGTATGAAAGTGAATTAAGTTCAGAGAAAAGAGCACTGTTATGAAGAAAAATATAGTTGACAAGGGGAATGGAAAGTAGGGGAAAGGAAAAGAAAAAAAAATGTAAGCAGGGCAGAAACAGGAGGTGAGACAGGAATAGGAAGAATGGACAGAGCCAAGTCCAAGAGAAAGAGGAGGGCCAGAAGCCGGAAAGTGAAGAGGAACCATGCCAGAAGGGGAAACGGGACCAGGAGGAATAGGAAAGTCTGGGCCAGGAGCTGAGAGGGAGCAAAGCCAACCTAATGTGAATTGTCATGCCAGCAAAGAAAGGAAGCATTTGGCCGCCGCAAATGTGAGAGCACAAAGGCACACAGCTATGCTATGAAATGAGTGCTGTCTCGGAATGCAACAAAAACCTACTGAAGTTAAGGAAAACATAGGCTCCACTCATGCTCAGCCAATTATCACTTTTTTTCCTGATGAATAATTTTGACCTGTTTTTACTAGGGATGTTCAGTACTGTAAATAGACATATGTTGTTTATCTACTTCATCCTTTTTCCACTGCCAGAATTTAGAATCAAATTTAATGTCTGTCACAACAGATTTTATAATCCATGAATGCTTCGAATATTTTCTGGGGTCCATAATACTTCCTACATAGACTATGTTAATGTGATTTTAGCATAAATTATTTTTCATGAAAAAATATAACTGAAGTGATGTTATAAAAAGTGGAGTTTGGAAAGGATTTTTTGGGAATAGATCTGTGACATCACCTGTGGGAAGAACTGGTTTGGGAACTCCCTCTATTAATACAAACTTCAGCTAATCTTAAAGAAAAGCAATTTGGGGGGGGCAGCTAGGTGGCGCAATGGATAGAGCACCAGCCAGGAGTACCTGAGTTCAAATCTAGTCTCAGACACTTAATAATTACCTAGCTGTGTGGCCTTGGGCAAGCCACTTAACCCCATTACCTTGCAAAAACCTAAAAAAAAAAAGAAAGAAAGAAAAGAAAAGCAATTGGGCAGCAAGTAACTTACCCATGGCATATGCCTATAACATACTGAAAACAGAGCTTGAACACAAATCTTTCTAGTTCCAAAACTATCACTCTGTCTACCATGTTATTATCTTTTAAATTACATTTTCGAGCAGAACTAAGAACATTATGTACAGAAAAAGCAATATTGTTTTAAGAAAGACTTTTCATAAATAAGTCATATTATAAATACCCACAATAGCAAAATGGGATATATGAAAACAAACACTATCTGTATCCCGAGAAATAATTGATAAATAGATGTATAGAATAATTTTACATTATACATGTATCTGATGGTAGTCATCTGTAGAGTAGGTGCAGGAGGGCAGAGAAAAAAGAAATTTACATATTTTTATTATATACTTAAATGGAATAGCAAATTGTATATATTAGATCTGCAGTTTCATGGGCAATCATCTTTTTTATTACATTGTGTCATGGAAATGTTTATTTTATTCCATAAACTAAAAATAAAATTAAAAATTTGAAAATAGTTAAGTTATATTTAACCTTCATTTAACATTCATTCATTTTTATTCTATACTAATAAATGAATTATTTCAACAAGGAGATCAATCATTAAGCAGTGCTGTTTGTGCTATGTATCATAGCACTGACAGGAAACTGTACCTAGAAAAACCATGTTACTGTATTTCTTGACTTTCAGGGGTTTTGTCTTGAAGCAAAAAACAATTTTCAGTTCCTTGAGTCATTGCAAACAATTTTGAACTAAACTGGGACCAAATTCATATTCACCAGAATTAGATGTTTCTGGACAGGGCTGACTCACCATTTACTACTGAAAAAAAAACATTTAGCTCAGTTTATCTATAAGCAAACCTGCAGCCAAAAAAAAGGCTATTTTTGTGTTCTATTTTTCATCATAAAAACTGAAATCAGCAGTGGAAGTACTATTGCTCACATTGAAACTTCCATTCAACAACATTTATTGAGTATCTAGTTTAAGCAAGACCCAGACTTGGTCTCTGGATATACAAGGGAAAAAATGACACAATTTATGCCCTCAACGGGAAGGTTAGTGAGAAAATACTTAAGAGGAAAAGATAGGACAGAATGTCCTTTGAGATTCAAGGAGGAAGGGATCACTTCTGGTTCAAGATTATCAAATAAGGAATCATAGCTAAGTGACACTTTAACTAGGGTTTGACAATGGAGAAAAATGTCAAAAAAGCTTAACAAGAAGTATGTTCTAGGCATGATGGATGGTGAGTCCAAAGGTATCACAGCAAAAAAGGACAGGATAATATTAGAATAAATTGATGATTCCAGAATGTTTGGATCATAGAAAACCTGAATGGGAGTATTATAAGATAATGCAGGCAAGGTAGATAGATGGGAGCTAAACCAAGTATGCTTCTGAATGCCAAAATAAAGAGACTATATTTTATCATATATAATATCACTCAAAGTTTTGAAATAGAGGAGTGATGTGGTAAGATTTGTTCATTAGGAATATTACTTTTACAGAGATATTATGAAGGGATCTGAAAAGGAGAAAAGATCAAAAAGTTAGCAAGCTATTACACTGTTTTAGACAAAAGGTGATAAGGACCTGAACTAGAGTGGTGACACTTGGACTGGAAAGGAGAGGATGAATACAAAAAAACCAAAATAGTCTCAACAAGACTTGGTAGCTGACTGGATATATGGGTGAGGAAAAGAAAGGGAGAAATAAAAGAATGACTTTGAGATTTTTAATTGGAAGACCTAAGAAAGTGTTATCATCAACAAAAGTAAAGAAGTTAAAAGGAAGGGCAGATTTTGAAGGAAGAGTCATGTCCTCAAAACCCTTCAGCCACTGATTTCCAAGCTTCTCTCTCCACCTATACTGGTTTTTTTGTCTCTATATACAATCTAGATCTCATGGTGTACCACATTGATATTCTGTTAACCATCACCTCGTTCACTTGACCTTCTACTACCACGTCTCACCTGACAATTCTCATCTGTTACTCTGACCAGCCAATTTTCCTACTCTTTCTTTTTTTTTTTAGGTTTTTTGGCAAGGCAAATGGGGATAAGTGGCTTGCCCAAGGCCACACAGCTAGGTAATTATTAAGTGTCTGAGACCGGATCTGAACCCAGGTACTCCTGACTCCAGGGCCGGTGCTTTATTCACTGTGCCACCTAGCCACCCCTTTCCTACTCTTTCTAAGGAGCTTCCAAGTATCATGGGCGAGGTATATTAAAACAGATTTCAGCGAGTTTATGATACGTAGGGATGAAGAAAAAAGTTAATAAGTGTTTATTATGCTAATGCCAGGATACAAACATAAGCCTCACAGAGTTCACATTCCAATAAAGAAAAATAGCACCTATAGGAGAGTTCAGCTCTAGGGAAGATAGCAAGCTGCCATGATCCTCAGGGTATAGTGACAGCAGATGGCAAGACTCCCCATGTGGACCCTTCCTGCTCTTCAATAGTCTTCACCTATATATTTACCAGGTCCCTATTTCATTACTCACCATAGCAGTCCCAAACTTTATAACCTTAGGGAGCATATATGAAATGCTCTTTGTCATGTAAAACCTTTCCCAGCCTGGTCCCAAGGTACCTTTATAGTCTTCTTAAACTTAATTCCCCTCCATGGAAGCAATACTCCAGCTACACTGGCCTACTTGTTCTCATCTACTATTCTCTGGCTCTAGACTGCCTTTTTCCTGGGAGTCCCCCTATATCTGTAGTGCTCTCCCTGCTTCCCTCCATCTTCTCACTGTCTTCAAAATGCAGCTCAAATCCCACCTTCTGCAAGAGGCCTTTCCCACACCTAATACCACCCCCACTAATACCATTTGCTCTAACTACCTTCCATTTACACTGTAAATGTCTAGTATTTACATAGCTATTTGCATATTAACTTCACCATTAAAATGTAAGCTTCTAAAGGATGGAAACCAAGTTTTCCCTTTTCTTTAAAATTCCAGGTTTAATACAGTGGCAAAAAAAAAGCAATTAATAAATATTTATTGACTGAGTGATTATAGATCACTGAATAGAGAACTTAGAAACTTAAAGATCACTTAATCTATGCCTTTATTTCATGAATTGGAAACTAAGTCAGAGAGAGGTTTAATGATTAGTCCAAAATTACAAAGAAGCAACTGACAAAAACCAACAGTCTAACCTAAAGCTTCTGACTCTGAAGCCAGTACTTTTTTGCTTCTTCTTTCTCTACACATATTTATCTCTCCTTAGTGTAATAAAGAATAGGGTAAAAGAGAACATTAAAAAAATAAATACAAAGAATTCAAAGAATTCTTAGATGAACTGATTCAAATTTAAGCACAATCAGGAAAACAGTATAAACAGAACCAGCAATGTAAAAGAGAAAGAATAACAATGAACATGAACTAATTATGACCAAATTTGGTACCAAAGAAGAAATAAGAAAATGTGCCTTTTTTCCTTCTTTGATGAGATTGAAAACTATAGATGAATAACACTGAATTTAATGTCAGACTCAGTAATCAGTCAGACTCAGTAATGCATAATTGTATTCATCTGTTTTTCTCCCCCCCCCAAATATTTGTCTTTTTTAAAATCAATAAGATCTCTGAGAAGGGGAAAAGGAAAAAATATGTTCAATATTGAGGTTGTTATAAAAATATAAGCTATCAAAGAGCATTTTAAAAGAAAATACAAATTAAAAATAATTCAAAGAAAGAATCAAATTTGGAATCACAACATTTGAGTTCAAATTGCAGTTCTACTTAAAATGGATAAGACTTTATACAAGTCATTTAGCGCTTTTACTTCTCATTTCCTCTATCTATAAATTAAAAGGGTTTAATTAAATTTTTTAACATCCCATCCTACTATGAATATTGTGATCCTATGGTGCCCAATCATACACCCTGCCCAAAATTTACAACACATGACTATTTTACCAGGAAGTGAGATCATTTAAAATGGGTTCCCTCCAGTCTCCTCCTACATTCCTCAAAAATTCTCCATTGTTTTTTCCCACTTTTCCTTCTTCCCTCTGATCATTGATGATAAATTCCTGTTCTTTCTTGATCTTGGGACAGCTAGGTGGTGCAATGGATAGAGCACTGGCCCTGGAATTCAAATCCAGCCTCAGACATTTCATAATTACCCAGCTGTGTGACCTTGAGCAAGTCACTTAACATCATTGTCTTCTCACCTTGATCTTGTACTAATAGTTATCTTCTACTGTGAATATACAAACTTTTTCATTGTCTCCTTTCCTTCTGTTGTGGTTGTTTAATTGTTTTCAGTTGCATCTGACTCTTTTTGATCATATTTGGGGTTTTCTAGGCAATGATACTGAGTAGTATAACATCTTCGCCTGCTCATTTTATAGATGAGGAAATTGAGGCAAATAGGGTTAAGCATTTTGCTTAGTTACATAGCTAGTAAATGTCTGTTTTTTGTTTTTTAGGTTTTTGCAAGGCAAATGGGGTTGTGTCTTACCCAAGGCCACAAAGCTAGGTAATTATCAAGTGTCTGAGACCAGATTTGAATCCAGGTACTCCTGACTCCAAGGCAGGTGTTTTATCCACTACGCCACCTAGCTGCCCCCTGCTAGTAAGTGTCTGAGGCCAGATTTGAACTTAGATGAGTCTTCCTGACTCCAGTCTTGGCACCCAATTCACTCTACCACCTAGCTGGCTTTCCTGCATTTGCTCCTCATCACTAAAAAGAGATTATCCTCATCCTTGTGCCCTATCCAGCTTTCTTCTCTCTCCTCTTCAAACATAGTCAACAGTGTCAAATGCTCATTGTATATGATGATATATATGATGATATATGATATATATATGATATGATGCACAGCTCATTGTATATGATGATCTAGCCTCAAAGTGAGGATGATCTAAGTTCATGTGCCTCATTTGAAACAATTTAGACTGTGTTACACTGGGCAAATCCTTTAACCTCTTGATGCCTTAGTCAGCTCTCTAAGACTTGTAAGTTACAGAGATGTTGATCAGCATTGGTTTGGGGACTTGAAAATTCTATATATGAATAAAATCACAGGTCTACTCCATAAGTCAATGTTTCATGATCTGGATTCTTTCAAAATGATGGTAGGGAAACAAACTATATTTCAAGGGAGTGAAGCAAGAATGCATATTGAAGAAATGGAGCATGCAGCATAGAAAGGTTTTGAGAAGTTTAGTGGGAAATTTGAGTGTTATGGACCAGTTTTTATTCTGAGTCAAGTTACACATATACTCCTTCCTCTCCCTTTTTTTGTATGAAGGGATCACTGAGAGGTTCAGAACTTTACCATTCAGACAGTCTTTCAAGATATTAGAATCATTCTCAAAAAGATGATGTTGCACAACACCATGCTCAATCTCATTGAAATGTTACTTCAGTGCTTTGTCTTCCCATGCTGCATAAAGTGATTTCTTCCCAAGAAACAACTTTAACCCTCAGAGAATCCCAGACCCACCAGGGATCCACACTCAAACACAAATTGTCAGGAATTAACCCCTTAACACACCTATTCACTCACAATACATTGCATACTCTCATGCCCTTGGATTCATTCCACTACTTTCTATATCAGCTCAATCATACATATTTAAAGCACTATGCTCTCTTATGAGCTCACACTCATCCCTATATGTAGTGCATCAGAATAAGACTCTAAGAACTCCTTTATAGCTTGGAGGATAATCAATAACAATGAACTGCTGTGAGCCTTCTTCAACTCAGGTATCATCCATATGTATTTATCAAGCATTTCTTGGCACTAGTAGTAAGAAAGAACTCACCAACTCCCAAGGCAGCCCATTCTACTTCTGGATAACTCTGCCAGGAAGTTTTTTCCTATATTAAGCAAAAATCTTCCTCTATTACATCCACCCATTAATCCTAGTTCTGCTCTCTGGGATCAAGCAGAATTATTTTAATCCCTCTTGCACAAAACATACTTTCAAATGCTTAAAGACAATTTCTGTATCACCTTTAAGTGTTCTCTTCTGAAGGTTAAACATTCCCAGCTCATTTACGCATTCCTCCTATGTCATGATTTCAAAGCCATTCATCATCCTTGTCAGCCTTTTCTCAAACATCTGCCAATGGTATCATCTTAAAATGTGAACAAATCTCTTTTAAGGTTTCATTTTGTTCTACCATGGGAAATTTTTTTCTCATTCAATTTTTTTTGGACATGCCTAAGGTCACACAATTAGGTAATTATAAGTGTCTGAGGTTGGATTTGAACTCAGGTCCTCCTGACTCTGGGGCTGGCACTCTATCCACTGAGCCACCTAGTTGCTCTCTCATTTCATTTTTACATTTATTTATTTATTTACAGTCTTGTAAAGTAATTCAGTGAATTCAGCCTAAACTCAGATTTAGAGTCTCCCCCAGATTGAGGACTAGGAAGGTACTTTGCAATATGAATCAGATGGGGGTGGGAATTTATTTTATACACACAAAAGAGATGTTAAAGGACACAAAAGTCTTATAGTGCATATTGACAAGACTAAGCACACAGTAATTGACTTAATCTCTTTACAATCAAAGCATAAGTAGGATCTTATATTCTCTGTGCCTCTCAGTCAATTGTATGATTATGACCATGTGGTCTGCCATAGAAAATCATCTGCAAGATGTTCTTAGTACTGTACTAGTTCTCATTTTTCTCAAAGACTCAGGCAAAAATAAGGATAGCAAGCCTGTCGAATTTGCAGGAGACACAAAGTTATGAGAGATAGCTTAAACTACTAGAAGCCCAAAGGAGAAATTTTTAAAGGGAAATTCAATTTCTTTCTCTTATCTTCAAAAGGTAACAGAGGCAAATTTAAGCTTAATACCAGGAAAAAAATTTTAATAAATGAATATGTTGCCAGAGGATTGATGTCACCAATTTAAGACTGAGAGGTCTTGAAGTTGAAAGAATTCACATATAGCCCTGGAGTTTTAAAACTGCTCAGGATTTATTGTACAAGTCTGCAAAGTTCATAGATTAAAAAACTTTTCTCCTCCTGCAGAGTCAGTGTGCAGACTGAGGACAGGTTAAATAGCAAAGTACCAGGCCAGGTGCCTGAGGGGAAAAAGAAATGAAAAGGATAATAGCCCGGAGACAAGAATGGGGGGGGGGGGGGCGGGAAGAGAGAGACAGCCATAAGGATGGACTTAGTCCCACCACATGGCATAGAGGCCCATAATTCTCCAGAAGGTCTAGGCCTGGAGCATGTGGCACTGCCTTAGGAAAAGACAGAGCTTCTCTTCTAGTCAGACTTAGGGAATTCTCCAACAGGCAAACTCCATGCTGGTCTTTCCTGTCCCAAGGTGTGTGACCTCTTAAGTCCAACACATCATTTTCTGTGGAGGATGACTATCACACCAGTGCAAGCTTGACTCATCAAAGGCCAAAGTCAGGTTGCTAGAGGAGAGGAAAGAGATGAGGTAGCTTCCAACTTGAAAAATTCACATTTAATAATGGAGTCACTTTGAACAACAGAGAGTTGGCACAGGCAATATTTTTCCTTCTACAAAATTTGTTTCTAATCACAATAATAATGTTGATACTTCATTTTTTTTCAAATAAGACCTCAACATCAAGGAAATGATAGTCATGCCATGCACATAAATTGGATTTGAGTAAGGGGGTGCTGTCAAGTCACCAGCCTCACTTTCTTCTCCAGAGCCATCTGGGTCCAGTGGCCAGATATGAGTCAGGACAACTGGAGATGGCCCAAGACGTGGGGCAACCAGAATTAAGTAACTTGCCCAGCTGGAAAGTGTCATAGTTTGGATCCAAACTCCCATCCTCCTATTTCCAAGGCCAGTGCTCTATCCACTGCACCACCTAGCTGCCCTCCTAATCATAACATCTCATATGTCCATAACTCCCTGAATCATATTAGCTTTGCAAAAGAGAAAAGGGCCTCTTTGGGAAGTAAGTGGATTCCCCTTTCCCGAAAGAAATTAACAAAAGGATGACCCTTTATCTGTTAGGTTGTAGAAAGATTTCTTGTTCAAATTCAAATTAAATTAAATGACTTTCAAGGTATCTTCCAAAGCTGATATTCTGTGTTATCATAATGGTTAGCTTTCTTTTATTTTCATCAAGAGTATTTTTAAATTTCACATATTTATAAAAATTTTATAGATAGGAAAGTGGGTCTATATGGTCTATATGGGTCATGAGTTGCTAATTTCCCATAGACACTTTGGGGATGGGGGTTATGCTAATAGTACCACCCATATCTTTTTTTTGTTGTTTCTTTAGTTTTTAGTTTTTGCAAGGCAATGGGGTTAAGTGGCTTGCCCAAGGCCACACAGCTAGGTAATTATTAAGTATTTGAGGCTGGATTTGAACTCAGGTACTCCTAACTCCAGGGCCAGTGCTCTATACACTGCATGACCTAGCCACCCCCCACCCATATCTTTTCAATACTTTTGAAATCTTCCTCTTTAAGTTATCTTTAAAATTGACAACTGTTTTGTTTTTGTTTTTGCAAGGCAATGGGGTTAAGTGACTTACCTAAGGACACACAACTGAGTAATTATTAAGTATCTAAGGCCAAATTCGAACTCAGGTCCTCCTGACTCCAGGGCCAGTGCTCTATACACTGAGCCGCATAGCTGCCCCAAAAATTGATGATTTTGATAAATGATAAAAGGTATTAGTGGGCAATTTTCGAAGGAAGAAATCCAAACTATCAGTAGCCACATAGGAAAATATATTCTAAATCACTAATAATCAGAAAAGTGCAAACTAAAACAACTCTGAAGTACCATCTCATGCTCATCAGTTTATCCAAGATAACAGAAAGGAAAATCATAAATACTGGAAGGTATAGGAAGACATGTATTTTAATATAATATTGGTAGAGTTGTGATCTAATCCAGCCAATCTGGAAAGTAATTTGGAACCATGACAAAAGAGTTATCCAACTGTACATACTCTTTTGACCCATTGCTACTGCCCCTAGGTCTGCATGCCCAAAAAGATGAAAAAAATCAAAAAAAGGACTCACATGTAGAAAAAATTTAGAAGCAGCTCTTTTTTTAGTTAGCAAAGAATGTTAAGTAGAGGAATACTTATCACCTGGGGAATGCCTACACAAGTTAAGGTATATAAATGTGATGTAATATTATTGTGTTGCAGGGATAGTTTCAAAAAAATGAGAAGACTTGCATGAAATTTTTTTTAGTTTTTGCAAGGCAATGGGGTTAAGTGGCTTGCCCAAGGCCACACAGCCAGGTAATTATTAAGTATTTGAGGCTGGATTTGAACTCAGATACTCCTAACTCCAGGGCCAATGCTCTATACACTGCATGACCTAGCCGCCCCCCCACCCATATCTTTTCAATACTTTTGAAATTGTAAAATGAGTAGAACCAGGAAAATATTTTAAATGATAACAATTTTATAAAGATAATGAACTTCATAGGAATGCTAATCAACATAATAAGCAATTTCAGTTTCAAAAGCCTCATGATAAATCAAGTTATTCTCTAGATAAAGAAATGGTGGTCTTATGCTGTATTTGAAACAGATTTTTTTTCCTTTCTTTTTGTGGGGAAGGGGACCTGGTAATAAGGGAATTTGTTTTCATAACTATACATATTTATATTTATATTTGTTTTTTAACTTCTCAAAGGGAGGGAAGAAGAGAATTCAGAGCTGAAAATGCAGTAAAATATTTTAAATTAAAAATTAATAGCTAATTGTCTTTAAAAGCACATCACCTCTAGAATGGGTTTCTTTCATGTGTCTTTGGCATCAGACTGCTGTACCTTCCAACTGCATCTCCTTAGGTATCATTGTCACTTCACATATATCACATATTAAGTTAGTTGAGTCTGAATCCATTGGCTCCACTATCATTAATGATGAGAGTAGCCTTCTATAGAAATACTAGAAAATTTGTTCCTTTTCACATTTATTTTTTTATCTACCTTCCAGGTTCATCTAAAAATAATCTAAGAATAATCAGGATAAAGAACTGGGTATCATGTCAAGTACTCTGTTCATTTTTTTTTTTGGCAACTGTTTTTGTTGTTCTGTGAGTTGACTGTGATGTAGCTCTACACATGCATAAAATCCTAGGTCCAATGCAAAAAGAAATGGTCGTAATTAGTCAACTTCTTTCCATTTTCTCTCTTAAAAACTGTCAGATTGCTGAGACAAATCATAAGGTAGTTCTCATGTCCTCCCAGGGCTTTAATTTGCTATTACTTTTGACCTTTGTTCTAACTAGTATGCTTTAACTTGATTGCACACATATATATGATTCTGAACTCCCATATCAATATCTAGTTATCTTCTCCATGTAAAGATGTTTATGTTTAATGTTTGCAATGTCCAATGTCTTCTGATTGTCTTTGAAGACTGTGTCTATGGCACACAGGCATAAGGTTTCTAAGTAATCAATTAAGCCTTTAGTCCCCCTTCATTATTTGATTTTGAAAGACATTTTTCTCTGTTTGTCATGCCACTGAGGACAAGCCTTTAGTTCCATAGAAGTCAGGATTGCTTTTTAAAGCTATAGGATAGGGGCGGCTAGGTGGCGTAGTAGATAAAGCACCAGCCTTGGAGTCAGGAGTACCTGGGTTCAAATCTGGTCTCAGACACTTAATAATTACCTAGCTGTGTGGCCTTGGGCAAGCCACTTAAAAACCCATTTGCCTTGCCAAAAACCTAAAAAAAAAAAAAAAAAAGCTATAGGATAAGGCCTAGGGCATTGTGAAAAGCATATGCTCCCTGAGCAGAGCCAATAATGAATATCAAACTATGTTCAGGTAGGCCAAGAGCCTTCTACAGTACCTCTGCTCCCTATCCTATATTGCTAAAATCCTGCATATAGTAAAAATAAATTACTGATCAACAAGAAGTATTTTATCAGGTGAGCCTGACCTAATGCCTATAGCCAGTACAATAACATATGGTTTTTAATTGTTGATAGCATGCACAATGCAAGAGTATCATTTTGAAAATCCAGACACCTAAAGAGAAAAGCAATATACTATTATATTATTATAGTGGTACTATATAGTGGTACTTTCTAGTAGAAAATGATTAAAGAAGCATCTATCTATACTATGTCAACACCTTCAGGACTGATTGATGCTCCAGGCAATGAAATCAGTAAAAGTGGACTACACCCCATCCCAGCCATGTTGTTCAAAGTGTGACATAACCCACTCAATTAAGGATGTTTGAAAAAACTATGGTTTACAAGTGTAATGGAATATGAGTTTATGCAGGGCAGCCAGGTGGCACAGTGGATAGAAATCTGAGCCTGGAGTCAGGAAGTCCTGAGTTCAAATCTAACCTCAGACACCTATTATTTGTGTGACCCTAGGCAAGTCACTTAACTTCTGCTTGTACCAGTTTCTTCATCAGTAAAATGGGAATAATAATACACGTACTTCCCAGGGTTGTTGTGAGAAATAAACATGATAACAATTGTAATAACAGCACAGTGCCTGGCACGTGATATAAAAGTTGTTGCTTACATCACTAGAGAAATGACAAATATAAGAAATTCTGAGAAACATATGAAGATATATGAAGTAAGTAAAGTAAGCAAAGTGAAGTTGGGAGAATCAAGAGGAATAATAACAACTAGAATGTAAGCAAAAAGGCTACCTAAAACAAAACAGTTATTTTAATAACCTATCTTAGTCCCAGAAATAAGAAAACATCTTCCTCTTTTAAATGGAGAAGTGGAAGGTCAAGGTATATAATGTATATAAGGTTATATGTGGCTATTATGTGGGTCATTTTTGCTTAACTATTGTTTGATCATTTTGGAATGGGGTAGGGGGGTCAATAGAGAAGAAGAAAGAGAGGAATTATACACAAATTGTTGTGCTATAAAAACAATATGCAAAAGGACTTTGATCACTATAGAGAAGGGACTATATTTACTACAGAATCTTTCCTTAACTTACCAGATGAAACAGGCCAAAGAATCTTTCTTTCTCAAGGGGAAAGGATGAAACGATATGCAAAAGAACTTTGTTCACTATGGAGAAGGTATGTACTACAGAATCTTTCCTTTACCTAATAGATGAAACTGAAGCCAAAGAATCTTTCTTTCTCAAGGGAAAAGGATAAGCCCTAAAAAAATACCACTATCTCAATAGGTAGTAAAGAAAACACTAAAGACACACTTCACCTGGCCAAGGAGATTAAACAAGAAATAGTGTTTGCAACCAGTGATCCAGGGAAAGTAAATCAAAAGAAACACATACTTCCTAAAGAGCTAGGGATGCCATAGGCCATAATGTACCATTGGACTTGGTGTCTGCCGGCATTACTCCTTCCTGAACAATCAGGCAACCTATTGAGAATCCATAACTTAAATTTAAACCAAGAAGATGACTTTCAATAGAAATACAAATAAGAACTCTAGGGATGCTTTGTTCTTAGCCAATAGATATATGAAATAAAATCCCTTTGTGCTTTAGAGTCAATAACAAGACTTAATTTCAGCCCAAACCTGTCTCCTACCCAGTGGAATCAAATGGGACACCCAAGAGAGCTGATGCAGACTACCAGAATCCAAGGAAAACAACACCATGGAAACTGGCTTAACTTTGTAACTAAATTAGAATCAGTAAGAAGAGCCCTTCAAAAGCAAAAACAATCTATATCTAGACTAAAACCATAGATGTTATAAAGACACCAAAGATAACAAGAAATAAAAGAATGACATCCCATCCCCACCCCCCAGTCATAGTTCACTTGAAAGTGCTTATTCAGTCTAAGTAGAGTGACAGTCTTTCCTGCTTTTATTAGCATTCTGGAATCAATAACACCTGTGGTCACCCAATCCCCATCTTTAGGTGCAACACTGTCTGACTAAGAAATTGGTATTAATGCTGTCCCTAGGCAAGAGGGATACAAAGAGTCTTTGGTGAGCAGTTCATCAGATGCTCAACTGTGTCAGTATTGCCGAAGGCACACTAGTGCTGTCTCTGGTCCTGAACCAGTCCCAGACAAAGGAACTACTATCCAGTCTCTGAATACCCTATGTTTTATTAGAGTGTAAACAAGACCGCTGCCCAGCTTGACAGCTGCAGTCAATTCATGGGAGCTGCAGTCCCATTCATCTAATAATGACCCCATACAGCTGTACTTAGAAAGCTTCAGCAAGGAGTTCAAAGCACTGCTGATTATCCAGGTCCTGTCCAGCCTTCTCAGAACTGTTAAATAAATTCCTCAGAGTAGTGATTCTGGATATCAACTTCACAAAAAACCATAGTTCTTAGGAATTTTGACTCTATTAAATTCATTGATCAGTCCCTCCATTCCTCAAGTATATGTTCTGCTCCACTGAAGAAATTTGTGCATCTTGTCTAATCTCAGAAGAGCGAATTTTCCTTATATCAATCTATTTGACTATATTTCTGTGCACTCCAGGGAATCTCTGAATGTGAATCTAAAGCAGGCCAAGTTGCCAGATGATTAAAGCCAAAAATGAAAACTAACTTCGTACAAATTTGTTACTAATCTCATGTTTCTCAGATTACCTATATCTGAAACAAGGAAAATTCTTGCTGCCAGGTCTCTATGCTCTTGGTACACCAGTTTCCTAATAACTGGATAAACTGCCCTAAAGTTCTTTAACAAGGGGGTACTTATCTTGTCCTTCCAGTGTTTTTAGGGATTAAATTTCCAGTTTATTAGCTAATTTCGCCGATATTCTTCTTCATTACTTGATACTGGATGGTCTATATGCTGACCTTTGATCTTCCTCAACTTCAACCAGCCATTGGGTACAGTTACCTTGGCTTTGCAACCTTGTTCAGTACTGATGCCAGTGATATTTTGCCTTCTAGTAGAATGAGTAGTAGTTCTTTGAGTGAAATATGTTTTGTTTCTGACTTTGCATCCCCAGTTTCTAAAAGTACCTTACACATATGTACTTAGTAAATCTTAGTTTAATTCAAGTTGTTGGAACAGATTTTCCTGTACCTTCTCCCCATGAATTGATCTTCTAATTGGTAACTTACATTCAGCTTCATTCCCTCAAAATTAATGACATTTAATCTTTGCTCAATTTTGTAGGTCCACTTGGAAGTTCCCTTTCTTAGACTTTTTTAACTGTAGTTTATTCCAATATTACCAAAGATCTGCTAAAAATTATCTCAGTGTGTCTGCTTATTTTGCCATTGTGTAAGACTTGCCTTGATTGTAAGGGACATTTGTGTATTACTCTTAGGATTGAAAGAAAATTATTCTCTAACAGTTATTTCCCAGAGACCTAATTAGAAAGTGTTCAATCCAAAGCAATCCTAAATATCAATAGAGTCTCACAATTGGGCATTCATACATGGGCATCCAAAAGCAGCCAAACTGTATCATAGCTCTTGCAGAAGGTATATCGACTATATACTTGGACTTTCTATCTTGGGCTTAAGCTGCACTCCAGATTCAGCTGGCATGACCACTGACAGTTGTTTCTAATAGAATATCTCCCAAAGAACCCTAGTACTGCTGACCCTAAAGTAGTGGACAAAAAGTACATTCCATTCTCCTTACTTACAAATGCATGAGTGGCACAAGAAGAATGCATGAAAAAGGCATAAAATATTTCATATTCTTTTAGAATAAACCAATATCTTTCTTAAATATCTTCTTTTAGATTATTGATATGCTTTTCTACAGAGTAATTTTCAGAAAGGGTTCCCTCCTTTACCAAAGTTTAGTTGGCATAAAAATTGAGGGGCATCAAAATCACAAGTTATCTTTTATTATCTTTATTCAAATTAAGTCCTCAGTAGGTTGTCATATAATCTTTGCTTGAAGGCTTCTAAAGAAAAGAAACTCACTATCTATCAAAGCAGCCTACTTTACTTTTTATTAGCTCTAATTGTTAGGAAGTGGTTTTTTTCCCTAACCTAAATCTAGTTTTCTACAACTTGGCAACTAGGTAGTATGGTAGACAGAGTGTTATGGAGTCTGAGCTTGAATCTAGCCTCAGACACCTACCTTACCCATGTAACTCTGGGCAAGTAAATTAATCTCTCTCAATTTCAATTTCTCATCTGTAAAATGAGGATGATAATTGTACCTACCTCCGATTATTGATGTATGGACTAAATGAAGTAACATATGTAAAGTGAAAACAAAATATATCTACATAGAACGTATTTAAGTAGAATATTAATGTAATTGATAACTATTATTGTTAAGTTATATAATTAAACATGTTAAATATAAACATATAAATGTTAGCTATACAACTTTCATTCATCCTCTAGAGCCAAAAAGATCAAGTATAATACTTTTCTGGGGTAACCTTTTAAATACTTAAAGATGCTATCACACCCTCCCCATCACCACTCCAATACACACTCAGAGTTTTATCTTCTCCAGCCTCAACTGAAGTCCTAATTCCTTCCACTGACACTCATATAGGATGAACACAAGGTTCTTCACTATCCTAGTTGAATGATATCCAGTTTACAAATATCCTTCTTAAATTGTACCACCCAGAATTTAACATGGTATTTCCAATTTGGTCTGACTAGATGTTCAGAATATCACCTCTGTTATTACTGATAACAAGCCTCTCTTAATATAGCCTAAGATTGAACTGGCTTTTTTGGCAGTCATTATCACATTGTTGATTGATATTGCATTTACAGTCCCAAAGGTCTCAAACCCTTAGATCTTTTGCTCACCAATTAAATCACTTTCCTTTGAAGAACACAGTATTCTTGATACCTCTCCCATCAAGTGCATATGAACTTGATTTTTATCCTGAGTGTAAGATTTTACATTTGTAACTGTATCAAATTCTGTTGAGCTCTCTTAATTAATCTACATTTATTAATATCCACTAATTTCCAGGCATTATTCTAAGTGCTAAAGATACAGAAGCAAAAAAAATGAAATAGTTACTCCTCTTGAAGAGTTATAGTCTACCAAGAGAAACATGTAGTCCTATAAGTAAATACAAAATATATATACAAACACTATAAATAAATACAAGATAATTTCAGTGGTTATTAACGGCTGGGAGGACTGAAGGATGTTTAAGTCCTAGCAGGAGTTTGAACTAACTCATTAAAAATGCATGAGATACACTTTAAAGTTTAGTCTATATTATTAACATTTTCTCTATCATTTTCTTAAGTTTAGACAATCAATTAGGCACTGATCTGTAGTATTTGCTTACTTCCAAGATGTAAATGCTCACATTGGCAATTCAGCAATTTGAGGGGGCTAATTTGAGCTGGCATCAGAACACCCTTGATTGGGGATGAGAAGAGGATGCTTTCTGAGCATGGGGGATGAGGAGAGGGAAGAATATTTGCTATGTTATAGAGATAGAAGATGGAATGTCATATGTGAGGACCAGCTGGCAAATAAACTGTATATTTCATACATTGTTGTAAAGAGTATTGTGTATTGTGCAAATAAACCTGGAAAGTCGGCTATACCAAGTTTATGAAATATTTTAAATGCCAAATAGGTTTTATTTACTTGTAGATTCAACAGGAAACCATTGATAATTATTGAACAGGGATGAAAAAATGCTTTAAGGAATATTAAAAATCCTAATTCTGTCTGCCAACATGATAACTATCACTACTAACTTGGTATCATCTGTAAATTTGATAAACATTCATTTACTCTTCTATCCAAGTCAATGATAAAAATGATAAAAATTCATGACCAAGGACAGCTGTGGGTCATTCCACATTTACCTTATCTCACTAATGACAATACCTTGTCTTTGGTTATTCAACTAGCTTCAAATCCACCTGACTGTGTCACTGTCCCTCTATCAGCTCTCTAATGTTAATAGAAATACAGCATAAGAGATTTTATTTTTTTGGTTGGAATAATAGTCCCCATTTGTACCAAATAACCCTATTAAAAATGGGAAAGACATTACTCTGCCATGATTATTTCATGATAAATCTATGCTGGCTCTTTTTGATCATTATTTCTTTTTCTATATATTTGCCAACTATCCCTTTATTAATGTGCTTTAGAATTTGCTAAGAATATGTCAAGCTCATTGGCACATAACATATTATCTTTTTAAAAAGTTGAAAAAATCAAGCTTACTTTTATGTACTCTCAGATCTGTTTTGTTTTTCTATATTTGTATTAATAGATATATTTGGCAAATTTGACATAAGGAGAGATAGTATCCCAGAGTTAATAGATATGATCTCAGATTCAATAAGCACTGGGTTCAAATGCCACTTTCTGGCAGTGTGACTCTTCATAAATCACTATCTCTGGGGTTTCTGGGAAACTCTCTCAGATAATAAATTTCAAAGAAAGTGCCAATCCACATTAATATAAGTTTCTCACCAGATACTCACTACACTAATGAAATCATACATGTGGACAAAACAAAATATCTGAAAATGATGTCATTTTTATGTGTTTACAATTTGATATCTCTTACTGCTCAGGAAATTAAGAAATATATATGTCAAAACTGGAATAGGAAGTTATTTTTTCTTATATTTTTCATAACTTCTCTGGAGTATGCTTTCCAAAAAAAAATTTTAATTTAACATACTGCTCCTTCTAAACATTTTATCTGTAAATTTCTAATAATGCCATACCAAAAAATGAACTGGGTTTTTTTTTTTAGTTTGACATCATTTCTACATTGAGATAAATTTGATTTCTTAAATAAAAAATATTTAACAGGTTGAAATTTCAATGACAATTTTGTTAAATTATAGAAAACTCTAAAAAGCAACTTAAAACAAAATCAATCCATGATTTCAAATGTATTTCACAAAAAATACTTTAATCCCTGTAGAAAACAAATATAATGCCTATCTCCTCTGAAAGAAATTTCATTATTGAAGTCTTTCACCTACTGATACAAAAGGTCTAGATTTGGGTTGGAAAAGCATCCCAAAGACTTACAAATAATTGGATATCTGAGCTTCTTTTTCTTTCTTTTTTTTTAAGAATGGATCTTGCTGGGGCGGCTAGGTGGCATAGTGGATAAAGCACCAGTCCTGGAATCAGGAGTACCTGGGTTCAAATCTGGTCTCAGACACTTAATAATTACCTAGCTGTGTAGCCTTGGGCAAGCCACTTAACCCCAATTTGCCTTGCAAAAAAAAAAAAAGAATGGATCTTGCCCTGGCTAAAAGTACAGGGGTTACTTATGAACCCAATCTCACTACCCATCATATGTAAGCAAAGTTCACTTAAGCTGGGGTCTTCCATACTGATGCCATAATTTTTGAAGATTCTTGATCTGTTTAACCTGTTACAAATTAGAATTTCTGAGCTTGAGAGATTTGTCAGCCTCAACCTCCTCAGCAATTGGGATTAAAGGCATATACCATCACTCTTTTCAAAAACAGAATATAATTTTAAGAAAACCAAAGCTTGCATAGTTAATTTACTGAAATATACTAATCCCAAGGGATAGTTGGTATTCCAGTTGATGAGGGTCTGCAGATAACACCTGTCTAACATTGCTGATCTTCCCTAAGTCTGGTCCTACTGATTCAAGGTATCTTGAACTAGAACCTTTCATCTACTCAAATGAAATATTGAGAAGATATAATGAACCATTTTTCCTGTTAAAATAGAGCACAAGATTTAGAGTCAGATAATGCCAATTTAAATCCAAGACTTAGCACTTTCTACCCAAATGAACTTGGTCAAGTCATCACTCCATTTGCCTGAGGTTCAATTTTATTTTCTCAAAGGTCCTTTCCAAAACTGAATGTGACCTTATAACTTTTGTTAATACATAGTAGGTGACAACACCATAAATCTCATAATTTTTATCTCTCAATTGCCAAATCTAGCAATCCTTTTTTTTCACATATTTCACAAATTTAGAAAGCAACTTAAACGTTATCTAGTTCAATATATTCTTAAATGTAAATCTCCTCTTCCACATCCTTGACAAGCAGTCATCCAGGCTTCACTTGAACAGTTACCCTTAGCGTTCAATCACAAATTCCCAGGGCAGCCTATTCTACTAATGGTAAACTCTAATTATTAGGAAATTCTTCCCTTATATTTTCATCTCTGCATCTTCCACTGCTTGTTCTTCATTCTGACAATCCTGCGTACTTTTCACCAGAACAATAGAATCTTTTCTTTATCCACCAAATCTTCACCCTTCATCACAGTTTTCTTAGAGTCAATCTTGCTCTGGGATTCCAAGATTCTCTTCTATAATTTTATTTTTTCTTCAGTCTTAAGGATGGTTTCCCATGATTCATGACTGACTGCCTGACTTTATCAAAAACATGTTCTTTATTTTTGCTTCTTTTTTCTCCTAGGTGGCAGAGAATTACTTTAATTGACTGAATGCTTATAAAGAATCCTGTGTCATTAAAGTGATTAGAGAATTAGCACTGCTTATTTTTTCAGTTGCATAAAATACACCTTTTAAAAATTGCCTAGAATTAATCATTATAATGATCCACCACAATTCCAAAAGAGTCATGTTACAAAATGCTATTATCTTCTTGATAGAGACTTAATGGACTCAATGTAAGGCTGAAATATTTTTCATTTCTTGTTCTTGCTTTTTTTCTCAAATATGGCTAATGCAGAAATATGTTTTGCATCTCTGTGTGTATATTGGTATCCTATTTCTTACCATCTCAATGGGTGAGGGATGGTAGAAGAAGGCAGTGAATGTGGAACTGAAAAGAAATAATATTTAAATTTAAAAATTAAAGTGTAAAAGTGATAAATGAATCATTAAAAACATTGAAAATGAAGCAAACGCCATGATGTTAGTCTCAGAATTACCCAAGAGTTCAAAGGAAACAGAGAAGTTCATATAGAATGGGAACTAGGAAAGTTATAGTTCCATTTTATTTCAAAGGCAAACTCAGTGTCTCAAGGAGATTAATATATATGTTTTGAGACCTAATTTGAGAACTGTCATCGGTTTGAGTCAGAAACATTCTTGCCATACTGACCAAGGGTAAAAGAAAGCAAAAAACTGATTATGGATATGGAAGCAGCAACAGAAGCAAGAATGTAAATTGATATCTCCATCCTTCACCCCTTATATTGTTCCTTCAATAAATGCTTTAGATTATATCACTCATATGGAAACAATGTAAAGACTATCAGACTGCCTTCTGTTGGGGGTGGGGGTGGGGGAGGGAAACAAGATTGGGGAAAAATTGTAAAATTCAAAAAACAATTAAAAAACTCATTCCAAGAAAAAAATAAGATTATATTGCTCACCTATTCTATTACTGTCAATGGTACCACCATCCTTCCACTTACCCAGATTCACACTTCATTTCCCACTCTTTCCTTTCACTTCTCCATTCCAGTCAAACAGGAACATTAGCAGTTCTTGGAACTCAATGTGCTATTTTTGACCTCTGAGAATGTACAAGAGCCATTTACCTCCATGAATGGAAGGCACTCTTTTATCCTTTCTACTATGCAGAGGTTTTATATGTCTGTTGAATGTGGGATGAAGGAGAATATGGATATAGATAACTTTCAAGTGGAAGTATGAAGTGATGTGGGCAAATGAGAGATATAGAAAAATAATATCCAAGGTTTACTGAGGAGGGAGAAAAAGCATTGTCAGCCAGGGAGATCAAAGAAACCTTAACAGAGGAGATGGCATCTAAAAACTGAGGGGGGGAAGGACATCAATTTCTGCCCTCAGGGAGCTGACATTCAATTAGGTGTGGGGTGAGAGACAAGAAAATGTAGATATAGATAAAAGCTTCTCTTTCATTAGAAACAAAAATTATTTCCCAAAATTTTACAAAAGAATCTGATATCAGTATGTGTAATTCTCATGTAAGAATCTTAAAATTCCACTATTCTGTGATATAAACAATATGGAATCTTTCATTTTAGCTATTAAAGGCCTGAAGGAACTATTTGCTTGTAAAACTGTTGTCTTACACATAATAAAATGCTTAAAATTTTAATTGAATTTGTTTATTTCATTATTGTGAAGCATTTTCTTGCCTTCTCCCTCACCCCCACCAAAAAAATTACTCTTCCTGAGACTTGCTCTGATCGAGAGGTAGCCAAAAAAATAAAAAAGAAAGAAACAAAAAAGGAAAAACCATAAAATACTATTAAAAACCAGGGGTAGTTAGGTGTGCAGTGGATAGAGCACTAACCCTGGAGTCAGGAAGACTTGAGTTCAAATCTGGCCTCAGACACCTAATAATTACCTAGATGTATGACCCTGGGCAAGTCTCTTAATTCTACTACCTTGCAAAGAAAACCAAAAGAGAGAGAGAGAGAGAGAGAGAGAGAGAGAGAGAGAGAGAGAGAGAGAGAGAGAGAGAGAGAGAGAGAGAGATTCTAGTTGGAAATTTAAGAGAGTAAATTCTTCCATGGCACAAAAAAGTGTCCTGTTATTTTTTTTTATATCTTATTCATAGAGCTAGCACAGTATAGGGCACACAGTAGACATTTAATAAATGCTTACTGGGTTGATAAAAAAAAAAGGTGTTCCCAAAAGTAGTTAAGATTCACTTCACTTCTCATTCAAAATCAATTATTCCTTTTGGCTATCCCCTATAACTATTTATCCTTACATAAATGAGTACCCTAGAATTCGAAGGAGTTTAGCTGCAACAGTCCGCTTTCTAGGGGAAGATCCTTTTAGTTAACAATTTAGGAAAGACATAGCCAAATTGGTCTTCTATCTATTCTTTGACTAATATCCCACAATATGGTTTTGAGAAAGAAATCCAAATAGATCATCATCCATGTGATTCCCCTTGGAGTAAAATAAGGCTTACATCTGCAATCCAGATGAAGGATTTCTCTGATAGAAAAAGATCTCACCTGTAGCAATAGCCAACGGCAGAAAAATATGGATAGGCTATAGAAACATCAAGTGAGCAGGTTAATCTCAGTTAAAATAAGGAAAATGTTAATACAACAATATAGGTAAAGGCAACAGAAAAATTACAGTTTTTTAATCACTAAGATTAAATTTTTATGGCTATTTGAACAAAGTGCAAGGACTAATCCCTTTAATTTAGAAAAAAACAGACAGCTTACTGTCTGATCTTGTTACCTCTTAGACTTCTCTTTAAGGATATGATTTCACTCTCATCACACCCAATTTGGAACAAGGTACAACATGGAAACAAAGTAAAGACTGACAGAGTGCTTTCTAGGGGGGGAGGGGGGAGGGAAGCAAGATTGGGGGGAAATGTAAAACTCAAATAATATCTTTAATAAAAATAAATTTAAAAAAATTTTATGGCTACATGCTATTTCCAAGTACCATATAGGCCAAAAACTTATCCCATTCAAAAACAGAAAGAAAAAAAAGAGGGGGGGAAATAACATTAGTCATTCATGATCATTTTATCTGCTTTAAGTTGCTTTATTGGGTTTGTGTGATCTCATAAAAGTGGGTTCTCTCTTAAAACTATACAGATTCCAATGCATCCATACCTCCTTAGTACTATGTTTATCTCTGTTCTCATACAAACTGCCCACAATGTGTCTGCACAACTTGGGGAGGGGGGCTTACTCAGATTCTCTAGAAATTTCATAGAGATCAAAGGAGCATGCAAGTTATATATTGACTATGCATCAGTTCATGTTTTTAAATATCTAAAACTATGTTTACATAAACAAAACTATGTCTACATAACAAAAAGTTTATAACTATCATATTGTCTAATTTCATTTCAAATGCTGGAGGTTGAGTACTTTGATGCCTTCTTGGATCTGCTATATTATTATCTGAATATTCTTGTCAGTAGTGCATATGGTAATCATCCTATGATTTTTGTCCCTAATCTTCTCTATATCTTCCAAACAGGATATACCTAATGTGCTGGAGCATGCCAAGTTTTCTCATTATGTCAAGAACATCAATGTAGCATTAAAACTATTTACCTATTATCTATTATTATTATTATTATTATTATTATTATTATTATTATTATTATTATTATTCCATTACCATCACACCTTTTAAATTCATACATGTCCTTAATTATAGAGTTTATAACACATGTGCCAATCATAATTGATAATATACATGGTTGTATATGTGTGCATACATTGATGTATACATATTTGTATATGTTTAGGTACTTTACCACATTATGTCTTTGAATCATCTGTATTTTTTTAATTTTGAGATTATGGTATTCCATTATTTACTTGCTGCACAAATATGATTGGAAAAAACAATAATAGGTAAGATTTTTATAGCCTCTTAAAGTTTAGAAAACCATTTGCAAATTGTTCTTCATTTCTGTCACAGCAACCTTGAAAGGTTATTATTATTATTATTATTATTATTATTATTATTATTATTATTATTATTATTATTATTATTCCGACCCTTCAGATGAAGAAACTAAGGTAGATGGAGGTTAAGTGACTCATCCAGGGACAAGCAGCGAGTAAGTATCTGAGTCAGGATTTCAATTCTAGTCTTTCTGACTCTAGGTCTGACACTCTAGCCACTGTGTCATCTCATTGCCTCTGCTCAGTATCTAAGTCTATGGCCCCATGCAAATAAGACTAGTTTGTTTCCTTTAAAAATACTAAAATCATTCTTGAAATTTTATTTGTTCGAGGGACTATTATATGACTATTCAAGTCATTGAAATAACTTCCTGATTGCCAGAGGACAAAAGCCTACAAGGAGTTCTGGACACTCTTTAATACATAGCTGGTAGACCATGATTTAACGAGGAGTTTAAATCAAATGAATCAACTAAATATATTGTCTTGTTAACTATTGAGAAACACCCACCACCCACCCCAGTGTATCATTTTGTTCCAAAAATCAAACATAAACTACCAGGCCTGACCTGAGTCAAGCCCAGCCCAGAACAAGCTAACTAAGTCAATGAGCTGTCCACCCACCTACCTGTATGTCACAACCTGGGATATGTGTTTTTTCATTTAAACTGTTTTTCCATAGATGCAATAGTGAACTGTCGTCAATAATGACAATGGTGGAATAAACTCATGAAAAATGAATTTCAGGTAAAAATAATTTTATTCAATCACAATAAGGAAGAGGAAATCTGTACTGGAAGGGATGCAGTGTTGTAAGCACAACGGAATTGATTTTTAAGATCTCCTAGAGACATGATTCTCCCCCCCCCCCCCCAAAAAAAAAGAGGGGGGAGAAAACAAACAATAATCCTAGGACCAAAAGAGGTGATAGTGGCAAGATAGATAATAAAAAATATATAGATATATATATAGTCCAATTGCTATTTACGTTGCCATCCAGAAAGTACACAAGGACCTCAAGGAAAGCCTCCAGTGTGCTGTTGAGCAGATTCAGTATGGAGTATTAATGGAAGGACAAGGACAAAAATTACACAATATGATAATCATTGCTAGTCTGTGAACTGGTCTGGTGGAAAAAAACAACTGCACAGAGGAGGTAACTGAAGGATTATTTGAGGGAGAATGGAGTGGTATGAGCAGGGTTAAAATAATTTCTAGAATAATTATGGGTTACATTGAGAAGAGGCTTCAGAATGTTGTCCTTCAAAGTAGTCACCTTGAGAGATAATATTATTATTCCTAATTAGTTTTTGCATCCTTTATACATGAATTTTAGTTGGTGTTCTGATCAATATAACAAAATATATTTTGAGAGGAATTGTTAAAAAAATTAAAAAAGGAAATTGCCTTCAAAGGGCAATTTATATACTAAATGAAACAAACTTGTCTGATTTCTTTGTAATCAATTATCATTTTAAATCAAAAGCATGTAATTACCAAGCTTGATCGAAAACTTATTAATCACACTTCCTTTAGGTTAAACACAGAGTTTACAAAAAAGCAAATATATTTAAATTTTCAAAGGATGAAACCACTTTAAGAGAAGATGTTCAAATAATTCAATGAAATCCTTGAAAGCAATTCCAAAAGAGATATTCCAATGCCATTTTTGAGCACTAGCAGCATCACTAAGTGTGTTACCTCCCAAGGTTAAGATTTTAATAGGGACAACACTTGCATGTGTGTGGATAAATTCTGGTGTATCTATTTACAAAATAAATCAAATTTGTGATGACGGGAATAAGAACAATGACTGTGAATGCTGGTGGGACTATGCCAAAAAAAAGTAAATAATTTTTATGCACCTAGGAGTGATTTTCTCCCCTGCAGAAAGGGTGGGAATCATAAGTGACAGAAGGCACTGAAATAAAAGGTATTAGGTTGTGAATGGGGAACACAGTTATAAAATTCCTACTTGTGCAAAAACTACATTATTTCAGTTGTCTGATAATTTTCATGATTGATCGAGTAGTTAACATTCATTACAATCTGATATATTCCAAAAATTCTATTTTTTAATGTTGCTATAAATGGAGGATGTTTTTAAAAAGAAAATATTTCCTTTTTCTACTTTAATTATTGTAAACCCCTCTCTAACTTGACTCCCACCATAGTTTGTATAAATATATTAGTAATATTACAATTAGGAAAATGATAAAACTATTAACAAATTTTGTTATTAAGAAAAACTAATTATCTACAATCAAATTTGGAACAAGCTTCTAAAAGAAAAATGTTATTGGATTTAATAAAAAGTCTATGAGAACGTCATTCTCTAGCTATAAGTGAGTGAGACAACCTCTTTGAAACAATGTGCATTTGGGATTGTTGATCACAGGGTGGGGGCAAAGACAGGAAGCTGTGCTCTCAGAGCAAGCCAGAGAGTATAAAAAGCTCATGACCAATTATGTGAGAACAGCTGCAATTGAGTCACTGAGCTAAAATTTAAAACTCCCCTAACTTTGTCAAACAAATTCCAAAGCATACTCAAGAATTTAAAGATACAGAAAGAGTTTTTAAATGCTGAAACTTAATGAATAGCTATTAATTCTTATTTAGGTGCAGTTGAGTTCACAATCAAGTGTAAAATCACTGTTCTGGTCACTGAAAGAAAATAGGAAAATAGAAACAGTAACTGTCTCCAAGGAAATTTTCATTTAGTAATGTAAATATTCCAATATGCCAATGAATCTGTGCTCTCATCATTTTGGTATTCCTCTAACAATGAGAAAATCAACACAATCATTCCCACCCATTTAACTCAGGTCCAAATCTACCCATCAATTTGCCACACGAGGTCCATTCAATCTCCCTCCTATTCTCTTGATTGGATGAATATCAAGGAGCTATACAAGCTATTGTCTCTTGCTCTTACTACATGACCAGTCCTCCCTTAGAGGCTAGAAAAATTCCCACAACAACATACTCAGCAAATGATTTAGTGAAGATCTTCAATGAAGGGAGACTCACTACTTCTACAGGAAACAACTTATTCCCCTTTTACATATTTTGGGGTATGGTTTTGCCTGATATCAAGACTATTATTTGCTTCATGTGACTTCCAACCACTACTTCCCTACAGAGCCAAGGGAAAAGTATTATCTCTTTACCATAAGATAGTAGTACCTTCAAATTCTCAAAAAAAACTATTATACTCCAGGTAAACATCCCACACCAGTGGGGAAGTTGCAAGATGTAGTTAAACTTTTTTAATGCCATTCTTTGCCTGTTTCCATAATTCTTTGTTTATAATCTGTTGCAACCTATTCATTCTGACCTAACCTCTCTGCTGACCTTTTAGTGATCCTCAGTGACTGCAGTGTTCCATGACTCAGACATACAGTGTCAAAAGATGGGTCTTTGTTTCATGAAGTTGCTTGAGGGGCAGGGGAGGAGCATTAAAATAACTCTTCAGTTTTCCAAATGCATTCCAATCTCCTCTGCTCCTCCTATTCAATTATAGACCCAAAACACTAGCCATTTGTAATGTCTGATCAAGATAGATATTCTGATGGATAAGCCCTAAAAACTGTCCATCCAAAAGCAAATCATATTTTTGGCAATACACATTCTTAGACTTCTTGGTTTTTCTGTTGTGGATATTTAAACCAAATTATTAGTACATGTTTATATTTCAGTGACTTAGGGAAGTTCTGGATTAAAAAAAAAATCACTATCAATTTAGGTCAGCACTTTCTCTGCAAGCAATAATCTCATTTGCCTGAAGAACTGGTGTATTAAGTAACTTGCATAAAATCATACAACCAGCATATGTCAGAGGCAAGACCTGAACCTTGGATCCAAGAGCAGTTCTCCATCCACTATATACCATACTGCCTTCTTTTATATAATAGCTGTATTTTATTTGTGGAAAATAATTGAATCACAAATATAAAGTGCTCTGATGGTTCAAAAATTTAACTCGAATTCAACAAACATTTCCTAAGTAATTATTATGGGCAAGACACTAGGGATTTAAGAAGCCAAGACATTTATTACTAGCTAGTCAGAGGTCAGAGTTTCACTAACAGATAAAATTTTTTTAGGGTTTTGTTTTATTATAGAAATTTGAGCACTATATGAAACATTCCAAACATCTGAACATTCCTGAAGTGTAAAAATAAAATTTAAATACAAAGAAAATTACACAAAGTGTGTCTTATGATAATTGGCATTCCCATGTTCTTCAAATATTCAAGTAGCACCACTAGGATCAGTTAGTGGGTCAACTGATAAAAGTGCTGGACCCAGAGTCAGAAAACATGACCAAAAAAACAACACTAACTCTCTGCCCTGAGCAAGCCACTGGCTCTCTGTCAACCTGTTTCCTCATCTGTGAAATGAAAAGAAGTAATTGGTAGATCAGACCTCTATATGAATATTCAGGATTTTATATTACAATGTTCAAACCTAATTTTGAAGTGAAGAAATCCCAATAATGTGATGAAATTAAAATGAGATATTTGTAAAGCTTTTGCAAGTCTTAAAGTGTTATATAAATGTTATTATTAATGCTAGTAGTAGTAGTATTATCAATTCATCATTTAAAGAATTCATCTTCCCTTTTTTTGGAAAATATGGCAAATATTTACACACCTTTCTTCCTGTAACATCTCTCCTACTCTCAAACAGAATCAGTTAGGTGATGAAGTGGATGGAGCACTAGCCCTGGAATCAGTAGGACCTGAGTCTAAATCTAGTCTCAGATACTTGATACTTACTAACTGTGTGACCTAGGGCAAGTCACTTCACCCTGATTGCCACGCATCCAGGGCCATCTCCAGTCATCCTGATTCATATCTGACCACTGGACCCAGATGGTTCAGAAGGAGAAAGCGAGGCTAATGACTTAGCACAGGACCCCCTTCGATCAAATCCAATTCACTTGCATGGCATTACCTCTCTGATGTCATGGTCTTCTTCGAGAAGAAAGGAGAGACATCATCAGTATCACACAGAAATGCTTTTGGATGCCCTAGGATATAATGTGATTTACTTGAATCAGATGAGTTAAATGAAAATGAAGACATAAATCTACCTTGTATGTCGCCCCATACAAAGGAATATATTCCTTGTCCTTCTAGTCTCATGATTTTCCTCCTCAACTCAACCCTGAATTAGAGGTATTAATATCAATAGTGAAAGGTGGAACCTGGTCAATGGTCCCTAGTACCTGTTTTTGAGTCCAGCCTAACCACCTTCCCAAGCCTTATCTGATTCACAACCTACCCAGTTGTTGCTTCACTAACTGGCAGCTGACCATGCTATTTTTAGTCCCAGGAGCTCGAAAACAGGCGAGGTCGGGCCTGGAGGTGCCAGAGCAGTACAGATGGCCAAGGCTCACCTCTGGCTCTGGGTCCCCAGCCAAAATCCAGCCTTCAAACCTTGAATTCTCCCAATGCTCAGCAGGTGCTCTGAGCAGGTTTTGGCTTCACTTCAGAAAATAGGGTTTGAACATTGTAACATAAAATCCTGACTATTCATACAGGGTCTGATCTGCCAATTACTTAAAGAATGATTGCTCGTGGCTCCCAACAGCTTCTAACACCTGAGTCGTAAGTAGAAGCAAAGTGAAGCCCACCACTCACTCTCATCTGGTAGAAAAGAGATCATTCAGAGTGCCTTGAGGGAAGATGAGATAGAGAAGGAAGAAACCAATGCATTTTATACTTAGGAGCAGCTATGGACTCCAGGGAAAAATGTAATCTCCTTGAAGGCAGAGAATTTCATTTTTGTCATTCAACATCAACCACAGTGCCTTACACACAGCAGCGTCTTAATAAATGTCAAAATGAAAACACCTGCCCCCATTATCCCTCCAAGTCTCTGAGCTGAATTTTGGCTCCAGTCACCTTTCACATGACTTTGTCACACTTTGGCTGTATAAAACCTTAGAGAATCAGGTCCCATCTCAAACAGACAGTGAGAAGAATTTTATGCATAAAATTCACAGTCTAAAGTGTTTTCAGCTGTTTCACACTTTCTACAGGATGCAAAGAGACAGATGTGATGATACTGAGCTCACATTTATAGAAATACATTCTAAACTTTGAAAAACTGAAAAAAAGTAAAAAGACACCCCCCCCCCATAAAAAATTTTAAACGTAAATGCTCAAGGAAACAAGGAAGAAAGACAATGTGTTGTACAGGGTTAGACTATTCTAATAGGCATTGTCTGGGGGCCTGAATCATGAAGGTGCCCAAATTTTTCCATCCTTTAGCCATCTCAGATGCCCCTGGCTCAGGCCAGAAGTTTTGGCTCCTACTTCAGCCTTGCTGGACTAGGACTTGGTCCTGTGCTACCTTTGTTTGTCCTATTCACAATTGCACTCTCCTTAATTCATCGAGGTAGAATGGAGAGAGCTGTCCTTGGAGTTAGGAGGAATTCAGTTCAAATACTGATTCTGACACTTACTAGCTACTGGGACCAGGAACAAATCACTTGAATTCTCTAATGCGCAATTTCTTTGCCTATAAAATGGAAGGATGATGTTGGACTCTCTAAATTCTCTTCAAGCTCTAATTCTATGAATGATCCTTTTACTCTTTCAAAGAGAACCACAGTTTTAAGGAAACGTTTCTGAATTAAAGCAAGAGTATCAAAGCAAAAAGTTTTATGTAACAAACTTTATACAGAGTGTCTGAAAAGTCTTACTGCAGTTTTAAGCTTCCATAGTTTAGTTTAGAGTACAGAACTTCTCTACTTTGTATGCACACCAATGGAAACTATTTTTACTTTTTTGACTGAAGGGAACAATAGAGTGAGCCCATTGGAACCATTAAAAGATTATTAAAGCTGACTCTAAACTACAGGGCTCATTTCAAAACCTAGTCATGCAAGTTGCATGAGCACAGGGAAATTTTGAATAAAATTATAATGCACAAATTAAATGAGTTATGCTTTAGTTAGCATAAAAGTAGAGTCAAAGAAGAAGGGGGGGTCATTATTAGATGGGGTCACAGTAAAGTCCAGTTGAGTGACCTAGATTCATGACCTAAGTAGCTGGGTGTAATAATGACTGCTGGGCAGAAGGAGGTCTGGACTTAGGATCACATTGGTGAAGCGAATAATCAGTGAGAAATGTTGCTCTGCCAATGCAGATATGCAATTGTTCTGAGAGTTGTACGGGCAGCTGAGAGATCTAGTGACTAGCCCAGGGTCATAAAGCCAGTATCTAATAGAAGAATACCTTGGACCCAGGGACTTCTGACAGGACAGTTCTCTGTCCGCTATGCCATGTTACTTCTCTATACTTACAATACTGGAAATTAAATAATTATACATGAGATAAATATAATTTACAAATTTGAGAAGCTTGGCATAGAGAATAGAAGGCTGGAATCAGAGCCAAGAACTGTGTTCAAGTCCCAAGTCTGACATATGCTAGCTATGTATAAACCAATATTAGAGGAGGGAATTTCTTTATAAGGAAGATACAGCAATGAAATCACAAGTCCAGTTCCTATTCCCTAAAAAAATTATAAATGCTTTAGAAAATTCTTTTATAATCATGATAAACTATTGACCCACTTACCCTAGTCTTCAGCTTCCTCATTTTAAAATAGGACTTAAGGGGCAGCTTGGTGGTACAGTGGACAGAGCACCAGCCTGGGAGTCAGGAGCACCTGGGTTCAAATCCAACCTCAGACACTTAATAATTACCTAGCAGTGTGGCCTTGGGTAAGCCACTTAACCCCATTGCCTTGAAAAATCTAAAATAAAATAAAATAAAATAAAATAGGACTTAACTAGATGATTGTCTGTCACTTCCAATTCTAAAAATATATGGGTTTAGTTCATTCCATTGTTTTAGTATTCAGGCTTTCAAATCATGGATTATACCCTTCTATTCTTTTCTATATATAAGTTAAATATTTCATTTTACAATCTAAGTATCAAATTTTTATTCCAAATGTATTGTCTATAGGCAAGCATAAATTCTACTTTAAAATTCTAAGAGTACAATTAATATCAATATTTGGACATGATCTAATCAAAGTCTGAGAATTTTGAGTTTATCAGTAGCATGTTTCATGCCTCCATCATGGCAAAGTAGATAGAGCTCTGGGTCTAGAGTCAAGAACTCTGAGTTCAAATCCATCCTCAGCCCTTTATTAAGTTGTATTACCCTGGATATGCTGCTTAACTGATCTCTGCCTCAGTTTTTTCAACTGTAAAATAGAAAATGTAAACAGGGAATGTCTCAGAATTGTGAGAATCAAATGAGATAATATTTTAAAAAGTGTTTAGCACAGTATTAGATACAAAGTAGGAACTTAATACATGCTTATTTCCTTCCTTCCATCCACCATGAACTTTAAGTGAGACATGGCTTACAGGTCTATTTAAATGATAACAGCCATGTATAATCTTCAGCAAAAAATCTGCCTGTTTCTCATACTAGAAATCTGGGCAGAAAAATGAGCTTACTTTTTATTTGACTTCATTTGATTCCAAAGATGGTAGCAGAATAGGAAGAAAAAGATAATTATTTTATTATTATAAAGAAACTATATTTGCTCTTCACTATTTGTTGCATCAATCACCTAAAACTGAATGTTAACATGTGTTTATTATTTATCACTACATATTAGTTATAACAGCAGAATACATTGCCTTTTTCTTTTCCTTCTTATTAATTAAAGGTCACCTGCCTATGATTTTCTTTTGCCAATACTAGCTGACACTTTTGTGCTCTTAGTAGGGTAAACCAGCCTGCATTCTTGTCAGTGAAAGGATAGTTAAGAAACACAGAAATGTATTTCTTAAAGAAATTAAATTCTAAAATAAATACCTAAACTATGAAAACAAAAATTTCTTTCCTAAGCAATGGTGTATATATGTATGCATACACATACATATATACATATATACATATATATATATATATATATATGTTCTAAGATATGAATGTCGAAGGCACTTGGTTCAATTTCTAATCTCCGCCCCCTTTTTTTTCAAACTAAGCCTCTGATATAATTTGACTCATGCTGTAATGTTACTCATCTCTTTTCCTTTAGAATTAGGAATATCTCCACTGCTACTATGGGATTCAAACACTCCCGAGAAACTTTGGGGATACCAGACTCAGGGTGTCTGGGAGGCTTGGAAGCAAAAAGAGTTCTGTTCCTATTCATAAGTTATCTGAAACATGCAGTGAAGCAGAGGTTCACAAACTTTCTCTCCCCCAAAGAGCTTTTGTTTGTGTGAGTTATAGCTATTGATATTTATAATATTAAACATTAAAATTAATACAATTTTAAAATATGTGTTTTATTCATTTAAAACAATAATAACAATAAATCCATTGCATGTCAATATAAACAACATATTTCTGTGAAAAATAACATTGTTCCCCCAAAATTAATAAGTGTGGCATAATTTTACATATTTTTACAAGTCATTTTAATGTCTGTCTTAATAGAAAACAGCTCGAATTTTGTTGTCTTCTGCATACAATCTGTTGTGATATATTGTTTTGTTGAAGTGTATGAATAAAATCTGACCTCACACAGATATGTAGCTGAAAATGGAACACTTTAATAGACAAATATTGCCTTAGTTTTATTATAAAAGTAGCTGTGACCTTGCAAATCACCTGAAAGTGGCTTGTGGACCCATAAGAGTTCATGCACCAAACTCTGAGAACTGACATTGATTGTAATGAAAAAAGAATTTAATTAGAAATCAGGAGATCTGGATTCTTGGCATCTGAGCAGGCCCAGAATCTGGACTAGATATGCCAACAAAAACCTGAAAGAGCATTCTCATTGGTTTTTCACCTAAGGGAAAAAAGAAGAACCAGTAGGAAAACTTTTATAAGGTATGCCTCAATACAGCTAGGTGGCACAGTGGATAGAGCACTAGCCCTGGGGTCAGAAGTACCTGAGTTCAAATCCGGCCTCAGACACTTTCTAATTACCTAGCTGTGTGACCTTGGGCAAGCCACTTAACCTCATTGCCTTGAAAAAAATCCTAAAAAAAGATAATGTATGCCTCCAAAGCAGACTACTGACAGGTAATATAAATTAAAATAAATCACTACTGATGTAATGGATGGTCTTGATCTGAAATCAGAAAGACCTGAATTTAAGTCATATCTAGAAATATAACTTATATGATTTCACATATATTTGATTTCATATTGTTTGCCTTCCCAATGGATGAGAGGAGCAGGAGAGAGAAAGAAAATTCAGAACTCAAAAGAAATTTAATGAATATTAAAAATAAGTAAGTAATAATTTTATTTTTAAACAGAAACAATTTAATTATTTGACTTAGACATCCAGAATCTCTAAATAACTTGTAAGAGCAACCAATACCTAGAATTGTAAGAATAAAGAACATTTTACCAAGAAAAAAACAAAATTTGAACCGTGAACTATTCAATGTCATTATTGATAAGAATATCAAACACTCACAGATTGAATGGTCCAAGCAAGCATCTTTAGATTGCCAGAAAAATCAGAAGACAGTGGGAAACTTTAGAGAATACAAAACAAGGTAACTGCAAAAGGTAGAAGTCCTTAGAAAGCATTGCTGGGGTGATGGAAAGTCTTGTTTCATGTACGTACTATCTGAAAAGTTGGTGATTCCCTTATACCTAAGTTGTGGGAGCCATCAAGCAGTCTAGATTGGTTTCTAGGGTATGGAGCATGAGTTGAGCCAAATCAAGAGTTCTTCTGGATCTGACAGAGATGGAACTATCTGCCTTCTTATTTATTATTTTAACAATTTCTACAGTTGTTTTTTTAATATACGTTTCTTTTTGGTTTGTATTAAACAAAAAAATAAAATAGCACATAGAAAAAACAAGAAAACATTAAAAAATGGCCAAAGAAGGGGCGGCTAGGTGGTGTAGTGGATAAAGCACTGGCCTTGGAGTCAGGAGTACCTGGGTTCAAATTCGGTTTCAGACACTTAATAATTATCTAGGGCAAGCCACTTAACCCCATTTGCCTTGCAAAAACCTGAAAAAAATGGCCAAAGATAGCCTTGGAATATAGAACTCCAACGGGGGGGGGGGGGGGGGGGGGGGGGGCGGGCGGGGAGAAAGGTAAGGAGAAAATGATTTGGAGATTATTATATTGCAAGATTAAACCGTGACATTAAAAAAAAAACCTAAACTTCAATATCTGCAAGTATTAAGTATTTTCACTTCTTCCCAGTTGCTTTCCTTGCTAATTTCTGAGCTGCAACATTACCTTCATCTTTTGAATAAGCAGGTACATAATTCCACTCAACATTCATGCCCCAAGTCAGATTATCCAGTTTAATGAATTGCTCTCTGTAGACAACATCTTTATTTTTACTTGTTTTCCAGTCATTTCCTTTCCAGTTGTCAATCCACTCATTCATATCCATGGTGACAAGTTGGCTGTCTGTGCACACTACGATGTTGTCCTTATTTTGGACCTTCAATTGCTCAACCGCTTTGATTGCTACTTCTAATGATGCCTTTGGTTTGTCTGTCGTCCAGAATACCTATCACTTATGTTTAGACCATGCTCTGATCTCCAGTGGACACCAATACCTCCTTGTGCCCCTTCTCTTCCATTATTTTTGCAGGTACCCTTGACATAGACAATGTTAGAGTCTGACCCTGGATGTGATTGCCCACAATAACTTCCATGGATGCTAGTCTGCCCATCATAGTCACAGCTCCAGGGATTGGGTTTCCAACTCATTTCTGATAATTTTATTTTTAAAAATAAATTATATGTAAGATCATAGATTTAAAACTGAAAGAGCTCTTTAAAGGTCATCTCTTCCAGTCTTCTCATTTTACAAAAATAGCAAACTGAGAACCAAAGATATTCAGTGGCCTGACCAAGGTCACAGAAGTGTATAAGATAGAACCAAGATACCTAACAACCTTTCAAACTTTGACCAAGACATTTAACAGCTCTGGCCCTCAGTTTCCTCATCCATAAAATTAAGGAATTGGATTTAGTAACCTATAAGGTCTCTTCCAGCTCCAAAGTTATGATCCCATAACCTCCCTGAACCTCAGCTTTCACATCTGTAAAAAAGAAAAAGTTAAATGACTGGTTGAGTCCTTCCCAAGCTCTGAAATATGATGCTCTGAAGTTCCCTCAAAGCTCTCTCTTAGTATTAAATCTTTACGTGTCCATTTGAACACTTTTCTCTTTCACTTCTTTCTGCTGGTCCTAACAAAGCAAAGAACAATCAACAAGCATTTATTAATCCCTTGTTCATGGACGAGCCCTGTACTAATCACTAGGGATACAAAGAGAGGTTAAAAACATATTGCCTCCCCTTAAGGAACTCACAATCTAATGAGAAAATGAACAAGCACATACAAGATATACACAATGGAAATGGAAAGTAATCTCAGCAGGAAGGGACTAATAATAAATGGAAATAACCAAGAAAAGTCACCTACAAAGGATAATACTGAAACTGCGTTATGAAGTGAGGCAGAAAAACCAAGAGGTGGAGTAAAGATAAAAGAAAATTCCAAGCATATGGAACAGCCAGGCAAATCTTACAGAGTAAGGAGATGAATTCAATGAACTATAACTAGAGTAGAAGACTTGAAAGAAAGGAAGGGGTCAAGACTCCAAAGGGCCTTAAAAGTCAAAGTAAATGTTATATTTGTTCCTGGAGATAAAAAGGAACCATTTAATTTGATAAGAAAGAACATTTTAACAACTAAGGAAAGATTAAATTGGAGTTGGGGAAGATAGGAGATGATGAAACCAACCAGCAAGCCATTGCAATAGGATAGCTCTGTGTAAGCAAACAAAAAGGGGACATATACCAGAGATGCTTTGACAGTAGAAACAAGGGGCAGCTAGGGGCGCAGTGGATAGAGCATAGGTCCTGACATCAAGAGGACCTGAGTTCAAGTTTGACCTCTGAAACCTAATAATTATCTAGCTGTATGACCTTGGGCAAGTCACTTAATCCCATTGCCTCCCCAAATAAATAAACAAAGAAACAAATAAATAAATAAATAAATGGATAGATAGATAAATAGATGAATAAATAGATAGATAGATGAATGAATGAATAAATAAATTTGTTTTTAAAAGGAAAGTAGAAATGAGATTTGGCAATAGATTGAACGTAGAATGAATTAGAGTGAGGATGACATCCAAGTTATGAGCCTGAATATCTGGAAGACACTGGGCACTGGTAGTGCACTGGACAGGGAATTTGGAAAGAGGGAAGGTTTTGACTAAAAGAAAAATAATAAATTTTGAAAAAGTTGAGTTTGCGATATCTATGGAACATCTAGTTTGAAATGTCCAATAGGCAGTTAGTAATATGAGATTAGTAGTCAGGAGAGAGATTAGGGTTAATTAAATAGATCGGAGAATCACTTCCATACAAATGATAACTGAACCCACAGGAGCTGAATCAGATCATTAGACTAGAACAAGCATTTATAAAGTACATATTTATTTATTATTTTTGCAATTCTATTGCCAGTTCCTTCAAGCCTGAACTCAGGTGCTATCTCCTTCAGAAAATCTGCCCTGATTATTCCCCAAAGTGTCACTACTCTCTCCTTCCTCAGATTATCTTGTATCTTCTTACCTGTTTTCATATGATATTGCTCAGTTAAATGTAAACTCCTAGAGAGGATATAATTTTTTTTAACTGTGTTTTACACCATAGGTGATAAATAGACAATAGAACTACCATTACTATGGATGCAGCCTATGTTTGCAATAGTGTCTGATTGCCACATCACTCTGTGGATTCATTAAAATATGGCTTTTATAAAATAGCTTAAAAGAGAAAAGGAAGTTCAATTACCCTGAGGAAAAGAAAAAAAAATCAAAGAAGAGATAAGAAGGCTCCTCAGGGTAGATGAAACAGTGATAACACTAGAGATAAAATATTACAGCAGTAATGTTTAAATCTCTTCAGTTTTCTGTATCAATAACAATGATCTTTGAACTAGAAAAGAACAGAACAAAAATGAGTAATACAGAATTGAAACTCAAGAGAAGTGGGAAGATAGTAAAGTAGAAAAGAGGAAAAAACCTAGCTGCCTTTGAGTAGTCCAAGTTTCTTGGTAATGATGAAATACATCCTAGGTCCTGAAAGACCAGGAGACTGTGATTGCTGACCCTCTGTCAATAATCTTTAAAAGATAATGGAGGGGAAGTTAGGTAGCACAGTGGATAGAGCATCAGCCCTGTAGCCAGGAGGGCCTGAATTCAAATTTGGCCTCGGACACTTGATACTTATTAACTGTGAGACAATGGGCAAATCACAACACTATTTCCTCACAAAAACTAAAAGAAAAAAAAGATAATGGAGTAGAATCAGATTTACTGTTGCATAAGGATTTCAGAAAATCCAGAGAAGATCATTTGAAATGATGCAGAACAAAATTAGAACCAAGAAAACAGGGCACATTGACTAAAACAAAATGAATAGAATGGAAACAATGCTGAAAGGCAGCAGTATTCAGATTAATTGCAATGCTCAATCTTGGTTCCAGAGAGCTAAGGATATAACTTATATCTCTCCTCTCTATCTAGTCTATCTAGACTTTTTCATTTCTTCCCACATTCTTACCCTGGAGATGTCTCTACCCCTGTGAACAACTTTGTTCTTTATTTTTCAACCTTGTTGCTCTTATCACTCCACCACTTTTTAGTTTCCTTTTATGTGTTGTCTTCCTTCATTAGAATGTAGGCTCATTGAAGGTAAGGACTATCTTTATTTTTCTTTTATTTGTATTTCCAAAACTTGCAGGTCTTCTTGACTCCAGGACCATAATTCTATTCACTGTTACCACCTAGATGTCCCTAGTATGGCACATAGTGAATGCCTAATAAATTTCCTTTATCTGATGTTTAGAGTGTCCCATATGCTGTCAGAATTCCATTACTTTGTTAGTTTTATTGGCATTTAAAATTTATTACATAGAAGGATTTAAGGGAGGGAGGAGGTAAAGTATATTTTTAAAATATATTATTAGGAGAAGATATTGCTATCATACTGGCTCAAGCAAACTCAGAAACCAAAAATATAATAGTTACCTTATTGGACTGAATCGAATAACATGAAATTTAATAGTGATAATCATAGAATATTAGCTTTGGAAGGGTCCTTGGAGGTCCATTATATACATAAACTAGTTTTTCACTTAGATTCAAAAAAATTCCATTTTAAAAACAAGTATAAAATGGGGGATAGTTTGGTTAGACAGTTTTTATGAAAAGGATCTAAAAATTTTAGGGGGATTACAAATTCAATATTATTTAATAGCATAATAACAGCATTTAAAATGAAGTGATTTTAGATTCTATTAAAAAAAAGAATAACATTCAGGATAAGGGAAGTGGTAATCCTGCTGTATTCAACTCTGGTGAAATGTTATAGTGTCCTATGCTGAGCATCACCCATAAGTTGGAAAGAGTACAGAAGAAAAGGGGTAGCTAAGTGGCATAGTAGATAGAGCACTGGTCCTGGAGTCAGGAGGACCTGAGTTCAAATGTGATATCAGACACTTAATAATTCCCTAGCTGTGTGATCTTGGGTAAGTCACTTAACTCCAATGCCTTGCAAAAAAAAAAAAAAGAGTCCAGAAGAAAGACAATCAACATAGAGGAGTGCCTTGAGATCATCAATCAATCAATCAATCAATAAGCATTTATAATAGCAATACAAAGGTAAAAATGAAATAATCCCTGCCCTCAGGGATCTTACAGTCTTTCAGGAGATAAAAAATAAATATATACACTTCAGTGTATATAGTTTATATTCACAACATAAATACAAGAAAAATATATGAGAGCATTAATAGATGAGGGAATGGGGCAAGATATCATTACATAGGAGATAAAACTGGAAGAGAATTTTGAAAGAGACAAAATCTTCTAAGATGGTGAAGTGAGATGAGTGTGGATGAAAAGAACATGGGGAGAACCAAAGTGAAGTTAGTGAGATGAGATGTAGTGCTATGTATGAGGAGCAAGAAGAAAATCATTTTGGCTAGACAGTAAAGTGTGGAAAGAGGAGTAATATGCAAATGTAGGCAATGCCTTTCAAGAATCAGTTAAAGGAACTAGAAATGTATATCATGGCAAAGAGTAATATTTATAAAAAAACACATTAAGAACTAGAAAGTGTCTTACAAGGCATCAAGTCCATCTCCTCATTTTAAAGATGAGTAAACTGAAGCAGGCTCAGAGAATATCAAAGATTTGCCCAAGATTAGGCAGGTGGCAGAACTGGGATTCAAACTTGGGTCCTCTGATTCCAATGTCTTCTCTTACTGTCCTACATTTTTGGAAAGACACAGAGACCAGAGAGTGCTGATCATGCACCCACAACACTAAGTAGTCCATTGTGACTGGAATGAAGGACATGTGGACAAGCTGTAGGAAGAGATAAGCTTGTAAAGGTAAAGGCTCACCAGGCAGTAAAGAGACTTCAATTCTAGGGGACTGATTTTCTAGCTTAATTAGTTGGCTTATTTAGGCAAAAGGGAGTCATTGAGCTGAGTCAGGACCTGATCAAATCTATGCAGAAAGATTAATCTAGCAGAATGGAGAGGTAAGGATCAAGGCTATTTCAGAAGCCTAAAAAGACAGTCATGAAGAACTGCACCAGAGTGATAGCAATAGGAAAAGGAAAAAAAGAAAGGAGGGGAAGTTTTGGAAGATATGAACGGGGGAGGGGCAGAGGGGAGGCTGAGAAGAAAGCTTAGACAAAGGTGACATCTTTCTGAAAATCATAGGTGACTAAATGAAGATTGGTTCCCCTCACAGAAATAAGGATGACAAGGACAAGGTGCAGTGAAGAGAAATATGGTGAGGTAGGTTGTAGATTGTAGGTTGGGGAAGGGGTGTAGTTCCAACACTTCTGAGTATATCATAAATTTTATTCTATTTTGGGGAGAAATCAATTGGAATTGGATCACTATAAAGATAAAATATTACAATAGTTATCTTGTTAAATTCAAAAATGTCCTTAGATAAGTAGAGACCTTCATAAACTATATCTTGTTGGATTTTTCCCCCAAGTTGTCTTTCAAAAAAAAAAAAAGAAAAACATGCTTGACACCTCCTGGCCAAAAGAGGGCAGTGTACTATCAACCAACCCAGAAACCCCGTCAAAACACCTGCCCTGGGAGAGTTGCCTGAATTTCACATTATTTTTCTCATTGTAATTAATTGGGGTTGGTAGATGAGAGACGATCCAATCAGGAGAAGTCCAAGAAGCACTCCGCCCTACCAGGACACAAATACTGAAAGGTCAAAACACAAGCCACTCAATAAATGTGTACCTGTTTAAAGGGGAAGGAAGGACGGAAGGAAGGAAGGAAGGAAGGAAGGAAGGACGGAAGGAAGGAAGGAAGGAAGGAAGGAAGGAAGGAAGGAAGGAAGGAAGGAAGGAAGGAAGGAAGGAAGGAAGGAAGGAAGGAAGGAAGGAAGGAAAAGGGAGGAAGGGAGGAAAAGGGAAAAAAGGAAGAGGGGAGGAAAAGGAGAGGAAAAGGGAGAGGAAAGGGATTGGCCAGTGATTTTTTTTTTTATGTATTTTGGGGGTTGGATTGGCCACTGATGATGCATGTTCTAAGAAAGCAAAACAAAGAAAACTTAAGGGAAATTATAACACAGTCTACTCTTTAGGTCGTGTCATACAGAACTAAGCAAGAAAAGGAGCATTAAACATTAAACATTGCTGCCTGCCTGCCCCCAAGAAAGAAAAGAGGAAAGTATGAAAGGAGCCTCTGTCAACACGTCTTGCCCTTAGAGTTGTTAAAGATTAGAGTTGTTAAAGTTCTACCTATCAAATCCCCACAGTCGGGGTGGGGGGGCTCCCAGGCTTAACTGAGACTGTAACCCCTGGCTCCTTGTGCTCTAATAAAATGATGAGGATATTCTTTAAACACCAGGTACTGGGGCAGCTAGGTGGTGTGGTGGATAGAGCACCGGCCCTGGAGTCAGGAGTACCTGAGTTCAAATCCGGCCTCAGACACTTAATAATTACCTAGCTGTGTGGCCTTGGGCAAGCCACTTAACCCCATTGCCTTGCAAAAAAAACCTAAAAACAACAAAAAAAATAAACACTAGGTACTAACTAGTTGTTGAATGAATGCATAAATAAATGAATCAATACATAAGCTATGATTAATCACTATTTTACTCATACATTTAAGAGGGCTGAGTTTGTTTTGTTACTTTTTTAAAGTATGATTATTACTGCCCTGCATCATGTTATAAAAAGAACCTATGTTCTTCATAATTTGGCCCTTAAATTAATGTTTTCATTATATAATCATCATCGACTGAGAATTAAAGACTGTAAATAATATAATACCTACACATAGGCTACCACTACCTAAAGACCTCCAGTGAAAGAATCACTATCATCCAAATAAGTCAATCCCATTTCTGGTCTACTCTTTTAGACTGAGCTGAAATATGCCTCACTGGAATTTCTACTCCATTGATCCTGATTCTGCCCTTGGAAGCCAAGAAAAATGAACCTATTTCATCTTTGATATAAGTCTCTGTATATTTGAGAATTTCTTTTGTTTCCTTTCCTCATCCATGGCTTTCTCTTCTCTTTGCAAAACTATCCTCAGTTGTTTCAAAAGATATTAATATGCCCCTTACCATTCTGATCAGCCTCCTATGTGACATGGGCAGACGCAAGATGAAACATAGAGAACTGAATTTCCCATAATGACTAGTCCTAGAAAGCAGTTGTTCATTGGGAGAGGTTCCCCAGGACTCTATTTTCCATGAGACAATGCCTGTGACATAGCTTAAGTAAATCAATAAGTAAAAGCTCTGCTTAGGGAAAGGAGACCTATGAAGAGAGAATACAGAGCTGTGGGGATAGCTAGGTGATAAAATGAATAGAATGCCTACCCTGGAATGAGGAGACCTGATTTCAAGTCTAGTCTCAGACACTTGATACATGTTCATTGTGTGACATTGGGCAAGTCATGTAACCCCCTCCCCATTGCCTTACCAAAAAAAGAAGAAAGAGGAGGAGGAGGAGGAAGAAGAAGAAGAAGAAGAAGAAGACGAGGAAAGAAGAAAGAAGACAAAGACGAAGAAGAAGATGGAGCTATATGGAAAAAATAAATGTGATAGTACTTGGAAATGGAAAGGGGCTATGACCAAGTAGCCATGGAAACTACTTGCTGGGAGTTGAGAAAAAACTGAGAGTAATAATCATGTATTAAATGTTCTCTATGTGGAAAGCACTGTGCTCAGTACTGGAGATTCAAAGAAAGGCAAAAGACAGAGCCTAACCTCCAAGAGTTCACAGTCTAATGGAGAATACAAAAAACTATATACAAACAAACTAAACAAAGGATAAATCAATCAGACATAATAAACAGAGGGGAGGCAATAGCACTAAAAGAGATTGGGAAAGGTTTCTTTCAAATGTGGTATTTCATCTGGTTCTTGAAGGAAGCCAGGACAACCAGCAGGCAAAAATGCCATTCCAGGCATGGTAGACAGTCAGCAAAACTGTTCAGAATAAGAAAATGGAGTGTCTTCTTCAAGGATCTGGATCATAGAATTTATGACATTGAGAAGGGGTAAAGTGTAAGAAGATTGACTGAGACAGGAGAAAGTGGTAGGTACCACAGATGCTATACAAACAAATGGATCTCCTACTTTTCCCCCCCAGCCAGTATGGTAGTGACTTTGCCATGTCCTCCCCCTAAACTAGGCTGAAGTTTTTCCTTCCCCCATTGCAAGGATCTCAGTGAACTCAAGGATTAAGGAGGATTAGAATGTAATCCCTTAGGAATGTATGTGAGATTGTCTCTCTATTCCTTAGTTAATCATTTTAATCCTAATTAACTATGTTACTTTTAAAATTCATTTTTCTTCTCTTTTATGTTCTAAAAAATGGAAACTGATTTCAGATGATGATTAAGTCTCTCAATTGATCTGGAATGGGCACTGGAGATAACTGTAACACACACAATGTGTGTGTGTGTGTGTGTGTGTGTGTGTGTGTGTAATATAGATAGACAGACAGATAGATAGATAGATAATATAAATCCCACATTGAATCCAATAACATTTATTAGCTGAACATTCATGTAGGATGCATCCAGATAATATCCTTTTTCAAATGCAGACATCACCTTGATGTGCACAGTAGAACTATCACCTGCCTCTATATTTCTATCACTGGGCTCTTGGGTAGTATTTTCTTGCCTGACTTGCCACAGTTCTGAAAGCTGGGACTCTATTAGAATTCAAAATTGTTTTCATGAGAGTTGCTTTCCAGTAATACCTGTCCACATTTAGTATATGTGCCCTTTAATACTTTGACTTAAGGTGAAAGAAAGACTTTATATTTATCTTCATTCAATTCCATGTTCCTACTGTTCATAGGATCATAGATTTCAAACTAGTAATAATCTGAGCAGCTATGTGGCACAGTGCAAAGAGTGCCAGGCCTGGAGTCAGGACAATCTCAGTTCAAATCCAGCCTCAGACACTTACTGGGTGTGTGACCCTGGGCAAATCACAACTTTGTTTGCCTCAGTTTCCTCATCTGTAAAATATGTGACCCTGGGCAAACCCTGGGCACTACACTGTCTTTACTGAGAAAACTCCAAGTGGGGTCATAAATAATTGGACACAACTAAAAAAGGATGCAATGGTAGCAAAATCTGAATTTGGAGATGATATGGTTCAACTCCTTCATTTGTTCAATGTGGAAATTCAACTGAATTGATTTGTCTAAAGTCCCTCAGGCAATAAATTGGAAAACAAGAATTATAATCCAGATTCCATGTTTCCTAACTCTATAGTCAGTGTCCTTTCTACTACAAAAATGTTTAAGAATCATAGTATGGGGGGCCACTAGGTGGCACAGTGGATAGAACACCAACCCTGGAATAGGAGGACCTAAATTCAAATCCAGCCTCAGACATTTAATAATGGCCTAGCTGTGTGAACTTGGACAAGTCATTTAACCCCATTGCCTTAAATAAATAAAAAAATTTTAAAAAGAATCATAGTATCAAAAATCAGGAGCTGTTAAGAATATCTGAGGCCTTCTAGTCTGAGCTCCCTCATTTTACTACTGAGGAAATACAGGGAAATTAAGTGACTTGCTCAGTCATATAAATATCAGAGCTTGAATTTGAACCTAGATCCTCTGACTCCAGAGCTATTTTGTTTTCCTTTCCTAATTAGGTTTATATCAGATCTGATGTATTCCCTGGAAAACTGATGCCATTCACTAATCTGAGCAGCCTCACTAGGCTAAGTACACAACTATCACAACAGTGCAGTAGAGACATTCTTCTTGACATCGATCCTTTAATCAACAGTCATTGGATGTGCGTGGGTACCAAAAGCATTCCCTTCCCTTGGGTTATTTTGAGGACATTCCCACTAACTATTCTAAGAATAAAGTCCCTGCTTCCCCAAAAGAGTAAATGATTTCTCAATCATATCTTTCAGAACCCTGATACATAGTTCATCCAAGTGAGGTGACTTGAAATAAGTGTGGGCAGTTAGATTCTCTCTTATTTTCTCCTTAGTTACTAATGATTTCAATACCCTATTAGCAATTTTTTAAAATCATTCTCCACATGAAGGCCATTGTCCTTGGTAGGGAAAAAAAACAGAAGCAAAATAATTCTATCTTTAAGACCAAGGACTATTAACTTTAATTTAAGAAAAAAACTGAGGGGGTGGCTAGGTGGCCCAGTGGATAGAGCACCAAGCCCTGGAGTCAGGAGTACCTGTGTGGCCTTGGGCAAGCCACTTAAACCCATTTGCCTTGTAAAAAAAGCCTAAAAAAAAAAATTTTTTATATCTTATTGTCTGATCTTATCTCTTATACTTTATGTTTCTTCTTTAAGGATATGATTTCTCTCTTATCACACTCAATTTGGATCAATGTATACCATGGAAACCATGTAAAGACTGGCAAATTGCCTTCTGTGGGGGTGGGGGGAGGGAAGTAAGATTAGGGGAAAAATTATAAGACTAAAAATAAATAAAATCTTTAAATACAAAAAATAATAATAGTTCTATCTTTTCTATCATCCAATATCATCTTCCTTTCTATATCACATATGGGACATATCCAGTCAGTCAGTTGATAAGAATTTATTACATGATTCCTATGCCAGGTCACTGTGTTAAGTATTGGAGATACAAAGAAATGCAAAAATAGACCCTGCCCTCAAAGTTCTAATGGGGGGAGGGGATATGATGTAAATAATAGATATATATTCAGGGGCAGCGAGGTAGTGCAGTGGATAAAGCACCAGCCCTGGAGTCAGGAGTACCTGTGTGGCCTTGGGCAAGCCACTTAACCCTATTTGCCTTGCAAAAACCTAAAAAAAATGTAAAGAATAGATATATATTCAAAGTCCCAGGAGATAGAGTAGCAGTCCTGGAGTCAGAAGGACTTGAGTTCAAATTTGACCAAAGACATTTACCAGCTATGTGACCCTGGGTATGTCACTTAACCTCAATTGCCTACCAAAAAAAAATTCGTAGAAGATGTATACAAAGCAGTAAAGTCTTGGCAGTTGAGTAGACAAAGAAAGACTTTCTTAAAGAAAGTAGCTTTTGAGGGTGATGACCAACCTTGATGGATTTGCTTATTCCATCAGTGCAACAATCAGAGACAATTTTGAGGTATCTGTGATGGAGAATGCCATCTGTATCCAGAGAAAGAATTGTGAAGTTTGAACAAAAACCAAAGACTATTACCTTTAATTTAGGGGAAATAGCACCGTTATCATATTATATATAATCCTGCTGTCTCTTATACTTTATTTCTCTTCCTTAAGGATATGATTTCTCCTTCATTACATTCAACTTAGAGCAATGTATACCATGGAAACAATGTAAGGACTAAGAGACTGCATTCTGGGGGGGGGGGGGAAGATTAGGGGAAAAATTGTAAAACTCAAAATAAATAAAAATCTTTTAAAAAAAGAAAGAAAGAAAGTAGCCTTTGGAGTGAATAGAGCACTGGCCCTGGAGTCAGGAGGAGCTGAGTTCAAATGTGACTTCAGACACTTACTAATTACCTAGCTGTGCGACCTTGAGCAAGTCATTTAACTGCATTGCCTTACAAAAACCTAAAAAAAAAGAAGAAAAGTAGACTTTGTCTTAAAGGAATCCATTAAAACTAAAAAACGAAGGCAAAGAGTGAATATTCCAGGCATGAATGAAAGAGAGAAATGGGGTATCATGTGTGAACAAGAGTGAGTAGGTTTCGTTGAACTTCCTTTTTGCGTCCAATATAATTCTTTTAAGATCATAAGGTCTTTTATGATCATTATTATGGCATACTGCCTCTCATGAGAGGCATCCTACTATAATGGATAGAGAACCAGGCACAGAGTCAAAAAAATCTATTCTTCCCCTAACATCTATAATGTACAGAATGCTTAAATGATTGGGGTCTACAGTCAACTCTCTAAGACTAAGAACGGCAGAACATTTGACAATCTGAATTTGTAGAATTCCTTAACAAAAACTCCCTTCACTGAGAAAAATCACTGGACTTGTTTTTTTTTGTTTTTAAGTATTCATCACAATGTCATTGTGCTTTAATCTTCCTGAGTCTATTAATAAAGGACCTGGCTAAATTTTGGTGTCTGTCCTCAGTTACATGCCTTCTGCTCTCTCTCTTATACAAGCCCTTTTTAAATATAAAATGTTAAGTAAATTCTCTGTTTATCCACATCATACTCTTTAGCCACCTCCCATTTTGCCTCTACTTTAGTATCAATTGTAGCCATCAATTTCCTTTTTGAGAGTTTTCCATTTCTCCTGTGTTGGCTTTAATTTTAAAGTCTCAGTTAATGGGATATTTCCTGTCTCTGAACTTGGAATATACTCTATTAATGCCTCCTAGGAGTTCTCTACTTATTAATCACAAACTCTAAGATGACATGGTCACTGTCTCTCAATGTTCCTATCATCCTTATTCCAACCTCCTAATTAATCAGAATCATCTTAGCAGTCTCCCTTTGTCTACCTCTACATTAAGGAAGATGAAATACATACAGATCTGAATGTAGAAGACCTTCAGCTCTCCAACTTATAATTTGTAAGTCAGAGAGAGCAAGGACCAACAGGTTTCTTGTTTGTTTATGATCCTCCCCCTTACCCCCAACCACACTAATTTACCATTTGTATCTGGCAATGGAGATCCCTTGAGTTTCTGAAGTTTGGAAAGACATTACTCTGATGATAAGACATCTTAAGGACAGTAGGAAAGTTGGAATATGGTCAATGGGTATCCCCAACGAATAAAGTGCCAGATTGTTAGTTCCAAAAAAGTCTTCAGGACACTAAGAAATAACTTTCCTGTGTTGATCATGGTTGTCACTAATCCTGCTTCTGTATTTATTTTCTCAAATAAGATACCGACTTCCCATAACAAGTGACTCTCAGTTCAACTTAGTCCAGTTTCAAATCAGAACAGATATCCTGGTAATTGCATAGGCAAATTCAGGGAAGGGGGGGGAAAAAAGAAAACTAAAAAGAACAAAGAATGGAAAATAAAGAGAAAAAGTTTTCAGGCATTTAAGTCAAACATAGAACTGTAATAAGGCTACCCTGGTCATTGATTGGACATAAAACATGGAGCATTTCCTTGCTACTGCCTGGATGAGGAAAGACTGGAATGTGGAGGAATACAGGTGATGAGCAAAAGATAACACTGTAATAGGAGAAGCTTGTCTGACTTGAAGCCACACTGCTGTTGGCTCTGATACAATTTCAATCAGAGGTGAAAGCCATGCACCGCCAAGACCTAAGAATGTGATCTGAAATGAAGGGCACAGCCTGAGCCAGGAGTCTCAGGATCTGAGCCACGGATGAAGGAGGACTCCAGTTGGGGAGGGCTTGGAGAAGAGAAAGGGATGGGATTAAGCTTGAGAGAGGAGGGGCAGCAATAGGACCTAAATCAAGGAAGGAGAGGGAAGCCTAGAGTAAGGCAAAAGATTGCACTAGGAAATCTGTCCTTGGAAACAAGGGGACAGAGGCGGAGTGTTTGACAATATACTCAAGATAGGAAAACATATTGTAAGTTGGGAGACAGTTTGAGCCGTGGCACGATGCGTGAATTCCCTGGGAAGCTGCAGATAATATTTCCTGCCGCAAAATCTGGTGGCCAGATTGGAAACATGTGTTCCAAGACAATTCCTTGAAATTTCCTGTTGAAGTTTAAGAAAATGAATAAAATAGATGACTTTTTAATGTTCTTTTGGGAAAGAATCAAAAAAGGACTCCCTTATGCTAGTAAAATCACCAATTCAATCCAACAATCATTTACTAAATATGTCCTCTACTATGTACAAGAAACTGTCCTAAAAGGTAAAGATATAAAAACAGAATAAAACGTCTTTGCCCTCAAGGAGTCTACATTCTATTTTGAGTTTACTAATGTTTGGGGGTATCTGTCTACCAAAAGAATTTGACCTAAGATTCCTTAGCATTGAACTGTTTACTTTTCTGGGCTCTCTTTCTATATACAATAGAGTCTTCTAGCAGCTAGGTTATAACTCTCATCAGTAACCACAGAAAGTTGGAAAATATGAGGTAGTATGTATTGAAGGGTTTACTGAATCTGTGCTCCTTCACAATAAAATGTCCCTCCCAAATTTCAAGATTTTCAAGACTATTCAAGAAGAATATTCACCCCAAAAGCTTTAAAGCTATGTAATTAGGATCCACCTATGGACCAATTTGTAACTTTCCCAAGCCACCTCCTTTGGCCATCAAAAAAATTAACATAAAAACCTTATTAACAAGTATTATGACCTTGTTTTACACATAAGTTTATGGCATGGAACTATATAAATGGAATCTATAATGGGTTTCTTTGCTTTGGTTTCAGAATAGTTTTTGGAAAACTACAAGAAAAAGTTCCCTGATTTTCTACTACAAGCTCTAGATTAACAAAATATCCTCTGGAATCACATCTTCCCTCTAAAATATCTCTTGGATTTTCTGGAAGCCTGCCTTTCTGGGTAAGTACTTCTAACATCCAGTGGGCTAACCTACATTTCAAATTGTGTAATGCTGCAAGCTGTCACTAGACTGCAACTGGGAATAAGGGCCAAGTGGAGAGCTACTTAAATCAAGAGGGTAAACTAAAGGTTCTCAGAGATGAATTGCCTGGGCCTGGAAAAGAATTGCACTTTATTTCTAAGAAACCAAAGAGCAATCCAACAGAAGCAAAGCAGGGGAAAAGCTAATCGAGAAATACTAATGGAGAACTAACTAAGCATGAGCCTTGGGGTCTGGAAGAGCTGCATCAAGTTCTGTACCAGACATTTACTAGCTTCATGGCTTTAGGCAAATTCACTCAATCTCTCTGGACCTCTGCTTTCTCATTTGTAAAATTAAAGAGCTGTACTCAGTAACCTCTAAGGTCCCTGGCAGTTTTCAAGATCAATATTTCCCAAAGTGTGTTCTCCTTTGGGGCTCCTGGGGCCCTTTTCAGCAAGTCTATAAGGTCCAAACTATTTTCATAATAATACCAAGATTCTAAAACCTATATGAAGAAAGCTTAATGGGAGTCTCCTCAGTAATTTTGGGGGGTATAAAAGGAGTCCTGAGACCACATGATGTGAGAACCAGTCCTCTAGACTACAGCTACAGAGAAGATGTAGACCTTTACTGGTAGAGGGAGTTTCCTCATGTGGAAGATCTTAGCAATGAAGTCACTACTAGTGTGCCAGACATTGTGTGAAGTCTATTTTGATAGTTTCAATGAAACTAGTGATCATCTTTGAGATTGTCTCCCTACTATATGAACTATGTAACTGTATCCTGGAGAAAATGTTTTTTTTTCCTTTGTTATATATATATATAACTCAGGTAGGAGTAAAGGGAAGTTCTATGAACAATATAGTTGTCATCAGACAGTTCTTTTCTCAGGCCTGTCTCATATCATACTTACACCCTGAATACCTAATTACCCCTCATCATCATCATTGTCATCATCACAGCAGACATTTAAATAGCCCTTTATAGCTTACAAACTGTTTTGCATTCATTGCCTTATTAATACCTTACAACCAAATCTGTGAGGTAAATCCTACAGGCATCATAGTTCCATTTTACAGAATCTAAGTTTACAGAAGTTGAGTAATTTGTCCTTGACTACACAATTAATTCATGTCAGAAATGAGATTTGAATGGCATTGGGAGTCTAAGAACAGCACTCTACTATGCAAAGCTGCCTCCACCCAGAAGATGAATGAGTTGGTCATCCCATCACAGGACAAAAAATGGAAAGAATCAATTAGAGAATAATCATTCTAAAAGGTTACTGTTTTTAGAAGACATGAGCAGCTAGGCAGCTGTAGTAGATAGAACTCTGGGCTTAATCAGGAAGACCCATCTCCCTGAGTTCACATCTGGCCTCAGACATTTACTTGGTGAAGAGTCAACTACAAAGAATGAGCAACTACAAAGAGTGAGCAACACATACCTGAAACATACTCAGATCCCTTTTGAGTGACTATAACATCCAATCTGTAAAATACTAATGCAAATTAGCATTACATTCAGTTAGAGAATACATGTGGAATCATTTTCAAAGAAGACCCAAGACATTAGGGAGGTGATGCCATGACAAGCATGTGAATTGGATTTAAGGGATGGGTTGCTGGGCTAAGTCACCAGCCTCACTTTCTCCTCTAGAGTCATCTGGGTCTAGTAGCCAGATATGAATTATTATGACTGGAGATAATCCTGGATGCCAGGCAATCAAGGTTAAGTGACTTTTCCAAAGTCACACAGCTGGTAAGGAGCAAGTGTCTGAGGATTTGAACTCCCATCCACCTGAATCCAAAGCCAGTGTCTCTATCCACTGTGCCACCTAGCTACTCATATAATTTATAATAATTTAAAGCTAAATGGACCTCAGAGAGCATCTAACTAACTTCCTCATATAACAGACAGGAGCTAAGTGACTTATTTAAGTCACATGTGACTGAGATGGCCCTTAAACCCAGGTCTTCTTACTTCTGACTTCAAATCCCCAATTTTACAAAGAGTCCTCCACAAAAATTACCGCAGCCTGGTGCAATGATCATCCACTCAGAAAGGCTTATCACCAGAGTTGGTGACCAGATGATCAATTATGAATATGTCAAGTCTTCTAAGACATGAAAAAAGTTAAAAATCTTCATTAATGGAAGAAATACACAAAATTTTAGAAATACAAAATTTTTGGAAAGAATAAGTCTGCTTATCTTTTATCATTCTCTCTCTCTTGATATACATATATATACACACATATATATAGTTATATCATATACACATATATAAAATCTATACACATACACATACATAAAGTACATATATACACATATATGTATATAAACTTCTCTGACTCAATCTCTCTCTATGTATAATATATTAATCTCTCACCCAGACATATACTAAGATAGACAGCATAATAGATCAAGTGCTGGACTTAGGAGTCTTAAAGACATGACTTTTTTATCTTGTTTAACATTTTAATAACTATATGACTCTGAGCAGCAGCTAGGTGACATAGCGGATAGAGCACCAATGAAGTCAGGAGGACCTGAATTCAAATCCGGCTTCAGACACTTAATAATTACCTAGCTGTGTGGCCTTGGGCAAGTCACTTAACCCCATTGCCTTGCCCAAAAAAACTATTTGACTCTGGGAAAGTCACTTAAGCCTCTATCTGCCTCAGTTTCCTCATCTATAAAATAATAGTACCTATTATTTTAGTAGTACCTAGAGTTGTTGTAAAACAAAATATATATAAAGCTTTGCAATCCTTAAAGCACTCTATATAAGCATTAGTTATTATTACTTATAATTTTGAAGATGATGTGATAATATATTTAACAAAGTTAATATTATAAAGAAACTCATTAAGGAATTGCACAGAAAGAAAAATTTTAAACTAATGGCAAGCTGTATCCCTGTATCCACTACCAAGGTCTACATCTACCTCGATTTAAGAGATATAAACAAATTAAAGTTCTGACTCTTAACCATGAAAAAGTTCTCTCACCCCCAAGTCACAAGGGATAGACTTGGTTGCCTATTTAAGTCAAGCAATGGCAAAGGAACTCTAGTAAACTGAAGCTTCAAAGTATGTGGGGGATGAGATGGGGGGGGCAGGAGTTTTAGGCTACAGCTCTTGGAGCCACATAAATTATGCTTCCACATCTGCATGTTATTACCAAGTATATAAAAATACTTAATACTTATTGCCAAGTATACAATGGCTAGGCTAAGTGTAAACCCTGTCCCACCCCTATTCTCCCAAGGTCTTCCTGTAACTATTCCCATTCTTTGGATCCTTCTTTCTCACATTATCTCTCTTCCATTGCAGGACATGACCTTAGCATTCCAAGGAAATCTAATGGATAATATTGCTTTTCACTAAGGCTCTGCAGATCAGTCAGAACAGAAAGGCTCCACAGATCAGTCAGAACAGAAAGCTGTGGTTAAGAATCCCAATGATAAACAAATTGACAAAGATTAATTTCAGTCCTGAAATAAGTAAATCTGCTAGCTATATCAATGAAAGACAAACCTAGTTGGATAGGAATAAGCAAAAGGAAATACTATAGATATAAATAGAGATATAGATATATATAAATGTACTTATAGATATGCATATATATCTGCTATTCAAGGCTAAAATACAAACCACAGTGCTTCTCAAACTTTTTTGCAGTATTGAAACCCACTTTATTTTTTTTAATTAATTGATGCCTTTTATATCACCTTCATTTACAAATATATTCTTCCTCCTATGCAGAGACGTATCCTTTATAACAAAGAAAAAATTTTTTTTTTAGTTTTTACAAGGCAAATGGGGTTAAGTGGCTTGCCCAAGGTCACACAGCTAGGTAATTATTAAGTGTCTAAGATCACATTTGAACTCGGGTCCTCCTGATTCCAGGACCAGTGCTCTATCCACTGCTCCACCTAACTGCCCCAAAGAAAAAAAATTTTTAAAGAGGTGGGGTAGAGGAGGCAGTTCAGAAGAACCATTAAATACATCAACTAGATCTAACATATATAATATTAAACAGCAATAGGCCCATATCTCTGCAAAGAAGGGATTGAAAGTGGAGTGTTCTCTACAGTCAATCTTAGTCATTATAATTACATGGTTAAAACATTTTATTTTATATGAAATTTCAACAGAGCCATTGTTATAATTAATTTTAAAATAATTTTCAAAACTAAATTGCTGCCTCCTGGGGTAGGAATGTGGCTCTGTGGAAAGAATCCTAGGCCAAGAATCAGGAAAGACTATTTTTGAAACACTCCTTAGATATGTACTAGGTGTGTGGCCCAAAAAAGTCACTTAACCTCTCCAAGTCTCAGACTCCTCTCATCTGAAAAATGGGAGTAACACCTTTGTTTCTTTCTTCATCATATTGTTGGGAAGACCAAATGAGATAATTCATGTAAAGTGCCTTACAATGTTTCACATGCTCCATAAATGTCAGCTTTCTTTAATGGCAGCAAATTTTTTTCATGGCACACAATTTTTAAAAGATGATTTAAAACACACACATAGAGAGACAGAGAGAGAAACATCCTTACTAAATTATTAGTTTCCCTACTGATTTACAAAAATTAATAAAAAATAAGCACCAAGTGAGTGAACCATTTTCATTTTTCCTCAAACCCAGGTTATTCATCTCAAACTTATTAAAAGAAACACAAAGAGGGCTCTCTGAGAATCCGCATTGTTTTCCTCCTCACCCAGATTTCTCCACGAAAAGAATGGAGATGCATCAATAGATGTGGCAGTTCGGCCTTGGGCAGAATGTAATGGAAAAGGAAAAAAGATCAATCCTATTTCCTCTGGAGTCCACTATAGGAGTTTGATAGAGGTGGAAAATAACAAAAAAAAATGTGAATTTAAGAGTAATTTCTTTTCTTCCAGACTCCCTCCCCAGTTGTTTTTGGGGAACCACAGATACAATGAGTATAGTATAAAAACCCAAATTAAGACATGATATGGCAAAGAATTTTTTTCTGATTTGTGGGTGTTACCAGCTATTGAAATTTGGGATTGTCCCAGAAAATCTGAGTAACATGGTCCCCATACCCACCCAATGAAAAAAGAGTATATAAGAAGAATGAATAAGGAAAGAATATAGTGAAGAAGAGTAAACATCTGAGAAAAAAAGTGGGGAAATTAGAGGTAACAGAAGGGAAGGAGAACTTTAGGAAATCAAGGGAAAAGGTAATAGCAGGAACCCTCTTAAGGCAACAGAAATATGGAAGGAGCCTCAAAGCACAGAGATGAGAGAGGAAGCAAAAGAAAGAAGGAAATATAAAACTCAGGGAAAAAATGTCTCAAAGTCATGGATTGTTTCCACCTTTGGTCCCCAAAGTGTAAGGACCCAGGAGAAGGAACCATAGTAGATGGGGGGGGGCAGGATTGTTTGTTTTTATATTAAAACCAAGGGATGGGGGTGCCTAGGTGGTGCAGTGGATAGAGCACCGGCCCTGGAGTCAGGAGGACCTGAATTCAAATCAGGTCTCAGACACTTAATAATTGCCTAGCTGTATGGCCTTGGGCAAGCCACTTGCAAAAACCTAAAAAGAACAACCCCAAAGCAAAAATAAAACCAAGGGATGCAGGGCAGCTATGTGGTGCAGTGAATAGAGCACCAGTCCTGGAGTCAGGAGAACCTGAGTTCAAATCCACCCTCAGACACTTAATAATTACCTAGGTATGTGACCTTGGGCAAGTTACTTAACCCCATTGCCTTGCATAAACCTAAAAAAAGGGGAGGGATGTGCTAACCAAATATTAGGGGCCTGGAGCACTGCAATTCTAGAAGACCTCACTCAGCCAGATCCTGGTGGCTCAAGTCCTGAGTCAACAGAATGTAAACATATTGAGAGCAATGTCTGCATCACCCTTCATACACACCCTTTTATTGCCTTACACATATTAGATGCTGAGTTGAACTGAGTTCTATTTCTTCTGTAGCCCTTTTCACCCAAAAGCAGTCTTGAATAAGGCATAAATTGAAATTCCTAAGTGAAAGACTCCAGGCACCTCCAGTTACTTCTCCACCTTAAGCTGCAGTAGCATTAAAATGTTGGCACAGCCCAACAAAGACTCTATAGAATGTGGTGAAACACCACTGTGATTTATTTCACCTGTACCCGAAGAACCTCTTGGACTACTTGATGTACCTGCAGGGGCCTTCAGAATGTAGTCTGAGAAACACCAGTCTACAGAAATGAACCATAGAAATGTAAGGAAAGAGAAGAAAAGAAGAATGACTTGGGAACTAATATATTGAGAACTACTATATATTAACATTTATCAAATATGGCTCATAATAATATGATTCTTGCAACATGATTTCCAAACATTATCTCATTTTAGCTACATACAATCCTGTGAAAAAGATATTATTATTATTATTATTATTTTCATATTATAGAGGAGGCCAGAGGTTTGCTGGAAGCAGATCCAATAAGCTACTGATGGTTAAATTTTCAATGTGTGCATTTACACCTTGGAAACTGGCAAATGCTCCAAATTGGGACTTGATTTATTGTTTTGTTGATTGTACTTGAGAAAATAATGGAGAAACTGTTAATAAGACAGGATAAACTTAAGATTCAAATACAAGTTTTTCCTGACTTCAAGTCCAGCTTCTCTGCTACCCATATTAATTTCATGTCAGAAGAGCAAGATTACAAAAAATACTTTATATGCAAAAGATAATGCAATTCTACATTATAGGAAGTTTGGCATAAGAAGAAAGAGTTGGGGTAAGAAACCTTGAAATCAGAAAAACTGAATTCAAGCCCTTTCTCTGACATTTACTAACTAGTTAACTACGGACAAGTCAGGAAACTTTGCCTCAAGCTTTCCTTATCAGTAAAAAGCAGATAAATAATACTTACAGACCATTTTTACATATATGGTAGTTGTATGGACAGTACTGAGGTATGTGGAGTGTTCAGAAAAGACCAGCACCTCTGGTGTGGGGCTTGCCTAGCCCTTTTTCAAGGCTGTTTATACCTTTATTGACCACCTGATTCACCCAACTCTCACCAGGGGCTCCAAGAAGCTGTAGCATGCACAGCAGCCACACCCTGGGAAATCTTCTTAGCAGAAGGGTTAAACCAAGTTGAGAGTAACCTAGGACTCACAAACCCATCAGTGAGTTAGAAGGGAGTCTACCCCAAGCATGTGAAGATTTCCCTGGAAAAAATGGGCGGCCGAGAGCAATTTGTTCCAGTGGCCATGAAGGCAGTTAAGTGGGTGCTCTAGGGTACATAGAACTTAGACATCAAAGATGCCAGGATCATTGACTGCATCCCCTAGCTTCTCCTTGTCTTACCTCTGGATTCCATTGGGTCTGGAAGAGAGAATGAGGCAAACAACTTTGTACAACTCTACCTCACTTAAATCCAATTTATGCATGAGTCAAAAGAAATCACCCTAGTGATGTTGGTCTTCATTGAATCAAACAACAAACCAACTCTTAGAATTATTATTAAGGTTCGCATCCATAGTGGCATGGTGGATAGGTTGAGTTCAAATCCAGCCTCAAATTTTTAATAAATTTATAACCCTGAGCAAATCATTTAATCTGTCTACTTCAGTTTCATCTTCTGTAAAATGGGAGAACTGATAGCACCCACCTCCCAGAGCTGTAGTGAAGATCAAAATGAGATGAAATTTGTAAAGCACTTTGAAAATACTGTGTAAATAGTATCTACTTCATTATTATTTTAACTATAGTTATAATGCTTATAATTATCATCCAAAGTTCACATGGAAAATCATTATCTTTTAAGTATTAATCCTTACTTGTAATGATTTGGATCTAAGGAAATAACTTTCAATGGACAATTTTTACTTAAATAATCGAACAAACAGAAACTAAACTCAGCTCCCATGAACCAAGATCACATTTGAACTCAGGTCCTCCTGACTTGAGGGCTGGCACACTACCCACTGCACCATCTAGCTCCCCTCATGGGCTTAATAAATATTTGTTGACTTACTGCTTAATTAGATTATAGTATTATATATTAAATATGATATAATATTATATATATATATATTATAATCTCTTATATTCAGGGAAGGATATCAAAGTCCAGAAATGCTGAATAATTTGCCCAGGGTCACACAAACAGTAAGTGTGATGTGAGATTTGAAAGTATGCTTACTGATTCTTATAAATAGGGCATGATGTTCTCAAACTTCTAGAAAATCCTGCATTTTATTGCCATTATTGCTGGTTTGTGCTGGATTCCTTTTTTAATCCTCTCAAAATATATATATTCTACTTTGTTTTGGAGATAGCTTGCTTTTTTCCCCCCAAGATTTTTTCCAATAGGTTGATTATACAAACTGGAAAGATAAATAATCAGTTGAGATATAATTAAAGTCTTAAAGAGTGTTAAATCGGGGTGGCTAGGTGGTGCAGCAAATACAGCACCAGCCCTGGAGTCAGGAGTACCTGAGTTCAAATCGGGCCTCAGACACTTAATAATTGCCTGGCTGTGTGACATTGGAAAAGTGACTTAACCCATTGCCTTGCAAAAAAAAAAAAAAAGAGTGTTAAATATCCCCAAATTCCAAAAATTGTATCAAAAAACTGTTAATTGCATAGTTCCCTATAACTACAGATAATTGATAGAATATATAAATTGATAAATAACATAAAAGGCTACTCTATCAATGGTTTGTAACCTTTTTGAAATTTTAATTCAAACAGTAATTTACATGACAGAATTTTTAAATCAAAGAACAATAAGGAACACATTAAATAATTCACATTTAGATAGTTTACAATTTGCAAAGTGTTTTATTCACAGCAATCCTGTGAGATAAACAATGAAGACATCATTATCCCTATTTTCTAGATGAAAAGACTGAGATTTTGAGATACTAAATGCCTTAACACACAGCCAGTAAGTGTCAAAGAAGGAAAATTAAGCTCAGTCCTGCCCTTATCCACCAGGCAGTTAAGTGGCACAGTTGGGAGTTTGAAAAACATGAATACAAATTCAACCTCAGACATGAGAGAAATGATTATTTCTCCCTTGTAAATTATTCAATCTCTGGAGGACACTGCTAATAATGATATTGGATTAACTTTCTTAACAATTATTGTTCAGATTCCACTTGGATGGGGAAGCTGCCCGTGGTTTTCTACCCATAGTTTGGGTAAGGAGTAAATTCCTTGATTGGGTTGCCTAAAGCTGGGCAATTTAGAAGATTACCCTATCCCCACCCCACACCCTACATTAGAATGGTTCCATCTTTCATTGTAATATTTATTCTTCTCATTAATTGCTAACCAATCAGAGTTGATTACCTGGCTTAGGAACAGCCATTCTTCAAAGAGCACATGAACTGTAAGTCCACCAATATGAGGGGTCTTTGGCATTAGAGAGTACTACAGACCTAAATGTGATTATTATTAATAAATGATTAATTACACAGAAATTATATCTCTCAAATTTTAAACATCACATTTTACTATGTGATCTTGGGAAGTCACTTAACTTTTGTCTGCTACTATTTCCTCATCTATAAAATAGGTATTAGGGGCATCTAGGTGGTGCAGTGAATAGAGCATTGACCCTGGAGTTAGGAAGACCTGAGTTCAAATGTAACCTCAGACACTTAATAATTGCCCAGCTGTGTGACCTTGGACAAGTCACTTAACCCCACTGCCATAAATAAATAAAAAAATTTTAAAAATAAAATAAAATAGGGATTTAAAATAGTCCCTCCCTCCCAGGGTTGTTTTGAGAATCAAATGAAGAAAATATTGGTAAGAGATTTTGGCACAGTTCCTGGCAAGCAGTAAGCACTTAATAAATGCTTTTTTCCTCCCCTATACTATTTTCACCATAAATAGTCCTCTTTTATTACCACTCAATCTACCATTGGGCAAGTATATCATTTGAGATGTAATAAATTAGGAAATCCTTCTGTCACTGACAATCATGGACACCAGAGTCGGAAGGAACCTCAAAATTCATCAAGGTCACATCATTCATACCTACATTGGAATGCTCTCTATCTCAAAGTCTCTCCCTACTCAAGACTAAAATAATCTGTTTGCCAATTTCCACCCACTGTTTCTAGTTCTACCCTCTGAAGATATGCAGAAGAAGCATGCTCTCCCAGTCCTTCAAATACTTGGCTAGCCATGAAATGAATGCAATTATATTTCTAGTTCCAAACTGTAAAGAGAAAAACTTTGCTTCCTATTATGGGGGGGGGGGGGAGTTACCAATAATTGAATGGTAGTCATCTGCGACATATAAGCTAGGTGTGTTAACCCAGATTTTCTTTAAAACTCCTGTGAAACAGGGGTGGCTAGGTGTCGCAATGGATAGAGCACGGGCCTTGGAGTCAGGAGTACCTGAGTTCAAATCTGACCTCAGACACTTGATAATTACCTAGCTGTGTGGCCTTGGGCAAGCCGCTTAACCCCATTGCCTTGGAAAAAAAAATCTAAAAAAAAAAACTCCTATGAAATAATTTAGCTATTTTTGAGTAATGGAATATTATGTGTTAATGATTCAAAATGTTACATGAACAAATGCTCTGTAAATAAGCTCTATTATTACACAATAATTCTTGATATGTTACTTTGTATTTTTAATTAACTCCTTAAAAATCCTAAAGTGAATCCCAAAACCTCATTCCTGAGGGTGGGAGGAGTATAAAAATTTCACTGAAATAATTTAAACTCTTAGTAGATATGTTTCAGAATTACAGTAATCTAATTAGTCCCTCTTCCAAAAGGATATGTTATTAATTCTATCCAATACTCAGGTAAATAATCTACTCCTTACCAAGAGAAATATGCAATTTCCTAAGTTTCATAACATGACTAAAAATGTTATTTTTCTATTAAATTGGGTAATGTATAATGCAGCTGTCATTGCCTGTGTGGAACACGGTTTCAGATGAATGAATGAATCATATTTTCAATGAGAGGCAGCTTGTCATAGTAGAAAGAGTACAAAGCTAGGAGTCAGAAGGTCTGTGTTCAAGTTCCAATTAATTTTGCCTCCAACTAGCTGCATAGTTTTGCATGAATCACTTCTATGATCCACATCTGACAAGTGAATTTTTTAATCTAGAAAATGATGTATAAGGTCAATTTTCATTTTATGACTCTATCATTAACCAAATTAACAAAATCACAATGGATTACAGAATTGATGCTCATTAAATATGCATGTGGTTATTTGAATATATCTGGCATCTCAGTCAAATGATACTGAAGTAATCCAGAGTCTCTGAAATTTCCATGGTATGGTCTTCTGCCTTATTGAAGAAAGTTTTTTTTTGGGGGGGGTAGGGTGGGTTTAAACATTATCTGCAGAGACAGGTTTTAAGGAAAAGTATTTTATTGCCCTTTATGATTTTTTTCCTTAGCCATTCTCTGTTCTATTATGGTCTCTCTATCAAGTTGCATTAGATAAACTCCTGGTGGCCTGGAGTTCTATCATTGAGCTGCTTCATGTCAAGAATACAGAGTATGGGCTGGCTAGGTGGCACAGTGGATAGAGCACTGACCCTGGAGTCAGGAATATCTGATTTCAAATCTGGCCTCAGACACTTAATAATTACCCTAGCTGCCACTTAACCCCATTGCCTTGCAAAAAACAAACAAACAAAAACAAAAACAAAAAAAAACTAAAAAAAAAAAGAATACAGAGTAACATACAAGAAAGTGACTTACATATTTTTTAATGAAGAGAGAGACAGAGAGCATACATGGAAGTAAAACAAGCAATCCTGCCTTCTAAGGAGAAAGAGTAGACAGTCATAGAGGTGGCATATAAATGCATTTGGTCAAGGAGGGCTGACCTTCTGCCCTTTTCATTTTTGCCATTGTTGATCAATGACAAGTCATGCAACATAGGATCAAAGAAGACAGGGAAGGAGTAAAAACTGATGACATAAGAAAAATCTGACAAGTTTAGCTTAGTTGTGAAGTCAAACTTCAAGGCCTTTGTAAAGAGAATTGAAACACTGAAGTGTGTCATAGAGCACAGACACTCAGAGCTTGAAGAGAACTCAAGAGTCCATTAGTCCAAACTCTGCCTGGACAAGAATTTCCCTATAACAGGAACAAATCCCTGGAAATTGTTCATCTGCATCAAGAACTCCAGAGAAAAGGAACTGGTTTATAGAATTTAGGGTTATAAAGGATCTTAGAGACCTTAGAATCCAAGTCCCTCATTTTATTGAATGAAAACTGTAAATTAAATGGCCTAGGTAACTTGACAAGGTCACACATGTAAGAATTTCCTCAGTCCTCTGACTTCAGAGTTGAAAGGGAGCTCATAGGCTCCCTTTATAAATAGGAATCAAGTCTATAACATCCCAACAAACAGTCATTTAGTCTTATCCATCATTTGAAGATTTCTAGTGAGGAAAAATATATGGTCTTCTAAAGCAGCATACATTCTTTCAAATCTTTTCATGTATTAAATGTATGCTTTATTACCAAGCTTTCTTGATTCCCATGTTTTTTGTTTTGAAAATATATATACACACACATACATATTATATAGTCTGTTTAGAACTGTAGCAGTGTGGATGTAACTGCAACACTCCTGTCTTTGGGAATCACTGAGCTGTATTATCTTCCTAGAATGGACATTAATAATATGAGAAAGGGTCACAAAACACAGAATCTGGAAGGGAACTCATAAGGCCAAATCTCCAACCTTTACAAGGACAACAATTCTCTCTACAATATCTCTGACAATCGTTCATCCATCTTCTCTGATAAGACCCCAAGGGGCCAAATCAACTACATCCCGAGGCAACTATCCTGAGGATAGTTGTAATTTATAGAAAATTTTTCTTTACATTTGATCAGAGGATGGTGACCAAGCTGATCAGATTAAGGAATTGGGAATATTTAGCCTGGGAAATACACGACTGGATGGAAGAGAAGGGGAAATAGAGAACATGACAGCCTCAAGTATTTGGAGTTCTGTTCCATATAAGATATATTTCTTCTCTAGTTGGATCCTAGAGGGAGGAACTGGGAGAATCAGATTTGAAATAAAGCAAAAATTCTTAACAATCAGAACTGCACAAAGGTGAAAGGCAATTGGTCTACCTTGTAAAAGGTCTCCAAGAGGAGACTTGATTTCTGCTGATCAGAGATGGTGCAGAGGTGTTACCTGCCTATGTAATAATCCAAGAGTCTGGGTCAAAACAGAGATGGCTTTCAAAAATGATGGAAGTCAGGGCAGCTAAGTGAGGCAGTGAATAGAGCTCAGGCCCTGAAGTCAGGAGGACTTGAGTTCAAATTCGACCTCAGACACTTTAAAAATTACCTACCTGTGTGACCTTGGTCAAGTCACTTAACCCCACTGCCTTGCAAAAACCAAAATAAACAAAAACAAAAATGATGGAAGTCTAATGACTACTCTACTGACAATTGAATTACATGCAAGGGAAAAAATGTTTTAGGAACTAACATAACTAGAGAGACTTTGGTTCTGGAGATGAGATTGAAATAGTTCTAGGTTTTCACAAATGGAATACCGCTAATTACTCCATCAGTTTGTTTACTCCTTCCTGTCTGCCTGTATGCTTGCCTGCCTTTCTTACATCCTTCCTTCCTTCCTTCCTTCCTTCCTTCCTTCCTTCCTTCCTTCCTTTTAAATATTCAACCCTCCTCCCTTTGGAGCTTGCAACAACATGATTCAGGAACAGGTTGCTGGTAGGAAATAAGGAAGATGAATGAAATAATTCAAAGTTTTAAGTTGTGATGAACCAGTTATTTCTTGAAGTATGCCCTGATATTCTCTGTCTGATTCCTATTGACTCTGTGAGAGATTTGAGAGCCTGCTTCAAGCTATCTGTGACTGAGGGGCTTGTCATCTTTGTGATGACATAGAATTCTTTAATTGGCCACCTAGTCAGAAGAGCTGATGACTCAGTCAATGAACTACAAAAGAAATATTCTCTCCCTTTGCTGGCTTTCTTACTTTTCTGACTGCAAAAGGTAGGAACTGATTTTGAACATGGACATGTGAGTTGGTGGGGAGGGGGCAGCTGCCTTGTCTCCCACATACCCTCGGTTGCTGGTAGGAAATAAGGAAGATGAATGAAATAATTCAAAGTTTTAAGTTGTGATGAACCAGTTATTTCTTGAAGTATGCCCTGATATTCTCTGTCTGATTCCTATTGACTCTGTGAGAGATTTGAGAGCCTGCTTCAAGCTATCTGTGACTGAGGGGCTTGTCATCTTTGTGATGACATAGAATTCTTTAATTGGCCACCTAGTCAGAAGAGCTGATGACTCAGTCAATGAACTACAAAAGAAATATTCTCTCCCTTTGCTGGCTTTCTTACTTTTCTGACTGCAAAAGGTAGGAACTATTTTGAAATGGACCTGTGAGTTGGTGGGGAGGGGGCAGCTGCCTTGTCTCCCACATACCCTCGGTGTGGCTAGGAACACATGGCTGCCTCTACCTCTTTTGTACCCATTCATTCCTAATCTTAGGCAAACAGATAGGCAGGCCATAATGGACATATCCAGGACTGGCAATGTCCTTGTGAGTTCCAAAAGGTCTGAATCCCTTTGGAAGCCTGGAAGGTGGCAGCCGCACCATCCATCAGAGTGGCAATGGCTTATGGCAGAAGATATGCCTATATTTAGGAGCAGAAAAACACACCAAGGACAGATAGATGAAGAAAGGCAGTCACCCAAGAAAGGAGGTAGCTTCAGGAACATGAGATTCATGGTGGAGAGGATGGTATAAAATACTTTCTCCAAGAAGAACTGCAATACACCTGTGAAGAGAAAAAGGACTTTCCAACCCTAAAGTACCAGTTGTTAGCTCCTTGTCATATGTATTGCCCTCCCATATGCTTCACTACCATTATAAAGACTGAGTCTACATTTCTTATTGATGCTGTGTGTATTTGTGTGAGAGTGAGCCCTAGGTTTTAGAGATGAATGTTCTTGCTGGGTCATTTGAGTGAAATGCCTTTGATAAAAAACTGGATCTACTGTCTGATAGCAAACCAGTTGGGTATCAGGACTTAGTGATAGAAGTAAAGCCCAAATCTTTACCTCCAGAATCATGAGAGTAGACAGTCACACTCTGGTGGTCCCCAACCCACAAGTGAAAATGTACATTGAAGAAAGAGCACCAAAGGGGATGCTACTTTGCTAACTGCGGAAACTCAGGTTTGGAAGCTCCTTCAAAAGTTATTCAGTTTAACCCACAAAAGAACAAGATATCCCTCTCAAACACAACCACAAGTGGAACAAGTAATCATGTAACTTTCATTTGAAGATTTCAAGTCATTGGGAACTCACTGCATCCCAAGGCAGTGCATTTTTCTTCTGGACAGCATAACTGTCCTTATATGTCAAGCTCAAATTGGTCTTTGGAAAACCTCCATTCATTGCTCCCATTTCTGATCTCTGGAGAATTTTCACTGTGACAATCCTTTAAAAACTTAAATAGAGCTATCATATCTCATCTGTACAAATGCACAAAACTCTTTTCTTCTCCAAAATAAACATCCTCATTTCCTCATATGCCATGAACTCTATGTCTTGACCTGATAACCCTCCACTGAACTTTTCTCCACTTCATAATCCCATCTTCCTATCTTTTGGAGAGGGGAGAAGGGATAGTAGTTGGCACAGTGGATAGAGGCCTGTAGTAAGAAAGACCTGTCTTCCTGAGTGAAAATCTGGTCTCAGACACTTACTAGCTATGTGACCCTAGACAAGTCACTAAACCCATTTGCCTCAGATTGCTCATCTATAAAATGAGCTGAGGAAGGAAATGGCAAAACATTTTTTACCAAGAAAACTCAAGGAGAGTCACAAATAATTGGATAAGACTAAAAATGACTCAACAATAATAATATTCTTCTTTTCCAGGTATACATGTCCTTTTTTACTTCATGTCTGACTCCAATGCTATTATTGCTAAGATGATATAATACCACACATATGTATTAAACATCTATAATATGCAAGTTACTGAAATAGGTGCCAGAAACACAAAAACAAAACTAAAATAGTCCCTGACCTCAAAGAACTATATTGTCCTGGGAAGTTTTCAGAATTTTACTTCTTCTGAGATCATTGTGCTAAGTTTAAGTTTTATTAATTATACAATATAGTTTAAAATTTTCTCCAGAGCTACTGCCTCAATAAAAAGGAAAAAAATAAATGAGACCCTTGTGAAAAGTTTCTCCAGGTTGCCCCAAATTGGCTTGTCCTTTACAAAAATATACACTTATGTTTCTGAAGACATACTATTAGTCCTCCTATTTGCCTTAAAGAAAAGAAATTGTGCAGAATTTATTTATTGAGTTCTTCACAAGATAACAAAATAATTTCAGGGGATGCATTTTAAATTTAAAAAAAAATAGACAACAATGTTATTTTAGTTTAGAGATGGAAAGTTAAAAAAAAAAGTCAAGCAAATTCTGTGTCAGTCCACTACTTTTTTATATTATATGCCTGCAATGATTAAATAGCATAAAATTCCTGTCAGACTAAACTTTTAAAAGACTTACAGTTGGGGTGGCTAGGTGTCGCAGTGGATAGAGCACCAGCCCTAGAAGTCAGGAGTACCTGAGTTCAAATCAGACCTCAGACACTTAAAAATTACCTAGCTGTGTGGCCTTGGGCAAGCCACTTTAACACCATTTGCCTTGCAAAATCCTAAAAAAAAAGACTTATAGTCATTTATCTATACATTGAATGGCTTTATCACAACATTGTCATAATAATTTTTACTTAATTGATTATTAAATTCCTTTATCGAAATATCAGTCTAATCCCTCAATTTTAACAGAATATTAAACAATTTTTTTAAAAAACCCTATGTGGTAGGTTTATAATGCAGTGAAAGGAGAACTGTCCCCAAAGTCCAAAAAACCTGAAGTTCAGATCCTAAAATGTATTGTCTCTGTGTGATCCTGGGCAAGTAACTTAATCTCTTGGTGAGCTTAACTGGCAAAAATAGTTTTCTCTCAAATTAATTCCTTACATCAGTAAAATCATAAATCTAGGCATACATACAAAAATTAGTAAATTAATATTTGCTAAAGGAATTAATGCACTTTCTAATAATTTCTGTATATTTTCCTTCCTGTTATATTACCTATGAGCTCTGATTATTAAAGTAAGCATGAAAATAGACATTTACAGAATGAATAATTCCATTCATTTAAAAAAAAAATCACAATAGTATGCCAAGTACAGAAATTCCAAGAAGTGAAAAGTCGTAATAGGAAAATAAAAAAAAAAGATGTGAACATTATCTGACAAAAATAAAAGTCCTAGGCAAATGGCATTATTATAGAGCAGGAAGTTTTCTGGAAAATGTAGGTCCTGAATTCGGCACTGAGAGGAGTGTTAAGTATAATATACAATTCTTGATTATGCAAACTAATGAGGGAAAGTATAACTGATCAATAGAGAAGTCTACAAATTATCCAAAAACCTCTGAGTCACAGGAATCAACTTCTTAGAACATTATTTTTTAAAACTAAAACTGGGGCGGCTTGGTGGCAGTGGATAGAGCACCGACCCTGGAGTCAGGAGTACCTGAGTTCAAATCCAACCTCAAACACTTGATAATTAACCTAGCTGTGTGGCCTTGGGCAAGCCACTTAACCCTATTGCCTTGCAAAAACCTTAAAAAAAACTAAAATTGGAAAAAAGATAGAACTGATTATCTGAATTTCACTTCTTCTTTCTGGCCCTCTCCCCTACTTGGTAGAGATGCCAAAAATAAAAGAACTAGAGTAGAAAAAGGAGAAGCAAGGTGTCTATTAAGTCTTAACTGAATAACTAATACTTATCACATAAAAACCTAAAGCTTTGTCCATAAATACCAACATCTTAAAATGCTGGCAAGTACTTCAAGGGCTCTCTATGCTACTCCTACTAAGTTTATAAACTTTGCTTTTAAACTATCCTATTAACATAAAAGGTATTATTTGTAATGTTTATATTCTCCTTTCTTTTTCCTTTTCTACAATTAAAAAAGTAAGAGATTTTAAAGCCTTGGAAATAATCAAATATTTTGTTCCTTAAATAATTAAGCCTTTGTGTCAAAATTTCTATAACAATAATAATAATAATAATGCCACTTCAGACTCTTACTATGTGACCTTAAATGAGTCATTTAATCTCCCTGAGCCTTCATTTGCAAAATTAAGGGGTTGGACTAGATGAACTTTGAGGTCCCTTCAAACTCTATGATCCTATGAACCTAAATCTATGAACTTATGAATGCTGAAATTCTGGATAGTCAATTTTCAGCCTACAATAAATTTGAAGGTGCAAGTTACAAAATTACAAAGCAAATACATATACACATATATGTATGTGTGTACACATAAGTATGTGAACACATATATACATATATGTGCATACATATACATATTCTAAGAAACTGAATAAGACATTTATCAATATATTTTCATAAATCTTATGAACATACATTAGCATAAGCCAGGCTAGTCTTTATCAGAAACTATGCAAATATAATGTTAATATTTACTGAACAAATATTGCATGTGTTTGCTTACTGCATGAGTTTAGCTACAGATGTACTATATACACATAGACCTACCTGGAAAAGGCTTACTACAACTGTACATTTTGCTAATAAATTTTGAGCAATGTCATAAACTAGTGCTGTAAGTTTAGCTGAATGTCTATATAATTACAGTAAAAAGGAAACAATTTTCAAACTTGATTTTATCCCAATATTCCTAAAGCATTAGGAACAGCACTCTACTACAATATTCTTTTTAAAAAATTACTCCCATATTCCTATAATAGGCAACTACTTAAAAACTTTATAATCATATAGGTAGATATATTGGTCAATATGTCATAATATGCTATTGGAAGTGACAAATTACATTTTTCTCAAATTTCTTAACTGGTTTTAAAGAATTTTAAGTAGGTATATTATCACTGAACTGCATTTAGATTAAATATGTAATTACATAATAAACAAAGTTTCATAGAAATAAAAGTACAAGCTATAATAAAATATGTGAATTACAGGAATACAATCTCTCAATTACCTAAGTAGCAGTTTAGCAACTCTCAAGTACCACTTTAATTATTTGATTTACTGTAAGTAACAATTACAGGAAAATATTTCAATTTTTCTCCAGATAAAAATTTTCAAGAATTTGGCAAAATCTTTATTTTGAGATATCATTTAAAAAGCTTTTGGAAAACAAAACCTTATAATCCATTAAATGAAATAAATTATTTAAATGAGTTAATTTTTTCATACCACAGTCTACTAATGAAACAAATAAATTGCCAAACAAGCATTAAAATCCAGATATTAGCAATGCAAGACCAATTATTTTTAAGTAGTACAAGTATAGGGTCATGATATCATGGATAATTGGTATTTTAGAGGAAAGATGCCTTTCTGGAAATATAAGGAGTTTCTAATGAAAATGTGCACTTGACATTTTTTCATCAAAATATAGAATATAATAAAAGCTAATGCATATAATGTGTGTTTGTGTATGCACAGAGAAAACGAATGGTTTGTATGCAAACAAGAAAGGCTACTGAGCACAGCGACTTTCTTAATCCTTTAAGTTAATAAAGGTCAGTTATGGTAGTTTCATCATACTGAAACACTCTTGTTTAAGTGCTTCTGTGGTGTGTAAGAAGTATTAAGATCACTGCAAAAAAAAAGCATTTATCTCTTCAAAGCTGCCTTAAATTTGTATGTAAATATCATACTCCATGTTCTTCAGGGGAAAAGGAACAGTCCAAAAAAGAAATGTGTGTGTGTGTTTTTCTGTGTGTGTGTGTTTTAAGGTGACATGTCTTCTTCACAGTCTCCGTCACACCGCACTTCTAAGGAATCACATAGCTATAAAAGATTTAAAGGGAACCTGACCAAACAAATCTGAGCCACACCGGCAGGCAGTGGAAACTGTTTCAAAGCAATGGATACAACACAGCCCAGTCTGGACAGTTCCCTGGTGCTGAAGTTACAGAACCGCTAAACCGCCTTTCAAATGTGGCTCTCAGTCTGCTGCTGCCTCCAGTCTAAGGAAATCCCAGTTCCCTAGATTATTCATAGAAATAGCAGAACTTCACACGGCAAAAAGCACCCAAAAGTGTAGTAGTGGTGGGAACTGTCGGTCCTTCTGGATTAAACAGATTTAGTAGTTACAAACAGGAAGAGCAGATGAGTGCAGGGGTGTTGAAATACGCTGAGGGGGAGGGGTTGGAAGATGGCGCCGGTTGCACACCCACCCAAAGCCAGGGCTGAGCCTAGGCCCCTGGAATACGTATCCGCCCTTTTGCTCACTTCCTCACAAGTCCCAGTCAGTCCTGCTCCTCCAAATACGTTCAGGGACAGAATCGCATCCAAGGAGAAAGCCGAACCGGAGGCCTCTAAGCCGTCACATCTCAGCCACCGGCTCAGCCCTCTTTTGCACCAGCACCAGTGAGAAGAGCACCTGTGCACGGCCATATTGGATTGCTTGCCCCAGTCATTGCCTCCAAGGGGGGGTGGGTGGAGGGGAAAGGGTGAAGGGACGCAGAGGAGCCTCAATTCTGCACCTGCACCGCCGGAACACACCCCACCCCCTTCCCCAGAGCAAACCTAATACGAGGGAAAACCGGAAGGCATTTGGAAAATAAAGCTGCCCCAAATTAAACACCCCCCCCTTTCCTCCGCCAGCAGCACCCTTAACATCAGCGCAGTCCCCCTCTAAACATCGTCCACACACTACCACCACCACCAGCAGCGCGCGGACACACGGAAAGCACCCGAGGCGACAAAACACCCAACAACCCTCCTCCAAAACGCACCCGAAGCGCGACTAGGAGGGAATAATAACGAGGGAAGGGGATGACCCAGAGACAACAGGGTTCTGTCTAGACACGGGGTGGGGGGGGGGAGGTAAAGGGGAAGGGGGGGAGATGGAGGGATGGAAGGAGGGAGGGCACGGGGGGAGGGGAGAAAGAGAACCGGACATGGAGCCGAAGTCCTTACTTGAGCACCGATTGCTCCTTTTCCTCTTCTTTCTTCTGCCTGTCCATGACTGCTAGAATAATTTTCCTTTCCTCCTCCGTGAGGTGGCTGAGGTCGGGCATCTCCGGCTGCATAGGCGGCTGGGGAGGAGGAGGAGCAGGGCCGCCCCGGGGCCCGACAGGAGCCGACATGTTTGGTGGAGCTGAACAACACTAGGGGAAATACTGTAGCAACTGGAGCGGCGGCGGCGGCGGCGGTATCGGCGGTGGCAGCGGCGGCGGCAGCAGCAGTGGCGGTGGCAGGGGCGGCGGCGGCCACCGGCGCTGGGAGAAATACATACAAATCAATACCCTCTCAATCAACGGCAACACCCCCCTCCCCCGATAAATAAATAGCTGGGGGAGGGGAGGGGAGGGCGAGAGTTGGGGGGAGGGGACAGGACCGAGAAAGGAGGGGTTGTGGTGTAAGGAGTTTGGGTTTCTTTTCTTCTTTCCGAGGGGAAGGGGTGGAGAGAGGGAACAGATAGGGACGGAAGGGGAGAGAGAGGGAGAGAGAGAGAGAGAGAGAGAGAGAGAGAGAGAGAGAGAGAGATTGGAAAGTAAGTGGGGTTTGGGGGGTAAAAAGGAAAGAGGTCTAGGGAGTGTGCCAAGTGCCAAGGAAGGGTGGAAGGAGGAAGGTAGAGGGGATGGTTGAGGGGTGGGGTAAGTGAGAGTGTGAGAGTGAGGAAGCCAGACCGCGAGATGAAGTGTGCCGGTGTGTGTGGGGATTGGGGGGAGTTGGGGGAACTGGTTGAGAGGTGAGGGTGGGCGGAGTATGTTTAGAAGGGATGAGCACGCGTGTGCCTGAAGTGTGAGAAAGCTGGGATGCGTGAGTGCTCGTTTGGGGTGGCAATCGGAGGACCGGAGAGTGCGTGTAGGTGCGCGCGCCTCGACTGTGCGGAGCTGAGGGAGCTAGCTAGGGTGTCTAGGTTTAAAATGAAAATTCTGATTCAATAATAAGTGGGCGCTCTAAGAGTCCCGGGAACTCAGTTGACAAGACACTCTCGGGACCTAGAAGAAAAGGGATCCGAGGGCAAATAGGGAAGTTGATACAGGGAAGGAGTGGAGAACTGATAGTAAGAGGAGGTAGATGATTTTTTTTAAAAAGAAGAAAAATTGGGGGGGGGGGGTGGCTCGAGTCTTTCGGACCCATCGCGTCACGGTGGTATTCAGGCGCCGGCGAGTGAGGACATCTTGAGGAGAAAGTGATGGTCCAGAGACTGCGGGGGTGGGCACAGCGGGCTGGAGCCTCAGAGGAGAGGAGCCGAGAGGAAGGGCAAGAGGAGAGGAGGGGGAGGAAGACGCGCGAGTCCGGGAGCGAAGGCCTCCTCGGGTAACGTACGGAGAGTAGCCGCTGGAGACGGAGGCTGCTGGCTCACGCCGAGGCGGCGGCCGCCGCCCCCGGGCCACAGAGCAGCCCCGGGGCGCGGGCGCCCGGCCTCGGCCGCTCCCCTCCGGGCGAGCGTGCGGGCTCCTCGGCTCCCTGCCGCCGCCGAGCCCGGGGCATGGCGGGACGCCCCCGAGGGAGCCGGTCACCCGCTGGGGTGGGGTCTCCGCCGCCCACGGAGGGAGCCCTGTGGGAAGGGGGAGCCGCAGGCGGCGGCGGCTGCTGCTCCGGCCCCCAGCGCGCCTCGGACGCCCGGGAGAGAAAGGGCGAGGGGAGGGGCGGGCGGGCGTCTTAATAATGAGGATAATGAGGATAAACTCAGAAACGGGCTGCGTGAAATCCCGCCGGGTTGGAGAGGGAGGGAGCGAGGCGAGAATGGGGAGAGGAGGAGGAGACCAATCCCGGGAGGATGGCTGGAGACGCGGCGTCTGGCCCCCCGCAGCTGCCGGCCGCTGCCCTGACAACCAGCCTGGGGGGGGGGAGGTGGACCCTTTTAGAGGCGGAGTGGTGAGCGGCCCCTGCCTCCTCGCGCCAGCCCTTTAGGAAGGGGCCAGTTTACTACAATCAGATCCGTAGTGTAAAACGTTGTGGGGTTTTGTGTTGTCAGTTTGTAGTAAGCAGTCTCCCTGCTGCCGTCTCCCGGATACCCACACAGACTCTCTTTCAGAGAAGAGTGCAGATGCCCTGGAATCCCCTGAAGAAGTTGGAGCATTTGCTTCCTACTTCCTTTTGCCTCCCTTTTTATCTTGTTCTATAAAAATCTAAGGAAGAAAAAAAGGACTTTCCCCCAGTCTAAACGATCTACACACTACCAAAAAAAAAACCGAAAGACTCCTCTCTTGTCCCTCCCAAAGCAGGGGAGATTCGTTTATTTTCTCTAATCACACTTTTTTAGGATTTTTTTTGTTTGTTTTTTAGGTTTTTGCAAGGCAGATGGGGTTAAGTGGCTTGCCCAAGGCCACACAACTAGGTAATTATTAAGTGTCTGAGAGCGGATTTGAACCCAGGTACTCCTGACTCCAGGGCCGGTGCTTTATCCACTGCGCCACCTAGCAGCCCCCTCACACTTTATTTCTTTTAAAAAATTTTATTTATTTAAGACAATGGGGTTAAGTGACTTGCCCAAGGTCACACAGCTAGGCTATTGTTAGGTGTCTGAGGTCAAATTTGAACTCATGTCCTTCCTGATTCGGGCCAGGTGTTCTAGCCACTGTGCCATCTAGTCTAATCACACTTGAGTAAAACAAAAATAGGGGAGAGAAAAATAAACATGAAACCTAATAGCATGCACATAGGCATAAGGACCTATATACAACATGATTTGAGACTTAAAAAATTCTACTATTAAACAATAAATATTACTACCCATTATGTGCTTTAGCTAAAGAGACAAAAAAACAACCCCTTCCCTCAAGAAGTTCCTAATCTAACAGGGAAGATAAGGTGCAAACAAGTATGAACAAATGAATTATAGAAAAGATAAACTGGAAAAATTGTGGAGGGGAGTCCTAAAATTAAGAGGGATATAGAAAGCTTCATGTATAACTTGGAAGAAAGCCAGAAAAGTCAGGAGGCAGAGAGGAAGAGGGATGGAATTCTAGGCTTGGGTAATAACCAAGGAAAATGTCCAGAGTCCAGAGAAGTGTTTTGTGAGAGTTATATATAGCAAGAAGGCCAATGTCACTAGGTCTATGAGTCCTGGAGGGAGGGAGGGGGAAGAGGGCGTGGTTAGAGGTAAGAATACTGAAAAAGGCATGGAGGGGGCAAGTTATAATTGACTTTGATCTTGAGGATAAACCAGATCACTGGAGTTTATCAACTAGGAAGGATAACTAGCTCAGATCTGCATTTTATTTCTGAAGTCACTACCTTAACTACAAAGTACCATTGAAGAAAGATTGTTTTATATCAAACAAAATTTAAGATATTCCAATTTTCTCTGGAAACTTACTCTTTAATCTCCATGTTTTACTATAATTTTACTTGATGATGAGTGATGAACCTTTACTTGGACTTGGATATTTGAAGTAAGACTTAAAAAGAGATCTTTCCTCCGAGGACAAGACCTATAATATTTTAGCCCAAGGGTAATGAACCTTTGGAACTTAAAAGCAAAGATTCAGTATGAGCCTTTTTTTTATTTTCCCCACTTAAAAGTTTTAGCCTATACAATTGAGGAAACTGATAGAGGTTAAGTGACTATCCAAGGTCACACAGTTAAAACTCTGAATTTGAACTAAGGCTTTCCTGACTGCATAGAAATAGCGGCTTCCTAATGAAAAGAAATTCTAAAACTAACTGAAAAAAAACTGCTGGTACCAAAAAAAGAGATAAAGAAAATAGCTGATACCAAAAAAAAGAATGTGTTTCCCAAATCCAAGAGAAATATTAACAGCTAGGTGAAGTAGACGGTTGACCTTAAAGTCAAGAAGACTTGTGTTAGGGGTGGCTAAGTGGCACAGTGGATAGAGCACTGGCCCTGGAGTCAGGAATACCTGAGTTCAAATCCAGCCTCAGACACTTAATAATTACCTAGCTGTGTGGCCTTGGGCAAGCCACTTAACCCCATTGCCTTGCAAACCCCCCCCCCCAAATAAGACCTGTTCAAATCTAGCCTCAATCACTTAATACCTAAAAATGTGATCCTGGGCAAGCCACTTAATTTCTGTGTGCCTCAGTTTCCTCAACTGTATGGGGATAATAACAAGCCCTACCTCAGAAAAATAAAATATTTGTAAAGTGTTTTGCAGATCTTAAAAAGCTACAAAAATGTAACTTGTTTTTATTGTGGGAAGAGAAGTTTTCTAAACAAGAATCCTTCTATAATCTGATTGCAGCCCGACTACCTTTCCAAAGTCATTTACCTCTACTTCCCTTAATAACACTGTCCTCTAACCAAACCTGACTGCTTGTCCTTTCCCAAATGTACCCTGAACTTCCTAGCTTCTGAAATTTGACTCATGACAAAGGTATAAAACAAATGACCAGCAACAGTCCTGATTGCTATTCAACCAGATTAAAATGTAATTTGGAAATATTTAACAAAAATTAAAATACAATAGATCACAAATAATGTTAATATTTGATTTTTCTGATTTTTAAGGCAGCTAAGTGACAGTAGAGAGAACACTAAGCCTGAAACCAAGAAGACCTAAGTTCAAATTCAACCTCAGGTATTCACTAGTTGTGTGACCCTGAGCAAATCACTTACACCTTTTGCCTCAGTTTACTTATCTATAAAATGAGTTGGAGAAAGTAATAGGAAAACAATACAGTAGTATCTTTAACAGAAAAACCCCAAATGGGATCACAAAAAATCAGACAATGAACAACAATTATATGATTTAGTGACCCTTGTTTTTATTTGTCTTTGATATTGATAACTTAGAGTTCCTGCTTGAATACTCTTCTCCTTCATATGCCCTTTTCTGTTCAACTAATATTTATTCATCACATATATCTCTTAAATACATCCTCTTCTCTCCTCTGACAATCATCACTCCATCAAAGGATACAGTGGAATTAAGAATGGGGGGGGCAGCTAGATGGCACAGTGGATAGAGCACTGGCCCTGGAGTCAGGAAGAGCTAAGTTCAAATCCATCCTTGGACACATAATTGCCTAGCTATGTGACCTTGGGCAAATCACTTAACTCCATTGCCTTAAATAAAAACTTTTTAAAAAGAAGAACAAGGACTGAGAAAAAGTCAGTGGATTTGATAATTATGAGATAGATCTCATTTGTCATATATACATATGTGTGTGTGCAAACTCCAATGCTTCCCTACCACCTCCAAGATCAAATATAAAATCCTGTTTGGTATTAAAAACTCTTCATAACCTGGACCCCTCCAACATTTCCAATCTTCTTAGACCTTATTCATCCCTTCTGTATTCTACAATCCAGTGACATTGACCTCCTTGCTACTTCTCACATAAAACATTCCATCTGTTGACTTGTGGTATTTTCTTCATTAGATGTCCTCCACACCTGTGAGGTCCTTCTCCTTGTCTCTCCTTCCTGATTTCCTGGTTTCCTTCAAGTCCCAGGTAAAATCCCTCAATCCTACAAAAAACCTCTCCCAATGATCTTTCTGAATATTATTGCCTTCAATTTATTGTCTATATCTTATTTACACATTGTTGTTTGCATGTTATCTCTGCCATTATGTTATGACCTTTTGAGAGCAGGGACTGTCTTTTCACTTTCTTTGAATCTCCAGCACTTAATTCAGTCCTGTCATATAGTTAGCATTTATTAATGTTTGTCACTAAGTACCTATTTCGTGCACACCTTGCTAGGTACTATAGAAGAGACAAAGTTTAAAATTTCCCTCCTAAAGTGTAAAATCTTTGAGTGCAGGAATGATATCATTCATTTTGGTACTTTCAATTCCCTCCTACCAAACACAGCAGTCAATTAAAGTTGGCGATGGTTGAGGTTTGGAGCACTGATTTTACTGGTACAAGAATTGTCTGATGAATAAGTTCCCTTTACTACTGCAAATCAGAAACTGCTCTGTAACTTTCCACTATTTCTGAATTGGAGATGGGGGAGGGAGGTTGGCACTGAAATGATAAGTGATTTATTAAAAGTCACATAGTCAGTAGGGATAAGGAGCAAGACTTGAAAGTAAGTTTTCCTGACATTGAGGTAGGCTCTCTCTCCACTTCTAAATATTTATTCCTTCTAAATATTTTTATAAATGTTTATTGGATTAAATTGTTGAGACAAGAATGCTTTATTAGTATTTTTAGCAACAACACAAAGTAATATAATAGATATAAACACAAGACAGAATATCTTATATATATATATATATATAGTAAGAGAATGAATTATTTCTCAGTTATTATATCATATGATTCATTAACCCTAGAGTTTGAAAGACCTTGAGAAATCATATTCTCAGCTAGGTAGTATAGTGAATATGGTACTATACCTGATATCCAGAAGAACTGCCTCTAATATTAACTAGCCATGTAACTCAAAGTCACTTCTTATTCAACCTATACAGTGAAGATGATAATAAAAACTGCTTTACACATTCATTGTGAAAATCAAAAAAGATCACATATGTAAAGTGCTTTGCAAACCACATAAAGAATTTCAAAATAGGGGCACAGGCCCTGGAGTCAGGAGGATTTGAGTTCAAATATGACCTCAGACACTTAATAATTACCTAGCTGTGTGACCTTAGTCAAGTCACTTAACCCCACTGCCTTGCAAAAAAAAGGAATTTCAAAATGATTACACTTAAAAAGGATTATTAAATACTAATTATATTATTTTAACTAATTAATTAAGTATCAGTTAATGACTACCATTTATAAGCACTTTAAGGTAAGCAAATAACCTTACATGTTATCTTTTTGTAAATGCTTCATATATAGTATTAAAAGTAGCAGATTACTGCTATCCTCAATACCATCAAGCAAGCCTTTGCACACAAAGGACATCTGGAGACCTAAGGAAATATTGTATCTATCTATGCCTGATAAATTTATCTTAGTTATATACACTATCAACTCATCTTAATTTTGTGCATGTGCACATTTCTCCAGGTGCAAAGCATTGCTCCAGTTGTTACAGATATGAACATAAAAAATATATATATGCCTTAGCTCAAGTAATTTCTATTCTAAAGGATACTGTGACATATAACTGATACATTTAACATGAAATGTGATGTAATAAGAGCAAAGAAAATAACCAAAGAAATGATTTTAAAAATTGGAGAGTTCACTTTTCATCTCTCAAATGCCAGGAAATGTTTCATGGAGGGGGTGGTACCTGGAAAGGCCCAATGATACAGGAGGAGATTGCTGGACTTGGATTGAGAAGAGGCCTGAATTCAACTTCCACCCTTACTTCCACACTTATTAGTTGCTGACTTTAGACAGTTTATCTAAACTAAGATTGAGTTTTCTCTTCTTTAAAAATGGAGACAATATTATCTGTGGTACTGACCTCACAGTGTTGCTATGAACACACAGTATAATGGATATAAAGTACTATAAACCATCTTAGTTTCTCTTATTATTGAGGGAGATTATTTCAATAAGGAGTGAATTTGTATAAGATAAAACCAAGACAACATTCTGCTTGAATGCCAAGAATAGAAATTATATCTGAAAACTGAAAAGAAGTGTTTTTTTCCTCCATGAAAACTTTCTAAAATTAGAACTATCTATTAAGTAACTCTCACCTTTATGGATTCCTTCAGGTAAAAGTTGGGATGCTTAATTGTTGGATATGTTATAGAGGAAATTCTTGTTCAGATATAGATTAAAATTTATGGTCTCTATAATTCCTTCCAACTCTGAGATTAGATTCTTTGATTCTGTTTTGTTGCTATTATTGTTTAGCCATCTTAGTTGTTTCCATCTCTTTGTCACCTCATTTTCTGAGGATACTACTTTGGTTGACATGTAGAGCATGTGAAAAGGGCAAGTGTGACATAAATCCACGAAGTTAACTTGGAGCCAGAGTTTGGAGATCTTTAACTGCCAAGTTTTAAAAAAGTACTAAATTAAATGAGTAATTTCTGGAAATTTATTTAATATGCTTCCTTTACAACTGAAAATAATAAAATGAGGTTAAGTCATTTAAAAATTGAATTCTTGTATCTAACTTCAATCCAGGACTTTTTCTATGAGCATAAAGATATAGTAAAAGTCAGATTCTGATATTGTTAATTAGTTCCACAAAAATCCACCTACTTCTAGATGAAATAATATTGAGGGGTTAATTAGCTCATATCAATAATGTTGCATATTAAAAAATACATTATTAGCAGTCAAAATTCGAATTAACAGAAACTTAATATCTGTAAAGTTTTTACAAAGATAGAAGACTCCAATAAAACCAGATTAGACTGAACTATTTAGTTATATTAGCAGATCCAACACTGTGTGGACATCTAACACATCAAATTATCAGAGTAAAGGTGGAGGTTGGTGACCAGCAGAAAAGTAAGGAAGGGATAGGCAGTCAGATCAAAAATCTTATAGAATCTAGAGCAATTCAAATAAAAATGAATCTGCATGGGCTCCATATTGATTTAGAAAACTACAAATTAATGTTATCTATATTGTATTGTATTTTTATTTTTGTTAAACATTTCCAGTTACATTTTAATTACATATAAATTACATTTAAGCTACACTGGGAATTTTGCAAACGCATTTTAAATGAAGGCTAGAAATTTGATGCCTCTTGACTAGAGACATGGAGGAAAAGGAGGGATTTAGGATGAAATGAGTTAAATCTATCCTTCTGATGTCATTGATATAGGGAACATTTGGATAAGTAAAGTCTGTCTACCACTTCAGATAAGCATCTTCTCCTCATCAAAGAGTTCTGCCTAAAACATCTTGAAGTTATCATTTATCCACATACCCAGTATGTGTCTGAAGCAAGATTTGAATCCAGGGTCAAATATTTGCTTTCAGTTCAGCAAAGTACAGTTTAATCTTCCCAAGGTTATAAGAAACAAAAATAAACACTGAGTACAAAGCGAGATGGGATGGAAGGGCAAATAAATTACTAGGGCTAGAATGTGAGAAATCAGGAAATAAATTTCCTCAATCTCTTTTTCAGATTTCAGACAGGAGGATGAGAAAACAATAGTATGCTTTCCTAGAACTTACAGAAATTGGGCCAAATTTATAAAACCACAATATTTTTTTAAAATTCTCTTTTTTTTTCACTTCCAGAAGTTGCTAGATGAAAAAGATTAGCATAGAACCTTTTTGAATTGGGCTGATTCTCATAAATTTCTCCTTATAAGTGAATTGGATTTTCTATTAAAGTTAGCAGTATCTGGAAACAATTAGCAACTTTAGCAAAGTCACAGGATATAAAATAAACCCTGATAAATCTTCAGCTTTTCTATATATGACTAGCAAAATACAGCAGGAAGAGCTAGAAAGATAAATCCCACTCAAAGTAACTCTCATCACATTCAACTTAGATCAGTGCATACTATGGGAATGATGTAAAAACTAACAAACTGCCTTCTGTGGGGGGTTGGGGGAGGGAAGCAAGATTGGGGCAAAAATTGTAAAACTGAAAATAATATCTTTCAAAATTAAAAAATAAAAAAAGTAATCTCAGATAATATAAAAATACCTGGGAGTCAATTTGCCAAGGCAGATTCAGAAACTTTGAAAACAGTTACAGAACACTTCTCACACAAATAAAATCAGATTTAAATAACTGGGCAAACATCAACTGTTCATGGATAGTTTGAGCTAATATAATAAGAATGACAATTCTACAAAACTAAACTACCTGTTTAATGCCCTACCAATCAAAATTCCAAAAAATTACTTTAATGAGTTAGAAAAAGTGGTAAGTAAATTCATATGGAGAAATAAAAAGTCAAGAATTTCCAGGAATTCAATGAAAAAAGTGCAAAAGAAGGTGGCTTAACCCTACCAGATCTAAAATTATATTATAAAGCATCAGTCACCAAAACTGTCTGGGATTGGCTAAGAAATAGAGTGGTGTACCAGTGGAATAGACTAGGTGCAATAGCAGGGAATGATTATAGAAATCTGCTGTTTGATAAACCCAAAGGGTCCAGCTATTGGGATAAAAACTCTCTCTTCGATTAAAAACTGCTGGGAAAATTGGAAGTTAGTGTGGAAGAAACTTAGATTAGATCAACACCTCACACCCTATACCAAGATAAGATCAAAATGGATACAGGATTTAGTCATTAAAAAAAAGAATATTATAAGCAAATTAGAAGATCAAGGAGTAGTTTACCTGTCAGATCTATGGAAAGGGAAGCAGTTTATGACTAAGGAAGAGGTGGAGAACATCACTAAAAACAAACTAGATGATTTTGATTACATTAAATTAAAAAGCTTTTGCACAGACAAAAGCAATGTAACCAAGCTCAAAGGAAATGTAGTAAACTGGAAAACAATTTTTACAACTAGTATTTCTGACAAAGAACTTATTTCTAAAATATACAGAGAACTGAATTGAATTAAAAAAAAAAACAAGCTGTTTCCAATTGACAAATGGCCAAAGGATATGCAAACGCAATTTACAGATGACGAAACCAAAGCAATCCATAGTCATATGAAAAATTACTCTAAATCATTAGTTATTAGAGAAATGCAAATTAAAGCTTCTCTGAGGTACCACCTCACACCTCTCAGACTGGCCAATATGACCTGAAAGGACAATGATCAATATTGGAAGGGATGTGGGAAATCTGGTACACTAATACATTATTGGTGGAGCTGTTGAACTCATCCAACCTTTCTGGAGAGCAGTTTGGAACTATGCCTAAAGGGCAACAAAAGTGTGCATACCCTTTAATCCAGAAATACCACCACTGGGTCTATACCCTGAAGAGATGATGAAAAAGGGTAAAAACATCACTTGTACAAAAATATTCATAGCAGCCCTGTTTGTGGTAGCAAAGAATTGGAAATCAAGTAAATTTCCTTCAATTGGTGAATGGCTTAACAAACTGTGGTATATGTATGTCAATGGAACACTATTGTTCTATTAGAAGCCAGGAGGGATGGGAATTCAAGAGAGCTTGGAGGGATTTGCATGAACCGATGCTGAGCAAGATGAACAGAACCAAAAAGAAACATTGTACAACCCTAGCAACATGGGAGTGATGATCAACCTTGATGGACTTGCTCATTCCATCAGTGCAACAATTTGGGGCTATCTGTGATCTGTATCCAGAGAAAGAATTGTGCAGTTTCAACAAGGACCAAGAACTATTACCTTTAATTTAGAAAAAAAAAACCTGATATCTTATTATGTAATCTTGCTATCTCTTATACTTTATTTTTCTTCCTTAAGGATATGCTTTCTCTCTCATCACATTCAATTTGGATCAATGTACAACATGGAAACAATGTAAAGACTGACAAATTGCCTTCTGTGGGGGTGGGGAGAGGGAAGTAAGATTAGGAGGAAAATTGTAAAACTAAAAATAAATAAAATCTTTAAAATGAAAAAAATAAAGTTGGTAGTATCTCTTTGTAATATTTAATAATCAAAGGTTTAAAAAAGCATTTAAACTGGACACAAAGTTGAACTGACGGTGTCTTCTTGAATTCTCAGAAGATAGCAGAAACCAACTTTAGGGTGGGAATTGGTCATATTGTATTAATGATATTGTGAAATGATTAGCCATAGTCAAGTAATTTTGTACAAATAGCTTTTTATTTTTCCCCCAATGGTCCCTTAGTAGCAAGAGAGTTGATGAAAATGAAAGGATAATAAGCAATAGCAATGACAATTACATATTGAAGTAAGGTTCATAAATTACATTATTCACAACAGCCCTCTGAAGTAGTCAATCTACGTGTTATTCTCATTTCACAGATGTGGTTTTGGGTTTGAAAAAGTTAATTTGCTTACCAAGATCATGAAACCAGAAATTTCTCATACCCACACTAACCCAAGTCACAGGATCAAAGGATTAGAAAGGGATCAAGTTGTATATTCCCACACCTTCATTTTATAAAGAAATTCAGGTCCAAATAGACTTGTTTGAGATCACACAGGTGGTATATAACAGAGCTGCAATTTTGACCTGTCTTTTGTGTCTAGATATAGCATTGTTTTCCATTGTACTAAAATGTCTTTTGATTCCAAGTTCTTTGAGCTTTCTTTTAAACTACATTTTAGATCAGTAACTTCTAAAACCCAAGAAAATATAAATTAGGTTCTTATACAAGTCATAGCAGGTTTAGATTTCAATAAAAAATTTAATGCATTGGTGGAAAATATTAAATCAAATAGGATTAGCATAATTTTTATTCTCCCCAAGAAGAACATTTTAATATCCATTAAGATCTAGACACCATTAATATTGTTAAATCTAGAGAAATAGTAGAACCTAAGGCAGTATTTTAGAATTGAGTCTAAAAGCATTGGTCAAGAATCTGATCTAGGGGGTGGCTAGCTGGTGCAGTGGATAGAGCACTGGCCCTGGAGTCAGGAGTACCTGACTTCAAATCTGACCTCAGACACTTAGTAATTACCTAGCTGTGTGGCCTTGGGCAAGCCACTTAACCCCCATTGCCTTGCAAAAAAAAAAAAAACTTTAAAAAAAAAAAGAATCAAGGATCCAAATTTTCCCTTAAAGTGTGACTTTCAGAAGCAAAGGATGAATTCATTTTCTACAATTTAATAGCCTGAAAAGGCTATTAAATATGTCAGATGCCACTCTTCTCCCCACTGTGCCCCTCCCTTAGCTGACAAGCTTATCTGGATGCTGCCTAATCCAACTACTTTCTTCCAAGTGCTGTGCTCTGCCAGTCTCTGAAATTCAAGAAACAACACCCCAGATCTGATAAGAGATGCAAAGCTTACTATTAACTGGGTAGTGATGGTACCACAGCCCTAATGACTTCACTATCTTTCTGATTAGTCTCATATAACACTGAAGAAAAAGAGATAGGAAAAAAAAGCTTCCTCACATCCCAAAAGGAAAAGGTGATGAAAGGATGAGCAGAAGAGTAAAAACAATCCAGGCTATTAGAACCTGTACCTACAAGTCAGAAGAGGTGAGGCCATCATACAGAAACAGCAACATGAATTTACTCTCTTGAATGACTAGGCATTTTGTAGAATATCTAAGAAATGTAGTGAGAATATAGAAACACTATATATATTTATGTCAATCTAACCAGAATTTAATTAAAGAAGTTTCTTGTGCATTGATTAAAGTTCATCATTTAAACTGTTTCATTACCACTGTGTAAATGGAAAGAACATCAACCACCACAACAAAAAATGTTGTATAATGATGATGGTCAAGTTTGATCCAAAAGAAGAAAGAAGAAAATGTACTTTACTTCCTTCTTTGCAGAGTAAAGGTGAAGAAATTTTCTAGAACTACTTTGTTTTCTCTATTCTTTATCATAAGGGAGAGTTTTCTCGGAAGGAAGTAAAAGAAATAACTATAAATCTGGAAGCAAAAGTGATGTAAAAGCAAAAAATATCCATTTTAAAATTTCAATAGGGTATGCTTAAACTAACACAAGGCAAAAAGGGACTTTTATCCAGGTGCTGACACAAGGGAGGGGCACACTTCCACAGCAGATTCCAGCAATCTTATTTCACTTGACTGAAATAGATGACATTTCAGCACAAATTTAATGATTATCAAATTACCATAAAGGAGACACCTATCAAAATCCATGTGCTTAAGAAAACACATGGGATGTAAGAGGCAAGACTGGCCACCAGATGTTTGTTCTTTTTTAGTATCATTGTATTATGTAGCTCATCTTATATAAAGCAAAATGTTCTGCCAGAGGACAAAATTGGCAACCAGGCGAGGAAGTTGCACAGAGAGGAGATTTTTAATTCCAATAAAGAAAAATTTGCTAACAATTAGATCTGTCCAAAAATGGAAAAAGCTTCCTTGGAAGGTAGTGGATTTCCCATCACCGAAGAACTTCATGAAGACTGAATGACGAGGGCGGCTAGGTGGCGCAGTGGACAGAACACCGGCCCTGGAGTCAGGGGTACCTGAGTTCAAATCCAGCCTCAGACACTTAATAATTACCTAGCTGTGTGGCTTTGGGCAAGCCACTTAACCCCATTTGCCTTGCAAAAAAACCCCCCCTACAAATGAATGAATGAATTAATTAATTAATTAATAAAAAGAGATTCCTGCAAGGGAATGGACTAAATTATATGAGTTCTAAAGCTCTCTCTTCCAACTTTGAGACTCCAATTCTGAATAACAAACTAGGGTATTTTAAGTGGCTAGAGACATGTTCTTCATCTATTACTGATCAAGCAATCAACAAACATTTCTTAAGCATCTACTATTTAGGAGGTACTGGAGGCAGCTGGGTGGCTCAGTAGATAGAGCAATGGAACTGGAGTCACGAAGATCAGAGTTCAAATGTAGCCTCAGATACTCAATAACTGTATGATCCTGGGCACATCACTTAACCTCTATTTGTCTTAAATTACTAGAGAAGGAAATGACAAACTACTCCTTTATCTTTGGCAAGAAAGCCCTTCTATTAAGGGTTATAAGAATTAGAAAGGACTGAATAACAAAAATCCTAGGTACAGGGGATTCAAAAATAAAAATGAAAGTCCTTACTCTCAGAGAGATTAAGTTCTATCATGGAAATAATATATATACATATATACATATATATATATATATGTGGGGGTATATATATATATATATATAATAGGTAGAAATTATGGACAAAAATAAATGACAACTGCATGATGCAAATGATTTCCATTAAATTATGTTCAGATAAATTACACCAGTTTAAAGGAAGCTTCCTTTCTTAGAATTCATTTTCTACCAAGTAAAGTATAATACACCTGCTCAATTCAAGATGTAATAAAATATGTGGCAAATTAAAAAGGGAAGAGAATATTAATCTGATGTAATCTATAATATTATACATATATATGTGTGTATATATATTAAGGAACCCCTGAATAGACCCTTGAAATTAAAATTCTCTTGTCCAAGGAGTAGCCACTCCCTGATAGTCTTGTGGAAATCCCAGTAGTCCTGAGAGCATAACAACCCTGCAGAAATGATCTCATTGTAATTTAGTCTGTAAGAATAGCAACTGGTATACTAACCATATCAAACTAATGCGTAAGTAAGGTTCAATTAAAGAGCCATTAAAAATTGCTGTGAGTAGTGGTTCAATCAAGCAAGAAACATTAAGCTTCAAGTTGGTACAATAATAATTCTCAGAAAACAACAGGTCAAAAATAGTACCTCCTGGAATTCATTTCAGAATCTCACAAAGAGATACACAATGAAAATAGAATCTAATTCACTTGAGTGAAAAATATAAATTTTAAATTCAATCAGACACATAAGAAGATAAAGTAGAACAAACTGAAATAGACAATAGGTGTACCCTGCTTATTTCATTGGAGTAAACATGCAAGGATTTTAATTTTTTTAAATGACGTTTAAATAATAATTAATTTAGAATAATCATTATTTCATAGTAATTAATTTGAAATAATAGTAAGGCACAATTTTATTCATCAGACAAAGTAAGGAACACTAAAATTTTATTAAATTTTGAACAACAACTAAACCTTACTTTAAAATGAGCCAAACAATATCACTTTTTTTAAGATTGGGGTATGCTTGGGCATACTCAGTTCATGCTGTAGATATACCTATATAAACACACAATAGCACTATAACCCATCTCTACAGAAATCTTTCTAAAATTATTGGGGGCTAAAAAATTCTATTTAACTACCAAAAGTCAGTGTTTGTTCTTCCCATTTACCTGTACCTCTATCAACTCCTTTTTCATCATTATGGCTTCCCTCCAAAAGCTCCACAGGTCCACAAATAAGAAGGGTAAGAAAACAAGAATTTATTAAGCACCTACTGTTAAGCACTTTTACAAATATCTCATTTGATTCTCATAATAACCGTGAGAAGTAGGTGCTGCTATTATCCATTTTACAATGAAGAAAACTGAGGCAAACACATTGAGCAACTTGTCCAATTTTGGATTCTGAATTTGAATACAGATCTTCCTGGCTCTAGACATTACATCATTTAGATTCCACAAATAACAACCAAATCTAAATCTCCAAATTAATACTCCATTAAAACTGAACAAGGACTTGGGGAAGAAAGATACTGTCATGTCATGGCTAATTTCTTCAGTATAAATAACATGATTCTACTGCCTGATTTTCATTGAAATTACTCTTTTGGGGGGGAGGATAGCTAGGTGGCACAGTGGATAGAGCACTGACCCTGGAATCAGGAGGATCTGATTTCAAATCTGGATTCATACATTTAATAATTACCTAGCTGTGTGACCTTCTCCAAGTCACTTAATCCCATTGCCTTTGGGGGTAAACAGAAATTACTCTTTTTTAAAACTTTAGATAAATTTATTTATTTTTCCAAATACATGTAGAGACAGTTTTCAGCAATCATCTTTTTACAGTTTTGAGTTACACCTTTTACCTCCCTCCTCCCTCCTCTAGACAGGGAGTAATATAATATAGGTGATACATGTATAACTATGTTATACATTTACATCTACATTTACACATACATGTATATACATATAACTATGTTAAACATATTTCCCTAGTAATCATATTGTGAAAAAAGAATCAGAACAAAAAGGAAAAAAGCCATGAGATGAAAAAAGCGTAAAACATAAAACAAAGAAATTGCTCTTAATAAATAATGCATCACTAGCAGCATCCCTAGGCAAGGTACCTGGATAATTTATAGCTAGTGTACACTCCTCACTGCTACCACCACCTGTCCTGGAAAAGGTAGAGGGGGAAAGCATTACAGTGCAGTGGAAAGATTTAGCAGAGAACCTCTGTTCAAATCCTATCTCTGGCATTTATTACCTTTGGATAATAAATGGGTAATTACTCTTTGGGTCTCATTTTCTCATTTGTAAAATGAGAGAATTGAATTCAATAACCTCTAACCTCTAAATTTATGAACTAAAATAATAAAACTTCACATTTTACAAACTATAACACCCATTCTAAATGAGATATGAGTGGACAGATAGCCCATTGAAGAATAGGATTTTACTCCTGATTGACTGAAACGATTTTGAAAGTGACAATGCATATGAGTTTATTAAGGCCTTCAGTTGGCTGGGGGGGCAGGGGGGCACACTTTTAAAAAGCATATTAGAGCCCTATAAATTCAGACATGTAGGGGGAAGCTATGTCCTTGTTTTGCCCTTTGAAGTCCAGTATTACAACTCTAGAAGCTGCTGAGAGTATGGGATGATATTCTCTCTCCCTTGGCTTGTATTTACAGGTTTTATATTGTTCCCAGCTAAAGGATTTTTTATAATTGTATTTCTGTTGTCTAACCTAATATATATGTATAACATTCTTGATTTCCTTTACTATTTTTGCTTGAATAAGTGGTTTACTTAATCTTTTTAATTTGTGACAGTCTTTTGTATGAGTAGCATTGATTTGGGAAGGAGCTAAACTGGTGAGTGAAACCTGAGAGCTATCATCCCCACAGTGATCTTTCCTTCTGAGCCCCTTAGAACACATATAATTCCAGGCCAACAGGTCTTTTGTAAACTAGAGAAGAAATTGTTCAACACTGGGGATCCTAGAGCCTACCTGCCCCTCCACTAATATGCTGACAGTATTGGCATGGTCTTTCTGCTTCTTCTTACAAAAAAAACAAAGATAGATTCTGTATCTACTTTTTTTCAAATCCTGTTCAAGCCTGCAAATCATGGATGAAAAGAAAAAATCCTAGATTCCTTGAGACAACAAGGTTACTTTTACTATTAAGGCAAATGGCTGACAAGCAAACTTGGGAACTATTGTACCAAATACAAGATCCCAGGATTAGGAAAGAGGGGTCTTATGTTATTATTATCCAGGCACCTTGCCTATTAATGATATTATAGAGAAGATTTATAAATTAGGGATGTTAGTATAAATTATCTCTAAAGTCTCTTCTAAATCTGGGTATAATGATTGTATTAAATTCAATGAAAAATAATTTATTTTGGTAAATTCATTGAAAACTTCTGACAAGAAAGCAATGCTTCAAGGTGATATAATTTGTCATGATTTTAATACAATTTATTTTTTTCCTCAGGAAGGGATCCAAGTTTCTTTCAAAGTCCATCTTATATATAACTATCTTCATAAAAACTTTTCTTACTCTTGCTCCCTCTCACCTCCACCATGACCAAATTATATATAACTTCTTCCTCTCAATCAGAATAGTACTGGTGGGTTTCTCATGATACTTATAATGCAGTTAGGCAGCACATCATAAAGACCAACAGGCCTGGCCATGGATGCTCATTAGCTGTGTGACCCTAGACAAATCACTTAACCCTGCTTACCTCAGTTTCCTCATCTCTAAAATGAGTTGGAGAAGGAAAGAGTAAATCACTCCAGTATGTTTGCCAAGAAAACTCCAAATGAAGTCACAAAGAACCAGATATGATTGAAAGACAACATGGCATTTTTCTTCCACAATGAGATTATTTTTTCTTCTCCATTGATTTTATACCCCGTTCCCCATGCATACATGGATGAATGCAACGACCATGCCTTAGTCTTCTTTGAAAATCCTTGTCGCCTAGCTCACATGAAGCACTCAAGGCATATTTGTTGAACTGAATTTGTTGAATGAACTGAATTCACTTTAAGTGAAAGATTATGGAATAATGAAGAGGATTTTTTTAAAAAGCAAATATTGTCCCAATTTTTTAAAAAAGGAAGAGAATAGTGTTTCCAGACTCTATGCTAGTGCATTCTATTTTGAATGTGGAAAAAGATTTAGAATGTATTGTTATGAAAATGGTTTGTTGAGTTATGTCTGACTATAACACTATTTTGAGTTGCTCAGCAAAGATACTATGTCCTTCTCCATTTCATTTTACAAATGAGGAGCTGAGGCAAACAATGTTAAGCAACTTGACAGAGTCACACAGCTAGTATGTGTCTAAGGCCGTATATGAACTCATGCAGATGAATCTTCCTGATTCCAAGCTCAGTATTCTATCCACTGTACCACCTAGCTGACTCAAGGCTTTAGTTAGAAAACATCTTGTGAAGGATGCATGGTCACAAAGAACCAGGATAGTTTCCACAAGTAAACAATTCATTTCAGACCTTACATTGTGTTCTTTTTTGGCCTTCTATAGTGTCTTAAATTGCTGGATTAAGAGAATATTATAGATATAATACACCTAGATTTCATTAATGCATCTAAAAATACTCTTTCACTGTCCTTATGGAAAATATGAATAGTGTACTGGAGCAAGAGTATCAAACTCAAGCAGAAATGGATTCCACCTAGGTAGCATATGGACTTAGAAAACCACAGATTAACATTATTTATGCTGTATAGTATTTTTACTTATTTTATTAAATATTTCCCAGTTATATTTTAATCTGGTTATGGGTGTTCTGGGCCATGAGTTTGACACCTCTGGGAGAGAGTATAGTTAAGCAGATTCCTAAATGCAGTTAGGTTCTGATGAGTGTCAACAATGAAGTGTGATGTATCTGAATTCAAACTATTTGAAATTATAATTATATAGCATATGACCATTGGTCTCAATTTAATGGAAATAAGTAATCAAATTCAATTAATGCTACTACTTCACATAATTCATTTTTCACACTAATTGAAATCTGACTGGTTGAATTCCTGAAAGCAAAGAAAAATAATAGCTATTAGTAGTTAACAATCATATAATGCTTACAAGGTTCTAGGTGCTGTGCTAAGTTAAAGCTATTATCTTATTTGATCTTTATGACAAATATGCTATTATGAGATAAAATAATTTGCCCAGGGTCATCTAGCTAGTGAGTACCTGAGGCTTAACTCAGATCTTCCTGACTGCAGATCTAGCAGTTTATCTGCTATGACTCCTAGTTGCCCCATTGGTAGGGGCATTAATAGAGTGGTCATTGTGGAGTTGCCGTTAGCTGAGGGGCTGATCTCCAGGGGCATACTCCCCCTCCCAAATCTATACTTGATCCTGTTCTGTCTTAAATTTTCATCAATGACTTGGATAATGACAACAATTACAAACTTATTGAATTTGCAGCAGTTAAAAACCATAAGGGGTAGCTAACATGGATAAGAATCAAGATTCAAAACTGTATCGACAGGATAAAATGATGAGCTAAAATATAAAAAGATAAAGTGCAACAGGAATAAATGTAAATGCTTACAATTGGATTAAAACCAACAACTGTAATAGATGACAACAAAGTGAAAAAGATCAGGAGGCTTTAGCGGACGGAAGGTTAAATACAAATCCACAGTGTGACATGATAGCAATAAAAAATATCACAATTGTAAGTGTCAATGAAAGCCTAATACTGTATATAGCATTAGAATGTTGACTGTACTCTTCCCTGGCCAGCCTACACTGAAGTAGAATATTCAATTCTAGGTACTACTTTTAAGAATGTCATTGATAAATTTGATCGAAAGAGGGCAATCAGGATAGTGAGAGTATGTTGTTGTTGTTGAGTCATTTCAATTGCATCCAGTTTTTCATGACCCCATTTGGCATTTTCTTGGAAAACATATTGGGTTTGACAATTCCTTCTCTAATTCATTTTACAGAGAAGGAAACTGAAGCAAACAGAGTTAAGTGACAATCCCAGGGTCACATGACTATTATATATTTAAGGCCAGATTGGAACTCAGGAAGATGAGTCTTCCTGACTCCAGGATCAGCACTGTGTCACCTGATGTTTTCTCCTTCATTCTTGAAGAAGACCAAGATCTCAGGGAGGAGATGCCCTGACATGCAAGTGAAATGGATTTGGGGGAGGGGGTATTGTGCTAAGTCACCAGTCTCACTTTCTCTTCCAAAGTCATCTAGGTCCAGTGGCTAGATATGAACCAGGATGACTGGAGATGATCTTGGATGACAGGCAATCAGGGTTAAGTGACTTGCCCAAGATAGTAAGAGTCAAGTGTCTAAGTTAAAATTTGAACTCAGGTCTTCTTGACTCCAGGCCAGTTACTCTATCCACAGTGCCACCCAGTGAAGAAAATATAGATGTTCAATTTGGAAAATGGTTTTATGAGATCATGATAGTTATTGCCAAATATTTAAAGAGATAGATTTAGACTTCCTTTGTTTGACTTCAGAGGACAAAATCAGGACCATGAAATGGAAATTGCAAAAAGGTAGATGCAGGTTTAAAGAAAAACAGTAATAATCTGAGCTACCCAAAAGAAGAATGGGATGCCTTTGGTGAGTGGTAAGCTCCTCCACTTTAAAAGTCTTCAACTTAAAAGCTGAATGATCATATCTTGGCAATACAAAAGAGATTAACTCTCAGTTTGGACAAGATGGCTTCAAAGTTACTTTTCAATGCTGAGATTTTGGGAAAACTTTTTTTAAAAATTCCTCTAGAATTTCCCCATTAACCACTTGGCCTCCTCTTTTGTTATTAGGACCAAGAAGTACTTGCAAGTAGGGTTTTAAAATACTATGATTCTTCATCATTCATAATAAAACTTATTTTATATTAAAAACTATTGTGTAGGGTTGGCTAGGTGGTGCTGTGGATAGAGCACTGGCCCTAGGGTCAGGAGTACCTGAGTTCAAATCCAGCCTCAGACACTTAATAATTGCCTAGCTATGTGACCTTGGGCAAGTAAGTCACTTAACCCCATTGCCTTGCAAAAATCCAAAACAAAACAAAAAATATTGTGCCCATTTTTACACAAAATATTTTAATGGCAACCACACAATGTTGTTCCTAACATCAATCTCTGATAATATGTGTTTTATACCACCACTATTTCATGTAGGTGTATATTGGCTGGCATTTTCGTCTTTTAAAATTCAATTTTTTTGCTTCTAATATGACTGATCTAAAAGCAAAACAAAATCTTTGAATTATTACACTTCAAATGAAGGCTTTGGAGAAAAACTACTGTCCAATTATTCTGTATTTTTTTTTATAAATTGAGATCATTAGCCCTCAAACAATGATTTTTTTCTAAGTCTACACTAAAGATATGCCAGGTTTTGATAAATGAAAGGCAGCCTCCTTTTATGAGTCAGTAAATATAAAATGGAAATTGGTAAAGATGAATATTAATGAAAGTTAAGGAAATTTAATACATTTGGGGAAAACTGACAATAAACTCTAGAGTTTTGTGCAAATAAATGGAGTAGCTCCTTTCTTCTGAAGCACAGAAGGTTTCTACCTTTTACAAGTAAAGTTCAGGAGTATCCTTAATCATAAACCTTTGTGGCTTTAAGACTTTCTAAAATAGAGTTCCCAAGAAGTGTTTCTGAGTATAAATCAAGATAGTTAATGTACAAAGAGTTAATTGCATAATTTGTGCCCCTGAATATCATAATAGTCAACAAGGTAAATGTATTATACTAATCAGCTTAAAAGAAAAAAAATTAAGATTTTGAATTATTTTTTCTTTTTGTAATAATTAGAAGATCTTTATCTATCAATAGTTCTTTTTTATCTAAAGACCAAAGTTCAAACTCTTTTTTTTTTCCTTTTGGTTTTGGGGTTTTTTGCAAGGTAATGGGCTAAATGACTTGTCCAAGTTCACACTAAGTGTCTGAGGCTAGATTTGAGCTCAGGTTCTCCTGTCTCTAAGACCAGTAGCTCTATTCACTATGCCATCTAGCTTCCCCCAGAGTTCAAACTCTTGCAGGCATCCAGTGCTTTCTATAATCTGACATGTCCTTACCTTCCCAGTCTTCTTTCCTATGCCTTTTTTCTTAATTATTCTAGGCTCCAGTCAAACTGAAAAACTCCATGTTGGAAGCCCCATATTTCCCAACTTCCCATCTTTGATCAGCTTTTTTCTTACACTTTGAATGCACTGTCCCCCACTTTTTCAAAGATTACAGTTCAAATTCCTATGCAAAAGATTCCTCCTATAGAAAGTCTTTTCTTCCCCATGACCAACAGCATTTTGCTTGAGCCTTTCTTAATCACACATTATTTTTTATAATTGTTATTTATGTGTGTGCTCTATTCTTCTTCCATGAGAGGAAGGATTATATCTTAATTAAATATATATGTGATAATCAAAAATTTTTTTGTTGTCATGTTGATTTTAGTAGAAGGGATTATATTGAGATCCAGAATACTCATATAGAAAAGGCTGCCTTCGCTCTAGACTCTCAGTCAGACTCTCTTCTGCCTGGTACACCTCTCTTTTCTCAGTCTAAAACCTTCTGTGTTAGAAACCTTCATACCCCATGCAACATCAACACACTCTGCCTTTGACATCAGATAAGAAAGCATTCAGATTCCTTTGCATAAGATTCTACCTCATAAAACTCATCATTTTGCCTTGTTTGCCTTTGTTTCTCATAACCTTGCAGAGGTAGATGGTGGCACAATGAATACAGCACTGAGTCTGGAATCAGGATGCACCTTAGCTCAAATCCAGCCTCAAACATTTATGAGATATGTGACCCTAAAAAAGTATTTAACTTATACTTTCCTCAGTTGCCATAAGTACAAAATGGGGATAATAACCACACCTATCTCCCAGAACTGTTGTGAGAATAAAATTAAATAATATTGTGTGTGTGTGTGTGTGTGTGTGTGTGTGTGTGTGTGTGTGTTAGAGAGAGAGAGAGAGAGAGAGAGAGAGAGAGAGAGAGATGAGGAGGAGGGGATGGAGGGATGGTTGGCATGTTACCTTTTTTGGCTTGGAATCAGGAAGAAGGGAGTTCAAATGTAGCCTCAGGCACTACCAATTTGACCCTCTGAAACTCACCACTGTTTGCCTCTGTAAATTGAACTGGAAAAGGAAATGGTAAATCACTCTGGTATCTTTGTGAAGTAAACTCCAAATGAATCACAAAGCCATAGATGATTGAAACAATTAAACAATAGTCACAAAATACATAGGATTACAAAGGAAACCAATTGCAATGAAATAATTCTTTTTTTTAAAAAAAAACATTAAGAATTCTTGATATGGTATCTGCCAATCAAATCAAATCATGTCTTTTCACCTTCTTACTATTTCCTCCTTCCTTTCACATTTGCCAATCAGAATCCTTATACCCAGGTCAATATCTTATTAAAAAAGTTAAATTGATTAGGCAATAGAGTGATTAAATATATGCAACAGAAACAGGCCTTAATGGTTGGACTTTAGAGAAGCATGAAAAGAATTACATGAACTGATGCTGAGAACAAAGGGAACATTGAATACCAACAACAACAACATTGTGAGATAATCAACTACGATGGATGCAGGTCCTCTCACCAAAGATCAAGGACACCTGAGAGACCTGCCATGGACCTGCCATGGACAATGCCAGTCACATCCAAAGGAAAAAATCTGAATGCATGCCATGTTCATTTTTTTAAAAACTTCATTTATATTTTTCCTTTCTATCTCATGGTTTTCTTTCTTTTCCTTTAGTTCTAATTCCTCATGTACAAAATGACTAATATGTAAATTTGTACACAAGTGTACATGTACAACTTTTACCAGAATGTTGGCCTCCATGGGGAAGAGGGAGGGAAAGGAGGATGGTAGAAAAATATATAACTCCTAAATTTACAAATGAATGAATATTGAAAAAATAGAATAAAATTTTAATTAAAAAAAAGAAAGAATACCTCAGAAACAGCAAACAATTTCAGATAGGTACCTCATTCGTGCTAACCCCCCCAACTTCAGCATGAAAGAAATGATGGTTTAGGAGTTAAATAGACTCTTCACAAATTCCACTAATACAGGACACATATGAAGGCACCATTCACTCACAGAATCCATACTCAACACTGAAATTCTTGTTCATTCCAACATCTATAGGATTGAATTGAACATCACTTCTTTTCATGCTCATTCTCACTGGCTTCTCTCCTAGTGAATAGGCAACTCAGTCCTGCTCATTCCAGTACCAGAGGGGCCACATCTAGCCTTTCCAGAGCTCTGAGAAAAGATCTTGGTGATGATGGTCTAACCTTAAATTACAGCTGTTAGGCCCAAAAAGGTTGGAGTAGGTTAAGAATTGTTTTCACAAAATAAACAGAACTCGACTATTTCATATGCACCAATCTTAAAACTATTAAAAAAAATTGGGGGGGGGCAACTAGGTGGCTCAGTGGACAGAGCACCAGCCCTGAAGTCAGGAGGACCTGATTTCAAATCATGTCTAAAACACTTAATAATTACCTAGATGTGTGACCTTGGGCAAGTCACTTAACCCCCTTGCCTTGCCAAAAATAAAACCCCAAAACTTTAATAAGTAATTTTTTAAGGTTATGTATTAAAAGTTGGGAAATGCAAAAACAGTGTCTTCCCTGAAAGAGTTTGCATTCTAACAGAAGAGACAATATATAAGCAACTTAGGTATAAGCAAAATACAGTTTATACAAAGTAGAAGGAGAGTGATCTGAGAGGGAAATAGTAGCAGCTGGGGAATCAGGAAAGCCCTCCTGCAATAAACGGAATTTGAGTTGTCTTGAAGGAATTCAGAGAAACTAAATTACGTCTCACTTCCAAAGCCATCTGGAAAATATAGTTGGTGAGAATAGGAGGAATCACACAAATCCCCCAGATACAAGTCTATTACATCTAATTGAATTTAATTTGAAGTTATCCCTAGCCCCATCTGGGGCAGACTGTTTCCCCAAGTGAAGGAGATGAGACCCAGGAACCTGGCTTTTACACTGATTGGACAAAGGAGCAGAATAGATGAAATTGGGAACACCTAGGGTGAGAAACAGTTTTTTCATGAGCTCTTCAATGTATCCTCTTCCTCTTCTGGTCTGATCTGAAGACCATTGTTTCTGAAATCCAGTGAACACTTTTTATATCCTTCCCTGTTTGCCTCTGCCTACCTGCCTTTGTTGACTTACTTGGTTGTGCCTCTAAGCTCAAATTTTCCCTTGTGTACCAAATCAAGACCTCTTTCTTTTGATATCGCAGGTTAGTTTAATTCTTGGTTGTCACCTTATCTGTTGTCTATAATTTTTTAAGATCATCATATTCCATCAACTCAGAATGTGTGTCCATTGCAAGACAAACCATCCCATCTACATAATCTTTTACCCTCTCATTAAATTATCTATTTAACTTCCAAATATAATTTATGTCTCATGCATCCATATGCATGTGTTCATCCATATCTTCAAGATGAACAATGGAGTGACGTGTGATTTCTAATTCCTGTGGCTGTGTGACCCAGACTGAGAAAGTCAATGAATAATCATTTGGTTTCTCTTTTCATTAGTCTTTAATGCTTTGGACAAGCACCATTCTAAATAATTAAAAGGAATTTGAAGGGGTAAAAAAAGAAATGATAGTCTTTTTCAATGAAGATATTTGCAGAATTCCATCAGTGTCAACTGAACTAGGAACAGCAGAGGAGAAAAGTGAATCATGAAATTTTGAGCAACTTTTCAGGAAATGTTCTGATTTCCTTAAAAGGTTAAAAAAGCCTGGAAACTGGTTGGTTCATTTTTGAGTCACTAAATTGTTCTCCCATTTTCTTGGAGCCTCATCATTAAGTAGCAACTGGTATCTAATGAAGAAACAAAGAATATAGATTATATATAATTTTAAAATGCAGTAAGGAATAGTTGTATAGGAATGGGATTATAAGAAAATTGAAGAGAAAGAAGAGGACACATATTTACCTTTAAAAATCTAAAAATTACCTAGTATTCTTTAGTAGTAACAAGAGCTCCTTAAAACTGTCACTTTCTGCCTTGGCTCCTAGACTCTTCAAGCCTTACCTTTTCCTGCTCTTCTCTGGATGAGTTTGATATCTAGGAATCTAAAAGGATACAATACCACCACTTAGCATGAGGTTGGGCCTTGATGGATGCTGACAATTTGCATTTCTCTATATCCAACCCTAGTCTTTCTCTTGAGTGCTAATCCTGAACCACTGATTGCCTATTGTACTTTGGGATTTGGATTTCCCATCAACAGCTCAAACTCAACATGCCCACAATTGAACCTACTATTTCTCCCCTCAAGTCTTCCCCACTTCCAGACTATCATGTGACTGTGAAGGATACCACCATGTAGTTACCTAGGTTTGCAACCCTCGATTTGTTTTTATTCCACACATTCAGTTATTTGCTCTTTTTGCCATTTCTACCTTCACTATATCTTTCAAATATATTCCCTTCTTTTTACTTACATAGCCACTACCCATTCCTCATCATCATATATATGTACTCCTGTAATAATCTTTGAACTGTCCTTCCTACCTCAAGTTTCTCCTCACTCCAATCCATTCTCCACATATCTGTCAAAATGATTTTCCTAAAACATTGGTTTAACCATGTAACCCTCTAAGTTACATGGCAATGCTCTATCTTAAACTCAGAAAAAAATATGAAATTATTCAATCATTGTTTAAATCCCTTCATGACCTAGTCTCTACCTACCTTTTCAGTGTTCTCACACTTTATGCCCTTCCACATACCCTACAATTCAGACATAGTAGACAACTTGCATGTTCCTTGCATGTAATTCTCTATCTACTATCTCCATGACTGTCTTCCATACCTTGAAGGTTCTTCCTGCACATATTCATCCCTTAGAATGCCTGGTTTCTTTCAACATTTATCCCAAATGACACTTTTTTGAATGAAGCCATTGCTAGTCTCCATTCTCTGCTCCTGCTCATACTTCTACTCTAAGGTTACCTTCCATCCACTGTTTATATAGCTTTATTTATATGTAGTCTCTAGAATTAGAGGGTAAACCTCTTGAGGACAAGGATTATTTTTCCACTTATTTTTCCACAGCACTTAACTATAGTGCTTGGCCCATATTAAATGTTTAAAAATTGACTGCTCATCTCTTATTACATTCTTTCCCAGTGTAGACATTCCACAGTCCCCATAGGATGAAGAAAGATTTGTACTCATGAAGTATGTTCAGAGTCAGCTTACTCCTCAGGAATAGGAACTGCAGTTGAGACTAGGCCTTGGTGGCTAAGGACAATATCTTGAACAAGAAACTCTTGGGCCAGACTGTGTAACAATTGACTGCTATGATCCTCATTTTACAGCTGAGAAAAGTGAGATTAAGTGATTTGCCCAGTTTTATAGATTAAGTATCTGAGGCTGGATTTGAGCTCATTTCCTCCAGACACTAGACCCATTACTCTGCCCACTGTACCAGCTAACTGGTCTTAGATAAGATAACGGAAATTTGCAGTGAATCTAATTAGCATGATTGTAAGAGTTCCTTTGGACATGGTTAGCAGCACATATCTAGGAAGAGAGAAGATGTCAGAAGATGGAGGCAATATAGGATCGGAATTTAGCTAGACCTGAGCAAGGATAGGACAAGGAAGTGAAGGGCAGGGAAAAAAGACTAACATTTCCAAGAGAACCCTCTGTTAATGATGAAGAAGGGATTCTGCTCTGGCTCTGTCAGGACTTTCTCTGGGCTGACTACCTGAAGGGAGGAACACAAGAGTAGACTAAAAATTCCAAAACTACATTCCCCATATTGAACATGCCTATTGGTTATTTTTTCCTAGTCCTTTTGTAATTGTCTCAAGTTTAATCATTCTAAAATCAAACTCAATGTCATTGCCAAGAGATAAAATTTAAGATCACCAAATTTAGAGTCACAAAAATCCAAGTTCTAATCCCATTTTAGATGTTTGAAATGCAAGTATTCTAACTTCTCTCAGTCTCAGTTTTTCACTTGTAAAATGGAGTTAATATTAGCAACCACATTCTAGAGTTTTCAGGATGAAATGTGAGAGCATATGGATAAACTTTTGCAAACCTTAGCAATAATTAATTTTATTATTATTCAGTTCAGCACAACTTTTCAAACACATATTCCATGCAAAAACACTGAGATTGATGCTGGAGAAAATACAAAGATAAATAAAACTGTGCTGCCCTGTTCTCACAGTTTCTTCTAGTAGAGAGCTTGTAAGCTCATACAATCTATTCCTTTCCCCCAGGGGACCATTGTGCAGATCAAGTGAGCTACTGAATGCAAAAAGACTTTTCAAGTAGCAAAGTCCTATAGATATGGGAGCTCTAGTTATCATTAACATTTAAAACTTCCTTCAGTTTGAGGTCCAGTTTCACAAGGTAAAGAAGCTTCAAAGAAAGCTGCTTAAGCAAACTTTTGGCTCATTGGAATTCTATGCCTAGTCCCAGGATTTACAACATTTTTTATTAGAAGTCACTTTATTTTAATGTAATGGGCACCACCCAGTCATAAATACAAATAACTTATTAATATTTTTGAATTTTGAATAATGCAAAGTGGCATCAGGATCCGGTTGTTAAAGAGGCCCCTGAGAGGATAAGTAAGCATTTGTTGGGGAGGATAATTACAGGAGAGAAAAACCATTTCATCCATCAGGTCACTCTTTCAACCAGTCCATTTTGTAATAATAAATATTGCATAGAGAATTCAATGGCATTCAAGATCTACTTTTCTCTAGTCAATAAAAAAGAGACATTTCTCTTGTGGAATAAGCATGTGCCTATCCTGAATTCAGCATCAAGTATGAGCTGCTTATTTTTTACCAGACTAAAAGCATAATGTAAATCAATCAACAAACATTTGTCAGGCACTCACTATATGCAAGGCACTGTGTTTTGTCTTGGGAATACAAAAAAGCACGATGATGTTGCAGCCCCCCAGTTATCATCTTTATTTTTCTCTACTTATCAGTTAAACTCCTTGAAAAAACTGTCTTTGCTGGATACTTCTCTTTTCCTTCCCTTACTCTTTTCTGATCTTTTCCCTCTGAAATCAGGAAAATTAAATAATAACATTAATAGTGCTGCAAACTTGTGTAGTACTTGTGACAATTTTCAAAGTGTTTTCCCCGTACATTTTGTTTGTTTGTTTTTGTTAAGCAATGGGGTTAAGTGACTTGCCCCAGGTCACTCCACTAAGTATTAAGTGTCTGAGGTCAAATTTGAACTCAGGTCCTCCTGACTCCAGGGCTGGTAGTCTATCCACTGCACCATCTAGCTTCTCCACACGTACTTTTTTTTTGTAATTAGATAAGATCACAATTTTAGAGCTAGAATAGATCTCAAAGACTAATTCTTCAAACATATAAGACAGTAAGTGCCAAAGGACTGAATGGGTAGACAGATGTATGGTCCCTTTCCTGTCTCTGCTGGCCACACCACTGAGTCTGACCAGAGGCTATGTTCAAGAGCCCAGGAAGTAGGCTTCCATGTCAATAGGATGCCTTCAACTTGGTGGGACAGTCTGTAGGCTTAATGATTCTCTCTGGGAGTGATCAACAGAAAACCATGAAGCAGAAGAGGTTAAGGGAAATGAACAGGCAGGTGCCATCAGAGATCCAAAAGTATAGGGTGACTCAATAATACCTACTATGTATATATCCTAAGGAGATCAAAAGGAAAGGATTCATATTGCAAAAATATTTATGGGGAATGGCTGAACTAGTTATGGTAGATGAAATATGATAGAATACTATTATCCTGTAAGAAACGATGAAAGGGGCAGCTAGGTGGCACAGTGGAGTCGGAGTACTTGAGTTCTAATTTGGCCTCAGGCACTTAATACTTGCTATCTTTGTGGCCCTAGGCAAGTCATTTAACCCTGATTGCCAGGAAGGAAGGAAGGAAGGAAGGAAGGAAGGAAGGAAGGAAGGAAGGAAGGAAGGAAGGAAGGAAGGAAGGAAGGAAGGAAGGAAGGAAGGAAGGAAGGAAGGAAAGGGAGAGAGAGAGAGAGTAAGAAAGGAAGAAAAAAAGAAAGAAATGATGAAGGGGATGGTTTCAGAAAAACCTGGGAAGAGCTATATGAACTGATATAAAGTTAAATGAGCAGAACCAGAAAAATAATCTTCCCAGTAACAGCATGTTGTGAGGCACATTAATAGTGAAAGACTTAATAACTGATCAATAAAATAATCCACTACAACTCCAAAAGATTTATGATATAAGATACTATCTACCTCCAGATAGAGAATTGATGTACCAAATGTGCAGATTGAAGCATATCTTTCCATTTTATATGTCTTGCCTTTTATTCAGAACATAGTTTAATATGAAAATATATTTCATGACTATATATTTTTATAATAGATATCCTATATCTTGCTTTCCTCAATGGGGAGGGGAAGAGAGAGAATGCAGAACTGAAAATAAAAAAAAATTAAATTTAAATGAAATTATAGGGTGATTCCAAATTGATGACCCAAAAAAACAAAGTGGGCAAACAAAGTGAAGATATTGTTCTTTTTGTGGGGGGATTCAAAGAAAGGGTAAAAAGTCAAATAAATTAAGAAGTACATTACTGACTAAACCATAACATAGAATTGAAAATAAGCCCAGAGCAAAGTTGGAGTTCAGGTAGAATTGGACAAAAATTAAGCTTAGTCAATGCAGGCATAATCAAGGGAGAATATATGCCTGGACCCTCAAATCAAGGTAGACATCAAGTTGTAAAGCATCTAAACATGTCCAAAACAACTCACCATCATTAGTCTCACACTCCTCTTCTAAACTTTCCCCATTCCTGCCAAGGATGCCACTCTCCTCCCAGAGAAATAAGGGAGATAGAGAGAAAATAAGCATTTATTAACTCCTACTGGTGCAGAGAATTATGAATGTAGAAAATTTATAATCAGAAACAAATTCTATAATCTTTAATGCTATTAAATCTTGTTAAAGGGTGGGAGGCTCTTTGCTCTTGAGATGTAAATTGACTCCTATTGTTGCATTGTTAAATATAAAATTTGTATAGTTTCCTCATTCCCAACCCCCAATTTCCAACCTTCTTCCTGGTTTCAATCACCTAAGGGGGGGAAGAATTTTCTCTTTTGCCCTCAGTGCCCAGATAGTGGGCAAGGCTATAAAACCTGGGCTGGACCTCCACTCAGGGCTAGTCTAATCTCTGACCCTGTCTTTCTTCTTCTCTTTATCTCTCTCTCTCTCTCTCTCTCTCTCTCTCTCTCTCTCTCTCTCTCTCTCTCTCTCTCAATCTCTCTGTCTCTCAAGCAACCTTGCCTTGCCTTTTATTATTCACTCTGTCTTAAAGTGCTTGTTGGAGGAAAAGTTTTAACCTGCTTACTTTGCAATATTTTACAATAAATTCTGAACAGTTTTAAAATCCCAGGGAGCATGCAAATTCAGTAACCCTTGATTTCTACCATGAACTGGCAACCCCAAATCCCATTGGCATCACTACTATGTATCAGCAGCACTTTTCTAATCATTTTAAGATTGATCCTCATAACAGCTCTGAGATGTGGGTGCTATTATTATCCCCATTCTATAGTTGAGAAAATAGAGGCAGAGAGTCACACAGTTAGTAAATATCTGTGGTCCAATTCAAACCCAGGTCTTCCTGAGTCCAAACCCAGAATTTTATGCCAGTTAGCTCCCAATCACTCAGACCCACAATTTCACTGTCAACTTCAATTCCTTATTCTCACTTATCCTACATCTCCAATCCATTGCCAGTTCTTGTTGTTTAAACATTTATCTGAAGCCTCCCTACACTGGTAACAACAGTAACTCCCGCACAAGCTATTTAAATGTTCTATCTAAAATAGTCAAGTCTCTTCCAGATTCTATTCCATCCTCCAGTCACTCATATGTCAAGGTGTTTTTTTTTCTAAAACCCAAGTTTTACTATATCATCACTCCCTAATCTATAACCTCATGACTCCCTATTTCCTTCAGAATCAATCTTTTGGCAAGCCCTTAAAAATCATCACAATTTGACCCCTTGTTCCCTTTTTCAATCTTCATGCACTTGACCCCATCTACATACTTCCTGATCTAGCAAGCCCTACTTTCTTGTTCTTCCTCATTCAACACTCTATCTCCCTCTCCGACTTTCACTAGTTCACCCCAGTGCCCAGAATGTTCTTTCCATCTCTGTCTTCTTGGCTTCCTTTAAAACTCAGTTTAAACTACTTTCTGCAGGAAGCTTTTCCTAGGTTTCCTCTCATTCTCTCCTCCTCCCCTAGTACTATTCCTTTTAAGATTGCCTCCTATCTACTCCATAAAAGTCTTTTATAAGTTATTTACACATTGTCTCCTCCATTAGATGGGCATTCCTTGTGATCAGGGACCATATTGATTTTTTATATTTTTATTGTATCCCCAGTGCTTAGTATAAAGCACATAATAAATCATCAATAAATTATTTTTATTGACTGATTAATAATATTGCTAGTTTCACAAAAGTTACAACACATCAACTCTGCTACCAAGAACATCTGAGAGAAGGAAGAGCAGGGAGAATAGGAGAGGGTGGTAAAGCATGGAGTAGCCTGGTATAAATATTTACTCAGGGCTCCTTTCTGTAGATCCTAGACTGACCAAGGTGGTGAGCAGCAGGAATGGCTAAATTCAATCTATAAGGAGTCAGTGCTCAAGGGTGGGTCTCTGCAGCAGAGGCAAGACAGGTACCAAGTTTTCAATACTGATTTCAAAAAGCAGCAAAGTGTGATTGAGGAAAGCAGCCAGCCATAAGTAAATAGAAATACATAAATAGAGAGCAGAGGCAGAATCAACAGATTCGCACAAAAGTGTGAGCAAGACCACTATCAAAGGAAGGTTCTGAGCATCTGCAAAAGAAGCAAAATCAAAAAAAGAAAAAGAAAGGGGGGGAAGGAAGGAAGGAAGGAAGGAAAGGAAAGGAAGGAAGAAAAAGTTTTAAGTTAACTTTTAGTCAACTGGGAGTATTTTCCAATTGTGATGCTAGAGTGTTTGATAGTTCTGTACTGGGGAGTTCTGGCACATCTCTGCCTTCTGCTAAATGGGAAGTGGGCTTGGTAGGTCAGTTGACAATATCTTCCAATGTCATTGCCTTCCCAGTATAGAACTTTAAAGCACTCTAGCATCACAATTGGCAAATACTCCCAGTTCACTAAAAGTTAAGACTTTCTTCCTTCCTTTCCTTTCCTCCCTTCCTCCTTCCCTCCCTCCCTCCCTCCCTTCCTCCCTTCCTTCCTCCCTCCCTTCCTCCCTTCCTCCCTTCCTTTCTTCCTCCCTCCCCCCCATCTCTCTTTCTTTTTCTTTTTTGGTTTTGCTTGTTTTGCAGATGCTCAGAACCTTCCTTTGATAGTGGTCTTACTCACACTTTTGTGCAAATCTGTTGATTCTGCCTCTGCCCTCTATTTATGTATTTCTATTTACTTATGGCTGGCTGCCCCTTATTTTCCTAAGATCATTTTGGAATTTACCAACATCTGATCCCTGCCCAAGTCACTGGGCTGACAATTCTCTTTTCTACTACCTAAAATTAAAATCTTCTGTTGACTAGGTGCTCAACAAGATCCAATAATTAGATTGAGTTGAAGGCAAACAAAACATATTCCCTTAACCAATAATAGAATTGGTTTTTGGGAAACTTTGTTTGAAGCAGGGAGGAGCCAAGATGACAACAAGAAAGGATCCTGTCTTAGAAGCTCTTTCATAAAACTCATAAGATAAGGACTCTAACTAAACTTTTGAGAGACAGAACCCACAGAGGGACCCAGTGAGGCAGTTCTCCTACTCAAGGTAACCTGGAAAAGAGCAGAAAGGCTCTGCTCCCCGGGGTCGGAGGGGCAGCCTGCCAGAGGGGTGGCCTGCCAGAGTGAAAGAACTTCAGCGTCCCAGAGGCAGCCCCAGGAGCTGGCTCACAGTAGCGGGGGAGTCTCCCGAGCTACACCCCAGGGAGCACCAGGCACAAAGTGGGGGAACAGCAGGTGGGACCTCTGCCCAGCCCTCAGAGCACACAGCAAGCAACTTGGTCTTGCTGCAGCCCAGATCCAGGAACTGAAGCAGGGGGAGCCTGTAAGCAGGAGCCCCCAGGGCATGAGCCCATTGAGCTGAGGGAGGGGAGTGAAGAGAGAGAGAGACTACAGAGCTCTGTCCTCTGCCCCTGGAACAGGACTCTGGGGCTCTGACCACATTCAGATCCTGATCACAGTCCAGCGCCCCCCCCCCCCCATAGAACAGCCCTGTGGCAGAGGGGGGTGCTTATGGTCATTCACAGACCAGGAGGGAGGACAGAGCCTCACACACTGAGATCCTTGTGGGAGTGTCCCAAAAGCTCAGGAAGCACCCCAAAACCAGGCTAAGGCTGGGAAAATGAGCAAGCAGAGGAAAAAGAGGAACACCATTGAGAAATATTTCACATATGAGCCCAAGAAGGATCAAAACACTCAGTCTGAAGATGAGGAAGCACAAGCTCCTGCATCTAAAGACTCCAAGAAAAACAGAAATTGGGCTCAGGCTATGACAGAGCTCAAAAAAGACTTTGAAAATAAAATGAGGGAGTTGGAAGAAAAACTGGGAAAAGAAAGGAGAGAGATGCAAGAAAAACCATGAAAATGAAGTCAGCAGCCTAGTCAAGGAAATCCAAAAAAATGCTGAAGAAAATAACATGCTAAAAACCAGCTTAGGTCAAATGGATAAAACAGTTCAAAAAGTTATTGAGCAGAAGAATGCTTTAAAAAACAAAATTGGCCAGATGGAAAAAGAGATAAGAAAACTCTCTGAGGAAAACAAATCCTTCAACAAAGAATAGAATTCAGGGAGATTGATGAATTTACCAGAAATCAAGAATCAATACTTCAAAACCAAATGAAAAATTAGAAGAAAATGTGAAATATCTCATTGAAAAAACAACTGACATGGAAAACAGACTTAGGAAAGATAATTTGAAAATTATTGGAATACCTGAAAGTCATGATCAGGAAAAGAGCCTTGACATCATTTTCAAAGAATTACTACAGGAAAATTACCCTGATATTCTAGAAGCAGAGGGCAAAATAGAAATGGAGAGAATCCACTGATCCCCCCGAGAAAGAGATTCCAAAAAACCAACCCCTAGGAATATTATAGCCAAGTTCCAGAACTCCCAAGTCAAAGAGAAAATATTACAAGCAGCCAGAAGGACACAGTTCAAATATCATGGAGCTGCAGTCAGGATCACACAGGACTTAGCAGCAACTACATTGGAAGCTCGTAGGGCTTGGAATATAATACACCGGAAGGCAAAAGAGCTTAGAATGCAACCGAGAATCAACTACCCAGCCAAACTGAATGTCCTCTTCCAGGGAAAAAGATGGACTTTCAATGAACCAGGGGAATTTCAAATATTCCTGTTGGAATGGCCAGAGCTATACAGGAGGTTTGATCTTCAGATACAGGACTTGGGTGAAACATAGAGATTGGAGGAGAGGGGGGAAAATATGAGGGACTTAAATATGAGGGACTTAATGATGATGAACTACATGTATTCCTGCATAGAAAAATGACACTGATAATACTCATATGAACCTTCTCAGTTAATAGAGCAGGTAGAGGGAGCTTTTATAGTTGAAGCACAGGAGAAAGCTGAATTCGAAGATAAAATATGGAGTAAAAATGAAGTCAATAGGAAAGAAAAAGGGAAATGTAATGGGAGAAAGAAAAAGGAGAAGGGAAAAGGGAAAACTGTATAAAAGTATTTCTTTCATGTGGGAAAGACCCATTCCCAAAGATTTAAACTTTTTCTAGTCTCCAGTTCCTCTGCAGTCATGAAAAATACAAAAAGGAAAGGGGACTAAGTCTAATAATAAAAAAAACACTACTAAGTCCACTGTGCCCACTAAGGGGCACTAAGGGAATCCTGTGTTCTGGGTCAAAGTGAGTGATATGCACCAAGTTCAGTCCTAAGGGACTCTTACTTCTGATGAGAGGAGGACAGTGTTCAGCTGGGGTGAAATGCAAAATGCCTAATTAGTAGTTCTGTCAACTACTTTATGTTCTGATGAGGTTTAAATATCAGCCTCTGGAGATAGTATAATAGCAGTTATGAGTTGTGTTATTGAATCATATTTTAAGTTTTTTTCTTAATATGCAATTCAAGTCTTTTATCAATGTTAGCATATCTTTTTATGCTTAGGAAATAAATACCTAACTCACCATTTTCCTTATCTAGCTTTGTTTCTTCAGATTCTTATTTTCTACTTGAACAAAGTGCCTTACTCTACTATTCCTTATTTTTGTACCCCCCTCTTTTTTAACTTTTTTAAAGATGTAGTAAAAAACAAACTTATAATCACTTCATCCAACACTTCTTGGGGGAACACACTCTTAGCTCAATCCCTTTATCATATTGATCCCATTAGATTCATGTCCAAATGTAGAGGGACTGCTAGACAAGTACTTGTCTCAGCCTACATGGACTGATGAAACAATTGGAAAAACTCCCCAAAAGTAAGGTGGTTTTAGACAAGGAGCAAAACTGATTTAGGTTAAAGGCACATGTATTGATAATAGTTCACCAAGTCAAGCCCTTCAGCTCATCTTCTTGGGGAAGACTTAAGTACCCCTATTCCATTACCTCCAGTTACTCCAACCAAAGAAGGGTAGGGGCCCCTAAAGTAGGATAGGGTGGGACAAGGTTCAGAAGAAGAGGCAAGGAAGAAATATGTTTAAAACTCATTCACCTTTTTTTCCAGGACCTAAGTCATTCCTTGGAGCATCAGTTCTGTGTTAGCTCTAAATATGATGTGATTGGATACCTGCAGCTCATTGTCCTCCAGATTAACTTCCAGATTAAGAACAAAATAATAGAAATCAAGGACCAAGGTCTACTATTTCAATATTGGTGATTTTGTCTTACCATTAAGTGTAAATATGCCTTGAAGATTTTACTGATTTATTGGAACATGAATCCAAACAGTAATCTCTTTGGAAAATCCATATTTTTCATTGTTGATCAATACAACTCTTTTATAAAAGTGCAATGTGATGAAGAGCTTGATGAGACAGTTCATAGCACTATGTGTCAATCTGCTAAAGAACTGGTCTTGATTAAGCTTCTTTTTTGTCAGTTAGCCCATTAGTGGAAATTCTTTGCTAACAAAATTCTGTAACAATATATAACTCTACATTATAATTTAAAAAACCAATTGGCTCTGAGAAAGCTTTCTTGAAGGAGGAGGGTTAGACTGTGTTTCAATCTCTATATTTTGGGGACCTCTGGTCTATCTCTAGTCTTATAATAATAATAATAATAATATATTCACTAGGGGAAGTGTGTTTTAGGGAGGTGGAGAGATAAATCCCTGGAAGGAGATATGATAGTCACCTAGGGGACTCCTGATGCAGCAACTCTTTCAGCAATTCAGGCTTCGATCTATGGCTTAGTAGATCAACTTTAGGGTCTGAGGCCCATAGAGGTTAAGAGATTTGCTTAGGGTCATATAGCTAAATTTGTGCTCTTCTCTTCCTAAACTTCAATCTAGCACTTCTATCCTTTATACCATTTAAGATTATAAAGAAGTAGATAAGGGCCCCTAGGTGGCGCAGTGGATAAAGCACCGCACTGGCCCTGGAGTCAGGAGTACCTGGGTTCAAATCCAGTCTCAGACACTTAATAATTACCTAGCTGTGTGGCCTTGGGCAAGCCACTTAACCCTATTTGCCTTGCAAAAAACTAAAAAAAAAAAAGTAGATAAGCCATTAGTACAATTTCTAGTGTATTATCTGGGAACTTGATCTTGGGATATAGCATTTGCCAGACAATTACACTCAGCCTATTGTGTTGAATGAGTTTCCCTGAAGATATATTTATTCACATAGATATATCTATAGATAGATCGATATGCACACATATACATAGGCATTTACACATATTTTATACACACATATATACATATGTATACATATATACACACACATACACATATATACTATTAGAAGCTTTGAAATTCTTTTCTGAATGTTTAAAGCATATTTTAGTTAAACCAATTACACAGACTTGTTTATATGTTGATGGAGAACAAATCAGGTCAGACAATGTAATACTTTACATTATATTTTATATATAACTGATTTCAAATTTTAGATGAGCTTTCTTAGTAGGTAGGGCTAGTGATAGTATCTGTTGTTTTTGTGAGGCTGATAAATAATGGCATCAGTATCTTTGGAAAACCTGTTAAAGATTTTTGGTCTCATCTCTTGCATCATGCTTTCTCTGCTCTGGATATACCTCTTTCTCCGTAACCTTTCCCCTACCAGCTACCCTTTTCTAAAAACTGATATAATATCCTATTCCTAGAAACTTCTATGTAGAAAACTTTCAAGTTTTTTATTGTATTCAACTGAACCTCTCCTTGTCCATGTCCTCAGAGATGGGAAATCAACCAGCAATGCTGAAGAAGACCCTGTTCATTCCTATAAAATTCATGGCTTTTTGTCTGCTTTTGTTCGATCCTGGTGTGTCTCCTATCAGTCTCTAAGCAAGAAGACTAGGTTTGACATCTAAGGATCAGGGTTAAAATTCTAGCTCTGCCACTGATAAAAATTTCTGCATATCACTTAACCTTTCTTTAATTTAATTTCCTCATCTGTATATTGAGAAGTTGGATTAGAAGTCACTGAAAGTCGGTTTTTATTCTAAATATACAATTTTAAACTTTTTCTTGTAGAGCTATAATATACCAGAAAAAGATCTTCTGTTAACAGTATTCCATATTGCTCTGTCTTTATTATGAAGTTTCCTCTAAATCCTAAGGCTTCTGGGTAGCATTGCCCAAAGAGCACTGGCTTTTCATTCAGATAACTACACTCAAATCCTACATCTGATGCTTACTAGACTATTAAGTGTCTCAATGCAAAGACTACTTAACTTGGAGATAAGAAGTTCAAATCCCACCTCACATAGTCCATAGTTATATGATTCTGAACAAGTCATTTAACCTCTTTCAGTCTCAGTTTCCACATTTGTAAAATAGGAGTAATAATAGCACCTTACCTCAATGTATTATTGTGAGACAACAAATGAGATAATACATGAAAAGTATTTTTATTGTCTGTGACTTTTGGCCAATCACTTAAACTTCCAAAGACTCAGTTTCCTCATCTATAAAATGAGGTATTTGGAAGAAATGGCCTTTAAGGTCCCTTCTAACTCCATCTCTATGAAGATCTGTAATAGCCTGGGATGAGGAAAACAGAAAACAGAAAAGTTCAATTTAATGTGAATGAAATCCATCATGAGAAGAAGGGGAGGGAGATCCTTCTCTCATGTGAACATTTCAGGCAGTGAATTTGAGCAAGTCCTAGACCTTGAAAACCAGAAGAGATTTTAAAAGAACATCTAGGTTAGCCCATTTGCTTTAGGAGATAAAAGAACTAAGTTGAGAGAGCTTTTGCTTGTCCAAGATCACACAGCTAGTTGATTGCTCTGAAAACAGATGCTATCACCCTAAGGAAGAAACCAAGGATTTTCTATTCCTACCACCCTTAGTACAGTGATTTGCTCACAACAGATTCTCAAAAAATGTTGTTGACATAAGCCATAGCCCTAAGGAGATGTTGTTTACCTTATGGTGAAGGCTAGAGATGGGGGTAGCTATGTGGGGAGTCTTGAAAGCAGCTTCTAATGAAGTCACTAGCTATGCCAGCAAAATTCATTCATGGGAAGAGCAAATTGAATGTCCCAGAAGAAAAAGAAGTCAATTAGAAAGTCATGGACACCAACTGTGAGATATAACAAGTGCATATCTTTTGTCAGCAAAGGGGAGAAGGAAAAATGGTTTTAGTGACTTCAATTTTTGAAATCTTAATAAACTTAAAGGGGAATAAACCCCATATTTCCCTAGGACATGTCCTCAGTTAATTATATAGTCTCCACAAGCTAAAATCTTCAATCAAAGAGGTTCCTGGAAATGGGAGGCATTCCACTCACAAGAGTGAGACTATTTCTTTTTTGAAATTTAGCCAATGATGTCAAAATTGCACAAATAAAAAGAGCTCATCTTCACTTCAATTAATCCAATGACCCTCACTGGGATTTCATTGAGTACTGTGCTTAAATATAGAAAATCATCAGGAGGGCCATGAATGCATTTGCATTCAAATCTGTCCAAAGTCTACATAAATAGACACTCTCAAACATTGTTTTCTCTTCATGTAGGAGAAGGCTTAGACGTTTTTTGCTCAGCCCAGGAGACAAAAACTAGGAGAAATGGTAGGAAGTTTCAGAAAAGCAGATTTAAACTTGATGCTAAAGAAAGCTTCCTAACAATTACAAATAAATATTTCTCTCTTCTTAACTTTTTTATTACCTACAAAGATACAATCACCTTTCCAATCATCCAGGTTCATGGTATAAGTGTCATATTTGATTCCTCACTCTCTTATTCTCTATATCCAGTCTATTGTCAAGTCTTGACTCTACTTTTGAAATATTTCTTACATATGCCCCTTTATCACCTCTGATACTGCTATCCCTATTGTGATGGAATACTACTATGTTATAAGAAATGAGGAGCTCGGTCATTTTAGAAAAACATGGAAAGACTTGTACAAAACATGAAGAATAAAATGAGCAGAACCAAGAGAACATTGAATTCAGTAAGAGCAATAATATTGTTTTAAGAATGAGTTTGAAGGTGGCTAGGTGGCGCAGTGGATACAGCACTGGCCCTGGAGTCAGGAGTACCTGAGTTCAAATCCAGCCTCAGACACTTAATAATTACCTAGCTGTGTGGCCTTAGGAAAGCCGCTTAACCCCATTTGCCTTGCAAAAACCTAAAAAAAAAATGAGTTTGAGCAAATAAATTACTTAGTCTATTATAAATACCCAAATTAACTATAAAGGACAAATGAAGAAAGATTCTATCTACATCCAGAGAAAGAACTGATAAATAGAAGTAAATATAGAATTATACACACACAGGGGAGACAGAAGAAGTTATAAAGGGTCACTGAAGATCTCTCTCTTAAGAACTTTGGGATTGTGCAGCATGGGAGACACTGGTAAAGGACCATCCAGCATGGTGTGCCATTCTCAGAGAGGGTGCTGGGCTCGATGAACAAGGCAGAATGGAAGCAACTCAATTAAAACCTGAGATGAGTAAGTTTAGAGTAAACACCCAGGTGTTCACATGAACTATTTGTGCCCAACCTGTGGTAGAGCATTCCAAGTTCGTATTGGTCTGATCAGTCAGACATACTGTAACTTGTCTTTAACACAATGATGACATTTTGGTCTTCCCTCTGATAATGAAAAACAAGAACCAACCAACTCTGTGTGTGTGTGTGTGTGTGTACACCTATTTGTGTCTAATAGCAGCCAACTCTAGAGTGGGGGGGAGAAAAAAAGAAAAATATTTACATGATAATTTTGTTGTATATTGGAAAGGAGTAGCATATTGTGCATAGTGTATTTGTAATTCCATGTACATTCATCTTTTTAATGTACTATGTTATAGAAATATTTGTTGTTTACATAAATTAAAAATAAAATTAAAAAATAAAAAAACCCTCACATCACTCCAGTACTAATTTCTGTAGTCTGTAGATTGGCTTCCTTGTTTCAAGTTTCTACCTCTTCTAGTCCATACTCCACTCATCTGTAAAGTGGACTTTTTTAAAAAGCTTAAGTCAAGGGGCAACTAGGTGGCACAGTGGATAGAGCACCAGCCCTGGAGTCAGGAGGACCTGAGTTCAAAGCCAGCCTCAGACACTTAGTAATTATTTAGCTGTGTGACCTTGGGCAAGTCACTTACCCCCATTGCCTTGCAAAAACCAAAAAAAAAAGCACCCATAGGTCTACTCTTCCTATTCAATAAATGCCCCTGGGTCCCTATCACCTCCAGGTTCAAATAAAAAAATCCTCCATTTGACATCAAAGACTTTTGTAATTTGCCCTCTTTCCCTCATCTTTCCAGTTTTCTTTCACCTGACTCCTTTCTTACATACTCTTTAATTCAGTAACATGTTCTTTGCTATCCCTCATGCAAGGTGCTCCATTACCTGACTCTAGGCATTTTCACTGGAAAATTATATATACCTGGAATTTTTTTCCTTCTCATCTCTACCCCCTAGCTTTCTTAATTTCCCTCAAATCAGAGATAAAGCCCCACCTTCTTCAAGATCTAGTTCCTGGGGGTGGCTAGGTGATGCAATGGATAAAGCACTGGCCCTAGAGTCAGGAGTACCTGGGTTCAAATCCGGTCTCAGACACTTAATAATTACCTAGCTGTGTGGTCTTGGGCAAGCCACTTAACTCCATTTGCCTTGCAAAAACCTAAAAAAAAAAAAAAGATCTAGTTCCTTATAATAGTGCCCTTCCCTCTGAGACTATTCCCAATTTATCCTTCACACAGCCTGTTTTTCCTTTGTTTTTCCCCATTAGACTGTGAGCTCTAATTGGTGCAAGGATCATCATTTTGCCTTTCTAAATGCTCAGCATTTAATATCAAGTCTGGTACATAGTAGGTGTATAACAAAATGAAAGGAGGTACCTTTAAAGCCAGGATATTTGCCCTTCCTAGAAGTTTTACAGAAGAATGGTGTCTATGGACCATAGGGGATCTATGAATTTGCTTTCTTAATATCTGGATACCTGTATTTCAAAGAAAATGCTTTTTTATTTTTTTGGAAATCCTATATATTTTATCTTATAGATTTAAAAAACATGTTTCTAAGGAGTCCACAGACTTTACTAGCCTGACAAATGGGTCAACGAAACAAAAAAAATTGAGAACCTCTGTGGTGGAGGCTAGAAGATCATTTGTCAGTGATTTTGCCTAGGTGATTTGTGGTGAGGCAAAATTAGCAAAATCACACAGAATTTTGATCTGGAAGGAACCCCAGAAGTCTTTGAAATCTGAAACATACCTGAAAAAGAATCCACTCTTCATCATGTCTGGCATGTGGTCTTCCAGTCTTTGCTTAAAACCCTCACATTGAGAATTAGCCCATCACCCTTTAAGTTGACCAACTCCACTTTTAAAAGGTTCTTTTTGTGAAGAAGGATTTCCTTACATCAGAGTCTAAATTGGTTCATTTCAATTCCATCCAGCAGGCATTGACTAACTACTTACTGTATAACAAGCCCAATGCTGGACACTAAGGATATGAAAGCATGAAAAAAAAATCAACTTTGTCCTCAAGGAGTTTATATCACCTAAGCATGGAAGCAGTATAGATGTTCTCAGATGTGCATAACACAAAGTATTTTAAGATAACATCAACATCTGGGGGAGCAAGAGGGACTTCATGAGAAATGCGGCACCTGAATTGAACCCTGGTAGCACAACAGTTCAGTCTCTGGAATATGTAGTGCCAGGAAGCAGATAGCTTGGGTATCCCTGAGGCATTTCTAGTCATAGATTTATAGAGATATGCATCTCTAGAGTTGGAACCTTATTGATTATCTATTACAGATAAAGAAACTCAAGAATGGTATGATAAAATGACTTCTTCAGTGTCATAGACTTCATTAAGTGGCAGTACCTAAACTATAGCCCTGGATTCTAGATGCCCAGACAATCACTTTTTTGACTACTCAACCTTGCCATAAAAGAGAAGCTGATCCAGATGGAAAATAACAAAACAAAATAGATTAACAAATGAATGTTCAAGTTAGTTCAGCAAACATTTATGTGAGAGACTTCAAGGCTACAAAGACAAAAAAAAAATGACAAAAGTCCTTGACCCATCATTGAGTTTACACTGCAGGAAGGGGGAATAAAGAAGCATACAAACAACTATTATAGGAGCATAGATTCTGAATATGAAACATAGAACAATTCATACTAAGAGGTAGAAGAGATTCATCATGGATTCAAGAAACATACGAGTCTTGACTTTGCTGGATTCTTACTCTTCTTATCCATATTAATGATTTTCTACTGACTGATTTACAACTGCATCTAGAAACTCTGATATGGTTTTGAAGACCAAGAAAATGAAAGAAATGGGATGACTTGGGGTAATAAAGAAAAGATGGCTTAATGCCTTAAAGTGACTACAAGACCAGGTGGAATTCCTCTTGAAGAGAAGATGGCTATGCATGTGATATCGATATATAATTGTACTGCTATATAGACTCAGATTATCACAAGTTTGATTATAATCCCCCAATCATAATGAAAAGCCTTAAAAATTATTCTGTAACTATGTATTGAATACCTACATGGATCACTATGTTTGCATTTGAGGAAGATATAAGGATAAATAAAGCATTATCTTTTCTGTCAAAAATATTATGGTTGGGCGTTTAGGCAGTGTAGTGGATAGAGCAGCAGCCCTGGAGTCAGGAGTACCTGAGTTCAAATCCAGCCTCAGACACTTACTAATTACCTAGCTGTGTGACCTTGGACAAGTCACTTAACCCTATTGCCTTGCAAAAACTACAAAAAAATATTATGGTTCATCTTGGGGACATAAAGCATGTGTATAAATTAAATGGTAGGAAGATTTGTTGCTAGGGGTATATGTGTATTATGCATTTATGTATCTGTTATATATTTGTTTGTGTGTATACACATGTAGGTATAGAAACAAAGTTGTAATTTGGAACAAATAATTGAGATAAGACAGTCATATTTTACCTTTTTACCTTTGCTTAACTTGAGCCTTCTAAATTCTTTCCTCTCCCTTTTCCTTTTAATTATATATATAACTCAAAGTTTGGGTATATGGGGAGTGGGGTAGGAAGAGAAGAAATATAATGAGGACTAAGACCCAAAAGTCTTCTAGAAATTTTGAAAGATAGTCCCTAAAAAATCTTTTGAGGGACTATAAGTTGATAATCAGAAATTAATGGAAGTTAATGGATTCTTTCTCACACTAAGTTTCATAGAAGTAAAGTCTTTCCTTAAATGGGGTGGGGGGAGGAGAAAGAGATAGTTTGCTTAAATACAGGGCCATTGGTCCATGGGTTCCCTTTCATCTTCCCCCACTGTGGGAGTTTTACAATATCTGCCTCAAGTCTTTCCTCACTTCAATCTATCCATCATTCAGTCACCAAATGGAGTTTTCCTACAGCACAGGAACTACCAAGTCATCCAGCTATTCAAAAAAAGTGTGGCTAACTCCTTATTACTCCCAAGACCAAAAGCAAAAATATTATGTTTGGCATCCAAAGCCCTTCAAAATCTAACTCTCTCCTACCTTTCTAATCTTCTTAGTCTTTATTCCATTTGATCTAGTGACACTGGCCTCTTGGCTGTTCCAGGAGCAAGATGCCTCATCTCTTAGCTCTAAGCATTTTCTCTGGCTGTCACTCATGCTTGGAATGTTCTCTCTCATCAACTCTACATACTAACTTCCCTTTGCTTCCTTTACATCCCCACTTAAATTCCAACAGAAAGTCTTTCAATTCTAGTGCCTCTATATGGTTTGCTTAATTTATATTTTTTTTCAAGTTGTCTGACTCATTAGATTGTAATCTCTGTGAGGGAAGGAAATATCTTTTGTCTCTTTTGTATTCCCCAGCATTTGTGCCTGGCCTTTTTAGTTACTTAATGAATTTTTATTATATGATTGATTTGCTTTATATTGGCACTGTGGCTACATTGTAGCAACATTTGTGCAAAACTATATATAATTTAATCATTTTGAATATTCTTGTGCTTTATGGATATTCATGTACTGCTCTGACAAATATATGGCATGGAATTTAGACCTGTAGTCATTGAATTAGTCTCCCAGGTGATATTTTGTCTACTGCATGTGCTACTGTTGCATATTTGTTGTGAATGGCACCCTAAAGTAAATTATTAGCTAAGATGTGGATCTATTCACCCTCATTATGGAAGTGCTGATTTGAGGTTTGATGTTACACTGTATAGTCAAGCATTTTGTGGATATGCTTCAGCAGATTTTGTAAAGGACTTCAAAATTCTAAAAACTGGGGGGAAATGGAGCCCCTAATTGTTAAGGGGCTGATGGGTTCAAACTCAATATTAAAGCACCTACAGAAAATAAATAAAATTTGAAGAGAACAGGAAATGTCAAGGAGAAAACCATACTAATTTGCTGGGCATCAGTGAGGCAGAGTAAGGTAAGTAAGTAGAAAAGGGAATATTGCCAGATCTGAGGAGCACAGAGAAACCACAAAACTCTGTCCAGGTAAATCACTCTTTAGGCAGGTCAATGAAACAGACAAAGCCCCAACTGTTAATAATTATTTTCAGTTTGAGGTAGTAGGGCCCTTCCCTTGGAATTGTTTGATCAAGGATATAAATGTGCTTACTTTCTGAACTCTCTCCTCTATATAGAATGTTTAGAGACAGTAGGAAGAAGTCAAAGGTAAGCAATGTCAATCCATCAAGTTTCAATGAGTCAGGGAAGAGGAGAAAGTAGAGAAGATAAATTCATCAAGTTCCAAAAACAGTCAAGAAGACTGCAAAATTCTATTCAGGCAGATGACTCATTAAGCAGGTGAGTGAATCAGACAAGGATCCAACTGTTCATAATTATATTTGGTCTGATAAAGCAGCAACCCTACAGGAGCAATCTGCTAGCCACCGGACCCGCCACTGGCAAACAGTTCTGACTTCCTGGTACTATCTCCTCTCCGCAGGACTCAAAAATTTCCAGTCTCACTCCCTTTCCCCATCTCATGCAGTTTCCTTCTCCCCTGATCCTTTAGATTCTCCTCCTTTGCCAATGAGGGGATGAAGAGGCTCAGGATAAAAGACCTTGCTCCTGCAGCACCTGCTGGCTCTATTTAGCTGAGTGGCTATATTTGATTTCAAAAGTGCTTGTGCCCTGGAGGAAAAAAAAAAACTCTCCTAGAAAGGGGAAAAAAAACACACACTCTGGAAACTAAGAATCCAGGGGCAGACATTCCTTTTTGTAATGGAGAGAAAGCAGCTGAGGATTTCTTGCTAGTCTCATCACTGATGGAGTGAAGAGCCTCTCTCCTCCACTAAGTGAAATGAATTTTAAGCCTGTGGACTCTAAGTTAAAAGAAAAAATTTTTTATTGGGAAAAGCTAGCACTTTAGCTGAGATATCAAGCTTAAGCTAGAACCTGGATATTGAGAAACACTCTATATGCTCAATGTAGTAAGGACTAGCAACCATCAGAGACTTTCCTGGTAAAGATGATATGCCTTGAAGAGATAACGTGCCAAAGATCAGAAGCATGTATGATGCTGTCACCAGAAGTCAATGGTTGGTAGCTTCACAGTGTGCAACCAAAAATCCTGGTTACACATGTTCTCCACGTTCCTACCTCTTGGTGCATGTGTATTTGCCACGTGGACAGTACATCCTGATGAGGTTGTGCCTATTTATGAAAGAGCATACTCCAGGTATATTGGGGAAATGTTTTCTTTTTACACCATTTCATTAAATGACTTTGCTTGAATTGCTATGTTCTCTGATTAATAAAAGTATGGATGAAGACTAGTGAGTGATGACTTTGAAGTGCGTGCAAATTCAAATCTGTCTGCAGTAGCTTTTCTGGAGATTTAAAATGCAAGGGGGAAAGTGGGAAACCAAGCTGCTATGATATAAGATAAAACACAGCAAGAAAGCACCTAAGAAAAAGTTGAAGGACAAGAGTTTAAGAAAAGGAGTGATCATTATGGCTAGATACAGCTAGGATAGAGCAGGGGACCTGGGATCAGGAACACCTGAGTTCAAATTCTGCCTCAGACACTAATTACTAGCTTAACTTGTTTCTTGCCCAGTTTCCTCAATTGTAAGGATCCTGTTTCCCAAGGATATTGTGAAATTCAAATGAGGTAATATCTGTAAAATGCTTAGCACAATGTCTGGCTCACAGTAAGCACTTAATAAATGCTTGTTTTCATATACACACATCAGGATATCAGGAAAGGTCACACAAAGGTGTCGTTTGAACTGGACCTTGGAAGAACACAACTAATAGAAATATGAGTGGAGAGTATTATAAGAGCAAATGATGTAATGTAAGCTCCAGTAGAATGGAAGATCCTTGAGGGCAGGAAGTGATTCCTACTTGTTTTTGTAGCTCAATGTTCATTAAAGTGCCTTACATAGTCAGTGTTTAAATGTTTGATGAATTGAATTGAACAATGGGAATAAAGATGTGGAAGTGAAAATGTAGGATTTGAGGAGTGTTCTGGTTTAGGATGATGTAGAGGATATTAAAAGGAATGGCACATGCACTCATGAAGGGCATATGAGGTAGGGATGGATGCAAATATAAATTGGAATGACATTGTGGAGGTCTCTTCATGACAAACTTGCTAGCATTTATACAAGATTAAACAATAACTTATGTAGAGTCCCTTGAAAATAGTCAATTTTTTTCTAATGTATAAAAAGATCAAAATGTCCAAGGGTCTTAGTAAATTAGTAGGTATGCAACTGATCTTACTCAAAGACTCTAGGTACAAGTAGTATATAGAGAATTATCCCTTTAAAAACAAGTCTCACAGAAACCTAGAATCCTAAAGATTGAAGGGATTTCTGGAACTATTTCATCCAATCTATATCCATTCAGACTTTACCTGAAGAAGTCCGGTAGGAAGCTTATGAGCAAAACTGGGAAGAATTTGTCACTTATTAGAGGTAACATCCGCCTCTCTTATACAGTGGTTCTATTCTTGCCTTCAATCAGAACAAGCCTGATCTCTCTTCTGTATGAGAGACATCCATATATTTGAAGATTGTTCTCATGTTCCCTCCCAGATATTTCTCTTCCTGAGTCCTGTCTTTTCTATATTAGCTAATTCCTTCAACATACAGAAACATTCTGGGCAATACTTCCAAACCTCAAGAATCCATAACTTATGAGGAGTATTCCCTCCACTAATTAATGCACATTGCAGCACAACTAGAATTTAATAAATAATTTTTGAAATAGTTATATCTGAAGCAATTCATCATACATTGACCAACTCAATGTTGTTTCTCCTCAGATTTATATTCTCTCCCTGTGCTCACATTCACAACTTTTCCTATTTGCTTTGTGTTCCACAAGTACAACCTCCAAGGTCCCAGGATCATGGCCATGCCAAAATGAATGAAGCATTGAGGTGGACTTTGAAGTAGCTGATTGGCATAGTGGATAGAATACTGAATGCAGAGTCAGAAAAACTGTAATCCACATTCTGACTCAGACATTCACTTGCATGTAACCTTAGGCAAGACATTTAATCCCTTCACAATTCATTTTCTTGTCTATAATATGAAGTTAACAATAGCACATCCCTCATAAAATTGTTGTGCGGATCCAAGGAGATAACACATTTTAAGTGTTCTACAAACATTAAAGCACTACTATAAATGTGCTAGTTATTATTATTTAGTGGAGAATTCAATTTCTTTTGAGTTTTTTGCAAGGCAAATGGGGTTAAGTGGCTTGGCCAAGGCCACACAGCTAGGTAATTATTAAGTGTCTGAGGCCGGATTTGAACCCAGGTGCTCCTGACTCCAGGGCCGGTGCTCTATCCACTGCACCACCTAGCCGCCCAGAGAATTCAATTTTTTAATTAAGAATTTTTAAAAATAAATCATCCAGGAAAGCAAAATATCCTAAATTTTCATTTCCGTAACTTACAAGTCAGAGAAGTGCTGAAGAAGGAGCAGGAGGAACTCATCACAAGTACTATTAACTTTTATAAATAATAACACTCAGATAGTCATAGACATTTATCAGCTGTGTGATCCTGAGCCTCAGTTCCTCAGCTACAAAATGAGCTGGAAAAGAAATGGCAAGCCTCTCTAGTACCTTTGCCAAGAAAACCCAAAATGGGATTACCTTTTGACCTTGAAAAATGTGTAACAAAAAGTGCCTCTTTCCATTCTCTTTCCCTCTCATCCATCCCGCACACATTACTCAATATTTTGTTGAATTTCATTCCATCATATCTCTGTCTTCATTTATACCAGTTCGTATTTTTTCTTCTGAATCATTTGTCACTTAATTTCCAGGGCAGTGTGACACCAGTTCAAGAAGTGTTTCTGAAACAGGGAAAACCCATTTAATCATACCTCAAAAGAGGCAGTTAGCAGAAAGACGTGTAGAAGACAATATTCAGATTCTCATGTAGCTTTTTAATCTGTTCTTTAAAATTCAGAAAGTAATTACGAAACCTCAGAAAAAGAATCTGCCATTTGATGCAGTATTTGCTGCAGAAAAGAAATTTGTCAAGGTTAAGCTTGCATTGCCTGGCTTGGGAAGATAGGTCCTAGGGATAACAAAGAAGAGGTTGGGTTTTCATTTATTTATTTATTTTATAAATGGAATGCATTTTATGTTATTATAAATCTGGCTGCTTTTTCCTGAAATATTGCTATATAAATCCATTTTCCAGATGTGATAGCTTTAGAGAAATGATAATTTCCTGTGGTTTTCCTGGCAATAAGGACTCAGTCACGACCTGCCTTTGCCTAGGCCAAGCCTGTTTTAATTGCTTTCTTTCACCTATATAAGTGCATACTATTTTTATCTCTGTGCGTGTAGAGTTGAGAATTTCAAAGGGGACAGAAGAGTCCAATGAAAGAAAGCTTATGAAGTTGGGCTTTTAAAGACATTCATTTCTACCACTGATATGTGACCTTAGGCAGATACATTACCTTGGTAAGTAAGAGCTAGAAGGGACCTCAGAAATGATCTAGCCCCATTTATTCCCTTTACATATAAAGAAATTAAGGATTTGAAATATTAAGAGATTTGCCTAAAACTTAAAAGTAGCAGAATGGGAATTTGGATTCAGGACCTGTGACTTCAAATTCAGTGAGAATAATAATGGTTAATAATATCTAACATTTATATAGTGATTACTATGTTCCAAGACTATGCTAAATCCTTTATAATTCTTATCTTGTTTGATCCTCACAACAAGCCTAGAAACAAGGTGCTATTATTATTATTATTATTCTCATTTAAAGATACGAAAACTGAAGCAGACAGAATACCAGACTTGGAGTTCAAATTTCACCTCAGACATTTACTAGCTGTGTGACCCTGGGCAAGTCACTTAGCTCTCAGTTTCCTCATCTGTAAAATGAGCTGGAGAAGGAAATAGTATCTTTGGTATCTTTGTGGTGGTGGTGGTGGTAGGGAGACAGCTCAAAAAAAAAAACCCCAAACAAAACTAAATTGGGCCACAAAGAATGTGACACAACTGAACAACAATAAAATACATCTAGGAACTGTCTGAGGTAAAATTTTGAATTCAGAGCTTCCTGACTCCCAAGGTCCATGCTCTTGTGTGGAGCACAATATCCTTTTTACTGTAGCATACTAATTACAATTAAAGATTATACTAATCGCCTCATTTTATAGAAGAGGAAACTGAGTCCCAGTGTATCAGGTAACTTTCCCAAGGTTGCCCAAGTATTAGATACAGAACCAAGATTTATTCTAATGTTAAATAGTTGTAATACTTATGGTTCTCTATCCTAGCGAAACCAAATTAAGTCAAAATTAGAGATTCACTTTTAATTTTTGTAGTGGAAAACACTACACAGTTTAAGCTATGATACAGAATCAGGCTGAAATCTAAGCCTTACTTCTGACATGTAATTACTGTGTGACTGTGGGCAAGTTCCCTAACTTCTCATGCCGGAGCAACTCTCCAGTCTATAATATAATTGTGGGTCTTTATTGACAGAGGGAGTTTCCATATTGGGAGATCTCCACCTTGGTGAAATCATAGATCTGGGCATCTCATTCCTCCAGAAGCATTCCTTGATCTTTATAATAATAATAATAATAATAGTAATAATAATAATATAGTTCTGCCCTTCCCCCTCACTTTACTTTTCATTTACTATGCATATATCTTATATGTCACTAGTTATTTACATATTATCTCATTTATTAGAATGTGTATCCTTGGAGAATGAGGACTGATTATACTTTTTTTTGTTGTTTTTAGATTTTTGCAAGGCAAATAGGGTTAAGTGGCTTGACCAAGGCCACACAGCTAGGTAATTATTAAGTGTCTGAGACCTGATTTGAACCCAGGTACTCCTGACTCCAGGGCTGGTGCTTTATCCACTGTGCCACCTAGCCACCCCCTGATTATACTTTTCTTTGAAACTCCATTACATTATTGTAACATTAAATATAACCCTAAAGCATTGGGTTCCAGGTTTAACTCTTCATTTGCTTGTGTAATCAAAGTATCATAAGTACAGAGTAGAAGGGGACAATATTAGTTATCCAGTCTAACCTTCCCATGCTGCCAATGAGAAAACTAAGGCTCAGAAAAATGCAATGACTTTGCCTATGGTCACATACCTGGTAAGCATGAGGTGCAAAATTTGAACTCAGAAATTTTTACCTTCAAGTCCAGTTATACCATCTACAAAGCTACATTGCCTTTCTCAAGTCAAAAACTTAAACACAATGTCTAACAAACAAGAGACATGACTAGAGTGTATATTTTCTAGAGTTAGGTCTATGACTGTAAAGAGGTGGTTTGTCCTAGATTATTTGCATATCTGTCTGTTCCCTTTTCCTATTTTTCTTATGGATTATCCTGCCTGCAAGGAATATTCTTATAAAGATTTTATAGTACTGAGAAAATAAGAATGTGGATTCATAGTTGTTGATGGTTTCTTGTCATCTTTTCTTCTTAAAAAAATAGTAACATTCAAGATCTTTTCAATTCTTTAGAATTTTTTCCCTCTTTGCAATATATAGAAAAACAATCTCTAAGTGACATAAACATTGTGTTGCTTCTACTGTGGATTTCTTTTGAGTATATTTGACTAGGTCTGTAGCTCTTGTTACTGTAATTTTCTTAAGTGCCATTTCTGTACAAGTACATGGAGTACTGCTGAAATGGAGTAATGCCATTGATGAGACAATTCTCCATTTTGGTCTATTTGTTTTCCTTTCAGTTTCACCTACAAATTGTCTTGGGACAGTCTGACTTACATGGATTTTAAATCAAGCATTCTTTCAGCTAGTTATCTCTTCAACTTTTTCTTTTTGTTTTAAGAGGCAATAATGTGTAATCCTTCAGCCTAAAATGAGTTCAACTAGTATTGCCATTGAGGTCATGTCTTTCTGCTTAGTAAAGAGATGGCCTGATGATTAAGGAAGTTTTTGAGCTCTTTCTGCCTCCTTATTGTAGTAATTTCTTCCTAATAATTGATGGTAGTGAGTTTTTCCCCTCCCCCCATCTCATTTTACAGAGTCAATAACCATTTTAAACAACTTGAATATGAGCCTCCACAAATGGTACCCAGGACCTCTCCTTATCTTTGTCCTTTCTTCTGATTTAGTATTGGTTTTGACCTTTACTAAAATCAGCCAATGCTTTGACTGTACACAAACAACTAATTGTAAAAATGATTAGAATCTAAAATGAAACTTACCTTCCTTGTTTGTAGGTTCTGGGAAAGGATTCAGTACATAAAAAAAGACTGAAAGGGAGAGTGAATCACCATCAATCAGACATTTCCTATCAGTTAAGATACAATCAAGTTCATTTTTAAAATTGTATGTTTAGAGATCTAATATCGGATCTATAGCAATTCCTAATTTATTTTTTATAAATTTTATTTCTCATTTTGACATATTCTGGAATTTCTTTGGGGAATTCTAAGGTATTCTTTGGGGAAATCTAAGAAATTCTGATTTTTATCAAGCAGTATTGGTTCATTTTTTCTTTTTTATTTATTTATTTTCTTTTTTTAGGTTTTTGCAAGGCAAATGGGGTTAAGTGGCTTGCCCAAGGCCACACAGCTAGGTAATTATTAAGTGTCTGAGACCTGATTTGAACCCAGGTACTCCTGACTACAGGGTCAGTTCAGTGCTTTATCCACTGTGCCACCTAGCCGCCCCTTCTTTTATTTTTTAATTTTAATTTTTAATTTTTTAATTTTTTTAAATTTATATTTATTTTAAATTTTTTATTGATATTTTCTATTTTTTACATCTCCACAGTATCTCATCTATCTCACCCCTTCCTGCTCCCAGAGAACAATCCTCTATGACAAATAATAATTTTTTTAGACAGAAAAAGATAAATGAACACCAACGATCAGTACATTGAAAAAAAAATCTGAAAACATTTGCAATATGTAACAATGTGGATCTCTTAACTTCACAAATAGGAGGGTTGGGCATGTCTTCTTATCTCTTCATTCAAGTCCTGCTTGATATGTATGATTTTGTTACATTTAATTTTGACTTTTTGGTGTGTCATTGATCTTTCCATTTACATTGCTGTAGTCATAATGTATATTGTTTTCTTGACCCTGCTTACTTTACCCTACATCAGTTCAAATAGATCTTTCTAGGGGGCGTGGCTAGGTGTCGCAGCGGATAAAGCACCTGCCTTGGAGTCAGGAGTACCTGGGTTCAAATCTGGTCTCAGACACTTAATGATTACCTAGCTGTGTGGCCTTGGGCAAGTCACTTAACCCCATTTGCCTTGCAAAAACCTAAAAAAAGAAATAGAGCTTTCTATACTTCTCTATATCCATCATACATAATTTCTTACAGAACAATAATATTCCATTACATTCATGTGCCCCAGTTTGTTTAGTGATTCCCCATTTGATGACCATCTATTTCGTTTCCAAGTTTGACTTTCTCTGTTAAGAAAACTTATCTTTCTAAAGTGATTCCCCATCTGATGACCATCTATTTAACTAAGAGATTTTTTCCCTCTTGTTATTCTTAGTATTTCAGCAATTTGTTTTCCTTCATCATTCGCTTTCTAGACCTTCTCCCTTTACAGATTAGTTTAGATAATAGCACACATAAGAATCAGAGGCTTCTGAGACCCAGGAGTGAGATTAAATTTCAGCTCAACCAGGAAGAGAATTATTTCATCTCTTAGTTTCTGCAGGTATAGGTACTGGAGATCAAGGGTTGTAAATGGGTGCCAACTTTGCCCTACATGCCTGCAGCTCCAGGAGATCTCTCAAGCCCAGTCTTTGTTTCCTTCAACCTCATTTCTTTTTCCTTCTCTGCTTCAACCAAAAATCTCATAGCCAATCAAGAGACATATCTCCTAAAGCACACGTTGTTTCAGGACTATCCTTCAAAAGACCACTATAGCTGCTTGGAGGACTGGCTATATAAATGTTGGCTCATTAATCTCTTTTTCCATATATAAAGGTAATGTGAGTTTTTTTTTAAATTTTTGCAAGGCAATGGGGGTTAAGTGGCTTGCCCAAGGCCACACAGCTAGGTAATTATTAAGTGTCTGAGGTCAGATTTGACCCCAGGTACTCCTGACTCCAGGGCCAGTGCTTTATCTACTGCACCACCTAGCCACTCCTATACTGTGAGTTCTAATGGAGAGAATCTAGTGCTATTTGCAGCAATCTCATAGTAATTTCCATGATTCCTCTGTAAAGGAGGGAGAAGGGAGTCCTCAGGATTACTTTCTTCCTTCACAGCAGTTTCCAACATCCTAATTTCTTTTCATGTTTGTTTCTTTGTTTTTATCAGTCTATTGGTTTTTCTTTGCTGCCCTTTCTGTAATTAGCTTTCACATCCTAAGGTTGATTATGTTGACAGGATTAAATCAGGGCTTCCTTCATTAGTTCTTTTTTCTTTCTTTTCCTTAACTTTTGTGCTAAATGCAATGCCCTGGGGCAGCTAGTTGGTGCAGTGGATAGAGCATAGGCCCTGGAGTCAGGACCTGAGTTCAAATACGACCTTGGGCAAGCCACTTAACCCCATTTGCCTTGCAAAATACTAAAAAAAAAAAACCATAAATGTGATGCCTTATAATTCTAGGCAGGGGTCAGAGTCTTATGATATGTAAAGCTGCCTTTGTCACACAGATCTTGCTGTTTAGGTGGGGTACACAAGAATAGCCCATTCAGTTTGATGAAGTAGGACTGTTCATGAACCTAGAATCCGGTTAATGTAGGTTCAGGTTCTCAAATTCCAAGTTCCAGGCACTGATCTAGCCTTGGATCAGGAAGTACTTGGGGAAAGTTTTGCCCTGCACTGAAGCATTAGCTACTAAAAGAATTGGTTGTAGGTGATGAGTCTCAATCTCATCCTAATTTTTTTCTACAGTAAACAATCAGCATGAAGGGATTGCTTTCCTTTTTTCCTCTTTTTATGGCTGCCATCTTTGTTGTTATTTAGTTTATTTTTGGCTGGATTGAGGTGGCAAGGAGAGAAATTTTTTTTAAATTTGTTTTTATTAAAGATATTGAGTTTTACAATTTTCCTCCCAATCTTGCTTCCTCCCCATCCCCCCCCAGAAAGCACTGTCAGTCTTTACTTTGTTTCCTTGATCCAAATTGGGTGTGATGAGACAGAAATCATATCCTTAAAGAAGAGAAGTCTAAGAGATAACAAGATCAGACAATAAGATAATCTGTTTTTTTCTAAATTAAGGGGAATAGTCCTTGCACTTTGTTCAAACTCCACATCTCCTTATCTGGATATAGATGGCACTCTCCTTTGCAGACAGCCCAATATTGTTCCTGATTGTTGCACTGATGGAATGAGCGAGTTGATCATCACCCCCATGTTGCTGTTTTTCTGGTTCTGCTCATCTCACTCAGCATCAGTTCATGCAAATCCCTCCGGGCTTCCCTGAAATCCCATCCCTCCTGGTTTCTAATAGAACAATAATGTTCCATGACATACATATACCAGTTTGCTAAGCCATTCCCCAATTGAAGGACATTTACTTGATTTCCAATTCTTTGCCACCACAAACATGGCTGCTATAAATATTTTTGTACCAGTAATGTTTTCACCCTTTTTCATCATCTCTTCAGGGTATAGACCCAGTAGTGGTATTGCTGGGTCAAAGGGTATGCACATTTTTGTTGCCCTTTGGGCATAGTTCCAAATAGCTCTCCAGAAGGGTTGGATGAGTTCACAGCTCCACCAACCGTGTAGTAGTGTCCCAGATTTCCCACAACCCTTCCAACAATGATCATTATCCTTCCTGGCAAGGAGAGAAATTTTAAGTGAGTCATTCCACAGTATTGGTCCCTCCTGTACAGAAATATTTTTTTAAAAATCAGGATTGGGGCAGCTAGATGATGCAATGGATAGAGCACCAGCTCTGGAGTCAGGAAGGACCTGAGATGAAACCCAGCTTCAGACACTTAATAATTACCTAGCTCAGTGACCTTGGGCAAGTCATTTAACCTCATTGCCTTGCAAAACCAAAAAAAAATGAATTAAAAAAATTAAGATCAATGAGTATGAACAGAAAGGCTAAAAGATAAATTGAAACATTATTTTATTCAGAATGGAAAGGCTCCCGAGTTTTACATTCTACATGTAATAAATCTAAATTAATATACTTTGCAAAGGAACCTCCTCCCTTGTTTCTTTTAAATACTGAAGCAAGGTTTAAATACATTTTAGATTTTTTCACTTTGATCATGAACTTAAAAACTTTATACTCATTGGCATGAATCATGATTTGTTCATAATTTAAAGGAATTAAAAAAAATAAACCTTAGTTTAAAAATGTTGATATAACAATTAAAATTTGGTATTACACTCCTTTACAATCTTGATTCAAGGGAACTTCCAGGGCCTAGTACAATTCCCTACACATAGTGGGCATTAAATAAATGCTTGTTAAAGCAGATTGGAAGAGTTAAACTGTTATTGTGACACTTTGGTTAACAAGTCTTTTGGGAAAACGACTCATCAGTGAAATCATAGGTGCTTTAAAAAAATTAAAATGGCACAGAATTTCCTGCATCTGTTAACATGATAATATCTATCTGTTCAGTTAAAGGTAGGGTTTGTTTTCATTCTCAATCTAATATTCTTGGTCTTTTTGTCCTGAGAAGAGACATATCCAAGCTATTTCTAGCACCCACGGCCTTCCTATTGTCATTACTCTACCTCTCAAAACAAGAATCTATAACTAGCTACCTTCATTTGTTCCTTGAAAGTGTTGTTCTAACCAGAATCTGCATTTTAAGTCTTTTTATCTCTAACTGCACAAATGTTTATCTAATTAGAAAATTTAAAGGCTCAGCAAGCATGTAAATTGAAGGGCATGGGGGTGAGGTGGGAGAGGACATTGAAATACCATTCCAGTCCTATTCTAAAGTAACCCAGGTGAAGCTAATGTAGTCTTTTGGTGATGACTTGGAGGCAGCAAAATCATCTCTCCATCACCATACAGGATCTTGTTCTCTTGAGTCAGGATGTGGCAGGATGTAGTCACTTTTGGGGAGAGGGGTCTCTTGCTCCATGTTGTCTCTTCAAGGTTTTGGAATCCCCCTCATCCATATCAGATGTGGACACCATACTCTTGCCTCTTTCCCTGAATATAGGTGTTGCACTAAGGCTACTTTCTCTGTCAAAAGACAGATTTCATATTTTACATTTTCTAGCAAATGAAATTATTTTAAATTATCCCTTTATCTCACATTCTGCCACACTTGTAGAATGTGAATATGAAGAGAGGTACCTCATATTATTTCCAGCTCAGGTAACAGAGTTTTAAATAAAATGAATGCATATGAAATTCCCTTTGTAAAGATGGCATGATGTATGGCTACAGGTTCAAATTAATTCATACAACATATATGGAATCTTCCAAAATAACTTTATGGTTCCTTATATTCACCTTTCCCTTTTTTTTAAGGGTTTTTGCAAGGCAAAGGGGGTTAAGTGGCTTGCCCAAGGCCACACAGCTAGGTAATTACTAAGTGTCCGAGACCGGATTTGAACTCGGGTACTCCTGACTCCAGGGCCAGTGCTCTATCCACTAGATAGTCACCTAACTGTCCCAACTTTTCACTTTTCAAAATGATCCCTAGACTTGATTCTGACAAGCCAATTTTTGACAAATCTCAAGTTATATAAGGAAATTCTCCAAAGAATTTTAAATGAATTTTTAAAAATGAATGATACTCAGCATCTTCAGGAGCAATGACTTATTAAAAACAAAACAAATAAGTTGACTAAACTCCAAAGAGTAGGAATCTCTATCCTATTATGTTACAGGATCAGTTGTGATGCATTAAAAATTCTCAGACAAAACAGGTCTTTACCATATTGATTCCCTTAAAAAAAACAAAAACTTTATCAATCATGTTTGTAAAATACCACTTCTATATAAAACATTTAATGGTACTAAGCACTTTATGTTTCATGAACTGAAACAACTGTCAATGCTCGAGATAAAACAGACTTTGTCTCAAGTATATAAGTGAATAAATTTTATTACAACAAAAATGTCTAATTCCCCTCACAAGCACACATATTTTACTCTCAAAAAATGTAGCAGTATCATCCCAAAGATGGCAATATGTGTGTGCATATATATTTGAGAATATAGTGTCGGGGCAGCTAGGTGGTGCAGTGTATAGAGCACTGGCCCTGGAGTCAGGAGTACCCGAGTTCAAATCCGGTCTCGGACACTTAATAATTACCTAGCTGTGTGGCCTTGGGCAAGCCACTTAGCCCCATTGCCTTGCAAAAATCTAAAAAAAAAAAAAATGTAAGTGTCATTCCTTATGCCAAGAAATAAAAATGAATAAGAATCAAATAGGTTGGAGGTTGGATGGTGCTATCCTTTACTTTGTGGCTCCTTTACATAACAGTGCTGTTCAGCAGAACAGGAAACAATTGAAGATATTGAACAGCATAGAGACTGAACAGCATTCTGGACTCTTCTACTTCCCTCTCAAGGCTTCTAGAAGCTCCTAAGCAATATTTCTGTCATAAAGGTCTGGTTTAGATTATTATATTACCAGTTTTGTTCTGATAACTTTTATTATTAGATGTTTTTCCTGCACTGTATTTCAACAGGTTATGCTCGGCAAAGTTTATATTTTAAAATGATTAAAGTTGTACTCCCAATTCTAAATTAGGAAATTGCTTTGAATTGCAGGAAATTGCTCATGTCCTTAATTAATGAGTCAGGTCTGTTGTACACAATTCACTGTGAGACATCACTATGGAAACCACAGGTTGTTGCAGGTGGTGATGTCAATGACTCAGTAGGTGGCATTTTCTTGCAAATCAGTAATAAACCAATGTCTTAATATGATGTTGAACAAGAACTATGCTAATAATTGTTTTATCTATTAGACATAAATAAAATGAATAATTTGCAAGGCATTTTTCAGTACTGATATTTATTGAGTTTTTTAGGATTATATGTATTATTTATGAATTTATGGAAAACTATACAAAGAATTATCTAAAAGACACATTCTGACTTTGAATAACTTTTAAGTTAAGACAACTCTGAGAATACACACAAAAAATATAAAAGATGAGTTGAAATACAAAGGTGCTTTTCCAAATCTAATTAAGAATGAGATAGCTTGATGTAACAGAAAAATTAGTGAACTGGAATTCTGAAGAACTGGATTCTGGTCTTGGTTCTGTCACTGTGGTACGATCTAGATCTAGGCAAATTACTTTACACCTCTGTAGATCTCAATTTCCCCATATATAACATAAGGGTATTGAGTGTGATGACTTTTAAAGCTTCTTTCAGCTCCAAGATGATGTAATTCTCTAAAATAAGGAAGAAAAAACTCATGGTCAATGTATTTTGTAAAATTTCTTTTTATTTTCATCACAAATGGATAAGTAGCACTGGGTAGAAAGATAATAATTACTTTGATCATTCAACTATACTGATAATGTCCGAAAGTCTAGCTTGCTCATTCTAACTGCACCCAAACTCCATTCCCATATTTCCAGATAGCTATTAAAAATTTATAGTGGCGGGGGGGGGGGGGCAACTAGGTGGCATAGTGGATAAAGCACCAGGCTTGGAGTCAGAAGTACCTGGGTTCAAATCTGGTGTCAGATACTTAATAATTACCTAGCTGTGTGGCTCTGGACAAGCCACTTAACCCCGTTTGCCTCGCAAAAACCTAAAAAAAAAAAATTTATAGTGGAATATCTTTCAATCAATCCCAGGTTCAAAATATTTAGAAAAGTACTCATCATTCTCCTACCAAAAGTCAGCTCCTGTTCAATAGCACTACCTATATACGCAATACACTAAGGATGGAAATTTTTGAGTCAATTTTGAAAGACACAAGTTCCTCAGCTTTATTAATTTTTCTCCCGTCCTACTGTAGTCAATATAATTCAGCAGAAGCTTCCATCAGCTTTCACCCTTGTGGCCAGTGGCCTTCAATTTTCTACCATTATTCAAATTGGAATCCTAGCTTTGAGGGTCTTTAATAATTTGGCATTATCCTATCAAACTTATTTTCCATATTTCCCAATATTCTCCAGTAGTTATCTTAAAAGCCATATAACTTAAGGCAGGGTTGAGAGAAAAAATATGCTACTAGGTCTGTTTTAAAACTAAAGATTTTGAGTAGAGTAAAATGTCACTTCAAAGGCTTTGCTACAACAAGGTATCTCACATGCAACTATTAAGGTCTAAAAAAATTTCACTACCAGATGTGACATCAGAAATAACTTTGTTCTACAATCCTCTGACCATTACTCTTGAGTAAGGCACAAAACAAGAAAACTAAGCTAACTTGGACATTGAAACAGGATGTTTGGAGCAATACAAATAGAGGGATTCCTTTTAGATGGGGAGGTTTTCCTGATACTCCTGTTTGCATTTGGCCTAATACAGGAGAACCAAGTATATAAAGAATTCCTGTTTTCCAAACTTCGATAGTAGGATGGGCAGTTTATTGAACTGATCCATTAGTATGTATGTTCTGGAGAGACACTGTAGGCAAAGGGGGAGAGGAACAAACATCTATAGAGTGTCTACTGTGGGTCAGGCACTGTGATAAGCACTTTACAGATATGATAGCATCTGATCTTCACACAAAAATCCAATGGAGTCATTATTCCCACTGTTTCACTGAGGAAACTGAGGCAAAAAGCAGGTAATGACTTGCTCAGGTCACAAATCTAGTAAGCAATGAGGCTAGATCTGAATCCAGTCTTACTGAAATGATCACTATATCCATTGTTCCACCTATTTGCATCAAAAGAATTCAAAGAATGAATGTTTTGGGGGCAACTACATGGTGCAGTGGATAGAGCACAGGCCCTGGAGTCAGGAGGATCTGAGTTCAAAGATAGCCTCAGACACTTAATAATTACTTAACTGTGTGACCTTGGGCAAGTCACTTAACCCCATTACCTTGCCAAAAAAAAAAAAATGAATGAATGTGTCTACATTTCAGAAGGTCAAAGAGGAAAGCACTGAAGGCTTTAAGGAATAGTTCTGGTATTTTTCAGGTAAAACCCCTAGGTTGTTGAAACAAAAATCCCCTTTTCTTAACACCAATATTCTTTTATTGATATTATGGCTGCAAAAAAAATAGGCTGCAACACATTACCAATGACAAATGATGCAAAAGAAAGAAACAGTGTAAAATCTAAAAATGATGGATAACTAACAAAGGGGAGAAGCCTATCATATAGCAAAAATAAGGTACAACAGATAGTCTACACATAAAATAGGCTCCAAGATAATCATTAAGAAATCTAAGACCTTGGGTGGCCAGGTGGCGCAGTGGATAGAGCACTGGCCTTGGAGTCAGGAGTACCTGAGTTCAAATCTGGCCTCAGACACTTAATAATTGTGGCCTTGGGCAAGCCACTTAACCCCATTGCCTTGAAAAATCTAAAAAAAAAAAAAAAAAAAAAAAAAAATCTAAGACCTGGGGGTGGCTAGGTGGCACAGTGGATAGAGCACTGGCCTTGGAGTCAGGAATATCTGAGTTCAAATTCGACCTCAGACACTTAATACTTACACCTTGCTGTGTGGCCTTGGTCAAGCCACTTAACCCCATTGCCTTGAAAAAAAATCTAAAAAAATAAAAAAAAATAAGAAATCTAAGACCTGGAAAAAGGTTTCAACCATTTTGGGTAAGATTTCCTATGAAGGACAAATAAATAGGAATGGGAAAGAATTCAAGAGGATGGAGAAGCAGAGAAGTTGTAGTTAACAATGTGGAAGAGGATACTCATATCACTGAGAGTTCAGATTCATTAATATATTTAATATTACACAATTTTTGCCTTTAGTTCTATGTTGGCTAATAATAGTGGTAATGAAAACATTAATAATAGCATTTGTTTAGCATTTTAATACTCAAAAGTTTGGGAGGTAGATGTTACTAGTACTCCTATAACTGAGGCAGAGAAAAGTGACCTGCCCAGGGTCACATAGTATCTGAGGCAAAACATGAACTCAGGTCTCCTAAATTCAGATGTCCTTCATATCCTATGCTCATTTCTTCCTCTGTACTTCCAAGGGACAACTAAGTGACCCAGTGGTTAGAGCACAAGTCCTAGAGTCAGGAGAACCTGAGTTCAAATCCAGCCTCAGACACTTAATAATTACGTAACTGTGTGACCCTTGGGCAAGTCACTTAATCCCATTGCCCTGCAAAAAAAGAAGAAAAGAAAAGAAAAAGAAAATGTTTCCCATTCCTCGAGGGCCTAAAATCTGAAACTAAAAAATTTTCAAAAGAACTGGTGGAAAAAAAGGACTTAATGACACCAATGAGTTTAAATGTTATCTGAAACCAATCAAGCACTTTAATGCTAAACTTTCCTTATTATCAATTAAAAATATTATTAGGTTAATAATCATGAAGATTACAAAAAGTCAAATACCTGTATCAAGTGTTATAAATATAAAATATAATACAAAATAAATATAAGTAAAATATATAAATTAGTATATGAAAATATTCTAAAGTTTATAAACTAGTATTATAAACACTAGTCTCATAAAAAGAATCATCATTGGGGAAGCTAGATGGCACAGTGGTTAGAGAACTGGTCCTGGAGCCAGGAGGACCTGAGTTCAAATCCAACCTCAGACATTTAATGATCGCCTAGCTGTGTGACCTTGGGCAAGTCACTTAACCCCACTGTCTTAAATAAAATTAAAAAAAAAACCCATCATTAATTAACAGCAAAAAAACAAAACAAAACAGAAGTTTGGCTTAAACTGTATCACAAGAAGACAAATACACTATGTAAAATATGTAGATTAATACAATGCTAGGAGAAAAGTAATAATTTTTCATATTTTCTATCTCTGACACCAAAGTTCATTTGCAAACACTGTACTTCTTACTGAAAGGTAGTGATTGTGGGGTGAAATACTAGTTATATAGCAAACTGCCTATAAGGTTACTCAAAATAAAAACACACCAAATTAAGGTGATTTAAAAAAAACAGCTTCAAGGGAAGTCCTCTTATATGCAATTAAAATTGTTCTGCTTTTAAATGAGCCTGTATTGGTATTTTTAGAACATATCACACTAAACATAACAAATATTTACATACCTAAAATCAAAATGTTATTTCACAACAGCCACTATGTGCTTCTTCTTCTCTGGCACAAATGGTATAGATCCAGGTTTGCTATGTTTGATACGATTCATTTCCCTAGGAGGAAAAAAAAGATACAAATGTACATGATATTATAAGAAAATTATCTAACCAAATTAACATTCTTTCACTGGAAAGTTACCTGACCTGCCCTCCAAAATCAAAAGCCAGAATATATCAAAGTAACTAACATTTTAATATCCTATTGTGCTCAAAATTAGGACTCATTATTTATAAATAGAAAGGTTCCAATCTGAAGATCTTAGATACTTTTAAAATCTCCAACCCCAAGTCCCAAGTTCACCAAGCAACACAATCTACTCATGTGATTCTTTTAGGTAACTCTTTACAAAAAAAGATACAGTATCCCCATATAAACCTTGTACTTTTAGCAACTGAAAAGAATTACAAACCACAAGTATTTTTCAGGAAAAAGGTTCGCTTTGATCAAATGATCTAAAATTGAAAGGAGTAAACTATACTTCAGCTTACCTCAAATATCAAAAGGATATGGAAAAAAGAATGGCATCTTTAGGTTAAAAGTTTTCTTCTCTTTTAACTGTAAGAAATCTTTTGAACATTCTTACTAAGAAAAATATCCCAACTCAAATTAGATTAGAAAGGATTTACTATTTTTTCATTTGTAACCAGAGCTTGAATAACATGAGCAGAAGCAATGGATTTTTTGTGAAACAGCTGCCTCTGAATTTTTTTGCCAACATTGAACTTGGGTATATATTCTTAGGAATTATGAGTTTTTTCATAACTCTAAGGGACACTAATGTTTCCAATGTAACAAGCACTGGAGAGTAACTGAGTTTAGAATAATTGTACCTTTCCTTTCTTTCTGAACCAAAAGAAGCACTAATGTGAAATAGCACATAAAACTGCCAAACTGAAAGACAATAATTGCATTATTTATATGCCTTCTCTTGTTTGAGGGAGGGGGAAGGATACCAACAGCACAATGTCAAACATACTTCCTTTGGCGAGATTCTTTCATGATGCGCTGCTCCTTAATCTGGCTATATATGGTCTTAGGTAAATGACGATGTCGAGCTATGCGACTTATCTGAGGATGATACTTAAACTTTTCCTTCAACTTCTGGTTATAATTTAAAGCTGCTTTCTCTCGTGATGTAAGCTTAAAAAAAAAACAGTGCCAAGAGCAGTTAATTTGTTCGGTTTATTTTATCATACTGACAGTCAAGACACATCTTTTACTTAGAAAACAATCCAAACAAAATTCTTTATAAATTTCAACTCAAATTACCAGTACAACTAGCTTTGTGCTCTTAATGAAGCATTGTTATAAACTATATTTCTTGAAAACAAAATCATTCCTTTATTAATTTACATGAATTTTAGGAATATGCTCCTAAAGAAAAAAAAATTGAGTCCAATAATTTAAAACATAAAAATGCTAAACACTGCAATTACATCTTTAAAAGTAGCTACTAATTAATACACCATTCAAGTTTAGTATCAAGCTAAAAATATAGTACTCTATAATGCAAGATTAAATTAACTCGAGTATTTCTTTGGTAAAAAATAATAAACATCTGGCAAAATAAAAGTCAAATCAGTAATAAAGACACTGGAAAATGAATGGGGTTTCTTACCACACCCAATTTTTCAGAAGCATTGGCTTTCCAGAGTCGAATGTTCATTTCATCAGATCCACACAAAATGTATTTGTTATCAGATGTCCATTTCACAGAGATCACATGTTGCATTCTTTTTGTGTGATAAACTTCTCTATCAAAAGAAAATTCATCAAAACCTTTAGAACTCTATGGATCTTTTCTTTCTTTCCTTCCTTTCTTTCTCTTTCTCTCTTCCTTCCTTCCTTTCTTTTTTAGGTTTTTGCAAGGCAAATGGAGTTAAGTGGCTTGCCCAAGGCCACACAGCTAGGTAATTATTAAGTGTCTGAGATCGGATTTGAACCCAGGTACTCCTGACTCCAGGGCCGGTGCTTTATCCACTGCGCCACCTAGCCACCCCTGGATCTTTTCTTTAATATCTTAGTACTACTTTTCAAGTATCAGATACTTTTAAGGAATACGAAGTACTATCTGAGATTGCAGCATCCTAAATCTTTATATATATAAGTTTTTAGAATAATTCATGGTTAAATAAGTAAAAGCATATCCTTGGAGAATTTAGAAAAACAAATTATGTTTACTAAGAACAAAAATATCAATCTTTTTTTTGTTATATTAAAGAAACAAAGGGAATGAATAGGTGGTCCTAGTTTCCTGTATTCAGTAATGCTTTCTAATTTGTGTTATGAAATATTTGATTCTATCAAACTGGCTTAAAATTGAAATGTGTTGATTTATATGTGTGGGAAAAAAGGTGAGAGTCACAAAAGCACCTAGTAGATTGAGGTAAGAATTACTCAGTAATTCAGTAAATATCATACTTATTTGGAAATGTTGTGAAACACATGACCAAAAAAATTCACAGAAAATACTATATTGGGAAGTGACATACATAGCATTAAGAGGAAAATTTAAACAAATCCAAAAGAGTTACAAAAGGGGGAGTCTAATGGAGAAGAGGAGAAGGGAAGGAAGAGAGAGGAAAAGTCCAAAGAGAAAATAATCAAGACTAAAAGTACAAAATGGAAAGGGTATAAATAAGATTTCCACAAGAAAGGAAATCTATTGTAAAACCACATCCTGACATAAACCTCTTCCTTAATCCTCTGAAACACAGGCACAAACTCATTATTTTATATGCAAAAACCAAGAGAGATAAGAAAGAGCAGTGGAGAATAAAGTACTTTGGACCAAGAAAGATTTGGATTCAAACTTCCAAGTGTGGCACCAACAATGGGCAAATCATTTTACTTCTGAGACTCAGTTCCCTCATTTGTGAAATGGGAAAAATCTTTATCTACTGAAGATAAATAAAATAAGCATTTTGTAAACCTAAAAGTAAAATATTTGTCAACTACAATGAAATAAGTTCCAGGTTCACATAAAAGACCCAAGGAAATCCCCACATGAGAGAGAGAGAGAGAAAGAAAGAGAAAGAGAGAGAGAGAGAGAGAGAGAGAGAGAGAGAGAGAGAGAGGCTGAGACTACAAATGCCCCTAAGGCAGTGTCAGTTTCATACAAATAGACACTAAATTCCAAGACAGGAGTTCTTAAAAAAGGCAGACACTTTCCCCCAATAGCAAAAAGATAGAGGGAGGTTTAAAATGGCAGGAAATTAAACCATTCTTTAAAAATAATGCAAAATACTTACACATAATCAATCATGATACTAGTCCAGATTTTCTGGATTTAGTAAACTCTAGAAGAGAAATTTTCTCTCCTAAGGCAGCTGGTTTGTAGCTTATATCTTTAGAGTCCCTGAGGAACTAAGAAATTAAATGATTTACTCAGGGTAACAAAGTCCCTAAGTTCCTAAGAGGAAGGACTTGACAGTCAAATACAAATTTTTTGACTAAGAAGTAAGCCAATTTAAACTTTATGATACAAAATTTCAAAATTCTCAATCTGCATGTTTCTTATACTTGAATGTCTACTAATTCAAGATATTATATACAAGGCAACAAGACTTAAAATATTATAAAGTTCATAAGCATATTTAGAAAGGGAATCAAAAAACTAAACAGGTTTTCTATATACAGTTAAAAAGTTGTTTGCTTAATAAAATTCTGAATGACTTGAAATGAAAGCATTGATTCTATGTAGCATTTAAAAGCATTTATTTACTCACTGTTTAATGAAAAATCTAGTTCCTCTAATGATTTTGTGTTTATTTCAAAGAAGAGGCTTATTTTCTTATTTGTTTTTAAAAAAGTTATTACAAGGTATTACCACAGGATAAAGATTTTAGGGGTTGAAAGGGACTGGTGAGATCCAGGGGTATGAAATCTGTGGCCTATTAACAAATCTGCTTTTAATCACAGTACACATTACTCTGATTAGCAAAATGGTTCAGATGACCTTGGGATAATATATAAGAAAAGTTAATTTAAAAAATAACTTTTTCCCAAGAATGGTTGCTCAAACACCCTTCCCCTATAGAGTTCTAAAGGGAATTTAAAAAACAATAGCAATGTTTCAGTGACAACAAAAGCAATAGAAATACTTAAGATTGTTAAAGGAATAAAACAGAAGGAAGCAATGCTTTTTTGGTTTGCTTTTATATATGTATTAAGGGGAAAACAATCACTTTTTTATGTGTTATTTACATGTTCTATTAAAGTTCAAGGTCTTCTATTGTCACAACTGACATTTCAAACTCCCCCTCCTCCCCATCACACCCATACAAGTGAATATCTATACATTTAGACACACACACAACCTGAAGCCCAGAAAAATGAAATGATTTCTCCAATGTCACTATCCAGGAGAAATGGGGTCATCTCAATAGAAAACTATGGAAAACTGAAACTTGAGTCCAAGCAGAAAAACATAAGATAGATAAAGTCAATGAGGAAATCCTTCACCGCTGATGACACAGAAATTTAGCCTATTGAAGACATGAGGCCTTCAAAAGTATTAGGATACAAGATACAAAAACAGGTCTATTGTGGAAAAAATGAATTTAAAAAGAAAGCTTGATTTTTAAATTTCTATTAAATCAAATTGAAAATTTTTTTTAAGGGCACACACAGGTGTGTAAGATGAAGATAAAGAGAATAACTGGGAGGGAAAGACTCTGTAACAATTGACTCTGATGTCAGATATTTAAGATACTTAAGAAATTAACATAAAATTCAAGAGCCATTCCACAATGGCTAAATGATCAAAGGATTCATGAACAAAGACTTCTGGTCAAGGTAGTTGCCAGAATGGAAAATGCTATCTAGCTTCCCAACACCTACTCTGGAGAAAACCTGAGGGTCCCCCAGATGGAATTATCTTCAAGGAAACTAATAAGGAATTAGAATGACTTCTTTCACCCCAGAACCACATAAGTAGTCAACAGCCTCCAGCAATAGGAAAGATGACTGACTGGGAAAGTTAGTTATTAGCTTAGCAAACCACAATCTCCCAGCAAGAACTAGAGAAGGATCAAAGATACTAGCCTGCAAGGTCTTCTTTCTGAAAGCATCAAGAATAGAGGGCTCCTCCAATAAAGCAGAAAGAAACAGCAGTGACCAATATAAGTACAGTTTGGACAAGGGCATTCTAGGTCCCAAGTACCTTGTCCTAAAACACCATTAGAGTTCTAAAGATTTAAGGAAATCTAACTTCAGGAAGAGAAAGCAAGCCAGTATGGGAACCAGGATGAGAACCAGCAAGATTGGCAATCCTATCTAAAAAAATGTAGCCGTTGAACCTGGCACAAAGTCCCAATTCAGGAATTAAAGTTGGAGTGGTGAGTTAAACCAAAAACACCAGTCAGAATTTTAAAAAATTACTATAAATCCAGAGAACCCTCAAAATGGACAAGAAAATGAACAATTTTAAAGTATCTCAAAAATTCATTTCTTACAAGGATTACATGAAAATCTAAAGGAAATAAAGCAAGAGATGAAGACTGAAAAACTCGTGCAAAGAACTAGAAGAATAAGTAACTTACAAAAGAAAGTTTAAATAACCGTTATCCAAGAAACAAACTCACTGAAAACAAAATACTAAATTGAAATCAATGATTCCACAAGACAGCAAAAAATATTAGAATAAAAACAAAAGATTAAAAAAAGCATAAACTATCTGATATTAAAAAAACTGACATGGAAAATAGGTCAAGGAGAGAATTTAAGAATCATTGTGACTCCCTGAAAAGTATGACTTTAAAAAAAACGCATGAATATAATTCAAAGAAATCACAAATGAAAACTGGTCAAATTATTATCCTGAAAACAGAAAAAAAATCTACTGACCACCTCTTGAAAGTAAACCACAAAAGAAATCTCAGGAATTATTGGCATCGTCAAAATACAGAGCACATCAAAGAAAATAATACTGCAAATATCCAGAAAGAACAGTTCAAGTACTTCAAGAAGAATAAGGATCATTTAAGATACATCAGTTTCCACAATAAATGAGGAGAGATGGTGGAATATTTAAAAGGCAAAAAAGATCTATGTTTACAACCAAAAATAACATACTACAAAGTTAATTGTAATTGCATGGGAGAAAAACTTACCTGACAAAAAGAGTAAGAACCTTGAAAAACAAAGATGAGTTCAAATAAACTTAGGTAAATTTATTAAGAGTAATTGGAAGTAGCTGTGCAAAGATGTAACATTAACAAATGTAGTAGAAGAAAACAACAAGTGCTTTATCAAAACCTTAATTTCTTCAAAAAATACTAAGAATTAAGGATCTGGGGAGGTAGGTACTGGTTCTATTCTGAGGATTTGTGTGTTAAAAGAGTGTATGGGGGCAGCTAGGTGGCGTAATGGATAAAGCAGAGCCCTGGAGTCAGGAATACCTGGGTTCAAATCCGGTCTCAGACACTTAATAATTACCTAGCTGTGTGGCCTTGGGCAAGCCACTTAACCCCGTTTGCCTTGCAAAAACCTAAAAAAAAGTATATGAAGAAAGGAAAAGGTGAGTTGCATGAGGAGTACATGAACCTTTTATTTGAAAGGAGAACTGAACATACAAACAGTATGGGGGGGTACAGAAATATAGCAAATTCAACAGAAAAACAAGCAAAGAAGGAGAGTTGGAGTTTAAAAAGTATCAAGGCAATAAGAATCACAAGCAAAACAGATTCCTTGATCTTGAATGAAAATAAGTTAAAATGTGTTTTACTTTTAGAGAGAGAGAGAGAGAGAGAGAGAGAGAGAGAGAGAGAGAGAGAAGAGGCAGCTAGGTGGCACAGTGGATAGAGTACCAGTCCTGGAGTCTAGAGAACCTGAATGCAAATCTGGTCTCATACACTTAATAATTACCTAGTTGTGTGAACTTGGACAAGTCACTTAACCCATTGCCTTGGAAAAACCAAGACAAAAAAAGAAAAAAAAAAGAAAAGAATAAAAGAACCAGATTCCGAGGCAATGTATACCAGTTATGGAATGGCTGAACAAACTGTGGCATATAAATGCAAATGTGACATTACTGGGGTATAAGAAATGTATACCCTATACCAAAATAAGATCCAAAAGGTTACAGGAAGACCAATTAAGAGAACAAGAAATACTCTGTTGGATTTAAGGAGAGAAATATATGACCAAATATGAATCAGAGAACATTACTAAACTGCAAAATGGATGATTTCAACTATATTAATATATTTTGCACAAATAAAACCAATGCAGTTCAGATTAGAAAGAATGCAAAAAAGCTGGAAAACAATTTTCACAGTGTTTCTGATAAAGGATTCTTTCTAAAATATATAGAGAACTGAATCAAATTTTTAAAATTAAGTTATTCTACAATTGATAAATGATCAGAAGAATATAAAACAGTATTCAGAAGAAATTGAAGCTATTTATAGTTATATGATTAGAGAAATGCAAATTGTAACTCTGAGATACCACTTCACACCTATCAGGATTGCTAAAATGACAAAAAAGAAAAATGTTGGAGAGGCGGAGGGAAAATTAGGACACTAATGTGCTGTTGGTGGAGTTGTGAACTGATCCAACCATTCTGGAAAGCAATTTGGAGCTATGCCCAAAGGGCAATAAAAATATGAATGTCTTTTGATCCAGCAACACCATTAATACGTCTATCCCAAAAAAGGTTATTAAAAAAAGGAAAAATCCCACATGTTCAAAAATATTCATAGCAGCAATTTTTATAGTGGCAAAAAATTGGAAATTGAAGGGATGCTCATCAGTTGGGGAATGGCTGAACAAATTATGGTATATGAATGTGATGGATTACTATTGTTCTGTAAGAAATCATGAGCAGCCAGACTTTAGAGAAGCCTGGAAAGACTTTCATGAGCTGATGTTGAATAAAGTGAGCATTGTACACATTAATAACATTGTGAGATGACCAACTAAGATGAATGAAGCTCCTCCTAGCAGTTCAGCTACTAAGGACAATCCTCAGAGATCTGATATAGAAAATGCCATCTAGAAACTATGGAATCTAAATGCAAAGCAAAGCATACTATGTTCACACTTTTTAAAACTTCTTTCATTTTTCCCCTCATGTCCCACCCCCCCTTAGTTCTAATTCCTCTTTCACAACATGGCTAATATGGAAATATGTAAACCATGATTGTAACTATACAATTTTTACCATATTGTTTGCCCACCATGGGGAAGGGGGAGGGTGGTAGAAAAATTATGGAACTCACAAACTTGCAAAATGGGTTGTAAATAAATTACCTTTGAATGAAACCTGAAAAATAAAATTAATTAAAATGGGGGAGATGATGAGATAGTTGCAAAGAATCCTAGATAGCAGGAAACAGAGTGAGCAGAACTAGAATAATTTATACAAGGAAGCTTTGTAAAGAAAAATAGCTCTGAAAGGGTTAACAAAATTGCTCAATTCAACCAACAATGCCTCCAGAGGCCCTATAATGAAACATAATAACCATATTTTAGTATAGGAATGATGGACACCAGGTGAAGAATAAAAGAAACATTTTGGGACATGACCACCTCATGAATTTATCTTACTTGACCATACTTATTTGTTGCAATACAGAGAAAAGAGAAAGCGGTTCAAAAGAAAAATATAGTCATACAGGGCACTTTTAATGACAAGGAGTAGAATTTATTAAATACTTAAAAATTAAGCATGAAATGAAGATTCATGGTTTCATATGCAATCCTATCTTCTGCTATTTTTATGTAGGAATGCTCAGGGCAGGGATGAGGGTGGTTACTTCACAGATCTGAAACATGAAACACAAGTGTACTGCCACTTTCTTAGGAAAGGACTTCTTAGAATCTATTACTCCTTTTCTGAAGGAGCTACATGGAACTAACTTGATACAAAACTAAACTGGAAGAGCTGCCAGAAGATCTAGCTCTTCTATTCTCTCTGCAAGGTGCTGTGTGACACTGAATAGACACTAGCCACAGGGAACTTACCATGGCCAACAATTGAGTGAGATATGCACACACTAGAAAGAATAATATGGAACAAGCAACTTCATGAAGCCAAATTTAAAAACCCCCAAAACTTTTACACAAATGGTTCAATTTAAATGTACACACTAGAAAAATAACCAGATATTTTAAAAACACACACCAATATATTCTTGCTGAGAAAACAAGGAAACAAACTATGGAAGAATCAAAACTTTAAAGGTCTTTAAAACTGGGGAGGAGGATAGGAACCTGACAAATAACCTCTTTAAGTCCTCTACAGCCTTAAAGGAGCTATGAAAAAAAATTTGCTTTCTTCAGAAGTTGTTTTTGTAATCTTTCCCCCCAAATCAAATGAAAATGACATGAGAGATATAACATTTCAACTCTTTTGATGTTAAACACTTCCAATTCCTCCAAAATTGTTCACTAAAGGGCAGCTAGGTGGCACAGTGGATAGAGCACTGGCCCTGGAGTCAGGAGGACCTGAGTTCAAACAGTTAATAATTACCTAGCTGTGTGACCTTGGGCAAGTCACTTAACCCATTGCCTTGCAAAAACAAAACAATACTGTTTACTATTACTAAATAGAAATATTTCATTAAAAAATTTTCAAGCAAAAAATGAAGATAAAGAAAGAATAATTCATATATGACTGAGATAAAATGCTATTGTTATGGGAAATGATGAACAGGATGCTCTCAGTAAAAAATTTACAGGCACAGATGCAACGAGAAATGTACCTCATACAAAGCAACAGCAATATTGTAGGATGATCAGCTGTAAATGACCTACTTTTTCTCAGCAATGTGGAGATCCAGGAAAACTCTGAAGGACTTATAATAAAGAATGCTATCCATCGCAAGGATAAAGGCGATACAAGATTGAAGCATTGTGTGTGTATGGGGGGGGGGCAGCTATGTTTACTTTTACAACATGACTATTATAGTGATGCTAAAATAAATTTTTTTTAAAAAGGACCATTTAGAATTCCTTTAATAGTGAGAGCAGTTATAAAATACCTACCAATATATGTATTTTAACTCCTACAGTGAGAACTTATTTATCCAGTATCTTCATAATTAAAGAGGATAAAAAGTTTTATTATGCAATGATGCTTAATAATAATTTGGGATTTAAAAAAATTCCCTGGGATAGCAAACCAAATATTTATGCCACCAAATCATATATTTTACTTAAGGAAAGAAACTGATTTGGAGCTTGTGTGTAGAAAGGAAAAAAAAGATAATAGGACAGTATTTTTAAAGCTTAAAGTACATAATAATGATCATATTCTAAACAAAAGCTAATAAAACTATTGGAAATAAAAACATGATAAAGGTCTTCCCTGAGAGAAAAACAAACAATTTATTGACAAGTACTTACCTGCTATGAATTTTGTCTACAGGGAAAATTCGAATGGATTTGTCAAAACTAGCAGACACAAATTCTTTTCCAGTAGGTGAATAATCCACATCAAGGACTGCAGATACATGATCCATATGTACCTTTACAGGTTCATCAAGAGAACGCATATCAAATGTATATAAACTGCAAAAGATTTAAAAAAATTATATAAGGTTTCCAAAAATGATACTGTCACATTAATCAATTTCTAAAAAGATCTAATACACACACACACACACACACACTCTTTTTTTTTTTTTTTAGGTTTTTGCAAGGCAATGGGGTTAAGTGGCTTGCCCGAGGCCACACAGCTAGGTATTATTAAGTGTCTGAGGCCAGATTTGAACTTAGGTACTCCTGACTCCAGGGCCAGTGCTCTATCCACTGCGCCATCTAGCTGCCCCTATATACTACTTCTTAAGGGCATTATTTAACCACCATTCCTTATATTCTACATACTGATGTGATTAATCTGTTTAAAAAAAAAAAGGATGTTAGGGGGAGGGAGGAAATAAGGTGAGAGAGATGAAAAAAAGTATTTTTTTGCAAAATTTACATCACCGATTAGAAAATATCCACCTATCAATATTGGTAAAAATATTATTTTCATAGAATCTTTAAGAGTGGGAAGTGACTTCAGGACCCATCTAGTGTAACCCATATTTTCCCAGAATACTTTCTCTATCAGTAACATAAAAAAACCTGCTCATGAATGTCTAATAAAAAAAATTCAATTTTAGGAAAGTTCTAACAAAGCTAAATTTGCTTCTTTCAAACATCTACTCATTGCATCTGGTTCTATCCTCTGGGGCCAAGTTCAACAACTATAATAATCTCCTTTATACAATGTAACCTAGAATAGGACTAATTCTCTGTTCTGATATATCACAATATTAACTCATAATAAAAATATTTGGCTGTATTATTCAGATTCAAAACTACCAGTTAACCCAAAGCCCTGTAATCAGATACCTAAGCAATAATAAAATAATCCCTATTTCAAGGACTTCAAAACTCTAGGAGCCAGATTCAGAGATCCCAGAAACTGGAACAAGAAAGGGTCTATGTTGAAAGGGCCTCAGAGCCATTAAAGATTAGAGCATGCTTAATTTGCTAGAGACTAACAAGATCATCAAATTTTACTGATTCAGATGCACAAGATTATCTATCTTCTTTGATATTTGAAAGATTACATCAGACTTTATCATTCCCATTGCTAATATATGTGAGGATATATGTGTGTGTGTGCATAGATAGACAGATACAGACAACTAGATTTGTAGAGCACTTTACATCCATTATCTCACCAAAATCTCTAAAGGTTAGGAATTACTGCTACCCAAGGCTACCAAATCCCCACTCCATATTCTTTTTGTTTTCTTTTGTTTTTGCAAGGCAATGGGGTTTAAGTGACTTGCCCAAGGTCACACAGCTAAGTAATTATTGTCTGAGGCTAAATGTGAGCTCAGGTTCTCTTGATTCCAGGGCTGGTGCTCTAGTCAATGTGCCACCTAAGCTGTGCCCCCCCCCCAATATTCTTTTAATCCCTATCATTTAGAATTGACTCTGGAACCTGTGTAAAAATAGCAATAAATTCCCTACACATGCAGAGTTGCTACTAGCAAAATAAAATCTATACAAATGTTTTCCATGAAAACTATTTTAATACTGATTTTCCTAAAGCACAGGTATGACTATGTAATCGCCCTAACTCAATAAATTCAAGGAACTTCCTATTATCTCTAGTTTCAAAGATATAATCTTGTTTAGCATTTAAAGTCCTTCAAATTCTGGTCCCTTCCTACCCTTATATTTGACTTTCTACAAACCAGATAATGGACTTTTTTTTTTAAAAAGATGTTCTTCATAAAGACACTCCATCTCTTAACCATGTACCTTTTTCACTGACTGGCTCCCAGGTCTAGAATGCTCTCTGTTCTTATCTCTAGCCCTGGCTTCTTTCAGGATTCAGATTAAATTACTTCTTCCAAAGGTTTTTCCCAATCCCCACTATTCTACTTCCAATGCCCTCCCTTTGATATTATATTCCATTTACTTCCCAAATCTCTTATTATTTGCACTTTGCTACTTCCAAGCAACTTGACAACAGTGTTCTTAACTTTCCTTGCATCCCCAGTGATTACTACAATGCCTGGCAGATAGAAATAGCTTAATACGTGCTTATTGACTAATTCAAGTATACCCCCCCCCGCCCCCAGACAAGGAAAATAAATGTGATGCTTTGAAAAACAAAGATTCTTGCCAAAGGAAAAAAAAATCAGTATTTCTCCATGGTAAGGTTTAAGAAACTTGGTCAAGAATTAATTCTTTTACTGACTTTGATGGGATCAATGATGTCTAATTTCAAGCATCAGGCAACAATTGTTTAATGAATTTGGTTTCATACTGTTAAATTAATTGTTCAGTTTGGATGGAATTCACAAGATATTCAAAACATGCTGACCAATTTGTAAGATATAGTTAGTTAGAACCTTGACTAAATCTCCCACATGTTTTAGAAGACCCATCTTTTACTTCCATCATTTAGTACGACTAGGAGCTATATTTACAAAATCTCAAGTTAAAAACTTTTAGGATTAGTAATGTATAATGGGCAGAACAAAGTACTAAAAGAACATTCAACCTAGCATGTAGTTTTCACTCATTCATTAAAATGTATTAAAAAAAATAAAATGTGTTAGAATCTACAATTTCTTTTACCAAATTTCTTCCATATTTAAGAAAATTGAAAAATCTTTTCAACATAACGTAATTGCTAATGCTATAGTTCTTGAAATCTGTGCTAATTATTAGCATAAATGGAAACTTCATAATTTGATTTTAGAAATCACTTGTCTAATAAGGTTTTTTCCCCTAAAATCCAGCCAAACTGGACTACTAATTGATTCATAATCCTATCCTGACTCCATACAACTGACCATGATATCTCTCTTCCAGTCTCTACCTTCTGGAATGAACAGTTCTTTACATAATTTCAACAAAATTCAACTTCTGTCACCTCTTCCTTAGACCTTTTCTTCCCTCTCCCATCAGAACCTCTTCACCCTTGCTGCCCACACCAAAGACCAGGCCTTGGAAGAATTTCTCCATTTTCTGACTAGTGACTGCCTGTTTCAGACAATTAGCTCTGGAAACCTAAAGATATGCTTTACTTCACTTCCTCTACCCACTTCTTTCAATTTCTCTAAAGATGAAAGCAAGTCTGCTCTACTTTCAGAACCAAAGTGCCTCCAGGCACCCAACCTTGGATGTATTATTATTACTCTCAGAAGCTAAGCTCTTCCATGGCAGGACTGGTTTTGCTTTTGACTTTGTCCCCAGCACTCTTACAAATTCACTGATCTTCCTAGCTGAGGACAATCCTTCAACAAGTTTCAAAGTCTATCTATTAAGTGAGAGGGCAAAATCTATGAACTTCATAGAATCTAACTTGTATCATGAATATCTCATTTCCTACTTGATATTAAGTGCCTTAAGGGCAGTAACTATATTCTTTAGGTATAATCAGTCCCTAACAACATGCCTTATAAAAAGTGGGCATTTAATATAGCTTCTTCCAACTAAGCATTAGTTATTTCAGTGATATGACTATAAACATTTCTTTAAAAAAGTGAAATAGGCCTTGATGGACTCATTCATTCCATCAGTGCAACAATCAGGGACAATTTGAGGCTCTCTGCAATACCATCTGTATCCAGAGAAAGAATTGTGGAGTTTGAACAAAGACCAAGGACTATTATATTTAATTTAGGAAAAAAAACTGATTATCTTATTGTCTGATCTTGCTATCTCTTACACTTTATGTTTCTTCCTTAAGGATATGATTTCTCTCTCATCACATTCAATTTATATCAATGTATACCATGGAAACAATGTAAAGACTAGCAAACTGCCTTCTGTGGGGGGAGGGAAGATTGAGAGAAGAATTGTAAAACTCAAAATAAAATCTTTAAAAATAAAAAAAAGAACCTTTTAAAGGAAAAATAAAAGTGAAATAGAGCACTGGCCCTGGAGTCAGGACCTGAGTTCAAATTTGATCTCAGACACTTAATATTTAGTTGTTTAAACTTGGGCAAATCACTTAACCCCACTGTCTTTTTTTTTCACAAGGCAAACGGGGTTAAGTGGCTTGCCCAAGGCCACACAGCTAGGTAATTATTAAGTGTCTGAGACCAGATTTGAACCCAGGGACTCCTGACTCCTAGGCCGGTGCTTTATCCACTATGCCACCTAGCCGCCCCACACTGTCTTGCAAAAACAAAGTGAAATGGTGGTGTTTATTATATATAAGCATTCATAGACCCTAACACCCTCAATCAACAAACAAATTGGGGAAAGGTTAAATAAATTTGTGGTATATAAATGTAACAGAAAATTATGTTCTATGAAATAATAAAAATGATAAAGAGAAGTATAGGAAGATTTACAAGATCTAACCCAGAGTGAAACAGAGCCAAGAAAACAACATACACAATGAAAGCAAAGTAAATGGAAAAGAACAAATTCAAAATAATCAAAAGTGAAATGTTGAAAACTTTTTTTTTTTGGTAATATGGATCCTCTGTGAGGAAGAGGGAGGAAATAAGAAACGAAAAATAGCAACAATTAAAAATATCTTCAATTAATGATGAATATATTTTAACCAACTCACATTTTAAAAAATGTAAATATTCCTATGATAGCATTTAGGGATAATTAATCAATTGATGGAAATAAATTTAAAAATAAAGAGCTACTCAGGGAGGGCTAGGTGGGGCAGTGGACAGAGTAGGCCCTGGAGTCAGGAGTCCCTGAGTTCAAATCTGGCCTCAGACACTTAATAATTGTGGCCTTGGGCAAGCCCCTTAACCCCATTTGCCTTGCAAAAACCTAAAAAAGAATAAAGAACTACTCACTTATAATCTTCATTTGCTGCAGTGAAAATGAAAGCTTCCATTGGGTTCCAACAAAGTGTATTTGTCCGCATATCCAAGATAACCTAAGAAGGAAATGCACATACTAACCTGTAACCATTAACAGCAAGTAATTATTTCTAAAATTAACTTATTACCTATTCAAAAAGTTCTCTCTAGATGTTGACATAGCCTTAGCAACTTGTGCTTTAATACCATAGATACTGAGTTAGGGAGAAGGTTCATCCAGACCTTTATTCTGTTTCTGAAGAACAGCTGAGTTGCAGGGACAGGAAGTGAAATACCAATAGCCAAGAAGTCAAAGGAATACAAAAGATCCTTGTCCACATTAGAAATGCCTCAGCCATGAAATCAAACCATAGTCATATGAAGAATTGCTCTAAATCATTACTTATTAGAGACTCGTCAATATGACAGAAAGGACAATGAGCAATGTTGGAAGGGATGTGGGAAATTTGGGACACGTATTAATACATTGTTAGTGGAGCTATGAACTCATCCAACCCTTCTGGAGAGTACTTTGGAATCATGCACAAAGGGCAACAAAAATGTGCATACACTTTGATCCAGCAATACCACTGCTGGGTCTATACCCTGAAGAGATGATGAAAAAGGGTAAAAAAAATCACTTGTACAAAAATATTCATAGCAGCCCTATTTGTGGTGGCAAAGAATTGGAAATCAAATAAATGTCCATCAACTGGGGAATGGATTAACAAACTGTGGTATAAGTATGTCATGGAATACTATTGTTCTATTAGAAACCAGGAGGGATGGGAATTCAGGGAAGCCTGGAGGGATTTACATGAACTGATGCTGAGCAAGATGAGCAGAACCAGAACATTGTACACCCTCACAGCAACATGGGGGTGATGATCAACTTTGATGGACTTTACTCATTCCATCAGTGTAACAACCAGGGACAATTTGGGGCTATCTGTGATGGAGAATACCATCTGTATCCAGAGAAAATTGTGGAGTTTGAAGACCAAAGTCTATTACTTTCAAATTAGAAAAAAAAAAATCGTTATCTCATACTTTATTTTTCTTCCTTAAGGATATGATTTCTCTCGTATCACATTCAACTGAGATCAACGTATACCATGGAAACGATGTAAAAGACTAACTGACTGTCTGTGGGGGGGTGGGGGTGGGAAGCAAGAACAAGGGAAAACTTATAAAACTCAAAATAAATAAAACCTTTCTAAAAAAAAAAGAAATGCCTCAGCCAGCATATTTAAATAATAATCAAGAACTTCACTACTAATGTCTAAAAGCAAATACAAGATTGAAGTTAAAATAATTGGAAAAAGGAAAGAAGAGATAAGAGTAGCTTATTGTAAAGGAATGGCTGGCAGCAGAAATAAATTGTTGTTGCTTATCTTTCTCTTTGCATCCATTAGTACATTTTACTTATCCTTCAAATATTCTGTATTTGACCACACTGTAGAGCTACTCAAGACTTTGGACCACATTACAAAGCTCAGGTTATTGGGAATGCCCTGATATAAATTCACACTAGTACAATGAGCTAGCAAAGACAATCTGGGCCATGGCTAAGTCTATTAACAACATATATTCTATTTACCTCTCTTCCAACCCTGTTATTTTCCAAAATGAGATTCTCTCTAGTTTGATTCATACCTATCTTCTTAGCTGTCATAGAGGAATCTCAAATGCAGATTTCTGACCCCTATTTGCCTAGGAACTCCAAATGTAACTATCACCTCTAGATGAACTCAATCTCATCAATTCATGAGGTATTAAATATGGATGGAAACTTGTGTTTTAATCAATTTAAAGAGGTTACTGATTCAAAGGGGTAGAGAAAAAAGATTCTGAAAAGAAAGTTTCAAGATTGCCTTTCTTAGGTTGCGTTCTAGTAAGACCACCTTCCATTTTCAGAATTTAGTAGACAAACTGAACACTTCAACTTCTTTTAAAGGGTCAATATGGATCTATTTCATTCTTTGTACTTGTATTCCCAGTGCCTAGCAAAGAGCATGGCAGGCATATGTTAAACAATCAATATTTGCTGATTGACTAAAATAGTGAAAAGAATATAGATTTGGAAGGAGATCTTAATAGGTATGTGTGATTGTCATCAAAGAACACAATTTCTAAGGGGATATTTTCGCACCAAATAAAAGATAATAATTTTTATGCTACTTATATCATAATCATTTCACCTCTCTTTGTCATCACAAACTCTCTTCTTCATTTTCATGGTGACCACCAATCACTCCATCATACTCACATTCTCACTAATTTACAATCTCTTGTCTACTGGCTCATTCCCCACTGGCTAAATATACTTACTACAGCTTCACTACTTTCAAAAAACTCTCTCAATTTATCCATCCCCATCAGCTTTCATTCTTGCCTCCCTCTCATGATTAAATCCCTTGAGAAGACCATTTATAATTGGTGCCTCCACAAGCTTTCCTCTCATTCTCTTTTTAACTCTGTATAATCTGACTTCATTATTCAATTGAAACTGCTCTCTCTAAAGTCACCAAATGACCTCTTCCCCCCCTTAAATTCATTATTATACACTTAAAAAAATTTTTTTCCCTTTCTCCATCCTCTACCCTGCCCATTAAGAAGGCAAGTTAATATAATATCAATACATGGGAAATCACACAAAACATATATCCACATTAGTCACCAATCAAATGGTCTTTTCTAAATCCTCTTTCTCTTTGAGCTGTCTGTAGTTCAATCACTCTTCCACTTGATACTCTCTTCTCTCTTAGGTTTTTGCAACATTGCTCTCTCTTAGGCTTCTTCCTATTTGTCTGACTGGCCCTTCTAAGATTTGCTCAACCCTTATCCAATATATTGTCCCAAAAGGTTCTGCCCTGGATCCTCTTCTTCCCTCCTTCCCCCACATGACTTCACTTGGTAATCTCCTCAGCTTCTCAGGGATTCAATTATCTCCATGTACATAATTCTCAAATCTAGTTTACACAGCCTTGATCTTTCTCCTGACTTCCAGTGTACCATCTTCAAGTAGCTTTTAAATAACTCAGAGTCTTAGGAAGATTCTGAAGATCACCTTGCAGGTGAAGACACCAGCTAAACTGCCTAGCACTCCAACATTACTATAAAGAGTACAACTACAATGGATTGGACACACTGTTAGAATGCCAGATGCTTGCCAAAAAAACTATTTTATGGAGAACTCATATAGGGCAAGTGCTGACAAGGGGGTCAGAAGAAGCAATATGGAACACCATGAAGTTCTCTTAAGAATTTCAGAATTGATTATACAGAATGGGAGACCCTGGCACAGGACGGCCCAGCATGGTGTGCTCTCATCTGTGAGGATGCTACACTCTACTGAGGAAGGCAGTATTGAAACAGTTCAAAGGAAATGTGAGATGTGCAAGTTTAGAGTACCCATCCCAGGCGTTCCCATGGACTATTTGTGTTCAACTTGTGACCAAGCTTGTATTGGGCTGATTAGCCACAGTTGGATACACTGTAATTTTTCTCAAACAATGCTGTCATTTTGGTCTTCTTTGATGTCAAAGGACAAGAACCAACCAACTAAATAAGTCAGATGTTCTATAGTCACACTAAACTCATCATGCCCAAAACTAAACTCATTATTTTTCTCCCTTTCAAGCCTTTTCCTTTAACTTTCCTATTTCTACTGCAGGTACCACCATCATACCTTAACCTAATATCATCCTCTAGCCTCACTCTATTTTAACCCCCCCCCAACATTCAATCTATTGCCAAGTCCTTTTGATTCTTCTATTATACTACCCCTTCTTTCTTTTGACACTGTCTCCATCCTCTTACAAGCCTTCATCACCTCACACCAAAAATACTGTAAAAACTTGTGGGTTGATCTCTGTCCCTCTCTACTCTAGTCCATCTTCCACTTAGCGATCAAAATGATACTCCTAAGAGCAAAAGCCATAGCATGTCACACCTTCATTCAACAAACTATAGTGGCTCCTTAACACCTCTGATATCAAAATAAAAAGTTCTATTTTGCTTTTAAAGCCCTTCATAACCTGGCCCCTCCTCCTACTTCTCCAGTCTTCTGACATTTTTCTCACCTTCATGTATTCTTGGATCCAGTGACACTGGCCTCTTTGCTGTTCATTGCACAGGATTTTCTGACTCCAGGCATTTTCAGTGACTGTCCCCCATGCCTGCAATTCTCTCATCACCACGTATGGCTTTCTTTAAGGCCCAACTAAAATCTCACCTTCCATAAGGGTTTTGCAATTGCATTTAATGCTAATGCTTTCCCTCTGTGGTTACCCCAAATTTATCTTGAAAATATGTTTCTAAGGAGTTGTTGTTGTATAGGAATTGTATTTGCCTTTCTTTGTATCCCCAGCAGTTAGCATAGCATTTCACACACAGCAGGTGTTCAATAAATGCTTACTGATTTCACTAAAAGACTTGATTGCTAAGCTACAGAGCTTGAATTTGATCCTGCTGGCAATGAGTCCCTGAGAGAGTCAAAGTAGGGCAAATAAATGAACCCATCAAGAATACAATAGGATTAATCATCCAATTTAGTCCAAAGTTATCACCATACCCTCTGTAAACCACAGACCATAATAAAGTGTCTGACAACTAGCAGTTCCATAAAATAAAAACATTAAAGCTTTTAAAGTTCTATTTCTAGTTAATTCATATACCCATCATACTGAAATAGTACCGTAATATAGGATCTGGTTATTACCACTATGGAGGGAATGTGTGCTCTATATAGGATCAAGCTATTACCCCTATGAAGGGAATTTGTTAGAGTGGAAAGAGTCCTGAACTGAATCCAAAGTCATGAGACACAAATCTGAATACCAACTTTGCCACTTACTGTCTGATCGACCTTAGACAAGTCACTCAACCTCTATAGGTTTATTTCTTCATGATTCATGAAATGAAATGGACTAAGCATGCATCCATGCTCCAGACTTGCCCAAAAGATGCCTGAAAACTATGAGCAAAGAGTCCTTGAATTTCATGATGAATAAAACTTGAGTTCAGTAAGTTTGTGTAAGACATTTTTTTTTCAAATTTCAGGTCCCATGAGGAAATATGGTAGTTAATTTCCTTCCTATTAGAATCTTAGGATTTCTTAATAGCAATGGAAAGATGATTTGTGAATTAGATTTTGAAGGGATCTTGGAAGTCACCAGGTCCATCACTTACTTTACTTATGAGGAAACTGAAACTTTAATTAAGGTGTGTCATACATGAAGAAATACAGTAAATAGAGTTCATCAAAAAGTTTCAGGCTCTAAAGTTAATCTAAGCAATACTTAAGGGTATCAAAGAGACTGCTAATTTCTCCATGGCATCCAGGGCCTCAGCACATTTTCAACTATTTTAAACCCTGAACATCTCAGCACCAAACCAGAAAACAAGACAAGGTTTCTCCCTAGTCAGATCAAGGGTTGACTAATTTAGCTCCTCAAAAATTGATGTTTGTCCTTTTTGCAGAAAACCATGACATTAAGGAGATGATGCCATGATAAGCACATGAACTGGATTGGGGTGGGTGCTGTGCTGGATCATCAGTCTCATTTTTCTCCTCCAGAGTCACCTAAGTCCAGTGGCCAGATATGGATCGGGTCAACTGGATATGAGGCAAGGTCCCACAGTTAATAAGTATCAAATGTTTTTTGGATTCCAGGTTTGGATTAGAACTTGTCTTCCTGATTCCAAGGTCATTGCACCACCTAGCTGCCCCTCCTCAAGAATTAGACAAAAGCCAGAAATAAAAGTTATAAAGTTTTTTCAGAGTATTGTTATTAATAAAATCAGGTATCATATTAAGATGTGTATTTTAAATGCTGACAAAAATGAAATGCATTTTTAAAGGATCTAAGAAGAGAAAAGAACTACCAAATCCATCTTGGTGCTAAGGTCATTTCAGATTCTTTGTGATTCAATTTGGGGTTTTCTTGGTAAAGACACTGGAATAATTTATCATTTCCTTCTCCAGCTCATATTATAGATGAGGAAACTGAGATAAACAGAATTCAGTAACTTGATTAAGGTCACACAGTTAATAAATGTCTGAATTCAGATTTGAACTCACAAAGATGAGTCTTCTTGACTCCAAGACCAATCAATACTCTATTTACTTTGCCACCTAGCTCCCTAATATCCACATTCTAACTTTACTGCAAGTTTATTTTGCAATGAATAAACAGCATGAAATATTTTATAGAAAATAGAGTACCAAATATAAATCTATATCATCATGTATTTATTCCAGACCAATAAAATACTTGAACAGGTCAACCCTCTCTTTCACCCTACCATCATTCTCCCCTAGCACAACATGAAGGTTTGACTTGATCTTCAAATACTTTTCATCTGACTAAAATGCTTTAGATATTGTGAAAAAAATTAAGTACATACAATTCTGACAAAGTTTAATACCTAAACTTTAAATTCTGATTAAAAAAAAAACCTGCTTCCTTTTTATCACTGTGACCCAAATAGAGAAACACATTAACAAATGCAGAGGAAGAGAGAAAATAGAAACTCACCTTCTTCAAAGGAGTGGCTTGCCTCATATCATATAGCACTATATTTCTGTCAGAAGCACAACTTCCCAAGATATTAGTCTAAAAATAAATGTAACAATAACATGTTCAAAAATAGTTTGGTAGCAAACACTGCAAATTAGATAATTCTAAAATATATTTTATATTTCTCATTATTATTATTATTGTTAGTTTGTTGTTGTTTTTTTGCTTAAAGGGTGTTCACAGAGTGTCCTAAAAGTTTTAATACAATTTTAAGCTTTGATGGCTAAGTTACTGAAAGCTTAAGACTGCACTAAGACTTTTGGGATACCTTAGACAAGCTTCTAGATAATGAGTATCATACATTTCAATGTATTCTTTATAGTAATCACTCCAACACTCTCCTAATGTCAACTTTTCCTGGGTAACATTCTTCTTTACTTTTTTTTTTAAGGTTTTTGCAAGGCTTGCCCAAGGCCACACAGCTAGGTGATTATTAAGTGTTTGAGACCGGATTTGAACCCAGGTACTCCTGACTCCAGGGCCAGTGCTTTATCCACTGCACCACCTAGCCGCCCCCATTCTTCTTTACTTTTGTTGTCTACAGTCTTAGATCTCACAACTCTTGACTTCCATCTACTTCTTTTTTTTAAAATTTTTTAGGTTTTTTTTTTTTGCAAGGTAAATGGGGTTAAGTGGCTTGCCTAAGGCCACACAGTTAGGTAATAATTAAGTGTCTGAGCCCGGATTTGAACCCAGGTACTCCTGACTCCAAGGCCGGTGCTTTATCCACTATGCCACCTAGCCGCCCCAGTAGACTTCCATCTACTTCTAACAATTTATACAAGGTCTAATGCTTAACATAAACATAACAACCATTTCCCAATTTGCTAAACATAAGATACAGAGATGATAAACAAACAAGAAGAATCATGCTATGAAAGATTTCAGTCTACACTGATGGAAGAAAAAAATACTGAAGAAACAAAGGACTTTTCATATTAACACTCTATTAATGCAACGTGAAACACATCATTTGCTTTAAATGCTATTTAAATCAATCTCAAGGTTTAATGAATCTAACAGAACAAAAAGAAATTTTACTGACAAGCTTAAATCTTGAAAAATAGGATCTCAAGGTCACAATTAATAACTTCTGCTTTAGAACTGGCCAATTTACCAAGGAGAAAAAAAAAATGTATGTCTATTCCTTAGGATATGAGAAAAATAGATGTTTATTTTTACTAATCACCTTAAATTTTTACATTAGTTCATTCTGAAAATTAGCACATAAATTATTCTCATAAGAATTCTTGAGTTAGGTAAGGCATATACGAGCCTTCAAAGACGAAAAATTTAATTTTGGATTAGAAATTGGAGAATATTAAGATTCAGACAAAATGAAAAATATCTCCCCAAACAGCCTAAAATAATAAGCTACATTCTATTCCAAAATAGCAAGCTACATACTATTCCAAATATAAAAAGAAAAAGAACATTACCTCAACTGGGTTAAACTTGACACTGCTTATACTGTCAAGGCCCCAAGTCATTGAACAAATAGGACTGGTTCTATTTTCATCCCAGATATCCACTTGCTGTCCACATGTAGCAAAAATATCTTTTTCCCAATGATGATCAATTCCTGTATACACTGTCTTTAAAAGCAAATACACTATTGTAAAAATAATCTTTATGACTTCAAATGTATAAAGCAATATTTTCAGCATTTACTTTACCTCCTATGTTGGATTTTTATTTAATTTAAAGTCAATTAGTGGCATAGAAACTCTTAATGAAGCACTGACATAAAGGAAAAGCTATTCTAAATTAGTGATATCTGTATTATATGTACCATATCATAAAGGGGTTTTTGAAGGCAACAGGTAAAGTTTTCATTTCATCTCATTTTATGTAATCTAAGCATCATTAGTTATTAAAATTTCCAAATTTACTAATAAAAATGGAAAAGTAATAAGGAATTTTCATTACTCCTCATTTATATAATAAAAATCATGACTTTTCATACTGAATTGTTCCATAACCTACATTAAGCTTAAAATGGAGGAGGAAGGAGGGACACTTTATTTAGTTAAGACTGGCAACCTCAGAAATTTGAGAATACTAGTTCAGAAAACTGAAATGCTCATTACCTTTACAATAATGAAAAAATAGTTTAAGCTAACTATTTTGAACTAGACTTCAGAGGAAACAGTCAACTTTTAAAGTGCTATATTCTTTTACCACCCACCTGTACACAATCAACAAAGTCACATTCTTTCCTTTTAATTAAGGTTATGCTTTCCATAGTTATTATTATTATAAAAATCAATGGTACATTATACAGGAATGTGTTGTTATATTAAATATTTAAAGAACAGGTGAAAATCAAAGCTATTTTATGAAAGCAATGTTTGACCACCAATAAGTATTATCCTTATCTTATTCTCTCATTTTTTTCATAAAATGTGGCAGAACTCATACATCAGCCAAGGATTGTAGCAAAATACCATGTGATAAGAAATTATAATCTAAAGATCCATCCCAATATCATCATTAAAAAAAAATCAAAAAAAACAAAAACTGGTATTTTTTTTAAGGGTAAATGTTATGGGGATGTTATAATACTAGAATAACCATTTTTTTTTTAATTTTTGCAAGGCAAATGGGGTTAAGTGGCTTGCCCAAGGCCACACAGCTAGGTAATTATTAAGTATCTGAGGCCAGATGTGAACTCAGGTACTCCTGACACTAGGGCCAGTGCTCACACTGTGCCACCTAGCTGCCCCTAGAGGAACCAAAATTTAAGGGCACCTGGAAGGACCAAGATGTTTTAATTCACAATTTCTTCATCCATAAAGAAAAGAAAATAAGAGCTAATAGAATTAAAAATTCTATTTCAAGGCAAAATTCTAATTTTGTTGTGTAAACTGATGCACCTGGTCCCTTAGTTTTAACCTAAAACATGAAACAATAAAAAATTTAATAAATGAAAACAGGCAAATTTATTTTGGTACCTTTCCTAATATTGTATGTAAAGGTTCCTCCTCTTCTCCATATTCTGGTCCATCCATTTTCCACTGCTTCACAGTCTTGTCATCACCCACCTTTAAATGATTCAAAGGATTCTTAGTTATAAAAACTCATTACATTTCAACTTAACTTAAACTTCTTTCAGTCTACTCTCCAAAGAGGTAGTTTGACATAGCGAATAGAAGGATGACTTGAAAACTGGGCAGACCTGCTGTTCAAGTCTAGCTGTGTGGTCAAAGGAAAGTGTGCTCTCAACACCCCCTAGAGAGCTTTCTAAATTACACAGAAGTTGTTATGTGCTGGTAGAGTTAGTTTCAATACCAGGAGTTGCCTACAATGATTAAATACAACAGCCTGAAACAAGAAAAAAATATTGGAAAGATCTCCTACCTTCTTTGAGTAAATTAAAGCTTCTTGGATACTTGCATTGATATTTTTGGAGGAACCAGCGTACATTAGGTAACAAAAGTAGAACCTTGAAAGTTAAGAGTAGGCAAGAAAGGAGCTGAGACCCACAGCTATTAAGGAAGCTGCATGAAGGAAAATAATAAATGAGATTTCTATATCCCCCAGCTCTCTCCTGCTCCTGAGACACAAGGTTCTTCTTTAGAGATGTAGATTACTTGTAAAAATCTATCTCAATAGATTATTGCAAAAGTGATTTGCAAACTTTACAAAGTGCTAAATGTAAGCAATTAATAGCTTATTCAACTTATGTTCAGAGAATAGTAGCTTATACAGTGGCTTGAAATCCACAAAAGGTAAATACTTTCCCATGTGGGAAATCACTTTGTGAATCCTATTTTGCCCACAACGAAAGTATCTAGATAGCAGAAACCTATTCATTTTTGTCATTATATTCCCCTCATTCTTAGTAAAATCCCTGGCATATAGGAGATGAATCCCTAATTTAGATCACCATTTCAACAAGGGCCCAGCCATGAATCACTTCATTCTCTTTCTTTTATCTACCCACCCCCTGGCTCTTCTGTTACTTTTATTAGAATAAAGGCTCTTAAAGGGGAGAACATAACTTGATTGCTTAGATTTGTTTCTCTATCCAGCTATCTCTCTCTAGAAACTAAAAAATGTGTCCTGTCAATGTATCTTGAAATCCACAACTATTCAGTTTTCTCCTTATATGATTATAATTAGTATGTTCTCTGTTCATTTCTATGTACTTTGCTTTTTTTGTTCAGTTTTTCAATTTGCATTATTTCCTATATATATTTTTGCAGATTTTTTCCTAAGTTCACACTTTAATTGCATGATGGTATTTCACTATAAAAATGTCCCACAAGTTATTTAGCTATCACCCTATTGTTGAGATTTAGGTTGCCTCCATCTTTTAACATAGCTTTTTTGCACTTGCCTAGTATACTAGATCAGGTTGCTGCTGTTAACTGTGCTTTATAATTTTCAGTGCTTTCAATTCCAACAACCCTGGTAAACATACTATTCTTTAGCCCTGATACTATTTTTTTTTTAGGTTTCTGCAAGGCAAATGGGGTTAAGTGGCTTGCCCAAGGCCACACAGCTAGGTAATTATTAAGTGTCTGAGATCAGATATGAACCCAGGTACTCTTGACTCCAAGGCCAGTGCTTTATCCACTACACCACCTAGCCACCCCCCTAACTGATACTTTTGCAAGCCCTACTGAAACATAAGAGACATGGATCTCTCTCAGCTAATAATAGGGGGAAATTATTTAAATTTTTTTCAGTTTTTCTCCCTAAATTAGCCAATAGTTGCAAAAATAATTATCATTTGTGCATGTTTTTCCCCCAAAATTTAGCATATTTGTTTTAACTTCTGAAAACTCTAATGAAGACAAATTATTATTAGCATCATTAAAGAGAAACATTGACTAAGAATATTAATTCATTTTAGTGAGTTCCACAATGCTGTGCCACAGAATACAGTGGAAAAAGCATTAGTAACTTACCGTAAAGAAAGAGGTTCCAGAGAAGTGGGTACACATTCCTCGTACAAAACCTTCATGTGCTTGCAATGTACGGATACATTCTCGTTTAGTCAAGTTCCAAATTCTAACCTATGAAAAACCACATCAGGACATTTCTATTAAATATAAAATGTTGAGGCCAAGAAGAACTATATTCTAGGAAAAAGTAAAGTTACTAATGTAATGTCTCCTTATTAAATTTGTAGAAATAAAGTCCTTTGGAGGGTATCGATGGAATATAAAACATGATATAAGTCAAGCAGAAGATTCATAAGACACACAAAAAAAAGTCTTCCAAATTATATTTGGAACATTTTTATATTTTTTTATATTTTTATATTTTATATTTTAACAGATGAGATGACCATGAGGAAGGAGAGCCCTCTAGGCAGAGGACAGAAGATCAAGAAATGGAGTGTAGAGTGAGAAGTAGCAAGAAGGCAGGACAGAAGATCAAGAAATTCACTCTGACAAATTAACAATTACTAACACAGGGCATTAAAAACATGCAAATTATGAACAAAAAATTTTAGTTTGTGACAAACAGGAAGTTTTCAAGAGAACTAGTTTTTTATTAACTTTCAAAATCACACTTGCCTCTCCATCACAGGCTCCAGAAAGCACAGTAGACAAACTCTTTGGATGTTTTGCCATACAATTTACTCCATCTCTATGACCGTCCAGGGAAGCAAGGAATGGTTTGGCAAATACTCGTTCCAGTTTGACAGCATTTAGAGCTCTAGTATATTCTCGTGGAACTTCAAAAGGATGCAGTGCAGGATCATAGTTTCTTGGAACTGAAGTAAGAATAATGATCATTAATAGTCCATTACCTTCTTTTATAGAGAAAAGTACATCTACTATTTCCTGTGATTTTCCCCATTCGCTTATTTACTTCTTAACAAATTCTTTTTAAGGGTTTTCTTTCTTTTAAGGCTTTTGCCAGCACTAGGCTAAATGCTATGGGATTTAAAAAAAGAAAAGTGGTATCAGAACAGTATTTGTTCTCAAGGACTTTGCTGTAAAACTGAAATGTTTCATAAAGATATATGAAATAATCCAACTCTGAATTGTTGCTAATTTGTGTTGAAATAAAACCTCTCTCTCTACAACTCCATCATAAGCGCAAAGCAGAAAAGCTGTGTAGTAAAAAAAAAACAACAACCACAAAACCAGGAACAGGAGATACAAGTTCTTACATGAAACAAACTAATGCCAACTACTGTGGATTGTTTTCTAATCTATAAAAGGGTTTTTCTGAAGGTCTCAAAGTCAATGATTTCAAGCACTTTGAAAAAAAGAAACCATCTTAGTAAAGCTCTGGTCCCCTAACACTTGGCCTACTTCCCTAATCACAAAAAAGATAGAGACTGGATCTGAAATTTCATTGGTATATAGGGATTCCAATTAGGAAGCTTCTTTCCCAATGTAGGTTGGTACCTTCTTTTCAATGGAAACATTACAGAGAGTTATTACAGGTCAATGGCTAAACCTACCTGGCAGCCTGTTTTAGCCACTTGTTTTTTTGTATACTGATGGAAGAACAATTTTAACCATCCTGTCTCTAACTAGACCATTTCTCCAACTTCTCCCTACCATTTACACTTTATGATGTTGCCAAGATAACTTTTAAATTATCTTGGTCAATCATTTTTTTTTTAATTTTTAAATTTAATTTTAAATTCCCCACCCCCATCCCCAAAGAGGGCAGAATAATAGTCTTCACATTGTTTCCATGGTATACATTGATCAAAATTGAATGTGTTGAGAGAGAAATTATATCTTTAAAGAAAAAATAAAATATAAGAGATAGCAAAATTACATAACAAGTTTTTTTTTTTTAATTAAAGGTCTTTATTCTTTGTTTAAATTAAACTCCACAGTTATTTCTTTGGGTACAAAAGATATTCTCTATCACAGATTCCCTAAAATTGCCCCTGATTGTTGTACTGATGAAATGAGCAATGAGTAAATCCATTAAGACTGATCATCATCCCCATGTTGCTGCAGGTTATACAATGTTCTTCTGGTTCTGCTCATCTCACTCAGCATCAGTTCATGCAAATCCTTCCAGACTTCCTTGAATTCCCATCCCTCCTGGTTTCTGAGAGAAGAATAGTGTTCCATAACATACATGTGTGTGTGTGTGTGTGTGTGTGTGTGTGTGTGTGTATGTATACCACAATTTGTTCAGCCATTCCCCAATTGATGGACAGTCACTCAGTTTCCAATTCTTTGCCACCACAAACAGGACTGCTGTGAATATTTTTGAACAAGTAATGTTTTTACCCTTTTTCATGATCTCTTCAGGATATGGACCCAGTAGTGGTATTGCTGGATCAAAGGGTATGTACATTTTTATTGCCTTTAGGTGTTAATTCCAAATTGCTCTCCAGAAAGGTTAGATGAATTCACAGCTCCAACAACAAAGCATTAGTGTCCCAAATTTCCCACATCCCTTCTATCATTAATCATTGTCTTTTCTGGTCATATTGGTCAGTCTGAGAGGTGTGAGGTGGTACCTCCAAGATGCTTTAACTTGCATTTCTCTAATAAGTAATGATTTAGAGCAAGTTTTCATATAACCATGGATCCCTTTGATTTTCTCATCTGTAAATTGCCTCTGCATATCCTTCCTTCGTCAGTCATTTCTACTCAAAAATCTTCAGTAGTTTTCTTTTGCCTAAGTTAATAATTCTAACATTACTTCACCGAGCTGTTTTGTTAAGAGCAGTGAATAGAGTATGGGGTCTGGACTCAAGAAAACTTGAGTTCCAACTGAGAACAGAAATCTATTTTACCCTAGAGGAAAAGGATGGAAGAAAGGGAATGGGGAGAATGGGGGGAAGGGTAGGTGATGGAAGATAATGGGAGATGGTAGTCAGATACAACACACTTTTGAGGAGGGACAAGAAGAAAGGAGTGAGAGAAAAAACTAAATGGGATGGGGGGGGATAGGATAGAGGGAAACACAGCTAGCAATTGCAATTATGGGGAAAAAATATTGAAACATGCTTCTCTGATAAAGACCTCATATCTCAAACACAGAGATGAGCCAAATTAATAAAAAAAAAAAATAAGAGCCATTATCCAAATGATAAATGATCCAAAAGATAGGAAGTTTTCAGATGAAGTTATCAAATAAATCTATTTAAATATTTTTTTTAAATGTTCTATACCTCATTATTGATAGAAGAATTGCAGATTGGAACAATTCTAAGGTACTTACCTTATACCTATCGAATTGGCTAATAGGACAGGAGAAAATGACAAATGGGGAAGGGATGTAGGGAATTTAAGACATTGAGGTGCTGTTGGAAGAGTTGTGAAATGATTCAACAATTCTGTTGAGCAATTTGGAACTGTCCCCAAAGGACTATAAAACCCATGCTTACCCTTTGGCCTAGCAGTGTCTCTGCTAGTTCTATATTCCAGAAGACATGAAATATGGGAAGAAAAGAATCTATTTGTACAGGGATATTTATAGGAGCTCTTTTCTGTTGGTGGAGAGTTGGAGATAAAGGGATGTGCAGCAGTTGGGTAAAGGCTCAACAAACTGTAGTATGTGATTAAGATGAAATGTTGTGCTGTTATGAGAAATGATGAACAGGATACTTTCAGTAAAAAACTTATATAAGCAGATGCAATGGGAAATGTACCTGCAGGATGATCAGCAGTGAATAATCTACTTTTTCTTGGAAATGCTGTGACCCAAGAGAACTCTGAAGGACTTAGGACAAAGAATGCCATCCATCCCAGTATGGAGTCTGAATACAGACTGTAAGCATGCTTTTTTTTTTCAAAAAAACTTTATTATTTTGAGATTTCTCTTTTTTTGGGGGGGGGATAAATTTACTTTTACAACATGACTGTCTTAGTAATGTTTTTCATGGTTACACATTTTTAACCTTGACCATGTAACTTACTTTCTCAATGAAGGGAAGTGGGGTAGGAGGAAGGGAGAGAATTTGGAACTCAAGGTTTTAGAAGTGCTGAAATTTGTTTTTTGCATGTTGCTGGGGGAAAATATACAAAATAAATAAATGAATAAAAAAATAATAAATAACAAAATGGTAAGAAAATGAGAGTTCAATTCTGGTCTCAGTCACTTCCCAGTTATATGACTCTGGACAAATCAATTAACCTGTTTGCCAAAGTTTCCTCAATTCTAAAATGGGGATAACAATAGCCCCTACTTCCCAGAGTTACAAGAATCAAATGAGAAAATAACTATAAAGCATTCAGTTCAGTGCTTGGCACATACTAAGCATTACATAAATGTTAGGTGGTATTAGGATAAATAAGGTGGACTAAGTAAGTATCAAAATAGATTAGGCTTTGAGCCTGAAGTGAGGAAGACCTGAGTTCAATTTGGCTTCAGATACTCACTGTGTGACCTTGATAATTACGTCATCCACTTTGTCTCAGTTTTCTCATTTGTAAAATGAGCTGGAGAAGGAAATGTCGAAGCACTCTAGTATCTTTGCCAAGAAGAGTTGGATAAGATCTGATTTGCCAATTTGTAACATTGTATGACTAGTAATTCCATCTGTATTTTGGTTTTATACTAACTAGATCATAGTGAGCAGGGACTACCTTATCTAAATTGTTTCTAGATGATAAACCTGTTTGGCTACTCCAAGGGTTTAAATCAATTTAAATCAACAAGCAAAAAAACTTAATATATGGCAAGTATGATACTAGGCCCTGAGTAGGGGGGAAAAACCCCACAAAATATGTGAGGGGGGGAGTACCCAATCTCCAAGAGCTTTTATTCTATTAGAAGGAAAACATATATATAATTAATACAAAACATAAAGAGAATAACTACCAAGCAATCTAGTGGAGGGAGTGTGAACCGAACCTTTTCTAGAATGCAAGGTACTTTCCAAGATAAAACAGTTTTGTGTAGCTTCTAAAGCCCTAAACAACTAGACCTTATAATTTACCAACTTTTCAGCATCATTGAACATTAGCCCCTCACATTACCTCTTTTCATATCACCTAGACAGGTCATCTTTCTATTCCTTACACCTACTGTTTCCATGCCTTTGTGTTTGGCCTCATGCCTGAATTGAACTCCACCTTAATCTCTACTTTAAGAATCCTTCTTGTAAGATTCAGTGCAAGCACCATTTTCAAAAAACCTTTCCTGATACCCTCAACTATTTGTCTTCTCCCCCAAACTAGCTTTGGGAATTAGTATTTATCTATTTCATATGTGTTTTTGTGTATATTTATATATATATATATGTATATATATATATGTATATATATATATATATACACAGTTATACGTGCATACACATAAACATACACAAACATAAAGATACAAGCATATATACAAATATGTTTATAAATGAGAATCTGTAGCACACCTATTATGTATAATGTGCATACCATGTATACTATGTATATAAAATGCATATAATATAAACCCCAAATGGGGTCAGAGAAACAAATTTGACTGAGCAGTAAATATTGAAAAGTGAAGAAGTATTCTAGGAAAGTAAACATCCTCTGCAAGAGTGTTATATATATTATTTGACTGTTGGTTTTTTGGGGGGGATTTTGCAAGGCAAATGGGGTTAAGTGGCTTGCCCAAGGCCACACAGCTAGGTACTTATTAAGTGTCTGAGTCTGGATTTGAACCCAGGTACTCCTGACTCCAGGGCCACTGCTTTATCCACTGCGCCACCTAGCTGCCCCTTGACTGTCGATTTGATGAAGCCTTCTAATCCTTTTTTCATAAAGTTTTCAATTCTAATATATATCTATCTATCAGTAAAATAGTGTGGATAAACAAAGAACATAATCTGAAAGTTTATCACATCACACTGTCACTGGAGCTGACAGCAAAAGAGACTGGTCAGCAAAATAGACGCTTAGGAGTGGAGGCAGAAAAGAAAGAAAAAGGTTTTATCACTTGTACAAAAATATTCATAGCTGCCCTGTTTGTGGTGGCAAAGAATTGGAAATTGGAGAAGGGTTAGCAAACTGTGGTATATTGTTCTATTAGAAACCAGGAGGGATGGAAATTCAGGGAAGTCTGGAGGGAACTGCTTGAACTGATGCTGAGTGAGATGAGCAGAACCAGAAAAACACTGTATACCCTAACAGCAACATGGGGGCAATGATCAACGTTGATGGACTGGCTCGTTCCATCAGTGCAACAATCAGGGACAATTTGGGGCTGTCTGCAATGGAGAATACCATCTGTATCCAGAGAAACAACTGTGGAGTTTGAATAAAGACCAAGGACTATCACCTTTAATTTAGGGGAAAAAAACTGATATCTTATTGTCTGATCTTGCTAGCTCTTATACTTTATGTTTCTTCCTTAAAGATATGACTTCTCTCTCATCACATCAAATTTGGATCAATGTATACTATGGAAACCATGTAAAGACTGACAAATTGCCTTCGGTGGGGGGTGGAGAAAAATTGTAAAACTCAAAATAAAAAAAATTTTAATTGAAAGAAAGAAAAAGGTTTTAACTAATGGGCCTGTGTAGTCCTTAAACTGGATGGGTCCCTAAAATAAACTAGCTTAACTTTTAAGACTTGTTCCATTCCTCAATCATTCAAATAGTTAGGTCTTCAACTGCACCTTGAGGACAATCAGGCTATATAAAGACTCAGTTCCTGCCAGATATGAATACCAGGTGTGGAGCTCAGTCACGACTAGCTCTGAAACCTTAGCAAACTACTCCTTTCTTTGGATATAAACTGTAAGTCCCCCACTGAGGGCAAAGACTGTGACGTAGTCCCTGATAAACAGAAGAACCTTAGTGATTTGCTAAACAATAGGACCTCAAGTAAGAAGAGGGTAAATTAGATGACTTATAGACCCGAGTTCAAATTCAGCCTCCGATCCTGGAGAAGTCACTTATTTTTATCTTAGTTTTCTCATCTATAAAATGGTGAAAATATCAACGCCCTTCTCCCGGGGGGGGGGGGGTTGTAATAATTAAACGAGATGTTTATAAAGCCCTTAGCAAACCTTAAAGCTGCAGATAAATGCTGGCATCATTCTAAATGTTCATCCGATGCCGTCTTTCCAGTTTTGGAAGTTAAGCCATTTGTGAACCTTTAATAACAAGTTTTCTCTGGGGGGGGGTAGGCTTTGCCCTCCCCCGAGAGCGTGGAGCTGGTGCGCTCCAGCGGGCGCCTCATGCGTCTTCCCACGCGGGGAAGGGGGAGCCCGGGGTGGAGTGGGCCTCCGCGTGGTCCCTTCTCCGCGGGGCCCGCCCGCGTTCTGTGAGGACTTCCTGGGGGCTCCGCCCCCGCCAGCCCGCTCACCTCTCTGCAGGTCCAGTTTAGTTTCTCTGACATAATGGTCCGGATTCCGGCTCAACATTTTCACCTTCATCCTGGCGGCCGCGCGACTTCCGCCTTCCCCTCGGCTCCTCTCCCCTACTTCCGCTCACGTGAGCGCAGCCGGCCGGAAGCGGCCTCCCAGGCCCCGCCCCTCCCCCGGCCCCGCCCACGCCGCGGCCGTTCGTAGTTTCTGCTCTCCCCGGAGCGGAGCGAGGCGGGACCGCTGCGCGGCTGCGCGACCTCCGCCCCCGCGCCGCGGCAGCTTCCGCCGCGCCCCCGCCCCGCCCCCGCCCCGCCCCCTCCGGCCGGCCCGCGCGGGTGGCGCCGACCCCGGCTCGCGGCCCGCGCGCTTCCGCCGACCCCGGGGGGGACGGTCGCGACGGTGGCGGCGACGGCGGCCCGCCCCGGCTCCGCGGCCCCCGACCTCATGAGCGCCCAGGGCCAGTCGACGGCGGGCTCGTCGCCCCTGTACGGGGTGTTCCGGCACGTGCGGTACGAGAACCTGGTGGCGGGCGTGAGCGGCGGCGTCCTCTCCAACCTGGCGCTGCACCCGCTGGACCTCGTGAAGATCCGCTTCGCCGGTAAGAGGCCGCGGGCCGCGGGGTGGCGGGGGGCCCGCGGAGCACGTGCCCGGCCCCCAACGCCCGCGGCCCTGCCCGGGGGCAGGGGCGCCACCCCGGTGCCCCGCACGCCCAGCCGGGGGGGGGGGGGACCCACTTTCCAAACCCCCCTCCAAACCCCTCTCACGAAGAAATGCACCGTCAGAGGCCACAGTTTGCTGGAAAGCTCGTGCCTTGTTAGCATTTTAGGTTCAGTCTCGGTTACTGGTATCGGCTCTGACGACCCTCACCCTAGCCCGCAGCTTGGGCTGGCTCGTCCAAGCCCACCTGTGGCCTGAGTGCATCCCAAGCTAAGCCCTTCTTCCCAGCGGGTACGGAAAAAAGAGTCCGAAAACTGGCCCGGCCTCGAGGAGTTCGGAATCTACCCGGGGAGACCCAGACCCCAAACAGACCTCCCCTGTGGAGCACATTGCTGGCGCCTTAGACCTTGAAGAAGCGCTTGGTTTCATGTTAACTCCCCAGATGAGCATTTAACCTGTTTGGGCTTCCTCGCTGTTAGCTATTGTATCCGTCTCAAGATCAAATGCAATGTTTTGTGGAAACAACATTGAGAAAGCACCACAAAATAAAAACTGCAGGTTTTCTTGCAAGTTCAGGAAACTACTTGGCCGGCTGAGGCTTAAACGTGGTTGCTTTGATGAGTCCAAAATTTTAATTGCTGGGGATTTGGTCGCCAGTAGTAGATCTAGAAAGTGATTAACGATTTCATTTGTTTCCTTGGGAGTTATTTGAAAATTTCCGTATGATATACAGTCGTATCCGGTATAGTACAATGGGAAAGGGTGCCAGAATTTGAGTCAGAGGGCTTGGGTTCAAATCCTGGCTCTGCTCCTTATTCTTTGGGTGACTGGGCTCAAGTCACTCCACCGCTCTCTTCTCACATGTAAAATATGCCCGTTTGATTAACATCTAAATCTGTGATTCTACCAGCAATATGAGAAGCATTCTGGGCTGTTAAAAATCTTTATTGGGGAGCTTACTGTCTATGTGATTGTAAGAAAGTCATTTCAGAGACTCATCTGTAAAATGGGGATATAGTTGTACATCCACCTCTAATAGTTGTACCTCAAAGCACTAGATAATGAATTCTTATAAGGTAGTGTGAAGGTAGGCTTGGGTTCAGAGCTCATCCCTGATGTTTACTGACTTAGCTTCAGTTTTTGTCTTCTGTGAGGTGGAGATAATAATATCTGTAGTACCTACCTAATCCAGGTGCCCCGAGGATCAAATGAAACTATAAACCACTTTACATACTTTAATATGCCTTATAAATATCAACTCCTCACTTGAGCAGTCCAACTAATTGAGCTCTCATTTGGATGAGGATTGCTAAACTTAGTCTTTGTAATTCTATAGAACAGTGTGTTAGGTGTTCATTGTGAAATTTACAGAATCATATTTTAGCTCAATATTAGATTTTTTTTGAGACTTACGTCTGAGTCCAAAAATAAAGTGAACTGTTTTCTGAAGTAGTAATTGTCCCTAGAAGTGTTCACATGAGGAGTAAATGATAGACTTTTAAAAAGAAGGGGGGGGGGGGAGAGAGAATATGAGAATGTGACAATATTAAGTATTTAATAGCATCATGTGCCAGACACTATACCAAAGGTTGGAGATTTGAATAAAAGTCAGCAAGACACATTTACTGCTTACAGACAATTTACTTTCTAATAATGGGAAGACAGAATATAAAGGGATGGGAGCATGGTTTGAAGGTGACCTAGAAGGAGAATGAGAGCCTGGTTCCTCTCCAGGTGATACATGTAAATCACACTTACAGGAAAGGGAGGAGAAAGGGGAAGAATTTAGGATTGATAACCAGTTTAAGAGCACTTAGTTAACAGTCAGCAAGCATTTATAAACTTATATTCTGGACTTGTCACTGTGATGGGGATCCTTGTAAAGGTAAAAGATGAAGGAAGTTCACATTTTATGTAGGGAGATAGCATACCGAAAACTATGAACATACATTTTTTCTTGTAGTGTAGATAGGTTATCTCAGAGAGAAGGCCCAGGAGAAGACTGTTTAAGGACCAGAAAAAAATTTCTGCAAAATTCTGAACTTGAACTGAGTCTGGAAAGGAGAAGCTGACCGTGAGGAAGGAGAGCCCTCTAGGCAGAGGACAGAAGATCAAGAAATGGAGTGTAGAGTGAGAAGTAGCAAGAAGGCAGGAGTTGCTGGATTTGTCTGAGAAGATTGGTCCAGATGATAAAACACTTTAAATGGAACATTTTCTATTTTGAGGTTTGAGGCAAGACAACATTCTATAACAACATACTACTGTGTTTATACATGCAAATACATATATATGTATATGTGTATTTTTTTTCCTGGCATGAGGTTCAGTTTGCACTGTGGTGCAATTAGGACTGGAGATTTATATATATATTAGAATTAGGAGTGTACAATTGATAATGGAAATGGGTGCTGAGGGATGGCTAGGTGGCACAATGGATAGAGCACCGGCCCTGGAGTCAGGAGGACCTGAGTTCAAATTTGGCCTCAGACACTTTATAATTAATTACCTAGCTATGTGACCTTGGGTAAGTCACTTAACCCCACTGCTTTACAAAAATGAAAAATAAAGTAGGAGCTGATATGTTCACCAAGCAAGATAATAGAGCAACAGTTATTAATCTTTATTTTTAGTGTGTTTTGGTAACTTTCAGTATAATTGCTTTCCTTCATAATTCTCTGCATTTAAAAACATTTTGAAAAAAAGGGATCCATGATACTAAAAGGTTAAGAACCTTTGATAGTTTTCTTAGTTTTTAGTGCTCTTTTTCTCCTCACATTATTTTGTATTTCTTTGTCAGTCTACATGTTGTATCCCCTGTTTTCATGCAGGTTTCTCAATTTTTCATTTTTATCTTTATATCTAGTTCCATGTACATGAGGTAATTAATGAACATGCTTGCTTTGTGTGGAAGTTTTGTGATTCATTCACTATGTTATCTGCAATTTTTTTTTTTTAGGTTTTTGCAAGGCAAACGGGGTTAAGTGGCTTGCCCAAGGCCACACAGCTAGGTAATTATTAAGTGTCTGAGACCGGATTTGAACCCAGGTCCTCCTGACTCCAAGGCCGGTGCTCTATCCACTACGCCACCTAGCCGCCCTGTTATTTGCAATTTTCAAAGCGATTATCCAGGCAGATTTCTATTACTCTTTGAAAACATTTTTTGGACTATATTTTCATCATTTCTTATTTTTGTTCTAGCTTCATACTGGGTTTTTAATGCTGTCAGTATCCAATAAGGCTAGGTATTCATAAGTTGCTTGATGTCATTAGACTTCTTCTCAACACAGTACCAATTAGCTGTGTCACCCAAATGAATATTAACCACATGTTGCCTTATGTTTATATTTTTCAACCTATATAATGTTTGTGCTTTTTATACTCAAGTAGATTTCAAATTCCCTTAAGGATTTTCTGTGCCACTTCCCCAGCCCCTTGGACTTTCTCAGGTGTTCAATTTTTGTTGAGTGATTACCAGCCAACTTCTCAGCAACTCAAGATTTTAACAGCAGGGAGGATGGAGGAGAGGAGACAAGACGGGGTCATGCAGAATGAAACATCTTTATTTAATAGTTTTCATCTTATGTACTGTCTTTCAAGTAATGTGAATTTTTATGCTCTAGTGATATCTCTTTGATAAAATGGGTTTTTTTTAAGCTTTCTAGTAGCACTAAGGTAACTGGTATAAAGTCAGCATATACCTGATAGTTATTATTATAATTATTATTTTATGTAAGGTGAATTAAGGCACCTAGGGACTAGATAAGGAGAAATATAAAAAATTGATCTGGCTCTTGAGAAACCTGGATGACAATAGGGGATACAATATGTACACCAATAAAGAAATACAAAATAATTTGAGGAGGAAAAGAGATACACAATAATTTGAGGAGGAAAAGAGCACTAATAACTAAGAGCATCAAGGGTTCTTGACCTTTTTTTTATGCCATGGATTCTTCTAATATTTTTAAATTCATATTGAATAGAGCTCTAGGCCTGGAGTCAGGAAGATCTCAGTTCAAGTTTGGCCTCAGATATTTACTAGCTGTGTGATGCTGGGCAAGTCACTTAACCCAATTTGCTTCAGTTCTTCATTTGTCAGATGAGCGGGAGAAGGAAATGGCAGACCATTCCAGTCTCCTTGACAAGAAAACCCTAAATGGAGTCAAAAAAGTCAGAATTGAAATAATCTAATAGCAACGTATATTAGTACAACAAGGACATGCCTCTGAGTATATTATGGAGACATATTACAGTAGGAAATAAAATTGTCTGAAAAGAGGGTAAAAATTACTTATAATTATGAAAATTTTGACACATTATTTTTCAAAAAAGTAAATGTAGAGATCTTTGGACTAGAGCCATAATCAGTTGGTCTTTGACAAGCCAGGTGTTTCTTAGCTCCACCTGGGGATTATTACAATGCTTTGTGTTTCATATTGAAAGAAATGAAGGACAAGAAAATAGGGAGGTAGTTTACTGGATCAAAAGACTTACACAAGAGGAAGAGAAACCTAAAACCCAAGGAGAGCATCAAAAAGCTAAGTGCAAGAAAAATTGAATAATTCATTTAAAGGTGTAGCTAAACCGCACCATTGGACACATTGATTCCCTTTCAGCTATTAAGGATTTCTCTCTAATCTCCATAAGGGAAAATCTACTTTATTTATTGAAATAGAATTTAGAGATTCAAAGCTGATGGAAATTTGGGTTGTATAGGTTTTTTAAAAACTTGGATATTTTACAGTTTAAAAAAGTCAGATTCAAAAAAAGAAATCTGATTTTCCCTTTATGTTTGGTATTTAGTGTTTTGTCATTCATTATTTAAGATAATTGATTTTTTATTTTGTCTTTCATTTGAAGATGATTTTCACATAATTTTAGATTTAAAATGGATCTCGGAGAGCAGTTAATCCAATCCATATCTGCTTTTTCTTTTTACAGCATATACAAGTTATTGCAACTTTTGCTCATAAAGATCCTCCATTGAGGAAGAATTCACCTCCTTCTTAGACTACACATTACACAAATTTTCTTTGCAATGTTTTAAGTGATTGTACATGTATAACCTAAGTGTGATTGCTTACCATTTCCGAGGAGGAAGGGAAGGATATAATTTGTAACTCAAAGCTTTAAAAAAAAAGTTTTAAAAAATTGTTGGGGTAAATAATAAAATATATATTAAAAAAGAGAAATTTTCCTTATGTGAAGAAGTCCCTTTGAAAAATCTACCCCTTTACTTTAACATGATACATGGAGTTACTATTGAATCAGTAAGTAAGACTCAGGTTCTTCAGCTAGGTGGTGCAGTGGATAGAGCACTGACCTTGGAGTCAGGAGGCTGGGAGTTCAAATCTGGCCTCAGACACTTGCCACTTAATAGGTATGTGACCCTGGGCAAGTCATTTAACCCTGACTGCCTCACATCCCAGGCCATCTGGAACCTCCTGATTCATTTCTGGTCACTAGCACAGACCCCCCCCCCCGCCCCCACTCCAATCCAATTCATGTGCTTTGTCATTGAATCACCTCCCTGAAACTTCTTCCAGAATGAAGGACAAATGACAATAAGTAAGACTTAGGTTCAAATCCAACAGCTAATACAATTCATTAAGTACCGATTATGTGCCAGACATTGTGCCTAAGCATTTGGAATATAAATGCCAAAAATATTTTTCCAGACCAGAAAAATAGTTTGGGACCAGGTTTACAAAAGGCTTTAAAAGCTAAAGAGAGCAGTTTATTTTTTCCCCTAGAGGCAGTAGGGAGCCACTGGAGTTCAGTGAGTAGTTTGTAGGACATGGTCTAGTCATGAATTAAAAGAAAAATAATAACTGTAATCATGAATAAGTCATTTCTATAGCATTTTGAAGACTTCAAGAAAAAGTACTATGTGAACCTGAAGGATAAAATTTTTGCTTCCATAAAGGATTTTATCTTCATAATTTTCCCCCACACACACAAATTTCTACGTCAGCCTTTACATATCCTATTTACCATCAATAAGAATCTTAACCTTAAGGCCTCAGCAGTTTTCTTATTTGTAAAATGAAGGGGTTGGTTTAAATGATCTTTGATATTCTTCCCAGGTCCTTGATTGTAGAGGAAGAGGGGAAGGGGAAGGAATAAATATTTCTAAAGTAACTACTATTAACTATGTTCTAAGCATTTAACAGTGTCTCATTTGAGACAGATTAGGTAAAAATAAATTTTAACTAATTTTTAATATGCTTTAATGTGTAGTGAGTGACGGACTGGAACTGAGGCCGAAATATAAAGGAATTATACATTGTTTGACCACTATTTGGAAAGTTGACGGACTACGAGGCCTTTATCAAGGAGTAACTCCAAATGTATGGGGTGCAGGTTTATCTTGGGGACTCTACTTTTTCTTGTAAGTATTTCAATTGAGATTTTATCCTTTGAGAGAGTATGGATATTTTTAAAGAAATATTTACCCTTCCTTTTACAGCATAATATTGGTAAAGCTAAATAACCTTACCTACTTGTTGAAATTTGTTTAAAGGACTCAGAAAGGTACTATGTATTATCTTTCTTGGTCTCTGGTTATAAATATGTCTGGAATAGAAGAGAGCTTTCCATTTAAGAGAAGGCTGTTTTAAAGTAGGTCTGCTACCCAGTTTTCCCTAATAAAAAACTATTTGTCCGGGTCTCAATAGAAGAAAACGGTTCTTCTCAGGTTCACATGTTAATGTCTGTGTAATTCTGACAGAGGGTGTTTATGTACAGAACAAAGAGACGAATATCACTTACCTTGATTTTACCATTTTGAAATCGTTTTGGTTAAGCATTTGTGGGAAGGTATAGAACTTGAATCTAACATTTAAAATGAAAATGTTTTTAATTGCCTGTGGATTATTGTCACATGTAGAGTTCATGATTATCAATAATTTATTGGGGAGGAAGTGTTGGTTCTAGAGTTCTCCAAAAAATACAAAATTCCACACCTAGAAGGGTAGAGGGGTCAGAGGTGAATGTTGACTCTCACATAACCTTAAAAGCATACAGCAATGCTACATGAGAACTATGGGTGAAATAGAGCTCTGGAGTAGCAAAAAAGACAGAAATGATGATGCTTCAAGGACCCCACAGTATCTTCTTTGCTTTCTAACATTTGACCAACTTTCATTTCTCCTTACTTCTTTTTGGTCTACTTCAAAACCTAGTCTTATCCTAGCAGTTCTTTTGGACATGGAGAACAAAACACATATAACTGCAATATTGTCATAGTCTCATGTTGTTCATGAATCAGAAGGTATTTTAAAAGTTATCTAATCTGGTTGGTTCATTTAATAGATTTGACTGAAACCAAGAGAATTTAATTTTTAATTTTATTTATGGCTTTAAGTGACTTGCCCAAGGTCACACAGCTAGGTAATTAATAAGTGTCTGAAGCCAGATTTAAACTCAGGTCCTCCTGACACCAGGGCACCAGTACTCTATCCACTGCACCATCCAGCTGCCCCACCAAGAGAATTTAAGTAACTTGCCTGGGTTCTAATGTGGAGCAGAGTTCTTTCATTAAACCAGTTCTCCAAATCAACTGTTCTTTACTATACATTTAATACCTTCTGGACATTGTCTATCTTAAACTCACTGGAACACAATAGCACAACCTTGTCACAACCATTGTTATGGAGAGAGAGCCTGAATTGATGTAAATATTTTTTGGGATGGCAATGGGGTTAAGTGACTTGCCTAAGGGTGGCCAGGTAATTAAGTGTATGAGACTGGATTTGAACTCAGGGCAGAAGCTCTATCCACTATGCCACTTAGCTAACCCTTCTTTTTGTAGATTTTAAAACATCCATGCATGCCCATGTTATGTGATTCAACTTGCATTCCTTAGATCTAACTTAGGGGTAGGGGGTCACCTAACATGCTAGAAACCTAGATTTTTCGACATTGAAGATTAATGAAGCACTATTTGGCTGGTCCATCTTTTTACTCAAGTTATGTATTTCTCTGACACATTTTATACTGCTTTCCCTTTATAATTACTCATCTATAATGTGTTCCGAAATCTCATAACCACCATGTCTTCTTCACTGTTTTTTGAATATTCCTCAAATTGAATTCTTTAGGGGTTGCTGTATTCAGCCAATTAATCAACATTTATTGAGCACCAATTGTGTGTAAAGCACTATATTTTATGACACAGCTATACAGAATCATCAACATTTTTGTATTTTAAAAATCGGCCTTTAAGGAGAAACAGTGTCACTAAAATAAATAAAATAATTGTGTAATTTCTAAAAAGTTCTTACTTGTCCATAGTATATTTACTGATGAATGAATAGGATTATTATTCAGTTTTGTGTCATAATCTATACAACTGCCAGTCTTCTGTTTTTTTGTTTGTTTTAGTTAGGCTAAACTATTGAGTTCTCATCCATCTTATTTAAGAAGCTGTTGTTCTGGAACTTGATGCAGCCTGTAAAATGACAGTTGCCAACAGGACCTTTTAGAACACCCTCAGCATCTTTAGGGAATCCTTCCCTATGTGAACTCTGATGGTCCTAAACATCCTTTGGCAAACATGTATCTGCTTGGTTTATGTGACCGTATTTGAACAAAGTTAAGTTTGTGTTACATTTTTTCAGAATAATTTTATATGGTTTCAACATTTGCATGGGCAGCACTTTTGAAGTAGAGTATTTTAAGCAAATGCCTTTTTTAAAAACAATCAGCAAACAAGTGAGATCTTGTTTTCTTTATAGAAAGAAAAATTTTTTATGTGATTATAAATATATGATCTGCTGTAGAACTTTTTTTGCAGAAAGCTGCTTTTTCCTTCTCATAACTTTATCACCAATCTACTCTTAAAACTTTGATAGACAGCAAATAAGCATGTAAATTAAAGCAATTTTGAGGTATATTGCCTTTCACCCTGCAAATTGACAAAGGTAACAACAAATAGAAATAGTAAATGTAATAAATAATGAAAATGATGTAAATATATGTACCCATAGGAACTGTAAATTGATTGTTATTCTCTGACTCATACATCCTAAAGATAAACGTCTATATATTCATAACATCAAATGACTGGAAACAAAGTAGGTGCTAAACATTAAGGTAATGGCAAGATAAATCATAATGCAGAAAGGCCTAAGATATCACTGTACATTAATGAAACCATCAAGAATTTTAAAATTATACTGTGGATCAGGAGCAACAAAGACAAAAAATGTTATAGTCCTTACCTCAGGGAACTTAATATTCTATAGAAACAAATATAAGAAATTAAAAAAAGACATGGGAAAATTTTAATGTGGATTGATGCAGAATACAGTATCCAAGAGGTTAGTATCCATAACTACAGCAATTTAAATAGAAAAAAAACCCAATAAAACAAAATGGATGTTGTGTACTTAAAATGTTCCAATTTGGCTAGGGAGAAGAGTAGAGAAAATATATTTTCCTTATTGGAGAAGTGAGGGATTGTGGATGGGAAATACCTATCAGACTCAGTTGACACAGTTGGTTTTGTTGAACTGCTTTTTCTTTTGAAATCTTTCTTGTACTATCAAGTCTCACTAGAGATGGAAAGAAGGAGTTATATGTTTGGAAATAAATGTGATGTAAAAGCCAAGGGCATCAGTAAAACAAAATGAATAATTTTGTAGAGAAAAAAGTTTTGTGGCTTAGTGATTAATTAATATGATGGGGCCCATATTTTTGTACTCTCCTTTGAGGGTACAATTCTTGAGAATTTCTCAATACCGTAAAAATAGTGTCACTTGCTAGTTAGACTTCCTTCAATGTATACTTGGTCTAGTCCAACTGTTTTCTTCAGTTCCATTTCCATTTCCTCATGCAACCCAGCTGTATGAGATGGTAAAGTACATATATGGAGGCTCCACTGATTTTGAGGGTGAAACAAGTTAATAATATCTTTTACAGATATTTTTCATTTTTGTCTATTGTTCTCAGTTCCATATTTCTCTTACTAGTCAAGAAATTCTTTTAAAGTAGATAGATTTTTCTATTTTTTTTTAAGGTTCCGTAGAGTGTTTCTTAGGGATGGCAATCTCTTGCTATTTAATATTTTGCCTTCAATTAAAACATGCATCCATAAAGCAGTAGTATTAGCATGGTCATTGTCAAATGGTTCAGAGACCTTCATCTGAGGGGAAAATGATGGATATTCTATTTCCTTTTTAAGTCTCCCAATAAAACCATAATAGTTCTCTGGAACCCATACTGGATGGTGTAAAGGACTGTCTTACCTATATACCCTCCTCCTTAGGATAACATTCTTCCTTGACTTCTTAAGGTTGTTCAGTTAAATTACTTTTCCTAATGACTCAGAATCATAATTATGAATTGCTATTGCGCTGTAATACGTTGACCTCATGTCCTATTGAGGTAAGTGGAATGTCCACTTGTTCTTCATCCCAGATTGCTATGCTTTTTTTTCTCTCCTGCTTTTGGTCTATTTTTTTAAGAACCCTTGGCTGCCCTTAAATTTTTGTATTTCCTTATTGTCATCTGTTGTTTCGTCTTAGAACCAGTGCCTCTCCTTTTCTTTTTAATTGATGATCAGACTTCTTAGAGTTAGAAAGACTAAATTATAAGTGAATTCCTGAGGGACTTTCTATTGAATAAAATTTATATACTTTGTTACTTTTTTGATTGTTTTTCAAATAGTTGACATTGTTAAGCTCAAGTGGATTTCAGAGAAGTATTGCTATAATAAAGAAAAATTTATTTCTCAGATTTTTTTCTTTTTTTTTGTAACAATACATTAGAGGCGGCTAGGTGGCACAGTGGATAGAGCACCAGTCCTGGAGTCAGGAGGACCTGAATTCAAATGTGGCCTCAGACACTTAATAACCTAGCTGTGTGATTTTGGGCAAGTCATTTAACCCCATTGCCTTGCCAAAAAACCCAATACACTAGACTTGAGTTGGGAAACTTGGTCTTAATCTCTGATCTGTTATTTTGGACAGATCATATTACCTCCCTGGGCCTCACATTCCTCATGTATAAAATGAAACAGTTTGATTAGATGACCTCTAAGTTTTCTTGTTTATTAGTAAAGATATTTCAATAATAGAATTAATTTTTCACAAAGACTACCAAATAGAAGGTCTCTTATTTTCATAAGGGAAGGAAACCTGTTGTATGCCAAACACTAGCCTAAGTCCTTTTGCTAATCAGATCTCCTTTGATTCTCCATCCATCTGGGAGGTTAGTGTTCTTATCTACATTTCCTAGTTGTGGAAACAAAATTACTTGTCCAGGTCACAAAGCTAGCAGGTGTCCAGGTTGGATTTGAATTTAGGGTTTCCTGATTGCAAGAGCAAGGCTCCTTCTAGACCAGAGAGGTTCTTTTTTTTTTATTAACATTTTATTTGTTTTCCAATTATATACAATAGTAGTATCCCCCCCAGAAGGCTGTCTGATAGTCTTTACATTGTTTCCATGCTATACATTGATGTAAATTGAATGTGTTATATATAAGAGTAAACATACCCCCCCCCAAGTGAGAAACCTCAAGAACAGAGAGAGGAAAAAATTATGCTTCGATCTGTGTTCAGATTCCAATGGCTCTGTCTCTGGGGTGAGTTGCTTTCTTTATCATAAGTCCATTAGAGCAGTTGTTTCAATATTTTTCCCACAGTTGCTATTACTAGCTGTACCTCTACTCTATTCCTCCCCACTCTCATTTATTCTATTCTCTCTCATTTTTCATCCTGACCCTATCCAAAAGTGTATTATATCTTAGTAGCCTCTCCTTCGATCTTCCCCTCTCTTCTATCACCTATTTCCTTTCTATTATTCCCCCTTATCCCATCCCTTTCTTCTCATTTTTCTGTAGGGTATTAAGTGTGTATGTTATTTCTCTCTGAGTCATTTCTGATGAGAATGAAGGCTCAATCATTCCCCCCTTGCCTTCTCCCTTCCCCCTTCCCACTCCATTGAAAAAGCTTTTTCTTGACTCTTAAGTGAAATTTCTTAGCTTCTTCTTCATCTCCTTTACCTTCCTCCCAGTACTTTTCCTTTATCACCCATTGACTCCATCTTTTTACTATGTTATACCATTATATTCTCCTCCTTCCTATGTACTGTCTATATATGCTCCTTCTAACAGCTTTTATAAATGAGAAAGTTCATATGAGTTCTTAATATCTTCTTCCCATGCAGGAATACAAACAGTTCAATATCATTAAGCTCCTCATGATCCTTCTCTTCTACCACCAGAATCCTGTACTTGGAGATCAAACTTTCTGTTCAGCTCTGGTTGTTTCAATAGGAAAGTTTGAAAGTCCTCTGTTTCATTGAAAGTCCATCTTTTCCCCTGAAAGAGGATGTTTTGCTGGATAGATGATTATTGGTTGTAAACCAAGTTCTTTTGCCTTCCAGAATATCATATTCCAATCCCTTAATGTAGATGCTGCTAGATCTTGTATAATCCTGACTATGGAGCCTTGGTAGTTGAATTGTTTGTTTCTGGCAGCTTTTAGAATTTTCTCTTTGATTTGGGAGTTTTGGAATTTGGCTATAATATTCCTGGAAGTTTTTCTTTTGGTATCTCTTTCAGGGGTGACTGGTGAATTTCTATTTTACCCTCTGCTTTTAGGATCTCAGGGCAATTTTGCTGTATTATTTTTTTGAAAAATGAATAGCCCAATAATTTTTAAATTATATCTTCTGGATCTGTTTTCGAGGTTGGTTGTTTTTCCAATGAGATCTTTTACATTTTCTTCTAATTTTTGGCTTTTTTGGAAGATTTCTTGCAAAGTCATCAGCTTTCTTTAGTTTCATTCTGCATTTGAAGGAGTTATTTTCTTTCTTTTTTTTTTTTTTTTTTTGGCAAGGCAAATGGGGCTTACTCAAGGCCACACAGCTAAGGTAATTATCAAATGTCTGAGAGCAGATTTGAACTCAGGTACTCCTGACTCCAGGGCCAGTGCTTTATCCACTGCACCACCTAGCCACCCCAGAGTTATTTTCTTTAGAGAGCTTTTTTATTTCCTTTTCCAGCTGACCAATTCTGCTTTTTAAGGTATTATTCTTCTCATTTGCTTTTTGTTTTGCTTTTTCCATTAGGCCTAAACTGGTCTTTAACATATTTTTTTCTTCAGTATTTTTTTGTATATCTTTCACCAAGCTATTGATTTTATTTTCATGATATTTCTGCATCACTCTCATTTCTCCTCCCAATTTTTCCCTCCATCTTCCCCCTTTTTTTTTTGAGTTCATCCATAGTCTGAGCCCATTTTCTATTTCTCTTGGAGGTTTTGGATACAGAAGCTTCCGTTTTGTCATCATCTGAGTATGTGTTTTAATCTTCCATGGGACTAAAGTAATTCTCTATGGTCAGATTCTTCTTTTTCTGTTATTTACCCACTTCCTCAGCCCAGACAGCACTTCTGAGGCTTTAGGTTTTGGGGGGGGGGCACTGGGACCTTTATTCCTCCAAGGTCTTATGCTCTCTTGTCTATGCTTTGATATGTAGGTGCCCCCCCCCCCCTTACTTCCCTCTGCCTTGGAGCTATACGGAGGGATCCAGCTAGGCTACTTAGTGTGGAAGCCCAAACTGCAACCTGGAGCTGAGTGTAGGCTTGCAGCAGAGTCCTACCCCAGGGAGAGCAGAGAAATCTCTGCAGTCATTTTGGTGTAGCAGAGTTCTCTCACTACCCCTTCAAGCTGTTGCTGGTGATCTCTGGGCTGGGCTGCACAGCTTGAGGCTTTTTGCTTTTTTTGCAACCCCTGGTCCTGGTGAAACACAACTTTCTCACAGAACTTTTAATTATCTTGGACTAGGAAAATGTATCACTCAGTCTTTCTGTGGGTTCTACTCCTCTAAATTTTGGCTAGAATCATAATTTGTTGACTTTAGGAGTTTTGGGGGAGGAGTTCTCAGGAAATGCTGCCTTCACACTACCATCTTGGCTCCACCCCCCAACCAGAGAGGTTCTTAATCTTTTTTATATCATAGACTTCAAAAGACACTTCAGAATAATATTTTAAATGCATAAAATAAAACACATAGAACTACAAAGCAAACCAATTATAATGAAAAAAGTTATTAAAAATAAATTCATAGATGCTCCTGGTTAAGAATCTGATATGCCCTATTAGACCATCATTAGCCAACTCTCCCCCTCCTCCTTCCTTTTCCTGCAGTTACTCTAGCATACAGCACCCATCTTCCAGCGCCTCAAACTCAGAGCTTGGCTGTCATCCTTAGCTTCTCACTCCCTCTCATTGTCTATATCCAAGCTGTTGCCAAGATCAAGATTTCAACTTTGTTACGTCCTTCCCTCCCTTAACATCAGACAGGCCTTCAGCACCACCTCAGCTCTTCCCACTCCAATCCATCATCCATTCAGACAACAAAGACATTTTTCTAAAAGTGAATTTCCACTAAGTTGACTTCTCCTTAGTAAACCCTTTTGGCTCCTTCCCCTCCAAGATCAAATACAAAATCCTGATTGGTATTAAAAGCCCTTCATAACCAGACTCCCTCCTCCCCCAACACATGCCTTTCCAGTCTTCTTACACCTTCCTTCCTGAAACATATTTTTCAGTCCAGTGACACTGGCAGATACTCTATCCCTCTTTTAAAAAAAAAATCCCCCCCCCAATTACATGTAAAGACAATTTTTAACATTTGTTGGATTTTTTGAGGTTGTTGCTGAATTTTTTGACTTCCAACATCTACCCTTCTGTACCTCCCTTCTCCCCTCCCCGATATGGATTATATGTGTTTAAACATGTATTGCATTTCCATATTAGTCATTTAGCGATCTCATCTCTGACTGTCCCCTAGGCCTGGAATGCTCTCCCTCTTCATCTTTGCCTATGGCTTCTTCATTTTAAGTCCCAACTAATAGCTCAACTTCTATATAAAGTATTTCCCAACTCCTCTTGATTTTTTTTTTAGTGCCTGCTCTCTTAATTATTTGCTATTTCTTTAATTTTATGTTTATATAGCTTATTTGTACATATTTGTTTGCTTCCTGTCTCCCAGATTAGGTTGTGAACTCCTTGAGGGCATTTATTTCTTGAGGGCATTTATTTTGTTCTTTCGTATTTCTAGAACTTAGCACAGAACCTGTGCTATTGTTATTGACTGACCATTTTCAGTCTAGAAAAATATCTCCACATTTTAAATTTCTTGATGCAGATTTTTCATTGCTCATGCTTTGGAGAAAACTTCTGCTGAAGCCCAGTGTTTGAAAAATAAGGCATTTTTGTTTGCATTATAGTTGAACTTTAAATTGACGTAAGCAACATGTTTTCAAATAATTCAAAAGCTAATGTGTAGTTTATCTTTCCTCATCTTCATTGAAATCTCTTGTTTAATTCTTTTAGTTACAATGCCATTAAATCATATAAGACAGAGGGGAGAACAGAACGGCTGGAAGCAACAGAATACCTTGTTTCAGCTGCTGAAGCTGGTAAGAAAATGTATACTTCATAAAAATCCCATCTCATCAATGTATTAAAAACTGCAGTGTTTTTTTAAATCATAGCTTCTTTTTAGTGACTTTTTCCCATTCAACTATATCATTTGGATGAGACTGGATATTATGTGGAATTCTAGGGATGACTTGTTATTCAGGGTACATTTGAAATAAGTTATTTTCAAGATTTAAACAAAGTTATAGATCCACTAATAATAGGACACAAGTGATATAGTCTGAAGAAAGAAAAAACTAGTTTTTGATTTCATAATTATTTAATTTAGGACATTGTTTAATTGAGTAGTATGTGTGTATGTTTTGTAGAACAAACTTAATCAAGTGTGACTTGCTCCCTTGTAGCATCTAATTCAGTGTTTAACATATGGGTTTAATATGTTGATTAACTACTTAGAACACCCAGCAAATAATGCAGATGTTAATGAAATTATAAAATCACTTTTATAGTTTTACATATTTGTAAAAGCATTAAAATTTGTCTGTTTCTGCTTCTCTCATTTTTGTTGAATGAACCTTATATGATTGAGAACTTGGTTTTGGTTTTTGAGAACATGCATTTATGTCAGTATATTTTGCTTTATCTACCTTTGTCTGTATTGCTATGTAAAATGCCTAATACACTACAACTTGGATTAAGGTATTTATTCTTTTTAAGGTAGAGATGATTCATAGTATCTGAAATGAATAGCTTAAAGGAGCAAAGTGCTCTGAGTATAAATTTATAAAATTATAATATATTCACATAAATCCCCAAATTACAAATGGATTATGTTCCAAAATTAATTCACTTCTTTAGAACTCAAAAGGTATTTCATGTTTCCATAAAAACAATGTGATATATGGAAATTAAGTTTCCATTCTAGACCACAAAAACCTAATTTAAAATTATATAATTTTTTGATAGGTAACATACCAACCTAATCATTTAAAATATTTCTGTGAGAAAAGTGTTCCACTCTTCACAACAGAAAAGGCAATGTAGAAGCCTAGTAAATATATCTTTCCCTTCCCGTTTTCTCACTCCCCTTTCCCTGTCCCCCCCCCCCTTCATTTCTATCAAAGCATCTGAACAAGAGGATAAAAGGAAATGAGAGAGTAAGTCCTGGGAACCAATGGGAAGGAGAGAGCAATGAAGAAACCAGCCTCATTAAGTCATTAAGTACCTTCACTATTTACCTACTTTGGGACACCCAGATTCCCACTCCCAAATCAAGCTCTTGAATATGTACCCAAGGAGTGAGTTATGATCCCCCTTTTTAGCCCCACTCCAAGGAGTACTATCATCAATAGACTCCCTTTGTCCACAATAAAATCTTGTCATCTCTTCAAAATTTAGCTTCTTTCCTACCCTTCTGCAGCTCCAATGAGATGAGAAATAGTGGTTTAAGTCATTTCTTTACCTCCTGGTTTGGAAGGAGAGTTCATCTTTAACTCCCAAAAATACTTTTAAGTATTTATAACATTCATTACTCAAGAAGTACATATGTAATTAAACTTCTCTATTTTAGGGGCCATGACACTCTGTCTTACAAATCCATTGTGGGTAACAAAGACTCGACTTATGTTACAGTATGATGTTGTCAGTGCTTCACAGAGGCAGTACAAAGGAATGGTGGATACACTTGTAAAGATATATAAATTTGAAGGTGTACGAGGATTGTACAAGGTACTATTTATTTGCTTGCTTTAAATAATTATGATAGATAATTTTATCTGTTACTATTTGCAAAGTTAAGTCGCCACATAAATTTTCATTTGCCTTTTAAGTTAAGATTCTGAAAGATTTTGGTACTCATTCCCCCCAAAAAAAGAGCCTATGAACACGTAATAATTAAAAAAAAAAAACAAATATATAATCCACAGTACGGGTTTTATATCCCTTTTGGCTATTTATATTCATTGCCATATCATGCATCACTGTGACGTGGATGGAAGGGGGATAGAATTGTTCAAAATTTTGTAGGCATCTTATTTTAATATGTAAGTAATTTGACATGCATTGAATGCTTAAGCTTTAAGTAATTCTGATGATTGTATGAATATTTTACTTGGCTTTACAGATCAAGTTATAAAAGAAACTAGCTCTTTCAGATGTTTACAATTGTAAATTTAAAATGAGGATTGGCAATACAACTCTTACCTGTGTCAGAACAGTAATGCACATGATAGCAACAAATAGTTAAATTCATTACAAATACTATGACCTGTATTTTCTGTTTAATTATAATTCATATTTTAATTAACCTATCTTTAATTAGAACTTTTAGCCTCTTTAAGACTGAGGACAAGACAAACAAAATTTATTCACAGCTATCTACAGATCAACTCAGAAATAATTACAATGACCCTCTAGTAGTTGTGGATGAAAGAGGGTACATGTTGCATTATTGATATTATTATCATTGTTGCTTGTTGCTGTTATTACGTAAATTATTATGTAAACTTGGAAAGACACTTCCCAACTTGGGCTTCTCATCTATAAACTGAAGGGGTTATATTAGACTTCTGAGATCCATATATATATAGCAGCTCTAGATTAGTGATGATCCTATAATTAATGCAATCCTGAAATGTTCCTCTTACACTGCTTTAGTCAGTAGGAAAGTGTCGATTCCTTACCATGTGTAAGGAATTGATCAGGGTTTCTCATTAATTACTTAATACATTATTTGCCTATTTTTAAAAGCCCCACCTAAGAATGGGGTTTGCGTCTTTATATAAAATTTGTTGTATTTTAAATTATAAACATCTCTGTAGCTTGTCAACCTTACTGTACCCTATCCCTTCAGTCCAGAAAACAAAAATATTACATTCTTAATAGATCTATGATTTCATCTCATTATATAATGTATTTTTATAATGTAAATGAGGCACTCATCCATGCCTTGTATGATTTATGATTCTTTTCCATATCCTCCCAAATATCCTTCATGAAAAGAATCTATCCAGCATGTTTTTGGCCTTCCTCTAGATCTCTTAACATTATTTATGTATTTGTAAACATTACCACAGGTAACAGCCCTTTAGGCAAGTTAATTAGGGGAATTTATAATGGGTCAGAGATAGATTACTCCTTACAGGCCACCTTAGCTAGTCCTGACACAGCAATGGCTAGACCAAAAAAAGCTGCAGCTGCAGCTGCAGCAGCAACATGTGCATGGCCATTGTATTTTACCTCTCTCTCTCTCAAAAATGACTAGCCTAGCCAGGGGGTGGCTAGGTGGATAAAACACCAGCCCTGGAGTCAGGAGTACCTGGGTTCAAATCTGGCCTCAGACACTTAATAATTACCTAGCTGTGTGGCCTTGGGCAAGCCACTTAATCCCATTTGCCTTGAAAAAAATAAAAAAAAATGACTAGCCAGATATTAGATGATCTTGTGTGCTGTTTTTTTATATACAATTAATTAGTAATATACTTCAATCTATTTGTGTCTACCCTAAAGGTGACCCACAATTTTGATTCATCAGAGACTATAGTATTGCATGATTTGTAGCCATATAGTTTCAGTGAAGAATAGAGATTGGGATTAAACCTGTGATTGCAACAGTATAATCAATTTCCCATGAGGTAATTTTCTCTCTCAGTGTAAATTTGCACATTCTTAAGTCTTAGAAAATCATCAAGAACATTGAGGGGGTTGAGTGATTTGGCTAAGCTTACACATCCAGTATACATCAGAGTTTGTCCTAGATCTTTTGACTCTTTAAGTGCAGTTTTCTATCTACCACCTGGGGTCTCTCCTCTGACACATGGTAGTGCTTGATTAATGCACTGAAGAATATTGATATTAAACAAGTGGATTTTAGTTTCAGAGAGACAAATTTAAATTAAAGTATATAAATTAGACTAAACAGCCTCTTAAAATCCTTTCTAAGGTTAAGATTCTCTAATTCCTTTAAACAAAAATTCCTAAGCAGATTTAAAGAAATATTCATCTCTCTTTTTAAAGCCAGTGTGTTTGATAGAGAGCAGGGAATAAAGTCAGGAAAACTTCCAGATATGTACATTTGGATGGACAGCCTTTAGAATAGGTTTATGTGTGTCTGTGTGTGTGTGTATATGTGTCTTAGACAGATAAAATAGGTTCTACAGGGCTCAAAATTGAATAGGAGAGTCAAATTGCATTTGGGAAATTTTTTAGTACTTTTTAATGATTTCAAAGGTTTTTCTTGAGACAACTCCAACTTCTAATTCAGTATTTTTGTGGTGGTACTGAAATGGCTACATCCTATCACATAATTTCTAAACTAAATTGTAAATTTCTCAGAATAATGAAGAAACATATATAATAGGAAGGAGTAGACTTCAGGATATTATTAAAGAAGGGACTTAAATAATGATATCAAAGATGTATGACTGCTGGAGTGTTAATCAAACCAACTTTTTTTGGAAAAGAATTTGAAATTCAAGAAGTTTTATTAGTTGTTTACACCCATTGACTTAACAATCCTATTACATATACCTAAATATTAGTTGTATCCCTATTTGGGGGGGGGGCCAGAAAGGTATACATGAGGTGGGAATGGTTTAGACAATTATGATTTCTATAATGAAATTTTATTTGTGCCTTATAAAACAACTATGAAGTATTGAGAGAAGTATGAAGTCTTGTATGAATTTATGCAGAATGAACCAGAACAAAAAGAATAATATGAACGTTGATGATTGTAATGTAACTAAAAGCAATACTACTCTAAGGTAGCTAAATTCAATTGCAAGAGATCAGTTTTGGTTCCAGAAGATTCATGATGGAACTTCATCTTTTCTCTGTAGAGGACTGGGGGAATAATGGTGCCAAATATTTTATTTGCTTTCAGAGGCACTTGCTGTATTAATTTTACTTTATTGTTTTTTGCAAGTTAAGTGAGTGAGAAGTATGAGGGTTAAGGAAATTTGGAAAGAATATATACATATGTTGTATGGGAGGGAAGTTATGCACTAAGACTGAGGGATAATAGATAATAGACAATCTGCATTCTTCACTGGCATCCACATAATGTCAGGAGACTTCGAGAGAGTGCTTTGGAAAATTTTCGAAGTGATATCAGCAGGGACATACAGCCTCAGAAGGCATGGATAGTTTGTATTGTTGCCTGTCGCACAGTGATTGAAAGTCAGCTTTGTTAGAGTATTAGACTTTTAAGTACAGATGTGGACCTGGTTTTCTGCCATCTGAGAACTCAACCAGCTAAGTTTAGAATGACTTATCCGCCATAGTTTAATCATAAAGTGATGACATAATATAGTGTAATGAGCCCTGAGTTTTGAATCAGAGGACCTGGGTTTAAATGCCATTACTGTTGCAATTGTGACCTATCTTATCCTCCCTGAACTTCAGAGTTCTCATCTATAAAATAAGGAGATTGGACCAGATAGCCTCTAAACATCTTTTTTTCTACCTTGAGTCCAGGACAGTGTTCTTATGATGAATTTTTTTTTTTATCATAGGATAAGATTGAGGAGTGTTTAAGTACATATTAAATAAAACATTCATTTTAAGAAGAGATAAAAACGGATTTAGTATTTCAAATTAGATATTGTAGCTTTTTGTTTTTTTTTAAAAGATGGTTATCTTCTAGGGATTTCTGCCTGGGCTGATTGGAACATCACATGGAGCACTTCAGTTCATGGCATATGAATTGCTGAAATTGAAGTACAATACACATATCAATAGATTACCAGAAGAACAGTTGGTAAGAAACTCTTGAAAAGATGGTCTAATTTACATTTATAGAAAATGTGTAAATTGAAATTGGCTTTAAGATAATCATCAAATGTGCTAGGAATTTAAGTCATTAATCTTTTGATGTCAATTTTCAATACTTAAAAAATTGCTTTCTCCCCCCCTTTACCAAGTATAATATGCTAGAACACAAATTGTGTTCTAGTTGGGAAGTTAGCATTTGGAAATCTTTTAAAATGCCTTATACAGTTAATGAGAATATTTGCACTTAAGCATATTTTGGATACTTGTTGCTTTGTTTTAGTTTAATTTTACTATATCATTTAAATGACCTCAAAAGTAGAATTTTTAAGCCCAAAGTAGGAAATTTGTTCAATTTAATATCCAGAAAAGGTATAACTATTTTATGTTACTGTTTTAGAGCACAATAGAATATATATCAGTTGCAGCAATGTCAAAAATATTTGCTGTGGCAGCAACATACCCATATCAAGTAGTGAGAGCCCGACTTCAGGATCAACACATTTTTTACAAAGGTGTACTTGATGTAATCAAGAGGACGTGGAGGTAAGGTAGTAGCAACTAAATGCCTCATATAATCTAATTTCTTATTGTGCTGTTAGTGATCAGCCTGTGGGTAATACCCTGGATTTTGCTTTTTGACTTTTTTTCTATGGAGTAAGAATCTTTGCTCTAAATACAACATTCTAAGAAAGCTCCAATTCATTGATTGATTCTTTGTAGATACTTTATCTCAGTATAATACTTGTTTTCTTTGGGAACTCAACCCCACAACCAAATATATTCTGTGTACATATACCTGAATTGGAAGTGATAGAAATCCCCACATTTCTCTGTTTATTTCAGACCTTTTCCAAAGCTTATGTGTGATAAATTTACTTCCGTTCAATTCAGTGTGGGTGTGCACGTTCCTTCCATGAAACATCGATCACAACCCATTTGTAACTTAGTTGGTGGTCTAGGAAGACAGAGATGTCAAACATAACCTAAAATGTAATTGGGAAGTATTTAACAAAAAATAAATAAATAAAATGCATTATAATATTGATAATGTTAATTTCTGGTTTTCCAAGGCAGTTTATACAGTCACCACTGATCTTAAGAAATGCTTCAGGCACAAATAGGTTAACTCTTACCCATGATCATATAGACAGTAAAAGTGATCCTTTATAGTACCTTGAAAAAGATCACTTTTATTGAAACAACTTCTCTGATGGACTTATGATAAAGAAGGCAACTCACCCCAGAGATAGAGCCATTGGAATTTGAACACAGACTGAAGCACGTTTTTTTTTTCCTCTCACTATTCTTGAGGTTTCTCATCTGGGGGGGGGGGGTTATGTTTACTCTTATAACAAGATTATTGTAATAATATAAAATAAATAAACCAAAAAAGAAAAAGATCACTTTTGAGTTTATTCTTGTGGCCTCCTTGCTTGTCTTTTATTTTAATCAGATAAGAAAAGGATAACAAGCCATAACTAAATGTATACAAACAACTCTACACAGGCTTTAAATTGCACTGAGTTTTGTTTCCATGTTCATCTTGGTCCATTAAGTGGACATTTTTGATGCTCTTCCTACCATGTTAAGTGTTTTGATTTAATTTTGTACAGTATTGTCACACTAATTTTAGATACTGACTTCTTTTTTCCCCTTCTATAGGAAAGAAGGAATCCTTGGATTTTACAAAGGAATCGTCCCTAATTTGATTAGAGTGACTCCTGCCTGTTGTATTACCTTTCTAGTTTATGAAAATGTCTCCCATTTTTTACTTGGTTTTAGAAGAAAAGAAGAGTAAATTTAAAGAAGATAACCCAAAAATTATTGCTGCAGCAGTAGCAAATACTCCTTAGAGCTTGAAATACAAAACTTGCAAGAAATAGTGCTCAGCAACATTAGTCACAATTCAGATCAACCTCGAACAACTGAAAGAAGTTAAAGAACTGATGAATCCTCACAAGTTTTCTGCTTTTGCTCTCATTAATCTATGTGACTTGGCTACCGTTGCCTAGAATAGCTGCCATCAAAACAGTATTAAAACTAACATGAAGCTTATAGCTTAGTGAATTTGTCCATTTCATTGTTCAAATAGAAGTTCATTTTGCAATATTTGTCTAGTGGATTAGGAGGATTTGCCTTTATTACTTAACTGAACTGTGTGGATTGGTTTTTAAAATAATGCTTTTGTGCAGTAGTAAGAAGTTGTCCTTGCAAGGATATATGGTGGCAAATATTTAATAGTTCACCTTAAAGAATTGATTTCAAACTTGAGAAGGTTTGCTGAAAATAGTGCCCAAATTGAAAGTATATCAGAATCAGTGGACAGTGAAACAAGTATTCATTCACTGGTGATAGACTTTAATTTTAGGTCAGTTTGCACTTTGGTGAGATTCCATACCTCTTTCAGGATTAAGGAGTGAATGGAGTCAGTATCCATTGTAATAGCAATTTTCCCTTTTAATTTAAAGTTTAATTCCAGATCCAAGTTTTCTGGAAACTGGCATTGAATATACTTTTGATTTTGTAAATCTCATTGTGCTCCAAGATTGAGTGTCTTGTTCTTGATTTAACATATACATACCATTTATTAGAGATGCAGATCCTTTTGCAGATTCACAAGTGTTGGGGTTGTTACTTGGAAGGTTGATTATTTATAAACTGGGAAACAATCTTTCCACTTATGCCTGTAATTTTGGGATATCTGAACTTGGATTCCACCAACTGGTCAAATTCATGTTTTAGATACAAATTGTACCTATGCTCGTTATTGTTGATTTTATTTTTATGAGGCATTGCAGGAGCGGCTTAAATGAAAAGATAATCCCTTCCCTTCTCCCTAAAATGTTGAAGTAATAATTATATTCTTATTTATCATAAATACCTATGACTGCTATTGCACTATTGCACCACCATCTGTTTCTTGTAAATAAAACATTTCAATTTTCAAAGCCATATTTAAATGGTTCTTTGAAAATTTATCTATTTTTACATTTTGAATGGTATTGTTTTTCAAATAAAGATGAAATCATAAATAATGTTATGTGTATTTCCTATATAGGCATTCATGCTATGCCTGAAAAGTCTTTTAAGTTTCTTCTAATAAAATCTTTTCGTTCATGCTTCTCAGGAGCTAATAGTTTTTAACAAAAAGTTCAGGGCAGCTAGGTGAGGCAGTGAATAGAGCACCAGCCCTGGAGTCAGGAGGACCTGAGTTCAAATGTGACCTCAGACACTTAATAAATTAGCTGGCTGTGCAACCTTGGGCAAGTCACTTTAACCCCATTGCCTTGCAAAAAAAAGAGAGAGAGAGAGAGAAAGTTCATGAGATCCTAATGTTGATTCCTATACACATAACATGAATTTTCTTTTTACTCAGTAATCATTTATCAGGTACCTACTAAGTGACACAGGAATCAGGCAAGGTGCTGTAAGAAATGTAAATATAGGATATATTGAATTTAATAGGGGAAATGCTCCAAATCCAAGAATTTAAGAATTAGAAGGATATTTAAGTCCCAGCTAATACAAAAGAATATTTCATATATGCCTACTATTTGGTAAAAAAAATAATCACTGGGAATTAAGAAACATTTAAGCTTTGAAATGTCATGAGCCAATAAGTTAAATGAATAATGAAGAGGAGAATGGAGATTATCATTCTCAAGCTAATCTAAGCAGTATTTTAGGAAAATCTATAGGTGGAAACAGGAAAAGACTGAAGGTAGAATGGCCAGTTTTCTAGATCCTATTGCAATCTAGAAAATAGTAATCAACACTTAATAGAATAAAGTTTTTAAGGCATTTTTTCATTTGATTCTCATCAAAGCCCTAGTGATGAAAAATTCCCATTTTTCAGTTCGCTTTTAATTCATGTGGGTATGAGTGACTATATGGTTAATACATAAGATATAAGATTTTCCATGGTTAGGCCTGTTAGTTTAGTTACAGAGAATGACTGACCCTCAATTTACCTCTGGTGTGGGGCGCCTAGGTGACGCAGTGGATAAAGCACCAGCCCTGGAGTCAGAAGTACCTGAATTCAAATCCAGTCTCAGATACTTAATAATTATCTAGTTGTGTGGCCTTGGGCAAGCCACTTAACCCCATTTGCCTTGCAGAAACTAAAAAAAAAAAATTACCTCTGGTGTGCAGAGAATTACTGACCCCCAATTCACCCCAATGAACAGGAAGGGGAGGTGAGCAGGATTGATCTCATGCATATATTTAAAACAGCTTGAGTATTTAAAAGAATCTTAAATGTCCTTGACTGGTCCTGACTAGATTCTCAAGGCTGTACTTGATTAACATTGCCTGTCTCTTCAGGAACTAGCCATTCTTGAATGTAACAGATAATTCTTGGGGTTCAGGGAGGATTGGCTCCCTCCTCGAACAGCCCGGGAAATTTAGTTATTATTCCATAAAAATTGTCAAGAAGTCCTCTTTGTTCTCAAGCTATATATGATCTAATTGGACCTTAGCCTAATTGGAATCTCACCCATGGAGAAGACACTCTGCCTGGAGCCTTCCAGATCAGGACTCTGGAGGCTGTACCCCAGGACTCCCCAGACACTGTTGATTCAGATGTTGAAGCTCCCCCAAATTGGTGATGTTTTAATATTTATGTTTATGTAGGCTTTACTCTTTATTATAATTAGGACCTATTGGTTACTTTTACTGTAAAACTGATTTATTTCTACCTGTTTTATAATCACTTTGTCAAATATATTTTTTTAGTCTTGTTGGTATGAATCATTTTGTAGGAGCGAAGCAAAACCAAAACTCATAATCAAACAAAATTGACATCACAAACAGGATCACTCTACGAAATGCCATTTTTTTAGGGAAAATGTAGAAAAAGAAAGATGTATTTACTGGATTGGGAAGATTTATGATATTCATCCCTTGCTAGAGAATGGGCATATGGCACCAGGCCATGTGAAGATAGGGGAAGCCATATGAAACAAGAGTCATCCCCTGCACAAGTAACTGAATGAAGCAAATAACTGGGAAAAGGCAAGGAAATGGCAGGAAAAATGCAGTATCAGGGAGATAAGACTGGAAGAAAAGGCGAATTTGGGAAAGGAATTACTGAGTAAATTGACTTCTGCAATGTCAGAACTTTATTTTAGGAGATCAGGTATGCAATTATCAGAGTGTAGCTGAAAAGCTGCTGTTAGAATGTCACAGTTTATAGGAAGAAAAAAAGGAAGACTGATAAAAAGAAAGTTTATACTATGATGGGGGATGCAGACACATGATTTGGCTTTGGTTGGAGCAGCCTGCTGTAATACCTTAGTCCAGAGGGCTCCCCCAGATACAAAAATTTGATAATCATATTGCTGCTTAGTGAAGCAGGCAGGCTTCAGGCAGAAATGGGCAAAATCTCCCAATTAGAGAACTTAGGCAACTGCGAGTATACTAATAATAAATCTCGATACAGGAGTTGTGAATGTGCCACTGATCAGTCTCAAGAGAAGTACAAAAATAGAATATTCCAAAAAGGTTTATTGCCCTGCTACGAGCAGGAGTATATAGGAATAAGACTGATAGATTCCCTACTCCTGACTTATTTAGAATGAATAAGGAGAAGAAAGGACAAGGAAGTAGAAATAAGGAAATTAGGGCCACTCCATTAGCACCCTCCCTATACCTAGGGACCAAACCCCAGTAACAGAGATCAGACAGAAGGATTATCGGCCACTCATAAGGTTAATTAATTATAAATTGGAAAAATGGATATACAGCTATTACTAAAGTGTTTTTTGATACTGGGGCAAGACCTCTTTGATGAGTACATATCAGGAACTGACATTTTAAGGGGGGTGACTAAATTTACCTGATGAGAAATTAGTCTTGCTAAAGTACAAGAACCATCACAATCTAAAATTTTAGGTATACGATGGAATCAGGGACACAGAAAAATCTTTCCCAAGGACTTGTAAATAGAACTATTACTATTTAGCTATAAAAGTAAGGTTTTAAGTAAGTCATTGGATATGGTCAAGAACAGTACATGTTAAAATAAAAAAGGAAGAAAGGGAGGTGAATAAAGTCTGAAATATGCTTAAAACAGTATATTAAGAGAAACTAAGTTGTGCAGTCTGAATACTGGATTTAAAGGCCTGTGAAGAGAATAATGAAAACAAGGAAAAATGAAGAGGCAAAGGGAAGGTTGGGTTTTTTTGAAGTATATCAAATTTATGGAAGCTAAAGCATGTAGAATGAAGGTATAAGCAAGTTTGACTTTTGTACAAATAAAATTTTGGTTTTGTGGGTTTTGAAAATTAATTTGGGGCAGCTAGGTGGCATAGTGGATAGAGCACTGGCCTTGGAGTCAGGAATACCTGGGTTCAAATCTGACCTCAGACACTTAATAATTACCTAGCTGTGTGGTCTTGGGCAAGCCACTTAACCCCATTGCCTTGAAAAATCTAAAAAAATAAAAAATTAACTTAAAACCAATGTAAAGTAGAAAAGAGAGCTCTGAATCAACTAATAAGTTACGGAATTTCTTCTGGGATTGTGCAACCCAATGAGATGGGTTCTTAAAAGTGACTGGAGCAATTTTAAAAATTTAACATTAGACTGCTACCTGTAGGAGAACCATACTCCTTTTGAACAACTATTACTGGCTGCTTATTGGACATTAGTAGAAACTGAACAACTCCCTTTAAATCATGAGCTGTATAAATGGGGACTTTGGCCTCTCATAAAATAGGACATTCTCAGGAGTTTGGTATAATTAAATGGAAATGGTACATACAGAACAGAACTAAACCAGGAAAATCTGCCATCTCTCCCCTGCATGCAAAAGTGTCTGAATTAACCTCAATGCAGTCTCCATTTGCCACTCCCCCTCAGAAGGCCCTTTCACCAGTCAAATGGAATCAATGATTTGATGCCTTGAGTCCTGAACAAAAGAAACACACTTGGTTCATGGATGACTCTGCTAAATATTAGGACAAATTCGGCATTGGAAGACCATAGCATATAATCCAGTGACTAAGGTTACTTTAGAAAGTACAGACAAGCAGTCAGTGGGCAGAACTGATGGCTATATATCAATTATTGAAACAGGAGAAGGGGAGACTATCATATTTTTAGAGACTCCTAGGCAGTAGCAAATGTCCTAAGCATTTGGATGCCCATGTGGCATGCAAAAAATTGGAATCTTCATGGGAAACAAGTTTGGGGGTCATGAAATGTGGAAAGATATATGGAATTGGATTCAGTATACTAATGTCTCAGTCTTTCAGTGTTAGATGCCCATGCCAGTATGGACACTGTGGAATGTGAGTACAATGCATATGGGCTGGCAAAGATTGGAATCATGCAAGTTGCTCCTAAAGAAATAGGAACCTGAAGATTTATTGATTTGGGCCAGATGGCTCCACATAACTAGGATATCAGGGACCCCAAGCTTCTCACAGGTGGGCCTTTGCTCAGGGCATATCAATTTCCTTTTCACTGTTAAGACAAGTTACTGATCAATGTACCCAATGTCAATTATTTAAAGAAAGACCCAATACTATTATTGGGGAAATAGGAATGGGCACCCTGCTGCGTGCCCAAATTTGGCAAATCGATTATGTTGGGCCTCTTCCTTTTAGTCAAGGGTGACAATATGCCTGCACCTGTGTGGACACTTATTGTGGAGTACTCATAGCCTGCCCCTACAGAAGAGCTACTCAAAAGAATACCTGTAAAACATTAGATATTACTACTTTATATTATAGCTCTCCTATGCAAATAGAGAGTGATAATGGGTCACATTTTAAAGGCAAATTAATCTATATTGTAAGACACAATAAAAGAATGGATTTATCATTTACCCTATTACCCCCAGGCAGTTGCCTTGATTGAAAGAATGGTTTGTTAAAAGAAAAATTGATCAAAACTGTTTAGTATTGGCTAAGAAATAGAGTGGTGGACCAGTGGAATAGACTAGGTGCAGTAGCAGGAAATGATTATAGAAATCTGCTGTTTGATAAACCCAAAGAGTCCAGCTATTGGGATAAAAACTCTCTCTGATAAAAAACTGCTGGGAAAATTGGAAGTTAGTGTGGAAGAAACTTAGATTAGACCAACACCTCAAACCCTTTACCAAGATAAGATCCAAATGGTTACAGGACATAGACATAAAAAACAATACTATAAGCAAATCAGAAAATCAAGGACTAGTTTACCTGTCAGATCTAGGGAAAGGGGAGCAGTTTATGACTAAGAAAGAGATGGAGAACATCACCAAAAACAAACTAGATGATTTCGATTACATTAAATTAAAAAGCTTTTGCACAGATAAAACCACTGTAACCAAGATCAAGAAATGTAGTAAACTGGGAAACAATCTTTACAACTAATGTTTCAGACAAAGGACTCATTTCTAAAATGTACAGAGAACTGAGTCATATTTTTAAAAAAAGCCATTTCCTAGTTGACAAATGGTCAAAGGATATGCAAAAGCGATTTACAGATGAGGAGATCAAAGCAATCCACAGTCATATGAAAAATTGCTCTAAATGATTACTTATTAGAGAAATGCAAATTAAAGCTTCTCTGAGCTACCACCTCACACCTCTCAGACAGACCAATATGGCCAGAAAGGATAATGATCATTGTTGGAAAGGTTGTGGGAAATCTGGGACACTATTACACTGTTGGTGGAGCTGTGAACTCATCCAACCTTTCTGGAGAGAAATTTGGATCTACACCCAAAGGGCAACAAAAATGTGCATATCCTTTGATCCAGCAATACCACTACTGGGTCTATACCCTGAAGAGATGATGGAAAAGGGTAAAAAACATCACTTGTACAAAAATATTCATAGCAGCCCTGTTTGTGGTGGCAAAGAATTGGAAATCAAGTAAATGTCCTTCAACTGGGGAATAGCTTAGCAAACTGTGGTATATGTATGTGATGGAACACTATTGTTCTATTAGAAACCAGGAGGGACAGGAATTCAGGGAAGCCTGGAGGCATTTGCATGAACTGATGCTGAGTGAGATGAGCAGAACCAGAAAAACACTACACTCCAACATGGGGGTGATGTTCAACTTTGATGGACTTGCTTGTTCCATGAGTGCAACAATCAGGGACAATTTTGGGCTGTCTGCAATGGAGAATACCAGTAAAGAGCCGTGGAGTTTGAACAAAATTCAAGGATTATTCCCTTTAATTTAGGGGAAAAAAACCCCAGATTTTGTCTGATTTTGTTATCTCATACCTTTTGTTTCTTCCTTAAGGATATGATTTCTCTCCCATCACACTCAATTTGGATCAATGTACAACAGGGAAACAAAGTAAAGACTGACAGATTGCTTTTGGTAGGGGGGTGGGGGAGGGAAGTAAGATTGGGGGAAAAATTGTAAAACTCAAAATCTTTAATAAAAGAAAAATTGAAGATGTTAGGAAATAACTCCTTACAAAAATGGAAATAAAACTTATTTGAGGCCTTACAACAGTTGAATAACCTCTACATTGGGTGAAGACAACCCCTTTATCCTGAATGATGACTCCTAACTTACAAATAAGACAATCAGGCAAAATTCAGAATCTTAAAATGGTGGCCATGTGATAAAATATATGCCCTGGCCCGCTTTCATGGAACTGCTGAATCTGCAGGCCTTAATTGTCTTTAACTTTGTCCTTAACTCAAGATGTAGAATTAGGTCTGGGGAAAATCTGGATTATTCTCTACTAGACTAGAGGTAGCTCAAGTATTGCTATTCAAAATGTACAAGTCACTATGGATAGTGATTATAGAGGAGAAATCAAAGTGTATCTTCATAATTTTAGTCCCTCTAATACATTTATAGCCTTTAAAGGAGCAAGAGTATGTCAATTAATAATATTCCATGTTTAACAGTAAAGTGGGAAAAGATCAAAGAGCCACCCTCCAGTACCACCTGCAGTGGAGGTTTTGGCTCCACTATATTAAGTGGGGGCTAAGGTTTGGTTAAGGACACATTTACATGACACACCTAAGGCCATGGAAATTATTGCAGAAGGAAAAGATAATACTGTTGTAGTCTGTTATTCAGGGAGTGATAAATGGTATATTGTTCTATTAACTCAAGTGTTTTTATGTGAATGAAGTGTTTATTCGGGCACCTCCTGTTGTGATTTCTTCTGCATGGATCAGCCTCATGGACTCCTGGAGCTCTCCTGAAATTCAATCACACCCACGTCCATTTGTTGTGGAGGAACTCCACATCTTCCAGACAACAATATAACTTCACCTGTCCTTCCAACCAACCATGCAACGTTGTTAATTGGACTACTATAAATGCTACTTTCTGGCAAGCTCCTTTCCCCTATGCAAACTGTATTGATAAGCAATACTCCCATAGTGGATATTACTATATGTTCTCAGGTAAATGCCCCATGTTGCCTTAAGGCCATTCTATTTGCTACTCCACAGACTAGATTTCCCCACATTGATGCTACCATACAAAACTGTTCTAGGTGGGTAATTACTCATGAAACTACTTTGTCATTGAATCTTACAAAGGACCAGGACAAATGTCTTGTGTGTACTAATTCTACCAACATTCCAAATCGATATCCATATGTAGAATAAGCTAAATTATTATGGCAGCAAAAGCCATTACAAAGTCCTCTTCCAATTATTAAGAGATCCTTGTAGCTGTGTTAATGTATCTCAAAGTTCCCAAAATTTTTTGCTGCATTATAATATCACTTTCCCCATATTAAAGACTTGTACTAGCAAAGGGAAAAATGTGCTTGGTATGATACCCTACTTGGTGGGCTGCAACTGGTTTGGACTTAGTAAATTCAGTAGATCTTGAGGCCCTGGCCAGCAGACTATGCAGTGCTGACAGGATGTCACTCAGGCTTTAACAATTAATGCTCAATGGTTGCCCACAATGTTCCTTCCTACCCCACCAAATAACCCTAGGATATGAAAAACAATTTTTAACCTTTTTAATGCTTCTACCTTAGCTAATTTGCATATTGATTGCATATCTCTGCCCTATTCAACTGGACTCAGTGTTCCCTGGAAAACATGTAAATGTACATGTTGCAAAAGGAAAATACTCAGTGGTTACTACAATCAGAAGATGCCAAATTGTGGGAAAATGCTTTTAGGAACTATCTCCCTAGAGACCATTGCATCATAACATCTGTAACCTCTCCTCATTGTACTTATACTTCCTGCATAGGTACTATTACTCATTTCAAAGTCAATATTCCTATGATCATGAGTAATTTTCATGTTATTTCTTTTATGCTATATGATTACATTGCATTACCACATATTAATGGGCAATATATTGATAGTAAGAATATAACTCATAGTTTAGTTGATTGTATTGTGTATTATTCAGGAATAGTGTGTGGAATGGTTATCCGGCAGATGGAGCCCTGTCTTTTGGACCATTCCTCCAATCTCTGCAATTCGTATCCTAAGTCTAATTTCTCTATGTTATATGAAGTATGACCTCTAATATTCAACTTGATCTGTCTTCTGTTGGCCAGACTGCCCCCTTTTCAGGCTGCCTGTCCAACATTTCATATCTCTACTGGCAGGGTGATGATTTTTGCTCTTCCACTGGCAGAATGAATTTTTACTTTTCCCCTGACCAAATGGATGAAGTAACTCTTAACTGGGTACCCAAATCTTTACCTCTTCCAAATATATATTTGTCTTTAGAACCTCTTATGCAAATATTAAGTGATTCTGATTCTCTAAAGCAACTATTGGAGAAAAATTAAAGAACGCTCAATTAACACCAAATACAGACCCATATAGTTGCTGGTAAACTACTTGAGGCCTCTCACCTTGTAACTTGATACCAAACATCATTGGTATGACTTTATTTAGATCAGCTTCAGCTCAAAAATATCTTTCCATACTAGTACATCTTCTTCTATTGTTTGCTGCACGGCTCCTTTTGTTATTCTTGTGTAATATATAGAAGAATAAAGAAAATATATAGGAAATTAACCTCCGAAGTTGGAACAGCCTATACCATGTCTAATCTTAGGGCCAAATGTATGGTTAATACATAAGTTATAAGATTTTCCATGGTTAGGCTTGATAGTTTAGCTATAGAGAATGACTGACCCTCAATTTACCTCTGGTGTGCAGAGAATTACTGAACCCCAATTTACCCCTGATGAACAGGAAGGGGAGATGAGCAGGATTGATCTCATGGACATGTTTAAAACAGCTTGAATATTTAAAAGAACCTTGAATGTCCTTGACTAGTCCTGGCCAGACTCTCAAGGCTGTACTTGATTAACATTGCCTCTCTCTTCAGGATCTAGTCATTCCTGAATGTAAACACCATAATTCTTGGGGTTCAGGGAAGGGTGGCTCCCTCCTCAGACAGCCTGGGAAATTTGGTTTTATTCCACAAAAATTGGCAAGAAGCCCGCTTTGTTCTCAAGTTTTAAAAGATCTAATTAGACCTCAGCCTTATTGGAGTCTCACCCATGGAAAAGACACTCTGTCTGGGACCTTCCCGATCAGGACTCTGGAGGCTGTACCCCAGGACTCCCCAAACACTGTTGATTCAGATGTTGAAGGTCCCACAAATCAGTGATGTTTTCTCTTAATATTTATGTTTATGTAGTCTTTGCTCTTCTTTTTATTATAAATAGTATTTATGGGTTACTTTTGCTTAAAGCTGATTTATTTCTACCTGTTTTATAATCACTTTATTAAATATACTTTTTAGTTTTGTTGGTGTGAACGTATCATTTTGTAGGAGCGAATCAAAACCAAAACTCATTAATCAAGCAGTGACCTGTACAGAATTATAAATAGCAAAGTCAGAATCTACTCCAATTCAGAATTCTTTAACCAAAGAATTCTTTAACAAAGGTAGTGTCATTAAAAGTAAAAAAAGATAAGGGTATACTAGAGATTTTTCAGACAATCCACAGGACTTTAAGGTGTTTGTGTGTGTGTGTGTGTGTGTGTGTGTGTGTGTGTGTGGTGTGGGGGGGTTGGTGGCAAATGAAGGGAAACTACCAAAGATGACTTGTACTTCTATCTGAGAAATACCACTTTTAATGGTAAAATCAAGGTAAGAAACAAGTTTGGAGAGGAAGCCTAGACAGTCTGTCCAATAGATGGTAGAAAATGTGCATTTGGGCAGATTTGGAATTAACAGCAGCGTTATTTGAAGGCATAGCTCCACCAAAGGAAAGCACAAAGAAAAGAGGGAAGAACACAACTCTGGGCAATGCTCATTTTCAGAATTTGGAGGAGAAAGATGAAGCGAAGAGTCATGTTTTAGTGACCACCTGAGGGCACTATCAGTGATCCCTCTGTATCCTCTTTGTCACAGTTTTGGAACTGTTAGCTATCAATCAATCATCCCTTAGCTCTGCCCTTGCTTGGAAGGTTCTGGGATCTGCCCTCTAGAATGGAGTATATTTGTGTCTCCTAGTTGGATCACTTATTTTATTTGTCCCCACCTACTTAATCCTTTTTTTTTTTTTAGGTTTTGCAAGGCCATGGGGTTAAGTGGCTTGCCCAAGGCCACACAGCTAGGTAATTATTAAGTGTCTGAGGTCAAATTTGAACTCAGATCCTCCTGACTCCAGGGCCAGTGCTCTATCCACTGTACCACCCAGCTGCCCCATAGCATAAGCATTTTAATGTTAAAACAATAGCTACAGGCGCATTATTTACTGAGGCTTCAGTCTGCCCCTACACAACACAAACTACTAAAAAGAAAAGAAATAGAATATGAACTTTCCCTTCAGAAAACTCACAGTCAAATCCAATAGGGGGAGATGACCCAAATCACAGAATTCAAAAATTAAATATCCAAGTACCAACTAATAGAAAAATTACTAAACCTCCAGTTCAGGGGTTATAGCATGCTACAAGCTCAATATGAGTTAGCAATATGGTATAGTAACCAAACAAATGAATATGCTCTTGGACGAAAGAGGAATTGCTTCCAGAAATTAGGTGACTGTCTCTCTGTACTCAACCCTCATCATCCCACATCTGAAGTATTGTATTTAGTCCTGAGCACCATCATTGTAGAGTAGCCAGAAGATGAAAACCATAGTATTGAAGGCAAAGGTATGCTGAATCCAACTCCTAATCAGAAGAGCAATTTAAATTTTCTTTTTGAGCATTTTCACCTGGGCATTGAGTTCTTTTCATGTGAGGATCAGTTAAGAAATTGGTTTTGACCTGTAGAAAAGAAAACTAGGGGAAGACATGAAAACTATTCAAATATTTGTTGGGTGGTCATGTGGAAAAAGAATTGGACTAGTTTTTTTTCAACTCCAGAAGGTGAAATCAGGAGCGATGGGTAGAAGTTACAAAGAAATAAATTTAAGCTGTATTTGTTGGGGCAGGGGAGAAGGGGGAAATAAACTTCATAACTTAACAAGAGTGGACTGCTTTAAGAAGTGTGTTTGGTTTCCCTTAGATGCTGGAAGAGGTATGATTTGGTGAGAATTTCTTTAAATTTTGGGTTGGTCTAAGATTTTGACTGATTTTCTACTTCTCAAATTCTGAGATTCTATGATTCAGTTTCTGTTATGTGTGTCACTTTTGCTCTGACCATTCTTTTTTAGGTTTTTTTTTTTGCAAGGCAAATGGGGTTAAGTGGCTTGCCCAAGGTCACACAGCTAGGTAATTCTAGGTAATTATTAAGTATCTGAGACTGGATTTGAACCCAGGTACTCCTGACTCCAGGGCCGGTGCTTTATCCACTATGCCACCTAGCTGCCCCCTACCACCTAGCCACCCCTACTGACCATTCTAATGAATATCTTTTTTCAAAAGTAGCTTAAAGACTTAATGAACATACTTATAAAATTGGTAGATGTCATGAAGTCAGTACTTTGGATGAAAAAAAATGGGATACTAAAAGTTCTCAACAGTCTAAAATCATAAGTCAAATCTTTGCATGAATATAAAATATTCTTGGACTTCGGGGGTCAGAAAAGCAACTGCGAGAGTACAAGATATAACTAGGCAACAATTATCAAAATAAAAAAAAGCAGAATTTTAGTGGACTATGAGCTTAATATAGTTCAACTCTGGGATGTGGTAGCCAATATAGATCAACTCTGATGTGGTAGCCAAAAAGAAAATACTATCTTTTTTTTTTAATTAAAGATTTTATTTGTTTTGAGTTTTACAATTTTTCCCCAATCTTACTTCCTTCCCCCACCCCCACCCCCACAGAAAGCAATTTGTCAGTCTTTACATTGTTTCCATGTTGTACATTGATACAAATTGAGTGTGATGAGAGAGAAATCATATCCTTAAGGAAGAAACATAAAATATAAGAGATAACAAGATCAGACAATAAAATATCAGGTTTTTTCCCTAAATTAAAGGGAATAGTCCTTGAACTTTGTTCAAACTCCACAGTTCTTTATCTGGATATGGATGGTATTCGTCATCGCAGATAGCCCAAAATTGTTCCTGATTGGTGCAAGTCCATCAAGGTTGATCATCACCCCTGTGTTGCTATTAGGGTATACTGTGTTTTTCTGGTTCTGCTCATCTCACTCAGCATCAGTTCATGCAAATGCCTCCAGGCTTCCCTGAATTCCTGTCCCTCCAAATTTCCCAGGCTGTCTGAGGAGGGAGCCACCCTTCCCTGAACCCCAAGAATTATGGTGTTTACATTCAGGAGGATGTGTTCCATCACATACATATACCATAGTTTGCTAAGCCATTCCCCAGTTGAAGGACATTTACTTGATTTCCAATTCTTTGCCACCACAAACAGGGCTGCTATGAATATTTTTGTACAAGTGATGTTTTTTACCCTTTTCCATCATCTCTTCAGGGTATAGACCCAGTAGTGGTATTGCTGGATCAAAGGATATGCACATTTTTGTTGCCCTTTGGGTGTAGATCCAAATTTCTCTCCAGAAAGGTTGGATGAGTTCACAGCTCCACCAACAGTGTAATAGTGTCCCAGATTTCCCACAACCTTTCCAACAATGATCATTATCCTTTCTGGCCATATTGGTCTGTCTGAGAGGTGTGAGGTGGTAGCTCAGAGAAGCTTTAATTTGCATTTCTCTAATAAGTAATCATTTAGAGCAATTTTTCATATGACTATGGATTGCTTTGATCTCATCTGTAAATTGCTTTTGCATATTCTTTGACCATTTGTCAACTAGGAAATGGCTTTTTTTTAAAAATATGACTCAGTTCTCTGTACATTTTAGAAATGAGTCCTTTGTCTGAAGCATTAGTTGTAAAGATTGTTTCCCAGTTTACTACATTTCTTGATCTTGGTTACAGTGGTTTTATCTGTGCAAAAGCTTTTTAATTTAATGTAATCGAAATCATCTAGTTTGATTTTAGTGATGCTCTTCATGTCTTCCTTAGTCATAAACTGCTTCCCTTTCCCTAGATCTGACAGGTAAACTAGTCCTTGATCTTCTAATTTGCTTATACTATTTTTTTTTTATGTCTAAATCCTATATCCATTTGAATCTTATCTTGGTAAAGGATGTGAGGTGTTGGTCTAATCTAAGTTTCTTCCATACTAACTGCCAAAGAAAATACTATCTTATTTTTCATTAATTGATATACAATATCTAGAATGAAGGAATTAATACTCCTACTCTATTCTGCCCCGATAAGACCATATCTTTTATATTGTGTTCCATTCAGGGATGACATTGACAAATCATACCACTTAGTAAAGGAGATAAACATGAACAGAGAATTGAAGATCATACTGATGAGATTCAATTTGATGAGCATTTATTATGCACATTCTATGTACTTTGGTAAAATATAAAGATAAAACAATCTCTATCCTTAATGAGTTTACATTCTATAAGGGGATTGAACAGGTACATTGAATAAATACAAAATATGTACAAAATGGTTTCAAGAGGAAAAGAACAATAGTCACAGGAAGATTCAGGAAAAGCCTATGCTAGAGGTGGCCTTTGTTCATTTGAGCAAAGGCATAAAGGTAGAAGATGGAATGTCATTTACTGCAACCAGGTAGCAACAGATAGTTTTATTGAAATGGATATTACAAGAAGTACATAATTGGAAATTAGAGTAGAATAGTAGATGAGAGCCTTTGGTGGAGAATAAATTAAATAAATTGTACATGTTTGACTTGGAGAAGGAAAACTAAAGGGTGTTATTTGAAAGGTATCATGAAGAAGGAAAAAAAAATCTTATTTGACCTTATAGGATTAATAGATAGAAGTTATTAAAGGGAGGCAATTTTCAGCAAGGTAAAAAGAACTTAACCAGTAGAGAACTATCTGAAAGCAGAATGAGATGCTTGAAAAAGGTAATAAGAACTTTTCAGGTATGGATTATATGACTTTTTAAAAAAAAAAGTATTGTAGACAGAATTCATGGAGCTGGACAGAAATCTCTCAGAATCAAGAGTACTAAATTATGTGAATTGGTTACTTAATTATTAAAGGTGCATCTGAATTCAACACAGAGATTGCAGCTATTTCTAGTGATCTGTCTGTATATATCTTCAACAATGAACCAATGAATGCTGGGAAGTTGGATTCTCATATCGGAAGGGACCTGAGAGCTGATCCTGTTTCTGATTCTATATCCCCAGGACTTGAGGTGGGCTGCCATATGACCTGCTGATGTACCAAAAGGACATCTGCTGTCATAGTAAACCCTCCTGTGTGTAATGTCTCCCCTAAAAAAAAAATAAGTTCCTTAAAAGTTGGAACTGTCTTATTTTTCTGTTTATATCCCTAGCAAAATTCTTGACACATAGTAAATGCCAAATGTTTCTATAACCTATAACCCTTTCTCAGAGAAAATGTTCTCCTATTGTGCCCTTTCCTCCCAGAGAAAGCTCATTACAATAAAGCTTCTCCCTCTTTCCATATACATTTCTGCTCAGTGACATTCTTTAATGATAATTCTGAAGATTTAGCCTTAAATATTCAAGATTTGTAATATATAGCCTTTTTTTTTGGTTGTTAGTATGTGGAGAAAAAAAACAACCCTGGTGTGTAGCCAATCACATAATTCAGAAATGGCTTTCCAGTGGATTAAAAAAAAAACAACCTAGCTCAAAGCTCCCAACTGTAAGAGGAAGTTTAGTCAAGCTTAACAAGACTGTATTGAGATGAAAAATTCAAGGGATCTGCTTTTACTTTTACTTTTAACCATTATTTCTTTGAAATGGAAATTAGTGTTCTATGCAAGACTGGATACCCAGAAGAAGCCAAAACCAGAATCAGTTCCTCAGCCTCTGCAGGGTAGCATTCCAAACTGCATTATAGGGGGAGTCCTGCAGCTGTGTTATATACACCCATCACTGAGCCCCACCCAATTTTTTAAAGCCTAAAAAAAAATCCTATATTTAAACCTAGAATTGTGGTTTAGCCAAAATACTGTTGATGTATGCCAGAACCTCATAATTCAGACCTTGGAAATAAAGTTTACTTAAATTGAAAACTGTTGAAATGGCCACTGAACATTTATAGCTAGCCATATGGAGCTTAAATGGGCCACAACAGCTCCACTGGACACTGATAATGAATGCTGATTCTGCCTATGACAATTAGATGAACAGGAGACTTGGTATAGGAGAAATGTATTAAACTCAAATATAAAGTTCTTGTGTTGTTTCAAGGAGGATGAAACAAAAAAAAATGGAAAAAAATGGAAAAATCAAAATTTTTAGCAGACTTTTAGCATGTATTATATATATTCTTCAACTAATTTAAAATGGAAATCATGTCCAAGGATATGTCATTAAGTATTTTTTTTTGTTTTTTTGCAAGGCAAATGGGGTTAAGTGGCTTGCCCAAAGCCACACAGCTAGGTAATTGTTAAGTGTCTGAGACCAGATTTAAACCCAGGTACTCCTGACTCCAAGGCCGGTGCTTTATTCACCACGCCACCTAGCTGCCCCTGTCATTAAGTATTTCACAATGGGCACTCCTCTTCTCCCTTCCCCCAAAATTAAAACATACTTTAAATTTAATCTGCCTTAATAGCATTTTTTCTGTCACTTTATTAAATCTAATAAATCAACAAAACAGTAAATCAAGCCCTGATTTCAGAGGTATTAAATATTCACAATGAAAATTTGATAGTCATTTTGAACTGGTTCCAGCTTACTTCTAGGTCATATACTGTCCTTCTCCCCCTCATCTTCCCTTCTCCAAAGTTAACCATCTCTAACTCTGTCAGCTTATCCTCATGTGACATGGTGGTTTTCATCATCAAACCAATCTTGACTGTGTCCAGATACATTCCTGCTTGGTTTTGTCCATCCTAAAATATGTTAATATTTCTGGATGCTGAAGCATTTTTGTTTATTTTTACTGTGAAGATAATGTGGTATCTACTGGGGGGGGCTCAAGGAGGAAACGTCTCATCAATCAATAAACACTTCATATATACCTAGATTTTGCTCTTAGACTACTTTACAAAAGAGTTTTTATGTAAGTTATTTCTACTGATATAAACCATATTAAAACTAATAAATGTTTAAATATTTATTGAGTCATTCATTCAAATATAGTGATGAATCCATTACATTGTATGTTTTATACAAAATTAAATTTTCCAGAAAATTAAAAACTTAATAAGAATGACATTGTTTTACATTTTTTGTAAATCTCTTGAATAGAAGACAGCTAGAGTCTCATATTTGTTTCTATATTCAATCTATTGCAATACGTATTTTGGTTATGTAAAGAAAACCCATCCTCACACAGATAATATGTAATTGGAAAAGGAAGGAGTGGTTTTTTTTAGATTTTGCAAGGCAAATGGGATTAAGTGGCTTGCCCAGGGCCACACAGCTAGGTAATTATTAAGTGTCTGATTTGAACTCAGATACTCCTGACTCCAGGGCCGGTGCGCTATCCATTGTACCACCTAGCTGCCCCAAGTGGTAGTTTCTTAAAGGTTAGTTTGCAATGTGAAAATTGAAACCATATCAGTTAATAAATGTTAGTGAAAAAGGCAGATCTTAGTATTGCCATGAAAGTAGTTTTGACCTCATGAATCCCCCTAAAAAATTCTAGAGAATGTCTAGACCATACTTTGAGAACAGCTACCCCAAGGGAATAGAGTTGGAATTACTAGCTGAGAGCAAAGAAAGGTATACAGTAGTCATTGATTCTAGGATACATCTCTCAGCTCAATTCTCCCCAGCTGGGGCTGGTGGTGGTGGTCATAAAATAACTTAAAGGAGACATCAATCAAAAATTCTTTTTAAATGGGGCGGCTAGGTGGTACAGTGGATAGCGCACCGGCCCTGGAGTCAGGAGTACCTGAGTTTAAATCTGGCCTCATTTAACTTAATAATTATCTAGCTGTGTGGCCTTGGGCAAGCCACTTAACCCCATTGCCTTGCAAAACAAAAACTAAAAAAAATTCTTTTAAAAAAATTTGAAGGACTATAATAGGGAGGATTGATTCAGTTAGATTTGCTCTAGTTTCTCTCAAAGAGCGAAATCAGAAATAATGTAGAAATAGATTTAGGTTCAATGGAAGGAGAAATCTTTATTCTTGGTTCAAATTTCAAGATATAAGGTAATATTAATTTAGGAGAAAAAGAAAATGTAGAGTTTAGGGAGCCTAGGCTCAGAAAGAAGGTGGAAAAATTGAGTTATTGTTTCATGTTAAAGAGAAGATCCTGGGATCTAATATCTGAAGTAGGTCCTAGGTCCAAGAGATAACCTTCCCAGCAAGGGCAAGTCAAGGTTGAGATGAGAGAGAGAGAGAGAGAGAGAGAGAGAGAGAAACTTCCAGAGCCCACTTGTTGGGTATATTAAGAATCATAGAATTATAATAACTTTAAATTTAATTATTAGTGAGTTGCTTCAGTTGTCTCTGACTCTTCATGATCTCATTTGAGGTTTTCTTCACAAAGATACTGCAATAGTTTGCCATTTCCTTCTCCAGTTTATTTTAGAGATAAGGAAACTGAGGTAAACGAGTACTTGCCCAGGATCACATAGTAAATTAAATATCTGAGGCTAGATTTGAACTCAAGATGAGTTTTCATGTCTCCAAGGCCTGGCATTAAATTCACTAACCCATCTAGCTGACCTAGCAGATTTAGAACTAGAAGCCATTTAGTCACACCCTCTCAGTTTATGCATGATGAAACCAAGGTAAAAAGAGATTCTAACATCAGTTGCTTCATCTCCTCTTTCTAATAGTCCTCACTCCCTTCAGTTTGATGCATCAGAACCTTTGAACTTGTAAATTCTTACCCCTTTCATATTATGCTATGCTGTCTCTATCCCATGATTCCCCTATCAAGTTTATAGTAAGCTCCTTTTACTATACTGAATTGAAATCAATTGAGCCATGACCCTCTTTTTCACTCTCATTCCTTCCCAACAGCTCCAACCACCACCTATAGATGGATGATTCTCTGGTCGTAACTAAGACTTGCAATTTTTCTCCTTCACTCTAAACCTCTAATTTCTGTATATCAAGTTTGAAACTTCAGGATTATCATTAGCTTCTCCCTCTTTCTCAAATCCTCTTCACTGACAATCTAATATGTTGCCAAGTTCCATCAACTCTACTTCCACAACATCTCTCAGAACTCCCTTCCCTTGCTATCTTCCTAGTTTGGGCCCTCACAATGTCTTACTCTGCTGCAATAACCTCCTATATATTTTGCCCACCTCCAATCTCTTCTTCCTAAAGTGTATGTAGCAGGGCTAATACTCTAACTGTTCTAATTTATTTCATAATGTTTATGGCTGCTGTCACCTTTCTCATAATGTATATAAAGGATATTTGCCATTTAGGATTTTTACTATAACTTCTTTGTGAATATAAATGAATTGCCATTGCTGGTTGACATTTCATACATTATTTATAAAATTCATACATTTTAATAGTTTTTTGGCTGATTCACTTTATAGATGCAAGTCAGTTCAGTATATGAAATAAGAAAGAGCCATATGTGAATCTTTATCTCTTTACTCTATTTACAACAGGCTTAGACTTTGAACTTTGTCTGAAGTTAAGTAAAATCCTAAATTCAGATCATAAACAAACAATAGCACCTTTGTCCTTTGTTTGCCATGAGATTGTTTATGAACTACCTGCTACTTCCATGAGAAAAGACTACCGGAGTTCTGGGAAATTTACAGATAAATGTTTCATAGTATAATCTTAATCCCACAACCCATTGGTATGGAAATCTCTCCTCACTGGAGGAAACAAATACCCTGCCCTCAGTAAGAGGCAGGATTTTCTGTTCTGGGTCACTTTTGTGATCAGTGCTTCAAGCTTCTCCCATCAAGAGAAAGATGGAAGAGGTCAATTCTACTTCAGGCTGTTGAAAGAAAAAATTCTAGGAAGATGTGAAAGGACCCAGCAGTCTCGATTTTATCTTTATCTCTAGCTTGCTACACTAGAGACTTTAGGAAATTTCTCCTTGGGTGAGATCTAGGAATATCTTACACTGTATCACTTAGTATATATATTCTCCCATGGATACTTTGATTTGTATTTTGCTACCAATTTGGACAAATAGGTTTTCTTGGCTAAAAGTGATGTGTATTCATTGTGGAACTGGTTATCCCTCAACAAATCACAAGACTCAAGTGATGAAACATCAATAACACATCAGAGATCGGACCTTTCCTATAAATAAAAAAAAGTTGACTACCCTGCCCAACATCCTTCTCCATTGTGAACTGATCTGACTTGCAGATTTGCAGTGTCTTCATTCATCTTCAGATTACCAGGAGGAGACTTTGATTACTTCTAAAGGAACCCCCCCCCCAAAAAAAAAGTCTCATTTGCAGGAGAGGAGATGTATTTTGTATGATGCACATGTATGGCCTTTTCAGGTTGCTTGCCTTCTTGGTGAGGGGATGGGGAAAGAAGAAGGGAGGGAATTTGGCACTCAAAATTGATAGAGAAAAATGTTGAAGATTATTTTTGCATGTGATTGGGGAAATTACATATTAAATTAAAAAAAGAAAAATATCTCCTATGGAGTTTTATGTATAGTCTTTTTTTTTCTATTTCCAGTGTGAACATAGATATGCTACAAAATTATTGATTTAGAAAGGCAAATAATCTGAGGAAAATAATCTGAACAAGAGGAACTAATCACCTCCTCTTTTCCATTTTAAAAAACATTCAATAGTCCAGCAAGGTAGGACGGAGACAGGAAGGAAGGAGGCAGGAAGGCAAGAATTTAGACAGCTCTGATTATGTCAGATCTTTTTTGAAATCTTCAGTAGCTCCTCATTTAGAGACTTTAGGCTTTAAATTTGTTTTGTTATAAGCTTTATTTAACAGGCATAAAACAATTTTAAACAACTTCAACTTTTATAATGGCTCTCATAAACATGTTTAGATGCTATGTTAACAAAACAGAGGTAGGGGAGGAGAGAGGAGAAAGTTTGACAAATTGTGGGTAGTAGAACCTGGGGATGAGGGTTTGGAAGGGAAGCATTTGTAACAAAAGCAGATTCCTCAAACTGTCTTAAACATTTGTAACATGACATTTTAAAAAAGGCTAAATATACACTACTAGATTACAGCTATAAAAAAAAGTTTAACTTATTTTTTCAAAGTACAAAATGTTTCTTAAAATAAACTGTTTAAAATGTATTTAAAAGGAGGTAGGGAATGAGAACTTTCAGGATTTACTTTGGGAGTTCTTCAATGATGATTCGGGACACTGAATTCCATCCAGTTGAAGCATCTCCTTTAGGGTAATCTGCACAGGTACCAACCCAGACAGCAACATCCACTAACCCAGCACTGATTCCTTCACACAGACCTTCCACTGGAAGCAAGGACCATAGTTAGAATCTCCCTGAGGTTTCACAACAATCAACTTTTCTATTGTTGCTCTTTTAGCCAATTACAATTATACCAAAACCAAATCTGCTTAATATAGGAATTAGCAGGATAGATAAATTACAAATTCATGTAGTCAGTATGGGTTACCACAAATATTGGACCATATCCTTAGTTTAAATTTTAAAAATTATTTTTTAGAAAATTTTGAACTTATCACTTCTGTGGAAGTAGTCTGTCTATTTAAAACAACCCTTTTATAGCGGGATTTTTAAGTTCTAGGAGAAACAGAAAAGCACCCCCCCAAAAAAAATCAATACCCCAACCAACCAAAAGAAATCTATTACATTTTTCAAAGTGGAAGAATTTGATTTGAGATGTTCTTCTTATTTTGGTGGAACAACTTTCAGGGGTCAAGGCGGATTTTTATTAATGCTCCACTTATAATTTTCTCTGTAATGCAAATTTTAAAGTCAATGTTAAATGTAGTTTACAAAAAATTGCTTGCAGGGAATCTGTGGAAGTCACAGAATTTTAAAATATAAAGCAACCATGTAAAATTGACATTCTGATTTATCTGTTTCTACTAATTTTTTAAAGAAATTTCCCTGTCTCCCCCTTCCCACTATCTAACATGGGCTGGAAGTTCAAGAGCAGTTATCCCACTGCTGATCAGCCTGAAAATTCTGACCTGTTCATTTCTGACAAGGACCATTTCACTTCTCCTTAGGCAGCTTGGCTCTTTCCAGTACCAGAGGTTTATCACTGGTGCTAGATCTAGTTCAAACACTCAATCAGTTTTGTCTTACTGAAGTCAGAACTCCAGCAATCCACCAGCCCCAACCTCTGTTACATCAAGGACTATAGATTTGCATCATCATTTCTACCCCCACCTCCTTTTTAAGCAGTGCTTTAATACATCCTTGAAATCGCCAGTGCAGCTCCATCAGGAATTGCTATCTATGCCTTTTCATTTTACTGAATTTCCATAAATCTTCATAATAAAACCAACCAGGATGCTTGAAGGTCCTTTTTTTGATTTTCTGATTTTAACTTTCCATGGATGCTAATCCAATTCTCAGGATGTCCATCTTTTATCTCTTTTTATTTTTCAGGACATGACCCACCACATTTTCTGATGATGATATGCCATCTTTGGTGATGTATTTTAATGCTACATCTTGGGTACTAGTCATTGTTGGCAATCCAACCAGATTATAGCCACCATATATTTTTGGATGACCTTCATTTATAATTTTCTTGGCAATGTAGCATTCCAAGGTATGGTACAATCAAAAGGGCTCTCAGTTTGGAATCAAAGTACTTGGGCTTGTAATCCCAGCTCTGCCACTTACTCCCTGTGTGATTTTGGGCACACTTAATCTTCATTTCTAATTCTAAATCTGTGGTCCTAGGAAAATTGCTATTAAAAGACAGACTTTTACAATAGTGAGAAATTTGTGACAAGAAAAAACAACACAATTTCCCAAATGTGATTCAGTCTGATCTTCTCCTACTTGATTCTGGATGTAGCTCGTTGTCCAGCTGTAGTTTAACCCCGGATATATAAACTAATGAAACAGATCAGTGAGGATTACCAGGTCCATTTCAAGATTCTCAAAATGTTATTAGGGTTACTATGGAACGATCTAGAGTCCTAATGATGTATCTAAGAATATTCAGATTTCTCTACTGTCTTTGAATCACTGGGAAATTAGTCCAGAAGCTTCAACAAACTCCTACTTATGGGAGCATTCCAGGACTAAATTTCAGACATATAAACTTGAACTGTCATTTGACTCACTATGTAATAATAATAATAATAATAATAATAATAATAATAGCTAACATTTATATACTATTTGAAAGTTCTTCACAATATTATCTCATTTGATTCATAAAACAACCCTGTGAAGTAGGGGCTATTATTGACCATGGAACAGATGTGGAAAAACTGAGGCTGAGAAGTTAAGTGACTTGTCCAGGGTCACACAGTTTCTGAGTGTCTAAGGCAAAATTCAAACTCAAGTCTTCTTGACTTCAAGTCCAGCAATGCTAATCATCACCACAGCACTTTGCTGTCTCATTATGATTCTCTGTCATATGATAATAGCATTTTAGAGCTAGAAGAGACATTAGACATAATTTAGTCCTATCTCTTTGTTTTCTAGATGAGGAAAGAGCTTTTGGGCAGTTAGGCAATTTATACAAGGTCCTACAACTAGTTGGCAAAGGATTTTATCCTACAGAGCACTTAAGCTTCCACTTAATTCCTGCTACAATGAGTCATGGAGCCATGAAGGTGATCTTGAGTTCTTAAAGGCAAGCTTATAGAGCATAAGTTCTGGTAGGGCCTACCATATTGGAAGTGCCTCTAAAACCAGCCCCTAAATGGCCTGCATGCCTGTGGTGAAGGACCAGTCTAGTTATAAGCAGAGTAGCTCAAGACAAAGGGTTGGCTATAGAATCTCATAAAGCAGCCTCCCCTGATATGGGGAAGGGGTGAAGTCTGAATTGTAGGTGGAAGGACTCACTGTGATGAAAAACTAGTCCTTTTGGAGAGTTCCTTGTAACTCTACCCCCCTCTGCAGTGGTGGTGCTACTGCTATTTTGAGTACCACAAGAGGCTAGGCTTTCTCTGGGGATATGTTAATATTTATAATACACAGTCCCCTTTCACTTTAAAGAGGCTCAGCACCCACCACACACACACACACACACACACACACACACATACACACACACACACACACAAATACAGAGGCACTCATTCTAAATAAGAAAAACTGAGATTTTAAAGTTGCTTTTTCACATTTGCTATTTAGATTTTTCTTAATGCTTTTAGAACCAAAGTCCAAGGGAGAAGTCAAATCAAATGTAAAACTTCAAACTGCACCTTTCTGACTATAACTGACTATTATACCCCAAAGAAACTGTATATAATAACATAGTGGAGAAGTCATTCTATTTAATAGATTTATACCACGTCTGTAAACACCAATAATTACATCTAATCTTAGATTTGGGAGTTATCAAGAGCTTTCTGTGCATTTTCTCATTCAATCAAAGGAACAGGGTAGCGTAGTTTCTGAGTTAGAAAGTTCTTAGAATGCAAGGAATCTTTCAGTCATAACACGTCACATATAAGTCAATTTCCCATATTCATGCACAGAAAACCTAAAGCTGATAAAAATCTCTGCCCTAAGAAAATGATCATTGCTTTCAAACTAGGTGGATCCTAAACTTGATTCAAGAGAATAATTCAGGAATAGGATAGATTGTGAGGGTTTTGCCTTCATACTGGCTATACTGTTTCTCCCCTTCCAAGAGCAAAAAGGACAGGCAGGAACTTCTACTGTATAATTAGTAACACCTGGTAATCCATTGACCAACTCTATTTGTATTATAATTTGCAGAATGCTAAAAATGATCATTTACATTAGGTTAAAATGTCAGTCCACAATAGTCACATAGATATTTTTGTAAATAAATACATAAAGTAGACATATGTAAGTCAAATGTAAACCCTTTGAAGGCAGAGACTGGTTTTCCATCTTTGTAGTTCCAACTCTTAGAAGTGTCTTCCTTAAAAAAGTGTCTTCCTTGTACATACTAAGCACAAAAAAGATGTTTAATAAATTTTACGAAGTTTGTAAATTGAATTTGTAAATTGCCTAGAGGCCTATGCTATAACAGAGTATAACAATTCCTTCATCTATAATGAAAGCAAAACTTTAAAAGTTCTATATCCATAGAACAAAACAACCCAAGGAAGATCCCACAGGATATTCTTTCATATATGTCATGGTTCTCATACCTGAAGAAGTTCGATGAATATTAATAGTTGAATTCATCTCTGGGCTTCCTTGATCCAAATAAATTATGGCCTCAATGGGAAGTGGTCCAGAGCATTCAGCCCCATTAAATGTAAAGTACCATCGCTGACAGCAGGCACTTTTGCATTTCAGTCGAAGGGATCCACTAAAAAGTACCCTGAGAGCACTGTTGGAACGCATCTTTGTGAATGTGCATTCCTAATTTGAAAACACAGACATGGACTTTAGACCACATTTTCTGTCCTATTTCCTGTAGAATATAAATTTGCATTATCTTCAACTCCTGAACCCATATTTGAAAAGTCTAACTAGCCAAATTATATATTTGATTCCCTTTAAGAGGGATAATATATGATAGGAAAGTAAATTTGAGTCATGTACTAATTGTACAAGCCTTCAGCATCAATAGAACAAAACTGAGTAATCAGCATTTGGAAGGAGTTAAGCCAAAATATCTTTCACCTTAACTTGATTATGAATAAGAGAAAAGGTTAATCTTAGTTATAGGATCATAGTTTTAGAACTAGGAAAGACTTGAGATGTGATTTAATTCAATACCTGCATTTTAAAGGTTAGGAAAATGAGTCCAAATTTTGCCATATATATAGAGATATATTAATGCATATAGATAGTTATACATGTGTAGATATCTAGTACAGATATACATATATGCATGTGTGCACACACATACATGCATGCACATACACATGCCTAAATGGGTCCATACATATATACAATACTGGTATTGTACAATGTGTGTGTAGATTTATGTATGTAGGCATACATGTGTGTATCTATATCATATACATGTTTTGTTTTATCTAGATATAGATCCAGTACTCTATATTATTATTTCATTAAATATATCATTATTTATTATTAAATATATTTATTAAATATATCATTATTTCATTAAATATATTATTACATAATGTGGAGAGAGAGCAATAGATAGGTAGATCTATATAGATATATAACAAAGACAGGTTTTGAACCCAGATGTCACTGAATCCAATGTTAGTGTACTTTCCCTTTGTATCATATTGTCTCTTGAGGTAAAGTAGTTCTGTTAGCTCCACTTTATTCAATCTTTGAATATGTTTGTGTGTCTCTCTGTGTACAAAATAAATACTGCATTTTATGTTCTTATGAAGCTTTCTCCTCATCTCCAAAATGGGACGGGGGAACCCCAGACACAGCAAAGGGTGAATTTTAATCCATTCACATTTTTGGTCTCAAGTACGATATTGGAAGGAAGATTACTGTTTTTAAGAAGCAAATAATCCTGTTGTTACAAATCTGAACATTAAGACTCAATTATTTTATGTTCTCACAAAATCTGTCAAGGCACTAAAGCACATAAAACACTCCATAAAACTACTTAGTCAGTATTATTGCTAATATTAAAAATTGAAGAAGCATTGTATTTAAATCCTACTCATACCATTTCCACAAACAGGCAACAAATACAAGTATATCTTTAACATCAGAATAGTAACAAAGTTGCAAAATAAAGTTCATTAATGAGCAAAATATTTCATGTAATACTATGAAACACATTTTAATAATAGAAAAATTTGTTGACTGATTATTTCCATTATAAAATTGTTCCACATATTAAGTGGCAAAGCAATCACATGCACTGACTGTGATCAGAGATCTCTTCTAATATTGGACTGACTGCTCTATTCATTAAAAGGTTGTCTTTTCATTTTACTCTCTACCTTGGCCTATTTTTCACCCTTTAAATTTTTTTTTAATAATTTTATTTATGGCAATGGGATTAAGTGACTTGCCCAAGGTCACAATGCTAGGCAATTATGAAGTACCTGAGGCCAGATTTGAATTCAGGTCCTCCTGACTCCAGGGCCAATACTCTATCCACTGTACCACCTAGCTGCTCTACCCTTTAAAATTAAAGACTATTTGATTAATTTAGTAAAGTAAAATTTGATTTTTATCAAAATCTCTCCTTTATGAGAATAATATGGTCCTATTAACTTGTATTCACATACATTCAAAAGAATATTAACTACTGTAAACTATTGCAAAGAAAAATATTCTCCAAATAATTAATACTAAAAAAAAAGCTAATACAATGGTTTTTAGGGCAGGTAGGTAGCATAGTGGATCAACTGTTGAACTTGGAGTCAGGAAGACCTGAATTCAGATCAGACCTTATATACATACTAACTGTGTGACCCTGGGCCAGTCAATTAACTCCTGTCTACCTCAGTTCCTTCATCTGTAAGATGGAGATAATAATAATTTCTAGTTCCCAAGGCTGTTTTAAAAATCAAAATAGGTAATAATCAAAAAAAATATTTAGCACACTGACTAGTGCTAGGGCTCCCTAAATGTTAGCTATTATTAAGTGACTTAAAGGCTTCCTCAGTCTTCATCCTTTGATTTCTATTTAGCATTTGATACTATCAATCTCCATCTCCACATTTTCCTGAATTTCTGTCCTTCCTTGGTTTCTGAGTCACTACTTTCTTGGTTCTATTTCAAAATTTTCTGATTACTCATCTTGATAACATTTGAATTTTTTTTTCTGTTCCCAACCCTTAAGAGTCTTGGACATCCCCCAAGACTCTTTCTTCAGCTCTTCTAACTCTCTAATCCATTCTTTGGTAATCTCTTTCAAATTAACTTTAAGTATCACCTCTGTCCAACATTACTATATCCATTTTTTTTATCTTGCACATCTCCCAGTAGTCCAGTCTCACATTTCTAACCATCTGTTTGGTCCCTCTATGTTCTGTGGATATTTCAAATTTAAAAAATCCAAAACAAATCAGTATCTCTTCTCCAAACTTGCCTCTGTACCTGACTAAAGAGTCATATTTGACTCTTCCTTTCCTTCATCCTTCATATCCAAGATCTGTATATTGCTCAAAGCTATGGATCCTCTTTCTTCCTTTCCACTACCACTGAAAATATCTTAGTTTAGACTCAGACCACCTCTCACTTAGGCTATTATACTAGCCTTCTAATTGGCCTCCCAGCCCCATTCTTCTCTCTCCTCGATAATCCATCCTTGACAAAGCTACCAAAGAACCTTCCTAATGTCCATCAGGTCACTTCTTGCTCAAAAACTTTCAGGGACTTCTTATAGTCTACCTAAGGAAATGCAAATTTCTTAGGGCATTCAGGCCCTAAACAACAGCTATAACCCACATCTCTAATCTTGATTTACAGAATGTCTTTTCAATTTATGCTAACTTGCACTCCTGATTCCATTCCTTGACCAGCTATAAACTTTTTTTTTAATTTTTTAAAAAAATTTTATATATTAAAGGCAATGGGGTTAAGTGACTTGCCCAAGGTCACACAGCTAAGGTAATTACTGTGTCTGAATCTGGATTTGAACTCAGGTCCTCCTGACTCCAGGGCCAGTGCACTGTGCCACCTAGTTGACCCTAGCTTTAAACTTTTTGAGGAAAATTCTTCATCTTCGTATCCTCAGAGCCTAACTTATGTCTTAGTAGATAAGATAAATAAATGTAAATGAAATCAAGAAACCCAGCATCTTTGAATGAATGGCAAAAAAAATCAACCCATTTATTCATGTTGGATAGTTAAATAGCTGGGAATTTATTTTAATAGAACACTTTCCTGGAAATTAGACACCAACCCCTTACTTGATAAAAGTATAAGAGTTATGTTAACATTTTATTCATATAAGGTAGCTATCTAATGGATCCTGCCCTAAAATTTTGGGGGGGATGGGGGGATTAAAAATGTCTCCCTGAGAAGTATCAATCAAAATTGTACCACAGAATTGTAGGCCCAGTGTTGTAAAATCCTATAGAGTGCTTCAGCGCTATTTTATCCTCACATTCACAGATCTAATTCCAAAACAGATTTAACCAAGAAGTTTGACTAAATCTTTTATCAAAATGCATTATCCAAATATGATAAAGTAATGTGATCTTAATAGTTCACACTATTAATCTTGCCTTCCTTAAATTTGACCAAGTTTTTAGGACAATTCATTTCAAACCAAGTCCCCTGCTAAGAATTACCCTTAAGAGTTCTTCACTTAATAAAACTTCTACACTCACTTTCATTACTTTTTACCTCAACATTTTTAGAATCATTTTAAGATACTATAGGTAAAACATTAGGGTGATGTGTTGGTTTGATGACTTCTTTTATGAAATTGACTCTGAATTATGTCCTATTTTTTAATATTTAGAAACTGGAGCTAAATTTGTTTTAAATTAAAGTTGTCAGGGTGTCTGCTTTTGAATTATAAGTCTTGAGGTGATTTTAGGCCAGATGTAGAAAAATCTAACCAGAAAATTAAAACTCAAACCTTGAAAACTTGATATCTCAGCTTAGAAAAATTCTGAATTTACTTACTGCAATTTTCCCAAGGTCTATACCATAGTTAAGTGCACTCCATGAACACTGTTTGTAGTTGGGTGACCAGGTCTCTTCAAAAGTTTCTCGCAAACATTCACCCTTTTCACCTTTGAATCCATCTCGACCTGGGATTCCAGGAGTACCTGGGATACCATTGGCTCCAGGATTTCCATCTCTGCCAGGCACCCCAGCAGGCCCTTGTATGCACATTCCATTATACTAGTGAAAGAGAAAGAGAACAAGGGGGGGGGGGGAGGAGAGGGAAACAGCACAACATAGTTTAATTATAATACAAAGATACTTCCTGATTAGGAAAATAGCATTTGAGAATCTTTCAAATGACATTTCTGTCCATGTGGCTCTACATAAGAAAACAATGACAAAATTTTCTTGGAATAACATGATAAAGGACTTTAACAAAAGTAGTATTTATTTTATGTTGGCCAACCATGATCCAGATGATCTTAAAAATATAATTTTATGTAATACAGTGAAGAATTCAACACTATTTTATACTATATATATATATATATATATATCCCTATGATAAAAGAGAAAATACATGTTTCCTTATATGTTATAATGACCCCTGTAAACAACTACCAGCCTCTCAGTCACCCAGGCTTGCCACATCTAAAATCCTTGATTTCTCTCTCCCTCATCCCATAGATCCAATTGGATATCAAGTCTCAGCACTTCTACTTCCAAAAGATCAAACACATCATCACACACACTCTCCTTTCCATTCTGACAACCTCTTAATTGGACCGCCAGTTTCCAGTCTTTCCCCTCTCCAATCATCCACATATTTACCAAAATGAGTTTTCTAAGGCACAAGTTTGGTCATTATCACTCTTCAGCTAAAGAACCTTAAATGTCTCCCTACTTTTTTTTTAACCTACTTAATTTAATTTAATTTATTTAATTTAATTTATTTTTTAGGTTTTTGCAAGGCAAACAGGGTTAAGTGGCTTGCCCAAGGCCACACAGCTAGGTAATTATTAAGTGTTTGAGACCAGATTTGAACCCAGGTACTCTTGACTCCAGCGCTGGTGCTTTATCCACTAAGTCACTTAGCCACCCCTCCTATTTTTTTTTTAAGAGAAAATGCAATCTCCTCTCAGCTTGGCATTGAAAGTTTTTCACAATGTTACCATTGCATGCCTTCCCAGATTTGTTCATAATACTTTTTTATGTACTTTATATTCCAGTCTAACATCTACTGGTTATTCCTTGTATTTGGAATCTCATCTTTCACTTTCCTGCCTTTGCCAGACTTTTTCCTGGACCTCCCTCAAATCTACTTCGTAGACTCCTAGACTTCCTCTAATGATCAACTTATGTGTCACTCTCTACCAGAATCCTCTCCCTCCCTCTCTGCTTTCTCAAAGAGCTTGTGATTTGTTTATGCATGTAAAAGGTTCAATACGCTTTCAGTAGAATATAAGCCTATGAAAGTCAGGAACTGTTTATCTTGTCTGTATCCCCAGCATTTATCATTTATCTTGAAAATAATAGTTGCTTAATAAATGGTTGGGGAGGGAGCTTGATATTAGATTAGATTTGTGTTTGATGCTGAAAGAACTTTCATCCTCTAGAACTGAATTTCCTCATGAATTGGGACAACACTATTTTCTCAAAAAAAAAAAAACTCCACCTAGACAAATGGATGGAAGGATGTACAGATGTATGTATGTGTGTGTATGTTTATTTATTGCTCAAAAAATATGAAAGTGAGTCAATACATGAAAAATAAATGCATGAGGACTTAGGGAAAAATTTAGCTACTGGCAAAATATTTTAAAAGATTAAGATCTATTTGAATTTAATTTCTATTCTAAAAATATCATTCATGTTCATTAGCAAATATATGACTATTAGGGTTTGAATTTCAAATGGGGCAGAAATTGAGATATCGTGACTTATTTTGGTATTTTCTTTTGTATTATTATCATCATCACTATAGCTTACCTTTCCTTTGCAAAACCAATCTCTATTCTTCAGTCTCACAATCCCTCAACCTTTTAGTTCTTTCCTAGGTCATTAGGTCAGCATTACCTATACTTTCCTTCTCACCCTTTGGTGAACCAATTCAACTCTGTATTGTCTTTTTCTCTTGAGACTCTTTAAATTTTTTTTTCCATTTATTTAAGGCAATAGGGTTAAATGATTTGCCCAAGATCACACAGCTAGTCAATTATTAAGTGTCTGAGGTTGGATTTGAACTCAGGTACACCTGACACCAGGGCTGGTGCTCTATCCACTGTGCCTCCTAGCTTCCCTGCTTTTGAGTCTCTTGACTCTTATTTTATCATTGATTTAGCCCTACCAAATCTCAGACTTGGATCACTTCCACTTTTAGTCCTATACATGTGCAGCTAAACAAAGCTGGAGAAAATCATGAAACCATACTTATTGGGTTCACTAAAAATTTATGTTACAAAATCTCAACTGAGCTCTCACTGCTGAAAGGCAATTCTTTTAAATCTTCCTAATTGTTCATTATCCCACTCACAATAACAGTTCTTCCAAACCCTTTTTAATTCCCCCTCAAACCAAGAGAGGCTCCCTTTCTCACATCTGAGAGCCTTGCCTCCTATTTTACAGAAAAAAACATAAGGTCATTCCACAAGAGCTTCCTCTTCTCTCCTCCTTCCATCTCACATCAGCCCCTTGCCTTCTTTTTGTCTTCCCTCCCTTACCCTAACATAAATGAAGAGGTGATCTTTCTCTTGATTAAGGAAAACTCCTCTACATGCACAAATGATCCCATTCTATATCCCTTCTTCTCCAGCAAATTGTCTCCTCTTTCACTCCCAGTTTCTTACTTATCTTTAATGCTTATCTATTGGCTATTTCCCTATAGCCTATAAATATGTCCATCTCTACCATCTCCAAAAAACTCATTTGATCATACTAGCCATCATCCCACCTTTTTCCTTCTTTTTATAACTAAACTCTGTGAGAAGGTCATCTATGATAATGCCATCACTTCCCTTTCTCTCACTCTTTTCTGAACTCACTACAATTTGGTTATTTTTCTGACTTCATCATTCAAATAAAACTGATCTCTCCAAAGTTACCAATCATCCCTTAAATGCCCAGTCTAATAACCTTTTCTCATTCCTATTTTTTGACCTTTCTCCAGCCTTGACTCTGCCAATCATCCTTTTCTCCTTGATAATCTCCTCTCTCTAGGTTTTTGAAACACCATTCTCTCCTGGATCTCCTATTTATCTGCTCACTCCTCAGCATCTTTTGCCGATTCTTCATTCAGATCATATTTTCCAACCGTGGATATCCCCGAGGCCTCTGTCCTGGGTTTTCTTCTCTTCTCTCTTTTTACTGTTTCATTTGGTGATCCCATCAGTTCTCCTGGATTCGATTATCACCTGTATGCTGATGATTCTCAAATTCCAGTCTTATCTTTTTGAATTACCTTCCATCTCAAACATACATTGCACATCTTGAACCGAATAATTCACAGATATCTTAAAGGTTCCATGTCTAAAACTAAATTCTTTATCTTTCTCCCCAAACTTTTTCCCCCTTCCAAATTTCTCTATTACTGGTGATGAGACCACCATCTTCTCAGTCACCAGACTTATAATTTAGATGTCATCCTTAAGTCTTCACTTTCTCTTATCCCCCTTATGCAATCTGTTGACAAAGTTTATCAGTTTTGCCTTTGTAGCATCTTGCATGTGATCCTTTCTCTCATCTGGCACCACTCTAGTGCCAGTGTTCCTTCCTGGACAATAGCTTGCTGATTATCTGTCTGCCATAAGTCCCTCCTTACTCAATTCCATCCTTCACTCAGCTCTCAAAGTGGTTCTTCTAAAGCACAGGTCTGACCAATGTCATTGCCCTACCCAACAAATCCCAAAAGTTCTCTATCACCTCTAGGATCAAATATAAAATCCTTTATTGTATGTTCTCCCTAATCTTCTCAGTTTTTCTTAGGCCTTGTTTCCTTCTTCTCTCATATAGTGTGATCCAGTGACATTAGCCTCCTTGCTATTTCTTGCAAAAGACTTAATCTCCCAACTTTGGGTATTTTCACTGGCTGTCATTCATGCATAAAATATTCTCTTTATTTCAGTCCCCTGGTTTACTTGGCCATTTTCAAGTGTTAGTTAAAATCCCAGCTTCTACAGGAATCCTTTCCCAGTTCCTCTTAATTCTAATATGTTTCCTCTATTAATTATATACAATTTATCCTTTTTTTTGTTAAATTTTATAGCCATATATAGAATATAATTATATATTTTTATATCTTATGTGTTATCATTTGTAGCTACAAGTATATGTGTGTACTTCTTTATATATGGACATATTTAGCACAGTATATATTGTAGATATTTAATAAATGTTTATTAATTACTTTTTTCCCTTTTTTTGGAAGGCATTGGGATTAAGTGATTTGTCCAAGGTCACATAGCTAGGTAATTATTAAGTGTCTGAGGACAGATTTGAACTCAGGCTCTCCTGATTTCAGGGCCAGTGCTCTATCCACTGCGCCACCTAGCTGCCCCAATGTTTATTAATTACTAATGGTAATGCTTCCAACGAGAGTTCTGAATAATTACTTTTTGCTGCATCTGGTCTGCTTCTTTGAGCATCTTACCTCTAACCATCCTCCCTTTAAAATCAGTATTTCTGAACTATTAGGTTATTTCAATCATATCTAATTCTTCATGACCCCTTTTTTGGGGTTCTCTTGGCAAAGATATAGGAGTGATTTATCATTTCCTTCTCTAGCTCATTTTACAGATGAGGAAACTGAGGTAAACAGGATTAAGTGGCTTGTCTAGGGCCACATAGTTAATAAATATTTTAGATCAGATTTGAAATAAGGCCTTTCTGACTCCAGACCTAATGTTCTATCCTCTGTATCATCTAGCTGCCATTTCATTATAGCACTAACCAATTTCTTTTTTATTTCCACCCAGAATGTCCTGTAGGAATTAGGGATAACTTCCTCTTACAAAGCTTTACAGTGGAGCCTCTCTTCCTCTAAATCTGCTCTTGATTACTGACCCCCCCCAAATCCAACAGGAATGCCATGTGACCATGCCATCTTTCTTACAGTCTCTCACTGTCTCTATGGAATAAGTAAAAACTTCTGTCCCTATGTGACCTAATTCCCCTTACCCTCTGCTAGTTATCTACTCTCAGCTACATCCAGGTCAATGCTACCCTTTCCCACATCTTAGTTTTAACACTGACTAGCTTCTCTGTGAAACAAAATTAGTCCTTTTCCCTGGGTTCCAAAACAAAGACGCCACCAGGGGGCAGACGCTGCTGAAAATGCTAAAGGAATATTTCGAAATTTTAAAGGATAGATTCAGTTAAAATAAATCCTGTTTCCTGGGTTGCAACTAATCTCAGATGTAGAAGAGCTTTTATTTTTCCCTTGGTAAAGTTTTTGAATTTGTTTATCACTGAAATAGTAATATCAACAAGATACCACAACTATAAAAACAATTGTGCACATCTCATCTTCAATGAAAATAATCAAATTAAGTCCCAGTCATTAAAAAGTAATTGAAATATACCTCCTCAGAAATAAAATGAAGCATCATTACATATCCAGAAGACAAATTAATACAGCTAATAAACAAAAAACCTATATATTTGGAAGTCTGGAACTGATGTTTAAAAAAAGATAGCTCCTTAAGCATTTTTATCAATCTGCTCAGTGATCTCTCCACCTCTAATCTTTATCTTATTCAACATCTAGCAGGCTTTATTTGACTCCCCTCAGGACTCACATTTGACCACACCACAGCCCTTTGGTTCTACCAGTTCTCTAACTTGATGACTGCATAAAATATATGACAACATTAACTGAATATGGGGTTTTTGGTAAATGCCATAAGAATAATATAATAGTATCTGACAGACTCCAATAATCATAAGTATATGGCCACTAGCATCTCTAAAAGACCCTAAGAAATTTTCTCCGAAGTTTTTTCAATCAATTTTCATAGCTTTGCCAAAACTATTTCTCATCAGCCATATTCTTGAGGCTAGACCTAGACCCATAGTTTACTCTCTCTGTTATTGACTTTTATGGGGTCCAATCCTGTGCCATCCATTGTATTAGCACTCATAAGGCTCAAACTGGTAAATATATAATCCATAACTATACACTATGCAAGTTCCCGTGACGGCTGTGAATAGCCAGTATACTCAGATCCATGTGATCCATACTTGATCCCATTCAATCTATAGATGAACCAACTCAGTTTACAAGAGTAGCCATTATCTCAATAATAACATTCATGGTAGTTCCCATTTCCTTAACCCTTATACCTATCCTAAAGGTTAACTATCCCCTCAATGTTTATGGGCAGGCAGCCTATTTCAAGAGGATCTTTATGCTCAATACTTAATCCCATTCCCTCTAGAGTGGATACCATTCAATTAATGACAAGGCCCATTCTCTCCATATGAAACCCTAGTCTGTCCATTCCATGAACTTTTAATCCCAGCACTATACATACATGTGTATACACACACACACACACACACACACACACACACACACACATATATATCCATTTTCAGGGTTCATACATTTGATTCCAGGATCACTGCCACAGCTACCACCCATTCCCCTCCCAAGAATTTCTCAAAAATTACAAGCCATTTTCATCTCATTTCAAGCAAAGTTTCTCTAAAATCCTCCTGTCATTCCACAATTCCATTTTACTCATTTGGCCCATGTTCATTAATGCCAGATATAAAATGACCCAGGTTTTCTATGCCACTACAACTAAAGGAACCTCCCAAATGTCTGTTTCAAATCTCAAGTCTTTCATTTTTTTCTTCCATTTTTCTTTCCTACAGGTCATATTTTTCCATTCTTATGTCTTTCTTTAAATGATTGGCATCAATAGGAATTTCATCTGGTTCTAGTCTCATGCTAATGCTACCCATGAATAATGCTATGAAAAAAGTTACTAGAGGTACTCCAGAACAAAAGACCTCTTTCTGGCAAACCCCTCTCATCCATTTTCATATGTGTTGATCTGTAAAACAGAAGTTGATTATTGCATATTAAATTTCATTAGCTGTTCAAAAGTAACAGTGATTCCCTGACTTTTCCCATTTTCATCTTCAAGAAGAATAAATGCATCAGCCATGCAGAATACTTCATTCAGTTTATTCCAACCAACTTTATAATTCAGATTTGCCACATACACTGTGCTTCCAAGTTTTTGACCTTTAACATGTTATTAATCTCATTTGGAATAGTGAGTGTCATATTAATTATTCCTGGGCACCTGATCCCATTAGTCATAACACCAGCTGTAGAAATCAACTTTTGCTTTGTTCTCTGGATCACTTCATCATCAGGAGTTTTTTAGTTTTCAGTGGTAGTCCACTCAGATCTTACTTGGTCAAAATCTCACTAGTTTTTTTATGCTTTCTTCCATCTTGAATTCAAGATTATAAAGAAAAACAACTTTGAAAGACTTGAGAATTCTTATCAAGACAATGATCAACAATGATTCCAGAGGATTGAAGGTGAAGCATTTAAATTATTACTTCAGAGAGGTGATAGATCCAAGATGGAGAATGAGACATACATTACTAGTTATAGTAAACCAAAAATTGATTTGCTTGACTATGCATATTTCTTACAAGGATATACTTTTCTTTTTTGCTTCAAAGATGGAAAGAAAATAAGTATTAATTGAACTAAATTTAATGTATAGATTTTTATTTCTTTTTTTCCAAAGAGAATATATGATGGAATTTCTAGAATGGCTTTTCCATGCTAGGCAGATCCAACTTGTGTGACAACAGCAAAGAGACCATGCATAGCAGAGGGTTTAAAAAATAGCTAGATGTTAAAATTAGAAAGAACCTCAGAGGATAATTATTTCTTTCTCTTTTTTTTTTTTGCAAGGTAAACAGTGTTAAATGGCTTGCCCAAGGCCACACAGCTAGGTAATTATTAAGTGTCTGAGGCTGGATTTGAACTCAGGTACTCCTGACTCTAGGGCTGGTGTTCTATCCACTGTGCCACCTACCTGCCCCAGGATATCTATTTCAACCCATACCCATGCTTAGAAAAGGAGTGATTCCAGAAGTTTTAATAATAACTGGCATTAATAAGAAGCTTAACATTTTGCAATTTACCACTTATCATACATCTTCTCATTTGAGTCTCATCACAGTCCTATGAGGGAAGTATTACAGGTATTAGGATCTATGTCACAAAGCTTTAAGTGATTTGCCATAATCGAAGTCAAGATTTGAACCTCTCTTAATTCAAGGAAAACATTTGTTCCACTATGCTGCACTGCCTATCACATCTACTTGAAAGAAAAACCAACAAAGAAAAGTGATTTTAAATCCATATCATGTAAATGATATGCAAACACCAGACAAATTAGTTAACTTCTAGGGCTGACAACTTCTAGGGGTGGAATAATTCAAATTCATGGATAGGGACTAGATTTATGATTTCCTTGGTATAGGGTAAAGAGACTCTCTTTACTAATGAAGGTGGACACTTTTTCTGCAATTTATAGTCTTAGAGAGTAGGAGGTGTCAAACACTTATGTGGTTATAGCATTGCCAAGTGTAGCCTGAACCAGATTAAACTATCTCTGGGAAATATTTAACAAAATAAATAAAAAAATGCAATACAACAAAGTAAGTATGGGTTACAGGGATTCTCAGGTAGGATGGGCAACTAGGTGGCACAGTGAATAGAGCACTGGCCTTGGAGTCAGAAGACCAGCAGTTCGAATCCAGCCTCAGACACATCACTTCCTAGCTGTGTGACTTTGGGCAAGTCACTTAACCCTGCTTGCCTAGCATTCAGGACCATTTTCAGTAGTCCTGACTCATATGTGACAACTGGACCCTAGATGGCTCTGAAGGAGAAAGTGAGGCTGTTGACTTGCACACCTTTCCTTCACTCAAATCCAATTCAAGTGCTTGTCAAAGCATCACCTCCTTGATGTCATGGTCTTTTTTGAGAATGAAGGACAAACATTACTATTATTGTAAGGTTAAATGGCTCCTGTTTCTATTTGAGACTGACACCTAGAGAAATGAGTTTAAGTAGCTTACTCAGAATAATATGTGTCAGAAACAGAGAATTTCCTGAAGCTAAAACCAGGAAGCCAGTTCTTCAAAGTTAGCTCTTAAACTATAATACTATGCTATGCTTAATATACATATACACAAATTATATATATATATATATATATATAAATATAATTATTTAAAATTGTATTATATAAAATATATTTTATATGCTATATATGCAGTTCTGTAAGATCCACAAAATGTTTTTATGTATAGTTCTTTATTTGGTTCTCTCTACAGCTTTGTGAAATAAACATTATTAATCTCACTCATCTTAAAGATGAGAAAAAAGGCTTATACAGTACCTAACGTCGCCAATCTCCAGTCTGTAGGTATCCAAAGTAGAATAATAATAGCTGAAATTTTTATAGCGCTTTAGGCCTTGCTTTACATGTTGTTATTTGATTCTGTTCAGTTCTTTCACTCATGTCCAACTCTGAATGACCCCATTTGGGGTTCTTTATTGATGAAAAAACTGAGGTAGACAGGGATAAGTAACTGCACAGGGTCATACAGCTAGTCTGAGGCTATATTTGTTTCTTCATTTCTTTAATTTTCTTTTCTTTTTTGTTTTTCTTTATTTTTATTATTTTCTTTTTCTTTTACTTTTTTTGTTATTTTCTAGGCTTTGAACTCAGGTCTCCCTAACTCCAGACCAGGAACTCTCTCCACTGGGCAACTTAGCTGTGAAATAGATACTATTATTATCATCCCCACTTTACAGATGAGTAAACTGGCTGAGAGAGATGAAGTGATATGTCTAGGGTCAAAAACATTGTGTGGGGGGGGGCAGGATTTGAATTCAGGTCTTCCTGACTTCAAATCCAATACTGTTTCCACTATCCCTTGCTATAGGGAATAAGCACAGGAAGATTATTAACAAATAAACCTATTCATCTTTGGAAATATCCATTGTGCCCTCAGTACTGGAAGATTTTGTGATTTCCATGGTGTAGGTTCCCTGAAACCACAGCAACTACAACCCATTCACTGAGAGAGGTGGTCTAGTTTGGGTGCTACTTCCAAAATTCACCCCCTTTCCCATCACTCAACCCCTCCCCCAACCTGTGACCAACCTGGTGAAGATTCTTTGCACTTAGCTAGTCCACATACTCAAAATCTTTGTGGGGTAGTAGGATTGCCACATCATGGACTCTGCTCTATTTTTCTGGGTTTTTTTCTTTTTGCCTGACCTTTGCTTTTTCTTTTCCCCTGACCTGTACTTTCATCAAGATAGGAAGCAGACATTAGATACCAAGAAGAAAGGCTTGGAAATTTGAGAGGAGAAAACAGAATGGAGAATGGGAAGGGCAGGGAGATTCTGTTGCACTGAAATTCTTGATTTGTCCCAGTCCTTCACCATGCAACGTGTCCATACTTGGCTGAAATGAACCTCTCTGTTAGAGGAAAAGAATAACAATCTACAAAAACCACGTTGTCTAACTTCCTTGGTAATTTGAAGACTAGGAGAGGGGAGTCTCCTTGGGTCGTCTATGTGGAGAGTAGGAGCTACAATTTACTGCTTTTTTGGTGACCACAGCAATGGTCAGGAAGAGTTCAGTGCTAGGGAGGAGGAGGAAATCAAGTTTCTAAATATTAACAGGCAAATTTTATTCTGATTTGAACCACAGTTAAATATGCAGCCTTTCCAGCCACATCGGTGCTACTGCATTATATTCCTATCCTTTCTGTTTACTTAATGGGGACAATGGCGAAAGAGGGGATAATGGTGCTGGGCACTGACCACATAAAGCTGAGGAAATGACACCATCTCTGCCTTCAAGGTGCTTACATTCTCCTTGATGAGAGTACAACTGGACACACAGATAAGTACAAAACGAAGAAAAAGAAATTTTAAGGACAAAATAATAACTCCAGTTGAAAGGAGCAGCCTTCAAGAGAGCAGAAAAAAAGAGTCTGCTTCCTTAAACCATTTTCCTTCTAAAAGTAAACAAGACCTTAATGGAAACCAGGAGCAAAGAAGAAAACTGCTCTACCATACCACATTTTCCTGACATAACCACCAGGGGCAAGAGGATATGTTTAAGATGAGAGAATCTGGGGGTGGCTAGGTGGGGCAGTGGATAGCGCACCGGCCCTGGAGTCAGGAGTACCTGAGTTCAAATCCGACCTCAAACACTTAATGATTACCTAGTCGTGTGGCCTTGGGCAAGCCACTTAACCCCATTTGCCTTGCAAAAAAAAAACTTAAAAGAAAAATTAAAAATTAAAAAAAAAAAAGAGGATCTGAGGATCCCTTGACACATAATTTCATAGATTCATTAGGGTTTTTATCCTTAGAGATCACCTAAGTCTAGCCCTTTCGTTTTACAAATGAGGAAATTGAGACCCAGCTTTAAGGGACTTGTCCAGAGATGCACGGGTATTAAGCTGGGATTTGAACACAAGTCCTTGGAACTTCTCTTGAGATTCTACAAGTGACTAACAAAAGTCCCAGACAGATCAGTAGTTCCCCAGAGGGAGCCCCACCAAAGTTCGCCCACCCTGGATCGTTCGGGGATAGAACTAAGCCTGCTTTAGAGAAGCTTGTCAGACTCAACATTGCCAGACGTGCACAGCCCGCCTTCACCACTCTTAAGCTTTCTCCCTCCTCGGATCAAGTCCCCGCTCCAGAACCCCCCAGCACGCGTCCTTCCTTCCACGTAGACGGACATTAGAAGACCCTCCCCCACCAAGCTGAGGAGGCAGGCAAAGGGAGATAGGCAAGCAGCAAAACTCAGACACAGATGAGGCGGGGGGCGGCCGGCCGGCCGGACACACCCAGCCTCAGTGGCCCGAGCTCCCACTCCGCTTTGGCCAAGCCCACCCCATTTGCCCCAAGCAGCTGGGGCCGGGCTCCATCACCTCCATCTATTCCCTAACCTCCTGCGGTTCCAACTCGCCTCTACTCGCCGACTCCCTGGCCCCACAGCCCTCCCAAGGGACGGGACCGGGTGGGATGGACGGGACGGGTTGGACTGGACGGGACGGGATGAGACCGGCTCACCAGGTCCACCACTTCCCTGGGGCGGAGCTGCGATTTCTGCTTTCCTTTGGGGTTCTCCATGCCGCCCAAAGGCGCGGGCCACAGCAGCAGCAGCAGCAGCTGCAGGAGACAGAGGGGCAGCCGGGCAGAGGCGGGGGCAGCAGCCGGGTCGGAGGAGCGCATGGTCTCGCCGAGGGCTCCGCGGAGCTCTGGCCCTCTAGGAAGAGCGCGGGGCGCGAGGCGGCTGAATTGGTCAGTGTGTCTGGCCCGGGCTGCCTCCGGCCGCATCAATGCGCCTTTCACACGCGCGCCCTCCCTGCGGACGCCAGGAATTTCCATCCAGTGAGAGGCTGGGAGCCCGCCGCCCCCCGCCCCCCGAGCCTGGCCTCGGGGCGGGCCGAGACTGCTGGGGACCCCGCCCCTTTGGCTCCCACCCGAAGTCCCTTCCTGCTGCCAGAAAGCAGACAGACCCTCCAGAGAACATGTAGGGGGAGTTGGTAACATTTATGGAGAGGATCACTTAGCTCTGGGGGGGAAACCGAGGAACAGATAAAGCACTGTGGCCTTGGGAGCTTAAATAACGTTCCCAAACTTATCCATGTATTAAGCAGCAAATTTAAATCCAAGTTTTCTGGCTTCTTCCTGCCGTACCTTAGCAAAACCAGATACTAGAGGCTGGTGAAGAGACTGGACCTCGGCGATAAAACCTGCACGGATGACATCCTCAGGAAGAAGTAGTTGAAGAGGTCTTAGTAAGGGACCGTCTATTAGATGTCCCACTCTGCCTCCAGCATCTCCATGGGCGGGGAGGGGAGGGAGATAGAGAAGGGAATATAAAGGAGGAAGAATGGGAGGTGAGAAGGAGTGGGAAAAGGAGGAGGAGGAGAAGGGGGAACGGGTTGGAAAATGTTCTTCAGACTCATGGGATATCTTAGGAACCACAGCCATCTAAGAAAGAACGAGAACTTGAATTAGAGGGACAGTGAGTGTCCAAATATATGTAAAGTGTTTTGCAATAGTACTCTAAAATACTATTGAAATGATGATGATGATGATGATGATGGATGATGATGCAAAACTGGTATGAGGCTCTACATAGAGTGATTAAAGTGCTAGAGACTGTGTGACCCTGAACAAATCAACCTCAATCACCTTATCTGTAAAATTGCAATAATAATAGCACCTACTTCCCAGAGTTCTTGTATCAAATGAAAGAGTGCAATCAAAGTGCTTTTGAGTCCTAAATTGCTAGTTATTATTATTCAAATCTCTCTCTCTGAGCTGTTACTCATTTGTTCACCTCTCCAGTAAGGAAAGCAGTGAAGGTCAATTTCTAGATGCCATATAGCACTGGAAAGAATGAACCTTAAGGAAGCATATAAACCAGTGTCCTATCGAAGCCCAAGAAAGTTGGATCTTAACCAAACTCCTGCTGCTAGGTTGAGGCAGAGCCCTCAGACCAGTGAACTGGCCAACATATTATACTGCTTCCTAATGGTGGCCTAAAAATAGTGTTTGCCTGGTCCAGCTTGAATAATATCCTCTACGGTAGAGTAACTCTAATTTTAGCAATATACTTAGCAGCAATGGGGTGCAAAAGATACAGGGCTTGGAATCCAGAAGATCTGAGTTCAATTTGGCTTTACAGACTACACAAGTCCTTTTTAACCAAGGTCTGGCTCAGTTTCCTTATCAGTAAAACTGAACTCTTACCTCCTAGGGTTATGATGAGAATCAAATGTATGTTTGTGAAACACTTTGCAACCTTAAGGTACTATATAAATGATACTTATTATTAATCTAGAATTTATGTGAAAGAAATGGAGTGAAGGCACTTGACATGTATGACTAGAAAAGGAAGTGAATTGACTACATAGGTAGAATGAAAGATAGCAGATGAAGTGAGTGAGGTTCTGGATTAGGAATAAAAAGGTTTGGGTTCAAATCTTAACTTTTCCTTTGATAATTTAAGCAACTCAACATCTGTGAGTCTCATTTTTTCCCCACTGGTAAAATGAGAGGGTTGGATTATTTGAAGTCTTTTCAAGTGATAAGTGTAACTGTAATTTATGATCCTGTTTGCTTGTTTTTTTATGTCCTCTATATCTAAGATCTCTTCCAGCTATAGATCTTATTATCTCATTCGATAATTAAGTCAGCACTGACCCATGACAAATAGAGACAATATGTTATTGTCCAGGTGATACAAAAAGAACTATAGGAAAGCTATTAGGCCATTCATAGGATCTTGATTGAGGACTTCAAAGTATAGATGAGATTGCAGAAGACAAGACAATATTGGAGAAAATTTTGTCTTTATCTGTGAAGGGTGAAGATGATATTTTGTCCTTTGTTTTCTAAGAATACCACACATTAGGGAGATGATGCTATGATATACATGTGAATTGGATTTGAGTGAGCCCAGGATGCAAGATAATCAGGATTAAGTGGCTTGCCCAAAGTGGCACACTAATAAGTGTCTAAAGTCAAATATGAACTCAGGTCCTGCTGACTTCAGGGTCGATGCTCTACCCATTGCACCATTATATTCTCATCTAAATCCTTTTCCTTCAGCACTTGAAGTGGAGTTCGCCTTCGTTTTTCTTGAAGCTGGAAGTCACAAGTGACCAGAATGACTTGAAGCTAACTCAAAGAACACTTGATAAGAACTGAAAGGGTCCCTTCTTTCCTTTTCATGCCAACTCCATTTTCCCCCCTGACTCTGATTCAGGAAATTAATCTCCATCAATAAGGTTTGATCAAAGTTACATACTTCTAAATGAGTGGAAGTATTGTTTCCATTTTATGGTATTGGATTAGTGAGAGAAAACAGTCTCAAATGGAGATTTACTCAAATCTCTGTGAGCCCAGGCAGCTCACTAGGCAGCCTGAATCTAAGGGAACTTCAGTTCCTGCTCAGGGATTCAACTCAGAAAAATTTTCATCACAAATGCCAGAAATATATGAGCCAGGATGATGAACAGACTAAAGTTCTGGTGTTCACTTCTGCTCTATCTTGAAAGAAGCAACCTCACTATCATTAGACAACTGAGACAAATGGTTAGTTCTCTCTTATGTTAATAGTCAATTATTAAAATTGGGGAGACCCCAGTTCTCCCCCCCCATTTTCTTATTCAATCTCTCAAGGGCAGGACTGATGGAAGATAGGATTAATATTCTCCTCATTCTGGGTTTTGTTATTCTATCCAACTAGCTCAGGTTTGGGTGAAGGATATACATTTTTTTGTCTGAATTCCCCAAGTCTGAGAGTGGTCTGGGTATAAATATAGTTTTTCTGGCCAAGAGTGGTGTTATAACTCTCAGCTCCTCATTCAAGTGAGTTCACTTCTCTTTGTAAAGTCTATCTCTCATTAATTGTTAATCAGAGTTGATTAGCAGTCTCAGAAATACTTCTAAGCCCTTCCAAAGCATTTATAATCCATGAGCCCACCACCAAGATTGTGTTTGATCTAAGAGAGAGACTGGCAAATGATGGTCCTTATATTAATAAATATGCTGGCATTATTCAAAAAATGTTTAAATTATCTAGCAATTATATTTTTTGAACTTAAAAAAGTTGCCTTTATAAAATACCATGCAACCAGCCAGAATATTTTTTTCTCCTTACATTTTACCACTTGCATAAGAAAGGGACTTCTTGTTTCTAGTGATTCTTCCAAGATGATGCATCTTCCTTGACCTCTTTCCTGCTTTCTCAGCTGTCAAGAGGGTGACATGGTACTATATCAGTATTAGAAGTTGCTATTACTACATAACTTTAATATCCTTTGTAACATCTTCAAATTGCTTTTTGTTACCCTGTTCAAGATACCTCCCCTTCAACCCCCATCCTCAATAAGAGATTCTGGGTTTGATCCTGGAACTTCACTTCCAAAGCTGGTTTTGCCCCCATCTCTGAGTAAGACTCAAGGCAAAGTCTAAAACAGAGCTTAGTTATGATTCCTTTCTAGATTCTCCCTAAATGTGGGCCTAGGATGCCTTTTCACAAGGGTACTCAGGGTATGATATGAGAATTGAGAGAGTGGGTCCTAGATCTCATCAAAGAGACCTAGTACAGTGAACTGGATATAGAGACATACTGAAGACTGTCAATTCTGTCTTCCTAGATCCTTTTCCTTCAGCACCTGAAGTGGAGTTGGCCTTGTCCTTCATTTTCTTTGTTGAAGCTGGAAGCCAGAAATGAATTGAAATGAATTGAAGCTAACTCAAAGAACACTTGATAAGAACTGAAAGGGTCCCCTCTCTCCTATTCATGCCAGCTCCACTTTTCCCCTGATTCTGATTCAGGAAATTAATCTCCATCGATAAGGAGAGAGTCCCTTACCAATGGACTTTGGGAGAGGAGCTACATTTCATCTTTTTAAAATAAAATCTCTCTCTCTCCCTATTCTTATTTGAACTGAAAAAAAAATGTCCCATCATTTTTTTCTTAGATTTTCCAGTCAGGACTCAGTATGATATATTTTCTAGATCTTTGGGGTGTTGTTGGGTGGGGAAAGCTTGACAGTACTGCTTCCTGTTTCTCCACCATTTTGGTTGGTCTTCTATACTGGGATTTTTATCTCACACTAAGACCAGTTTGGTTATATTAGAGGGAGAAAAGTCAACAGTACCCAAAAGTCAGATGATCTCATAGTTGGAAGGAGTTTCTGAAGTCATTCAGTCTTAACCAAGCATCTCTGCAAACAGCTGCAGCATCGAGCCTTAAAGACATACAGTGGAAAGTGTTGATTTTGGAGTCAGATGAACTGAGTTCTGTTTGACCTTAGATAAGTTACTTATCCTCTCTGACTCATTTCCTCATCTGTATTATGAGATCACATTCAAGGACCTCTGAGACCCTTTTCAACTCTACATCTATGAGCTCTAACTTGAAGAACTCAGGTGATCTAGATGGGGAGCTCATTATCTCCTGAGGTAGCACTTTGTGTTGATTCTAAATGTTAGGAAGTTTGTTTCTGTATCAAGGCAAAATATGTCTCCTACAGTTTCTATCTTTTTCTTTCTAGTTCTATCCCCCTGGGATCAAATAGAACAAACTTAATCTCCCTTCTGTTCTTCAAAATACTTCAAGATTAGTGTATTGGTATATCTCTTTTTTCCCTTCAAATTAAATATCTTTAAGCTCTCTAATACACCTTCTGTAAACAGCCTCTGGCTGTGGCAGAACATCCCAGTCAAATTGGGCAGGAGTCTTGAATTCCAGATTAATGGATCAAAATTTATCCTGCATGTAAATGGAAACTAGTGATCTTTTTTTTAAAAGTAGATTGGCAAAGAAATGGTTTAGAAAGTAAAACAAGAGGAAAAATGAAATACTGGATTTGGTTTCAGAGATTTGGATTTCAATCCTGTCGCTGCTTCAATAGGGGCAGTTTGGTAACACTGTGGATAGAGAACTGGACCTGGAATCAGGAAAACTCATCTCCCTGGGTTCAAATCTGGTCCTAGATAATTACTAGTTATGTGAATCTGTGCAAGTAACTTGGCATTGTCTGTAAATTGAGCTGGAAAAGGATGGCAAACCACTCCAGAATCTTTGCCAAGAAAACAACAAATGAAGTCATGAAAAGCCAGATACAATTGAACAAAAACAACAATGTTATCACTACTATAGAAACATTCTTCCTATATTTCCTTGGGCAAGTCCTACCATCTCTGAATCTAGGGATGTTAAGTTACTTGCATTATTCTGGCTGCCATATTAAAAAAAAGTGATAATCCTGACCTTTTATGATTATTCTGATTTAAGAAAATATGCAATTAGTAAGTGATCCCAGCTCCTTTCAGATGGCATAAGGGATTACTACAGTGTAATGCTGTATATATTATCAGATTCAGTAATCAGTTACTGTCCTTGGAGCTTTGCTTGCTGCCTGAATTATTTTACTATAAAGGAAAGTTCTATCTAGAGAGGAATGAGGGAAGGGCATTTCCAGTATGACTGTACTGTAAAAACCAAAGTCACGAAAAAAGTTTATAAAAACAAAACAAAACAAAAGGCAAAAAAGGTGACATTGTTTGACTTGGAGGGAGGGGAAGAGGGATGTAAGAGAGAGAAGACAACAAACAGTCCCCACAGCTGCACTTCTAAGTGCATTCTGAAGCTTAGTAATGTAATTGGTGTCCTATGTAAATATGACTGATTCAATAAGGTTCATTGTAGATGAGAGAAGAGGTCTGAAGCACCTTGGCAGAAAGCATTCATGGAGGAAATATTTACATTAGCCCATATGGTCAACAGTGGGGAAAGTGTAATTTTTTTTTTTCTATACCAGTTGCCAAAAATCTACAAAAGAACATGTGTTACTAGCTACTTGATTGGTAAGGCATTCTGGGGGCAGTGGAAAATGTCTTTGATTTGTAGTCAGAGACCTGGGTTTGCATTGTGGCTCTTCCACTTACTACTTGCATGACCTTAAATAAGTCATTTAACTTGCATAGGCTCCAGTTTCCTAATCTGTAAAGTATGGAAGTTGGATCAAAGATCCCTTCTCGCTCTAAATCCATGATTCTATGAGTTTAGGCAAGTTATGTCCCCTTCTCTGGGCCTTAGTTTCTTTATTTGTAAAATGAGAGCAGTTGGACTAGTTGGATTCAATAGTTTTTCACAGAAAGAAATCTTTGACTCAAGGGCCATGGATTATCACATAGTGTGAGAAAGATCTTTGGTGGTTCCCTAGTTTTAGAACCCTCCCAGAGCTCATCCCAATATATTTGTGGAAGGCAGAGTGCAGAGCCTTCCATTCTGAAAGGTGATATCCTATTGTTCACCTTGTCTGCCATTCAACTTCTTTCATCATATAGTACCTTGTTATATATGTTGACTGGGCAAAGATATTAAAACTGATGATGTTTCCTGTAGACATTCAAGTGAATATGTAAACTGGCAGTCTGGGTTACCCTACCCTCCTTTCCATTTGTCTTCTTCCAAGAGAAAAATTGAGACAGCTAGCAAGACTACAAATGAACATCATGTTGCTCCCAACACCCTTAAACTTGGTTTTCATAGTCCTCTATAATCTGGTACCATGGTAATTATTTGGATTTTTCCATAGAAGTTTCTCATAGATGGAACTAGGAATTCTAGGTTACAGTCAGCTTTGGAGAGGCCATCAAATTCAATCTATAGTTAAACAAAAGTCACCTTAATTTTATTTTCACATTTCTCCCTGAGACAAAAATTCCTCTTTCAACACCAATAGTTTCTAGGAGCAAAGGCAGTATAAAATTGTAGAGTGTAGGCCTCCAAGTTTGTAAAACTTGGGTTCAAGACCAGTCTTGGACCCATATTGAATATGAAACTCAGATCAAATCACTTAGTTTCTCAAGGCCCCCATCCCCCCAGGACAATTCTTTAAGAATATTAAATGCAGGGGCCACTAGGTGGCAGCAGCCCTGGAGTCAGGAGCACCTGGGTTCAAATCCGGTCTCAGACACTCAATAATTACCTAGCTGTGTGGCCTTGGGCAAGCCACTTAACCCCATTTGCCTTGCAAAAAACCTTAAAAAAAAGAATATTAAATGCAAATCAGTTGCTTATCTGCATTGGTAGAGGGAGTTCCCTCACCAGGATTTCCTATATCAAGGCAATCATAAATCTGATTCAGAAAATTCTGTCATTGAAGTTACATGAGTATAAATCTTCATTAGATTATTTTGTGATTGGCACCAAGGTAAGCAGAGGATTCAAACAAAGGCAAAGAAACTTAAAATCTAATGGGGAAGACAACATGAAAACCACGTACAAAATAGATCCAGGATAAGTAGGAAATAACCAATAGAAGGAAGTTTTTAGAATTAAGATTTACTAGGGGGCAGCTAGGTGGCGAAGTGGATAGAGCACTGGCCCTGGAGTCAGGAGTACCTGAGTTCAAATCCAACCTCAGACACTTAATAATTACCTAGCTGTGTGGCCTTGGGCAAGCCACTTAACCCCATTGCCTTGCAAAAACTAAAAAAAAAAAATGTACTAGGAAAGGCTTCTTGTTGAAATTTGAAGAAAGCCAAAGGAAATCTGGAAGAGATGAAGAGGAAGAGCACTCTAAGCAAGAGGGACTAAAGGGCCCCAGAGACACATATAGTGGGTACAAATAGGTTGAAGCATATTTACAGTGAGTAATTACACTCATAAAATGGGGTAAAAGAAACTGTCTGCACTAAGTTGTCCTTCCTCTCTGCATTTCCTCACTTTTACCCATATCCAGAGTGCCTTTCTTCCCACCTCTCTGACAGCTGAAATCCTGTTTACTACTTCAACAATCCAACATTCAATGACTTTCCTTTCTGGATCCCTCATAGCAAATGCACTCACATATGCTTAGTATTCCATAGCTATTTGTTTTGGTGGTTTCAGTCAAACTTGAATGTAAGTACTTACTTGGACAAAGGTATCACTTTAAATTTGACATCCCTTTCAGCACCTACCAGTGCTCTACAACCCAATAAAAATAAATACATTGTCTGCTTTTCCTAAAGAGAAAGCAAATATCATAATACACTAGTGACTCAGTAGATGAAAAAATTCTCTTCCAGCAGTCAATCTTGTATCACCACTCTTCAAGGATGAATCAATTCTTTTCCCTTGCCTTCACCAAACAAAATTCAGTTTTAAACTACTACCCCCCCTACCTGAATACCTGCTGACCCTGTTAACTTGAGAAGTCTAGAAATCCAACAATGGTGGTTCATACAAAGTTCCCAAATACTCAGGCAGTGAATGATATGAAATTCTAGACCAGTGGTGTCAAATTCATAATGTCTGTCCTTCATTTTTGAAAAAGACCATGACATCAAGGAGGGGAGTCCATGACAAGTATATGAATAGGATTTGAGTGAGGAAGTACTGTGCTAAGTCACCAGCCTCACTTTCTCCTCCAGAGTCATCTGGGTCCAGTGTCCAGATATGAATCAGGATGACTGGAGTTGGTCCTGGATGTGAGGAAATAAGACTTAAATGACTTGGCCAAAATCACCCAGTTAGTAAGTATCAAATGTCTGAGGCCAGATTCAAACTCCTGCCCTCCTGACTCCAAGGCCAGTATCCTCTACACTAAATACAAACGGGTTACAACAAACTGTATGTAAGGATTCTTGAGGACTCATGTTGACTTAGAAAACTACATATTAACATTATCTATGTTCTATTATATTTTTTTGTTAAATATTCCTTAATAACATTTTAATTTGGTTCCCCCTCTTTGAGTGTTACAAGTTACACATGTTTTAAGATAATAAAGTTAATTGATATAGCATCTGTGTGCCAGGTTTATTAAGTGCTTTATAAATATTATTTAATTTAATCCTCACAATGGAAAAATATCATTATTATTCCTATTTTATGGTTAAAGAAACTTGGCAAAGATCATACAACTAGGAAGCATCTAAGACTGAATTTTACCTTGAGTTTTCCAGACTCCTGCACTACCTACCTGCCTTCTCTGTAGCTTAGGAGCCAATTGGTAAATGTTTAAGTATCAGTTGTCAGAAGGGGGAAAAGTACCTACAAAGGCACAGATTTAATCTGAATTATTATACTTTTCTCTCCCACTTTCTTAAATCTAGATATACAAAACAATAAATCAAGCCCTCCTTTGTAGTATTTGCCTGTTTCTGAGATATAAAGACTGACACTGAAAATTTAACAATAGGCTCAGCAAGACAGGGCCAGTACCCCCCTTGATAAATACTGCATGTATGACCACTTTTCTCATTCACCCACTTCTGGCAGAATTTAACTTATCAAAGTGCTTTTACAAACCTGGTTTGCCTTCTAAGTCATTTTACAGAATGAATTTTGATCAAATGATCCAATACATGTAAAACACTTTGCAAATGTTAAAGAACAAAATAAATGCTAACTGTTACTATTATTAATAGAAAAACCTAGAAATGTTTTGGTGAAATTCACTGGTGAAAGACTAGATCCAAGCAAAGTATTTGCCAGGTATCTGCCAGCTGTGAATATTTGAACACCTGGGAGTTCTCATTCCAAGGAGGACTTGAGGGTAACCACTGACTTTTTTTTGATGGCTCTAGAGTGTTTAAAGTTCCTTTATTTAAAATAATAAAATTCTATGTGCTTTCACCATGGGTAGTCTTTCATTTCCTGCTGATTTTTTTTTCATTTTTATTAAGTTACATGGAGTCACATAATTCTCCCACACACACCTTCCCCATGCCCTGTGGGTAGAGCTTCTTAAATCGTTGTCCTCTGAACAGACTCTGCATTGTAAGGACATTCCTTAGAAAATTGTGAACTACAGAGATTTGTGTTTGAAAATGGTCAAGATGGAAGAGATTGTGGGCCAGTTCAGATGGCTCATTGCAGTCTGTGTGTCTCTTTCCAGGCACAAAGAGCAGACTGTTTTGAGATAAGAAAGCCAAAGTATGTATTCCTTTTTTGGAATTGCATCTTGATATAATTAGGTTTAGGACATGCATTCAGTTTTCCTCCTCCCCATGTGTTCACTCATCAAGAAGTAACTGTACCATTGTTTCATGTTCCTTTCTTTTGCTGTTCCTTAGTGAGAGCTTTATTGATATAAAAAGCAGCTCATTTCTGGGGAAGAGAGAAAGAATGTGGACACATAAAATCTCTAGTTGTTACAAAGACACACTCACCATCAAAACTGTTAACAAGTATTAAAACTGAGCAGCAACTTGGCTGGTCTCTGCTGATGCTAAACACTTTTGGGAAGGTTTGTTAACAAGGAAAGGGAAAACAAAGGCATCTTGCTCTTATACACAAAGAAGATTCATCAGTCAGGGGAAAGAAAAGTTGCTAAATTAACTGTACTGGTTCAAGCAGTGTTAGAGCTTAAAAGATCTCTGAATGATAGATATTGCAATCTTCAGGATTAAAATCAATATAAACAAAATGTCACTTAAAATAATTTGAACCCAATGTCTCCTTCCTCAGAGAGCAGGGAGTTTTCTTCAGATCAATTATGTTTCTTTTTCCTCCTAACTTAGACAATTAGCTCCCATTTTCCTGAACTTCTTAACTACTTTTTATTTTCTTTTCCAGATGGTAGTATAGGAGACTCAATTATCAAACTTGCAGATGACACAAAGAAGTGAGGTGGGAGTGAGGGGAAGAACAATTACAACTGCTAACTATCAAGTTTCATGATCTTCATCTTGGTGGATAGCAACCAGAATGAAATTTAATAGGGAAAAATGTAAAAAGTTCCCCACTTAGATTCAAAAAATCAATTGTCCATGGAGGAAAGAGTATTTTTAAAAATGGCTTAAGTAGGAGATCATTTGAAAAATATTTGGGGATTTTATTTGACCACAAGCTGAATGTGAATCATTGTATAATGTCTCTGCTAAAAAAGCTAAGGAAACCTCTAGCTGGATTGATGTAAATAAAATGTCCAGATCACAGGAAATAATAGTCACATGGAATTGAATTCTGGTCAGACCACTTTGGGAATATTATGTTCATGTCTGAGCACTACATTTTAAGACCAGATGGTTCCAGTACAGATGAACGTTCAAGGGAGAGGGAGGGAGATGATGATGATGATTCAGGTTTGAGAAATCATATCATGCAAAGAAGTGATGAGGAACTATAGCTGTCAAGCATGGAAAAGAAAAGAGGGAAGAAATGATATATTTCAATCCTTCAAAGATTTTGTGATCTCATCATTGTGATCATAGCTTACAATGTTACAAATTGTGACTCATTCAAATCTATCCAGAATCACAAAATCTCAGAGTTGAAGAGGCCTGAGAACCTATATTGTATGGTGTGTACTTGAACAAGGAGAGATAGAAACAGAAATGGACAGATAGAGACAGAAACGGACAGATAGGGGGTGGGGGAGGGAAAGGAGAGAGAGAGAGAGAGAGAGAGAGAGAGAGAGAGAAACTGAAGACTTAAAATGTGGTCTCAGGGTAGCTGGGAAAAAGTCTGTATATCCTTCTAGTCTCCCTTTGCTACTGGCAGCCTTAAGGCAAAGGTACATTGTAATTGAGAGGTAACAATAAAAGGCAATGATGGATCCCAAGAGAATTATGGGACCCCAAGTTCTTGTATCCAGTCTTGGAAATGTGGTGATGTAACTTTTCAGTTGGAATGTTGGCAGCTATGGAAAGGGGAATCTTCTGCTCAAGTTCTGGGAGTTCCTGATTTCTAGTCTTCTGGAAGGGTATCCACATCAGAGTCCTAGGTCTGAGGGTCAAACATGCATCCCCAGAGTTGCAGGAACAGTAGGGAACTGAGCCAGGATAAAGAGGAGCAAAATCTTGAACTTTGCTTACTTTTAATTATTAGTGAGTTATCCAGATGGTACAAGACCATTGGGAAAGGGGGTTGCCTCCCTTAGAAATAATGCTTTTCTTTACTCTTCCAGAAGGAATACAAGTCATGAGGGAGTCCCATAAATATGGACACTTTTAAAGATTTCTGGGGGGGTTAATGGTGGAATTCACCAGAAAATCAGGGGTTTTGCCTGCCTAGTAATCTCAAGTTCATTTATCTTCTGAGGAGAATCTAGACTTTTAGGACAGTGTTGGTATTACTGTTTGTTCTTTGTTTTTTAAAAAGATCAAGGACAACATAGGGCAATGTTTTGACTTGCATGGAAATTGGATTTAAGTGAGGCAGAGTCTCACTAATTTGTGAGCCTCACTCTTTCATTTAGAGTCAGTGGCAAGACAAAAGTCAGAAGGATTGTCAATAGACTTAAATGTGATGGATGATCTTGGCATCTTAGATGCCTGACCAAACTCTAAGCTCTCTATAGCACTTGCTTCAACCATCTTCATGACCATTGGAATAAATTGTTGTAATCCACCTATTATGTTGGGAGAAGTCTTCATATGTTTAGGGTGGATATTCCCCTAACTTGTTGTTTGGTCGATGCTTGTCTTTCATTATCGAAGAAGACCAAAATGACATCACTAAGTTTGAGACAAATAACAGTGTGCCTGTGAAACCTGGACGTAGAAGTCTACCAGCCCCATGTCAGGAAACTGAATCACTACCATTTAAATTGTTTTAGGAAGATTCTGAAGATCACCTGAAGGAGAAGTTATCAGACACTGGCATCCTTTCTTGACCTAAACTGCCAAGCATCCTAATATTACTACAGAAAGTGCAACTATGATGGGCTAGTCATGTTGGAATTCCAGAAGTATGCTTTCCAAAAAGACTATTTTACAGAGAACCCATACAGGGCAAGTGCTCACAAGGGGATCAGAAGCTATCCTGGGACACCCTGAAGGTCTCTCTTAAGATTTTTGGAATTGATTGAGCAGCATGGGAGACACTGGCACAGGACTTCCCAGCATGGCATGCCTTCATCAGAGAGGGTGCTGTATTCAATGAGAAGGGCAGAATTGAAGCAACTCAAAGGAAGCATGACATTTGTAAGTTTAAAGTATCCACTCCAGGTGTTAATATAGACTATTAGTGCTCCACCTGTGGTAGAACATTCTGAGCTCTTTTGGGCTGATCAGCCACAGTTGAACACACTGGCTCTAGATTCAGGGGATGACTTTGGTGTCTTTAATGTCTAACCAAGCTCTTAGTGCTCCACAAGCATGTGCTTCAGCTGCTTTCATGTTCATTGGAACAGTGGTCTCATCCACCCATTCCATCAGTGGAAGACTTCATATGCTTAGTGTAGACACCCCCCCACTACTCACCAATGAGTTTGAGTCTTCCTAGGTTATCCTTTACCTGGATTAACCTGCCTACCAAAACAGTTTACTGGGGTGTGGCCATTGTGCATGCTACAGTTTCTTGGAGTCACAGGTGAGAGTTAGATGGTTCAGGAGAACATCAAAGGTGGAAAGCAGCTCTGAAAAGGGTTCAGCAGCCCTCACACCAAAGGTATTATTTTTCCTTGAACACACCCTACAACCCTAACTCACTGAAGGGTTAGAGGCCTGTCAACTACCCTCAACCTGGTTTAACCTGTCTGCTGAGACGATTTTCCTGGAGTGTGGCCATATGCATGATCTAGATTCTTAAACAGGTAAGAGCTGGGTGACCTATTGGACATCAAAGGTGGATGAATGGCTCTGAAAAGGGCTCAGAAAGCCCTTTTACCAGAGATGCTAGTCCTTCCTTAATAATCCATACCCTCAGAATAGTACCTGATAGGGGGTGGCTAGGTGGCATAGTGGATAAAGCACTGGCCCTGGAGTCAGGAGTACCTGAGTTCAAATCTGCTCTCAGACATTTGATAATTACCTAGCTGTATGGCCTTGGGCAAGCCACTTAACCCCGTTTGCCTTGCAAAAACTTAAAAAAAAAAGAGAATAGTACCTGATATCAAAGCCTTATATCAGACTCTTAGGCTAGAAATGTAAGGGAAATTGTGCCAGTCCTTAATCTCATCCCCTTTCATCTTCCCTACTCCCACCATCATTTCCATACCTAAAACCTTCAGTCTCTTAATATCTATTTGCTCCTTTCCTGCTATCTCTATAAAAATGTATAGGTCTCCTTCATTTTTTTTTTTTAGTTTTTATAAGGCAATGGGGTTAAGTGGCCTCCCCAAGACCACACAGCTAGGTAATTTTTAAGTGTCTGAGGCTGGATTTGAATTCAGGTACTCCTGACCCCAGGGCCAGTGCTCTATCCACTGTGCTACCTAGTCATCCTCCCTCATTTCTTTGAAAGCTGTTCTATAAGAAAATTTCCTTATATTTCTCCTTCCTTTCAGTCAGACTCTTAAAAAAGATTATCTTATATTTGCTACCTTCACTAACTTGTCTTTCACTGTATTCAGTGCCAATCTGACTTATGAAGTCATTACTCTTCTGAAACAACTCTCCCCAGAGTTCCCAGTGATCTCTTGATTGACAGATATGAGAGCATTTTCTCAGTCTCCATGCTTCTGGGCCTCTTTGTAGCATTGAACACATTTGATCACCCTCCCTCTGGATACTATCTAGCCTATGGTGTATGAGTTTTTGTGACTATTCTCTTTTGATATTCTCATGTGTCTGACTGCTCCATCTTGGACTCTGTTCCCAGAGTGCCATTCATACCCTATACCTTATGTTTCCCCAAGGCTTTCTTCTTGGCTTTCTTCTATTCTCTCTCTCAGCAAGTTCATAAGTATACCTAGATTTAATTTTCATCTTTATGTGGATGATTCCTGAATTCAGACCTAAGTTCTAATGCTGAATCACCAGTTTTCTATTGCATCTTTCAAACCATAAGCATCTCAAATTTGTCCAAAATAGAACTTATTGTTCTTTCCCCAAACTCACTCCCACTAATTTACTCAGTCTAGCAAATTCTGAGTTATTCTTGACTCCTTTCTCCATTAGTCCTATACCTAATCCATTGCTGAACCTTATTTATTCCACTTCCACATTTCTTCAATTCATCCCTTTTTCTCTTACCTTACATAACCAACCAATTGTCAAATCTTATCATTTCTGCCTTCAAGATGTCTCTTATATAAGGCTTCATCTTCATGGCCAACATTGTAGTTCAGGTCACTTATTATCTCTCAGATTACTTGGTTTTGGTGACAGTTGCCTGCTTATGCTCAGGCTCTCCATTTTCTAGTCTTCCACATATCAAAATGCTATTCCCTAAATGCATGTCTGATATCACTTTTCCACTCATGAAGATACTGTGGTTCTCTTTTATCTCTAGGATGAAATATAAATTCCTCTGGCCTCAAACTTTCCAAATTTGCTTCTAAGACTCCCTTTCTAGTTTTAGTACATAATATTTTCTTTCAAGAACTCTACAGTCAAAAATGTGGAACTCATAATCTTACAAATGGATGAATGTTGAAATCTATCTTGTCATGGACCCAGCTCTGGACCTTGGCCACCTATGGGCTAGGAGACACCTGGGGGTGTGAACCCGTCCACATGGGTGCTGGGAACACCCCAGTAACAGGAGTGCCTCCACTCATGAGGGAGGAACTCAGGGGAGGAGCTGAGGACTATAAAAGGGATGGGGCTGGGGAAGAGGAGAGCCATTTTTTGCTGCTATGTAAGCAATAAAGACCTGCTTGTTAGACTGCTACCAGGTGCTCTGTCCAGTTATTGCCCTCTGTCCCCAAGGAGGGTCTGTGCGTCCGAAGACCTGGGAAAGGTACATATCCAGGCGAAGGCTCGGGATAGGTCCCCGAGCAGTTGGTGCCTGAACAGGGACAAAGGGAACGTTCGCCTGGCCTCCCTTAATAAGGGGAAGAGCTGGACAGCCTCAGATTAATTTGAGATTAATCTGGGATGAAGTTATGGGGCAGGGGCTGGGTTTCACCCTGATTAGACCCGAAGAAAAGGCAGTTCTAGCTTGTCAGTTATATAAATTAGGCAAGTGGCATCAATTTAAGCCACATATTAAACAGTGCCATGAATTTGTAGATAAGGTATGGGGGATTTCCCCGTGGTTAGAACATTCAGAGATTACAAAAGAGAACTGGGAAACAGTTGGGCGACAGTTGGCTTCTTTTGATGAATCATGCCCTGGAATCCTAACTGACCAGGACTTCTCCTTTTATTCTCTCATAAATACAATGTTACAGGGGGCTTCTCGTCCCTGTGGGAGAGAAACAATTGGCACACAAATGGGAGAATCATTAGGAGAATCTTCTGAGGAGGAGAATTGTAATAATCCTCCTCCTCCGATTTAACCTTGGGCAGAACTTAGAGAAACTTTTAAGAAACATAATAATTATGGAGTCGGGGAAGAAGTAGCCATTCAGAGGGTGGAGCAAGAGCAGGGAAGGGTAGGGAGGAAGGCAGAATCAGGGCTGTGGTGCTGCAAACACTGAGAAAGGAGGAAGTGTTTAGGCCACACCCACAGGCAGAGACAGGTGAGGAAGAGGTCTCCGCCTCTCTGTCTGCCATGATTCTGAAACACCGAGCCAGTTTCACTTTTGGCTCTTCCAGGGGCCCTGCTCCAGAAAGTCTTATAGCACACAGCCTTAAAGCGGCTGCTGAAGAAGGGGAAATTGTAGATTGGGAAGATTGGGGTATTACTCCAACGCTTCGTCCTGTTTTTGACGATGGTCAGGGTGACAATCACCATCATGAGCCAGTTCCCTTTAAAGTATTGAAAGAGCTCAAGGAAGCTGTTGCCAAGTACGGCACCTCTTCGCCATATGTGAAACATTTATTAACGAATGCCACTGCTGCATGGCCTTGGATCCCTTATGATTGGCAAGAGGTTGCAGGTGCAGTGCTCACCCCAGGACAGTCACTTTTACTGCCCTTGTAAAGAGAGAGGCAGAACAGTACATAGAGGAAAGGGGTATCACCAACCCTGGTGAGGCTTTTGAGATGATTACAGGGACAGGAAGATGGAAAAGACCTAGAGACCAAATACATTTACAACCTATGGTATTTGCAGCTATTCAACTTTGCCATGTCAGAGCCTTTGGGAAGCTAGAAGCCCAAGGGGCAGAAAGGGAGAAATTTATTGGTCTTAAACAACGAGCCAATGAAACCCCTACAGATTTTATCAGCAGAGTACAAGAGACAGTCATATGTATTTTAGGACACACAACTGGTTCCAAACTGCTTATTCCGCAGTTGGTGAAAGAGGGTCTTTGCCCTGAATACCAACAGCTCTTGGCTGGTTTGGGCACCAATCCCTCAATAAGTAATATAATCGAGTGCCTCCTAGAGACTCCCCCAAAAGTAGAGAACACCAAGCCATGGAGATGGCAATAGCTCAGGGGATTAGTGAAGGCCTTAAACAACGAAAGGGCGCTTGTTTTAATTGTGGAAAAGAAGGGCATTTTAAGGCACAGTGCCATGCAGGTCAAAAGAGGGGCAGTAAACAGCCCACCTGCTATTCCTGTGGAAAAACTGGACATATGGCAAGGTTCTGTAGATCTAAGAAAACATTGGTTCTGGGAATCGGGAGGAGAGGCCCTCCCCGTGGGGGGACACCAGAGTCTATCCGATCACAGCAGTTTCAGAGATACCCATGGGACCAGACCCGAAACCAAAAGGGTTGCAGGAGCGATATCAGAGGGAACTACAAAACGAAAGGATTTAGGTCAAACTATTCTAACAGTTGCCAAGCAGGGAAAGGAAGAGGATTCATTAATAATCACCCCCTGGAGCACTGCCTCTATAGAGGTGGTCCCAGCCACATTTCCCCGACTAGTAGTGGGTGCTACAGGATATTTCCCTGTACTTGTCCACACCCAACTACTGCCATCTGGTGACACTACTGTGTACCTTACCAACCCACACTGCTACCCAGTAACCCTTCCCCCTGGCATGGCTATTGGCCGAAGAATATCTCTGCCATGGATTGAGATTGAGAGTGTCCCACAAGTAAATTGGTGTACTGAAGTCGGTTACAGTGGCCCGTTATACAGATAGATATAGAAGGCAAATTAGTGTCAGGAATGATTGACACAGGAGCTGATGTGTCCGTTATTGATTCAGTACAGTGGGACCCCTTCTGGCTGCTTATGTCATCTACCACCCCTATTTTAGGGGTGGGAGGCCATTAAGGTGCTAGAAAAGCAGAGCATCACTTGAGATGGAGATATGAAGGACAAAGTGGCTTTATTTGTCCCTTAAAGATTATGGGACTAGTCTCTGCCCTGTGGGGGTAGAGATTTGTTACATCAGTTACAATTGTATCTTGCCAGCCCTGAACATTTGGCAACAAACTCCTAGGGGCTACTGGATGGTGAGCTGCCCAAAGATTACTTCTTGGAGGAGTGATAACCCTGTGTGGGTGGAACAGTGGCCCCTTTCTATGGAGAAGCTCACCACATTAAAAGATATAGTTAAGGAATTATTGTTACAACACAGAATTGAGCCTACCACCAGCCCTTATAATTCTCCAGTATTTGTAATAAAAAAGAAAGCTGGCACTTGGAGAATGCTTATTGACTTACAGGCAGTGAATAAAAGAATGGTCCCTATGGGCCCGCTACAGATGGGTCTTCCTTCTCCTGCCTTTATACCTAGGAATTTGTTATAAAGATAATAGATATTAAGGATTGTTTTTATAGCATTCCCCTTCACCCTGAGTATAGGGATAAATTTGCATTCTAAGTACCATCAAAAAATTTTCAAAGCCTGTCAATCAGGTATCAGTTTACTGTATTACCTCAGGGAATGGCCAATAGTCCAACTATGTGTCAAGCATATGTTGCAGCTATTGTTCACCCTCTGTGTAGTAAGTATCCCAAGGCTATCATAATCCATTATATGGATAATATTCTCATGGCTACTAAGCAATCCTCGGAGCTAGAAGAGTTAACAAAAGAAATGCTACTTTCTTTGAGTAAATATAGGCTTCAAGTGGCTCCTCATAAGATACAAGAAACTAGCCCTTATCAATACCTTGGTCACACCCTTAGTGAAGGAAGGGCATCTAGAATACCCCCAAAGGTGAATTTAGAGAAGTGTAGGACCCTTAATGATTTCCAGAAACTTATTGGTTCCATACAATGGATACGTTCTACAGTTCCTATTCCTGATGATTTGATGTATCCTCTTTATGATATCCTGAAAGGAGATTCCACATTGACCTCCCCCCCGATATTGGACCTCACAAGCAAAGGAGGCAATGGCACAGATCCTGTCCAGGTGTCATGAGTCCATAGTTCAATTTGATCCTGAGCAACCTATATTTGCTACCATTTTAAATCAAAGGTCACATATTGGTTGTCTCTATCAAAAGCAAGGTGTCATAGAATGGCAATATTTCCAGAAAAGTAAAAGAAGCATCCCTTGTAAATTTACAATGCTGGCAAATTTATTCCTAGCTATGTCTGATTGTTGTCTTTGTATGTTTGGAAAATATCGTGTTTTAAATATTTGTGCTTCTGAAGGTGCTCTTTGTTATTTTACTGACTCTATCCCTGAATGGGCTGCCCTACTCACTTCATGTGATGTCATTAATCTTCCATTACCTCCTACCCTGCGTGGTTGGGACAGCCTTCCATTACAACCCCCACCACAAATTATTTCCCCTGCCCCTGTTGATGGACCAAATGTGTTCACAGACGCCACCAAAAATAAACAAGCATCCTTTTACGTCCCACAAAAGCAAATATTGCAAGATTTTACCACTGAGTATACCTCAGCCCAGAAAAATGAACTCCTTGCTGTTACATGTGCTCTTGCTTATCTTGCCAATGTGCCTGTTAATCTTATCACCGACAGTCTGTATTGTGCTACGGCACTTCAAAAACTCCCTACTGCTTTTATCAATCCTCATGTTAGTACTATTCTGTCTTTGTTAACAGACCTTCAAAATCTTCTCCTCTCTCGTCACTGTCCTGTGTTTGTGTTGCATGTCCATTCCCATGTCTCTGCTGTTGGGCCCATCTACAGTGGCAATGATACAGTAGATCGAGCACTGCTATGCCCTTTACTCTCAGAAGCCCATCAGGCACATGATAAGTACCATCTCTCAGCTCGTTCTCTTCGTCATCTGTATGGCATCACTAAAGATCAAGCCAGGGACATAAGTAAAATGGTGCTTTGGCTGTGCTCTATTTCGTCCCCCACCTATTGATTGTGCCATTAATCCCCGCGGAGACTGTCCTAACGCTTTATGACAGATGGATGTTACCCACTATGGGAAAACACTTATTCATGTCTCCATAGATACTTTTTCCAATTTTGTCATGGTGTCAGTTCAACCTGGTGAGGCAGCCCACCATATTATAGCACATCTTTTGTCCTGTTTTTCCACTTGTGGAGTTCCTACATCTATAAAAACAGATAATGGCCCTGCATATTCTTCCAAGGCATTTGCAAATTTTTGTCAAGAATTTTTCATTTTACATAATACTGGAATTCCATACAATCCCACCGGTCAGGCCATAGTTGAACGTGCTAACCGCACCCTTAAAAGTCTCCTCATTAAACAAAAAAAGGGGGAGTCAGTGGTCATGCCTGCCTTATATATTAGCACAGGCCGTATACACCATGAATTTTCTTCAATTGAGAGATGATGGTACCTCCCCAGCTTTGCGCTTTTTTTGCAGGAACTTCACGAACACTCCACACACACGCAACTAGCTATCCCTCTCCCTGTCCAATAGACAACCGAGTACTTTAGAAAAGCCCAGATGGTCAATGGCATGGCCCAGGCTCGGTAATTATAAGTGGACAAGGATTGAGGCCCTTCTGCCAGAACCGCCCAATGTCACTGCGAAATATGAAGAAGAACATACCTCACCAGTGCTTGTGCTTATGACTACATATCTGTACTAGATAGTTAAAATTGTATTTTATAGAGTTATTTAAGAAGGCATTCAATTTTTTAATATTAATTGGCTATTTAAAATTTTTAATAAATTTATATAAGAGGTTCCTCAAGACATTCTAATTGATTCTAAAAAGTTATTTTTTCTTGACTGGTCTTAATTGGTTCATTCAAAAACATAATAATATGAGTATATGTGTAATTAAACTTCAATGGGACATTTTCACATCTCACTACTGGCCTGGAGGGATAGGAAAATGTTCCTATATTTGATGCCGGCCAGGGCATCAATCTCAGCTTTGTAAATTTTACACAAAATGGTTGTTTCTGTGTGTTTGTACCTGTGTCTGTATGTGTGTTTAATTCAGATCTGAAATAATTTCATTGCTGTAGGTTATTAAGACTATGACTATTTCTACCTTGCCTCTTTTGCTACATATGTTTGCTGCTAAAGCGCGCTATTGGAGGCAGAGGCTGACCTTCGTGCTCTTCTCCAGAATCCCAAAGAACGACCAAAGATGGACACTACCCCTGTCTAAACAAAAAGGGGGAGTTGTCATGGACCCAGCTCTGGACCTTGGCCACCTATGGGCTAGAAGATGCCTGGGTGTGTGAACCCACCTACATGGGTGCTGGGAATGCCCCAGTAACAAGAGCGGCTCCGCTCATGAGGGAGGAACAGGGGAGGAGCTCGGGGGAGGAGCTGAGGACTATAAAAGGGATGGGGCTGGGGAAGAGGAGAGCCATTTTTTGCTGCTATGTAAGCAATAAAGACCTGCTTGTTAGACTGCTACCAGGTACTCTGTCCAGTTATTGCCCTCCGAGGGTCCGTGATGTCTGAAGACCTGGAAAAGGTATGTATCCAGGCGAAGGCTTGGGATAGGTCCCCAAGCACTATCTTTGTATGTAAATGGAAAAAATATTTTTTTTTTAAAAAAGAACTCTATAGTCTCAGCAAAATGGAATACCATTTATTGTTCTTACGTGACATTCCATCTCCAGTTTCCATACGTTTGTTTGAGTTGTTTCTCATGCCTGGAATGTACTCCTTACCTACCTTCATTTCTTAGAATCCCTGTATTCTTTCAAAACTCATCTCTATTACCTGGTCAGGGAAGGAAGTAGAGTTACTGGTGACAATGGAAGGGAATTGCATTCTTTCTCACTTCCATCAGAGTCATTCATTGCCAACACCACCACCATTATTGCTACTTCTCTAAACTTTTGAGAGGAACTTGACCTGAATCCTGCCTTCCACCTGTGCGTTCCAGGTCAAGTCACTTAAAACTGGTTTTCCCATCTATAAAATGAATATTGTAAACTAGATGACCTTGATGGTCTCTTCCAGTTTGAAAGCTTTATGATTCTATTACTTTTTTGAGAGTCCCAAACTGGACCTTCCAGGGCCAAGATGGTGATGGGAAGTTAGAAAGATATTGAAGTTTTTCCCAACACAGCTTTAAATGAAGGTTCTACACATACCTTAAAGCTATAGATCCTACTAAGAAAGAGAGAAACAAGTTCTCATCTCAAGATATCTTGGAGGATCAGTAAAGGTCTGACTCTTCTGGGGTAAAGGGGAAGTAAATTTCAATATAGGTGGGAGAGTAGAAAAGCCAGGTGGAGGCTCCTCTTAGTCACAGTACAGCCCAGATCCCAGCTCAGCAAGTCAGCTTGATAGTAGGCTAGAAGGTAGCATCCCAACTCCAGACAAAGTTTGAGCCCTGGAAACACTGGGGCAACTGGGAACAAACTGCTGCAGAGACAGCACCTTGGGAAGCAATAAACTAGGAACCAGATGCCATCCCCAGCACAAAAAGCTTGGGACTGTACTCCCTGTACCCCAGAAACAGAGCTCAACTAGCAAAACGAGCAAAAAAACCAAAAAGAGCACTAACTGAAAAAAAAAGCTACTATTCAGGGATGGATGATAAAAAAGACATCTCAGAAGAAGAAAGCAGTGACAAATTGTCTACATGTGAAGCCTCAAAGGAATTTATGAACTGGTGTCAAATCCACAACATCTTGGAAGAGCTCAAAAAAGAATTTTAAAAACCAAAGAAGAGAGGAAGAAGAAAAATGGATAAAAGAAATGAGAGCCATGCAAGAGAATTATGAAAAATTGAATGAAGAAATCAACTCATTTAGAAGTAAAAATGATCAATTAGAAAAAGAATGTAACTCATCAAAAAAAGTAAAATTGGCCAACTGGAAAAGAAAAAAACTCATTTAAAAGTAAAATTAACCAACTGGAAAAGGAAACAAAAAACTGAAGGAAATAAAAACCTTAACAATTAGAATTGAACAAATAGAAATGAATGATTCTATAAGATACCAAGATTCCATCAAACAAAACCAAAAGGCTGAAAAAAAAATAGAAGAAAATGTAAAGTACCTTTTAGAAAAAATAAGTGACCTGGAAAATAGATTCAGAAGAGATAATTTATGAATTATTGGTCTACCTGAAAGCCCCAATCAAAAAAAGTCTAGAAAATATTTGCTAGGAAGTTAGCATGGAAAACTGCCCTAATATCCTAGAACATGGAGACAAAATAGTCTTTGTAAGAACCTATCAATCACTTCAGAAAGAGACCCCAGAATAAAGACTCCAAGGAATATTATAGCCAAATTTCAAAATTCTCAGCTGAAGTAGAAAATACTGCAAGCAGCCAAAAAGAAACAATTTGAAAACCAAGGAACCACACAATCAAAATGACATAGGACTTGGGGGCAGCTAGATGTCAGGAGGGTCTGAATTCAAATCTAGCCCACAGTTAATAATAATTACCTAGCTATGTGACCTTGGGCAAGTATTTTAATCCAATTGCCTTGCCCCCCCCCCCCCCAAAAGATTTAGACAGGACTTATCAGCTTCAACATTAAAGGACTGAAGAGTTGGAATATGATATTCTAGAGAGCAAAGTTCCTTGGGCTACAACCAAGAATAAAAGATTATTCTTTTGGGAAAAAGATGGGTTTTCAATGAAATAGGGACTGCAACAATTTTCTGATAAAAAAGATCAGAATTGAACAGAAAATTTGATCTTTAACTATAAGACTCAAAAAATTCATAAAAAGGAAAGGAAAAAAAGCACCAGTCAAAAAAATTAAACTGTATTCATCCCTATAAGGGGAGATAAATCTTTTAACTCTTTTTTTGTTGTTTTTTTTTTGTTGGTTTTGAAAGGCAGTGAGGTTAAGTGACTTGCCCAAGATTACACAGCTAGGTAATTATTAAGTATTTGAGGCCAGATTTGAACTCAGAGTCTTCTGACTCCAGGACCAGTGCTCTATCCACTGTGCCACCTAGCTGCCCCCAAATCTTGTAACTCTTGAGAACTGTATTTCTCTTAGGATAGTTAAAAGAAACATACTTAGAGAGAGGATATGGTATAGGATGACCATGAACATATTGAGTCTTTAGCCAATACTTTAACTAATAAGGGTTGAATATAGTTGGATAGATTGTACTTAGAGGGTATGGGTATAAATGGTTCATGAACTGATGTTGCTTAGAAGGATTGTATTTCTATTGAGGCAGAGGGAGGGAATGCATTTAAATGATCTGTACATAATTGAATTATAAAGTGATCTTACTTGATTCTTTAGCTAACAAAGTTTGTAGTACATTAGGATCAGAAGGAGAGAGCATACTTAGAAGGCTTGACATAATAGAACTGAAGTGATCTTGCTTTACTTCATACTTTAGTTAATGAGGGTTATAGTACTATAGGGAAATAGGGAGAAAGTGTACTTAGAAGAACTGGACAAAATAGATCATTAAGTGACTTTACTGGATACTTTACAATTAGAGGGAATGTAGCTACAATTAACTACAATTAGAGGGTACGGGTATAAATAATTCATGAAGTGATTTTACTTTACATGAGGTCTATATGTTCATAGAGGGTACTTGAAAATAGAGTATAGAAAAATTGATTATTATTTATGACTCTTGAGATGTGTATTTTTTTTTTTTTAGTTTTTGCAAGGCAATGGGGCTAAGTGGCTTGCCCAAGGCCACACAGCTAGGTAATTACTAAGTGTCTGAGGCCGGATTTGAACTCAGGTACTCCTGACTCCAAGGCCAGTGCTCTATCCACTGTGCCACCCAGCTGCCCCGAGATGTGTATTCTAATGGGACAATGAAAATTGTACTTCTATTGGGACAGATAAAAGGAGTATATTTTATTAGAGGGGTTGTGGGTACAAGTTAAGGCTAAAACAATAAAGACATGAAAAGAAAGATTATAGTAGAAGAAGGTTAGGTATTAGAGGATAAATAATACCATACAAAGAGGCCTAAAGACCAATTATAGTGGAGGAAAAGAAGGAACTGAGTAAATTCTACTCTCAACAGATTTGGCCCAAAGAGGGAATAACATACATTCCTAATTGAGTTTTGAAATCTATAGTACCCTACAGGAAAGTAAGTAAAGTAAAGAAAGGAAGGAGGGACTGAAAAGATAAAGAAAAGTAAAAATGAAAATAAAAGTAAATTTAAATTAAAAAGAAAAATTAAAGGGGGAAAGGGAGCAAAAATTGATGAGGAGGGATAAGGGGAAAGGAAAAAGAAAAGTATAAACAGGGAAAGATACCATGGAGGTAAATAGTTATCTTAACTGTAAATGGGAATGGGATGAACTCTCCCATAAAACAGAGACAGATAGCAGAATAGATTAAAAAACAGAATACTGGGGCAACTAGGTGGCACAGTGGATAGAGCACTGGCCCTGGAGTCAGGAGGACCTGAGTTCAAATCCGAGCTCAGACACTTAATAATTACCTAGCTGTGTGACCTTGGCTAAGTCACTTAACCCCACTGCCTTGCAAAAACCAAACCAAACCAAAACAAAAACCAGAATACTTCAACACATTTAAAGCAGAGAGATACACACAAGATAAAGGTAAAAGGCTGGCACAGAGTATAATATGCTTCATTGAAAAGTAAAAAAAAAATAGGGATGGCAATCCTGATCTCAGACAAGGCAAAAGTAAAAATAGTTCTCATTAAAAGAGCTAGGGAAGGAAATTACATCTTCTTAAAAGGTACCATAGGCAAAGTAATATCATTATTAAACATATATGTAACAAGGAAAAAGTAAACAAATTGCAGGGAGACATAGCCAGCAAAAGCATAATAATGGGGGACCTCAACCTCTCAGAATTAGATAAATCTAACCAAAAAATAAACAATTTAGAAATTTTTGCATCAATGTTCATCAGGGATATTGTTTTGTAATTTTCTTTGTTTTGGTTCTTTCTGCTTTAGGAAATAGCACCATATTGGTGTCAAAAAAAGGTATTTGATAGAACTCTTTCTCCTATTTTTAAAAATAGTTAATATAGAATTGGAATTTAGTAGAATTCACTTGTAAATCCATCCAGGCCTGGAGATTTTTTTTTTTAGGAGTTATTGATTCTTTCTTCAATTTATCTTTCTGAAATAGCTATTTAAATTTTCTATTTCCTCTTCTCTTAATCTGGTAAGCACATATTTTTTTTGCTTTTGTTTTTGTTTTAAGTTTTTGCAAGGCAGTGGGGTTAGGTGGCTTGCCCAAGGCCACATAGCTAGGTAATTATTAAGACTCTGAGGCCCAGATTTGAACTCAGGTACTCCTGACTTCAGGGCCGATGCTCTATCCACTGTGCCACCTAGCCTTCCCATAAGCTTGTATGTTTATAAATATTTATCCATTTCACTTAGATTATCAAATTCATTGGCATACAGTTGGATAAAATAGCACCGAATTATTATTTTAATTTCTTCCTTATTGGTGATGGAGTTCATCCTTTTCATTTTTGATATTGACAATTTGGTTTTCTTCTTTCTTTTTTTTAAAATCAGATTAAATGAAGTTTTAGCAAGTTATTAAAATGTTAATATACCAAGATCAAGTAGGATTTATACCAGCTAAGTAGGGATGGTTCAATATTAGGAAAACAATCAACATAATAGAACATATCAATAGCAAAACTAACAGAAATCTTGATGCTGAAAAATCCTTTAACAAAATATAATTACTATTCCTATTAAAAACACTAGAGACTAGAGGGAATAAATAGAGTTTTCCTTAAAATAAGCAATATCTATCTAAAATCATCAACAAGCATTATATATATATATATATATATATATATGCATATATATATATATAAAATGGGGATGAACTAAGGAGCATTTCCAGTAAGATAAAGGGTGAAACAAGGATACCCACCATCATCACTACCATTCAATATAGTATTAGAAATGTTAGCTCTAACAGTAAGATAAGAAAGTAAGATAAGAATGTTAGCTCTAACAGTAAGATAAGAAGGTAAGATAAGAAAAAGAAATTTAAATTGGTAATGAGGAAGCAAATTATTTGCAGATTATATGATGGTATACTTAGAGATTTCTAGAAAATCAAAAAAATTATTTGAAACAATTAAAAACTTAAGCAAAATAGCAGAATATAAAATAAATCCACGTAAATCACCAGCATTTCGGATTAGACAGATGGTATAATGGATAGAGCACTGACCCTGGAGTCAGGAGGACGTGAGTTCAAATTTGACCTCAGACACAACAATTACCTAGCTGTGTGACTTTGGTATATTCACTTAACTGCATTGCCTTGCCAAAAAAAAAATCATCAGCATTTCTATATGTGAACAATAAAGCCCAAGGGCAAGAGATAGAAAAGTTCCATTTAACTGCTGACAACATAAAATGTTTGGGAATCTCCCCCCCCCAAAAAAAAACCAAAACAAAAACTATATGAATTCAATTACAAAACACTTTTCAAACAAAGTCAGATCTAAACAATTGGAAAAATGTCAATTGCTCATAGTTAGACTGAGCTAAAATAATAAAAATGTCAATTCTACCCAAATCAAATTACATATTTAAGTCCAAACTGCCAAACAGCCATTTTTTCAGAGCTAGAAAAATATAGTAACAAAATTTATCTGAATCAACAAAAGGTCAAGCATCTCAAGGGAACTGACAAAAAATGCAAAGGAAAATGGTCTAGTTGTACCAGATTTAAAACTATATTATAAAGCCACAGTCATCAAAACTGCCTGTTACTGGTTAAAGAAACAGAGTCATGGGCCAGTGGATTAGAGTAGGTACAAAAGAAACAGTAGTAAATGACTATAGTAATCTATTTTTGACAAAACCCTAGCTTCTAAGGCAAGAATATACTATTCAACAAAACTGCTGGGAAAACTGGAAAAAAGCATGGGAAAAAACTAGGCATAGACTCACATCTCAAACCCTATAGCAAAATAAGGTCAAAATGGGTACAGGATTTATACATAATGAGTGATACCATAGATCAATTATGAGGAAAGAAATATTCTATCTGATGGATCTATGGAGAAAGGAGAAATGTGTGACCAAATAAGAAATAGAGAACATTATAAATTATAAAATGGATGATTTTGACTATATGAAATTAAAAAGGTTTTGTATGAATAAAACCAATACATCCAAGATTAGAAGGAAGGCAGAAAGCTGGGAAACAATTTTCACAAGTGTTTCAGATAAAGGACTCATTTTAAAAATATATAGAGAATTGAACCAAATTTATAAGATTACAAGACATTCCCCAATTGATAAATAGACAAAGTTTTCAGAAGAAGAAATTAAAGCTATTTATGGACATATGAAAAAATGCTTCAATCAGTGATTAGAGAAATGCAAATTAAAATAACTATGAGATATTACCTCACACCTATCAGAATGGCTAAGATGACAAAAAAAGGAAAATGATCCATGTTGGAGAGGATGTGGGAAAATTGAGGCACTAATGCACTGCCAGTGAAGCTGTGAACTTGTCCAGTCATTCTGGAAAGCAATTTGGAATTATATCCAAAGGGCAATAAAACTGTGCATACTCTTTAATCCAGCACAAGGTCTATATCTCAAAGAAATCATCAAAAACAGGAAAAATCTCACAAGTTAAAAGTATTTATAGCAGCTCTTCTTATGGTAACAAAGAATTAGAGATTGAAGGGATGCCCATCAACTGGGGAATGGCTGAACAAGCTATAGTATATGAATGTTTTGAAGTACTATTATACAAATATGAAATCATGGGTTTTAGAGAAGCATAGAAAGTCTTGCATGAACTGATACTGAGTGAAGTGAGCAGAACCAAGAGAACATTGTATACATTAACAATAATATTCTGAGATGATCAACTATGATGGATGCTGCTCCTCTCAGCAATTTAGAGATCAAGGACAACCTTGGGAGACCTACTATGAACAATGCCAACTATATTCAGAAGAAAAAAACTATTGAGTCTGAAAGCAGAGTAAATCACACTATTTTCACTTTTTAAATCTTCTTTTATGTTTTTCCTTTTTGTCACTTGGATTTTTCTTTCCCCTTAGTTTTAATTATTCCTTCACAACATGACTAATATGTAAATATGTTAAACACGAGTGCATATGTACAACTTTTATGAGACTGTTTACCACTCTGGGGAGGGGTAGAGAAGGGAGGGTGGTAGAAAAATATGGAACTCAAATTTGCAGATGGATCAGTGTTGAAAAACTAACATTATATATAATTGAAAAAAATAAAATAAAATTTCAATGAGGAGAGAGAGAGAGAGAGAGAGAGAGAGAGAGAGAGAGAGAGAGAGAGAGACCCAAGATGTACCAGATGTACAAGATGTGGTTGCTGGTATTTCTTTCTTGTTGTCAGAAACCCTGGGAGAATGAAGTCAGGGAGTCTCCTCTCCTCTCTGTGCACTGGAAATTTGTTTAAATGTTATGTTATTTATGTTTTAAAAATGTGTGGCTTAAAGTCAAATCAAATCCAATATGACTAATTAAGCTACAATTTTCCTGATGGATTTATACTGACCTTGGTCCAGAGTAGACCTTGAAAACACTAGGAGCTAAACTTTTAATTCTTTAGTGCATTTATCTCATGTGATTATGACTCATAGTAATATGTTTAACAGATACCCTGGTTTCCAAGCTGCACATCCAAAGTAACAACTTTAATTATTATTTTTTAAAGAGATTCATGCAAGTCTGCATACCAGCAGTCAAGCTTGGCTGGCTAAAGTCATCTTGAAATATTTAACTTACTAGACAGTAGAGGACTAAATCATTTAGCACAGGTCCAAAAAAATTCCCTTCAGAGACATCAATCATTCACCTAGTATTAGTTTTAAATGAAACACTGGGAATGAGGATAAAATAAGCAATATGCTTGTTGGTTAAATATCCAACTTATTATATAACTAAGTTATTTGATGCAGTGGATAGAAGGCTGACCTTGGAGTCTGCGAGATCTAGGTTTAACTACTATTAGCTGTGTGACCATGGGGAACTCATTTGTCTCCCTTGGGTCTTTTTTTTTTAGATTTTTCAAGGCAATGGGGTTAAGTGACTTGCCCAAGGCCACACAGCTAGGTAATTATTAAGTGTCTGAGGTCAGATTTGAACCCAGGTACTCCTGACTCCAAGGCTGGTGCTCTATTCACTGCACCACCTAGTCGCCCCAGGTGTTAGTTTTTTTAATTGAGAGCGTGAGATCAGCTGGCCTCTGAGGTCCCTTCCAGATTTATGATCCTATCATCTTAACTTCTTAATGCTCCTACACAATTTCCTAAGACTAATAGTTGCACTGATCCTATCTATTTCTTAACCAGTGCTAGTTTGTTTTGATGAATCCTGCTTTGTGATATAGCTTGAGATCTCATATTAGGCAGTTTCAGTTCAGGACTTCCTGACTCCTAGTCCAGCACTCCTCTTCATACTATACCGTTCTTCTCATTATTCCTCAAAAATCATCTACAATAGTTTAGCAGTCATGCTAGGAAGTTCTCTCTACCTTATTATTTAATCATATAGGTTCAAAGATTTGATGTGGGGTTCAGTAATCATTTCTATGTAGATGACTATTAAATCTGCATACCCAGTTCTCATCTCTCCTGAGTTCTAGTCTCATTCATATCACCTGCTAGATATCATTTGTATATCAAACTTAATATGTCTAACATATCCAGTAGAATTCATCATCTTCTCCTCAAACTTTACATTAGTCCTAAAGTCACTATTTCTATAGACTATACATACATATACATATTATAGATAGATATAATATAGATGTTATAGAATATGTATAGAATATTAACATACATATGCATATATCAATACATACATATCTCTCTATACTTACATATACACATACATTAACACTCTTCCCCTTTCCAGTTCTCCAAGTTTGTAGCTTTGGAGTGATTCTCAATTCTTCCCTTTCATTTTTCTTTTATATCTGCTAAGTCACCAATATTATTTTAGTTCAGGACCTCTTCACCTTTTTCCTGATCTTTTGCAATTGATTTTCCAACCTCAAGTCTCTCCCCTTTCTGATTTATTCTACACACAACTATTTAAATGATATTTCTAAAGCAATAGTCTGATCCTGTTGTCCTTGTGCTCAAGAAGCATCAGTGGTTCCCTCTTACCTATAGAATGAAACACAGTACCCTCTGGCATTTAAATCCCATCACACTGATCTCAATATATCCTTTTTTTATTTTTGTGGATATAACAATCATCAACAGGAACATTCTAATATACAAAGAACAAAAAAGGAAGATTGTATAGGAAATGACAAGCTTTTATTAATAACAACTTATCTTTGCATAATAATGTCCCATTCCTCTCTCTAGCACTTTGATTTCAGCCAAATCAGCCTACTGGCTGCTCCCTGAAGATTGTCTATCAACTCTCTCCATGCCTATACATAAGCTATCCCTTATTCCTGGAATACTCTCCCTCCTCCTTTCTTCCTCTTGGGAAACCCATATCTTTTTCCTTCATTAAGTCTTCCCTGACTTCCCCATTATAACACTTTCCTTCCTTCCCTCCATGTTCTTGGATTTATATTCACTTATCTGTGTATACACAGATAGTAAGATATAAGTTCCTCATTGGCAAGATTTGTTGTAATTATAGCAAGGCAGCTAGATGGAATAATAGAACATTGGACCCAGAGTTGGGAAGACATGAATATGCCTGTTTCTTCATTTGTAAAATGAACTACCTCTTTGAGTAGTTTTGAGTGGGAATAAAATTTGAGTTTTGTGGGAATAAAATGAAACAATATGGTAAAGTGCTTTGTAAAGCTCAAAATCTTTTATAAATGTTGGCTCTTATTTTCTGATCCAAGCTGGCAAGCTTCCTAGCACTATGTTCACCCTGGCTCATCTAATAGGAAACTACATGCAGGCTTCTGGCTTTCTTTTTATTCAGACATGAGCTGGATGAAACCCCTTACTGCAATTCCTCTGGATTTCTTGATCATGATTTGGTCTGGTGCCTTATTTTGCTAGAGTACAGGATGAATGAGGACTGATAGCACTGTGTCCATTCACTGAACCATCTTATAGGAGTGTCTATTTTAGTATCCAGGAGAGTGTGTTAATAAATAGAAGTTGAATTGAATTAAACTTGAAGTCATATACATCAGCTAGGGAATTTGTTACTATTTCTTCATTCTGCAGTTTCAGTTTTCTGAATTATTTTTGTCAGTCATTATAATTTAAAGGTTTCTTCCACAATCTTTCCAATGTTGATTATTCCATATTTTATTTGACAAGTTGTTGGATGTGAGGTAAAATCTCAGGATGATTTTGATGTACATTTCCCTTATTCTATTCTGGAGCAATTTTTTTTAACATGAGTGTTAATGCTATAAATCTTTTGAGAACTGTTAGTCCATTTCCTTTGACCACTTAACCATTTTGAATGATTCTTAGACTTGAATATTTGCCTTAGTTCCTCATATATTTTGAATTCTAAACTTTTGGTAATGATATTTGATGCAATGTTTGGTTTTTTTAAAAACCCATTCATCTACTAACCTTTCCCAAGAGACTGTGTAGTGTAGGACAAAGCACTGGAGTGGGGATCAGAAAAATCTGTACTCATATTCTGTCCCTGACACTTATCCAAGCAAGTCATTTAGTTTGTCTAGACCTCAGTTTCTTCCCCCTGTAAAATGAGGGAATTGTTTTTGGTGATCTATGAGGTCCCTTCTAGTTCTAAATCTTTGAACCTATGATTATCACAGTAGTGTTGATTTCATTCATTTAAAAAATCTTTAATTTCATGTAATCTAAGTTCTCTATGCAAAAGGGACTTGAGAACTTGGTGGCATCCTTAGATTTGTAGTTCAAAGGTCTAAGCACACAGATATCAGAATATGTTGGGATTCTTGAGATTTTTGAGCTGGACAGTAGATCTGTATCAACTTTTCCTTTCAGTCTTGTCTCTCATACTGTGTTTAAAGATTCCTGGTATAATTTAAGTCTGACTTTCTGGCTCATAGTATAAGTACCAAATTGCAATCTGAGGCTGAGGGGTAATGCTTGTATCTCTGAAATACAGATCAAAGAATGTTTATTAGTTTTAAGATCTCTGTTAGATATATTTTATGTTTTGTTATATTTTTACATTTTATATTTTGTTATATACCTTGTTTGGTTAAGAATTTTCCTGTAGTCATAGCTCTGAAAGATACCAAATCTGGCACTTCTAATTTTTAAAAATAGTATAACCTTTAATATTTAGGTCAAGTATCCATTTTGGATTTGTTGTGGTTTATAATGTAAGCTATTAATCAAAAACCTTTATTTCACCAAACTGCCTTCAAGTTTTTCTTATATTACTTGGGGAAGGTATAGAAAAATAGGCATATTAATTGTGAATTCAGATGAATTAATGTTCAAGAGACCTGTGTGTCTCTCTGGTATAAGGACTTGCTGAATCCTTTTCAGGGTTGTTCATTCACATTGGTTATTCAACAGATCACTTAGTTCTCACTTGTGATTCCAAGAAGCTATAGCATGTGCAGCAGTCACATCACTGTAAAACCAAGAGAAATGAGTTAAATGAGGTTGAGGGTAGCTGACTGGCCTCAGATCTTTAATGAGTTAGAGGGATGTCAACCCCAAGCATGTGAAGGCTTCTCCCAACAGAATGGGTGGATGAGAACATTGTGTTCCAATGGCCACAAAGGTGGCTGAAGCAGGTTCTATCGAACTCTTAGAGCTTTGTCAGACATTGAAGATGCCAAGGTCATCTGCTGCATCATGGACTAATGCCAGTCATTCTGACTTTGTCTTGCCATTGGACTTAGATGAGACTGGAAGAGATAGTGAGACTCACAATTTTGTGCAACTCAGCTTCACTTAAATCCAATCCACATGCAAGTCATCACTGTGAATTATACCAACAATTCTGAAAGGTAATTTGAAATTATACTATAGAAAATAAGTAAAATTGTCATGTGCTTCAACTGGAAGATTCTACTTCTGGGCAACTATATATCTATATATGCCAAGAAAGTCAACAATAAAAGTCCCCATATATACTTGCATAGTGTTTTTATAGAAGCACTTTTTTTTAGCAACTTTTTAATTTATTTTTTTAATCTCATTTTGTACAAATGTTTTTTTTACATAAAAAAAATTCTTCTTTACAAGTAAACAAAATATCCCTCCTCCTCCTCCCCCATGAATATAGATAGACTTGTTTGGGCAAAAAAAGTAAAGGGGAGAGGAAAAAAATTAAAATAAAAAATAATAATAGTAATAATTGTAGGTATGGCCAGGTGGCGCAATGGACGAAGCAACAACCCTGGAGCCATGAGCACCCGAGTCCATATCCAGCCTCATAAACCCAACAATCACCCAGCCGTGTGACATGCAAGCCACCCGATCCCCACTGCCCTGCAAAAACCAAAAAAAAAAAAAAAAAAAAGAAAGAAAAAAAAGACCCAAAATAAAATAAAATAGTAATAATAGTAGGGGTAGCTGGGTGACAGACAGAGCATTGGCCCTTGAGCCAGGAGCACCTGGGTCCAAATCCGGCCCCAGACACCCAAAGATCACCCCGCTATGTGGCCCCAGGCAGGCCATCCAGCCCTACTTTCCCTGCACCCTCCCCCCAAATAATCATAACAAAAAATGTGCTTGAGTCTTTGTTCCAACACCAAGAACTCTGTCATGGGTGGGTCTCATTCTTTATGATAAGTCCATCACAAAAGTTATTTCCATATTTTTCCACCATTGCCATTGCTGATCGCAACTCCCTCCTTTCTTATTTCTCCACTACCATGTACTCTATTTTCTCTCTCCTTTCACTATGACTCTGCTGTAGGGTAGCTGAGTGGTGCAGCAGACAGATCCCTGGTCCTGGGTCCAAGAAGCCCTGAGCCCCCATACCATCCCTTAGGCCCAGAATCCACCTGGCCCTGTGGTCCTGGGCAGGCCTTCCATTCCCAGCCCCTTGCAAGAAGTAAAAAAAAGAAAATGTGTTATATCTGGCCACTCTCCCCCCATGGTCCATCCTCTCCTCCTTTATTCACATCCCCACCCCTTCCCCCCCTGCTCCCCCCTCCTTCTTACTCCAGATGTCTATACCCCATTGAGTATATTTGCTGTTTCCTCTCCTAGCCATCTCTGATGAGAGCAAAGGTTCCCTCATTCCCCCTTGCCTCCCCCCTTACATATCATTGCAATAGCTCATTGTAATAAAAAAAAATCTTATTATGTGAAATAACTTGGACTATTCCCCCTCTCCTTTTTCTTTCTCCCATTCCATTTCCCTTTTTTTCTATTGACTCCATTTTTACACCATATTTTATCTTTGAATTCAGCTTTCTCCTGTGCTTCAACTATAAAAGCTCTCTCTACCTGCTCTATTAACTGAGAAGGTTCATATGAGTATTATCACTGTCATTTTTCTATGCAGGAATACATGCAGTTCATCCTCATTAAGTCCCTCATATTTCCCCCCTCTCCTCCAATCTCCATACTTCACTTGAGTCCTGTATCTGAAGATCAAACCTTCTGTTCAGCTCTGGCCATTCCAAAAGGAACCTTTGAAATTCCCCTGGTTCATTGAAAGTCCATCTTTTTCCCTGGAAGAGGACATTCAGCCTTGCTGGGTAGTTCATTCTTGGCTGCATTCTAAGCTCTCTTGCCTTCTGGTATATTGTATTCCAAGCCCTATGAGCTTCCAATATAGTTGCTGCTAAGTCCTGTGTGATCCTGACTGCAGCTCCATGATATTTGAACTGTGTCCTTCTGGCTGCTTGTAATATTTTCTCTTTGACTTGGGAGTTCTGGAACTTGGCTATAATATTCCTAGCGGTTGGTTTTTTGGGATCTCTTTCTCTGGGGGGGTCGGTGGATTCTCTCCATTTCTATTTTGCCCTCTGCTTCTAGAATATCAGGGCAATTTTCCTGTAGTAATTCTTTGAAAATGATGTCAAGGCTCTTTTCCTGATCATGACTTTCAGGTATTCCAATAATTTTTAAATTATCTTTCCTAAGTCTGTTTTCCATATCAGTTGTTTTTTCAATGAGATATTTCACATTTTCTTCTAATTTTTTCATTTTTTTTTGGTTTTGAAGTATTGATTCCTGATTTCTGGTAAATTCATCAATATCCCTGAATTCTATTCTTTGTCTGAAGGATTTGTTCTCCTCAGAGAGTTTTCTTATCTCTTTTTCCATCTGGCCAATTTTGCTTTTTAAAGCACTCTTCTCCTCAATAACTTTTTGAACTGTTCTATCCATTTGACCTAAGCTGGTTTTTAGCATGCTATTTTCTTCAGCAGTTTTTTGGATTTCCTTGACTAAGCTGCTGACTTCATTTTCATGTTTTTCCTGCATCTCTCTCCTTTCTTTTCCCAGTTTTTCTTCCAACTCCCTCATTTGATTTTCAAAGTCTTTTTTGAGCTCTATCATAGCCTGAGCCCAATTTCTGTTTTTCTTGGAGTCTTTAGATGCAGGAGCTTGTGCTTCCTCATCTTCAGACTGAGTATTTTGGTCCTTCTTGGGCTCATTTGCAAAATATTTCTCAATAGTCTTCTTTTTGTTTCTCTGCTTGCTCATTTTCCCAGCCTGGGCCTGGTTTGGGGTGTTTCTTGAGCTTTTGGGACACTCCCACAAGGGTCTCAGTGTGTGAGGTTCTGTCCTCCCTCCTGGTCTGTGAATGACCATAAGCGCCCCCCTCTGCCAAGGGGCTGATGTGGGGGGGGCTGCTGTTCTATGGGGGGGCCTAGACTGTGGTCAGGATCTGAATGTGGTCAGAGCCCCAGAGTCCTGTTTCAGGGGCAGAGGACAGAGCTGGGCAGTCTCTCTTCACTCCCCTCCTTCAGCTCAATGGGCTCATGCCCTGGGGGCTCCTGCTTACGGCTCCGCCTGTTTCTGTTTCCTGGATCAGGGCTGGGGAAAGACCATGCTGCTTGTTGTGTGCCCTGAGGGCTGGGCTCCACATGCTCGCTCTGGCAGAGGTCCCCGGTCCTCACTGTTCCCCCAATTTGTGCCCGGTGTTCCTCGGGGTGCAGCTCAGGAGACTCCCCCGCTGCTGTGAGCTGAGACCCCCAGTGCCCTGGGGCTACCTCCAGGAGGCTGAGGTTCTTTCCCTCTGGTGGGCCACCCCTCTGGCGGGCCGCCTCTCCGACCCCGGGGAGCAGAGCCTTTCTGCTCTTTTCCAGGTTACCTTGAGTAGGAGAACTGCCTCACTGGGTCCCTTTGTGGGTTCTGTCTCTCGAAAGTTTAGTTAGAGTCCTTAGCTGATGAATTTTATCAGAGAGCTCCTAAGACTGGATCCCTTCTTGTCACCATCTTGGCTCCCTAAGATCAGAAGCACTTTTTATAGTAGCAAAGAACCAGAAATAAATTATAGGTCTATCAGTTAAGGAACAGCTAAACAAATTGTGATATATGAATGCAAAGGACTATAACTATTCTGTAAGAAATAATAACTAAGAAAAAATACACAAAACCACTGGAAGACTCATAAGATATGGATTGATGTTAACAGAATGAGAAAAATATTCAATATGACCATAATAATGTAAATGGAAATAACATAGAGGAAATCAAAACCAAATGCTATGAAATAATAGCAAAAATAACTAACCTTTATATAGTTTATGAGGGTTTGAAAAGCATTTTACATATATTCTAAATACATTTACTCCCCCCCCCCCAAGAATGCACTTCCTTCCTATATTTGCAGAGGTTGGGGACCCTGAAGAGAGCACACTACATATACTGTTAGACATGGATTTGGTTGTTGCATTAACTGCCTCCTCCCACTCCTATTTTTTTTAATATTTTTGTTAAAAACCTTGTCATAAAGTTTATGACAAGGTCTTCTCATTTGGGAAGAAGGGAAGGATACATTGGGAAATGGAAGTGATATAAAAAGTAAAGGTATTAATATGAACTTCTTTTTTGAAAAATAAATGCTTAAAAATATATTAATTTCATTCATTTTTATGATACATCAAATTAGGTTATTGGTTTAGAAAAACTGATAAGCACCTTTCTTCTATACCTATTATATAATTGTGACAGTGTCTAATGAATGGAAAGAGCATGCATTTATTAATTCATCCATTCATCTATTCTTCCATCCATCCTTCCATCCATCTATCCACCTGTCCAATTAAAAAAACTATATGAAATAAAGGAAACAGCCCCAGATTTTGAGTCAGAATCTAAGTCTGCAACCTTTGTGACTTTGGGAATGATCTTATAACCTTTAATACTCTAGTAGTTGTTATCAACATAAGTATTTTCTAGAATAGGAGACATCAAACTTCAACCTCTAGGCCATATCCATCTGTTTCTATATAACCAGAGAACTAAGAATAGTTTTTACTTTTTAGAAGAAAATCTTATTGAATATAACAATTGTGTAAAATTGTATTCAATTTTTGTATACAACTGTATGATTAAACAATTATATTAAATTGTATACATTTTATTAATTCTATTTAAATAAAATGTTATTGCATTTAAAAATATAAAAACCATTCTTGGGGCAGCTAGGTGGTGCAGTGGATAGAGCACTGGCCCTGGAGTCAGGAGGATCTGAGTTCAAATCTGGACTTGGAACTTAATAATTGCCTAGCTGCGTGACCTTGGGCAAGCTGCTTAACCCCATTGCCTTAAATAAATAAAATTTAAAACAACAACAACAACAACAAAAACCATTCTTAGTTTTGCTGGCTGCACTAAAACTAACTTGGGCTATAGTTTGTTGATCCCTTTTCTAAGACACTGCAAGTTACATTAATTGTATTTATATGTCAGTTTAAGATTTGCAAAGTGTTTTCACCAACCCTACTAAGTTAAGTGCTAGAAATGATGTTATCTCCATTTCGCCTAAGAGGAAACTTAGATTCAAGTTGTGACTTTCTAGGCATCATACAGTTGCTAAGTGTGTGAGCCATCCTTACCCTATCCAATTGACTTAAGTGTTCATATCCTTCTAAGTGTTCTGATTTGATTTCACTCATTTGTGAAATGTGGGACTAGTTAAATCATATGTTTTTTGAGATTTTAGAAACAAAATTCATTGTAAGTGGTAAAATCCCTGTTTGCAAGACTAAAGATGTGATCTGTGATTATTCAAGATAAGCAATGAGGACTCTATATGAAAGGAGAAGAAATTCTAGAAGGATGAACAAGGCAAAATACTTGATGAAATGGAATTTCCCCCTAATTCAATAGTGTGGAATCTCACCTCATAGAATCTGCCTGTCCTTCCTTGTCCTGAAAAGCAGTCACTCCATTTATTCTAGGGCCATGCTTGTAGTTCTACCCAGTCAGAAAATCATTGTCAAATATATGCCAGATACTCTGAAAAGCTATTCAGACATAATTAGGATTGCATGTTTTGTAAATGTTCTTATCTTTTCCAACAGAGATTGAAGTCTCTGTTCAGGGCAGAGCAGAACCATGCTAATCCACCCCTTTGAACTGCTACTAGTTAGGTTGCATACTAAAGGGAGGGAAATAAAACCACAACCATAAAAAAATGTATGTTTTCAACAAAATTGAAAAGAAGCAATCTCTGAGAGAAGTTGCTTCCATCATGGTCAATCATCTCACAATTTTGCTATTAATGTGAACAATGTTTTTCTGGTTCTGTTCATTCCATCTAGCATCAGTTCATGCAAGTCTTTTCAGGTTTTTCTGAAAATGAGTCCTTCATGATTTCTTACAGAACAATAGTACTTCATAATATTCATATACCAAGGCTTGTTCAGTCATCCCAATTAATGGGTATTAAAAGGAGAATTTCACAAATATATCTGTTAGCTTTAGCTGTACAATGTCTTTCTCCTTCCTCATTCCTTTTAGTTAGATCTATTTTTGCTTTTGCTTTTTACTTTTTACTCCATCTTTTTACTTTTACCGTGTGCATCTCTTTACTTCAAATGTGTTTCTTGTAAACAATATATTGTAGGATTCTGGTATTTAATTCATTCTGCTATCTGCTTCTGTTTTATGAGAGTTCATCCCATTCATTCACAGTTAAGATTGCTAATTCTGTATTTCCCACTATCCCATCTTTCCCTTATTTTTACTTTTTTCCCCCTCTCCTTTCCTAATCAATGTTTTATTTCTAACTGCTGTATCTCTCAATTTGCCTACTCTTCTACCAGTCCTCTTCCCTTCCCATTTTATTTTACTTTTACTTTAATTTTACCATTACTTTTACTTACCCTTCCCTTATATCAGTTTCACCTCCTTTCTTTCCCATTCCCCCTTACTTTCCAATAGGGTAGGATACATTTCTAAACCCATTTGGGAATGTATATTATTACTTCTTTGAGCCAAATCTGTTGAGAGTAAGATTTAATCAGTGCTCACACCTTCTCTTCTTTCCCTTTACTATAATATGTCCTTGCTGCCTCATGTAATGTTATTTATCCTCTAAAGCTTTCTTCTCCAAGTATTATCCTCTTTTCCATGTCTTAATTGTTTTATACTTGTCTTGTATCCAATCCCTCTGTCAAAGTATACTCCTTTAATTTGTCCTGATAGAAGTATAATTCTCAGTGGTTGATTGATTAATTTATAAGAATTATCACAATATGATCATTTCATACCAATACCCTCTGTCCAAGTATCCTCCCTCAACTATTCCACTAGAAATACAATTCTCCTCTAATGCCTTCACCTTCTTATCCCAACAGAATCCTTTTTTTTCTGTCCTAATTGTTTTATAACTGTCTTGTATCCACTCTCTCTATCAAACAATATTCCTTTCAACTTTCCTGTTAGAAGTACAATTCTCAAGAGTCAAAGCAACTATCCCAATGTAAATACAATACTCAAGAGCTAAGAGTTTGATCACATCATGGTCAATTCATACCCCTACCCTCTGTGTAAATATGTCTCTTTCAACTGTCCTAAGAGAAAAACAGTTCTCCAGACTTAGCTAACTTCCTTTTACCTTTCTTAACTAATTTCCTTTTACCTTTCTTAACTAACTTTTATTTACTTTTCTAATACATCTCTTCAGTCTTGTATTTGAAGATCAAATTTTCTTTTTAGTTCTGGTCTTTTTATCAGGTTAAGTTTTAAAGTCCTCTATTTCATCAAAAATCCATCTTTTCTCCTGGGAAAATATGCTGAATTTTGCAGGCTAGTTGATTCTTGGTTGTAATCCAAGTTCCTTTGCCCTGTGGAATACCATATTTTAGGCCCTCCAATCCTTTAATGTTGAAGCTAAAAAGTTCTGCATAATCCTGACTGTTGTTCCCTGGAATTTAAATTGCTTCTTTTTTTGACTGCTTGCAGTATTTTCTTCTTTAACTGAAAATTCTGAAATTTGGCTACAATATTCTTTGAAATTTTTATTTTAGGATCTCAGGGTGATAGATGGATTCTTTCAAGGACTATTTTATCCACTTGTTCTAGGATATTAGGGTAATTTTCCATGATGATTTCTTGGATGACATTGTCCAGGCTCTTTTTCTGATTGTGGCTTTCAGGTAGACAATAATTTATAACTTATCTCGCCTGGATCTACCTTCTAAGTCAGTAATTTTTAACTAAGAAATACTTTACGTTTTTCTTCTCATTTTTTGAGCCTTTTGATTTTGTTTGATGGAAGCTTGGTGTCTCACAGAATTATTCATTTCTATTTATCCAAATCTTGTTTTTAAAGGTTTTTTTCAGTAGCTTTTTTGTTTACTATTCTAGTTGATCAATTTTACTTTAAAAATTGTTTTCTTCAGTTAATTTTTCATAATTCTCCTACCTGATTCTGATCCTTTGGAATTGAGACCAGTTCACATGTAGGTGTTTTGTAATTGTTTTTCTCTTCTGAGATAGCATTTTTAAAATTTAAGTCAATGGGCTTAAGTAACTTGCCCAAGGTCTGAGGCTGGATTTGAATTCAGGTCCTCCTGACTCTAGGGCTTGTGCTCTATACACTGAACCACCTAGCTGCCCCTGAGATGGAATTTTTATCACCCCATCAGAATAGTAGCTGTCAATGATTTTTGGTTTTGGGTTTTTTTCGGTTATTTTTGACAGTGGAGCTGTTTTTGTGGTACAGGTTATATAGGCCCCTTGCTGGGGGCCAGAGTTCTGCTCCCTGGTTTTCCATTCTGATATTTCTGATGTTTCTGGTTTACTCCAATGTCGCACCAATTTCCCAGGGCTTCAAACCTTGCTTTCCGAGTTGGGATTGGGATATAGATGTGCTGGGACCCTAGCTGCATTGTGGCTGAAAGCCTCTTACTAGCTTCCTAGCTCTTCATTCAAATATCACCCTTCAAAGCTGTCTTTGGCTCTCTCTGTCTCTGTCTCTGTCTCTGTCTCTGTCTCTGTCTCTCTCTCTCTATCTCTCTCATCATTTTACTATAGTAGGACTGTTTTTTTTTTCTCCTTGCTATATGGTATATGCTATTATTTTTTTTAGTTTTTTTTTTTTGCAAGGCAAATGGCGTTAAGTGGCTTGCCCAAGGCCACACAGCTAGGTAATTATTAAGTGTCTGAGACCGGATTTGAATGGTATATGCTATTCTTTATGGGACCAGACTTAAAAGATCTTTTGGGCAGTTTTCTCACTTAAGTATTTATTAAGTACTTACTAGTATAAGTTGCTTCTCTCCCTTCCTCCCCGTCTTTTAAGTCTTATTAATCCAATTTACAGGACTCTAGACAATTGCTTTTAGAATCCCATTTTAGATAAACTGCATCCCTAACCTAGAGTCCATCATTCCTATAATTTAAACTGTCATCTAGAAATCACATCTCATCCTCAGATTATATTTGCAGTTAGCTATTCATTTCATAAAACTGCAATTCTCGGGGGCAGCTAGGTGGCATGGTGGATGAAGCACCTGTACTAGAGTCTGGAGGACCTGAATTCAAATCCAGCCTCAGACATTTAACAATTACCTAGCTGTGTGACCTTGGGAAAGTCACTTAACCCCATTGCCTTGCAAAAAAACTCAAAATAAAATAATATTGTCTGTAAGGTCAGAAATCCTGTAGTATAATGTAAATGGTGGGGTGTGTGTGTGTGATAAAGTTGTCTATTGAAGGAAGGAATGATAGGCTGGGTTCAAACAGATTCCAGCACAGGATAATTTGGGGAACATGCTTTTTATATGGTATGTACTATAGGAAAGCAGGGTGTTGTGGTTTCCATAGGGATTGAGAGTCATTTGGGGTCTCCAAAGAGGTTGTGGATTGTTTGAGAGGGAGTGGTTGAGTCATTTGGGGTTTCTATGGAGGTTAAGATTCATTTTTTTGGGGAAATGATACTTAACCAAGCTCAACTGGGAAAGAGGATGCAGGCCTGGATCCAATACTTCTAAGATACCACTTCTGAATATATGTTGAATATTCGGCTAGGAAAGAATAATCTTTCTTCCCCCTCTCCCCACTCTCAAGCTTGGCTAGATTCTGGAAAAATCACAAAAAAGACTGAAGAGTCAATTCTTTCCTCAGAGCTTGTTGTATGAGCTGACCCTGTATAGTGACTCCTAAAACTCTCATCCAGATGATCTCCGTTGGGGGCAAGTTCATACTTTCTGCAATTCTCATTTGAGTTTACTGATATTGTTATATTCAAATGGGCCAAAGTCCAAGAATTCTTCAAATATAGTCACTCAAATCTGACCAAACTATATACTCATAACTCATTGTCTCTCACTTGCTTCTTCCATCTTGCAATTTTATCAAGTGAATGGTGGGGTACTCAGTTGTCGAAGGGCTCCTTGATATAGAGGATCTATCCTCAGCTTGAAGATATTCAATGAAGATAAGAGCACATTATCTTAATTTTGGATACTTCTAATTGTGAAAAATTTTTTCTTTTTGTCTTGCTGAAACTTCTACATTGTTTCTAATTGAGTCATCTAGGGCCAAGCAAAACAAGTCCAATCACTCTTCTAAGGAATAACTATTCAAATACTTGAAAACAGCTATTATTAGTCTCTTCTATTTTTTCTAACCTCCACTTACCCAGAACCACTCTTTATTCTTACTTTACTTCTGAACCAAATAACCAGTCCATCTTCTTTTTCTCTCATACATTCAAACAAAAATAATCAAATGGATTTTCCGTATTATCATTTCCTACTTTGATTTACTAACAAATTTACTTGCATCTTCTGGAGTCCTGAAATGAGTTCTTTGTCATGTTTATACTTTTAAAAATGCCTCTCAGGGCCGCTAGGTGGCGCAGTGGATTGAGCATCAGGCCAGCCTCACACACTTAATTACTTAGATGTGTGAACTTGAGCAAGTCATTTAACAAAATCTTGGACAAGTCACTTGCAAAACTCAACAATAAATAAATAAAAATGACTCTCAGATCTACCTTTCCATTGTCACTCATTTCTTTGCAACTAATGTCATTCTTCTCTGAACCTTTACTTGGATTTCTTGGCAAAACAAAAAAAACAAATTATCTCCCCAATTCCTCAAGTCCCTCTTTTGCAATTTTTCCAACAGTGGGAAAAATCATTCCATCTCCCAGGAATTTAGGAATGGAATTTCAATTTCATGTTGGAATACTCTCTTGACAGTCTGTCTTCAGAATGACATTTCTATAACCTCAAAAAAAAAATATTCATTCCAGATGCTCTGGACTTCTTGCTTTAAACTACTTGTGTGGTGTAATGAAAAGGACATTAAACTTGCCTTTGGTACAAGTCCCAGTTTTACTTCTTACTAGCTATGTGACCTTGTTTAAGTTATTTACAAGTAGATATGAACATCACTGTCTTCAGCTATAAAAAAGTACTTTCACTATGTTCCTCATAAGTTTTAGGAAAGCACTTTTCTAAATCCCCTAACTCTTCACTTCTCTAGATGCCATTCAGATTTGATACCTTGACATGTAATAGAGCTCTAGATTTAGAGTCAAGTTACCTGGGTTTAAATCCGAGCAATGTTTATTACCTACATGATTTTTTTTGTATTTTTTTCTTTTTGTAAGACAATGGGGTTAAGTGACTTGCCCAAGGTTACACAGCTAGATAATTAGTATCTGAGGTCAGATTTGAACTCAGGCCCTCTTGACTCCAGGACGGGTGCTCTGTCCACTGTGTCACCTAGCTGCACCCTACATACATGATTTTTGTCAGTGCTCATAACTTCTCTGGTCCTCAGTATTCTGATCCTTAAAACTGAGGTAATCTGACATGATGACTTCAAAGCTCTAAATCTATGAAGCTGAAAATCACTGCAACATCCTAGATATTTTCCCTAGGAAGATGGCAGCTCTTGCTATTATTTGGTTGACAGAAAACCACCTTCATAGAACTCAGAAAGTAGTTGTCAATCTCTACTAGTCTTTTCTTCATTCTCTGACCATTACTAGATGAGCTCTCAATAAGACCTATGGATTCCTTGCTGCATAAGAAGCTACATTCTTCTGAGATGGATGGGATAGCTCCCCCTCCATAGGAATCAATCAATGAAATCATTCAACAATCTTTTTAAAAAAGTACTATGTGCTAGAACTCTTAGTAGTAGCAGCTATGAAGACAAAAGTCCCATCCCATCATGGGAAAAAGGCAAAAGAATAAAAATGAAACACCCAGTACTTATTACTTTCCTCTAGTTTTCCAGTGAACCTTCCCTTGTTTTCTGTATCACTTTGCCACTCTCCTATCTCCCATTCTTTTTTCATAGATTTTTCCTTTTTTGTTTCACCCCAGAAGTACCTCTTCCATTCCTTTAAGGAACATTTCATTCTCCTTGATAATCTAGACAGTAGAGATTCATTCCTCTAGCCCTTTCCCATTGATAAAATACAGGAAGGAATCCAAACATAGTACACTTCCTCCAATGTTACTGCTGAATATTTAAAGAAGTTGGGAAAGTCAAAGAGTTAGATGTGAAGAGGAAAAGCTTTCTAGGTTTGGGATACAGTCAGTGAAAAGGCATGGAGTGAGGAAACAGTGTTATGTGCAAGGGAACACAAGAAAGCTAGTATCACTGTATTATAAATCATGTGGGAGTTAGACTATAAAAGGACTGGACAGGTAGAAGTCAGTTTCTAAAGGTCTTTAAAAGTCATCAGAAGGGGCTGCTAGGTGGCACAGTGGATAGAACACTGTCCCTGGAGTCAGGAGTACCTGAGTTCAAATCCGGCCTCAGACACTTAATAATTACCTAGCTGTGTGGCCTTGGACAAGCCACTTAATCCCATTGCCTTGCAAAAACTAAAAAAAAACTAAATAAAAGTCATCAGAAGATTTTATATTTGATCCTAGAGGTAAAGGAATTCACTAGAGTTTACTGAGTAGAGGAGTGGGGTGATGTGGTCAGATTGAGGCTTTAAAATGATTACTTTGGCAGTTGAATGGGAGATATACAGGAGTGGAGACCAACTTGAAGGCTATTTCAATTATCCAGACAGACAGTATTCTTGCCCTTTAATAACCAAAATTTTTTACCTACTCTATATGGCAGCTAAGGGTCAATGTTTGATAAATCTAAATTATTAAGACAAGGATTTCACACTTCTCACCTCTTTTTCCTCTTCCCTTATCACCACCTCTAGGCTAGATTTCAATATGTATTGTCTGAAATATTGCAATAGTGTCCTTTTTAGTCTCCCTCTAATCTTTTCATGTTCCCAATATAATCTTCACCCAGCGGTCACTGATTTTTTTAAAATGTATGACATTCCCCTTATCAACTAATTCCAGTGGTTTCTTAGAAGTGTCTCTAGAATCAAATATAAATTTCTCTTGTACTTAGTCTTTCACTTTTACATATATTATCTTATTTAATACATATGCACATGAAAACACATACACCCACATTTACTAGATAGAGTGCAAGTACCTTAAGGAAGGAACAATTTTAATTCTGGCTTCATACACCCAGAGACCAGCACATTGTAGGTATTTCACAAATAACATTTGTTTGATTACTCAAGCAACCATGAATTCCTAAAAAGATTGTCTCAAAATAGAAGTAGCAGTGACTAGAAATTTAAGGGTTTCCATGATTCTTTTAGGCTATTTTTTGTTGTTTAGTTTTGAGACCTCCCTTTATTCTACCATAGCTCTCTATGTCTTGTTTCAGGGCATCCTGTTTATATAATATTGTGATATAACCCTTTTGGTCCTTCTCTTCTCTTTCCCCCCCAATCTCCCAGTTCCTCATTTATTCATTGACAACTTTGGCTTGGTTAACTAACTTTATTAGAAGCAACTTAGATACCATAGGTTTTATATACTTGAATATATATATACATATATATATATATATAAATATCAATGTAAGGCTTTCCTGAAAAATTATGATTAAGTGTTGTGAACATCTTATCCCCAAGCATGTATCAGAGAACCAAATTTTGCATTCACTCCAGGAAACCACACAGCTCTCTAGTCAGGTCTAGTCAATCAATCAATCCATTAACAAACATTTATATTAAATACCTATAAAGCACCAGCATTGTACTAGATATTGGGGATACAAAAGAAAAAAATTAAACAATTCTTGTAGACAAAGAATATTCTGGAAAAAACTGGTTTAAACAAACAATATTTTATTATAGAAGTGATTATACAAATAGTTAAAAAGTATATAAAGTTATATAGAGTTAAAACATATGTAAAAATCACATTTATAAACATAAACATATTGATATTTACATTTTAATGTATATTGGTTATTTCCTTTATATTTCAACTGTGCACTCAAAATAAACAAGAAAAAATCAAAAGCATCAGGGAATTTTTAAGACAATAAATTACTAAACATTTTATTTGGTGTGAAATATAACAAGAAAAAATATCTTTAAGTTCAAAGTATGCTGGAAAAATATTTTTGGTTTACCATAACTACATTTCTTATTTTAGTGACATTAATATTAATGATACATAATATTGAATGTTCAGCAAAATTCTAAGGCACCTGAGTAGATTCTATACAATTTATATGAAGAAGAATCATATAGTACAAAGTATTTTGATTATTTTAAATGTGTCATTTAAAACATACCTACGTACTAATAAGAGGTACAAATAAAAAATTCTGAAATTTTGATACCTTTTTCTGTATACTTCTTTTTGATTTGCATTATATGCTTTATTGTCCATTTTTGGTAAAAAAACAAAACAAAACATACAAATTTGCCCTTAGCAGTGAAAATAATATTTTCCGTCAGGGAGTTAAAAATCAAGTTACATACCATTTGTAAGTCTTGATTACATTCTTAGGTCAAGAAACTCTTTTGTTTTATGAGGAATATAATCTAATTTAGCCTGATTAAAAAAAAGGCAAATCACAGAATCTTTCAGAATAATGTCTTAATGAGTTAAAAAAAGTAAAAGATCGATCACAGAAATGTCATGAATAGCACAATACCATATTAGTTATACATGAAGAAAGCACCTTAAATTCAGCTGTACTAAAGCTGTTTAATTTCTAAAAACCAAAAGCTATTTCTATAAGTAGAAATTTCTAACATTTGAGAAGTAAAAAATTATTTACAATTTTTAGGTTTTAAAGGCAGATAGCAAAAACCATTGTCTTTTTTTTCCCTTCTGAAACCCTTTACTTTGAGGAAATACATGTAATTCAATATGGGCTAATTTTCTTTACAGACAGGAAAACTGTATATATGGTTCTGTACACTCCAGGACAAAGTCAAAGGCTCACCATTCACACATCACATTCATTTTATCTAGCACCTACTCTGTAGGGGGCACTACAGGAGTACAATGTTACACATGGCTCAGGAAGGAAGGAGCATTCCAGGTAGAAAACTTCATTGGCCAGACTTGTGATTTCTAAGTGAGTGTGCATTGGCCTCTTTATACCAACTATTTCTTTTTTTCCATTAGTAATCTCAGATCTCAATTCACTGGATCCCTCTTTTAGGTTTCCTGTAAGGATTTTTTTGAGTTTGGCCTGAAAATAATAATTAAATATGTGCCAACTTTCAAGAGTTTGTCCTAATAAGGGATATATAGAATTTGGCCTTAAGAACAAGCAAAACATGGGGCAGCTAGGTGGCTCAGTGGATAGAGCACCAGCCCTGGAGTCAGGAGTACCTGAGTTCAAATCCAACCTCAGACACTTAATAATTAATTAATTACCTAGCTGTGTGGCCTTGGGCAAGCCACTTTAACCCCATTTGCCTTGCAAAAACCTAAAAAAAGAAAGAAAGAAAAGAAAAACAGAATTAGGTTAATATGCCCATTTATTGATATTCCTCTGAGTTTGCTGATTCTGCAAGTAATCTGGGAGTCTGGCTAGAAAAATCAAAACCCCAAGATAGAATATTGAACTGGGGTTTTTATACCAGTTGACTATCAGAAGGCAGGATCTGAAAAGCTACTTTTCCATCAAAATAAGAGAGCAGTACAATTGAGGATGGGGCTGGGGCAACTCAGGTTTATGCTAAAGTCCTCCACAAAAAGTATGTGAATCTTCTCCCTCCAGGTTGCTTGCACACTCAGAGACCCACAGTAATAGGATTTTGTTATTAGGGGCCAACACCTGATATTAAATTGTCATTTTAAGAACTTTTAAGATAACAGATCACCATTCTGATAAACAGAATGGCATAAAAGATAGAAAGGCAGATTTAGACCAGGAAGACCTGGATTCAAGTTCTATCATTGAGTCTAGTGGCAAAGGGACAAGTCCATAACTTCTCAAAAATAGGTCTTATACCTATGAAATCACAAGTACAGTTTTAGTGGGTCAATTTTTATCACTCTGAACAAACGAATATTAATAATAAGAGTAGCCGACATTTATTTTGTGTTTTATGGTTTACAAAGAGCTTTGCGTGTATTCTCTCACTGAATGTTTAAGATATTATCTCCGTTTCACTCCCTAATTTTCTCTTTAAAATTCAGTGTCATAACTACTAATAACAGTATTAAAATGAGATAATGGCACAATAGTACAGTACAAAATTTAAATAGTTTTTGCAAATCTTTATAAACTTACTTTTAAAAATAAAGAAAACAAGTAGAAAGAGTAGAAATCCTGACAATCTCACAAAAGTGCAATGGTCAGTCTACAACAAGATAAGTTTTAGGAGACAATGTTCACCAATTTCGGAAGAGTCTTCTCTCCACCATCTCCATATTTACCCTATTATTTTGAAACCTGTGCAATTCAGTTCTGTGGGTTTCATGTTATCATTGACCTCTCCATAAATTGATATAAGGTTCTTGAAATCCTTTCTCTTCACTGTAACAGCAGGCAATGTAACTATGTGCAAAACAAGAGATGTCTTTATAAGAATAAGTGCATTGGTCTTTTCCAGTGTAACATGAATCCCCTTCTGGGTTAGCAGTTAAGTAAAAATGTGTGCAGATTTTTCTTTTTCAAGTATCCGAATTATTTCCAGTACTCTGCTCCTTCCTAATGTCTAAAGCAGAGTGGATAAGCAGTGATGTAGAACCCTTTGGACTACCTGGTTGTGAATTGTTGCTGGGTATCTGTAAATTGCTATTCGGCAGTTGGTGAGTTTCAGTAAAATTGGCTTTTGGAGTTACCCTAAAGAAGAAAAAAAGATCAAATTTCAGCTTAAATAAATACCTTGAAAAATAAATCTGTACAAAATTATATCAGATTTGACCCTGTGATAAGAAAAGTTAAGTCATCAGAACAGTACAGATCTCTCTAGCTTTTAGGTTGTATGACTAGAAACTCATAATTGCTAACTTGTAATAAATAGACCTTTCCTCTCCATTAATGTCTTTTTTTCAGGGGAGAATAAAGGATACCATCATATTGAAGCAGAGTAACAAAGGCAGACTAGGCAGAAGTCTGCTTTAATGGATCATCTGGACCTTCCTAGAAGTAAATTGTGATAGAAGCTAAAAACTATACCTGAAAAGCTTTTTTTTGCATGAAATAAACATAATTATAAACTGTATACAAACAACAAACGGTGTTATTAATACAAAGGGATATATTTTCCCACTTCCTAAGAAGTTGCTTTTAAGATAGACATATATAGCTAGACTTTATGCTATAATTTATAGTTCAATATAAGATACTAATAAGAACTGAAGCTTTGATTGTTCTGGTCTGATGGAGCTATGAGATAAAAAAAAATTCTACTAAAATTCTATTTTTTACTACTGTGGATAGAAGGCCTGGACTTGGGAGTCAAGGAAGACCTGAGTTCAAATATAGCTTGATGCATTTACTAACTATGTGATCATGGGCAAATAAGTTAATTGGTCTTTCTCATCTGAAAAATATTGATAATATAACAGTGCTGTTGTGAAGAAAATAATCTATTTGCAAAAAGCTTTGCAGACCTTCAAGTGCTAGGCAAAAGCTTCTGTAAAATGTGATATAGATATTAATGCTGTTATGAGGATGGAAGGAAAATGTAAAATGAATGTAGTGCTATGTGAATTATCACATCTAAACCTCTGGTAATCATCACAGGCTCCCGTATCCACACAAAGCAAGTTATGACACTTACAATGTATTTCAATTAGTAATTTTCTAATCCTATCATTATTTAGTGCCAAACAGGAAATACATTTCAAATTTTATGAAGATATTTGAAATTGTAAAATTATGGGCACCATATATACTCTTGCTTTGCCAAAAGCATAGCAGCTTTTGAAAAGACTGATTACTAAGTAAATAGGATGTAAATCCACATCATCGGTATAAGCATGAACTGTCTGTCTCTTTAGACAGATTTGAACAGCTATTTTTAATGGTTCACTTAGTCAGGGAAAAAGCTAATTTTAGCCATAGAAATTAGCTACTAATCAAACATATGTGGCTAATTTTATTCACATGTGAAAAAAAAAGATAATTCTAAAGTGATTTAGAATGCTTTCCTGTTACTTGAAAATATTATTTAAAGGGAATAAAGAATGAAAGAAAAAATCATCATAGCACAAAACCCAATTGTATTTTTTTTTTGCAAAGTAATGGGATTAAGGGACTTGTCCAAGGTCACAGCTAGGTAATTATTAAGTGTCTGAGGTTGGATTTAACTCAGGTCCTCCTAACTCCAGGGCCAGTGCTCTATCCACTGCCCCCCAAACCTTATTGTATTTAGTGAAATGCCTATATAGAGATAAGACTGAACATTAAAAACTAGAAAAATTCTTTGTCATCTTATGTCATTATTTTTAATATTTCATTGTACACCTACTGAGATAAACATCATTCAAGTGATAAGTTACAAAAACTCCCATTCCTTGAAAAATTTCTATTCTAGTTCTACTTGCCATTTCCTTCTGATTCTACTGTATTCTCTACTGCATGCCAGTCCCATATATTGGAAATTCTGAACATCTAAAAAAAGTTGCTAGTTTCCCCCTCAAATTCATTCCTCTTCTTCACTTTTCAAGTTTCTCTCAAGATATTGCTTTCCTTCTATTCACTTAAGTTTGAAACAGAAGAAAAATGAAACAGAATAATTTAAACAACAAAACTAAATGCTAAAGCTCTCAACTTAACCATCTGATTTTAAATCTAGGTCACAGCAAGAAATCAGTTTTTTTTTTAGGATTTTTTTTTGCAGGGCAAATGGGGTTAAGTGGCTTGCCCAAGGCCACACAGCTAAGTAATTATTAAATTATTAAATGTCTGAGGCCAGATTTGAACTCAGGTACTCCTGACTCCAGGGCCAGTGCTCTACCCACTGCACCACCTAGCTGCCCCAAGAAATCAATTTTAAATTTTTGTAAAAAATTATACACAGAGGATATTAGGTTTAGAGCTGGAAAAGATTTGGAGATTATTTAGTCCAACCCAGTATAATTTGACCACAATTTTAGGCTTTAAAATATGAGATTAACATAACCATTATTCACTTTTTTAAATTTTTTTTAAATTTATTTTTTATTCTCATTTTGTACAAATGTTTTTCTTTACATTAATAAAATATACTTGTTTACAAGTAAACAAAATACCCCTCCCCCCCATGAATATAGATAGACTTGCTTGGGCAAAAAAGGGGGAGAAAAAAATTAAAATTAAAAAAATAATAGTAATAATTGTAGGTATGGCCAGGTGGTGCAATGGACGAAGCACCAGCCCTGGAGCCACGAGCACCCGAGTCCACATCCAGCCTTGTAAACCCAATAATCACCCAGCCATATGACATGCAAGCCACCCGATCCCCACTGCCCTGCAAAAACCAAAAAGAAGAAAAAAAAAGACCCAAAATGAAATAAAATAGTAATAATAGTAGGGGTGGCTGGGTGGCAGACAGAGCATTGGCCCTTGAGCCAGGAGCACCTGGGTCCGAATCCGGCCCCAGACACCCAAAGATCACCCTGCTATGTGGCCCCAGGCAGGCCACCCAGCCCCACTTGCCCTGCACCCTCCCCCAAATAATAATAACAAAAAATGTGTTTCAGTCTTTGTTCCAACACTATCAACTCTGTTGTGAGTGGATCACATTCTTTATGATAAGTCCATCACAAAAGTTACTTCCATATTTTTCCAATGTCGCCATTGCAGATCGCAACTCCCTCCTTTCTTATTTCTCCACTACCATGTACTATATTTTCTCTCTCCTTTCACTATGACTCTGCTGTAGGGTTGCTGAGTGGCTCAGCAGACAGATCCCTGGTCCTGGGTCCAAGAAGCCCTGAGCCCCCATACCATCCCTTAGGCCCAGAATCCACCTGGCCCTATGGTCCTGGGCAGGCCTTCCAATCCCAGCCCCTTGCAAGAAGTAAAAAAAGAAAATGTGTTATATCTGACCACTGTCCCTCCATGGTCCATCCTCTCCTCCTTTATTCACATCCCCACCCCTTCCCCCTGCTCCACCCTCCTTCTTACTCCAGATGTCTATACCCCATTGAGTATATTTGCTGTTTCCTCTCCTAGCCATCTCTGATGAGAGCAAAGGTTCCCTCATTCCCCCTTGCCTCCCCCCTTCCATATCATTGCAATAGCTCATTGTAATAAAAAAAAATCTTATTATGTGAAATAGCTTCGACTATTCCCCCTCTCCTTTTTCTTTCTCCCATTCCATTTCCCTTTTTTTCTTATTGACTCCATTTTTACATCATATTTTATCTTTGAATTCAGCTTTCTCCTGTGCTTCAACTATAAAAGCTCCCTATACTTGCTCTATTAACTGAGATGGTTCATATGAATATTATCAGTATCATTTTTCTATACATGCAGTTCATCCTCATTAAGTCCCTAATATTCCCCCCCTCTCCTCCAATCTCCATGCTTCACCTGAATCCTGTATCTGAAGATCAAACCTTCTGTTCAGCTCTGGCCATTCCAAAAGGAACCTTTGAAATTCCCCTGGTTCACTGAAAGTCCATCTTTTTCCCTGGAAGAGGACATTCAGCCTTGCTGGGTAGTTCATTCTTGGCTGCATTCTAAGCTCTCTTGCCTTCCGGTATATTGTATTCCAAGCCCTACGAGCTTCCAATGTAGCTGCTGCTAAGTCCTGTGTGATCCTGACTGCAGCTCCATGATATTTGAACTGTGTCCTTCTGGCTGCTTGTAATATTTTCTCTTTGACTTGGGAGTTCTGGAACTTGGCTATAATATTCCTAGGGTTGGTTTTTTGGGATTTCTTTCTTGGGGGGATTGGTGGATTCTCTCCATTTCTATTTTGCCCTCTGCTTCTAGAATATCAGGGCAATTTTCCTGTAGTAATTCTTTGAAAATGATGTCAAGGCTCTTTTCCTGATCATGACTTTCAGGTATTCCAATAATTTTCAAATTATCTTTCCTAAGTCTGTTTTCCATATCAGTTGTTTTTTCAATGAGATATTTCACATTTTCTTCTAATTTTTCATTTTTTTGGTTTTGAAGTATTGATTCCTGATTTCTGGTAAATTCATCAATCTCCCTGAATTCTATTCTTTGTCTGAAGGATTTATTCTCCTCAGAGAGTTTTCTTATCTCTTTTTCTATCTGGCCAATTTTGCTTTTTAAAGTATTCTTCTCAATAACTTTTTGAACTGTTTTATCCATTTGACCTAAGCTGGTTTTTAGCATGCTATTTTCTTCAGCATTTTTTTGGATTTCCTTGACTAAGCTGCTGACTTCATTTTCATGTTTTTCCTGCATCTCTCTCCTTTCTTTTCCCAGTTTTTCTTCTAACTCCCTCATTTTATTTTCAAAGTCTTTTTTGAGCTCTATCATAGCCTGAGCCCAATTTCTGTTTTTCTTGGAGTCTTTAGATGCAGGAGCTTGTGCTTCCTCATCTTCAGACTGAGTATTTTGATCCTTCTTGGGCTCATTTGCAAAATATTTCTCAATGGTCTTCCTCTTGTTTCTTTGTTTGTTCATTTTCCCAGCCTAAGCCTGTTTTTGGGGGTGCTTCCTGAGCTTTTGGGACACTCCCATAAGGGTGTCAGTGTGTGAGGTTCTGTCCTCCCTCCTGGTCTGTGAATGACCAGAAGCACCCCCCTCTGCCACGGGGCTGAGGTGCAGGGGGCCCTGCTGTTCTATGGGTCGGCCTAGACTGTGATCAGGATCTGAATGTGGTCAGAGCTCCAGAGTCCTGTTCCAGGGGCAGAGGACAGAGCTCTGCAGTCTCTCTTTACTCCCCTCCCTCAGCTCAATGGGCTCATGCCCTGGGGGCTCCTGCTTACAGGCTCCACCTGCTTCTGTTTCCAGGTCTAGGCTGCTGAAAGACCTGGCTGCTGGCTGTGTGTCCTGAGGGCTGGGCTCCACGTGCTCTTTCAGAGGTCCCCTGCTGTCCCCCCACTTTGTGCCCAGTGCTCCCTGGGGTGCAGCTCAGGAGACTCCCCTGCTGCTGTAAGCTGAGGCTCCCAGCGCCCTAGGGCTGCCTCCGGGAGGCTGAAGTTCTTTGGCTCTGGAGGGCCAACCCTCTGGCGGGCGCCCCTCCGGCCGGGGAGCAGAACCTTTCTGCTCTTTTCCAGGTTACCTGGAGTAGGAGAACTGCCTCACTGGGTCCCTTTGTGGGTTCTGTCTCTTGAAAGTTTAATTAGAGTCCTTAGTTTATGAGTTTTTATCAGAGAGCTCCTAAGACTTGATCCCTTCATGTCGCCATCTTGGCTCTGCCCCATTATTCACTTCTTAATAGCAATTCATTTTACTATTTGTGGTACTTTTTATCCTCTATGATTTGTATCATTCAGTCCCCAAATCCAGTATCCTTTTTTTTTTTTATTAATAGTAGCATAATGTGATAAATAGGTAAGTATCTTTTAGTTTTTGGTTAGAAAGTAGTTTTTAAAAAGTAGATAGAAAGCCTAATTCTTTGTCATAAAATTCTCAGTTTATGCAAGTTCTTTATATGTTCTAGAAACCAAGGATTTTATGGGAACCAACCTTTGCTACATTCTAGAAATGAAAATTTTGGATTTGTTTGTGTGTGAAATATGATTTTATTTCTTGATGCAAAGGAACAGTAGAAATGTCTACTTTATCATTTATTGAGATGGGGTAACTTATTCATGATTGGCCCCTAGAACTAGATATTACTCAGAGTTCAAAGGTTATGTGACTGGCAGGGAACTATGGAGTTCACAAAAGCACAGAAAATTTATAGATTTAAAGCACAGACTTTAGGTTTTGACCTAGAAATGACTTCAGGAATCATTAGGCCACTCTCATTATTTTACAGATGAGGAAACTGAGGTCTAGAAGCTAAATGACTAATGACATGGTCATACAAGTACTAAGTAGCAGAGTCGGGATATGAACCTACATCTACTGACTATAAATCCAGTGATCTTTGCAGTCAAAATCAACTAATCACCAAGTGTGCTAGGCTCTGTACTTAAATGCTAGTTACACAAAGAAAGGTAAAAAAAAAAAATCTATGAACTCAAGAGGCTTACAGTCCAGTGGGGAAAAGAAGGCAAGGGACAGCAGGGCAAAGTGTCACATGCAAGGAAGAGCAAAGGGAAACTGGTTCATAAGAAAGGGAGTAATAAGAAGCCTGTAAAATAGAAAAGGGGTCAGATTGTGAAGAACTTAGAATGACAAACATGCTAAATTTATTACTAATGTTTTCACGGTAAAAAACCTGAGAAGACAACTTTTTTTTTTCAGTTGGAATAACACCTATGATTCCAATGCTATACCCTCCCCCCCCTTCTGAATACCTTGAAAATCAATTCTTTAACACTTTCCACATTAAACACGGATCTCCTCTGGATAAATCTGTTCGAGTCAAGCTGTCCTGTGGTACCCCTCCTGGGTTCTTATCCTAATTCACACTTAAGGATTGGATTCCCCCAATGGACAACTACTCCAAGTTCTTGGTACTTTGTAGTTCTGCACTCACAAGCCTGTCTGGTATCTTGACTCCTCACTCACTCAAATATTCAACAGGTTGTTAATTTTTGTATTTCTACCTTCATGTCTCCCAAATATATCTCCTTCTCTCCACTCACACAGCCACCAAACTAGTTCAGACTCCATCAACTCTCACCTAGATTACTAGAATAGCCTTCAAATTAGTCTCTCCCAAATTACAACCATTTTCTCTATTCATCTGCCAAAGATATTTTCCTAAAGCATTGGTGTGACTGTAATTCTCCATGAAATAAACTCTCTTGTTTCTGTACTGCCTCTAGGATCAACTATAAAGTCCTGTGGAACACAAAGGTCTTTACAACCTGATCCCTTCTTGCTTTTCAGATTTTATTAAAATGTTACAGATTTTATCTACTCCCCTTTTCCATGTATTCTACAATCTAGCTTTCTGTCTCTCAGGTCTGTCATTTCTCCCTCCTCACTTCTACCTCTTAGTTTCTCTCCAAGACTCAGGTCAAATCCCATCTTCCATAGGGAAGCCTTTACCAATTATACCTACCTTCCATCTAATTCTGTATATATTTTACATATACCTATTTTTATATTTGTCTCTCCTATTAGAAGGTGAACTTATTGAGGACATATTATTTTTACCCTTCTTCATGTCATTAAGCACTTAGCATAGTGCTTGGAACATGGTTGGTTCATGCTTAATAAATGTTTGCTGATTATCACAAAAACTAATTTCCTTCTCAATTTTACCTTGTTTATAATTACTCCCTCTTTTCATGAGAACCAAATTAGCTACTGATTTCTTGATTCTAGTGATATTTTTTCTAAAGAAGCTTTTTTAATTATTAATATTCTTTTGTTTTCAATTTTATTTTTTATTTGCTATATACCTTCTTGTGAAGTTGGTTTAGGATTACCAACCTATTGATTTTCTATTTTTTTAAAAATTAGGTTCAACACTAGTACAACTTTCTTTCTCTTTAGTTAATATAAATATTCAGGGATATACATATCTTTTAAGAACTGCTTCAGCTACATTTTGTCAATTGTGTGTTATCTCATTGTTATTTTTACCATATTCTACACTTATCAGTCTCTTAACATTTTCCTTACTGTTACACTTTTTATTGTTATGGTCTATCAAGAATAAATAGTATTATTTCTGTCTTTCTGCCTTTCTTTTATTAATTTTGTGCCTGAGCATATTATTTTTTTGTAAAGGTTAAGTGTCATGCCAAAAAAAAGCATACTCAAAAATTTCCCATCATAAAATTATAGTATTCCAAATCTTCCCAAATCCATTATTTCTTTTTTGACTCTGTTAGATATCTAAGTTTGAAAAATGAAAAGTGAACTTCAATTACTATCCTACAATCTGGGTATTCCTACAATTTAATAATCAACTTCTTTTTTTGGGTATTTATATGACATTTTTACAAGTACAGTAATACAAGTGCTATTTCTTATATATATTTATATGCATAAATATACACAATACATACACACACACACACACACACACACACACACATATATATATATATATATATATATATATATATATATATATATATATATATATATATTTCTTTTCCCAACATAAAAGTAGTTCTTTGAGCAGAGAAATTATTCACTTTTGTCTTTTAATATCTGATACTTCCTATGGTGTCTGGCACACAGTAGGTACTCACTAAATTTCTAAGCATTGATTTCATTACTACTAAATTTTTAAGTATTTCTTTATAGCATCTATTTATGTTATTAAATTGTTTGAAAATTGATTGCCACTTCTGCATTTTTTGGAATTCAGAGAGACACAGTAAATTTTACTCCAGCCCCCTCATTTAAACTGAATACTTTAAGAGATTTTTCTCACACATTGCTGGTTTTTCCTTTTCTAATCCATTTTATGGCTCATTTCCATTTTATTTTATAGGTGGGCTGGCTTAGTCACAAACCATTCTTTTCTACATATTTATCTACTTTCAGATTTAGTATCAGAGTTTATGCTGATTTAAATTCGAAGTCTTATCAAATTCCTTAGAAAGTTTCAGTCTTTTAAATTTCAATAATGGATATTGGTATGGAAGCTGCCACTGTTATTTTTGCAAATAGTTTCTTTAACAACGAAGCTGTGTTTGGGATTGTGTCTTGACTTTATCAGATTTTGCTCTACATATATTTATAATGTGCTTACTGGACACAGCAAATTGGGACTGGGGGATGATGGTGGTGATGTTGCTTTTGTTGTTTTCTCATCTATTTCTGATATTTTTTCTTTATTGGGAGGATTTTAATTCATTCATAGTTAGTAAACTTAATATGTTAAGTTTATGGTTTGTCCAGAGTTCATGTTATTTCATCTTTTCTTTGAACATATTATGCCTTGTTCAATCCCCTCTAAGTCACACCTTTCCAGTCACCCCAAATACTTCCTCTGCATAGTGAGACTTAGTACCTCATCATATAATATGTAGAATCTGATCTCCTGAAGTGATCAAAGAGAGTTCAATATAAGACCATATCTCGTTTCTTTCTGTCATTTAGGGGTCATTTCATTAAGTACTCATATCATTTCCTTTCTGCTGTCTGTACTCATTCTTCCCCCTTCTGTGATCTGCCTTATTTTCCCATAACCCTTAGGGCAGGAGGAGAAACTAAAAGCTCTACCTCTCTCTCTTTTTTTTTTAAATTTATCACCAGTCCTTATCTAGGCTACCATCTTGCCTTCCTACTGGCAAGATGTACTCTTGTCCTATCTTACTGCTTACTGTGCAGTGAATAGAGCATTGGCTATTCCTGGAGTCAGGAAGACCTGAGTTCAAAACTAGCTTCTGATACTTATGGGTTGTGGGACATTGGGAAAGCTAATTAACTCTGTTAGCCTTAGTTTCTCATCTGTAAAATGAGCTGGAGAAGAAAATGGCAAACCACTCTAGTATCTTTGTCAAGAAAATTCCAAATAGGGACATAAAGAGACAAATACAACAGAAATGATTCAACAAAATGAAGACTAAGCCCTGGGTTCTGATTATAAAGAGATTTGAGAAGGATTACCTAGTATACAGCTAGAAGGAGTTTTCCAAAAATTTTTTGCTTTTCACTCTTTTATTTCTTACTCTTTCTACTGGCTATTTATTTCTGTGCTTTATTAAATCTCTACAACCAACATCATATTTATAGTTTCCTTTCTTTTTAAAATCTTCCTCAGGCTGTACAACTTCTCCACAATCTCTTTTATTCCATTTGAGTGTTAGGGTTTCTCTGATTCATGAATTTCAACCTTCCCTGGGAGCAAGGAGTTAACTCTGAAATTCAGTACCTAGCACTGCATAAGATAAGAGGGATAACCATGCCAAGGTATAGATTGTTATCACGGGAGGAAAACTCAAGGGTAAGAGGAAATAGTGTGCTAGGACCTCTACCCACCTAGAGAATGTGAACTTCTCTCCCTCTTCCCAGGAGTAAACTGAGAGATTAAGTTGATACCTAAAATTATGACAGCTATAAGGACAAGAGGACCACCCAGGGCCTATGTCTAGGAGATGGAGGAATCCAGAAGGCAGAAGCTCACTAAAGAACACTAGAAATAACAGGCTGCTTGCTGAGATCGTATTTAGTTTATAACTTATTATTTTTAATGAGAATTGTGACAGATTCTTTTTCTTCTTCCTGTTATTAAGATATCTTCTTTTGAGGAGTTCTTTATTTTTATTATTTGTTATGGTGAAGGTAGAGTATGGATACTTCTTATTTCATCTCCCTAGGATTCCTGGATTAATATCCTTTTAGGGATCCCTTGATTTACACTAAGATTTTAATTAGTATACTGTTATTTGGTTCTGCTTATTTCATTCTACATCAATTCATATCAGCTAGTTTCTCTTAATTCCTACATTCTTTTACTGCATAACATATTACATTCATATACCAGATTTTTCATCCAATTCCATTTCTTCAGGTGATCTTTTCTTCTCTCTGTAAGTCTTGGTTTATTAATGAAGCCTAAAATAACTCTTTTGGTAACCATATCAAACAATTAATGGTGTAATAACATTTTAGAGATTGAAAATCATTTGATTTTCTTATTTTGTAGATGAAAAAACTGAGGTCCAAATTCACTCCAATAATAAGGGATAGAGCTAGGATTTGAAATCAGGTTTTTGGGCTTCAAATTCAGTGTTCAATTTACTTTGCCAAGGCTTGTGTATTTGAATCTTCAGCTCACTAAAACCTCTTTGACTTTTTTCACAGGAATTATAGCCAAACTACTCCCTTTACAGCCTGTTTTTTGTGTTGTTGAGTTTTGGTTTTTGTTTTTTTTTAACTAAAATGTAGGACTTAAGATAATGTCTCTAGCATATGTTAACTCTCTATGTAGAAATCTATGGAAAAACACAGATAAGAATGAAGTACCTTAGAACTTTATTAACTTAAACCCTCATTAAGTTTCATCTTGCTCTATTTGGTTCATTGTTCTAGCTTAACTCACTTTTGATTTTTTTCTCCTTGAATCCTTACCTTGTCAACCAAAGTAATAGCAATCTTTCCTATTTTAAGCCAGATAGTGGCTTAAATAAAAAGAAAATCTTACCTTCCTTCACTCCTCACACTTCCAGATGTACTGTTCTTATCATTTGAATTTCCTGACTTACATCTTCTTTCTGTCTGCTCCACAGATAGTTTAGAACTAGAATCTGCAGGTGACGCATGCTCTCCCACATTATTTTCTCTTGCTTTCTGAATTGAGGTTCCATCTGCTCCCATATCTCTCATAGATGTTTCTGGAGACGTTTTGATTTCTGTCAAAGTCTCTTGCCCTAAGTAATCATGGTTAGCAATTGCTACTGCAGATGTTCCATGATTTGATGTAGCTCCTGTACTCGTTCCCATGGATTTGGAAATTACTTTCAGTTTGTGTGAACTTGATTTGTAGTGTTTCTTTTTATGTTTAACCTTAGAATTGTGTTTTAAGAAAAATTCACAGGATTCTTGCAGCACTCTTCTACTCTCACTAATGGGACTGTAAGAAAACACCAGGAAAAGCATTAATTTGATGAATAAACATTAAATGCTATTATAAAAGTCATAAAATATATCTTTTATCAGAAAATGTGATGCATTCAAAGTAAAAGTGGCTAAAATATACAAGCAACAGTACAAATAATCCATAAAATCTAAGACTGCAAATACAGTTGGCACCCTTTACCAGAAGTAATGCATTCTTAGAGAGTGTGTCAAAGAAGATCGGCAAAGCAAAATCCTTATTGTATTGAGTTATTGCCATTGTCTATACTTTGGAGGGTTTAGGAAATTAAGGTGGTGAAGGCAATAAGATGATGAGATTGTTAATTTGTAAATTGGTCAAAAGCCCCAAACAAACCCTGCCTAACTTTTAATAAAGTCAAATAGTAACAACAATATTCACAGCAGCCCTGCTGTAGTGGCAAAGAATGGAAAATGAGTGAATGCCCATCAGTTGGGGAATGGCTGAACAAACTGTGGTATATGCAGGTTATGTAACACTACTGTTCTATTAGAAACCAAGAAGGATGGGAATTCAGAGAAACCTGGAAGGATTTACATAACCTGATGCTGAGTGAGATGAGCAGAACTAGAAGAACATTGTACACCCTAACAGCAACATGGGGTTGATGATCAATTTTGCTCATTCCATCAGCGCAACAATCAGGAACAATTTTGGGGTATTTGTAATGGAGAATACCATCTGTATCCAAAGAAAAAATTGTGGAGTTTAAACAAAGACCAAAGACTATTACCTTTAATTTAAAAAAAAAAAAAGGTATCATATGTTTTTTCCTTAAGGATATGATTTCTCTCTCAACACTTTCAATTTTATTCAATGTATAGCATAGAAACAATGTAAAGACTATCAGATTGCCTTCTGTGGGGGGAGGCAGAGCAAAGCAAGATGGGGGAAAATTGTAAAATTCAAAAAACAATAAAAAAGTCAAATAAGCATACCAATATCAATGAATATTCATAATGGCATCTAGAAAAGTCGAGAAAGATTACTGAAAGAACTATCTTAATGGTCTCTGATTTCAAAGTTAGGAAATAAAGCTAAAATATGATAAATTAAGATCTCATTAATTTTAACTCCACTAACTTGAAATTTCCAAGAATAATATAACTGAAAGGAACCTCAGATGTCTTTTGTCTAATACACTATTAAACAATATCCCAATATCCAACCTCTGTTAAAATATCTACTTTTAGATACTTTTAAGATACTTCAAAATGTTAGAAAATTTTCCCCTATGTTGAATACAACTAATTTTACTTTTTTGGAGTCAAGAAGTACATGTCTAATCTTTCTTCCACATGATAAATCCTCAAATACTTGATTTTATGTCTCCATCTCCTCATCTCCAGGTGAAACTTTTCTGGTTCCTTCGACCCACTTTAATATGGCATAGCTTCTAGTATTTTCACAATCCTGGATACCCTCCTTTGGCATGTTAATATACCTTTTAAAATATGATATCTAGAAATGAATAGGGTACTATAGATTTGTTCTAATTATATATACCAAAATCTAGCTGGCAGATAGTCAGGAAAGTTTTAACAGTTAACTTACAATTCCAAGTTAAGTTCTCTTTTTTCGAGAAACTTCCCTATTTAGGATTCCCATAAATACCAGCCTAGATAAATACTCCATTCTACCCTGTAATTTAGGAAAGCTTTGCTATATCTGATAAAATACAGAGGCAAAATTTCCATTTGAGAGCTATTCCCTGCATCTACCCTGTACAAAGAATAGTTTCTGTAGGGCTTTTGCAATATATATTTAAACATAATTCTAATGGAGACAGTCAGGAAAAATAAACACCTTATCAATCTCTCATTTGATATTCGTAACAAATATAAGTCTGTTACAACTATTACAATAAACATCAAATCAAAATTTTTAAGTGATATAAACTTCCATTCCTCAACCAATATTTGATATAGCAACAAACAACAAAAACATTGAATGGTTCCTTGATATTTGCTGGAATTGGTTTCCCAGATATTCTTTGATACCCAGTTTAAATCCAACCTTCTTTGAAGACCTTTTCTGGTCTTAGTAGTGTCAGTGTCTTCCTCTCTTGAGATAATCTTGCTTCTGCTCTGTACATGCCTTGTAATTATCTAAGTATTTTTTTTTAATTTCTCCTCCCCTTTAGAATGTGAGTTCCTTGAGAGCAGGGACTGTTTTTGCCTTTCTTTGTATCCTCCATTTTAGCATAATGTGGGGCATTTAATTTAATACATTTATTTAATAAAAGCTTAATGGCTCTAGTTGCCAGTCTGTACATTTCAAAATATACAAATTTAATGATTTCACATTTAGCTATTAAAATACACACACACACACACACACACTCACACACAAAATGATTGCAGTTTTAAAATATCTCTTACTCTCTCTTCCGATTTCTGTTGAAGAAACTGGCCCATTCTGTGCAGGTCTTTTTGCTTCCTACCCAAAAGACTGCAGAGATTCCAACAATCAATGTCATCAGATACTTTATCATAAACAATGCCAATTCTGGACGTGCTAAGGTTTTTGCCTAATGAAGAAAATCAAAGCAATGGAATCAGTTTTATGGTACTGCTTTTTTAGAGAATTTTGCTTTAAATAGAATCTAGCTATATAACTAAATCATCTATAACATGAGGATAACAATAGCACTGAGCTCTCAGAATTATTGCTAAGATAAAATAGGAAAATATTTTAAAGAGTTTTGCAAATCTTAAAAGATCTAACTGCTAGTTATTAAAAATTAAATGTTACATTCATTATGAAAGGAAAACTATTTAGGAAGAAGCAGAATTTTAAGCTAATGAGATTTTTTAAATTGAATCTATAAACACACTAAAATAGAAGTCATGTTTGTCAAATAAGGTGCTTCAAGAGATAAAGTTTGGAATCAATTTAAAAAGCTTTAAAGGCTGATCTGTTTTTCATTTCCATCCTTGCCCCCTATTTCTGGAGGGGACACTTGTAGCAGCTAAAATATTTAACTCTTTAAATACTTGTTAATTCCTATTTTTAGAATTCACTTAATGAAAATGATAATCTAAACACCTAGAGGAGGAACATGATAAATAAGAAATATCACTGTCTTGTGTGAATAAAGATTTTATTTTAAAATCAGAGATAAGGAATGGTCAAATCTATTATAATTCCATGTTTCCAGTTTCAACATGACCTATGTAAATTTTTAGTCACTGAAAAACCAAATAAGAACAGTAAGAAAAGAAATTAAATCAAATTACAATATGCCTACTCTAGATTGTTATACTTCTAAGTTTATTTCTGTGTCTTAAGAAGTGCGATTTGTCAGACCAAGCTATGGATTATACCTTGTTTAACATATGTTGTAACACTGACACTCAGCATGTGGGAACAAGTTAAAAAGAATCAAACAGAAACTAGAATCCTGAATTTTTGCATTTAAGGTAGAATTTAAGTTTTTAACAGAATCAGTATTTCCCCTCAATTTACACTAAAGGTTGAAGAATAAATAGCAAAATGCCACTTTAATATATTAGCAGGATTTGTAATGCTATGAACTAAATCATAAACTCCCATATACATGGTAAAATCTAATCATAATTTGGGTTGCCTATATGCAGAGGTTACTTATGATAGCAAATGCCAATTGGGATCAAATGTGTTTATCCACTGATCAAATGACACACTGATTAGCAAATTATATATATATATATATTCCTATTTGGAAAGGAAAGAAACAAGAATTAAGCATCTACTTTGTGTAAGGCATATTGCTAAGGGCTTTACAAATAATCTTAGATTTTCATATCAATTTAGGGAAGTAGGTGCTATTTTTATTTCAATTTTATAGTTAAGGAAATTGAGGTAGATTAAGTGACTCACCCAAGGTCATACAAATAATAAGTATTTGAGGTTGAATCATAAGTCAGTTCTTCCTGACTCCAGGCTAAAAAAAATTTTTGCTTTTTAAATATTTTTACTACTTTAATTACTTCTAAGGCCTATGATTTTATTGGTAGGGGGATTCTCTTTATTGAGGCAGATTAGAATCCCTTTGTACACCAAAGAAGGTGGTGCTAAGAACTTCCAGGGCTAACATAATAATAGGCTAATTCTCAGAATGTATCTAAGATGATCCTTAGGTGACAGGGCCCATACACAATGTTGCAATGTCTAGCTTAGTAGGATTTGCCAAAATTTGTGTCTCATGGACACAGTCTTCAAGAATCCAGGGAAATTCTCATTACAATAAGGCATTTAGATGGAAGAATATTAATATTATGTACTATAAATAATTCTCTGCTCAAAGTCTACACTAATACTTCACTAAGTAATGAAGATGATTAGATCTCTGAAGACTATACTAGGAGAATATAATATCTGGAAAAGCCCTAACAAATTAAAAAGACTTTTGTTGCAGACTAAGTAATTGATGAACCTTGTGCCTATGACTGCACTGAGGGAGGTAGAACCTTGTGCCTGTTGTCTGGGGTTCAACCTACCTGCACTGAGGGAGGCAGAAATCTGGCTTTACCAAGTGGTAAAAGATTTTTGTCCACAGAAACTTACATCTGGTGAGGTGTGGTAGGCTCACAGTCTGCATCAATGGAAGGTGAAATCATGGACTTTTTGAAGTATTAGATATAATAATAATAAATAAATAATCCAGAGAGAGGAATATGCATGGTATCCCAAAAGTCTCAGTAAACTTTTAAATTTTAAAAGCTCAAAGCTGCACTGAGATTTATGTTGGCATATGAACTAAATATCTAAGAAAAAACATTGTGAACAGCTATGCTGTTCTATGCTTATAGAATTGTATTATATTCAGAAATTTAAAGACAAATCTTAAAAATGCTAATCTACAATTTTTATAAACAAGTCTGATCAAAATCATAAAAAGTAAAAAAAAAGATTATAAACTCTCAGAAGACAGGAATTATGTTTGTTTAAGCTCTATAGTATCTCAATGCCTAATATAGAGCTTTTATACTGTAGATGCTAAAATCAGTGTTTGTTGAATAAATATAATTTTAAGCACACTGAAACTGTGTTTTATTTCAATGGTGTGTTTCCTATTAGGAAAAAGCACACTGATTTAGTCATATTTCTATTAAAATTATGTTTCTAAAGTATAATTATGAGAAATTACAAGTTGATAAATGAAATTCACTAAAACAGTAGCTTAAAGAGAGAAATTCTGATTCTTTTTACTGAATGAAAATTCAAAATTAACGCACACTGCTCTACAATGACAACTCTGTTTTCTTTCACTTACCACATCCAACTATCAACTCTTCCCTGTCTTTCAATCATACAGCATGATGCTCTATCCTTAATCAGAACCACCAGTTTGCCTTTGATAATATCAATTTTTAAGAAGAATTTCTGAATGTGGTAATCTATACATCCAATTAGGCAAAAACAAGGGAAGATAAAAATTATGTAAACTTGAAACTGTGTCCTAACTAATACAGGAGTAATGTTGAATTTCCTAATATGAAATATTACTAAATAACAACAATCAAACAATCAAAAAGAACAACAATCAAACAATCAAAATTACATTTCAGTGAATATAATCTTCTGTTAGTAAAATAATCCTTATGACTGTTTTTACCTGATGTGGGCATGGGATATGGTATCGATGGCAATGGTCAGAGACCCAAGTTGTTTCCCAGGTAATCCTGTATATCTGCTCATAGACATAACATCCAAGAAGTGTCACTAATGGAACCAGGTACAAACCGCTGAAGACTCCAATTCTAATCATAAATTTCTTGAGTTTTTCTTGGTTTCTTCCATCATGCTGTATAACTTGTCGTACATGATTTAAAGAAATAATGCCAGCTAAAAGGAGTGACAATCCAACAAACACACAAAGGCAGAGAGGCAACAAAACAAAATATCGAGAAGCATAAAGGTCATAAAGGCCAACAAAACAAACACCACTGATATTATCTCCTTCGACTTTGTTCATAGCCAGAAGCATAACTGTCAAGAAACCAGGCATCCCCCAAGCAACTGCATGAAACCATACAGCCTTCTGTTCAATTGCCTCACAACTCCACTTTCTTCCCGCAGCTAAAAACCAAGTAATGGTAAGAATCACCCACCATACAGTGCCTGCCATTGTGAAAAAATACAAAAGCATAAAGAGAATAGTACAAGCCTTATTTTGGGAGCCCAAAACAACTGTTTCACCAAGCTCTAGTTTTTCATCTGCCTTATTACAGGCTGTGCTATTCCCTAGCAAAAATCCAATAAAGTACATTAATGATACAATGCTGTAACAGACAGAATAATATATGATTGGTCTTTCTGGATATCTAAATCTTTTAACATCAATTAGAAAAGTCAGGAAGGTGAACAAAGTTGCACAAAGGCAAAATATTGAAACAATTCCAATGAAGCTTTTTGCAAATTCCAATTCATCATTTTTGAAGTACATGTTAGGGCATGGAGGTGCACACTGGTCAATTCCAAGAAATTTGTAGCCTTGTCCACCAGATGTCTTCAGATGTCTTGGACACCAAAATCCATAGTCTCTTTGAACCTGTTCTGGTGTTTTCAGTGGGTCATGAAACTTGGTGGTAAGGTCAGAAGCAACTGGAGCAGTCTCATCACAGTACTTCAATCTGCACAGATTATATAACTTGTTAAAATGATCTTCAACTATTCTACAGACTATATCCTTTAATAAATTACTTTTGAAACTTAAAATGTAAGTTTATTTGAATTCACAATTTGGGGGAAGCATGTGAGTTAAACTAAATCACAGGAAAAAATTAGTATCAATTTAAAAATTTTATCATAGCAAAGCCATTACTGCTTAAAACATTGCAAAAATATATTAGAAAAAATTGGTACATTTATAAATCACAGGGTTTTTTAAAAACATTTAAAGAGATGTCACCACTAGGCTTAAACCCCCAAGGAGGCTATAGACAAGAGGAAAGTCTCCAATATATATAAAAACTGTTATGGGGCACTTTTTGTAAAAGCAAGGCTTTGGAAACAAAGTAGGTGCCCATTAACAGGGGAATGACTAAAAAAATGGCACATAAATGTAATTTGATATATATATATATATATATATATTACTATACTATAAGAAATGAAGAATAGAATGAGTACTGAGAAGCAAGAACAAATGCAAAATGAAATAAACAAAGCCAAGAAAACAATATATACAATGGCTATACCAATATAAATGAAAAAAAATCAATAAAATGAGTGTTTCAAAATTAAAAATTACATACATGGCTCAAAAGAAGAGATATGAAAAAGCTCCCACCCCTTTGAAGAAGTAGGAGGTCCATGAATATGGTACATACTTCTAGGCTTTTTTCAATTTTGTTCATTTTTTTCCCTCTATTTGTTTTGTCTTTTGAAATATTATGCTAATTTGGATGGTTCAGAGGGGGAAGAAGAAGAAAAATGGGAAAAACTTTGGAGAAATAAAAGAGAAACCAATAAAACACTTATTTAAAAATACATTTAGGAGCAGCTAGGTGGTGCATTGGATAGAGCACCAGTTCTGGAATCAGGAGTACCTGAGTTCAAATTTAACCTCAGACACTTAATAATTACCTAGCTGTGTGGCCTTGGGCAAGCCACTTAATCCCATTGCCTTGCCAAAAAAACCCCACCTAAAATACATTTAAAGACTAAAAAATGCACAATGTGCCTACTAACTATAGTTATCCCCCAAATACTCTTTCTTGAGCCTCCTTCTCCCTATACACTTTTTTTTGTTTGGTGATTAAGCTCCCATGGCTTCGATTATCATCTCCATGCAGATGTTTCCTATATTTATATTCCTTGGTGCCCCTTTATTTCCTTCCCTTTTCAGTTTTCTTTTGCATGTTACTTTCTATGGGAAAGACCTTAATTTAGAAAAGTCAAGGTCATCCATTGTATCCGAAACCATCACCAATCATCTTGACTTTTGCCTTCAATAACTCTAGAGGAGAAAGTGAGATTGATGATTGCATAGTTCTGCCTCATTTAAATCCAATTCACAAGAAAATCAAGACATCACCCTTGTGTTCTTATTGGTCCTTTTTGAGAAGAAGGAACATCCAACACCACCACTTTCCACCTTTCTACTGACCTCCAGTCTCTTATCTCCAATTATCTATTCCATTGACACCTTTAAAATCAACTTGCCCAAATCTAAACTTGTTATCATTTCTCCAAAACCATACCCTCTTACTAACATTCTATAAAGGACACACTACTATCCTTTCCATCACCCAGGATTGCAATATAGGTGTCATATGAACTTATAGGTCTAATCATGTATTACACAGATGTATTATAGTTTCCTTCTATTTACCAGCTCCAGATCTACCATCTACCCCAAACAAAACAAAAAAAATTATCCCATATTCTCACAAAAACCCAAAACAAACAAAAACCAACCAATCCCTGGAATTGAGATCTCATGAGAACACATCTAAAATCTTTGAATATCTCTCAATATTTTAAATTTATAAGTAGCTATTGAAGCTATCAAAAGAAAGTAAACTGTTTTTAAGGACAAATATACTCTTAAGAAACCAATACTACATTTTAGGAGAAAAATATTAAAGATGTTAATTTAAAGAATTTAATTATAAATGCAATCTAATTATTTTTAAGGCAAAACATCTATATATACTTCAAACAACTAAGTGCTCAGCTAGCTGGACTAAAATTAATGTGTGTATATGTGTGTATGTATATATATGAGACATATGTACACAATTATACATATATCACAAATGTGTGTGTGTGTGTGTGTATTCCTTTGCCTTCTCCCTTGGATCTTCTTCCTGAACTCGGGATTGTTTGAGAATTTCAGAAGTTAGCTGGCACTATTACTTACTGCTTTGAAGGTGCTGTATACTTTTGCCTTACTCCTTGCCTGACTGCTTATAAGGTCTGAATCATATAGTAACCAACAATTTGATTCCTTTTGATGACATGAAGCCCCCTAGGTCTAACTCTCTGGCTGGCCACTGTCTCCTAGGCTTCAACAGACCAGCCTTATCATCTATCCTGCTTTTCTATACTATAGGCCAGTCCTCTGGTACCTTTGTCTTCATTTTTTAAGTAATCTAACCTAAGGATCTTTGAGCCTTGCCATCTATCCAACAAGTGGAACCCTTAGTACTGCCAGGAATTTCCATCTGCCCTGACACTAAACTTTGAGTTCCTTAAGTAAAAGGACAATACCTATTTCTATTCTGATCCTACTGTTCAGCACAGTCGATGGTACTTAGTAAGTGTTTAATGTTTTTCATTCATTCATGTACAATATGAAGGAAAGAAGTTAAAATCAGACTATAATCAATCTATAAAACAATATTTTAGGTTCTTTTCCCACTTTTCTCCCTATCACTGAAACTCATGTTAAATATCTGTTTTACATGATACATTATACTTCTTTTGTTTTGTTTTCCAAAAAAAAAAAGGATCCATCTAGGTTGTGGCAAACCTATATGATTCACAATTTTTAACTATTCATTTTGTGGCAGCTAAAAAACTAGATTTGAATTTTGCTCTTCTACATATTAATATGCCTTAGGCCATATAATCTTTCTGGATTTCTAAGCCCTTCTAAATCTAACATACCATGATTTTATAATATTATTATATATGTGTGTATATTTAAAATTGTGATTTAAAAATCACAATGTGATTTTTAATAATTTTTAAAATAGGATTTTAAAAAATCTATTCTGTTCCAGTTTTGATCATCAAGTCCATATGGTGTCAAAGCATATGCTCTTAAGACACCAAAGGTTTTTCAGAAATATCAAAAATAAAAAAAATCTGAATTGGGAGGGAGCCTAGAGGTCATAAACATAATCACTCACCTTTTTTTGCAGTCTATTTCACTTTTGGAACTCTCTAATTGTTAGGAAGTCATTCATTACATTGAAAGTAAATCTGGTGGGTTGGGTGGCACAGTGGATAAAGCACCAGCCCTGGAGTCAGGATTACCTGGGTTCAAATCCGAACTTGGACACTTAATAATTACCTGGCTGTGTGGCCTTGGGCAAGCCACTTAACCTCATTTGTCTTGCAAAAAAAAATCTTAAAAAAAAAAGAAAGTAAATCTGGGGGGCATCTGGGTGGCACAGTGGATAGAGCACTTACCCTGGAGTCAGGAGAACCTGAGTTCAAATCCAGTTCCAGACACTTAATTACCTAGCTGTGTGACCTTGTACAAGTCACTTAACCTCATTGTATTGCAAAAATTAAAAAAAAGGAAAGGAAAAAACTAAATTGGCATCTTTGTAATTTTCATCTATTGCTTTTGGTTCTGCTGACATGTGAGAGAAAAACTTAAATTTAAGCTATATATAAAGTTCTGAACTGGATATGTAGACCTATTGGGGAAGCCACTGTCTCAAAACATTTCCTTAAGGCATTCAAGAGTTTATTAATTTATCTAAAATATTATAATTTTATGTTGGTAAAAAATTAAAGTTGCAAAGGTCATCAAAAAGCATTTAAGTGGACATGAATAGTATTGTTCTAAACATTGTTTAAAGATTAAGATACAATACAAGATCTTGAAATTAAGTAACACATTTGTTATAAATAAGATATGCTTGTCAATTTAATTAGTCTATATCACTTCATTTTTATGGAGATAAGATCAAATATAGAACAAATTTATGAATTAGGTGTACTCTACTTATTCCAAACTATGGTTTGGAGAAAATGGCTGATATCAATGATAATCAACAAAACATAGTTATACTACATAAATCTTAAACATCAATTTCATTTACATTAAGAAAAAAATGAATCATAAAAATGATATGAAGAACTTTCTAATATATTTTATGTGTGTATTTGGAGGGAACATGCAGTATACTGAAATCAAACTATTCAATATCAAAACTCCAAAAATGTATTAAGTTAATTACCTAAAATTATTATTATTAGTAACCATTGACCAAAAAAATTAAATGAATAAATATATAAAATAAGGAAAATTCACAAATCTCTTTTATATATTTCATCAAACATTTAGACAAGGTAGAAAGAATCAAATAAATAACCAAGTAAAATGTTATTTGCTCTTGTTTCCTTTTAAGTTTCCTTTAGTTTCAACTATCTTTGTTTTTGTTCTCTTTTTTCCTGTAATATTTTTACTCACATTCCACAGTTTGCTTTTCTGCAATGGAACAAGAAATTGCCTTAAGAATGACTATCAATTAATTATCTAAATGGTCAAGTATAAACAATGTGAAATAGTGGTCATCACATTTTGGACAAGGAAAAACAGCAAAGATGCAATCTATTCATTTATACAATAAACTTTCATTTCAGTTAGGGCTAAGGCATTGGCATTAAAATATTTTACTTATTAGCTAAAAATAATACCATACCTGCTGCATTCAAGCTCCTCGGGCCATGTGATACCAAAAGTGTCAATTAATTGTTTACAATCAGAGTATACTCTCTCACAAAATTTTCGACAAGGAGGAACCACATGAATTTGCTCAGTGCAGGCTGGCACAAAAGCATTACAGAGGAAAGTATCGACATCTGGTGAACAGTGTAGATTTGCTAGAGGGAGAAAAGGCTTTCAAAAAAAAAATAAAGAGATCTGGTTAGAAATTGTTTTAAAGACATACCTCACACACCTGTTTAAAGTTATCTTTAATCTTTCTTCTTTATGTAATTGTATTTTAAAAAGATACATTTACTTAGCTCTCCTTTAATTTAGACAACTATTTGTACAAATGGAACATTTGTTTTTGTTTTTCATCCAAAAACTCTATTCTTGTTGTGGGGAAAAAATATAGTTATACTTTTTGGAATGTATACAGAGAAGGAAAACAGGGTTGAAGAAAGTAGGTATATATATTCTGCCTGAAAATAAGAAAATTTAGGAAGAATGAGCTATATTTCAATTACTTGAAGAGCTTGTCAAGCTGATTGCAGTAGACCAAGTTTGTTCATATTGACCCCTTACTTTAATTCAATTCAAAGAACATTAATTAAACAGGCACTGATAGATCAAAGGTTAAAAAGCAAATGATAGCAGCCCCCTTCACCCTTAATAACTTGACAGTTTAAATTTAGTTAGTTAAAAGTTTTCCCAATAAATTCAGTGAGGTAAAGCAAGAATTCCCCCATTCTCTATTATTATTTATTCCAGAAATTGTAGAGTAGCAATAAGAGAAAGAAATCAAAGGTATAAATATCAGATGAGAGAAGATTGTAACTATTTCTAGATGACATGATGGTTTGCCTAAAAAAAAAAACAAACTAGAAAATCAAAAAAGAAACAGAATAGTAACATCAATAAATAGCTAGCTAACATTTATGCAATGAATTAAGTTGCATTTCATTTGATTCTAATAACAATTTGGGATGTAGATGATATTATTCTATTTTTACAGTTAAGGAAATTGATGATAAAATGATAATGACTATGATAATGATAAAATGACTATGCCCAGGGCATAGAGATCTCATAATTGCTTTGGAAAGGATTTGAATTCAGGGTTTCTAGACTTCAAGTGCAGTGCTATTACATCACCTAGCTACTTAAAATAAAAGTAAAGAAGAAACAAAATATACAAAATCACCAACATTTTCTTATAACAACAAAAACAAGGAGGAAATAACAATAAAAGCTGACATCTATCCAGTTACTTAAGATTTGCAAAACATTTTATATAAAGACATATAAAAATATATTAATGGATAGATTGCTGAAGTCAGGGAGACCGGAGTTCAAATTTGGTCTCAGACACTAGCTGTGGTACCCTGAGCAAGTCTTGCTTAACACTGTTTGCCTGTTTGGTTTTTTTTTTTAGGTTTTTGCAAGGCAAATGGGGTTAAGTGGCTTGCCCAAGGCCTCATAGCTAGGTAATTATTAAGTATCTGAGGCCGGATTTGAACCCAGGTACTCCTGACTCCAGGGACGGTGCTTTATCCACTGTACCACCTAGCCGCCCCTGCCTCTGTTTTTCAACTGTAAAATGGGTATTAAAATAGTACCTGTTGTCAGGCTCAAATGAGGGGATAATGGTAAATTGATTAGCACAGGGCCTAGCACATAGTCATCACCTTCTAAACATTAGCTATTATTATTTTATAATTAACATGTTAGTAATAGAGGAACCATTGCTAAACAGTGGAGTGATATGGTGAGAGTTATGCTTTAGGAAGATAAATTTGACAGCTGAATAGAAGATGAACTAAGTGGGAAGAAACAAGATGGGGAGACTAACAGGAAGATTGTTGCAGTAATACACAGCTTGAGGAGATAATATTATCACCATAGTGTTGGCAGTATCAGAGTAGAGAAGGGGACATAATATAAAAGACATGAAGATATAATTGGAAAGAACTGTCCACTAATCTGATATGTAGATTAAGATAGTGGGGAGTTGAAGATGACACTTAGATTGCTAGTGTGGATGACTGTAAAGTGGTATCTTGAGGATAACAGACACTGTGGTCAAGGCCTATGCATATTTATAAAATTTATAAAATCACCCTCTAAAAAGTCAACATCCTATTATCATAATATAGAAAAAACTTAATAGCCTCAATTGTCTTCACTTAAGTTCTTTTTTTATTCTAATCTATAATTTAACAGGAATTCCAGGAATGCTTGACAGGTATCTTCAAAAAGACCTACTAAGTATGCTTTTACCAGTTTCCTGGAGAGTTCCAAGAGGAACAGTTTGGAACATCAAGTTTGTTTTGAATGATTGAATAATGATTGAATGATTGAATAATCTTTCACTAATCTCTGCAAAGAGAATTTCCTGATTAAAAATCTACTGATTTCTTTTAATGATGAATCGATCTCATGAAGTGACACAGTACCATGTCCTACCCCATAATTATGAATAGATTATTAGGTTCATGGTAACCTCATCAGTTTAAATGTGTGATCAATTATCATCTCTACATAGATAACATCTTGTCAGTATCTCATAACCCTAATTGGGCTCCTAATCCCATCCTCTACAAAACGGTAGCACAAGTTAACTACAATGGTTTGAGGTTATCTGTTGGTTCAAATACAAGCTCCTCTGTTTGGTATTTAAAGTACTTTTCAACCTGATTTCAACCTAATTTTCCAGGCTAAAGCCTCCTATTTGCATTGTCCAAAGTCAAGCCAAATTGGTCTTATTGTTGTTCCTCACCTATGAATTCCATCTCCTTCCCTCTGCATGTCTACCTTGCCTGGAATACATTTCTTCTCCCTATGTTTCTTTGACTCCCTAGTTTCCTTTAAAGCTCAGTTCCAATATCAATTCCTACACGAGATGAGATCTTTCCTGATTTCCCCAGATACTACTACCCCCCCATTACTTTGCATTTATTTTGTCTGTATTTATTTGTGTACATGTTACCCAGGATAGAATGTAAGCTCCTCACGGCAGGAGTTTTATCACTTTTATATGCTTATCTCCAGAGCCCAACTGCTGAGAAAACGGTTTTGTCCTAGAGTGTAAATCTGATCATATCACTTCTTTATTCAATAAATTCCAGTGGCTCCCTAGTCTATTTAGGATTAAGTACATAGAAGATAATTTATGTTTACTGATTGATTTGATTTAACTAATTATCTATTGTGAAATAGCATGATACACACACACACATACACACACACACATATATATATATAAACACAAAGATATACATATGTACACATATAAATGTGTGTAATGTATATATGTATGCACACATTTATAAAACATCTAATATGTATATATTCCAGTTCTTTCTTTGGTATCAGACTTATCAGTAAAATTTGATTTTTTTTAAATTTCCAGTTGGCAATTTCTCCTATCTGCATTGATTTTGCTTCAAAATCTTTATATTTCATGTAACTAAACTTGTCTTTTATTTTTTATGATCACTTCTATTCCTTGTTAAGAATGCTCTCATTAACTACACATAGCTATAAAAGATAGTTACATTTTTCTCAAATTTCCAAATATGATCTTTTACATTTAGTTCCATCTTTTCAATAATAATTTTGAACTTAAAACACCAAAAAAGAGCATCACTATAAATAACAATAACTGAACCTCAAAAAATATTCTATATGAAACTTATGAGTTGCTATTTCAAAACACTTGCTTTTTTGAAAAGTATGCAATAAATTTCTCATTTTTTAATATCCAATTTGTATGTATTCTTTCTGAATTTCCTTCATTTTTCTTATGAACATTTTAAAAGGAGGGTTATAATGACCCTCTTTTTTTCCTTAGTATCTAACCCTTCATGGATTTTAAAATGAACTCCACTCACCCTGCTCTATTAATGGAGAGAAAGGAGGGTGGAGGTCATCTTGTAATATATAAGCAATCGTTAAGCAAACAGCAGTCAGGTCCAAAAGTATAATGTCACTGAACCTTGTTTCCTCTGTCAAGAGTAATATACCTCATTATGTGTCCTTTGAAGACATGGTTGACTACTACTTTGATTAAAACTCCTTAATCCTTTCAAATGTGTTCTTTGTACAGCATTGCTATATTTGTCTAAATTGTTCTTCTGGTTCTACTCATTTCATGATGCCATCCAGGATCCTCTGAAATCATTGTCTTTTGTCATTTCTTATGGCCCAGTATCATTTCCTTCTGTTTATATAATAATTTGTCTACCCATTCTCCAACTGTCTAAGATGCAAATTAAACTCCTTAGATTCCAGTTCTTTTCTTTACTTCTTTCCTTTTATCTCACTTGTTTTGAGTATTTCTTCCCCAGTATTCTCTTCCCTCTTAACTTTTCTTCCTTCCCTAGCCTCATGTTTCCTGGTTGAGTTTCTATACCATATACATACTTTATGTGGTACATGTGCATAACTTTCCATTGTCCATTTCACATAAGAATTAATTTCATCTAATGCCCCTTCTGCTACCAATTCCTTTATTTTTATATGGGTTTTCTTCTTGTAAACCTCAATTTTGAGAAATCAAGTTCTACTCCTTTCTCCCTCCCTTCTACACTTGAGTATTCCTTTTACCTTTCTTTCTCTTTCTCTTCTTCAGTCTTTCAGAACAGAATCAATCCACTTCCAGGGTCTCACTTTTTCTCTTTGTATTTAGGTTTCTGATGGGACACTTGCTGCTTCTCCCCATATTAGAATGTTATTACTATTTCATCATACATTTCCTTCCAAAAGCTAAAATAAATTTACCTTTCTAGTTTTCCTTAGACCCTTGCGTTTGTATTTAAAATTACCACTCCTTTCATCAAAAATACTTTTAAGAAAAAAATAATTTTAAGTTCTGTATTCAATTAAAGGTCATTTTTCTCCTTGTAGAATCATATCCAGATTGCAGTTCAAGTTTTTCTGGATTGTAAGATTGCATCTTTGGTCTTTTCAAATATTCTGCTCCAAAAGTCTCTGGTTTTTAATGTAGATTCAGTGATCCTGACTTGATACTCTTTGTGTATGCTTGTAGTGTATATAGTTTACACATATATTTTGCTACAGGAGCTCTAGAGTTTGGCTATGACAGTTCTGGAACTTTTTATTTTGGGTTTCCTTTCCAGGAGTGATCAGTGCATTTTTTTTCTAGCTTTACTTTACCCTTTGACTCTAATAGAGCTGGGAAGTTTTCAATTACAATTTCTTGAAATGGTATATGCAAGTTCTTTTTTCTGTAAGTCAAATGATTCTTAAATTATCTCTACTTGATCATATTCTGTGTTATTTTGAAATTTCTTCTTTTTTTCTTTTTTCTTTTGTTCTAATATTTCTTGTTTCCTAGAGCCAATGATTTCTGATTGGTGAGTTGGTTGAAGGTAGGGGTGTTGCAATACTCTGTGCATATTGATTGGCTTACTATCTTTCTCTTACTAAGCCGTAATCTTTGTTCAATCCATTACCTTCAATTTCTATGCCACACAGCTTATTCCTGGCCATTCCCCCTCTACTAGCTACTCTCTCCTCTTTTCCTCATCTTGACCCCTTGGTGAACCATTCAATCCTAGAAAACTATTGAGTCCCTGGTCCTCTCATAGCAAGGATGATACCTTGCCAAAACTCAGATTTGGCTCACTGCCACCATCCCTCATCATCATTTCTACATGTGCTACTAAAAAAAGGTAGAGAAAATCATGTAACCATTTTGACTGGGTTCGATACAAATTTGTTATTTAATAACCTCACTGCTTTGAGAAAATCCTACTACAAATCCAATCTACTTTCCACAGTGGCTTTTCTATTTCTAACCTTTTCATTCCTCTTCTAGCCTCCATGGCTTCCCCTCTTCCTCTCAGCTGAGAACATTCAGTCATATTTTATGTAATAAAATTTATACAGCAAGTTGAAGCCATTTGTCATGAGTTCCTTCTTTTTTCTTCATGTCATTTCATTCAGGTGGCTTGCATTTATGCCCTTGACAGGAAGGTAGGAGGGGGGACGGTTTGGAATAAAGATAATGAATTCTCTATTGGACTTTCAATTTGAGGTGTATGAAAGACAATTGGAGGTGTGAAATCCAAAGTTAGGAAAGAGGTGATAAGATTTGGGTATAATTGTTTTTTGTTGTTAAGTTTTCAGTCATGTACAACTCTGTTCCCCTGTAAGGTTTTCTTGGCAAGATACTGGAATAATTTGCCATTTCTTTCTCTAATTCATTTTACAGATGAGAAAACAGGTATAAGTGACTTGCTCATGGTCACATAGCTAATAAGAGTCTGACATTGGATTAAACCTCAGGAAGAATCTTGATGATGCTAGGCCCACACTCTATCCACTGCATTTTCTTTCTTTCTTTTTTTTTTAATTAAAGACTTTATTTATCAAAAATATAATTTTCTCCCTAAACTTACTTCCCTCCCCCCACAGGAAGCAATTTATCAGTCTTTACATTGTTTCTATGCTGTACATTGATCCAAATTGAGTATGATGAGAGAGAAATCATATCCTTAAGGAAGAAACATAAAGTATAAGAGATAACAAGATCAGACAATAAGATATCAATTTTTCCCCCTAAATTAAAGGGAATAGTCCTTGAACTTTGCTCAAACTCCATAATTTTTTATCTGGATACAGATGGTATTCTCCATTGCAGACAGCCCCAAATTGTCCCTGATCATTGCACTGATGGAATGAGTGAGTCCATCAAGGTTGATCAAAACCCACCTCCCCATGTTGCTGTTAGAATGTACAGTGTTTTTCTGGTTCCACTCATCTCACTCAGCATCAGTTCATGCAAATCTCTCCAGGCTTCCCTGAATTCCTGTCCCTCCTGGTTTCTAATAGAACAATAGTGTTCCATCACATACATATACAACAGTTTGCTAAGTCATTCCCCAATTGAAGGACATTTACTTAATTTCCAATTCTTTGCCACCACAAACAGGGCTGCTATGAATATTTTTGTACAAGTGATGGTTTTATCCTTTTGCATAATCTCTTCAGGATATATACCCAGTAGTGGTATTGCTGGATCAAAGGGTATGCACATTTTTGTTGCCCTTTGGGCACAGTTCCAAATTTCTCTCTAGAAAGGTTGGATGAGTTCACAGCTCTACCAACAGTGTAATAGTGTCCCAGATTTCCCACAACCCTTCCAACAATGATCATTATCCTTTCTGGTCATATTGGCCAGTCTCAGAGGTGTGAAGTGGTACCTCAGAGAAGTTTTAATTTGCATTTCTCTAATAATAAGTAATGGTTTAGAGCAATTTTCATATGACTATGGATTGCTTTGATCTTCTCATCTGTAAATTGCCTTTGCATTTCCTTTGACCATTTGTCAATTGGGGAATGGCTTTTTTTTTTTAAATATGACTCAGTTCTCTGTACATTTTAGAAATGAGTCCTTTGTCAGAAACAATAGTTGTAAAGATTGTTTCGCAGTTTACTACATTTCTTTTGATCTTGGTTACTTGGTTACAGTGGTTTTGTCTGTACAAAAGCTTTTTAATTTAATATAATCAAAATCATCTAGTTTCTTTTTAGTGATGTTCTCCATCACTTCCTTGGTCATAAACTGCTTCTTTTTCCATAGATCTGACAGGTAAACTGGTCCTTGATCTTCCAATTTGCTTATAGTATTGTTTTTTTATGTCTAAATCCTGTATCCATCTGGATTTTATCTTGGTAAAGGGTGTGAGGTATTGGTCTAATCTAAGTTTCTTCCATAGTAACTTCCAATTTTCCCAGCAATTTTTATCAAAGAGAGAGGTTTTTATCCCAATAGCTGGACTCTTTGGGTTTATCAAACAGCAGATTACTATAATCATTTCCTGCTATTGCACCTAGTCTATTCCACTGGTCCACCACTCTATTTCTTAGGCAATACCAGATAGTTTTGATAACTGATGCTTTATAATACAATTTTAAATCGGGTAGGGCTAAGGCCCCTTCTTGCATTTTTTTCATTAAATCCCTGGGAATTCTTGACTTTTTATTTCTCCATATGAATTTACTTACAACTTTTTCTAACTCATTAAAGTATTTTTTTTTGGAATTTTTATTGGTAGGGCACTAAACAGGTAGTTTAGTTTTGGCAGAATTGTCAGTTTTATTATATTAGCTCTACCTATCCATGAGCATCCGCTGCATTTTTCAGTCATGTCTGATTATTCATGACTCCTAATAGCATAGAGATGACAAGTAAAATGCATTAAGAAATGAAATTAATTGAAGCATTATAGTGGGAGAGGAGGCCCCAAGATAGAGCTCTGTGGGATCCATATGAGGGTCCTGCAAAGAAGACCAAGAAGTAGTAGTCAGACAAGTAGGAGAACCAGGTGAGTTATATTTGGCCCTTTAAGTCTGAACTCCTTCGGAAAGTTAAGTCTCCACTTTCTAGACTCTCACTCTCCTCTTCATCCCTTACAACTTGGCTTCTAACCTCATCATTCAATCCAAAGTGCTCTCTCCAAAGTTACCAATGATCTCCTAAGTCAAATAGCATATTCTCATTCCTCATTCTTCTTGACCTTTCTGCAGCCTTTGACAGATACTATTGATCACACTTTTCTCCTTGATGCTCTCTTCTCTCTAGTTTTTTGGGAATACTATTATCTTCTGATTCTCCTCCTACTAATCTCTTAAATATGACTCCTCTCCTCTGATACTATCATTATCATGATGTAGGTCCTCATCAACTCACAGTGGCCTGAAGTAACAGCTTGCTTCTGAGTCAAGTCTCTGTTTCAAGTCTCTTCCCACTCCAAACCATTCTCCATATATCTGTAAAAAGGATTTTCCTAAAGCAACAATCTGACCATATTACTCCATACTCAATAAACTCCAGTGTTTCCCTATTTATTGTCTTGGGATGAATTACAAAACCCTTTGTTTTTAAAGTGCTATCATAATCTAGCACATCCACTTTTGTAGTTTTCTTACATACCTTACTCCCTTGTACTCTGGTTTCCTTACTGTTTCACAATGAGATACTTTATCTCTTGGGTCCAAGAATTTTCTCCAGTTTTCTCACAAGTTTGGAATGCTCTCAACCAGTCTCCACCTCCTGGAATCTCTGGTTTCTTTTAAGGTCAATATTCCAGGACTTGTTGAAATTAGTTCAATGTCATCCTCAAACAGAAGCAACTGGAGAACCTTACTATCCATAAGAAGTTTCCAATAATTTGGACTCTGGACATTAAATTTCCTTCTTAACCGTGGCAAACACAAATGAACATCTTGTTTTACACTTCAATTAATGTTAATAATCATAATCAAATAAATGAAAGTTATCATCATGAATATTATGGACTCAATATAAAGATTCTATTTAGATTTATCAATTAACAAGCTACTATATGATAAGTACTGTACTACATGTTATAGATATAAAGAAAAAGCAATAAAAAGAGTGTTTACCCTCAAGTTTATATTCCAATGGGTGGAGAAAATACATATATAAGGTATGTGCAAGAGTCACAAATTATTATTATTAAAGATCCAAAAGAATAATATGAAAATTTCTTGGATAGATATTGCCAGTAAAATATACTTTTCTTTGCTGATGAAATTATGTCCCTCCTTCTTTCAAAATTTCGCACTGAAAATGCATAAATTAGCAAATATTTGATCTTCTTGCTAAGTGGCAAAAAAGTGCCAGTCAAGGACAACACAGATTTAGAATAAAATTTAATTGTAAGTTGGAAAACTACAGTGAGAGATTTCAACTAAGTGAATTTCCCCTTTATCACCTGAAAAGAAAAAGAACTGTGTGAAATAAAACAAAAAAAGGAATATCTATAAGGTATTCTACAAAGAAAAACTAGCAGAAGTACACACCTTTCTCTTCCTAAATCAATTCTCTGTTTAGCACTAGAGTTTCCCTTCTTTTTACATCCATGTCTTAGGATCAACATGAAGACAACTACAATGTTTATACAAACAGAAAGCTGCTGGGACTGTCAGGTATAGCAGTTCCCTACTAAGGACTTTTACCAGACCCAATGTCCATGGCTGCCTCTTAGGGTCCAATGCCTTGACCCCTCAGCAGATAAAGTACTATCTAATAGGCTGAATGGGAATGGGCTGGGGAAAAAAAGGTGTCAAGACAAGAAAGAAAGAAATTTCAAGTAAGGTTTATGACTGGCTCAGTTTCCTCTCAGAAACTATTATACTTAATTATATGTCAAACCCCACCAAAACTAAGTGAAATGAAAGAATATTTACAAAAATATTAAATATATATATATGCAGAATATAATACAGAAAACTTAACTTAATCCCCGCAAAAGGAGAAACTGAATAAGCTATAAATGAATAGGAAATAAGGGGGCAAAAGATCCCTAGTTCAAATGAATTTACAGGTGAATTATATCAAATTTTAAAATAATAATAATTCACTCTTTAAAAAGTGTTTGCAAGGGGGCGGCTAGGTGGCACGGTGGATAGAGCACCAGCCCTGGAGTCAGGAGGACCTGAGTTCAAATCCAACCTCAGACACTTAATAATTACTTAGCTGTGTGGCCTTGAGCAAGCCACTTAACCCCATTGCCTTGCAAAAACTTTCAAAAAAAGTGTTTGCAAAAACAGAGTCTACCTTAATATTTTGTGAGACATGTAATCCCTACACCTGAACTAGTGACAAAAACAGAAAAAAAGGGGGTATAACTCATTATCACTAATGAATATGAATGTAGAACCTTAAGCATAACTGTGTTGAAGTATGAAATGAACATAAATGTTTGGTAATTTGAACATTCCCTTGGCATCCTTCTTCTTCAGGATTGGGAGGTACATTGATCTTTTCTAATCCAGTGACTATGTTGAGCATTCCAAATTTTCTGGCATTTTAAGTGTAGCATTTTAGCAGCATTCATCTTTTGGGATTTTTAAATAGCTCAGCTAGAATTCTATCACCTTCATTAGACTTAGAGTAAGCAATACTTCCCAAGGACCACTTGACTTAATTCTCCAAGATGTCTGGCTCTAGATCAGTAAAGGTGTTTTTCACATATCTCAAAGATCTTTCTTCTGTATATATATATATATATGTATATACATATATATGTATACACACACACACACACATATATCTTTCCTACTTCTTAATGTCTTCTGCATCTCTAGCATTTTTTAAAATCATGTCCATTTTTGCTTGAAATATTCCTTTGATATCTCTAATTTTCTTAATGAGATCTCTCATCTTTCTAATTCTATTGTTCTCTGCTATTTCTACATATTGCTCATTTAAGAAAACTTTATCTCTCCTTCGTATTCAGTTAGATAAATCTTTCCCTCTGTTTTTTTCCTTTGTCCTTTTCTCCTTTCCTCAGTTATTTATAGACAGACAGCCATTTTCCCTTTTTGCACTTCTTTTTCTTAGGTATGTTTTTGTTGCTGAACAATACTGAGAAACTGTCCAGAGTTCTTAAGGCATTTTATCTACCAGATTAATCCTTTAAATATATTCATCATTTCTATTTCATATTCATAAGGGATGTTATTTAGGTAACACCTGTACAGTTGTATTTTCCTGATTTTCTCCAATTTCAGTCTGCATTTTGCAATAAGAAGTTCATGATTTGAGCCACAATCAACTCCAGGTCTTGTTTAACTGACTATAAAGCTTCTCCATCTTAGGGTGCAAAATATAAAATCAATCTGATTATAATTTTTAACATCTGCTGACATCCATGTTTAAGAGTCATCCTTTGAGTTGTTGAAAAAAAGAATGTTTTCTACAACCAGCAAGTTATCGTGACAAACTCTATTGGTGTCTATCATTTCTTTTCTATTTTAGCATTCCACTACCCTATGATTAATGTGACATCTTTTTTTTTGTGCTATTACTGTAAGGTTTTTTATAGGTCTTTATAGAATTGATCGACTTTGGTCTCTTTGACATCAGGTGGTTGGAGCACAGACTTGTATTACTATGATGCTGAACAGTTTGCCTTGGATTTGAGTATATATCATTCTGTCATTTTTTAGATGAGACAAAGGTCTTAGAAAACTAGTTGAGAAGGGGTGGATTTTTATACTATTTTGATGGTCTTAAAAGAAGAAGAAAATTACAGATAGATGACTGTACTGAGAAGGTAAGAGGAGGAGAGGGAGGGAACTCTATCTCACATAACAGAAGCATAAAATGAACAAAATACAAATACAGAGGAAGGGATGGAGCAAAAGGTATCCCATGAACCTTCTTTTCATCTGAACTCAACAAAAGAAGGTTACACACACAAACACATGGACACTCTGCACAGAGTGATATAAAAATGCACTAAACTCAATAGGCAAAGGGGTGGGGGTCAAGGAAAGGGCAGGCGGGTATGAGAAGGGCAGGATATAAAAAAGATACTCAAAAGCAAAGAAAATCCTATAACCTCAAGGTGGTGGGAGAGAAACTGATAGGGAAATATGAAGTGAACAGAATAGAAACATCAAATTTGTAGATCTAATTTGTTAAGCAAATTCCTCTTTAATGGATTACTCCTTTGAGAAGAAAAAATGCTTAAGATAACATGGAAGGACATAGACAATTAACAATTGTAAATATGAATATGAATGAGGTAAACTTATGCGTATTAGATAAGATCATAGCAAAAAGGAATTAGAAACAGAATCCAATAGGTTCATTACAAAACATACTTGAAACATATTCAAAGAGAATTAAAATGAGGGTTTGGATCACAAGCTATTCATCTTTCATGTGAATTTAAAAAAACACACCGCTGTAGCAATCATGATTTCAAAGATACAATAAAAATAAAATAAAAAAAGATAAATGGTAAAAATGCATGATGCTTAAAGGCACCATAAATAATAAATCATTATCAATACTGAACAATTTAGTATCTAAAAAAAGAAAATGACTTTCTGATATGACTTTATAAATGGCTAAGGAAAGAAGAAAAGTAATAAAGGGAAAAACAAAGGAAAAGATATATCCAGCTGAATACCAAATTATTTGAATTATAAGATAAATATATTATAAAACTTGAAAGGTAGAATTTTCAATATGCATCTCTCAGACCTAAATGAATCTAAGGAAAAAAGATAAATAAGAAAGAAGATAAATATCTGAATAAAATATTAGAAAATTGAAACAAAATAGAACCCTGGTTTACTGAATGGTAACTGAAAGAATACATATTTCTAAGATATTCATGGTATCTTTACAAAATCTAACTACATACTGGGACAGAACAACCTCACAAACAAATGTAAAAAACCCCCAGAAATACTAAGAACATTCTTTACTGAATATGATGTAAGAAGAAATGGTACTCAATAATAGATCTCTTAAGAAATAACAAAATCTTAAGTGGAGTGTTATTTAAACTAAGAAATTTCAATTTTTTAAAAAAATGACAATGATGAGACACCATATCAAAACTTAAAGGAAACAACAACAAACTAGACATGAACAAAAAAGGGTCAAGAATATTAAGGGAAAAAATGAAAAGAAAAAGAAACTAAAAAGGGTCTAGCAGTGCCAGGTTTTTAATTAAAAACATTTTTATGGTAGTTAAAAAAAATCAAACAAAACAGATCACATACACAATACACAACAAATGATGGAGTGTGACAAACTCCAAGATCCCTTGCTGGATAAGGACTTACCATATGACAAAATTTGCTGGGAAAACTGGAAAATTTTCTGGTAGACAATTAGGGACAGACCAACAAGTCACACTAAATATCTCACACCAATTATCAAGATAAGTTCAAGTAAATACATGGATACATAAAAAGGGACATCATAAACAAATTATAAGAGGAAAGAAGATATTACCTTTCTGATTTATGGCTAGGAAAGAGATCTTATCTAAAAAGGACAGAGAATTTCACAGAAAATAGACTATTTTGATTATATACATTTTTTTAAGTTTTTGTAAAACAGAACCAAGGCAGTCAAAATTAGAACAGATATGGTAACTGAGGTAATCTGCAGCAAAATTTTTAAACTAAAGTCTTACATGCAAGATATATATATATGTATGGAACTGATTTAAAATTTTAAGTCATTCCCTAAACTACCAACAAAACCTAGCAGGAAGAGATAGAAAGAGAAATTCCATTTAAAATAGCTGAAGACAGGATATAAAAATAAACCCTCATAATTCCTCAACATTTCTATATATATGACTAGCAAGATACAGCAGAAAGAGCTAGAAAGTGAAATCAAAGTAACTTCAGACAATATAAAATACTTGGGAACCTATGGGCAGACTCAGAAACTTTATGAAAACAACTACAAAACACTTTCAGCACAAATAAAATCAGACTTAAATAACTGGGAAAATATCAACTGTTCATGGGTAGGCCAAGCTAATATAATAAAACTGACAATTCTACCTAAATTAATCTAAGTATTTAGTGTCCTACCAATCAAAATTCCAAAAAATTACTTTAATGAATTAGAAAAAATTTTAAGTAAATTCATATGGAGAAATAAAAAGTCAAAAATTTCCAGGGATTTAATGAAAAAAAAATACAAAAGAATGTGGTTTAGTCCTACCAGATCTAAAATTATATTATAAAGCATCAGTCATAAAAACTGTCTGGTATTGGCTAAAAAAAAAATAGAGTGATGGATCAGGAATAGACTAGGTGCAAAAGAGATAGCAGGAAATGATTATAGTAATCTGCTGCTTGATAAACCCAAAGAGTCCAGCTTTGGGGATAAAAACACTCTCTCTTCGATAAAAACTGTTGGGATTGGAAGTTAGTATGACAGAAACCTGGATTAGACCAACATCAAAGATCAAAATGGGTACAGGATTTAGACATAAAAAGACAATATTATAAGCAAACTAGAAGATAAAGGAATAGTTTACCAGTCAGATCTATGGGAAGAGAAGTAGTTTATGACACAAGGAAGAAGATGGAGAACATCATTAAAAACAAACGAGATAACTTTGATTACATTAAAAAAGCTTCTGCACAAAACCACTAAACCAAGATCAAAAGAAATGTAGGAAATTACAACTAGTATTTCTGACAAAGTACTCATTTCTAAAATATATAGAGAACTGAGTCAAATTTATTAAAAAAAACAAAAAACAAGCCATTCCCCAAATGACAAATGGATATGCAGAGGCAATTTACTGAGGAAATCAAAGTAATCCATAGTCATATGAAATATTGTTCCGAATATCTTTACTGATTAGAGAAATGCAAATTAAAGCATCTCTCAGACTGGCCAATATGACCAGAAAGGACAATGATCAATGTTGGAAGGGATGTGGGAAATTTCAGACACTAATACATTGTTGGTGGAGCTGCGAACTCATCCAGCCTTTCTAGAGAGCAATTTGGAATTGTGTCCAAAGGGCAATAAAAAATGTTCATACTGTTTGATCCAGGAATACCACTACTAGGTCTATACCTTGAAGAGGTCATGAAAAGGGGTAAAACCATCACTTGTACACAAATATTCATAGTAGCTCACTTGTGGTGGAAAAGAATTGAAATAATTAAATTAAATAAATGTCCTTCAATTGGGGAATGGCTTAGCAAACTGTGGTATATGTATGCCATGGAACACTATTCTATTAGAAACCAGGAGGGATGGGAATTCAGAGAAACCTGGAAGGATCTGCATGAACTGATGCTAAGTGAGATGAGCAGAACTAGAAAAACATTGTACACCCTAAAAGCAACATGGAGGTGATGATCAACCTTAATGGACTCACTCATTCCATCAGTGCAACAATCAGGGAAAATTGTGGAGTATCTGCGATGGAGAATACCATCTGTATCCAGAGAAAGAATTGCGGAGTTTGAACAAAGACTATTACTTCCAATTGTAAAAAAAGAAGTTATCTTATTATGTAATTTTGTTATCTCTTATACTTTATTTTTTCTTTAGGAATATGATTTCTCTCTCAACGCATTCAATTTGCATCAATATTTAGCATGGAAACAATGTAAAGACTATCAGAGTGTCTTCTGTGGGGGGTGGGGGGAAGGAAATGAGAATAGGGAGGACATTGTAAAGTTAAAAAATAAATTAATTTAAAAAATAAAATAGCTGCAGACAATATAAAATACTTGAGTCTACTTGCCAAGACAAATTCAGGTATTATACAAACACAATGACAAAAATAAAGACAAATCTAAAACAAGTTGAGAAATATTGTTTGTGACAATTCTTCCTAAGTTAATTTGCTTATTCAATGCCATCCCAATCAAAATATCAAATAATTATTTATAGAGCTCGAAAAAAAACAGCAAGTCATCTAGAACAAGAAAAAGTCAGGAATATCAGGGTAATCAATGAAAAATAAATGAAGGGGGGGCAGCTAGGTGATGCAATGGAGAGAGCACTGGCCCTAGAGTCAGGAGGACCTGAGTTCAAATTCAACCTCAGACACTTAATAATTGCCTAGCTGTGTGACCTTGGGTCAGTCAATTAACCCCATTGCCTTAAGTAAAAAAGAAATTTAAAAAAAAGAAAAAGAATGAAGAGAGACAGCCTAGAAGTTCCTACATTATAAGGCAGTAATTGCCAAAACAATGTTGTACTTATTAAGAAATAAGAGTGGTGAATCAGTGGACCAGAATAGATACAGAATACACAGTATATGACCACAATAATCTAATGTTTGATGAATCCAAAGATTCAAGCTTTTGGGGTAAACTTCACATTTACCAAATTGGAATGTAGTTTGGAAAAAACTAGGCAGGCATAGACCAACATCTCACATGATATATGAAGGTAAGGTCAAAATGGTTTGAAATATAGGGTGATATCATAAATAAATTAGGGGAGTGTGAGAAAATAAGGAGTTTATGAAAAGAGATACATGATACTAGAGGAAGTAAAATATATAATTTTGATTTCATGTAATCATGGCTTTTGCATATACAAAATTAATGTAGCCAAAATTAGAAAGAAAACAGGAAAGTGGGGGAGGGGGATTTTTTCCAACAAGTCTCTTTAATAAAGGCTTGATTCTTTAAATGATCAAAGTACTGAGCCAAATTTATAAAAATAAGATCTAATTCCCAGTTGATTAAGTCAAAGAATATAAACAGGCAATTTTAGAAGAAATCAAAACAACAATAATTACACGAAAAAATGCTCCAAATCACTATCAATTAGAGAAATGCAAATTAAAACAACTCTGAGACACGACCTCATGCTACTCATTTTGGAAAAAATGAGAGGAAAGGAAAATGACAAATGCTGGAGAGGATAGGGAAGAATTGGGACACAAATGTACTGCTGGGGGAGTTTTGAACTAGTCCAACCTTTTTGGGCTTCATAGCTAAAGGGCTATGAAACTGTGAATACCCTTAGCAGCACTACTTTATATCATAAAGAAATCAAAGAAAAGGGGCTATTTGTACAAAAATATGGATAGTAGTGAGGCAAAAAATTAGAAACTAAGTATATGTCTATAAATTGGGGAATGGCTAAACTAGTTGTGATGGAATGCTATTGTGCTTGCTGTAACAAAAAACAAGTAGAATGGTTTCAAAAAACCCTGAAAAGACTTACATAATCTCATGCAAAATGAAAAATCTGAAAAACATAGTGAACACAATATTAGCAATATTGTAAGAATGATTGTTTGTGGAAGACTTAGCTACTCCGATCAAGACAATGATTCAAGACAATTCCAAAAGACCCATGTTGAAAAATGCTATCCATCTCCAGAGAGAATTGATGAACTGTAAATTCAAACAAACATATACTTTATTTTATTTTTATTGTTTTGCTTTGTTTGTGATTTCTTTTGTGACATGGCTAATATGGAAAGTTTGGCATGACTTCATATGTATTTTCAAACTCAGATTACTTGCCTTCTCAAGAAGAAGGGAAAGGAAGGAAGGAGAGCATCTGGAAAGCAAATTTTTTTAAATGATCAATTAGAATTTTTTACATATAACTGAGAAATATTAAGCAAATTAGTTTTTTTTGATAAATGATCAAAGAATATACATGGGCAATTTTCAAAGTAATGCATCTAAGGTATCAAGAACAAAACTAAAAAAATGCTACATGGCATTAAAAATTCAAGGAATACAAACTAGAGCTACTCTGGGGTTCTACCTTACACCCATTTGATTACTAAATATCTTAAAAAAGAAAAAAATGAAATTGTTGAAGGAACTACTGATAAGCATACTGATACACTATCAGAGAAGCTGTGATTCAGACTAGCCATTCTCAAAAGTAATTTTGAAATGTTACATATTGTCACACTCCAATCAGCAATAACGCGAGGCATATACTTCAAAGAATAAAAGAGGAAAAGAATGCATACATAGTACAAAAATATTTATAGTATATCTTCTGTAGTAGCAAAGAATTGGAAACTAAGTGAGCATCGTTGCCTCAGTCAAATTATGACCTAGCTTTAAAAAGTCAAGGACTCCCAGTGCATCCAGGGTCAACCCCAGTTGTCCTGATCCATATCTTGCCACTGGACTCAGATGGCTCCCGAGAGAGTCAAGTTGGTGACTTTGCACAGCACCCCTTCACTTAAATCTAGTTCACTTGCATGTCATGGCATCACCTCCCTGATGTCATGGTGTTCCAGAATGAAGGACAAATAATAACAAGTGAGTATTCATCAGTTAGTGAATGGCTAAACAACTAATGGTTCATGAATTTAATGGACTATTTCTGTATCAAAAGAAATTTCAAAAAAGGCAATATTAGAGAATCCTAGGAAAACCTGTACAACTGACCAGGAAAACAATTTATACAAAAACATAATTAAAAAAAACTTTGAAAGATTTAAAAACTCTGAACAAATATCATCCAGGGGACTGATGATGAAATATGCTTCCCAATTTTTGACAGAGATAACGGGACTCAAGAAATAAGTATTTTCAGACAGTCAATGTAGAAATCTTTGCTTGACTATGCATATTTGTTACAAAAGATTTGTTTTTTTTTTCAGTAGCAGGGCAACTAGGATGATAAAGGCCAATAGAGATAAAGTAGCTAAAAGGAAAATTTTAAAGGGTCATTGGCATATCTTTTAAAAAATCTAAGATAAGAACAAAACGAAGGTCAGAAAGATGCACAGACAAGGTCACATCTAGAGTGGCAAATATGACAGGAAAAGGAAAATTAAAACTGTTGAGATGGAAATAATCAATGTGGGAAAATGGGCACACTAAAGCACTATTGGTGGATCTGTACCATTATGCTCCCAAAAAATCAAAGAGCAAAATGTATACACAAAAATATTTTTACATACAATTTTATCACATACAAAAAATATTTATAGCAGTTCTTTTTGTGGAGTCAAAAAACTGGAAACTAAGAGGATATTCAACAACCAAGGAATGACTGAATATAATTATGATAGAATACTACTCTGCTTTATGAAATGAGTAAATGCAAAGAAAGACTTATGAGTGAACAGAAACTGAACAATTTATACTATCACATAGTATTATAAAAATAAACAGTTTTAAGTATTTTTATAAACTAACAAAAGAATGAAATGAATAGAACCAGGAGAAGAATTTGTTTGACACACAACTATAAAAGCAATAGGAACTACAATCAATAAACTGATCATTTATGATATGATTCTCGAAGACTGCTGATGAAATACTCTATCCATTATAGATAGGTGATGAATTTTAGGTGCAGAAAGATGTGTGTTTGTTGGAGGGGTTAGATGGGGTGGGTAGAGGGTAATGTGGGAAACCACTAAGAGAATTTATTCTGCTTGACTATACATATTGTTCACAAAAAAATATAGAGAGTAAAAGATAAAGGAGAAAAGAAGAAAACAGATTTTTAAAATTTCTGAAAAACAGATGGAATGTTTGAGAAATGTTACAAAACTTTCATATCAAATCAGTATATTATTAGTTTTATTTTGCTATAAGACACAAAGCAGGAATAATCTGTAATGCTTGTTTGCTATGTAAAAAAAAGACATCAATAAAACCACAACTGTAAAAATTAAAAAAGATAGCTTTGAAAGTAGTACAATGAATTTATTATATTTCCAAAAGCTACACATAATAGAGAACTGAAGCTTCAAGTAAAATCATTTTTCTTTTATTATAATTTACATACCCATTTAATGAGTTTAAAATAGAAATAAATAAAAGAGTGAACCAAAACAACTCTAAGAGACTATACCATTCATGGTAGTTTAAAAAATGGGGAAATTCATTGTTGTAGAGGTTGTTGATGGAATGAAGACTTGGTTCAACCATTCTCAAAAAGAATTTGGAATTATGGCAGAAAAAGTACTAAACTGTTCCTTGAAACTAAACTGAGCTAGAAATGCCACTACTGAAAATTGCTAGAAACTGTTCTAACAGTTGTACTCTGTTAGGTTCAGGTTCAATGCTGGGATGAAATGAGAAACTCACAAAATAATGGAGAGTTAACAAAAGAGGGTTCACAAGCTGAGGCACAGCAAAGATATAGTGATTCCCTGTGTTCTGTAGACTGTTCCCTTTCTCCATTTGGAAATGTGTTTGGTCAGCAGGGCAAGGTGAGGTGACTCATGATTTTCCAACATCCACCAAGTGTAAAGGGACTGAAAGAGAGAGGCACCTTTTATGTCCCCAGGTAACCAGGAAAACATGTCAACACAGGTAGAGACTACCTGGAAACTGTGTAAGGAAAGTATAACTTGAACCTTCCCCCTTCCTCCCCTGGTCAATCAAGTATTATCTTCACCTCCTTTTAGGGAAAATTTAGCAAGGAGGGAGAAACCCTGGTCCTAACAAAGGAGAATATCCTAATAGGTAAAAATGGATAAAAATTTCACTAGCAGCATTATTTATGGAACTAAAAGTTGGAAATAACATTATTGGGAAATTAATGAAAAAATATAGCATAAAAGTGTAATGCTTTATTATTGTACCATTAAAGAATGTGAAATAGGAAAAATTCAAAGAAATACTAGGAGACTTGTGAAATTACAATGAGGAATGCACGACCAAAAGAACATTCAAAGTGGCTGCCACAATGTAACACAAAAGCAACATTATTCTAATACTTCAAAGTAAGGAATTTCAATGTAGGTACTTCTTATAATGACACAGATTGTAATCCAGTCATTCTATGGCACTTTTGTCTACATATTCTAAAAAAAATTAGTTAAAGAAAGTCCATTTATTTAACTGGGAGATTCTTTTCATTTTCCTGTGACTTTAAGGATACTACTGGAGCACATGAGTTGTCCCCAAGTTATCCTTCAATCTCTGTGACCAGGTCATAATCTCTTTCAACACTAAATTAATACTAAAAGGCAACAAAATTGTATTAAAATATAAAGACAATGTTAGTACCATACTCCCAAAACTAAAGGATACATCCCTTTTAACTATTAATAATACTTTAAACTGTTTTTTTCTGGGAATTTGGTTTTTAAAAACATTTGTTCTGGTATATGATGGGAAATATATCAAAATGTGCTAATATATTTCTTTTTAAAAATGTAAGGAATCTGAAAATATATGTACATACATATACATACATACACACACACACACACACACACACACACACATATATATATATATATAAAAGAAGATGTAATTTTATGAACAGCATTGCCTCACAAAACAAACAAAAAAAAAAGCACATAAAAAGCCAAATCATCCTGGAAGCTTTTCCAAATTAAACCACTAAGGTCACAAAAACCTGTGAAATAAATGAACTCTGCCAGTGTGTCAAAAAAGTGAATCTCATGGTATATGGAATCATTTCATCTGCCCTCTAACATATCTCAGTCCCTATTATGTATATAATAAGGCAATAGTACTCAAGAAAGTAAAATTGGAAAGAGTGGCTGTACCCAATCAAATAAACTTGTAGAAATCCATGCTAGAACTCACAACTGAGGTCTTCAAATGACAAATGAATGGTTGCTTGTTGAAGATGTTACATAGTAGAACTTCAATTAGATAAGGGTTGGATTAAACAGCTCTGAGATTCTTTCTAATTTGAGATTTTGTGAGAATTTTAGAAACACTTAAGAACCCATTTTCAAAGTCTCTTATGGAAGGGATATTAAAGAATATAAAACATCAAGGATAGTATTGCTAAAAATAGGCAACTAATAAGTTGACATCATTGACCTTTAAGCTAATTTTTTTATCTTCATAAAATCTTTTTTCTTTTTTGTATTTAATATTTATTTATTCTCATTTTGTACAAATAATGTTTTTTATACATTAATAAAATATTTTTGTTTAAGAGTAAACTAAATACCCCCTCCCCCCCCAAAAAAATATAGACTTCACTTGAGCAATAAAGTAAAGGGGAGAGAAAAAAATTGAAATTAAAAAGGAAAAAAAATAATAGTAATAATTGTAGGTATGGCCAGGTGGTGCAATGGACAGAGCACCAGCCCTGGAACCAGGAGCACCTGAGCCCATATCTGGCCCCATATACCCAACAATCACCCAGCTGTGTGACATGCAAGCCACCCCAACCCCACTGACCTGCAAAAACCAAAAAAAAAAAAGAAAAAAAACCCCAAATATAATAAAATAGTAATAATAGTAGGGGTGGCTAGGTGGCAGACAGAGCATTGGCCCTTGGGTCAGGAGCACCCAAGTCCAAATCTGGCCTCAGACACCCAATGATCACCCTGCTATGCAGCCCCAGGCAGGCCACCCAGCCTCATTTGTTCTGCATCCACCCAAAATAATAATAATAATAATAATAATAATAATAATAATAATAATAATGAAAAAATGTGCTTCAGTCTTTGTTTCAACACCAACAACTCTGTCGTGGGTGGATCACATTCTTTATGATAAGTCTATCGCCAAAGTTACTTCCATATTTATTCACCATTGCCATTGCTGATTGCAACTCCCTCCTTTTCTATTTCTCCACTACCATGTACTATTATTTTCTCTCTCTCCTTTCACTCTGACTATGCTGTAGGGTAGCTGAGTTGCACAGCAGACAGATCCCTGGTCCTGCGGCCAAGAGGCTCCGAGCCCCCATACCACCCCTTAGGCCCAGCATCCACCTGGCCCTATGGTCCCAGACAGGCCATCCACTCCCAGCCCCTTGGAAGAAGTAAAAAAGAAAATGTGTTATTATCTGACCACTCTCCCCCCATAGTCCATCCTCTCCTCCATCACTCACATCCCCCCCCTTCCCCCTGTCACCCCCCCTCTCCTTCTTACTCCAGATGCCTATACCCCATTGAGTATATATGCTGTTTCCTCTCCTAGCCACCTCTGATGAGAGCAAAGATTCCTTCATTCCCCCTTGCCTTCCCCCCCCTTCCATATCATTGCATTAGCTCATTGTAATAAAGAAAAATCTTATTATATGAAATATCTTGGCCTACTCCCCCTCTCTTTTTTTCTTTCTCCCATTACATTTCCATTTTTTCTATTGACTCCATTTTTACACCATATTTTATCTTCAAATTCAGCTTTCTCCTGTGCTTCAAATATAAAAGCTCCTTCTACCTGCTCTATTAACTGGGAAGGTTCATATGAGTATTATCAGTGTCATTTTTCTATCCAAGAATACATGCAGTTAATCATCATTAAGTCCCTCATATTTTCCCCTTCTCCTCCACTCTCTATGCTTCACCTGAGTCCTGTATTTGAAGATCAAACCTTCTGTTCAGCTCTGGCCATTCCAACAGGAACATTTGAAATTCCCCTGGTTCATTGAAAGTCCATCTTTTTCCCTGGAAGAGGACATTCAGTTTGGCTGGGTAGTTGATTCTTGGTTGCATTCTAAACTCTTTTGCTTTCTGGTATATTATATTCCAAGCCCTACTAGCTTTTAATGTAGTTGCTGCTAAGTCCTGTGTGATCCTGATTGCAGCTCCACGATATTTGAATTGTGTCCTTCTGGCTGCTTGTAATATTTTCTCTTTGATTTGGGAGTTCTGGAACTTGGCTATAATATTCCTAGGGGTTGGTTTTTTGGGATCTCTTTCTTGGGGGGGGGGTGGATTCTCTCCATTTCTATTTTGCCCTCCACTTCTAGGATATCAGGGCAATTTTCCTGTAGTAATTCTTTGAAAATGATGTCAAGGCTCTTTTCTTGATCATGACTTTCAGGTATTCCAATAAGTTTTAAATTATCTTTCCTAAATCTGTTTTCCATGTCAGTTGTTTTTTCAATGAGATGTTTCACTTTTCTTCTAATTTTTCATTTTTTTTGGTTTTGAAGTATTGATTCCTGATTTCTCATAAACTCATCAATCTCCCTGAGTTCTATTCTTTGTCTGAAAGATTTGTTTTCCTCAGAGTTTTCTTATCTCTTTTTCCATCTGGCCAATTTTGCTTTTTTTCTTTTGCAAGGCAAACGGGGTTAAGTGGCTTGCCCAAGGCCACACAGCTAGGTAATTATTAAGTGTCTGAGACCCAGTTTTGCTTTTTAAAGCATTCTCCTCAATAACTTTTTTGAACTGTTTTATCCATTTGACTTAAGCTGGTTTTTAGCATGCTATTTTCTTCAGCATTTTTTTGGATTTCCTTGACTATGCTGCTGACTTCATTTTCTTGTTTTTCCTGCATCTCTCTCATTTCTTTTCCCAGTTTTTCTTCTAACTCCCTCATTTGATTTTCAAAGTCTTTTTTGAGCTCTGTCATAGCCTGAGCCCAATTTCTGGGGTTTTTTTTGGAGTCTTTAGATGCAGGAGCTTGTGCTTCCTCATCTTCAGACTGAGTGTTTTGATCCTTCTTGGGCTCATATGCAAAATATTTCTCAATGGTGTTCCTCTTGTTTCTCTGCTTGCTCATATTCCCAGCCTAAGCCTGTTTTGGGGGTACTTCCTGAGCTCTGGGGACACTCCCAGGATCTCAGTGTGTGAGGCTCTGTCCTCCCTCCTGGTATGTGAATGACCATATGCGCCCCCCTCTGCCACAGGGCTGAAGTGGGGGGGGGCTGCTGTTCTATTGGGGGGGCCTAGACTGCGATCAGGATCTGAATGTGGTCAGATTCCCCAGAGTCCTGTTCCAGGGGCAGAGGACAGAGTTTTGCAGTCTCTCTTCACTCCCCTCCCTAGGTTCAATGGGCTCATGCCCTGGGGGCTCCTGCTTACTGGCTCTGCCTGCTTATGTTTCCTGGAACTGGGCTTTGGTGGCCAAGCTGTTTGCTGTGTGCCCTGAGGGCTGGGCTTCACATGCTCACTGTGGCAGAGGTCCCCCGCCCTGTTCCCCCAATTTGTGCCCAGTGCTCCCTGGGGCATAGCTCAGGAAACCCCCGCTGCTGCCACAGCTCCCAGTGCCCTGGGGCTGCCTCCGGGAGGCTGAAGTTCTTTCGCTCTGGCGGGCCACCCCTCCAACCCTGGGGAGCAGAGCCTTCCTGCTCTTTTCCAGGTTACCTTGAGTAGGAGAACTGCCTCACTGGGTCCCTCTGTGGGTTCTGTCTCTTGAAAATTTAATTAGAGTCCTTAGTTTATAGTTTTTATGAGAGAGCGCCTAGGAGAGTTCCTCTCTTGTCGCCATCTTGGCAATGCCTCCCTCATAAAATCTTTGGGAACAACCTGAACTGATGAAATTTTTGAGAAGGAAATAGGCTTTCAGCTAATTCTATATGGAAAATTATATATTCAGTCACACTATTGACAAATTTATGAAATACATAATTAAACTCTTTCTCAATGAATCTGATGTAATATTTATTTAACACTTTCTATGTGCAAGGCATTTTGGGAGACACTGAGGATACAAAGCAAAAAAAACCCCAAATTCCAAATTATTTCTGCCCTCAAGGGGCTTACATTCTACTAGAATAAAATATGTCCATGAGTAAGTAGCGCAAGTAAAATTGAAGGAGAGGTGTTAACAATTGGAAAATCAAGGAAGGTTGTCCAAAGGAAACAACATCCAAATTAAACTTAGAAAGAAGAGTTACTAAACAGATAAGTGGTACATTTCAGGAAGAGGGGATGGTTTGTGAAATGCACAGAGATGAGAGACAATATCAAGTTTGGTTAATAGAGAATTCTTTCAGTATCCTAGGTCTAGTAACTTCAAATGCTCTCTTACTAATTCTCTACTTATCTTATGAATTCTAATTATTCATTTTAGTTCTTTTGTGGGGGAGGGGTCAGACCAGTGCAAAAATCACTCCTCTTTGGTAGAAAAAAATTAAGAAATAAGTAGGTTTAAAATTCAGGGATATTCACGTTGTGATAGAAGTGGGATGTTTTCATGAAAAATTGGCACATAGAAATTATATGCACTGACAAAGCTCCCTCCAAAGCCCCGTTCAGGTGCTACCTCCTCCATGGAGACTGGCCCAACTGAGCTGAAAGGATCTTTCTGTCCTCCTATTTTCTTGTAGTACTTGTCTTGCTCTCTCCATTTGTCCTATATACATTCATCTAGTATTCCTCTTGTCTGTGTACAAATTAGATGATAAATTCTTTCCTATTAGGGAATGTGTTATTTTCATCTGTGTGCTCAGCACCCAGCCTTATATATATAGAAAGTATTTAAAACAGCCATATCAAAAATGAATTACTTCAAGGGAAGTTGGAAAAAATTAAACATTTCCTTTGGTGTCCAAGACCCTTTTTCTTTATAACAGGATGAATACACAAGGAACTCCTAAGGATAGAGTCCTAACAAAGAACCTTGAAAGAAGTTTAAAGATCTGGGAAAATATAACTTATTTCTGAAAAGAAAGATGAAAATCAGGGTAGAAGTGTATCATGTAAAACAAATGATTCAAAATTAAATAGTGGATACTACAAACTGCAGTTTATGAAAAATGAGAGCTGCACTTTGTTTATTATGGTCATCAAGGCCTTTCATAAGGTGGTGATGATGAGGCTATAAGTCAGTGACTTCCAGGAATACTCTAATTCCATTATAATTGCCTAGAGTAGCCTACTTTTATTCCAAAAAAAAAATTCAATTCAGTAAAATCCTGATTACACAACAGAATTTTGACAAGCTATCAAACTGAACTTTTAATGAGGATAAAGACAGCTAATATTTATGCAGTGTCTGCTATACACCAGGCATGGTGCTAGGCCCTTAACCCAAATTACCTCATTTTGATACTCACAAGAAGCCTGGGAGGTAGATGCTATCATCACCTCCATTTTATAGTTAAGGAAAATGAGGCACAGATCTCCCAAGTGACTAGTACAGGGTCATACAGTTTGTGTCAGAGGCTGAATTTGAACTCAGATCTTCCTGACTCCTGGCCTGGAGTTCAATAAAACAGCTACATAATATAGTCCAAAGAACACTTTTTTTAAATCAGAAGACCTTGGTTTTAGTGTTGATTTTTATTTTCATTTAATGTCAGTTAATTCCTCTGTGGTTATATAAAATGGAGACAATTATTCATTTCAAAGTTTGAAAAGTATTCTGATCATAATGACCTTCTAAGGTATTTATTCAAGAATTATTATTGCTATTTTATAAATGAGGAAAGTTACTTTTCTGCCATATAATGCCACAGAAGCAAGTCAATAATACTTTGCCCTATTTATGAATACTTCTGAAAAAAAAGCACTTTGTAAATGACAAAGCATTACATAAACATTTAAAAATAATAGAAAATTAACCTGAATATACTATAGGAACTTAGAAGCAAGAAGATAAAGTCAATTACTTCATAAAATATAAAAAAGACCTTTTGATTCATTTTCCAGGTAACAATCCTTTATATTTGATTCTCTTCCTTTTAGATGAAGCATTATAAAATGCTTTATAAATTTTAAAATAAATACAAATATCAGCTCTTGGTATTACCAGTATCATTGAATGCAATTCTATTCTGCTAAAATAAGTTCTTATCTACTACATAGGCATTTTTATTTAGCTTTATAAAACAGGACAGTTTTTTCCTTAGATTCAAACTCAGTAATGATAGAAATAGTAAAGTTTATAGTTTCAATGTTTTAAACTCTTATAATTTTTAAATGTCAAGATTTCCAGATACTGAACTCTTTAGTTTCTCAACAATTAATATTACCTGCTAACATATACTGTTTTAAGCAACTTCCTCCAAGAGTTGCTATATCAATTTTCAGATGTCTCTATTGAACCTGTCTTGTTCCATTGGGAAACTAAAAATCATTCAATTGAACAAGCATTCATTCCTGTGTGAAAGGCATTAATCTAGGTACTGAACATACTGAAACAGACAAAACAATCCTGGCTTTCAAGGAAATGAGGGGAAAGTGGGAGAGGTGCATATAACATCTACTTTGTCCAGTCATTTTTCAGTTGTGTCTAACTCTTCATGACCCCATTTAGAATTTTCTTGGGAAAGATACTAGTGTAGTCTGCCATTTCTTTCTCCAACTCATTTTGCAGATGAGGAAACTGAGGCAAACAGTGTTAATTGCCAAGGTCACACAGCTAGAAAGTATCTGAGACTAGATTTGAATTCAGGAAGACTCATCTTCCCGACTCCAGATCAGCACTTTTAACAGCCGAATAATCCAACTACCCAGGTACAAAGAATATACAAAGTGAAGAAGAAATTGGGTGTCAACTTGGCAGGGTAGATCAGGAGTCAGTCCCTTTTTATGAAATTATACTTGAGCAATAACTTAAGGAGCTGAAGATTCCAAATTCTGTTGCTGTGTATGAAGGTTTGGGGGGGAAAGTTAGGAGAGATGGCAGCAGGAGCAGAATCCATTAGATTTTGTAACAAAGTGACTTATAAAAATTTAAGAATTGCTGACCAATAGAGAACTTTTTTTGTCTCATTACTTTTTTCTTCCTCCACCTCTTTATAAAAATGGAAATGGACATGGAAACAATACATTGTTTCTGCATAATATATTAACAGGTGGAAAGGAAAAGGAAGGTTTTTTACTCATTTCCCTTTAGAATTCAAAAAAAAAAAGGTAGAGTCACCACATGCTGTTCCAACACAATACATAGCTTTGCTTTTGCCCAGGTTTATATGAAAGCAATTCACCCCCCCCTAAAAAAAGTTCCTGTTTCCATTTTTCCTATTTCAGTTTCAGCCTTCTCCGGAAGAGATCATAATTTCCCTTGGGAGGCTAGCCTCAGAATTTGAGAAACAATGCTCTAGAGAACAAGAACAAGCAAAAATGGACACAATGGAAAACCAGCAGCCATTTGTTTTTTTTAACTTAGATAATTAGCCTGTGCAAAATAGCCTTTAAAAGCCAAACCGTACATCAGCAACACATATTAATTCTTTGTAATACAAAATTGGGAGATTAATATCAAGGTGGAAGATTTAATGCTTGTTTCCCACCCACAGAATTGCTACAAGGAATAGGCCTAAATGATATTCCACCTTTTTGTTCTAATGATTTTTATGACTTTAAGTGACTATGGTGCTAACCTGGAGTCAGAAAGACCTGTTAAATCCTGCCTTTAATACTTAATAGCTGTGTGACCCTAGGCAAATCATTTTATTTTGTTAGTTTCTTCATCTGTTGAAAGAAGGTCTCCTTCCAGCTATAAATCTATGATCCTTATTTAGCTGTTAGGAATTCAATAGTGACTTGGAGGTGTAAAATCTAGCTGTTTATATATACATATATATATATAATATATATGTACATTTATATATATATAAAATTATATTTTCATTAAAATAACACAGACAAGGATAATATGGCACTAAAGGTTAGTAACATTACTGGGCTCTTTGTCCTATCTCAACTGAGAGAAAAGTGCTAGTATTTGAACAAAGAATTATCTGACTTGAGGCTAACAATGGACTAAATAATGTCCTCTCATCATCCCAAATACTTAAAAGCTAGTCAATAAGGGCTCTGAACAGTTTGGCAACCACATTTAGGGTTAGAATGGGAGTGAAGAGGAAGAACATAACACTAAACTGTAGTTCATTAGAACTAAAACAGGGAGATGCCTACATCCTAGATGTCAATCATTTGACATAGAAAAAGGGCATGGGCAAGAATGATTAGGAACAATGTTCTCAACTAAACTATTGAGACCTAGTATCTTTTTCTTAATAATACTGAAATTCTATTTATGTAGACTCTTATAGAAGGTGAGAGAGGAACAGGCAATAATCATTATAAACAAACTTACCTTTTGAGCCAAGGTTGCAGCCAGAAGATTTAATAGTTGGCAAAGACTTGTATCAACACACTCAATTTGAAACTATAATAATACTCCCTGCTCATCTGATAGAGTCAAGAGAGATAAAATGACATGGACACCATATAATAAGGTCTGGGAATGCTGGGTGATGGAAAGTGTTCCCATAAAAGACTTATAATTCTTAGACAATTTTGAAATTCTCTTCCATTCTAAATAGCCTTCTAAACACTTCAAAAAGCCATGGTTTCATAACAATGAGTACTACCTCCATTATTGCAGACTCTAATCCCTGCTGTAGTCAAATTTCATCACCTTGCAGGGAACATGGTGATGAACCTAAACAAACCCAATTATGTGCTGTCTTTCAAACAGCACATAATTTATCAGTGAGTCATATTTGAAATCCTTCTAGTTTAGATAGAACCTAACAGAACTTGGATTCTTCTGGAAAAGGTTAAAAAAAAAACCAAAACAGGGGAACCTCCATCCTACAGTACAAGGGGAAAGTATGAAAGTGGATAGGGGTGAAATATTTATTTAAAAAATTTTAAACAGAACAGGATTTTAAAACAGAATTTGAAAGTACAACAGGAGGGGTGGCTAGGTGGCGCAGTGGCTAAAGCACTGGCCCTGGAGTCAGGAGTACCTGGGTTCAAATCCGGTCTCAGACACTTAATAATTACCTAGCTGTGTGGCCTTGGGCAAGCCACTTAACCCCATTTGCCTTGCAAAAAAAAAAAAAAGAAAAAAGAAAAGAAAGTACAACAGGAAGGAACAGGACAGGATTTTAAAAAAATTAACAAGGACAAATAAACTAAATTGAAAAGATAAAGTGTAATAAGGAGATATGCAATGTCCTACACTTAAGTATTTTAAAAATCAACTATATAAATACAGAATGGTAGGCATGGCTAGATAACAACTAAATTTTTTAATAACAATTAAAACCTTCCAACCTGCAGTAAGTTGAATCATGAGGCAACAAGTTCCCCATCCCTAGTGTTTAAAAAGAGGTTTGGTGATCATATGTTGGCAATTTTGTATACAAGTGCAAGATTAGACAAGATAATATCTCTAACAGGCCTTTCACCTTTAAAAGTCTATAATTCTAAATATTCCCTGCTTTGTCTCCAGGTGGTCATGCCAAAACTTGCCTTAGTAAATTCCATATAAAACTCTTCTGGGTACAAAAATCTAATGGGAAATGATTTTTTAAAAAAGTATAAACTGAAGCAAACAAAATTAAAGTAACAAGGGCAAGTGGTATGCCTAACATACAAGGGAAGTCACAATATTGGGCAGAAAAGATGTACCCTTTCGATAGCCTCAAAATTTGCTAAGATTAAAAAAAATGACTAATGCTGATTATTTTTTTAAAGTAGCAAATGATTAAATAACATTTCACAAAGAAAGTTAACTGTTAGATATAGGTAAATGGTAAAACAAAGACTAGTTCCTATTACCTTACTATTGTAGCTATTTAGTAGCTTACATATCTTTTAAAATACATTTCTGGAAAAATGTCACATTTGTATATTATTTTATGTCACATGGCCAATTTGAGTATTCAAATTTACATTAAAGGAAAGAATGAATTGTTTGTATAGTGCAAAAAAGCTTAAAAAGGTTAGATAAAATATACAAGAGACTCTTAGAAAATAGGATATCAAAAATGCCTAGAGATACTTGAAGGTCTAGTTTTCATACAAAGAATAATTAAATATGATGCAATATAAGGATCATAGATGACGTAATTAAGAATGAAATCATTATTATTGAAGATGCCGTATTACTTTAAGAAGCTGAAATCTTTCATGTAATACAAATTCCATGCAATGCATGCACTAGTTAAAAACAAACTCTAGAGAGTAGATATGAATTTGTAGTACAGAAGCCTGAAAACTATTATTACGCAAATGAAGTTCAATATAGTATTTCAACTCATTTTTTTCCCTACAGAAAACAACCTTTCTTGTATTTTATTGCTTTCTTGATAAAAGTGATAAAAAATAGCACAGTCCCAATCAAAGTTTGATAAGCTTTCTAGATCTGGATAGTATGGCAAGAACCTGCTGCTACAGGTAACTCTTTATTTCCTCAATCTATCTACATTTGCATATCTCTAAATAAGAGGTTGGTAATAATGCGTGGCACCTAAGGCAACAGTTGTTACTACAACTCCCAAACCATAAGGTGTCTTCCCCTACCTACCCCCCCCACTTAAGAGTTAAGTTTGTTTTTTTTTCTTTTTTCCTAGATGGGCCTTATATTTTTCTTCTTCCTCTTGGCTCAATGGTTTAACTGTATTAGCAATATCTATACACATTGTTTAATCTAGAGTAAAAGAATTCCTAGAGAATCAAAGAACCCCTTTTTCCTTTCAGTTCTATCAGTTATTCATTCCCATTTCCCCAATGTCATATAAAGAATAGAGAATGGTGATTAGTGATAGATGGATAAATTGCACATGTATTATAAAGATATGTATTATATGCATATTTATTTTCTCAATCAGGAAAGGATTCATGTAGAAAAATGATATTTAATCAAGTCTGGAAAGAAATACATATCTAGGTTACAGACTCATCTAAACTTATTTCATAATTTAGTATTAAGTTTAGATTGAATTTTTATATTGTTCAAATTATCATTCAAATAAGTAGGGAAGTATATGTATACATGGATGCAAAAGACAACATAATGGATAGGGAATAAGCATCTGAATCAAGTTTAGGTTCAAATGCCTCCTTTAACTGCATTTTTGTTATGTGGCATATTTGTGATATTCAAATCATTTTTGATCTTAAAACACAGAGAAGGCCCTTACCTACACTGATAGAGGAAATCACCAGGAATACCCTCTGCTGAACAAATCAAAAGTTTGGTTAGAAAAAAGTATTATAAAAAAAGTATTATACAATGCATATATATGATCATAAGTATTTATTACATGTTTACTTTATGTTAGGTCTATGCTAAGCTTAGGCATACAAACACAAAAGTGAATCTATCCCTTTCTTCAAGGAGTTTATATTCTAATAGAAAAGCGAAATATAAGCGTAAAATAATATACAAAATAAGTATAGAAAAATATAAGAATAAAATAAATGCAAAAGGAGTAAGTAGGTGAATGGAGAATACACCTAAGCTCAAACTAGATGTGTGACCCCAGGCAAGTCATTTAATCTATTTGCCCCAGTTTCCTCAAAAGTAAAGTGGGGAATCATTCTAACAACTACTTTCCAAGATAAAATGAGAGAGAATATTTGTAAAAAAAAGTGCCTTTGCAGTGGGCCACACTGTACCTACAAGATAGTTTGTGAAGGGGTGCACTACCAGCTGAGGAGTTAGGATGGGATTCACACAGAAGGCAGCAATTGAGCTGCCTTGAAAGTCTTGAAAGAGACACTCATCTGCCTAGAGATTAAGAGTTAAATGTATGAGAATTTAGAACTTTTTCTTTATATTGTTTAAATTATTATCCAAACAAGAAGACTCGATTGACAGGTACATAGAACTGAGTACTTATAGTATCATGATTGGATAAAAAATGACTTTTTATGGAGTTAAAAAATTTTTGGTATAAAATTTGAAGATAATTAGATTCCATCAGAGAAGAGATATTTCACCACGTGACATTTCCAAACTGTTCACTGTTACAATTCTGTACAAGTATACTACCGTTTTTAAGTAAATCCTATGTCTGAAGTTTAAAAGTTTTTAATTTCTATTAAAGAAGAATTCTTAACTTTAAAAAAGGCACAGGATTCATTTAAATAAGCTAATTCCCATGTAAAAGTTAAACTATGCGGCATATACAAATTGAAAGTTACATCAATCTATTAAGTAAATAAATACCTCCACAAAATTTCAGTTCGAGAAAGAACAACAACTTACCTCCATTTCCAATGCGGCAATTGATTGATCATAATGTCCCATTAAATTAGGGAAAAATGTCATATTGTAGGCCATTTTCACACATTTGGGCACAGTAACTGGTTCACAGGTAAAGAAACTGTGACCTCTTATGAGAGGCAATGTTATCATACACATCACAAAATATCCGAAAGCTTCCATTGTCATCAAATTCCTGATTTCACCACATGGTCTGGAATGCTGTTATTTCGACCCTCTCGGGCAACATCGCCAAAAGTTTGCTCAAATCGCTCTTTTCCTTACTTTACCATCCTCTAGGGCGCTGTTTTACCGAAGTTGACTTCTTTATCGATAACTGTGAAACCAAACAACGACAAAATCATTCATTTTTGACACGATTTTCAATCCGGCTAGAAATGTCAACGTGCACTAAATTTAAAACTACTTCTACGCAACAACTTTCATTTCCAACGACCCGACTTTGAAGAAGGCGCATTGCTACTATCTTTGACAAAGAGTCATCGAACATCCTTGTCTTCTGGGGCGCACACACTCTGGAATTAGGCAGGCCAGTCTGGAGCAGGTAGGGATGGAGAGAGTGCGCTGGTGCTATCGCGGAAGAGCTGCGGCAGGGTAATGGCTCGGAAGTCAGCCAGTGCGCCTCCCGCATTTATTAATAAAAGTTAGGACCGAGGTCCGCACAGTTCCCAGAAAGGGCCGGGAAGGAGGGCTGGTCCTGCCAGGGGCCGCGGGGCCTCTCTCAGCATTAGGGAGGCAGTTTTCTTCTGGTTGAACCACTCACTAGAATTCCGGGCTTCCTTTGGAGAGGCCGCCGCCTCCCGCGCGGGACAACAAGGTGGGCACCTGGTGGGCGGGGGCGCTCATTCAGCTCCCAGCTCTGCCAGCTCCAGGGGGGACCAGGCTCATTTCTATCAGGGGGGCACTGCCCTGGGTGACCCGCCGGCTGCCCCCGGGGAAGGAGGGGAGTCCTCGCTCCCACCTGGCAGGAGGGAGGTGGGGCGCGCCCCGGGCCCAGGCCGCCCCCCCGGCCCCCTCCCACACCGCGCAGGGCGAGGCGGCCCCCGGTTTCGGGAGACTCTGGGCCGCCGGGCCCAGGCTCCCCCGGAGCAGCCCCGCCCCCGCCCCCCCGCAGGCTCCGCCGTTACCCGGACAACCGCCCCCCCCCCCCCGCCCCGCCGCCCGGGAAGGCCAGGCCGGACTCCGGGGGACGCCCGGGCCGGGCCGCGACGGCGCCTCCTTACCCGGGGCCCTCCTGCGCGGCCGCAGCGCCGCCGCCGCCGCCTGCCCTCGGGTCCCCGCGGCGGGAGCAAATGACTGCGGCTCCTGGCCGGAATCCCGGAGCGCGGGGCGCGAGAGCTGGGGAATCCCGCGAGACCGAGTCGGGGCCGGGCGAGCCGGAACAGGTCCGGGCTCGCGGCTCCGGGGCCGGAGGGGAAGCCCGGCCCGGCCCGGCCCGGCCCGCTCCCGGGGAGACCCACGCCCCGGGGACACGCGCGGCGGCGGAGTGCCGGGCGCGGGGGAGAGGCGCGCCCTCTTCCCACCTGTTCTCGAAAGAGTGGGCCGACTCCAGCGGCGGCGGGCCCCGGGCCTGCCGAGGCGCCAGCCCGGAGCGGCCTTGGAGCGTCTTCCCGGGCCGGGCCGGGGCTGGCCTGGGCCGGAGCTGCCCCTTGGGCCCAGGACACGAGCAGGGCCACGGAGGCGCCAGACCGGACTGCCTTTGCGTCGCGGATGCACTTCTCAAGTTCAATGTGTCAAATCTAAACTAATTCAATTTCATGTATTAATTTATTAATAATAAAATTATTAAATTGATTCATTGAAATTTAATTTAAAATTTAAGCTAATTAAAAAGATTTAAAATAACAAACATTTTTACTTAATGACTTCTTTTATGAAGTGTGGTATCATGCCCTAATTTATCTTTTTTACAAACTTCAATCTTCCTAAACAGAGTTTTATTTTTTTTTTTACGTTTTTGCAAGGCAAATGGGGTTAAGTGGCTTGCCCAAGGCCACACAGCTAGGTAATTATTAAGTGTCTGAGACCGGATTTGAACCCAGGTACTCCTGACTCCAGGGCCGGTGCTTTTATCCACTGCGCCACCTAGCCGCCCCCAGAGTTTTCTTAATAGGGGGGGTTCACCTGTATAGAAGTATACCAGCAATTAAAGAATTCGGCTTCTCAGAATTGCTTCCCGAATCCATCTTGAAACGTATACAAGAAGTTTTCATTCACTCACTTAGCATCTGGCATAACATAGATTTATATAGATATAGATAGGTGTGTGTGTGTGTGTGTGTGTGTGTGTGGAGAGAGAGAGAGGGAGAGAGAGAAATATATAGCCATATGTCTCCATCTATATAGGTATGTATATGCATTTTTACATGTGTGTGTGTGTGTGTGTATAAACATACATACATTTCGGATTTTACACTAGTGGAAACTTTTAAGACCACAGTCAGACTCTAATAAAAGAAGTCATTTCATGTCCAACTTTAGCACTGTAAGAACTCAGTACAATATACTTGTCAAACAAGTTTCAAGCTTATTCCAATAATAATTTAAACAATATAAACCTAATTCAACCCAAGTTAAACAGTATGAGATATTTAGTTTCTCATGTTGATGGGCAGCTAAGCAGGTATTTTTCTGGTCCAGAGTAGGTCACTATCTACATACTGGCTCTTTGCCTCATACCAGTTGTTTGAACTGAAGCAATTCATTTAACTTCTTTGGGTATTATTTACTTCATATTCTTTTTTAAAGAAAGATTTTATTTGAGTTTTACAATTTTCTCCCCATTCTTGCTTCCCACCCCCCACAGAAGGCATTCTGTTAGTCTTTACATTGGTTCCAGGTTATACATTGATCTCAGTTCAATATGATGACAAAGAAACCATATCCTTCAGGAAGAAAAATAAAGTATGAGATAGTAAAATTACAAAACAAGATAATACTTTTCATATTCCAAAGAAGAGTTTGAACGAAGTGATCTCTAAAGTTCCTTCCAGATCGAAATCTCTTGAAGCTTTCTGATGCCTCAAATGTTTCTAGTCCAATTCATACTTGATAATTTCCTTTTAAACACCCAAAAGAAGTAGCTGTAAGCCTTTTCCAGGAAGGGGCAATTTTCTATATCCCAAGAAAGACATCACATGCCCTCAGTTGTAAGAATGTTGATTCCTATATCAAGTCAAAATCTGACTCCTTGCAATTTTACACATGGTCTAAGGAATAACTGGTTACCTCTCTTAAGTTTATGATGAGATAGTATCACTGAATCAATATCATTACTTCACTTTTAACATCAGACTGACCCAGGGGGGAAAAAACACTACACTTCAGAAGGGCAACCACAGTAAATTTCCAAGGGTCTTGAAGTTTAGAAACTGTGAGATGAGTGCAAAGTGACAGAAAAATCATAGAACTGATTTGCGTGGGCAGCTTAAGCTATTCAACTATAGAAATTCAGAACTAATAATAATAGACTGTGTTTATATGTATATGTATGGAACTTTATATGTTTATATGGAATTTTATCTTCATAATACAAAGCTTCCAACCTCATCATTCAAAGTTACCAATGATCTCTTAAATATAAAATTCAATGATCTTTTCTCAATGCTCATTCTTTTTGACCTCTCTGCTGCCTTTGGCACTGCTGATCAAGCTCTCCTCTTTTTTTTTTTTAGGTTTTTGTAAGGCATATGGGGTTAAGTGGCTTGCTCAAAGCCACACAGCTAGGTAATTATTAAGTATCTGAGACCGGATTTGAACCCGGGTACTCCTGACTCCAGGGCGGGTGCTTTATCCACTGTGCCACCTAGCCACCCCCAAGCTCTCCTCCTTGATGCTCTCTTCTCTCTAGATTTTCTTGACACTCTTCTCTCTACCCAACTGCTCCTGTTCGGTCTTCTTTGCAGGATCTCCTATCTCCAACTGCCTACCAGTCCTGGTAGAATGTCCTATAGAAATCTTAAACTCCACATGTCCAAAACAGAACTCATCTCTACTCCTTAACCCTTTTGCAGCTCAGGTGTCATTCTTGATTCTTCACTCTCTTTTACCCTCATCCCACATATCCAAGCTGTTGCCAAGGTCCATTTAATTTTACTTTGTAACATTTTTCACCTGGGCACACCTTCTGTCCAATTCTGCCCCTACTGCAGTGCAGGTGCTCATCACCTCATTCCCGGATTATTGCAATAGCCTACTTCTAAGTCTGATCGACATCAGTCTTTTTCCACTCCAGTCCATCCTCCATTCAGCTGCTAAAATGATTTTCCTAAAGCACAGGTCTGACCATAAACTCAGTGTCTCTACTCCCTGTCCCCTCTAGGCTCAAATATAGAATCCTCTGTTTGGCATTCAAAGCCCTTCATAGTGTGACCCTTTCCCACTTTTCCAGTCTTCTTGCACCTTATGCCCACTTCAGTCTTCCATCTAGTAACACTGGTGTCTCTTTGTTCTTTGAACAATGCACTCTATCTTCTGACTCCTAGCTCTCTCACTGCCCTCCCTTATAAATGGACTGTTTTTCCTCCTCTCTTGGTCTACTAGCTTTCTTCAAGTTCCAGCTAAATCCTTTCTACAGGAAGCCTTTCCCAAATCTCTCTTAATTCTAGTACCTTCCTTTGATTATTTCCTATTTATCCTATATTTTGTGCATTTATACCTAATAATTGGCAGGTTGTTTCCCCATTACATTACAAACTGTTCTAGGGCTTTTCTTTGTATCCCTAGAACTTAGTAGCCTTGGCCACAATAGGCACTTCTTAAATATTTATTGATTGATGATAGCCCTGGGAGGTAGGTGTTATTGTTATCCTCATTCTACAGATGAAGAAATGGAGGCACATAGAAATTAAGTGACTTGCCCAGGGTCACACATGTAGTAATTGTCTGAAGCTGTATATAGACTCAGGTTTTCCTGACTCCGGATCCAGTATTCTATCCATTATGTCAGCCAACTGCCCACATTAAATGTTTTTCAAGAAAATTTTACACTTTTTTGGCATTTTGTCTTCATCATTAGAATGTTTTTTTTTACTCTCTTTGTACCCCAGTGCTTGGCACAATGTTTTTTGGTACATACCACTTGTCAACTGAGTGATTAAACTTGCAGATAAAGAAATATTGAAACTCACTATATTTTTTCCCACAGTGCCACTTCATTAGATCAATAAGTACTTCTTCACTGAACTCATTAAAACCCATTCATATTTTATCCAATTTAATTCTTGCCCACATCTATCCTTATTTTCTATACATGTGAAAGCCCTTCCACTAGTTCCCTTTAATATTTTATGCAAACTATTGTAGCTTTTGAGCTATCCATCTGTTCTTTATTCTTGATATATAATCAACCTACATCCTTGTCTATTCATATGTGACCTTGATGATGCTTTGTATGTCACTTCTCACACATCATCATTAGTAATATGCTGCAGCATGTTAAGACCCCTTCAGTTGGAATTTGAAGGTCACCCGCTAATTTCATTCTTCCATGATTCACAGCCATAAGTTTTGTCAGGAGAGTATTGGTGTTTTAAAAAAAGTGCTTTTACAATAGCAAGCCATTTGGAATCATTGAATTTCCCATATGTATAATTTCCCATATGTGATCCTGGAAGATTTCTTTCTTCAATTCTGAACCCAGCTTTTAGAATGCATGTCTTAGGTTTTGAAATTAATGAACTAAATCCCTAAACATTTCACCCAGTAACTTTCTGCTGAATCTGAGGTCCTGAACATTTTCTGTGAAATTTCAGAAATCCTGTTCTTAAATTTAAAGTATACAGTTATCTTTAATTATTGGAAGAAAGTTGATTTATTTTAAAATGTATATTTGTACTTAAATGTGACAAGTTGATTTATTTAAATTACAAGTTGATTTCTTAAATATATAAATGTATGTAATTTTACATGTATTAAATAGATACATATATAAAAGGACATAAATGTTAAAAATGTACTCTCCCTTCCAGTCAAATTATTCTGATTGCTAGCTCTTCACCTTTTAAAAAACAAAACAAAACAAAACATTATGTTTCTTGACTTCTGTCCTTTATATAAGTAATTTTCCATATTTGGAACATACTTCCTCCTCTGCATTCATATTTTACCTCTGACACTATCTCTATAACATTGGGAAAATCACTTAACCTCTTCAGTTTCAATTTCCTCAACTTTAAAATAAGGGAGATTAGATGGCCTCTCAGGTCCCTCCCAAGTCTAGTGCTATTATCTTTTGATCTGTGAGTAACTTGTTTCTCCCAAGTCAAATGCAAATTCTTTGAGGTTTAAAGCCACAGTTTTCTTGAATCCACAATGCTTAGAAAGGACTAAATAAATGTTTGTGGAATTGGATTGAATGGAATGCTAATGAACTGAAGCACCTTGAGGGTGAGGCTTTTTGGGGGGGGTCTTGCTATTTCTCCGAGCCTTTCACAAAGTATATTGGTGTTTGATATTTGTTCAATTGTTGAAATGTACATCCTATAGCAATAATATGGACTCACTGTCCCCCCATCCCCTCCAACCAGACCAGCTCTATCTCACCTCAGGGTTCCTCTGAGAAGTTAAGGTGTTATTCCTCTGATGCTATTGACTTGAGCCCATATTCCAATGAGTTCTCCTCAGGGATAACTGTAAATGATTATACTCCAAATTTCATCTAATCATGTAAACTTAGTTATCATTTTAAGAGAGATATTTACTGAAAAGGTGAAGAATAGGAATTATAAAAATTTCCTTAACTTTCAAACTCTTCTATGATTCTGAGCAAGTCACTAAACCCTGTTTGTCTCAGTTGCCTTATCTAGAAAATGCTTTGCAATAAGAAATGGCAAACCATTCCAGTATTTTTTTGCCAAGAAAATCCCAAATGGGGTCACAAAGAGTTGGAATGACTAAAATAACAACAACAAATCTTCCCAACACCTAGAGGTGTGCTGTATCCTATTTGTTCTGTATTTCTGTGGACTCAAACTAGAGTAGTTCCGACATAGCGTTTTTTTCTAGAAATTTCATTCATTGCATTAAACATAGCCAATAGATGAGTCACTATAGTTTCCTCTATCCTACCTCAATTTATGCTTCATCAAACAGATTGCTAAGAACTTTACTCCTCACCATCTTGCCTGACTACAGAAACTGGCAACCTCTCCCAATCTCTTGTGGCTTATTTTTTTCACTCCTTCCACTCCACTTTTAAAGTAAAAAGAAAAAGAACAGAGATGGAATCAACAACAGAACTATGCATTCATAGGTGGCCCTACAAGGGAAATAAAGTTCTAAGATTTCTTCCTTCCAAAGGTCTGCATCTGTTATTGCCTCCTCACTTGAACATAGACTGGCAGGAAAGAGGAAGAAACTTTCTTGGGTTGGTTAGTACCTTTTGAATGCATCCTCTTTATTGTGTAATGGGTTACATAATCTGAACTAGCTATATCTGGCTATACTTCAGATTAGGCAGTGGGGCCCTCCTACTACATGTCACTTTCCCTCTCTAGCAACAGGTTCCCCCATGCTCTCCTCTAGAAATTGCCAGCAAGTAAAATACATGCAGGATTCTAAGAATAGAAAACCTAATATTCAAGCTCTAGGAATGATTAGAATGTGTCCTTTTATAATCATTTTCTGGTTTATAGCTTTTATCCTACTATCTACTTACAACCCCATATAACTTCCCATTGCCCTTTGGGTTGCCACAACTTTGGCATCATAATCATCCTTGATTGTGACTTTTTTGAGCAACAGCAATATAGCAGGACAGCTGTTGCTAAAAAGGTGAATTCTTATTTCAGGAACAAGTTGGGCTATATGATTTTCCAAATGCAGGTCATTTCAATTCAAGAAATAGTTATTATAGTCCATCTATATATACATATATATATATATATGTGTATATATATATATATATATATAGTACTGAAGATACATAGAAAAAATTGCTGTTCCATTTTTCTTTAATTTTGGACCCAACTCATTATACATCTTCAGCACCTATCTAAAAATATATGTAATAATAAACTAACTCTATGGGCTGGCTGCCTATTCAACCATGGTTTCATATGCATTCCTTATTTTTTTTGGAACAAATTGTTAAACTGCCATTTTGAGTAGATACTTATTACAGTAAGATAATTACTCTATATTTTTAATTGATTCTCTTAACTCATTCTCCACAGTGACTATTCCAAACTTTCTCATCTCCTTAAGCTTTCCATATCAATTCCTTTTCTGACAACAGAAGACATTGCCTCAAATTTTACTGCTACTATTGCCACTACCATTTCCACTACCAAGGAAAACTAGTACCTCTGGTGGGAGGGCTTCCAAGCTCATTACAGGACTGCTTTCCACCTTTGGTGTCTACCTAAGCCACCTAACTCTCACCTGCGACTCCTAGAAGATATAGCATGCACAGTGGCCTTATCCAGTAAATCGTTTTGGAAGATGGATTAAACCAGGGTAACCAAGGGAGTCTCAAACTCATCTGTGAGTGGGGGGATAAGGTATCTATTCCAAGCATGTGAAGTCTTCCACTGGTGGAATGGGTGGATGAGAACACTTTGTTCCAACTGCTATGAAGGAAGCTGAAGCAGGCATTGTGGAGCACTTAGAGCTTTGTAGACATCAAAGATGCCAAGGTCCATTGCATCTAGAGCTATCACCAGTTGTCTTGACTCCATCTTGCCACTAGACTAAATGGAAGAGAGAGTGAGGCCATCAACTTTTTGCAACTGTGCCTCACTTAAATCCAATTTATGCATGAATCAAAAGACATCACCCATACCACCTTGCCATCCCTATCTCAAAGTCCTGGGGCAAGTGACAAAGCAGCAGGTGTGGGTACACTGGGAGCTGTAGTCTTAATGTTAGGTGGACCAAGCCATAGAGATATTTCTCAGCTGAAAGCACTGGTGGGATTCGGCAGCCCTCTGGGTGTCTGAACAGCCCTTTTAAGGATTGTATTGCTCACCTGCCAGTGTGAGGAAGGGGCTAGAAAAGGTGCCCTAAAAATTGTTTGCTTTCCCACCTTACAATTGAAACCCAAAAAGATGTAAAAAAACTTCTTCAAAGACTACTCACCATCAGTGCATGGAATGTGCACACACTCATAGACAACACAATTTCCAATAGATTTGAAAGACAAACAACTCTTGTTGCAAGAGAATTCAGCAGGTATCATATCCAAGTAGCAGCCCTGAGTGAAACAAGGCTGACAAATGTAGGCTGACTTATTGAAGTTGGAGCTGGTTACATGTTTTTTTGGAGTGGCCACAGGGAAGAGGAGCACCTTTGAAGCTGGAGTAGGTTTTGCAATCAAAACTAATCTAGTCAACAAGCTTATCCTACCAAAAGGAATGACCCACAGTCTCATGACAATGAGATTGTCACTTGCAAGAAAATGACATGCCCCCATCATCAGTGTTTATGCTCCCACCATGATGCACCCTGATGAAGTCAAAGAAAAATTTTATGAGGACCTGGAGACCCTTATCATCAAAGTATCAAAAGAGAACAAGCTTAAAATTCAGATGACTTTAATGCTACAGTAGACTCAGACTACCAGACATGGTAGGGAGTCCTTGGGAAGAATGGAGTTGAAACAGCAACATCAATGGTCACTTACTGTGTATCTCATGACCACTCATCTCAAAAAACATCTTCCATTTACCCAAAGGCAATAAAACTTCCTGGATGCACCTTTACAGCAAACATTGCCATCTAATAGGCTTTGTGATTGTAAGAAGAAGAGATAGACAAGATATGAGAGTGACAAAGACAATGTGTGGTACAGAGTGCTGAACTGATCACAGATTCATACTTTCCAAGCTAAGTATTCACATTCAAACATAAACAGCAGTCCCCTGGCAAAATGTCTACTAGAAGAATTAGTGTCAAGAGATTAGAATCTCTCTGAGCAGGAACAGTTTGTTGCTAACTTGGAGGAAAAGTTGAGCCAACAGTGGAGCAGAGAAAGAGTGGGCAACTTTCAGAGATGTGGTGTACAGCACTGAGTTTACTCATCTAGGTCAGAATCGAAAACATCAAGCCTGGTTTGTTGAAAATGATGGGGAAATACAGAAGCTGCTAAATGAAAAACCAAGAACTCCACAGAGTTTACCAGCAGGATAATTCATTCAATTCCAAGAAGGCAACATTTAATTTCATCTAAAGTATAAAAGAAGCTTAGAAAGATGCAGGACTCTACTCAGTAAGAAGGCAGATGAAATGCAGTTTCATGCAGAGAGTAACAATCCAAAGTGTTTTTAGGATGCCCTGAAGGATATTTATGGGCCAGTGACATACTCAACTTCTCAACTCAGTTATGATGGAGCCACATTGATTAAAGATAGGAATGTGTTCCTAGAGAGATGGGCTGAATACTTTATAGTACTCTTAACAGACTGTCACCAATCAATGCAGAATCCATTGACTGTTTACCTCAATTTGGAGTCAATCCATCACTAGCTGAAGTTCCAACTGAAGAAGTTTTGGGAGCCATTAGTCTCCTTTTATGTGACAAAGTACCTGGTGTTGATTTTATATTCTAGCTGAGATTTACAATGTGATGGATCCTTGCCCATTCAAAAACTGACTGAAATTTTTCAGGTTATATGGCATGAAGAGATTATTCAAGAATTCAAGGATGCCCCCATCTCTATAAAGGTAAAGGGAATAGATTGTCCTGCGACAATCACAGGAATATTTCTCTTTTAGTCATTGCTGCTAAGTTTCTTGCCAGAGTTCTTCTCAATAGGTTGATCCTTCACCTGGAAGATAGTCACCTATCTGCGGACCAGTGTGGCTTCAGAAAGGATTGAGGTATTTGTTGCCCAAATACCAGGAGCTGTGAACTGAGGTCTGTCTACAACATTCGTAGATCTGACCAAGACCTTTGATATTGTCTGTCATGAGGGTTTATGGAAAATTATGTCAAAATTTGGCTACCCAGAGAAATTCATCAGTATTGTACTTCAATTTCATGACTGTGTGCTTGCCCATGTTCTGAATAGTGGATGATGTTCTCAAGATTGCCCAGTCACCAGTGGAGAGAAGGAAGGATATGTCCTTGATCCCATGCTTTCTAGCATGATGTTTTCAGTCATGCTGTCAAATGTCTTCACTGGGGATGAGATCTGCTTTAAAGTTAGATACACACTGATGGTAAATTCTTCAATTTTGAAAAGGCTACAAGCCAAGACCAAAGTGAAGGGAATATTGGTACATGATCTCTTTGCAGATGATTATGCACTCAATACAGTCTCTGAAGCTGAGATGCAACAAAGTGTGGATAGATTCTCTCCTGTTTGTGCTAATTTTGGTCTAATAATTAAAGCCAAGAAAACACAGGTGCTCCACCAGCCAGCACCATAGTATCCATATGCAGAAAAATGGATTACAACAAATGGAGAAGTTTTGAATACTGTGGATAACTTCACTTACCTTCATAGTGTATTTTCCAGGGAGGTACACTTTGGTAATGAAGATTATAAACCCATTGCCAAAACTAGCTCAGTATTTGGGAGACTCTAAAAGAAAGTGTGGGAGAGAAGAGATATCAGACTGACTACCAAACTGAAAGTTGATAGAGCCATTGTGCTGACCTCATTGCTGATTCTTGTGAAACCTGGACAACTGGAAAACTGAATTCATTTCATTTAAATTGTGTTAGGAAGAATTCACACATTATTACAGAGAATGCAACTATGGTGGAATGACCACATTGTTATGTCAGTTGTATGCTTACCAAAGATACTATTTTATGGAGAAATCATACAAGACATACACTCACAAGGGAGGGTCAGAAGAAGTGATACAGGGATTCCCTGAAGATCTCTTTTAAGAACTTTGGAACTGATTGCGCATAATGGGAGAGATAGGCACATGACTACCCAGGATATATTCTATGAATGAGACAGAATTGAAGCAGCTAAAAGAAAATGTGACATCCATAAGTTTAGAGTAAGCATCCCAGGTGTTCACATGAACTATTTGTGCTTGACTTGTGGGAGAGCATTCTGAGCTCATATTGGTCTGATCAACCATAGTTGGACACACTGTAACTTCTAGTGATGTCATTTTGGTCTACTTTGATAATGAAGAACAAGAACCAACCAATCAACTGTTGCCACTACAATTCCCACTACCATTACCTCCACCACCTCTACTACTACTATCACTACTACTTACTACTACTACTACTACTACTACTACTACTACTACTACTGCTGCTATTACTAAAAATCATAGTCATTATATCATTTATATGGTACATAATTGGTGTAAGGCATTATAATAATATTATATGTTACATATATAATATAATAATATTTTATTTGATGAGATGATATATGTTAGTATATGTCTAATATATATATTTAATCTATATGAAATACAAACCATTCATCATGAGTTCCCTCTTCTCTCTTTATCTCATAACTCCTTTCTTGACATCATCTCCATTATCTCCTTTACTCTAGTTTTCTGATACAGAGGTGAATCTTGCCAACAAAGCCAACCCCTTTACTAGTACCCTTGATTCCATTCCCTCTTGTATTCTCAAACAGACTGCCCCCCTCCATCACTTCCTCTTCCTTTCTAATATTGTCTTTCTTTTTACTGATGCACACAAAAATTTCCAATGTCCTCACTAATCTTGTGACTTTTTTGAAGCACAAAATAAAGCACTACTAGAAACATATTGATGCTAAAAGGTGAATTTCTCTCTAATCTTTAAAAAAACTAAAAACTCTCACCTGATCCTATCATTTATGTTTTAGGTTTTTGCAAGGCAAATGGGGTTAAGTGGCTTGCCCAAGGCCACACAGCTAGGTAATTATTAAGTGTCTGAGACAGGATTTGAACCCAGGTACTCCTGACTCCAGGGCCTGTGCTTTATCCACTGCACCACCTAGCCACCCCTTGATCCTATCATTTCTATAAGTAAATGTCCTATAGTTCTCCTGTATTATCACAAAAAAAATCTTAGAAAAAAAGTTTTCTACATTCCTTCCTTTCATTTCTTCTCTTCTCACTATTTTCTAAACCCCCTGCAATCTGGCTTCATTTCATCATTTAATTGAAACTGCTCTCTCCAGAGTTATCAATGCTCTCTTAATTGCAAAATCTTCTTTGCTCAGTCTTTTTCCTTCTTGCACAATCTACAGGATCTGGCACTATTGACTAGTCTCCTCATCCTAGATACTATCTCCTCTCTGGGTTTTCATGACAATATTCTCTTTCATGATAATAAATCACTTTACCTTTTGCCTGTCTGACAATTCCTTCATGGTTTAGTTTTCTAGATCCTCATCTAAATCATGACCATTGACTGGGCTTCCCTTGAGTTTCTGTCCTAAACTTTCTTCTGTTTCCTCTCTCACTGTAGCCTCAATTGATAACTTCAATTCTATTCCAATTACTCCCAGAGCTAACTGTCCTCTCTCTCTCCTGAGCTAGAGTCTGACTTTATTAGGTACCTATTGAACATATTGAACTGCATGCTCAATGGATATCTCTGACCATATCCTTCCCTTAACCAAAAAACTTTCCCTTAATCAATAAACTTCAGTTGCTCTCTATTACTTATAGATTTAAATATAAATCCTTCTGGTTAGTATTTAAAACCCTTCATAAACTGATCTTACTGTTGCTTATTCACAATATTCAAACTCCCGTCTCTGGAGCTTTGAATTCGTTGTCCCCTATGCCTGTGATGCTTTCCCTCCTCTCTTCCTTTCCTTCAAATCCTACTTTCCTTCAAAACTCAACCACTAAGTTCTTTTTTTTAGGGGTTTTTTTTTTTTTGCAAGGCAAATGGGGTTAAGTGGCTTGCCCAAGGCCACACAGCTAGGTAATTATTAAGTGTCTGAGACCGGATTTGAACCCAGGTACTCCTGACTCCAAGGCCGGTGCTTTATCCACTACGCCACCTAGCCGCCCTCAACCACTAACTTCTAAATACGATTTTTCTTGATCCCCCCATCTGCTAGTGCCTTCCCCTCTAAATCATCTTGTATCTAAACACATACACCCTCACACACAAAGGTTTATATGTAGAAAGACAATTTTGCATAGTGAATGGAGTGAATGGAGATCTGATATTGAAGTCAGGACCTGGGTCCTATCACTGATACCTTCTGGCTGTGTCACTGGGGGTGTTTCCTCATCTAGGAGTTCCCTATATTAATGATATTATGGGTTCAGTCCTTTTCCTTTTCCCATTTATATACATCTTGTCTATCTCCAGTTGAATATTAGTTCCTTGAAGGCTGGAACTATTTCCCTTTTTTACTTTTTATCTCCAATGCCTTCCTGGCCTATAATGCTTATCAATTGATAGCTATATTATTAATTGATCTTTAGTATTCTGGAGCTAGATGCAATTAGTAGTGTCATTTGTAAATAGGAACATCTGCAAGTCACATCCCTCTATATGGAATCCCTCCTCCATTTAGACAACTGCCATGATCTTGGAGACACCTGATTCACATACATATCTCTGGTTAATATTTAATATTGAGAAATAGACACAGGTGGAGGCAAGTTATTATCAACAAATTTTGTTAAATAAACATTTGTATGGAATCTACCTTGCTAGAAAAGAATCCTTTGCTCTATTCCCTAATATTTTAAAGTAATATTTAATAATTTTGAGTAATATTTTTTAAGTAATCAAGGAACAATAAATACAGCAGAATTCCATATTCTCTTCATCTTTCATGGATTAGATGACTGGGAAAATGTGACCTATTCTAGGAAATAAATTGTAGAAATCTGCTTGTTCTTGTCTTGCATTTTCATCAAATATGTCCTCAAAACATGACTTTATAGAAGTAAAGAATAAGTAGAATGGATTGGTAGCTATTGGTGTTTTGATTATGGCTTTTGTTTTTGTTTTTTTTCTTAATCATTCAGCAAATTCCTCTCTTTTAAGTGTCTTGAAAATTAATCCCTCAATGTTTTCAAAATTGCATTAATCCTATTAAGGATTTCTTTTTCTGTGTCCTTGATCTGATTTAGTTGCTCATCCGTTTTTATCCTTTGTTTCATCCCATTTCCACTTCCTCATAAAACATGTTGAAGCCCGAGGTGTTAGAATCTAAATATGGTGGTTCCATTGACCTGAATGATGGAAATAATTTCTTGTAGAAATGCAATCAGAGTTGTTCCATTTTTCTCCTTGTTTTGTCATTCCAGTGTTATATACTCTTGGAATGACTTGATGCATTTTGGTCTCATGCCAAATTTTCTTTAAATTCATTATACCTTTTCTTATTCTTTGTTACTTTGCTAGGTTTTCTTTAATCTACAGGCAATATCTTATGTAAAGAAATTTATACTGTATGTAGTTCATGTTCTGTGGTGACTTGATGAGTTAGTTTTTTAAGTCATGGCTACTATATCTCTATTTAGTATTCTAGGATAAATCTAAGAGGTTTGGGGAGAGATTCTTTTAATGTTGTAGTGCAGGAGCCCCTACTAGAGTTTTTTCTCCCTTTGACTGTTGTTAGTTGATTGTTAATTAGTCAGACTCAGTTAGCTCTTTTACTGATGTTTACTAACGTACCATTAAAGTGATTCATTAAGAACTGTTGGTATAAAAATCTTCCCAAAGATCTTTGATCTATTTTCTCACAAGTCAGAGTGAAGTGGACTCACTGATCATGAAGTCCCATTCTCCTCTTCATAAAATTTCCCTTGGGGATGGGTTATATTTCACTCATCATATCCAGTCTGTTCTCTGCTCTCAGTTTAGGACTCTGCCACCAACTATCATTGTCCTGGAGAGCAATGTTCCAGTGCAAATGAGAAGATGAGAAATCAGAAATTCTCCAGGCCCTTCAAAACTTTAAGGTCCTCCTTCATTGAGGGGAAAAGGGATGGGGAAAAAAACTAAATCTGAGAATGAAGGCCAAGACTCTACTTCTTTCCACCTTTCCAATCCATTACTTCTCAGTGGGAAGGTTCTGACCTCTCCATTTTTAGGAATCATTCCAAAGACTGAACTAGCTCCCTATCTTTATATAGGCTCCACAAGGCACTGATAAACAGCTTCAATCTAAAATGCAATTTCATTCCAGTTGATCAAGGACTTTTTCTGAATTTACTCTAAACCTATGATTAATTGATTGATTATGTTAATCTAATCAAAGCATCAATATATAGTATCTTAGCATTTGCTTTAAAGGGGGCAGAATAGTTTGATTGATTTATTCAATCACTCCCCACCCTTACATATTGCCATATTACTTGATTGCCAAGACTCTGCTTGGCAAGATTATTTCAGTACCATTCAGTACCATTTAGTACCAACTTCTATAGAAAATATTGATAATCAGAATTTATGTTTTCTTCATCTGTTTTTCATTGTCAGAAGGTTGCTCGAATTGCTTGAATTTGTCTTAACCATACACTGTTTTCTTTTCATCCTTATCCTACTTTATAATTTGTTTTTGATTTTGGTCTGTTACTCTGATTGATGGCAGAAGTTAATGGAACCTGAAATATCATATTCCCTAGATCAACATTATTTAAGGGAAAAAATAAATGCAATTCTAGCTCAGTCCACCTCATCTCTGAGGGGAGCAGGGCATCCACTGGCTCCAACCTTCAGCTTCCCCTACTGAAGGAAATTAAAATCTCCCTCAGAAAAGGGAGGAAGGAGAAGAGGGAGAATAGAGAAATCTATCTGCCTCCCTTTGAGCAACACAAAATCACTCCCATGCTACATGTAGGAGACAGCCCTTGCCACATCTACTTCCTGAAAACTCTTCAGAAATACTCCACAGTTCTTTCTTTGAGAAACTTTCATTCCCCCCCGCCTTGTTTGGACAAGAAGAAAACAATGATGTTAGGAAGAAACCAATCTGTTCATGTTCAACATTCCCCAGCTTCTACTGAATGCAACTTTCTCTATATGTCTCTTTTGTTCTCCTATTCTTTTAGGACTTGAGTTTTTCCTATGTGGAAAAAAAATAGATTATCTTCAACTTGTATTGTAAACCATCCCATCCCCCAACAAATATTTAGGTCAATCACAACAATGATGCAGGATTTGAGGACTGAACATGAATAGAATAAACATCAAGTACTTAAAAACAGTATCTATGGGATCAGAGTTTGACTTCAAATATTCACATATGTTTTTAGGACTGAATTTAGTATTGGAAAGAGTTTTTTTCAGGAATAAAAATAAATATTTTGATGCAGCATAAAATATGACTTTTTTCAAGGTGTATATGTAATGATTTAGCTTAAGGAGAATGATATGAAAACATAAACAGTAGAATGGCATTTGTTTTTAAAATAACTTTCACTTGGTATTACTTGTCCATTACCTGTCACTCCTGCATGAAAAGTTAATTACTACAGTGTGTAGTATAGCAATTAGCCTTTTTATATTCTCTACTTAGAACCATTATAGTTGGCTTGACTTTAGCTTACTCAAATATAAAATTGGGCTAACCATAGCACCCCCTCTCAAGTGTTGTGAGGAGCAAAGGAGATAATAGTTAAAAAGTGCTTTACAAAACTTAAAGCTATATAAATGTTAGCTATCGTTATTGTGCATGATTTAGAAAAAGACTTAATAGAAGTGGAAGTAAAATGATTAAGGAAAAGAGATATCTTGGATCAAATGAACTTCTTTAATTATTATAAAAATATTTGGTCCCCTGCACTTCTTTACTGACTTTGAATAGGGTTTTTGTTTTTTGTTTCTTTGCTTTTTTTATTTCTATAACAACCTCCACCCCCACCCCTGAACTCCTTCCTCCTCCATCTCTCCTAGTCTTTTCCTTTGACTGATTCCCTTTCTCTATCCTTCCCTCTCCTGTGAAAAATTTTACTTATCTATCCTCTGTTGCTACAGAAAGTTCTGATTGGTCAGGCATTCCAAATGGACCTGAAAAGTTATAAAACCAGATCTATACTACAAAATAAAGGAGTTGCCATCATCAAGCAGTCTTAGCATGCCTATAAATCTTTTTCTTTTCAGATTTGACTATTCAGATAATTTGACCTCCAGATTAGTTGTTCCAACTTGGGGATGAGATTCTTTCTGAGCTCCCTAGGAACTCAGGCTGAGAAACAGCCCAACAGTTTTTTTTAGCACAATACAGGTCTTCATCTGTTTCGCAACTTAGAGTCCTAGATCTAAAGTTAAAAGAGACATCAGGGACTGTTTAGCCCCCTTAACTTTTTTTGGGGGTAGGAACAAAAAATTATTTAGGTATTGCTGTGGTTAGCAGGAGCTAAGGGGAAAGAAAGAATAGAGGTGTTGGAAGCCACTGATGCACTAAGGGAATTAGCAACAGCAGTAGGGAAATAAGCAGCATAAAGAGAGGTATAGGAGTATGAGATCTTATTTGGGGGAGTCATGCTCTCCCCTCCAGAGAGCAGCCCTCTTAACTTTTAAAAAGTATTTTTTAATACCTTTTGTCTTTGTAACACAAGTTCCTTCTCCCTCTCCCTTGAACCTTTCCTCAAAACAAAATCAAGTAGGAACATCTATTTGGGTAAGCGTATCTGATAATATACACAACATCCTGCCCAATAATTAACTGCTGTGAGGAGGTAGTACAAGGCAATTTCGACACAACAACCCTGGGATGAATATATGTATGTATGTATGTATGTATGTATGTATGTATGTATGAATTCAATATTTCATTGAGCAATGGTTTATTTAGTATTTCCTCCCCCCCCCATACTGTGCCAGACTTAAGAGTAAGAGCCTGTGTGGCCTTGGGCAAATTATTTCACCTCTCAAAATGTCAACTTCTTCATTTATAGAATGGTAATGATAAAATGAGAATGTATATAAAGGCCTCTGAAAACTTTAAATCTCAATTTTTATTGTTATTTCTTGCACTACCTTCTTCATAGTGTCGTTTTTTTTTTTAACTTTAAAATACAATATGGGTATTTTTCTTCTTTTTTCTTCTTACTTTTCTTTTTCTTTCCTGTTCTTTCTTCCTTCCTTCTAACTAACAAGTTGGGGGATTGGGAAAGGCTTTGTGTAGGAGGTGGCACTGGAGTTGAGCTTGGAAGTCCTGAGGAATTCTAAGAGGTAGAGGTGAAGGAGGACATGGAATGAATATACAAGAGGAAATGATGATGATCACTCCAAAGAAAATTGCTATGCTAATGTTATCCAATTTAGTCAAAGAAATTAGGTGAGAGAATGGTTATAGAGGAAAGAATTTGATAATAATTTTTAAAAATCAGTTCTCTTTTCCATATTTAATGAGTTGGCATATGACTATAATTTGAGATGCCTCACAAATAAATGCTAGACAGAATTGGGTTGACAAAGAAATATTGAAGTGAATTTCTCTGCCTTTTCTTCCCTTGACCAAATTGTTGTAAAAGTTATAACATTAAATAGTCCTTTGTATTTAACTAAAAATGTTATAAGAGAAATTTTAGTAAATATCCTGAGCCAGTGTGGAAACAGTAATAATAGAACATATCTTTCTGTATATTTGGCAATAGCTATTGCTAATAGTTTGGATTAATCCACTAAGATCATTATTTATGAGAGCCATCTGACTCCCTGTTTAGGCCCCTCAAAGCTCATGTCATATGTTTTTCCATTTCTAATTTATGCCCACTTGCCATGTCCAAAGTATGGAAAAATTTCTTGTGTTGAGAGAAAAATCCTCTGAAAAATGATATTTTTATATGTCATCTAACTTTTTGCTAATTATCTGTTAAGAATAAGATCTACTTTTTAATGTTCATGAGACCAAATACTCAATATGCCAAGACTGAACTCATTATAGAATCATAAATAATAAAAATAAATATTTACATAGCACTTATTATCAGTCAGACACTGTTAAGTACTTTATAAAAATCTATTTTGATTCTTACAATAACCCTGGGGGGGTTGCTATTATTATTTCCATTTTATAGAGGAGGACACAGAGACAAATAGGAGTTAAGTGATACAGCCTAGTGTCTTAAGGTCAGATTTGAACTCTGGTCTTCCTGACTTTAGGCCCAGTGCTCTTACCACTATGTCATCTAGGTTAAGTGAGATTCGGAGAAGTGATTTATTCAAGCACACACAGGTAATAATAGTGACAGGATAAGATACCCAGGTGTTCTGACTTCAAATCCAGTTCACATTTAAGCTACACATTATGATCCATTTCCCAGTTTGTCCCTCCTCCTAACTTCCCTATTTCTGTTAAAGTACCATCAATATCTCAGTTACACAGGTTAGTACTTGATTTATTCCTGTCCCTTAACCCTATGCATTCAATCATTCATCAAAATTTTCTATCTCTTCAATTTGACAAAAATTTAAAGCTCACAGCTTTTCTTCCCTACTGGCACTCTTATGTCTTCTCACCTAGATTATTATAACAGTCTCCCAAAAGGTCTTTCTCCTTTCAGTCTATTCTGTACCTTCTTAAATTCATTTTTCATATCACTGCCCAAGTAATCTTCCCAATAACTGCCAATCACCTCAGTTTTCAACTCATTAACCTCAGAAGCTTCCCATTTCTTACTGATTGAAGATCCAATTTAATTGCAAAAATACTAGTCCAGGATACTTATCCACATATTCTCAGAAGAGAATAGATTATCTTTATTCCTCCTGTCCTTTCCATTCCTCATGCTTGAAATAGACTCATGTCTGTTGAAGTCCTTCCATTCCTTCAAGGTTTTCCTCCTTCTACCTTTATTGTAATTGAGTTGTGAGGTCATAAACATTCTACTCAGGGGGTAGCAGTTGGTCTCAGGAAAGGTCTAAATTATTGCATTCCCATTGCCACATCATTATAGCTAACATTTAAATTGCGCTTTAGGGTTTTCAAAGTATTTTACGAATATTTTCTCATATGTGTACTCATGACAACACCATGAGGTGGGTACAATTATTACTGCCTACCCCCCCACCTTATATCACAGATGAGGAAACTAAGGCAGACAGATATTATTAACTTGCCAAGGGTTACAAGGTAAGTGTCAAACTCATCCTGATTCTAGGCCCAACATTCCATTGACTGTCCCTGAGCTGCCTCTATGCTTCAAATGATCACTGACATAAAGGTTTTGTATAGGGTGAAAGATGAAACAAGAAAGGAAACAAAGATACAAACTATTAAGCATATTAATTTATGGCAATTCATCCCAATTGCCCAGCAAAGTGGGGTCAGACCCTTCTCTCAGCTTTGGCATTGGACTTCAAATACAGAGGAGACAACTTTTATACATTAAAAACAAATAATCAAATAAGATCCATTGATTTTTAAAATAATCAGGATACACAAATAGGTAATCTGATTTCTAATTAAAGAAAATATTAGAGACTTTTCAAGTTGGGAGAGGGAGAGCAAATAGGTACAATTCCCTGAAATCAGAAAAAGAGGCATCCTACTTCCTGCAAGTGTCTGTAAACAATCAAAAGAATATTGAAACAATGACTTATTGATCAGTATGGAAGTCAGTTTTCAGATAAGACGTATGGGTTACTTGAGATATACAATTGCATCAATGTTTGGATCTAACTGGGTTTCTGATCAGCATAACCTGGGTCCTTAGTTAAGAGTCTCCAAGCAAGAGGCAGAGGTGGTCCATTTTCCCAACTGTGTAGGATTTGGTTCAAATAATGCAATAAGATTTTTTTCCAATTGCCATAATGGAATAAATTTTCCTCACAAGAAAGAAATTGGACTAGACCCATAAATGAATAGAAAGAGCACTGAGCTATCTCCAGAACTGTGTTATAAGATGGAACCAATGTGGTCCCACTTAGTGTCCTAATTCCCTAATTACCTCAGTTTTATCAACATCATTCATATAAAACAGATGAGTGGAAGCAGTGTCATATAATGGAAACCAGCATTCTGATATCATGAGTATATTATACCTGACTCTGCTGCTTATGTGACTTTTTTAAACTTTCTTTTTAAAAAATTTACATTTTTATTTATTTACATATTACTCAAATAGTCTTGTAAGAATAAACATAATCCTCCCTCTCCTACAAAAGTAAAAAAACCTCACAAGAAACAAAGTGAAAGAGAAAAAACTATGCTTCAGTCTGTGTTCTGATACCATCAGCTCTGTCTCTGTGGTGGGATCACATCTTTATCATAAGTCCATCAGAGAAGTTACTTCCATATTTTTCTACAGTTACAGTTGCTGGTTGTGATTCCCTCCATTTATTCCTCCCGGCTACCATTTATTATATTTTTGCTCTCCTTTCACTCTGTCCCTCTTCAAAAGTGTGCTGTGTGGCAGCCAAGTGGCTCAGTGAACAGAGCACTGGCCCTGGGGCCAAGAGGTACCAAGTCTATATCCCACCCCAGAGACCCAATGAACACCCAGCCCTTGGTCTCAGATATGCCACTCAATCCCACCACCTTTCAAAAAGTAAAAAAAAAGAAAATGTGTTATATCTGACCATGTTCTACCCTCTTCTCTATTACCTACATTCCCCCTGTCCCCTTTCTCCCATCCCCTTTCCTCTCCTTTTTCTTCTAGATTTCTATAGCCTATTAAGTATGTATGTTGTTTCCTTTCTGAGTCGTTTCCAATGAGAATGAAGGCTCCCTCATTCCCCCTTACCTTCCTTCCTTCCATACCATTGCAAAAGCTATTGCTTGACTCTTTTACATGAAATATCTTAGTCTGTTCTACCTCTGCTTTTTACCCATTGACTCTATTTTCATAATATATTATACCTTCAAATTCAGCTCCCTCCTGTGCCTTGTCTATGAAAGCGCCTTCTAATTGCTCTAATAAATAAGTTCATATGAGTGTTATCTTATCATCTTCCCATGCAGGGATACATGTAGTTCATCATTAAATCCCTCATAATTTTCCCTTCTTATCCACCCTCTCTATGCTTCACCTGATCAAACTTTCTATTCAGTTCTGGCTGTTTCAACAGGAACATTTGAAATTCCTCTGTTTCATTGAAAGTCCATCTTTTTCCCTGGAAGAGGATGTTCAATTTTGTTGGGTAGTTGATTCTCGGTTGCATTCCAAGCTCTTTTGCCTTCTGGAATATATTCCAAGCCCTACCAGCTCTTAATGTAGATGCTGATAAGTCCCGTGTGATCCTGACTGTAGCTCCACAATGTTTAAATTGTTTCCTTCTAGCTGCTTGTAATATTTTCTCTTTGACTTGGGAGTTCTGGAACTTGGCTATAATATGCCTGGGGGTTATTTTTTTGGATCTCTTATAGGAGGATATCAGTGGATTCTCTTAATTTCTATTTTACCCTCTGCTTCTAGGATATCAGGACAATTTTCCTGTAAGAATTCTTTAAAAATGAGGTCAAGGCTCTTTTCCTGATCATGACTTTCAAGTAGCCCAATCATTTTTAAATTGTTTCTTCTGGATCTGTTTTATAGAACGGTTGTTTTTCCAATGAGATATTTCACATTTTCGTCTAGTTTTTCATTCTTTTGATATTGTTTTATTGCTTCTTGATTCCTTACAAAGTCATTAGCTTCCTTTAGCTCTATTCTACATTTGAAGGAGTTGTTTTCTTCAAAGAGCTTTCTTATCTCCTTTTACATCTGGCCAATTCTAGTTTTTAAGGTATTCTTCTCTTCGTTAACTTTTTTGGACTGCCTTTTCCGTTTGACCCAAACTAGTCTTTAACATGTTATTTTCTTCAGCATTTTTTTTGGATCTCCTTCACCAAATTTCTGACTTGGTTCTCATGTTTTTTTCTCTATCTCTCTTGTTTCTCTTCCCAATTTTCATCTACCTCCCTTATTTGATTTTCAAAATCTTTCTTGAGCTCTATCATAACCTGAGCCCAACTCCTATATTTCTTGGAAGCTTTGGATAGAGTAGCTTGGACCTTGTCATCTTCTGAGTTTATGTTTTGATCCTCCATGGGACCAAAGTAATTGTCTATGGTCAGGTTACTTTTTTTCTGTTTGTTCATTTCCCCAGCCTGTGCCCTGGTTTTGGGGGCTTTACGAACTTTTGAGTATTATTGGGACACCCCCACAGGGACCTCAATTCCTTCAAAGTCTTATAAGAGGCTTTGACTGCTCTTTTGGTCTGTGTTTCGGTCTGTGGATGACCACAAGCACAATACTCTGCCCTGGAGTTGTGAGGAGTGTCCCTGCTCTATGGCAATTGGGGGGGGGGGCAGACTGTGACCAAGGTCTGAATATATACAAAATACAAGAGTCCTGTCCCAGGGACAAAGGAGAACCTTGAGAGTCTCCCCACATCCCCTTGACTTCAATGATCTGAGTGCTCTAAGAGTAGTTGCTGGGTAGCTCCCTGCTGGGCAGCTATGTGGGCTTGCTTCTGTTTCCTTGGATCTGGGCTGTACTGATAGCCATGGCTGTGCTGAGGACCATGCTGGTTCCCACTCACTCTGACAGTGGTTTCCACATTGACCTTGCAAGTTGTGTTTGATGTTCCGTGGGTTGGCAGGTCAAGAAACTGCTTTTTCTGCCAGGAGCTGCTCCCAGAGACCCAGGGTCCCAGCAAACTATTTCTGGAAGGCTGGAACTCCTTTGTTCTGGTGTGAATAGCCTCACTGGATCTTTACGTGGATTCTATCTCTCTAGAGTCATAATTTTAAGGTTTTTGAAATATTTTGGAGAGAGTTCCTAGGAAAGGATGTTCTCATGCTGCCATCTTGGCTCTGCACCCACTCTTACGTGACTTTCAAAACTCATTTGAAAAAATGAAAACATTGGACTAGTTTACAGAGAAATTTGAACTTTGGAAATGATTTCAGCACTATCTAGTACAGCTATCTAGTTCCTAACAGAAAAGGGATCCAAACTAATAAATAATCAACAAGGGGCTTTCCATCTTCTACTTCAAGTACTACCACTGACTGAAGTAGCCCATTCTACTTTTGATCAGCTCTCACTGTTAGGAAATTTTTCTGAAACATTATCAAATGAGATGGAAGTAATTAAAGGTAAGGCACATGGAATGTAATGATTCAGTTGTGCAGTACACAGAGACACAGACACAGACACAGACACAGACACACACACACACACACACACACACACACACACAAACACACACACACACACATATATATATGTACTGGGATCTAGATTCCTAGGTTCACAATTACTTCTTTCAAGTGGGCTTAGATGTAAGTTGTTCCTAATTTTATTTGTTACCATAATATCTTTAGAAACATATTGCTGGTGAATAACTTTGGGTAGAATATAAAGGAATGCTATGATTATTGGCACAAAAACAAAATGAATAAGCCTAGCAATATATGACAATATGCTTGCCACCACCTCCACAGCAAGGTTTGTTGTATATGGTCATAAGGGTTAAGTGGGAATGAAGATCAAAGTCTAATACCCCAAAATACCATGACTCTTATTGCTACTTTTAAATAAGGTCTAAGATGTGCATATAAAAAAATTAGTAGGGCAAACAATTTAAAGATGAAAAAATGAGATATAATTGAGAACATAGACAAAACAAACCTGTTCTTATATCTTATTTCATGTTGTACTAAAAAAAATGGAGGTAATGATCGAAAATATAGCTTTTTGCCCCCTCCACCCATTACTCCTGTAACTGCCCTTAGGAGCCAAACAAAGCATGACTAATTGCTCCTACATATACATATGTGTATACACACATACACATACACACACACACACACACACATATAGTTAGCCTTTCAAGTGTTTGAAGGGACCTTAGAGGACATCAAACTCAAGACCCTCCCCATTATTTTACAGCTGAGGAAACTGACTCAGAGATGTTAAATGACTTGTACTTATGGTCAGGAGTGAGATCTGAACCAAGGTCTGCTTGAGTCTAAGTTTAATGTTCTATTTACATTTATAAAGTTTTTAAATTTTATGATCTGAAGACTCTTTTATGCTCATAAAAATTATTAAGGACTTCAAATTATGTTTATATGGTTTATATGTATTTATATTTACTATATTAGAAATTAACATTTTAAAAATAACATTTAAAATAACAATATTAAACATATTATGTGTTAACATAAATAACATTTTGATGAAAAATGGCTATATTTTCCAAAAAATATTTTTAGTGGGAAAAACGTCATTGTTTTACATGGGGTTTTTGTTGTTGTTGTTACAAATTCCTTTAATGTCTGACCTAATAAAAGATACCTAAATTCTGTTTCTGCATTCAATCTGTTTTATTATACAGTATTGTTTTAGTTAAAGAATATTAAGAAAATATGGTCTCAAATAGGTATGTATGTGTTACAAAAAGGAGAAATATTTTAAAAGACATATAATGTCTTAGTAATTTTATAAAAATAATTTTAGAAATAAGGATCATCTGAAAGGGTATAGGGGGTGCCCAGGAGTTCAGGGTCACATTTGAGAAACCACTGCCTTCCATCATGCTACTTCTCTTTTCTCTTCTACAAGCTAAATATCCCTAGTTCCTTTAGCCAATACTCAAATGACATGATCTCAAGACCCTTCACTATTCTGTTTTCCCTCCTCTGTCATCTCTCTAGTTTATCAATGTCTTTTAAACTGTGGTGCTGAGAACTAAATGCAATATTCCTGCTGTTGTTGACAAAGGCAGAGTATGGTAAGAATATTGCTTCCTTATTCATAGAAGATCTACCTTTTTTTTGGAATGTGGGTCAACTAGCCCCACCCTACTTCAAATAAGTAATAGGATGCTAAACCTGAAAAAGAGAAGAACTATCTTTTTTTTAAGGCTTAAATTCTTTATTGTATTTTTCTATAACCCCCTTTTCCCATTTCTTTTGGACTCCTTATCCCGTAAGTCATATTTCCAAGCATGCTTAGTTTTTCTTCTTTTTTTGTACCTAAATATTTTATTTATTTTGAGTTTTACAATTTCCCCCTAATCTTACTTCCCTCACTCCACCCCCCCCTACAGAAGGTAATTTGTCAGTCTTTATATTGTTTCCATGGTATACATTGATCCAAATTGAATGTGATGAGAAAGAAATCATATCCTTAAGGAAAACATATAAAGTATAAGAGATAGCAAGATCAGATAATAAAATATCAGGTTTTTTCCTAAATTAAAGATAATAGTCCTTGGTCTTTGTTCAAATTCCACAGTTCTTTCTCTGGATACAGATGGTATTCTCCATTGCAGACAGCCCCAAATTGTCCCTGATTGTTGCACTGATGGAATGAGCGAGTCCATCAAGGTTGATCATTGCCTCCATGTTGCTGTTAGGGTGTGAGAAGAACTATCTTAATGGTTCAGTGATAATTCTGTTGAATCAGCCAATCAATAAATCATAAGTTTTAGACCATTATTAGATTGTAAGCTTCTTGGGGCCAAAGATAGTCCTTTACCTCTATTTCTATCCCCAGTGTTCAGCATAGTGCCTAATACATACACACTTAATAAATATAAATCCATTAATTGATTGTTCAAGTTCAAAGAGTCATTGATCAATTTAGCTATCTTTGAAAAACATCGGATAAACTGGAGTAGTATTGCACAGTAAATCTATTTGGATTGGTTAAAGGAATTGGTCATACAATGTGAACCATGTAGGAAATGCTCTTTGGAAATGGTGATTAGCTTTTAGTAATCTTATCTCTTTAAACTCTGAATTTATGATGCTATATTATAAAAGTGAGACTATAAATGACAGTCTGCCATGCAAAATCAAAAACTCAAGCAAATATATTGGTATATATTTTACATGCATATGTGTTTGTAATGAGAAATAGGACTATTATTTAAGGGCAAGATATTAGCACATTGAAGTAGTGCCAAAAATTATCAATGGGATCAAAAATTAAGTTATAAGGATCTTCTTTGTTAGATTTTTAACTTGCATTACCTTGATGTGCTAACAGCTCCTAATAAAGATTGCATTCCAAATTAAATGCAAAAGCTTTAAGAAGTGCTAAGAGAACAGAACTGTCAGCATAGATACTCTATTATCAACTTTGTATATGATACATCTTGCATGTATGAAAATGACATAAATGAATGGATTACTTTTGCTCATAAAAATAATGTATGGCATGATACTAGAAAAGAGGGTAAAAGTACTGAAGACAGACTGAGATTAATATATGACGATATAAAAAATAGAATGAAAGATAGGAAAAAAGGAAAAACAAATGCCAATTGTAGAATCACAAAATCACAGACCAAGAAGTAACTTGCCGAGGTCATTTGGTCTTGTTCCTTTCCTAAACTAATGAAAATACTGATTTCATGCAACTCCTGAACTGGAAAGTCAGATTGGGAAACTGTCATGATTTATTGAAAAGCATAGAAATTAACTACTTAATCTTAGCACAAAGCAAAATGAGTATCTAAGGATTAAAATCCTATGGGAAAAAGGATTTGTTCTTAAATTTAGCTATAGCTTTACTTTAATCTCAAAAAACACATATTTTTAAAATATATATAGTAAATTGGCTAATCTCAGCACTGCTTATAATTTGGACTTAATCATAGCATGTTCAAATATCTGACCTCATGAAATTACAGAAAATTAGAACCGAAAAGTACATTAGAGACGATCTAGTTAAGTGTTTCCTAATCCAAATTATATGATCAATGTTAAAATATGTGAATTCTCTACCTTGGCCAAGGTCTGCCCTCTAAAGATTCAGCACAGGAGTTCTCAGAAGCAGTTAGGTGGTGGGCCTAGAGTCAGGAACACCTGAATCTAAATTGGGCATATACTAGATGTATGATTCTGGACAAGTCACTTAATCTCAGTTTCCTCAATTATAAAATGAGGACAACTCCCAGATTTCCTGCAAAGATTAAAAGAGATATTTGTGGGGCAACTAGGTTGGCACAGTGACCCTGGAGTCAGCAGGGCCCGAGTTCAAATCTGACCTCAGATACTTAATATTTACTTAGCTGTGTGACCTTGGGCAAATCACCTAACCCCGTTGCCTTACCAAAAAAAAAGAGAGATTTGTTAAGTGCTCAAAACATTACTTGAGACATACTGAGTGTTTAATAAATTCTGGTTTCCTTCCTTCTTGATAGAACTTAAGAATGAAGAAGACCTTGAGAATTACTAGAGCAGGGGACTGGGGATTTAAAAGTTAAAGTAAGGGGCGGCTAGGTGGTGTAGTGGATAAAGCACTGGCCTTGGAGTCAGGAGTACCTGGGTTCAAATCTGGTGTCAGACACTTAATAATTACCTAGCTGTGTGGCCTTGGGCAAGCCACTTAACCCCATTTGTTTTGCAAAAACCTAAAAAAAAAAAGTTAAGATAATAGGTCTTCATGTAGTTAAAGTTTCGTGACCCATAAAAAATATTGCCATAGACTAGACCTGGTCTCATGATTGGCTGTTGGGAAATACCAATCCATTTTGCAAACAAGAAAAATGAGGCTTAAAAGATTTTAAGTTACTATCTCAAAGTCACAAAGCTGAACTTATTTGGAAAACTAGAACCAGAATTGTTTCTGACCTCTTATATCATATTGTCTCTAATAATGAGCAGTCCTCCAAAGGTGTGATGAAGCCAGCTCAAACCCAACTCACAGAAGTTGATTGTTAAATTTTCAATGTGAGCACATCAGAAATCAGCAGATGCTGCAATCAGGACTTGGTTTATTATTTTGTTGATTGTCAACACTTCAACTGATGTTGAAAATGTTAATAGTACAGGCTAAATTTAAATGTATATTGTACACTTCTTTTTCAGAGGACCAATTGTTAAACTTTTACCAATGTGCCACACCCCTGAATGCCCACAGACCCATATTATCTGTTTGTGGCAAAAGAAACAAGATGCTAGAACTTGAGCTTCACTTTGGGTGGCTCTGCTACTCCCTCAACAAAGTCTCTTCCTTTTCCCTACACCTCAACCCCAGCAATTCCACCTCAAATCCTGCTGGGGAGAAAAAGTAGGAAATACTGAGAAATTTAGCTGTAGTTATTTATGAGGTAGAGGAAAGAAGCATTTGGTATTTTACAAAGAAATTCTAGCAGGTACCCTCTTTATAAAAGTCGAGTCCCCAGGTAGTTCATGGAGTTCAATAAGGCTTGCTTTCATTAGAAAATAATCATAGAGAGTTAAGGAGAGGGAAGAACAACCATAAATACTTTGTGATGGTACAAGTCTCAATATGGAATTTTAGGAGGCATGGAACTATGGTCCTATGCAATGATGCTAATTCCCTGAGAATCATAATTCATTTCTCCTACTCCATGACTCTGACTCTTAAATCACTATTGGTTTCTCAATAGCAACCTGCTAAGAACAATGATGCTGGGATGAGCTGAGGATCACAGACACATAGGAACATAGATAGAGAGTTAGATGAATCTTACAGGACATATAATTAAAATTTATCAGTTTATGGTGTAAGAGAAAAGCTGCAAAGAGGTTAAATAAAGTGTTCAAGATTGCCCAGAAGTTCAAAGAAGCAGAGTTGACATTTGATACCATTTACTCTATATCTATCCTGGTTTCCACTATACCATGAGTAAACAATTTTTGCCCCATTGAATGCATTTCCAAGTGTTTTTTGAAAGTTTAAATGTACTGAAGGCAGAAAGAGGGAGGCAGCGAAAATAGCTTTAGGCATCATTGTTGGAAAAGAACAAGGGGAGGAATCTTTCCCACTCTCTTTTTTTGGAAAATCACAGCATTTCATGGAGTCTGGAAATGCTTCTATAAAGGACACTGAAGTTGGAGCAGAAAGGACAGTTTTACCCTTTTCATCTTTCTCCTCTATTTGTTTCAAGAATGGTTCTCTGTTGGAAACTAAGGTCTGGCAGGAGCCTAACTTTAATTCATCTCTGTGCCAGCTGAGTGGAGACAGAATCCAGAGCAGGAGTTTTAAAAGATTTCAAGTTAAATTGGGGTTGAATGTAAATAGGAGAATCTTGAAATGGGAGATTGTTAAAAGTATTATGGAGCACAAGAATAAAGTGATCAGAGCAACTTATTCAACAGTAAATGTCAATCAAAGGACAGGTGACATATTTTACCCTAAGAATACTATGGCTTACATGAACTTTCTGTATTTGTTTTACATTCAGTATATTGTGGTCAGTCAGTCTGAAATGAATACCACTCAATACATAAAAATCCAAAACATTATGTTCATGGTAATGCTGACCTTAATAAGGGTTATATTCTAGTCCATGTCCTTATTTTAATAATCTTTTTCTTTATACCAATTCCTTAGCAATAGACAAAGACAGAGAGGCAGAGACCTACAGAGAGAAACAATTTATCCCTTTGTGCCTCCTCTGTCAATGTCTACATCTCCTTCTGTCTCTGATCTCTCTATATCTCTTCCTTTGTCTCTGTTTCTGTCCTTTTATGAAGAGAGGGAAAGAAGAAGAAGAAGAAGAAAGAGAGAGAGAGAGAGAGAGAGAGAGATGCACAATTGTCCTTTTCTTTTCACCCAAGCAGACATGAAGCATATCACCCTCTGCTGCTTCTCTCTCTCTGTGGCATTTATTCTTTCCTGACTTAGGTAATGGAAGCAAAATGGAATGGATTAATCTGCAACTTTGTCAGCTTTGAAATTTTGGGGAGAGTGTTGGGATCCAGAAACTGGACAGAGTTCACTAGAAGGCAAAACCTGGTAGAGTGAAGCTTTGAGCAACCTGCTTGACTTAGTACGACATTGGATGGAAGGTAGCTATGAGAGAATGCTTCATGTGGAAGTGTACTTGATTCCCTTAATGTTTTGTAGCAGTGACTTTCAGTTAAATTAACTCTTCCCAGTGACCAAAGTGGTATAGAGAAGAGTGTTCCTTGTTTGGGGATATATATTTGTAACTTCTGGTACCCCATCATATGTGAAAAGTAAAACATGGAAGAAGTGAATAATGTAAATACTTGAGGCAGAAAGGTATGATTGAGTAGAGAAACTATGGTAAGATACTAGTTAAGAGGTCACCAGGATTATTGGTGGTATTACTCTTCCCCATTTTGATACATTTTTCAAAGAATCATAATATTTGGAGCTGAGAGAGGAATTAGAGGTCATCTAGTACAAACTCTTCATTTTTAGCTGAAGCAACTGAGACTCAGAATGACTTTCATAATGTTATACAGATAGTAACTAGCAGAAGTGGGATTTGAAAACAGGTCATTTAATTTCAAATGTGATGTTCTTCCTGCTATACTATATATTCTTTTGATTCAACCCAATAAATATTTATGAGTACTTACGTTTATAGAATCATTTTCTTTCTTTATTTCCTCTTCTTCAGCATTTTCTTCAAATAATTGCAGAATTTCAGAACTAGAAAAGGTCTCTGGTTATATAGTTCAAAATGAAAAAAAGTCACAATATATTATATCCAATAAAGGGTTATCTAGCCTTTGTATGAAGATTGTCAGTTTAAAGAAACCTGCTTCCTCTCCAGGAAACCCATTTTGTCTATTTATCTATTCTATCCATTGCTCTTCTGCCGCCTGGGACCAAATAGAATATTTGAAGACAACTGCCATCTTTCACCCCCTTTCTCTTTCTCCTCAGGCTTTTCTTCACTAGAAATCTTCAAGTCCTTCAAGCTATTCTCAATGGACTAAAGATTCTTCTTGTCATCCTGATATTCCCCCCCCCCCACTTCTCCCATTTTCTCTTTATCTTTTTTTTTACTTAGATATTATTAAACTCCATGTATCCCAAATATGAGTGACACTTCAGATTAGAGGTTGATAACCCTAGCCTAACTCAAACTAAGTTTATCCAGAGGAATGGTCACATTGCCTTTGTGACATTAAGAACTTCCATGGATAGCATATTGACTTCTTGAAGAATTTTACTGGCATTATTTAGAATTCATATCTAACATGACACAGTAGGGTTGGACATTAAAAAAGTTTTGAAATAGATAGTTTGTCTTCATGGCCCATTGTTCCTGTTTGATACCTGCCTATTATGTGTCCGAGTGGATCTTTTGTGTCCAGTGGACACCCTGGTATACCTACCTCCCCTAAGCAGCAAACAACAAAAACAAAATACTTTTCTCATTTTCTCTGCCCTATCCCCTTCTGTTTCTTCATGGTTTTACTCTCAACTTTCCACAATCATGAATCATTTAAAAGGATCATCCCTAATATTTTCCTGGAAAAATCAATGTCTTGAATACATTTTCCCTCCCCACATATAAATGCAGTCAATCCTCAACATTTCCTCATTTACTCTTTTTAGTATTCCATGCTTTTCACTTTTATGTTGGTAAACTGAACATTCCTGGCTATGTGCAGTAGCGGGAAAAAAAGAGACTTGATGTGCAGCTGATGATGTACAGCATTATATGCAATGGCTCAGGAAAGTCTTCAGGATAGTGAAGATGATGAAGATGAACAAGCTCTCAAGATTGTGCCACTCACAGTTTTGAAGCTTGAAGGATAGCTTGGCATAATCAACTAACTGACTAGAGACATCAGGGCTTCCAATCCCATCACTGATTGAAACATCAAGGTTAAATATCAACTCACCTTTGCAAAGCACCCATGTTTGGATATTCTTAAGAATCTCAAATCATGCATAAGCATATATCACTGATGGATTATTTCAGACCGATATGTTCTTCAAAATTTCCAATGCCATCCACCAGCCATGAAGGACAGAGTTTCAGAAATGATGTTGAGACCTTGTCAGTCTCCACTTCTTAAGACAGAAGTGACTAAATTCCAGTAATCTCTCTCTCTCTCTTGGTTTTCTGAGGGCAGCCAAGGTTGAGAGTTTATAGCCCACATACCATCATGTGACACATCTAGAAAGTAAGCTTCAGGTTAAAAAATATTTTACTTTTAAGAATTTTATTTGTTGTACTATATACATATATATGTGTGTGTGTGTGTGTGTGTGTGTATGTGTGTGTATGGTACTATAGATTTCATACATTATGAAAAGTGAATATTGACTGAAATAAGTTTATTTTATTGAGATGATAGCCCCCAAAGTCATAGAATTCTAAGGGACTACCATTGAGAAAAAATGTTTTGCATGTTTCTGATTGTATTTTGTATAAAGCATTTTATCTGTCATTTTATGGTTACTGCATTAGGCAAAATGTGTATGATCAGAATTAATGTTTTATTGTAAATAATTATATGCAAAAAAGTGTATTTTTGGCAATTTTTAGTGAAAGATTATAGTTTGGGGTGTTTGTGGGAACCTAATCCTTTATTTACCATAGTTCAACGTATCAACATTTGAGTTTTCCATTTCTATGGAATAGCCCAACTTGCCAAGTTGAGGATTAACTGTATTTACAATTTAATAGGAATCTTCTGGAAGCATAATGCCTTAATCCAAAAAGAATGGCTTTAATAATAAGACTTTCATTTGACATTTTATATACAATAGCCTTCCCTTACTTCTGTATATTAAGTGATGCTATTTTTTCCCATTTTATTTTCTTTTGGAAATAAAACAAAAATTTATTGAAAAACATAGGAAGGGCTAGGAAGAGAGAGAGAGAGAGAGAGAGAGAGAGAGAGAGAGAGAGAGAGAGATAAAAGAACAGCTAAGGAGCCTTGGCTGGGCTATGGTCAGGGAAGACTGAGCTAGCCTATTTTTTTCCATTTTACAGTTAATAAAAACTGAGGCTTAGTGAGGTTAAGTGACCTTCTTAGGGTCAGATAACTCAGTAGTATCTGAATCAAGATTTGAGTCATCTTCTTGACACATGATCCAAAGCTCAATGCCAGGATGCCTCTCTGGAAATTTTAAACATCACAGCTAATTGTGCAGGCAGGATTTTCAGCATCCTTTAAATTACACCAAAAAAGTTGCCAGTTGGTTCCTGTTTTTGTATATGCCAAGCAAGTCCTGAGAATAACTTGATGTGATACTTAGTAGTAGAGTTAGTAAGTAAAGTAAAGTAAGTCAGTAAGTAAACTGGAAAATTGTGGAGAATGTCTAGTATAGGGGAACCACAGTGTTAGGGATGGCTAACAAAAGTAGATCTACAAGAAGGTCACTTCTCATTATGATTTAATTGTAGAATGTCAACAACCAATACTGGTAGACAACTCACCTAGAAAAACATTCAACAATGAACTGGTTCCTTCAGAAAGGAAGTTCAGAACAGTATGTTCATATGTAAAGCATTCAAAATGGTTGATGACAATAATCAATCAGGGTTGACAAAGTCTGATATAGTATAGACATTGTTGCTAACAATTTCCTTAATCATTGTACACAGAACAAGGTTCCCAATATTTGGAAATATAAGATTTCTGACTTTTTTTTTTACTATCTGTAGGGTTAAGAAAGTCAGGTAACTCTGCCATATCTGTCATCTCTTTAAAATTTTTAGATTTTAAACAATCTGTATAAATAGTTCAGAGCTATATCTTTTTTCTTATAATTCTTTTCAAAACAAATTAAAAATAGCAACTTTACTTCTGATAGTTTTATGTACATCTGGCTCTGGGATAACTCTTAGAGCGATAACATGTTAATACACAATATATTTTGTTTTTATAATATTATTTGTTGGTCATCATATCCAGCACATACAAGTTCTTTTCTTGAAGTAAGTGTCCATGATATAGAGGTATGAAGTCTATGTAATCTACAAGTCTATGGTCTCTTTCATTACTTATTTCTGATCTATGTTTTCCTGCATCTTTCTCCCTATTGTTACTTTTCTCAGTTTTGTATTAAAGGCACCAGCTATCAGGGTATATGTTGATTTAACTTGGAAGATCTTAGCAAGTTCTTTGTAAAATTGCTCAGCAACCAATTGATGGTGCATAAGTTGCAATGATTTTCTAGAACTTGTAGTACTTTCTTTTGTCTGTTCTTAGTGTTGGCAAATTTTCCTTTTAAGAGGTTTGATTTGACTTTTGGGAAAAACCACAGTTATTGGAATCAAGTGATAAAGCAAGGTGTAACACCATTGTTTTTTTAAAGTTATTTATGTATTTATTTTGAATTTTATAATTTCCCCCCTAATCTCACTAACATCATTGTTTTTAAAAATAAAGATAGAAATCCCATAGAATGACAAAACTGATTTTCTTATTTTCTTCATGCTGGATCTAAAAATATTTCCAAAAGTGGAATTTTAAAAATGCTTTGAGTAATAGCAGCATCATTGGAATAAGTGTGTGGCTTCTGAAAGTGACTACTTTGAAGGAGGCTATACTTGTGTGGATATAAAAAATCTGACATATTGCTTTTTTTAAGAAAAATGTTATTGCATTTTAGCTGTACCTCTTACATAGATTAAATATTTAGAAGAGGCTCAATAAATTCATTAGAGATCATCTAGTCCTCATTTCTCAAATGTGTGAAGCTGAGATCTAGAAAAGTTAAGTGACTTGCTAGAGTCACCAGTTAGTAAGTGGCAGGGATAGGACTAAACTCTACCTAGTCCTCAGCTCTTTTCATTGTTTTACAAGGGAGGAGTATATATCAGTGTATAGAATAATATATTTGAAGTTCTTGACACCCGAGTGCAAGCTAATGCAGGTCCTATATAGTTGGAAATCTTCAAGTTCAGACTTGGTGACACTATGTATATCTGTTAGCTTAGCTGAGCTCTGTGTGCATCATAGCAAGAAGTTAGGACACAGTCTGATGTTTTGTTTTGTTTTTTATTCATCATAATTCATGAAGGCTTCCTTCCTACTCAGGTGTACTTATGTTTACATTTGCATTGCTGGAGGGAATATCCACAATGATAAAGTCATGCATCCTTGAACTATTGATAAAACTCCTCCCCAGTGAGCCAAGTCTACCTGGTACTTTCACATTGTGAGATAATGTCTAAAATAAAGATTGCAGCAATAGCAACATAATGCATTAGAAATAGTGGAGTGGAAGTCGGAGGTTCAATTGAATCCTGGCTCCATCACATACAAGTGGTATGACCTTGAGTCTGTCATTTAATTTTGAAGTTTCCTTATTTGTGTAGAGGACACTCTAGTAACATACTGGCACTTCAACACTTCTATTTTCTTCATTTCATCCTTCTTCCTGGAGAGTTTGGGCCTGTAGAACGTGGGTGTTGAAGAAATAATCATATAATGATAAGAGTTTTGTAAAGAAGATTGTTGTTCAGTTGTTTGGTCATGTTTGGCTTTTCCTAACCACATGGACACTAGATCTTTCTCTCCTCTACTGACTCCCAAAGTCTGTTCAAGCTCATGTTCATTGCTTCCATGACACTATCTCATCCTCTGCCATCCTCTCCTGTAAAAAAAAAAGCTTTCCTAACATCAGAGTCTTTACCAAGGAGTCCTGTCCTCTCATTAAACGAGTATTTAAGCTTCAGCTTCAACATACGATCTTCTAGTGAATAGCCTGAATTAATTTCTTTGATTATTGACTTATTTGACATTCTTATTGTCCAAGACACTCTCAAAAGTCTTCTCTAGCACAATTCAAAAACATTGATTCTGCATTCCTTATAATCCAACTTTCAAAGTCATATATGGGAAGAAGATACACAAAGAGAAAAAAAAGAGATAATTACTGCCATGGCTGTAGTACCATATTAGCATAGTCAATCCTGATGGGATAGAGCAGCCATGAGGCAATTTCTTCTTGCCAAGTTGGAGAGTCAAAACCCAATACATGGAGCAGACCAGGGTCCTGCTATTGTAAAAGGAAGGTATTTAGAGCAATGAATACCTCCCAAAGACTCCTGACAACTGCCCAAACCACTCTGATGAAGGAGGAAATGATTGGAATCCAATCTCAGAGTAGAGGAACACATTGATCCTAGGAGGGAATTGTGTTTATTTCAGTTTATATGTATTATGCATATTTTTTATTTATAAATTTGCAAAACACATGACTGATTAACAATTATTCATATAAAATACAAAAATGTAAAAGGATGAGATTAAGATGAAATTTTGATCACAGGGTCAACAGGGAGACACTAGAGCTTATTATGAGGTAGGGTCAGGCATGTGCTTTAGGAAAATTACTTTGTCTTTTGTGTAGGGGTTGGATTGGAAAAGGGGGAGAGATTTGACAAGAACACTTAGAAGGCTTTTGAGACAATCCTGGCAAAAAACAAGGAGTGGTGGTAACCTATATGGGTAGTGTTATATGGGTGCATATGTAAGAGGTTTTATGGAAGTGTCAGTATTTGGTAATAAGTGGCTAAATGGGATGAGGGAGTCCAATGAGACCTAGGTGGTGAGCCTGGGTGATTGGAAGGATGGTGGTGCCTTAGCAATATTAAAGAAGTTTGGAGGGGAGGGGAATTGAGTTTAGGAATAGAGATAAGATAATGAAATATATATAAGCAGTCATGATCCTTCAATTCTATATAACTCACTCTTTCACCTGAAAAGAGTAGGGAGTGAATCCTGGAGCTGTTCCAGGTCATTGCCCCTGACAAAATAAATCACCTTCTCAGGGTCTACAGTTACAAGAGCTTAGCTAAAGGAAAGAGAGGGTGAAGGGAGGAGGGAGAATGTTGGGAGATAAGGGGGGAGGTAGTTGTATTGGAAACAAGCCTAACAACTGGCCATTGTAGGGACAGTGGGATGTGACCCATTTTCCTACCTTCTGATTGGTTGATTAAACACCTCTTATGATCAGGCTTCAGACTACTCTTCCTTCACTAGAACACAGTGATCTCTAATTTGGAGACCTCTATTCCATACCAATGAAAAAATTAGTCAATTAATTTGGCTTAAATATATATTGTATATATATTTAAGCAGACTACTTTTAACTGATGAAATAGCCAATTTCATCCTGATTACTAAGGAAAATCATATATTTCACTTCTGAGCTGATCAGCATATTTTGGATGTTGTCACAAATTCCCAAAAGACTGAACTGGCCCCTTTCCCCTCAGTTTCATGGGACAATGACTTACCCTGTGTCACTGATATTTCCCCAAGGATGCTTCACCATTGTGTCTGAAGCAGCCCATGCCAATCTCTATAGATCTCTAACCTGCCCTAGATTCGACTTGAACCTCTCACATCCTGAAGCAATCAAAGCTTGGGAACTCATTGCAGGGAATTCCCACCATGTGATAACATGTTATATGAGTTTTTCCAAACTTTTGTTAAGGAGAACAGGCTCATAGGGTTAGAGAGTTTGAGGAAGAAAACCAAGAATGGTGGTATATAAATTCTTAGAAATCAACACCATGACTTCTATCTTCCCTCTGGGCTAATCTCTCCTTACATTCCAATTTCTTTTCTCCCCTTGCCTTGTCGGACACAACATACCTTTGATTTTTTTTCACAACTTGATCTGCCAACAAACATATGTTGAGTGCATCCCATGTGTCAAGTATGTTGCTGTGTACTGAAGGGGATTTGCAGAAAGAACTTTATCATATATTCTACTTCAAAGCTGCTTCTTTAACTGAAAATATTAATCACTGTTCACCCCCTCCCACCTTAACCACAGTTCCTAGTGATTCGCCTCCATCTTCTCTGTTTATTCTTGTTCCAAAGTTTTCTCTACCCACGCCTACCTGACAGACTTCACCTCTCCCACATATTCTAATTCTTCTCAATAGCACTTGAATTAAGAAAAAGGGAACATAGAAGCTTTGGATTTTAGAACTATAAGGGAACCTGTAGATATAGACTTTGTCATTTTAAAGAAGAAACTGAGACCAAAAAAGTGCAGCATTTATGGGGACAACTAGTATTTTTACTATGAACATTTTTGATCATATTTTTAGATGCTAAATTAATGAATCAATTGTTAAAAATTGTAAAATTTCCATATTTCTAGATATACTGGATTCATTATTTTATTTTTTAATTTCATCAAAGTTTTAAAAGAAAAACAATAATTATAAACAATCATTGGAAAACCACTTTTCCCCTGCAACCTGAATGAAAAACAACAATAATGAACTTGTATATGGTATTTTAAAATTTGCCAAGTACTTTCCATACATTATTTCATTTGAACTCAGGTTAGTAGGAGTACAGGTATTATCTTCCCATTTTAAGATGAAGGAAGTAAATATCAGAGAGGTTAACTCACATACCAATAATGAGATAATTTTTCTTCTCTTTTCTTTTCCCTCCTCTCTTTTTCTTTTGCTTCTCTGGCCCTTCCTTTCTTTTTTCTCACTCTCTCCTTCCCTCCTATTTTTCCCCTGGTTCTCCCCTCCACTCCTTTCCTCGCATCTTCTTTTCCTCTTCCACATCCTCTTCTCTTTTGCTCCCTCCTTTCCTTTACTTCCTCCCTTCTCCTGTTTTCTTCCCACTTTTTTGGATCTAACCCAATACCTTATAAATTACAACAATACTTCTATGAGGCATGTATGGGCAATTATTATTAACTCCATTCCATAATTAATAGGAAAACCCACTCAGAAAGGTTCCCAAAGAATACAGCATACCCAGAAATAGTATTTCATAAACAGTTCATCTTAGATAAAATTGTGTAGTGGACAGTTTGTTTTTCACAAAATCCTCTTCCCTTCCTGTGCTCTTGCCCCATTTTTAACCCTTTCTTCTTGTTCTCCAGTGCTTTTGTCTTCCCCAGACCCTCTCTTCAGTTAGGAAGTATTTGACAAATTACTGTGAAAACATTAGACATTAAATATGTTATTCCTCTCAGTACTATTTTTGTTTAAAAAAGAAAATAGATTATTTCTCATTCAAAACATAGGATTTATTGTTAATGATAGAGTTTCAGATCTCACAAGTTAGAAAGTTTATGGAAATTCTAAAAGGCACTCCAACTATAGGATTGATTTCCTAATTTGTGGGTTGTCTTTGTACTAACTATTTTGACTAGGCCATGATAATTAAGGCAAGCAGCAAAAAAAAGTTGAAATATAATGAAAATTAACCAAATAATAAGGTAATCTGGAAACAACATACAGTTTCCTTTTTTTCTTGCTCTTCCCCCATCTTTAATGTTCAGAAGTTGTTATTCAGATATGTTTGTTATGTAAGCCAGAGAGGAACCATAGCATAATGAATAATTTCAGAGCCAGCAAGGTCTGTTTTTTCTTTTTACTTCTGAGTCATATTGGCTATATGACCCTGGTCAAGTCGACTGGCCCTAGGAAACTGTCTATGTTTCAGTCAGTTGAAGATCTATATCAGTAAAAGGAATTTCTTCACTGAGGGTTCCTACAATAATTTTGTGTGTGTGTGTGTGTGTGTGTGTGTGTGTGTGTATGTGTAATTCCACACATGAATTATATTAGGAAATTTTGTGGTCAAGGATTATTTAGAACAACAAAAACAAATCACCCTTTACCTTGGACTGTTATTTGTTTCACAACTACCTGTTTGGAAGCAACAAAGTTTGCCTAGAGTCCATCTCCGGCTTCTGGTGATTGTTATTCTCCTAATTAACTGACTTTGGGACCCTGTGTGTTTCTTGGCAATAATTTTCTTCCATGTCCTAGAAATACAATTGACTCATTCATATTAAATTAAGAACCCCCTGCTTGAGTACATCCTGGATTTGTGTTTTTTAATGTTCCTTTGGTTGATCAGTATTCTGAAACTAGAACAAATCACATCCACTCTCTAACTACCCCAGACCAGTTGAGAAAGCTCAGTTATGTGCAATATAATCCCTTTCACCATCTGGTAGCTTCACGGAATATATAAAGAAAAGTTAACTTGATTGTTTAGTGATACTAGTATAGTAACTATGCTGGGATTTCTCAAATTCCAGAAGACTAATCAAACAATTCAATCAAAGAGACATTACCCGCAACAAAAAAGGCAGAACTATCTGTGTTTGCTGTGTTGCATGATTTCACACACCTCCACCCTTTCTTCTCTGGCATAATAGCAAGTTCAGTCACCATGAAGCATGTGGGAAGGGCAGGAAGAGGCCAAGGTGTACCACAGTCTTATTTTCTCTGTTTTTATAGCCATATATAGTAAAGGGTATATTTTCTCACTCTCTCCTTCCTTCCTATTTTTTCCCCTGGTTCTCCCCTCCACTCCTTTCCTCACATCTTCTTTTCCTCTTCCACATCCTCTTCTCTTTTGCTCCCTCCTTTCCTTCACTTCCTCCCTTCTCCTGTTTTCTTCCCACTTTTTTGGATCTAACCCAATACCTTATAAATTACAACAATACTTCTATGAGGCATGTATATCTAAGTAAACATGGGGAAACTTTCTTCATCGTTATTTTGTAGCTCAAAAATATATAAAATATAGTGTCAGAGATAGCCTGTGGTCTCTACAATGATTTCAAAGATGCAGTCTAATGAAATTTACTGCACTCCCCCAAATAGTTATAACATTATTTCTTTGGGTTGAGATTGTTAAATGTGCTTATTGACCATTACCCTGAATTTGGGAAGAAGATGCTGCTTTGTGCTTGGTGGGGAGGTATTACATTTATTAGTTTCCACTTGCTTGCTCACATATCCATAATCTGATTTTAGGAATTGAATGTACAAGTTAGGATTTATAACTAATCTCCAAATATTGATATAATATTATGCAAAGCCAGATTTCATTGTACACATTTTCTCTTCACTGTTAATATATATATATATATGTAACTACCATGTGACAGATTATATTTATATCTTTTTTTCTTTTGTAATTCACATTAAATGTAAATTTATCTGTCATCTTAAGTAAATTTATTTTTATGTTGTAAAAATTCTAGAATTCTCACTTTTAATTTAATTTAATTTAATTTAATTTAATTTTATTGGTTTTTGCAAGGCAATGGGGTAAAGTGATTTGCCAAGTTCACATAGATAACTAATCTGAATCCAGACTTGAACTCAGGTCCTCCTGACTCCAGGGCTGGTGCTGTATACACAATTCTCACTTTTAAAAAAACTTGCTAAGTGAACAAATGAGAAGGTATTTATTAATGTACTTACTAGCCACCAAGCTCTGAGTGTTTTGGTGCTTAGTAGGTGCTTAATTAGTTACAGAGCAGGAGCATTAAGCACTGGAGATTCAATTATAATGGGGGTCTGGTGCATGTGCAGAGTTTATCTCAGTTTGTTTGACTTTCCCATCTGAGAAGAATCTGAAGAACCTGGTTCCCACAGAGTCCTCATGCTATGTAAGGGAAGTCCCCTGGAAAGATTGTAGAACATTAGTAGATATTCTATAACTGAACCTGATTGTCTAACCAGAGGATGGATTGTAGGCTCTTTAATTGGTTCCAGAGACATTCCAGGCTAAAAGGACTCCACTGTTCCTTTTCCCATATTCCTTTTGGCTGCTTTGTTCGTAGTTGGACTCTTGCTCAGGGGTAAGAGACTTTGGAGCCTTTTCCCAAAGGAGACCCCGTGACCCTGAGAAATGGATCTCTGAATTTATTCTTTCCTTTTCTAGATAAAGAGAATTGAGTTTCTTACCTTAAAAGATCAGAAAAGTAAGCCACAGCAATCTAGGTGTTGGGCTGTTTATGCAACCTAGGATGCTCTAAGAAACAAAGATAGACCTTTGAGAGTGTCCTTTTAGACCCAGGTCATTGGAAATGTAAGTTGATGGATCAGGAAACAATCATGTTGCATTTAGAGATGAACTTGGTGGAATTTAGACACTAAAACTTGAGATTTGAACCTTTTCTTCTCAAAGACAGGTGGTATAGGGAAGAACTGAAAACAATTTTTCTTGTTCTTGTTATATCTTCAAAGTAAATACTCTGTTTTAAAAGGTAGTGTTAAGTTGTTAAATAGAACTAGATCATTATTTAGGGTCCCTAATCATTGGGAGAAAACAGTCAACAGGGCTTTGAGCCAATGGAAGAAGAAAAGAGGCACACCCAAACTTCCCAGGGGAAAGAGAACCAGACTATACTCACCATACAAACACAAAATTAAGTCACTTCACTCAAGTAGCATGAAATCTAATAGAGAGGAAATAATACATATAGCCAGGAAGAGTTATTTAGATTTGAAAATCCACAGGGTTGGTGAGTTTTAGTAGAGGCATGCCAGTTTAGTAGCCCTGACAGTAGGACAACTATATGGAGCAGTGGATAGTGTGCTGATCTAAGAGTCAGGAAGATGGGAATTTGAAGAGATTTTTTTTTTAGGTTTTTGCAAGGCAAACAGGGTTAAGTGGCTTGCCCAAGGCCACACAGGTAGGTAATTATTAAATGTCTGAGACCAGATTTGAACCCAGGTACTCCTGACTCCAGGGCCGGTGCTTTATCCACCTAGCTGCCCCGAAAATGGGAGTTTGAATCCAGCCTCAGACACAAGACATTTACTAGCTTCCCTGAATTCCCATCCCTCTTGATTTCTAACAGAACAATAGTGTTCCATGACATACATATGCCACAGTTTGTTAAACCATTCCCCAACTGAAGGACATTTACTTGATTTCCAATTCTTTGCCACCACCAAACAGGGATGCTATGAATATTTTTGTGCAAGTGATGTTTTTACCTTTTTTCAACATCTCTTCAGGGTATATACCCAGTAGTGGTATTGCTGGATCAAAGGGTATGCTTGCCCTTTGGGCGTAGTTCCAAATTTCTCTCCAGAAAGGTTGGATGAGTTCACAGCTCCACCAACAATGTAATGGTGTCCCAGATTTCCCAAAACCCTTCCAATATTGATCCCCAAATGAAAAAGATTAATCTCTCTTTCATGAGAGTTCCTTAAATACTTGAAGATAATATCCCCTATATTTAAAATTCTCTTTCTCTTCATCTCTGCCTCCTAAATATCCTTTTGTTGTTTTTTTAAATCTCACCTAAAATCCCACTTTCTACAAGAAACCTTCTCCTTAATGCAAATAATCTCTCACTATTGATTTTCTATAATTTATCACTCACATATACAAGTTATATATATATATATATATATATATGTATATATCTATATGTCTGTATGATGTAAGTACATAGTTTTTTTGCATCTTATCTCCCTCAGTAGACTCTGAGTTTCCTTGAGCCCAGGAGCTGTCTTTTAATTTCCTTTGTATCTCCTTTGCTTAGCATAAGGTCTGGTTCTTGATAAATGCTTATTCACTGACATTATCTAATTGGAAATTGATTCATTTCTTCAATAAATAGTCTATTATTCTAGCTATTGGTAAATAAAGATTTAAAATTTCAATAAGGCACAGAATTGCTAGTCTCTTCTTTTTAAGGATAATTTTCCCAGTTCCTTAAACTGATTTTCCTGCAGCATTGTTACTAGTACTTTCCCCATTATGGCTGCCTTCCTGTGTATACACTTTAATTTAATAGTGTCCTTCTCAGAACTCAATTCTATAGCTCTGACCAGGGCAGAACACAATGGAACTATCACTTCCTTAATATTAAAGATTAAGGAAAATTTTTAGATAAGGAAAATACATGTATCTGGACTTCTGTGAGTTCCAGAAAGTCTGACTTCCAAAGCTCCAAAGTTACTTAGAGACTCAATTCAAAAGAACACTTTTCATTTCATCACATTTGCTTTCTTCTTTTTCTATTTTGTATTTCTGTTCTTTCCAAATGTATCAGTCTAAGCAGCAACTAAAAAGTAGTTGCTCCATAGCTCTTCCCTCTCCTCAGTGAGTCTATGTCACTTAGAGATTTTCTAGGAGCTATCAAATGTCAAATGACAGTCAACTAGTTTGTACTTCATTAAAGAAAAACTTGCTGTCAACCTTAAAAGTGTTGCTTTTTGTCCACTTGAGGAGGCTTTTTACTGTGTTGGTCACAGTTAGAACTGGTTTTGCTGTTTGGAGAAAGGATGATGTCATTTATATTCTGCCTCTGGTAATTGTTTAGGAATGTATTGATCTGGTTTTCTACTGCTGGGGTGTGTAAATGTGTTCCTTGTAGCTGGTACAGTAATACGTTAGTAATTTTGCCTAGACAAGTCCTCTTTTATCCACTGTTCCCACAGTGTTCATTCCCAATATTTTCCTCCCCCTTTGTCACTGAAACACGCATACATACATAGGTACATACAATTCTTCCTTTTCTCTCTTGCTCTCCCATTAAAAAAAAAACTTGCATAACATTATTATTGTGCAAATTTAACCTAAGTTCCCCATTGCTTTGGAACCTTTGCTACCCTGAATGGGGTATTTTGATTGTTTAAGATTGACTTTAACCCCAACTATGTAGATATTCTCTATCTACAGATCAGAAACCATGAATCAAATAGCAATGTTTTAACTTGTGTACTTTAGTAAATAACAAGGGGAAAATCCCCTGTATCTTGTGTATTAAAAGGGAGACCTACAGATTCCCATGTCATAAGTTGGAGATGGAACATTCTGACAAAAGTCCGCTCCTATTATTTCAGCCTGGCCATCTTCTATTTACCAGGAACTAATTATATCTCATTTATTTCTACTGCTGCTCTTCTTTTCTGCCTCTAAAAATTGCCTCTTTATGCTCCTCTGTCCAGTTGCTACTGCCATGGGTGAGGACAGACTCTTTTGTGAGACTGTCCAACCAATATGCCTGGGACAAATCTACACGTTTTGATTTTTTTTGTTTTTTGATAAGGGAATGGGGTTAAATAACTCGCCCAAGGTCACATAGCTAGGTAATCATTAAGTGTCAGAGGTCAAATTTGAACTCAGGTCCTCCAGACTCCAAGGCAGGTACTCTATCTACTGCACTACCTAGTTGCCCCTACATTTTGATTTATTTTGTTATTGAGGTCTACCACCACACCTTGCTGGTACACAAAAGGCTTCTCAAGTGGATGTCAAATACTTTCCTCCCCCCTCATCCCTTCAACACAAAGCAACATTCTCCTTGGTATTTTAGTTGGGGTGAGTAGTTTCCTTTAAACTGCTGCCATATCTCTGTTGGCAGGAGCCAGGACCACATAAATTACCTTGACAGTTCCTTAAACCTCAAAAAAAGGTATGTTGTAATGCTGGAGGGAATGGGACAGAACTGGTGATTTTTGAAGTCCTGCTACCAATATCCATGTCCCTTTTCCCCTTATATAAAATTAACTCATAGTTATATAGCCCATAAAGCCTTTCTCTAGACCAGCTCTGTGAGGTAGATAACAATATTGGTTAATATTTACATAATGTGTTATGGTTTGCAAAGTGCTTTTCATGTATTATCTGATTTAATTCTCAAAAACAACCTTGTGAGGTCAGTGCCATTATTATCCTTATTTTACCTACAGGTAAATAAGACTGGGAGAACTTAAATCGCTTATCCAGAGTTACACAACTAGTAAGTATCTGAGGCAAGATTCATATCCCAGGTCCAGGTCCTTATCTACTTATTCCCATTGTGCAGATAAGAGGCTTAGAGGGGGTGAAATGATTTATTCAGGATTTCACAGCTAGTAATCAAGATGACTGGGACTAAAACCCAGGCTTCCTAACTCCAAGATCATCAGTGCTCTTTCTATTATATAAACTAACTCTCTGCTCCTTTTCCTCAATTCCATACTTTCTATGCCAAATTCACAACAAATGTAATTTAAACGGAAACAAATTGGAATGGAATTTCAAACAGGAATTGCCAATCAGTGACACAGTGAAGACAGTCAGGAAATCTGCTGTAGCTAAAAAAAAAAAAAAGATTGTTCCAAAAGTAGGAATTGTTACAGAATGAGCTTTCTGTGTACAGTCAAACATGGAATTATAATTGTTCAAATCTGTCCTATTCAAGTATAAACCAGCTTTCATAGCCCTTCCACCTAAAACTAAGGATATTCTTTCTGGGTCTTCAGGAGAGAAGACTCTTGAGAGATGAAATTTTCCTATCATCATTCAGGAAATTTAATTGTGATGGCTGGAGAGATGGAGAAAATAGAGAGAAAAGGCTACAATAACTTTTTTTTTCTCTTAACTTGTGAAGAATCATTTTGAAGAGAATTCTTGAGAGACATTAGTTGGCATCCTGAGAGAGTTGAATGGTGAGCCTTTGTTCCCAGAATTGAGAAATCAGTAATTACAATGATAGAAATAACTCTGGCATATCTTTTTCATAACTAATGCATTATAATTTTTATGCCTGTGTTTTATTGTTTGTAATATAATTAATAAATCACATATCCAGTAATTTTGATGTTTATTTAAACCTATATATGGAAAGATGAGTGAAAATTCATGAGAAGTTTCTCCAGGAAGTAAATAATATTTTTGTAAATGATCTTTAAGTAAATGATCTTTATTTATCTAGAGACAGCTAGATGATGCAGTGAATGGAGCACAAGACCTGGAATCAGGAAGACCTGAGTTCATGCATAGTTTCAATCACTTACTAGCTTTTTGATCTTGGGCAAGTCTCTAAACCTCTGTCTGCCTTAGTTTTCTCATCTCTAAAATGGGTATATTAAAAGCATCCATACCCTAGGGTTGTAGTGAGGGCTAAATGTGATGTTTATAAAGTACAAATCTTAAAATGCTATATAAATAGTTTTATTAATTATAATGAATAATTTTATACTAGGATGAGGACTCAAAGGTCATCAGTTAATTCATGAGGTATCTGTTGAAATTTTAGTAATTTATGGTAAAATATTAACACATTTATAAGATTACCTTAGAATCTGGGATAAGAATAATTGAGAGAATGAGCCAAAAATAATGAGAAATGAATGACTGCCAAATGTAGATTATGGCTGCGTGTGCTTGCTTCACAAGTAAATTGGTGACTCTGAAATATTGAAAAAAAGATAAAAATTTAAACATTTTTTAATAATTTCTTAGAAATGTTTGACTTAAAATACTTAAAATTCAAAAACAGCTTGGAAACTATACAAAAATAATCTCCATGCTAATCAGAAAAATATAGCAGCTAAGAGCAACACTAACAGTGTACAATCTCGTTCTCAAAATATTATGGAAGAGAAAGCTGGAATATTTTAAGTAGTATTGCCTCACTAAATAATGAAAAGGAAAATGAACTTGCAGAAATCTTGATTTCCAGTTATGAGAGCATTTTGAAATTACAAAGAAATATAAAAATGAACAGATTTACTAAGATTTTCATGGTAGTAACTTCTAATTATTGATGATAGTAGAACTAATACAGTAAATCTCCTGATTTACTATGAAAGTATAACATTGATTAACCTCGCCACGACCACCTGAAGACTAGATATAATAATATTTAATCCTCCCCCCAGGATTCTCTGTTACTCCCAAGAGAGTTGTAGTATCTAGGCTTTCTACCAATGGCTCCAATCCCCACCAATGATAGTCTTTCCAAGTAGAGGGGTGACTCCCTGCACCTAAGTTCCATTTAACCACTAAATGTTGGATTAGCTTTCCAAGGAAGTATTTACTTCAAAAATATATTAATAAATATACAAACTTAATCCCCAACCTATGGGACTTACTCTATTCCGTCCCCCACTCCCCAACACACACAAACATATAGCATACACACACATACACACACAAACACATACACACTCCAACTCATGCTATAGGGCAGGGAAGGAAATTAGGCACCCTGGCTTCACAAGAATTCCCAGTTGGTAGGGGTGACTGGAAGGTACTAGAATTAGGAGAAATTGGAAAAGGCTTTCTATAGAATGTGGGATTTTTACTTGGGACTTGAAAAGAGCTTCAGGGAAGTCAGGTGGTGGAGATGAGAAGGATGAGTTTTCCAGATTTGGGGAACAGCAAATAAAAATGCACAATTAGGAGAAGGAATATCTTATGTGAGGAACAAAAAGGAAATTAGTATCCCTGAATTACAGAATCCAAGGAGACAAGTTCAAGGCACTCAATGGGTTTGCACTCCTAATGGTTTATACAAATGCTTTCTTTCTTTCTTCTCTTGACTTTTCCCCAAATCCATAGTTCAAGAGCTTCTATAGTATGTATCATACTTAACTCCTCACTCTCACTTACCCCAAATATTCAGTTCATTCTTAATCTATTCATTTTTCTACTTTCACAATCTCTCATATATGTCTCCTCTCCACTCTTAAAGCCACTTATGATTTAGGCTCTCATCATTTCTCATTTGGACTATTGTAATATCTGTCTAATTGATCTCTCTGCCTCATATCTCTTCCCATATTCAACCATCCTCTAGTCAGCTGCCAAAGTAATTTTCCTAAATTATAGTTTCTGAAAGGATTATGGGAAGATCACAGAATAAGGCAGGAGATTATCTGACTCTCCCAATTTAAAATTACACTCAAAATGAAGTCTGAGCAGTAGTAATAATTAAAAGTTGGGGTAAAAGCAGTTGACCAGCCCAAGACAACTTATGAATATTTTAGCAAAGACCTGATCTCCCTGGGTGGTGGTTTGAACTGATTGAAGTGAAGCTCCCCTCCCCTCCCATCAATAAACAACAAACCCTGGGGGCAACTGTGACAGATGGTAGCCTCAGGTTCAGGAATTTTCACTACACTGACAATATGGTGTTGGGGATTGGGAGTCCAGGTATGCTGGCCAGGTATCTGGGCAAGGAGGAATGAGCACAAGTTAAAAGTTCAGTTGTAGAGGGTAAGACCCTGGTAGTGTGCTGATCACCTTGAGCAAAGGGAGTCCCTGATTTTGGAGGGGTGAACTGAAGCTTGCAGCCATGGGAAAGATTTCAGGGAGTGAGATTGTGGTGACAACTTTATCGAGGGCCTTGGTCATGGCTTGGGGATAAAGAGATATACTTGAAATCAGGTCCCCAGATGGAACTACGAAAAAACACAAAATAGCACAAAATTTCTGAACTTTGAGACATTATCCCCCTATACCTTAGAAGTAGAGAACAACTCAAATGCAAAGTTAATAGCTAAGAAATGTCACCAAAAAAAATGAGCAAGCAAAAGAAAAAGAACCTGATAATAGACAGCTACTATAATGGTAGAGAAGAATATAGTAGTGTTAAAATAGCTATTTCTACTTTCAAAGAAAAATATAAATTGTCACAAGCCCACCAAAAAATTATTGTAAGAGTTTAAAAAGGAATATAAAAATCAAACAGGAGAAGGAAAGGAAAAATTAGTAAAGCAAGAAAAACAAGAAAATTATAAGAAGAAAGGCAACCAATTGGGGAAAGAGTTTCAAAAACTTACAGAAGAAAACAGATCATTGAAAATTAGAATTGGGCAAGATGAAGTTAATGAACTTTATAAGATACCAAGAAGTAATAAAACAAAATAAAAAGAATGAAAAAAATACAAGAGAATGTGAAACATTTTATTAGAAAAACAACTAATCCATAGAACTAGCTTGAGAAGAGACAATATAATCATTTGGAGTCACTGAAAGTTAGTTATACTCAAAAAAAGAGTCTAGATACTATATTTTAAGAAGTTATTAAGGAGGGGCAGCTAGGTGGCACAGTGGATAGAACACTGACCCTAGAGTCAGGAAGACCTGATTGACTTGAAAAAATTCCCCCCCCCAAAAGAAAATAAATTATTAAGAAAAACTGTCCTGGAACTTTAGAACTAAAGTTCGAAAAACAAATTGAAAAAAAATCCAATTATCATCACCTGAAAAAGATCCCCAAATCAAAACTCACAAGAACATTACAGTCAAGTTTTGGAGCTCCCAGGTCAAGGAGAAAATATTACAAAGAACTAAGGGGGGAATTTTAAATATTATGAAGCTACAGGATAAAACAAGATTTAACAGCTTCTACATTAAAAGACAAGGGACATTATATTTCTGAGTGTAAATGAGCTGGTTTACAACCAAGAATAAATTACCAAGAAAAGCCAAGTGTAATCCTCCAGGGGAAAAACATGTATATTTAGTAAAATAAAAGACCTTTAGGTATTTATAAGGAAAAGATCAGAACTTGACCTACAAGAATCAGGAGAAACATAAGAAGGTAAACATTAAAGACCAATTGTGAGGGAATTAATAAGATCAAACTATTTACTTTTTATATGGGAAACTGTTATCTGAAATTCTGAAAAAGGTTATCATTATTTGAGTTGTTTGAAAGAAAGTCATTTGAAAGAATACATAGATAGAAGGCTTGTAATTGAATTAAGTATTTTGGGATGATCTTAAAAAATAAAATTGTCTGGGGAGAAGTAAAATGGGGCAATTATCTCACAAACATGAATGGAAGAATAGTTATAGTGATCTCAGGATGGGGTAAAGGGCTATTAGCTCTAAATCTTATTTTCATCAGAAATGAATTAAAGAGAATAAAAAGTCTAAAAGACTCATTAACTTAGAAAGAAATAGGAAGGAAAAGGGATAGGATAAGGGAGGGACTCATAGGAGAGTGTATAGATTAAGGACTAGGAGGGTAAAGGGAGAAAATAAGAAGAGAATTCTTAGAAGGGGTGCTGATTAGGAAAGCAGTAGAGTTAAAAGAGGGAGAGAACGAGAAATAAGGAAAAATAGGATAATGCAAAACTAATAATTATAATCTTAAATGCTAATGGATTGAACTCATCCATAAAATGGAAATGGATAACTAAATTGTAGTTTCTCATCATGTCACTCCCCTTTTCAATAAGCTCTGAAGGTTTTTAATTACCTCCAGTATCAAATAGTTTTGCTTAGTACTCAAAGCCCTTCTCAAACTGGGCCCTTTCTACCATTTGAGTTTTCTTGTACTTTACTCCCTCCATGAACTTGGTGATGCAGCCATACTGGCTTACTTGTTGTTCCTTACATACAACATACTATTTTCCAAATATCTCCCCATGCACTGGTTATCTCCAATTATTTTATTAAGCTGATGAAAAAATGTCTTTAATCCTCCTACAGGAATAATGAAAAATTTATTACATATCATTTGACTTCATCTACATTATTTTAACTTTCCTATAGATTATATTATGATGTTCGAGTCCAAAAGTAGTGATTTCATTGTCATTGTCCTATCCCTATTTTAACTCTGCTCACTGACCCAGAGGCAACAAGGTGATATACAATGGAGAGAGTCAAGAAGACTCCAGTTCAAAACTAGTCTCAGATACAGACTGTCCAGGGATAACTCTGGACAAGTTATTTAATCTGTTTGTCTCAGTTTACTCAGCTGTAAATGTGAACAATAGCACCTTCCTCCCAAGGCTGTTGTGTAGATGAAATGAGATAATAATTGTAAATTACTTAACATAATACTGAGAACTTATTAGAAACTTAATAAATATTTTTTTTCTTCCTCAAAGTCTAGTTCAAATTCTATCCCCTAAACAAAGTCTTCTCTCTGAGCTCCTTCCTATAGCATTCCTATCCTACTCATTTGGCATTTATTTACCATATTGCTAAAGTTATAGTAATGCCTTACAGTATCATCTACCTTTTTCACATAATACAGTGTGAAGTACTTCAAATTTGGAACCAGAAGACCTGCAATATTCAGGGAAAGACAGGATGATAAAATCCTAGACATAGAGCCTAACATTCCTTCTGACTCTATGTCTAGGATTTTATCATCCTGTCTTTCCTATTAAATAGTAAGATCCTTGTGGGCAATGACATGTTGAATCTATTTGTGTTTCTCTCCTTTTATATATGTCTCTACTTTTATGTATGTCTCTAACAAAGTAAGTACTTGAAAATTTCAGGACTGATTGATTGTTTAATCTGGAAAACAGAGGTTTAGCTAAGGACTGTCCCCTTCTAAGTGTAACAGATACCCTGTGGAGGATGTATTAAATCAGAGGAACTCCAGGAATAATAACAATAATTATATGAGAAGCAAGTTCTTGATAAATTCGCCAAAAATTCCCTAATGACATTATGGTTAAGAATAGGTTTAAACTAGGCTGCTTAAGCTAGAGGGATGAACTGAAAATGCTCCCCTTAGTAGATTTATGCTGCCCAGGCTTTTGTTTGCCTCTAGGGATTATACATGTCACATCTAGGGGTTTAAAACTCAGGGTATATACTGATGAATTCTCCTGTTTATGAGAAACTTGAATTTTTCTAGGAGTATTATCATAGTATTTCTCTTTTTCTTTGAGAAATCCAAATGGGATCAATTTCAACCCTTCTATTCACATTGAGGCAGGGATAATATCTTCTATCTCTTCAAAAGGGATCAAAGTCTTTATGTTAAAAACACAAGGGGGTAGGGACTGCCCAAACTTTTGCTTATAATTATGCATAAATTTGTGATAATGTGGGTGGAGAGGAGAAAGACCCAAATAGGAGCTAAGTAAGACAAATCAGCTCAGAAGCCCACCAGGACCCTGGAAAAAGGGGTCAGAGAATCAGGGAAGTAGAATTGCAACACATTGCCCAGGCCTATTATGGGGCTTGCCTGTTCAGACATGGAAAATATTGGAACAGGACCTCCCAGCATGGTGTGCCCACATCAAAAAAGGCATTGCACTATAAGAGCAAAGCAGAATTGCAGTAGCTACCAAGAAAATATCAAAACAGATTTTCCTCCTTTTAGGAAATGGAAAAGATTTAAAGTGGAAACAATTAAAATACATTATTAGGCATAAAGATTTCAGTGAAAGACTTTAGACTCATGGTGACCCATAACTTAAATATATTAAAATATCAAGTCAATTCAGTACAAAAAACTTTTTTCTGACATAGAATAGATTAAATAGCAGTACCATTGACTGAAGTTTTGACCGAATACTCAAAGAAATGGCAATGTCTGGTACAAAAAGACAAGAATTCCATATATAAAATATATGAAAATTATCTATTATCATACCTTGCATTGGTTAACTGCATGTTGGAATACAATGTTGAATTTTGTTTAAATTTTTTAAAAAATGGATAGTGAAAAATAGGAGAGGGCCAAGAAAAGAAAGATGAAAATGACTAAAAGATTGGAAATTGCCTTCAAAAGAAAGGTTTAAACACTTCAACAATTTAACCCGGAGAAAGGAAGAGCAAAAAGTGAATTAAGGTGTCTTCAAGTACGTGAGGGATAACTTGAAGGTAAGAGAAGGATACTAACAAGTGCATCTCCATTACAATAAAGCAGCACACAGGAGGAAACAGGTTTGAATTGTACCAACATAGTTTGATATAATGAAAAGAACTTCTAGTGCGTAACAGATAACAAACATTGCATTGAGGCAAGCTACCAACTGAGTTTGTAGAAACTCCACTATAGAGAACTTGTGGAGTTCTGTGGATAAAATTGTAGGAATTGAGGAGTGGATGAAACAGAAGCTAGAGGGGGCCTTGCTAATAATTCTTTTTGATTTTAAACTAAGATTAAAAATAAGAAAAGAAACAAAAAACATTGCCATATGCACAGAACATGAAACAATTAAAAATATAAAGCAATAAATTTCCATTTCAAGAGGGTCTATATAATAAATACTACACATTTTGCTCAGAATTGTCTCTTTTCTTTCTTGTAGATTTTCTTTTTTTTCTATTATGTACTTTATCAATCCCACCCTTTAGAAGGCTACAATTAAACCTGAATATATATATATACACACAAACACATATATATACATATACATACATACAATCATACTTACACATATAAACATACCTATTCAAATATATATGTATCTCTCTATATATATAAATATAAATATAAATATATATATATGTATATATATATATATATATATACATATAAAATCAAACAATTGGGCATCTAGGTGGTACAGTAGATAGAGCCCTGACCTTGGAGTAAGGAGGACGGGAGTTCAAATCTGGCCTCAGACACTTGACTCTTACTAGCCATATGACTATGTGAACAAGTCTCATAACCCTGCTTACCTCACATCTAGGGTCATCTCCAGTTATCCTGATTAATATCTGGTCACTAGATTCAGATGGTTCTGGAAGAGGAAGTGAGGCTAGTGACTTAGTACAGCAACCGCCTCACTCAAATCCAATGCATGTGCTGGTCATGGCATTACCTCCCTGATGTTGTAGTCTTCTCTGAAAATAGGAAAAGAATTATAACTATAAACATATATATATATATATATATGTATATATACATTCATTCACATGTATGTAAGGCAATATTATGCTTTTTTCCACTTATCCTTCTCTGAAGATGGAGAGCATCTTCCTTCATAAGTCCAAATCTTTCCAGATTTTTCTAAATGCACCAGTTCCTCATTTCCTCCACCACAACAGTATTCTTACCTTATACTATCTAGTTATTTTAAATAGTCTAAAACAATATTGATTAATACGGTTGACATTTAATGTAGTGCCCCTATTTTTCTCTTTCTGTTGAAATCTATTTTAGCTTTAACTTTATCTAAGATCATGATTCCTATCCTTGATTTTTTTTAATATAACAAATTTTTCTCCCTTGCATTCTTTCCCAGGTCTAAGACTTGGTCATTTAATGACTTTTCTAGTTTACTGTCACCATCACTTCCCTAGCATTTCTGAGGTCTCAGTTACTAGGATTGTCCCAAGGGAAAGACCATAGGATTTTCCCTTTCCTCTGATAATGGCAGAATGACCTCTTAGTATTTTTAAAGGGTATTTACTATGAAGTATCATAGAAGAAACATTTGAAAATGAGGTCCTTATTTCTTATAGAAAAGTGGCTAAATCTAAAATCCTTAATTTTTAACCCTTCTAGACAATTTGAGAAATAGACATTTGCATAATGTCACTTACACAGTAAATTTCAAATTTCAAATAAATTGGCCTTTACATAATAAATCTGAGAGAACCTTGACTCCTGAGGTGGTGCCATCTGCTCAGTGGGCTTATCACAACTGTATCACTTCTCCAAAAAGAAAATGAGCATCAAATATCATTTTGAAATGAAGGACTGAAGAACCTTGCTTGATTGGCCAGAAGAACTAGACCTTGTCAACTACATGGACAATACAAATCACACTTGAATGTTGTTTAGCAAAGTTGTCTTTATTCCATAGAAGAGTATGATAGCTGTGAAGATTTCTTGCATGCCTTAAACATTCTATTTATTTATTTATTTTTTCATCTACTTATTTATTTATTCATTCATATTTATCTATTTATCTATCTATTCATTCATTCATTTATTTGTTTGCTTGTTTGTTTATTTATTTATTTTTAGTTTTTGCAAGGCAGTGGGGTTAAGTGACTTGCCCAAGGCCACACAGCTAGGTAATTATTAAGTGTCTGAGGTTGGATTTGAACCCAGGTACTCCTGACTCCAGGGCCGGTGCTTTATCCACTGTGCCATCTAGCTGCCCCGTTAAATATTTATTAATGTGAATTCTTTGGTAATGTGTAGTTTCGTTAAAAGTTGCAAAGGACTTGTATGCATTTTGAGTGTATAATGGTATATTAATATATGTCCAGATCATCTAAGAATCTTGTCCACCTCCCTCTGAAGTCATAGAAAGTCAAGCCTAGGGATGGGAAGATATTGTACAATAAACATTACTGAATTCCTAAGTGAAGGGATAACTTCATTTTGAAGGGACCTTTTTAGGTGATGGGTGGGACTGATTCATGTTCTCTAGGAGGGTTAAAAATTAAGGATTTTTGCTTTAGCCACTTTTCTATGAATAATCCTATATATAATAATCATATAAAAATCATCTAAAATTAAGTTTAGGGGTGGCTAGGTGGCACAGTGGATAAAGCACCAACCCTGGAGTCAGGAGTACCTGGGTTCAAATCCAGTCTCAGACACTTAATAATTACCTAGCTGTGTGGCCTTGGGCAAGCCACTTAACCCCATTTGCCTTGCAAAAAACCCTAAAAAATAAAAATAAAATAAAATTAAGTTTAGCCTACACTGCTATTGGCCCAAGAAGAGAGGGAGAGGGAGAGAAATGACCTCCTTCCTTTGTTGTGTTAGGAAGAGTTGGTGCTGGATTTGTCCCACGAAAGGATTATTTAACAGAGATAGAAATTGAAGCCAATGGAAAGTTTTATAACTTACTAGTGGGGTGGGTTTCTCAAGAATGTGGGAAAAACAAAGGACCCACTTCTAGAAGAAGATTCTTTGTTCACCTATTATAGTTGGAAATGGCTTATTTCTATTGACTACATAACCAGAGCTGTCTGTGTCTTTAAAACTACCAGAATGGGGACTTCCAGCCAAGATGGTGGAGGGAAGACAGGTACAGTTCTAAAGTCTCCTGATATTCCCTTATAAATAATATAAAACAAACCTTTTAACAGAAAGCCAATTGACAAAACCCATAAAGAAAAGCCAGGAGAAGAACATCTACCTCAGGATTTGTCTTCCGAGATCATGGGTAAGTTGGGGGCAGAGGGCAGACTGTCAGGAGCACAGGATTGGCAAGACTTTGGGAGCCTGGATTAGTTTTGGATTAGCCTGATTAGTGGTGGGGCTATAGAGCCTGGTTGACAGTGGGAGCTTGGGTCAACTAGGGAGCAGAGGCATTGGTGGTGGTGCTGTCTGGAGCTTGCTGGCAGGGCTGGAGGGAGAGTTCTGGTGCAGGGGAACTGCAGACATCTATCCTTGGGCTCCTCTGGTCAGGAGGAACTCAGAGTCCACACCTCCATTTCAGCTGAAGCCTCTTCCCAGAACAAACACAATTACAGACTACTTCTGCCCCAGGCGCAGGTGTGTGAGCTTCAGAACCACCTCAGTTGACAATAGGAAGAGTGATCACCTGACCCCAGGGTAGTGGCCACAGTTGATCAAAGACAAAAATATTTAACAGCTTCAACCACTCCCTCCAGGCCAAGGGAGAAGGCCTCAATCAAGGTCACAGACATTCCAGAGAAAGCAACAGGCACCCCTACTGTCCAGCTGAAGATGTTACACTCAGTGAGCCAAGCCTCTAACACTCCCCTACTGACCAGATAGAGATATTATGGTCAGTGAGTAAAGCCTCTGGGGATCCCAACATCAGACCTCTGTGAACTAAGAGGATAAAGAAAGGCCAGCGCAAAGGAGTGTCCATAGAAAAATTCTTGGAAGGAAAAGACACTAGCTCAGAAAGACCTAGAATCTCTGAGGAGAGTATGACCTTCTCTCCAGCACAGAAAGACTTCCTTGAAGAAATAAGGGAGTTTAAAAATTAATTGGAAAACTTGGGAGAGAAAATTAACACCTTGCAACAAGAAAACAATTCTCTCAAAACTTCAATTGGTCAAATGGAAAACTCTTACAAAAATAGAATTGATCAACTGGAAAAGGAGTTGCAAAAGGTAAATGAAGAAATCTTCTCTAAAAAAAAAAAGAATGGAGTCTGTGGAAACTAATGACTTCATGGGACAGCAAGAGTCTGACAAAGACAAAACATTGAAAAAAATAGAAGAAAATGTAAAATACCCCATCAGCAAAACCACTGACCTCAAGAACAGATTAATCATGGAATCACTCAAGCCAGGTTAAGTATTGACCTCAAGAATAGATTGAGAAGGGACAACCTGAGAATTATAGGTCTTCATCAAAACATTGAAGAGAAAAAAAGCCTGGACTTAATATTACAGGATTTAATGATGGAAAATTGACCTGATATCATGGAACCAGAGGGCAAAATAGTTCTTGAAAGAATACATGGATCCCTTCTGGAAAGAGATCCTAAAATGAAAACATCAAGGAATGTTGTGGCCAAATTCAAGAATTATCAGATAAAAGAGAAAATCCTGCAAGCAGCCAGAAAGAAACAATTTAAATACCAAGGAGAAGTAAGGATTATGCAGAACCTGGCTGCATCAACATTAAAGGATTGAAGGACCTGGAATGTGATATTCTGAAGAGCAAGGGAGCTTGGAATGCAGCCAAGGATCCACTATCCAGCAAAGGTGAGCCATCTCTTTCAGGGGAAAAGATGGACATTTAATGAAATGGAAGAATTCCCAAAATTCCTGATGAAAAGACCAGCACTATATAGAAAATTTGGACTTCAAACAGGAGGTTCAAGAGATACATGAGGAGGTGGCTAGGTGGTGTAGTGGATAAAGTACCGGCCCTGGAGTCAGGAGTACCTGGGTTCAAATCTGATCTCAGACACTTAATAATTACCTAGTTGTGTGGCCTTGGGCAAGCCACTTAACCCCATTTGCCTTGCAAAAACCTAAACAAAAAGATACATAAAAAGGTTAAGAAAAGGGGGGAGGTAAAGAAAAAAAACTGCTACCCAATAAGATGAAATTGGCTATATTCCAGCATGGGAAAAAGATTCTCATAACTCTTGAGAATTGTTACTCTAACAGAGAGACTATACCTAGCTAAAAGTGATGGACACTCATAATTTATCCATGAGACTGCTATCCAATGGAATGAAACTGGCCATAACCCTACTTGGGAAAAAGACTAATAACTCTCAAGAATTGTAACTCTATTAGAGGGAATATACTTAACCAGAAATGATGGATACTCAGGATTTCCTATAAATCAGATAGGATGATTTAAAAAGACTTCCTCCTTAAAAAGGGGGATAGGAAGGAGACAGGAGGAGAGAGGGGATTGAATGGGGTAAATCTCATTACACTAAGAGATACAAAATACCTATGGTAATAGAGGGGAAGAAGGGAGGAGATGAGAAACACCTGAATCTTCTTCTCATCAGACTTGGCTTAAAGTTAATTTACATACTCAGTCGACTTAAAAAACATCTTACCTTTCAAGTATTAAAAGGGGAAAAGGGGAGGGGGATGGAGATAGGGAGGGGAGAAAAGGGGTGAACTAACAGAAGGAAGGGAAGGAAAAAGGAGAACAAGGGAAAGGAGAAAGAAGGGGGGTGGATATAGGAGGACAAATACACTGAAGGTGACAGTATTCAGAAATAAAATACTGGGGAATATGGATAAAGGAAAAAAGGGGAAAATACAAACAGAGGGAAGATAGCATGGAGGACAATAAAGAGTTAGTAATTATAACTTTGAAAGTGAATGGGATGAACTCTCCCTTAAAAACGTAAGGGAATAGCATACTGGATTAAAGATCAGAATCCTACAATATGCTGCTTACAAGAAACTCACTTGAAGCAGAGAGAAATATAGAGTCAAGGTAAAAGTTCAGAGCAAAATATATTTTGCTTCTGCTGAAGTGAAAAAAGCAGGGGCAACAATCCTTATCTCAGACAAAGCAGCTGCAAAAATAGATAGTGTTAAAAGAAATAAGGAAGGAAACTATATCCTCCTAAAAGGTACCATAGATAATAAAGTGATTTCAATACTGAATATGTATGTACCCCATAAGATGCATCCAAATTCTTAGAGGAGAAACTGAAAGAACTACAGGAAGACACAGACAGCAAAACTCTACCAGTGGGAGACCTCAATTTCCCACTCAGATTTAGATAAATTGAATCATAAAATAAACAAGAAAGAAGTTAAGGAGGTAAATAGATTGTTAGAAAACCTAGATATGATAGACAGATGGAAGAAAATGAATGGGGATAGAAAGGAATATACCTTTTTTTCTGCACTTGCACAAAAATTGAGCATGTACTAGGGTATAAAAAAACCTAATAATCAATTGCAGAAAGGCAGAAATAGTGAATACATCTTTCTCAAATCATAATGCAATAAAAATCATATGCAATATTGGGCCAGGGAGATATAGACAGAACTAATTGGAAACTGAATAACCTCATTTTAAAGAATGAGTGGATCAAATAACAAATTATAGAAAGAATTAGATATTTTATCCTAGATGATGACAATAATGAAACAACATACCAAAACCTATGGGATTCACTCAAGGTGGCTGTGAGGAGGATATATTATATCTTTAAATGCTTATGTGAATAAATTAGTGAAAGAGGAAATCAATGAACTAAATATGTAACTAAAAAAATTAAAACCCCAAATTAAATACCAAATTAGAAATTCTAAAAATTAAAGGAGAAATTAATAAATTTCAAAGTAAAAAAACCCATTGAATTAATAAATAAAACCAATTGTTGGTTTTATGAAAAAAACCAATAAAATTGATAAACCTCTGGTCAATTTGATTAAAAAAAAGAAAAAAGAAAACCAAATTGCTAGTATCATAAATGAAAAAGATGAACTCACCACCAATGAGGAGGAAAATAAAAGTAATAATTCAGAATTATTTTGCTCAACTCTATGCCTAAATTTGACAATCTAAGTGAAATGGATAAATACTTACAAAAATATAAGTTGTCCAGGTTAAATGAAGAGATTAAATACCTAAACCACCCTATCTCAGAAAAAGAAATTAGACAAGCTATCATTGAACTCCCTAAGAAAAAATTTCCAGGTCCTGATGGAGTCACAAGTGAATTCTACCAAACATTTAAGGAACAATTGGTTCCAATAGGGGAAGATGGACCTCTGCCTAACTCTTTCTATGACACCAATATGGTGCTGATACCTAAACCAGGAAGAGTTTAAAACAGAGAAAGAAAATTATAGACCTAGATCCCTGATGAATATAGATGCAAAAATCTTAAATAAAATCTTAGCAAAACAACTACAACAAGTTATCACTAGGATAATACATTATGACCAAGTAGGATTTATCCCAGGAATGCAAAGTTGGTCCAATATTAGGAAAACTGTTAGTATAATTAATTATATCCACAACAAACCTATCAGAAATTATATGATTATATCAATAGATGCTGAAAAAATGTTTGACAAAATACAGCACCCATTCCTAGAAAAATACTAGAGAGTGTAGGAATGAATGGACTGTTTCTTAGGATAATAAGCAGTATTTATCTGAAATCATCAAGCATTGTATGCAATGGGGATAGGCTAGAGGCATTCCCAATAAGATCAGGGGTGAAACAAGGATGTCCATTATCACCACTACTATTCAATATTGCATTAGAAATGTTAGTTTCAGCAATAAGAGAAGAAAAAGAAATTGAAGGAATTAGAATTGGGAAGGGACAAAACTCTCACTTTTTTGCAGATGACATGATGGCATACCTAGAGAATCCCAAGAAATCATCCAAAAACTACTGGAAATAATTAACAACTTTAGGAAAGTTGCAGGATATAAAATAAACTCTCATAAATCCTCAACTTTTCTATATATGACTAGCAAGATACAGCAGGAAGAGCTAGGAAGAAAAATCCCATTCAAAGTAACTTCAGACAATATAAAATACCTGGGAGTCTATTTGCCAAGGCAGACTCAGAAACTTTTTGAAAACAATTACAAAACACTTCTCACACAAATAAAATCAGATTTAAATAACTGGGCAAACATCAACTGCTCATGGATAGGTTGAGCTACTATAATAAAAATGACAATTCTACCAAAACTAAACTACCTGTTTAATGCCTTACCAATAAAAATTCCAAAACAATTACTTTAACAAGTTAGAAAAAGTTGTGAGTAAATTCATATGGAGAAATAAAAAGTCAAGAATTTCCAGGGATTCAATGGAAAAAAGGTGCAAAAGAAGTTGGCTTAGCTCTACCAGATCTAAAATTATACTATAATGCATCAGTCATCAAAACTGGCTGGTATTGGCTAAGAAATAGAGTGGTAGACCAGTGGAATAGACTAGGTGCAATAGCAGGAAATGATTATAGTAATCTGCTATTTGATAAACACAAAGAGTCCAGCTATTGGGATAAAAACTCTCTTTTTGATAAAAACTGCTGGGAAAATTGGAAGTTGGTATGGAAGAAATTTAGATTAGACCAAAACCTCACACCTTATACCAAGATAAGATCAAAATGGGTACAGGATTTAGACATAAAAAACAATATTATAAGTAAATGAGAAGATCAAGGAGTAGTTTACCTGTCAGACCTATGGAAAGGGAAGCAGTTTATGACCAAGGAAGAGATGGAGAACATCACTAAAAACAAACTAGATGATTTTGATTAACATTAAATTAAAAAGCTTTTGCACAGACAAAACCACTGTAACCAAGATCAAAAGAAATGTAGTAAACTGGAAAACAATCTTTACAATTAGTATTTCTGACAAAGGACTCATTTCTAAAATGTACAGAGAATTGAAGGCAAATACAGATGAGATCAAAGCAATCCATAGTCATATGAAAAATTGCTCTAAATCATTACTTATTAGAGAAATGCAAATTAAAGCATCTCTGAAGTACCACCACACACCTCTCAGACTAGCCAATATGACCAGAAAGGACAATGATCTTGCTGGAAGGGTGGGAAATCTGGGACACTATTACATTGTTGGTGGAGCTGTGAACTCATCCAACCTTTTCTTGAGAGAAATTTAGAACTATGCCCAAAGGGCAACAAAAATGTGCATACCCTTTGATCAAGCAATACCACTACTGGGTATATACCCTGAAGAGATGATGAAAAAGGGTAAAAACATCACTTGTACAAAAATATTCATAGCAGTCCTGTTTGTGGTGGCAAAGAATTGGAAATCAAGTAAATGTCCTTCAATTGGGGAATGGCTTAGCAAACTGTGTTATATGTATGTGATGGAACACTATTGTTCTATTAGAAACCAGGAGGGATGGGATTTCAGGGAAACCTAGAGGGATTTGCATGAACTGATGCTGAGTGGGATGAACATAACTAGAAAAACACTGTACACCCTAACAGCAACATGGGGGCAATGATCAACCTTGCTGGATTCGCTCATTCCATCAGTGCAACAATCAGGGACAATTTGGGGCTGCCTGGAATGGAGAATACCATCTGTATCCAGAGAAAGAACTGTGGAGTTTGAAGGAAGATCAAGGACTATTACTTTTAATTTAGGGAAAAAAACCTGATATCTTATTGTCTGATCTTGCTATCTCTTATACTTTATTTTTTTCCTTAAGGATATGATTTCTTTCTCATCACTTCAATTTGTATCAATGTATACCATGAAAACAATGTAAAGACTGGCAAATTGTCTTCTGTGGGGGGTGGGGGGAGGGAAGTAAGATTAGGGGGAAATTGTAAAACTCAAAAATAAATAAAATCTTTAAACCTACCAGAATGGAACAGTCACAATCTGTTTTGGTAGTATCCAATGATGAAGATCTCATTAATCCACAGCATGGGCACTATATACAAAGTTTTAAAATCAATATTCCTTTATAAAAGTTTCTCTCATTTTAAGTCGTTAAATGGGACTGAGGTGTTTAAATGTTTTAAAACTTGAGAACACAATTAGTTGGGGACATGAAGCAATGACAGAGTGAGAGAATCCCTAACATCCTAAATTGTTCTGGAGAACTCAGAGAGGGATAACAACTATGTTTCCAGGAGGAAAAAAAGTGTATTCCCCTACACTTTTAAGTTTAGTCTAAATTATTAACACTTTAAGTTTTGACATTCTTTGAAACAATGTCAAGTGCAGATTTTGAGAATTTGTGGATTACTGAGAAGTGAAAGTTCATATTTGAAATTCATCAGTTCTTTCAGACTCTTCTGACTCCAGCACATTCTTGGATGAAATGTAGCAGATCTGGCCTTTAGACAGTTTGAGTCAGAGTAATCACTATTGTATAAGCATTTCTTTTGTGGTGAAGGAAATAAATAACTGTCCTATGCCTGATACCTACTTGGTAGATTAAGTATCATGAGGTTCTGGGGGTGGGAATGAGAAGAAAAATAGTAATTGATATAAAGTCCGAACAAGTTACAAAAGCTCTTTTAATTTAATCCTGGTCCTCAGAAGTCGCTAGGGGACTTGCACAATAAACTTTTTTCTTGCCTAAATTACTTCTGCTTCATCTTGTCTTTGATCTGAATCCAGTTCTGCTTTCCTTGCCAAAGACTTTGCTGTTATGTCTCAAGCTTCCAGTATCTACTTCTCTGGTTTTCAATTATGGAAGCTAGAGAGCTGTTTATCCTTCATTTTTTTTTATTTTTTTAGGGTTTTTTAGTAAGAAAAATGGAGTTAAGTGGCTTGCCCAAGGCCACACAGCTAGGTAATTATTAAGTGTTTGAGACCAGATTCGAACCCAGGTACTCCTGACTCCAGGGCCAGTGCTCTATCCACTGTGCCACCTAGTCACCCCTATCCTTCATTTTCAAAGAAGACCAGACATCAGGGATGTGGTTCCATGGCAGGCACATGAATTGGATTTGAGTGAGGAGGTGCTGGGCTAAGTCACCAACCTCACTTTCTCCTCCAGAGCCATCTGGTCAAAGACCAGATGTGAATCAAGATGACTGAAGAAGGTTAAGTATCTTGCCCAAGGTCACATAGCTAGTAAGTGTCTGAGGCTGGAGTCAAACTGAAGTCCTGACTCCAAAGCCAGTGCTCTATCCACTGCATCACCTAGTTGCCCCTAATTATGGAACAGGAGTCAAAAGCTAGGGCAAGTATGTCCCTCCTATAGTCTCCCCAGCTTAGACCTTCCACAGGAAAGTTCATCTAACCATTCTTTGATTCGTAGTGAGAAATGACTCCAAAAGTTTCTTAATGTTCCCCATCCTTAGATTTAACCCTATTGTCACCTCTTCTTTCCCTTGATGATCCCCATGCTCTAGCTCCTAATTGTTGTCTTTAACCTCTCCTTCATTCTGGCTCCTTTGCTTAAGGCAGTCACTTCTTTGTGAATGCCTTTGAAGAGCTGTCATAGGGAAGAGCGATAGTTTATTCTTCTTGAGCCCAGCATTAGTCAATCAGTCAAAAAGTTTTTAATGGGAACCCACTATGTCATACAAAGATACAAAAAAGGCAAAAGATAGTCCCTACCTTCAAGGAACTTATAATTCAATAGTGTGTTCCCTGTCATTGATGGTTTTCGAGTGGAGGCTAAATGACCATTGGTAAAGAATCTAGTAAAGGACATTCCTGCTTGGCTATAAATTGGAGTAGATGACCTCAGAGGTACCATCCAGTGCTAAGATACTGCTAACACATTGTTCTTGGACCTCTGATTCATACTGCCAGGACTCTATGAGTCTGGGATGCCTTGTTCCTCAAAAATACTCTAAGATAATATAAGTACTGAGGTATATATATGAGTTTTTAAAATAGGAAAAAACTGGCTAGAAAGATGACTTATAGCATGGTCCTTCATGTGGTGAGTTAGGTACCATTATTAACTTGATATTATAGATGTAATAGAGGTCTGGCACATATGCAGATTGCTGATGTCATTTTTACTTGGAGGAAGTTTATGGAAAAATTGTGATGGCACAGATTGAAAATACCTTGAAGAAAATATGAAACCAGAAATACATGTTACCTTGATGAACTAAAACTCTGAGAAGTTAAATGATTTGTCCCATCTCATATAGCTGGAAAATATCTGAGGGGAGGATTCAAATCCAGATCTTCTTAACTCCAAGTCCAATGATATACAACATTTACCTAACAGTACTGGGGGTTAAAGAAAAGAATGAAAACCTGAGTTATTTGTCTATAAGTGAATAGGTATATGATAAATTATTGAGATTTTATTTTTTTGGTGGTGGAAAAGGAATTATAATTGTTTATATTATGACTATACCTTAAAAAGAAACATTGTATGTGTTTGTGTGATTTTATCTCTGTATATCTTAGGTAAAAAATGGGCTTAGTTATATGGGTGAGGCATGGCCATATCTACAGTCAGATGGCTGCTTCAGATGACCTTATTCTGTGATTCTTTTGTTATAATCAGTACTGTACTTATTTCTATTTCCTAAAATCAGTTATAACAAAACAATAAGTCATTCTTCAGGCAAGGCCAGCTAACTATTCTTCAGTGCTTGTAGAATGAAGATTTGGCCCAGAAGCACAAAGCTGTTTTCCATTTGACTAGGTTTATTTCCAACAAAGTTTCTAATTAGCCTATAGACTCATTCCACATTCTGTACTTTTATCCTGCATATAAGTTTTTTCTCTCCTTTCCATCCTCCCCACTCCCCACTCCTCTTCATTGACCAATATGTTCAGCTTGACTAGCTATTTATCATTGTCTCAAGTTTATTATCAGAGAATACCATATTGTCCCATTAAGGAAGTGCCATGGAGCCCAAGTGCGATGTTTATATTGGAAGTTTTTGTTGTTGACTGAGACTTTGTAAGCTGTGCTATTCACAATCTTCTTTTACAGTTTCCATTTCTAAACTATTGTTGCTGTCTAAATGATTGCAAGGGAAATGCTAAAATTTAGTGTTTAAAATTAGACCCTGTAGGGAATATGTAAAATGTCTTGGATAAATTAACTCCTGGCAAGGAAAAATACTTCAAGCAATTTTTTTTTTTGCAGAAGAGGTTGGCGACTGTCATATAACTTTTATTCTTTTAAATTGCATGTGTTGTAGAAAATTACTGAGCAAATGCTTTAATGAGAACATAGCCCAAGTAATACATAATGTAATAAAATATTCCTTAGAAAAGTTTCTTCAAATATTTTAATGAAAATTTGGATTTTGTGGCATGATTCCATACATTTGAAATTACAAATACTATCCAAGACTATTTTGTTCATTGTGTCTAGGCAGTTGGAATTAGGCATGATTTATGAACTTAGTATAAATTGTCCTCTAAATCCATAGAATTCTAATAAAAACTCTGAATTGGAGGAGACTTCTGAGGTCATCTAATTCAACTTCTATAGAAATCAACAGAAAAAGAGATCCATCACCATATATTAGCAACTGAGGTCTTCCCACTATGTTGAAGGAAGAGAAGTTTCAATTGGGAGGTGGTGAAATTATCTGGGTTTCTTTCCCACTATCTTGAAGATATAGCAGGAGTCTCCTCCAGGTTCCACTTGAATGCCTCCAACCAGGGAGCTCATCATATCTGGAATGAACTGGAAGCAGTCCATTCATTCCAATGTGGAAGAGGGAATAGGTTCATTATTCTTAATCCAAGAGAGGAAAAAGAGACAATATAAGAAAGTAGGAAAGAAGCAGATATAGATTTGATGTAAGCCTCTATTAGTGTGTGAAATATAAAGTTTTTGACTTAGGTGAAAACTAGCTGTTTCTTCTTGGCAGACCCCTACCTTCATGTGAGCAGCACCTCCCCTCCCCCCAATTTCTTCCATTAAGGCCATCACTTTCTCCTCAGTCAGTGCTCTTGGTCTCAGTCCTGTGAAAGATGGAATTCTTTTTTTCAAGGTTTTATTCTGAACTTACCAAATATCCTCAATGATCACAACCCAAACCCAAAACTATTAAGTCTTTTCATTTACATAGTATAATAAAAAAGATTGTATGTAAACTAGTGAATCTTAATTTCATACCATGTGATTTTTTTAAAAGTATGAAATAAATTCAATATATTGCTGTCAAGACTATCCTGCTTATCTAGATGTTTCCATATTTCTTACGTACATTTACAAAAATATTTTGCTGAACCACTTCTTTTATTGTTTTTCCTTTTTTGACATCACCATCATTAAAATACAAAAAAACACTAAGTACAAATTAGCATAGTTGAACAAAATAAATCTACATATTAGCCATATCCAAAAATATATGTCTCATTCTGTACCCTGAGTCATCACCTTCCTATCAGGAAGTGGGCAATATACTTCATCCTTGGTACTCTGTTTGTTTTGTTTTTGTAGGTTTTTGCAAGGCAAATGGAGTTAAGTGGCTTGCCCAAGGCCACACAGCTAGGTAATTATTAAGTGTCTAAGACTGGATTTGAACCCAGGTACTCCTGACTCCAGGGCCGGTGCTTTATCCACTGTGCCACCTAGCCACCCCAATCTTTGGTACTCTGAAGACAGAGTTTGATCATTGCATTTATCAAGGCTCTTAAATCTCTCAAAGTTATTTTTTCTTTACAGTGTTTGTGTAAATTATTCTTCTGGTTTTGCTCATTTCACTCTGAATCAGTATATACTTCCTAGGATTCTCTGAAATCACCTCTTTCATAAATTCTTGCAGAGTAATAGTAGTACATTTCATTCATACGCTAGCTTGTTTGGCCATTTCACACTGGATGAGACTGGTTTCTAGTTCTTATCTTTTTTTCTTTTGATCCCACCCTTCAAGATCAGAAGATTCTTCTTACTTGCATTTTTTTTCCTTTTCAGCATTATATTCTCTCAACACTTTATTTCATCTTTGTAAGGGACCCAGCTCTGGACCTTGGCCACCTATGGGCTAGGAGATGACTGGGGGTGTGAACCTGCCCATTTGGGCGCTGGGAACACCCTGTTAACAGGAATGGCTCCACCCATGAGGGAGGAACAAGGGAGGAGCTCGGACTAAAAGAGGGACACAGGCGGAAGTAGAGTCAGTCAAGATGTAGCAAGCAGTGGGTAGCAGCAGGATATATTCGCTGCAAATGTAACCAATAAAGACCAGCTTGTTAGACTGCAACCGGGTACTCTGTCCAGTTTATTGCCCTCCATCCCCAAGGAGGGTCCTGGACGCCGAAGACCCGGGGAAAGGTATGTATCCAGGTGAAGGCTCAGGATAGGTCCCCGAGCATATGTCTCTGTGTCCCTGTTGAGTTTGATATGTTTCTATGCTATCTTTATTGATATATGAGTATATACATATTCAATACTCTTTCATTGGTTCACATAAGCTTGTTATTCATTTGATAACTCTGTTCCCCTTCTTCCTCCAGATTTGTATTGTCTTCTCTTATCTATTCTAATTATGAGGGGAAAATTCCATCTCATTTTTCACCTTTCTACACTAGTTTTTCCCTTTCCTTTGTCCTCCTAAAATCTTCCAATCCCAGGTCCTCTATTTTTCTTGTTCAACTTCCTCATAACTTTAATGTACTAAAGCAAGGATTCTTAAACTTTTTAATGAATGTCCTGACTTCCTTAACAGTCTGGTGGAGTCTATGGATCTCAATTCAGAATATTTATAAATACATAAAAACAAAACACATCAATGTGAGAACTAGCTTATTTACTGGACCCTAGCTGACAGAAGTCACTCCATGTTTGACTACTAATGAATCTTCCTATATACCAGTAAGTCAACAACTGATATTGTCAGATACATTTAGGACTAGGAATGAGAGTCAGCAAACTTTTCTCATTGTAATGACCTTGTGATTGATAAAGGAGCATTGCTATCCAGACCACAGTTTTTCCTCCCACTCAATCTCTTTGAAAATACCACATAGCAATAGTTATAAAGATGCTTGGTTTTGAATTAAACAGTCCAATGTTACTGATCTCATGTTCTCACTATCTCATCATTCTCAGAATGTCTACATTCCTTCTTGATACTGCCTCATCCATGATCCTGTCACAATAGGATTAGAGAATCTAGTTCACTGCTGCTTGTGCTAATTTTGGTCTAACAACACCAAGAAAACAGGTGCTCCATCAGCCAGAACCACATCATCCATATGTGAAACTATTGATTACAGCAAATGAAGAAGTTTTGAGTACTGTGGGCAAGTTCACTTACCTTGGCAATGTCTATTCCAAGAAGAAACACATTGATAATGAGGTTGACACATACTCATTGCCAGAAATAGTTCAGTATTTGGGAGGCTCTGAAAGAAAGGGTAAGAGAGAAGAGGTATTATACTGACTACCACACTGAAGATCTACAGAGCTGTTGTGCTGAACTCATTGCTATATGCCTGTGAAACCTGGACAATCTACCAGTGTCAAGTCAGGAAGCTGAATAGCTTCCATTTAAATTGTCTTAGGAAGATTCTGAAAATCACCTGGCAGGAGAAGATACCAGACACTGAGGTCCTTTCTTGAGCTAAACTACCTAGCATTCCAACATTACTACAGAGAATACAACTATGATTAGTTGGACACACTGTTGGAATGCCAGACATATGTTGCCAAAAAAACTATTTTATGGGGAAACTCACATAGAGCAAGCTCTCACAACGGGATCATAAGAAGTGATATCGAGACACCCTGAATATCTCATCCAAGAACTTTAGAATTGACTGTACAGCATGGGAGACACTAGCACAGGACCACCCAGCATGGTGTGCTCTTATCAGTGAGGGGGCTCTGCTCTATGGGGAAGGCAGAACTGAAGCAGCTCAGTGGAAATTTGACATACATAAGTTTGGAGTACCTACCCCAGGTGTTCACAAGGAGAGCATTCTGAGCTCATATTGGCCTGATCGGTCACAGTTGAACACATTGTAATTTGTCTCAAACATAGTGAGATCATTTTGGTCTTTGATAATGAAGGACAAGAACCAACTAACCAACAATAGGATTACAAAAGAAACCCATTATATTGAAATACAATTTTCAAAATATATTTGAAAATAAATTCATACACCCCATGTTAAGAACCCTTTTTCTACTGGGACAGCTTTTTTTTTTCTTTCCTATTAAAATGTTAGCTTTTTGAGGACTTCTGAGGTAGAGTCAAGATGGTAGTGCAAAGCTATGAAACTCCTGAAAAGCTCTCTGAAACAACTATGAATGAAGCTTCTAAACAGATCCTAAAGCAGCAGAACCTACCAAAAAAACAGTGAAATAACCTTTCAGTGAGATATCTTGGAGCAACTTCAAGAAAAGATCCCAATGTACATGAGATTGCTGGGAATCCAGTGAGGGGTTTTTAGCCCCAGTGAGATTAAGGTCCACCAGCAGTGAAGGGCTCAACTTGGAGAACAAAGTTTTGAGTGTTAGGCACCCTAGCACAAGGAGCAAACCAGGAACACTAGAAATGCCAGAGTAGAAAAAAGCTTAGGACTATACACCCTAAACCATAGAAACAGAAAGAAAGCTGATACATGAGCTGATACAAAGTGAAATGTACTGTATACAAAGTAACAGCAATATTATAGGAAGATCAACTGTGAATGGCTTAGCTTTTCTCAACAATACAATGACCCAGGAAAACTCTGATGAATAAAAAAAGCAGAGAAAGAATTGATGCATTTCTCCCCAGAGAAACACTGAAGCATATTTTTTTACCTGTATTTTTCTTAAGGTTTCTTTCTTTTGGGGGGGGGGGGGTCTATGACTTTTTTCTCAACATGACTCAACATGCATATATGGATAAACAAATTGCTAGCTTTCTCAATGCAAGGGGGTGGGGAGGTGGGAAGGAAAGAAGGTAGAGAATTTGAAACTCAAATTTTTTTAAAAAATGTTAAAAATTGTTTTTATGTGTAACTGGGTAAAAATTAAATATCGAATAAATACATTTAAAAAAAAGTTTATCACTTTCTTCAGGGCTTTTATTTAATTAAAAATGGTTTGTTTCATTTCCTCTAAGTGTATAATCTTTTGGAGAATCCTTTTTTTTCCCCTTTGAGTATCTGTTTGCAGTTCTTACAGAGTTATTCTTCCTCTAAGCTGGAACTTTGCACATCTCTGGATCCATAAATCACTTTTATTTCTGAATAAAGATCTTTGTGCCAGGGCCTTGTTCCCTATGCTTTTCAATGGAATGGTTGACTGTTTCAACCTGGATAACCTGAGTCCTTACACTAATATCTATCTCCCAAGGTGAACTTATGCTAGAAACACTAATAAATTTTTTAGGTATTCCTAGATCTTTGAGATTTAAGAAACTAGATCTACAGGTCCTTTTATGGAGTCTTAGGAAGGCATGCTAAGGTACTGGGGAATAATAGTCTGAGTGCTATTGTACGTACATTGATTACTTGACACACTTAGTTGCTTCTAAATCCCTACTCTGATTTTTTGGGGGCAGTGCCTTCTAATCTTGCTATCTCAGGATATAGAGACTTGCAGGCTACAGATCTTCCTGGTCCATTTCTAATAATGCTAGAAACCTTCCTTCTGGATTTATGCTGATTTTTCTGATGGACTTCCTAATACCCATAGACTCTGCTAACTCCCTGTTTAGTTTTGGAGTGGACAATAAGTGGCAATCATTTACTGAAGAGTCTCATTAGATTTCTTGATCATTAATTGATCTGGAGTTAGATTAAAGGTTTATTTTTCCCTGAAGTAGGTTTGTAGGAACTGGACTCAACATCTCTATTCAGGCAAACATCTTGGTGAGAATTCTAATTTTTCTTTAATACCTGCTCCATGGATAGAACAATGGGAAAGGGGAAATTTTTCCTAAGAAGATATACATATATATATTATATATATATATATTTTATATATATATATATATATATATATATATATATATACATATATATATAGCATCTCTTTTCTGGCTAGTTCTGAACTCCTTTGTGGGGAAACCCTGTAGTATTTATAAAGAGCCTTCCCCACCAGTTACCTTTAAAAATCTGGCTTCTAACCTCATCACTCAACGGAAATTTCTCTCTCTAAAGTTATCTTAGCTTAGGCCATCATCACATTTAACCTAGATTATTGCTACAGTCACCTAATTGTTCTCCTTACCACAAGTATCTTGCCCTTCTCTTCCAACATACACACAGCTGCAAAGTAATTTTCCTTAAGTGAAAATCTTGTCATGTGATTCCTCTGCTCAATAACTCCAGTGATATTCTATTGCCTCTTGGAAAAAATATAAATTCATCCTTTACAACCTGGCCCCACCCGTCTGTCTAATATCACTGAACATCATTCTCCCTCCTACCTTCTGTGATCCAACCAAACAGGCTTTCTCTCTGTAACTTTCACATGATGAACTCAGGTCTGCTTTTTTACTGGCCAGCCTACCTGCCTGAATTTTCTCACCTTGCCTCTCCTATCTCTCTTCTTTTATGATGAAATTCAAGCAGTATCTTTTTCAGGAGTTCTTTTTTGGAAAAAATTGTAAGTGCCCTCCTTCCCAAACTATTTTACCTTTCATTACTTGTATTTATATCGAGTTTACTTTGTACTATATTTAATTTAAATTTTAATATTAAATTAATATTTGATATTATATTTAATATGTTTTATTTTTAAATATTTATTCTATGTGTAGTTATACTTATTTTCTCCTCCATTAGGAGGAGCTCCTTGTGAGTAGGGATTTTTCCCTATTCTTTGTGTTCATATCCCTACTATAATGTCTGGCACATAGTAGACAATAAATACATACTGATTGATAGAATTGATTGAGGTTAAGGTCTATAGTGAATTGATGTTTTTGAGAGTAAAGACATGTCTTACATAAGGTCTTCTTTTTTTTTGGAAGCTAAATTCCCCATTAGGTTGTGTGGTAGTTTCAGAGATTTTTGACATCCATTCTGTTGCTGTAGTTTCTCAAATTAACTCTATTGAGGAGAAGGATTTTTTGGAAGGTGGGAGGTGGGGGATATTGATGAAAATCAAAGGGATATAACTAGGCAGTGACAGTTAAAAAACAGGACAACTGGTAGCAGAGACCTATATTTCATGGTCCAAAATGCCAATAGTCAGGACAGGAGCAGATCTGAGAAACCTCTTTGGGGAACACGAAGAGGTATTCATGATTTGCCATATTCAATAGGCAAAAAGTTCCCCAGAATAAAACAAGATTGTCTTTCTACTTTATCTGAATGGCTGACATATATATATCCCTTTTTAATTACATTATGGAGACAGAAATTTGGGGACAGGGCCCATCTCTCTTTCCCACTATGTTGAAGATGCTACAGTGAATACTACAGTGAATACAGTGGAGAATGGTAGGCACAGCTTCTGGCCATAAGTGTTTAACTAAATGATCATCTTGGGAAATAGTAGAAAAAATATTTGCTGCTTAACATTTTGTTATTTACCTTACATGTGACATAAGTAAAGTATTCTTCCCTACTGTCAAGTAAAATGTTTAATCGAGTTTACAGGTCAAAGAGATTTAGTGGGAAAATAGGGGCTCATCAGCAATGGTTTTGAATAGTTTGCAAATCCAAACAGGTCCTAAGAATGTAAATGTGGCAGTGGGGCATGGGTAATATATGGCCTTAAAACTCCCCTGTGTAATGCCCCCTCTGGGCTCATTTTTCCAACTCACACAAGCACTGGCAGGTTGAATTTCTTGAGGGTAATGACAACTCTGATTGCCTCAGAATCCTAGGGAGTAGTTCCAGGGACCAAAGAGTTTTATCCAATCATTCATGATTCCCCATCCAATGTGCTTTCTCAGGTATCTATTAAACATTTGATATCATTTAGTCAGAGTTAATTAGCTTTTACAAATGGGTATTTACTACCCAAGCACAGCCAAGAAAGTTATTATAAAAAGCTCCCTTCTAAGGAATGTACCATGTGGGAACACATGTGACCTTTACCTCCTATAGAAGTCCCCAACATTTGCTTCTCTGTGTGGTATCACCAAAGGCTAAATTAATCCCTTAGATTACATAAAGGAGATTGCTTTTCCAGTTCATGCTACTACTGACTTGATGGAATTTGCTACTTGACTCCATTTGCTAGATTTCTGTTGGTTCTTCAAACCTTTTGGAGTTCACAAGCCCCCAGTCACTTATGACCAGGAAAGAATAAGCTTGAAAACAAAAGAAACAGAGGTTTCATGAGGTGAGTGGTGATGTAAAGGCAGACCGAAAAGCTAAATTTTCAGTGTGTATTTATACTTTGGAAATAATAAACAAACTAGGGCTTGATTTATTATGTTGATGATTATTTAGATTTTAAAAAGTGATGGAGAAAAATATTAATAAGGCAAATTAAACTTAAAAATATGTCAGTGCAGTTTTTCTGTTGTTAAATATTAACTGGCCCACTCCTGGGTACTATGTACTTGAAGGTATATTGTGATTAAGTGGGGAAAGGTGTTCTACCACCCAGCAACTCCAGATTTAAGCTTCCCTTTTGAAATCTTCCAGGAAAGAGAGTATGAGATTGCCCAAATCAGAGCTTTTTATATACTCTAAACCTCTGATCAATTTCTACTGAGTCACTAGTTATTCTGGTTCCTCAGTTAACCAGAAGATTTCATTATCACATGGCTCTTCAGAGTCCACTTATGGCTAGGAATTGGCTCTCCAAATTTCCCTTTTTTGGATTGGCATGAATGTTATATTGCATGCATGCTCTTTATAAACCACCAGGAAGGGCACATCTGAGCATGCTCTAATAACTCAGACCTTATTGGTCAGTCCTTCATTAGGCTTATAATTAAATAATTTTTCTGCTTGAGTGGCATAGGACTCACTCAGTTTTTAAATCAGTACCAGCTGTTCCCTTAAGCACTCTGGTTTATTTACAGTTTAAATCATTGATAACTGCTAAACTCAAAAAATGAACCTGTTCAGATGACCCACTTCCATCCATTCCCCAGATTCTTGTGGAAAACATTTCTATAACACTTTACAGTTTATATACTTTATAAAGTAGGTAGCACAAATATTTTAATCCTGTTTAAAAATGAGGAAATGAGGTTCAAAAAAAAAGCACTATTTACACAGGTCCTGCAGCTAGTGAGTGCTAGAGTCAGGATTCAGATATAGTCTCTTGATTCCAAGAACAGCAGTACCATAGGACTTGTGGTCAAAAGACCTGGCTTCAACTCCTGGCTCTCCCACTTACTAGCTTACTAGACCCTAGGCAGGATTTTCCAGACTTACAAAATATAGAAGGAAATGGCAAACCAATCCAGTATCTTTACCAAGGAAACCCCAAAGAGTTAGACACAATTGAAAATAACTGAACAACAACCACCTTCTCAGAATGAATTGGTATGTATTTATGTATGTATGTATGTATGTATGTATGGATGGATGTAGGTAGGTAGGTAGGTATATATTTGTTTATTTATTCATTTTTAGGAACCTGGTTCAACAGTTGTGCAAGACAAAAATAATTTACAAACTAATCCTGACCAGTGATTTCCATCGATAATAAGATAGTTGCTTTCTTAAACCTGCTTTAGATCACTGGCTTGTGGTCTAGGAGAATTTTCCAGTGCCATTCAAGGTCTCTAAATGTAGACTATTAAGGGCAGACAACCCTGTCTAATGTATCTGCATCCTTTTCTGCACTCCCTTGAGGTCCTTCTCAGATACTTCACTTCTAGTGCAGGAGTAACCCTGGCCTCTGGAAGCCTCTTCTAGAGTATACAATTCCTGGGAAGTCCTATCAAGATGGAAAAAAGATACCTGGAAATATTCTACATCAATTTTGACTAAAGACTAGACAAGTCACATTCAGTGGCTCATTACCAGATTCAACTCAGAGTAAGTTTTCTGGCCACACCAATTCCATCTACCAAATCACAGAGGAGTGATGAGGTTGTGGTCTATGCTAATCACTCTGCAGAAATGACAGATTCTTCAACTATGGAAATACATAATAGCCTTTCTCAGCCTCTAGTCTAATTTGTTAAACTAGAGGTTAAATTGAAAAGAAGGCTGGGATGAGTGAGGTAAGCTTGGGTAAGAGCTGGTTCAGGTCCAAGGATATAAAGTCTGATAACATACCAGGTGGCTTAAAGGACACTTTCAGGAATGTCTCTCCTCCTTCATCCCCACTCCCCTCTTTGGTAGGGTATGTGCCAGCATTCCAGAGGCTGATTACTGATTATCTGGGACCACAGCAAGCTACCCGGCTTAGAGGGGAGGAGCCATGCTCTGCAATGGGGGAAAGAAGAGATTTATGAAAGAATGCAAAGGAAGATGTCTTGTGGCTATTACTAAGAGAAAGGAATCAGTCAATCAATCAGTAATAATAACAATAGCTAATGTTTATATAGCCAGGCACTATGCCTCTTTACACTTATGATTTCATTTGGTCTTCCCAACAATTCTAGGAGGTAGGTACTATTATTATCTCCATTTTACAGATGATGAAACTAAACTAAGGCAAATAGGGTCGCTCAGCTTGTTAAATTTCTATCTTTGTGGGGTTTTTTTTAGTTGTTACAGAGTAATGGGATTAAGTGACTTGCCCAGGATCACACAATTAGTATCAAATATATGATGTCAAATTTGAACTCAGGTCTTCCTGACTCCAGTTCCAGCACTCTATCACCTCACCACTTTTTAAATGGCTACTGTGTGCTACTGTGCTAAGTACTGAAATCTGTCTTTTCTTCATTACAGCCCTTCCAATGCTTGAAGATGAAAATTAAAAGTATTCTCTTAACTTTCTTTTCCTAGAAACACTGTTCAATCAGGTCATCCTCCTATCAGATGATGATGGAGATGATGGTGATGGTCATGATAATGATGATGATGTTGATAGCTAATATTTATATAGAGCTTTAATTTTTTTTTACAAAGCACTTTTATATATTTCCAGAACATCTCACTTCAAATCTCCTTTCAGACATTAAGCTATTTGTGTGACCCTGAGCAAGTTTCAGTCTCTCTGGGCCTGAGATTCTTTATATGTAGAATGACAATAATAATAATAATAATAATAATAAATCTAACAGGGTTGTTGTTAAGACTGAGATAATAAATGCAAAGTATTTTGTAGAGCTAATTGCATTATTGTTTGTCCTTTTTCAGTTTAGGTGATTTTTTTCTTTTTTTGTTTTTTGTAAGGCAGTGGAGGTGGGGGGATAGTTAAGTTTCTTGCCCAAAGTCACACAGCTAGGCAATTATTAAGTGTCTGAGGTTGGATTTGAACTCAGGTCCTCCGTACTCCAGGGCCAGTGCTCTGTCCACTGCATCACTTAGCTGCCCCCTACTTGTCCTTTTCTTTTTAGCTTTTTGCAAGGCAAACGGGGTTAAGTGGCGTGCCCAAGTCCACACAGCTAGGTACTTGTCCTTTTTCAAAGAAGACAAATGACACCAGGAAGGTGATGTCATGACTTTCCAGTGAATTGGATTTTCCTAACACCAAATTCAACACTTGAGCCACTCCTAATATGCTATTTCTCATTATAGAAACAAGCACAGGATTTAGAATCACAACTATGTCCCTCACTACCTGATTTTGAACAAATTTTAGGTTCTTTGGGCCTCAGGTTAATGCAAGGGATTGAGTTAGATGACATCTCAGGTACCTCTCAGCTCTAAATCCTGAGGTCCTACTGCCTGAATCAATGATGTCAAGGGCTATAGCATTCTTGACTATAATATGATCAATTGCTGATCAGTAACCATTAGGGATAAGGGTAGAAGACTATAACACTTAGCACAGACCTTGTAATAAGAGCATTACAAAAAATACGTATTTGTTGGATAATTGGAGAAATGGATAGGCAAACTAGAGTTTGCTAGACCCTGATTAAACTGAAAGATTCATCAGCTCTCTTTTCCATTTTGTGACCACATTAAAGAAAATGCTATTGAAAAATCTAATTAGCTTTCCTAAGAACATTCAGAAGCAGCTAGATGGCTCATTGAACAGAACACTGGACTTGGGACTGACTTCCAGTCTAACCTCAGCTACTTACTAGCTATGAGAATTTGGGATAATCATTTAACCTGTGTTTGCCTTATTCAACTGAAAAATGAAATGGCAAACCATTCTAGTATCTTTGCCAAGAAAATTCATGGATTGTATGGTCACTGGTTACAAAGAGTTATACATGACTAAACAACAACAACAAAGAACATCAATTAATAGATTTAGGACCAAAAGGGATCAAGGAGGTAATCTAGTACGATCCTTACTTTCACATGAATTAAAGGCCTGGAAAGGGGGATTTGATTTGTCCAAGATCACACAAGTGTCAGACAAAGGATTTGACCCCAGTATCCTTTCCACTGAACTATGCTCAATAGGTTCTCTTTATTCCTCATTTTAAAGTTATTAACTAAGTAGACTACTCATTTTTTTTTAGAAAAAAAAAACCCAATCTTTCTTAATTCTATTCAGTTTCTTGAGCTTTATGAACAGGAAACATTGGACATGGAATTGTGATCTAGAGGTTAATAGCATTTCTTTTAAAACTTATCTGTGTGACCTTGAACAAATCACTTGACCTCTCTAGATTCAGTTCCACCAACTAAAAAATAAGAGATAGAGACTAGATCAATAATTTCAAACTGAAAAGGAAACAAAGCCACTGTGCTTTACATAGGGGTCTAAGGTTGCAATTTGCCTAAGGCATCTACTACATCTTAAGCATCCACTCTATGCTCTATTGTATTTTTCTTTATTTTGTCAAATGTTCTAATTTAACAGATGCAAAGTAAAGTGAGAAGAACTAGGAGAACACTGTACACAGTAGCAGCAACAATTCCAAAGAACTCATGATGAAAAATGCAAATCATATTCAAAGAAAGAACTGATCAAATCTGAATGCAGATCAAAGAATACTTTTCTCACTTTCGTTTGTGTGTGTGTGTGTGTGTGTGTGTGTGTGTGTGTGTGTGTGTGTGTGTGTATTTCTTTGGGTCTGTTACTTCTTTTACAACATGACTAATTTGGAAATATGTTTTGCATGATTGTATATAAATATATACATATATAAAATTTATATCAAATTGCTTATTGTCTTAGGGCAGGGGGAGGGGAGGGAAGGAAAGAGAAAATTTGGAACTCAAAAACTTTTTTTAATGAATGTTAAAGTTTGTCACAACTCCCTGTCCAATGTTAGAAAAAATGCAATACTATTAAAAAATATTTCCTAATTACATTTTCATCTGGTTCTGCCACATTATTATGGGTGTAATGTTGGTAAAGGCTGGAGGTTTGATTCCTTTGGGTTAGATGATTATAAGATCTTTTTTACCATAAAAGAATGCTATGATTTCTCAGAGTGCCATGTACAGTGAAATGGATAAAGTTAAAAACATGTTTCTAGGTCTCTAATAACCCACATGGCCCTTCCATAACCACAAATAGAGATTAAATATGAAGGACTCAAGCCCTGGATACAAATGGAAAATATAACATCTGCTCTCAGAATCTCATTACTAGGAATTTTGAGTGGATTATAAACTTTAAAGGACCCACCCCTCAATATATAAAATGTCTAGACAATTTCCACAGCATGTAATTTGCTCCTGTCTAGCTTATAGGAAATGCATCCATTATAAGCATTATTTTATTTTGTTCCAAAGCTCTGTCTTTAATAGCTTTCCAAACAGATGAATTCTTGAACATTCTTAGTTTTCTTTTAACTTTTCAAGTTAGTGAAAGAACATTCTAAAGTCTTTAACAAACATGGCATGATGTTCCTCTTGACTGCACTCCAGGTCATATCATCATACTGTGATGTTTCCCCTGGATTCCCCACAACATTTTCCATAGTCCTAATGAAATAGTTGAGTGACAGCTTACTTAGTGAATGAAATATTTCTCTGGGAGCTGAGCCAAATTATCTCTTTTGGTCACAGAATGAAGTTTAAAAAGAGACTAGAATCTTTAAAAAGGGAACAGTTCTTGAAAGGCAAAAATTCAAAATGACCTTTGAATTAATACTGAATGACAGCTTGATGCTGTAGGTGGTATTGGTGATCTGGGGGAGGGAACAGACTCTCAATTCTCTTCTATATCTCATGGGTTTGTTTTCAGATAATATGAACTTGTCCATTGAACTATTTGGGAGCCACCTGTTAACCTGTAAATCAAGTGATCCTAGTGATAAGGGTTGGTTTGGTTGTTGTCTTTCATTCTTAAAAGAGGATCAATGCAACATCACTATATTAGAGTTAAGTTGCAATGTGTTTGACTGTGACTGAACTAGTAATGCTTTATTGTAGCTTGGACACCAATAGTCCATGTGAATAGTTACACATCTCATATTTCCTTTAAACCACTTCAATTTTATTTTGCTCACAGAGTACAGCATCCTCTCTGATGAGGGCAAGCCATACTGGTGGGGGGGGGGTCCCTGTACCAGGGTTTCCAATATTGCATGATTAATTTCAAAGTTCTTTAGAGAGATCTTGAGAGTGTCCTTACATTGCTTTTTCTGACTCCCCCATGTGAGTTTGCCCTTATGTGAATTCTTCATAAAGTCTTTTGAGCAAACTTATGTAACAGTAGTTGGTTATGGGGCTATATCTTTGATCCAATCTCTTACATAACACAACATGTTCATAATAGAGTCAGGTAGGCAGTACAGAAGACAAACTTACTAGACAGACTGGAGTCTGAAAGTTCAAATTCAGCCTCAGAAACTTAATAAACTTGTGACTCCATCCAAGTTAAAAAAAACCTACCTCTCTTTGCCTCAATTTCTTTAAGTGTAAAAATGAGGATAATAAAAGCACCTGGGTGACCAGGATCAAATTATATATTTATTAAGTGCTCATTGTGGACACTTGATATCTGTTTATTTCCTTTTTCCTTCCATGAAGTTTCCTTTTCTGGAAGTTTTAGTTTATGTTGGCTATGCCCACTCCAGATTGGTTTTTCAAAACACAAAAGTCAGATGCCATCTTCTGCATGGGATCTTTCCTCATACCCTCATTTATTATTACTCTCTTGAGCAATTGATTTGTACTTGAAAGTCATTGTGGTTCAGTAGATAATGAGCTAGCACTAAAGTCTAGAAGTTCTGAATGTCAAGTCTTACTTCTAACATATAGTTATAGTGTGATCCTAGGCAAATTTAATCCTTCAATGTTTCTAGGAATTCTCTAAGACTGAGAAGAAGCAGAGTTAAGAGTTCTTTGTCAGTAGAGGGAATTTCTTTTCCAAGAGTTCTCTACATTAATAAAACTGTAGGTCCAGAGGAGGGGGTAAATTTGTTTATTATGTAAGCTCCTGAAAGGCAGCTTCATTTTTTATTTTCCTGTCTTCTCTCTTGGTATCTTTCATATAGTATTGTACTTAATAAGAATTTTTCATTGAACATTGAAGTCAGCTTCATTTTTTATTTTCCTATCTCCTTTCATGGTATCTTTCATATAATAGGTGCTTAATAATTATTTGTTATAGTGAATGTTGGAATTGTTTGTGATGTACCCTAGTCTAGTCAAATGCTTTCTGGCACAGTGGATACAGTGTTGGGCCTAATGGCAGGAGTTCAAATCCAACCTCAGATATTAACTAGCTGTATGATCCTAAGTAAGTCACTTAACTTGTTTCCTCAACATAAAAAAGGGATAATAGTAGCACCAACTTCACAAAGTTGTGAGGATCAAATGAAGTAATTATTGTAAAGTTAACTCAGTGCCCATTATATAAGTGTTAGCTGTTATTATCATTCTCATTTTTATTATTTCTAGGAATAAACATTTGGCCATGGAAAGTGACTCCTCCCTCCCCTGCTTATGTGTGTTTGTTTTAATCTTCCTGCCCAACAACGAGAGCCTCTAACTGGCACTGACCCTTCCAGAGCCCTGAGTCAATCAGGGTTTTTGTGTTGCTATTTTGCTCATTTCCTTCCATTTGCTGAATTTCCATTTTCCAACAAGGTATTTAGGCTCTTTTGTCTTGGACAGTAACTTGTGCCTTGTCTAGAGTTTCTCCTTCTCTCAGATTTCAATGATGTCTCACAAGGTTAAAGTCATGCTCCCAAATGAGAATTTCCTTTTCCTTCATTAATCTCTCAGTCATGGAATATTACTGTGCAGAAAGAGTGATGAACACAACGAATTCAACAAGACTTTAAGAAGGGGTGCATCTGGGAGCAAAGTAGAACCAAAAGAACAAAATGGACATTTGCTACAACTATATAAGTAAATATTAAATAGCCACAAAACTCAGGCTAAAAAAAGAAAAAAGCATGGTCTCTCCTTTCTTTTAACAAATGGTCAATCAGTCAATAAATAATTTTTAAAATAAATTAATGAATTTTTTCAACTTCATATAAAGATAGATATCAACAATCATTTTTGGTAAGATTTTGAGTTCCACAGTTTTCTCCCTGTATCCTTCCCTTCTATCCCCCCCTCCCCTTGATAGAGAGTGATCTAATATAGGTTATTCATCCTGGAGTCAGGAGAAACTGAGTTAAAATCTGGATTCAGACACTTGACACTTATAGCTGTGTAACCTTGGGCAAGTCACTTAACTCTGCATCACATTCAGGATCATCTCCAGTTGTCCTGATTCACATCTGACCACTGGACCCAGATGGCTCTGGAAGAGAAAGTGAGATTAGTCACTTAACATAGCAACCCTCATTCAAATCCAGTTCATATACTCGTCATGGTATCACCTTCCCGTTGTTATGGTTGTCTTCAAGAATGAAGGACAAACAACAACAACAACAACAACAATTAAGTGCCTACTCTGTGCCAGACCCTATGCAAAAGACAGTCAGCTACTCTCAAGGAGCTCACAGTCTAATGAGGGAGACAACAAGGCAACGAATATGTACAGAAAAACCCTATATAACAAGGCTGTTGTGAGGATCAAGATGAATAATAATTATAAAGAGATTAAGACATTGCCCGGCACCTAGTAAGGGCTTTATAAATGTTAACTGCTGCTATTATTTCTGTTGTTAGAAAATTAATAGGAAATAGTTAAGAGAGGGGAGGTACCAGAAGAGCTGGGTCAGTAGAAGATGAGATTTTGGAATTAATTAGAAAGTCAAATGAAAAACGAAATGCAGAGTTGCAAATACTCTCAATTTCAGTCACACTTCTGTGTTTTTCAGGAGTTGACCTTTGTAGGTGTATATGTTAAGACAAAACTCATCAGTACCTTTTTTTTAGGTGTTTTTTTTTTGCAAGGCAAACCGGGTTAAGTGGCTTGCCCAAGGCCACACAGCTAGGTAATTACTAAGTGTCTGAGACCGGATTTGAACCCAGGTACTCCTGACTCCAGGGCCGGTACTTTATCTACTACTCCACCTAGCTGCCCCAATCAGTACCTTTTTTTAAGGTAATCAAGGGTAAGGTAATCATGGCCAAATGTTTATTCCTAGAAATAATAATAATAATAATAATAATAATGATAATAATGATAATGATAATAATAATGACAATAGCGGCTAATACTTATATAATAGGTGTGACCTTCAGGGTCACACAACTAGTAAATGTCAAGTGTCTGAGGTCAGATTTAAACTTAGATCTTTCTGACTTAAGGGTTAGTACACTCTCCACTGCACCACCTAGCTGCCGCTCATCAATATATTTTAAAAATATATATTTCAAGGAAGAGATCATGGTAACCACTTTTCTATCTACTCTTGGAAACAACACTATCCATAGAATGAAAACAATATTTCAATGACTTTGGGGTTGAGTTGGGGAAGGTAAAGGGTGGAGGGATTTCTACACTAAATAAAATATATAAATAAAAATATATAAAAAGGTTGTCCTTAAGCTTATTTACTTCAATAAACATCTATCAAATGTCTTTTATGTACCAGATATTTCATTACAAAACATACACATACCCATATACCTGCATTTATAAGGAGTCAGGTAAATCTCACCCTCTGCAAGGGAATCCTAGCAAGGATGCTTCTGTTTAGAAAGAACTGGTGGGACTTTGAGAGCTGACCCTGACAGAAGGTACTGTCTGACTAGAGGGGGGAGACAAAGATGCTGAGATGTAGATGGATCTGGAAAGACTTGCCTACAAACTGTATAACTCCTGGAGGAGTTTATAGGATGATAAGACCCTGGATTTAGAGCTAGAAGGGGACTTCAGATACCATATAGTCCAATCCTTTGATTTTTTGCAAATGAGGAACCTGGGCCCCACAGAGGTTACTATTTTCCCAAGGTCACGCAAGCAATGCTAGGGGTAGACATCTGTAGTCATTGATTCCCCAGCCACCATCCTTTTCTCCTGATACTCTTCCTCCATCATAATTTGTTGCTCATTAAATAATTATAGACTTATAAAAATAGGAAGAGTACCAAATCTCAATATTAAACTATCTTGATGACAGTCAATTAGTACAGGTATCAGAAGATAAATCTTAGCCTTAGAAAAATAGCCAGATGGAGGCAGAGATGCAAAGTCACCCAAAGATCTGCAGAAAATCCTGCATTGAAAGTACATGTGGCACCTCAATAGGAAACAACTGGTGCCCAAGGGGACAGAGAAGCAGCTGGGAGAGGGGATGAAGAAAGGTCAGTATGGCAGTGATCCATGGAACTGATGACAGAAATAAGGAATAGAATTAAGCATCACTGAAGCATAATCACAGAGGGCAAGAAAAGTTTAATTTAGTGACCCTAAACCATATAGTACTACAACTTGGGAGGAATATATAGATTCCTGTAGGAAGTCAGGGGAAGGCACCTTGGCTATCAATATGCCTAGATAATGAATTCTCTCTTTGGTGTTTTGGTGGAGGAAAAATCTTAACAATGTTTAATGCATTTTATTATTTATCAAAGCTATATGTACTGATGCATAGGATGTCTATACAATTCCTATAAAATGTACAGTGATCTAGGCTTGTAACTAAATAGGAGGAAGAGAATAGCCTTGTTTACTTTTGGGAAACTGCACAGAGCCTCATAATGGTAAATGCCTAATAAATATAATTGAATGACTAATTGATCAACTTAATCTTACCCTAAGCTTCTCTCTGAAACAAAGGTCAATTTTTAAATTTCAATGTTCTTCCAGTAATGCTATATGGCTACAAATCAGAAAGTATCTAAAAAATGAGATTGAAGATTGCCCAGAGGGAAATGGAAGTTACATAGAGTTCAGGAATAGTTGCATGAGAATTTGGAAAGGAGAAATAGCAAAAAAATGACATCAGAGAAATTTATGACTGGGGCAAAAAAAAAGACAGTTGGTGACTAATAAAGATTAATGAAAATGAGAAATGATGAGTGGAGAGCTCCCATTTTTCCTCTAGCATTTTTAATTTTATTTATTTTTAATTAACATTTTATTTTTCCCCAATTACATGTAAAAACAATAATATTTTTTTTAATTTTGAGTTTCAAATTCCCCCTCTTCTTCCTCCCTGTCTCATTGATATAGGTTATAGATGTGTAGTCATGCAAAACATTTTCATATTAGTCCAGTTGTGGAAGAAAACACAGGCCACAAAAAAAAAGCCAACCAAGAAAAATATAGTTAAAAGAAGTATGTTTCAATATGCATTCAGACTCCATCAGTTGTTTCTCTGGAGATGTTTAGCATTTTTCCTCATAAATCTTTTGGAATTGTCTTGGAACAATGTATTGCTGAGAAAAGCTAAATCATTCCCAATTGATCAACATACGATATTACTGCTACCATGTACAATGTTCTTCTGGTTCTGCTCATTTCATTTTGATCAGTTCCTATAAATCTTTCCAAGTTCTGAGAGCATTCTGCTCATCATTTCTTATAGTACAATGGTATCTATCACAATGATATGCCACAACTTGTTCAGCCATTTCCCAATCAATGAATATCCTCTCAATTTCCAATTCTTTGCTACCACAAAAAAAGCTGCTATAATCTCCACTAGTATTCATAGAAAGGAAGCTCCTCCCTCCCTGGCATATCTATGGAAGTCATATTTATGGAAGAACATATATAAGATCAGCATACAATGCAGTCATGGACAGATTGCTTTTGCTATTTTTGGAATAAGTACCCATATTACTGAGATCCCAAATCTATAGAAATATCAACTTCTAACTGATGACTTTCTTAGTCTGAATGCTTCTAAGGAGGGTTAGAGACCTTTGAAGAAAGAAAAATGAGTCAAATACTGGAGTTCCCAGAGTTACCCTGTGTGAGACTATAAACTAGACTTTCAAAATGTCACTTATTGAAATCACCAGGAAATCCCTGATGGCAGGAACCAGAGAGATTTTGTGAGAGACATCTCTGCCCCCGACCCCTCCTAACCCCCCCATATTTATCCATGTCCTGGTACTATGAGATATGCTCTGATCCTAGAATCATATATTTGATGCCATCTCCTCAGTTCTCCCATGCACAGATGCACATTTTAAAGTGAAAAAAAAATCAAAGCAACCCCAAACGTCTTTCCTTACCAGATACCCATGTCCTGTAAACTAAGTTGAAGAAAACATTTCTATTTGGATAGAGGCTAGAGCAAAGTTAAAAATAAATAAATAAATAAATAAAGGAAAAAGTTATCAGGAGGCAGTGTGGTATAATGGATAGAGTGTGGGACTGGGAGTCTGAAAGATCTGAGTTTTAATTAACTACATTGATGATATTAACTGGTTATGTGACCTGAACAAATTATCTTTCCCCTTTGTCCCTTAGATAATTCCCTAGGTTTTATCAAACCAGCCTTAGATCTGGGAGAAAGAGTTCCTGCATTGAGGAAAGCATAGATTGTAGGCATATCTGGAATGATGGGATCTTTGCTTTAGAGCTGGAAAGGACCTAAGATCTTACCCAGTTCAATTCTGCTGTGGAGCAGTGTGGCATAAAGGGGAGAGAACTTTAGAGCTAGGAAGATGTTACCTGGGCACTTAAACCATTTAATCTCTCTGGGATTTTTTAAAATTAGCACTGCTAATCTTACTTCCCTCCCCCCACCCCCCACCCCCCCCAGAAGGCAATTTGTCAGTCTTTACATTGTTTCTATGGTATACATTGATCCAAATTGAGTGTGATGAGAGAGAAATCATAACCTTAAGGAAGAAACATAAAGTATAAGAGATAACAAGATCAGACAATAAGATATCAGTTTTTTCCTAAATTAAAGGAAATAGTCCTTGGACTTTGTTCAAACTCCACGGCTCTTTATCTGGATACAGATGGTATTCTCCTTTGCAGATAGCCTGAAATTGTTCCTGATTGTTGCACTGATGAAATGAGTGAGTCCATCAAGGTTGCTGCTAGGGTGTACAGTGTTTTTCTGGTTCTGCTCATCTCACTCAGCATCAGTTCATGCAAATCCCTCCAGGCTTCCCTGAATTCCCATCCCTCCTGGTTTCTAATAGAACAATAGTGTTCCATGACATAAATATACCACAGTTTGCTAAACCATTCCCCCCATTGAAGGACATTTACTTGATTTACAATTCTTTGCCACCACAAACAGGGCTGCTATGAATATTTTTGTACAAGTGATGTTTTTACCCTTTTTCATCATCTCTTCAGTAGTGGTATTGCTTGATCAAAGGGTATGCACATTTTTGTTGCCCTTTGGGCATAGTTCCAAATTTATCTCCAGAAAGGTTGGGTGAGTTCACAGCTCCACCAATGTAATAGTGTCCCAGATTTCCCACAACCCTTCCAACAATGATCATTATCCTTTCTAGTCATATTGGCCAGTCTTAGAGGTATGAGGTGGTACCTCAGAGAAGCTTTAATTTGCATTTTGGTTTAGAGCAGTTTTCATATGACTATGGATTGCTTTGATCTCCTCATCTGTAAATTGCCTTTGCATATCCTTTGGCCATTTGTCAATTGGGGAATAGCTTTTTTTAAAAAAAATATGACTCAGTTTTCTGTATATTTTAGAAATGAGTCCTTTGTCAGAAACATTAGCTGTAAAGATTGTTTCCCAGTTTACTATATTTCTTCTGATCTTGGTTACAGTGGTTTTGTCTGTGCAAAAGCCTTTTAATTTAATGTAATTGAAATCATCTAATTTGTTTTTAGTGATGTTCTCCATCTCTTCCTTAATCATAAACTGCTTCCCTTTCCATAGATTTGACAGGTAAACTAGCCCTTGATTTTCTAATTTGCTTATGAATTCTGTGTTTCCCCCCACATACTTTCTCCTTTTCCTCCCCTTGACATGGAGTGATCTGATATAGGCAATACATTTTGTGAAACTATGTTAAACATATTTCCATAGTAATCATATTGTGAAAGAAGAATCATAGCTCTCCATAATTCTTTCTCTTAATGGAGATGGCATTTTCTATCACAAATCTCTTTGGGATTATTAAGAACTTCAGTTTTCTTCTTTGTAAAATACAGGAGTTTGATCCAATGACTTCTAGCTTCCTTTCTGATTCTAAATCATATTCCCCTCATTTTACGATTGAAGACCAGAGTCTCACAACTAAGCAACAGAGGCAGTATTGGAGCTCAGGTCCTCTTAACTTGATATGTAGCAGTCTCTATTTATTCCACCATGTAAACATTTTAAAACAAAAGTCAATAAACCCTTGATTTACCAGATGTAAATAAAGAAAATAAAGCATTCATTTATAGCCTATCATTAGGTGTTATCATCTATTTTGTTCTTTCCATATAGAAACATTGCTGGATGTTCTCACAGGCAGCACCTTTTCCATTGACTTTGAATAAGCCAGTTTTAGGTTGAATTCATCAAATTAATTAGGTTCATTTTATGTCCTTAAAGTTAGGGTTTCTAAAATATAAAGTGCAAATACGTTCATTGATATGCATATGCTTATAAACTATATGTACCTTCTCTCTTGTTATAGGAGGGAAAAAACTGGTAGCCTTTAAGTTGATAAATATATATTCTTACTAAGGAGTTATTGGCATGTAACAGATTCTGTCAGTCTTATATCTTGCTCCTCCTCAGCAAGCAATTATGAATTGTTTTCTATGTCTTTTAGGTTAAAAGAAGAGGAAAAATTTGTTTTAAAAATGGTTTTTCTCTGGAGCCACTACTGACTCTCCAGGGCACTTAAACCATTTAATCTCTCTGGAATTTTTTTAAAATTAGCACTGGGTACATTTTTATTGACTTTTCTTCTTTCTTTTTTCTGTTTTTTTCCCAATTACATGTAAAGAAGTTTTGAACATTCATTTTTTTTGTAAAATTTTGAGTTCCATGATTTTTTTCCCCTTTGACAGATTTTTTATTGCCCAATTCAGTTTTTTTTCCACCCTTTCCATTGAAGACTTTTCACCTTGGAAGATCATTTCCACCTTGTACTGCCTCTTTCTTCTCAGTTCCTCTCATTATCTCCTTTTTAAGGAAAGTACTCAAGCGTGCCATGTTATTCGTTCAGTCCTCTCTAGATCCCTCTCCTGACTCCAGATTTCTTTCTCTACCATACCTCCAAGAATCATCTCCCTACTTTCTCTTTCAGCTCCTTTTTTTGTCTGTTGTCTTTCCTAATTAGAATATAAGCTCTAGAGGCAGCTAGGTGGTTCAGTGGATAGAGCACTGGCCCAGAAGTACCTGAGTTTAAATCCTACTTCAGACACTTAATAATTACCTAAACTGTGTGGCCTTGGGCAAGCCACTTAATCCATTGCCTTGCAAAAAAAAAAAAGAATGTAAGCTCCTAGAGGGCAGATCTACTTTTCTTTTGTTTCTTTTTTTTTTATATATATATATTCCAGTGCTTAACACAGTGCCTAGGAGATGCTTGATAAATCCTTGCTGGTTTCTCTTCTTGACTTTGTTGTTCTTCCATGGAATTTCATAATATATCACTTATTTGTGTCTCAAGTCATCACACTCTGGTACTTTTTCCAAATTGGAAATCTCTTTGGGATTATTCCAAATTATTCCAAATTGGAAAAAGTCAGCAGGTAAATAAAAATGCTTTCAGATTCAAAAAGAAAGATCTTGGGTCTCCAGAGCTTACAAGCAGCCAAATTAATTCTATTCCCTCTACGATCTATCGAGTCCAAATTTATCCCAGTAACTGTGAGGTAATTTCTATGAAGATTTCTCAGGCAAATTGCTTCCCTCATTGTCAAGACAGACACTGAGGTGCATTGGATTTTGTAAGAATTGCTTGTCTTGGATGAGAGAATATGCACAGAGCTTTTTTGTAAAATAGAGCATTATCTCTTATTCTATACTAGCATATCCAATATGTCAAAGCACATTCTCCAATAAGAGTCAGATTTCAAGGGTAATTCCTTTCCCAGGAGACACACACACATATGTTAAATCGGAGACTTGAGTTATAGTTTATAGTCTCTGTAGCTGACTGAAATCCCCTACCCTGGGTGTTTTAGGACTTAAACCTAACTGATTTCCACTCATGGGAGCTGTTATAATAACTCTACCCTTCCTCCAAGTTTCCAAATTGGAAGGGACCAAACATACTTTCTTCCCCATAGGATAACAAGTATAAAATTTTATAGCTGAGGCCTTAATTTTCCTATACTAGAGGATACATACAAAAAGGACTTACTCTAGAGACAAATTCTTATTTATTTGATTTTCAGCACATTTTAGGAAAAGGTCCAGCCATTTCTAGGTACTGTATTTGAAAGATTTTTACCACATCAACAGAACTCAAACTAGCTGCTTTTTAAAATAGTTGCTGTAAAGAAAGATGAGAAAAATTGGGAGGAAGGGAGATAAAAAGAGCCACTTAAAATTTAGCAGTATACATGTACTCAATGTACTCTAATTGCTTTTGGCATTGATCAAGAAAACTATAAAGTTTTCTAGTCTTCAAGCTGCAAGATGGACTATAAAATTAGTTATTAAACACTCTGATAGGCACAGTGATGATGTCAGTCAGACTCCAGGTTCCAGGCACTAGGAACTGATAATTATAATATTTTGCATTTTTATAACAAAGCTCTTTCCATGTGCTATTTTCTTTGATCCTCACAATTATGCCATTAAGTTAGTTGCTGTTATTATTCCCATTTCTACAAATAAGGAAACAAAGGTTGGTTGGTTCTTGTCCTTCGTTATCAAAGAAGATCAAAATGACATCACTATGTCTGAGACAAATTACAGTGTGTCTGATTGTGGCTAATCAGCCCAATACAAACTCAGAATGGCTCTTCCACAGGTTGGGCACAACTAGTCCATGTGAACACCTGAGGTGGATAGACTAAACTTACATAGGTCATGTTTCCTTTGAGCTACTTCAATTCTGCCTTCTTCATAGAGAGTAGCACCCTCACTGATGAGGGCACACCATGCTGGGTGGTTCTGTGCCAGTGTCTCCCATGCTGTACAGTCAATTCCAAGTTCTTCAGGGTGTCTTGGCATTGCTTCTTCTGACCTCCTTGTGAGTTCTTGCCCTGGGTGGTTCTCCATAAAATAGCTTTTTTGGCAAGTGTACATCTGGCATTCTAACAATGTGTTCAGTCCATTGTAGTAGCACTCTCTGTAGTAATGTTGGAATGCTGGGCAGTTTGACAAAGGACCTCAGTGTCTTGTGTCTTCTCCTGCCAGGTGATCTTCAGACTCTTCCCAAAACAATTTAAATGGAAGCGATTCAGTTTCCTGACATGTCGTTGGTAGACTCTCCAGGTTTCATAGGCATATAGCAGTGAGGTCAACACAAGGGCTCTGTAGACCTTCAGTTTGATAGTCTAATACCTCTTCTCTCCCACACTTACAATGGCAGAAATCATTGACCATTTACCTCAAGTTGAAGTCAATCAGTCCCTAGGTGAAGTTACAACTGAAGAAGAGGTTTTTTGAATGTCATTAGGTTCATTTCAAGTGGCAAAGCACCTGGTGTTGATTCTATTCCAACAGAGATCTATAAGGTAGGGGGTTCATAGCAAAGGTTAAGTAATTTGATAAAGAGTTGCATAGTTAATATGTGACAGTGGCAGGATTTAAAATGCATCTTCCTGACTCCAGGTCCAGCACTCTAGCCATTGTGCCACATGTAAATCTTTGGATTCTAGGCTTTGATCTCAAGAGATTTTCAAAAAGATGTCAGACACTGAAAAATGTCAAAAAAAAACCCAACTCTATCCTTAGGTTCACTAGTTTGGTAGTATATTTTTGAATTTGGCTTTTGGAGACATGAGAGAAAGAAGCTGGAAAAGGTCATTGATTTTGATATCAAATAGGTTAAAGTGGGGTGAGCAAGGTTGAACACTGTCCAATTTCTGTTACATACACTTGAGGTAGCAACACACATAAGAGTGCCTCACACCCTTCCATAGGATTTGTGGACATGTGCTCTCTGGACTGGTTCATTCACTCTAACCTACTCTCACCCTGATAATTTTGGGTTTCAAAAAGGTCACATTCACACAATTCACTTAGGTTCCTAGGTTCAACCTTGTGGTATGGGAATAGATTCTCCTTACTTATCTCTTCAGCTCTCAAACCCCTATCAATGTGCTTTTATTTATATAAAATTAACCACTTATAATTCAAATTATTTTAGATATTAGACATAATTATTTATGTTTATTCATTTAGCAATAATGCTAAAGAACCAATAACATCAAATGTATTCATATATTAAAGCAAACACAAGAATAAGTAATACATCACAATCCACACATAAACTTGGGTCACATTTTCCCACTAATTCACTCAATATCTGTTTGGTAGAGTAGGCACACACAAAAACTCACCCAAGATAAAACCTATATGTTTTTTCCTAAAAGAAAGATTTTATTTACTTTGAGTTTTACAATTTTACCCCCATTCTTGCTTCCCTCCCCTCACCCCCACAGAAGGCAGTCTGTCAGTCCTCACATTTTCATGGTACACATTGCTCCAAGTTGAATGTGATGAGAGAGAAATCATATCCCCAAGGAAGAAAAATAAAGTACAAGAGATAGTAAAACTACTATTCTTTTCCCCAAAATTGAAGGGAATAGTCTTTGGTCTTCATTCAAACTTCACAATTCTCTCTCTGGATACAGATGGCATTCACCATCACAGATAGCCCCAAATTGTCCCTGGTTGTTGCACTGAAGGAATGAGCAAGTCCATCAAGGTTGATCATCACCCCCATGTTGCTGTTAGGGTGTACAATGTTTTTCTGGTTCTGCTCATCTAGCTCAGCATCAGTTCATGCAAATCCTTCCAGGCTTCCCTGAATTCCCATTCCTCTTGATTTCTAATAGAACAATGCATATACAACAGTTTGTTAAACCATTCCCCAATTGAAGGGCATTCACTTAATTTCAAATTCTTTGCCACCTCAAACAGGGCTGCTGTGAATATTCTTGTACAAATGATGAAAACCTATACGTTTTGAAAGAACACCTATTACTTGCCCTTTCCCTTCTCTTATCTTTCTGGGTTTATATTCTAAGTAGTCTCTGAAAATAACCCCACCTTCAATTATAGTCCAAAGACAAATCCTCATCTTCTAACTACAATCAAATAATTTGCACATAATTATAAAACAGCTGTTATTCATATCACTCTGATATGCTATAATGTGTTATATTTTAAAGGCAAAACTTGTTTCAGAACTCAAAGGCTAATTAATTACTTCTTTAACTGTTTATCTAAGAACTTTGAGCAGGTTTAATTCATTAACACACTGTTTCATATGGAAGAGTAACTAGTACTTTAAAGGACCCATACCTTTCATCTGAAAATATGATCCTTTGATCCTTCCTCCAGGACTCTGGTAAGTTGCTAACACAGTAACTGAGGTGTTCATTAGCACCCCTATTCTTTTTTTTTTGCTTGGTAAGAGGAAAGAGAGACAGAGGGATCTGACCCTTGAAGCTGCTGGTTAAAAGGAGTTCAAAGCAGCTAGGTGGCCCAGTGGATAGAGCCCTGACCTGGAATATAGGAGGATGGGAGTTTGAATCCGACTTCAGACATTTGCCACTTACTAGTTGTGTGATGTGATCTTTGGCAAGTCACTTAACCTGATTGCCTTGCATCCAGGGCCATCTTTAGTAGTTTTGATTCATATCTAGCCACTGGACCCAGATGACTCTGGAGGTGAAAGGGAGTCTGGTGAACCTCTCACTCAAATCCAATTCATGAAAATGAAGGACAACCAAGAACTTAAAAGGACTTAGTGCTCAAGTATGTTGTCTATCTCTTGTCCTTATCTCAGATCTATAATTTACTTACATTATCATGTGTGCCCATATGTATGATTAAAATAAAATTTCTAACATTTTATATAGCTCTTTAAGTTTTGCAAGAAGCTTTAGAAATACCTCATTTTATCCTTGCACCAACCCTGATAGATAGGTTCTATTATTCTTCCCACTTTATAGATGAGGAAACTAAGATTTTGAGAGATTAAGTAATTTGCCCAGTATCACAGAGCTAGTAAGTACCTGAGGATGGATTTGAACTCAGATTTTCTTGATTAAAGGTCCAGGAATCTATTCACTTTTTTTCCAACTCCCTCTGACTTTATAAATCAAAGTTCTGGCAACCACCTAAATCTATGTGTATTCAATATCAGCACAGATAGAGATCTGAGAAAAGATTTTTATGCCTTTAAAAAGTTGAAAAACATTATTATAGTTTCAATGAAAGCTGAGGATAGGTGGGAAGGAGTGAATACTGATACCTAGAGGTGGGAAATAGAAAGTGATATTATTTGGATTTCTCCAGAAACAATAGAGACATACTATTATCACACAATTAGACAAATTTAAGTTATCCATAAAGCATTATTTATGCTTCCCTAGTCTTGGCATTGGTGAATGCACACTTGGGCAGTAATCTGATCTAAATTTCCTTCACCAGATTCACGTGGAGTAGTATTAAGGTGTCTTGGATTACCTCACCTGGGAGCTTTTTCCCCTGACCATGACCTCTTAATTTTGTTTGTTGTCATTACAAGTTACAATTCTCCTCTGCCCATATATACTGTAGTCATTACTGAAGCTGGGTTAGCAAGTCCATCCCAGGATTTAAGCCTACTCCTACATGATGATTCTAATTTATATCATGGATTTTCCCCCTTTTGTTTAATGAGATAAAATTAAATTGGCAATCAGGTTTGATGATGCTCAATTGGTACATGGCTATATGACTGGAAATGCTATTTGGATTAGACAGGGAAATATTATTCTTTAACCACTACCCGTCCCCTCAGGAATATAAAATGCAAAGCTTTCACCATCTCTACCTTCTCACAACACTCAAGCAGGTGTCTGAAACTTTCAGTGGAGTCCAATCAGCTTCCCGGAAGCCCACACACCTGGGAAATCTAATCACTCACTTTATGTGTCTGGGTAACAGACAGAATTGCACAACTGGCTGGGGGGGGGGGGTGACCAGGATCCTTGTAGCCAGTAGGAATAGATCAGAAAATTCCTATCAACTGTACTGAGGTTGAACTTCTAAAGGTCAATAAGCACAGGGTCCTGAACCTGGATAATTAGACTTAGAAAAATCAGGATGGCAGGTCTCAAAATTACCTCATCCTTTCAATTCACATGCTCGAGTAGATTCAATGATTGTTCTCAAATAATAGACTATTGGAAAGATTTGTGCCTGAAGGAAACCACAGTTGCTTTTACATGAACTGTGGGCACTTGTAGGATGTTAAGGAATTCCACTTTCATTTCTACCTTTTATAAAACTGTACTTTTAATTTTACTTCCCATCTGACTGCAAACTTACCCAGGTAGAGTTCAGTCCTTCCAAAGATGGATGAGGTAGTTATCTATGGCAAGTTCTCTTAAGGATGTCCAAAAGTCATTCTCCTCCAAGTATCCTGGTTTTTGGTTTGTTTTTGTTTTTAGACCAGCTTTCTCTATCCCTAACTGGGAATACAGTTCCTATGAGTGTGGAAACTTTAACTTGCTCTGTTTTTCCAGCCTAGATCTGTTTCCCCTTCCTTAGGCTGACTACTCCCCTCCCAGGGCTAGGCTTAGAATACTGGTAGTGAATTTAATACAAAAACATACTTGAATTCAGCCATATTGCCTGTCAGAAATAAGGGTCAGTGATCCACTAACTTCAGCTTCCATTAGAGTAGGAATTTTACAGTGTCCCCTTAAATATCTTACCCTTCTAAGATTATAAATACATTGAGAACATTTGTCAGCATTGCCCCATTTGTGGATGTCTGGTTCCCAACTATGCACATAAAAGTTTTTAATCCTTTTTATCATAGAAAAAGTCTGAATTCTTATGGTATTTATCTTTTAATACCATAATAATACATACAATAATAATATGTAATAATACATAATATACATATATAATACATAATATACATATACATACAATAATAATACATAATACATAACAATAACAATAATAATACATACAATAATAAATACAATAATAATTTCCTGGGGTCATAGCCTGGGGTGACTTCATGTCAGGGTTGGCTCATCTGGGCAATGACATCAGGATAGCATATATTTCATACATTTCTCTTTTTTTAGGGTTTTTTTTGCAAGGCAATGGGTTAAATGACTTGCCCAAATTCACACAGCTAGGTAATTTTAAATGTCTAGGTCACATTTGAACTCAGGTCCTCCTGACTCCAGGATCAGAGCTCTATTCACTGGGCCACCTAGCTGCCCCTATTTCATGCATTTCTGTGTTTCTAACTTTTTTCTGTGCTGTCTTTACCTTCTGCAAACCCCCCCCCAAAATTCCCATTTAGTTTCTTATGCCTACCCTCGATACATCAAAAACACAATAGGGAAAGTCAAGATGTGTAAGGGATAACTGAAGAAGGATCTTGACCCATTCCCTAGCTCCTTGACCTTGGCTCCTCACCCAAATTCTAAAAGGAAGGTGTTTTGACAGACCTGGGAATGACTTTTGGTTCAACTTAAAGGTGAAAAGGAAAATTAGGAATTTTTTTTCTCCCTTGAGTAAATTACAAAGGATTTTCAAAAGCATATTACAAAATGCCTTCATATAATCCTTGGTTCTACCAGTTACCAAGATATCTGGCATTCCCATTAGAGGAAACTAAGTGGTGTAGTGGATAAAGCAGTGGGCCTGGAAGACTTCAGGTCAATTTTTCCGTCAAACATTGATCAGCTGTGTGACTCTGGCCAAGTCACTTTACCTCTGTCTCAACTTCTTCAACTATAAAATAGAGACAATAATAATACCTACCTCACAAGGTTGTTGTGAGGATTAAATAGGATATTTGTAAAGCACTTAGAACAGCCTTTTATACTTGCTTATTCCGCTCTCCCCAATATGAGAATTATAGTTTTCAGTGAAGACTGTTTTTCTCCAGAAGGGTCTTGTTAAAACACAGAAAATTCCATGCAAGGTGGCAACCTATCTTCTTGAATTTTGTCTAATAAGATGTTGATACATCTTAGCACAAATTAGCTTAATAGAGTAGATAGTATTAGAGAATAAAGGCCCCAGGATACAGAGGCAGAGTATATAGGCCCTGTTCCTCCTTTCTGGAAGAAAATCATTGATATCAGGAGTGTGATGTCTTAATTTGCAAGTGAAGTGGATTTAAGTGAAGCAGAGTTATGCAAAGACATTCAGCCCCACTCTATCCTCCAGAGTCAATGGAGTTCAGTGGTAAGACATAGATCAGGGCTCCTGGCGATGTTCCCAGATACAGTGGGAGATCTTGGCCTTTGTAAGCTAAGGTCTTTCCTGTCTCAGTTTGTCTGAGACAATGCTCATTCAGAAATTAAAGAGCAAGTCAAAATTGAGGCAAATGATGGCCTAGTTTGCCCTCATTAAAGAATCACTCTGGGTTGGGAAAGACCCTTAGGGTTTCTGGCTAGAACTGAAATGAGTCTGACATGGGATGAAAGGCTCAGAGAGCACAAATAGGCCCCTGGAAAGTTGAGTAGCTGTGGAGCAAGTGAAGATACCAAGTCCCTAGGGAAAGCACTGAAGGTGGAGAGAAGATGTAAAAGAAGGGATGGCAATTTTGTCTACCGCACAACTTTGCCCAGGTTCTGGATGGACCTCTTGTTTAGGAACCTGCCTACAGAGCTACTTGGCGATGTCATCATGTTTGGTTCATGCCTCATTATCTTTTAGTTCTATGGAGGAACATAACTCATTCGTGCTTGATAGAGGCCTCTTCTGTATGGTTTGGAGCTGACTGCCTGGGGTGTCCCCATATCAGGGTTGGCTCACCTGGGCAATGTCATCAGGATAGGTCATCCAATTCCATGCTATTTTCAGAAATGCTCATGTGTGGGTATCTTTAGGGTTAACAATCAAGGATTATAATCTTAATTATTAAGAAATAATTTTTGGTGGGCTTTGCATGAATGTATTGATCTAAAAATTTCTCCAGAGTCTATGGACTTGCTAAATCTCATTCACTATCTTTTCAATGTAGCAAATCCAACCTAGCATCCTTTTGTCCACCATCTAAATATTCTGAGACTCATTAATATGGAGGGGGTGGAAGAGGGCCAGCAGTTAAATTATAGCTCTGTAGTTATGCAAAATAGGGTTGTTAATGTATCTACTCCTTCTCCTGCTAATTTTACTTAATACTCATTTCTTGTTTATATAAATTTTCATTAAACAAATTCAACCTTTCATAAAGAATTCTGAAAGAAACTTTTATTCCAAAAAAAAATCACTTAAGTGAACCTGATCATACTGTGCTTTCTCTCTTTTCCTCCTATCAACTCAACAATTTTCAACCTCCCACCCTCTACGAAACAAAAAAAACCCTGAAAAATAAAAGCAAATCCCCCCCCACAAAAATTCCCAAATTAAAAAAAAAAAACCTCGAAGTGAAAGCAGAACAGATAGGCAGAGAAAAAACTGGATCTGGGACTTGGCTTAAATCATCCAGTGCTAAAAGAGACCTGCCCTGTTCCACCTCCCTCACCATGTCTGCCCCAAGTGTCCATCTGTCTTTTGTCCCACCAAGCTCAGATACTAGTCTTTAATGTTGTCTATCTGTGTCCTGAGTGTGTTGCTTATCTGTATCTGGCCCCCTCTTCACCTCTTTCTCTCAGTTCTGATTAGCCTCCAAATGACACCCCCCACACCTTCTCCTGCTATTACTTCTCTGTCCAATCCCCCTTCCCCAGGTATCCTTGAACCAAGTGCTGGCCCTCTCCCTCCATGGCAGGCTCCCCTTCCAGTCTCCTTTATTCCCTTCCCAGTACTCTGTTAAATTTTCATTATGTAAAAACACTTTTAAGTAGAGGTCTACTGAGCTGTCTGCTTATGTAAAGCAAGAACTAGCTGTATTAGCATTTAGGAATGCACCTCCTTAGCTATCCTTGATACTGTCATAATATTTTGTTGACATCTCATTACCTTTTTTTTTTTAAAGTTTTTTTTTGCAAGGCAATGGAGTTAAGTGACTTGCCCAAGGCCACACAGCTAGGTAATTATTAAGTGTCTGAGTTCAGATTTGAACTCAGGTCCTCCTGACTCCAGGGTGCTCTAGTCACTGTGCCACCTGGCTGCCACAACATCTCTTTACCTTCTAACTTTATTAAGATTTATAACACACTTTAGAAATGTAATATCAATTTATCCTCAAAACAACCCTGGGAAGTGGGTGTTATTGTTATTCCCATACAAATGAGGAAATTAAGGTAGAGAGTGGTTAAGTGATTTGCCCAGGGGCACATTAATAAGAGTGTAAGGGCACATTTGAAATCAAATCTTTCTGACTCCAAGTACAATATGCTATTCACTGAACTAGTGACCTTAATTACTTACTCTTTTATTTTTCCCCTTTCCTCCTCCCTAAGAAAAGGCTATAGGATCGGGGGTGGGGAGAAGGTTCTCTAGGACTCCATCAGATTCTCTGGAATCTCATGATTCTGCAACACCACATCAATCTGAAACCGCACACCATCTCAGTAACCCCTGCCTCTAGAGATAATGGAGAACTAGTCCATTTAAGGAGGGCATTCAGGGAAACCATGTCATTATAAATGACCTAATTCTTAGACTTCCTACTCTTACCTTCCCCTTCTTCCCTTTAATATTCCATTTAAACCAAAGCTTTTAAATGAAAGCAATTAAAGCTTAAAACTGGACTAAGACTTTTGGGATACCCTGCATAATTATGAGTCATTGTTATTGTTTTGTATTTTTTTTCACAAAACTTCATTAAGGTGCTCTTCTGGTAACTAACCTGACTTGATAACACAATAAGTTTTGGAAATTCCATCCAGCTTGAATTTCTAACCTTGTTGGGTTCATATCCACCCCTAATGATTAAACCTGTTCTCCCATTCAAAAAAAAAAAGATTATTTTCTTATTCAGCCTTGATTAACCATCTTACTTGTTATCTGATGCATATCTTTAAACCTCCTGATTCTTTCTGGACTACCTCTCCCCAGTCACCAGGTGTGTACTGGTGAAGGCAAACTAATTTTAATATCAGTCTGAATTCAGCAAAATTCTGTAAGCAAATCTGATGCCAAAACAATTACTAATACAGAACAGGTCAAAATCTCAATGGTTTTCCCAAATAATCTCTATCACAGACTGAATTTTGCTTATTTAGCAATATGCTTGTGAGAAAATGGTCTTTTTCCTGTTTTCATTTTTTCTTTCCTTCCTCTTTTTTTTTGTCATTCACATGAAAATAGGGAAGAGAAAAAAAGAGTACCCAGAGGAAAATGTTGATGTCTCTATATCTGATAGGGGTGATTTTCTTCACTATGTGATTACTCATCAGTTTCTTAATGACCAATTTGGCTGAGGTAGAGGTTCATAAATCACCAAATTGAAAAGGGAACCTTAGTAATCTAACCCAAAGCCTTTACTTTACAGATGAGGAAACTGAGGTTCAAAGAAAAGTAGTTTGCCCACAGTGAGGTATCTGTACATCCACCATCCATAGAGAAGAAATATGATAAAAATCTTAGGAGATATAAGAAAGACTTGGTTAAGGGCAGATAAGGAGAAATGTCTGTTGTTCAACAGGCAGGTCCAGCCTGGTCCAAATTGAGATATTTTTGCCTTTGTAAATATGACATTTCTACATTCTGTACTTTACCATGATTTTAATTTCCCCCTGAATTCCATGATAAGATTTCCTAACTATGAAGGCCAAAAATTGAATTTAAGGTTTATGAATAGGGCGGGGTAGGGGAAGGGGCAGAACATTGATGGTGAAACAGGCCTATAATTAGCAATTTTTACACTTGGGTTAGGGATGAGAGATACTCAGAGTGTGTGTGTGTGTATCTCTTGGGCAGAGGTTTCTAAGCTCCTGAAAGCTTCTCTAGAAGCTGATGCTGTGGGGATGGGTCCAGGTAGGAGAAAACAGCTTGTTGATGCCCTTTAAATTCACAACCTCAGGGCAAAAGCCTTACCAGCACCAACCTAACCATGACTCTGAAAGCAGGGTATGTTGGATGAAAATACTCTCTGAAGTCAGGTGAAGGCAAGTGACAGAAACTTTGGGATTCAGTACTGAAGTTAAACTTATTTTTTCACAGCATTCCCTCTGGATGGACAGACAAAAAGGAAGAGAAAAGGCTCACTGATTATTTCTAATTTTTCCTTTCTTCAAGCACTATCTATGCTATTCATGATGTTTCCATAACTTGGGGACTGAAAAATGGGACAAATCTCACATTTTTGAGCATTTAATCATTTATTAAATAAGAAAAAGCTTCAAAGTTTTGGCATCAGTCATGGAACTAAGATCTCTTTTGTTGTCCACAAACTGTCTAGATTTTTTTCCTGACAAACTTACAAAGTCTGTGTGAACTTAATCTTTGGTCTTCTTGCCAAATCATCATTCACTGACATTTCCCAGTGTATTTTAATCCATAGAAAATGGTTAAGAAAGCAGGGTTTCCCATGGTGATATGAAATTGTATGTAAACAAGGCAGACAAAAGGCTGGCATGTCCAACATAATTTTAATGGCATAAAAGAAGTGAATAATAGTGATAAAATAGGAGCCAGGAAATAAAGATAGTAAATGTTGTACTGTCTTTATCACTCAACACTTACTAGATGTGTTAACTTGGGCAAGTTACTTAACCCTAATGCCCTCACATCCAGGGCCATCTCCAGTCATCCTGATTCGTATCTGTCCACTGGACCAGATGGCTCTGGAGGAGAAAGTGAGGCTGGTGACTTAGCATAGTACTTCCTCACTCAAATCAAGTGCTTGTCATGGCATCACCTCCCCGATGTCATGGTCCTCTTCAAGAATGAAGGACAAGCATCATCATCATCGCCATAACCATCATCACCATCATCATCATCACAATGGCTTCATCATATTTTAGTAAACCTCTCTATTTTTTTCATGTTTAGTATAAAGTTTCAGGTAATTAATCACAGTCTGAACATCCATCAGTATAAAATTCAATGTTCATAGACCATATTAAGAGATGTCAAATTTCCTCTTGCTAGAGTGTAATTGAAACAGATTAAAAGTAATTGGGAAATATTTAACAAAATAAATAAAAATTTAATATAAGAATGTTAATTTATTCTTTTTTTAGGTTTCTTGAGTTTGGTATTACTGATATGTCACAAATCCAGTAGTATTTAATTAAAACATCAAAGCAATATAAACAGCAAAGGGGAAGCAATTGATCAATAGATCCATTCTACCCACAGACACACAAATGAATGTAAATTCTTATAGACTGGAAGGATTTTAAATCCTCTTTTTTATTTTTATTTTTTATTTTTTGCAAGGCAAATGGGGTTAACTGGCTTGCCCAAGGCCACACAGCTAGGTAGTTATTAAGTGTCTGAGGCTGGATTTGAACTCAGGTACTCCTGACTCCAGGGCCAGTGCTCTATCTACTGCTCCACCTAGCTGCCCCTTTAAATCCTCTTAATCCCCACCTCTGAATTCATGTTCTGATAATTTTTTAAAAGTTTAGAATACAGCATATACTGTCTCATGGATCTGCAAAATTCTTTTGGGACAGGTTGAAAATATCTAGAACCTTTCATCTCAGCCCAAGCTAGGAATTCTTGGATTCTTGGATTCAAAATACCTCTTTAGAACTACAAGCATTCCTCTTCAAGCATTCTTCTTCAGAATCTTGACTCTGATTGCAGTTCTGGCTTGCCTTCAGTCTCCTCTTTCCACCAGTTAAAGTCCTGCCCTAGTGATGATTCAACTCTGAAGCCAGATGGATGTCCTTAGAAATGAAGTTCAGTGCATATCTTCCAATGATTTATACCATCTGGACTCCAAAATTATGAAAAGTTTAAGTCCTGGGAGCTTTCCTCAGTCATTCTACTAAAATAAAAAAAAATTCTAAGATTTAAAAAATGACTTAAACATCTAACATAGGGCTTCTTTTTTCAAACCTAATGTTCTTTTCATTTTGACAAGCTGTCTTTTAATCTGAGTATTTAGGACTTATAAGAATAGTTTTTACATTTATTAGATAGCAGGAAGACTAGCAAATGCTCTAAAACTGACATAAATCATTTCTTCCACATTACAGGAGTTAGAAGCACAGCTTCCTGGAAAATCTGCATAAAATGTTTTGTCCTTTCTTTTAGAACAGAGAAATTGAATTATTATGATATTAAAAGTTAAAATACCTTGATATTATATAATACTGCACATACATTTTTTGCATTTTTGATTTTCTAAACTTTTTCTCTGTCATCTACTGACTTTTGCATATTGTCCATGGTTTCTGCAGAAATCCCCCAAAATATCCATTTAATTTCTTATGCCCTCCCAGTTTATTGAAACTGCAATAGGGAAAGTCACGATGTAGAAGGGATAACTGTATTGGTTAGATTTAATACAATGATCACTATTAATGATTTCTCTCTCAAGCACTGGCAAGTTTAGAGTAGCTATTTCAGGTAAATATCTTGTATTGACTGTATTAGGAAGTGAAGGTGAAAAGCTTTGCCTAGAAGATCTAGGCTGCTACTGTGCTGTTTGCTTTCTCAACAATGACAACTTGGATTTTAAAAACACTTTCTTGACATGATCTCCATTGACCTTCACAGCAACTCATGGGGCTCATGCTAAGTAGCAGAAGCACTTTTTCACCCTATAGATAAGTAAACTGAGACTTACTCAGTACGTAACTTGCCCAAGGTCAAACACCACTAAATGACAGAGATAAAACCAGTCTGATCCTAAAACCAGTCTGATCCTAAATCCAGTCATCTTTCCACCAAATCTAAATCCATTATGCTACTTCCTTCTTAACAATTGCTCACATTGATAATGCACTTGAAAGTGTAGTTGTAGAAGTAATAATAATGATGTTTTTGTCCTTTGTTCTTGAAGAAGACCATGACATCAGGAAGGAAATGCCATGACAAGCATTTGAGTGAGGGGGAGCTGTGCTAAGTCACCAGTCTCACTTTTTCCTCTAGAATCATCTGGGTTCAGTGGCCAGATATGAATCAAGATGACTGGAAAAAGCCCTAAATGCCAGGCATTCAAGGTTAACTGACTTGCCCAAGGTCACACAGCTAGAAAGTGTCAAGTATCTGAGGCCAGATTCAAACTCAGGTCCTCCTGGAGTCCTCCTGACTCTAAGACCAGTGCTTTATTCCAATGTGTCATCTAGCTGGGGCATCATCATCATCATCATCACCATCATCATTACGAGTAGCTGACATTTAAAGCATATTTTATTATGTTTAAAGCACATTTTATTGATACTTTTCATTTTTATACCACATTCTTTAGCAATTAATTCCTCTCCTTGTTACCTAGTGAGATACTCCTTGTAACAAAAAAGAAAAGAAAAAAGAAGGAAAGAAAAACATTTTCAATAAAACCAACATGACAACCAGTCTGATAGTATATGCCACATTCCACAATCAAAGTCCTCTACTTTTACAATGAAAGGAAGAGTTTATGATCAATTTTTGACTGAAGTCAAACTTGGTTATATTTACAAAGCATTCAATTTCTTTTTTTCTTTTCAATTTCATTGTATAGTAATTGTCCATATTGTCTTCTTGATCTAATCATTTCATTCTGTGAATAACTTCTCTCTGAATCGTTCATAATTGACATTTGTCATGATTCTATAATATTCCATGGCATTAATATACTCCAAATTGGGAGTATTTTTATTTTTATTTCTAACAGTCTGGTGGCATGCATGCATGGGAGCTCCAGCAAGAAACTGGGTTCCAAATGAAATCAAGTAGGGGGGGGGGGATTTATAGAAACAAGACAAAGGTCACAAATTTTGGGGTGGTGGGAGTAGAGGGATTCAATCAGATTTGGCCATTCTTGGAATCTGGACTCACAATGCCATAAAGATGTCTTAGGATGTTTGGTATTAGTCACAATTCCATTAAGAAAGTGCTCCTTGACTTATGACTCTGCCTTATGTCAGCTAAGTCACAGTTCCATTATGTGAGGAGGGATGTCCCCTGACTCAAAATGCCTGGGCAAGCTTGTGGTTGCTAGCAAAGCAAGAATCTGGGGATCATTCAAACAGCAAGGGATTGTGGTTTGTCAGTTCAGCACTCAGTTAGTTTTCCTGATTGGCCAGCTCAGGTTTTCAGCCTTCTTGGGAATCATGAGGGGCTTAAGATAGGATGGAGACTATGTGATATAGTTGGTATAGGGAACTCTCAGATGAGAGAACTCTATCCAGCATTTTTTTTGCTTTTGTGTAAGGCAATGGGGTAAGTGACTTGCCCAAGGTCACACAGCTAGGTAATTATTAAGTGTTTGAGGTCAGATTTGAACTCAAGTTCTCCTGACTCCAGGACCAGCACTCTATCCACTTCACCACTTAGCTGCTTCCCAATGGTTTTCTTGACAATTTAAGCCTTAGTCAGTTGTCTAGAGCACTGAGAGGCTAGAAGATTTGCATAAAGTCACACAATCAACATGTGCCCTTTGTTAATCTTGAATCTAGGTCTTCCTAGCTCCAAGGTAAGTTCTTTATTTATTACATCAAGCTAATTTAAAGTCACCAATTTTTAAAATTCTGTAAAAAAATTATATACTGTATGGCAAAACATAGGGGAAAAGACTTCTTATCACACTCTGTTCAGAATTTATTTTGTGACATTTTGATTTGAGGAAAACTATACTTTTCTTTAAAATGATTAAATTTTCATTGATAGGAAAAGACAGCCTATCCTTCTAAATAGCAATTAATTTTGTTTTATAATTTAATCAACAAAGATGTGCTAAGAATCTACTAGCAAGCAGGAAGGTTCGAAGGTTTGCTGTTCAATCTTGTCTGATTTTTCATGATCCCATTTGGGATTTTCTTGGCAATGATATTGGCATGGTTTGCCATTCCTTCTCTAGCTAATTTTTACAGATGGAGAAACTGAGGCATACAGGGTTAAGTTACTTCCAGGAACACACAGCTAGAATGTCTGAGGCCAAATTTGAACCCAGCTTTTCTTAGCTCCAAGGGCAGCATTTTATCCAATGAGTTTCCCCAGTGTTAAGTAGTTGGAATCAATATTGCCTTTATAGTCCTTCATCTGTAGGAACAATATGGTAGAATTCATGAACTTCCTATAGATGCAGCCTACCTCCATTGCACAACATCTTGAATTTCGTCAGAACAAAGTCTTTTCTTATTGAAGAATCTTAGAATTGCAGAATTTTTAGAGCTAGAAGATCTTCAAGTCCTAATTTTATAGGTGAGGATGCTGAGGTCCAGAGGAATAAAGTAATGTGCATAAGATCATTCAGTTAACAGAATACTCATTCCCTGACTGGCCATTTGGAATATTTTTCTTTCTCATCACTGCCTTCTGTGTTTGCTGGCTTTCTTTTTATTTCAGCTAAAATCTCACCTATACAATTTCCTTCCTCCTTTAATCTTAGTGTTTTCTCTCAATTGATTATCTCAAATTTATCCAGTACATAGCTTGCACTTGTCTGGTTGGTTCCCCCATTAAAATGTGAACTTCAGAAAAGGGATTATTTCTTACTTTTGCATTCCCAGCACTTAGCACAATGTCTAGAAATTAGGTGCTTACTAAATGCTCATTCAATTAACTTGTTGACTTAAACTGAGTGATATTAAGATGAATCAGTCACTAGGTGAAAGATAAGATGTCCAGGATTTAGACAAAGTATGGAAAAGTTCTTTCCTTTTAAGTATAGTGATGTTGCACAAGAATCATGTTCATATAGGCTCAAGAAACTTTGTTATACTTGAGGGCTCATCTCTAAATGATCAAACTAGTTTGAACCACATTCATTCAAGAAGCTGGAATGAGCTAGGCATTCTAGCTGTCCCTGAAGACCTGTGTCTGAGACGGAAATGGAGAGGAGAATTGTTGACTCAATAAATGTTTCAGAACAAAAGACCAGGGTGAGAGAGTTCAGAGAAAAGGCAAACTCATTTCCCATCTTCCCCTCCCAGCACCTATCTTTCCACAGACACTATAATATAATTTTGTTATTAATCTAATCTGCTGTCTTATTGCCCAAACATTTCCAGTTAACTAATTTTTTCCAAGAGCTGAACTAGAAATAGATATAAAATTCATCTTAGGCAGAGAGCCCAACCTCTGACTAAATTACAGGAATTTTTCTAACTGGGGGCTCACAGTGATTAGATTTGAAATAATAATTTTCCATCTAAAATGAATTCCCTAAAACTAAAGAAGAGGAAACCATGTGGACCTTATTGTCACCAGGTTTAAACTCACTGACCTAGAACTAGACAGAACTTCAAAACTATCATATCTGACTCCCTTCATTTTTTTTTTACATTTTTTTTTTGGCAAGGCAAATGGGGTGGCTTGCCCAAGGCCACACAGTTAGGTAATTATTAAGTGTCTGAGACCGGATTTGAACCCAGGTACTCCTGACTCCAAGGCCGGTGCTTTATCCACTGCACCACCTGGCCACCCCCAACTCCTTTCATTTTATAGAAACTGAAGACCAGGGAGACAGTGATTGGTCCATAATCACACAGATAGTAAGCATCAGAGATAGGATCTGAACCCAGCTCTTCTGAATTCAGATCCATTGTGTCATGCTGTTTTCCACTATCTATATTTCTCTGATTAGTCATAATAGTATGCATGTCACATGAGTTATAATATTGAGACTTCAATAAAGGGCTGGCCTACACTAAATAGTATGATGGGGTAAATTGGAGTTAAATTCTGGCTTTGACATTTACTACCTTTGTGACCTTGGACAAATTACTTTACCTTCTGAATTCTCAGTTTCTACATTTTTACAAATGAGAGAGGAGACTAGATAATTTCTAATATTTCTTCCTAAAATCATTTGATCAAGTGATAGGAAGGGAAAGTAGGATATGAAATGAGAAGATCTGAGTCTAAAAACCTTTCTTCAGATCAAATGAAATAACACGGGGTAATTAGGTGAAGCAGTAGATAGAGGACCAGTCCTGCAGTCAGAGGACCTAAGTTCAAATTTGACCTCAGACACTTAGTAACTATGTGACCGTGGGCAAGTCACTTAATCCTAATTGCTTTGCATAAAAAAAAAAGAGAGAGATAGCATATATAAAAATGCTTTGCCAAATCTCAATATGTTATGTAAATATGAGATGATGATGATGATGATGATGATTGATGTTATTATCTATGTGTCCCTTATCAAAACACTTTACCACTCTGGCCTTAGTTTCCTTATCTATAAATGATAGGGTCAGACTAGGTCATTTCCAAGATCCCCTGAAGTTCTAAATTCTATAATCCTTTGATCCTATGATTATAAATACTTCTTTTAAACACTACTGATACATCCAGGATCATCACCGGACAGGTTCAATATCTGCACACCTCCTAAATAATGGGTTCATTTATCCTAAATCATGGAACCAAGACTCTCAGGGCTGGAGGAGACCTCAGAGGTCACCTATGTGCTTAGTAAAGATTTATTGAATTGAATTGTCCCTATAAGAACTACAACCAAGATGGAGTCCTATGGCATCTTCCTGAAGACTTTCAGAGATGCGAAACTGTCTCCTTCTTCAGGCAATCCAAGACACCTCTAATTTTTAAGAAGTTTTCCCATACTTTGTTCTCTGGGACAAAGCAGAACAAATCTACTCACTCTTTCACACAATGTTGTCCTTCAAACACTTGAAGCTATCCTTCTGAATTTTTCTCTACTCCAGGCTAAGTATGTACCCTGAGTTCCTTTTGCCAAACTCATATGGCACAGTCTTCAGTCCTTCTGGATGAATTCCTTTGGAATTCAACACTTCATTTGTCAATGTCTCTCTTGAAATGTGGTGTTTAGACCTGGATATAATATTCCAGATGTGGTCTATCCAGAGCAAAATCTAGCAGAGATCTGTAAAGAAGCATAGTATTAGGGAAAAGTGCTAGATTTGAAACCTAGAAGCCTAGGTTTAGTTTTCACATTGTATGACCTTGAACATGCTAATTTAATTTCTGGGTCTTGATTTCCTCAACTATGAAACAAGAGGGCTGGACCAAATGGTTTCTGAGGTTCCTTCCAGCTCTAAATCTCTGATCCTTTGATAATCACCTCCTGAGTCTTGGATACTTTGCTTCTTTTGGTGTTGTTTCTACACTGTGTCTATTTACAATCAAAGGCTGCATTAACTTTTGGTGACTGTTATGTTAGTTTTGCTCTGGTCTTGTTGGGTCAGTGTTTCCCTTTGTAGGCATTCCTAAGTGAAAAACTGAGTGAAAATTATATATGGAATACCACTGTGAGGAGATTGCCTCTGTTCTTGGAAAGGATTTAGGAGAGGATGGATCTTTGATTTGAAATTCTAATAGGGAAGGGAGAGAGAGGGCAAGTGGCAAGATCAGTGATCAGAAGCAACTTTAGAATTATTGTTTTTTCCCATGTATAAAGACTTATCCTTTTTCAAAAAATTTGGGGTCTAAAAGCTGGGAGTATCTTATATCTGTGGTTGTAGGATGTTTTTACTTGCATTTCCCGTTTTTTTGCACTTGTCTTTGAGCTCCCTATTTCACATTTGCTACCAGTTATATTAGGTGACATTTTTGCCACATTCTGCCCAGAATGTCTCAGAAAAGACTTTTGTACTGAATTCAAGTTCAAAGTGATCTAATTTGCATAAGTGAATGGAAATCGTGCTGCTGAAAATAAGTTTGGAACTGCTCCAACTGAGAAAACAACTTGAGAAAGCACAACAGCAGATGAAGACCATGAGAGGCAAATCAGCAAAATGACTTGATTTAGAGAGGCAATTGAAGAGATGGATTGAAGAGCAAAGGACAATTGGAATTCCTGTGTCCACAAAGATAGTTCAGCAGGAGGCAAGAACAATTGCTGATGAAAAAGAAGTGACTGATTTCAAAGGAGGGCACAGGCTCATAAAACGGAATGGACTAAGCATGTGTCCATGCACCAGACTTGCCCAGGGAGTGCTTGTGGTCAACCACAGACCAGAGCCCAGACAGGAGGGCAGTCAGAGCCTCTCCTAAGACAGTGATTTGTCATCAAACATAGATGAGAACAAGCTATTGGATGAGAGTTTTGACAGTGATGAGGAACTGTATGAATTTTATGATGAATAAAACTTGAGTTCAATAACTTTATGTAATATAAATATCTTTTTCAAATTCTGGGCCCCCAAAGGTATGTCTTATACATGGGGAAATATAGTATCTTTGAAGGAGAAGAGTCTTGGGATACCCAAATCTTTGCACTCTCTCCTCACTGAGTTTAGATTCTCTATATTCCTTCAAAATTTGCATCCAGTATGATCTCCAGGTCAATTCTGATTACCCCCCTCACCCACCCTCATTTATTAATACCCTTCCTTCCAGAATAATCTTAGCTATCACATTTCCTTTTTTTATTTATCTACTCTTCCCCCTCTGAGAATGGACCTGTTTTGTTTTGTGTGTTTGCATATAATAGCGGCTTAATAAATGATTGCTAAATGAAGGAATGGACAGGTAAACTGAAACAAGACAAGGAGAGGAGGGGTTGTTCTGTAGAGAAAAGCATCATGAATTGTAAGCATATGTCCTTAGGAGACACGGGCTATCAATATGCAGATTAGGTCCCTTTTCCTGAAATTAACCTATTTGCCTAAACCTGTCTCCCACTATAGGGAAAAAAAAACACTAGGGCCATTGAAACTTACTATTTTTTGACTACACTTTCTAACAGGAGGCTCAATTCAGGCTTACCGCTTTGCCAAAGCCAAGTTCTCCACCTCTAAGCTGTGTCTGTCTCACAAATGGATTCTAATGGATTTCATTGTCAAGTTTACTGATTATCACAATGGCAGGTAACTTCATAGCTGCTTGATAATAGACTCCTTTGAATTATGGTTTTGAATGGCACCAAACGATTTTTCCAGCTTGGCTGAGCAGATGAGGTAATTAACACCTAGCTATAGTTTCCTTTTACAATCCTTAATGGGCCTGACAAGTTAACAACTAGAAGACTCTTTCTTTTTTAAAAAAAAAAAATACTTAAGTTTTTGGAGTTAAATTGGATAGGGACCTATGGCTCTCCACATTCAGCCAGTCTTTTCTGGCAACTTCCTTGTGGACCAAAGAATCATCAGACTTCAAGGGGCTTGGAGAAGCAGCCCGGATTGTCCTATTTTCACATCACACTTTTCATTCTCTCAGTCTGTTCTTTACAGACTCCTTTTCACAAGCAATTTATGTATGTAGAGTACTGGAGGAGAAAAGATTCGGTATAAATGTGACTGGCTGGAACCCTCTCTTAAAGGAAAACAGCCTCTCAGAAGGGGCTCATGTGGAATATGCTTCCTTGCCTTATAATAATCATTCATAAGAGAAAAAAAGAAACAATAATAACTAGCACTTGATATAATGCTTTAGAGTTTGCAAAGCATTTTACCCAGTGAGGTCATGCTGAAACAAGCTATCCACTCACAGAAAGAAAACTAATGGATTCAGAGATTGAAAAATTTTAAGAACACTATTAAAGTATTCAATCTGTCTGTCTAAGATTGTGTCCTTATCACTAATCAATGTGACTCCATCAGCATTGACTACATCTTTGACCCATAAATAGCCTTCAGAGCATCATAAAGGCACTTTGAATTGTTACTATTGACATAGAACTGAATTTTATCTGCCTTGAAATTTTTTTTTTGCCTTTTTCTTTTGGGAAGGGGGAAATACATGATCAATGAGGGAATTAATTTTTTATGGATATATATATATATATATGTATGTATGTATTTATGTATGTAATGAGTTGTGTTTTTCTTGCCATCTTAATGGGTAGGGGAGGGATGGGATGAGGGAGAGAGTTTGGGACTGAAAATAAAATAGAATTTTTTAAAGGGTTTTACATATATAATCTCTTTTGATTCTCACAACTTCACTGTGATGCAGGTATTATTATCACACACTCCCAATATGAGGAAAAGGAGGTTGATTTGTTCAGGATCCAACTTGTGAGTACCTGAAACAAGATTTGAATTCAGTCTTCCTGATTCTACTTCTGAGAAGTGTTGTATTCACTATACTTCTTAGCTATAGTGGCTACAATGTGGTTCACTGGATATGGGTCAAAAAAGAGCTAGCCTGAGTTAGAAACTATGTGACCCTGAGCAAATCCCCTAGCTACTCTCAACCTCAGTTTCCTCAGCTATTAAACAGGATCAGACTGTGTTTTTATCTTTTATTACTGGTGTCCAGCACAATAGCTTGTATATAGTAGATGCTTAATAAATATTTGTTGAATTGACTTGAAAATGGTCAACAGAGAACTAAGAGCACCTAAATGCCCTCCATCTATCCATCCTTCCATATTCAAGCATTTTATTGTGTCAAATTAATTAATCTAATTGAATTAAGTGACCAATCATTTGGCCCAGACAGACTTCATCCTAAGGTATTATAGAAGGAAGCAAGGACTTAATGCCTATACCAGCTGAGAGAGTGCCCATCAGGTCCTGGATCACTTTGAGTACTGATAACAGAGTGCAGATTCAAAGGCAGGCCATAGGATTGAGACCTATAAGAGGCCTTAGAAATAATCTAGGTCAGCACTCTTACTTTACAGATAATTAAATTGAGGTACAAAGGAATTAAATGAATTTCCTAAAAGCATATGACTAGTAAGTAGCAGAACTAGAATTTTAATCCAGGACTAATGAACTTTACAACTGAAGAAATTTTCAGTTTTATTTAAAATATTCAATGAGATTCATCAAAATTGGTTGCGGGGGAGAGAAAAGGAAGATAGGGGAACTATGAGAACAAATTTAATATTAGACATTCAATTGCTCTCTTGGAAAGTACTATTTAGTATTGTACCTGAGATAGGAATATTCTTGGCATTCTGAGAAATGTATATTTAAAATGATGCTAAGTGAACTGGTAAAGCTAAGGTTTGTGATTTAACCCCATTGCCTTGCAAAAAAAAAAAAAACTAAAAAAAAAAGCTAAGATTACTGCTAGGTTGAACCTATTCCTGGTTATGGGGTAGGTAGCAGGGAAATTGACTCATAGAAGGGAATAAATTTCAAAAACTGGCCCTTTTACTTGGAAGGAAATTTGTAGTACTTCTTTGGCTAGCTACTGTCATAGACATAAAGAAGTAAAATATGACTGGAAAAGGAGGTTAGAGAGCACCTGGAATAGCATCACTACTTAAATGCTAGGCTCAGGGCATTCTATTTTATCCTAGAAGGCAGAAGGAAACATTGAAGGTTATTGAGCAAGAGAGTGGTCTGGTCAGATCTGTGCTTTAAGAAAATGGTTTTGGCAATTGTGTAGAGAGGGTGTCTTAGAAAAAAGAAGATTGAAAGTTATGACCAATTAATAATCTTTAGCTATAGATTAGAAGAAAGGTGGCCAGGCTTGATTTAACCGAGTGGCCTTGTAAGTAGAAATAAAGGGAAAAATATAATTTGGAAGTCTGAAAACTGATGGGCATGGGGGTAGGGAGTGGGAAGGTGGAAATTAGGGAAGAGTCAAGGGTACTTCTGAGTTTGTGAACCTCTGTGACTGGCAGCTAGTATTCCACTCAAGAGAAATAGAAAAGTTTGAAGGACAAGTGGGTTTGCAGAAGGACTTGTTATTTCTTTTTTTTTATGTCATGCATTTCTTTGGAAGTCTACAGAAACCCATGGAACCTTTCTCAGGATAACATTTTTATTTTTGCTTTGAAATTTTATTTTATTTTATTTTTAGTTCCAAATTCTCCCTCTTGCCTGTCACCTATTGAGAAAGCAAAAAATATGTTACCCATTATACACATAAAGTCATAAAAAATATATTTCTACTTTAGCCATGTTCTTGGGGGGTAAGCAAAGAAAAAAATGGGAAAAATGTACTACACTCTGTACTCTGAAACTATCAATTCTTCATATCAAGATGTATAACATATTACGCTATAAGTTGTTTAGGGTTGCAGTGAATCCTTGTATTTATCAGAGTAACTAAGTCTTTCACAGGTCATTTTCTTTACAATATTGCTATTACTGTATAGTTTGATTATCTGGTTTTTCTCACTTCTCTTTGCATTAGTTCATATAAGTTTTTCTAGGTTTCTCTGAAACCAATCCCTTTATCATTATTTATGGAATGATAGATTCCATTAGTAAGAAGGCTGATGAAATCCAGTTTTATGTCAATAGTAACAATTCAAAGTGCTTTTATGATGCTCTGAAGGCTATTTATGGGTCAAAGATGTAGTCAGTGCTGATGGAGTCACATTGATTAGTGATAAGGATATGACCTCAGAAAGATGGACTTTAATAGTGTTCTCAACAGACTATCATCAATCAATGCTGAAATTATTTTTTACCTCAGGTTGAAGTCAATCCCTCTTTAGTCAGATTTTCAGCTGAAGAGGTTTTGAATGCAATGAGACTTCTCTCCTGTGAGAAGTACCTAGTGATAATTCTGTTCCATCTGAGATTTACAAGATGGGGGGAAATGGGGCAGAAAAAGAGTGGGGGGAGGGGATCCATTGCTAATACAAAACCTGACTGAAAATTTCCAGGTTGTTTTGCAAGTGGAGATTACTTTCCAGGAGTTCATGGATGCCTCCATTGTTCATATCTATAAAGGTAAAGGAAATAGATTGTCCTGTGACAATCAGAGTGGAGTCTTTCAGTGATTACTGGTAAGATTCAGAGTCTTCTTATTTGGCTGATTCTTCACCTAAAAGATGGTCATCCACCTGAGAGCCGATGTGGAACTGGCCACATTATTTGAATGTCAAACATGTGCTTACCTAAAAGACTATTTTATGGAGAACTCACATAAGGAAGACACTCACATAAATGGTCAGAAGAAAGAAACAATACAAAGATACTCTCAAAGTCTCTCTGAAGAACTTTGGAACTGATTGTATGACATGAAAGACACTGGCAAAGGACTGCCCAGGATGGTGTGCCTATGTCAAAGATGGCTTATGTTCTACAAGCAAAGCAGAATTGCACTGGCTCAAAAGAAATATGAGATGTATAAATTTAGAGATCTCTCCACCCCAAATGATCAAATGAATTGTTTGTGTCCAACCTGTGGTAGAGCATACCAAGCTCATATAAGTCTAATCAGACATAGTCAGACACACTATCACTTGACTCCCACATAGTGATATCATTTTTGGTTTTCTTTGAGAATGAAGGAAAATAGTCAATTCCATCACAATATACACACGTCTTTTCAACCATGCTCCCCTTTTGATGGGTATCTACACAGTTTCCAATTTCTACTATAATATTTTTGTACATTTGAGTCTTTTTTCCTTTCCTTTTGGCATAGATCAAGTAATGATAGTGCTAGGTCAAAAGAAATGCATTATTTTTTAGCCCTTTGGGCATATTTCCAAAATGTTCTCCAGAATGGTAGGACTTATTTGCAGCTTTACTAACTGTGCAATAGTATAATTATTCTCCCACATCCCTTTAACATTTATCCTTTTTCTGTTTTTTGTCATCTTAGTTATTATAATGGGTATGAGGTAGTTCCTTAGAGTTATTTTAATTTGTTTTCTTCTCTTAGTGATTCAGATCATTTTTATGCAACTATTGATAGCTTTGACTTTGTCCTCTGAAAACTGCTTGTTTATATATTTTGAACATATGTCAAATGGGGAATAGCTCTTATTTTTAAAAATTTGACTCGGTTCACTATATACTTGAGAAACAGAACCTTTATCAGAGAAAAATTGTGGTAAATCCCACACATACATATACACAGGTTTTAGTTTTCCATCTAATTTTTACTACACTGATTTTGTTTCTGCAAAACATTTTTGATTTTATATAATCAAAAGTTTCCATATTAGCTCATTATCTCTTGTTTGGTCATAAATTTTACCCCTTATCCATACATCTGGTCAGTCATTTCATTATTGCTCTTCTAATTTACTTATGTCTAAATCATGTACCCATATTGAATTTATCTTGGTGTGTGGTCTGAGAGGCTGGTCTATGCCTGGTTTTGCCCAAACTTCTTTCAAGTTTTTCCAGCAGTTTTTGTGAAATAGTGAATTCTTGCCCCAATAAGTGGGATCCTTGTGTTTATTAAGCACAAGTGTGTTCATTTGCTTTTGTATATTGTGTGCATAATCTATAACTGTGTTAATTTGCTTCTGTATATTGTGTGCTTAATCTATTACATTGATCAACCACTCTATTCCTTATCCAGTGCCAGCTTGTTTAATTGCTCATGGGTAGACTGAGTCAATGTAATAAAAATGACATTACCCAAATTAACTTACTTCTTCAATGATTATCAAAGAATTATTTTATAGAGCTAGCCCACATTCCTTCATATTTGTTTTTTTAATGATTCCCTTGATGAATTTGATCTTCATTCCTATATATAATTTTTAAACTATTTCTTACTCTATAGTAATTCTTTGGTAGTCTTTGAATAAGTTGTTTTGGGTAGTATTCTCATTTTTATTATATTGACTCAGTCTGCCTGAAAACAATATTTTTCCAATTATTTATATTTCTATGGGGAGAGTATTTTGTAATTGTGTTCATAAATTCCTTTGTGTGACTTGGAAAGCCAAGTATTTTTATATTGTCCATAGCTATTTTAAATGGAATTTCTTTTTCTATCTTCTTCTCCAAAGGATTTTATCCATAATATGTTGAAATGCTAATGATTTGTTTGAGTTTATTTTATATCCTGTAACTTTGTTAAGGTTTTACTGTTTTTTAAATATTATTTTACTATTTCCTCCTTTATAATATTGCTTTATAATGTTGTCCTGTAACTCATTTTAACTTTTTCTTCAAGAGTTTGGATGTTATTTGGTGTATATTTTTCATTTTGATATTATTTCATTGTCTATTTTACCTTTTATAAAAGTATAGGTTTCCTAGTTATCTTTTTTTTTAGGTTTTTGTAAGGCAAATGGGATTAAGTGGCTTGCCCAAGGCCACACAGCTAGGTAATTATTAAGTGTCTGAGACCAGATTTGAACCCAGGTACTCCTGACTCCAGGGCTGGTGCTTTATCCACTATGCCACCTAGCCGCCCCTAGTTATCTTTTAAAATTTAATCTATTCTTTACTTTTGCTTTGTCTGAAATTATGATGACTAGCCCTTTTATAGTAGTCAAAGCATAGCCCTTATTTTAACTCTATGTGTATCTCTCTGCTTTAAATATGTTTCTATAAACACCATATTGTTGAATCCTGGTTTCTAATCTATTCTGCTATCTACTTCCATTTTATGGGTGAGTTCATCACATTCACATTTATATTCACAGTTATGACTGCTAAATGTGTATTTCCTTTCATCCTGTTTCTTCCACTTATCCTATTTTTCACACTGGCTTCTCCAAAGTCTGTGCTTCTCACCATTGTCTTCTTTTTTTATTATTAAAGATTTTATTTATTTTCAGTTTTACAATTATTCCCTTAATCTTACTTCCCTCCCCCTACCCCCGACCCCCACAGAAGGCAGTTTGTCAGTCTTTACATTGTTTCCATGGTAAACATTGATCCAAATTGAGTGTGATGAGAGAGAAATGATATCCTTAAGGAAAAAACATAAAGTATAAGAGATAGCAAGATCAGACAATAAGATATCAGGGTTTTTTTTTTTCTAAACTTAAGGTAATAGTCCTTGGTCTTTGTTCAAACTCCACAGTTCTTTCTCTGGATACAGATGGTATTCTCCATTCCAGACAGCACCAAATTGTCCCTGATTGTTGCACTGATGGAATGAATGAGTCCATCAAAGTTGATCATTGCCCCCATGTTGCTGTTAGGGTGGTACAGTGTTTTTCTGGTTCTGCTCATCTCACTCAGCATCAGTTCATGCAAATCCCTCCAGGCTTCCCTGAATTCCCATCCCTCCTGGTTTCTAATAGAACAATAGTGTTCCATACATATACCACAGTTTTCTAAGCCATTCCCCAATTGAAGGACATTTACTTGATTTCCAATTTACCACAAACAGGGCTGCTATGAATATTTTTGTACAAGTGATGTTTTTTACCCTTTTTCATCATCTCTTCAGGGTATAGACCGAGGAGTGGTATTGCTGGATCAAAGAGTATGAACATTTTTTTTTACAAATAATGTTTTTTATACATTAATAAAATATTCTTGTTTAAGAGTAAACAAAATACCCCCCCCCCAAAAAAGTATAGACTCCCTTGAGCAATAAAGAAAAGGGGAGAGAAAAAACATTAAAATTAAAACAAATAATAGTGATAATTGTAGGTATGGCCAGGTGGGGCAATGGATGGAGCACCAGCCCTGGAGCCAGGAGCACCCGAGCCCACATCTGGCCCCGTACATCCAACAATCACCCAGCCATGTGACATGCAAGCCACCTCAACCCCACTGCCCTGCAAAAACCAAAAAGAAAAAGAAAAAAGGCCCCAAATAAAATAAAATAGTAATAATAGTAGGGGTGGCTGGGTGGCGGACAGAGCATTGGCCCTTGAACCAGGAGCACCCGGGTCCAAATCTGGCCTCAGACACCCAAAGATCACCCTGCTGTGCGGCCCCAGGCAGGCCACCCAGCCCCATTTGCCCCACACCCTGCCAAAAAATAATAATAATAAAAAAATGTGCTTCAGTCTTTGTTCCAACACCAATGACTCTGTCACAGGTGGATCACATTCTTTATAAGTCCATCACAAAAATTACTTCCATATTTTTCCACCATTGCCATTGCTGATTGCAACTCCCTCCTTTCTTATTTCTCCACTACCATGTACTATATTTTCTCTCTCCTTTCACTCTGACTCTGCTGTAGGGTAGCTGAGTGGCACAGAAGACAGATCCCCAGCCCTGGGGCCAAGAGGCCCCGAGCCCCCATACCACCCCTTAGGCCCAACATCCAACTGGCCCTATGGTCCCAGACAGGCCATCCAATCCCAGCCCCTTGCAAGAAGTAAAAAAGAAAATGTGTTATATCTGACCACTCTCCCCCCATGGTCCATCCTCTCCTCCATCATTCACATTCCCACTCCTTCCCCCTGTCCCCCTTCTCTCCTTCTTATTCCAGATGTCTAAACCCCATTGAGTATATATTCTGTTTCTTCTCCTAGCCACCACTGATGAGAGCAAAGATTCCCTCGTGCCTCCTTGCTTTCCCCCTTTCCATATCATTGCAATAGCTCATTATAATAAAGAAAAATCTTATTATATGAAATATCTTGGCCTATTCCCCCTCTCCTTTTTCTTTCTCCCATTACATTTCCTTTTTTTCTATTGACTCCATTTTTACACCATATTTTATCTTCAAATTCAGCTTTCTCCTGTGCTTCAACTATAAAAGCTCATTCTACCTGCTCTATTAACTGAGAAGGTTCATATGATTATTATCAGTGTCATTTTTCTATGCAGGAATACATGCACTTCATCATCATTAAGTCCCTCATATTTTCCCCCTCTCCTTCAATCTCTATGTTTCACCTGAGTCCTGTATTTGAAGATCAAACCTTCTGTTCAGCTCTGGCCATTCCAACAGGAACATTTGAAATTCCCCTGGTTCATTGAAAGTCCATCTTTTTCCCTGGAAGAGGACATTCATTTTTGCTGGGTAGTTGATTCTCGGTTGCATTCCAAGCTCTTTTGCCTTCCAATATATTATATTCCAAGCCCTACGAGCTTTTAATGTAGTTGCTGCTAAGTCCTGTGAGATACTGATTGCAGCTCCACGATATTTGAATTGTGTCCTTCTGGCTGCTTGTAATATTTTCTCTTTGACTTGGGAGTTCTGGAAATTGGCTATAATATTCCTAGGTGTTGGCTTTTTGGGATCTCTTTTTGGGGGGGGGATCAGTGGATTCTCTCCATTTCCATTTTGCCCTCTGCTTCTATGATATCAGGGCAATTTTCCTGTAGTAATTCTTTGAAAATAATGTCAAGGCTATTTCCTGAACATGACTTTCAGGTATTCCAATAATTTTTAAATTATCTTTCCTAAATCTGTTTCCCATATCAGTTGTTTTTTTCAATGAGATGTTTCACATTTTCTTTGGTTTTGAAGTAATGAGTCCTGATTTCTTGTAAATTCATTAATCTCCCTGAGTTCTCTTATTTGTCTGAAGGATTTGTTTTCCTCAGAGAGTTTTCTTATCTCCTTTTCCATCTGGGCAATTTTGCTTTTTAAAGCATTCTTCTGCTCACTAACTTTTTGAACTGTTTTATCTATTTGACCTAAGCTGGTTTTTAGCATGCTATTTTCTTCAGCATTTTTTTGGATTCTTTGACTAGGCTGCTGACTTCATTTTCATGTTTTTCCTGCATCTTTCTCATTTCTTTTCCCAGTTTTTCTTCTAACTCCCTCATTTGATTTTCAAAGTCTTTTTTGAGCTCTGTCATAGCCTGATCCCAGTTTCTGTTTTTCTTGGAGTCTTTAGTTGCAGGAGCTTGTGTTTCCTCATCTTCAGACTGAGCATATTGATCCTTCTTGGGATCATAGATAATGTATTTCTCAATGGTGTTCCTCTTTTTTCTCTGCTTGCTCATTTTCCCAGCCTAAGCCTGTTTTGGGGGTGCTTTCTGAGCTTTTGGGACACTCCCACAAGGGTCTCAGTGTGTGAGGCTCTGTCCTCCCTCCTGGTCTATGAATGACCATATGCGCCCCCCTCTGCCATGGGGCTGAGGTGGAGGGGGCCCTGCTGTCTTATGGGGGGGCTAGACTGTGATCAGGATCTGAATGTGGTCAGAGCACCAGAATCCTGTTCCTGGGGCACAGGACAGAGCTCTGCAGTCTCTCTCTCTCTCTCTCTCTCTCTCTCTCTCTCTCTCTCTCTCTCTCTTCACTCCCCTCCCTCAGCTCAATGGGCTCCTGCCCTGGGGGCTCCTGCTTACAGGCTCTGCCTGCTTCTGTTTCCTGGATCTGGACTGCCTTGCATTGCATTGGCCATGCTGCTGGCTGTGTGCCCTGAGGGCTGTTCGCTCTGGCAGAGGTCCCCCTCTCCCCCAATTTGTGCCCGGTGCTCCCCTGGGGCATTTTTCAGGAAACTCCCCCGCTGGCTCTGGGAGGCTGAAGTTCTTTTGCTCTGGTGGGCCACCCCTCTGGCGGATCGCCCCTCCCACCCCGGGGGAGCAGAGCCTTTCTGCTCTTTTCTAGGCCTCACTGGGTCCCTCTGTGGGTTTTGTCTCTCGAAAATTTATTTAAAGTCCTTAGTTTCAAAGATTTATGAGAGAGAGCACCTAAGACACAATCTGGTCTTGGCTCTTCCCCCCATTGTCTTCTTTAATCTCTCCTCCTGCTCATTACTATGCCTATTTCCTTTTTACATTCTTTTTGTCTAAGATAAATATATATGCCCAATTAGTTATTTTTGTATATATATATTCTTCTATCTTTGAACTAGTTCAGATAAGAATGAGGTTCAAGCTTTGCCTGCTCCCCCCATTTTCCCCTCCACAGTAAAAACTCTTCATTGTATTCTTCTTTTATGAGATAATTTCCCCCATTCTTTCTTTTCCTCCCCACTTTCCCCCAGCACATCCCTCTTTTTCACCCTTCCATTTTTTCTTTTGAGATTATCTCAACATAATTGACTGACACCCAATGCCCTCAGTCTAAATACATTCCTTTTATCTGCCCTAATGATGATAAAGTTCTTAGTACTTAATATGTATCATTCTCATTTGGGAATATAAACAGTTTAACTTTATTAAGTTTCTTATGATTTCTCATTCATTTTTACCTTTATACTTCACAAGTCTTATGTTTGAATGTCAAATTTTCTATTCAGCTCTGGTCTTTTCATCAGGAATGCTTGGAAGACCTAAATTTAATTGAATGCCCATACCTTCCACTGTGATCCATGTAAGACTTGACTCATTTTAGTTGGATAGTTTACTCTGGATTGTAATCCTAGCTCCTTTGCTTTCTGAAATATATTCTAAGCCCTTCTTTCTCTATTGTGATTTCTTTATGACTAATTTCAGTATTTTATCCTTTAACTTAGGGTTCTGGAATTTGGTCATAATATTCCTGGGAGTTTTCATTTGGGGATTTCTTTAGAAGGTGATTGGTAGGTTCTTTTAATTTCTACCTTACTTTTTGGTTCTAAAATATCTGGGAAATTTTCCTTTATAATTTCTTGAAATATGATCACTTGGCTCTTTTGTTAAAAATCATGACATTTAAGTAGTACAATAATTCTTAAATTATCTCTCCTCAATTTTATTTTCAGGTCAATTTTTTCCTTTGAGATATTTCTCATTTTCTTCTTTTTAAGTCTTTTTATTTTGCTTGTTTCTTATGTTTCATGGTGTCATTAGCTTCTACTTGACCAATTCTAATTTTTAAGAAGTTTTTTTTTGCAGTAAAATTTCATACCTCTTTTACCAATTGTCCAGTCCTGGTTTTTAAGGAGTTTTCTTCAGGAATTTTGAATGTCTTTTATGATTTTGCCAGTTCTAATTTTTTTTAGGTTTTTTTTTTTTTGCAAGACAAATGGGGTTAAGTGGCTTGCCCAAGGCCACACAGCTAGGTAATTATTAAGTGTCTGAGACCGGATTTGAACCCAGGTACTCCTGACTCCAGGGCCGGTGCTTTATCCACTGCACCACCTAACCGCCCCCAAAAAATGCCAGTTCTAATTTTTAAGAAAGTTTCTTCATTTTTTGGTATCTCTTATACAGAATTGTTAACACTTTCCATGATTTTCTTACATTGTTCTCATTTCTTTTTCCCAGTTTTTCTCTACTGCTCTTATTTGATTTAAAAAAAAATCCACTTCCCACTCTTTCAAAATCTCTTTCTTCAGTTCTTCTAGGTCTTCTTGTTGGATTTATGTCTGATATGGATTTTTTCTCTGAAGTTTTGCATGGAGATGTCTTTTGAGTTATTTCTTGAGTTTTCCTGTCACAATAGTAGATTTTTATGATCAGGTTTTTTTTTGTTCATTTTTCTACTTTATTTCTTGTCTTTGGGTTTTATCTTAGTCTATTCATTTCTGGCAAGGGATGGCTGTCCAGTGATTGTGTTTTATATGTCCTCCTGCAGCTTTCACAGCTATGTCTGGAGACTTGTAAGTTTTGGTACTTCTAAAGTTGTGTAATCAGAGGAGAGATCTGGTCACCATCCTCCTGGTCTGCACTTTAGTGCTTACCCAAGTAGGGTCCCTGTACCCTCACAATAATAACAGTTCCCTTCTACCTTGGAACTACAATCCATACCCAGGTAGGACCTCTGTTCCTTTGAACCACAACCACTCCTTTCCACCCTAGATTTGCATCCCAGAACCGGTAATGACCTAAGGAGCTGCCAAATTGTACCCAATGCTAGTGTATAAGATAAATTCCCTTTTGGATGTGTTGAGTTTGAGAAACCCAAGAGATTTGTAGGTGGAGCTGTCTAACAGGAAGTTGATAATGTCAGATTAAAGTTCAAAGGGAGGAAGTCTATATATGTAGATTTTAGAGTCATTTATGAAGAATCATCGAATGCACGGTTGCTAATGAGATTTTCAAGAAAGAAAAGAGGGATATACAGTTATTCGGCAGGTGATATATGATGATTCAATTCAATCCTACAGTTATTAAACAACTAATATATGAGTAAGGAATTCTGTTAGTGATACAAAAATAAAATGAATAAAAAATGTTGACTTCAATTTAAAAAAACAAAGCAAAGTAGATCGAAGCATATTCAGGTTGGTAGGAGAACTAGGAAAACTATTTCACAGTTGATGGAAAAAGTCTTTGAAAGTTAGTGATATTTCCCAGTGTCAAAAGCTGTAGAGAGGTCAGTAAAGTTTATTATTAAAAGGCAGTCAGATTTAATAGCTAAGAGATCATTAGCAGTTTTTTAGAGAACAGTTTTTTCAAAGTGTTGGGTTTGGAAGCCATATAGCAACAAGAGGTTGAAAAGTGATTGGAAGGTGAAGAAGTGAAAAGTAAAGGCAAGAGAATAAATTACTTTTTCCTAAGAATTTGTTTGTGAAAGGGATTCAGGGTCAATATTTGTAACTGAACTTCCAAAATTTTTAAATATAAAAGAAGATCTGAACACATTTGTAAGCAGCAGGGAAGGAAACACTAGTAAGGAAGTGTGAAAAGGACTGATTGGAAGATCAAACAGCTGGAAGAAACTGGTAAGGCAACTTATAGGGGTTGGTCACATCAAGGAAAAGAGTCAGTGAGCCTTTATGAGAGGCTAAAGTAAAAAAAAAGGAGAGTATGGGAGATAAAGAAGGGTTTTTGAGAACTAAACACAAGTTTAACACCCTTCAAGAATCTTTTCCTAATCAAATTTTCTAGTCTCAAATAGTGATGACCTTTTGCTTACCCCATTAGGTTTCACATAGTACTTTTTACCTCTTCTATGTACCTTGCATATAATATATGTATTTATGTGCATGTATACAATATCTCCAATACCAGACTGTGAGTTTGGGAGGAAAGAAAAATTATCCATTCTAAGCTTGACATATTGCCCTGTCTATCACAGGAATTTGAACATAGTAGGCATTTCAGAACATTCATTAAATTGAGGTTATCTAAATAAAGACAAAATATGGGTCTGAAGTTTATGGCACAGACCTAATTAATGTAGGAAATTTAGTTAGAAGTACTAGGACCAGCTCATCTCGTTCATGGGTCAATGAAGGAACTCTGCAGTCTGGAATGAAAGGAGCTCAGTTCAAATTATGACTCAGATCACTCACTGGGTAATCTTCAATAAGCTGTTTCACCTTTCTAGACCTCAGTGTCCTATCTGTAAGTGGAGGGGGCAGGGATTGAACTCACTGATCTGGAAGGTAAGTTCTTGTGAAGTTTTGGCCTCTATGTACCTAGAATCTGAATCAGTCTTCTCAACACTAACTGGAAAAGCAATTTCTTGCTACAATCTGCACCTGGCTTCAGCGAAGCCTTACTACAGCAATGAATTGACAGGAAAGTTGGCTAATTGCATTTTCACCTGAATGTGTTTGTTCTTTGGGTTAGGTTACATAAACACACACCACCAGATTGCCTAGTTCAGCTAAAAATTGAGTTTATTTAAACAGCAGCTGATGAACGAACTCTTATTCTCCCTTAGGAAGATCCCAGGTGTGTTACACAGCTTAGAGAAGCATGTAATGTTATTGGTGGGGGGAAAAAATGCTTTCAGCTAAATATATACATTTCTCCATCATTTTAGAGGACTGTTAGAAAATAGTTGTCTACCAAAAGTTTTTTTAACTGTATAAATTTTCTAAGAATAAAATACACATTATTCTAATAGCTTCTTAATATGATGATGGGCCAGGTCCCAAGATGACATCATCCCTGGGATCTGCTTTAGGTATTTACCTGGGGGGCAGGGGAAATCAGTTTGTGCCACTGAAATGTTCCTTGGTTTCTTACTTCATGTGAGTGATGAATAGCCTTTTTTAATATTTTCAGTGATGTCATATAATTGTCCTAAGAAGCTTATTCTCAAGGGATAGAGTGCTGGGTGTAGATAGTTAAGGAACCTGAGTTCAAATCCAAACTCTCCCCTTCTTAGCTTGTGTGATCATGAGCAAGTCATTCATGTCTCTGGACTTTTGGTTCCTTACCTATAAAGTGAGCAGATTGAATGTGATTGACCAATAAGGTCTTTTCCAGCTCTAGATGACATGTTCATTTATTCCATTTTATCCAATTTTCTCATTTATAGATGAGAAACTTAAGGTTTCAGAGAGGGAAATGACTTGCCCAAGGTCACCTAAGGTAAGACATGTCAGAGGTGGAATTTGAAAGTAGATCCCCTGACTCCAAACGCAGTGTTCTTTCCATTCTTCTGATCCTGTGGAAGAATACAGACTTGGTGATCAGGAAAGATGAGTTCCTTTGTACCAAGTGATTTAAAATTGCTTCCCAGATTGGCTATGTGGGTCCCACACTCTACAATTACTCTTTAGGACTGTCATGGTACTTTCTGTAGGACAATAGTGGAAAGCCAACAATTTTGGAATCATGACACTGAAAAGGCCTTCCCTCTCCCTATCAAGGGTTGGTTCCCTGTTGGGGAAGGGGACCCCATTATAATCCTGGGATGAACTATAGCTAAAGCAAGGGAATAAAAACAAAATTTATGATTTCTTCTTTCTTGGTTTTTCTCTTTGGGGAATTGGAGGAAGGACAACTTTAGAGCCAAATGACATGCTGAAAGTACTGGAACACAAGTATAAAAATACCATTGGTATAATGGCCCAGAAATATTTAGTGGCTGCTCTTGAAAAGTAGATTGTGGCTGCAGCAGACTACTGCAATTCCAGAATCTCAGACCTGGGGAAGAACACTTGACAGAACCTGGAGGTGGTGGTGGGAGTTGGGGGAACAGGGTACGAAATGGTCCCTTAGCAGTTTATTATCATATAGGAGTACTGTGTCAACACATTAGAAAAAACAGTTCAATGAATGTCCAAACCCTAATGACATCTATTCGCTGCTGGTTAAGAGATGCAAAGTAACCCAAGGCACTCAGCAATTGAGCCTTCAGTTAGGAGCATCCATGCTTCTTTAAGTTCCCTTGGGAGATCAGCAAAGTACTTCCAAATGACATGAATGTCCATCTTCCTGTTGATTTGAAAGCACAACTTATTCACTCAATTCTTCATAGTTCTTCTATAACTGTCCATTTGTTGGATGCTTTGGGTAACACTGATGGTGACTTCTCTTGCTGGTGTCTGCTTGCACTCTTTTTTCACCTGTTAAAAAAGTTTTACAACATTAAGTCATACCTCCACTGGGGAACAGTCAAAAATCCCTCCTTCTTTAATATTTTCAAGTTATTATAAATGGGAAATGGGGTGGGTGGTAGGAGAACTAGATTAAACCACAAACAGCATGCTTGTTCTTCACCTAGGACTCAGTTTCTGGAAGCAACTTCACATCATGAACTTTTCAGAAAAAACATTCATTGACTCAACCAAGAATCAGTAATATCAAGGAGAAAATAGCATTATATTTTTGGTTTACTCAAACAGCATTGCTTTTCCAGTGGAAGCCAGACCCTCTCCTCACTCAGGTAACCAAGTGTCATTGGAACAGGATAGATATTAATAAACAAACAATATTCAGTAGTGCAGGGAAGAAACAAATCAACTTCTTTAAAATAGATTGGTTGATGACAACATTCACACAAAATTGCCCAGGCTGGACTGGTTGACTGGTTTTCAGCTGTTAAAATTTAACAGTTCAGAATCAGCTAATTGCCATTCTTAAGAGCACCTGGCTAAATTCCCTAGAAGGCAAAAATTGAAAACTGACTCCAATGATTGGTAGTGTGTGTTTTCTAAGACAAAACTCACTTACTTGACTATCACTAAAATAATAGTTTATAATCTACAAACTTGCTAAAAGATTACAACATTTTTTTCTGTTTTTTTATTTACTCAAATTGTCTTTTCAGGGTCAATAAGGAACCAAGGAAAAACTTCATAGTCTTGAGGTGTCACCAACAGGCAAAAGATTAAAATTGTATGGTCCCATATGTACATTCAAAAGATCAATTTCAGTTCCTTTCTTAAAAATGCTCAGTAAACATATACTTTTCCATTTTATGAGAAATGCATTAAGAAGCTCAGGTTTATATGTGCATGTGTGTATATATATGCATATATATATATGTATAAAGATGTATATATATATATAATTCTTGATGGAGCATTAAAAAATGATACAATATTTTTCTGAGTCTCAGTGTTCTTACTCTAGAACTTGCCAAGAGGCACTGTCTTTCTTTGCTAAACAAGGAATCTGCTTAATGCCAGAATCTCCAAGGTGAGAGGGAGATCAGCATCCATTTGGCTAAAATTCATGCCTAAAAATGAGGCCCTTCCCCCACCCATCCAAACAACATCTTTGATAAAAAGGTTTCCCAAATTTGTCTTGTTTTTGGTAAGGGGGGACACTATTATTTGGTAAGGCGATGCATTCTTCTTTGTATTAATTCTAATTGCTGGGAAGTTTAGCTTTATATTCACCCCAAATTTGTCTCCTTACAGCTTCTACCAACTCCAAGAAATAAAGATTTAAATTTTCCATCAGTTGATAGTACAACAATGAAATCTGCCAAAGAATGTTAGAAATACATTCTGCAAATAACATATCTGCTTTGGAGCTGTTCCAACTACTTAATCTTTCATCTACTTGGATAGGTATGAGGGCAGTACCCAAACATTTTTCTGTGACTGGTCCTGAAATTCTAGCATTCAATTCATTTCAACAAGCATTGTGGTGTAGGTTCTGGAGATGCAAAGGAAAAAAGATATGCCCTTGCTCTCCAAGAATGTATTGAGGAGGGGGTGGTAATGAGGGAGAGATACATAGATAAACACTCACATCTGGTATTCAGGCTAACAATTACATTAAAAACAGGGCAGACTTTATTTCACCAGAAAGAAACTAGAAAGGAATCATATTTAGGCTTACAAATGGTCAGCACAACTCTCCTTTCTCTGATGAACCCAATCTCCCCTAGTCTTCCAGACAAATAGGACTAGTCCCTGGTTAGGATCCTCTGAAAGATTGGGTATAATAAAGAATTGACCCTTTCCTCCACTACTGACATAATTCAGAGTAGTGTGGGAGGGCAAAGACTGGTTTTTCTTCTTACATCATGGCTTTTCCCTTGCTTCCTTTTGGCTCTGGTCATAGAGCTCCTCTGGTCAAAAATTTCACGTTGCTTTTTCACTGCTTCCAGCCACTATCAGTTCTGTGACCATGTGGTTCCTCTTATCTTTTAACTTTTTTTTTCAAATTTTATTTTCTCTAGGTTATATGTAAAAGCAAGTTTTAACATTCATTTAAAAACAGAGTTCTAAATTCTTTCCCTTTCCCTCACCCATGCCCTCATTGAGAAAGTAAATTATTTGATATAGTTTAAAAATGTGTAGTCATGCAAAACATTTCCATAATAGGTTGTGTAAGAAAACATAGGACCCCCCCCAAAAAAAGAGATCTTAAGAAAAATAAAGTAAAAAAAAAAGTATGTTTCAATCTATGTTCAGAAACTATTAGCTCTCTCTCTAGGAATAGATAGCATTCTTTATCATAAGACCTTCAGAGTTGTCTTGGGTCACAGCACTGCTGAGAAAAGCTAAGTCATTCACAGATGTTCATCTTACAATATTGCTGTTACTCTGCATACAGTGCATTTCCCATTGCATCTGCAATGTCTATTTTTTTGAGAGCATCCTGCTCATCATTTCTTATAGCAGAATAGGTTTCTTTTCTTCTAAGAAGGTCATTTAAATTCCCTAAAAGGGGAAATGTGCAACATGTAGGCTTCTGATCTGGGAAAGTAGGTCTGAATTATATAGTCTTTTTGCTATCTTTAAATCTACTCTGTAAGCCTCTCTCTCTTCCCCTTCCCCTCCCCTTCTCTCCCTCCATTCCTTTCCCTCTCTCTTTCTCATTCCCACTTTTCTCTCTTTCTATCTTCTTCCCTCTCCCTCTCCTCTGTCTCTTAGTGTATCTGTTATCCCTTTGAAGGAACAAAGTTAAAGGTAAAGCTCAAATATCTAACTAACAATGACTTAAATATCCTTTACAACTTGTCAGTCAGTTGTACCCAAGGCAAGAGTACTTGTCAGCACTTGATTAAGGAATAGAATCAATATCAGATCAAAATCACAGAAGTAATGTCATTTGAATTGCTTATGTCTTCAATATGGACAGACCAATTGTCAGAAATGTCTTATAATTTATATATACATAGGAACATGCATTCAGATCCACTAGTTTCCCAGGCTCACTAACCCTGCTTATGCCCCAACCCAAAGACTATGACATTCCATGATATATTCTTTTCTTTCTCTTCCTTCCTATTCTTTTTTCCTGAAATTTAACTACAAAGGGTAGAAGAGATATAGGATGATAGGAGGATGGAAGGATCAAATGAGGGATTTTTCCAGGATTAGAGAGATATGAACATGTTTCGAGGCAGAAGGGAATAAGCCAGCACAGAGGGGGAGAATAAAACTAAGTGATAGAAAGGGGATGACAGGGTGAGGTGGGGATGTCTGTTGGAGGATACAGGATGGGATAGCATTGCTTAGAGAGAGGAGTTAGTCTTAGTGAGAAGGAAGGTCATTTCATCATATGAGACAGGAGAGATGGTCTCAGTCTACTTCTGGAAAACTCCTTTGGTTCCCAGCAACTGATCAAATACAAGAGATGTTTTGCTAGCTATCTTCAAGCAGAGAGCAATAATATTGTTAGAATCAAAGATTTAAGCTTGGAAGATATCTTTGAGATTTATTTAGTCCAAATTTATAAATGAGGGAACTGAGGCCTTAACTGAGGTTAAGGGACTTGTTCATTGTCATGTAAATAAGCAAGTGGTAGACCCAGGCTGGTAGAAACCAAGAAAAAGAGTTTGGGGAAGAGCTTTTTGTTAGATGATCAGATCTGGGAGTCATCTTCATTGATGTGACCATTGAACCTATGGATACAGATGAAATTATCTGTAGAGAGAAAAATGAAAAGATGGTCTAGGATACTTCCTTAGATGACATCTATACTAGGGGTGGATTCAAGGAGGATGAGTCAGTAAAGGAGACTTAAAATAGATCTCAAATGGGAAAAGAACTGGGAGATAGCAAGGGCTATTTTATTCTTGCTTTTCTAGCTCTAATGCACAGTGAAAGTGCTTAATAAATATTTGTTGAATTGAATAAAGCAATATCAAAGAATTTTTATATGGATTGGAAAAGCATTTGTTTAGAATTTATTGCTTTCCAGGCTCTGGGTTAAACACTAAGAACATAAATAGAAGAGATAGACTATCTTTGCTCTCAAGGAGCTCACATTCTAAAAAAGGGAGACAACATACACAGGAAATGCAGCTATAGGACCAGATGGCTTGGCAGTGATCCTTAGAATGCAGTGTCACAGGATATGCCAAAGTCCTTATGGGTCTGGAGGGCAAAGCAGCAGGATACTGATGGTAAAGCATCATATTTCATTTCCCTGTTACTTCCATTCTGACCAAGTATTGACTGCTATCACAATTATATTGTTATTTAATCATTTCAATCATGTCTGACTTTACATGATACTAGAGTGGTTTGCCATTTCCTTCTCCAGCACATTTAGCAGATAAAGAAACTAAGGTAAAGAGGGTTAAGTGATTTACCCAGTGTCATACAGCTAGTAAGTGTCTGAAGCAGGATTTGAACCCAGGAAGAGAAGTCTTCCTGATTCCAAGTCTGGTACTTTATCCACTGCACTACCAACATTAATATTATACTATTATATTATACTATATTAAATGTTGCATTCCAGACCCTGTAATTTCATTAATAAAGGGAACTCCTGAGGAGTTCAACCAATCCAGATGATTCATTTAAGAGGTTTGCCCACAGCCACAAGACACTTATGTGTAGAGTAAAAGATAAGATTTGAACATTGCCAGGTTCTTTCTCTCAGCCAGCTCTCTCTGCATTACCCCAAGAGCTCTCCCTCTTAGGGTTATTTTGAAGCTTAGGAAACCTTTAACAGGTCTATAAGATAGAGGTAGTGGTGATATTGATTTGTCCTTTGTTCTTGAAGAAGACCATGACATCAAGGAGGTGATGCTATGACATGTATATGAATTGGACTTAAGGGAGGGAGGTGGTGCAAAGTCTCCAGATTCATTTTTTTGTGGAACCAACTGAGTCCCGTGACCAAATATGGATCAGGACAACTGGAGATGGCACTGGATGCATTGGGAAACCTTAACCTTTTGAAGCTAAGGTTTTTAACAGGACTTGATTTGACTGAGGAAATAGCTACACTGTGATTTATGCAGTTAAAAAAAGAAAAAAAAATTCTTTTTTTTTGAGTAGTCAAAAAAAAATCTGGAAGGGAAAGACATTCAGGGTTTTCTGACCAAAAAAAGAAGCAATTGCTATATAGATTCTCTTTGAGCCTGTCAAGGATCAAACAATGACCAAGTGGGATTGGCCTGAGACTTATTGTTGTATTCTTTCTCTAACATGATGATGTTTGTCCTTCATTCTGGAAGAAGACCATGACATCAGGGAGGTGATGCCATGACAAGCATGTTACTTGGATCTGAGTACTAAGTCATCATCCTCACTTTCTCCTCCAGAGCCATATGGGTTCAGTGGCCAGATATGAATCAGGACAACTGGAGTTGGACCTGGATGTGAGCCAGTTAGGGTTAAGTGACTTGCTCAAGGTCACACAACTAGTAAGCATCAAGTATTTGATGCTGGATTCAAACTCTCATCCTCCTGACTGCAAAGCCAGCACTCTCTCCACTGTACTAACCTTGCTGTCCATGAATTTTATACAGAAGCAACTCTAAAAAAAAAAAAAAAAAAACTCAATCAGGGGCAGCTAGGTGGATAATTACCTAGCTGTGTGGCCTTGGGCAAGCCACTTAACCCCGTTTGCCTTGCAAAAACCTAAAAAAACAAACAAACAAAAAAAAAACCAAGAAGCAACTCTAAGTGAGAAAGATATATTGCAGAAGGAAAATAGATGGAAAAAAGATGATGAAAATAATACACTTTCTTCTCTTCCAAGGCACAGGTTTTAAACATTTCTCTTTTAATACAAAATGGGATATTTAATAAAAGTCCTGAAGTAATGTTTCATTTTACTTCAGCCTAGAAGTGATAAAGACTGAATTCCTCATGTAGAATTTTTTAAATGACCAAAATGTAATAAAATTTAATATCAATGATTCTGGAATATACTTACTATAAATCTATTAAGGAAAAGAATGTAGTGAGGTCAATGGCCTTCCACCCTACATCTGTCTACATCCATAATTATTGAAAAACAGTTCTCTTCACACCCCTTCTATATGTTTAAATCAGTTATTTAAAATTTGGGTGATCTTAGATATCCTAAAACAGCCCAGATTCTCCAATTCTCTAGTAAGTTTGTCTTTTTTTTTTTACCTTCCAATATGAACCATCAAACCCCAATCAGACAATAGATTTATCAGCCCCTGACAGGCCACCATCATTCCACATTATCCACCATAGGATTTAAGGCTGAGCACTTAGGTATAAATGTCACTCCCTCTTTAGACCTTAGTTTCTTCATCTTTAAAAAAAAAAAAAAAAAGAGGGTTAGTTTAAATGATTCCCAAATCCCTTGCAGTTCATGAACCTATGACCTATCTAAATCCTTTCCATCATAGCTCAAGTCCTAAGATACATCTTCTCCAAGAAGTCTATCAACATACAAAGAAATTATACCCCCCTTTCTCTGAACTCCTCTAGCACTTAACTCTAACATTCATTTTTCGACTTTATAAATTACCAATGTGCTTTTATTTGATTAGCTTCTTTGTATACTTTACCTCCCCATTCAGACACTAAGTTCCTAAGAAGGTAGGAATCAAGCACCCAGTCCCAAAATACATTGATTGGGACTCTCTCTCTTTATTAGTGGAAAATCAAGTCTCTGCGTCTGCCAACAGGGTAGTGAGGTGGAGTTGGTGAGATCTCAGCCAATTAAGCCGAGTCCCATTTCAATGTTGTTTTTTTTTTTTTTTTTTTTTTGGCTGGGGAGGGCGTTACTTGGAGGGTGGCTAATTGAGTTGTTTCACTTCTGCAGAAACCAACTAAATATAATTTCAAATACAAAGCTGGAGCAAGAGGAAAAACTGCAGGACCCTAGAGCATGCAAGTCATTTTTTTTTTTTAAGGAAAGATCTCAGAGTTCTTGAGGTAATGAAAAGTGCTTCAGGTTTCTAAGAGCTCAAGGTTCTGGGTAAATAGTTAACCTACTCAAGAGCCTAGGGCATTTGAAGTATGTAGATATTTTCCTTTCTGATGTGGTTTCCCTGCAGCAGTTGAACCCCCTAAATTAGTGATTTATTTTCTTTAATGAGTGCCAAGGAGAAAGTGTTACTTCATTTAAATCACTGGCTGCTTCTCTGCCTTGTAGCTCCCAAGGCAGAGATCAGTGGTGCCTTTTCCACACCTTTCTCTCTTTTGAGGTTGTTTTAACTATCCCAAAGTTCCCTGCTAATAGTGAAAACTCTCTAGAGAATGTCAGTGGTGCACCATCTTTCTTTTAATGGCCTTTCACTGCTGCCCTTCCTTTTCCTACTGTTTGCTTTTTGGCTTTTGTAGGTCTGCTGCCCCAGGAATCTGCAGTTTCTAGTATTCTTAGTTGAACTTTTTCCTTAAAAATGATTCTCTGACCATCCTTTCTCTGGAGAGGTCAGATGGAAAACAATAACTTCCTGGCAACCAAAATCTATATGGATTTGTTTTTCTTAGGCTTCAGAAGTCAATTATCCAGCTTATTTAAAAAAGAGAAAATTCTTTCTTAACTGCCTAGCGTAGGCTTGGGGCAGGTAAACTGCACCCTTGTGTCCAGGGTCCAATGCAAAATACTGAACTGGAAGTCAGGAAAACTGATTTTTAGCTTTAGCTCAGCCACTGAGTGATCTAGAACAAAATCAAATTGACACTACCATTCCTGGAAAGTCACACAATCAATTCCCCTTCGTTCTACTAACCATTCCAGAACCTTCCTATTCTAAAACACCCCCTTACTAGACAAAATTCCCCAATATATTATCTTCTGGTAGAATGCAAGCTCCTTGCTTGCAAGTAATGATCAATAGATCAGGGATAAACTACATTGCTATCTTCCACACCAGAAATTTTTTTGAATTTTATCCTCAGCATTTGACATGCTACCTTCATTAATAAACACTTTATAAATGCATTTTTGTTAATTTATTCTGAGCCTTAGTTTCCTCCCCTGTAAAATGAGGAGTACACTAGGACTAGATTATTTCGTATATCTTTTCAAAATTTTATTTGGGACTTCAGGTAAAAATCTCTTTGTTCTCTTTAATTTTATCTTCAACAAATGGAAATCCAGATGCTATCAGTCTTACCCAGACTCCATAGATTACACCACACCCAACTGAAGGATTTTGCTACCCCTTGGGCTTTTCAAATGCCAGCTTCAAGACTTCTGAGTGTATTCTCTAGGCAATAAAGAGACATTAGAAATTTCTCATCTAGGATCTGAAATGATTAAAGCAATGGTTTAATAAAATTAACTTAACCTGTGAATTTATGATAAAAAAACAATAAAGATATAGGACACAAAGGATATCTGAGGTTTGATGAAAAGATTAAGAAAAAACAGAGTTTAGGAAGTTGGCATTAAAATTTTTAGAACTGACCTCACAAACAGAAGGGCAAAGACTACATTAATATTTTGGCAACCCTTTAATTGTAAATCAAATATATTATATCATATCTACAATATATGTTTATATCTCTTTGAATCATGATTAAAAAAACTATTTAAAAAAAAGTAAAGCCTGCTACAGATTCTTGTGTACTTAGTCCCTGGTTTATCTCATTGAACGGGTATGGGAGTTAGCTGAGAGAGTTTATTGCACAGAGCTGGTCATGAGAGTAAGAAATATAAGAGTTTCTGCACTGCCTTAAGATTCTCTCTGAGTGTGTCTGTCTTTGTGACTCTGTGACATCTCTTTCTGTCTCTCCGATTCTGTCTCTATCTCTCACTCTGTTTTTGTCTCTGTTTCTCTCTGTCCTTCACCGCCTCCATCTCTCTCTATCTGTCTCTGTTTGACTATCTTTCTGACATTTTCTTTATCTCTTTCTTCATTGCATTCTCCACTCAGCTGTCAAGCTGATTTTCCTAAAGTCTATATAACCTAGATCATGCCAGGCTCTTACTTAATAAGACCAAATGTCTAAACTTCTTGTACTACAGGAAGCCCACTCAGCAATCACATATTCTCCAGAAACTCTAAAGATTACACCAGACCAAATAATGATTAATAGATAAGGGCTAAACTACATTGATATCTTCACACCAGAACCACACAAGAGATCAACAAGAAACTCCCAATAGCAAAACAACCTCTTTAGCACAATTGTAGCCTCCTGGGGATACTTGTATCCTGCAGCAGTCTGTGTCCAGAGGTAGCAAGTATGGAAGATTTCTCCTTAGAAAGACACATGATTTTCAAAAAGCTCCTTAGAAGCCACAGGAGTGGAAAAGAACCAGCATGGTGGTCCAGCTAGCAAAATACCACAGCATTCCAACTTCAAGAGACCAGATATATGGGTCCTGGGGTCACTGGACTCTCACATCTGAGATGACAGAGAGGGTCCTGAAGTCTTCTAAACACCAAAAATCCAAAGGGGTGGAGGTTAGTGAAATAGGCCACGGGACCAAGCAGGACTGATCATCTCACCCATAAGTGCAACAAAAGTCAGAGACTGACACTGTCACCAAGCCCTAATTGGGGGAAGGGGGGGAAGATGAAGATGAATAATTCAAAGACATCATCTAATATAAAAAATTTTGCAAACCTAATTCAATCACAACTGGTAGAAGAGACACAAAGGAAAAGGATGAATTTCCCCTAAGAACTACATGAAAATACAGAGGAATATGTGAATTCTTAGAAAAATAAAACAAGAGATAAAAAATGAAATAAACATTCTTGAATAAAGAATTGGAAAGATAATTTAAGTTCAGAAAAAAAAGAAAATTTTAAGTAAGAAAATCCAGTGTCCCCCTGAGTTATTTCTAGGATTGAAATATAAACTTCCATTTGGCATTCAAAATTCTTCACAACTTGAACTTTTCCTTTTGTCATTGTCTTTCTGGGTTGTCTTCCTATGATACTGACCTACTGTTTGGGTAGGCCCTGACTGACAGCAGTAACTCCCTGTTTCATCATTGAATGATTCTCCTTTGAACCAAGAAATTTCTTAGTTCCTAATATCAGTTTAGTTCACCACATTTAGTAGCTAACTAAAAGTTCCTACTTATCATATCAGTTTAATAAACCATCATAATCCAGGTATACAAAGTTAGCACTGTTTGCTAATTACAATGCCATCGCCAAGGTGGATAAAAGAGGAACAGAGAGTTTGGAGTCCAGACCACACATTTGATTGAATGCCCACCCTTTCTACTCAGTTCCCCATGATTCTACTTCTAAGGAGCAACAAGAATGAGATTTTAAAAGCAGAAACTCTCCATTAGGGTATACTTCCCCAATACTCCTGTATCACTGCCTTTCTGCCCATGACCCCCTCACTCTTGTCCCACTATGCAATGAAAGATCTGTCAGTTAGGCCATAGAGCTGTCCAAAAGTGAAGTCAGCTGGAAATGAGTTTTCTATTCCCATAGGTCTTCAAGCAGAAGCTAGGTGACCAGTCACTGGGGATATCATAAAAGAAATTTCTTTTTGGGTATGGACTGCCCTAAATGACCCCTGAATTTCCTTTAAACTCTTGAGTTTCTTTCAGTCTTTTCACAGTTCTTTGTTCCTATTGAAGGTGAGAGTGAAGATGAGGTTTTTTTTTCAGGAGAAAGAAAGTTAATTTGTCAATGGTACCTATTTGCATTGCTCTGCCTGAGTGTCCTTAGAGCTTTGGAGACAGAGTTTCAATTACGCTCAGGATTGACCCATTATCTCAACTTCCCTGTGATAAAGGTAGAAGTATCAGGCTTCTTCAGTCAAGGTCATAAAGACTAAAGCAATTTGACAAAGGATCTGCCAGAAACACAATGAACCAAGACCAGATTCACAGATCACTCATTAGTTTCCTCTTTGCTATGGGAACCCTGTCTGCCTTTCCCACCATGCTGTCCAAGTTCATGTGGGCCAACACAATCCCAGTGCTAATTAGACAGGGTTTCCTTCTTATTCAAATAACTAAAAGGCAAACCTTAAAAAGTCCTGTTAATGCAAGCCCCACTCTTTTAGTCCCCTTAAAGAGAGACAAACCTCGGATTTTTCTTGGGTTCCATTGTTCTCTTTGCCACTGTTCCGTGATTTTTTTTAAGGCACTAGCACAGTCAAGGAGGAATATTTTATCTTAGCAGCTCAAACAAGAGTCAGCCTTATTTGCATCATTAGGCAGGGTAGAAATACTGCTAAAGGCCAAGATGAAAAGAATTCTATGAGCTATCAAGAAATGCAGAACAGGAGGCAGATGGTCAAAGGACTGTCTTGATTCAGCATAACTTGGAAATTTTTGTACACAAAAATTGTGTAAAGACAGAATCGTGAGCACTCTAAACTTTAGTCTTAAATATGCAATTGTTAATCTTATTCTGGAGACCTGTAAAATGGAGATATCCCGGGATTTACATTTCAAAATGAACTTTTGACTTTATAGGGATTTATGGAAGATGGTTTCCTAGTCTGATTCCATTTATTCAATATCAATAGCCAAATACATGTATAACACTGACAGGGATACAAAGAAATAGGAATAAACACCTTGAGGGCCAGGGACTGTTGATTATTTTGTTTTGATTTGTTTTATTTGTGTATCCTAGCACAATGACAAGAACATTGATTGATATTTGTTGAGTTAGAAGAAATCTAATTTTGGGTGCTTTTGATCTTTCAGTATAGGATTTTTCCCTTAGGACAGGGCAGGTCAACCTTGCAAATGATTAGTCATACACACACACACACACACACACACACACTCATATCCAGGAGGTGGATCTTGAAGTCAGGGAATAAGTTGCAAAGTTTCTTGTCTCCAATGCCAACCCTACCCCCTACCCCCCACTCCCACACACACACTCACAACCAGAGGGAGCACCGAGTCATTTTCTTGTATCTTTATAGTGAAATGGTTTCCTGACAAGGAATTCTCCTCAAACACAAATGTTGTTATTGAGTCATATCAATCCTATTCAATTCTTTCTTGGCAAGATCCCATTTTTAAGGATGGAGAAAATGAGACAAACAGGGTTAAGTAACTTGCCCAGGATCATAGAGTTGGAAAGTGTCTGAGGACAGATTTGAACTCATGAAGATATATTTTCTTATTTCCAAGGCTAGTATTTTACAATCCAGGCTGCATCCCTTAACTGCCCTCAAATTCAGGTATCTCTGTGGTAATTAAAATATGCTAGCTGTTAACAAGATCAACATTTTGTTGCTCAATAAGGTTTATTTTTTTGTTTCTTCCTTCCCTCTCTGTTAGCCTCTTCAGAGACCATAGTTGTGGTATAATGAGTAGAATACTGAACAAATTGAGGGAACATGGTTCATAATTCCAACTCTGTCAATTACAGCTGGTTGAGATTAATGTGAGTTTGAATACTGAAAAATTTGATTTAATGTGATTATAAAATGATTCCAGGCTGCATTTAAGTGAGCCAAAATTCAATTAATGCAATGTTATTTGATCAGAATTTTAATATGCTACTATATCATCAGTCCAAATTTGTCTCTAATGAAGGGTGAGTGAACGTGCTGCAGCATACCATATTACCCAACAGTTGTCTTAATTATTTTTAGAGTCCTTGACAAAATGGCCAAAAGAAATTGTTTAGATGGAAGCTTTGCAGAAGAATAAGAGAAAGAAGAAGAGGAAGAAGAATAAAATAAAAAAAAAAAACAAGGAGAGGTTTGTCATAATATTAGAAGAAAAAATTAATATATTTGCATGGTATAAATATGATCATACTAATTCAAATGAAGAATAAGATGCTTGAATACCTGAATCTATGGTCCATAATATTATAAGACACACAAGAGCAATAAGAGAAAAAGGCAAAATTGCATCAGTTTTTTGTGGTTTACAAACAACTTCAAGCAATAGAAATGGGTTGTCTTTTATTAACAAGGATTAAAGATTGAAATGAAAACCACATTCTTCTTAGTAAAGTTGTTGTTTGAAAGAAAATGGAACTGAAATGGATAGTGAAGAAGTTTTTACTGTAAGCATTAGCTGAATCCTTTGCTTTAAAAATTGTGTTCAATATCATAATGTCAAGTTTATTGGAGTGGTGGCCAGTACAGATGGGGATGTAACAGCTAAACATTCTAATATTTTGAAGAAAATAATTGCAGAAGGTGAATGTATATGGATCAACATTTCTAATAAAGAAAGCATAAAGTTCATCCTAGATTTAAAATATCTAAGAATGGCCTAATATTTATTAAAATTAAAACCAATTTGTTTATTGATCTCAAAATCCCTGAGCTCTGAGTGACTACAACCATGCATTTCTCCCAATTATTTGGCAGTCAAATGAGAAAACTTGGATGACTAAAGCTGTTTTTAAAGACTAATTTTGAGTTATTTAGCTTGAAGCTGCTGAAAAAATATTGCAAAGAAAACATCACATTTAAAGCATTAATGATTTTAGATGGAGCCCTTAAGTCATCCAACTGCATTTGGTTCAAAGTATAAGACACAGGCATGCAAATTCACTGAGGTAAGGATGAAAGTTTTTGCACCTCCAAAAGTTGGAGATTTAGAGAAATGATTCCATCAAATATAAAAAAGTGTAAGCTTAGCTTTAGGTGTGGAATTTTTTGTAATTTAAAAACAATTTTTGCTTTTTATAGCTACTCTATTACTTTGTAAGAAACTTGAATTAGAAATACATTTTCCTTTTGTCCTTTGTTATGTTAATAAATAACATTTTTGAAATCTTGTTTAAAATTTTTTCCTTTGCAGACTTTTATTTGCATATGGAAACAATTACTATATTTAACATATAATTATAACTTCATATAGTTAAAATTGAATAATGAAATGAATAAGTAGTGTAAATTTGAATAATTCATTATTTGAATAATAATCACTCTTCATGAAATTAATTATTGCACTAATCAAGAACTAGCTGTACTGCCTCTGTGACCTTGGAGAAATCATGTAACTTGTTCTCAGTATGCTCATCTATTAAATTCATTGAAATTAGATGACTTTGTATCTCTTTATTTAAATTTTATTTTCAATTATTAAACATTCATTTTTCCTCCTTCCCACCTCCCCAAATCTAATGAAAAGAAAGAATTCCTGTATCACATAAACACAGATATGTAAAACAAATTTTCACATTGTTCCTGTCCAAAAAAATGTATTTCTTATTCAGCATATTAATCTATTAGGTCTCTTGTCATGATGCAGACACTTTCTTCTTTATCAATCACCTAGAATCATAGTCATAATGATTTAGTTAACCAGAGTTCTTAAATCTTCCAAAATGTTCCTTTTGATAAAATTGATGTCAGCATATAAATTGCTCTCTGGTTCTGCTCCAGTTTTCACTGTATCAGTTCTTCTAAGTCTTTCATGCTACTTTGAAATCATGCTTCCTCATATGTCCTTTAATATGCTGTATAAATATGTGTTTCAAATACAACTATTTTGTTATGGAATTTGGATCCTTACTGAATAGATGTGAATAGTTTATAGGTGACCTGGTAATGTGGGGGTGGGTGGGTGGGGGGGAGGGACAGAATCATGGACTTCTAAAGGATTATTTGAATAGTGGATTCTATGATTCTAAAGAAAAAGAGGTTAATTAGGAGAATAAAGACATCAGCCAAGGAAGCAGCACATTCATAATACAACAATTTGTTCAGACATTCCTCAATAAGTAGGCACCCTTTTAGTTTTCAGTTTTTTGTCACTACAAAAAGAGCCACTATAAATACTTATATACATAAAATTTATCTCTGGAAACTGCAGCAATAGTATAGCTGGGTCAAAGAGCATGGATTGTTTAGTAGCTTTTTGTGCATAGTTCTAAACTGCTTTTTAGAATGATCATACCTACTCACAACTCCACATCAGTGTATCAAGGTTCCTGTTTTCCTGCATCCCTTGAATATATGGCATTTTCTATTTTTTTCCACCATCTTTGCCAACCTGATGGCTATGAGGTAGAACCTCAAAATTCTCTATTTGTTAATAATGTGAATCATTTTCATATAAGTATAGATAGTTTCTATTTGTTACTTGGGAAACTATCTTTCCATATCTAGATTTTTTAATCTTTTGGGTAGTGTATCTTATGAAATTTGAATCAGTTCCTTGTGTGTCTTAGAAATAAGACATTTATCAGAGAAACTTGCCACAGGAATTTTCTCCAATAAGTATTTCCCTTCCTATCTTAGCTATATTGAATGTTTGTGCAAAAACTTTTTAAAAATTTTATGCACTTAAAATTATTCATTTTATCTTCTGTGATCCTTTCTAGTCCTTGTTTAATCATGAATTTTCTTCCATACATAGATCTGTTGGTAATTTATTTCTTGTTTCTCTAATTTGTGATCTGATATAGCTAAGTCATACATACTTTTGGAATATAAGTTGTAATGGGGTTGGTCTAAACCTACTTTCTTCCATTTTGATATTCAAAATTCCTAAGCAGCAGTAGAATAAGGTAAGGGGTCAAAAAGTGACTTGAGGTCTTTGTGTCTATTGAAAACTAAATTCCTAGATTTCTTTGCTTCTTTGTATATCTAATTTATTCTCCTGTTCTAGCTCTATTATTTAACCAGTAGTAAATTGTTTTGAGAGAATGACTGTTTTTGAATTATATCTTGAAGTCTGGTGCTTCTAAACATCCTTCATTCTTATTTTTTTTATTGTTTTCCCCCAAGATAATTGAATCTTTGTGCTTCCAGATAAATTTTGTATTAATTTTTTCTAGCTCTATAAAGAAATCATAGTTAGATATGATAGATGGATGTGACATTAAATGAAATAATTAGTTTATTTATAAATGTCATTTTATTATACTGGTTCTGTCTATCCATGAACAATTAATATTTCTCCAGTTATTTAGGCATGTCTTTATTTCTGTAAAGAATGTTATGTAGTTGTATTTATATGGTTCTTGTGTGTATCTGTGAGTAGTCTAATAAGTATTTTATATATTCTATAGTTATTTTAAATGGAATTTCTCTTCCAACTATCTCTGCTGGGTTTTCTTATAAGAAAATGTTAGTGACTTGTATGGATTCAATTTATATATTGCAATTTTTCTGAAGTTATTCATTGTTAAGGTCCTTTCCAGCTGGAGATCTATGATTTTATGACTGAGTTCCTTTAATTCTTTCTCTCTCCTTCCCCCTTTTGCTCTCAACCTTTCTTCACTCCTACTCTGAATCATAGTTATTTGCTAGCAAATGTAGCTAAGCATCTTTCTACTTTTCCTGGGGATTTTCATGTTACAACTTGCCCACCTCTTCTCATTGATACTTTATTCTGTAACTGTCAACCTCAATTTATGAAAGCTTGTTTAAATCAACAATATTCTTTCTATCAATTAGCACTCTTGTCATCTAGCACCAGAGCAGGTCCCCAAGGGAATAAAATGAAGGGGGTCAAGTATTGATAATGTAAGAGATGGAGAAAAATTAGGCACATGGGGATGTTGCTCATGTCCTTTAATATGCTGTATAAATATGTGTTTCAAATACAACTATTTTGTTATGGAATTTGGATCCTTACTGAATAGATGTGAATAGTTTATAGGTGACCTGGTAATGTGGGGGTGGGTGGGTGGGGGGAGGGACAGAATCATGGACTTCTAAAGGATTATTTGAATAGTGGATTCTATGATTCTAAAGAAAAAGAGGTTAATTAGGAGAATAAAGACATCAGCCAAGGAAGCAGTAAGATGCAATTAGGAAAGACCTGCCTTCAAATCCTGGGTCTTCCACTAACTGCTTACTCTATGACTTTGAGTGAGTAATTTTACCTTTCTAAGCTCACTTTCCTTTTCTGCAAAATAAAGGTGTTGCTCTCAAGCCTTCCACCTTTAAATCTATGATTCAAAGAATGTCTTAATTTATGGTTCTTCAGAGCTTGCATCAAAGGGGAGGGAAAGAGAGAAAGAAGAGAAAATGTGATTCTAAGGGTTCAGTTGAGGAAGATGGCTATTATTGTTTCCAGATTCAGCCAGAAGTCTGAAGGACTCCAAGAGGAAAATGGCTATGGTTATGGTTTGGGTTCTTGTCCTTCGTTATCAAAAAAAGAGGCAAAAATGACATCACTATTATTAGCGAGAAATTACAGTGTGTTTCATTGTGGCTGATCAGACCAATTATGAACTCAGAATACTCTCCCACAGGATGGACAGAAATAATCCATGTGAACAAGTGGGTTAATTACTCTCAATTTATTGGATCTCATGTTTCCTTTGAGCTGCTTCAATTTTGCTATACTCAAAGAACACAACACTCTGATGAGGGCCATGCTCTGGTGATCCTGTACCAGTGTCTCCCATTATGCACAATCAATTCCAAAGTTCTTAAGGGAGACCGTCAGGGTGTCCCCGTATTATTTCTTCTGACCTCCCTGTGAGTACTTGCCCTATGTGAGTTCTCCATAAGTCTTTTTGACAAGTATACTTTTGACATTTGAACAATGTGACTGTCCTACCTTAGTTGCATTCTCTGTAATAATGTTTTTATTTTATTTTATTTTATTTTATTTTAGGGGTTTTTTTTTGCAAGGCAAATGGGGTCAAGTGGCCTGCCCAAGGCCACACAGCCAGGCAATTACCAAGTGTCTGAGACCAGATCTGAACCCAGGCACTCCTGACACCAGGGCCAGTGCCCCATTCACTGCGCCACCTAGCTGCCCTGTAATAATGTTTGAATGCTTGGCAGTTTAACTCAAGAAAGGAACTCAGTGTCTATATTATCTCACCAGGTGATCTTCAGAAGATTCCTAAGTCAATTTAATTGGAAGTCATTCATTTTCCTGACTTGGTGCTGAGAGACTGTCAAGGTTTCACAGGCATAGAGCAATGAGGTTAGTACAATGGTTCTGTAGACCATCAATCTTATAGTCAATCTAATACCTCTTTTCTTCCACACTTTTTTTGGTACTTCCCAAATACTGAGCTACCTTTGGCAATAAGTATGTCAGCATCGTTTTCAACGTGTACCTCCCTGGAAAGTATACTGCCAAAGTAAATAAACATCCACAATTTTCAAAATTTCTTCATTTGCTATAATTGATGGTTCCTCCTATGGATGGTGTGGTTCTGGCCAATGGAGTACCTATGTTTTCTTGGTGTTAACTGTTTGATCCAACTTGGCACAAGAAACAGAAAATCAATCCATAATTTGTTGCATTTCAGCTTTGGAGGTTTCATTGAGTGCACAGTCATCTGCAAACAGAATATCATGCACCAAACTCCTTCCACTTTGGTTTTGTCTTGTAACTTTTTCAAGTTTAATTATTTATCTACAGTGTGATAGCTGACTTTGAGGCTATATTTATCCTCAGTGAAGGTATTTGATAAAATAGCTGAAAACATCATGCTAAGGAGCAGAGGGGCAAGGACATATCCTTATTTCACTCCATTGGTGACTGAAAAGTCTTGAGAGCATGTCCAGTCTCCAGAACTCGGGCAAGCACATAAAATTAATGCACAAAAACTGATGAACTTCTCTGGGCAAACAAATTTTGACTCAATTTTCCTTAAACTTTCACAACTGACAGCATCAAAGACCTTGGTCAGATCTAAAAATATTGTATACAGACTTCTGTATCTGACATTTTTCCTGGAGTTGTGGGGCAGCAAGTACCATACTGACTGTTCCTTGACTATTTCTGAAGCCACACTGGCTCTCAGGTAGGTGACCATCTTCCAAGTGAAGGATCAGCTTATTGAAGAGGACTCTAGCAAGAATCTTACCAGCAATGACTAAGAGAGAAACATTCCTGTGATTATCATGGGACAATCTGTTCCCTTTACCTTTATAGAGATAGATGATAGAGGCATCCTTGAATTCCTGGGGGATAACCTCCTCATGCCATAAAACCTGAAAAATTTCAGTCACCTTTTGTATTGGCATTGAACCCACTACCTTATAAACCTCAGTTGGAATAGAATCAGCACCAAGTGCTTTGACACATGAAAGGAGTCTAATGGCATTACTGAAAACTTTTTCAATTGAAATTTCAGTTAGAGATGAATTGACTTCAACTTGAGGTAAAACAATGTCTAGCCAAGTTCTAAACTCTCCATAATGCTTGCTTCAGCTGCCTTCATGACTGTTGGAATGAATGTTCTCATCTTCATATTCCAGCAGTGGAAGACTTCACATGCTTAAGGTAGTCACACCACCCAATTCACCAATGGGTTTGAGACCCCCTTCATTACCCTCAACCTGGCTTAGCCTTTCTGTTGAAATGGTTTCCTATAGTATGGCCACTGTACATGCTACATCTTCTTGGAGTCATAGGTGAGAGTTGGATGACTCAGCTGTCATCAAAGGTGGAAAACAGCCCTGGAAAGGGCTCAGCAGCCCTCATAACAAAGGTACTAGACTTCCTTGAACACATCCCAGACCATAGATTCAAAAGCAGACAAATGGCAGAAGTTCAAACTTCAACTAGAAGGTGGAAACAGGATTCAGAAGAGCAATGACAGGACTGACTAGAGGGTCTTTGACCTAAAGGAACAGGATTCATCTTGAATGGATTGCTTCCTGCCCTTAAGCTGCTCAAGCTGAGTCATGAATAAGACTATATTTGTCTGTCAATCAGTCAATCAACAAACATCTCTGTGTACCAGACACTATGTTAATGTGTCAGAGATACAAAGAAAGGTTAAAAACAGTTGTAAATTATTTCAACTGAATACAGTTCATTTGCTGAAATCCCTTGACAATGTAGTACTTGAAATTGTATTGTGTAAATGATACTGCCTCTAAAGAAGGATCATAGCATCACAGAGGCAGCTAGGTGGTACGATGGAAATAGGAAACTGGAGTCAGACTTCAAATCTTGCCTTAGAAACTTATTAGCTCTGTGTCCCTTGACAAATTAGGTAATCTTTTTGATGTCTCAGTTTCCTCATTTGTAAAAGGGGAATAATTATATCATCTTCCTCCTGGAATAAGGATCAAATGAAATAACATTTGTATACCTCAAAATACTAATACCAGCAATCATAGTATTAGATCCCCAGAACTTCCTTAATTTTGTTGTTTTTCAGTTATTTCATTCTGAAATTTCATTGCCCCATTTGGGGTTTTCTTGGCAAAGATGTTGGGGTGGTGTGCCAGCTAGTATGTATCTGAGGCTAGATTTGAACTTAGGAAGATGAGTCTTCCTGACTCCAGAGCCAGCACTCCATGCACAATACCAGCTCCTTCTTTATTTTACTGAGACATAAGAGCTGTTACCTGTGCACAACTGAACAGGTAACAGATGTCACAGGAGAGAATCCAACCTCTGTCATCTGATTTCCCTAGCCTGTGTGTTTCCATGAATTTTAACATCTCAGATTTGCAAAGACTCAGAGAGATCATGTAGTCCAAATTCTCCCTAAGAAGTAATCTGCTCAATTGCATTCCTGACAAATAACCATTAAGTCTTTACTTAAAGACATCTACTAATGTGGAAGCCACTCCCTCCTAAAGCTTCTCATTCCAGTTTTGGATAGTTATAACCTTAAAAAGTTTTACTTATATCAAGCTAAGAGTTGTCTTTTGGCAATTTCCACCCATTGTTCCTAGCTCTGCCTGTGGGGCCAAGCAGAACAGGTTTCTCTCTTCCACATGACAACCCTTCAGATATTTGAAGAAAGGAGCCTGGACAAGTATATATACCATAGTGGAAAGTGGGGAGGTGGAGAATGGGAGAAATGCCAATGGGTGCAGCAAGCTGTAGAATGAAAAGTTGAAAGAACCATTTTGACCTGCTTCATTATTGCCAATAACCTGATGAGAAAGTAAGAAAGTTATGTGAATCACATAGTGATACTTCTGCCTTCTAGAGTTTAGAAAAGGCAGGTGATGATTGAGGAGTTGTTTTTGGCTTTTTGTGCCAAAGAATGCAATGTCATCCAACTCTATTGCACACTCCCATGACCACTCCAGAGTCACTGAAATAACATCCTTATAGTTACCTATCCTACCCTTCACTCTTAGTCCTTCTAATCTATGTCTTAAACACTGTTTGGTTAATATTTTTCATAGCATAGTCCTGGCCATATCATTCTACTGCTCCAAATTCTTCAGTAATTTCCTATTTTAGGACTGAGAATGCTTAGGGAAGGCAAATAGCAGTCAAGACAGGTGTAACATTCAAACCACTACCCACAAGAATTATTGCTAGAAATTGTTATTTGGCTTGGTAATGCTAAGATTCAGCCTTTGGATTGTGATGGAGGTAGGCCAAGAGTTAGTTTGAGTGACTTATGGGAAGCAGAGAATATGGAAGTGGTGAGTTGGTGTAGAATGCTAGATAGTGAGCTTGAGGGTGAAAGGGCATCTGAATACAGACCCTGGGTCCTGATTCTGTTTTCCCATTGAATTTGGGGAGAGTAGCTGGAGCAGAGATAAGTACCAAACCATCAACCCAAACTAGGGGGAACCAGATTAAAATGTAATTGGGAAATTAGCAAAATAAATAAAAATACAATAAAACAAGATTACATTTTAAAACAAGGTTAATATGAGACTCATAAGGATACTTATGTACAGATTAGGGATTCTTGTTTTTATTTGAGTTTGATACTAATGGGCTAAAGGACCAGACAGAAGGACCAGACAGAAGCAGCTAATTCTTGCTTACATTAGCTGGTCCAAGAGGTCCTAGTATTGAGTCTTTTTTTTTTTTTTAGATTTTTGCAAGGCAATGGGGTTAAGTGGCTTGCCCAAGGCCACACAGCTAGGTAATTATTAAGTGTCTAAGACCGGATTTGAACCCAGGTGCCCCTGACTCCAAGGCCGGTGCTTTATCTACTATGCCACCTAGCTGCCCACCTAGTATTGAGTCTTCTGGAGCAAAATCATAATTCTGAAAGCTATGATGCTAATGCCTTGATATTTGAAAATATGTAATTGAAACAGTTCTGAGTTCTCAGCAATCCTTTCATGAAAGAAAAAAAAAGTGCTCAGATAGAAATCTTGTTTGGATGTGTCCATAAGGAAAGGAAAGCAGTGAAGTGATTGTAAATATTTGTGAATATATCCATATCTTCTTATCACCCTCTGAGTAAAATTTAAACTTGTTAACTTGACCTTCAAACTACCACATTTGGTATAATCCAAGCTTTTTGGCCTTATCTCAAACAACTTCCTCAAAGGGTTCTTGGGAGGATCAAATGAGATAATATATATTAAGCACTTTGCAAATCTTGTTATATAAATGCTAGCTATTAGTAAAGAGTTAGGTGATACAGTGGATAGAGGGCTGATATTGTAGCCAGGAAAACCTGTGATTAAATCCAGTTTGAGACATTCACTTAGCTATGTGACCCTGGGCAAATATATAAATAGTTTTCATTGTTATTGTTTTGTCATATGCTTCAGTCATAGTTTCTTATACATGCTATATAGTTTCTACTCTTGGCATCTTTGTTACTGTTGTTCCATATGACTGGAATGTTTTATCCTTCTGGTCAACTAGACTTTTTTTTCATACCTCTGACCTCTCTAAACTGAAATAATATACCAAAGATAAAGCAACTTCAGCAGTTTCCATGATCTTAGACACCCAGAATACAAAAGAAGGTTTAAAAAAAATCCCTGCAAGCCCAGGAACTGATACTCACTGACACTGAGGTCAATCAGTATCTCTCTTCCACCTCCTATGCTACTGACCCTGAGGTCACCCCAGCAGACCCAAGGACACAACATAGGCTTACATGAAAACTCACCCCATAGTCCATTTCCTGCTCCTTCTTTCCAGTTCCATAGAGTTCCTAGCTCCAGGTTACAGATTTTTGATCAAGTTTCAACACTCAGCTTGGCCTGCTAGGAGATGCCACCCAGTGGCACTAGTGCTGCCAAGCTCTGGATTGCAGGTATCAGGGAAAGTAGGCTATTTGCAGATTCTGAATTGCCACTAAAGAACTAAGAAACAGAAGGAATGGGACAAATCAGAAGAAAAGGACAACTGACATTTGGGAGCTGTGTAGCAGTCCACCAAGCTTAGGACTGGGGTCAGTTCTGACTATGCAAAAGTCGGTTGGGGCAATTGTGGGAGGAGGCTGAAACATTTTGAGATTCAGCCCCAAAGGAAACCACAATCAAAGGGGAAGGAATGAGGAAGTGTGTAATAAAGAAAATAATGGAGGGGGTGTGGAGAGACTGGAAGTGCCAAAGATTTCAGGAAAAGAAAATCTCAAAGACCTTGAAAATAAGCAGATAAATCAATAGGAAGAGCAATAACAAAAGGAAATATGACCTCCAGATCTAGTAAATGATTCCAGTCATCTATGAATAAATACTACAAAATCAAAGAAAAAGATTCAATATTTGCCCATAAGTAGTGGCATAAGGAGTGATAAGGCAGAGGACATGGTAGAATTTGAGAAAAACTTGGTGCCACAACATATTGTTCCTGGATGACTTAAAAAGAGAAATGAGGATTTTGAAAGAATTATGAGCAAAATAGCAAAAAAATTTTGTTTATTTTTTTATAAGGCAGTGGAGTTAAGTGACTGGCCCAAGGTCACACAGCTAGGTAATTATGAAGTGTCTGAGGTCATATTTGAACTCAGGTCCTCCTGACTCCAGAGCTGGTGCTCTAACCACTACACAACCTAGCTGCTCCAAAATAGCAAAATTTGAATCTGCAATGGCAAACCTCATCAAGAGACAAAACAGAAAACAATAGATTTGTGATACAAATACACAGAAATGAAGAAGAGAAGCATTGAACTCCCAAATTCCAGTTAATAAAACCATAATAGTCATATACATGATAATAGTTCACAATTATATAGTGCTTATGGATTGTAAAATATTATTTTATTTAATTCTCACTACAGGCCTGAGAAGTAAGTGCTACTTATTGAACTCAAAAATTTTACAGATAAGAAAACTAAGGATCAGTGACTTGCCCAGATCATACAGCTAGTATGTACCTAAGACAAAATTTGAGCTTAGGTCTCTGACTTTCAGTCTACTGGTCAATCCACTGTGCAGCCTGGCTACCTCTAAATTCTAGTGTCCTGGGAAAACGTACCACTACATTCTGCCCTGAGCAGATCATATCTTCTTGCCATCACATTTTAGGAAGAACATTGAAAAATTAGAATAGATCCAAGGTAGGGTAGCCAGGATGGTGAGAAGACTGGAAACTGTGCCAGTAGAAAATAAATTGAAAGAAGAAATGTTTCAACTGGAGAAAAGAAGCCTAAAAGTAATGAGTATTTGAAGAGCTGTTATACTAACAGTAGGACCATTGATGAAGAGACTAGAAAAGATTAAGTCCAACCCCATCATTTTCCAGGAAAAACTGAGTTACAGAAAAATAAGAGATTTTTCTCAGGGTTACACAGTTAATATCTAAAGCAGTATTTGAACTCAAATTTTCCCAACTTTAAGTCTAGTGAACCATTCACATTTTTTGAGCTATCTTCAGAGAGTAGAGCTAGAATTCATTGTAAGGGGGGGGGCTACCACTTAGAACTATAGAAAAGTAAAATTGGCTGTCATTATAAGATCCTGAGTTTTCCAGCCCTTGGAAGTTCTCAAGTGGAGGCTAGATGACCATTTGTCATCTCAGAAGGGATTCTTGCTCAGTTATAGTTTGGACTAGATGAACTCTGAAGTCTCTTCTAACTATGAACTCTTTGATTCAGTATTTTTTTTTGATTCTGTGTACAATTTTCTATAGACCCTTTTCTCTGTCAAATGGTAGCTAGATAATGAGATTATTACTGCTCATTTCTTTATGAAGATTCTGTTATATGGTATATACCTCCCAGTACTATTATTATATTTAAAACTTTGATGTTATTAAAAAATGTGTTTAATCAAAGTAACTCAACATTTACTAAGAAGGATGTAACAACCCTGTGAGTTGTTGTTCATCCTTTATTCTCAAAGAGGACCAATGACATCATGGGGTGATGGCTTGATTTGAGCATGAATTGGATTTAAGTGGGGTAGAGTTACACAGTCATCATTCTCACTCTCTCTTCCTGAGTCATCAAAGTCCAGCAAGGGTTTGAGATTCAGTGGATGACTTTGATGTCTTCAAAGTCTGACCAAGCTTTAAGTATATATCACAATGCTTACTTCAATCCATCTTCATGGCCGTTGGAGCAAATTGTTCTCATCCACCCATTCCACTAGGAGAAGTTTTCACAAGTGTGGGGTAGACATCCCCCTAACTCCTAGATCAATTTGAAACCTTTCAGTTACCCTCAATCTGGTTTAATCCACTGGTGAGGTGTGTGGTCATTATACATGCATTGAAGCCATAGCTGAGAGTTGAGTGCTAACTTGACACCAAAGCAGGATGAGCAGCCCTGAAAAGTGACTTGCCATATGGTCACCTAGGTAGTAAGAATCTGAGGCTAGATTTGAATGAAGATGTCTTCCTGACTCCTCATCTGGCACTATATCAACTGCACAGTCCAAAAGAATAACTTTAATGCTGAGAAATATAGTTGTGCATATTAATTGGGCTTATAAATTGGGAAATATTTTGGGACAGGTGAAGCTCTGATGGAGTTTTTCTGTGTATGCCCATGCTGTATAAGATGGAAGTATTCATGTGGTTGAGGGTAGGGATCTGTTTCTGGGAGAAGACATTCTGTGTTCCCTTATCATTTGGATGAAAACAGTTTCTTTCTATGGATGAATGTCTGGCACGAGCTATGTCTTTAAAACTGTCTGTCTAGGTCAGGCTTACTTTCCAATAGCATTCAGTTTTGATTACTCTCAGCAGAGCACAAAAAACTAAGGGCAGGGCGGAAGGAGCTTCCACTCACCTCCTTGATAAGACCCTCTGGCCTCAAAAAATAGAGTTTGTGTCTGTTTTGTTTACCCATTTTCATTTTAGGAGCAGGAGGTGAAATTCCCAGGCCAGGGAACTCAAGCCATGGCAACCCTGGAGACAGGATTGAAAGGTTAAATGTTGCTGCCAGGGTGCTGAGACATTAGTCCAGGATTTTTGCACTTGGATCTTGTGATACCATAAGCAAAAGGTTAAGTTATGAATGTCTCCCTGTGCCCTCCACATGTCTGGGTAATGTTTATCTATTTGTTTTTATAATATTGATAGTTAATACTAATAAATATTCCTTTGTAAAAGCCAATCTGACTGTTAAGTGGTTAAATGGAAGGGAATGCAGAGGATCCCTAAAACTGGGGGAAAGTTGTTAGGGGAGGCTACAGTCAATGGCAGAGAGAGACTAGATACCTCCAAATCTTTAGGGTAACCAAGAACCCTAGACAGGCAGTGGAGGTAAGAATACTCATTATTGTACATATATATATATATGTATATATATATACATATATATATATTGTCTGCCCTGTTTTTGAATGAATGAATGAATGAATGAAAAAGAAAAGTTCTATTAAGTTTATAGCATAATACCAATACTAAAATAAACACTGACATTACAAGAAGAAAAGATAGTCCCTCTTCTCAAGGGATTTACCTGCTGATTGGGGGAGATAAGACACAAAGAAGGTTTCACCAGGAACTCAAGCCCCTTACCTTTACTTAAACCATGGTCATGGCTGGTCCTGGGAAATAGTGTAAAGTGATGGATGGAAGCAGAGACTTGGAGTCAGGAAGACCTGGATTCAAGTTTTGCCCTTTGCAGTTACCAAAAGACTAAGGCTCAAGTGACTTAATCCCTTGGGTGCCCTAGGCAATATTTTAAAATGATCTACTAACTGTGTGACTCTGAGCAAGATATTTTAGACAACTGCAGTTCCCCCTCCCCCAAGCTTCTGGCAACTCTTTAAGATCAAAGGGAAGCAGTGTGGTATAATGAGAAAAGCCCTAAATTTGTAGTTGGAGAAGACCTTTGTCCAAGTCCGGGCTTTTCCCTTTACTACCTGTTTGATTTGAGGCAATCATTTAAATTCTGTGAGATTGAACTAGATAATTTCTAAAGTCTTTTTTCTGCTCTAACTCTAAGATCTTAAATTATAAACAAATTGTCCACCTGTATCAAGAGGAGTTACCATTTGGGGAGTCTTTCTTGCTGACAGAATTATAGGTTAAATATGAGCAACACTAGTTTGGAGCAAATGAAATATTTTCTAAAGTTCTCCAATTTCCTTCTCAGGCACATCAGCATGACACCCACCTTCATTCCCCTTTCAACATATTTGCTTACTACAAAATTGTAATGATGACCAATGGTTAGCTACTCTAATCAATACAATGATCCCAGAAAATTCTAATTGAATCATGATGAAAAATGCTATTCTTGACACAGAGAACTGATCAACTCAGAGAAGACTAAAGCACATAATTTTTCATTTTCTTTTTTTCTTGTCTTTTTTTTTGCAATATGGGCAATAGAGAAATATATATTTTACAGAGCTTCACATGTATAATGGATGTCAAAGGAGAGAGAATGTTTGGAACTCAAAATTTTTTAAATAAATGTAAAAAATAGGTATACTTTATATGTCCTTAAATGGCATTTGTATGAAATTTTCCCCTGGAAAATAACATTGCCGCATTCAATAGATCCAGCTTTTCAACCTGAGTTGTTCTTAGTCCAAGGACAAATCCTGTGAGATAACTTAGTTAACTCTAAATACAATCTTCAATCTGCAAGCTTCTATGCCAGTTTTGGGACATCTGATAGGACTGTCTGTGACATCACAGGGAGATTCAGCAAGATGGAAGAATGTAAACCAATGCTTTTTATCATTTACTTGAGGATATGTCTTTACCTTTATAAGGAATTGGAATTGTTTTTTAATAGGACCCATCTTTTATGCTTCCTTTTGTTTATTGCTTCCCCCATTAGATTGCAAACTCCTTGAGAGCAGAGACTAACTCTTTTTTCATAGTTGTAGCCCCAGGACTTAATCCCTGCTACATAGGAGTCACTTAATAAATATTTATTGACTACTGATTGAAAGAATAAAATTTTTGTTAACCTATCTGTATAAGGTTAAACTTTTGTATCTCATTTTAATGGTTTAGGGTTTGTTTTGTTTGTAAACTCACTTTCTAGTTCCTGAGAACCCTGAGAAATGCTGACATGCCCAGAAACCACTACCTAGACAGTTAAGTTTACTGCTCTACATACTCTACCATATACTACCTATAGGAGTAGCTGCTGATGAGCAACTCATCCTACACAGGAAGCAGACTCTGGGCATGAGGTATGACAGGAGCAGATATGTTATTCCAAGGGCTAGGGGACAATCACATTAGCCATAAGCATACTTCTGAGGAATAGTGAAATAGGTGAACACACTCCCTTCTTAACTAAAACATGAAGAGAGGCTGGAGAAAGCTGCTACTAGGTGGAATCTTCTAACTGTACCATTAGAACACAACTAATATATGGATTCTCCCCAACCTTTGGTATGATCAGCAACTGCCATTTGGGGAGGGAAACCCAAAGGTAAGTGGCCACAATGTGAATGGGGAGAGAGGGCTGAGGATAAAGAAGTTTCTTTTTTACCAGATGGGTGATTCAGTTTTGTACCACTCCAAAAAAGATTATATTTGGACTTTGGCTTAAATAACTCTAAGAACTATTCAAGAAGACAGGCAGTGTGATATGTAGAGATTAGAGAATTGACCTCAGAGTCAGAAAGTCTGGGTTCAGTTTCCACATTTTTTTAGGTGTTTTTTTGCAAGGCAAATGGGGTTAAGTGGCTTGCCCAAGGCCACACAGCTAGGTAATTAGTAAGTGTCTGAGATCAGATTTGAACCCAGGTACTCCTGACTCCAAGGCCAGTGCTTTATCCACTACGCCACCTAGCCGCCCCAAGTTTCCACATTTTTTTTTTTTAGGTTTTTTGCAAGGCAAATGGGGTTAAGTGCCTTGCCCAAGGCCACACAGCTAGGTAATTATTAATTTCCACTTTTGATTAACACTGCTGGTGTAACCCTGGGAAAGTCACTAACCTCTGAGTGTCCTAGGTAATATTCTTACAACAAATGTGGCAGAACATTCATTGATCTGCTTTATTAGAAGTTTACTCACTTTTTTACACTTATTCAAATAGATTCATGATCTCATTGACTTTCTCTGAAAATTTCAATCCATGGGATCCTATTTATCTTTCCTATGTTCTATTTGAAATCTGCTTTCTCCAACTGAAGAATACAAATCAGGCTATGTCTAGATTTACTCTTCTTTTCTTTCACAAACTCTAAGATGAAATTACCACTTCCAACTCTACCTCACCAAGGTACCTATCATTTCAGGATCCATCTCCTCCCTGGTTGTGAGAATCTGATCCAGAATAGAATTGTCTCTTGTGGGTTCCTCTTTATATTCAAAGCTACAGTATTCCCATTTGAACCTATCCCATTTCTTTAGAATTAGGTTTGCATATCCATAATCAAAGTCAAGTTATGAATTTCATCCCACCAAGTCTCAGTGATGCTTGTAAGATAAAAAATACTTCCTTTGCACTAGTACCTCTAATTCTTAGACTTTGAAAATTTGTTTATAGATATTAAAGACTAGGTTTTCTTACTGTTGTTGAGTTGTTTTCAATCATGCCCTACTCTTTGTGACCCATTTTGAGAGTTTTCTTAATAAAGATACTGGACAGGTTCATGATTTCCTTCTCCAGCTTATTTTACAACTGAGGCAAACAGGCTTAAATGATTTGCCTTAAAGTCACACAATTAGTAAGTGTCTGATGTCAGATTTTTAATTCAATCTTCCTGTTTCCAGGCTCAACACTCTCATCTACTATGTCATCTAGCTGCTCCAGAGGTTTTGCTATTATGAATTTGTGGTGACATGGCTACAATTCTACAAAAAATTGATGCTTACCTAACCTCTATTGGACTCTTAATACTTCAAGGCAATCCTTTTATACATCCCTGATTAACTCACTATCCTACTTAACATAGCAGCTTTTCTGAACCTTTTAATCCTTCCTCAAATCTTCCATGGCTCTTTCTCTCTCCCTCTACCTCCTCAACTGAGAATCTTGCCTCATATTTTATTGAAAAATTTGAGGCCATTTTTCAAGAACTCCTTCTTTTCCCTTCTTTCTCAAACAAAAATTGAGTAAGATAGTCTTTCTTCTAGACAAGGCTAATCACCCTACATACACAAGTGATCCCATTCCATTCTGTCTTCTCCAAGACATTGCCTCCTCTGTTATTCCCATTGTGTCACTTATCTTCAAGCTGTCCCTGTCAACTAGCTGTTTCCTTATCACTTAAACATATGTCCATGTCTTCATACCCTCAAAAACCTCTCATCTAATCCATCTCTATCAATCAATTCTCTCCTGCATTTTTGGCTAAACTTCTTGAGAAGGTCATCTACAATAGGTTTCTCTACATCCTCTCTTCTTACTCTCTTCTTAACATCCTACAGTGAAGCTCCCAACCTCATCATTCAACTTAAAATGACCACTCTAAAGTTATCAGTGATATCTTAACTGACAAATGGTCATTTCTCAATCCTCATTCTTCTTGACATCTTGGAAGCCTGTTAATTGCCTTTTCCTTAATACTCTTCTTTTCTTTAGGTTTCTTCTTGTCTTTAGGGGTTTTTTTTAGCTCTCTCTTGGCTCTCTTGTAACTGATCCTCAGTATGATATGCATTTTTTATAATCATGAGTCCAGACCAAAAAGGTTTTGGTACATATTTATATGTATATCCCTTCCCTTCTGAGCTACTTCCCCAACTTGTACTTATACTAGCATTTGAAACCCCAGGGTAGGCATATTAACTTGGGTTCTAAGAGTATCCTAAGGGTACTTACTCCAATTGGGATCTTTGTGACCATAGGCAAATCACTTGACTTTTCCAGGTTTAAGTAGATTTCCTCCCAGTATCAATGATCTATGACTTCTGAATAAGGAAAGATTCTGAATGGGAAAGAGAATGACTCTGCAGGCCAATTTTGTTGAATTCTTGAACTTTTGGAAAGAGGAGTATAAAAAGATCTACATGTCTCAAAATAAGTTGGAATAGAAAATTTGGACAAGATTTAGGAGAATGGATTGGGTATAATACATGATGTCCTGCATGAAAGAAGAAAGCAAGTGGTACTGGCCACAGCTTTAGTTGTCTTGGACTGGGAAGTCATATAATAGTACCCTACCTATCCCATAAGTACATAAACTAGACTAAGCACTCATGTAGGACCCCTCTATTCCCTCAGGGTTCAAGGAATATTATTTTGAAGTAATGGGACCACCTCTGTGAGATCATAAATTTAGAAATACTAGGCTTCACTTGATGGATGAAGAAACTGGACACAGAGAAATTAAGTGACTTGCCCAAAATAAAGCAGCTAACAAGTGGATTTTAGCCTAGGGTCTAGGACTCAAAATCAAAGTTCTTTCCACTAGACCACCTTCAAGTTCAACAAAATCATTTCTGTTCTCTCCAGTTTCCCCTCGTTCATACTACACAGGTCATTTTCATTTCTCTGATCCACTAACACTAGAGCCAAACTACAGCCCAAATCTGCTGGCTATTCATGGTAAGTACAGAATTCCTGAAGGCAGAAAATAATACTCTTCAACAAAACTACAATTCAGCAAAACTCCACATTCTCCTAGAATGAAGACTCAACTGGGTTATGATTGAAAACAACTCAACAACAGTAAGTAAACCTAGTCTTTAACATCTATAAACAAATTTTCAAAGTCTAGAAATTAGAGGTACTAGTGCAAAGGAAGTATCTATTATCTTAAAAGATTCAAGACAAATGGGTACTCAGAATCTTGTTTTCTGGATATTATATAAATCATAATTTTCTCTGGTAAGAGTCACTCAAACTCTTGCATAGTAGAATGCTTAATTTCAATAACCACAAATAATAATAACTGATTTATACATATTTATAAATGTATATGTGTGTATAAAATATCATTTGAACTTCACAACACTATCATCAAGTGCCTATGTTCCCACCATGATGAGCCTTGAGGTCAAAGAAAAATATATAAAGACCTGAAGACCCTTATCAGTGTGACAAAAGAAGACAAGCTTATAATGCTTGGTGAGCTAGATAGAGTAGGCTCAGATTATCAGACATGGCAAGGAGTCCTTGAGAGGAATAGAGTTGTAAAGTTGTAAATAGCAACTACTGGATCACCTACTCCTGAAGCCTTGTGCATCTCATGATCTTCATGTCACAAATACTGTCTTCTGTTTATCTAAATGTAATAAAACCCCATGGATGCACCCTCAAAGCAAACATTGACAACTAATATATTATGTGATTGTAAGAAGAAAGACTAAAGAGATTAGAGAGATGAAGTCAATATGTGTTTGCTGCAGAGTGCTAGACTGATCACAGATTTATCCTATCAAAGTTAAAAATTCACATTCAACCAAAGTGGCAACCACAAGGCAAAATGATTACCAGAAGAATTAATGTCAAGAAATTTGAGTATTTCCCTGAGCAGAAACAGTTTGTTTCTATTGCATACAGTTGGCAACAAGGAGCAGAAAACAAGTGGGAAGTTTTCAGAGATTTGGTGTATAGCACTGTATTTGCTCATCTGGGTCAGAACATTTGCAAACATTAAGACTGGTTTGATGTATATGATGGGAAAATACAGAAGATGCTAAATGAAAAACAAGAACTCCACAGAATTTACCAACAGGATAGTTCATCTACTTCTAAGAAGGTAGCATTTAATTCCATCAAAAGTAAAGTATGAGTGAAGCTTAGCAAGATGCAGGCTTAGTAAAAAGGCAGATGAAATTCAGTTTATGTGGATAGTAACAATCCAAAATACTTCCATGATGCACTAAAGGCTATTTATGAACCAAAGACATCTGGCATCTCAACTACTCATTGCTCATGGAATCATATTAATTAGTGATAGGGACATATCCCTAGAGAGATGGGTTGAACACTTCCATAGTGTTCTTAACAACAAAGCAGAAATCATTGATCATTTACCTCAAATTGAAGTCAATCCATCCCTAACTGAAGTTCCAATTGAAGAAGATATTTTTGAATGCCTTTAGACCCCTTCCAAGAGGCAAAGTAATTGGCACTGATTCTATTCCAGATTAGATTTATACGACATGTGTGTGTGTGTGTGTACATGTGTGTGTTTGGGGGGGTGGAAATAGGATTCCATTGCTCATACAAAAGGTGATTGAAATTTTCCAGGTTATATGGCATGAGGAGGTTATTACCCAGGAGTTCAAGGATGCCACCATTGTCCATCTCTATAAAGGTAAAGAGAACAGATTGTTTTGTGATAATCATGGGTATATTTCTCTTTTAGTCATTGCTGGTAAGATTCTTGCCAGAGTCCTCTTTAATAAGCTGATCCTTTACCTGGAAGATAGTCATCTACCTGAGAGCCAGTTTGTCTTCAGAAAGGGTTGAGGAACAGTTGATATGGTGTTTGCTGCCCCACAACTCCAGGAAGAATATCAGGAACAGAACAGAAGTCTATATATAACATATGTAGATCTAACCAAGGTCTTTGATACTGTAAATTATGAGGATTTATGTAAAATTATGTCAAAATTTGGTTCCCTGGAGAGGTTCATCAGTATTGTACATCAATTTTATGGTGTTATGCTTGCTCAGATTCTGGATAGTAGAAACTACTTTCATAACTTACTAGTCAACAATAGAGTGAAATAAAGTTGTGAATTTGATCCCATGCTTTTTAGCATATTTTCAGCCATGCTATCAAATGTCTTCACTGAGGATAAACACTGCATCAAGGTCAGCTACCGAACTGCTAGTAAATTCTTCACCTTGAGAAAAGCTACAAACCAGGACCAAAATGGAGGGGATATTGGTACATGATTTTCTGTTTGCAGATGATTGTGAACTCAGTGAAGTCACTCAATCTAAAATGCAACAAATTATGGATCTAGTCTTTGCTGCTTATACTAATCTTGGCCCAAGAAAATGCACTATACCATCCATATGTGGAACCATTGGTTACAGTAAATGGATAAATTCACTTACTTTGGGAGTGTCCTTTCCAGGAAGATACACATTGATAATGAGGCTAACACATTGCTATAGGTAACTCAGTATTTGGGAGATTCTTAAGCAAAGTTTGGGAGAGAAGAGGTATTGGACTGGCTACCAAACTGAGAATCTATAGAGCTGCTGTGCTGATTTCATTGTTGCATGCCGGTGAAACTGTAGTCTACCAGCACTATGCCAGAAAAGTGGATGGTTTCCATTTAAATTGTCTTAGGAAAATTCTGATCACCTGGCAGGAATATGCCAGACACTGAGGTCGTTTCTTGAGTTAAACTGCCAGGCTTCCAAACTCTGTTACATTAAACACAACTCCAATCGGCTGGTCATGTTGTGCAAAAGCCAAAAATCACTTATGAAAAAAGACTATTTTATTCAGAACTCACATAGGGTAAGTGTTCATGGGGTGTTGGGAGGGGTATCAGAAGAAGAGATATAGGGATGCCTTGAAGGTCTATTTTTTATTTTAAATTATATAAATATTTCATTTGTTTTCCAATTGCATACAATAGTAGTTTTTACCAATCATTTTTTGCAAGGTTTTGAATTTTACAATTATGTTTTCTCCCTGCCTCCCTCCCTTCCCTCCCTCCTCCCCCTAGTAGAAGGCACTCTGATATAGTCTTTACATTTGTTTCCATGATTTGCATAGATCCAAACTGAATATGTAGAGAGAAGAAACAGATACAAAAGGAAGAAAGAAAACATTAGAGATAGAAAAATTATGTAATACATAAGACAACTTTTAAAAATTAAAGATAATGATCTTTGGTTTTTGTTTAAACTCCACAGTTCCTTCTCTGGATACAGATGGTATTCTCCATCATAGATCCCTTAGAATTGTCCCTAATTATTGCAATGATGGAGTGAGCAAGTCCATCAAGGTTGAACATCACCCCATGTTGTTAAGATGTATAATGTTCTTCTGGTTCTGCTCATCTCATTAAGCATCAGTTCATGCAAGTCTTTCCAGGCTTTTCTGAAATCCCAGCTCTCATGATTTCTTATAGAACAACAGTGTTCCATCATATACACAAACCACAATTTGTTCAGCCATTCCCCAATGAATGGATATCCCTTCAATGTCCAGTTCTTTTCCACTACAGAGCTGCTATGAATATTTTTGTGCATGTGGGATTTTTGCCCCTTTTCATTAACTCTGCTGAAGGTCTAGTTTAAGAACTTTAGAATTGATTGTGCAGCAATAGGAGACATTGACAGAGGAAATTTGTATCATGATTTCACTTACTGATGAAGGAGGGTACACAGGTCTGAGTTGATAGTCCATCTTCCGAGGAAGCATGGAGTCATGGGATTGAATATGACATTTTTCACTGCCAATAGGCCTCAAGTCTTGTAGTTCTCCCTTGATTGTTTGCAATATAACTGAAGAAAAACAAGCTCCTTTCCCAGGGTGTTGGGAAATTTTTGTGATTAGTAAAGAGTTATGAATGCATCAGATAAGAGGTGCTATGTAAGGAGAAAGTATTATGATTACTGTAAAAGATTTATTTACTATGATGTAAGAACCCAGAAATACAAAATATCAGCTCCTCTCCAGGTTTCCTTACAGGTATTTATATTAAGCAAACCTTACTAAACAATAACAATTTTCCTTCTTGGGTCAAAAAGACATGATTAGGAAGGCAATTGAAGGTCCAGATCTCACAATTTAAGAGACAACACACCTTTTCTAAACATCTGATAAACTCTTAATAATGACTATTCTAAGAAATATCACAGAATGTAAAAACTGGAACACACTTAAGGATCATTTGGTCTGCTCACCTCATTTTACATCAGAGAAATTTGAGATACAAGAAACTTAACTGAATTGCCCATGTTGCACAATAGGTCAGAGTCAGAGTTGGAACCAGACCCTTTCAAAGAGTTCTGCTAATTCAGATTATAAACATACCATATAGATTAGTTCAGGTATTTGGAGTTTTCTTGGCAAAGATACTAGAGTGGATTGTCATATCCTTCTCTGGACCATTCTCCAGATGATGAATTGAGGCAAACATTCACGCCTTAAAATTTTGGTTCACAAGTCCCTATCAATATGTTTTTCCTTAATAGATACTAGGGGGGCAGCTAGGAGGCATAGTGGAAAGAGTACCGGCCCTGGACTCAGGAGGATCTGAGTTCAAATATGACCTCAGAAACTTAATGATTACCTAGCTTTGTGACCTTGGGTAAGTCACTCAACCCTACTGCCTGCAAAAAAATTGTTAGACATTAGGCATAATTCATTTTTAGCAAAATCATTTCTAAGATGACATAATTTTTAAAAGTAGCTATAAAATATTGCCTCCATAAGTCTGGGGTACAATGTCCTACAAATAGACTCATTGTCCATGAGAAGAGTATGCAGACATAAACTGATAGTACAATGGTATTAAGGAACAGGTGTGTGGGGAATACATGTGACCAAGATTACTAACTCCTTTACTGTCAGACTCTTCTCTTGAGGAGTCTTCTTCACAAAGCTGCCCACTGCGTATGGTGTCTCTTCTGGAAGGGTTGTTCAACTGGGTTTCAAGTATTATTCTGCTCTGTAGTTTGACTCTTGATTGCTAGGGCTACCTCTCAGTTGAATTCAGAGTTGACCTCCTTTTTCAATGTCAAATGACCCATTCCTCAATGTTGCATCTTCCCTCTAGTGATTACCTTTCTGTATCCATATATATTTCTGGAAGGCATATCTCTGCTCCCTCAGCTATAACTTGAATTATCTCAAAATTATACTTCATCTGCAACACATTTTCTCTTTTCAAGTAAGCTGCTCAGCTGCCAATCTCAGTCCTAAGGAGAGAAAATCATCTCATCCCCCCCAAGAGAGGAAAATCTGGGCTCTTCCCTGACTGCTGGTTCTCTCTTCAATTTACTTGAACTATAGATATGTCCCAGTCTTGGTTATCCCCTTCGGGGATATGGTAAATTTTTGCTCATTCAGTGGTATTGCTCCCCTCAATCTCAATCAGGGAGGTGTTTAAACTAAGAAATAGACAATATACAATCATAAGATCACAGATTTAGAGCAGAAACAGATCTTATAAGCAACTAGGCAATGCCCTTATTTTACAGATGAGAAGGTTTAATCCCAGAGAAGTTAAGTCATATACTAAAATAAACCCACGTACTAAGTGTCAGATAGGATCTAAACCTAGGTCTTCAGGATTCCCAAGTCCATAATTTTATATTAACATCTTGCTAACACATAAAAATCTCAATATCTAGAGTCATATCAAATAACTAAACAAATCTCTTCCATTATGTATACAAGTTGTTTCCTTCAGTAATTCTAAGCTCCTTGAGGGCAGGGACAGTTTCAGTTTTGTCCCAGGACCCAGCACATGTGGGTGCTTAAATAATGCTAATCATTTTGACCAAAACAAATAAATGAAAAGGAAAAAAAGAGGCCCAGGATTCTTTGCACACAGCTTGGTTCTACCCTAGTCGATGCCAATGCAGGCTAGCAATATAAGAAAGTAATAATGTGATATAATACTTCCAGTCCTACTAGGGATGTATGACTAAAAGTACTCAAATAAATGCAGAGTGGTTTTTTGACAACAGCTCTCAATATGTATTTACTGTTGTTTTAGATTTTGAATTTAATCAGTTAAGCTCCTAGCCAGCAATCTTTTAAATTATTCTTGTTCTTGTTGTTAAGTCGTGTCCAATTCTTTGCACTTTGTCCAATTCAACCCCTTGGGGTTTTCTTGACAAAGATACTGGAGAGGATTGCCATCTCCTCCTCTTCATTTTACATGTGAGGAAACTGAGGTAAATAGGGTTAAATGACTTGCTCAGAGATACAAAGCTATTATGTGTCTGAGGTTGGATTTGAACTCAGAAAGATGAGTTTTCCTGACTTTATTCCCAGATTCTATAAACTGAATCACAAAAGTTCAAATTGCAAAGTACCTCAGCAGTACAACAAACACCCATAAAAAAGAGTCCTCCCTACAGATCATCATCCAATCTTTGCTTGAAGACCACCAGATGATCTGCAAGATATAAATATTTAAATTGAAATCACAGTTCTAGGCCAAATAAACATACATGTGCATGTTTATAGAATGTATTCATATAAACTAGTAGGTCTCTAAGATTTTTTTTCCCCAGTTCTAAAATTCTGTAATGCTCTTTCTGTGTGTAAATCGTCACATACAGTATTTCAAAAGTTTAGTGCAGTTTTAAGTTTTAAATATACACACATATATGTGTATATACATATACATATTTACATATATATATACACAAAAAGTAGCTATGATTATTACCAGCGAATTATCCTTTGTGTATTATTTACTCCATTATAATAGAAGAACTTGAGAACAAGGTCTAGCTTGCTTTCATAATTTTATCCCCAATATTTCAGCATAATATTTAGTTTTATGTTTAAAACTGTGCTAAGACTTTTAGAATTCTCTGTTTAAGTAGATGGGGAAAGACTGGGTGTTACAGGATTTCAGAAATGAAAAACTTTCCAACTCTAAGAAGTCATCTATATGTCTATCTGTGCATATACACATGCATACATGTCTTTATGCATATATATATATATATATATTTAATTTGGTTTAGATCTGTGATTTCAATGAAAATATCCAAAATACTTTTCATATTAAATATCTATGACATGCAACTTTCTGAAATACAATGAGAGCATAAAATGAGGTTATAATTATATATGTATGTGAAACTATAGACTGCATAACACCTTTGGCATGCCCTTTGGGGAGAAGAATCTGGATGTCTGATGTACTAGTAATTATGAGCTTAAGGAGTAAGAAGGACATTAATAATCTAGAGAGAGTCCTGAGGAGGACAAACAAGATAGTGCAGGGTCTTGTATTCATGTCATATGATGATCTGTTTAAGGAACTGGAGATGTTTAGCTTAGAGAAGAAAAACCTAGAGATGGAGAGAGGATGGGATATGATAGTTTTCTTCAAGGGCTATTTGAAGGGATATCATGTGAAGGATGGATTAGATTTGTTCTGCACAGGGCAGAGGGCAGAACCAGGAGGGATGGGAAGAATTTACAAAGAGGCCCAGTTAGTCTTGATTTCTGGAAGAATTTCCTAACAATTTGAGTTGTGCAACTGAGCATTCAAACTGCCTTGGAATAGGAAGTGGGTGTGGGGAGTTCTCCCCCTCATTAGAGGTTTTCAAGCAGAAGTTGAATATGGATCACCAGTCCAGTAGAGATTCCTTTCATGTATGGATTGGGCTAAATGACCTCTGAGGGAAGATCCCTTCCTGTTCTCAGATTTCATGATTCTGTGATTCTGAGTTTGCAGCAGTAGAAAAAAATGGTGCACTCTGGATCACTTTGTAATCTCAAGTCTGTAACTAGAACCTACCACCCAACAGAGCTTCTCTTTAGATCATGGGTTCTTAACTTTTCCCATGTTATGAACCCCTTTACCAGTCTTCACAAACTTATGGATTCTTCCTCAGAAGAAAGTTTTTAAATACAGAAAATAAAAAATAGAATTATTTTTTAAAACCAATTACCGTTACCCCTTCCACATCATGACTTTTCCCATTGTAGTTTCAATGTATTGTTGATAGGTATAAGACATTAAAAATTGGAATTTGGGATAGTCATGAGGAAATTATAGATGACATGAAAAGAACAGCAGCTGACAGAAAAAGTTTAGAAACTCAGAAATACATAAAATATTTGTATTTCATTGTATAATATCCACATATTTTATCTTTTAATACCATAATGAAGCAGATTTCCTCCTTGGTATGAAGGGAGGACCAAAAAATTTTACATAGATTTTCTAAATCATGAGGTCACTGTGCTCCTAACACCAGTGATGTGGAAGGAATAACTATATTGAAAATATTGCTAGCAAATTCTTTAAACAAATTAAAGGACCTCTGTTCTAAACATTATAAAATATAAATATATATGTATATATATATATATATATATATATATATATATATAAAATATTAGAAATCTAAGAGTTGGAAGGGGTCTCAGTGATCCAATCTATACCTGAGACCTGAATCTTCTCTATAACATCTCTTTGAATTTCAGAAGAGACACCAATGTGCTGGTCCCAACTTGACAGATCTTTTAGGATCCCATTAAGAGACTCAGAACTCCTGTTAAGAGAGAATACAAGGGGAGGGCAGCTAGGTGGCACAGTGGATAGAGCATCCTCCCTGGAGTCAGGAGGACCTGAGTTCAAATCCAGTCTCAGAAACTTAATAATTGCCTAGCTGTGTGACCTTGAGCAAGTCACTTTTTAACCCCATTGCCTTAAATAAAATTTAAAAAGAAAGAGAATACAGAGCTCCTCTGGAGGTTGAGAGGTATAGGTATGGCAAGAACCAATGGTCCAGTGCTAAGATCTGGAGATTGAAAAAAATGTTGTTTTCCTCATGGAAAATGGAAAATTTTTCATAATGAAAAATCACAAGTCATATGCTTCCCCATTAGGCATGTCTTCTTGACACACTTCACAGCATTCTTATTCCATATTCTAGACAAGCCAAATCACAGACTGAAGCAGAAGAAAGAGAACAGATGCATACTATGTTTGCTAATGAATTTAAAATAGTTACTTCTTTCCAAAAAAAACAGAGACTTCTAGCTGTCAAAGAAGCTATCTAGTCCCCATATCCCACCCTTCTTACCACCCCAAATAAACCACAGAAAACCAAAACAGCAGTTGGGAGGCATGTTGCAGACAGATGCAAAGGTCATGTCACCCTCACCCCAAGCATCTGGTTTCAGTAAATAAATGATGAAGATTGTTGATCATCTGTCCATCATGAAAGCCATCAGGAATTTCATGACTCTGATTTCATTAGAGAGACTGAAAACTGAACAGTCTGGAATGTAAAATATTAATTATTTACTTGAGTAATATTCCCTATGCTCCCATAAAATGAGAACTGGATTGATCACATTTTATGTGTCCCCCTAGACTGTTCTGACTTGGACTAGAACATATGGAAATATTATGTAAATAATGTTCTGTATATTCTGCTATCATACTGCCACCTACTGAAAACTTGACTTTTCATCCTGCAAAATTAATTACATAGGACAAGAAAATTTCTCCTTGATGCTAGGATTTTTCTGACTTACTATTTTCACAAAAAATTTTGGCAAGCTGTCTGTTGGATTGTGGCAGCCCTTCAAAGGAAACCAATACACACACACACACACACACACACACACACACACACACACACAAATCAGAGGGGCCTGTAGGGGCTTGTAGGGGCCTGTAGGGTGAAAAAAAGACAAAACTGACCAGATTCCAAGGTTTCAAGGACAACTCTGGCTAGAGTCAAATGATATCTGAGATCTACATGCTTAAATCTAAGGGGTTTCTGACAAAAATATGGCAAAAAATGGCACAAATTTTTCCAAAGATAAATGTAATTAAGAAAAAGCAACCCAAGGGCATTAGTAATAAAAACAACAACAGGGGCGGCTAGGTGGTGCAGTGGATAAAAGCACCGGCCCTGGAGTCAGGAGTACCTGGGTTCAAATTCGATCTCAAACACTTAATAATTACCTAGCTGTGTGGCCTTGGGCAAGCCACTTAACCCCATTTGCCTTGCAAAAAACAAAAACAAACAAACAAAAAAAACCTACAACAATGAAAACACACACCATGTGGCACATAGTCTGAAAAAAAAGAAAATCTGGATATGTGAAAACAGCTTGACTAAATCAGCAAGGGGTATTTTAGCGCTGTGCCTTCTCCCTTTAATTCACTGGTTCCTCTGAGAACCTCTAATGTAAGGAGGATGACCCAAGTAACCATGTCTTTATATCTCTGTAGGTTTTACTTTTGACTTCTAAACCATGTTCCTTGTCACCCTCCAACTTTTCAGCTTTCCTTTTTTTTTATTAGAGTATAACCTCCTTGAGGGCAGGGACTCTCTTTGTATGTTCATTCTAAAGACTAAGAATATGGTACACATCTTTTGACTTAACTCCCTCAATCATTTTGAAGTTGAGGAAATTAACGCCCAGAGAGGAATTGTAATTTGTCCAAGGTCATATAGGTAGTTGAGTGGCAGAGTTAAGATTCAAACTCAGGTGCTCTGATTAAAAATGCTGTATTCTTTCTACAGATTTCAGATTCTTAAACCATTATTTCCATTATTCATGGAAAGATGAGATTATCTGTTAATTATAGTACTTTTCCTGGTTTAATTATTTTCAACTTTTCCCTGTCTGTACATAGTTGTATGTTGTCTCCCTCTTTGAGAACAGGGGCTGTCTTTTGCCTATCTCAGTAATCTCTCTTCCTTTGAAGTAAATGCTTCCACCCAATCTACTAGCCAATCAAAATCCCAGGAGCTGTGGACTTCAAGTCCCTTCCTTCCACAAAGAGTTCACTACTCAGCTCACAATTGCTCTCTCAACTTAAGCCCTGCCTTACAATAGACATATTGACTTTTCCTTTAACATTCTAACCATTCAGTTCTTCAACCTCTAATAAGCTACTCCTCTACACCCATCTCATACACACACACAAAGATAAATTAAATCCTTGATCACAAATATACCACCCCTAAATTCAAGCATTCTGAAATTCCCTTATCCAACCAAAATCCTAATGGTTTTTCATTTCTCCCTCTGCTTTCCTCTTGCAAAATCTTATTCTTTACCTGCACTATAACCTCCCATCTCCTGACTCCTCAATTCTCTTCCAAGTTGTCTCTCTTGTACTAACCATTCTAGCCTCTTTTTAACCCCTTGGTGAATCAATTCAGTTCTACATTGTTTTTCTCACTTGACTGCCTGACCCCTTTATCACAATGACAATTATGTCCAGTCAAGCATTCCATGAACAAATTCTGTCTCTCAGCTATAGGTGTCTCTCTAGCTATCTCTCATGCCTTGGACACTCTCCTTTCTCCATTTCACATATTGAACTCCCAGGGCAGCTCAGTGGCCTAGTGGATAGAGCACTGGTTTTGGAGTCAAGAGGACAGAAATTCGAATCCAATCTCAGACACTTAACACTTACTACCTGTATGACCTTGGGCCAGTCACTTAATCCTGACTGGCTCACATCTAGGGCTATTTCCAGTCTTCTGGATTCATATTTGGCCACTGGATCCAGATGACTCTGGAGGAGAAAGTGAGACTGGTGATTTAGCACAGCACTCTCTCACTTCAATTCAATTCATGTGCTTGTCATGGTATCACCTTGATGTCATGGTCTTCTTTGAGAACAAAAGACATGTAACAACATCATTAAACATCCTTTAAATTCCAACTAAAACCCTATCTTTTACTGGAAGATTTCCTTAATCTCTCTTAATTCCAATGTATTCCCTTCTAAATATTTTTATTACCCTATATATAGCTTACTTTGTATAATTTTTTTGCATTAGACTGTAAAAACACTTTGAGGACAGGGATTGTCATTTGCCTCTTAGCACAGTGCTTGGTACATAGTAGGCACTTAATAAGCATTCAGTGATGGATTATTGATTAATTTATTTGTATCCCTAGCACTTAACTGCAGGGTTTGATAACTGTAGGTTCTTTAAAATGTTTAGAGACTAAATGACTACTGAACCTCTAGTGCATTCATTCAACAAACATTTAAATGCCTACTTCATGTGAATCACCGTGTGAGGTGCTATAATTAAAAGTCATATTTCTTTTTCATCTACTCATTTATTTTCCTAATTAGCCTTCACTGAGCACTTTTCCTTACTTGCCTCAGATCATATCTGTAAAATCATCCTTCCTCAAAGCTTTCACCAAAGATCCAGGTTCACTCTCCTGTCAGTTTTTCTTGGCAAGAACATTCTTATCTTTGTGCTAATTATTATAAACTGCATGCCCTATATATACATAATAATTTATCATTGGGCTCTATCTAAGCATATTTAGTGGGGATAGGATTAGACTAGGCATCTGGAGACCTGGGTTCTAACATTGTGCTTACTGTGTAGCCTTGAGCAAGTAATGATGATAGGCATCGAATGTCCTCATACTTTGAGAGTCCCACCCTTCTGACTTGTTCACAGTACTACTATTGCAGTTCTCTCTTCCTTCCAACTCTTTTTCAAGGTCTAAATCCTTCTATTAATTTTTTTCTAATTCACCTTTCTCATCTGCAGTCTTTTACTTCTTCACTAATCTTACAGTTCTTACATTATCATTTTATTTTAGCATTTAGAATATCACTATCTTCTCCCCTTCTCCTCTTCCTACTCCTCCTTCCCCTTCTCCTGTTTCACCAGCTTCTTTCTCTCCTTTCTTCCATCTTTTTTTTCTTTACCATAAACTCTTTCTCCTAACTTGGTTTACTTTCTCCCTCTATTCAGATACAGCTATGTGTGTGAATCAACCAACTTCTATAGTTGCCTCTTGTTCCAATTTAGTTTGGCCTATAATCATCATAAGAATTCATATATTTATATAGTACTTTGCAAAGAACTTTCCTCACAACCTGTGAGTCTGCTTTTATTTATTTTCGTTTTACTACAATGCTCTGAACTAAAGCAAGAGTCTATAAATCTTTTGTGTCATGGATCCCTTTGGCAGTTTGGTGGAGCCTATGAACCTCTTCTTAGATTATAGTTTATAAGTGCATAAAATAAAGTACATAACCTAAAAAGGAAAGTAAAAACCTATTCTGGAGAACAATTTGAAACTATGCCAAAGGGCTATGAAACTATGAATACCCTTTGATTCAGCAATACTATTAAGTATTACTAAGTAATATCACAAGAGATATCAAAGATTAAGGAAATGATCAATATATACCAAAATATTTATAGTAACTCTTTTTATGATGGCAAAGAATTAGAAATTGAAGTGATATCCATCAATTGGGGAAATGGCTGAACAAGTCTGGTAAATGATTGTGGTGGAATACTATTATTGCACACTAAAAAATGATGAAGGGGGAAATTTCAAAAAATGTGGGAAGACTTACATGAACTGATTCAAAATAAAGTAAAAAGAACATCTTGTATAGTAATAACAATATTATTATCATGATCAACTGTGAAGATTTAAGTACTCCAATCAATAGAATGATCCAAGACAATTCCAAAGGAGTCACACAAAAAAATTTTATCTATATTCAAAGAGAGAGTTGTTGAATTCTGGGTGCAGATTGAAGTAATTTTTCAAATTACTTTATATTTCTTGCTTTTATTTTAATTTTTTCTATATGGATAATATGGAAAAGTTTTACATGATTTCACATATGCAATTGACAACATATTGGTTGCCTTCTCAATGGGTTGGGGAGGGACTGGAAGGAGGAAGGGAGAGAGGGAATTGAGAACTCAAACAATTTTTAAATGAACATTAAAATAAAGTATAATTATTTTAAAAGGAAAAGACAGTTAATTATATTGAAATAGTAATCAAAATTTTTTTAAAAAATTACCAAGTTTATGAACTTCAGGTTGAGAACCCTTCAAAAAGATCCATGATGTCATTGATGTGGCTTTAAGTCAGATCATATATCTGTTTTCCTCCACCCCTCACTCCATAACATCTATTATTTGGGTCAATTTTATTCTAAACAATTGATATTCAATAAGTTATTTTCTCAGAGAGAAAATATGGCCAATTTAATTTAAGCATTCTTCTACATTCATATACTCTTTGTTTAATGGATTGAGTGCTCCTGGACATGGAATCAAGAAGACCTGAATTCAAATCCTTCCTCTAGTCTTTATTAGATATATAACTCTGGACAAGTTTCCCCTCTTCATTCTTACTAGAACTCTTTCTCCTAAATTTGGTATGTCTTTATGAATATGTAATACATGCTTTATCCCCTACTAGAATGAGAGGGAAGGACTATTTCACATGTCTTTTTTATCTCCTATGGTTCTTGGAACAAAATAGGTCATTAACAAATACTTGTTGATTGAGTGTTATGATTATAATGGATGGCTAGAGCAATAAAGGCTGTTATTATTAGAATCCTTCTATGCACTCAGGGTTCTGACTCACCTCACTAAAGAGCAATCTATGGTCTAGATGACCCATGATCTAGATGAGTTTTCTACTGTGGACAATTTGTAGCTCCAAAATTGTACAGTTAGTTCCCCACCACCACCACCAAAGATAGTTCTCAGGCATATTGTGGCATCTATTTTGGGAAAACCTGCCCCTCTCCACAACTCTAACTGTTAGAATCTGTTGAGACTAAGAAATAGGGTGACCTGCCAAAATGAGAGGAACCCTGGAGATAGTGCAACAGCTCTCAGCAGGCAGCCAGAGCTAGTGTGAGATTTATTTCTGGGTAGGTGTTTTTCTCCCTTTAAGTACAAACTGCTAAAATACCCAAAGAAGCAAGTGCAAACATGAAAAATTCCTTCTGCTGAAATTTCTCTTTGAGGTGTCCTGGGATATGGGAGCTGCTTAAATAAATAAGGACCATGAGGGGAGGCAGTTGATTTTGGAAATCTTTAGAAGCTGCTGCTGCTGCTACTGCTCAAATAGTATTTTCCCAATGTCTTTTACAGTTCTTAAGGGGATCTCAAACTATTATATCTTACTGGGATGTTGTGCTTAATTACAAGACTGTCAGTTTGCCCTCCAGTTCTCTTAATGTCCTAAGAATTCTTGATCTTTCTTTGCCCTGTTTCTTTTTCTCCTCCTGTTTTCCCCTCCAGGCAGCAGGAACTGCCAGCCAACAGACGTCAGAGCTCCCTATATAAAGCAGTTCTTAAACAACCTTTGCTTTATAAAGGTCACAGTATACTAAGCTATAGTTGGAAAAGTTTATTCAATTCCATAATTTATTGGAGAAGCATTCTGCAAGGTGTTTTTAGCATCTGTTATCTTCAAGGTGGAGGGTTAGATCCAGGGGCAAAGAGACAGGACTGGGCAAAGCAGGAGGCAAATCTGTGAATATACTTAGGAGAGGTAGTTTGATTTCCATTGTTTCCTTACTCCACCCAAAGGTTGTTTCAATGCAGAAAACAAGCAATGGGGAGTTGATTTGTTTCTTTTTTTTATTTTTTGCAAGGCAATAGGGTTAAGTGATTTGACCAAGGTCACACTGTTAGGTGATTATTAAGTGTCTGAGGTCAAACAAAACGAAAAAAGAAAAGGGGTGGCTAGGTGGCACAGTGGATAGAGAGCCGGCCTTGGAGTCAGGAATACCTGGGTTCAAATCCGACCTCAGGCACTTAATAATTACCTAGCCTTGTGGCCTTGGGCAATCCACTTAACCCCATTGCCTGGAAAAAAATCTAAAAAAAAAAAAGGTGTCTGAGGACAAATTTGAACTCAGGTCCTTCTGACTCCAGGGCTAGTGCTTTATCCATTGTGCCACCTAGCTGTCCCTATTTTCTTTTGTAATCAAAGTAGAAAAACTATTGTGTCCATAAAACTAGATTAGGTAGCTGTCTGTGGATTGTGATCAAGAATGAATGAGTAAATGAATGAATGAAAAAAGTATTTAGGTTCTTGCTATGTACCAACTTAGAGCTATATCCATTTTTGTTCCTCTAAATAAATTTAATTTACAGGGAAAGTTTTTAGGTTCAAGTTGTGCTCCTGATTGCTATCTCTTAATGGAAAAAGAGTAGCCATATATATTTATATAAAGAGAGAGCAGCTACTCTTCTCTACTTCTTTCCAGAATCTTTCTTACTCTTCAAGAAGTCTGGTGTGTGTCTTATCTCTCAAACCTGAAAACCATAAATCTAGGCTTGCTCTTCTCCCAAGCTCTCACCAATTCTCCCCTCCTCACAGGTACAAAAATTAGGTAACAGATTTCTTCCAGTAAGGAGAGTGTTATGCAAATAGGCTTTGAGCTTCGGATTACACATACACATGTATTATATATGCATGTGTGTATATGAATGTTTATATATACACACATACTATATACATGCTCATATAAGACATATACAAAGTTTTGAGGTAACTTTGGAGGGAAGATAGCATCAGTCAGGAAGAATCAGCAAAGGCTTGAACTGAATCTTGAAGGAACCCAGAGATTCCAAGAGCTAGAAGTAAGGAGGAAGTATGTTCCAGGCATAGGGACTGACCATGCCAAGGTAGGACTACTGGATGTGAGAGGAAAGAAAAGATATGAAAACTCAATAAACTTCCACAAAGCTTGGTGGAATCCAGAAGTTGAAAACAATATATGGGATGTTGAATAGCCATTTGTTGGGAATGTTGTAAAGTGATTTGTATTTCAAGAAAGGATTTCTCTAGATGTTGAATGTGAGGTTTCTTTCAATTCTGCATGTCTAGACCTGCTATTTGTCCAGTAAGAGTTATTAGCAATTTCTTATCAGAGATTGCATCATCTTTTCACATATCATAGTCACTAAAGATAAATCCTCTAAATTTGCAGAAGATGCTCACTAGAAAATTAACCAGCATGTTAAATTAACATGTGGTTCTTCAGGTATGCAGGACGAAAGTGTTAAAATTTTTCTATTTCTTTAATCACAGATGTAAACATAACCACCCAAAGCTATAAATGCTAAATGATCTTGAGATGTGTCTTTTTTTAAGGTTTTATTTATACTTTTGTTTTAATATCACATAATTATTGTATATCCCCCCCCACCATGAGTCTTCCCCTCATAGACAAAAAAAAAATACTTAAATAAAATTAATGGACCCTATAATGTCTGACCATGAATATAACAGTCCACACCTCTACTCCCCCATTAAAATGTGAGCTCCTTGAAGGCAGGTTGTGTTTTCATCTTTCTTTATATTCCCAGCACAGTGTCTGATATATTGTAAGTGTTGATAAAAGCATGTGACTGCTGAATGACTGACAATTGACAAAGGAGGAACAGCCTTGGGGAACTTTTGGGTGGAGATTCAAAACTTTTCCCCTGTGCTATACAAGTCACCACACCCCCAAAATATTTTGCTGTTATAGGGTCTTGTTAAAGTAAATATTTTGCTAAAAATTAGATCCCTCATTTGTGGGACTGGATGATCAGTTAACAATTGAAAGGAAATTCTCAGAAGTCTAAATGTCCATATACTTCAAGCTTGACTTTCCTTTATTCCTTGGATCTCTATAGTTGTTTTGTTAAGTGTTTAGGGGTCTAGATGTTCTTAAAAATATCAGTTACATATACCTTATGGTGCATTAAAATCAATATGTTGCTTTTCCCAAAAGTATTTGCATTTTAAATCCCTGACCTATCTTCTGAACTACAAGATCAACATTGCCAAATACCATCTATTTAAATATCCCACCAATATCTCAAACTTGCTATGTCTAAAAATAAAGTTTTTTATTTCCCTCTCTAAATCTACTTCTCCAATAGCATGACCGTTCATTCAGTCAACTCCCAATACCATCATCAATTCTCTCATTACCATCTCCTTGGAGTATTACTATAAGGTCCTAATAGATAGTCTTACCTCTATTCCCTCCTCTTTCAAATCCATTCTTCATGCCATTGCCATAATAACTTTGTTTTGCATGAAACACTTTTGCTGATAAATCTTTAGTGGCTCTCTATTGCTTAAAAAAAGTCCAATTTAATCTCTTTTGCTCAACATTCAAGACATTCTGAAATCTAGGATCAACTTCCTCCTTCAATCTCACTCTATGTGACTCTCCACATCCATTCCAACCTCCAATTGAATTGTATAATTCTCCCTTCCCCCCCATAACTGTAAGTCTTTGCTTGTGGAGAGTCTTATGTCTATAATGTCCTTCTTTGAACATGTTGTCTTCTGAATTCCAAATGATCCTTTAAAACCCAACACTAGCATTATACTGTATAGAATGTATGATCTTTGAGGGCAGCCCTAGGAAAGTCTTCTCTGATCCTTTCTGTTACAAATAACCTTGTCTCCCTAAGACCTTATAAGTTACTTTGTTTCCTTTCTCTTTAATATACAAATAATATGCTACTATAGTTAATATTAAATTAACTCGACATTTAAGGTGATAGTATAACCTATAAGCTGTGTTGGTTTTTTGTCCTATCACTAGATCATAAACTTCATGAGGGCAGGGACCTTGTCTTATTTAAGCTTTATTTCTCCCTTGGTCCCAACATACTTTTTTGCATATAGAAGGTATTTCCTGAATGTTGAGTTTAATTAAACTGAATTATTGAATTTAAGCCTCTCTAATTGTTTTTCCTTGCAGTTAAAATTTTTGAAGGGAAGAGGGAAAAGAAGAATTGGATAATATTATACTATATGGCAAGAGAAAAGAATTATATAGAGATTGGTTGAATTTAATTCTTTGGCTCCTGATCCATCATTACTCTTTGTATAGAAAATAATTGTTTCACGAGCTGGGACCAAAGAAAACATTTCTTCCAAGAATTAGAGACAATTAGTAGTAACCAGATACTATCACCTAAAGCTGTGGTAAGAACCATGACTTTATACAAAATGCTTTTTTGTAATAATATTTGTTGAGATTTTATCAGCAATTATATATATATGTATGTATATATACATACATATATATATACATATATGTGTATATATATATATATATGAAGCACTTGAAGAATAATCTAGAAAACGTCTTAATAATGATTCCTGGGACCTCAGGGCTCTTTTACCATGTGGAGAGAGCTCCCCTTGCCAGAAGCTTTGGATTGCCCCAAATAGCAAAATGACTAGCTAAATGAACTCATTGTCAATGTGAAATAGCTTAGTCATAATTCATTTCAACATAGCAAGTGGGCAAAGATAAATAATCTTTACAGATGCCATTTCTTGTCTTTCTCTTACTAGGGAAGACAAAACTCAGCTCAAGTATCACCTTTTTACATGGGGCTTTCTCTAGTTATCCTCCCTATTATGCCTCCCTTGAAGGGACATAATCAATTATCTTGAATTGATTCTGATTGCATTTTGTCCCTTAATAGAATGTAAGTTCCGTGAGCATAGCTGCTATTTCTTTTTTGTCTGGCACATAATAACTACTTTCTAATTCATTGATTGAACATAGCTAAGTGTGAAACCTGGGCCCCTTTAGGAAACCTTAATTCCCTTTATGACAGTTGTATTTTGATCATTGGCACTGAGAATTTCATTTGGGAATTAGTCATGTCAGAACCTCTCAATGAATACAACAGAATACATATATTCCCCTTCCCCCCACATATAACTTTTTACCAATATTAGCAAATGTAACACATTTCCTTTAATAAAGGGAAAGTACATTTATTAAGAATTTGCATCAGAGTAAGAGAAGGCAATATGTAGAAGAGGAAAGAGGACTTAGGGTCCTAAATACCTGGATTTTTGCATTATTTTTGTTGTTGACCAGTGTAGGACTTTGGGTAAGTTATTTAATCTTTCTGATTTTCAGCATCCTTATGTGAAAAATGAGAGTAATAATGATCCTTCTACAACTTATTTCATATGGTTTGGGAGGATTAAATTTAAATTACTTATTATATTTATTTTTGTTTTTATTTGTTTGTTTATTATTAATTTATTATATATTAGTTCCCTATAGCTAATAAAAGTTTTCTGTAATCAGTATCTGGCACATAGGAGACACATAATAAATTTTTTATGATTGATTAACCACTTCAAGAAAGGATAAATTGGTAATGATTAAATGTGGGAACCTATTTATTAGATGAAACTTAATGTTCAGAGTTCATAATATATACATCTCAAATCCTTTCTGCATAACTATATTAGGTTATTGAAAATATAAAGTCAATTTTCCTCCTTGACCAATTTTAACTTCACATTTGTAGAGTACAATATCTGGTCTCTAGAGGCCTAGTCTTGTCTCAGCAGCTTCCCCTGTATGTCATTAGAAGCCAGTTTAATCAGCTCATTTTGTTTTTCAGACAGATCAAGTTAAAGGCTTTCCCCTCCCCCCTGACAAGTGCTAACAAGACTTAGGGCCCCAGGAGTAGAGACTGCTGGTTTTGACTTAAACCAAACCACACCTCTCAATATTTACAGAATGAGGTGTCCTTCCCAATGGAAGGATTTAGAGGCATCATTATCACAGGCAATAACCTGCTTGTAAAGCTGTAGGACATATCTTGACTTTGGGGATTCTATTATCTTCTGTGTAATAAAGTTGTGGAACTGGAAGCCTTTAAAAAAACAATATCTTTTCCACAAGTCTTTTTTTTTTAGGTTTTTGCAAGGCAAATGGGGTTAAGTGGCTTGCCCAAGGCCACACAGCTAGGTAATTATTAAGTGTCTGAGACCGAATTTGAACCCAGGTACTCCTGACTCCAGGGTCGGTGCTTTAGCCACTGCACCACCTAGTTGCCCCCCCCCCAAAAAGTCTTAAATGATATGCTTTCTATTTTTCCATTGTTTTATTTTCTTTGATATAAAATAAGTTTGTTATTCACTAGTATCTGACTCTTCCTGTGAGGTTTTATAGGTAAAGACACTTAAGTGGTTTGCCAATTCCTTCCGTAGTGGATTAAGACACATAGAATTTAATGATTCACCCAGGGTCACATGACTAGTATCTGAGGTAACAATTGAACTCAGGCCTTCCTGAATCCAGGTCTAGAATCTATTCACTGAGTCACCTAGCTTCCTACCTATAATAATCACTAAGGAGTTTACTCCAAAGTTTTCTATTCCATATATTGGAATGAGACCTGAAAGGACAAAGGGTTAATTAATTCACTATGAATTTTACAATAGAATTCTTGAGGCATTCTAAGACAAGTGGAGAAAATGGTTCTCGGTTTGTGTGTGTGTGTGTGTGTGTGTGTCTGTGTGTGTGTGTGTGTGTGTCTGTGTGTGTGTGTGTGTTTTAAACTTTCAAACATAGGGGCAGCTAGGTGGTGCAATGGATGGAGCACTGGCCCTGGAGTCATGAGGACCTAGATTCAGATCCAGCCTCAGACACTTAATAATTACCTAGTTGTGTGATCTTGGGCAAATCACTTAACCCCATTGCCTTGCAAAAACTAAAACAAAACAAAACAAAAACCCTTTCATCATAGTCTAAGGAACCTAGGGATAGTGTGAGATCTGGAACCAGGAAGAACTGAATTCAAATCCAGCCTCAAATATTTACTAGCTGTGCCTTATAGCAAAAATAAGGTCAAACTTGGGTACAGGATTTAGACATAAAGAGTGATACCATAGATAAAGTAATAAGCCAGAAAATACTCTACCTATCTGATCTATGGGAAAGGGATAAATTTATGACCAAACAAGAATTAGAGCACATTATAAAATGTAAAATGAATGATTTTTGACTATATTAAATTAAAAAGTTTTTGCACTAATAAAATCAATGCTATCAAACAATGCTGGGAAACAATCTTCACAACTAGGAGTTCTGATAAAGGTCTCATTCCTAAAATATAGAGAGAATTATATCAAATTTATAAGGTCACAAGTCATTCCCCAATTTATAAGTGGTCAAAGGATGTGAACAGACAGTTTTGAAATGAAGAAATTAAAGTTATATATTATCATATGAAAAAATGGTTCATATCATTATTGATTAGAAAATGCAAATTAAAACAACAATGAGGTATCATCTCACACCTATTAGATTAGACCAGATGAGAAAAAGGGAAGATGATCAGTGTTGGAGAGGTTGTGGGAAGGTTGGGACATTAATGCATTGATGGTGGAGTTGTGAACAGATCCAACCTTTCTGGAGAGCAATATGGAACTCTGCCCAAAGAGCAATAAAAGTGTTCATACCCTTTCACCCAGCAATTCCAATTCTAGGACTATATTCAGAAGAAACTGTTAAAAAAAATGGGAAAAGTCCTACATGTGTCAAAATATTCATAGCAGCTCTTTTTGCAGTGGCAAAGAATTGGAAATTGAGGGGATGCTCACCAATTGGGGAATGGATAAATACTATGGAATATTATTGTTCTAAAAGAAACCATGAATGGTTGGACTCTGGAGAAGCATGGAATGACTTGCAGGATCTGATGCTGAGCGGAGGGAGTAGAGTCAAGAGAACAATGTACATATCAACAACATTATGAGATGATGGAAGCAACTTCTCTCAGCAGTCCAGAGAGATAGGACAACTGTATTAGTTATTGTCTATATTATCCCCAACCAGAGGAAGAAAAACAAAACACAGAAACCCCCCCCCCACCGAATATGATGTACACTTTATAAAAAGTATCTTTTATGAATCTCTTTGCCATAACCCTAATTCCTCATGCCAAAAATTACTCATTTGTAAATATGTTTCACAAAATGTATATGTAAAATTCTAACCTGAGTGTTTCCTACTGAGGGGAGGAGGGTGGGAAGGAAAGGCAGAGGGAAATTTTGTAACTTGGAAATAGGCATGTATAAATGGATGAAAATAAAGAAAAAAATATTAAAAAAATAAATTGGACAGCTAGGAATTGAACCCCCCCCTCCCAAAATATTTACTAGTTGTGTGCCTAGGATTAGTCATAACCTCTGTTTGCTTCTGCTTCCTCATCTTTAAAATGGAGACAATAATATTCCCTAAGTTGTTGTGAGGATAAAATGAGGTAATATTTGTAAAGTGTTCTGTAAACTTTAAAGTACCATATAAATTCTAATCACTATTACAGAATGAACTAAGTAGTCAACTTGCTATTAGGCATATTGTCTAAATAATAACAAGGAGTCAAATTAATATTAAGGAACTGGACATACAAAGACAAAAACTAGTCCCTGCTCTCAAGGAGTTCCCACTCTAATGGCGGAGACATGAAAACAATTATGTATAAATAAAATATATTTAGAAAAAATTGGGTATAGTCTCAGAGGGGAGGCACCAAGATTAAAGAGGAATGAAAAAGGCTTCATTACAAAGGTAGGACTTAAGTTGAAACTTGAAGGAAATTAGGGAAATTAGGAGATAGAGAAGAGAAACAAGACAGTTTCAAGATAGGGGATAACAAGTAAAAACTCTCAGAGCTGAGAAATGAAGTATTCCCTATGAGGAACAGTGAGGTGGTCAATATCACTGGATCTTAGAGTGTGGAGGGGAGTAAGATGTAAGAGTGCTATAAGATAAGGAACAGAGGAGAAAAGGGAATTCTCTGTGAATGGTTTCCATTTTCTTTGAAATATGAGGAAAGATCCTCAGCTGAGTGAAGAGAAAGGAAGTTATGGGAGGTTTGAGGAGGGATAAAAATTGACTTGTTTATGCTCACAGCCTACTCACCTTTGTCTTTATGGTTTTTGTTCAAGAGAACTATAATAAATAGACTTTACTTTTTAATGAGTTAGTTATAGCTCAGATTTATTTTTCACTGATGTTCTGCCTTCAAAATTTTCTCCCCCTCTCCGTCTCTCTTTCTCTCTATCTCTGTCTGTGTCTCTCTCTCTATGCATACACAGACACACACACACACACATATATATATATATATATATATATACACACACACAATACATATACATATATATGCACATATGTATATACATACACTCACTCACTGCTATTGAGAGCTCATCCATTCTCCTGGTTTCACTCATCCTTTATGTGTCTGAATCTCATTGCCCACTCCATCATAGACACACTTCTCTCTTCTGCCTTTCTTTGCAGGCTCTACGTTCTGATCCAACTTTATTCTACACTACTCCCTGATATGTCCCTTTTCCTGTCAATCTTCTTGGTCTCACTATTCAAATATATACTGATACATTTTCCTTGATTCCTTTGCACTTGCTGTTCCTCATCTAGAATACCCTCCTTCTCCACTCCTCTCTAAATTCTATTTCCCTTCAAGACGTAGATCATCCCAGCTGTCCTGAAAAACATGAACTCATCTTTTCCCTGAACTCTGATCTCCTTTATGTTGAGGAAAATGGGTTGAGTAGCTTTTATTCTTTCACTGATTATTTTTTCTCTCCAACCAGACTGTCACCTCCTTGGTGACAATAACTACTCTTGATCCTTATTTTCTGTTCCCCACAATTCCTAGTAGAGTGCTGGGCATAAATACTTATTGACTGATGCATGTGACTCCTTATCTTTCATAATTTTCCCTAAGAAATACATTTCACTTTAACAAACCTCAAATATCACTGAATTATAGAACCAGAGAGATGGAAGGAATTTGAGGTTGTCCATTCCAACTGTACCATCCATAATGTAGTCAACAAGTTGCCTTCCAGACTTTTTCTAAGGACCTCCATTAAGAGGAACCTGACCATATCCTGAGGTAGCTCATTCCTCTTTTGGATAACCCAAATCATTACAAAATTATTGCCTTATATCGACCTGAAATCTACCCTTTTTTACAATTTCCATTCAAGGCTAATCCCTCATCCATTTGACATCCCTTCAGATATTCCCATTAAAGATAGTTCTTTCAACTGAGAGTCCTCACTGAGAATCACACTCTTCAATTTCTGTATCATCGATTCTTATCATGATGAATATGAGCTTGAACAGACTTTGAGAGATAGAAGGGTGTGGCATGCTATGGTCCATGAAGTCACAAAGTGTTGAGCATGACTGAATGACCGAACATCAAAAGCAACTACTTATTTTTCTCTTTCATCCAAACCAATTCAGTCCAACAAGGATTTATTTATGTCCAAGGCGTCATTCCAAATGATAGAGACAAAGCTGGGACAGAGTAGCTGAGCTAATACAGTCAAGAATCTTAAGATCATTAAGAAGGTCCAAGTGCATCCACCAGAGGGGTGGCTGCCTTTTAAATTGACAAATGGACTCAGGGTCCATTTTGGCTGTCAAAAATTTCAAGGACCTTTCACATCACAGTTTGTTGATATGAACTGAAGTGGCTCAAAGGAAATGTGAGATACATTAGAATAACCACCCCAGGTATTCACATGGACTATTTGTGCTTGACCTGTGGTGCAATATTCTGAGTTCATATTGATCTGAGCAACCCCGGTCAGACTCAATGTAACTTGTCTCTAGCATAGTGATATCACTTTGGTCTACTTCAATAAAGGTCAAAAACCAGCCACCACTGTCAGATAGGGATCTACTAAGCTAGAAGAACAAAATTTAGTGACAATACAATACTGAACTATGGAGTCTTAGAGAATGGGCCTCTCAAAACAAAGGAGATAGCTTCACTTACCTGTGTTCATTTATTCATTCATTTAATTAGTTTCTTTGGGAGATATAAATAAAATATAACAGGTATTAACATGTAGAGGTTTATAGTTGAGGAAACTAAGGCAGTGAGAGATTAGGTAACTTGCTTAGAGTTGATAACTTGCTTAGGTTGAGGCAAAATTAGAACTCAGATCTATCCATTATACCAACAACATGTGCTTGATAAAGCACATGGAGAGCCTTGGAGTTCAGAAGACTTGGGTTCAAACCCTACCTTGGACACAAAATGGGCAAAAAATTCCTCAGTGGTCCAACAACTCTCTTAAGAATATTGTTATTTTTCCTTCACTTCAAAGAGGACCAATGACATCATGGGATGATGTCTTGACTCACTAATGAATTGGATTTAAGTAAGGCAAAGCTGCACAAAGTTGTTAGCCCCACTCTCCCTTCCAGAGACATCTAAGTCCAGTGGCAAGACAAAAGTCAAGACAATGGCCCAAGATTCAATGAATGACTTTGGTGTCTACAATGTCTAACCAAGCTCTAAGCACTCCACAGCACCCACTTTGATCACCTTCATGGTTGTTGGGAAAAATTGTCCTCATCCATCTGTCTGCCAGAGGAGGTTTTCACATCCTTGGGGTAGACACTCCAAACTCACTAACAAGTTGTATATCAATAACCCTCAACCTGATTTAGCCCATCTGCTGAAATAGTTTTGTTGGAATGTGGTCACTCGGCAGCTTCTTGAAGCTGCAGGTGAGAGTTGGGTGAATCAGATGGACACCAAAGATAAATGAGCAGATCTGGAAAAGGTTCAGCAAGCCTTTACACCAGAGGGGTAAGTCTTCTCTGAATATCTCATAAGACCAAAAATATCTTTTAAGACCAAAAGTTGTAGATGTATCACCTATCTATATGAATAGAAGTGACTTTCTACATTTAAAATTTCCATGTCCTAGATTTGAAATTCTCTTCCTAAGGACAGCTAGGTAGTGTAGTGATAGAGCACTATTCCTAGAATCAGGAGGACCTGAGTTCAAATCCAGCCTCAGACACTTAATACTTACTTAGCTGTGTCACCATGGGCAAGTCACTTAATCCTATTGCCTTGGAAAAAAACAAAAAATTAAAAAAAAAGAAATTCTCTTGACCACCTCTACAAATTATTTGACAATCTCCATTGAAGTGGTCTTCAGGTTTCTCACTGTGGTTTGAACGTATCCCTGAGCTCTTGAAAGATATTTGCAGGTGTTAGCAAAACATAAGAGTTTTAACTGTACCATGGGTCTGGTGATGATCTGTATGTCCATTATCTTAGCTGAGAATGATTTGAGAGGATTATTTATTTCTACAAAACTGGCCACAAAGTATTAAATTTTAGGGATCATAGAAATTTTCATAGATCATCTAAAGTTCCCCAAAGCAGGGGACTGGTAGGTAAGAAACTTTGGTTTAGATCCATTTCTACTATACTAGCTTTGTGACCTTGTACAAGTCACTTGACCTCTCTATGTCTTAGCATTTTTAATCTGCAAAACTAGGGGCTGGATGGGGGATAGGGAGAAAGATAAACCAGATCTCTGAACCCATTCACCTGTGCCGATCTCTGATTCTAAATGAGATTCTTTATGCCTCATCACTTATTCTGGATACCAAGTTGTTGTATATGTACTAGACTTATTAATTTATCCACATTCCACCTGTCTTTTCTCTCTGTCCAAGATCATTTTCCATTCAATGAAATTTGCTTTTACTCAAACCAGTCATCAGAAGTAAATTTTCTAGAAAGAAAATACCAACCGTCTTTTGACCAGCCTTTCCTGGCTAATAAAACACAGTCTCCTTTATACTGCAAGGCTGGTCAGGTCAAAATGGTGGAACAGAAAGAAAGGTCATGAATACAGGGGGTGAGGCTAGAGCATAAGAAATTCAATGACCACTAGAAACAAGGAGCCATTTAAGAAAAACTCTTGTCTTTAGTATTCTGTGACTGTTCCAGTGAATATGCAGAGTTAGAATGATTTTATAAATAAAAATTTTTGTATCATTGAACAGCAAAGTATTGGGGGTGGGGAGGAGGGTTTAGTGTGACCTTGTTAATATTCATGCAGTTTAAGGAAAAATACAGTTCTGTTAGTCACTCAAAGTTTAGCCTAATCATCTAGAATTTTTGACCTAAAAGTCCAAATTCTGTGATTTCCTATGATGTGTCATATTTCAGTCAATACCCTGGAAAATCCCTAAAGGCCCCATAAATACTAAGGTAGAATCAACTAGAATCCTTTTAGTGGACTTTTGTCTAAACACTTTAGCTTGGTCAACACTACTCCCTATAAACTATATCTAATCTTATTTCAAATTATTCTCATTCATGGACTCCATACTTCTTCCAAATTTTCCTACTTAGTATTTCCCAAGAATCCTCTCTACATTTCTACCATCTCTCATACTCTCCCCTCTCCCTCATATGTCTTCCAGCATCATAAAATTTCAGAATTAGAAAGACCCTCAAATGCCATCTAATCTAATCCATTCCTGGACAAAATCCTTCTTTCCAGCATATTAGACATCCATCTTTGTTTCAATATTTCCAGGACAGAGAATCCATTTTTTACCAGGGCAGTACATTCCACTTCTGGTTGACTCTATAGGAAGTTTCTCCTTATCTCAAGTCTAAATTTGCCTATTTCAAATTTTCACTCATTGCTCATAATTTTGCCCTCTGGAATCAAGAAGAATAGATCTAATTTTTCTTCCATAATAGTCCTTCAAATATTTGAAGAGTGCTATCAATCAAGTCCTTTTCTCTTCAGACCTCCTATCCATGGGCAACATCTTTACTTCTTTCAGCTGGTCCTTATAAGAAATGATCTTAGGCCATTTTTTTAACCTGATTGGCTTCTTCTAGTACCCTCCAGATTATCAATGTCTTTTGTAAAATGATGGCATCCCAGAACTGAACACTCTACAGATGTAATTCAGTCAGGACAGTGTATAGCAAGACTTTTCGGTCTAATCTCAGATACTATTTTTTTGATACAGCCTAAGATTGAATTAGATTTATTGGGTGCCACATCATGATATCAATTCACATTAAGTTTTATAAATTGCCATATAACAAATCTTCCTTCAACTTGTACATGTGCAGTTGATTTTTTTGAACTCAAATCAAAGGCTTTACATTTATCCCTTAGATTTAACTCAGCATATTGAAATCTTAGAATACTATCTACTCTGGGGGCAGCTAGGTGGCTTAGTGAACAGAAGAACTTGGACCCTGGAGTAAGGAGGACCTGAGTTCAAATTTAATCTCAGACACTTGATACTTTCTAACTCAAAGACCTTGAGCAAGTCACTTAATCTAATTACTCCACAAAAACCCAAAAAAGGGGGGAAAAAAGGATTCTATTCACCCTACAAGGTCTGACTTAAATGTCACTTCCTCCATATAGCTTTCCCTAACTGCCTGACTGAGAAAGGGAATCTTTCCCTCTTTTGAAAGTGCTTTGGGGCAGGTAGGTGGCGCAGTGGATAAAGCACCGGCCCTGGAGTCAGGAGTACCTGGGTTCAAATCTGGTCTCAAACACTTAATAATTACCTAGCTGTGTGGCCTTGGGCAAGCCACTTAACCCCATTTGCCTTGCAAAAAACATTTAAAAAGTGCTTTATATCTTTTCTGTACATGTTTACTTCTATTGGAAGGGACTTTATGATGTTTCATATATTTTCTGTTCCTGCAGAGACCACAAATCCTCATATGGCTGTCATATTTGTAGCAAGTTCCTGTATTTGGTTTGGTAGAAAGATACTAAATGGTAGCATCTCTTGTGTGTGTGTCTGGGGGGTGGGGGATGGAGGGGGTGTACTCTAACTTCTTACTGGAGAAATAGCTAAGTGCCACAGTGCATAGTATGCTTGGATTTGGAAAACTCAGATTCAGATCCTGCTTTAGACATTTACTAGCTGTTTAACCCTGGACAAGTCAAATTAACCTCTCTTAGCCTCAATTTCCCCTTCTAGGAAGTGGAGATAATAGTAGCACCTAACTCAGAGGATTTGGGGGAGGATCAAATATATTAATATATGCGAAACATTTTGTTAACTTTAAAGCACTATATAAATGCTATCTATTGTTATTGTTATTTGTTGTGTAACAGTCACAGGAGCAAAGATATTTTTTACCTGGCATCATAATGCATGGTAATGTCTGAAAACATTTTGTTGAAATAACAATGTAAAGCAAAGTCCAAACAAGGATTCATAAAAGGCATTTAGCTAGAAAACATAGCCTTGTCTTCATCTTCCTATTCTTTTCTGCCTGGAGTCTCTCCTTTTACTTCCCTATCTCTTTTATTTTCCATCCTGTTTTTCATGTCTTCATTAACTTACCACATCCATGAAATGGCTTTAAAATGTGACCTTTTCCCCTTAGGTTTTTTTTTTTTTACCATGTAGGAAAAAGAGCACCAGATTTGGGCTCAAAGGACAGGAGTTCAAATCCTGACTCTTCTATCTGTATTTCCTATCTATGACATCATAAGTAAATCACTCATCTCTTTTGGACTCGGTTTCTTGTCTGCCTAATAGAAGATTAGATTAGTAGATTCCTTAAAATTCCCTCCTTGTTTCTTTCCCCTCATTCCCTTTCATACACTATTACAAGCTAAACTGGTCTACTCACTGTTCCTTGAATCTGACTTTTCATATTCCATTGTTCTGCTGAACCCTCCTGCCTTGAATGCCCCTCTACCATGGAGAGTCTTAAACTTTCATCAAGTCTTAGCTGAGGTGTCTCCTATCAAAAAACTTTTCCTCACCATGGGCACTCCCATCCCTCCAGTTATTTATACTCTCCCTATTCATATTATCTTGTATGTGGTTACCTACATGTAGTATGTAAGCTCTCTGAGGCAGGAACTATTTTTTATAATGTATTCCCAGCACCTATAATTGTACAGAGTAGGTACTTGGCATGTTTACTGAGTTGATTTGAAAATTGAATCTGAAAGACCAGTGGGGGAGAGTTTTTCAGCAATGAGATCTAGTGCTATATATTAAAGTCAGGAAGATGGTTTCAAACTCTATCTCCAATACTTACCATCTGTGTGATTCTGGACAGCCTCAGTTTCCTCATCTATAAGATTTGAAGAATAATAATTAGATGAACTCCTCACCCATGCCCAAATCAGAACCTCATAAACCTCATAATTCATTCATCCTCAAAATTTCCCCATTTCTGCCAAGGGCAGCAGTCTTCCAGTTTCTCAGGTTCTCAATCTAGGAATCACCCTTGACTTCACATTCAACCCCCATTATCCAATTCATTGTCAAGTTTTAACAAGTCCATTTCCTCAATATCTTTCACATATGGGTATGGAATTCAAATATTTGCCACTAAGTATGCCTATCAAAGACCCATATTCAACTCTAGCATTGGTCTTTCTGTCTTTCCTTCTTTTCTGAGAGGGGTGGTGGTGTGAGAAGAGGGAAGAGAAGAGGCAATCTGAGTCTCTGTACTTAAATCATTCATTTAGGTCTTCAATACCCATCACTTGGACCTCCTATTTAGTCTCCCTTTCTCAAGTCCCCTTCTTTTCTAAGCTAGCCTCTACACAGTCGTCAATTTCATACTTTTTAAAAATAATATTTACTTTTGTCTTATTACATAGAAAGACAAATTTTAACATTCATTTTTTTTTAAATGGTTGAATTTAGAGCAGCTAGGTGGCACACTGGCTCTGGAGTCAGAGGACCTGAATTCAAATCTTACCTCAGACACTTAATAATTACCTAGCTGTGTGCCCTTGGGCTAGTCATTTATCCCCATTGTCTTGTAAAAAAAATCCCAAAATGCTGAATTTCAAATATTTTCCTCTCTCCTCCCTTCTTAAGACAATAAACAATTTGACATAGGTTTGATTATATATATATGTAAATTATATACTATGCATATATTACATATATGCAATCATGCAAAGCTTATTTCCATATTAGTCTTATAAAGAAAGGGGGGGAAAACCATGAAAAAAATAAAGAAAATGGAAACAGTATGCTTTGGTCTGCATACAGACTCTATCTGTTCTTTCTCTGGAGATAGCATCTTTCATCATGAGTCCTTTAATTTGTCCTGGACCATTCATTGCATTGATGAGAAGAGCTAAGTTATTTATGGTTGACCACTGTACAATGTTTCTATTACTGTGTACAATATTCTCTTAGTTCTTCTCACTTCACTTTGCATCAGTTTCTGTAAAATCCAGATTTTTTTGGAAATCTGCCTACTCACCATTTCTTATAGCACAATAGTATTCCATTAAATTTATATAGCACAACTTATTCAGCTGTTTCCCAATTGATGGGCATCCTCTCAATTTCTAATTCATAACCACCACTAAAAGAGCTTCTATAAATATTTTATACAATTCTCTCCTCCTCGATACTCCAGCTAGACTTGTCTACTTCGTACTTCTCATACATGGTAATTCTCTTTCTTGCCTCCATACCTCCATACATAGAGAGTCTGCTCTCTTTTCCTGGAATTTTCTCACTTAGCTTCTTGGAACCCTTAGCTCCCTAATGGGTTCAGTTTAAATGCCAACTTCTTCAAGTGACCATTTCTGATTCCCACAGTTGTTAATCCCTCCTACTCCCTTCTCAGTCTCTTTCCTGGATCATCATCCTTTTTTCATCTAATAAGCATGAATGTCCCAGGAAAGAATACATAAGTCTCCCAACTGATGGATGAAAAACCTGGAGTCTACCTGTTGAGATAAGATCTGCAGTAATAGCCTAAAGTTCTTTCCCTAGAGAATTAGTTTTGAATATTAACCACCTGCTAATTCCCTAGGAGTCCACCATTAGCATGAATCAGGACCAGTGCCCAGGACCAGGGCCCTCACTCCCTTTTCCCAATGCCTGATTAGTCCTACTAGAAACCAGATAAGAATCTATAAAGACCTAACAGATTTTATTGATTTGGGAATAGAGTGCCTCCTTCTCTCTGAGCATCAAAAGATATTCATTTCCATTCAGGTACCCATAAAACTTGATCTGTTTTCATCATTTTCCTTGACTGACCTTCATTTTGCATCTCCCCTCAATAAAGCTGGCTCACTCTATTTTTTTTTAGGTTTTTGCAGGGCAAATGGGGTTAAGTGGCTTGCCCAAGGCCACACAGCTAGGTAATTATTAAGTGTCTGAGACCAGATTTGAACCCAGGCACTCCTGACTCCAAGGCCGGTGCTTTATCCACTACACCACCTAGCTGCCCCTCACTCTATTTTCTTGTTGTGAGTTCCATATTTCCTTGCATGAAACTTTGGTATTCCAAACCTGCCCAAGACTATATGAAGACTTTTTAATCTCTGTGTCTACCTCAAGACCCAACACAATGTCTTCTCAAATGGGGTCTTTAATAAAGATTTGTTGGTTTGAATTGCACATAGTGGGTAGGGAGAAGGTAGACAAAACATCTGTGATTTCACCACAGATTTCACCACATACCAATGCATATAGTACATGATCTCTAACATAATCTATTTTTAATATAATAAAATTTTACTTAAAAATATAAAAATTCATTCTTAGCATATTATGCCTTAGAAAACTGCTTAGAACTTGGAGAGGTTATTTGGCTTGTTGGGTGTCCCACAAACAATATAAAGAACTTCAATCCAGGGCTTACTGATGGAAACCACTATTCTATCCCCATGCTGAGGCAGATCTCTAAGCCAGGTGACTGAAAACATCAGTAAGAACAGTCCATCCCTGGGATCTCACAGGACAATGCATTCTAATTGAGTATGGAATCCAAACATTTATCACTAAGTATGACCATCAAAGATCTGTATTCAACTTTAGTATTGGACTTTTTGTCTTTCCTTCTTTTTTGAGAGGGATGGTGGTGTGAGGAAAGGGAAGAGAAGAGGTAATCCGAGTCAAATGACCTTTCTAGGATCACTTAGCTAAGAAGTGTCTGAGACAAGATTTGAACTCAGGTCCACCTGAATCCAGGGTTGGTGTTCTATCTAGTGTGTCAACTTGCTGTCCCTTGTTCTTTGTTATTAAGAACCAAAAAATTCTGCAGAGTTAAATCAGCTACAAGGAAGAAGTCCCCTACTATCAGAGGTCCTTTGATAAGGAATAAGAGGTCATGAGACAGTCATCCCAAATGAAAGTCTGCCTTCAAGGAGTAGATGTCATTCATGAGAACATTCTTTAGTACATTATTGACTGGAGGTGGGGAGTGGGAAGTCATTCACACATAGCCCAAATGATTGAGATGCTCTCAGAGGAAGAAGTGATTCCTTATCCCATCATACTCTGTATTCTGGCCACTCTAGACTATTCTCACTCTCAGGATTCAATTCACTATCTCCTTTCTCTATCTTTGCTTCATTTCTTGTGTGTCCACTCGTCTCTACCTCCTGATATCCTGTTGATCCTCCAAGGCCCAGAGCAGGTGCCTCCTCTATATCAGGTGTTCTCTGATTGCCTCTCCCCTAGCCTGAGGTGACCTCTTTCCTTGCATCACTCATAGTCTTTGTTAGGAGAGGCAACCTGGCATCATTGATAGAATGTTGGACTTATAATCAGGAAGACTAGTTCAAATCTACCCCCAGATGCTTTCTAGATATGTGACCCTAGGCAAGTCATTCAATTTCTCTTTCAATCTGCTTCCTAATCTGCCAAGTGGGAATGATAAAGTAACAGGAGGTGATCAAAAAAAAAAAAAAAAACAACCCTGTTTTGCTAGACTGGGTCCCATGAAGCTAATCATACATGAATTCTGGCTCCTGTCTAAAGGATATGCACTTTATTGGGATATTGCCAAAAAAAAAAGATGATTAGAAACATAGGGTCAGGAGGATGGACTCAGGAGGAGCTTCCCCCTTTGTTTTCTATCAGAGTTGTAGAAACAAATCTGTCCCCCCCCCCTCCTTTTGTTTGGACACGTTCCTTTGTCCTATTTTCATATAGTCTTCTCTTCTTTGGATTTCCAGCAAAGTGTAGGGAGGAGATTTCTCTCTCCTTCTCTTTTCCCCTCCCATTGGCAATGTCAGCTTGTACCATAAACATATAGTGACAGGAATATATGCATGCCTGGATAAGCCTTGAGTCCCTGGCAGACTTTTTGTTTCCTTTGATAAGCACCAGTTAACGCCTAGCAAGCCTGAGAAATGGATCCTTCTAGCTTTCCCACTTATCACTTGGGCTGAGAATTCCCACATTTGGAATTTGAGGATCAGCTGATCAGGGAGAGGAAATTTCTATAAGAGCTTACTTCTCAGAGGAGAAGCTGAATACCATCAGGATATTTTTTGTGTCCTTCATTCTTGAAGAATGACATGACATCAGGGAGGTGATGCCATGACCTGCACATGAATTGGATTTGTGAAAGGGATGGGGAGTGAAGGGGCTGTGCTAAGTCACCAGCCTCACTTTCTCCTCCAGAGTCACCTGGGTCCAATGGCCACATATGAATCAGGATGACTGGAGATGGCCCTGGATGAGAGGCAATCAGGGTGAGGTGACTTGTCCAGGGTCACACAGCTAGTTAGGGACAAGTGTCTTTTTTTTTTAGGTTTTTGCAAGGCAGATGGGGTTAAGTGACTTGCCCAAGGCCACACAGCTAGATAATTATTAAGTGTCTGAGACCTGATTTGAACCCAGGTACTCCTGACTCCAGGGCCGGTGCTTTGTCCACTGCGCCACCTAGCTGCCCCAAATGAAATCAGTTATTTTATTATACTCACTTTTTTTTAAGGTGTTTCAAGTGTCTTGAGGTCTGATTTGAACTCCTGTCCTCCAGATTCCAAGACCAGTGCTTTATTCACTGTGCCAACTAGCCTGTCACTGAAGGCCTCAATAATGATATACCCTGGACTTATCTCAGCAGTACAATAATCAAAGATAATTCTAAAGGTCTTGTGATAGAAAAGATCATCCACATCCAGAGAAGGAACTATGGAATCTAAATGAAGACCAAAGCTTACTATTTTTCAATTTTAAAAATTTAGGTATCATTTTTTTTCTTTCTCATGGTTTTTCCCCCCTTTTTGATTTGATTCTTCTTTCACAAAACAATTAATATGGATATATGTTTAACATGGAGATACATGTATAATATATATTAGAGTGCTTTCTGTCAGGGAGAGGGGAGGGAAGGGAGAGAGGGAGAAAAATGTGAAACTCAACCCTGTGTGTAGTTGAAAAAAATATTTGAATGTTTTTTTAAATGGTAAACAGTGGCTGCTCAGGAAAGTCATTGCAACTTGTGAGGTAACTGCTCAGGGGATGCAGGTCCAAGGTAAGTAAGAAATATGTCTTCAGCAAGTATTGGGCCTGGTAGTGTCAAGAAGGCATGAGTTCAAATCCAGCCTCAAACACTTACTAGCTGTGTAACCTTATTAGTGGGGTGGCACTATAAATAGAACCTAGACCTGGAATCAAGAAGTCTCTAATTCAAATCCATCTTCAGACGCTCCGTGTTGTTTGCCTCAGTTTCCTCATCTGTAACATGAACTAGAAAAAAAGATGACGGCAAACCACTCCAGCATCTTTGCCAAGTGAGGTCATAAAATGTCATAAAATGTCGGACACAGTTGAAACAATTGAACTAAGTTTTTCTCAATGGTTAGTACACTGCCTTGCACAAGGCAGTTCCTCAATAAACGTTTTTTGTATTGAAGTATTGGTTATAATGCATAATAGGGGCTTGGAAAGAGTATTGGGAAGAGGGCAGGGCTGCCTGTCTTTGGCCTCTTTTTCCTATCATCAGGGCTTTGCACACACTGATACATAATAGGAGCTTAATAAATGCTTAGTGACTCATTGACCTAGTTTGAATTTCAACTCTTTCAGTTACTGTCCTTGGGCAAGTTACTACTTTTTAATCTCAGTTTCTTCATCTATTAAATAAGGGGATTGGACTAGGTACCACTAAGGTCTCTTCCGACTCTTAACCAATGAGCCTATGGATCCCTAAGCAAATTGTGTGCTTGTGTTACTGCCCTGAACAGTTAGTGTGAAAAGATAGATATATGTGTATATATAAAGAGAGAGGGAGAGAGAAACAGAGACACAGAGAGAAATGGAGGCAGAGACAGAGACAGAAAGAGACAGAGAGACAGAGAAAAACAGTTCAAACTCTCCCCAAATACTTAGTGATTTTCCCTATTATACCTAAGTGCCTGCATGTAGTTGACATATAAATGTTTGTTGAATCATTTTCAAATCACTAACTTCTTCACAGGGAAATCTAGGAGTTTAAAGCCAAACTGTTGGAGTCATTGCCAGTTTAACGGGTGATCAGAATTGAAAACAAAGTGTCTCTGAAATTAGACTGAATGTCAATGAGAAAAAAGCCTCATTTTGCAATTGCTTCATTTGCAGAGTTCTTCTGAAAACATTGATTATGAAGGGGGGAAAAAATCAGCTGCACCTGCATTCTATTCTATTGAATTGTCCTGGGAATTGTTTGTGAGTGAGCAATTTGTCTGCTACTGATAGACAGTTGTGTTTTCCGCAGCCCACCAAATTCCACCAAATCAGGGAGAAGAGACAGGAGAGACCAATTAAAAGACAATTGTCAGAGAATCTGAGAAAAACTGGAGGGAAGAAAGTAAAATAAATTCCACGGGCTGAACAGAATCTTAAATGGGCTTTCTGATTCCTGAAAACAAATTTGGAAATGTATTAGTAAGACAGAATTGGATGGGAGTGTAGCTGCATTTTTAGTACTTCATTTATAGCCCTTTCTTTGCCTCTTCTTACAAGCTTCACCAGTAAGTAGGGCTTGACAAAACACATATCTTCTTGCCTTCCTAAGTTCTGTCATTCAAGCACCATCCTTTCAAGGATTATGCTTATTGACAAATTCAGTCCTCCAACAATCTTCCATTTGGGGCAATGTCGATCTAGAAGTCCTTGGGAACCTTCCCTATGCAACTTACAAATTTCTGAGTAAATTTTATCCATTTCTTTTTCTGCCACCAGAAAATTGAAACAAATATTTCACAAATTATGCCAGGAAAAGAAATAAAAAGATAATTTAACCAGTACAAAGAATTTCAAGGTGAGGAAAGTCCCACTGCCAACTCAGAGCAGCACTTCCTTTGCAAATTATGCCTTAATTTCCTACCATCACTGAGAGCTTGAATAAATTGTACATGGTCACTTTATGTCAGACTCGGCACTTGAACCCAAGTCTTTCTTGGCTTCAGCTCCAGTTTTCTGCTCACTATATATCACTACCTCTTTCACAGAGTAACCTGATTCCAATTTGACATTGTTAGCACTTGAAGAAAGACCTTAGATATCAAATAGATCTTGGGTGTCAAATACAAGGCCCAAGGGTGGTCCTCAACTCTCTGCTGTGCCCAGAGCTAAATTAAAATTTAATCAAGAAATATATATTAAAATAAACAAAAATATAAAAAAAAGATGATATCATGTGGTTTTCAAAAGTCAATATGCTGTCCACATAAGGCAGCTAGGTGGCCCAGATTCTAAGCTCCAGGTTTGTAGTCAGGAAGAATTATCTTCTTCAGTCTAATCCTGGCTTCAGAAACTTAGCTTTGTGACCCTGGGCAAATCTCTCAATCCTATTTGCCTCAGTTTCCTTATCAATAATAATAAAATAATAATAACAAATAATATAATAAAGCAAAAGAACTAGAGAAGCTCCAGTAGTTTTGCCAAGAAAACTTCAAATGGGTTCATGAAGATTTGGACATGACTAAAATGACTAACAACAACATGCTGCACATAGGTCTCTTTTCAATTTGACACCACTAATCCAATCCAATATTTTAGATGAGGATCTATGGTCAAGAGAACTGAAATGGTTTGTCTAAGGTCATCCACTAAGTAAACTGCAAAAGTGGGACCCAAATTTGGGGATTCAAGTTCAGTACACTTTCCATTGCCAGACAGCATATTTACTAGAATGAGTACTAGCTTTGATGTCGAAGGGCCCAGATTCAAGAATTCCGTCCCTGTCATTATTATGTCAAAGAACTTGGATTCAAATCCTGCATGCATGATCTTGGGCAAGTCACCATTCAGTGGGGTTCAGTTCCCCCTTAGTAAAATAAAGGGTGTGGATCCAACAAACTCTAAGGTTGTTCCAGGTCTAACACAAAGATCTTATGCTTCTCCTCTGCCCCAAGATGTTGAGAACATGTTCTGTGTCTTCAGAAATCACAAAGTAAACACCGAAAATGCTTCCAGATTTATACACAACAGATTCACAATGGCTTGACTCAATCAGCTACTTGGTCTCAATGGGGTAGATGGTCCATAAGAGCCAGGAAATGTTCCCCTGTTCTGTGGGTCAAACACCTGCTGCCAGGGAGCCTGGAGTATGATTGATAAAAGAACCACTTTTCATGCTGTTCTAAGTAGCACAAATGACTTTCTCCTTTATTCTCAGAACACAGTTGTTTGTTAAGAAGCTAGGATAGGATTTTCATAGCTTGATTAGTTCCCTTTACAAACTAAAGGAGGATTGGCAGGATTCCAGCTAGGGGTTGATATCATCATCAAATGTCTGGGGGAGGCAATGGGGTGTAGCATCACAGGAAGAGCCAACTGGCCTTCAGTCCCAAATCATTCATTCTTATTTAATGAAGAAGTCTTCCAATCTCTAGATGATTCAAAGATCTAGGCCACTCAATGATGATGATGATGATGATATTGCCTGTTCATTCTGGAAATATTTGTCTTTCTTTTAAAACTTTTTCTTTCTATGATGGTTTTAAGAATTAATCTTTTGAGTACCTTCTGATTGCTGTGTAAATTGCTAGCCCATGGGATAAAGAGACTGACTAATCTTGTATAGCAACTCATGCCTTATTTGGCATCATTTTTAGTAATGCCAGTGTTCCAACCAACTTCTTTAAGGTATAAAAGTAAAGAGCTCTATGTTTTTTAATTATTATTTTTTCTTATTTTTCCTCTAAGAACTGGGTATGAGTCAGGAGAAACCTGGGTTCAAAACTCAGCCCTGAAATTATTTATCATTTGAACTTTTTTGAGGACTCAGTCAACCTCTTGGTCCAGTAGGGCAAAAGTCCCCAGGAGCTGTGAAATGCTCTACTCACCCCCTTGGTCTAGAACATAGGGTCTAGATGGTAACTAATGGTATTTAATTGCTTCAAGCTTTAGTTTCTCATCCTTATGAAATGGTAGCTATTTCTAAGGTGGGGAGGGGAGATGCTGTAGGAAGGGAAGGAAAAAAAAGAAAAAAAGATGTTTTCAACTTTATTAACTATATTAAATAGCAAGTTGAACATAATAGATTTACAGTTTCATGTGCAAGCCTTTTTATTACATTATGTTATACAAATGTTTCTTTCCATAAATTGAAAATAAAATAAAAAGTAAAATAAAATAGACACAGTCACATATACACCACTTCCTTTATGAAGTGATTATGAGAAAAATGCTTTATAAAGCTTAAATTGATCTTTAAATATGAGATTTTCTAATACTTATAATTATTATTCTTTAATGTTTTGGATACAACTAGTAATGTTTTATAAATCTCACATGGAAAATTCTTGACCTTTCTGATATTTGAAAGAAAATTACTTCAATGGATGGGATGCTTTTGGATTGATAATTACAATTACAAAGAGACAACATTCTCTCTGATGAGGAGCTTTCCTCTTATCAGACCTCCAGGGAATTTTAGAATTGAAAATAATCAAAGATCATTTAGTCTACATTCCCACTTAAAGTAGATAATTTCATATAATTCCTGAGGGCCACAATATATGGCTTCTGCCTTATAGTAACTTGCTGCCTCCTGGTAAAGCCCATTTATCAGCTATTATTATGAAGAGTTTCACTTTTATACAAAATCAAAATCTGTCTTTCTGTAACTTCTGACCATGGATCCTAGTTCTCCTGTTTGGAACCAAATAAACATGCCTAAGCCCTCTTCTTCAAGATAATAAATACCGGGGCAGCTAGGTGGCACAGTGGATAGAGCACTGGCCCTGGAGTCAGGAGTACCTGAGTTGATATCTGGCCTCAGACACTTAATAATTACCTAGCTGTGTGGCCTTGGGCAAGTCACTTAACCCCACTGCCTTGCAAAAATCTAAAAAAAAGATAATAAATATTATCTTCAAACAAATGAAGAAATGAAATTATTTTCAAATGAAGATAATTTATCATATCAGTTAGTCAACATATATTTATCAGGCACCAATAGTGGCAGGCAATGTGCTAAGTACCTGGGATATAAAAAAAGACAAAAATAGTCCCTGTACTCAAGGAACTCACAGTTCAATACGAGAGTCACCACACACAGTGTACAAAGATTTAGACAGAATAAATTGAGGGTAGTCTTAGAGGGAAGATTCTAAATTGAAGGAAGACTTGGAAAAGCTTCTTGAAGAAAAAGTAAGACTATGGTTGAGAATGAAAGAAAACCAGGAGGCAAAAACAGAGAGGGAAAGTTTTCCAGGCATGGAAGACAGCCATACAAATGTTCAAAGCTGGGGGGGGGGGGGGGGAGTTGTGTTGAAGGGAATGCAAGGAGGCTAGCATTATTGGATCAAAGACTTTATATGTAAGAAATATAAGAAGACTGGAAAAGTAGGAAGGAGCCAGGTTTTAAAGTACTTTAAATTGTTCCTAGTGTGTGTCTTCTTTCCTATAAGTTTAACATCTTCAAATGCGGGGCAGCTAGGTGGCACAGTGGATAGGGCACCGGCCCTGGAGTCAGGAGTACCTGAGTTCAAATCCGGTCTTAGACACTTAATAATTACCTAGCTGTGTGGCCTTGGGCAAGCCACTTAACGCCGTTTGCCTTGCAAAAACCTAAAAAGAAAAGAAAAGAATCCCTAACTTCTTTAGGGGAGGCTAGGTGGCATAGTGGATAAAGCACCGGCTCTGGAGTCAGGAGTACCTGGGTTCAAATCTGGTCTCAGACACTTAATAATTACCTAGCTGTGTGGCCTTGGGCAAGCCACTTAACCCTGTTTGCCTTGCAAAAACCTAAAAAAAAATCTTCAAATTCCTTCAGTCACTTGACATCATAGACATAGAGGACCATCACTACACACCATCATGGGCACTAGGACCTTGGGCAAGTCACAGTCACCATAGACTTTTATTTCTTCTTCTGTTAAATGACAGTATTGAACTATATGGCCTATAAGGTGCCTTCTCATTCTGGATCTATGATCCTATGATCCTTTGAATTTAAAAGAGTCAATTGCCACTGGAAAGGATGTGTCAATTTACTGCTTAGGGTCCCACTCACCATCACTATAACTTTCTGAATCATAATGTATTTCTTTTGCATATAACTCCCCTTGTGTGTTGATTTCCCCTAATAGAATATAAATTTTGTGAAAGCCAGCATTCCTGGTATGCTTTCATTTGTATTCCAAGAATTTAGAAGAGTGTCTGGTATATAATGAGAAATTAATAAATGTTCACTCTACTTATTAATTGATGAATCAATCAGTCTTTCACTCGATTGATTGAGCTAACTGAAGCCAAGAGGAATATTAAATAAGAAGGGGTGGTCAATTGAGTCAAAAGTGGCAGAGGTCAAGGGGGATTCAAACTTTACAACCTGATGTTGCATAATTTGAAGGTCAGTTGAGATCTCTGAGAGAATAGTTTGTATCAAGTGCTGGGGAGCAAAGGCACTAAATCAAGGACCAAAGGACCAGAGGAAAAGAAGTGATCCATCATAAGCAAGTTTTTCAAGAGAAATAGGACAATATCTAAGTAGACTAGAAATATCAAATGCAGGGGGTGGGGTTGGGGGGGGAGAGGTAAGTATTGAGTAGATGAGAATACTTATAGACATTAAAAAATCCAGGAAAAGCAGGAGCAGTTAAAGATGCATGAGAGGAGTGGGACAAATACTAGAGCAAAGTCCTGGAAGGGGCAGGAGAAAATAGAACCAAGAACCTAGGGAGAATATTAGCCATGATGAGCAGTAGAGATATGTTATTCTTTGGTAAGTGAAAGGAAAAGAGATACGATGCTAAGATTGAGAAGTTTCAAATAATTTTATGGGGGGGGGGGGGTGAGAAAACTCCTGTTAATAGACCTCGATCTTCTTGATGAAATAGGAGGTTGGGTCATCTGATGTAAGAGGGAGGAGAGAGGAGATTCAGGGGAACACCAAAGATTATACAGAGAGAACACAAGTTTTAAAATGGACATGTGAGATTGGGGAGTCAATAAAGTCAATAAAGAAAAAACTGTTAAGCCATGGTAAGAACCCAGCTGTAGTGATATATCATAAATTTGTAGGGGATGAAGTCAGCTCTGGGCCATGATGTTCTCCATTAATGTTCAGTAAACTTTGATCAGGAGCATAGAAATTGGAAGGTAGAGAGATTATTCAAGGATGAGGTCAGGAAAGGTAGAGTGTAAGAGATAAGGGAAATAGCTGGTGAAACATTAACAGAGAATGGACTCAAGTCTGGATATGAATGAAAATGAAGCCAGAGTGGGAGAGTGGAGCTGGAAGAAAAAGGAGAGAGAGAATAGGTTTAGAATTAATCAGATAGTGAGAGCTGGAAGGGTATGAGTTTGTGATTGAACAGTTGAATTTCAATGTTCCAGATGTTAGGGAAGAGAAAGGTGTAATATTTGACCATGCCAATGTACCATGGGCTCATAGGATCACAGAGCTAGAATTTGAAAGGACCTCGGAGGTTATCTGATGATTTTTCAGGTAGTTCAGTTTGCCAGGGTAGAGAACATTGTTGTTCACTCAAAGGGCCAGAAGTAACCATGGCAACCAAGCAGACATTTTACCCAGAGTTCACTGCCTGAGTGGGATGTGGGATGTGGGATCTGCTCATGCCACAGGATACACTTCACAAGCTCCCGACTCTTATAGAAAAAATTCCAGGAAGGTAATTCTATCTGGAAGACTCACAAACCATTTCAAAGAATGTTTGGCAATATAGAACCATCATAGAATTCAGTAGCCCATGTGTTTCACCTATCATATAATATGGAAGATACAAATGTGTATAGGCTGCAAAGTTTGGGACAAAAGAAGTAAAATGAATGAGTACACCATGCCTAGAGGTCAATCTGCCCTGGACTGTCTATTAGTCAGTGGTTCTCGGTTTTAGATTTACTTAAGTAGATATTGTCAAATTTCAATATCATAGAAATACAGAGAAGATGACTTTTCCTACTAGATGGTATTTTACTAATTTATCATATGTCCCAAGGCATCTTGGAGACACCTGCCATTATGCAACAATTGGTGAAGAAAGTAGTTGACATACAAATTATATGGAAGTGTTGGTATACCAAGAAGACCTCATCATCTTTGGTAGAACTTGAAGACTTAGGGATAGTGAGATTGTTAAAAGTACTGGATTGACTGGAGTAAGCTTGTATGAAGCTACCAACTGATAAACCTTGATTTTTGCAGAACCTCTGTCAAGTATGTGGATCAAATATCTCTGCAAGAAGTATTATCACCGGTGCAGCTAGGTGACACAGTGGATAGAGCACTGGATCTGGAGTCAGGAGTACCTGAGTTCAAATCTGGCCTCAGACACTTAATAATTACCTAGCTGTTTGACCTTGGGCAAGCCACTTAACCCCATTGCCTTGCAAAAACTAATATATATGTATATGTATATATCTCACCCCAGAGAAAACAGAAGCATTACTAAATTAGCCCCATCCACAAAAATCTTAGAGATCTGAGGTTTTTCTAGTATTTGATGGTTTTCTAAAAACAATACCACTAGATCTAGGTCACTAAATGACTTCACTTGTACATTCATAATTGAAGAGATTCATAATCGGACTTAGAAAAGTCTAATTGCTCTGAAAATCTATAAAGTCATTTGGAGATGGATGGATGGACAAATGTGAAGTGTTGGTCTACCCACTCATCCAAGCAAGCCATTTGTCCTGCACCCAAATGCTAAGTTTGAGAGCAATCAATCATGTGTCAAAAGAGTGGTAGTCACCAGAAACCAATTGCATTCACTTGCCAAAGACCTAATGACAAAGAGATTCATTCCCCATATGCAAACTGAAGTTCTTGACTTTGAAATGGGCTATCATAGAAAAGTACAAAGGTTATGTACAAGAAGCAACTAGTGTCAAATTAGAAGCTTCTTGTCAGAGATGAGTAGCAGTTCACAGACAACTGTATACTCAGCATGATTAAGAAAGATTGTTAAGGATTCAGATACCTTGTCCCAAAGGTCATGTGACACTGAAATTATGGTTTTGGTGAAAGGAGTGAAGGTAATATATGATAGTCAGTGAGGCTGGCCACAATCATTTAGAAGTACATGTGAAAGTTTGAGACTTCCATCAGACAGCATGGCAGGAGAGTATGTGAAACTTGTTTCATTGAACCTGTCAGTTCATAATCCACCAAAAGCACATTAGTGCTCAATTTTCCCACATTCTCTCCAGCATTTATAATTTTTCTTTTCCATCATATAAGCCAATCTGATAAGTGTGAGGAGGTATGTCAGAATTGTTTTAATTTTCATTTCCCTAATCAATAGTGATGTAGAGTCCTTTGAGAACAATCTAACCAAAGAAATGCTTGCCTTGATGTCCAAAAGTTTAGAACTATACCTTACTCCCCAAAGCATTCAAATTAATCCAATCAAATATATCAGAATGTTAGGAACAGTAAATTGAGGAGGTGGGGGAATATCATTGGAGTCATTATAACATCACCAGATGTTATTTTATAAATATGTATTATTTATTTTATACTTTATATTATTTATAATTTTCATAATCTATAATTTATAAATTATAAATTAATAATTTGTGATATAATAATATAATAAATGTAATGTGATATAATATAAAACAATATTTTTATAATTTATATTTTATATTTTTGTTTTATTTATTTATTTTATAAATGTTTATTTCATAAACATTATGATGTTTGCATACTTTTTGACTTGGACTTTGGGGACTCTGAATGAATGAGTGAGTGAATGAGTGAATGAATTAAAAGTATTTACTAAGGACTTATATGCCAAACATTGTGCCAAGCATTGAGCTACAATTACAAAAAAGAAGACAGAAGTCATAAATGTTCACAACCAATATATCTCTTATCTGAGGGAGAGGGTGAAGGAAGCTCATCAATTAGCCATGACTTCACTTTGGAATACTTCATATAGAAAAAAGGAATGGTGGGACGTCCAAGTTTGTTGTCAGGACCTCCAACAAGAAGACAGAATTTTAATGAGAAAAGTTTGGTGTTAATAATCAAATGACAAGGTTACAGATTTTACCCCAAGTTCATAGTTTCAAATTGATACTGATTGAAGCCATTGGAAAGAAGTATACAGAGAACCCATTTTTTTAAGAACCTCTTTGCTCAGGAGTGGAAGACTGATCTGGGGATGCCCTGTCTCCTGTCACCATATACTCCTGTAAGGCTGTTGTTACAGATGATAGTAATAGAAATATGCAGGCCCAGTCAAAAGAAACAGCCAATCATGGAACAGGTACTGAGTAACACATGCAACATCTTTCACATTTTTCTTTTCATTTTCTCTATCCCCAGTAAGCTATTAGATCTCCATTAACTTTCCTGATTAGCCTCCCTCCCAGGCAGAGGAGAGAAAAACCTCACAAACCATCCCCTAGACTTAGTAAGAGAAATCCAAGAGGAAAACATGAGCCATGGAGGGAAAACCTTCACCAAGAGATGAAAACTGAAAAAACCTTGCTTCAGCTACTGACACTGAAGTTACTTAAGTTGTCTAACTGGTCAACTGGTTTTAGTACAAAAACCTAGTTAACCATCAAATCTTGTAATTCAGGATATTTAGCTATCCATCTGTCCATATAACAATAACAATAATAATAACAATAACAATTACAATAATAGTAATATTTATGGAGTACATTACATTTTTGCAAAGCACTTTATAAATATTATCTCATTTTATCCTAAGAACTCTTAGAAGCAAGTGCTATTATTATGAATGTCTTATGGATGAGGAAACTGAAGCTGAGAAAGGTTAAATGATGTGGCCTGTTCTAAAGCTAGTAAGCATCTGAGGTTGGATCCAACCTCAAAAGTTCCTGACTCCAGTATTTACCAAACTCCTCAGTTATTCCATCTAGTCTCTCTCTCTCTCTCTCTGTCTCTCTCTGTCTCTCTCTATCTCTCTCTCTGTCTCTCTCTCCCTCTCCCCTTTTCTTCCTCTCTCCCCTCTGCCTCTTGCTCCTTCTATCTGCCTTCGTTTCTGCTCCTCTGTCCCTCTCTTTTTCTCTCTCTCGATCTCTCTATCTACCCAGCTAGCTATCCATTTACCCTTCTATCATCTATTTATCTATCTACCCATCCATCCATATCTATCTATCTATCTATCTATCTATCTATCTATCTATCTATCTATCTATCTATCTTTCATGTTAGGCTCTGTTAACTAACAGTTATCTAAATTTTCATCAGTTGCTCTGCCTGGTTTCATCTCTGGGGTAAGCTCAACACCTCTAACTTCACCACACTGCTGACAAAGTTTGACTGACACCACTTCCCTCAAACTCCTCTCCCCTCTGCCTGGGGGATTAGAGAGAGGAATACCAAACTCCTCACAGTGCCTTCCTTTATAGAGAGCAGAAACTGAACTCTCAGCTAGCTCTGCTTTGTCTAAGTTACTCAGCCTAGTTTCAAATACATGAGCAAGATGTCCCCTGCAAGATATAGCAGTTGTCTCCCCACCACATTTTTCTGCCTCCTTTTATGTAGTCTCCTCCATTTTACTGTAAATTCCCAAGAGTAGACTATCTTTCTTTTTATTAATTATATCACCAGCCCTTAGCCTAGTGCCTAAGACATAGTAGGTACTTAAATGTTTATGGATACTGGATACTGTCAAGAGATATAGTAAATAGAGCAAGGAGCTAATATTCACACTGTACAATGCCCTGGGAATTACATCTTGAATTTTGTCTTCAATTCTAGACATCATGTGTTAGGAAATTATCAAGATGTGTTAGGAAGTACCTTTATTATTATCAACATAATTATTATAGGTAGGAGGACAGCTAGTTGGCGCAGTGGATAGAGCACTGGCCCTTGGAGTCAGGAAGACCTGAATGACATTAGAATGAAGAGGAATTGAGAAAAGATTCCTGCACAAGTTAGGATTTTAATAAAAAAAATAAAGGATGCCAGGGAAGCAAGTAGGTAGAGATAAGGAGGAAGAATGTAGGAGGTCAATCAGAGAAAATGCTGGGTTCAGTAAATGGAACAGTGCTAATGGAACAGCCTGGAGACCCCTGGATTGAAGTAAAGTATACAAAAGGTAGGATAGGATTGGGTTATGAAGGACTTTGAATACCAAAGAAGTCACTGAAGCTTATTCAGATGGAGGAGGGTAGCATGGTTGGACCAGCACATTAGGAAAATCACTTTAATGGCTAAATGGAAGACAGATTGAAATGAGAAGAAAAGGTCTCAATTCCCCCTGATATTTTTCTCTCACATGTGTCCAGACTTCCTGGTAAAAAATGATAAAAGCCAGTAATAGACCCATCCAAAAGGCTATTGCAATGTTTCAGACTGAGGAACAACATCAGAATGGTAGCAGTATTTGAGGGGTGAACACAACATATTCCAGAGATGTTTCAAAGGTAAAGTCAACAGATCTCAGCAATAGATTGGACTTGGGGGGTTGAGAAATAGTGAGGAGTTAAAGATAATATCTAGGGTGTGAGCCTGGGGAACTGGGAGGATGATGTTGCCCTCTACAGGGCAATGGGGAAGATAGGACAAAGCTACTTGTCTAATTTTGTAGAGGAGACTACTTTATAATCCTTGTAGACTATTTTGTCGAATGTTGAGAAGAGTTTTCTATTTAGGGATATATTTGACTAGATAAACTTGCCTTCCAGTTCTGAGATTCTGTGATTCTGTGATTCTGAGTTGGTGGAAAGAGGCATCAGTTCTAATTTGGAGGCAAGATTGACATTTTAAAAGACCAATACCAGGAGGACCTCAGAAACTTCAATGTCAGGTAGATTTGGCAAAGATTGCATGGGAATGCCTTTGCATTCTTTGCAAGCAAATTGTGTTCTCATTGTCTTTAATGTCCACTGAATTATACTTGTTTTATGTTAGAGTTGGTTCAAATTGAATGAAACAATTTTCTCCTCATTTGCTTTTTCACTGATTTGGCTTTTCTAAACTGCAGCTGGCTCCATTTGGCACTGTTTCTTCCATTCTGAGTAGACATGAAAGGCCTTCTAACAGAAGGAAATGATGTGCAGATGCATTTTTCACCTGAAATTATCTAATAACAAGCTGTCTGAAAATTCCACATAACTTTGAAGAATCTAAAGCAAAAATTCGATGATGCTTTAATAAGCTGATAAGACTTGAAGATAGGCATAACTACCACTCTACCTTGTCACTGGACAATTTATCTCCTTAGAGGCTGACCCTCATGTTTCCCAACTGGCTTATTCATGTTCTTGATCCAAATTAGCTTTTGTATCTATTATTTGGCATTATTACCTTAAGTAACCGTCTATACCAATGTCTTTGGGATAGTTCAACAAAAATTTGAAGGTGGGGAGGGGACAGCTTGGTGACATAGTAGATAGAGCAGTCCTGGAGTCAGGAGGACCTTAGTTCAAATTCAATTTCAGACAATTGATTGTGTTAATGGAACTAGCTGTGTGACCTTAGGCAGGTCATTGCCTCACTTAAAAAAATTTGGAGAAGTCAGAGGATCTGGGCACTATTATTTATTTGACTTCCCCAGGCCTCAGTGTCTTTACCTGTTAGACAAGATGACCTCTAAGTTTTCTTCCGGATCCAAATCCATGATGCCATTATCCTAAGGCCTCAATTCCCCCTGTTATTTTTCTCTCACATGTGTCCAAACTTCCTGGTAAATGATAAAAGCCAGTAAACTTGATTACAACAAGGCAAATATTAGCCTTGCATTAATATTGCATTCAGATCAGGCCCAACTTCCCTCTTCCAGTCTGTGTGGTAGTTTATACTGACTAGTTTAAAACTTAGTACTTGCCTCCCTCAATCCAATCACTGGCAGTACCTTATATTTAAATAATATCTTCTCTAAACCAGAAAAAACTTCTATGAACTGATGTAGTTGGAAGTGAATAGAATCAGGAGAACAATTTAAACTGCAATAACAGCAGTGTAAAAATAAACATTTTTAAAGGAATTTAGAACACGAATCAATACAATGACCAACTGCTACCCCAGAGGACTGATGATTAAGAATGTTGCTTACCTCCTGAGGGCTAATGGATTCAGGATACAGAATGAAACATACATTTTTGGATATGAACAATGTGGAAATTTGTCTTACCTAATTATGCATATTTGTTACTCAGGGGTTGGTTTTTGTTTTTTTGTTCTTGCCCCCACTGGGAAGAGGGGGTGGTGTGGGAAGCAGAGGTGGAAGAGAAAGAGGACTTAGTGATGAGGTTACCAAAAGAAAATGTCATGGAAGCCTTTTTTAAAAAAAACAGAAGAGAACAGACGGAAAGCCAGAAGGAAACTTAGATAAGCAGAAGAGCTTTGGAAATTATAGGTTGAATTTATTATATTCTTAAAAGGAAAAAGTAGGCCATGCTTAATAGAGATTCAGTTTCATGTACAATTCTTTATATCTCATCTACTTTGGTTGTAAAAAAGCTCATCTGGTATTTAGGTTTAGAATAACATTTTGAAAACTTAAACACTCACTAGATCATATCATCTTGTCTAGCTATTGTCATATATATGACATATGGACACATAAAATATGACATATATATGTATGAAACTTCCCTTTCTTAGCTAATTTCTTTGGAAAAAAGTCATCTCTAATTTGACCTATCCAAGTCCCCTTCTGCCCTTTCCAAACTTTCCTATCATTGTTAAAGGTACCACCATCTTCCCAATTCCTCAAACTCACAATGTAAGTATCATTCTTATCTCCTCCACATTCTCTCTCACACAGTCCTTATCCAATCTGCTGCCTATACCCACTGATTTTATATTTGAAACCTTTCTTCAGTATACTACCTTTCTCACTTCTAATACTGTCACCACCATCCAGCAGGTCCTCATCTCATCAAGTCTGGAGTTTTGCAATAAATTGCTGACTGGTCTGTCTCCCACAAGTCTCTTTCCATTCCTGTTCATCCTCTATTTAGATAGCAAAATGATGTTGACAAAGCACAGATATAACCATGTCACTCATCTCCCATCACCCCATTAAAAAAGCTCCCTATCATCATGAAGATTAAATACAAAAATCTTTTTGGCATTTGAAATCCTTCATAAACTAGCCTTTTCTTTTCCAGTTTTCTTTTGTCTTACTCCCCCAACCCCACAATCTTCATTTGCTTGGGATTCCAGTGACATTGGCCTCCTTCTCTCTCAGGTCCAGCATTTTTTCTGTCTGTCCACCACAGACCACTCTCCCTCCTCATCTCTGCCTCCTGGCCTCTCTAACTTCACTCATGTCCCTGATAAAATACAGTCTTTTTTTTTAGGTTTTTGCAAGGCAAATAGGGTTAAGTGACTTGCCCAAGGCCACACAGCTAGGTAATTATTAAGTGTCTGAGACGGGATTTGAACCCAGGTACTCCTGACTCCAGGGCCAGTGCTTTATCCACTACACCACCTAGCTGCCCCTAAAATATAGTCTTCTTTTAGAAATCTTTCCCAATCTCTCTTGTTCCTAGTGCCTTCCCTCTGTTAATTATTTCCTCTTTATCATATATATATATATAGCTTGTTTGCACATGTTTGTTTGCCTATTTTCTTCTCCATTATATTAAAAATGCTAGTACAAAGTTCAAGCTTCCTTATCTATTCACATAAGACAAAATCATATTTCCAACACTAGTAACCTCAATGGTTAAGTCATGATTAAAGTCTTTTCCCCTTCCATCTCCCCAAATATTATGTAGCTTCAGACAAATATACAACCTAATTAAATTTTTATGAGGAACAAAAACTCTAGTAGCAGCTGTGCATATCTGCAAAAGCTAATAATTTAAAATTCAATTCAATAATCATTTACTAAGCATTTATGATATGCAAGGCACTGTATTTAATGTTAATGGATATAATGATAGCCTTGGATTTAAGAAAATTTGTGTTTCAATCTGACCTTTGATACTTTCTAGTCTAGAGAAAGGGTTGTTTCAGGAAGCTAGAGAGGTTTGAATCTGGAATCAGAAAGAAATGAGTTTGAATCCTGATTCATATTCTTAATTAATTGTGTGACTTTGGGCAGGTTATTTAATATTTTAAGCCTCAGTTTCCCCATATGGAAAAAGGGCATAATACTGCCTGTCTCAGAATTGTGAGCAGAGAATGACATCGTTTATGTAAGAGAACTTTGGAATGGAGTATAAGATGGGAGGATAAGATCACAATTAGAAGGAACTTAGAAGTTAACTTTTCAGATAAGGAAACTGAGACCCACAAAACTTAAGTTATTTGCACAGAATCATATAGCTTTAATGTTTTTACTACCACTTTACAAATCTTAAAATACAATATATATATATATATATATATATATACATATATATATATGTAGCTATTATTTTTATTGAAACAAAGACAAAAACAAAATAGTTCCAATCCCAAGGAACCTAAATACTAGTAAAAGGATAAAACACAACAAATAATTTCAAAGTGTATATAAAAAGACACAAACAATTTCAAGAGGGAGAAAGCACCAACAATTAGGGAAGAAGGCTAGAATAGAAAAGGGTCTCATAAAAAAGATAGTACATAAGTTGTGCCTTAAACAAGTTCAGGATTCTAAGATGTGAGTGAGGAAGATAGCGTATATTCCAGGAGCAGAATATGAAATCACTTTCCTAGACCTGTCTTTCCCATACCAGCCAAGCAAAAGTACTAGAAATGAAATATCAAGAGATTTAGGCCATAGCTAAATGGTGCCAAAACATCTGTTCAAAATGGGAAATGCAATCAGTCTAATAATTCAACTGACTTTTTTCCTCATTGAATCTAATGAACTTTGAATACTGTTCAGCAAATATTGATTAAGCTGATTACATTTTTTTAAATCATAACTGTCTCAATCCCAATATGGAGCCAATTCCTATCAAAATAAATAAATAACCGGAATAGTAATTATAGCTACTCAACTTATATTTAGGTAAACATAGTGAGTTGTGTTAAGGTATCCTAAAATCAGAGGATTGTGTTTGATTTTAATTTCTTTCTTTATTGTATTTCAGATTTAATGGTTGTCCACTTAGTCAGATATTTTGAACCCAACCAGAAAGTATGTTATTTTTAGGTGTCCTTCTTAATATGAAATATCCCTAATATGTCTTATAGAGTTGGGGGTAAGGAATTATGTAATCAAATGTGTTATGAATAGAAGAAGAAAAGTTTAATGCTTCAAATATTTATAATTTTTCACAAAGAATTAGATTAAATGAAAACAATTTTCTTTTGAGATAAAAATTATGTTTTTATCAAGACCCAAGTCCACCATAATGGTTACTGCCTTTATAGAGTTTGGAGAAATCTAGAGATGTAGTGATGCATTCAAATGAATTCATTGGTATAACTCCTCTGAGCGTCTTTTCTTTCAAAAAAAGATTTTTCATGATAACAAGAAAGTAGAATAGTAGAATATTAAAGTTGGAAGGGATCCCTGAGGACACCTAGCTCCATCCATACCTAAATATGGATCCATTCCATACCAAATTCAACATTTATTTGAAGACCTCTATGAAAGGAAACATTCATTTTGAAATCCCTTGCATTTTGAAAGACCTCATTCCACTTTGGGCTAGCTCAAATTATCAGAGGTTGAACTTTTTTTCTGATATCAAGTCTAATTCTTCTTTTCTGAAGCTTCTGCCCATTGCTCCTTGTTCTGTCTTCTGAGATCAATCAAAATAAGACTGAGTCCTCTAAAATTAATAGCTTTTCATTTACTTGAAGCTCAACATCAAGTCTGCTCTGAAACTTCTCTTTTCTATGTTAAATGAAAGAGTGGGGAGTTGATGAGTCAATCAATCAAATTGTTCTACCTAAAGTAACTGCTGTACTCTGATATCTTCACCAGATTGGAACTCATCTTAATGGGGGGAAAAAAATCAATCAAAAGCATGTTTGAAAAGCAGGATCAGTACAGAGCAGTACATATAGTTCTGATGAGCCACTGGATGAACAGGAAGTGACATTGCACAAAGAAAAGGCTGTTGGATTAGGTAAGGAAGCTTTATCAGACCCTAGGAATCAGCTATAAAATATTAAGCCATTTAGATCCGAAGAGATTCTAAGTCCAGCAAACTTATGGCAATGAAGAGGAGAGGAAACTGTTTCTGAGAAGGAATTATAGGAATATCACTAGAGATGTACACTCTGGCTTTTGTTTTTCCCCACTCCTACAATTCACTAAAAGAGGCTTTTGGGAATTTGAAGGAAGGTCTGAGGACTTCCTATGTTCCCAATAGCATGTTAGTAGTGTCCTTGCAACAGGTGAACATTCTCTCTCTCTCTCTCTCTCTCTCTCTCTCTCTCTCTCTCTCTCTCTCTCTCTCTCTCCTTTCTCTCCCCCCCACAGTCCTACAGTACATCTCTAGATATATTAAGAGAACCAGAGAAATATCTAAATAAATAAAAATCATGTTTTCCTTCATTAAAATATAAACTCCTTGAGGGTGGTGCTTGTTTTTGCCCTTTGTATCTTCAGTGCTTAGCACAGTGCCTTCCACATTAAAAAAAAAAAAAACAACTGGGGCAGCTAGGTGGTGCAGTGGATAGAGCACCAACCCTGGAGTCAGGAGTACCTGAGTTCAAATGCAGCCTCAGACACCTAATAATTACCTATCTGTGTGACCTTGGGCAAGCCACTTAACCCTGTTTGCCTTGCAGAAACCTAACAAAAAAAGCCTATAAAGACTTAAGAATTCTGATCAATGCCATCACCAGTCAAAGAGGTGGTCGACTCAAGGTAAAGGGAAAAAAAACTGGATTTGGAGTCAAAATTTTGTTTTCTGTTGTTATCCAGTCATATACAGTTTCATTTGATTTTTCATGATTCCATTAGGGGTTTTCTTAACAAAGATACTAAAGTGGTTTGCCATTTCCTTCTCCAACTCATGAGGAAACTGAGGCAAAGAGGATCACACAGTCCATGTCTGAGGTCAGATGAGTCTTGCCGACTCTAGATCTGGGACTCTATAGCTGTGTCACCTAGCTGACTTGTATTTCTCTCCCTTCCTCTCTGTCTCTTCCTCCCTAACCCAGGCTCTCCCTATTTTTCCCTTTCCCTCCTTCCCTCTCCTCCTTTCCTCTGTCTTCATTTCCTTTCATCTTTCTCTTTCTTTTCCACCAGAGCCACCCAATAGTTGGCAAAGCATTTCAGGGAAGAGTCCTCCAAACTTAGATAAACTTCAAACCTGTGCCTGAAGTCTTTTGGATATGAAACAAAAATAAATTCAATTCACCTAGCATATAGTAAGCAACTATCAGAAAGTTCCTGGTCTCAAGAAGCTTACAATTTAGTAAGGGATAAGACAGACACACAAAATAATTATAGCAACAACAACATTTATGCAACACTTTCAGGTTTGTGCATGTTATGTCATTTGAACCTCAGAATAACCCTGTGAATAAAGTACTGTTGTTATCATTTAACAGATGAAGAAACTGAGGTAGAGAGAAGTTAAATGATTGTCTCTTGAATACTAATCCAATAAATATCTATAAATATCAGTAAAAATCTAGTCTGAGATGAGTCTTTCTGACTCCAGGCCCAGTTATCATTTAGCTATCCAGATATATTTATATTCAGTTTTTGGAAATGGCAAAGAACTGGAAAATAAAGAGTTGTCACCTACTGGGGAATGTGTAAAGAAAGTATTCCTATAAGGGCATAAAAGAATAATATTGTGCTATAAGAAATGATAAACAAGACAGTTTCAGAGAATCCTGAGAAAAGTGTACAAACTGACAGTGAAATGAACAGAACCAGAACAATTTAAATATAAATTGAAAACCAACATTGTGAAGGAAAAGAACTTTGAAAGACTTCAGAACCCTTATCAATGTATTAACTGACCATAATTCCAGGGAATAAGAATAGCTTTATAGCTCTTTTAAGTGTGGTAAAGTATTTTACAAATATTATGTCATTTGATCTTCATAATAATCCTGGTAAATAAGTTATATTATTTCTTTATTTTACAAATAAGGCAGACACATGTTAAGTGACTTGCTCAAAGTTATATACTAGTAATCAATGAGTAAGTATACTACCTATCTCCTAAGAGAGAAGTGAAATACCTAATCTTGGAATTTTTGTTTGACTATGTATATTTATTAAAAATTACATTATTATTAAAGGTGTTTTTTAAATGGGGGGAGGGAGAGAAAAATAAATACATGTTTGAAAAATAAACATTTTAAAGGTAAATGGACCACTTTACAACTCTGGAACCTAGTTTTTTCATCTAGTAAATCCCTTACAGCTATGAATCTATGTGGTACAAAGAACTTGGAATCAGAGGACCTGAATTTGAATCCTGGCTCTACTGCTTACTAACTGTATGAATTAAAACAAAATCCAGCCTTCAAATTCCTCACCTGTAAAATTATGGGATTGGACTAGATTGTCCCTAAGTTCCCTTTCAGTTTTAAATTTATCATGTATTAAATGATAATCTATCATCTATAAAATGTGGTACCCATCCTAAATGATTTTTCAATTTTAATTGGATTTATAAAGGCAATTTTAAAAATGAAAGGAGACAGAAATAAAACACCTCCTGGGAAGTCATCCAAATAGACTCTATTAGATTCTCTTCCCAGTCTTTGATCCAAAGTGAAACCCAGGTCATGGAGCCAGGCTTTATTGTCTTGAGAGTTCAGAAGATGGGAAATATACATAATTTCAAGGGTTAATACAGAGAAAACAGTCTGAGTCTATAAGCCACACACAATTAATGTACCACCACAGCAAGACAAACTGACCTCAACCCATTGCAATTGGCTCTGTCTCCTGGGAGTTCATTCTTAAAGATAATGATTGATTCAGGTCTTACTTGGAAGCGGTGCTTCTTGTTTGCTTTTCTGTTCAGTGGATCCCAGGGTTGGAAGAGCAGACAATTGCTGTGGTCCTAACCTCACTCTCTGTTGTTATGGCAACCCATTTTCTAAACAATCCTGCTGTTTTCTCCCAGGCCTTTCAGTTTCTTATCCTATGAAGTCCAAGAACACATTGGACAAGGAAATGGTGAGTTCCCAAATTTCCACAAGGAGCTTTGCCAAGACTTTCAATTAGCCAATTGTCCACTGTCTCCTGGTTCCCCCATAAGCTTTCAGTCTTCCTGTTTGCCAGTGACCCCTTGCTGTGAACCTTTCCCATTGTTGTCACTAATGAGAAATTTGTGCCACAGAATGTTAGTGAGCATATTATTCTCTGGTGGGCCTTGGACTCCCACAAAGTTGCAGAAGAAAACAAAGATGGGTCTACAAAACATTTGATGTTTGCAGTAGAGACAGCTTCCCTAAGTTCCCCCTTTCCCCATTACATTTTTCTTGATCTACAATTAATTCTGGGATTGCATTCTAAAATTTTTACATTGAACTCCTTCTACACTTCTGAGTAAAAATTAAAATCATCTATTTTACAATTATATGGAATATCTATACTAAATATATTTAAAAATATATTTATATACATATATAAACATATATATATATATGAGGATTTGGGTGGATGAGGGGAAAGGAAAGAGAAGTTGGTGATCGCTGCCAAAGATAAAGTGAATTACTAAGTTTTCCCCAAAAATGAAGTTTGACGCTTTCAGTAAGGAAACCAAGACCACAAAAGGACTTTGCTTCATTTAGAGATATCAGATCCCAATACAAAGACTTCCTTTTCCCAGTTACATTTTTCTGTGACTCACAATTAACTCTAGGGTCTTGGCCTAAAATGTCTATCTTGGGCTCTTTTCACTCTTCTGGTAGTGGCTTTGAACATCTAGGGGATAGGTAGATAAACTATGGCATGATTCTATCAGGTGCCCCCGAAGCAATCCAGCTTGGAGTAGTATCAAACAATCAAGGGCAAAAAAAGATCACTGGATTAAAGAGGATCTGGGTTCAAATATCTTTGTGTTCAAATATCTCTGGTTTTTGCGAAGTAAAGAAAACATTGATAAAATAACAAATATCCTAGAATGATTGACTATTTGCAAGGGGTAAACTGAAGACTAGAGAAAATGGACACCCGGTATGACACATCTAGTTGGTGCCAGGATTCAGATCCAGGAATTCTGACTCCAAAGCTTTTAGTCACAACTCAGTTTTGCATCTCAACAGTAAGTCTTACCATAGACTGGGCAATGCCATTCATGTCATCACACAGCCCCCTGCTGGCTCATTACAAATACTTCATAAAGGAACACCCATGCACCCTTGAAGAATGACATGACCCCAAACCATAAACTGATGGATTAAATGGCTTCATCCAAACCATCTCATTGTTTCTTATTGGTGGGATTCAATTCAAACAATGCAACTAACACTTCCCAATTTCCTACAATGCTGTGCAAAGACTTCCTGAATAAAGATCTCAGATTTCAAGATGGGGATAGGAACTAGATCCATGATTTCAATCACATAATCAGTTATACAGTCAACAAGCATTTATTAAGTGCTTACTGTATACCAATGCTAGTAAACACTGGAAATCCAAAGAAAGATTAAAAACCCATTACCTGCTCTCAATGAACTCAAATAGCTAAGTACATATATTATAAAACACTAAGTGGGTGGCCTTTGAACAGAAGACCTGAACATTCTGCCTCAGAGACTTACTAGTGATATGATCTTGGGCAAGTCATTTAACCTCTCAGTCTCAGTTCTCTCATCTGTGAAATGGAGCTAATAATGGTACCTACTTCCCAGGGTCATTGTGAGCATCAAGTAAAATCTTTACAGAGCACTTGCAACTCTTTAAGTGCTACATATATTGATTATTGTTGTGTTCATGGCTAAAATTAGAAGTTAGAGAGATTACTGGTTCAATCTCCTTATTTTACAAATGAGAAAAAGAAATAGGGATTTGCCCAAGGTCATTCTGGCAATAAGCAATAATTCAAAAGAGGGTCTTTGAATTTCAATCCTAGCATTTTTTCAGTGTAACTCCCCATCTTCCCAAATCAGAGGCTATCTATCCAGGCAAGATAATGCGTGGTCCCCAACTCTAGATATTCCCCATCTACATACTCATTTATTCAAGAGCCTCAGATAATGACTCAAGTCTAGTTCAAACCAGGCCAGAAAGGATCCAGATAATGTATAGATGCTTATTGCAGCTTATTCAAGAAGCTTCAAAGCTCTGTTAATAAAAATGATGGAGAGTCAAGAAATCCTAACCCTGGGTCTCAGGAGCTGCCCCTTTCTCCCGGTGGTGCTTACAGTCTGGCAGTTAGTTTGGGAATCCCATGATCACTAGAGTAGGGAGAAGACCAAGTTCTGCTCTTGGTAATTAAGAATGAACAAGAATTGGGCCCTGAATGGGGATGCCATTCAAAACAACTACATTTTGACCCTAATTATTGAGCAACTGGAACAGTTGGAGAAGAGTACAATGTTAATAACAATGATAATAATAGTAGAGAGCAGCATACATAGAGAATTTTAAGTTTGAAAAGCATTTCATGTATTTCTCATTTTATTCCCTTTCACCAAATGAAAACAGAGGGGCATTAAAACTTTTTTTTCTTATACAAAGTGCTTTATTTGTTGTTGTTCAGTCATATCTGACTCCACTGTATTAGAAATTTAAATGTTTTAGCATTGTTTTAACCTCATGAACTATCTGAAAGGGTCTTAAGACACCCAGGATTCCCTTAAAGATGTAACATTTTCTTGACAAAGATTCTGGAGGTGTTTGCTACTTCCTTCTCCAACTAATTTTTACAAATGAAGAAACTGAGGTAAATTGGTCAACTGACTTGCCCAGAATCACACAGCTAGTAAATGACTGAAGCTGAATTTGACCTGAGGAAGGTGAGACTTCCTGACTCCACATTCTAGAGGTTACCCAAGTACCAGAAGAGTGATAGGAATAGGTGACAACATATGGTAATCCCCTCTAGTCCAATTCAGATCTTCAAACATAAAAGAAGGCTAGTAGTCTTTTCTCCAGAATAGTGAATCTTTCCCTCAATGAAAGTATGCTATTGTTTCTTCCTATCCCTCTCCGAGGTCCTGCTGTAATTCATGAGAATCTACATCTACTTGAGCTATTGTCATCTCTGGTGCCAGTAGACATTCAAGAGAAATTTGTAATTGGGGATAGATTGGCTTCCAATAGTCACGGTCTTCTTAATGCTAGGTTACTTCCTCAACTAGTGGGCAAATAGACCAGAATATGATCATAATGCATACATTGTTCTCCACATCAAAATTGGTCCAACCTTCCATAAGCAATACTTGTGTCAATACTTGGGTCAGTCTTGTCTCTAGGCAATGGGGAGACCCATCTGGGGAGTCAACACTCCCATTGCAGAGCTGGTAAAGCTCCCTACAGAGGGGTGCCGAGAGACAGAACGGAGGCGCAAAGCCCTAAGAGAGCAACTCCTGGCTCAGCCTGATAGTGAGTTCTCCCCATCTTAGAAGCTTTCCTCTGCATACTTGGTTTGGTCTGGTTTGTGAGCCTTGATTCTAGATTGTCTCCTTTGGGCTTTGCTACCAATGAAGCAGATTGGTTTTGGACTTTTAATCTGAATTTCCAGGAATAGCACTAGATTGGCAGTTCTCAAAGTGTGGTCCAGGGTATAATGGGTGTCCTAAGATCCTTTCAGATAGTTCATGAGGTCAAAACAATACTAAAACATTTTAATTTCTAATACAGTGGAAAGGTGTGTATTTATGTATATGTGTGTGTATGTGAGAGAGAAAGAGAGAGAGAGAGAGAGAGAGAGAGAGAGAGAGGAGAGAGAAACATTAAAAAGCTCTTTGGGGATGGAGCTCACACTAACAGAGATAGATAGATAGATAGATAGATAGATAGATAGATAGATAGATAGATAGATAGATGATAGAACCCCACATAAACAAAAGTTCTTTGGGAAGGGGAGTCTCAGTAATTTTTAAAGAGTCCTAAGACCAAAAGTTTTAGAACCACTGCTCTAAATTATGACATTTTCCCTTTATAATTCCCTTCTCTCATGTCTAATCTTCTATTTTTTCCCCCTTCCTTTTCCTTCCTTGTCCTATATCTGAAGCTTGTTAGTGGAGTTCAGTAACTTCCAAAGGCATTCCTGGAAGTTCTCAGGGATAAAGAGGTTAGTGAGTCCTGATTATAATAATAAGGATGAAGATAAAAAAGACATGTATCATTAAATTAAAAAGAAATCATTATGGAAAGCTTTGTATGCTAAGCCTAGGACTATTTTTTGAAGCCAAGGTCATCAAAAAATTATCCAAGAAGATTAATTATTGGATGAAGGAGTTGCTTTTGGATAAGTATTTTGGGAAAACTGGAATGCTACCATGAAGTGGGCACATATTGATCAGGAAATCAATAGGTGGTGCAGTGGATAGAGTGATAGCCTAGAATCAGGAAGACTGATCTTCCGGAAATCAAATCTGATCTCAGACACTTACTAGCTGTGTGACCCTGGGCAAGACATCATTTGCCTCGGTTTCTACATCTATAAAATGAGCCAGAAAAGGAAATGACACTCAATCTTTGCCAAGAACATCCCAAATGGGGGCATGAAGAGTTAAACATGATTGGAAAGAATGAACTATAATTAATTGGAGAATGGGAGGGGGAAGTGGTATATTAACACAATGTCTTTATTGTAGAATAAGAAATGACAAATTTGAGAAATTCAGAGAAATTGAAGGCCTGTATAAACTTATATAATGCAAAATAAGCACACAAAGAGGGAGAAACCATAATGATGACGATGTAAATGAAAAAACCTCAAAAAGGAAGTTAAACAGAAATGTAAAAGCTAATGAAGGTCCTGAAGAACTGAGATAATGAAATAAACTTCTTCCCTCATGGCAGAGGTAACAGACTACCACTACTATAACAATAAAGCATCTATATCTTCAGAAATTGATGTTGTAATAAATGTTAAATAGAGTTTTTACTTATATAACTCTATTTAAGAATTTCTATTTTGAGAACACTGAGGTGGGTCTGCAAATCTATTTCAACATCACCATGGGATGATATCCTAAATTTAGGGTAGTAGCTATGGGAATAGAAACAGAGACAAATAAAGAAAATAATCAAAAGGGAGAACCAGTAGTACTTCATAAAAAAACTAGATGTTGGGGCTAAGGGGGGGGGGTGGAGATCACTCCAAGGTTTCAAGTAAGGCTAATGGAAATGTTGGTATGAAAGGAAATAGGTAAGAGATTTCTAAGGAAGGAAGATGGTAAGTTTAATTAGATGTGTTGAATTTGAGATGTCAGCATCACTTTCAGATCAAGGAAGAAATGTCTAGTGGAGAGTTACAAATTGTGGGACTAAAATCTGAAAGAGAGTTCATGACTGTAAATAATCTATTTGGGAATATTCTCCAGTGGAATGAAGAATAATTCCTAGGAACTATAAATAAAAAGAAGAGCGAAGGTTCCAATTGGGAATAACAACTAATAAATAATAGAAATCCAGAAAGCATTGCTAAAGATTGTGAAATCTTGTCCAGGAAACTGAAAAATCTAGGAGGTAGAGTTTTTTTCTCCTGTTATTGATCACAGCCAAAGGCTTCAAGAGAGAAAGGCAGATTTGAGAAGTGAAAACTTTGTTAAGAAGTATTTATTTAATGGGCTTCCATTTCTGAACCATGTCTTAAGATGTAGGGTCTAGAATACTGCCAGGTGATCAAAGGTCAAGAAGGATGAGTAAAGGCTATTTGATTTGATTTGGCAATTAAGGGTTTCTTGATAACTTTCGAGTAAGCATAGTGAAATAGAAAGTTGATACCCCATTATTTTGTGTTATGTATTCATTCTTAATTAAGAATTGTATCTAATCACTAGAATCAATATTTAGAATTTGGTATTGGTATTGAATATTTAGAGGAAGGTATTTAACAAGTTAGGTAGATTCCCTAAAGGATCATTTAAAGAAAGACATGAAGATCAGAGTTATGGTCAGGTGGGGAGACAGAGCTGGAATTGAACAAATGGTCTGCTTTAGGGGAGTTAAGAGGACTTTGTAGTGAAACTCTCATTTTAGAACAGAAGTTAAAGACAATCTTCTATAAGAAGATCCAGAGTGGAATATCTGAGAAATGAGAAAGGAGTCAGTCAATCAGAAGGAGAAGAAAGTTACTCAAGATAATGGAATCAGGAGATCACATTGAGGAAACTAAATAAAATTCGAAACATCCACCATTTCTGACAGGCTTTCCTGTGGGCAAAAGATCAAATGGACAAGAGTCAAATTTTCAAATGAAACCAAAGCAAATAGAACTAGTTGAGAAAGGACTGTTTCTCTAGAAAAACAAATAGCCTCTCTCTAGGGATAGAATTATGGCAGTCTAGTGAGAACAATGACTCTCCTTCCCTCCTAAGGGCTTAGAAGGACCTCTTTCTTAACAGGAAAAGGCTGTAACATATGGAATGCCTAATTAAAGTTTGGGGTACAATGGATAAAGCACAGGGTCTGAAGTCAGGAAGACTCAACTCCTCGAGTTCAAATATGACCTCAGACACTTACTAGCTGTGTGACCCTTGGCAAGTCACTTAATCCTGTCTGCCTTAGTTACCTCATCTGTAAAATGAGCTGGAGAAGGAAATAGCAAAAACCAAAGCAAAAACCACTCCAGTATCTTTGCCAGGAAAACTAAATGGGATCTTGAAGAATCAGATACATCTGAAAAAAAGGACTGAACAAAATTAAAGGCTAAAAGACTGGAGATCTTTTGGGGTTAAAGAAAAGAAGTCAAAGAGCAAAATAGTTACTATATCTAAACTATTTAGAATTATTACTTGAAGGACATTGATTAACAGTTGGCAGACTGGAAAGAGTGATAGGTTTAGAATTGGAGGAAATTTAGTGACCTTGGGCAAGCTATTTAATCATTCAAAGTTATTGATTTCCTCCCCTATAAAAGGAGGGAACTGAAAGAACTCCTTTGAGTTCTAAGGGCAGTTAGATGATGCAGTGGATAGCACACTGGCCTTGGAGTCAGGGGGATGGGAGTTTGAATCCAGTCTTGGACATTTACTAACTGTTTGGCCCTGATTGCCTCACTTCCAAGACCATTTCCAGTCATCCTGATTCATAACTGACCACTGGATTCAGATCACTCTGGGGGAGAAAGTGAGACTGGTAACTTAGCACAGCCCCCCTCACTCAAATCCAATGCATGTGCTTGTCATGACCTCACCTCCCTGATGCCATGGTTTTCTTCAGGAATGAAGAACAAAATATGAGTTCCAAGGTCCCCTCCAGCTCTAAAGCAATGATCCTATAAACTTCCCCCACCCTGAAAGTCAAGATGAGAGGAAATGACCTATGTCCCACATTTAACAGAGATATATCCTCACGTCAGGATTGTCCAAACACTATTTTATGAAGCATGAAGTTATCTGTCCATCCCTGAACTCTTTAAAAATAGGTAAGATTACCTTGGCGAAGGAAATGGCAAACCACTCCAGAATCTTTGCCATGAAAACCTCAAATGAGGTCACAAAGAATTGGACACAACTAAACAACAACAACAAAGATCATCTTTGCTTCAGATGAATGAGCACCTGGAATCTCCTCTAACTCTAGGGTTCCCAGAATGTAGTCACTCTTACTGATTTTAAATTGTGAGGATCTGATAGAATCTATTTTTCCAGAGTCCAACATGGTAGAATGAAAAAGATACTGGACTCTGCGCACTCCTGGCTCTAATAGTTTTGTGACCTTTATCAAGTCAATTGACATTTCTATACAAATAGAAGTAGTCATTCTTCTACTATATATTTTGTAGGATTATTTTGTTAGTAGGAAAAACATTTTACAAATGTAGGTTTATGATAATAATAGCCAACATTTATATTACCCCTTAAGGTTTACAAAGCACTTTATACATCGAATGTATTTTCACTTGATTCTCATAACAACCTTGCCAAGCAGGCAATATAAGCTTTATTATTAAACTTTCTCAAGGAAGAAAATAAGCATTTTTAAGCCTGGTACTATTGATCTTTAGCACAACCTTGGGAGGAAGACACTGTTGTTATTATTATTATTATTATTATTATCATTCTCATTTTATAGATGAAGAAATGGCAGCAAGTAGAGGTTACGTGACTTTCCCAGAGAACCACAGCTAGTAAGTATTTGAGGCTGGATTTGAACTCGGATCTTCCTGATTCCAGACCTAGCTGCATCTATAGAATTCTCTTGTTCTACTAATTTAGTAACAGGAGTGGGAGAGGGAGGGAGGAGAGAGAGAAGGAAATTAAGGTGAATCTGGCACTATTTATCCTTTTAATGAAACCATGAGTCTTACAAAGTTCCCTCTCAAGTGGACATTTAGAAAAGGAAATGATGATCCTAAAAGGTCATCATGATTTCACCAAGAACAAGTCATTCTAGACTCCTTTTTAATCTTGTGTGATCCACAAATAAACTCTCATTCTCCTAAACTCTCCTGATAGGGGCTCCTGCCCCCGCTGCTGCTGCTGCTGCTAATCCCCTCTCTCTCTTAGCGTCTGATAATCATGGTAATAGGTAAGTAAACATTATTTAAATAAAAAAATAAGATAGAACAAGATAATGCTTTTCCAAATTATGGCTACTGATCCTAACTTAAAATGTTACTAATTTTTTTAAAAATAATTCAATGGTTGCAACAAAATTGCTAAGGTTTTTTTGTTGTTTTTTGTTTTATTTTGCTTCTACAAATAGTACATAAGAGAACTTGCCTTGCAGTAGGAAGAGTTTAAGTCTAGTCTCAGACATTTGATTAGTTGCACTAGGCAAGTCATTTGATTTTTGTCTGCTTCAATTTTATCTTTAAAATAATAATAATAATAATAATACATTGTGAAAGTCACATGAGATATTTGTAATGTCATTTACAAACTCTAAAAAGCTACTTATTATTACAAACAAAAAACTATAAATTTTTTTAAAGCTAACAGGTGATAACTAAAACAATACTTGCCCAGATAAGAGCGGATGAGGAGATGAAGTTGGAACTGGTCAAGTGGGCTATTTTAGGGAAGTCAAGAAGACTTTGTAATGAAGTTCTCAATTTAGAACAGAAGTTAAGATAATCTTGGAAAAGAGTAAAAGTAAATTATTGTCAAGTATTTAATTCACTTTCATTTAGGGGAGACAATATAGGATAGTAGAAAGAGTACTTATTACCTTTGGAGTCAGTGGACTTGGATTTGAATCCTAACTTGGTCACAGTATAAGATCTCAAGCAAGAAATTCTGTTTCTCTGAACTTCATCTATAAAATGAGGGACTAATCTCAAGCTACTTCTAGGATTCCTTCCAATTTTGAATTTATGTTCCTACATAATTTATCAAACTTTTAGCAAAGTATTTGATAATATCTTTCATGGTATTCTTGTGTAAAATAGGGAGAGATGTGGACCAAATCAGTTAAGTAGATTTGAAATTTATTGAATGGCTGGACAGAAAGGTCAATTGTTTCCAAGTTGATGTAGTTCAGAAGAGGGCCTTCAGTGGATTGCTCCAGAGACTTGAGAATGACCCTATATTATTTAACATTGTTTGCCAGTAAGTGGATAAAGGCAGAGATTGCACACTCACTCAATTTTTAAATGAGAACTAAATGGAGGAAGTAGCCAACACACCTGAATGGTTGACAGGCTAGAATATGTGGCTGACCCTAACCAGATGATATTCAATAGGAATAAAAGTTGCCTTAAACCTTAGCTTCAAAAGATTGTCTTCAAGAGTACAAGATGGAGGGACACATGGTTAAATGGCAGTTTGTCGAGGAAAAGAAATAAGGGATTTTTAATGCCTCTTAAGTTCAATATATATAAACATTATGATGTGGCAGTCAAAAATGCTCAAGTGTTTGGGGCTGTTTTAAGAATGGCATTGTTTCCAGCAATGAGGTGGCAGTCAACCCATTGAAGTCCTCTCTATTCAAACCTCAGATAGAGTAGGGTACTAAATTCTGGAGTCCACAGTTTAGCAAGGACATTGATAAGGCAGAGAGTATCCAGAAGAAGGCAAGTAGGATGTTAAAGAGATTAAATATAAGCTCCATGACAGAAGGGATTGTGTCTTCTCTATCTTTATCTCATCCAGTGCTCAGGCCATTGCTCCACATAAGTAGGTGTTTACTGAGGTTGTTGTCCTGGTGTTGTTTGTGCCATTGAATTTAAGGAGAGGTGTTGTGCAAAGTTTCCAGCCTCACTTTCTCTTCTGGAGTCATGTGGGTCCAGTGACCAGATAGGGTTCTGGATGACTGGAGATGGCTCTGAATTTGAGGCAGTCAGGATTAAGTGACTTGCCCAGGGTCACACAAATAGTGTTAGGCTTCTAAGGTCATATTTGAACTCAGGTCCTCCTGACTCCAGAATCCCTGTTCTATCCACTGCACCAACTAGCTGGGTTTACTTGAATGCATATTGAATTATAAATGGGCAAAAATTGTTGAGGAGTAGGGGAGAAGTACATCAAAACATGGTTTAGTTTCTCTACCCTTTCTTCATCCTAGATAGCACTAACCCTTCATTTTCTGTGTGACTTTGGTTATTTGCTGAAAAATTATAAAACCTATCTGATACTTATTTCCTGATGCCATTGCAATGAATGACTGAAAAAAATTATTAAGCACTTATTATATGTAATAAATTTATCACCTTATTAATAATGCTATAATGTTATAAAAATAACAGTACTTATTTACTGAAGTTCTTATCTAGGAAATCTGAAGATCTATTCTCACCTTGATTCTCAGAATAAAAAGCAATCTCTGGCTAGTTTTATAAGAGTTTCATCTGAAAGGGACTAGATCCATATAAAGTATCAATTACTATTATTATTATCAGTAACATTATTTAGACAATTCTCATACATACACACACATACATACATACACATATATGTATGTATGTGTATGTATGTATTCTTTTCCTGGTCCCTCTCTCCCTCCCAAGATGCTAACCCTAACCAAGATTGTCTTCTGATGTATCTTGTATATTATCTTCTCCATTAAAATGCAAGCTTCTTAAGAGCATGGGTATTTCTAGAGCTTAACCATAGAGTCACAAAGAAATTATTTAATAAATGATTGCTGACTGACTGCCAAACCCCCGACTCACTCCCCTGCCCTCCAAAGAGACCATGTGTAGATTCTAAATGATAGGTGAACTTATCTGGGGGAAAAAATTGCATTCATTTGAATTGATTCTCTCTCTGTAATAATATGTATTTTATTTTATGCAATTAAAGGCATTATTTTATAAAGATAGACTTCAACAGTGTGCCATTGTGCACACACATGCATTGGAAATTTCTGCTCTACAGTGACATAAGCACATGATTTTAATTCAGTTCAATTCAACATTTACTAAGCATCTATTATGAACAAGGCATTTTATCTCCAATTGGGAACAGAAAAATATTCGTGACACAAACCTACCTTCCAAACTCTTTACAATCTATAATTGAGGGGAAAGGAAGAGCAGGATAAGAGCAAAGGATTGGGCAGAGCAACATGCCACGAGACTCATAAGAAGAGATAACTTTCACCTAGAGTATTCTGGAAAGATTTCATGGATCTAATGTCACCTGAACTTGACCTTGAAAGAAAAGATTTTAAGAAATAGAAAGGGAAAAGAGGAAATCCATTCCTGTCTGTGGAGACTGGGTGAGCAAAAGTATGAAAATGGGTGTATACACAAACAGTATAAGTATCTAGTAAAAAAGAAGGGGCGCGTGAAGCCAGTTTGTTTGGAGAATAGTGTCCATTAAGGAAGTAAATTGAAACATGCCTGGAGTCAGATTATGAAGGGTCTTAAATACAAAGTTTATACCTAATTAATTATGTAATTTGATTAGAAAGAATACTAATCAGAATAGTTCATTTGGAGAGAAGGGTCTTAAATACGAAGTTTATACCTAATTAAGTATGTAACTTGATTAGAAAGAATACTAATCAGAATAGTTCATTTGGAGAACTGTTGGGCTGTTGTGTCAATGATGGATTGGAGAGGGAATGAGAATAGGAGGCAGAAAGACCATTTAGGAGATTATGATAATGGTCAAAGTGAGATTTAGGAGTCTGAACTAAGGTGGTTGCTGTTGGAGTGAATGGAAACAGAAAGATGTGAGAGCTATTGAAGTTAGACCTGGATGGATTTGACAACTGGTTACATATTAACTTGAAAATCTGACCAGTCAGAGTACTTTTCTTAGTAGAAGAAACAAGATGATAGTTTGAGAGGGTTAAAAGGTCAAGAAAAAAATTTGGTTTATGTTTTGTTTTTATTTTTAATTTAGGAAAGAAGAGAAAGGAAGATGACTGTAAGTAAATTGGAAGGAGGTCATGGAGAATGACCAATAGGAATATAGAAATGGCATTCGGGGCACAGGTGACTAGGATAACTTTGGCAAGGGGAATTATCTTCTGTGTTAAGGCAGAATGACAGCATGGGTAAAAACAGAAAAAATTTTCAGATATGACAGAGAGGAGATGAAAGAACTTTTAAGTTAAATGGTCTCATCGCCCACACATAGTGATGCTTCTCCATCCCACTGGATTTTCTCAGTCATTTACTGATGTTGGGCTTCATTTCCTTCCCTTTAGAGTCTTGTTATTTCATCTGTCTAAGTATTCTCTTCAGTGGTACACATCCTAACTCCTCTACATCTTAATTAGATGCATTTAAGAGTTGCTATGTGTGATTACCTCCCTTCCCAAATGGTGGTGACCAGGCTTCTGATCTTTCCAAATTTAGGGAGACTGGTCCTTGAACAATGGGCACATTGGGTCAATACTTGGCAACTTTGAAACTGGGTAGGATTTCAGGGATTTTTATCTGCTGGTATTGCCTTTAGAACCCAAAGTCACCTCCATAAAATATAAAATGGTGAGATATTCATTGGAAGGGGATTTGATGGTGGCTCTCCAACTCACTCTTAAAAATTTAAGAAAAATCTGATTGATCATTTACATTTATTTTTATTTTTCACAAGAAAATTAAAAAGAGAAAGTGTGAAACAGTGGGGGAAAAGTTGTGACTCTGGCATGGTTACTTTTGGATTAAAATTCTAGTTGCAGCTACTTTAATACCTGTGTGAATACCAATGAATCACCTGCTTTCTCATCTACAAAATGAGAGGATTAGACTTGAGAATTTGTGAGTTTCCCTAGACATATGATCTTATGAACTCTTAAGATGCAGAAACAATATAGTAAGATGATAGAATTTAAGTGATTGACCATTCAGGCTTCCTAACAAGAAAATTGTTATCCAAGATTTGAATTTCTTTAAAATGATTGAGAAAAAAAAGATGGGAGCACATTTTTTAACAAACACCTTAATATTAGTTCTTTCTCCTCTTCTATGAAATAATTTTTGAAAATTGTGGGTGGAAAATGTCACAGCATGATAACAGTTAGTATTAGGTTGATTAGGTTGATGAGAAGACTCAAAATAATTTCCTGTGAGGAATGATTGAAGGAATGGGGATGTTTAGGCCTGATAAGAACAAAAATATTAGGAGAATAAGTTCTCAGGTCAGAGGTATTGGGTTTGAAATTCACCTCCAAGTTAATTCCATTTCTTATCTGTGTGGCCTTGGATAAATCACTTAACCTTTCTAAACCTCAGTTTTCTTGTATGTAAAAAAAAATGACTTCTAAAGTTTCTTTAAGCTCTAAGTTTACATTCCTAAATATCTGATACAGTTGTCCCATGTAAGAGGGATTAGATTTGTTTTGCATAGCGCTTATGAGCGGAGGTTAGAGAGAGATGTATTTTGTCCAAAGGTAAAGCAATTTAACCTTTCTTAAAAATTAGAACTGTCTGTACATGGAATAATCAACTTAATGAAGTAGTAAGTTCTTTTTCAGGAGAGTTGTTCAACTAGTTACTAGGTTTGTTTGGTGTTTTTAGGTTTTTGCAAGGCAATGGGGTTAAGTGACTTGCCCAAGGTCACACAGCTAGGTAATTATTAAGTGTCTGAGGTTGAATTTGAACTCAGTTCCTCCTGACTCCAGGGCCAGTGCTCTATTCATTGCGGCACCTAGCTGCCCTGTTACTAGGTTTTACAGAAATGGATCCTGCATTTTTTTTTGAGATGATGGGGGGGGGGGGTAGGTAGGAAATAACTTACCCAGGATCACACAACTAGTGTCTGAGGTTGAGTTTGAACTCAAGTCCTCCTGACTCCAGGGCTAGGGCTCTCTATTCAGTGCAATCCCGAGCTGCCCCTCCAGATATCTTCTAAGGTTTCTTCAATTCTAAGATTGTTTAGATAAGATGGGTAGGGATAGAGATTACATCTTTGATTTCATTGACAGGGAATTCCTATATGAAGAAATTTCTTTCATTGATTTGAGTCAGAACCTTCTCTGTAACTTATAGTCATAAATTTAACTAGAGCATTGAAAAGTTAAGTGACTTACCCAGGATCACTGTCATTTTGTCAGAGGTAGGAAAACCTTTAAGGAAAATATTTCTAAATCAATTCTCACTCTTATCAGTCTGTTTTCTTTCCAAATCCTGATTTTATGGTTAGATCTGAAAGTTATTTGCATATTTTTAAAATTCCCATATTATAAAAATCATGGCACTACGACCTGGAAGGGACCTTTGAGATCACCTAGTTTCACCTGCTTTTACACCAGATAAAGAACTGTACTGGGAAGTTATTTACATTGTAGTGGACAAGCATGAATGACTGGCTTGCATTCTAGCCCTCAAAGAAAACAATAAACCAATCACTCAGGAAAACATCTTTCAATACAGTGGGGTTTTTTTTCAAGGAAACCCAAAAGGAAGGACACTGACCCGATCCAAAATTCTCTTGCTTAATATACTGAGGGGTCCTCAAACATACGATGCAAGATCAAATTTTGCTTTTTGATTGTTTTCTAAGAGTACCAAAATGTGGAGAGTCAAGAGAAATAGTGTTCTTCAGTATCTGCTGAGCTACAGCATTTAAACATCTGATCCAAGTCCAGGCAGAGGGAGACCAGATGACTAGGTAGATGAGCAAATTAGCTGGGTGGAGAGGTGATGAGATGGCTAGAGAGAAACATGGAGACGTGGATGCAGAGGTAGAATAGGGGTATGGGGGCTGTGGGTGCAGGGGGATATGAGGGGATACGCCATTGTGATAACGGCAGGAAGTCTTCCCACCCTATCCCCTTCTAGATGAACCAGCACAGAGAAACATCGGAGAGAAGTCGATTTCGCCCAGAAACCGGGGATGTGATTGCGAAGGAAGCCCACCCTTAGTAATCAGGTCTCCCAGTAAAGGGAGTTGCTGGAGGAGGGTGCCACCCTGGAGACATGTGACACCCCTCCCGTTGTAGGGCCCTCGATCGCCCCTTCCCCCCCGGTCCTATTGCTAGGTCCCCTTCTCTCCGGCGACCCTGTGGGCTGAAGGGCTGGAGCCCAGGGGAAGTGCCCGCCCTGGCTCGGCCGCAGCCCCTGGAGGGCTGGAGGGAAGAGGGGAGCCAGGGTGAGAGCATGAGGAAAGCCCTGGTCCCGGGGGGCAGTTGGCTCACTCACCCGTGTACAGGGAGCCCTGCTCCCGCAGGCCGCCCGCCTCTGGGCCGCTGTCCGCTTCCCCGGGGCTGAGCCCGGCGGCCGTGGCGCTTGCAGAGAGCTGCAGGTCCGTGTCCGTGTTAGTCAGCCAGGTGGACTCGGTCTCCCGGGTCCAGCTCTCGTAGTAGCGGGGCTCGATGGCATCGGCGCGGCTCCCTCCGCAGCCCATCCTCCTCTCTCTCTCTCTCTCTCTCTCTCTCTCTCTCTCTCTCTCTCTCTCTCTCTCTCTCTCTCTTTCTCTCTGTCTCTCCTCCAACTCCAGTCCCGCGTCGGACTCCCCTGGCTGCTGGCTTTGGCGTGGTGGAGCCTTCACCCCCAGCAGCGGAGCCCGGGGTAGGCAGGCAGCAGCAGCATCGCCCGCACCGCCCAGGTCCCTGCGCCCAGCTCCCTGGCAGCCCAGCCCCAGCTCTCTGCGCCCCGCGTGGTGCTCCCCCCTCCCGCGCCTCTCTCTCCTCCTCCCTCTTCTCCAAAGCCCGCCCGCGGCCGGCCCCCCTTCCTTCTCCATCAGCTTCTCGCCCCCTCGGGGGCCCCTCCCCCTGGCTGCGCCCCCTTCACCCGAGGAGGGCGTCCACAGTCCCCTGGAGCCCCGCTTGCCCTCCTCATTCCTGCACTCTTCTCACGGGGGGGGGGGGGGGGGGGGGCTGAGGGGAGCACCACAGGCAGTCCAGTTCTTGGGACCAAAGCCGCCCCCCCCCCCCCGCTTTCCAGTTACTCTCCCTAGCTTCAGATGCTCCCGGAGCCCCGGGAATGGGAGGATTCTACCCCGCCGCAGTCCCCACCCCACCTCCATCCTGGTCCGCGGACTGACGCTTTGAAGGGGACCCGTTTTGCCACCCATCACTGGTTGATCTACTGTGGGAGAAAGAGAACCCTGGGGGGAAACGCCCGAAGGCAAAGAAAGGGGTCCCCAAAAGCGAAGTGAGGAGGCGTGAGAATACTCTGCACGTGCCCATGCTTAGCTGCGAAGGAAAAGCTGGGGTTTTCCCGTCTCAGTTAAACCGGAAAGGCAAGGAAAGCCGGGCTCGGCATCACAGCTGGCTTCTCTCTGGATCCGAGCTACAGAAGGTGGAAGGACCTGGTCACTCAAACCTAAAGAACCCATATCTTGAATATCTGTGGCAGAATCTGTCTCCTCAGGCGCCAAGTATCAACTGCAGGGAGTGCAGCCAGGGGATCCTTCCTAGAGTGCGGTTCCCTGAAAATGAGTTAGTCGGGTGTGGTGACTGAAAGAGCCCTTCTACCAAATGAGCCGGTGCAGTTCAACAGATGTTCTCGTAGCGCCGACTGTGAACGAGGAGCTGTGCCCAGGTACGAGAGCAAGTATAGGAAGTAAGAGAATGAAGGGAGCCTGAAGGGGGGTTAAGGAAAGGGGAGGAAGAAAGGAGTCATCTCTGTTGGAAACTATCCTGTTGGACAATACATGCACATCTCTGTGGAAGGTCACTTAAGGTTAAGTGGTGATGCTGGGGCTGCGTTAAGTACAGATTCTGATTGCTGGAGGGAAGGACAAGATTGCCAGCTTCCGCATCACCACTTGGTACTTTTCGGTAATTCTCCTGAGTTTATATGAATGGCAACGGGGACATGATGAGTTTGAAAGGAATACCCTCACCTCAACTCCACTCACGTCTTTTGATGGTTTACTAAGTTGATTTCCCAGGAAGTTATGAGAAAGCCCAGGCTAGCAGGATAGGGGATGTCATAAGATAAAAGAAAATTCATTAACATAAAGTTTGGAAGACAGGGTTGGAATAGCAACAGGACAAAAAAAAAATATCAAAGTTCTCAGGCTAGCTGTCTGACGACTTTGCGTGTGGGATGCGTTTGAAACCACAAAATAGTTAACTAGAAGACTGTCTATGAAAGAACTGAAAGATCTTGCCTCCCAAAGCAGAGCAAAAGTCCCACAGCAGCAGAGAACCAGAAGATGGCAATAGGCAATAGGAGAGGAGTCAGTAGAGAGCAGCACAGTGGAGTGTCAGAGGACCCCAGTTCACTGGATAATGAACTTTGTCTGGTAATAGCATCACAGTAAATGAACAGTTCTCTGGGGGGCATCAAGTAGTAGCAGAGGTATGCCCCAGCAACATGTGAGTTGTCTCCTCCCATGAACTGCCAATGTTATTGTCTTGGCTTGTGTTCTCTCTCTCAGGGTTCTGTGGAAGAATATTGTTGCCAAATCTTGTCAGTTCTTATCCCTTTCCATTAAAATGACTAATAACTTTGTTTAGGTCCTTATTACCTTTTACCCAGTACACTCTAGTACCTCCTAATTGGTCTTCTTGCCTCCAATATCTCTCTTCTCCAATCTATTCTCCACAGAGCTTCCATATAAGTATTCAAAAAGCACATTATCATTCCCATATTTAGGAGATCTCAGGAACTCCCAACTATTTCTAGGTTAAACTATAAATTCATCTGTTAGGAATTTGAAGACCTTCACAATATGACTCAAAGCAATTGACTTTGTAATCTAATAATTCTCTCTTCATTGTGAACTCAACATTTCAGCCATACTAGTCTATTTACTCTTACCCTGTTCTGTCCCCATACCTGGAACATTCTCCCTGAATTTTCAGTTTACAAAGGCAGAGACTTATCGGTCTAATGTTGTTCAAGAGTTCTATTCACTTTGTGGGGTTTTAATGATGGTTGAGTTTGTCACTTAATACATCTCTGCCTCAGAGTTTACCTGGCTTCCATCAAGACCAAACTCAAATCCCACTGTCTGCAAGACAGTTCTTTCCAAGGACCCAACTGTTAGTGTTTTTCTTATTCAGATTTGCTGTTGTTATTGGTAGATTGTTTCAGTTTGTCTAACTTCATGACCCCATTTGGGATTTTCTTGGCAAAGTTACTAAAGTGGTTTGCCTTTTCTTTCTCCATCCCATTTTACATATAAGGAAACTGAGATATCTTGTATGAATAGTTTGTTGCATGTTGTCTCTTTCATTAGAAAGTGAGCTTCTCAAGGTTAGGGGCAGTGTTTTTGCCTTTCTTTGTTTCTCTTGTCCTTAACTCAGTGTCTAGGACAGAGAAAGCATTTAATCAATATTTGTTGACTAACTGATTGATTGTCACATCTCACTGCTGACTCACATTGAGTGTGCATGAGCTACCACAGTCAAAATAATTCATTATTTGGTGCTCAGCTCTCTAGTTATGAGCTTCTTTGAATTTAATGAGACTGGTTTTCAGGAAATAATAGGTAAACTGTTCTTGGATCTGTATTCAAAGTTTTTCCTGATATATTTTCCTACTCACAATGAAGCATCTAAGATGGCCTTTAGAGGAGGACTAGGGAATTAAAGGAAAACAGAAAATCCCAGCTGCATAGAATTTTCAGGCTTACAAAAAGCCCAGAGACATGTTTGTCTACCCTGCTGGAGACTTCTATTTACTTTGAAAGGTTTTTTTCAAGTAAATATCAATCAATCAATTAATACAACAATTATTTATTAAGCATTTACTATGTACCAAGCACTATGAAAAACATTGAGGATACAAAAAATCTCCCAAAACAAAATAGTCATTAACCTCTTCTGGTCTTTGGGGCATCCTAATCCCAGTAACAAGTTATGGATTGGAAAACAATTTTTAAGCCCTAAATACATTTCTCCATTTCATCTTTCACAGAATTTTTCAATTGTAGGATCCCTTCCACCCATCCTTGGTTCAAAAGCACAATGGAATTTTCTTGTTGCTAGAGATGGCCTATAAATTAGAGATCTTTACCTGCAGATGCTATTTAGGGGACATTTTAAAGTAATTTCAATCACTCTTTACTATTTGAGGCATACTTATTGATCTTCAAATTTCTCTTGAGTGGCTTGCAGAGAGACTGAGGTGAGTTTTCCCCAAAGCACAAAATCAGATTTCCAATCACATACACTGAAAAAGGATAAGCTAGAAACTGGCTTTGGAAGTGAACCTGTTCAACAAAGCCTCTGCTTCTGAAGCATTCCTGGCTCCCATGGGGAAACGAAGAGAGCTTTCCCTGGTATATGGATGCCTGGTAGTTAGGATTTTAAAAAGCAGACATTGGGGTGAGGGAGGGGAGGATGGAATATGATGTAAAAGGGGAGTATGAACAAAGAAATGCTGGAATGTTAAATTGACAGAAACACTAATAAGTTATGCAGATTGATGGGGGTGCTAAAATTTTAGCAGAAATGCTAAAAGAAAGAAGTCTGCAAAGCAGTCAAGGTGGCTGGATACTTAGAGACCACTTGTCATGGGATGTGTTCAATTATAACTGCTCAATTGCAAATCAAATTATTTCTTCCACCAAAGAAGAGTAGGGCTTTCTTTTGTTACTGTTTTGTTTTCTACCCTTTTGTTTTAATTCCAAAGACATACTATAAAAATAGGTACAAGATGCAACCCATATAATTGACCTTCGAGCACTTTATTATATGGCCAGAAGTTGAATTACATGGATACAGTATAGGTTCAGGTGTCTTTCAGTCTGTGTTTTCCAGATTTTCTTGAAGAGAGGGGTTTGAGGTATTGTACCAGCTCATTTCTAATATGCAGTGAATGACTCTTCCAACAACCACAGGAGAAAAATGTACTTAACTCTACCATAAATGACCTAGAGAGAGAGGAAAATCTAGCCAGACGAGGTAGCCAAGGTGACCAAAGGGTAGAGATTGGAAGGGAGAAACAGAACAGCCTTGAATTTGAGATTGTTAGAACAAGAAGAAATAAGGACCAAATTAGAAGCTATGGCAGGTTTACAAAGGCACAATTCCAAGAAGAGTGAAAAATAGGAGACCAATCATTTTCAAATGATAAAGGCTCAAATTAAACATTGATCTAGCATTTCATTTTTGTAAGATGCCTTACACTCCTGATCTATTCCTCCCAACAATGAAACATTGGTTAATATAATGATGCCCTTTTATGGTTCTTTCACCAACAGCAAAGAAAGATTTAAGAAAATTTCCAAAGGTCATGGCAAATGTCAAAAATTGATCTAGGAATAAATTTCTCAGTTCATAAAGTTCTGAGATCCTTAGAACATGATCTCATATCTTTAGTGAAGAATTGTCTGTGAATTTCCATGATTTCTGTGATTCCTGCAGTTTTCAGAGACATATCCACAAACTCTCTACTTCTGCCTCGGACAATTTTGACAGAATTACAATGCAAGAGTCATATGGGAATCAGCAAGCATCTGTAGTAATAAAATTTAGCTGAGGGACAAGAATTGAAACAGGTAGAAAGGATTTAACAGATTTTTTTTGGCAGAACACAAGGGCCATTGTACAGCATGAGAAGCTCAGACCAATGAAGAACTTGATTTGTCTAAAGCAAAACTAGCAAGGCTCACAACATATTCCTGGTCTTTTTATGGATGTTGACTGTACAGGCAAGCTAGGCTTTATGGAGTCTTGGAATTTCACTGCAATTATTAGAGCCTGAAATAAGACAATTACTGAGATTTCTGCTCTGAAATAAAATAAGAAATTTCCAGGGAAAATTTTGTTTTATACTTGGCACATCAATTACAGTGCTACTCACCTGGTTCAATCAATAAATATTTATTAAACACCTACAATGTGCCAGATACTTCACAAAACAAAGATAAAATCAAAATAGTCTCTGGTCTCAGGAAGTTTACATTCTAAAAGAGAGTCAAGTACATTTATACACACACACACACACACACACACACACAAAACACAAACACAAGCACATCTATGTATGGAGAGAGAGAGAGAGAGAGAGAGAGAGAGAGAGAGAGAGAGAGAGAGAGAGAGAGACCCTAAAACATTTCTCCATCTCATCTTTCACAGAATTTTTCACTTGGTAAGATTCCTTCTACCCATCCTTGGTCTAAAAGCAAACATCTTAGCCTATTCTACCTCTCCTCTCTCTTACTCCCAGTACGTTTCCCTTTCATTGACTACATACAAGGTAAATGTTGATGCAAATACATAGATGTCAAAAAACATCACCCATAATTTGATTATTTTAAGTGATAAAGCAGCAGGTACACCAAGCAGGCCATGGCGTTGTTTCCTCAGTGCAAGCAGCAGTAGAATTAAGCAGCCCCTTGGGTATCTGAAAGGGTTGCACTGCTCACCTCCTAATAGGAGAAAGGATTAAAGAAGGTGCCCTAAAATTTATCTGCTTTACCTAACCCTGACTCATTTACCATAGCAGGTGAGGATCCCATCTTGTATTCAAAACAGAAAAAATGTACAAAACTTCTGCAAAGATGATTTCACTCACCAGTTCATGGAAATTTCATGCACTTATGGATGACATGAAATTCTGTAGACCTGAAAGAGGAATACTTCTTGTTGTGAGAGAACTCAGTAGATACTACATCCAAATAGCAGCTCTGAGGTTAAGGACAACCTAAGAGACCCTCTATGGACAAGGGAAAACTCCCACTTCCAAAGGAATAAAACCCTACAAAATCTGAATGCATTAAGTTCACTGTTTTTTCTTTAATTTATTTACACATTACTAAAATATTCTTGTTTAAGAGTAAACATAATACCCCATTCCCCACAAAAATATAAAACCTCATGAGAAATAAAAAGATCATAGTTTTCTTTCTTTCCCCTTACTTCTAATTACTCTTATACAAAGTGACTAATATGTGAATATTAAACACAGATGTAAATGTCTAATTTTTACCAGAGTATTTGCTGCCATGAGGAAGGGAAAAGGGAAAGGAGGGTGGTAGAAAAATGTTTAACTCATAAATTTGCAAAAGGATGAATACTGAAAAACTACCATAGCATCTAATTGGAAAAATAAAATAAAATTTCAATAAAAAACTAAGCAAACCAAAAAAACCCCCAAAAGTAGCTCTTAGTGAATGAAACAAGGCTAACAAATGAAGACCAGCTTAATGAAGTTGGAGCTGAATACATATTTTTCTGGAGTGGCCACAGTGAGAAGGAGTATCATAAAGCTAGAGTAGGTTTTGCAACCAAATCCAGTCCATAAGTTTGTATGCCTGCCAAGAGGAGTGAATGATAGGCTTATGACAATGTGATTGCCATTTTCAGGAAAATATGTCACTATCAACAGTGCCTATACTCCCACCTTGAGGAACGTTGCTGAGGTCAAAGAAAAATTTTATGAATTTATAAATTATGACATGAAAGACCCTCATCATCAATTTGCCATAAAGGGCAAGCTTATAATTCTGAGTGACAATGCTAGAGTAGGCTCACTCTATTGGACATGGCAGGAAGTCCTTGAGAGGAATAGAGTCATAAACAGAAACAACAAAGGACACATACTACTACTACTGAAGACTTATGTTTCTCATGATCTCATCACCAACACAGCCTTTTGTTTAGCCAAATGTTATAAAACTTCATGGATGCACCCTTGCAGGACACATTAACATTTAACAGACTATGTCATGATAAGGAGAAGAGACAGGATGCTCAGATGGCATGCCTTAATATCTGGGGGACCAGAAAAGGATTCCTTCAAAAAGATGGCACTTAAGTTGGTTCTAAAAGAAAAAACCAAGGATTCTGAAATGTAGAGGTGAAGATGAAGAACATTCAAGGCACTTGAATGTGTCAGTGCAAAGGCAAGGAGACTAAGATATAGAGTATTGAGCATGAGGAAAAGCAAGTTGGTCAGCATAGTTGTGCAGTATACAGTGCAGAGATAGGAAAAGAAGAAAGAGATCAGCTTGTGAAGAGTTTTAAAAGTCAAGCTTTAAGTTTTAAATGTTACATTTACACTGGGCATCTCAAAAGTCTTAGTGCAGTTTTAAACTACTAAATCCTTAAAAACTACTAAGTCTATATTTGACACTAGAGGTAATAGGGCAGTTATTGAGTAGGGCAGTAATATGATCAGTCCTTTCCTTTGGGAAAATCACTGATGGCTAGGTAAAAAATGGAATCAAGTAAATAGAAAATTAGGGTAATTATTGGGGTTCCAGGGAAAAGTGATGAGGTCCTGAACTAGAATAGTGGCCTCTTGAGTAGAGAGGTGAGAGCTGCAGTGAATGTACATTAAATAGAAGGGTCAAAATTTGGCATTGCATATATTTGTATATAACTATTTCTATGAGTGAAAATATAAGGGATTTAGAAAAATAAAATAGTTGAAAAATGGGCTTTTTCATATTTTATTTTATTTAATATGCAGTTGGATGGACAGTTCCTAGAATTTATCTTCTAGGACATATAGACAGATACTGCAGAAGGACAATAAAACTATGTCTAGACTTGAATAAGAGAAGAGCAGGCTGAACTGCATTTAGAAATTTGTGCAATTTCATTAGTGGATCCAACCTTCTCCATGAAAACAACAATTCATTTTGTTGCTCTTGTGATGCTGTTTGTCCTTTGTTTTCAAAGGTATCAAAGATGATATCGTGACTTGTGTGTGAATTGAATTTTGTGAGATGGAGCTGCACATAGTTGTCAGTCTCACCCTCTCTTCCAGACTCATCAAAGTCCAGTGGCAAGTTAAGAGTCAAGAAACTGCTATGGCCCAGAATGCAGTGGATGAACTTGGCATCTTAGATGCCTAACAAAGTTCTAAGCCTTTCACAGAATTTGATACAGATGCCTTCAGTGACAAATTGTTCTCATTTGCCCATCCACTGAGGGAAGTCTTCACATACTTGAGGTAAACATCCCCCTAATTTTTCCACTGGTTTGTGGTCCATCAATTGGCCTCAACCTGGTTTAGCCTGTCTGCTGAGATGGTTTACCAGGGTGTGGCCATTGCACACTGCAGCTTCTTGGAGCCACAGGTGAAAGTTGAATGCTAGGTAGATGGGAAAAGGTGGATGAGCCACAGTACTAATGGAGCTGAGGAGACTTGAGTTAACTCCCACACTCAGGGATATGCTGGAGCCAGCTCCAATTGGTTAAGAGAGTCAATTGTTAAATTTTTAATATAAGCATGCACAGTACAGAAATTGGCAAATGTTAAACCTCAGGGTTTGATTTATTGTTTTGTTGATTTTATAAACTTAAATGAGTGATGGGAAAATGTCAATAATATAAATTAAACTTAAAATTGTATCCTGTGTACTTTTTTTGGAGGAGGGGAATGGTGTCAGAAAAATAGACTGTTAAACTTTTACTAGCACAACTCTGCCTATACTCCCAATAAAACCAGATAGGACTTGTGAGTAATGATACTTTGCAGCAGACCCAGGGTAGTGTAAGTTAATTTTGTCCACAGATGGACTAATCTAGGGTCCAACTTGGGAACATTTTTAATTTATCATTTTGCCAAAGATTAAATAAGGAGAATCTTAGAGCCCGGAAAGGGAGGGACTTTAAGATTATCTAATACAAACTCATCTTTTTACATACAAGGAAAATAAGACCAAAGAAAGTTAAATGAGTCAATCCAATACTCTTTCCACTTTAAGAGGTATCACAGTAATTTATTCTTTTTATATTGTTTATTTTTACTATTATATTTGGTATTTAAGTCGGGGAAGATAAATCCAGAGCCAGAAGGGTCCCAGTTCATCTAGTCCAATCCGCTGTTACAGATAAGAAAACTGAATCCCAAGAAGGCTGTGACTTATCCAAGGTCACACAGGTAACAGCATCAAGACAGCATTTCACTCAGGTCTCTAACCCCATAGTCTATAATCTTTTCACTGTACTCTTCTGCTTCCCTATATGAGAGAGATATCAGACACTAGGAAGTCATATAAATTCCACACAAAGAAAAATAATGTAAAAACATGATTCAGTTTACTCCTTTAAGCTTTTAATAAATAGGAATCCTAGTGCCCTACTCCAAATAAAAAACATAACTTGCTGTGAGGAAACTACTCTGATGATGGAAAACTATAAAGGAAGAATAAGGCAAAATGGAATCACACAAGGAAACACTATCTCCTTAATAAGGGTGTTGACAATAGAGTGATGGGAAAGGAGCCAAGGATATTGATTGGCATATTAAAGAGTAAGCTGGCTGATCTACACAGCCCATTCAGTTGAAGAAATGTAGTTTTGTCTAAAATGTGGATATTGTTCAGGCAAGGAAGAATTGGCTTGTAAACTGTTTGGATGTAGTACAATTATGTATGAAGCAGCTGAATAGATCAGGGGATAGAACGATGGCCTTGGAGACAAGAAAACCTGAGTTAAAACCCTACTTCAGACTCTTACTAGCCATTTGATCATGGGCAAGTAAGTCAGCAAATATTTATGTGCCAAGGAAGCAAAGAATGGCAAAAGCAAACAAACCAGTTCCTGCTCTTAAGAAGCTCACAGTCAATGGGAGAAAAAAGCATGTAAACAACTATGTACAAACAAGATATAGAAAGGATGGATTGGGGAATGATTTATAAGATTCAAGAGGACCGAGAAAGACTATTTATGGTACTTTACCTGAAACTTGAAGAACACCAGGGAAATCAAGGGAAGAGAGGAGGAGGGAGAGAGTTTCCTGCCAGCCTAGAAAAGTGTTTGGAAAAGGGAGATGGAATACTTTGTAAAAGGAATTAGAGTAGGTGAACAGGTAAGGTGTGAGAAGCTTGGAAAGGTAGAAAGGGACAAGATTATAGTTACTCATCACTTCTCTCAACTTCAGTTTCCTCATCTGTAAAATGGGAATAATGATAGCACCCACCTGATAGGATTGTGTGAGAACTAAATGAGAAAATATGACATCCAAATTGCAAGTCTTAAAATGCTATATAAATATTAGCTTGTGTTGTGTGCCTGAGAAAACTGGGAAGTGAACAAGAAATATCATAAAAGAGGAGGACATTCCTGTTTTCCATTCTCTGCTTCATTTGCCCTGGAACAAGGAAAATAGAACTGATCATAAGAATGGTTTAGATTTGTCAGGCTACTGTCATATTATTTTCAAAGGCTACTGTGAACACCAACCGGGAGCAGTCTTTATGAACAATTACTGAAGGTGTAATCATCTCTAACTATGATCTCAATCCCAGCCATTTTGTTACAGAGGCTTCTCAGCCCATACTTCTGTCTCTACCTCTATAACAAATTGCATGAATGTTAATTGAATATTTGCATCTTAACCCTCACCTAACAGGCACATGATCCCTTCCCTTCAAACAAGACAAGGATATATTTCTCCAGTTCTTCTTTCCTGGATTGACTCCTGAATATCTCCTCTTGAGAAAGGAGTGAGGATGCTTGTCCTTCATTCTTGAAGAGGACCATGACATCAAGAAGGTGATGCTGTAACAAGCACATGAATCGGATTTGTGTGAGGAGAGTTGTGCTAAGTCACCGGCCTCACTTTCTCATCCAGAGCCATCTGAGTCCAGTGGTCAGAATGAATCAGGATAACTGGAGATGACCTTGGATGCAAGGCAGTCAGGGTTAAGTGACTTGCCCAAGGTCACACAGTATCAAGTGTCTGAGGCCAGATTTGAATTCAGGTCCTCCTGACTCCAGGACTGGTACAATATTTATATAAATGAACTTATGTAAAATCATAATATGTTAGAACTAGAAGAGACCATAGAGATCTCAGGACCTGAGGTATAGAGAGTGAAATGACTTGTCAAGTTAAGTCAGTCAATTAATGGAAATACTGGGGCTTGAGTTTCAGTGAGTTTTTCTTCCCTGAACTGTTTTTGTGGCTATTGCCTGGAGTTTCCCCTCCTTTCTCCTGTTTGCAAGCTCTCACAGTCTGTTCAGCTGCAGAGTGAGACCATAGATCTTGGGAAGAGTGACTGTTAGTCACAAAGTCACTAAAGACCTTTCCTATTTAATTGAATCTGAGAAAAACTGGCTACTCATCATATTCTACATTCAGTACAATGCTAAGTAGGTAAGAGTGGGCCGTAGATTAAATGTTTGAGAAGCTCAAGGCCCCTGGATGCTACCTGCTACCATATGTATGAGGATTTGAATACAATTTCACCGAAAAGGATATTGGCAAAAGAAACATATTGGACAAAGAAGGAGAGCATTTGGGATTCTGAGCATGGATTTCCCTTTTGTCTTTTTAGAGGGAGCCTCTAGTTGGAGCATGTAGGTCGAGGAAACCCATAACAGAAGGCAATGCCGTCAGATTAATGAACTAGACTGTCCAAAGATAGAGGAGTCTTATGTGGTTTTGCCATCCAAAACAGATTCAGAGTTTTGAGAGTTCAACTAACATCTACTCACTTATTTTTAATTTCAGTTAACTTAATTTCAATTCATAATGCAATGGAAAGAGCATTAAGATTCATAGTCATAGGATATGTGTTTAAGTCCCAACTCTCCTATACTAGCTCAGTGACCCTGGACAAATCACTTGACCCTTCTGAGCCTCAGTTTTCTTATCTGTAACATGTAAGGATTGGCCTTGATGACTGCTAAGTACTTTTCTAGCTTTAAATCTATTATCTACTATGAGTTTGACACTGAGATAGGAAAAAAAATCCTTGGTCTCAAAGGAATTATTTTTCAACTGGAGGAGTCAGGTGGGAAGCAACATATCCATAGATAAATGCAAAATAATGAAAAGTAATTTCAGAAAGGAAAGAGCATTGGGAATTGGGAAAGGTCTTTTGTGAGCATGTGAGTCATCTTTATGGAAGCTGAAGAGTCCAAGGAGCAGAAATGAGAAGGGTATAATACAAAAATATAGTAGTGGGAACTGTCTTTCTATGCATATGAAACTTTTCTTTTTCTTTTTCTCATATGTAACTCTTAGCAGGTCAGTTTGAGTGGTAACAAGGGAGTATTGCGAAATGAAACTGAAAAGGGAGCTGGCAGTGGATTATAGAGGGCTTTTATAAATTATCCTGGATACAGGAGGCAGCAGTGAGCCACTGAAGATGTCTGAGTATGAAAGTAACATGGTGGTCCTTGTTTTAGGCACTTCACTTCCATTAAGGAAGCATTAGAGTAGCCCAGTCAAGGGGTGATGATGGTATGGACTAGAGTAAAGGCTGTAAGAGGGAGAAAAATGGGGTGAATGTGAGAGATGTAGAAAAGTCATCTAAACTTTTCTGCCCCACTCATTCCCTTTAAGAGGTATGGCAGGATTTGTGGAATTAGTCAAATGACAGAAATTTTTTGACTCTTTTACAAACTTCCCACCCTTAGCTCCCATCCAATCAGTTGCTAGGTTTTGTCAATTCTAAGTCCATACCTTATCTCACTTTATCTCTATTCCATTCACATGGCCATACCCTAGTCTAGGTCCTCTTCTCTAAGCTATTGTAATCATGTCCTAATTAATATCCCTGCCTCTCTAGTTTATCATCCAAAAAATTGTCAAAGAATCTGATCATGTCTCTTTCTGCTCAAAAGCTATCAGAAATTCCTTATGACCTCTAGGATCAGCTGTTTGGCATTTAAACTCACTTACAACCTGACTCCTGCCAACTTTTTCAGATGTATTGATATCCTCTACTCCGTGCATTCTGCATTCCAGACAAACTGACTCACTTACTGCTCCTCATTCCCAACACTCCATTGCCTGTCTCTTGATCTTTCCCATAGGAGGTGTACAAGTGCTCAGGGAAGACAAGTACCTCTGTACTAGGCATTAAGCACTCACACAGAGGTAAGAAGCAACACAAGGTTATATAGTCAAGGTCTCACTAAAGAACTCTGGAACTAGGGAGGCTAGGTGGCACAGCAGATAGAGAGACCACTGGCCCTGGAGTCAGGAGTACCTGAGTTCAAATCCGGCCTCCAACACTTAATAATCACCTAGCTGTATGGCCTTGGGCAAGCCACTTAACCCTATTGCCTTGCAAAAAAACATAAAAAAAGAACTCTGGAACTGTAAACAGGAGAGATAGGACTGCCCAGCATGGTGTGCCCACATTAAAGAAAGCTCTGTGCTCTATGAACAAAACAGAATTGCAGTAGCTCAAAAGAAATATGAGATATATAAATGTAGAGACATCTTCACTCCAATTATTCTTGTAGACTATGTTAGATGTGATTGTACATATATAATCCTTATCAGATTACTGGCTATCATAGTTAGAGTAAAGGAAGAGAAGAAGGGGAAAAATGTAGAACTCAAAAGCTTCAAAAAGATGAATGTTAAAACTATTTTTGGATGTAATTGGAAAAAATAAAGTAAAATAACATTAAAAAAGAAAAGTCCTTTGCAAACCTTAAAACACTACATAAATTAAAGTTATTGTAGTCATTATAAATACTGACTTCCTAACTTGAAACTTGTACCTTATGATGATTGCAGGGAAAGTCTTTGGCTGTCACACCTCCAACATGCATTAGTTAGCAGAACCCGGGACCATATTTGGATGAGAGATTGTTTCCTGCTAAGGCCCCATCAAACCCCCAGAGATCATTTGCAAAAACCACATGCAGGTGAGACACAATAGATTCCTACTTTGAGGTTCCACTCCTCTCAAACACAAATATAAAGGACCCCAGTCATGGGCTCTGGAGGAAATTCTAAAGAATTATAAGAGCTCACAATCAGAGAAGCAATATAATGGATTTTCTAGCCCATTTCTGAATCTATAACTAAGCACCAATTTTATAATACCATTGTTGTGGTATCATTTAGTCATTCTTCTTTTCTAGATTTAAGTGAGCTAGTCTGATTGATCCAGGCACTAATTTTCAGATTGCTACTTTAATGGTTACTGTTACTTTTAATAAAATAACAGTCAAAAAATTTCCAGGCTGATAAGATTATTTTCTGAGTTTATTTCTGAATTCTTATTTTATGAAACATTATTATAATAGTTTACATTTGTGTAGCACTTTAAGCCTCATGAAGAACTTTTCTCACAATGCTTTGAATGTATGATTCCCCTTTTGTAGATTAGAAAACTGAGACCAAGAGAGGTTGGCTAACTTGATGCTGGTGGTCACAAGACTAGAACATAAATCCTTCTTCTCTTCCTCTACCTTAACCGATGATAACCAGTAATCTGATATAGGTTCTACATCTAACAGATCCATATTAGATATGTTGTAAAAGAAGAATCAGAATAAAAGGGGGGAAACATTAAACAAGTTTTAAAAATGAAAATAATATACTTTGGTCTGCATTCAGACTGCATAGTTTTTTCCTCTGGATGTGGATGACATTTTCCAACATAAGTACAAGGGACTTTTCTTGCAGCAACCCTGTGAGGTAGATAACAATGTTCATGGCTATATCTTTCAGGTGAAATTTGGAGCTCAGAAAGGCTAGGCAATGGTCACACAACCAGGAAGTGTCAAAGCTAGGATTCAATTCAAAACCTTTCTAAGATTGGCGGCTGGAAGAGGATCAGATACCATCACAGTTCCAATCATAAACAATTCCTACTGGTGATCCAACAGGATTCGTCCCATGATCTGCAGTGCAGCTTCCAGGAAACCAGTCTTTGGGTTTTGAGGGGAAGTATGCTTGAAAGTCTGAGAGGATAGGCCATACTGATGATTAGTCATGAGAGAGAGAGAGAGAGAGAGAGAGAGAGAGAGAGAGAGAGAGAGAGACAGAGAGAGAGAGAGAGAGAGATTTGGATTAACTGTGTTGTTACAGTCCCATATTGCTAAAACGTTATGGTGCCTTGTATAGAGTGCATCATCATTTTGTCATCATAAACTGCATACTGGCACTTTTCCTGGTATTGCTGGAGCACCAAAATGCCTCACTAATATGGGAATAGAAATCATACTCAATAGCCAAGGACTCCCACAGCATCCAGACCATCACTAGAAGTCCTATTTCCTAACAAAAAAAAAAAAGGAATCCAAATCAGGGTACAGGGTTCTGGAAATGGTTGACATGGATTTTCTTCGAAAATCAAAGAACTGTGTTTTATAATCAACATCATCATCATCATCATCATCCAACTTAGCCATGTCTGCCACACAGTAGATACTTAATGTTGATTGATTATGATCTTTTCATTGTACCACAGTCTTTAAGTTTTAATTCCCTCAGCTGTTTGTTGACATGGAATTACCTTGCTCACTAGTCCAGGGATTTCTCATTTACTGAGCTCACTCTCTTCTGAGTTGATTGCAGGGAAGGGGACAGCTGCTTCTCCTAATACCTTCGATTCAACAACTATAAATCTCCTACTAGCTATTTGGCACTGAGCTAGGGTGGATAAAATGATAAATGAGACCTGGTCTTGGCTTCCAGGGAGCCTACAGTTGGGCAGGAAGAATGTGTACACAAATAACCATAATGCAAAAGGGAACATTATCTATAAATGAATAAGAGAGGCACAAATGAAGCTCTGAAAAACAGTGATGCCAAATACAAATAGAAACAAGGACACTAAAACATAATAAGGATACCATCTTGACCTAGAAAACTGGATAGTAACATAATTAGTGTTGGATTATATCTTTATTTATTTTGTTAAATATTTTCCAATTACATTTTAATGTGAGCAGGGGGAATGTTATAGCTGAGTATTTGACAACTCTGAGGAAAAGTTTAATTATAATTGAGAGTAGGAGAAGAGTTGTAGTTGGAGCAATAACCTAACCCTCCCCTCCTCTATGCCTGGCCAATCTAGTTTTTCCTTAGAAAGTTCAGAGACCATTCTAAAAGACTTGGTTGTCCACTGTAACCATGGTCAAAATAAATGTATTAAATTGGGAAACAATTTTTACAACTAGTATTTCTGACAAAGGACTCATTTCTAAAATATACAGAGAACTGAGTCAATTTAAAAAAAAAAAGCCATTCCACAATTGACAAATGGCCAAAGGATATGCAAAGGCAATTCACAGATGAGGAAATCAAAGCAATCCATAGTCATATGAAAAATGGCTCTAAATCACTACTTATTAGAGAAATGCAAATTAAAGTATCTCTGAGGTACTACCTTACACCTCTCAGACTGGCCAATATGACCAGAAAGGACAACAATCAATGTTGGAAGGGATGTAGGAAACCTGGGTCATAAATACATTGTTGGGGGAGCTGTGAACTCATCCAACCTTTCCAGAGGGCAATTTGGAATTATGCCCAAAGGGCAATAAAAATGTGCATACCCTTTGATCCAGCAATGCCACTACTGGGTCTATACCCTGAAGAGATTATGAAAAAGGGTAAAAACATCACTTGTACAAAAATATTCATCGCAGCCCTGTTTGGGGTGGCAAAGAATTGGAGATTAAGTGAATGTCCATCCATTGGGAATGGCTTAATAAACTGCGGTATATGTATGTTGATGGAACACTATTGTTCTATTAGAAACCAGGAGGGATGGGAATTCAGGGAAGCCTGGGAGGATTTGCATGAACTGCTGCTGAGCAAGATGAGCAGAACCAAAAGAACATTGTACACCCTAATAACAACATGGGAGTGATGATCAACTTTAATTCCATCAGTGCAACAATCAGGCACAATTTAGGGGTATCTGCGATGGAGAAGACCATCTGTATCCAGAGAAAAAGAATTGTGGAGCTTGAACAAAAACCAAAGACTTTTAATTAAAAAAACTATTATCTTACTATGTAATTTTGCTATCTCTTATACTTTATTTTTCTTCCTTAAGGATATAACTGTCTCATCACATTCAACTTAGATCGATGTACACCCTGGAAACAATGTAAAGACTAACAGACTGCCTTCTGTGGGGGGAGTGAAGCAAGATTGGGGGATAATTGTAAAATTCAGAATAAATAAAATCTTTTAGAAAAAAACAAAAAAAAAGACTTGGTTATCTTGGGGTTCTGACTCTTGACATCACCTCATCATTTCTTGAATATAAAGCAGCAAAGAGGACCTCCAAATGCTCTTTTATACAATTGGTAAATTTGGATAGGGACCTCAATGACTATTCTTGAATATCTATGTCCTTCTGTGGTTAAGTTAAATATATTTTTGTTCTTTGTTAAATCACCTACAAGGTATCTTATTTTGTTCCACTATCTTGCCTAAACTACCAAGAGACTTTGTTGATGTTTGGTCATGTCCAATTCACTTGGAGTTTTCTTGGTAAAGATACTAGAATGATTTACCATTTCCTTCTCCAATTCATTTTACAGATGAGAAAACTTAGGTAAACAGGGCTAAATGCTTATACAGGGTCACACAACCAGTAAGTATCTAAGGTCATATTTCAACCCAGAAAGGTGAGTCTTCCTGACTTCAGGCCCAACTCTATGTGCTCTACCAGCAATGGACTAATGAGTCAAATCAAGTCTGGACCAGGAGAGGATTATGTTAAGTTTCATGAAAATAAATGCACTGGTGTTGAAGTTGGCTTCTTTTAAATGAGAACTGAATCTAAGAAAGATTATTTTTTAATCAGTAAAAATGTTCAAAATAGTTATAGATTTAGAGGACTCTTAAAGCAATCAATCAACAAATATTTGTTAAGTGTTTACTAAATATTGGAGAATACAAAGAAAGGAAACAAAAAACAGTTCTTGCCCTCAAGGAGCTTACATTCAGAAGAGAAGAAAGCATATATATATATATATATATATATATATATATATATATATATATATATATATATATATATATACACATATATATGTGTGTGTGTGTGTGTGTGTGTGTGTGTGTGGATGAATTGGTGGAGGGAGGTTCTATTGAGTTGGGTGGGGAAACTGGCTAAGATGGTAAAGATGGTAAAGATCTCCTATAAGAGGTACTCCTTGAGCTGTTGCTGTGCCCTGTGAATTTTTAAGAGGTCATCTAGTCTTCCCTCCTGCTTTTAAGAACCATATCCCAGAAAGAAGAGAATGTGACCAGCTTTCAAAGACCTTCTAATGCCATTTTATACTCACTCTGACTTTTAATAGCCATCACCATGATATGCCTGGGCAGCTAGATGGTGCAATGGAGGGAACACTGAGACTAAGATCAGGGAAGACTCATCTTCTGGAGTTCAAATCCGGTCTCAGACACTTATGAGCTGTGTGATACTATGCAAGTTCCTTAACCTATTTTCCTCAGTTCCTATCAAATGAGCTGGAGAAGGAAATAGTAAACCACTGCAGCATCTTTTGCCAAGAAAAGCTTAAAATGGGGTCACACAGAGTCAGATATGACTGAAAAATGACTGAACATGACTGATATATCTGTCCTTATTCATCATGTTACAACCTACAATTTCCTCCTGCTTGATCCTTGAGACAAAGAACAGGAGTTGTCTCTTGACCTTTCCTGGGTCAATAGGATTGGGGCTTGAGTAACAAATATAAAATCAGATTCTCTTTATACTCAGAATACATTGAAAGTTCCTAAACCCTGTTCTGATCATGGATTTTAATTTAATTCAGTAAATAATGGGATGCTTACTCACTGAATAAGTGGGAAGGAGCAGAAATGACTTTTAAAAAAGAAATGAAATATATGAAGACAATGAGGATGTCTATTCTTACTCTTTAAGAATGGAGCCCTTAATATTTCCATCAGCCTTGACACATGTGAATCACAACCCTCTCATCTCTACAGAAGAATCATGATTCAGAATGAGCACCTTTCATCAGTGGGCTGGCTGTACATCCCCCTTCCACAGCGTAGGCTTCCCCAGTGAATAACTCTGGGAACACACCATTCCCAGGCTGCTTCATCATCTTTATGTTTACTGTGGAAAACTCTGTTTACATTTCTGCCAGGGACTGGAAATTGGGGATAACTTTAGCATGAGCTCTGAGTCTATAATCATATGTGGGGGTGGAGGGGACTCACCAAATGGCTCTACTTTCCTGCTCATTATTGGAGACTGCCAGGATGCCAAAGGGAGGAGACATAGGCAAACTGCATTTCAAAAAAAAAATCATAAAAAGCAATGACATAGATATCAATTGTCTTAGATGAATACTGATTAAAATTTTAAATCAGCACCAAAGGTTATTTGAAAAGGAGAAAATATTACACTAAAGTAATATAAACAGTTTTTGCCTCTGAGAATCAGGATTTAAGGATTTTACCAAGGAAGGGACATTTCTCCCAACAGAATGCAAGCTCCCTGAGGGTAGGAACTAATTTCATTACTGTCTTTATATCACTAGTGCCTAAAACAATATCTGCCATGCCTCAGACACTTGACACTTACTAGCTGTGTGACCTTGGGCAAGTCACTTAACCCTGATTGCCCCACATCCAGGGCCATTTACAGTTATACTGATTCATATCCAGCCACTAAACCCATATGGCTCTGGAAGAGAATGTGATGCTGCTGACTTAGTACAGCACCCCCTTACTCAAATCCAATTCCTTGCTTGTTACGGCACCTCCCTGATGTCAAGGTCTTCTTCCAGAATGAAAGACAAACATCATCAATCATCTGGCACACCAGAGTGGGCTATATTACTTCCCATCTACTTTGTAAATATTTCGAATTTACTTATTTTCATTAAAATGGGAACTCCTTTTTTTCCTTTTCTTTTTGTCTCCAGCTCTTAAAGTACCTAGACCATAGTAAATGCTTAATAATTACTTGAATGGCTGATTGATCAATTGGTTAGGTGTTTAATAGATGATTATTGATAGTTGACTAGTTAACTTCAATCAAACACTTTCATTTTATAATTGAAGAAACTGAGGTTGTAAAGTATTTTTCTCAAGATAAACCCAGATGGCAAATAACAGAACTAGAATTCAAATCTATTGGAATGAAGTACAGTTATCCCTTCTACACCTGACTTTTCCCCATCAGTATTTCAATATATTATTGTTCAGCATAAGAAATTAAACGGAAATTTGAGGGGAGTTTTATGAAAGTTGTAGACAACCCAGGAAAAATTAGAAACTCAGAAATGCATGAAGTATATCTATAGCATTGTATAAAATCATATTTTTCTTTTAATACCATAATAATTTAGATTACAAAGATTTATGAAAGGAGGTCAAAAAATTTTATAAGGAATTTCTAGATCAAGGGGAGCACCATGTCTTTAACTCCCTTGATGTAGAAGGAATAGTTGTAGTTCCTTTCTCAGCTATAGTATATAAGCTTGGGCTATTATCATTTGGAGACCACAGTTTCTAAAATTATAAAAAGGGAATATTAATAGTTATTCCCTGTTACTTCTTATTTCACATGTTGTTGCTGTCCTTCATAATCAAAGAAGATGACATCAAATGAATGGTGGCTTGACTTGCACATCACGTTTATTATAAAGAGAGGGATGTTATGAAAAGACATCCTTCTCATTGCCTTTTCCAGAATCATTTCATCCCATGATTTTATTGAGAAAAGGAACCATGGCACTCCAGCAAGGCCAGGCAAAAGGTCTAGTATGTGATTTTCTGGCCCAAATTGGTGACAACATGATATATCTAAACCTGTCTTAAGAAGTTCTAAACGTCTTTTCCTCTCAGACCTGCAATTATACTCCCCACCCCCCCCATCCCCCGGGGGAATCCAAAGACTTTGGTTTCTAGTGGGTCATGCAAATAATGCTGTCAGATCATTAGTCAGCATCATGGTAGGAATTACAATGGTATCTGACAATCAATTAATTAAAAACATTCTTGGCAGATGCTTTCACTCTAAGTTTAAAAGAATAATTCAAAAGTTGAGAGCTTTAGAAGGAATAGATGTTTAAAGTATCATAATTCAATTCAGTTCAATAAACATTTATTGGATGATTATAAATTACTGTCACTAAATAATGATTTCAAGAAATTCTTTTTTCATAACAGTTCCTAATATTGTACATATGCCACAGGAAAAACAAAAAGGGACTAGATGGAAAGATTTCTTCACTTGTCTTGGCTGATAATTGGATGCTTTCTCCACTGGATGCTTTGAACAACTCCCACCCTCACCCCGTCACCTCTATCTTGTTTGTATATATGCTGTTGTGTCCTTAAGAACAAGTCTTTCTTTTTCCTCCCCACTTCTAGGACAGACATCTGGGTACAATGGGGTTACAAGTTAAATGAACTGCTTCTAATTGCACACCTAGCAGGTATTGTAGTCAGGATTTGAGCACAGGATTCTTCCTGACTCTAAAGCTAAACACTGAACCCTCTTGCTGTTCCTCCTCATATATAATACCTCTTCTTCTAACTCAGTACCTTTGTAAAGTTGCCTCCAGGACATGGAATTTGTTTCCTTTTCACCTCTGCCTTGGGGAGCCTTAGTTTACTTCAAAGCTCACCTCAAGACTCCCTCCTCCTTTATGGATGCCTTTCCTGATCTCCCCAATTGTCGAAGTTCCTTCCCCCCAAATTTACCTTGCATTTATTCTTTATATTCCCTTATTTCATCTCTTCTGTAATATAGACCGTGTAGTGGTTATATCTTTATATTCCTCCATATGTTAAATGATATCTCCCTCACCTTAACTGGAAGTACTTGAATGCAGGGACTGTTTCCTTTTTAGTCTCTCTATCTCCAGACATAGTAAGTGTTTTATAAAATAAAAGCTTGTTCACATTGGGCAAGATTGCAGAGTAAAGGCAAGGACTCCCAGGAGTTTTCCCCCAAACCACTTCAAATACCTTCAAATAATGATTCTAACCAAAATATAGAGCAGCAGAACCTCTAAGGGAAGCAATTTTTAGCCCCAAAACAACTTGGAAGATAATCAGGAAGGATGTCTGTTACACTGAGGTTAGAAAGTTCCCACAGTGTATCACCAGAACAAACCAGCTCCTGTCATCCAGGAGCAGACCTCTGTGATTTCCAGACCTCTCAACCCAGGGATTTCCATAAACAATTGGGAAGGTCAGCAGGAAAACCCTGGTGCCCAAGAATGAGAGCCCAGTTCAGTGCAGGTCTCAATGCAGATCTGCCCCAGGGGACCAGGAGCAGGTCTGGGGAGCCACCCAGCTTCCAGAGAGTTCAGCCCACAGCAGTAAGGGGCTTGGGGGAGATTGAGGCAGGACTCTATTGCTTTTCCTAAACTCATATCTGGGTCACAGGTTGAGGTCTCAGTCCCAGGATAAGGAACAGAAGCACACAGAGCTTACTGCTTACAGTGGAGCAGGAACCTTCCTCACAGCTCCAGGGCAGAGGGGAGTGCTTGTAGTCAGTCATCCACTGATCAGAGCATGGGCCAGGGGAGTAGTCATAACCTCTCATAAGACCTTGGGGAAATTGAGAACTTGTAGGTCTCTGGAGGTATCCCTGTAAAACAGCTACAAAAACCCTCTAAAGTTTGAGACAGTGTGTCCTCCACCCTGGAAGCAGAACCTCATCTTTACAGAGTTAAAACTAAGACACAGGCTGGGGAAATGAGTAAATGATAGAAAAAAAAATTTTAGCCATAGACAGTTACTTTGGTCATATGAAGGATCAAAATGCACACTCAGAAGAAGATAACAAAGTCATAGCTTCTGCATCCAAAACCTCCAACAAAAATATGAATCAGTCTCAGGCCATGGAAGAGCTCAGAAAGGATTTTGAAAACCAAGTAAGAGAAGGAAAGGAAAAATTGGGAAGAGAAATGAGAGTGATGCAGGAAAATCATGAAAACTGGGACAGCAGCTTTGTGAAGGAGATACAAAAAAAATAAGAAAATAACATCTTAAAAACCAGTTTAGGCCAAATGGAAAAAGTGGCCCAAAAGCCAATGAGGAGAAGAATGCCTTAAAAAATAGAATTGGTCAAATGGAAAAGTAGATACAAAGGCTCTGATTCAGAGCAATTAAACAGATTTAATTGTTAATCTCATCTGAAAACTGTTCAGATCTCTTGATCATTTATCAATTGGGAAATGGCTCTTATTTTTTATAAATTTGACTTAGTTCTCTGTGTTTGAGAAATGAGGTTGTTATCAGAGAAATTTGTTTCAATATTTTTTTCCACAATTGTTGCTAGCTGTATTTCCTTCCATTCTATTCCCCTACCCCCTTTTATTCTATTCTCTGTCCTTTCACTCTGTCCTACCTCAAAAGTATATTGCATCTGACTATACCCTCCCCTCTCCGCAGTGCTCTTCCTCCCCTATTTTCCTTTAGGGTGAGATAGATTTCAATACACAATTGAGTTTTCAGATGAGATTAACAATTAAATCTATTTAATTTTTTTAAAGTCCTACCTCACTATTGATAGGAGAAATGTAGGTTGGAACAATTCTGAGATACTACCTTACTTATTGTATTGGCTAATAGGACAGAAGGAGAAAATGACAAATATTGGAAAAGATGTTGAGAAATTGAGATGTTGATGCCTTTTTGGAAGAGTTGTGAATTGATTCAACAATTCTGTAGAGCAATTTGGAACTATGCCTAAAGGGCTATAAAATCATGCCTACCCCTTGGTCTAGCAATGCCACTACATGGTCTATATTACAGAAGAGATGAAATAAGGGAAGAAAAGAACCTATATGTATAGGGATATTTATAGCAGCTCTTTTCTGATGGTGGGGAGCTGGAGATTAAGGAGATGCCCAGCAGTTGGGGAATGACTGAACAAATTGTGGTATGTTATTGAGATGAAATGCTGTTCTTTAATGAGCAATGATAAACAGGATACCCTGAATAAAAAACCTACATGAGCAGTTGCAATGGGAAATGTCCCCTATACAAAGTAAAAAGCAATATGGCAGAATGATCAGCTGTGAATAATCTACCTTTTCTCAGCAATGCTGTGATTCAAGAGAACTCTGAAGGACTTGTGATAAAGAATGTATCCATCTCAAAAACAGAGTTGATGGTGTCTAAATATAGACTGAAGCATGCTTTTTTTCTTTTCATTTTATTTTTCTTGAGGTTTCTCTTTTTTTGTGGAGGGGAGTGATTATATTTATTTTTAGAACATACCTATTATAGTAATGTTAAAAATTAATTAATTAATTTTAAAAATCTAAAAAAAATATAAATGCTTATTCACTGATTGACTAATTGATTGATTGCAAGGTACTGCTAGATGAATTGATGATCTGAAAATGAAAACTTTCATAGTCTCTTCCTTCAAGGAGTTGAGGGTGGCCCAGGAGGAAGTAGTGATAAGATATAAACATGAATAGTATAATACAAGATGGATCGAACAAAGTGATCTATATATTGTGCTTTGTAACCCTTCTTTAAAGTATCATATACCTGCTACCTAATTATTATTATTATTTCAACATGAAAAAGACAAAGGATAGATTTAGTCAAAATACTTAACATTTCAGTTGAGAAAAGCTCGATTAAGAGGTGACGCTTGAACTGAGCTTTAAAGAAAGAAGAGAGTTTCATCAGATGGAGAGGAGACAGTATGTTTCAAGCAGAGAAGGGTATATTAGATACCAATTGCAGAATTATGTTGTAGAATCACCATCGTAATAATAATAATAACTAACATTTATATAGAGCTTATTATCTGTCAGATACTCTGATAAGCCCTTTACAAGTGATTCTTACAATAAGCATAGGAGATAACTATTATTGCCCTCATTTTACTGGGGAAACTGAGGCAAACAGAGGTTAGGTGACTTGTTCAGGGTCACACACTTAGTAAGGGTCTAAAGTTGGATTTGAACTCAGGTCATCTTAACTCAAGGCCCAGTGCCCTGTCCAACTGGTTCCTGATAGTTGGACAAACAACTGAATAATGGAAGTGAGGATGAGGTTGAGAAGTCAAAGATGATTTGGAAATTTAGGACCTGAGTGTTTGGCATGATGGTTGTATCATTCAGAGAAATACAGAAGTTAGGGGAAGCTAGGGGTCAGAAGATGATGAGATTGTTTTAGAAATATTGAGTTTTAAGCACCAACAGGAAATGGAAATGAGGGGTTGACACTCAGGAGACAAAGCAGAACTGGTCTGAGAGAATTGGTAAACATCTCCTTAGAGAATTATGAAAGCAAATGGGAGTAACTTGGTGGCTCAGTGGAGATGGAAAACTCCTCTAATATCTTTGTCAAGAAAAACCTCATGGACAGCTGGTCCAAGGGATCACAAAAAGTCAGATAAGATTGAATATCTAAACAACAAAATGAGAACAGATGAGATCATTAAATGAGAGAACATGCTTAAAGAGAAGTGGACCAAGGACAGAAACATTTTAGATGCCAACTAAAGGGGTGGGAGTAGGAGAAAGATGAATCACTGAAGGTAACGGAAGAGCACTCCAGAAAATAGGAGGAAAAATGGAAAAGAGATGAGCACAGAAACTAAGAGAGAAGAACAAATAAAGGAGAAGTTAATCAAAAGTATCAAATACTGCCCAAAAAAAATCAAATAAGATTCAGTCATTAAGAGGTTACTGGTACCTTAATAAAAACTGAAACATGTTGTACTTTGCAGCCATTATTTCATTTGATCTTCCCAACAACCTCATTTTATAGATAAGGAAATTGAGTTTAACAGAGGTTGAGACTTTTCCATGGTCATACGACTAAGTTATTCTAGATGTAAGATTTGAACCTGTGTTCCCTGACTTTAGTATCAATCTTCCTCCCATTAATGCTTATTAATATTTCTGCTTACTCAGTGTCAATAAGCAAGGAATCCAGATTGCAGGAGACTTAAAAACTGAATAGGTGGTGAAGAAGTAGAGTTATTAAGAGATAGGATGATGTGGTAGAAGGAGCAGGGTACTTGAGGAGTCAGAAGATACAAGGATTTGAAACCTGGGACTTAATAGCCAAGGATCTGGGGGCAAGCACCTCTGATGTGAGGGATGTTGAGTGTTTTTCAGGGCTTCTTTCCACCTTTGATGTCTACCTGAACCACCTAACTCTTACCTGTGGCTCCAAGAAGCTGTAGCATGGACAGCAGCCATATCCCTGTAAATCATTTCAGCAGACAAGCAGAACCAGGTTGAAGGTAACCAAGGGAGTCTCAAACTCATCAAAGAGTTGGGGATGGTGGATGCCTTTGCCAAGCATGGGAAGTCTTCCACTGGTGGAATGAGTAGCTGAGAACAATTCATTCCAACAGCCTTAAAGACGGCTCAAGCAGGTGCTGTGGAGTGCTTAGAGCTTGATTAGACAAAAAAGATGCCAAGATCCTCCACCGTATATAGAGCCATCACTGGTTGTTTTGATTCTGTCTTGACACTGGACCATAATGTCTTTGGAAGAGAAAGTGAAACCAACAACTTCATGCAACTGTGCCTCACTTAAATCCAATTTATACTAATCAAAAATCATCATCCATACATTCCTATCTCAAAGTCCTGTGGTGATAGGCAAGTGATGAAGCAGCATGTGTGGATACATTGGGACACAACCCTACATACAAGCAGCTGAGGTCATAGGGTTGTCTTCTCACTGGAGGGGCAGAGGGATTTGGTAGTCCTCTGGGTGTCCGAGTAGTCTTTTAAGCATCACACTACTTATTTCCTGATGTGAGGAAGGGGCTAGAAAAAGTGCTGTAAAAATTGTCTTCTAATCCAACCCTGGCCTGATTACCACTCAGGCAGTCTCAAACTTGCAGTTGAAACAAAAACTTCTTTAAAGAATATTCCACTCACAATCAGTGCATGGACATGTGCATACTCATAGACAACACAAGACCTGAAAGGTGAACAGCTCTTATTGAAAGAGAATTCAGCAGGTATCATATCCAAATAGCAGCCCTGAGTGAAACAAGGCTGTTAAATGAAGATCGGCTTACTGAAGTTGGAGCTGGATACACACTTTTCTGGAGTGACCACAGTGAAGGGGAACAATTGTAAAGCTGGTGTAGGTTTTGCAATCAAAACAAATCTAGTCAACTAGCTTGAATGCCAACCAAAAGTAGTGAATGATGGGTTTGTGACAATGAGATTGCCATTTTCAGCAAAGTATGCCACTGTCCTCAGTGCCTATGTTCCACCATGATAAAGTCAAACAAAAATTTTATGAAGACCTGGAGACTCTTATCATTAATGAACCAAAAGAGGACAAGTTTATAATTCCAGGTGACTTTAATGCTAGAATAGGCTCAGACTATCAAACATGGCAGGGAATCCTTGGAAAGAATGGAATTGGAAAAAGCAACAGCAATGGTCACCTACTACTGAAGATTTACACATCTCATAACCTTCTCATCACAAACACTATCTTTGATTTACCTAAACACAATAAAACTTCCTGGATGCACCCTCATAGCAAATATTGACCTCTAATAGACCATGTGATTATAAGAAGAAGAGGCAGACAGAATGTGAGAGTGACAAAGACAATGTATAGTGTAGAGTGCTGAAATGATCACAGGCTCATCCTTTCCAAGATAAATATTCACAATCAACTGAAGCAGTAGTCCCAAGGCAAAATGACTACCAGAAGAATTAATGTCAAAAGATTAGAATACCTCTCTGAGAGGGAACAATTTGTTGTTAACTTGGAGGGAAAGTTGAGCCCACACTCAACTGTCAACAGTGGTGCAGAAAAAGAATGGGCAGTTTTCAGACATCTGGTGTACGAACTGGATCTGCTCATCTGAGCCAGCACTCTCACAAACATAAGACTGGTTTGATGAAAATGATGGGGAAATACAGAAGCTGATAAATGAAAAATGACAACTTCATAGGGTTTACCAGCAGAATAGTTCATCTATTTCTAAGAAGGCAGTAGTGAAGCTTAGAGAAGTGCAGGATTTATGGTTCAATAAGAAGGCAGATGAAATTCAGTTTTATGCAGATAGTAATAATACAAAGTACTTTTATGATGCCCTGGAAGGGTGTTTATGGACCAAAGACATGTGGTGCATCTCAACTACTCAGTGTTAATGGAGACACATTGATTAGTGATAAGGACATGATCCTAGAGAGATGGGCTGAATATTTCCACAGTACTCTTAACAGACTGTCATCAATCAATGCAGAAGTCATTGACTGTTTACCTCAAGTTGAAGTCAAATCCATCCCTAGCTGAAGTTCCAACTGAAGAAGAGGTTTTGAATACCATTAGGTTCCTTTCACATGGCAAAGTACCTGGTGTTGATTCTATTCCAGCTGAGATTTACAACATGGTGTGTGTGCATGGGTGGGGGGGTCATTGCTCAAACAAAAGCTGATTGAAATTTTCTAGGTTATGTGGTATGAAAAGGTTATCCCCCAGGAATTCAAGGATGCCTCCATTGTCCCTCTCAATAAAGGTAAAGGGAATAGATTGCCCTGAGACAATCACAAAGGGTTTCTCTTTTAATTATTGCTGATAAGATTCTTGCCAGAATCCTTCTCAATTGGCTGATCCTTCAAATGAAAGATGATTACTCCCTGAGAAGCAGTGTGGCTTCAGAAAGGGTCAAGGAACAGTCAACATGGTATTAACTCCAGGAAAATGCCAAGAGCAGAAAAGAGTTCTGTATACAACATTTGTAGATCTGACCAAGACCTTTGTTACCATCAATAATGAGGGTTTATGGAGTATTATGTCAAAATTTGGTTGCCCAGAGAAAGTTCATCAGTATTGCTTGAAAATTTCAAGATGGTGTGCTTGCCTGGCTGCTGAATAGTGGACAATGCTCTTGAGATTTTCCATCGCCAATAGAATGAAACAAGGATGTGTCCTTGCTCCTATGCTTTTTAGCATGATGTTTTCAGCCATGTTATCAAACACCTTCACTGATAATGAACAGGGCCTCAAGCTACCACATTGATGGCAAATTCTTCATCTTGAAAATGCTATAAGCCAAGACCAAAGTGGAAGGAGTGCTGGTATATGATCTTCTGTTTGCAGGTTGTGGTGCATTCCATGCAGCTTCTGAAGCTGAGATGCAACAAAGTATACATTGATTCTCTGCAGCTTATGCTAATTTTGGTCTAACAATTAATTCCAAAAAAGTCCAGATGCTCATCAGCAGCACCACACCATCCATATGTGGAACCATCAATTACAGCAAATGGAAAAGTTTTGAGTACTGTGGACAAGTTCAAACATTACTATAGAGAGTGCAACTACAATGGGCTGACCACATTGAACTTTCACAGGAGGATCAGAAGAAATGAGACAAGGATACCCCAAAGATCTCTCTTAAAAACTTTAGAATTGTGCAGCATGGGAGACACTGGCACAGGACCACCCAACATGGTGTGCCCTTATCAGAAAGGGCATTGTGTTCTACGAGCAAGGCAGAATTGAAACAACTCAAAGAATATGTGAGATATATAAATTTAGAGTAAACACCCCAGATGTTCACATGGACTAATTGTGCTTGACCCACGGTAGAGTTTTCCAAGCTTGAATTTTTCTGATCAGTCAGTCAGACACATTGTAATTTGTCTGTGATAGAGTGATGTCATTTTGGTCTTTTTTGATAATAAAGGAAAAGAACCAATCAACTAACCATTCTACAATGAGTAAGGAGAATTATATATATTATGCCCATTTCACAGGACTTTTTTAAAAAAATCAGTTTAAACAATATAAACCCACAAATATTTATTAGATATCTATTAGATGCCAGGCTCTATGATAAGTGGGAGTGTACAAAGATCAAAACCACACTGTCTTTGTCCACTCAGAGCTTACATTCTACTGAGAGAGAAATTATATACATATACATATATATATATATATATATCAGATATATGCAAAGTCAATTTGTGGGAGGGAGAATCAAGAGTGACATTAAAACTGTGGTACTTGAGCTAAGGGTTGCAAGAGGAAGAAATGAGAAAGGAGAGGATTCCAGGGCAGGAGGTAGAATGTCATCTTCATCAATGTCATTGTCATTATCATCATCATCATCATCATCATCATCATCATCATCATCATCATATCATCACTACCATCATTATCTTCACCACCACCACCATCATCAACATCATCACCAGCATCACCACCACCATCACCAACATCATCATCCATTTACTAAGTATCTGCTATATACCAGACATTGTGCTAAGTGGTAGGGAGGTATAGTCAAGCATTTATTATGCTCCTATTGTGTACCTAACACTGTGCTATGCAAAAAAAGGCAAAATAGTCCCTGTTTTATAGGAGCTCATAGTCTAATGGGAGAGACAAGATATACACAAGAATAAATTAGGACAGTCTCATAGGGAAGGCACTAAGATTATGGAGAACTAGGAAAGGCTTTTTTGCAGAAGGTAGGATTCTAACTGAGAATTGAAGGAATCCAGGAGGTAGTAGTGAGGAGCAAGAGAATTCCAAGTATGGGAAAGAGTCAGTGAAAATGCCTTGAGTAGGGAGATTGAAGTTTCAAGTTCAAAAAACCGAATCACAAATACATGGAGAAATAAGATATAGGAGGAAGACTAGAAAGGTAGGAGGTCAGTTTATGAAGGTCTTCAAAAGTCATACAATGGTTTATATTTGATCCTGGAGGCCACAAGATTCTGAAACTACTGAAGTTATTGAATAGGGGAGAGCAATATAGTCAAAACCACTCTATCAGGAGGCAGTGGGGGGGGGGGAAGATCAGAAAAGGAGATTGTGACTTGAAAGAAAAATATCTGAATTCATCATCCTGGAGATAGAGGTGTTTCAAGTGATGGTGAGATACAAAGTGTGTCCACTGTGCAGATGGCTGAGATAGAGCAGAGACAGAGGTCACAGGATTCAAAGAAGCTGATGAAATAGAAGTTGAGGGTGTCATGTGAATCATCATTGTAAATAATATAGGTAGGAAGAATGAAGGTAGAGTTCAGCACAAAGAACATCAGGTGTTGAATTCATTGAGAAAGATTGGAAGACTCTCATGGAGGTTGGTAGTGGGTAGCAACAAGAATAAGAACCAATTAAAAGAATAGCATAAACTTCAAAGGAAAAGCTTTGGGGCATTAATTTTAGAATTAGTTATGGTAATAGATGTGTTGTTGAGAAAGAAGAGGCATTCTGATTTTGCAAATTGAGAAAATGAATAGGCAGCACAGGAAAAAGCACTCTAAGATATGGTATTTTAGGAGAAGGTTGTGATTTAGCTGGTGTCAAAGAATGAAATGATTACAAGAGGAAGGGTGAATAGAAGGGTAATTCCTCAATATCTCTCAGGCCTGAAAAGAATGAGAGATGGTCTTTTTCCTCTCTTCTTTTTCTCTTTCTTTTCTTCTCCTTCTCCTTTTCCTCATCCTCCTCCTTCATTCTCTTTCCTCCTTCATTTTAAAGGGGGAAAAAACTGGGATCCAGAGAGATGAACTGATTCATCCAAGTGAGTAACAGAGCTGGGCTGTAAACCCTCATCTTCTGTCTCCATATACAGTTCTTTCCATTAAACCATCCAATTCTGATTATTAGAGTAGAGGCTTAATTATCACCAAAATGCACTTCTCATTGTCCCCCATGCATCTCCCACCTAAATTTTTTTTCTTGCACTATTTACTATCCCCTAAATGTCCTTCTCTCTCTTCCTCTTAAAATTCTACATAATCCTCCAAGACTCAGCACAAATGTCAGCTCTTCATGAAGCCTTCCTTGAATTTTCTATTCAGAAGTGATCTTTCCTTTCTCAGGTCTCAAATTACATGAAGATCCTCTCTTTTAATGACCTATTTGATATCATAGTTATTTGCATGTTTCTGTCCTGATCACCGAGATAAGAAGACTACTAGTCAGACTTTCTTCACCCAACTAAAAGGTGCTGATTCAATTGTTTAACAGGAAGATAGGGGTTAATAAGAAGCTGATCCCAGGAACCAGCAGATGCAGTCCCAGTATAGAAGAAATGGGAGAAATTAGAGGTAGTAGAAGAAAGTAATAATGTATGACTTACAAGGGGGATTTAAGAATGGGAAAGAGCAGAATTAATGTCAATAAGCCAAGCCAAGGTAAAAGCTCACATTTTGAAGCTTTAATGATTTAAGATTTACAAAGATCAGGGTTACAATAACCCCTTGAGCTAAGGAGTGCAAATACTAATTTTCCAATATGAAAACGAAGAATTTGAGTTTCAGAAAGATTAAATTAATTGCCCAAAGTTGAACAATAAATATCAGAAATGAGACTTGAACTCTCTCCATATTAACTCCAAAGCTAGGACTTTCTTCATTACCCTAAAAGTTACTGATTTTCAGGAAGAGCTAATCATTGGAGGCAAAGAGAAAGATGAGATACAATGGATCAAAGGTGACTAGGACAGAAACAACCATTTCATCAAAAACTAGGTGAAGTCAGGTGAGTTCAAATCCAACTTTAGTCATTTACTAGCTCTGTGGCCTTGGGCAAGTCACTTAATCCCGAGTGCCTTACATTCAAGGTTATCTCCAGTTGCCCTGATTCATATCTGACCACTGGACCCATATGGCTTCAGAGGAGAAACTGAGGCTGGTGACTTAGCACAGATTCTACTCCCCTCTCAAATCCAAATCACATGAATATCATGGCATTACCTCCCTGATATAATGGTCTTCTTCAAGAACAAAGGAAAAGGAACAGCTAGGCAGTGCAGTGGCTAGAGCACTGCCTATGATTCAGGAGGACCTGAATTCAAATCCAGCCTCAGTCACTTAATATTTACTTAACTGTGTGACCTTGGGCAAGTAATTTAACCCCATTGCCTTGTAAAAACCAAAAAAAGAAGAAAAAGGAAAAAAAGGACAAAGGACACATGTCTGCTTCATTAAGGACCTGATGAGTTCTTTATTTTACCAATGAATTAGCTCTATCCTCCTTCTAAAAGTGTTTGGGAAGCGTCATTGTACACAATACTGCAGTTTCATGTCTCCCTATTAAATGAGAAGTTGTAAGAGGGCAGATATTTTATCTTTTATCTTGTATATTGACCAGCCCCTGGAATGGTAAGATATACCCATTGGACACTTAGAAGTTTCCTGAATGAACCCTGAGTTAAGTCAAAAAATGTCTATTAAATGCTCTGTGTCTACATTATGTAGGAAGGTCAAAATAGTCCTGTCCTCGGAGAGTTCACAATCTAATGGGAGAAACAACAAGCAAACAACTATGCACAAACAAGATATATTCAGAATAAATTGGAGATGATCTAAGGGGGATCAGGAAATCAGCTGTTAATACAACCAAAAACTGAGTTATGCCAACACTGTTTAATTCAACTCATATAACTCCCAACATTGAGATTTTTTACAGTTTTATAACTATTTCTTTTGAGGTTAATCCTAATGTCCTAGTTTCATGGTGAAAGCCTAAGGAATTCCTCACTTAACTCTGTATTATTTAAAAAACAAAACAACATAAAACTTCTATATCCCAAAGAAGCATAGCATATCATCCCTTTCCTGTAATTGGTTCTTGGGAACAGCAAGAATGAGACTTTTCAATGAATCCTCCATGTCAGCAACTGGGCCAGAAAAGCAAAAAGGGACCGAAAATGTTGGGAGGTTTGGTTCATTTGTTTCCTCCACAGGGGTTGACTCAGGAGGTACAGTGCAGGGTCTGTGTTTTGTGATGTGTGACACTGCCGGAGGAAGAAAATAGATGATACTGCTATTATAGAAAATCACTCCTACCTACTGAGATGACTCACTGCAACGTCACTGAATGGGGTTTTGCATCAGTCTCAAAAACATGACTCTCAGCAGAAGGCTTTTTCTCTTATCCTCACCCTTCCATGCTTAGAGTCAGTATGGATCTTGTGCAGCATTTGGATCTTTGTCTGAATAATAACAATACCTTATGTATATATGGGATTTTAAAGTTTACAAAATGCTTCCACAGCTCTCATAGGATACATTAGACAGAATTATAAGAGGGGTAGGGGTATTAGAATTATAAGGACCTAGAAATGGTTGAGATTACAGATATCATCCAATTCGGTGCTGTCAAACTCAAATAGAAATAGGGGCCACTAATCCACACACATATGTAAGCATGGCAAGCTGCATAATGAATTTGGGAACCACACATGCCTCTCTCTCTCTCTCTCTCTCTCTCTCTCTCTCTCTATATATATATATATATATATATATATATATATATATATATATATATATATATATATATATATATATATATATATATTAGTTAATAATTTACTGTTCAGTGGTTTCAATCATGTCTAATTCTTTGTGGCCCAATTTAGGATTTTCTTGGCAAAGATACTAAAGTGGTTCGCCAGTTCCTTCTCCAGTTCATTCTAATAGATGAGAAAAACTGAGGCAGAGTTAAATGACTTGCCCAGGGTCACATAGCCCTACCACACAGATGGGGAGTATTTAAAAGGGAGTCAGTTGTATTATAGTCTATCATTTAGGGACTCCCATTTCATTTTACAGATGACCAACATGAAGCCCAGAAAGGAAGATGAGTCTTCCTGACTCCAGTTAGACTTGATATTTTATCCACTGTGTCACCCAGCTACCCTTCATTAATATATCAACATCTTAAAATTATATAGGAATGACATTTTAATCTGGTTCAAGTGGAAGTAACCCACACAACTTACACCTCTGGTTTAAGTGAGGAAACAGTTTAAATGACTTGCCAAAGTCATTTAGTCACACAGATAGTAAGTAGAGAACTTGACAAGAATCCAAGAACCCATGAGGTAGCTGCTATTGTATCTCCATTTTGCATATTATCACATTACCACACAGTTAATTAGTGTCACTGGTAGGATTTGAACCCAAGTCTTTCTGATTGCACATTTCTCATTCCATTCACCACATCACACTGGCTCTCGGCCAGACTAGAATCTCCTGCTGTTTGGGTGAACATCAGTTACAACTCCCTTCTATCTTATTTCAGGAAAGGGTGATTCCCAGCAAGTCATGCTCCTAGAAAGCTAAGGGATAAGAAAAGGAGTGAAGCACCCCACCCCAATAGTGCCCAACACAGCAAGTTCTCTTTTTGTTCTAAATCTATGAACCTGTGGTCTCATTGTTTTGGGAAATCCTCTCTCTTATCTCTGCCCAATACAATTCCATTCCCTGATATTTTATAGGGAAATAGGAATTTATGATGCCTCTGAAGGTCTACAAGGGCTGTAAAAAATAGTCTCCTTCATCCTCACACATGGAAGAGAATCCTTATTTGACTTGGGTTGTTCTACATGTCCCTGCAGATGCCATGGGGCTCTTGTATAACATAAGTACAAACTAGAAAAAGAGAGAGAGTATTTAGGGACTTGATTGTGGGATGGTCTATCATTTAGGGTCTCCCATTGTCATTTTACAGATGAGGAAAATGAAGCCCAGTTAGGTCACATGATAAACCCAAGGTCACACAAGTAAAAAATGGCACAGTGGATAGAGCACTGCTCTTGGAGTCAGGTGGATAGGAATTCAAATCTAGCCTCAGACACTTGACTCTTTTTTAGCTGTGTGACCTTGGGCAAATCACTGAAATCTGATTGCCTCAAATCCGGGGCCATATCCAGTCATCCTGATTTATATCTGGCCACTGGATCCTGTTGGCTCTGGAGGAGAGAGTGAGACTAGTGACTTAGCACAGATCCCCCTCACTCAAATCCAATTCATGTACTTCTCATGGTATCACAGTATAGTTAACAAATTAGAAGATTTTTCCATGGTAAGGCCTTATAGTTTAGCTACAGAGAATTACTGACCCCCAATTTACCTCTGCTATACAGAGAATTACTGACACCCAATTCACCCCTGATGAACAGGAAGGGGAGATGAGCAGGATTGATGTCATGCACATATTTAAAACAGTTTGAGTATTTAAAAGAACCACTGAATGTCTTTGACTAGTCCTGGCCAGACTCTCAAGGCCATACTTGATTAACATTGCCTGTCTCTTCAAGGAACTAGCCATTCCTGAATGTAAACATCATAATTCTTGGGGTTTGGGGAAAGGTGGTTCTTTCCTCGTACAACCTGGAAAATTTTGTTTTATTCCACAAAAAAATTGTCCAGAAGTCTTCTTTGTTCTCAAGCTATATAAGATCTAATTAGATCTTATTCTAATTGGAGTCTCACCCATGAAGAGGATGCTCTGCCTGGAACCTTCTCAATTGGGACTCTGGAGGCTGTACCCCAGGACTCTCCAGTCACTGCTGGAAACAGATGTGGAAACTCCCCCAAATCAGTGATATTTTCTCTTAATATATATGTTTATGTAGGTTTTGTTCTTTTTATTATATTAGGACCTACTGGTTACTTCTGCTGTAAAACTGATTTATTTCTACCTGTTTTATAATAACTTATATACTTTTTTAGTTTTGTTGGTGTCATTTTGTAGGAGCAAATTGAAACCAAAACTCAATCAAACAATCACCTCCCTGATGTCTTGGTCTTCTTTGAAAATAAAGGACAGGGGCGGCTAGGTGGTGCAGTGGATAAAGCACCAGCCCTGAAGTCAGGAGTACCTGGGTTCAAATCTGGTCTCAGACACTTAATAATTACCTAGCCATGTGGCCTTGGGCAAGCCACTTAAGCCCATTGCCTTGCAAAAACCTAAAAAAATAATAATAAAATAAAATAAAGGACAAACATTATTAGAAAGTGGCAGAGTTAGGATGTAAAGCCAGGTTCCCTAAGTACAAATCCAACATTTTTTATCCATTGCATTACCTTGCCCTTTAGATGGCAATGGTCTATAGAAATAAGAAATCTATACTTGAATTTGTAAAAAAAAAATCAGCTTTCTTAGTACAAGATAAGAATAGCAGAGTTAGAAAGCATCTAAAAAAATCAGGGAATGTTTAATGAATTGGAAACTCAAGATGAGTCAAAAGTGTAATTTGGCAGGCAAAAAAACCCCAAAACAAACTAATTCAATGTTGGACTGCATTAAGAGAATGTCCAGAACTAGGAATGTGACAGCCCCAAAGTATTCTGCATGGGTCAGACCATATCTAGAAGAGTGGGCATGTTCAATTCTGGGCACACATCTTATAAAAATCACTGATAAACTGATGATTATATTATGATATGGAAGCAAGGATTGTACAGTCAAGAAGGCATGAGTTCAAATCCTTCCTTGGATATTGACAAATTCATCCTGGGCAAGAAATTTAAGGTCTCAATTTGTTTATGTAAAATAGGAATAAAAATGTTATATATTTAATGAAGATCAAAATTGTGAGGATCAAATGAAATAATATCTGTAAACCATTTTGCAAACTGTGTGTTAAATGTTAGCTATTTAATTGGGGGGGGGTAGGGTGCAGGGTGGAAAATGCAGAAAGTCCTTCAGCTTAGCTGAAGGAACTGTGGAGGCATAGTAATAATGTTTGTCCTTCATTCTCAAAGAAAATTATAACAGGGAAGTGATGCCATGACAAACACGAATTAAATTTGGGGAAGATACTGTGCTAAGTCACCAGCCTCACTTTCTCCTCCAGAGTCATCTACATCCAGTGGCCAGATAGGAAACAGGATGACTGGAGATGGTCCTGGATGCAAGGCAATCAAGATTAAGTGACTTACCCAAGATCACACGGTTAGTAAGTGTCAGAAACTGGATTCAAACTCTGTTCTCCTGATTCCAAGACCAGTGTTCTATCCACTGCACCACCTAGCTGTGGAGGTTTACATTCTAGAGATAATAGTAATGGCAGGAATCTATGTTGAAGTACTGCTACATGGAAAAGGAATTAGATTAATTTTGCTTGGTCCCGGAAAGCAGGTCTAAAAGTAATATAAAGAATTTCCTAATTATTAGTGTTGTCTTAAAAGGATATGAACTATCTCTTAAGTTAGTGAGTTCCCCATTCCTGGAAGTGTTCAAGTGAAGGCTGGATTATCATTTGAGGGGGGAATATGGAAGAAGTAAATCCAAGTCTCAAATAGGATTGCAAAGGACTTCTAGAAGTCCCCTCCAATACCAAAGTTTTATGATTCTGTAAAAGAAATCGAATTTTTCTTTCTTTTTCCTAGGCAACTGTCTCAATATCTGATTCCCTAATATAACTTTTTGATGCATATTCAATAAATGCCCAAGCACCTACTATGTGTAAAAGACTAAGGGAGATGTTCGATAAACTCTGTTCCAGAACAAAAAGCATATGAAGAGGAATAGTGTAATATAAAGTTTGAAAGATAAATTGGGACTAGATTATGGGGAAACTGAATTTCAGCTTAGTGAGTCTAAACTTTCTCCAGTAGCCAATAGAAGTTATTGCAGTTATTGAAGTCTTAAACAGTGGGGTAATATGTCCAGCTCTTTTCATTAACATGAATCTAACAATGTGAAGGATGAATCAGAGAGGGAGGAAAAGAAGATGGATGTGAACTGAAATGCCAGTGGAAGTGACAGATGGGAATGTACTATATTAGGCTCTGGTCAGAAATAGGAATTTGGGTATTATCTGTATAAATGTAATAGTTGTAATATAAATGTAACAGTTGAAGAATAGAAATGAAAAAAGAAAATGAAGAGAGGGTAGAGAAAAAGATTAGGGGAACACCTAAGAGGGAGAAATCAAGAGAGAGAAGAGATCTTATCTGGGAAAATGCAAATTCACAGAAGCCAAGGAAGAATTGAGAAGGGGAAAAATTAGCCTGCTCTCAATCTTTATTCTTTTTTATCTCTCTGCAGCCTTTGACACTGTAGATCACCCTGTTTCTTGACACTCTCTTCTCTCTAGGTTTTCAGGACATCACTCTCTTGATTCTCTTCCTCCCTATCTGACTATTTGTTTTCAGTCTCTTTTGCTGAAGTCTCATTCATGTTGTGCCTTTTAATCATGAATGTTCTACAGAGTTCTATCCTAGGCATCCTTCTCTTCTCGACTACTTCCCTTGGTGATCTCATCAGTTTCCAGCGATTTAATTGACATCTCTATGCTAATGATTCTCAAATCTACTTCTCCTACCCCAAACTCTGTTGACCTCCAATATCACATCTCCAACATCTTTCAGATATCTTGAACCAGAAATCTACTAGACATCTTAAACTCAACATATCCAAAACTGAAATCCTTAGCTTCCACCCTAAATCCTCCCCCTCTATCCATCTTCCCTATGGGGGGGGGGGGGGTGTTGCAAGGCAAATGGGGTTAAGTGGCTTGCCCAAAGCCACACAGCTAGGTAATTATTAAGTGTTTGAGGTCACATTTGAACTCAGGTCCTCCTGACTCCAGGGCCAGTGCTCTATCCACTGCACTACTCAGCTGCCCCCCCATCTTCCCTATTATTGCAGACAACACTATCCTAGTCCTTCATATGTACAATGTAGGGGCCATCCTACAGGAACGTAGGACTCATCATTATCTCTCAGACCGCCACCACGCTCTATGCTATCTGTTGCCACGACCTGTTATCTTTGCAACATATCTCAAACACACTTCCTCTCCTCTGAGTCTGCCACCACTCGGGCACATACCCATATTATCTCATATCTGGAATATTGCAGTAGCCTGCTGGTGGGTCTGTCTGCCTCAGGTCTTTCCCTATTCCAATCTATCCTCCATTCACCCTTCAAATTGATTTTCTTAAAGCAAAGGTCTGGTTATGTCACCCCTCTACTTAGTAAACTTCAGTGGCTCCCTATCTCTTGTCTTCAGGATCAAATATAAAATCCTATTTGACCTTCAAAAACCTTCATAACCTAGAACACACACACACACACACACACACACACACACATCATTTGTTATATGGTATGACTCCATGAGGAAACAATAGTGATGAAAGAGAGAAATAAAAATATTTAAAAAACAAAAATAGTTTGCACTTAGGACCTAGACAATTGAGAGTAAATTATATTTCTATTTTAAAAATCATCTTATGTCAATATCATTAAAAAAACAAATATACATTTATTTAATTGTTCTGATATCTGGCTTGAAGTCTCACCTTCATTATTCACTAAGTTTATTTGGATAAACGCTTTATCTGAGTCTCAACTACCTCATCTGCAAAATGGAAATGAGTCCTAGCATTGTCTCACAAGACAATTGGAGGAAAGTCTATTGGAAACTCTAAAAGCTTCACCTGAATATGAAGAGTGATGACAGTTACCCCGGGCCCTGGTCATTATTCTTTGCCACATGCTCAACACTCCAGGCATTGACTCTCACCTAATCTAAATGGTTGTTGTGTGTGTGTGTGCATGAAGGATCCTTTTCAGTCTGATAAAAATGGAAGAACATCCTAACAGCTGTTTGCCTCATGGTTTGATATTTCTATCTTTGAAACAAGTCAGTTCATTTAAGGATCAGGCTTGGGAGTTCAGGTCCAACTTGGAAGGGCAGAGAGAGACCACTCGACCACTTTATCATCCACAGTTCATTGTAGGGCAGAACAGAGAAGAAAACTTAGAGAGGCCCCGCCAAGTGATTGATTCTAGGAGGGCAAACAAAAGCAGATGGCACAATGGTCAATTTTTGACAAGCTATACCAAGGGTCTGGAATAGCTTGTTGAAAAATTTGTTTTTTAAAAGTCACAAGGAGTGGATAGAGCACCAACCCTGGAGTCAGGAGGACTTGAATTCAAATGTGACCTCACATACTTAATACTTACTTAGCTGTGTGACTTTGGGCAAGTCACTTAGTTCCACTGCCTTGCAAAAATTTAAAAAGAAAAGAAAAGAAAAGGGCACAAGGAGGGACAGTAAGGTAGTTCTGTGGATAGAGCACTGGCCCTGATGTCAAGAGAACCTGAGTTCAAATCCAGTCTCAGACACTTATTGGCTATTTGACCCTGGGCAAGTGACTTAACCCTGATAGCCTTGTCAAAAAAAAAGCCACAAGGAAGAGCCTACTGCCATTCTATATTGTCTTAACATTCTGAGGCCAAAAGAAAACAGTATCTTTTAAAAAAAAATCCACTTTTACACCCTCACCCCCCACACCTATATAATGTACTTGTGAATTGCTGAAAGACTAAAAATAATTGGTGGTAGCTAATGACATAATAACAAATATTTGGATACTAAAGCACACAATACTATCTTTATCCCTGCTTTGCAATCTGGAGGAGAAAAAGCCTGGTTCTTAAAAGGGCTTTCACCTGAGGCATCACAACTGAGACCAAAGGGGAGAAAATGAATCGCTAAAAAAAAAAATCATCATCTCCATAACAATAACAGCCAGCATTTATAAAGTATTTCAATATTTGCTAAGCAAATATCATATTATTTGATCCTCACAACAGCCCAGGGAGGCAAGTGCTATTATTATTCCCATTTTACAAATGAGGAAACTGAGGGTTTCACAGTTAATAAATCTCTACTACTGAATTTGAACTCAGTTCCTTCCTGCCTTGAGGTCCAGTCTCTACTATACCACCTAACTGTCATATTAGTATGATACTGAGGAAAGAATTTGGAGTTATATGGCCAGAGTCCAAATACTACTGGTGCTAGTATTGGTATTGCTACCTGTGAGACCTTAAATAAGTCACAACTGTCTCATTTATAAAGTGGTGGGGAGGTAGAATGGAAGATGCAAGAAGGAATGGCATGAGTATAAATAGAAAAACAGAAAAATCCAACTTTTGACCTTCACTACCTGGGTGACCTAAGATCACCCAATCTCCTTGGACTCCAATTTTTTCATCTGTAAAACGAGGGTGTTGGATTTCATGGTCTCTTCCAGGTCTAGGAATCTGAAATAGAAATTGGTACAATTGCTCTCTTCCTGAGTTTCAAGAAGCACCAAGTTATTGATCAGTTATTAAACAGTTATTAATAAGAATTCTTTTAAAACTATAAAAGTTTTATACCTATATGTTTAAAACTATACTTTAAACATATATAGGTATAAATCTATTTTATTATTTGTTGTGTCATATGTATTCCAGGCTAAGAGCTATGAAGGGTTAACACAGAAATAGTTATGTGCTTTAACCAGCAAGATGTACTTCAGAGCTTAGATAAGGGAGTAGCTGCATGTCTGAGCTAAGGTGTATTCCCAGGCTCAAATAGATAGCGCATTCTGAGAAAATTACCTTCTGCACTCTGTTTATCAAATCACTGTTTGGTTCTCAAAACAATCTTCTCTGTTTATCAGAACACTGTTTGGTTCTCAAAACAATCACCTAAGACATACACAAGGTATGCATGTGAAAAAATGCTTGCTAAAACGCTTATGTAATTGGTTACGTAAACGTAGAGTATAAAAGTATGTATTCTGTGATCAATAGACGAACCAGCTTATGCATCATATTGATGTCGGCCTGGGTTCCCTCCTCCGGACTCGACATATGGTGACCCCGACGTGATGGAAGTGAGTTGAATGGGGAGAAGACATCCCAGTTTGAGTTGGTAGGGAAGTGCTGAACACCCCCCTCACTCAGCGCTAGAAGAAAAGCGGGTTTAAGTGGCCACGACTGACCTGTGAGTCAGGGAATTTGGGATGGGAATGGCTGTATCAGCCACGGAGCGCACTGCGCTCAATACCTTAGAGGACTTATCGAAAAAATATGACATGCCTGTTAAGAGAGCAGAAATTTCCTGGGTGCTACACTGGGGAAGAGATAAGGGCATAATTACTAAGACTGAAGAACTCTTCCCCTTGGAAAAATGGGATAAGCTGGGAAAAAGCTTATGGGAAGCAGTCCAAACTAAGAACAAGGAAGCCCAGAGACTGGCAGAACCGTATGGCACACTGTGCAAAATTGTCTATGATGACTTTGAAAGTTTGTGGGCTTGCCCCACTGTGACTGATGCTGAAAGAACCGTTATTGGAGGAAGTTCGGATGTGCCTCCTGTAGCAGAAAAAGTGTTAATTAATCCCCGCTGCCACCTGGCCGGGAAGAGGGCGGGTGGCCTTCCCGCTGCCACCTTTGACTCTAGCAGGCTTTTCAGATCAGGGGCCCCGGGCCGCCAGCACTCCGCCAGCACTCTGTGGCCTGGGTGGGGGCTGACCGAGGGGAGGAAAGCCGATCCTGTTACCCCCTCCGCTCCGTTAGTCCAGCCACTGCCGTGCTTCCGCTCTCTCCCCCTGCTGCATCCTGCTCATCTCAGCCAAGGCTTTGGCGAAAACCTTCAACCTGCCCCTGACACAGATGAGAATGATTGTTGCCTCCTGCCCTGACTGCAGTACGACTCTCCTGCTTAATGAGGACTTGACTCGGCAGCCGCCGTGAATCATCCCTGGGCTGGCAGAGGAGGGAGGAGGATTTAACCCCCTCCCACCCCGCTTCATGTCTGCGTCTCATTCACCTCAGTCTACCTGGCAGGACCGCCGCTAACAGGGCTCGTCAGGATGCTAAGAAATATTTAGCCTTGTTTTTAAAAGGGGGAGGTTGGGGGATCACCGCATAACATAGTGAGCTAAGTGATTTATGTTTTGAACTGGCTTAACCCTAAGCACTCCATCTCAGATAACAAGCCTCTTTACTTTCACTTTTCAAAGAACGCGGCACACTTTGCCAGTGTTGACATTTCTGTCTCTGTTTTTGATCCTAAGACTGCCCAATGGGACAATTCCTATCGGTTACTAACCTGCAGATGAGGGTATGCTTGTGTTGTTTCAGGTTCATTGAAACCACAGTGGGTTCCTGCAAAGTGGGTAAAACCTCACCTGAAAAATACTTTTTCTGCTGGCACTTGCATCCTGCCTGCTATGGCTCTTGTGACTCATCTGATTCTTAAGTATCTACAGCATCAAATGTGTATCTCCCTGAAATCAGCTGGTGATCCCTTCAAGACATGCTTCATAGGGATCCCCCCGGACCCAGAGAACATTAAACAGAGACTGAAAGGGTACTATGAACAGTTAAAGGAAATATGTAGGAGTTTTCAGCAGTATAGTTCTTGTGCATGTATGTGTGATAAGCAGCAAAATTATACCTGGCCATCCCTGAAAAATAGTTGTAGATTAAGAGCTATATTAAGGCTTTAAATAAACCAACTACACAGGAACCACAGGAAATAAATTTCTTGTGGAGTGTTCCCCCTGGAATAAAAGAGAATATCACTCATCTCCCACATTGTAGTCTTGTGAGCTCCCCACAACTTTATAATACTACAGGAGTTTTTATATTTGGAGGTTTAGAGTATTTTTAAGAAAACGCGCCTTGAGATCCCCCTAAGTGGGAACGATTCACTAATGTATCAGGGCATTTTCATCATTGGAATTTATCAAAAACAGAACGGGGGCCCTTTGAAGTACAAATTGAGGTAGCGAAGTCATTGCCCTTTGGAGTATTCTTGATATGTGAAGACAAGGCATACAGTTCTATCCCATGGCGTCCTATAGGAGGACCTTGTTACCTAGGCCAATTAGCACTAATGTCCACACCATACCTTAATTTCTCCAGAAGCCCTAAGAAAACAAGGAGCATTCCTCTGGCTTCCAACTGTAATAAAAATGTTAAATTTCTATCAGTATCAGAAACAGTAGCTGCATCCTTTTTCACACCAGGGGTAATGGCATCTATTAATTATAATACCATGAAAAAACGTCCATGTTGGGCAAAAGCTCAGGCTGACATTACATCCATGGCTTTAATGGATATAATTATGGAAATACAGAGCATTCACAAGGCTACACTACAAAATAGAGCTGCAATAGATTTCTTGCTTTTATTACATAATCATGGTTGTGAGGAATTTGAAGGCATGTGTTGCTTTAATATTTCAGATAATAGTGCTTCAGTCTATGCTAAAATCAAAAAGTTACAAGAAAATCTTGATAAAATAACTGTACATGAAGATTTCTTTAAGGATTGGTTAAAATCTTTAGTATTACCTGCTTGGCTTTTGGCAATTGTTAAACCTATAATTGTAATTTGCTTTATACTTGTTATATTCTTGTTTGGACCATGCATACTTTTGTGTTGTCAGAGATCTCTAGCAAACATGCTCTCCCAGGCCTTTAAACGAAAAGGGGGAGATGTTGTGTCATATGTATTCCAGGCTAAGAGCTATGAAGGGTTAACACAGAAATAGTTATGTGCTTTAACCAGCAAGATGTACTTCAGAGCTTAGATAAGGGAGTAGCTGCATGTCTGAGCTAAGGAGGTGTATTCCCAGGCTCAAATAGATAGCGCATTCTAAGAAAATTACCTTCTGCACTCTGTTTATCAAATCACTGTTTGGTTCTCAAAACAATCACCTAAGACATACACAAGGTATGCATGTGAAAAAATGCTTGCTAAAACGCTTATGTAATTGGTTACGTAAATGTAGAGTATAAAAGTATGTATCCTGTGATCAATAAACGAACCAGCTTATGCATCATATTGATGTCGGCCTGGGTTCCCTCCTCCAGACTCGACAATTATTATTATTGGAGTGTGTGTGTCTGTGTGTGTGTGTGTGTGTGTGTGTGTGTGTGTGTGTGTGTTTGCTATTGTCTCCACTCAGTGACTGGTCTCTTTGCCTAAACTCTTGCACAATTTCTTTGAATACATTGCCCAAGGCTGGGGATAACTTAAGAAGTGCATGACATAATCAAAGTTTAGGTCCAGCCATTCATTATAATAATCATTCTCTCAATAATTGTCAACCAGAGCTGATTGTCATTCTTGGGAACATCCCTCTTCTAATGGGCCTCTAAGCATGAGTCCACCACCATGAACCTTGGTTTCCTCACCTGTAAAACAAGATTGATATGAGTGGTCTCTGTCTTAAACATATTCCTTGAACTTTGAAGTCTCGCTTATGTTTCTTTGGTACATTTAAACAGCATTTGTTTCTGTTCTTGTCTCTATCCCAGAACTTTTTGGTAACTGATAAATCATTCTTTTCAAAATAACTAGACCTATTTCACATGTTGAAAAATGCTTTCCCCTTTGACCCAGCAATACCACTACTGGGTCTATACCCTGAAGAGATGAAGAAAAAGGGTAAAAACATTACTTGTACAAAAATATTTATAGAAGCCCTGTTTGTGGTGGCAAAGAATTGGAAATCAAGTAAATGTCCTTCAATTGGGGAATGGCTTAGCAAACTGGTATATGTATGTCATGGAACACTATCGTTCTATTAGAAACCAGGAGGGATGGGATTTCAGGGAAGCCTGGAGGGATTTGCATGAACTGATGCTGAGTGAGATGAACAGAACCAGAAAAACACTGTACACCCTAACAGCAACATAGGAGTGATGTTCAACCTTGAAGGACTTGCTCATTCCATCAGTGCAACTGGGAACAATTTTGGGCTGTCTGCAAAGGAGAGTGCCATCTGTATCCAGATAAGGAGCTGTGGAGTTTGAACAAAGTTCAAGGACTGTTCCCTTTAATTTAGGAAAAACAGATTATATTATTGCCTGATCTTGTTACCTCTTAGACTTCTCTTCTTTAAGGATATGATTTCTCTCTCATCACACCCAATTTGGATCAATGTACAGCATGGAAACAAAGTAAAGACTGACAGAGTGCTTTCCGTGTGTGGGGGGGGGGAAGCAAGATTAGGGGGAAAATTGTAAAACTCAGATAATATCTTTAATAAAAATAAATTTAAAAAAAAAAAAAAGAAAAATGCTATCCACATCCAGAGAGAGAATAGCTGGAGTTGACTACAGATTGAAAAACTATTTTTCTTTTTTTTTATGGGGGACGGGTGGGAAGGGCTGTGTCTTCATTCACAACCTGACCAATGTGAAAATGTTTTTGTATGATTGCACATGTATAACCTATGTCAAATTTCTTAGAATCTCAGATAGGAGAAAAGAGGATGATACAGGAAGAGCATTTGAACTCAAAAATTTTAACAAAAAATGAATTTTAAAAATTGTTTACTGGTAATTGGGAAAATAATACAATATTATTCAAAATAACTAGACCCGAACTTCAGAAAAGCCCAGAAAGATTTGCATGAATTGATGTTGAATGGAGTGCTTAGAACCAGGAGAACAATGTACACATTAACAGCAGCACTGTGTGATGATCAGCTATGATGGGACAGTTCAATGATCAAGGACAATTCTAAAAGACTTGTGATAAAAAAAAAAGTGCCATCCCTATCCAGAGGAAAAACTATGGAGTCTGAATGCAGAACAAAGCATACTATTAGGACTTTTAAAAATGTAGTTATTTTGTGTTTTCTTTTTTCATAGTTTTTTCCTGATTCTTTTTTTAGTTTCTTTAGTTCTGATTCTTTTTTCACAGCATGACTAATATGGTAATATGTTTTGCATGATTGCACATGGATGACCTCCATCAAACTGTTTACCATCTCAGGGAGAAGAAAAGAGGGTGAGGCAGGGTAAGAATTTGGAACTCAAAATTTTTAAAAATATTTTGAAATTTTTAAAATTTTAAATTTAAAAAAATTTTAAATGAATTTTTAAAAATTATCTTTACATGTAATTAGGAAAATAATACAATATTATTTCAAAATAATTGAACTATACAAGGAAACCTACACTTTCATATATTTGAATTTGGGGGTTTTGTTATAACAGTCAGTTGTGTTCAATACTTGTCTTACTACACAGGCAGCAATAATAGATGATGACCATTACTGAATTGGAATTACTGAATGGAAATGAGTGCATTTTAGTTAAAAGAATTGATGAACTGGGTTTTTGACTGAAAAATAGTGCCCTATAAAAAATCTTTTGTCCTTTATTTTTTATTAATATTTTGTTTTCCAAATATATATGTGTGTGTGTGTGTGTGTGTGTGTGTGTGTGTGTGTGTGTGTGTGTATATACACAATAGTAGTTTTTTGTAAGGTTACAAATTTTAGAATTGAAATTGAATGTGTTGAGAGAAATCATATCCTTGAAGAGAAAATAAAATATTAGAGATAGCAAAATGATGTAGTATATAAGACACTTTTAAAAAAAATTGAAGGGGGCAGCTAGGTGGTACAGTGGATAGAGTACCAGTCCTGGAGTCAGGAATACCTGGGTTCAAATCTAGCCTCAGACACTTAATAATTACTTAGCAGTGTGGCCTTGGGTAAGCCACTTAACCCCATCTGCCTTGCCAAAAAAAAATTTGAAGGTAATAGACTTTAGTATTTGTTTAAACTCCACAATTCTTTCTTTGGATACATTGCAGATACTCCAAAATTGTCCCTGATTGTTGCACTGAAGGAATGAGCAAGTCCATTAAGATTGATCATCACCCCCATGTTGCTGTTAGGGTGTACAATGTTCTTCTGGTTCGGCTCATCTCATTCAACATCAGTTCATGTGTCCTTTAGACATGAAGTGGAAGAAGCATAACGAGGAGATGCAGAATTGATGCAGATTCCTAAATTTATTCCAGTTAGTTCAACTGAGAGGAGATAAAATTCTATGTAATGCTCCAAACTAAGTTATGGTCTGGCCTTAGGGAAGGCTCATTAACTCTTTTGGGAATGAGCATATTACTTAAAAGTGCTGCTGCAGCAACTAATCATCACCTTACCTTAGCATCAGCAAAGGAACAGAACACAGCAAGAAAGAAAAGATTAATGTTTAAATGAATGCCAAAAGCATTAGAAACCACACTACTCTCTATGTGATTAATATAATTTAATAGGTTTCTGTGAATGAATGTAGCCATACATTTGGACAACAAAGGTCATATTTTTATAGCTTATAATTTCAGAAAATTCAGCCTCTAAATAACCTTGACTGGGACCATATACTATTACCTTGACAGCTTTACCGTTAGAGCTGACATAATTTTAGCTCCAAATTTATTTAATATTCTGTAACTTGTAAATCAGTGCTAAGAGAAATCTTTTACAAGCCATTTACTGTCTGAATAGTTCCTTAATTAAAGTAATAAAAAAGATCCCATTTAGAAAGCTCAAGAAAATTCTTGTATGAACTATTTTGAATGACTATGGCAAAGTGGCATAGAAGCCCTAAGGAATGGGCAAAGTTCTATATTCCCCTCAGTCTATTCTTGTTTCTTATTCTTCAGGTAAATTTCTTGTGAAAGGGAAATAATTTGCATGCCTCTCACTCAACTTTTTTTCATATTTCAAAAGTTGACACAACAAGGAAGAGGAGGATGTAATTTCTGCTCACTAAGTCAGGAAAAAAGTTACATTTCAGGTATGCCCCCACACTGGTTCTAAGAGAAAATATCAAGTTAGGTGAAACAGTACATAGGAGAAAGCTTCAGGGGAACAGTATTATGTAAAAGTGGTTGATTGACATTACAGAAGGGCTTTGTCACTTAATGGTGTGGCTTGGCTTAATTTATCAATAATAAGCATTCATTTAATACCTGAGTACCTATACTCTTCTATTCTCCCTCCACATTTGTTACCTGGTAACTGCATCAGTTCCCATGGGTTTAATGATCATCATCTGTAAATGATTCCCACATCCATATATCCAATCCCACTCTGACCAGAGCTCCAGTGGTGTATCTCCAACTACCTACTAGATATTTAAAAACTGATGTCTTCTACATATCTCAAAATCAACAAGTTCAAAAAAAGGAACTATTATCTTCATCTCTAAACCTATCCCTCTTCCAAATGTCCCTATTCCTGTCTATGCCACATTGTCACAATTTTTGTCACCATACTTCTGGTCATCCAGTTTTTCAATCTCAGCTCTATTTTTACTCTCTCCTTTACCCTACACATCTTATCAATAATCAAACCATTTCCTCCTCCACCATATTTCTTGAATCTTTTCCCTTTCTCTCATCTCCCATAGCCACCACCCTGGTTCAGACCCTCATCACCCTTCAGGGGATTACTTCATTAGACTCCTAACTGAACTCTTTCCTTCAGGTTTCTTAGTCTCTCCTCTGCACATCTGTCAAAATGATCTCCCTAAAATATAAATCTGACCTTGACAGATCACGTCTCTACTCTTTAAATCCCAGTGTCTTCTTGCTGCCTCGAGGACCAAATATAAACTCCTTGTTTGGTTTTTAAAGCCCTTCATGACCTGGCATCAACATACTTTTCTATCTATATTACTAACACTTGAGGGCAGGGACAGCACCAACTTTGTCTTTGTGTCCCCCAAACCTAGCACCCAAACCTAGCACAATACCTCACAAATAGTTTGCTGGTTGTTGTTCTTTGTGCTCAAAGAGGATCAAAAATGCCATCATTATATAGGGGTCAAGGTCACTGACCAGGGCTGAGAAGACCAAGAGGACCTGGGAAGACTCTCCCACAAGTCTGGCACAAATAGTTCACATGAACATTGGGTGTGGAGATGTCTCTAAATTTGCTCATCTCCGGTTTCCTTTGAGGTCATTGCATTTCTACTTTGCTCAGAGTACAGTACCTTCTTTGATGTGGGCATGACTCATAATCAATTTCAAAGTTCTTCAGAGTGATCACAAATAGTAGAAATTTTATAAATATTGATTCATTGATTACATGATATCATGTGAGATGCTAGTGATATCAATTAAAAATGAAATAGTCCCAGAGGCTTCAAGGAATTTTACATCCATTTGGGGTGGTGAGGAGAGAGAGGAAGAGAAGGGGAAGGGCATACAAGTAGACAAGGAGGGAATAAGCATATATATAAAGTGCTGGGCACTATATTAAGTATTTTATAAGCATTATCTCCTTTGATGCTTACCACAACTTAGTGAGTGAGTACTATTATTATCCTCATTTTATTGATGTGGAAACTGAGATAGACAGGGTCAAATGATTTTTCCCAGAGTCAAAGAGCCAGTAAATGTTTGATGCTGGATTTGAACTGATTTTCCTCACTCCAGTTTCAATGGTATCCATCAAAAAATGTAGTATAAAGGAAATTGAAAAAGAGAAAAATTGATAATGGGGGGGCAGGTCTGAAAGGGGAAAAGAGGAGTGTTAGGGAAAGCTTTACATTTGAGTTGAGCCTTGAAGAAATTTGGGAATTTGAGGGCATAGATAAAAGGGGAGTGCATTGTCCAAAGACTCAGAGGTAGGGGATGAAGTTAGTATGAATAGAGTGCTGCATCCTAGAGACAGGAAGACCTGCCTTCAAATACAGAGACATTTACTAGTTGTGTGATTTAGATTATATTTTTTTGCATATTTATATATTATGTATATTTTACATATGTTGTCATCATCAAAAGTAATCTAAATTTTCAATGAGCCTCCACTATGTATAGAATTCCAAATTCTTTAGTCAAAGGTCTTTATATTCTAGCATTAATCTACTTTTCTAGATTTATTTCTACTATTCTTCCACACAAAAACTTCTGCCTCAGTCCAAATGAGTTATATTCACTGCCTTCTCTAGTAGATGACAATATCATCTGTAGTAGAAAGTGCCCTGGAATTGAGTTAGCAGATCAAGGCTCATTTATTGGTTATGGTCTTTCATCTGTAAAAGGTAAATAACAGAGAACAGCCAACATTGTAGGAGGAAGTAATTCAGACCAGAACTCCAACAACAAACTAAGAAGACTGAAAGACTAAGTAGTAATTAGGAATTTAAAGGAGAACCCACAGTGAATTATCTTTCTAGTCCAAGATCATAAATTTAACCTATAGACAGGTGACTAGAGCAGGAAGTATGGAAGTGAGTCCAAAGCTTATAGTTAGGCCATCAAGCAGCTTAGAGGCAGTCAGAACAGATCTTATTCAGCACCAGTCCAAGGTTATGGCAATGGGTCTAGTAGAGGGGCAAGGTGGAAGGATTCAGTATGTAGAAATAGTAGAGATAACATTTTTGGACATGGCCCAATCTGGGAATTTGTTTTAATTGACTATTTATTGCAGGTTTCTTTCCCCTTCTTGATGGGGAGAGGAGAAATGAGGATGGGGAAATGGGAAGATGCTTACTAATTGAAAAAATTTTAAAACAAAGAAAGTACTTATATAGGACCTTTTTAGGAATTTTTTTAAACATATTCTATTGGTTTTTCTAAATTTTATATCATTTTTTAAAAATGATCAATGTTGGAGAAAATGTGGGTAAATCAAGACACTAATGCACTGGTGGTGAAGTTGTGAATTGATCTAACCATTCTGGAGAGTGATTTGGAACTATGTCCAAAGGATTATAAAACTGTGCAAAACCTTTGATTCAGCCATACCACTACTAAATCTATACCCCCAAAAGATCATAAAAATGAGAAAAGATTCACATGTACAAAAATATTTATAGCTGCTCTTTTTGAAATGGCAAAGAATTCAAAATTGACAGGATGACCATCAATTGGGGAATGGCTGAACAAGTAGTAATATATGAATGTTATGGAATACTACTGTTCTGTAAGAAATCATGAGCAGCCAGACTTTAGTGAAGCATGGAAAGACTTGCATGAACTGAAGAAGAGTGAAATGAGCAGAATCAAGAGAACATAGTACACATTAACAGTAACTTTGTGAGATGATCAACTATGATGGACCCAATTCCTCTCAGCAGTTTAGTGATCAAGGACAATTCTGAGAAACTTGTAATGGAAAATGCCATCCACATCCAGAGAAAAGCATAGCATCCTGTTTACTTTTTTAAACTTCCTTTGTTTTTCCTTTCTCATTTTTTTCCCTTTAGTTCTAATTCCTCTTTCACAAGAGCTCTAATATGGAAAAATGTTAAACACAATTGTACATATACAATTTTTACCAAATTTTTTGCTACCATGGGGAGGGAAGGAAGGATGGCAGTAAAATGTGGAACTCATAAACTTGCAAATGGATGAATGTTGAAAACTACCTTTGCATGTAATGGGGGGAGATTATTATTATAAAGGGGAAAATAAAGCCTTCCATATTTTTTTGCCTGGAAAGTGTTACATAATTGTGAGCTATTAACACTATCTTGTACTTTCTAATTTCTATACCTTTGCAAATGTATCTGGGAATTTTCCTCTTTCTTCCTCAGTCTATTATATTTTACCCATCTTTCAAGAATCAATTTAAATCATAGCTTCTTACACATGAAACCTTCTCTGATCACCCCAGGCAAAAGTTCCTCCTTTGACCTCCTATAACATTTTGTCTATGCCATCTTTTGGTAAATAATTCCTAATTTTATGGTTATTTTTAGAGCTGCAGCACAATGACCAGTGAGCTGGTCTTGGAGCCATGAAAAACCTAGGTTTAAGTCCCACTCTGATGCATACTGCCCACGGGAATCTGAGCAAGTACTAAAAAAAAGTATTTGAGAGCTTAAGTCTTAATTTGCCAAGAAGGTACCATTTGGTAAAGAGTTTCCTTAGCTGGGAGATTTCTATATGAATGAAATCTTAAGTATAGATCCATAACCTTCAAAGTTATATATGTCTCCAACTACAGTGCAAGCTCCTAGAAGTCAAGGACTAAATTCATTTAAAAAAACAAAAAAAAACATCATGTTGTATCCATCAGAGTATCTTATTCATATCAACCATTCTATAAACATGCTGATGATAATCTAAAGCAAAGAATGTCTCTTCTATTCTTTAGAGACCAAAAGGCAAACTCTACTCTATATGGTCAGCCACCATCTCTAGACAAGAGAAAGAAACTCTTACTATAGTTTATCATGCAAAACAAGAAAGGTTGAATTCACATATACTTTTTAATATATAATGGAAATAGAACTGTGGAAAAAGTCCATCCATGGAAGAGACAGCTAATATGAAACTTAATTGATATTAGGAAGAGAAAATTGCAAAGAAGCAAAACAGGATAGAAGAAATAAAGTTCTGAGTTTACCTAATTATTTCAATAATACTGCTACTAATAATTTTTCATATATGTCCATACAAACTTCCATATGCCAATGTAAACTTCTCTGACAGTGTCTAGCTCACAGGATGCAAAAAGTTGTAGAATGAAAATTCCTGTTTTATAATACTTTATACTCTTTCAAAGTTCTATCTCAAATATTAGCTCACATAATCCTATGAGACTAATAGCATAGATATCCCATTATATAGATGGTAAAACAGACATGAGGGTAGTTAAGTAATTTACCTAAAGCTACCCCAAAGTTAATAGTCAAGGATGGAGTAAAAATTTTAGTTTTCTTGACTCATAATACTCTTTCTACTATACTACACTGACATCACATGTAACATTATTTTGGTTCATTTTTCTTTAAAAATTTTTCAAGCAATATTACATTAATTAAACTACCTATACTGCTACAGATAGCCAGCAATAGCAGTACTAAGACAAAGTAACATGTTGCTGTTCTGTCGTAGTCAACATGATCCCATTTGGGGGTCTTCTTGACAAAAATATTAGAATGGTTTGTCATTTCCTTCTCTAGCTCATTTTACAGATGAGGAAACTAAGGCAAACAGGGTTAAGTGACTAGCTCAGAGTCACACTATCAGTACGTGTCTGAGGCCAGATTTGAAATCAGGAAGATGAATCTTCCTAAGCCCGGGCCTCATACTTTATCCACTGTGCCATCTAATTTCTCCTAAGAAATATGACCACCTAGATAAGAGAATTGTTTTCTTACATGAAGCTTCTCACAGGAAAGCTTTCCTACAAATGACTATCTTTACAAAAAAGGCAATTTTGTTGAAAGGGAACACTGAAACTAAGAGAAAAAAGTTAAGAACAGGCATGAGAAAAGATTACCAATCTGAAATTGTCAAAAAGGGAAAACTTGAGACCCAAACTCTATTTTGAGAAGGGAAGTAGGAAAAGAAATATTTGGAAATAAAGGGGGTAAAAAAACAGTTTAGGAGGTATTAGTCTACCTCCTGCTGCTGTACTGTGGGAATCTGATTGATTTGGGGAATCTAAATAGAAATCATAATTATCATATAAGTTAATGTCTCCATATAGTAAAAATTGAGACAAATGTTATGTCTGGTTATTAAGATAAGAGGGAGCCCTCCAAAATATTTTATTTTGGAAAAGAAATGCTGGCTTAGGGACAAGCAAGCAAATGGATTACAGCTATGGAAAAATTTACATTTATTTCAAATCTAACTACATAATCACACTGGCTCCATTCCAAAATACTGTGCTACTAACACTTCTCAGTCTGTCAGTTCCTATACTAGTACCCTGATTGTTTCTTTAATGTAGATTTTCCCACCCTCATTAACCTGAAATTTACTCTAAATATCTTAAAAGTAACTTAAAAGTAACAAGTCAAACTGAGAATGACCTTTGAGTTGCAGCAATCTGTCTGGATTAGAATTTACTTTGATGATTTTATCAACTATATAGAAATCAATGCTTTTAAGTCTCCTAGAAAGAAGCTAACAAGGTGGAATGGTAAATTAGTTCTCTATTAATATGGAAGGTAATGGAAGGAAAGGGAATATAAAGGAGAGGAAGAATGCAAATAAAATCCAATAAGGAAAGCTAAAAACAAAAAAAAATGGTTTCTCCAAAAGACGGGATCAAAAAGAACTAAAGGATTATCATATAATTTATCTCAATGCGCAAATTAACAGCAAATCTCCCTGACAAGAACCTAAGGAAATTGGCTAGAGAAAAAAAATTTCTTAACTGAATCTCACTGAATCTTCATAAATATTATCTTTTCAAAAACATCGGCCAGTATTTGTTTGCCTAGTGAGACAGAATGAATATAAATTAGGTAGAATGTACTGATATGTATGTGTCTTACATACACACACATATTGCTGCAAACAATGTAAATCAAATAGACTGGTAAAATATTTTCTGGGTCCACCCAAGATTTTTTAAACCTATTACATTTGAGAAATATCATGTAATAAAAGCATCTCACCATGCCTTCAGTCAGTGTAGGAATATTCTACAATGCTTGTCATGCCCAAATTATCTGCATTAACATAGCTGTCACGACTATATAAAGGATATGCAAGGTGTGAGATTCACCAGAAAAGGTATAGATCTGGGGAGTATCACCAACCTCAATGTCTTCATAGCTACTGTTAACTTTAATTCTTCCCTGGTATAGTGGGTAGATGCTTCAGTATTGGGCCAAGAGAAAAATGGCATAGGGTAATCTTTGGTAAAACTTTGAAACTTCAACTATCATTCTAGTCTAGGGTACCTAATAAAATGATATTGAGGGGGGGAAAAAATCTAGATTTTTTGTGCTGTTTTCTTCATCATCTCTTTTCAGTATACTTCTCCAAAGGGGTTCCAAATTTTCTACTTTCCTTGCTGCTCAAGTAAGTTGATTAAAGTTCTATTGAGGTCACATATTGCTTGCTCATTTCTGCTTGACAAAGACATACTCCTATCCTTAACCAATGAATGAATGCTATGAGTCACAAGGAAAATCAGGTGAAGGGTGGAAAGAGGATGAAATCAAATGTGAAATCAAATGTAAAATAAAACACACTACTGAACAAATAAATAATTGAGCTTCATGTTCTATTAACAGTAGACCAGGGGGTGGCTAGGTGGCGTAGTGGATAAAGCACTGGCCCTGGAGTCAGGAGTACCTGGGTTCAAATCTGGTCTCAAACACTTAATAATTACCTAGCTGTGTGGCCTTGGGCAAGCCACTTAACCTCATTTGCCTTACCAAAAAAAAAAAAAAAAGAAAAAGAACAGTAGACCAATAGTATCTTCATATAAAAAACACAGTACTAATAAAGCTCAATGTAACATTAAACAATAGACGATGCTGATTTAACACTTAAAGGTTCAGGACATACTTTTTATATATTTATCTTATCTCATCTTCACAGTAAGCCTGTGATGGAGATACTCCAAGCATGAGTGTTACTGTTTTATAGATGAAGAAACTGGAGCCAGCATGCTAGAAGCATGAATTGGAATTGTCTCCAACTTCAAGCCCAATGCTTTTCCTTTACAGAACCCTGCTTTTAAGCAGTGCAAGAACCTCTTCCCTGACAATGTCCTTCCACTAACCAGTGAAAAGGAAGGTATGTATGTAAGGGCAAGGGCAAAGGCTGTCCCTATTATTTCCTTTGTGTCTCTCTCTACAGAGCCTGCAACATTGCTTTGTAAGCAACACTCAATACAAATAGACTGACAAAAGGAAGTCTAGTTCTATTAGAATCACAGCTGTTTTCAATTCAGCTGATCCAATATTTCCCAGCAGAAGTTGTTTTTAATCTTTCTATTGCAGTTCATTTATGTGTATACACAGAGATAAAGACAAAGCATACACGGCTGTCCTCTGTAATGAAAGCTAACTGCTGACCATGTACAGAAATCTGAGTCACTAACACCACTAATTCAGCAGCAGCAACCTCCTATGGGCAATGTTCTAGCTAATGCTTTGGTTTTGATTTATGAACTAGGAGAAGCCAGATTTCCACAATCAGTGAGTTTTCCAGGTGCAAGATCCAAAAGTCTAGTCTACTTATTCTAGTCACACACACTCACACACACACAAACAGAAAAGAAGCTAAAGGAAATGGTCAGGAGCATGCAGAACAGAATGAAGTTAGGTCACTGACTTTTGGCTATCACAGTTATCAGTCTAATTTGAATCAATCTGACACAATGGGGTGAGGCAGAAAGAAAAGGGTGGTGGGGAAGGAGTAAATTCATAGAAAGAATAACTAAGGCATTTCTCTCCAACAGAAGATAGACACCAAATTTTAGATCTAGAAGTTACTGTGAAGATTATCTGGTACAACATTTTAGATGAAAAAACTCAAATGATCCTTAGTCCTTATACTGAAAAAGATGTGCAATCTACTTTCTCCAAGAACTTCCCATTAATATCTTTTTTGTAACATAATGCCCTAAATTTGAACATTATGAAGCTGGAGCAAGTTTTTCTCTCAGTAGATTTCACATTTTAAAACCAACATTGCCAGAATCTTTGGGCTTAAGCAAGCATGTTTAACAGAACTGAGGCGCCCTCTTCTGGTCAAATATATAAATCAATACTTGAAGTCTGCTGGTTAATGTATGGGGAGCTACAGCTGTTTCAAAATAGATGATCATTTAAATGGCATTTCATATTTATCAAGTCACTGTACATATGTTGCCATGTGATTTGCAACAGCTCTACAACACCCTCCCTTTCTCTTCTCTGACACCAACAATGGTGCAGACCCTCATCACCTTACACCCTAGACTATACCAAAATGGTGAGTCTTGACTGTTCCAGTCTCTCCCATTAATCCATTCTACTCCAACCCAACTTGAATTCTATCACTGACGTGATTTTTCTGAAAGCACAGGCCCAACTACATCAGTCCCTGGTTAATAAAACTCTCTGGCCCCCTTTCACCTCCAGGATCAAATACAAAATGCTCTGTTCGACATTCAAAGCTCTTCCTCCTAACTTCTTACCTCCTACTCCCCACCATGCAGTGACTAGCCATCCCTTTGTGCTCAGCATTTTCTCCAGCTATTTCTCTGCCTGACATGCTCTTTCCTCATCTCAGCCTCCTAGCTTCCCTGATTTCCCTTTAAGTCCCAACTACCACTACCTCCTGTATAGGAAGCCTTTCCCAACCCCTTTTAATTCTATATAGACTTGTTTGTATATGTGTTTGTTGTCTTACCGATTAAGTTCCTTGAGAATTGTCTTTTATTATCTTGCAAATAGTAGTAATTTAGTAAATGTTTATTGACTGAGATGTGATAAAACAACAAAGTAAGGTAGCTGGATGGTTCCCATTTGGGGAGGGGGAAAATTCAGAAATTTAAGCTCCTTGCCATGGTCACAAGCTAATTGTTATCAATAACAAAGTAGCAGAGCTGAGTATCATTTTCCAACATTAGAAAATACAAAGACGGCTAGGTAACGCAGTGGATAGAGCACTGGCCTTAGAGTCAGGAGGACCCAAGTTCAAATCTGATCTCAGACACTTAATAATTACCTAGCTGTGTGATCTTGGGCAAGTCACTTAACGCCATTGCCTTATTTAAAAAAATACAAAACTCCTAATTAATCTAGAATTATTCTGAGAAATCTAAAGAAGGTTCAAATAAGTATTTTGAGAGGAAAGCTAAGTTACCAAAACACCAAACAGATATGGAGAAAATATTAAGCCTAGAATTGCTTCCACCATTAAATATCTGTTATTCAATCAAGATGGGCTGGGCAATGGAGCTCAAACAGAAAGGCAGTGCATAATAGGAAAAAACCAATGCCAGACGGTTTCAAATCCCAGTTCAAATACTTAAATTGGCTATGTAACCCTAGGCAAATCACTTGACTTCTCTGAAAGGCTTCTATTTCTTACCTTATAAAATGGGAATATTTGGATTATCTCACTAGGTGATTGTGAGAAAAACACTTTGCAAGCCCTTAAAAGCCCTATTTATGGGGGTAGTTCTATAAGTGAGGAAAAAGAGAAGGGAAAAATTTAATAGGGAAAATTTTAGTCATGTTGAAAAAACAAAAGATCAACAAAAATTTATTGGAAAAAAACTAAAAAGTTATTAGAGACCCATTCTATCTGAGCAAACTAAAGGGAATGAATTTGAAGAAGCATTTCTCTTTGCTATTAATTCATTGTCATAGCCTTCCTACATAAATAATCAGAAAATAAATAAAAAGACCTTAGAGATAGTTCTACTCTAATCACACAAGTGTTCTCCTAAAGCACTGCTATGCAAAATTGTGCAATAAATAACACAATGCTTATGAAGAAAATGGTTGGGGGGGCAGCTAGATGGCACAGTGGATAAAGCACCGGCCTTGGAGTCAGGAGTATCTGGGTTCAAATCCGGTCCCAGACACTTAATAATTACCTAGTGTGTGGCCTTGGGCAAGCCACTTAACTCCATTTGAATTGTAAAAACCTAAAAAAAAAAATAGTAGAGGTTGACATGAGACCTATCAAAGTCACATTATTCCCAAACCATTATTGGTATTGGCAAAACAAAAGATAAAAGTATAGATATGCCACTGTTTCCATTATCATCTATTGTTATGATCTATAGTAGACCCATCACATTTAGTCACTAACACCTCAATGCCAATATGCTACAATAAGGCAATATAGATGGTACTAAGTCTATTACCTTCAATTTTTTTTTTTAGGTTTTCAAAACTAGTTTAAAACCGGCCTCAGACACTTAATAATTACCCAGCTGTGTGGCTTTGTACAAGCCATTTAACCCCATTGCCTTGCAAAAAAAAAAAAAAACTAAAAAAGAGAGAAAAAAAGAAAATGGGGTTAAGGGCCCTATTCTCAAAAACTTTGGTTAAGACAGGGAATAATAATAATAATGACAGTACAATTTTATACATAGAAAATGGTGAATAAATACAGAAATTCTACACTGGATAGTGGTCATCTCTGCTAGTTTTGGCTGCCATTCAGCCTATATTACCCCAGGCCCCAATGAATTGAAGGAGAAGCTGCAACCAGCAGCCCTCCTCAGACCCCAGCCCCTATTATTCCAGAAAATAAACAATATGGCACTTAACTTTGAAAAAGACCATAAGTTTGCTTGTGGAAGTGAGAGTCAGAAAGGTTAAAACCTGTGAGTTAAAATTGTGAAGTGGCGCAGTCTTCCAAGTTCTATCACTGATTGTCAAGGAAGAATTTGAAATTTGTGTCAGGTTCAAAATATTTCCGAATATATTGATTGTTGCAGCCATATCACATTTTTGAAACATTTATTATAGAATGGACTGTGCAAAGAAACATTCACATTCAATGTATATAAATCTGCATAGCTGTATGTAGGTATGTATTCACACATAATATTACTATTGCACAGTACTTCAGAACACACAGGGCATAGGGAATCTTAAAATTCTGAAATCAAACCCAATGAATAAGGAACCATTTCAATACCTGGATGATAAATCTAATGGCAGAATAAATCAAAGTCAAAAATGTGGAGGCATTTAAAACAAAGAGGGGTGACATATTCCCTTACCTACCACAACAATATCAACTTGTAAAACTCCAAACATCAAACTGCTCACCTATTTCTGAGGAAATTTAAAGAAAGCAAAAGTAGAACCGGAAAAGCAAATAAATTTACAAGATAAGAAAAAAACATTTTTGCCATGCTTGATGCTAAATTGTGATACCTAAAAGCTCAGATGGAGCTTTTACAAAGAAGAAAAAAAAATCTCTAAAATGATAAAGGGGACACCAAGAAGTTTCTGCATCACCCAAAATGCACAGTTTAGACAGACTGATAGGATATGTAGATAACATAACAGCAGCAAGCTGCCAAGAACACTGACCCAAGAAGAACCACTAGATGTCCTTGACTGCCTTGATGGCCTTAGTCGTGTCTTCTTGTGCTCAGTACTCACTCTGACTACTGACACAAATTTTTCAAAATCACATACAAATCAAATTGGCCAGGTAAATTATTTGAAGCACTGATTTCATGTGAAGCATATAGGGTAATTATATCTGCTGCTCTTTGTATGATCCTGTCATGAACTTGATAAAAGATAATTAGGTCACCTTTGAACAAACCCAAGAAATTACCTTTCAGCTCTAGTGACTAAAACAGGGTCAAACATAATCCACAGAAGAAAAAGAGGTGACAGGAAAGTTAAATATCACACTAATAATCAAGAAGCTAGAAAGATGACTTATAGTGGGAGTAAAAAGACCATCAATCTCAACTACATTTCTTCCCAAAGAAAATGCTCTTTTCAATGTTCAAGTCTGAAAGGCTTTTCCTTTACAAAATGCTCATTATCAATTTTTTTAAAGTTTCTTCTAAACACGGAGTCAGGTTGTTTCTATTAGTACAATATTCAGAAAAAAATTAAAGGGATTCCTTTATAACTAAGGTTACAATGACTTGAAAATAATTCAATTGACTGAAGGTGCATAGTTTTGCTGGACTTTATTCAAAATTAGACCTACTTCTCAATCATTTAAGAATACCAAAGGTTTGGTCACCAGATATAAACACCCATATGTTTTGAAAAATGAACTTCAAAATCACATTGCGTGTAATGAGGCAAATTTGGCACAGTAAGATCATCTGTGGAAAGCAAACACAAATTGAAGGGAAGGCAGCTTGTGCCTTGCAGCATACAAATACGTTAAAGTGGTACAGCAGCAGCTAGTCAGCAGTGATCTTAGTTACTGAACTCTCCGATCAACGTTTGGAGAAGTTATGCACACCACCACACACCTTTGCACAGGTAATTTTATTCTTGCCTGTGGGTGTTGACAGTGCTCATAGATTTTTGTTGGAAATATTCAGAAAACACATACCTGAATATTGTCACTTTTTTTTACATCACAATTCAATAACCATTTAACAGTTATAGCTACTAAATACAAGGAACAAAAATGGTACAAATGTTTACACTTTTTCCTTGTAAACAAGGTCTTGAACAATAGTAATGAATTTACTGAATGCATATCACTACATCAATGAAGAAAAAGCTTTTTAAATATACTAATCTGTTTATAAATAAAACTCTGATTTTTTTCAGTACACATTTACAGACCTGATCAATAAAAAGCAACAATACATATACTCTTCTTTGAAAAGAAAATATCAAGAGACGGACCACTTTGGGAAAATTCATCTAAGGAAAGGGAATAAGAAGCAAGCATTGTATTAATAGAGTTAAAAGTATAGGCATACTTCAAACTCCTTTCTGTTCATATACACCAACACTAGGCTAGGATTGTCAGTACTGGACCATTTTTACTTAAATTCCAATAGATTGCAATCAATCTTGTAGTACACATACGGATAATATTCTTGTTGACTGAGATTTAAACCCGGAATATCCATGGGAGCCTATTGAAAAAAAAAAGAAAAGTTTAAAAAGTTAATACTTTTAAAAATAGAAATATAACAATATTCTTTTGTATTTTGTAAATAATTTTTTCTTTCAATTATGACATTTTCGTAACTGAATTTTGGGGATACCAGTCTATTCCTTCTATGTGACAACAATATGATGCATCTGATTCAGAAGTGTGATGTATTAATAAAGATCTCATTTACCATATATGAATATCATAGGACATTCATTAGTGATAAGTTTAAGTAGTTTACGAACCTTAAGATATTTTGGACAATTCTATAATGCAACACTTAATTTTCTGATTTACTTTTTTTTTTAGGTTTTTGCAAGGCAAATGGGGTTAAGTGACTTGCCCAAGGCCACACAGCTAGGTAATAATTAAGTGTCTGAGGCTGGGTTTGAACTCAGGTACTCCTGACTGCAGGGCTGGTGCTTTATCCACTGCGCCACCTAGCCACCCCTATAACATTGAAAGCTAACTTCAAAATTTGGAAGATCTGGGTTTAAGTCTGATCTCAGACTCTTTTCTTTGTTTGTTTGGTTTTTTTGCAAGGCAATGGGGTTAAGTGGCTTGTCCAAGGCCATATAGCTAGGTAATTATTAAGTGTCTGAGGTTGGGTTTGAACTCAGGTACTCCTGACTCCAGGACTGGTGCTCTTTCCACTGTATCACCTAGCCACCCCGCCCTCTGATTTACTTCTAAGAGAAATAGTTTAGTGTAAGTTTTCAAAGGCTGAACTTGGAATAAGGATGAAAGACCTGGATCCAAATCCCAGGGCAACTCTTTGAACCTCTCTAAAACTATAAGATATAAGAGGGATGCAAAATGAGTTAGATGAAGATTTTTCACCCTGTTGATTTTTTTTCCTACAAAAACTACAGTTATCAATCAATCTAATGGAAATGTTTAAGATACTACTATAATAATATGTAACAAAAAAAAAAGAACTAAAATCAGCTAGCTTCAATTTTTTATAGAGGAATGTGTATTTCTAAGCATTATTCCAGCTCTACTTGATGAATATATTGGTCAGAAATCTCTCCCTTTCCCTACCAAATGATTTTTAAAGTAGAGGGATAAATGATTCATTTTAAAATGCTGACTTGTACATACAATACTGTTTTCTTTTGTTTTCTGGGAATCACAAAAGAATTTATAACATGCACTAAATTGAACAAAAAAAAACCCTACTTATTTGCCCATTCTTTGCAATTTACAATGGCTGTATTTCAGTATTTTCTTAATTAGGACACTTACCAAGGCCCATAAACATCTGATCATACACCAAGATAATGACAAGTTTTTTTAAAAGGCTAAGCAGCCAAAGATAAAACTTAGCTGTATACAATGGGTAAAAACTTTATTATACTTGAATCAGGGCAGAACAACATAAAACACTTTGTAGTCAAAGACAATACATCCCAAAGTTCAACATGACACAACAGCCCTTGAAGTGCTGACAATAGCTTTTAGCATGAGGACTCAGTATTAAAAATCATAGGAGCATTTGGATAAGTAGGATGAAATATTTGGAATATAGATTGAAAAGGTAATAAGCATCAAAGTTTTCTCCTTAATCTGAAATAATGGTTTACATCTAAACTTTTGCATTAATTTAATTTTCAGTTACAGAAAATAAAATCAGGAAACTTAAGTGAAATTATTCTATATGCAACCAGTTGACAGAAATGCTATACAACTTTCAGTGACTCTGATAGTTAATAATTATCCTTAGGTACTTAATGTTAACTACTGATAGAGGTACATATTGATAATGCTTCTTTGATGTGATTATAGTTTTATCCTCTTTTCTAAATAATCCTGTAATTATGGAATATGACAGTATCTTTTGAGATACAGATAGAGAATAAGACTACTGCAAACTTACACTCTCCTGATTTAAAGAACTCAATTCCCTCTGAGAACTCTAAATATACAGAGTGAAACCTATAGAATAAGGCTTAACATTCTGCTAACTTGTTAGTAATCGCAATTTGACTTGGCAACTGAACCTTAATCAACAGTCAGGATCTACTTGAAAGGAGGAACATGCTCCAACTCCAACTACTTCTTAGGGAGATAGTAGTGTAAGCACTCTTATCCATGCATAACTCTGCTCAGGAAGGTACGACAGAGCAAGTGACCAGGTAATGGATGTGGCCTAGGAGGGAAGTCAAGGAATAGACTTCTTTAGTGAGAAGTCTTTGGAAAAACTGGTTCTTAATTTCTACCTTGAGGAACTAGCAACAGTTCCATTCAAAGAAAAATACTATTCCTGTACTAGAAAAGCTAGCTATAGTAATAAGAAAAAAGAAATTAAAAGTTTTAGAATGAGGAAACAAAACTATCCCTGATGGTTGACTTGTAGAATCCCAGAGAATCAACCAAAAAAACAGTTGAAACAATTAAAAACTTCAGTAAAGTTGCAGGATACAAAATAAATTCACATAAATTATCAGCATTTTTATATATTATTAACAAAGTCTAGCAGAAAGAGAACAAAAGAAAAATTACAATTAAAATAACTGCAGACAATGTAAAATCTTTTTTGAGTCCACCCACCAAGACAAACTGAGGAACTATAAGAACAAAATTACAAACTACTTTTCACACAAATAAAGTTAAATCTAAACAAATGGAGAAGTATTAATTGTTCATGTATACAGAACAATATAATAAAAATGACAATTTTACCTAATTGATTTACTTATTCAGTTTCAGGGAAAATTACCAAAAAATTATACAGCTAGAAATACAGTAACAAAATTCATCTGGAAAAATAAAAGGTCTAACTGTAAGAAATAATAAGCAGGGCACTAGGCGGCATAGTGGATAGAACACTAGCCCTGGAGTCAGGAGGACCTGAGTTCAAATCCAGTCTCAATCACTTATTAATTACCTAGCTGTGAGACTTTAATCCCAATGCCTTGCAAAACCAAAAAGTTTAAAAAAAAAAAAAGAAAGAAAAGCATGGAATATAGAATGAAATGGCAGAATCAAGAGAATGCTATATACAGTAACAGAAATAGTCCTAAGAACAATTATAACTGACAAATTTATTTTAAATATTATAAATAACATAAAGGTTCTATGAAGGAAGACATATAGTAAGTACATTTATATTTTAGTGTCAAAAGGTAGCTTTCTCTAGAGTGGTGGGGAGAGAGGGAGGAAAAAAAGTAATTTTGGGGTTTTTTTTCTTTAAATTCAAACTGAATTTAAAAAAAAAATTTTAAAAGAGTAACAAATCGGGGCAGCTAGGTGTAGCAGTGAACAGAGCACCAGTCCTGGAGTCAGGAGAACCTGAGTTCAAATTTGACCTCAAACACTTATAATTACCTAGCTGTGTGACCTTGGGCAAGTCACTTAACCCCAATGCCTTAAATAAAATTTTAAAAAAATATATTAAAAAAAGAGTAACATCAAAAATATCAAAACTATCAAGGGTTATCAATGGGAATAAAAAAGTAAAGGAAGGTAGTCTAGCAGTATCCCTATCTCAAACTGAAGAGAAAAGCAGTAATTATCAAAACAATCTAGTACTGGATAAGAAATGGTAGGTCAAGTAAACATAGTAGTAAATGCCCATAGAAATCTAGTGGTTGATAAAACCAAAAAGCCAAGCTTTTGGTAAAAGAACTATCTGACAAAAACTGCTGGAAAAACTAGAAAAGTATCTGGTAGAAATGAAGTACTGACCAACATCTCACTATATATCAAGATATGATTAAAATGGACACATGACTGAAGAATAAAGGATGATTTCAGAAGCAAAAAAGGGAGCATGGAATACTTTACCTGTCAAATCTATGGATAAGAAAAGAATTTATGACCAAAACAAGAGACAGAGAGCATTATAGGAAGTAAAATGGATAATTTTGATTATATTAAATTTAAAAGATTTTGCACAAACAAAACCAATGCAGCCAAGATTAGAAGGAAAGCAGAAAATTTTACAGCAAGTTTCTCTAATAAAGCCCTCATTTTTCAAATATATATATATATATATATATATATATATATATATATATAGAGAGAGAGAGAGAGAGAGAGAGAGAGAGAGAGAGAGAGAGAGAGAGAGAACTGAGTCAAATTTATAAGAATAAAAGTCATTCTTCAATCGATAAACCCTCAAAGGAGAGAAACAAGCAGTTTTCAAAAGAAGAAATCAAAGTTATCCATAGTCATTTGAATCCTCTAAATCACTCCTGATTAGAGAAATGCAAATTAAAACAACTCTGAAGTACCACCTCACACCTATCAGGCTAATAACAGAAAAAGAAAAGGATAAATGTTGAAAATGTGAGAAAATTGAAACACTAATGCATATTGATGGAGTTCTGAAATGATCCAATCATTTTGCAGGGCGATTTGAAACTATGCCCAAAATGCTACAAAATTGTATAAACTTTAATGCAGCAATACTACTTACTATATCTGTATCCCAAAGAGATAAAAGAAAAAAAGGAAAAGGATAGGCAGAGACAAGACAGTGCAGAAAAGGGCAGGACTTTACCTGAGCTCTCCCCCAAACTCTTCCTTCAAATTATACCCTAAAACAAATTCTGGAGTAAGAGAACCTACACCAAAGGACAGGGTGAAACAATTTTCCTGCCCAAAACAATTAGAGGGTTGGCAAGAAAGGGTAATAATAAAGTGCAGTCCAGTGTTCAAAATTATTTTAAAAAATGTTTAAAATTATTTTTAAATGTAACTGAGGAAAAATAAAATTTAAAAATTCCTTTAAAAAAAAGCAAAATAATATTCTAGGTGACTTTAGGCTTTGACCTGTTTTGACTAGCATTAATTGAGCAACCTTTCTTTCTTTTGAGAGTCAAGAGAAACTTAATCTTTACTTCAAGTGGTTATCTCAGCAAAGTAAATGCCTTCTACAAGATAAAACCATATATTAATCTTTTTATAGTACAAAGACTTTTTCTCAAGAAAGATGTTTTACTCAAATATGTACTCTTGAACCAGACAATATTATTTAAACTTACAAGCATCCCTGAAGGTTCACTAACACTTCAGCAAATAATAAGAAACTATTGTTTGTATAAAACATTTGAGAGGCAAGATTATCAAGAGCATAAGATTTAGAGTGACAAAATCCTTGTCTAAATCCTTCCCTTCATGTGAACCAGAGAAAATGATTTAAACTCTCAGAGATCGAGTTTCCTTATTTGTAAATGAGAATATTATCTGCACTACTTCTTGGAACTCTTGAGAAAAAGATCTCTCTCTCTCTCTCTCTCTCTCTCTCTCTCTCTCTCTCTCTCTCTCTCTCTCTCCCTCCCTCCCTCTCTCTCCCTCTTTATATATATATATATATATATATATATATATATATATATATTTATATATAATTACAAATTTTAAAAAATTTACATATAAAAAATTATAAAACTTAAAAAACAATGAAAGTACTTCATTACTATCTCTTATTAACACCTCTTTCTGAAACATATCAAATTAGTGTAAGATGCTCCATGACAAGAGATTTTAAGTTCTCCCTAGGCCTTAAACACCTAGATCAACTTAAAAATAAGAACCTTTGCAGACAAAGTACTGTGTATTCTGTCATAAAAATTTCCCAGCATAATAATGACAAAATCTAACATGCAATGCATAATAGCTGATTTTTTTTCATAACACTACATATGTTTAAACACCAAACTAATAATAGCATGCTAACTTGCAGACTCTAAAGCTGGGTGTTTTACTATCTTTGTAAAAAAAACCAAACCACTACTGATTTAGTACCAGCATGCAAACAAATGAATTCAATTAAATACCTACTACATACAAGGCACTGGAAATAAGGATACAAAAAAGAAAATCAGCTATTGCCTTGCAAGTTAGTGGATGATACAACAAAATAGCTAAATACAAGATAATCTAAGGACAGAGCATAAGAGGAATCAGGAAAGGTCTTCTACAGAAATTGATAACAGAGTGACCTTTGAAGAAAGTAGAGGATTCTAAGTAGGTGGGTGTGATTTCAGGGCCTTGAGAACAGACTGTGCCAAGGCAGGCAATGAACCCTAATTATAAAAAGTTTAGTATAGTATAATCAAGACAGTAATAAAACAAATTTAAAGTAAGCTTTAGAATATAATGTCTGCATGATTTTGGAGTTATCATTTTTTTTTAAAATGCACAAAGACCTAAAGAATATGACTTTTTAGTGGATTCCTTCAAGTTCTATGATCCCTAAATGTTCAATGCATTAAACCCATACAAGAAGATCAGAAAGAGAAACTATTTTAATGTAATATTGGCTCCAGGCCAAATATCTTTAAAGGGTTTTATAAAATAAAATCTCTTTAAAGGATTTTATAAAATTACATTTACTAAGCTCAGGCTAAGGAGATTAACATATTAAACTAAAGTTTAAAACAATGAACAAAATTAAATTACAAATATGTTTAATTTCTGTATGAGAACAAAAAGGGCTTTTAAAGGACTAGTCATTTACTATTACTTTTCAATCATTCTGTTTTTTTTCCTAAGATGCATGCTAAATGCTCATCTGAGAATCATGAAATAAATGACTTTGATAAAATGCATTCTTAATGATGGGGACATAAACATACTTACATCAATAATAGCTGCTGCACTACTGTCCAGGTGTTTGTATAAATCATACAATACTTCTCTCAGTTTCTTCATGGTCTTTTTATTAGGCTGAAGAAGCATTGCCTGGAAATTCACTGGCAATCCATACCTGAATTATTCCAAAATAAAAAAAAAGGTAAATTTTACAGTTGATGATGTTAAGAAAATGCATGCCCTCAGACCACAATACACTTTTATCTGTGAGAGTAAGGAAATAATTTCATTTAAAAATGGGCATTTTCAAATAAGCAACAATTGTATGTGAATACAAGCTTAATTTGATTCTCACTGACCTTAAGAAACCACATTCTCTCTAAGAGATGAGTTCAGCTTAGTATTACTTGAAGTTTAATTCAATATTTTATATAAACTATGTGCTTCCCCAGGAAATTATGGTATTTGTTTGATAATAATAATAATAATAATAATAATAATAATAATAATAAGGGCTAAGATTTATATATTTATTTTAAAGTACTATGTAAAGCTAAAGATTTGCAATGGTCTAAATAAATATTATTTCATTTTTCCTCAATAACAATAACATTTTACCTATGAGGAAACTGGGGCAGATAAGAGGTTTTATTTTTGTTTCTGTTTAAATTTCTGAGGCCAGACATGAACTCCATGTTCCTGACTCCTGCTCCATAATTCTAACCACTGTGCCACCTAGTTTATGTTTAACAAACATCTTTTTTTGACAATGAACATGAGATTCATCTATACTGGTGTTCTAGATAATTACTAGTAAGATCAGTGAGAACACTTAGGAGATAACTCAGTTAAAATCTTTCTAACATTAGCAATATTTAATATGGTTCAAGCCTAAGACATAGAAAAAATATTATAAGTAAAAATATGAAATATAAATGTCTTTTATTAACTTGTATTTATGTTACAAATATGCACTATAAGAAACTGTGCTTTCATCATCTAATCATCTTCCTTAAAATCAGAAAATATTTAGTATTTTGTGATCCGGTTTTATATTAAAAAAACATTTAGAATTTAGGCCTTAATCCTACAAAAATGAAAGATCTTTTTAATCTTTCAAGATCAAAGGTCACAAAAAGAACAAATAATTAAGTACACTGTAAGGATATCAAACAACTAATATCTCCACCTTGACAGGAACTCTATTACAATGGGAGACTTCATCCCTGAACATGTCAGTTCCATCATGTTTTCTGGAATATCCCAATCTATTATATAATAAAAAAATTTAAGCATGCTAGAATACTTATTTATACAATACTGTGTCTGCTCCACCTCCCCAATTTTTAAGCTAGAGTTGCTATACAACTAAGGTATTTTACCTTAAAACAGACTCAACAAAAACTCTTAATGCTTTCACATGAATCCATGCTATAAAAGCTTCACTGAAATTCACTTTCAGCCACCGAACTAGTGGTCCCTATAGAAAGAAAAAACAACCAGTAATTTGGTCTTGAAAATGGTAATAAGACCATTTATAAAACAAAGGCTACTTATCTAAGAGACAGAGAAACATTCACATTATCCATTTAATAAGATTTTAAAAGGTATTATCATGATCTGCAAAATAGAAGGGAAGACTAAAATGTTAGCTACCACTTCATAACTTAAAAAATAGCCATTAACATATAACAATCATCTTACAATAAAAAAGGAAAGCAATTCAATGGTTTTTATTTAATTACTTTCAAAGCATTTTTTTACTTTTCTAATTGTCATCTAATTTATATTACAATTAAACAAAAGATAGTGCCTTGAGGATAGGATTCATGTCTCACTTTTTTTTGCTATTTGCTTACACAGTGTTCAGTGTGTGTGTGTGTGTATAGAAGGCATTTAATAAGTATGTGTTGATTTGAAATCTCAATATAATACTGAATACATGTACATCTCACAGTAAGATCCAAATATAAAAATCACACTGTACTAAGCAGATAATTGCAGCGGTTGTTAGAAAAGAAATACCTCAAGGTTCCTCTAAATATTGAATCATCCTGATACATTTTAAAAATGAATTCAAATTACATACAACTTTTAAGGAATAGAGGGAAAGAGCTAATTGTGTGACAATTCTCTGAGGTCCATCTGAAAAATTAGAGGAAAAGAGCATCTAAGTTCCTTTTGGGAAGGAAAAAATAAGATTCTTTCATGTAAACTCAAACAGTAAAACCTACAATTATCATAATGAAGTCTAACTAAGAGCCACATTTGGGGATATGTTTTAAATAACCTACCTAACACTCCCACCAAATACAAGTGGTCTTCCTAATTCTAAGGCTATCCCCCTCCATCAACTAAATCACATTGCCTCTTTTTCCAGCCTACAAGAATTACCTAGGCCTCACTCTGCCTATATTCTGAACTCAAACAAGCTTGGGCACTTGCAGGGTAATAGAGCAACTGGTTATATACTTGATATTACTTGATATATTTGATATTAATGGAAAGGGACAGGCTATAAGAAAGGAAGTGTCTCAACTGAGATGATAAAAATTTTCAGCTACTTGGAGCATACTTATATTGGCTAAAATAATTCAAATTTTTTCATTGACATTATAGCATTTTCATTTCACCTCCAGTAGGCTTTACCATTTAAATGGTACATTCTCCATAATAATCTTTACCTGTTCATGAATAAGGCATTAAGAAATTTGATCTAGTCTTTTACTTCTATGATTATGGCTCTATTCATAGGATTAGGGAGCTTTGCAAAAGGAAGGATTATCAACAGTGAGAAGAGGGTCACTCAAAACAAAACTCTGACAAATTCATTACAAACACAAGATCAATGTGATATTTTGGTAGCATTGATATCTACAATCTGAACTCCACCTTAGTCTCCCATCCCTCCCATCCCATCTCCCATGGCTATAGACACCAGAGGCAGAATTTGAAATCTGATTCCTGAACCCAATATTCCCGATTCCAAAGTTAGTTCTCTATCCAATATAACAAATGGTTGCTTTAAAAAAAAAGTTTTAAAAATTATAATTTTTAATGAATAACCAAGAAAAAAAGGAAAATAGAATCTCTATTCCATGGACTTTGCCTTCTAAAACAACTTTGGAATAAAGTCAATATGTTCTCTTCTTTTTCTTTTTTTTTTTTTAAAGGTTTTTGCAAGGCAAATGGGCTTAAGTGGCTTGCCCAAGGCCACACAGCTAGGCATAATTATTAAGTGTCTGAGACCGGATTTGAACTTAGGTACTCCTGACTCCAGGGTCCAGGGTTCTATTCACTGCGCCACCTAGCCACCCCAAATATGTTCTTTTCAAAGCTATTTTCTGATCTATTTCCTTCTGAATTTCTTTCTGATTTCTTTTGTGCATTTTTGAAAATGCTACAGTGACCCTCTTTAAATTGTTCTGAGTTCTGCTCACTCTACTCTTCATCAATTCAAATAAGTCTCTCCAGGTTAGTCTGAAACCATCCTTTAAGAAAAACAAACAAAAACACCAGCAACAACAACTGGGTTTCCCCATGGTACTAGGTTAGTAGATAGAGGGACTATTTACTCATGTCCCAATACTACTGTGGTACTGGCACGTGAGCTTTATTTAACTTGCTCCATTTTCCAACCTAGGTCAGGTAGCACCTCCTCAAGAAACTTGGTGTCCACCCTTCTCCCCCTCCCATCCCCCGCATAGAGCTCACCACACTGTGGCCAAACTTAGCGCAAACACCAGATTGGCCCAGTCCACTGCTCTGTCACCTCAGCTTCCTCAGTATCTAGGATTATAGGCCTCTGCCATCATGCCTGCCTGAAAACCATTTATTATGCAATAATTTTGCCAAGCTGCTTCTTAATCCAGCAACCCTGGTGCCCCTTTCATAATGCATGAGTGCCTCACTGTCCACTTTGGCCCAACCAGGGTGCTGAGTCTCAGTGTCTGCCAGGGGCTCCAGTGCCTGGAAATGTCTAGCAGATGTCAAATGAAGAGGCCTGTGAGAGAAGGAGACGACTTCCTTCAAATCCTTCAGTGACATGGACAATGACAACCATGTCCCCAGGACAATGGCAGCAGACTTAGAACCAACTTCCATTAATGAAGTTCATACTGAAACCTATCACCACCTTTTCCACCCTGAGCAAGGAAGATGCTGCCAATAACTATACCCAGGGGCACTACTTTATCAGAAAGGGAATCATCAATCTGGTCCTGGACAGAATTTGGAAGCTCAATGACCAGGCTGTCAACACTTCTTTATTTTCCACCATTTAGGGGTAAGACTGGTTCTAGTTTCAATCTCTTTGATGAAAGAACAAGTTCAAGCTGGAGTTCTTCATTTACCTAGCTCCTCAGGTTTCCACAACTGTAGTTAAGTCTTACAAACTTCATTCTTGCTTGTCATACTATCCTGGAGCACTCTGGGCTTTCATGATACACAAAAAAGTCATCCATGACATCACAGAAATCAAGATATTTAATGAAAGCTGAATCTATTATTTAAATTGTCTTATTCAGGGGCAGCTAGGTGGAGCAGTGGATAGAGCACTGGCCCTGGAGTCAGAAGTACCTGAGTTCAAATCCGGCCTCAGACAATAATTACCTAGCTGTGTGGCCCTGGACAAGCCACTTAACCCCATTGCCTAGCAAAAAACTAACCAACTAAATAAATAAATAGTCTTATTCATCAAACTCCTCGCTGTCTCTAATTTGATAGTGCCCAGACTGTTGATCTGACATAATTCCAAACCAATCTACCCTATCCTTCAATCCACTTCCCTGTAACCATTTCTATATACAAGACAGATGTAAGTGACCTTGGACAAGCCACTTAACCCCATTTGCCTTGCAAAAAAACAAAAAAAAAAAAAGGAACTCATTGTCACTACCACTAATCATTCTTCTCTTCCTAATTTGCCTATTACTACAGTTATTTTATCCACTTACATGACTGTGCATAGAACATTAAATATAAAAAAATAAAAGTAAGATAGTGACTTGTCCCCAGACCATTTATAGTTAAACCCCATTGAACAAGATGAAAATTAACTTTTTTAAATGATAAAATTATAGCACTATTAGAAGGTTTGTCTTATCCTATTAGGATACATTATCTCATTTGGTCCTCACAACTACCTTTTGAGGCAATCGTCTATGTATTATCTTCATTTTGCAAACGAGCAAATATTAAGTTAACTGACTTGCCCACAGAGGCAAATAATGCAACAAAAAGTAGGATTTAAACTCATCTTAACCTTCAAATTCAGTATTCTTTCTTCTTTCTACGGTGAATAGCTAAAATAGACTTCATTTTGGTTAATCTTTCCAATAAATCATACCCTTAAAAATGTATAAAGAACATATCTTAAGAAATAAAAAACTATGTTTGCTTGATCATAAAGTTCACATACAAATTGCTTTTTCTTGTCAGTAGAGAGCCTAGTCATCTCCTCTTTGTCTGCTTTCATTTCCTCTTCATTATACTGAAAATCACGGACGATGAACCTAAAGTTGAAAAAAAGAAAAGAACTGTCCACACTGTGCAGATATGCTGAAACAGATTAAAAAGCACTTTGAAAGAAATGTTCTTACTTGTTCTCTCTGGCTTTGTGTCTGAAGTCATCCACTGCCTTTCTAAACAAGGTAACGTTGCAGAGGTAACTATCCTGGTCCTCTGAAAGAACTCTAAAAGGGGGAAAAATAACGTAAGAGATTTAGTCTCAGTTATGAGTCCAGTACTCCAGTTTACAACAGATCACATGTGCTTTTACTATGTCATTCCTTCTATTTACATGGCTTAACAGGAAATAGGAGAGGAATAGTGAAGATAATTTAGTCCAAGTCACATTACTCTGAATATTTCCAGTCAAAAATCCTGCTGATGCCAGATCCTCAATTCAAACTTTAAAAAAGTTTATCTTCTCACATGCATCAATCAACAATTTAAATTATGTAGATTAATTGAATCTTAACTAAAATCCTATTCTGAAGCAGTTTTATAAGGTGACATAGATTATAAGTAATCTAGACTGGTCCAGGCCAGGAAATCACAAAGCCTGGGAGTTGTTACACCACACTGGGAAGGCAACAAGTTTGGGCCTAGTGCTGTACTTTACTTCTATTTTCTAAAGAACAGCCTAAATAAGTTCAGAAAAGTTCATCACTAAGTTGGACAGAGGATGATCAACCTTTCAGTCATGGAAACTCTTGACAACCATTTACTAGTGTATATGGTAGAGTTCTGATCTTCAAAAATGGAAGAAATATTCACTCTGCTGAAATCACATATCCTTGATTCAACAAATGGAAAATTTAAAATTATAGGGCATACACAGCAGATAATGTAGCAGAAGTGAGATTCTGACAATGTTGTGAAGTCATTAAATTTATTTCCAGAATTCTCTTTCTTAAGAACCATCCTCTAAACACTCTGAAGTCCCCCATTTCCTCATGCAGCACACACCAATTGTTCAGAGATATGGTCAGCTTCCAGATGAGTTAATCTTACCTTCTCTGGAGGGCTTCAAACCCCATGTTTCAAACTTTTCCATTTCTCCTGCTCCATTTAAAATTAACCTGCCTTGTCTTATAAACCTTCCTTTGTTATGAAGGTATTATATCTTAATGTATGAGTTATTGCATATTTTGAACTTTAAATAGGACTTTCAGTGCCTTATTCCAAAGGAAGTAACAGGCAGCATGTAAGGCAACATAGCAAAACTATAATGAATAAACAGATCCTGTAAAAATTTTTGGAGAGAGTAAAAGAAAAAAAATCCAATTAACAAAAACAGTCTCCCCATCTGGTCAGTTCTCTTGATCAAGAAAGGAAAATTAATCTAATTTCTTGGAAATAATCAGCTATACTAAAACCAACCTCTGAAAATTAGGAACTTTAGGGTTTACAAAATCAAAGCAATTCCATTTTTTTGTAGTAAGAAAACATTAAACTGGAAAAGCAGATAAGGTAGGTAGATGATACACTGACACACACACACACACACACACACACACACACACACACACACACACACACCTCTTTCATCCAAAAGTAGCCTGGCTAAAGGAACCTAGAGAAGGGATTTATTAAAGGAGCTGAGAAATTGAGGACAAAGGATTTTAAGCCCTGAGACAACTCTCAGATATTATCTAATCTATCTTTCATTCTTCATTTTATAGATTAGGTTAGACTCAGACATAATAACCTAACTATGTTCATAAGGATGAAAGTGCATAGGTCTATAACTGAAAAGGACTACTGATAATGAAATGAGGCCCAAAGCAGTTAAGTGACTTGCATAAGGTCACACAAGGATTCAGACCCAGCTCCAAATACAAATCCAGAGCTCTTTCTACTATTACTACTATTTTTAAGAGAAGGCCTAATATATAGACAAGGCACAGGAGGGAGGTGAATTTGGAAGTATATTATAGTATTAAAAAAATGGCAATAATAGAGAAAAGTAAAGGAGAGAGTGGGGTTAAGTTACTTCACATAAAAGAGGCAAGAAAAAGCATTTGCAGTGGAGTGGAAGAGGGAGAAGATAAAGGAATATAAGTGAGCCTTACTCTCATCTGAAGTGGCTTAGAGAAGGAATAACATACATACTCAAATGGGTATAGAAATCTATCTTACCCTAGAGAAAAACAGGAGAGAAAATGGGACAGGGGAAAGGGATGGAGGCATAAATGTAGAAGAGAGGGGAAGATCATAGTAGAGGATAGTCAGATGCACCACACTTTTGAGGAGGGACAGTTCTGAGAGGGAAACTAGAAAAACTGGGGGTAAGGGAGAACAGGATGGAGGGAAATCAAGCTAGCAATAGCAACTGTAGGGAAAAAAATATTGAAGCAATTTCTCTGATGAACTTATGATAAAGAATGCAACCAATCCCAAAAGAGAGCTGATGGTATCTGAACACAGACTAAAGCATACTTTGTTTTGCTTCTGAGATTTTTCTTTGACTATTGTAGTAATGTTTTTAATGGCTACACATCTTTAACCTACACCAAGTAACTTGCTTTCTCAATGGAGGGAACGGAGTGGGAAGAGAGGAGAGAATTTTTAACTCAAGGTTTTGGAAGTAAATGCTGAAACTTGCTTTTGCATGTAGGTGGGAGAAAAAAAATTCAAAATTTTAAAAACTTTTAAAAAAGGTCCACTTCTTTCCCCCCCCTTCCAAAAATTAAAAGTAAATAAAACTAAATCCAAGTCTATGTATTTTTTTGCATTTGCAGAATTTGCAAAATATCTCATAGGTGGCTTCCAATTTTCAGTAATCTGTTATTGGTAGTTTCAAAAGAATTAAGAACCAGTAACCAGTAAGAGGACTTGACATGTCCTTTTTGAACACTAAGGACAACTATTATTATTAATAATATGGGGATTGCTAAAGATCATATGGTTGTAGTTCTTTCATTTGAGGAGTTATAGGAGCTAAGTGGAGTAGCAGATGGAGCACCGACTCTGGAATTAGGAGAAGTGAAATTCAAATCTGGCCTCAGACACCTAATAATTACCTAGTTGTGTGACTTTGGGCAAGTAAATTAACCCCAATGCCTTGCAAATCTCCTCTCCCCCCCCAAAAAAGTTATAGGTTGACTCACTAAAAAACTGTCCTATGAGTCTTCTACTATTGTTCAAATTAAATCTTCATGAGCAAAAGTTTGGGGGTTTACTTGTTCTTGCATTTGGTTTTGAACAAAATGCTTTACCCAGGGGTGGCTAGGTGGCACAGTGGCCCTGGAGTCAGGAGTACCTGAGTTCAAATCTGGCCTCAGACACTTAATAATTACCTAGCTGTGTGGCCTTGAGCAAGGCACTTAACCCCATTGCCTTGCAATAAATAAATAAAATAAATGCTTTATCCAAATTATTAGTGTCCTTTGCTTGACAAAAGTTGCTCAAGCTTTCATGTGAATGCACATACATACCAGAAATTTTCCTGTTCTTCATTCATCTTCTATATTATACTTTTAAAAACTATGTGCAATAAATATATCTAACATACTTCTTTAAAAAAAAAATTAACTAATCTATTTAAATTAATCCAGAAAGTCAAGCAAGTAACATGATCTACAGAGACTTGGAGATAGCAATTACAATGCTGTATGAATGATTTCTTAATACTACATATATAGTCAGAGTCTCGATGTTAACTCATATTTCATATACAGGAAATATGCAAGATTGTTCCAAATGTTGATATGCAATAATACTCAGAAATTACTTCCACTTTCACTAAAGTTTTGTGTCAATGTCTCTTTCTTGGGGGGGGGGGGGTTATATTTACTTTTATAACATGGAAAGGAGGCAACCCTCAGTTTTCCAAGAAAGCTCTGGCAGACCCTGTTATATAAAAGGCCTTGAATAAAGCAAAAAAACCTACCTCTGTCATCCAAGAACACCCTTGGTGCTCATCACTAAGTGAGAAGTTCATCACCAGTGTTGGCCATCATATGATGAATTGTTTTGACAATAACTCAGTGACAATATTTGACAATAACTCTACAATATAGAGGGGCTGGATTATGCAAATTATATTCACAAAATCAAGACTCCTTAAAAAGCAATGCAACAAGAACTTACTTGCTAGACCTTGGGACTACCATCTCAGCCAATGTTTCATATTGTTTAACCCAGTCATTGTGGTTTAACCTACAAAAAAACATGCAACAAGTATTGGAGTAAAAATTCTTATTTGAAAACAAATCTATAAAGTAATCACAAGTATCTAAAAAATTATCAGCAATAAAAAGAACATTTGGGTTCCCTAATGCCTAAATCCTACTTTACTAATAAAATCAAATTTTTCTAGCAAAAGTGAACTTCAAGTGCATTGAGAACTCACTCCTTTATTTCCTGTTTCAAAAGCAGAACATCACAGATCTAAGTTTATAAAGAAATGATGGGAAAATGTGCATTTCCAATTACTTTAGTAATCCTATTTTCTAACTGGGCTTCATTTAAGGTAAAGTAATTAAATATCAATAATAACTATTTTCTTTCAATTTCAAACAAATTCAAACTGAAAATTAAGGGAAAACAGAATATTTTCTTCTTCTTAAAAATTAAAACCTTTACTGTCATGAGTACATACTTTGGAACTACCACCAATAATGTGATGAGGTACTCTGAATCAAGAACAAAGTCATCTTTCTTTACAATTTCCGCTAGGCTTCTTGTTAATAAACTTCCCCTACAGAAGAAAAGAGAGGAGGAAAAAAAAAAGAAGAAATAATCCATTAAAATTGGAAGCACGCACATATAAAACTTAAAAGAAATAAGGAAATAATATTTGTATCACTTACTGAAACTGAAAATAACATTCCATTGAAGCTATAGCCACTATTTTAATATAGCGCAATTAGTGAAAATGTAGCTTGATAATTAATACAATTATTACTAAAAATTCCTCTTAATTTTGTTTTTCCTTATACTTCATTCCAACAAATTTATTTAATAAACACCAAAGCAAACATTTACAACATTTTGACCCCTTTAAAGCAAGGGTTCTTAACTGTTATTTTTTAAAAGTGAAAGAGCAGGGGCAGCTAGGTGGCACAGTGGATAGAGTACCGGCCCTGGAGTCAGGAGTACCTGGGTTCAAATCCGGCCTCAGACACTTAATAATTACCTAGCTGTGTGGCCTTGGGCAAGCCACTTAACCCCATTTGCCTTGCAAAAATAAAAAAAAAAAATAATATGTAAAAGTCAAGGAGCTTTTGGCATTCTGGTCAAGCCTTCTCAGAATAAGGTTTCTGAATGTGTAATATAAAATGTATAGGATTAAAGAGGAAAGCAATTATACTTAAATACCATTATAATTTTTTTTAAAACAAAGTTTACCACAAAGAAAAGCAAGTTTACAAACTCCAGGTGAGGAATTTGTGTACTAAATTCTTGAATTCACATCTTTAAGACTTTCTGTCATGGCTTTTTACTACTGAAGATTTCCTATCTTTTCATACCATAAATATTAACTAACCATCTCATCTGCCACACCTATTCATACAACTCAGGTCTATCAAATCTCTCAGAAAATAATCACATTCACAGCACACACAAATTAACAAAGACTAAAAATTACATATTTACTTCACTGTAAAACTTTTCATTCATAAAAGTAATATATTGGTTTATTGGCTATTTTTCTTAAATAAAAATTTCTCATTTCATTATTATTATTCTTATTTTGAAGTCTGGAGATCTCTCTATCTTGCCAATCTGGAAGTGCATAGGCTACTAGAAAACTAATCTCTCTCACTTCAGCACAGAACTTTTGATCTATTCCATTTCTGACCTGGGTCAATTTGTCCTTCCTTAGGCTATGTAATGGGCAGCTAGGTAGCCGAAAGGATAGAGTACTGGGTTTTAAAAATAGGAAGAGTCATCTTCTTGAATTCAAATCTGGCCTCAGAAACTTATTAGCTGTTGGCCCTGGGGGGAAAAAAACTGTTTGCCTCTGTTTCCTTATCTGTAAAATCAGCTGGAAAAGGAAATAGCAAACTACTCTAATAACTTTACCAAGAAAACCCCCCAAAAAGGGTCACAAAGGGGCTCACTATGCCAAAGCTGTACATAATGCAGTGATCCAATCATCTTAACCCAATGAAGCTCAGAATATATGATTGAGATTAGCAAGGATTATCTGCATCCAGCAATTTCTCACTTTCTAAGAAATTATACCATAGGAATATTTAAGTGACATATTTATAACATGGGAATCATTTAAGTGACAAATACTCTTTGTATTATTTAAAATGTTTTATTAAAATCCAAGTGACATTAAATTTTCAGCAACAATAACTGAACAAAGTTTACCTATAAAATCTTTGCCATACCTAACTTTAAAGAATGAATTTTTTTTTAAGGTTTTTGCAAGGCAAATGGGGTTAAGTGGCTTGCCCAAGGCCACACAGCTAGGTAATTATTAAGTGTTTGAGACCAGATTTGAACCCAGGTACTCCTGACTCCAGGGCCAGTGTTTTATCCACTGCGCCAGCTAGCCACCCCTAAAGAATGATTTATTAAACAAGCACCATAAACCTTATCCTTACCTCTTTTAGCTTTCCTGAATTCTATTAAAATTCTCTTAAGTTTTCTACATTAGACAAAATAACATCACTTTGCTAATGGAAATATGAAAAATGAGCTTACGGGAATGACGCTGTCTATTTCAATACTCTATAATACTTTATCAATTGTTTACATTCAAATAAAGAATAGTTGGGCTTACGCATTTTTTCTTTCCAAATTCTGAAGACTGCCTTTCAGATTATTATATGCAGATGCTCGGGCTTTCAAGTCATTGTCAATTTGATTTACTCCCTTTAAAAACAAACAGAAAAAAAGTTGAGATTTTATCAGTAAATTTTTTTATTTTTTTATCTAAGAACCACTAAAGAATTTGGAACCGCACATTTAGTTTCCAGTTAAATAGAAATACAATAATACTTTTATTCCATAAACAAAATGAACATTTCATTTCATAGATTTTAAAAGTATGTTAACTGAAAGTCACTGAAAAGCAAAATGTTTCCAAAATAAATCATTTAAAGAAAGTTTGTCGTAATCTTATTATTACATCAAGTTATCTTAAAATATGGCCTCAATGAAACTGAGAAAGTATGGGTAAGACCATTTTCAAATGTCACAAAAATGATGTTTGTCCCAGACTGAATATAAAATCATAGAGGAAAAACAACATAAGCAGACAATTCATCTGACCACCAAGGTCTGACTCACTGATCATATGATCATTTCATTATTACAATTTCAACAAAAGGAATAATGTATTTTAGTCACTTAAACCATAGACCCACAGAAAGGGGGAAGGGGGGGAAATCATTCAATAGGACTGTTAAGTCTGCCAATTAAGACCAGTTATTAACAAGAAGTGAAGTCCAGGCCACCCTTCTCCTTTTCCTTTGATGCTGGTTAACTGCCAGCCTCTGAAATGTCTAAACATCCCAGCTCTGTCTAACACAAAAACAGAAAGTTCCTGCCATGCTTCCAATAACCCACTAGTTCATCATTTAAAGAGAGGATTTGATTCTATTACTCTGAAAGAGGAAGAGGGTACTATCTGGCAGTAACCAGATGCTGATAGGCACTATGATCATGATTACAAATGTTCTCTTAGGCAATTTTTCTACTCTTAATTGAAAGCAAGTTTTATTGTCTCTGCTTTGTAGTTATTACTATCAAATTTAGAATCCACTATTATGATAAAAGGAGAGAAGTTTAATAAGTGCATTAAGCAAAATAATTACACTTTAAGCAATCTATTAAAATTGTCTTAAATGACTTGAATGTTGTTGCATCATTCATATCCTAAGTAAAGTTTTTTAATTTTATCAAATTAATGGATCAGTTTGAATTTAATCCAAGTCAATACTCCTGAAGGAAAAAAAAAAAAACAAGCACCATCAGGTTAAGGCTAGGGGATGGTCCCTAAAACGAGGGTTTGAAAATAAACACAGCTTTTTTTCTAACAACCTATCCATTTTTTCCAACTTTGTCCAAAATGCTAAATACCCACTAATTACTAATTATAGAATTATAAGTTTGCAAAAAGATGTAATGCTTCAAGAGTATTCCAAAATTCTCAAGTCTACCAAAATTTGGTTCATGAAGCTTATTAAACCTCTTGTGTATTATAGCTTGTTTTTTCAATTATATAAATTTTCCCTTCTTAGTACTATATTATGGTAACAAAAGAGAAAGTTGGTTCATAAAAAAAATACTATTCTATAGCTTTTTCTCTGGCATATTTACCTCCTGGATCATTTGTCTCTCAAACTGATAATAAAATCTGTTTCACATTCCGGGTATATAACAACCAAGGGATGTTAAAAGCAGAAGGATGACAAAAAGAAGTCAGCTTGGAAGAGACAAATTTGCCACAAATGGTTCACAAAGTGTACAATTCTCATAGAAATAACAGAGTTGACTATAGAGGAAGGTATATATTTTCATGTGTTACATAGGGCTATCTTAGACACAATGTAGACTTGTGTGAAGAAAATAGATCTAGGCATCAAGAGGCCTCTAATCTAGTCCTGGCTCTACCTCCAAAAGTTGTATGACAATTTGGGCCTCAGCTTTCTGCTCTGTAAATTGAGATTAGGCTGGATGCACTTTAAAGGTAAATAATCAAAACACCAAAAAATCAATTCTACTTTTAGATACTTGAAATTTTTTCATTTGAAATTTTACAAGTCTTTCACTAATTCTTGTAATTTTTCTAAGAATGAAATAGCTTTACTCCATCCTTCCTCAACAGTGGTTTGAACACTGGAAAAATGCACAAAATGTACATCAAACAAAAATAAGTCCCAGTAAATATCAGCTAAGGAGCACAGTGTGCCAAATCTGGAGTCAGAAAGACCCAAATTCAATATCTGCCTCAGAAACTATAAAGTTCTGGGGAATTCACTTACCCCAGCCTAGACTTTCCCAGAGGAAGATAATTATAATACCTATTTCACGAGATTATTTGTGAAAATCAATAGAGATAACATGAAGCACTTTATAAACTATAAAGCACTAAAGAAATGTTACAACTATTATTCAGATGCAAGGGACTTAGTTTAGAGGAAACATCAAAATGTTCATTTTTTACTAAAATACCAAGGGGACTTGAGTTAAATTCTTCTTGATTCCTGATTTCATTTATATTTAATTGAACAGTATCCCACACAACAGAACTTAATGGGAGATCAAGGACCATCAGTCAAGGTATTTTAGATAACTAAGCAAAGTCAAACTGCTGTTCAGGTCATTACAACCTGTCAAACAATGAACTGTTTCAAAACTACTTTCCTAACTGAAACTTTTAGGGAAATCTGGGAAGCCATTTATTCTCAAGATAATTTCAGTAATATTTATTCAATTATGTTAAAAAGACTTTTTTTTCTTACTTGGGATTTAACTGGTAATTTATAATAGAAGTCAAAATTACATTTAATGAACATTATCACATAGCTGGAATAAACAAAGCAAAAGTATATTTTTATGTGCTTTCATGTGATGAGATAAAAATATAATGCTCTTTAGTAATGTTATTTAGCATTTTATTCAGTGACAAGAGGCAATGAATTTGGTAAAAAGGTATAAGTTTATCATTTATATAATAAATTAAAATTTAAAAGTCCAGTCTTTATTCTGATCTTACCTTGGCAATTATTTCAGAAATATTTTTCAGGGACTGCTTGATTGGATACTTGGCCATATCCCATTGGAACCTTGTTATATATGTAACCAAGTCAACTGAAATGTAGGAATTGAGTTAAATTTCATTACTAAAGATTCAACACTGAGATTTTAAGCTTAATATTCATTATTTAGTAAGAAAAGGGACCTTGAGAAAGTTAACAAAAACCAAAAATCTCATTACCACACATTATTAAGTTTGATGGATACACTTTAAAAAAAATTGCAGGAATCAGGATTCCAAATTCATAACAAACTAATTAATGACCTCTCCATTTTAATTATTATCCTATTATTTATTAATAATCCCAAAAGGCCTCTTAATTTGATGACCAGTCTTTTTTTATGATAAGCACTAGACAGGTGAAGTAGAATCATAAAAAAGCTATTTATCATAAAATAGTCTCAAGAAATAGGCTCTGGCTAGCTTGTGGATCCTCTTTACCAAATTACCTAACCAACCAGAAGAGATGTATTTAGTCCACAATATTCCTTATATAAACTTTCAAATTATCCACCCTGTTCCATTTTTCTAATCTGTTCCTTTCCTCTCTATTTATAAATTCATCAAATCTCTAGGAAAATCTCAACATTTTAAACAGGCTATCTATTATAACAGAAGACAAATTAAATATCTACACACTAGTGGGGAAGAAAGAAAATGTCAAATTTCAAGCACAATCACTTATCTTGATACAATAGAACACCTATTATACTATAAACTCCCTGGGGGTAGGATGTATTTTATTTTTTTACATCTCCATTACCTAACACAAGGGGCAGCAAACTCCAGCTCACTGATCAAATCTGGCTTGCTGCTAGCCAAGAAAGATTTGAATTTTTTAATGTTAAAGATTTGTCCACCTGACATATATAGTTAGTAGACCCCTGCTCTTTCAAACACAACTTGAGTTTTACTTTAAATAGGCAGTAAATAAACAGAACTGATGAAATAGCAAAAGGTATTAAAAGCACTCATAGGAAACATTTTCTGAGATAACCATTTTAAGAGGCTGTATATGAAAGGGCATAATTTGGCCCATTCATCCTAATTCTTTTAACAATCAGCTGTTATATAACAAGGGTGTTTGTATTTAATGTTACATGTTAACCTTATCATCTGCTTTTTAAGCATAATGATTTGCATCTGAGATTGTGTAAAAAAAATACTTGGCTTACCTCCATTGGCCAACAGGTTTTCTTGAACTTTATCTCTACTATCTTCTAGTACATCAGACATATATTGAGCCACTTTCTTAACAACTCTTGGTAAAGGAAAAAACAAACCAGTAATTATTTTAGAGAAATATAGTACAAAAAGATTAGACCTAAAATGACAAACTTGGGAGAATGAAAGCATATAATCATAAATAAATGTGTCTTCTTTTAAAATGGCAGTGTCCATAATGGACATTATGATATATAATTCTAGTTTTTAACTTCTACAAACTCTATTTCAAGTTAAGATGTGAATTTTGCATTTTTTTTCTTCAAAGTAAATTTCTGAATCTGATGCAATTATCAATTAAAGTTTTAAAAATAAAGTTTAATAATAAAGGGATGATAGCATAGGTGTCTCATATGATCTGAAAAGTAAAGAAGGTGGAAGGCTAGTAGTAGTTCTATAGTAGAAAGAACACTGAACAGCAAGAGAAACTTCCAGTTCTGATTCTGTCTTCAATAAATTACCTAATCCCTTTGGCTGGTAAAGTCCATCAAAGGAGACTTAAAACCAATATCAACAAGAATCATAAAGCAAAGTTGAAAAAAATTTACAACATTCTCATCTATAAATAAAGGAGTTAGATTAGGTGATCTCTAAGATCCTTTCCCACTCAACTTTCTGTAACTCCCTGAAACAAAGTAACATTTCACATATTAGATGATGACAAAACTGAATAAAGTATTTAACCATAAGAACTAGGATGGAGGAATGAATGCCACTCACATACAGGAAAGCAAGAAATAGCAGATTAATAATATGAAGGAATCTTACTATATATTTAAAAAGAAAAGCAAGTTGTACAATATAAATTTAGTTTCATGAGCAATTACCTTTTTTATTATACCATGTTATGGAAATGCTTGTTTTGCTTCATAAACTAAAGTAAATTTTAAAAAAATTTTAAAGTGAAGAATGAAAAAGTTATAAAATAATTCATTAAGAAATATTTTATTGATCACGTAATAAATACTAAGCTGAATTTAATTCAGATATAAGAAATTTTTTTGGAGACTAGGGGCATACAAAATTATGTGAGGCATGGTAATTACTCAAGTGGATCTCAAAATGCAATAAAAGAGTCAGTATCCCTGATATTAGACAGCTTTTATTAAGTGTTAGTGCCAGAACTGAAAGTCCGATAGTGGAAAAAAAATAATGCTACTTCCTTTACCACCTGGCCTGCTAGGTAATTTTTTTTTTGCTTTTAAGAATCAGATCTGCTATTGTACTGTTCTTTAATCATTAATAGCCTTAGATGCAAAGCATATTTATAAAATTTTGAAGACTAGTGCCACATGGGAATATTTTCTATATAGGAAGAAGTCATGGCAGTTGGAAGACACACCTCCATTATCTCTGCTAAGAGGCCAACCACAGAAAATTAAGTAAATTAATAGAACTAGTCTTTTGCTTAGGAAAAAAAAATTGCTTAGGTGGTAGCTACAAATATGTTAAGGACCAGTGTAATAATAGTGTGTAATGTTATTATTCTGAATTTTTAAATGCTGTCTATTAAATTAAAACCCCCTAATTCCTTAAAAGAATAGATAGTCCAGAAAAACTATGAATCCCAAGGGATGACTAAAAAATCCTAGCAGTTCTAGACAATGGTTCTGCTAATATATATAAAAGGATAGTGTGTATAAAGTTAATATGGACTTCTATGTGATTCTCAGTTCACTTAAAGTTCCAATACAATTCTGAAGTTCAGAATTTTTTTTTTTTAGGTTTTTGCAAGGCAAATGGGGTTAAATGGCTTGCCCAAGGCCACACAGCTAGGTAATTATTAAGTGTCTGAGACTGGATTTGAACCCAGGTACTCCTGACTCCAAGGCCGGTGCTTTATCCACTGCGCCACCTAGCCACCCTGAAATTCAGAATTAAAAGAATCATGTGAAATAAGGTTTACCTAAAATGGTCTTTGCTAGAGTCTTTTATTTTAATTTGTGCATTAAAAAATAACTATTTTCCAAAATGATCTAGAAGAGCATTATCTACTATTAAACCTAAATGACTAAAGGTTGTTAGTAACTATTACAAAGGTTTATTTTACACTATAATATGCACATTAAAAAACTTGTTACCCCTCCACAAATGCATCCAGTTTGGCCAATTCATCTGATAATCCAACTAAAACATCCAGGGTGCCAACCTAAAAGAAAGACAAAAAAGCAGTCATCTTGAATCTCATTCTATTTCTATTTATCAATCAACAAATATTTTTTTTAGCACCTGCTATGGGAAAGGAACAATGCTAAGACCTGCAACACTGGTAATTCTGCTCTTGCTCCACAAGACACTGCATTTTCTGGCTCTATGCACCTCACTGGCAGCCTCTCATGAGTGGCTTTTTCATCTCATCTCTGCTCAAACTTCTCAGAGCTAGGGCCTTCTCTTCTCGCCATGTTTTATCCTGTCTATATCTGACTGATACATAGTCCTCTGCATGTCACCTCCCTCAGCAGATCGTAGACTGCTCTCTCTGCACCCACAGAACTTAGCATACTGCATGGCATGAAGTAGGTATTCTATAAATGCTAATGACTGACTTTGCTCATATCTGGTAAACCTTATCCTTGGCAAACATTGTCTCCTCCATTAGAATATGAGATCCTTTTCCTCTTTCTGTTTTATCCAGTGCCTGAACATTCATTCATGTAAACACCTACTAAATGCATGCTGATTGGTTGACTGCTGTTGTATCTTAGTAGTCTACAGCTAAACATCATTTCATATTGGTAAGGGAATCTGTATCCTAGGACCAACACTTCTCATCAAACTTGTCTTACCATTTAATGTGGTTCTGTTCTTGATGAAATTCTTGTTGTCATGAGACAAATGCAGAAAAGCACAAGGTATTTTTAGTAGCCTCAGGAGTGGATGCTAATAAAATTGTACAAAAATATGGAACCTCAAATTATAGCAACTTTTGGAAACTATAAAATTTTGTGTTTAGTTACAATTAAAAACAATTATTTTGGTCATTATTAAGTATGATTGCATAGATGAAACCCTGAAATACAACTTGAGTAAACAATATATTTTATTTCATAAAACAAAAAACACATTCTAACACATTCTAGTGTTCCATTTTTAAATGTGCTATTATGCTCAGAAGTATTTCTCAGCAACTCGAAGGAGCATCATGGAACAGTGAAAAGAATGCTAGATTTAGATTGAGAGGAGCTGTATTCAAGTCATAACACTGTTGCTTACAACCTGTGTGATCCAAGACAAGTCACTTAACTTCCTCTGGACCTCATTTCCCCATATGTAAAATCAGTGAGTATATCAAATGGTTTCCAAGGGCCTATCAACTCTAAGTCTATGATCCTATGAGATTTTCATTACAAAACATCAAAAAATTATAAATACATCAAATGTTTTCATTAGACTCTCATCGTTCTATCCTTCCAATTTTAAACAAAGAAAGATATTAAAAGAATAATAAAAACATTTGATTTCAGGGCTCTACTTCTTCCCAGGAATGTCAATAATAGGTCAATTTATCTGAGATATCCACAAGTATATTAGCTGTAGAAGAGAATTTAGATGCAGACAGCTATATATAAAACTGAACATAAGTCAGAGTATGAAAAGTAAAGCAGAAAAACAAGTTCAGAATACTTAATTATGCAGCAATCGCATCTACTCACACTTCAACATAATTTTAAAAAGTAAAATATATAACTAATATTGTCAAAAATGTAGGAAAATTCCAAGTCTTTCAAGAATTGCCTGAATAGGGAATTAAATTCTCGTGTGTGCTTTAATTCCCAAAAATGCAGTTATCTTTTATCTATTATAAGTTCTAATGAATACTACTAGTGTTTTCTGGATTTCCTAATAGTGAAGAAATCAAATACTAAAATGCCTACAATAGATACTTCAGAAAATGAAGTACCTGGAACTGCACATTAAGGAATACTAAACTTTCCTACCCATGCACTCTATCCCCTATGGCTTTGTCATCTGTCTTTTGCAGCTGATCCATCATGAGCTATTTCTTCCCTTCCCTATTAGAATATTCGCTTCTTGATAGTAAGATTTGGTCTTTCTATTTGAGTCCACTATATTTTGGCAAAAAAAGCTTTTAATGAAAGGTTTGGGGTTTTTTTAGGTTTTTGCAAGGCAAATGGGGTTAAGTGGCTTGCCCAAGGCCACACAGCTAGGTAATTATTAAGTGTCTGAGACCAGATTTGAACCCAGGTACTCCTGACTCCAGAGCTGGTGCTTTATCCACTGCGCCACCCAGCCACCCCTAATGAAAGTTTTTAAATGCATACATTCATTCATTCATTTACCTTTAAGTCAGGAATGTTGAACTTGGAATTAACAGAGAGATTATTACTTTTGGTCGTTGCTGCGTGTAGTTTCTCCCATGTTTGCTGGCATGTTTTCTCCCCAGGAGCCGATATAAGCCAGAACTCACTCATGCTTATAAGGAATTTTTCCAGAAATAAGATTTGATACTGAAATAGAAAAAAGACAATCAAATCATAAAATTTATTTCTAAATTATATCAGTTTCATAGTGTAACAACTTCATAGTCTGAATCTGAATATATACAAAAGGTCAATACCTCCAAAAAAATAAATGGTGATTAAATTTATGCCCCAAGAAAGAATTCTATTAAAAAAAATAGGTTAAGTATAAAATGAAAGATCAAAAAAGTAAAGGTACAATTTTATGAAACAACAAAATTTCCTATATGGGAAACTACACCAAAATAATATTCATATATATATATATATATATATATATACACATTTATATATGTATTCACACTTATATACATAATTATAACACATATTTGAGAAATCATTATCATAGACCAAGAGATCTGCAAAAGGTTCAAAAGTCAATTAGTCCAATACTTTCATCCTATAGATGAGGAAACAAGCCCAGAGGTAAAGTAACTTATCCAAGGTCACTTATTTAGCTTTATTAGCAGCAAAGAATTTCCTGACTTTAAGTTTATTGCACTTTGCACTAATACTAATATTTAGATATTAATACTAATAATTAGAAATACTAATCTGGCCCCTTCCTACCTTTCTAGTCTTCTTAAACCTAACTCCCTGACATAAATTGAGATCCAGTGACACTAGCTGTATATTTTCACTATCCTCCATACCTATAATTGCCTCCCTCCTTATCTCCACCTTCCAGCTTCTCTAGTTTCAAGTTCTAGCTAAAATCCCACCTTTGTCAGGAAGACTTTTCCAGTTTCTCTTAAATGTTAGTGCCTTTCCTCTAGCTGTTTGGGGCAGCTAGGTGGCTCAGTAGATAGAGTACTGAGCTTCGAGTCAGGAAGACTCATCCTCATGAGTTCAAATCCAGCTTAAGACTCAGAGAGCAGACTGTATAAGTCTGGGCAAGTATCTTAAATCTGTTAAGATCAGTTTCCTCTCCATAAAATGAACTGTACAAAGAAATGGCAAACCACTGAGGCTATGAAGAGTCAAGACACAACTGAAACAACATTGTTGTCAACAATACAGCTGTTTGTGTACTGTCTCCCCCATTACTGAGAACAAGAACTGGTTTTGCCTTTTTCATATACATACATACATATATATATATATATATATATATATATATATATATATGTTTCTAGCACTGATCACAGTCTCTGCAAAAGAGTATGCACTCAATAAATGTTTGCTAACTTGACTTTAATTCTTCTAAGGGTTGACTAAGGTTTTTTTTCCCCAGAGGAAGAATTAGTTATTTGAAAATACAAGAAGTTAAAAAATGATATTCAGAATAAATCTCCTTTTGCCCTGCCCTAGAATTCAATTCTGAGAGCCACATTTTAGGGAAGACACTGAAGGGAATCTAGGTAGCAACCAGGATGGAGAGGGAATGGGAGTTAATGCCATATGAAGACTAGTAAAAGGAAGCAATTATCTTTAGTCTGGAGAAGACAGTTTAGGCAGGGATATATATTTGATGTCATTCATGGATTGTAGTATATAGTATTGGGATTAGATTTGCTTTGTTTGAACCCAAGCAATGGGAGGAAAAGCAGCAAATAGTACAGAAGCATATTTCACCCTGATATAAGAAGAAAACAATTAGAGCTTAGGAATTTAGTAATTTCAAGCTCACTAGACATCTCTTTAATGTTAATTGATTATTAAACAAAAATACTCAAAAATGCAAATATTTCAACATACAAACAAAAAAATGGCACTATAAATAAAACTAAACTTGTTATGTATGGGGGGGGGGGTTAAGTATACACTAAATCAAATAACAGTGACAAAATTTCCTTTTCCATATCCCATTCTGAACTTTGGAAAATTTCAAAAAGAGGACAGGTAACATTGTAGTTAGAAAAGCTGTAGAGGAACTTGCTAGATGTGTATTGGAATAAATAATTTCTAAATACTTTCCAACTCTCAGATTCTATGATTCTAAGTAAGGCTCACTATCCAGTTGGTACTACATTTAAAAAAACTCAATGATTCTTAAATTCAAACAATGACTAAAATGTTAAAAATGCAATTTTTCCAAAAGTGGAAATTATTTGTTGCACTCAGCTATTGTAGGAAGTGTGTCAAATTTTTTTTTAAGTTCTGGAAATGTTATTTTTTTCTTGGGGGGGCAGGGGACAAAGGGAAGAAAAGAAAGAGGATTAGTAGATTTATATAGGACATGACTTTATCAGATAAGTATATATATCTCCACTCTCTTATGTAACTAGTAAATCCAGAAAGATGAAAGCTCTAGTTTTCCCTTCTAAGACTCTGCCTATGTTTCTACCTTCCAACCCGATCTACCTGAACTCTATTTTTTGCAAGAGGTGAGAACAGGTGAGAAAATTCTCAGGACTTCTCCCTTTGCTTTAGCTGGGGAATCTACTTAATAAGATAATTTTGGTTATTCTCCCACACTCTCTCATTCTAGAGTATGAACTTCCTTTTCTCTTTCTCGTTTAACTTATCCAGCACTTTGTAACCCTATGATAATATAAATAACAATTAGTATTATATTCTACTTAGTTGCATACTTGCACTATTAATCCTATGAAATTTTTATCTCCTTAGAGACAGATGTTATCTTACTCATCCATAAATAAAATGAGATAACATGAATATAAAATGCATTGCCAATTTTAAAGCACAATATAATTAACAACTATTATTATTATTCTTCTAGCTAATTCAGTGTTTTATACAGAATAAATCTAAGATCCTCAAAGTCTGACACCAAATAAACTAAAAGATCCTAAACTCAAGATCTCCCCAAGAAGTAAGACTCCTTTTTCCTCGACCAAAACAATTGCTCTTTCCCTAGGAATCTAAGATTCAAATGTTAGTGCTAGAAGAAGCCCAGGATCATCTTTTGTTTTTAAACTATTTGATTTTACTAATGAAGAAACTAAGGCTCGGAGATTTGTCTGAGATAAAATAGTTAAAGAGTAAAAACCAAGACGAGAATTCAAGTTTCTAATTTCTAAGTCTGATGCTCTTCCCCATACAAAATTTCTTCTAGAACCTATCCCCCACATTACACCACCCTTCAAAGGGTCAACTTATTCTAAAACAAGTCACAAATATGGTCGTTTCCATAGAGGTTATGAATTTTCTCCTTAACTGTGAAACGAGTGCTCTTGTTTTTTTTTCTGAAAATGCTCTACTCCCTTAATTTCAATAGACATTAATGCTAAATATTTAAAATCTGCAGAGCACTGTATATATCTGACTATGGGAATATTATAACTATTAATAAATTAATAACAAAAATTAATAAAAGTGATTGCTGTCAATCTCATGGAAGAGGAGACAAATACAAATGACTATAATAAAAAATAAAACAAAGGGAATACACATTTACAAAAGAGCAGCTGTATTTTCCAATTGCTAGGGGGAAAATTGCTCAAAAATCATCAAAGAAATGAATATTAAAACAGAAATACCATGTATAAAATTGCCCACACTAACAAAAATCAACAAAATCAACAAACTTCAGCACTTGCTCACAGAATTTCTGGAGAGTAATCTGGCAATTCACAGCAAGAGTTCTAATGATCATTCCTAACAATTCCATTACTTGGCGTGTGCCTTAAGAAATTATCAAAAAGAAAAAAGATTGCTTTTTATATAGCATTATCTGAAAAATTAGAAACAACCTTTAACGTCCTTTCTGGCTCAAGCATTCTGGGATTAAATGAAGAAAGCAGAATTAGAGGATGAATATATGCACCTCAACCTTAATCATCTAAATGGAAAATATATGCAAAGGAGGAATCACAAGGGAAGGAAAAATTGATAAATTTACATATGTATGTATGTGCATGCACATGAATGTATGTTAAAGGTCTTTCTAAAAAATTTATTTGTGACTAATAATGACTAATATTTCTACAGCACTTTGAGGTTTTCAAAAGGCTTATGCCTGGTAATAATTCCAGGTCCAAGGAGAAAATTCATTATTAACAAATAGGGGAGGGGCTAAGATAAAATCTTTGTCCCAAAAGAAAACAGCACTTGAGGCAAACTTTAAAATTATCAACAAGATTAAAATATGGAGGTCAAGTTTTTTGTGTTTTTTTTTGGGGGGGGAGAAATCCCAATATAGGAAACAGAGTAGATAAAAGCACAGCAGTCTGGGATAAGGAATATAAATGGAAATCTACAAAAGAGAGTGGAGTGGAGAAAATCTTGAATTCCAGAGAACAGAGTTTGAATTTTATTTAGCTTACAAAGACTCTGAAAAGAAAAAAGTAAGGATTTCATGAGATTCATGAATAAAGAATTTTATTCAATAGGGTGAAGAATAGTTTATAACTCAAAAAAAGTAGAAATGTTTAGGTGTTAAAACTGTTCAAGTAGGTAACACTAAAGGTTTGCAATAGAATGGTAAACAGTGGAAATAAAAGTGACTTTCTTGCTGATTGACCATCATAGACAATATTACAACTCATATCTCTAGTACCTATACCAACTTATAGTGATGCCTAGAACAAACTCCTCATTTCTATCTCACAGAATATCTATATTCCTTTAAATCTCAATTCATATTATCACCTAAATGAAGCCTTTTCTGATCCTGCCCAAACTGTCTTTTATTCTGAGTATTTTTACACGTATACCTGTCTGATCAAAAAGAATAAAAACTTATAGGGCGGCTAGGTGGCGCAGTGGATAGAGCACTAGCCCTGGAGTCAGGAGTACCTGAGTTCAAATCCAACCTCAGACACTTAATAATTACCTAGCTGTGTGGCCTTGGGCAAGCCACTTAACCCCATTGCCTTGAAAAATCTAAAAAAAAAAAAAAAAAAAAAGGATATAAACTTTTCTGGGCAGCTAGATAGAGTACCAGCCCTAGAGTCAGGAGGACCTGAATTCAAATCCAACCTCAGACACTTAATAATTGCCCAGCTGTGTGACCTTGGGTAACTCACTCTTAACTCCATTGCCTTGAATAAATAAAATTTCTTAAAAAATAATTACTTAGCTATGTGACCTTAGGCAAGTCACTTAATCCCACTGCCTTGCTGAGAGAGAGAGAGAGAGAGAGAGAGAGAGAGAGAGAGAGAGAGAGAGAGAGAGAGAGAGAGAGAGCCAGGAACTATTTAATCTTTTTCTTTGTATTGCCAGCACTGAGTAATTCCCTATTTCCCTATTACTGTCAAGAGCAAAACCACCCTCCTTCCAGTCAACCAAGCCCTCAAGTTTGGCACCATTTTCAATTCCTCACTCATACTCACCCCATATAGCCAATTCAATGATAAGCTTGACAATTCTACCCTTACATTTCTCCATCTTTCCACTCAACATAGCGACTGCTGTAACTTAGGACCTCATCAACTCATTACAGCCTTCTAATTGGCTTCTCCATCTCAAGTCTATCCCCACTGATTCATCCTCCAATTATCCGCCAAAGTGATTTTTATAAAATGTAGTCTGTCTGTCTATCTGTCTCTCTCTCTCTCAACTCCCACTTTGCTCCCTTCAAGACTCAGTTTTGGGGCGGCTAGGTGGCGCAGTGGATAGAGCACCAGCCCTGGAGTCAGGAGTACCTGAGTTCAAATCTGGCCTCAGATACTTAATAATTACCTAGCTGTGTGGCCTTGGGCAAGCCACTTAGCCCCATTTGCCTTGCAAAAATCTAAAAACAAAAACAAAAAAAAAAAGACTTAGTTTCTAAATAACTGGAAAAATGTCACATGCTCATGGCTGTCAAGCTAATATAATAATTCTACCCAAATTAAATTGCTTATTCAGTGCCAGATCAATCAAACTACCAAACCAAAAAAAAAAATAGTAACAAATAGTAACAAAATTCATCTGGAGTAACCAAAGGGCAAGAATAGCAAGGGAACTGATGAAAAAATGTAAAGAAAGGTGGCCTAGCTCTACCAGATCTAAAACTGTACTATAAAGCAGCAGTCATCAAAACTGTACCAGGGTACTGGATCAGTGGATTAGGATAGGTTCAAAAGAAAATACAGGAACTGCTAGGTGGCAGAGTGGATAGAGCACCAGCCCTGGAGTCAGGAGGACTTGAGTTCAAATTTGGCCTCAGACACTTAATAATTACCTAGCTGTGTGGCCTTGAGCAAGTAAGTCACTTAACCCCATTGCCTTGTAAAAACCTAAAAAAAAAAAAAAAAAAAAAATGCTGTAAACAACTATAGAAATCTCTTTGACAAACCCAAAGACAGCCTCAGGTATAAGGACTCACTATTTGACAAAAATTGTTGGGAAAACTGGAAAATAGTATGGCAAAAACTAGGCACAGATCCACATCTCACACCCAATATCAAAAAAAAAAAAATTCTATCTGATCTATGGAAAAGGAATAAATTTATGACCAAACAAGAATTACAGCACATTATAAGCTGCAAATGAATGAGTTTGACTATATTAAATTAAAAAGGTTTTGCACTAATAAAATCAATGCTGCAAAAATTAGAAGAAAAGCAGAAAGCTAGGAAGCAATCTTCACAACCAGGAGTTCTGATAAAGGTCTCATTTCTAAAATATATAAAGAATTGCATCAAATTTATAGGGTCACAAGTCATTGCCCAATTGATAAATGGTCAAAGGATATGAAGAGAGTTTTCAAATGAAGAACTTAAAGCTATATATAAGCATATGAAAAAATGCTCCAAATCACTACTGATTAGAGAAATGCAAATTAAAACAACAATGAGGTATCATCTCATACCTATTAGATTAGCACAGATGAGAAAAAGGGAAGATGATCAATGTTGGAGAGGTTGTGAGAGGATTGGGACATTGATGTACTGATGGTGGAGTTGTGAACAGATCCAACCTTTCTGGGAAGCAATATGGAACTATGCCCAAACAGCAATAAAACTGCTCATACCTTTTGTCCCAGCAATTCCAATTCTAGGATTATATCCAGAAGAAACTGTAAAAAATGGAAAAAGTCCTAATGTTCCAAAATATTCACAGCAGTCCTTTTTGTAGTGGCAAAGAATTAGAAATTGAGGGGATGTTCCTCAACTGGGGAATGGCTAAACAAGTTATGGTATATGAATACTATGGAATATTATTGCTCTATAAGACCATAAATGGATTATGGACTATATTATCCCAACCAGAGAAAGAAAAACAAAATACACAGGAAAAAAAAACCCTACTGAATCTGATGAACACTTTATAAATATTATCTTTTATATATCTCTTTCCCTTAATCTTAATTCCTCATGCCAAAAATTACTAATTTGTAAATATGTTTAACAAAATATGCATGTAAAATGCTAACCTTACTGTTCCCAACTGAGGGGAGGGGGGGGTGGGAAGGGAGGATGGAAGGAAACTTTGTAACTTGGAAATATACATATACAAATGGATGAAAATAAATTTCAAACAAAAAGACTTAGCTTAAATCCTACTTTCTGTAAGATGTCTTTCCCACACATGCCCCCTCCCCCCAAGTGCCTGCCCTCTGGGATCATTTCCCATTTATAGTGCATATCTGCATGTAGGACAGGTAGGCAAGTAGAGTGGATAGAGCACTGGTCCTGGAGTCAGGAGGACCTGAGTTCAAACCTGACCACAGACTATCTGTGAGACCCTAGACAAGTCATTTAACCCTGATTACCTGGAATTCAGGGTCATTTCCTGTTGTCCTTTTTCATTTCTGACCACTGGACCCAGATAGCTCTGGAGGAGAAAGTGAAGCTGATGACTTAACACAGCACACTCTCTTCTTTGAGAATGAGGGACAAACAACAATAACAGCTGTTTCCATGTTATCTCCCCGTCAGACTATAAGCTACTTGAGGGCAGAGATAATGTTTTGCTTTTCTTTATATCTCCAGGGCTGAGCACAATTCCTGAACATTCTAAGGGCTGTAAAAAAAAAAAATTTGTTAAGTGATTGATCAAATGAGATAATATTTGCAAGTGACTTAATATAGTGCCATGTATACAGTAGACACTATATAAATGCCAACTCCCTTTCTTCCTCTTTCTTTTCCTTTAAGGACACCACACATGGGCTTAAAATGTTTTCTGATTAACTGATATAATCCATTGAATATGAAATCCTCTATTTGTGGAAGAAGGGAAGAATCTTAGTTAAACTGCAAGCTGCAATCATGCTTCCCACAATTGCTAGTTGAAGGTATGTGAGCCAAATTAATTACTTATGATAAATATAGGTCTCTTCTATTTTCTTCCCTACTGAACCTCACAATGAAGGGAGGATCAAGGAGTTCTAACCCTGAAAATATCCTTTGGCAGAAATATGAAGAAGGGAGAGAGAGATTTGAAAGCCATCTGCATAAAAAAGTTAGTTTAGGCATCAAGAGAAGTGAACAAAATTGTCAATTAAGAAAATATAAAAGAAAACTAATCAAACATATGAGATAACTGAAATGAAAGAGTAAGGAAGAGAACATGAAGACAAAGATGAAAGGAGAAAAGGAAGTATTCAGAAACAGAGGGAGAAAAAGGTACTGAGAAGAAGTGATCAAGAGAACTGAAAGCTGCAGGGGTCAAAGAGAAAAAAGAATAGGAAAAGCCCTCTGGATTTGACCAGCAAGAGGTCATAAATCATAGGAAGAAGAGTTTTAAAAGCATAACATGAATAGAAGTCAGTTTGCAAAGACCGAATTGGGTAACATAGAAGTAGAAACATGACAATAATCAAACCAAAATTACTTGGCATTGGTCAAAAACAGTAAATCAGAAAAGGCACATAAGCAAGCAAGAATCAGAAACTCAATAAACCTAAGAACATAAATGAAGGGCTGGGGGTGGAGGGAGAATCTTCATTCATTACAAACTACTGGGAAAAAACCAACAAAATTTGGCAAAAAGTATATTTAGTGATAACTAGGTGTCCAAGTGGATAAAATACAGGCCATGGAGTCAGGAGGACTTGAGTTCAGGGCAGCCTCAGACACTTAATACTTACTTAGCTGTGTGACCTTGGACAAGTCACTTAGCCCCATTCATTCCTTGCAAAAAAATGTTAAGTATATTTAAACTAGCAGCCTATATCACAAATGGATACTTTATATAAATTAGTTCTGAATGGATATTTAATATAAATATCTAAGTTTTTAAAAACTGGAAAAGTAGATGGAGATATCTTTCTTAACTATGACTAAAAGAGAATTTTTTTCTAAAAAAAAATTTTATGGATTGCCTGTTTTCATATTACCAACATTTCCCAATTAAAAAAAATTCAGCATAATCAAACACACTGAAAAGGTATAGCATTATAATCAGTATTGTAAAAACACAGTCTTCTATCTTAGCAAATAAAAAAGTGCCTTCTTCTCTTCTCTTTTTGGGGGACAGCCCACAAGGGAGTCGCCCAATAGCTGCTTCCAGAACTCTCAGCCCATGGAAAGTAAGGGAGTAGATGGAGACTGTCAAAGTCTCTCCTCTGGGGCATTACTCATATTCAGACTCTGGTCACAGCCTGGGCCCCTATACTGTCATAGAGCAGGGACCTTCCTCACAGTTCCAGGACAGAGGGATATACTTGTGGTCATACACAGACCAAAGCACAGGTAGGAAACCAGTCAGAACCTCCCATGTTAAGACCCTGAAGGAACTGAGGTCCTTGTGGGTAGGTGTCCCAATAATACTCAAAAGCAAAAGCTCAGGAAGCACCCCAAAACCAGGACATAGGCTGGGGAAATGAGTAAACAGAAAAAAAAAAAGGAACCTGACCATAGACAATTACTTTGGGTCCCATGGAGGATCAAAATACACACTCAGAAGATAAAAAAAAGTCCAAGCTTCTGCATCTAAAGACTCCAAGAAATATAGAAGTTGGGTTCAGACTATGACAGAGTTCAAAAAAAAGATTTTGAAAATCAAGTTAAGGGAAGAGGAAAATTGGGAAGAGGAAAAAAAACCCCATTAAATATGGTATGTGAGAGCAATGAAATATTATTGTCAAAAGAAAGAAATCATAAATGTAAAGAATTCAGAAAATCACAAGATGATTTATTTATATGAACTGATACAAAATGAAGTAAGCAGAACCAGGAAAATTATGCCACAAATGGAAAGAATAAAAGATCTACTACCACCTCCAACAACTGAATGTACAATGGCCACAGTTAATCTGGAGAAGAAATGAAAAAATATACTTCCTTTCCCTTTACTGCAAATGTCGAGGACTCTGAAGGCAGAATGTTTCACAGATTTCATAAACTTTCTGATATGGTAGGTATGTTGCTTAGGTTTGCTGAACTGTTTTTCTTTCTTTTTGAATCTTAGTTACATAGTAGTATTTCCTAGACGGAATAGCTTCCTGGTTATTTTTTGGGAAATTTAAATTTTCCTAATCCTAAAGTTGGGGTAAAAAAATGTGTTGCGGTGATAAACAATTACTGGTTTGGGGGCAGCTAAGTGGTGCAGTGGATAAAGCACCATCCCTGGAGTCAGGAGTACCTGAGTTCAAATGCAGCTTCAGACACTTAATAATTACCTAGTTGTATGACCTTGAGCAAGTCACTTAACCCCACAGCCTTGCAAAAAACAAAACAAACAAAAAAGCCAAACAATTACTGGTTTGAAATAATCCACTGACTTCAAATCAAAAACAAGAGGAGAGGGGGTGGCTAGGTGGCGCAGTGGATAAAGCACCGGACCTGGAGTCAGCAGTACCCGGGTTCAAATCCAGTCTCAGACACTTAATAATTACCTAGCTGTGTGGCCTTGGGAAGCCACTTTAACCTCATTTGCCTTGCAAAAACCTTAACAAAAAAAAAGAGGAGGAAAACCCTGAAAAATAGGTCAATATTGCCAGGAACTAAAACAGAAGAACATAGAAGAAAAGCAGTCAATATCTACTCAATCTGTCATGTTTGTAATTGTATCTGTTGCCATGTTATAAGTTTTTGTTTGCTGGAGCGGCTAGGTGGCGTAGTGGATAGAATACCAGTCCTGGAGTCAGGAGTACCTGAGTTCAAATCCAACCTCAGACACTTAGTAATTACCTAGCTGTGTGACCTTGGGCAAGCCACTTAACCCCACTGCCTTGCCAAAAATAAAAATAAAAAAAAATAAGTTTGTGTTTGTGACCCTGTCTGCTGCAAATGGTGAGTCATTCTTGCAAACAGATGTTAACAAGTTCGTATACAGAATATACTTCATACAAATACTATCAATGGTGTTTTAAGGAATAAGTTTTGGAAGCAAAATGAAGTCCTTAAAAAAATTGTTTGTGGGGGGTTAAGGATTAAGCCTCTGAGGAAAGAAGAAAATCAGTGAAGAGGGAAGGGTTTGGGGAAAAAGATGAGTTATGTTTTTAACTCTGAAATGTCTATGGGACAGTTGATTTGAGATAGCCAAAAGGCAATTGATGATATAAGACTGGAGGTTAGATAAGAGATTAGGGTTGGGTTTCAGATCAGAGAATTATCTGCCTGGAGATAATTGAAGGCTTAGGAGTTGAGATCAAAAAGTGAGATCTCTGAAGTCTGTTTTCCAAATCTTCTGTCAGATCACCTTTGTCTCCATGATCATCCTCCTCTCCCCACTGAGTTTTCATGACACTGCTCTCTCTTGGTCCTCTACTTGCTTGTCTGACTTTCCCTTCTCAGTCTCCTTAAGAATCTTCACCCAGGTCACACTCACCAACCCAAAACTGGGTCTTGGGCCCTCTTTTTTCCCTCCACTCTTCTTTTTTCCTCTTAGTGCTCTTATCAGTTCAATCTTGTCAAATGCAATCATAACATCTAGAAAGATGATGTTCAGGTCTACTCATCCAACTCTAAACCTCTCTGACCTCCAGTTTCAAAACACATCTCCAACTTCCTATTAGACATCTTGAATTAATGTACCAATGACATCTTAAACTCAACACATCCAAAATTAAACTCAATATCTTTCCTAATAAACCATTCCTTTTTCTAAACTCCCCTATATCATCAAGAGCACAACATCTTTCTAATCTCTCAGTCTGCAATTTAGGTGTCATCCTTCACTCATCACTCACTCTCCCCCCTTCACATCCAATCTGTTGTCAAGTTCTGTTGACTCTACCTTTGCACAGATACACCACCCACTTCTCTCCTCTGACACTGCAACCAAAGCCATCATCACCTTACATCTGGACTACTACAATAGCCTTTTGTTTGATTTCCCTGCCTAGCTGCTCTCCAATCCAATTCATTCTCTACTTAGTTGTCGAATTGATCTTCCTATAAAAAGCAGATCTAAGCATGTCATACATCACCCCCCCCCTTTACAATTCAGTCAGTTCATTAGATCCAAATTATCTCCAGGATCCAATATAAAATCATCAGCTTGACATTCAACTCCTTCATAAACTGGTTCATTTCTATCTTTCCAATCTTCTTACCACCTTTCTCCCTACCACATTCTATGTGATTTTACTAACAGTGACTTCCTTGCTCTTCCCAACAAGATACTCACTTCCATTTCCCAACTCCCAGTATTTTCAAGGCTGTCTCCAGTGTCTGTAATTCTCTCATCACTACTTCTTGGTTTCCTTCAAGTTCCCAACTAAAATTCTATTAGTTGATAAATGTGTATTCTGACTTCTTCAATGACCATGCCCAGGTCTCTACTTCTGCTTATACATCCCTAGTCTGACAGATAACAATATTAGTAACAGGTCAACTAATAATAACCCTACAATGGCCACTAAGTGTTCAAGAGAAAGGAAGAGTGAATCAATGCAGCAAACGGCATTGTTTTATTTTAAGAAATGGTCAGGGTGGGGCGGCTAGGTGGCATAGTGGATAGAGAACCGGCCTTGGAGTCAGGAGTACCTGAGTTCAAATCATGCCTCAGACACTTAATAATTACCTAGCTGTGTGGCCTTGGGCAAGCCACTTAACCCCATTTGCCTTGCAAAAAAAAAAAGAAAAAAGAAATGGTCACAACCACTCCTTCAGGCAACCATTACCCAGATCAGTCAGCAGTTACATCAAGACAAAATCCTTTCCCAGTAAAAAGATCATGATTCACTGAAGTCTCAGATGATGGTTAGCATTTTTTAGTAATCAAGTATTTTTAATTATTATATGTGCATTTTGTAGACATACTAGTATTAACAGACTACAAGATAGTATAAACATAACTTTTATATATACTGGGAAACAAAAAAAAATTGGCTGACTCACTTATTGCAGTGGTCTTGGAACCAAACCTACACTATCTCTGAGGTACACCTGGAGTTCTGTGAATGCTGTCTCCTTTATTAAATTGTGACCTCCTTAAGATCAGGGGCTTTTTAAAATCCCTTTCTTTTTATCCCTGGAACTTAGCATAATACCTGGCAGATAGTAAGTGCTTTAATGTTTATTGATTTGATCTATATGTCAGAACCTGTAATACTCTGTCCCATCTTCCCTCAACTGAGTATTTCTCCAAACTTTCCCTTTATCTGTTGATGGTACTTGGAAGCTGTCTCTTCCTTCTTCCTCAGTTTGGGAATTCATCACCTTAACCTGGACTATTAAAAAAAAAACAGCCTTCCCTTTAGTTTCCCTGCCTCCAATTCTCCTTTCCAATCCATCCTTAATCATTGTAAATCCCTGAATCACAGATCCACCCACCTCCCCTATTCCTCCAGTTCAAATATCTTCCACATAAAATCCTCACCAGTCAATTACTGAGTTGTCCATTTTAAGCCCTCCATTTCCAGCTTTATTATTCCTCTCTATCTAGTTCTATCTGGTCTGCTAACTGCTCCAAATATCTGACCTCCATGCATTTTTTCATAAGTGACCCCAAATTCCTAAAATCCATACTCCCTCCTCACCTCTCAAAATGTTTGACATTTCTCCAAGCACAGAAAGGGGGTTTCTCCACCCTGCAGTTATTTTATGAACATTCTCCTTCTCAAAATTACTTTGTATATATATTTTGAATTTATTCATTTTTGTAGACTAACTTGACTAAAAGGCAAATTCATGAAGGTCAGGCCTGTTTCTTTTTTGTCTTTGAATGTACATAGGAGGTGCTTAAATGTGTGTTGAATTAAAACCAAAGAGTGGAAATATCAACCAAGCTTCTATAGAAAACAAAAAAGCATCACAGGTTTGACATGTAGGCTGAATTTTTCTTATAGAGGGTTCAACAGACACAAGAGGTAAGATGCTGAGAGAAATGGGTACTGAGGACAAGTCAAAAGAACCACCATCATTAACTGAATGTTCTCTGACAAAGTGTTTTTTATATATAAGATATGTGTTTCACTCTGTAGTTTCTTAATGAGATCCTACATACTAGCTTTAAGTATGCAGAGTGTTTAAAAAGTTTAAAAGCAAATACTGATCAAGCCAAAAGTTGAGAAGTTAAAAAGAACACTAGGCAAAGCTATCAGACTATATCAAATGCTAATTTACTTTAAAAGTTCATCCCATGAGAATTATCTACTTTATAAGCTACTTTGCAGACAAAAAATATGAAATGAAAATACAAGTTATGACATAATTATCTCTTTTCACAAGCTAAAAAACTTAGGCTCAGAGAAGTTTAATGACTACCACATGGCTATTGTGGCAGAAATAAAAACTTCAAAATCAATCTAAGTGAGCCAGGTACTGGTGACACAGACAAAAATGACATAGCTTCTGCCCTGAACAAGTACATTATACAAGAAAGAACACATACATAAATAAGTATAAACAAACTATTTTAAAAGTTAAGTTTATGGAAGAAAATTAACAACTAGAAGGAATAAGAAGTGCCACAAGTGCCACTTGGGAAATTTAAAGAAGAGAAGATTTGATTCAGGTCAAAGAGCTGGCCAGGAAAAAAAGCCTAAGAGTGCAGAAAGGGGCATAATGTATAAAAATGTTTAAAAGGTAGGTTGTAGGGGCAGCTAGGTGGCGCAGTGGATAAAGCACCGGGCCTGGAGTCAGGAGTCCCTGGGTTCAAATCCAGCCTCAGACACTTAATAATTACCTAGCTGTGTGGCCTTGGGCAAACCACTTAACCCCATTTGCCTTGCAAAAACCTTTTAAAAAGAAAAAAGGTAGGTTGTAAAGGGCTTAAAAGCTAAAATGAGGGACTTCTATTTGATCCTGGAGGAAGAGGAAGCTATAGGAGATTAATGAGTAGAGGAAATAATATGTTCAGAACTGTACTTTAAGAAAATCCCTTCAGCAGAGGGTAAAGGACTGACTAATGAGAGATACTTGAGAGGCAGGGAGCTAAATTATAAGACCAGTGCAATAATAATACAGGCAAAAGGTGCTGAACTAAGGGTAGTTATTTGAGTAGAAAGAACTTAGTTATTTGAGTAGAAAGAAAAAAAAAGGGTAAGGTATTGTGAGGCTAGATAACAAAATTTGTCAATTAACTCATAAGTGTAGTGAGGAAAATTGTGGAGTAAAAAAAACCAAACCAAATCAATTAGGCTGCAAACCAAGGGAACTGGAAGGCCTGTGGTACCCACTATTAATATAAGGAGGTTTGGGATGGGGGAAAGTGAATTTGAAGGGAAAGATAATGGAAGCATTTGTTTAGACATATGGAGTTTGAGAAGCTGAAGGGACATCCAATTTTAGATATCTATTAGACTGCTAGAAATACAAGAATGGAGCTCAACAGAGACTGGGGGGGATCTGCATATGATTAATAATTAAACCCATAAGAACTGATGCAATCACCAAAATAGAAAGGGAGAAAAGAAGGTCCAGGATAAAATCTTAGGGCACACCTAGAGTCAGGGATACAATATGAAGAATGAACCATCAAAGAAGATTGAGAAGGAATAGTCATATGAGTAGGAGAACCAAGAGAGGCTGGTGTCATGAAATCCTAGAGAGGAAAAAGCACCAAGGAAAAGTGTTGTCAACAGTGTCAAATGCTGAAGAGAGATTGAAAAGGTTGAGGAGTGAGAAAAGCTGTTAGATTTGGCAATTAAGAAATCATTTCTAACTTTAGAGAGAACAGTTTCATTTGAGTAAGGAGGCTAGAAAGGGTTTAAGTAAGACTGACAGAAGTATAGACAATAGACATAGACTGCTTTTCTTAAAGTTTGGCTATAAAAAGGAACATAAAGTGCAGTAATTTGAAAGGGGTGGTAGATGTTTTTTTCCAGATTTAGGAGATATTGGTCTGGCAGTGGAAAAAGGAACTAGTGTATAAAAAAGGATGAAAATGGGATAAGTGAAAGGGTGAAAAAGTGGGAAAAAAATGAGATGAGATCAAGGATGCATATAGAGAGGTTGGTTTTAGAATTTAGTATTATATCTTTATTTGAGACTAGTGTAGCCAATCAGGGATGATATCAAAGCTTCTGAAATGAAGAAAAGGTCAGAAGAAAGAACTCAAGGCAAATGGTCTCTTCTCAACAAAATATGAAGTGAAGTACTCAATTCAAAGAGGGAAAGGGAATGATGAGAGGTTTAAGGAAAATTGAGAAGACTTAGAACAGACTCTGAGAAGAATGAAATTGAGAACAAGTAAAAACTCCATCTTGCTGCAGTGAGGGCTCAGTTAAGTTTAGATAATAAATCTGTAGTTTTCTTCCAGTTCTATTTAGCATGCAAGAGTAGGAGTGTGTAGAGATGAGTAAACATAATCCAGGGTCCAAGTTTGCCAAGATATGGGCATCAAAAAGTAGAACTGGTTAACTATAGGAACAAGTTTGAAAAGGGAAGTAAGTGATGTTAGATGAAGGATCACAGCCTACAAGAACACTGAGGGATGAAGAGGTTAGAAGTCCCAGAGAAGACAAAAAACAGTTTTAGTACACCAGTCCAGAGGCCTCATAATGAACATGCTACTCCATCTTCTGATACATCAGGCAGGTGATGTTATGAGAAGCAAGTGAACTGAATTTGAAGGGATACTGTGCTAAGTCACCAGCCTCACTTTCTCCTCCAGAGCCATCTAAGGTAGAGATATGAATCAAGATGACAGAGAACGTCCTGGATGAGATATGTTAAGCAATTTGCCCGAAATCATACAGCAAAGGACAAGTGTCTGAGGCCAAATTTGAACTCAGACCCTCCTGATTCTAGGACTACTTCACCACCTAGCTGCCCACCTAGCTGATAGATGAGGTGATGGAATCAGGGTGTAAATTCACATTTTCTTTTTTCAAATTTGCTCAGTGTTCTATTACTATAAAAATTTCTGAAAGGGGTTTCATTTTTCTTGTGGATTGTTAAAATTTTTAATTTAAAAAAGAATAAGTCTAGGAAGGTTAAGACATAGGGACAGACAGAATGATAAGAGGAAATAAGAGTTCAGAATTTTGAAGGACTAAACCCTCAAAGGTGATGATGAGAACAAGGCCATCACTATGGTGTTGGGTACTGTCAAATTCAAGTGAAGGAAAGAAAATGGAAAAGAATGAAGAACTGAGAAGTTAGAATATCTGAATGGACATCAGCATATCCAACAAAAGGGCAGGAAATGAACTGGAGATAAGATTGTCAAAAGGTATGGAACTCCATGCTAATCCTGTTAACCTCACCTATAGAAAAATCTTATTATTTGAACCACAAAGCTACTATAAATGAATTAGTCAAGAGAGGCGCCTTTTCCTCAATATTATATATCTAAAACTCGGAAAAGGACAACAGTAAATGTCAAAAATCTTAATAAAAGAAATGAATGTAATAGGCAAGGTATTAGTATGGCTCCACAACAATTCCATTTCTACAGGAATCTAGTATCACCTTTCACTAATATGCCTAAATGATTTATTATTTAATTTTATTATTACAAAGAACCAAACAGAATTGTTAACTCTTTCTAAATTTCAAGACCTTCATTGGTATACTTTTAAAATAACATTTTCCCAAAGTATAGCTACTTCTTCATTTTCATGCCTTCTGTTTGCAAATGCTCAAAAAACATTGTGGTTTCACCTGCTAGCAAATCAACCAATCTTGGTGAGATATAAAAGACTGAACAATTAAACTATGAAATGAAGATGAATAATTTTGCTTTTCCCAGGAAATTAACAAAGCATAACTACATGATTTCTGGAAAGCAAAACACTGAATCACAGATGCCAAACAAAATGGCAGCTGAATTTATAAGAGAACTATGCCAAGATTAGTTTGGAGTCCAAAAGGATCTTATTCAATCTCAGATTTGCTTTATTTACCCAGATAACTGCTGTTCTCACCACCTAGATATTTTAACTATTTCTTTGCAAAGGGGGAATTGCAGAAGAGGGGTTGGAAACTACATAGTTGTAACTGCTCCAAAAGCTTGGATCTTAACAGCTTAATTCCCTTGAAAGCTTTCATGTCAATTAGTATCCATGCATGCATGGTCACAAATTTTCTAAGCTTCAGATTTCTCATCTTTAAAATGGAAAGAATACCTATATCATTTACCTCAAAGGATTACAGTTAGGATCAAATGATCTGATTCACACACGTAAAGAATTTTTCAAATGTTATATAAATGAGTTAGTATTACAGTTTTGATTCCTTCCTGCTGAAAGACTGGGTGTTACAACAGAAAGAGCACTCTCTGGCTTCAGAGTTAGAAGATATGGATACAAATATGCTAACTCTATCACTGGCATGACTTGGAACAAGTCAGGTAACTGCTTAGCCCCAGTTTTCATGTCATGAGTGGGGTTAGACTAGATAGGCTTGAAGGTACCTTTCCCTTGGATGATCCTAGGAACAGAATAAACCTTTTGGTTCTTACAGCCTCATTATTCAATCTCTTGGCCAGGTCTGTTTACTTTGTACTTCCTTCCTAGACTGTTTTTTGGGGTTTTTTTTTAGATTTTGCAAGGCAATGGGGTTAAGTGGCTTGCCCAAGGCCACACGGCTAGGTAATTATTAAGTGTCTGAGGTCGGATTTGAACCCAGGTACTCCTGACTCCAAGACCGGTGCTCTATCCACTGCGCCACCTAGCCACCCCCTAGACTGTTTTAATAAACATCTCCTTATTACTACAGTCCTGGATCTCCTATCTCTCCTATACCTAATATTTTGCCTAATCTCTCTCATAAGAAACAAGCTCCCTTTTGTTTTAAATGAATTCATTTACCATCTCCTCCAAAAAAGCTTTCCTTGATTAACTCGACCCATTCTTCACCAAAGCTTCCTTACTCCTCAATCAGGTTTACTTTAGAACTTCCAATTGCCACATTTCCCCTCTTGTCATACATTGCTAAATCAAAGGAACTGTCCCCATGTGGCTTTCCCGGTTTCACATGAGATTCCCAAAAGACTGCTTTATTTTCCCTCTAGGAATAGATAAGTTAACTAAAATGGAGTACAGAGCCTCATTTCACTGGTTAAGTGCTAAAAGCTAACACATTCCTGTATTACAAGCAGTGATATTATATGGTAAAAAAGAGCACCATTATCTGGTTACCTAGATTTGGGTCCCACTTTTACCTGAATAAGTCACAATCTCTCCAAACCTCAAATTTCTTCTTCTATAAAATAAGGATAATAATACCTGCACTATCTACCAAACAGGGTTGTTGCAATTAAAATGAGAAAAACACTGACTCATATTCACAAGGTATTTTAATATTTACAAAGTGCTTAAAATACATTTACGTGATTCATATAACAACCCTGTGGAGATAGTGCCTATATATTATTCCCATTTTAGAGATAAGGAAATGGAGGCTCAGAGAAATTAAGCAGTTCACCTAGGGTCACACAGAGACTATCAGTGGCAAGAGTGAAATCAAAATCTTCCCTACTTCCAAGTCCGATGCTTTCTGCACTACACCATGCTATTTTTCACAGATGTGTGTGAAGCACCTTTTACAAGCTATCTCTTATATACATTCATGATTATTTAACAACTTGCCCAGAGTAATCAGTCAAGAAGTTTTTAATAAATGTTTACCCTATTTCAGATAATGCACTAGGACCAGGATACAAGAGAAAAAATTGAAATAGCTCCTAACATGTTAACATGTTAAGGGGAGGCAAAATAGGGGAGACAGCATGTACATACATACAAATATAAGGCAATTTCAGAGAAAAAGAATGAGTCAGTGAATGTCTGACTCTCCTGTTTTTGTATGGCCTCTGACCTAAAGATGGTTTTTACATTTTTTAAATAAAAAAAATTAACAGTTTAAAAAGTTTACAAATTTTACAAATTAAATAAAATTTAATTTTCAAATGTTTGACATAATCATAAAACTTTAAGATGTAAAAAATCATTCTTTGTTCAAAAGCTGTACAAAAACAGGCTACATCTGTAGTTTGTTGATCCCTGCCTAGGACATCCACAAAAATTTCAAACAGTCCCACCTACTGGTAACCCAAAACATCACTGATACAGACTCTGAAATGCAAGCCAATTTTTAACTTAGAGAACCGAGTTGGAGACAGTAGTATCAACATTTTTTAAAATTGGCTGTGTACATGTAACTTCTCTTCATGCTCTTCTAATAACAAGTTAGCAAACCAATTATTAGATCTTACCAAAACAAGACAAAATGAAGTAGAAGTTGCATGACCTCAAACTGTAAATGAAATTAATAACATGCTGCTTTCTAGCTGTGGCACAAGGTACAATTGTAACAGAATAGCTTATTATGAATCATTTATCATAACTAAAGCATGCAGAAAGCATGATACTAGAGTGACTGCTACAAAATGAATATATAAAGATCAAATATATGTTGTTTTTATTATTTGATCCTTTTTAAATACTACCCTTCATGAGAAATCTCTTAATCTTTTTTTTAGTCCTTGCTCAGACTACTAATTTATTTAAACACTTCTGATGACGTGGATGACTTCATTTATTCTCAAGTAATGATTTCAGGAATTTCACAAAAATGAAATTTTTCATATTTCTTATTAAAATACATTCATTTTACACATCATGATAGTTTCTTTTGTATTCCTTATGTAAGGCCCTTACATATTCTTTATGCATTCAAGTGAAAAAATTTTAAAATGTTTTATTGGTTTATTAAACACTTGCTGATTTTTACTTTATAACCAATTGGTTGTATTTATTAAAGAAAAAATCTACTCCATATTTCGCAAGTATACTTTATTTACTCATATAATTTCAACCCAATTTCCCCCCAGAGTAGTTCTAATTGTGTATTTTTGAAATATAATTCCCCTTTGGCCTCCATAAAGAGGGGGGCACTTGTGTTCTTAGCGGGGGGGGGGGGGGGGGGGGGGGAAGAAGAATTCCCTAACAAAACAAATGAGAATTTTTGGTGAACTTGCTTGGCACTGCCAGGGATTTCAAATTTAACCCAGCAACCTAATTTTCCTACTTCCCCATAGTCAGCACTCTCCTAAACCCTGGATTTCCCCTCCGCCAATGGATATTCCTGGACCTCAACAAATTTTCCCTTGCCTAGAGTTTCTGGACTTATATCCTGCTGTATCCTCTTTTTTTAACATCTTTGGGAATTTATCATGGCTAGTAGAATAGCACTGCATAACACCCTTCACTGCTAAGTTGTCTTCATCACAGGATACTCTAGTTCAAAATTCTTCAATTAAAAGTCCAGTGATACTTGACTTAATTTTGCTGAACTGCTTTTTTCCTCCCTTCTTTTTATTCTCTTACAACAGATGGCCCCGTGGGTAGGGAAAAGGAGAAGGGCATACTTGGAAATAATTATGTAAAAACAAAAGCAAAGGACTGGACTTCAGGAAGAGAGCTGGGAGTTAACTATCAGTTGATTTAATGTGAAACAAAAGACAATAGGATTTGTCCTCTGGGTTCATGAGCTTCTAACAAAGAAAATCCCCAAAGGAAGCCATTCTAAGAACACTTAGTGACATTTTAGCCCAAGGTTTTTAGAGTTGAAAGGGATTCTAGATGTAAGCAAGTCACTGTAGAAAAGAGGAAATTGAGCGGCAGAGGGGTTAAGAGCACACTGAATGGGTATTGAGTAACAACTAGGACTTGAAACCAATTCTCTAACTCCAAATTCATCACTCTTATATTTGTGTGCACTTATACCTTCTAAGGAATTAAGAATTTTCATCTTCATATTCATAGTATATAAGCACAGTTAACCTGTACTTAGGCACTTTACAGGAGGAATTTGAATAGCAAATCTAGTGAGAGCAGAGTTAAGACTTCAAGAGATAGATATCAGGGAATTTAGGTCTGTTTATCAGGAGCATAAATTGTGTGAATGGGGATAATAAGTTAAAGCCGGTTAGAGCCAGATTTTTGGCTGCCTTTAATTAGAGGAGTGGAAGAGAATGCAAATTTATATCGACTTCTTTGTCCTAGGCCTGGAGCCTTATAAACACTTCACAAATACTATCTCATTTGTTGTTGTTGTTGTTGTTGTTATTATTATTATTATTCCCATTTTACAACAAAGGAAACTAAGGCAAACAGACTTGCCCAGGATCATACAGCTATATAGTATCTGAGGTTTTTTAGAGGTTTTAGAACTGAGGTTTTTCATGACTCCAGATCCAATGTTCTAACTACTGCACCACCTAGCCACCGCCAAAGTATCATTTGTATTTTATTTAATAAGCAACTAAGATGCTTTTCAGCAAAAAATATATAACCTCCTTGTGGTTGTTTTTAAATACCAGCAACTGGCATACCTTTAATAGACGCCTTTTGAATAAAGATTAGAACTTTATATTTAACCATTCTGACAGTGGTCTAACCACTAGAAGAGATTGGAGGCAGGGAGATCTGTTAAAATGTTACTCTAGTATTCTAAGGGTGTGGAAAGACAATCTCAACAAGGGTGATAGCAGTAAGTCAGTCGAGAATCATTTATTAACCATTTAGTAGTCGGTCCCAAGGACTGAGGATACAAAGCAAAACTGTACAGACAAGATTTATACAGTATAACGGAACACGATCCAAGGTGGGGAAGGGGTAGGACCGCCGAGAGACTTACTACACAAAGTGGGATTTGAACTGAGTCTTGAAGAAAGCCAGGCAGGTCAAAGTGGAGGCGAGAAGAAAGAGGAGTCCAGGTACAGGGGAGGAACTGAGAAAAACGCAAGATGTGAGAAAGACTGGTTAGGAAAACATTTCTGAGGCAGAATGAAGAGACGTGACGGCCAAAATGGCCCGGCTCGGGGCCGGGGCCCGGACGGGCTCGCGGCGCCTCTCGTTTTCCTTCCCCCCACTGCTCCCGAATTCACCCGTGACCCCGCACCCCCACCTGCAGCGCCCCAACCCTGACCTTGAGATCCAGGCCGGCCGGGCGCCCGCAGACCCCCGTGACCTCTGCCCCTCCCCCAATGGAAGGGCCCCGGCCCCCGGGGCCGGTCCAGGGCCAGCCTTCCGATCTCCCCCGCCCCCCGGCCGGGCTTCTGCAGACCTCGCATCGGCCGGCGGGCCCGGGGCCGAGTGGGGCCTAGAGCCGCGGGCCGGCGGGCGACGCACGGCCCCAGGCCGGGTGCTCCGCGGGGCGGCGGGCGAGGACGGGCGGAGCGACCCGCCCGGCGTCCCCCCCCCCCCGCCTGACAGCTTACGGAGCGCCCGGCCCGGCCCGCCGCGGTCCTCCCCGGCCGCCCGGCCGCCCATCACTCACCGGAAGCGCCGGCGGAGGCGGGAAAGCCAGGAGGCAGCGGCTCAGCTGTCCATCTCCCGGCTCCGGGCTTCCCTCAGCCCGAGCGGCGACCGACGCGGGTCACGTGCCGAGCCCGGCGAGTCAGCTGACCCCGCGGCGCCGGCCCACGTCGGCGCCCCGCCCCCGCGCTGCACGCCGCCGCGCCTGCGGCCCAGGCTGGGCGGGGCTTCCGGAGGGCCGAGCGCGCAGGCGCGGGCGGGCGGGAGGGAGGGAGGCGAAGGGGGGCCGGGGCCGAGGAGCCCGTGGGTTCCTGCTCCGTGCGCGGCGCCGTTGTGGTAGCGGCCTTTGTGGCCAAGCGCCCCCCTTCCGGAGCCCCCTCGGGGGAAGCCGCCTCGGAGACTCGGCTTGGGAACGGCGCGGCCAACCGTCGTCCGATGCCCCCGTGACCCCCTCCCGCAGCCCCCGGCCCGCGGGCGGGGAAGACCCCCTCCGTCCGCCGCGAGGCCTTCCCGCCCAGCTGTCGGAATGGCGGGAGCCGGGCCCTGCCCCACCCCCTTCCCTTTTCTTAATTGGATTGGGTCCGCTTGTGGGGCAATTGGAGGGCCGAGCGCTTGTCTCCTTTATACTGATGGGATTAAATTATAATACATATTATATAATTTCATATTATTATATAATATAATTCTAATTATGGGATCAAAAAACCAAATATACGGGTATAGCCAATCCACAAGCGTTAGGTGCCCACTAGAAGTTGGAGTTGATAATAAATAGCCTTCCATAAGGTTGACTTAAACTACTAATCAATTATTTTATCCTCTACATAATAAAAGTCCTCCTTAATAAAGTGTATCTTCCTCCAGGTACACATGGACTCCCTCTGGATCCAGCTCTTAGGACAGCAGCTGGCACAGTGGGACCTAAGAACTGTTTATTGAATTCACCCACATTTTGGCCCTCTCTGACCCCTACCACTTATTTAATAGAAAGACGTAAGTTCATACTTTGTATATTAAGGTGATGTAAATGATGTTAATAGTGCCCCTGTTTTCAAATTTGCCCTATTTGAAGTTATCGTTAATATGTGATACACTTAAGAGGATTCATTCATTCTACTCCAGGCCAATCCATAGCCTCATTTGTAAAATTATGAGCAGCAGCATCTTCTAAGTCTAGTATATACACTTTGCAAGTTAAATGCTTCTGTTTTCAATGATGTGGTAAGTGATCATGCTTTCTAATGGATCTTAGTTTGGGCAAGGATGAATTTAAAAAAAAAAGATAGTACTTATTTCTACTTTAAAACTTTACCCCTCTGCTTCAAAAAAAAAATAAATCTCTAGGGGTGGCTAGTTGGAGCACTGGCCCTGGAGTCAGGAGTACCTAAGTTCAAATCTGGCCTCAGACACTTAATAATTACCTAGCTGTGTGGCCTTGGGCAAGTCACTTAACCCTATTGCCTTGCAAAAACCTAAAAAGAAAACAACTAGTTTCTTTCAAGGTTTAGCTCAAATTCTTAGGGGAAGCCATTTCTGCCCCATCTCCTACTAATGCCTCTTCTCCATCCTTCCCCTAGTTAGATTATATTAATTTTGTATATATTTACTATATATATTTAAGAAATGAATATTCTCTGAGCCAGACCTTTACATATTCTCTGAGTCAGACCTCTACATCTTTCCATGAGATTCTAGGGGTACTTTCTGAGGGATTAGGGTGAATCTCCAAGGCACTTCCATTATATACTATCTATACTCTCCAGGAGGAAGACTCCCTGGCCTCTTTCTGCAGAATTGCTTTAATAAGTACTAAACTCAATGGCAAGTCCCTCCTTTCATTCTCCCCCTTGTTTGAAAATTTTGCTATCTTAAACAAATCAGCACAGATATATTTTGAACACATTACTTTTGTAATCCAGAGTAATGCTAGGATTCCCTAAAAAGTATAAGTTCTTTTACTTGCTTCCCCAGTGCCATACAAGGGTCTCAAAACAATTGAGATATGATTATATACAATGCCAATAGACAGATGGAAAGTACAGTTGTCCCCAAGTATAAGATTATGAAGATTCAACACAGAATATATCAAAAAGTTTATGAAAAATTACTGTTTATCAATACTCAATGACTTTCTTAGTGTTCAAAATAGCTTTACTCAACAAAAGAGAAAAAGACAAAGTCAGCTTCTTATCTTAGTATTTCTATAGAACTGCTCAGTCCATGTGGGGTTTTCTCCTTAGAATTTAAGTTTTGGGGGAAATCAGAAGTTTTTCTTCCCCTTACCCTGAGATGACAAGACAAATCACTGGTGCTTGCAAAGCAGCTCTGGGTCCTGGGCAGGGGAGGGGGAGGGGGGAGGCTGGGGCATACTTTTCCATTAGTCCATCCAGACTATGTGGGACTAAATCCCAGAGTGTGGACACTGTGATTTAGGGGGTCAAATAGAAGTCAGTCTGTCATCCTCTGATGAGAAACCAATTGCCAAAGGCATAATTCTCTCAGCACACAGAACTGTATATCTAGTATATGAACAAAATTTTCTGAGAGTCCTTTTCTACAGGGAACAAAACCAAAATTTTTCTGCCTATAATGAAAAAAAAAAATTCATTCAGTAAATTTTCCTCTGAAAGACACCCAAAATTTCCTCCTATGGATCTTTACCACTAGAATTCCCAATTTACCCAATAAAAGGACAAGTAGATTCAACAAAATTACAAATAAGAAAAAGGAATTAGCTATAATGAAACTGAATAGGCAAGCCTAACTATAAAACTGAAGTGCATAAGCACTTCATAATATACTAATTCTCTTTAAACACTGAAAAAAAGAACATCTCAACTACCTTCCATTATTTTAAGTAATTCAAGCTCTGTTACTCATATTTACCTCAATATCTTAATTTATACAGTATTCAGCAATATTACAAATATTAGTATTTAGATATTTAATATCAACAAATGCAAAAGTCAAATATCTCAAAAGGAACTGACTTATAAAGGAAACACCCCAAAAAATGACTATAGAATTACAGCCCTAAACTAATGGGGGGAAATTGCCAATTCTTTAGAATAGCACACAAAAGTATATTATAATGAAAGATCTGGATAGAGAATAGAGAATATTTTCACAACTGTTGTAAAGGATCCAATTTTTATCCCAGATGAGGTCCTACCTGGCTCTTCCAGGGCCAGACCAACTACATCTACCTGGCTGAATTCTAGTGAGTATCCTGAGGAGATTGGTTTTCCTCACAGTTGGCAACCAGTGACTAGTGTCCCAATTCCATTTAAACAATATCAATTAACTCTTACAAAGGAATATTTACTTCAATGATACTTGAAAAACAAAAATTTCCCTAACTTCTGGAAGAGCGTAGTCTCCCCAATATCACAAATCTTTTGGGCAAAAATGGTCCCAGTCTTTTTTAAGTGCATTTTTATCCCACATATTAACATAGTTTTTACATGAGATTGATCCCACCAAATTCAATGCCTAAAGTAGCATTACTGTTGATAAAGCCTTTGACTTTGCTACCAATGTTTTTTGCACCAAAAGGAATGAATTTTCAATGTGAGCATTTTACACTTTAGAAACTGGCAAATGCTACAAATCAGGGATTTATTGTTTTCTTACTTGTCTAGTCTAAAGAAAATGATGGAAAAAATATTTATATAGGTTAAATTTAAAAGTGTATTCTGCATGCAATCTCTGGCCTCTCATTCCAAGTGAGTTGTTAAACATTTAGCATTATACTCCAGGTTCCAAAGGTTGCTTCTTGAAGAGTTAATGCTAGGCCACATAGCCACTTCAATGCAGAGGGAATGAGGCCTCTCCCCTCATAGTATTGTTTCTTTTCCCTAACCCAAACACTATCAAACAGGGAAAAGTCAAAACTCAAAGAAGAGGCAGAGATTTTGTTTGACTAGTGCCTTTTGAATTAGACAATCAAAAAGGATTCTTCTCAGCACACATTAACAGATCAGTCAGTTAGTCACAGAATGTCTATGAATACACCAAAATGTCTACTGGGTCCATACACCATTACAACTCTACTAGAAGCAGGATTCTCAGTCTCTTTTTAGAAAGGGAACTGCATCAGGGGCAAGCATTTTTTCCATAGTATTAAAAACTGGACTCAGTGACCAATCTCCTATGGTATACATATGTATATATTTCTCTCCCTTAAGAATATAAACTAAGGGCTCCCTTTGACCCAGCAATACCACTACTGGATCTATACCCTGAAGAGATGAGGAAAAAGGGTAAAAACATTACTTGTACAAAAATATTTATAGCAGCCCTGTTTGTGGTGGCAAAGAATTGGAAATCCAGTAAATGTCCTTCAATTGGGGAATGGCTTAGCAAACTGTGGTATATGTATGTCATGGAACACTATTGTTCTATTAGAAACCAGGAGGGACGGGATTTCAGGGAAACCTGGAAGGATTTGCATGAATTGATGCTGAGTGAGAAGAGCAGAACCAGAAAACACTGTACACCCTAACAGCAACATGGGAGTGATGTTCAACCTTGAACCACTTGCTCATTCCATCAGCGCAACAATTGGGAACAATTTTGGGCTGTTTGCAAAGGAGAGTACCATCTGTATTCAGATAAGGAGCTGTGGAGTTTGAACAAAGTACAAGGACTATTCCCTTTAATTCAGAAAAAAAAAAAAACCCAGATGTCTTATTGTCTGATCTGGTTACCTCTGAGAATTCTGTTCTCTTTAAGGATATGATTTCTCTCTCATCACACCCAATTTGGATCAAGGCACAACATGGAAACAAAGTAAAGACTGACAGAGTGCTATCTTTGGGGTGGGGGTGGAGGGGAGGGAAGCAAGATTGGGGGAAAATTGTAAAACTCAAATAATATCTTTAATAAAAAATTTTAAAAAAAGAATATAAACTAAGGAAGGCAAAGTACTATTTTAATTATGTTGTCTTTGTGTCCTGGGATCTTGCTCATTTATTTTTAATAATACCCCTGACTGATATAGGGAGGTCTTGTTGAGGACTTTTCTTTACTAATGCAAATTATACCTTCCTTCTCTGTAACTTGGAATTTTAGAATTCTGCAAAAAAACTTTAAATAGGTTATCTCTGCTAGAAAGTCCCTTTTGCTTCTCTTAAACTCTCTGCTCTGCCCCCTTCCCCAAATGCTAATACATCTGTCTTCAGGGAACAATAGGAACAAGTTTAATTCCTCAATCACAGGAGCATACATCTATAACTGAAGACATCTATCATGATCATCCTCCCCCCACTCCCAACACACTCCACCTCATCCCTTCATCCCTGAAGTAACTATGGAACTTGAAAAGCCTAGACAAATTTAAAGCTCCCCCTTCTTCCATTCTTATCCCTTCAATTGATTTTCATATGACTCAATGTCTATTACTCCCACTGTCTTCACCATCCAAACTCCACCTCCTATTTCTATTTTTGTATAGACTGTCCTATACAAATTCCTACAATGGTCACCTCAGAATGCATGTTACCATTCAAGGCTCAGAATAAATGCCATTTCCTACACAAGGCACTTGATATCCCTAGTTGTTGGAATCCTCCTTGACTACTTTTTATTTATTTTGTTTATAGTGAAGATTGTATCCCACATGTGCAAGAGGGTGTCATGTGGTTTGAAGGTAAGAAGAAGAGATATCTCTACCTTCTTCTCTCCTTAGTCTTCTCCAAGGAATTTTAATTACAGGAAGAGGAGTTTAAGGAAGTTGGGTTCAGAAGTGTGGTCACTGTGCTCTCCCCAGAAAGAGTGTATACCAGGCTAGAATTATCTCTCTCTGCTCCCATAAATATTACTCTAGAGGATGTGGTTTTCAGATTCAAGATAAACATCTGATCATTGTTTTTTAATTGAAGGAAAGATAGTATAGAAGAACTCTCCCATTGGGAGCAAGGTAACAACTCAACCAAAAGAAAGTCCTACATCTCACTCAAGGAAAAATTCCCTGAAGTCTCTAGTATAGCAAGCTGGGGCAGGTACAGACTGTCAGCTATTCTCATGTTAACTTCATCTCAGAGTTCCATTGTCCCCCAGCAGCCTAAATGGGGTTGGCCTCAGTCAGCTTCTCTCTCAAAGCTAGAAATCAGATTTCTGAAGCAATTGCAGAGCTGAAAAACCCAGACAAATTTAGAGCTCCCCCTTCTTCCACTCTTATCATGTCTGAGTCACTTCTTCACACAGATACAAGGCACTGATTACCACCATTGAGGAAAGAGTCCCATAAGAATAAACTTTGAGACTTAGGTTGGTTACATGTTTATGTGTGCATGTGTGTGTGTATGTATATGTACATATGTATTATATATATAATATAGTTTATTTCATTATTATCCATGCAGCTAAGTCCATATGCCATTCTCTGTAGTAGGAACCATAGAATATGAGCAGCTTCAGTCCTGGCCCAGATTAGAGAGATTAGGCTCCCCTTTATCACATTTTCATCTCAATAAATTCCTTCGCATTAGATTATGACTGACAATTCTAGACGTTACTCCCAAAAATATAAAGATACTCACTGTAAAATATAGTTTTACCCCTTTTTTTCAGTGATTAGAGATTTTTTTGGAATGGCTTACAATAATCTAAAAAGAAACATCTCCAGGTAATCCCTCTTCCATTTGGACTCTGCATTATATAGCCTCTATTTGATAATATATGACTCCCTTGAGAGTAATACTCAGAGGATAATTGCTTTCATTATACATACATTAGCATACATCAGCATAATCCATGTCCTGTCTCTAGGAAAGAGTTAACTTCAAATAGATGTCATGCATCCTTAGATGCAAGTCTAGGTGAACCTGTACTTTATTATTGGGAGTAGGCTATAATTTTTCTTCATTGTCTTTTTCCCCCCTCCTCTCTTCTCTAGACTAACCTAGATAATTATTCATCTGACCTTAGAACTTAGTCACATTATCTACCAAGTAAAGGTTGAGGAGAGGAAGAAAGAATGGCTCCATAAACTTACCTTAAATGCCCAGATACATTAGTCAGAATTTATATTCTTGGTTCTTTGTCAGTCTTTTTATCCAGACTATATCCCATTAGCCTTTAACTTGTTCCCCCTTGTTCACCATAACATCTTGATTTTCATGGCTCTATTTCATCTGCCTTACTCTCACTATTCCTTTCTGAGATATAAACTAGTATACTTGATGTTCCTTGAAAATTCCTGTCTCTATTCCTTTAAAGTAAAAAAAAAAAACAATTCAATTCAACAAGCATTTGCTAAGAATTTACTAAATATATGTAATGGAGGGACTGGTCAATAGGGTCAGTTCTCTGAACATGCTCAATATTATTTTCTGTCTCTTGCTAGTACACCTGGATTGATGTTTATTATTCTTATAGAAATATGTGACAGAAGTACTATTTCTTTCCTTGCTTCAGAACATAAGCAAATATCTTCTACTCTTTTCTTGCTTGTGTACATGTGATGATAAAAAGTTTCTTAACAGGCTGTTGAGTGAAAAACTAATTATGCTTACACAGTCTCCAAATGATTAATTCTCTCAAAACTGGGAAGAAGCAGCCAATTGAAAGGCACTGTATGAGACATTATTAAAAAAAAAATGAAACCATCCCTGCCTTCAAAGAGCCACCTTTTACCAGGAGATAAAAAACATCTATACAATTAAAAGTAACCAAATGTTACATAAGTAAATTCAAAGTAAATTTGTACAAGGTGTAAAAAAAACTTTATTATATTGTTGGGAAAATATTATTATATTGTTTAAATCTAATTAGGTGACTAGCAGTTATTTGAAGCCAAAATATCAGCCAGACCTCAAGAATCTTCTGAGAATGCTGGATATGGCTACAAGGAATTTTGGCCTGAGGTCCTTCAAAATCATGTATGTTTTCCATCCCCTTACCCAGGGCTTACTTTGGGTCCACCCAAGCATATGCTTTGGGTTCCCTTTGTGTTTTAGATTCACCCAAATTTTATTGAATGTTTCTATTTACTGAAAATCATCTTAATTAACTTTGCTTTCAAGGTGCCCTCTCTACAATTTTTTTTAACTGAGCATAGGTGTTTCATGCCAGTTCACCTGTCTAAATCCTATATAATATAAACCTTCCAGAGCCTGTATGAGAGAACTCCCTTCTTTCTGTCCTGCTCTCTTCTGCCAATGACCAAATCAATTTCTTCTTAAACTTTTTTAGATTTGGGGGTTTGTTCTCATGAAGGACAAAAGTAACACAATACAAGGGGATAAAAACAGGGAGGATCAGGAAAGATCTTATTTAGAAAGTGACACCTGAGGGGCGGCTAGGTGGCTTAGTGGATAAAGCACCTGCCCTGGAGTCAGGAGTACCTGGGTTCAAATCTGGTCTCAGACACTTAATAATTACCTTAGCTGTGTGGCCTTGGGCAAGCCACTTAACCCTGTTTGCCTTGCAAAAACCTTAAAAAAAAAGAGAGATGAGGAAGAATGCATTCCAGAAATGTAGAACCACTGTGCCAAAGTATGAAGGAGAGAGATGGAATGCTGTTTATAGTAAATAACTTGCAGACCAGTTTTATTAGAAGAGAGAATTGTGAAGGAAGGAAGGGGGACTTCCAGGGCAGAGCCAAGATGGTGGCACAAAGCTAACCTGCTACCGGACCCTTTCCCTACCAAAGATAAATAAAGCCTCTGATATTCACACTACAGATTCCAACAAGAAAAAGAGAATATTCAAATAAGTTTTCAACTGCAGACATTGTAGAGGATCTTCAGTGAATGTCTGTCTCTTTGGGGGAAAGGAGGAAGTAAAGTCCAGGAGGCGGAAGAGCAGGGAGAGCCAGAAGGAGACTTTTAGTCACAGTGAAATCCAGGTCCTAACAGCTTAATAATAACAGAGATCTCAGAAGCTAGATAGCAAGCCATGGGGGTGGGGGTGGGGATCCCAACCCCAAACAAAGTCTGAACCCTGAGAGCACTGGGGTAAAAGACAGGACTGGGTCAGGAACAATCCACTGTTAAGTCAGAACCTGTACATAAAGGAGGAAACAAACCTCTGTAAGGTAAGGCCCAGACTGCATAGGCAACATCTTGGCCAACAACAAGCCAGAGATCAGACCCCAGCCCCAGCAAAACAAAAGCTTGGATCTATATTCCAGATACCCCCAGGAGCAGAACTACAACAAAAATTAACAAAGATGCTAAAAGAAAGTAGAAAACTACTTCACAGATAAAGATGACAGCAATGCCATATCCAAAGAAGAAAGCAGTGAAAAATCACAGAAGTAGCAAAACAGTCTATAAATTGAACTCAAATACAAAAGCTCATCAAAGAGCTTAAAAAAGAGTTTAAAAACCAAAGAAGACAGGAAGAAGAAAAATGGAAAAAAGAAATTAAAGTCATGCAGGAAAATTGTGAGGAATTGACCAAAGAAATCAACTCCTAAAAAAGTAAAAATAACCAACTGGAAAAGGAAACACAGAAGATAATTGAAGAAAATAAAATCCTAAAAATTAGAATTGAACAGTCAGAAACCAATGAATCTATAAGATTATAAGATCCCATCAAACAAATTTAAAAGACTGAAAAAAAATGCAGAAAATGTAAAGTACCTTCTAGGGGAAAATGAACAACCTGGAAAACAGATCCAGAAGAAACCATCTACAAATCACTGGACTAATAGAAAGCCTGGGCCAACCAAAAGAACTTGGAAAACATCATGCAGAAAATTACTAGGGAAAACTGCCCCAATCTACTAGAACAAGATAACAATATAACAACTGAAAGTATCCTCAGGACCCCTCCAGAAAGTGACCCCAGGATGCAAACTCCAAGGGTTATAAATAGCCAAATTCCAGAACCCTCAAATAAAAGAGAAAATATTGCAAGCTGCAAAAAGAAAACAATTCAAATACAAAGGAAACACAAACAGACTAACATAGGACCTATCAGCCTCAACACTGAAGGATCAGAAGAACTGGAATAACATGTTTCAGAGAGCTAAGGACCTGGGATTGCAAGCCAGAATGTACTGACCTGCAAAATTCAGCATATACTATCAGGGGAAAAGATGGATGTTCATGAAATACAGGACTTCCAGAATTTCCTGACACAGAACTGAACAGAGAATTCAATTGGCAAATAAATGACTGAAGAGTTTCATTTAAAGAAAAAGGGTAAATGAAAAAGGTGACTGGAAAAATAAAATAAAAATTAAATTAAATTAAAAAATTTTTTAAAAAGTTAGTCCCCAAAAGGAAAGATATAACAATTCTAATTCTTTTTTTTTAGGTTTTTGCAAGGCAAATGGGGTTAAGTGGCTTGCCCAAGGCCATACAGCTGGGTAAATATTAAGTGTCTGAGACCAGACTTGAACCCAGGTACTCCTGACTCCAGAGCCAGTGCTTTATCCACTGCGCCACCTAGCCACCTGTAATTCTAATTCTTTATAACTTTACTTCTCTCAGGAAAATTAGAGTGTAGAATATAATAGAAGAGAATGAACCTAAAGGATATGGGTATTATTGGGTCTTGTCTCTCAATTGAAGAGGTTCAAGATCACATCACTATCTTTGAGACAAAAAGCCCTGAAAAAAATCAGTGTGTTAACTTTAATTTAAATGTCTCATTATACTTTGACTACTTTAATCTCAAGGTGCTAAGCACCTTGACTAATGAGGGCATCATACTGAGAAAATGTCTCTGTTACTTACAATCATTTGTAAAGTTCTTAGTGAGGCCTCCAGAGCCTCCCAGTACTTAGAGATCTTCAAGATTCTTACAGTTAATTAGATTAGCTTTGGGTACTTCACTTAACAAGGTGTTAAGTACCCTGGGGTGGGGAGGGGAGAAAGTGGGAGAAAAAATAGTCTTGGTTCACTTAACAAGGTGTTAAGTACCCTGGGGGGGGGGGGCTAAAGTGTCAAAGAAAATAGGCTGGGGGGAGGGGCACAAATAGTTCAAGAAATGATATGGCTTTGGATGACACTTTGGCTTGTGAGGAGGATTATGTACTTGAAAGATACTTGAAAAGGGGATAAGGTAAAAAATTATTATAATTATGATTTGATGCTATTTGAGTCAATGCTGCTCATCAAGCAATCAAGTAAACAATCTGTGATGATATCTTGATAACAATAGGAGCTTATCAAGCAATCAAATAATCAACTGTGATTGATGATACCTGATTATTAGAGCACCAAGGGAATAAGCACAAAGATTTATAATTTTAGAGGGAAAGAAGGGAGAATGTGAATGCTGAGTAAATTCTATTCAATAGATTTAGCCCTGTGAGGGAATAAGATACATTCCCACTTGGGTTTAAAATTCTAACAATCTACAGGGAAGGGGAGGACAGGGAATGGGGAGGACAAGGGAAGAAGGGATTAATAAAAGGGAAGGGAAGGGAAGGTATAAGTGAAAAGAAACTAAAAGTTAAATTTCTCAAAGAAAAGCCAAAGGGGAAAGGTAGTAAAATTTTGGTGAAAAGGAATGAGGGAAAAGGAAAGAGATAAATATAAATGGCGAAAGCATGGAGGGAAATAAAAAATTAGTAATCTTAACTGTAAATGTGAATGGGATGAACTATCCCACAAAACAGAAGTGGATCAGAGGCAGCTAGGTGGTGCAGTGGATAGAGTACCTGCCTTGGAGTCAGGAGTACCTCAGTTCAATTCCGGCCTCAAACACTTAATAATTACCTAGCTGTGTGGCCTTTGGCAAGCCACTTAACCCCACTGACTTGCCAACCCCCCCCCCAAAAAAAACAGAAGTGGATAGCAGAAGGTATTAAAAACCAGAATCCTACAATATGTTGTTTACAAGAAACATGTTTGAAGCAGAGAGATACACACAAGGTAAAGGTAAAAGGTTGGAGCAAAATATATTATGCCTCAGGAGACATAAAAACATCTGGGGTAGCAATCCTAATTGCAGACAATGTAAAAAAGCAAAAATCAATCTCATTAAAAGGGATAAGGAAGGAAATTACATCTTGGTAATGAAGTTATATCATTACTAAACATGTATGCACTTAGTGGTATAGCATCCAGATTCCTAGAGGAAAAGCTGAGTGAATTACAAGGAGAAATAGATATCAATACTTTATTAATGGGAAATCTCAGTCTCCCTCTTTCAGAACTAGATAAATCTAACAACAAAATAAACAAGAAGGAAGTTAAGAAGGTGAATGAAATCTTAGAAAACTTAGATACGATAGACTTCTGGAGAAAACTTAATGGGGATAGAAAAGAATATACCTTTTTCCTCAGCAGTACATGACACCTTCACCAAAATTAACCATATACTAGGGCACACAAACCTTACAATCAAATGCAGAAAGGCAGAAATGATAAATACACACTTCTCAGACCATGATGCAATAAAAGTTATATTTAATGAAGGTCAGGGAAAGCTAAACCAAGGACTAATTGGAAATTAAATAACTTTATCTTAAATAATGGGTGAATCAAATAGCAAATAATAAAAATAATCAATAATTATATCCAAGAAAATGATAATAATGAGATATCATACCAAAATTTATGGGATGCTGCAAAGGCAATATTGAGGGGAAACATTATATCACTAAATGTCTATAAGAATAAAATAGAGAAAGAGAGCAATGAATTGGGTATGCAACTAAAAAAGCTAGAGAAAAACAAATGAAATAACCCCAATTAAATACCAAATTAGAAATTCTGAAAATCAAGGGAGAGATTAATAAAATGCAAAGCAAGAAAACCATTGATATCATAAAACTAAAAGTTGTTTTTATGAAAAAGTCAATAAACAAACCTCTAGTTAATCTGATTTAAAAAAAAGAAAGAAGATAACCAAATTACCAGCATCAAAAATGAAAAGGGTGAACTAACCACCAATGAAGAGGAAATTAAAGAAATAATTCGTAGCTACTTTGCCAAACTATATGCCAATAAATTGGACAACTTGAGTGAAATGGATGAATATTTATAAAAATACAAACTGCCCAGATTAACAGAAGAGGAAATAAATTACTTAAATAACGCCATTTCAGAAAAAGAAATTGAAGAAACTATCAATAAACTCCTTAAGAAAAAGTCTCCAGGTCCAGATAAATTTAAAAGTGAATTCTACCAAACATTTGAGGAATAATTAAATGCTATTCTACATAAACTATTTTAAAAAATAGGAGAGGAAGGAGTTCTGCCAAACTCCTTTTATGACACCAACATGGCACTGATACCTAAACCAGGAAGAACAAAGAAAATTGTAGATCAATCTCCCTAATGAATATTGATGTAAAAATCTTAAATAAAATTTTAGCAATGAGACTACAGCAAGTTATTACCAGGATAATACACCATGAGCAGGTTGGATTTATACCAGGAAGGAATGGTTCAACATTAGGAAAGCATTCAATGTAATTAAACATATCAATAGCAAAGTCAACAGAAATCATATGATTATTTCAATATATGCTAAAAGTCTTTGATAAAATACAATATCCATTTCTATAAAAACCACTAGAAACTTTAGGAATAAATGGAGTTTTACTTAAAATAATTAATAGTATCTATCTAAAACCCTCAACAAATATTATATTTAATGGGAATAAACTCAGAGCATTTCCAATAAATTCAGGGGTGAAACAAGGATGCCCATTATCACCATTACTATTCAATATAGTATTGAAAATGCTAGCAGTAGCAATAAGAGAAGAAAAAGAAATGACAATTCTACCCAAATTAAATTATTTATTCAATGCCATACCAATCAAATTACCAAATAACTACTTTACCAAGCTAGAAAAAAAATAAAACAAAATTCATCTGGAGCAACACAAAGGCAAGAAGAACAAGGGAATTGATGGAAAAAAGATGTAAAGGAAGGTGGCCTAGCTCTACCAAATCTAAAACTACACTATAAAGCAGCAGTCTGGTACTGGTTAAAAAAATAGAGTAATGGATCAAGTGTATTAGGATAGGTTCAAAAGTAAGCAGTAAATGACTACAGCAAACAATTTCACAAACCCAAAGTCATCAGGCTCTGGGATAAGAACCCACTATTTGAAAAAATTATTAGGAAAACTGGAAAATCGTATGGCAAAAACTAGGAACAGATCAACATGTTACACATAAAGAGTGATATCATAGATAAATTAATAGACCAAAAAATATACTATCTGATCTATGGAAAGGGGATAAATTTATGACCAAACAAGAATTAAACTGCAAAATGAATGATTTTGACTATATTAAATTAAAAAGTTTTTGCACTAATAAAATCAATGCTGCCAAAATTAGAAGAAAAGCAGAAAGCTGGGAAACAATCTTCCCAACCAGTAGTTCTGATAAAGGTCTCATTTCTAAAATATATAAAGAATTGCATCAAATTTATAAGGTCACAACTTGTTCCCCCGTTGATAAATGATCAAAGGATATGAATAGATAGTTTTAAAGCTATATATAAGTACATGAAAAAATGCTCCAAATCACTGATTAGAGAAATGCAAATTAAAACAACGAGATATCATTTTACACCTATTAGATTAGCCCAGATAAGAAAAAGGGAAGATGTTCAATGCTGGAGAGGATATGGGAGGATTGAGACATTTATGCATTGCTGATGGAGTTGTGAATGGATCCAACCTTTCTGGAAAGCAATATGGAACTTTACCCAAAGTGCAATAAAAACTGTTCATATCCTTTGACCAACAATTCCAATTCTAGGACTATATCCAGAAGAAACTGTAAAAAATGGAAAAAAGTCCTACATGTTCCAAAACATTCATAGCAGCTTTTTTTGTAGTGGCAAATGACAAAGAATTGGAAATTAAGGGGATGCCCATCAGTTGGGGAATGACTAAATAAGTTATGGTACATGAATAGTGTGGAATATTATTGTTCTATAGCAAATCATAAATGGTCGAACTCTAGAGAAGCATGGAATGACTTATGGGATCTGATGCTGAAGGAAGGGAATAGAGCCAATAGAATAATGTGCACATCAACAACATTAAGAGATGAATAACTTTGATGGAAATGAGATGGAGAGGGAAATGGTAAACTCCTCTAATAGCTTTGCCAAGAAAATCTTAAAAGAGGAAGAGTTGAACACAACTGAAAAATTGCTAAACAACAACAGATTGTATTTTTATTTATTTTATTAAACATTTTTTCAATTATATTTAAATCTGGTTCTGGCACACTGGAGAGTGTTACCATATAGCAAGCAGTAAGGCTGCTAAGTGTATCTGATACTTCCTATCGAAGACAAAATTCAAAATTCAAATTCAAAAGAATTCAAAAGGTTTAAAAAATGAACTGATACCTCCTTACCCCCTGAGCTCCCTCCCATGATACTAGAAGCATATTTCACCCAACAACCAAACACATGACTGTCATAAAGCCTCCACCCAAGCCCCTCTCCCTCTCTCCTATGCCAATATTTATACCTTTAATTTCTTTCTCTTGTTTTATTTTAGAGAGACATATTGAGTAATTTTTAGAGGACTAGGCTTTGAGTCAGGAAAATCTGGGTTCAAATTCTAACTCAGTGACTTTCTGACCCAGGGCAAATCATTGCACTCTCTGTGTCTTAATATCCTTATGAGTAAAAACAAGAGAGTTGAACCTAGAGAATGAAATCCAAACTGTTAAGAATAGCATTCAAGATGCTTTCATGGTCTGTCTGCAATCTACCTTTTCACTGGTCATGGTGATTCATGTCTGCAATACTTACTACTCCCCACTATGGTGGGTTGCTTGAACTCAGTAATTCTGCATTGTAGTAAGGTTAAAGTCAATCAGATGTTGACACTAAGGCTATAGATATTAGATACTAGATCTACAATGTAGATACCAGAACTCCTGGGAGTAAGGGATCACCAAGCTACCTAAGGAATAGAGAACAAGATTAGAGAAGAGACAGAACAAATCAAAGCTTTGTGCTAACCAGGCCCCAAAGTGGCTGCTACACTTCAACATGGAATGATTGGAAGAAGCAGTTTCAAAAAAAATCCCCAGACAAAAAAGCCCTACCTTTCCAGTCTCATCTCCTAGATTTCTCATTTATATATTTGATGTTACAGTTACTATTTTTGACTTACTATCTTCCAAACACACATTGAACTTTGCTGCTCCTGAAACTTTCCTAATAAAATCCTCCTCTTCTTATTCTTGTCTTTGACCTGGGATTCCTACTCCTTTCATGTCCAGTTATCAAAATCCTTCAACATCTAACTGAAATTTTTCTAAAGTTTCTATAATCATGACAATCAAATAATACTCTCCTACCTCTGGACTCCTATTATCTTTGTTGTTATGTTGTTTATATGGCACTCAACTAGTTTTGTATTGCAGTTTTTTTGGATAAAATTTCTCCAATCAGTTTATAAGCTCCTGAGGGCAAGGGTTTATCTTATATTCCATCTTAGACTTTCCAAATTTTGTGATCTTGCTGTATCAAAGATTTCTATCCTTTCTAGTTCCATTGAAAACCTACTCATTTTTCAAGAAATCGATGCCTTGGTATCTATAAAGCTTACTTGATGGCTTAGGCCAGAAGAGCTATTTCTTATTTCTATCTCCTATAACAATGTACCTCCCTTCTAGCACTTTTCAAATACCACTTTGTTTTATTTGTACAGCTTCCTTGATCCTGACTATATTGTAAGCTGCTTAAGTGTGGGAACTGTGTTTTACTTATTTTTGTAATTTCCTCGGCACCTAAGACAGTACCTTTCATAGATACTCCACAAATGTTTATTAAATTGATTTTTTTCTTTGTATTCTTCACATTACCCTGCACATAAGTGCTCAACAAATATCTGTTGAATGAATGACTCTATCATTCACAACTCTGTCACCGTACTTATAGGGGGCTGAAAGTCTTTGCTTATTTAAAAGGTAGAGTTCTATTTCTCATCAGTCAAAGACAATATGCTTGCCAGTCAGTTACTCTTGTTTCCTATACATCCATGGTTATAACACATTGCTTGAAGCTGAATAACAGAGAAAAGCTTAAAGTGCTTCTTTTCCCCTTGTTGCTTAAAATTATAAGACTTATAGCACTATGCACCTATAACAACTCCTCAAATATCCAGCTACTCCATAGCCTCAGGTGCATACTAGACATAATAAACACTACACTCTTCATAGCTACCATAGAGGGGAGCAAGTGGGGAGGGAGGGAGGGAGGGAGAGAGAGAGAGAGAGAGAGAGAGAGAGAGAGAGAGAGAGAGCTTCTCCAGATCAACAGTTTTTTCACTTAGAATTCATGCCTCTGTGACCATGCAAAAGTCTTTCAGGGGAAGAAAAGGGCTTAAGTCTGAAATTCCATTTGTAGATAGAGTTAGATAAGCAGATAGTTAACAGAAACTATGCTGCTATGGAAGAGGAAACATCTTAGAAACCTCTAGCAATACCATGTTGAGGTACAAAATACTACGTTAGAGTCAAAATGGATCATCAGACCTTCCACAATATAGAGAGGCCTATATCTCATTAGGTTGTTATGTACAGGACACACTGTTTACCTTCCTTTTTTCTTTCTGTATAAGGTATACCTATTTATGATCCAGAACACAATAATGAGTACTCTGTCTCACAGGATGGAAATGAAAACAACACCAGTGTTTGCATACCAGATATAGCTACCCATGGGGATATAACTAAGGAAGTTCCAGCTATCTATTACTACTTCTGCATTGCATAGTAGAAGTCTTCTAAGCTTTTCTGATGGTGTTCTCAAATGATTAATAAAAAAACTGATTTTTTATATACTGATATTTATACTGTGCTTCACAGTTTGCAAAATTCATCATCCAATTTGAGCCTGACAACTCAATATAAAACATATTAGTGATATAACTTTTAAATAATGAAACTGAGTTTTAAAGAGCTTAAGTGACAACCTCACATATAACAATACAGAACTAGGTCTTACTGACTCCAGATCTAGCACTCTACCCACTATTCCACTCTGACCAGCCTGGGCTTCAGGAATCTAATTTCAAGGCCATAACTACAACTAGTGCAAGAGGACAAAGAGACCCCACTGGGGACAATGACACTCCTAGCCATTTCCCCACATCCATGGTAAAATGAAGGATAAATTTCATAATTGATCTGACTCAGCCTTGAGGCTTATGCTACCATATTCATGTTGGTTTAAACACTTTCTAAAAATAGTTGTATTGATTACTTTTGCTTACACATTGCAGTCATTTCCAGAAATATTTTTCTTCCCATCCTACTTCAACTCAACAGGGAATCTTCCCTTTTGGCAAAAAACATACAAACAGAAATCAGCTAAGCAAAACCAGCTGACAAACATTCAATGTTTTATAATCATTGTCCTTTGTCTCTACAGTAAAGGGGGAGAAGTTTATTTCCTTAACATTAATCATGAGAATTAATAGTATTAGATTTTGTTTATTATTATTTTCATTACATTACTATAGTTATGATGCATATAATTTTCCTGGTTTTTCTTACTTTACTTTTGTGGTGATTTCATACAAATCTTCCCATGTTTTCCTGGATGCTACACATTCTTATGGTGAAATAATGTTTCATTCTTAGACCACAATTTGTTCAGTCACTCTCCAGCAGGTAGGTACCCACTTTTCAGTTCTTCATTATCACACACACAAAAATGCTTTTATGAAGATATGTAGTTATAAAGATACATATGTGTGAATAAATATATGTAAAATCAATTTTCTAAACTATATCATTTTATCCCCTGTCTAAAAATGCCATTCATGCCCTGATAACCTAATAATTCTTGAAATAGTTGTAAGTTTTCCTTAGTTTCCAGGGTTAATCATTTGAAACCAAGGGCAACAATATTTGGACAAGTTTTAGAAAAGCCTACAGAGGAACAGTTAGGTGATGCAATGATTAGAGCATTAGCTCTGGAGTCAGGAGGACCTGAGTTCAAACCTGGCCTCAGACACTTAATAATTACTTAGTGGTGTGACCTTGGGAAAGTCACTTAATCCTACTGCCTTGCAACACCCCCCCCCAATTTTTTTTTAAATTAGAAAAACCTGCAGAAGAAAGGTGATGCAATAATTCCTGATTCTATCTACCACCTACAAGTCTATAGTCAGATGGGGAGACAAACCAGGCATATCAAATAACTTCCATGACGGTACAAAGGATAACTAGGTTGTCTATCTGCCCATATCAGAATTTACTAAGAACCATGAAATGCAGTTGACATCAGGGAACTTCCCATTTGTGACTGCATAACAACACAGCTTCCTTCTTGGTGCATGTGACAAAAGCCAGTCAGCCACTGGCTTCCACTCATAGCTGGAAGAAGAATCTTTAGACCATACAGTTCAAGAGGGAGGGATCAGTACAAAATAAAATATCTTAAAGTAAAATTTTTTCATCCATAACAAAATGATTCAGACATTTAGTGCTTCGGCTCCTGCAAATTGACATGTATACCAATTATATATTTGTTTTTTTTTTCATTTGTAATTCTCTGAGGTTCTTGTGTATTATTTCACTTCCTTCTTCTGGAAACATCAAAATACAAAACTCATTAACTGTTGGAAAGGGTGTTCTTTCTCATCTGACCAGAAGTGCAAAGTCATGTGAATGACTTAATAAAAATGTCTTCTTTTGTGGTAAATAACTTTGCAGTGACTAAAAAGAGAGACTGATCCATTTATTGCTAAGTACCATTCTCTTTCCCAGATATATTTTTACATTAAACCAAAAAATTCTCTTATACTGTATTTTTCCTTCTTTTTTTCAAGCCACCAATGAAATTTAGTTTTAAAATTTTTAATTTTTTCCAATTACATATAGAGATAGTTTTCAACATTCATTTTCTTTTGAGTTTCAAATTTTTCCTCCCTCCCTTTCTCCCTTTCCTCTCTCCTCCCCTTAATCTGATATAGGTTACACATGCACAACCATGTTAAACATTTCCCCAAATGGAGAAAAAAAAACAACAAATTTTAAAAAGTGAAAATAGCATGCTTCTGATATGGATCCATAAATCTATAGTCTTTTCTTCAAATCTGGATGACATTTTCCAATCCAAGTCCTTTAGAAATGTCTTTAATTACTGAGTTGCTGAGAGGAACAAAGTTTATCAAAGTTGATCATCACACAATGTTGCTGTTGATGTGTACAATATTCTCCTGGTTCTGCTCACCTCATTCAGCATCAGTTCATGTAAGTCTTTTCAGATTTTTTTAAAGTCCAGTCACTCCTGATTGTATTCCCTCAATGTCCAATTCTTTTCCACAACAATAAAAGCTGCTAAAAATATATTTTTACATGTGTATCATTTCCCCTTTTTCATTAGTGTAAAATACTAAATAGTGGTATTGCTGGATCAAAGGATACACACAATTTCATAGTCCTTGGGCACAATTCCAAATCCAGCAATTGAATTTTGAAGGAAATGATTGGCTCTTAAGTATCTAATTCATATACTTTATGTAAATTTTAATACTTGCTTTTATTTTTGACTAAATATACTAGGTCTCCCTGATGCCTTTTAGCTATTATAAACCAGCAATTGGAATTTCAAGTATATTGTGAAAAGAATGTTGGACCTGGAGTCTAAAAGACCTGAGTGCATATCCTATTTCAGGTAACTGTATAAGTCACTTAACTTCTCTTGGTCAGTTTTCTTATTTATTAAAAAAGGGGTTTGATGATAATAACATCCATGTTACATGGTTTTGTGAGGATCAAATGAGTTAACTTATGTAAAACACTTTGTAAACTTTAAAGTGATATATAAATACTAAATAGTATTGTTAATTTACATTTAGTATGCTCCTCTAAATATATCTCAAAAAGATCAAAGTTTGAACTTTTGGAAGCTGATAAATCAGCACTTAGAATAAGTTCTAGTCTTTATAGAATTGGGATTAAAATTCCAATCTATTGATGAAAGATGTCTAATAGAAGGAAAAGCTCTGCCCAGGACTTTGAAAGACAAATAACTTCCAAAGAGCCATCAGACAAGATAACAAAATTCCTTCATATATATACCTTTCTTTAATCATATCTTTTGCACATTCAAATGGTTTGGGATTTTGTATTTTAGTTGTCTTTTTTTGATGGTCATTATATTGTTCTTCTAACTGCAAGAAGCCAACACTGCACTATGGAGAAATCAGTAACTATTTCTAGAATTGCCATTTCCTTCTTTTTTTTTTTTAAAGACATGAAGTTTTATTCTCTGAGATTTAACATTAACCTTGAGGTGGAGGCCATTCTGGTAATGATCACCTGCCATGTCCTTCTGAAAGACTTTATTTGTTTTCTGAAGGAGTCTTGAAGCTGTATTAATTCAACACTGTTCTCAGTTCTTGTGTTAAATATGACTGATCCTTTTTAAAAGTGAACTTGGATTATCATTGAAGTCCTTATCCTCCTCATAATCACAGCTGTTGCAATCTAATAGTCACTGAAGGATGTTCTTAAAGAGTGACAACTGCTACATATTTCCTTGGCGTAGTTATCATTTTTAAAGCCATAGAATTAAAAATACAATAAAGAGTCAATGAAACTGGTATGGCATGACACCAAACATTCAATTTATAGAGAATTTACTAACATGATGAAAGTTTATTTTTTAAAGTTCTTATTGAAACTTTTTGCTTTACCATATCCTATGCATTGCTCTCTCTCTGACTCCCATTTCATATGACAAATAGAAATGTTTGGAAAGAAAAAAAGTTGTCACAATTGATTCATAAAGGTACAAAAACATAACACCTATGAATCTCCCATGGCCATGAAGGGGTAGGTTGGGGGTGTATTCTCATAACTCTTCATTCGGGTCCCACTTTATCTTTATAATTTTGTTATATTTTCTTTTAATTTTTTTAATGTGTGATTATTCTTTTCATTTAAGTTGTAGTTTTTGTGCATCTTGCTGTTTTGATTTTGCTTACTTTACCCTGCATCAGATCATGCTCTGTATTCCTTACAGCAAAGAAATGTCTTATTACATTCATTTATTTAGGCATTCTTCAATTGATATGCATCTCATTTCTTTCAAATTCTTTGCTATTTCAAAAAGTGTTACAATAAATATTTCTGAGTAAATAGGGACTCCTTTCCCAGCTCCCCCTTCCCCCCCCCCCCCCCGACCAATGACTTCCTTGGGAATTAGGTCAATAATGGAATTTCTGGTTCAAAAGGCATTAACATTTTGGTCACTTTATTTGCACACTTCCAAATTGTTTTCTAAAATGGTTATACCATTTCCCACTTTCATCAAAAATGTATTAGAATGCCTGTCTTTCTAAAACTACTCCATTAACTGTTGGTTATTTATTTTGTTATTTTTTGCAAGGCAATGGGGTTAAGTGGCTTACCCAAGGCCACACAGCTAGGTAATTATTAAGTGTCTGAGGCCGCATTTGAACTCATATACTCCTGACTCCAGGGCCAATGCTCTATCCACTGCACCACCTAGCTGCCCTCTAGTTGTTTATTTTTTTTTTTTATCATTTTTGCCAATTTGTACAGTGTGGAGAGAGATATCAGGATTGTTTTGATTTTTTATTTCTCTTAAAGATCTGGAGCATTTTTTTCATTTGGTTGTGAATAATTGTAATTCTTTTGAGAACTATTCAAGTTCTTTGACTATTTAACTAATGAGGAGCGACTTTTCGCATGTATATGTATATCAGAAAAATTTGATACAAATATTTTTCTCAACCATTTCCCTTCTTATCCTAAATGCACAAATGTTATCTATACAAGAGATTTTCAGTTTCAGGTTCCTCCTTCTGCTACGTACACAGTATTATGTTCTTTCAGCTGCTTTATTCTAATTTTTTTTTTAAAGGTGTTCTGTTCTCACTGGCTTTTTTCTCCTTACTTTTGATTCTCTCTTCTCTCTTGATTTTCCTTTCCCTTTAGAATATCAGTTATTAGTTCAGTTTTTTCCACTTGTATTATTAATCTGATTATATATATTTCTTCTTCTTTTTTCCTCTGAACTAGTTAGATTCCCCTTTTTCTTTCCTTCCTTTCAGCTAGTCCTGCTCCTTAGTTTTTAATTTTTTTTTCAAGTCTGTCTCCAGAAAGGATTTTTTGCACTCTTTATTATTCCTTTTCTCTGTTTACTCTCATTGATTCATAGCCTTTTTAATTATCTGGCCTCTCTCTTTTCTCTGTAGTCTTCATGTAATTAGGGCTTCCAAGGTATCTATTCCAGGTTCTCCTTTCTAGGTGGTTTCTGCCATTGCCTTGTAAGACTTACTATATGGACCCTCTTTTCCATTGTTCCTTACTTCCACAACAATGTCAATTATTGCAGGTATCAGAAGGAACACTATCCCATGGTAGGATCTCTCCTCCAAGTCCATGATTATGCAGCCTATATATGATCTCTACCCTTTCTTCTTGATCTTTTTGTTTTTACTATATTTGCCTTAGAATTTTCTCCCTATGTCCATGCTCTCCCACTCTTCTAGGTGCCAGTTGTCCCTTGGGTTCTAACTTTTCCACTCTCAGGAGAAGTAAACCTTTCAAACACAAAATCCTCCAGGCTCCATTTTCCATCACCAACCATCTCTCTCTTCATCCATCAGTGGAATTCCCATTCACTTCCAAAGTTAGGTCTCCTTCCTTCCCCAGCTTTTCAGTCTTTCCCTCCTCCTTACCCACTCTCCTGTAGGCTCTCCTCTTTTTGTGATATCATCACATTAACCTTTGATTTTACTACAGTTCTTTTCTTACTCCTCTTTATTCCCTTGCTTCACTCTTCTCCATTATGTGTTAGTCTCTCTTGTTGTAACATAATTCCCACAAGAGAAGCTTCCCCTATTGTTAAGGTTTCACCTGATTTTGTCCATAATGCTGCCTGGCCACCTCTTTACTTCTACTTTTACCAGATTCCCACTTTTGTCTTTGTCTCCTAGTGTGCAGCTGTAAAAAAGTCCGTTATTGGTCTCTCAGTTGCTGTTACTCTCTTTAACTGAAGTATTTATTTATTCCTCTTGTATTTCTATTGTTTAGGGTATTTGAGAAGCAAGTCTCTTCAGTTCTGGTTTTCTTTCTAAAACTGTTTCAAACTCTTCTTTAACTTTTTATTATTATTTTTATTATTGAATATCTTATCTTTTGTCATATTTATAAATTAAGCTCAGACTTATAGACTAGTTCACCATGGACTTCATCCAGAGCTCCATTGCTCTTCAGAACACATTATTTCATTCCTTCTTTTTTTTAAATGTAGAACAGTCTTGCATTATTCTAATTTTTTTTCCCTTCATATTTGAAAATTTATCCTGATGGCTTGCAGGATTAGTTGTTTCCAAACTGAATTGTTAAATTTAACCACTATTTGCCTTGAAGTTTGCAGTTTTAGATTTTTTTCCTTTCTGGGAGCAATATGTGAATTCTTTCCATTGGAATTTCACTTTCTATGCTTACCACATTCTAAGTGGTTCTTGTCTATTATTTCCTTTAATTATAGTGATAAAGTTTTTTTGTCCATTGGGATTCTTCTGATACATAGATTGTCTCTGTTCATCTTATCATCAGATTGTATGTTCTACTTGAATAGTGAGTATATCTTCTGTTAATGTTTTTGGTTTTTTGCTTCTCTTCTTCTAAGTTGTCCTTCTCTTTTGTATTATTTGCATTTCCAATCTTTTGTTTCTTTGATGAGGCCTGTCATTGAAAATTCAAAGTTTTCTATCATTTTCATTATTTTTGCAACACAGGACATAATTTTTACTCTAATAATTATTTCTCTTTTAAACAACTCAGGAATAGTGAGTCCATGTTCTTCTCAAATTACACAGGGACCTCTGTCTCATCAATTGTTGGATCATTTTTATCTTTAGTCTTTAGTCAAAGATGTCTGAATTTATTTACTAGATCTGGAGACCTTCTGTTGTTTTTCCTTTTGATCTCTCTGTGTTCAAGGACTTTTGGATTTTCTTCCAGAAATCTTTAGTACTTTCAGGCTTCTTATTTTCCTTATCACTCACTTCCTGACTCCCTCCCCTCTGTGGTTTGCTTAGTGACTGAATTCCAAAGTATCTCAGCTTCCTCTCCCACTGGACAAATAATGATTCATCAGCCTTATCTTGTCCCAAATGAAATTTGGATGATCATAACTGATCTCAACTCAGGTTTGGTAGAGTGCTGCACAGTCCCCTATTTATGTGAATATTCTGGCCTGGTCTGTTCCTCAGTTATCTGATCCAGTTCTAGTAGTTTAGAGTTTATTTACTTCTCATACCAGTAGTTCAGAACATTGCAGTACTGATATTTCCAGAATGCTACTCTTGGCAAGTTTTTGCTGCTGAAGGGCTCTGACCAAGTTGGCTTTTGAGATCTAGGCAAATATCCACACCCAGGAACCAAGGACTCCATAGCATTGGAAAGAGGCTGGTATGGAAAACAAGGTGCAGGAATGGGCTTTAATATAAGCCTGTGCTGTTTCTTTGAGTCTGCTAGTGCAACCTTATTACCAGTTGTATGGAAAGAGGGGAGGAGTACTGAGTGAGTTGTTAGTGAGCATCAATTCCTGTTGGGGATTTTTTTAATGTCCTTTTGGATTTTGGTTGTCCTAGATCATTGAAGCTGCTCAAGTTGCTTTATCTTGGGGCATAATTTATATTTTTGGGCTAATTGAAAGATTATAAGGATCAGAGAAAATGTCTAGTATAGGGGTAGCTAGGTGGCATAGTGGATAAAGCACTGGTCTTGGAGTCAGGAGTACCTGGGTTCAAATCCAGTCTCAGACACTTAATAATTACCTAGCTGTGTGGCCTTGGGTAAGCCACTTAACCCCATTGCCTTGCAAAAACTAAACTCAATAAATAAATAAATAAATAGATAGATAGATAGACAGATAGATAGATAGATAAGCAAATAGATAAATAAATAAATATAAACAAACAAACAAATAAATAAATAAATGAAAAGAAAATGTCTAGTATATTAACTTTTGGTTCATGTCACTATTTCAGTTTTACCTAATCAAAGTTAGATTATTCTCAGTCAATCTGGCTTCAGCAGAAGCATACAGGCCTGATCACTGCTATCAAAAAATGAAATCATATTAAAAATCACTATTATCCCCAATAATTCAACACCCCTGTATGACTTCCTTCCATCCACAATTATTTTGGAAGCAGGAGGTTTTGTCCCCATATAGTTCATCTACCTTCTTCCCTTCTTTGTTATTTCTCTCATTTTTTTCACCAGCACTCAAGACCTTAAGCTCCACCAAGATCTGATGCTTCCTTTGACACTACCTTTCTAAGCAGCTTTCCATATTCCATGGTTTTCCTTTTCTTCTCTTTGATTAAAACTGAGGTATCTCATTCTTAAATCTCTTTCCTTCAGGGTCCTGAATATAGTGCTTTGTAATGTACAAATCCTTTGCTTACAATTCAATTCAACAAGCATTGTTATGTATGTTCACTATACTACTCTATGTCCTAGGGAACTAGGAAAACATCTCTGGAGCTCACACACTAATTGGGGAATACATATGTATGCAGATAAGTATAAATGCAGAGTGACTTTAGGAGGGTTTAAAGATTTAAAAAGTAGTTTACTGGATTGAAAATTGACCTCAGAGTCTGAAAAGTCAGGGATTCAAATTCCACAGATAACATGGTCACTTAACTTCTCAGCAACCTAGGCAATTCTTTTTTTTTTAAAGATTTTATTTTAGTTTTATAATTTTTACCCTAATTTTACTTGCCTCCCCCACTCCCCCACAGAAGGCAATTTGCTAGTCTTTACATTGTTTCCATGTTGTACATTGATCCAAATTGAATGTGATGAGAGAGAAATCATATCCTTAAGGAAGAAACATAAAGTATAAAAGATAGCAAGATCAGACAATAAGATATCAGGTTGTTTTTTTTTCCTAAATTAAAGGTAATAGTCCTTGGTCTTTGTTCAAATTCCACTTCCCTGATACAGATGGTATTCTCCATCGAAGACAGTCCCAAATTGGATCTGATTGTTGCATTGATGGACTGAGCAAGTCCATCAAGGTTGATCATCACCCCCATGTTGCTGTTAGGGTGTACAATGTTTTTCTGGTTCTGCTCATCTCACTCAGCATCAGTTCATGCAAATCCCTCCATAACCTAGGCAATTCTTCTAAGACTCTAAGTTGCAGAGCAGATATTGATTTGTTTTAGTAGATGCCCTCTCACAAGGTATTCCATACACCAATGAAATCATAAGTTCTGGTCCTCCTCTAATGTGCAAGGAACCTGCTATAAGTTTTATTGTGATATTTTTTTTTTTAGTTTTTGCAAGGCATTGGGATTAAGCAGCTTGACCAAAGTAATTATTAATCTAGGTAAATATTAAGTGTCTGAGGCCGAATTTGAAATCAGGTACACCTGACTCCAGGGGCAATGCTCTATCCACTGAGCCACCTACCTGCCCCCCCCTTATCATGACATTTTACAGATGATGAAATTGAGGTTCAATAAGTCAGAAACAATACATGAACCCAGATTTTGAGTTCAAAATCAGTGATCTTTGCATTAGAGTATTATACTAGATTACCTGTGTTCCTCTACTAAATCAGTTTTTTGAAATAGTGTTAATGGTTTAATTCTTTCCAGGTAACATATTTGCATTTTAGGATTTAAATTTTAGGGCTTAACTCAATGAAGTAACTGGTGTTAAAGATTTTAAATATTATAGTAAATCTGTGGGAGAGACATTTTGGATAGTAGTCCCACAAATAGGAAGGAATAAGAATTTATTAAGTGTGTATTATGTGCTTAGTGATTTGATTTTCACAGCAATCCAATGAGGTACATTATATCATTATCCCCATTTTATAGAGGAGCAAAGTGAGGTAGACAGAAGTTAAATGACTTGCCCAGGGTCACACAATTAATGTTTAAGCTAGCATAAGCAGCTATTTGTTCTGGTTACATGTAAAGTTCATAGAATTTTGGAGTCATCTATTTAAATCTAGAAGGGAAATAAAAAAAACTCATTTTTCATAGTGCTTGAAGGTTTGCAAAGCATTTTAGATATATTATCTTGTCTAATCTTTGCAAACCTGTAAGGTACATATCATTTAAAAATGAGGAAACTGAGACTGAGAGGTTAAACAATTCACCCAGTATTCCACAGTTACCAAGTTATCTATGGCAGATTCAAACTCAGGTCTTCTCAATTCCAAGTCCAGTCTTCTCTACATTGTATTTTCCTAAGGCACAGATCTGATGACTAAGACACAAATCTGATACCCTCCTCTATTATTTTCAACAACTTCCCTTGCCTACAAAATTTCCTGCAGGATCACACCGAACTTCCTATCCAAGCATTCAAGTCTCTGACCTATCTTTTCAAACCCCATCCCATCCCATAATAGTCCTACACTTCAGCCAAACCAGAGCACTACTTTCTCAAATACCTTGAAATGTTCTGCTTCTATGCTAACTTGTGTTTTCCCTACATGAAATCTTTTTTTGCTTTTTCCTGCCAAAATCTTACCCTAGATCAAATGCCACCTCCTCTGTCTTGATCAACCCTCCCAGAGTGGTCTCTTTCTCTTCTAACTCTTACAGAACTTGGTACTTCTCTGTAGCTCTTATAAAATGTTTCTTTGTAGTACAGTCATTTATATATATATAGCACATCCTATATCCTTTCATGTTCTTAAAAACTATTTAGGTTCTCTGAGACCCCATTTTTCCTAGCTGAATTACTAAAATAATTTACTTATTTAGTTATTACCAAATAGGTTACATATCATGAAAATAAAGCAAAAAATAATTGCTAAGTATTGGTGATTTTTAAAAAATAAATATTTTATTTATTTTTCCAACTACATTCAATGGAAGTTTTTACCAATCATTTTCTTTTTTAGGTTTTTGCAAGGCAAATGGAGTTAAGTGGCTTGCCCAAGGTCACACAGCTAGGTAATTATTAAGTGTCTGAGGCTGGATTTGAACTCAGGTACTCCTGACTCCAGAGCTGGTGATCTATCCACTGTACCACTTAGCTGCCCCTTCAATCATTTTTTTTTGCAAGGCTTTGAGTTTTACAATTTTTCTCCCTCTCTCCCTTTCCTTCCTCCTGCCCCCAACAGAAAGCAACCTGATAGAGGCTTTACATTTGTAACTATGCTAAGCATAGATCGAAATTGAATGTATTGTGAGAGAAGAATCAGATCCAAACAGAAGAAAGAAAATATTGGAGATAACAAAATAACATCAGTATTGGTGATTTTTTTACTGATGGATCTCTGATTTCATTGATGTAGGAAACACCTGGTAAAGAAGCCTTTTTCTAACAGCTAGGTGGCACAGTAGGTAAAGAGCATGCCATTTGGAGTCAGAAAGAGCTGAGCTCAAATTCTAAATCAATGCTTTGCAAACTTTAAAATGCTATATAAATTCTGGCTTACTATTATTATTACCAACGTAGATCATCAATTGTTCTGTAACTATATCTTAAAAGAATAGTGTAGGGGTACTGAGATGTTAAGTATCCTGTTCAGATTTACATGACCAGTTGGTGTCAGAAGCAGATCTAGAACCTGAGTCTTTACTCTGTGACCAGCTCTTCATTCCCTATAGCTCACTATTTCTTGATGATTGCTTATAGAATAAAAATTAGAAAACCCCAATTCCTTGACTAACAAATTAACAATTTACCTTTCCTAACAATTAAGACCAGTTCAAAATAGAATATGATAGAATATGCATACTACTCAAGATGTTGTGAGTTCTCCTTTAGAACTTGAATGACCATTCCAAGAATATATTGAAGAAAGGCTTCCCTTTCATAAATGGTTTGAAATACATTGTTGACAAAGTCACTTCATCTCTGAGTAACTAGGTTTCTGGGAATTCTATTCACACAGTGCCTTATAGTCCTGAATGACAGTTCAAGCATTTTTCATTTCCCTCTGCTTTATATTCATTTACTATTGCCAGATATTTTTGTGCAATGGTTATCATGTTTCTTCTTAACAGAAGGAAATGCTGTGTCATAAAATAATCACTGGATAAGAAGATGGAAGACTTGATGAAATTTTAGGTTATAGTAAGAGAATCATGCTTCCTAGGATTAAGGAATACTAGAGCATTGCTATTTTCTGCCTTGGTCAGATCCATCTGAAATAACATTCCAATCTGGGTGCCACTTTTTAGAAAAAATATTGATGAGCTGAAGAGTGTCTAACGGTGAGATAATCAGGATGGTGAAGATACATGAATGGGCTGGTAAATGTTTAACAACTAGCTCCCCCCCCCAAAAAAAAGTACAGCTGACTCACTTTTAAATTTAATCTGCATCATTAACATTTTTTCTCCATCATTTTCTTAAATCTAAAAATCAACAAAACAATAAATCAAATACAAATTTATATTGTTTTCTAATTTCCAAGGTGTAAATGTTCTCACTGGAAATTTAATAATCAGTCAACTATTTTGAGTTAATTGCACTCATATCCCTTTGAAAATCATTCTTATCATACCATCTGGAGGTTAGTTGAAAGATCAGGAGGGATATTAACACTGGAGAAGGGAAGACCTAAGGGAAAACAGATGGTTATCTTTATTTTTTCAAGCATGATAGAGCAGATATCTATATCTATATCAATGCATAGATATAGATATAAATATCTAGATTTAATAGATGTATAATATGTATATTTGTATATATATATGTGTATGTATGTATATGTGTATATATATACATATATATAGGTTGGTTCTTGTCCTTTGTTACTGAAGTCCGAAATGACATCACTATGTTATAGATGAATTACAGTGTGTCCAACTGAGGCCGATCAGATCAATACAGTTGGAATGCTCTCCCACAGGGCACAAACAATCCATGTGAACACCTGGGGTGGGTTACTCTAAACTTATGTATCTCATGTTTCCTTTTAACTGCTTCAATTCTGCCTTGCTCACATAGTTCAGCACCCTCACTAATGAGTGCATGTCATGATTGGCAGTCCTATACCAGTGTCTCCCATGCTGTACAATTAATTTGAAAGTTCTTAAGAGAGACCAGGTTGTCCTGATATCGCGTCTTCTGACCCTCCCTGTAAGGACTTTCCCTGTGTGAGTTTTCCATAAAATAGTCTTTTTGACAAGTGTACATTTGGCATTCAAACAACATGGTCAGTTCATTGTAGTTGTGCTCTCTGTAGTAAAGTTTGAATGTTTGGGAGTTTAGTTTGAGAAAGGACCTCAGTGTCTGGTATTTTGTCCTGCCAGATGATCTTCAGAATTTTTCTAAGGCAATTTAAATGGAAGTGATTCAATTTTCCTGGCATGGTGCTGGCAGCCTATACAAGTTTCACAGGCATACAGCAATGAGGTCTGCAGTAGATACAGAATATGGATTATAGTATATATATATATGTATACACACACACACACACACACATATATATATATAATATACACACATCTACATAGTAGATATGTTGTGTAGTGTATATGTAAGTGTGTGTTGTATGTGTGTGTGTGTGTGTGTGTGTGTGTGTGTAAAACTAGCTCTGAAATCATGAAGACTTAAGTTCAAATCCTAATTTTAATGCTAGCTGTGTAAACATGGGCAAAACATTTAACTCCTCTAAACTTGTATCTTATCTATAAAATGAAGATAACAGTTACTTCATAATGTTGTTATAGAATTCAAATGAGATAAGCAGCTACTAGGCACACTGAATAATGTACTGGATCTGTGTCAAGACAACCTTGGTTCAAATCTAGCTTCAGATACTAATTAACTACGTGATACTTGGCAAATCACTGATTTACTCAGTTTCTGTATCTGTTAAAAGAGGGTAAAATAGTACTTATCTCTTAGTGTAAAGATAAAATGAGATACAATTTGTAATGTGCTTTGCAAAAATTTAAAACTCTATATGGTAGCTACCATTATTAGTAGTAGATATAAATTGTTTTTTAAGCTTTCAGTAATTATATAAATATTGTTTATTATTATTTTTATTGGAGGATCTTCATCTGAAAGAGGTTTTATACTTGTTCTATTTGGCAGAACTAAGAGTATTCATTAGAAGATGCAGAGAGGCAGATTTAGACTTCACCTAATTGAATTCAACTGAATAAGCATTTATTAAACACCCACTGGTTAACAGAGAAGAATGTTAGTAGGTAAGAGGGATACAGATCCAGAATCTTAAAAAATAAATAAACATAACAGAGTTTATTTTTATTATGCCCAGATCATCTAAAATTGAGAAAGCCAGGGACCTATTTCAAAGAGAAGAATTCTTGAGCTCTCCTACCAGGTCAATGGGATAACCTCTTTCACTGATTGTGCAGCTAGAACTGTCTGTCTTTAATTTATTTTTAAAAAGACCAGAATGGGTCTACTACCACCCAGATTACACATAGCACAGGAACCATGAATTTATTGGATTTGGAGAAAGAGCTATCTTCCTACCTCCCCCTTTTACCCCATGACCCCAAAAAAGTAGACTTAGAATTGGGGTTTTGGTTTGGTTTGTTCTGGTTGTCCTTTACTATTGTAGGTATAGAAGATTGAATCCCCATTGAACCTGAGAGTCTGGGCCATGTTGACCTTGGAGCCAGGATTTCAGGCCAATTTGCAGCTAGCCAGGCCAGATTTGTTGCAAACCCGTCCAGCAGGGAAGCCCTGAGAAGACAGAATACCTGGGGATCAAGTCCAAAAGAGGCTTTGGACTTGGAACTTGGGACTGTCCTATTTAGAAACTGAGCTAAACTGTGAACCTAATCTCTTCCCTCTCCAGATAATGAGGTGGTGAACAGAGGGTAGGAAATTATGTTCCCAGGTGTTGAGAGGATATTTGTATGTTTATTCTCACTATTGTTGTTGTTTAGTCATGCCCTACTCTATGTGGCCCCCATAGACTTTGTCCATGGAGTTTTCTTGGCAAAGATAGTAGAGTAGTTTGCCAGAAATCAGTGGCAGAGAGCCTAGTTATCTTCATTCCTTTTTAAGGATACTGGAGAACCCTTTAGGGAAGGGCAAAATGCAACAGGACATGGAGGTGAGGGTGGCCACTGTTAACATAAGTAAATACAATATATTTTAAGGACAAACTGACCATTGACCCCAGGGAAAGCTTCATAATAATTAGAATTCTCCAAAAGAGAAATTGGTTTCCTCTGAAATTATAGATTGCCTCTTTCCTTGAGGCTTTTAAACAGAGGCTGGATAGATATTTGGATATGTTGTAGAAGGGATTCCTGTTTAAGCATAGATGGACTGCTGAAGTCCCTTTCATTTCTGAGATGCTCTAATTTAAACTTGGATTATGGTTCCAGTGGCATCATTAATCAACCATAAGATCTGGGGCAGTTCAAGGCCTCAGTTTTCTTTAAAATGAGACAGGTAATATATGTGACCTCTATGTTTACTATAATTTTACCAGTGTAAGCCTTGACAATAAATTCATTTCCTTGTGAAGAGGCTGGCCTAGTTCAGTTAGGTTTATGTGACTCATTTTTTCTGAAATAACTCATGACTCTCATGTGAAAATTGTTTTATTTTGGTATAATCTAACTGCATATTAGTAATAGGATTTGCTGACCAGAAGACCCTTTATTTCCCAAGTCAACCTTTAGAAAGATGAGTAGAAAATCTGGAGAGAAAGACTCATTCAAACATCTTCTCAAGATTATAAAAGGGGGCGGCAGTACCTGGGTTCAAATCCGGTCTCAGACACTTAATAATTACCTAGATGTGTGGCCTTGGGCAAGCCACTTAATCCTCATTTGCCTTTCAAAAACCTAAAAAAAAAATTATAAAAGGGCAGACTATGCTACTATACCTTCAGCCTATTGCTTACTATACTCATAATATAATATTTAATTTTATTATTTAGATTTTTTCCATAAACCCAATGGCATGTATTTTCTTTCTAAATAATGAAATTATTACCTCTTCACTAATTAATTAGCTTAAACTCCCATACTATTATTCATTTGATAATCTAGAGAAACCCCCTTTTCAATAAGCATTTACTCATTTCTCCATGATTAAATTATTGCTGAAGTCATAAAAATATAATACAGTACTATTATAATATATTATTGCTTTAAATCTGTATAATTTATTAATGAATGCAATAAATTCATAGATGAATATTTGTAATATTTTGGCTATGGAAAAGATCATAGCCAGAATTACCAATAGCAGATGACTGTTCATTTGTAAAAATTCTACATCATTCAGTTTATCTCAGGTAAAGTCTCTCTCTCTTTTTTTTTAAGGATTTGAACCCAGGTACTCCTGACTCCAGGGCCGGTGCTTTATCCACTATGCCACCTAGCCACCCCATAAAGTCTCTTTTCAAATATGCTCTTTACAAATAAAAGTGACAATGCTTTCACCAGAAAAGAAAAAATTTTTTTACCTCATTTCTGCCTGTCTTATTCAGTTTCTCTCCAGCAAAAATAAGAGTCGCTTTAATTATTTTAGTGCTATCATCTATTTCCTGCTCCTCTTCCCAACCCCCCACCCCAGTCCAGTAACAAGCAGTTCTGGACCACCATTATGTTAGGATAGAGAAGGATTGACCTTTTCCAGCTTGGAATCAGGTCCTGTCATTAGGCAGAAAATGTTTTTCCCCCCTCTTAAAAAAATACATTTTGAACTTAAATGCTAAATAAAGAAGTCTTCATATACAAAAAAGAAGTGAAAGGGAATTTATATGAGGAACCATAAATCTCTATGGTTGATTTTTTAAAAAGTATATAATAAATTCAACATATTCCTTTCAAAGCTGTCCTGTTAGTCTTTCTTCTGTGTGAATTTTTTTAAAATATGGTTCAAAGATCCTCTTCTCTCCTTTTCTGCTTCTTTCTTTCTTCCTTTCTCCTCTTCCTCCTCCTCCTCCTCCTTCTTCTTCCTTCTTTTCTTCTTTCTTCTTTTCTCTTCTTCTTTCTTCTTTCTTCCTCACAAACTGTACCAAACTGTACCACTACAAACCTATTATTCTTTTTTTTTCTACTTTTATTTTCTCAAGGTTCCCTGAGTTCAGGAGTTTGTCATTCTTTCTGATTCTGAAAAACAGAAAAATGTCCTTTGTATCTTATCATAGAGCAGGACCTCTTAACTTGTGTGTCATGGAATCCTTTAGCTATCAGATGAAGTCTACAAACTTTCTTAGAATAATACTTTGTTGCCTACATAATTGAAGGAACTGCTATATTTAAGTTAGAGGCTAGAAAAAATAAAAATGTAATTTCCCCCTCAAGTATACCAAACCCTCTGAAATTGACCCGTAGATGATAATTTAAGAAGCCCTGGCACCAAGAATTAAAATGACCATTATCTCAGAGGTATAATTAGCAATTATGGAATGGGGGACATCATAAATTATGTATAGGACAAGTAGCATAAAACTGAGTCAATTTTTTTAAACCCAAATCATGTTGGGGATGTTAGAAAGAACCATACCAGTTGATAGCTTCCCCTTTTGAATATTATTTCTTGCTACCTAGTCATTAAATTCCTTTGTCTATGGGATAGTGAAGAATGGTAGGTGGAAACCTATTATTCTTATTAGTGGGGTGTGTGTGTGTGTGTGTGTGTGTGTGTGTGTGTGTGTGTGTGTGTGTATGTTGTTTGTTGTCCTTTGTTCCTGAAGATGACCAAAATGGTATCACTATATTGGATCAAGTTACATTATATCTGACTGTAACAGCCCAACCTAATACCAGTTCAGAAAGCTCTACCACAGAACAGACACAAATAGTCCAAAAGAACATTTGGAATGGAAATGTCTATAAATTTGCACACCTCATGATTTTTGTTTGTTTTGTTTTGTTTTTGTTTTTACATACTGCAATTCTGCTTTGCTCATAGAACTCAGAAACTTCTTTGAGATGGGCATACCATACTGGGTAGTCTTGGGTCAGTGTCTCCCACGTCTCACAATCAATTCCAAAGTTCTTCAGAGAGACTTTGAAAATGTTCTCATGTACCTTCTTTTGACCTCTTTGTGAGCACTTTCCTTTTGTGAGTACTCCATAAAATAGTCTTTTAGGCAAATATATATTTGGCATTTGAACAATGTGGTTGGCTCATCAAAATTGTGCTCTCTGCAATCAAGTTTGAATGCTTGGCGGTTCAACTCAAGAAAGGAATCTCAGTGTTTGGTACCTTTCCTCTCCAACTCATCTTCAGATTTTTCCAAAGACAATTCAAATGGAAGCAATTCAGTTTCCTAGTATGGTACTGTTAAGACTGTCCAGATTCCATAGCCATACAATAATGAGGTCAGCACAATAATTCTGTAGACTTTTCAGGTAGGCAGTCTAAAACCTCTTTTTCCCCCCACTCTTTTGGAGATTTTCAAATACTAATCTAGTTCTGGCAATTCATGCATCAATCTTATCATCTTTGTGTATATCCCTGGAAAGTATACTGCCAAAGTAAATGATTTATAGTATTTATAGTATTTAAATTTTCTCCATTTGCTGTAACTGATGATTCTATGTATGATGGTGCTTTGCTGGTTGGTGGAGAACCTGTGCTTTCTTGGTGTTAATTGTCAGACCAAAATTAGCACAATTGGCAGAAAATTGATCCATAATCAGTTATCTCAGTTTCATAGATGGCAATGAGTGCACAATCATCTGCAAACAAAAAATAGTGCATTAACTCTCCCTCTGTTTTAGTCTTGGCTTTTAGCCTTTTCAAGTAAAATAATTTATCTTCAGTTCAGAGGCTGACTTTCATGTGTGTGTGTGTGTGTGTGTGTGTGTGTGTGTGTGTGTGTGTGTGTGTAGCTAAGATTTCATCAATTTGCAAGAAGAGAGTTGATTTATGTTGGCAAAAGAGATTTTCTCTCAAAGTTCCTTAATCCAGTGTAATCACAGTTCTAGTACAAAAAACCCCAAACCTTACACACAGACAGATAGCCTTCTCTTTGATGTTTTGCAGCTGTAGCTTTCCATGTGCCAGCACAGACTTTCTTTTGTACAATATTTCTTTTGACTCTTAGAAATAGAGAACCAGTATTTACAATGTAAATTGAGAGAGTTTAATGATACAAGTGTAACATCAAGAAGAATGTACAAAGGGAAAGATCCTTGGACTTCAAGATGGGTGCCAATCCAATGCAGCAAGCACTTAATAAGCATCTATCTTATTCATATATATGACATATATGAATGTAATATATGTAATATAATAAAAATTATATATGGTTATATTGCATTATAGTCATCTATCTCATTCATATACATATACACATTCATATATATACTTACATAAACATATAGACACATTTAATTTACTAACATTTTATGTAAGATAAAATATTTTTATTTATCAACATATATAATTAATTCTATATCTTGTAAGGTATTAATATATAGTTGATATTTTAAATAACTATGTAGATATTTATTAAGAATCTTCAAGATGTGAAACAAAGAGGTATGGGGACAAAGAGCTGCCCTTAGAATCAAGAAAACCTGGTTTAAGTCCTACTTCAATCGGGTTGTTTAGGTTTTTTAAAAACCTTTCCTACATAGCCCCCAATCTCCATCCTTCCCTTCCCATTTCAAAGAGTCATCCCATTTAACAAAGAATTTTTAAAAATAAAGTAGAGGAAGAGGAAGAAGAAAAAATTTCAGCAAAACCAATCAACTCATTAACAAATTAAAAAAAACAAACCTAAGGATAGCAATGACTGAATAGGTGATGGACTGGACAAGTTACTTAACTTTTTCAAAGCACCAGACAACTCTCTAAGACCTAACCAGCAAGCAAGAAGAGAGCTACTGATTTGCATTGGTAAAAGATATTTCCTGGGAAAATTCCTTAATCCTACATAATTACAGTACAAACAAACAAACAAACAAACTTCTAGATACTATGCTAGGTTCTAGAAATACAAAGAAAAAGGACAAAATAGTCCTCTGTCCCCAAAGAAATTGTGTATTATACTAGGGGTATCTAACATTTAAACATATAAATATATGTAGGGTAATTTGTGGAGTGAGTACTAATAACTAGGGAATTCAAAAAAGATTTCTGTAGATGACATGAATTGATTCTTGAAAGAAAGTAGACAGGTAGATATATGTGTTGGCAAATTTTTAACAATGAAATCTCAAAAAATAATGTATACGGGATTTACTTTTATATTTAATCTACTTTATTGTTTTAGTTTAGACAAACAATAAACAATATATCAAGCCCTAATTTGTAGCAAATTCCCAAATATAATTATTTATACTAAAAATTTAACAAGTTGATTCAATACATCCCTCAAGTCAAATTGATGGAGATGAATAAGATATGCATATTTTGCCTAAGGAAGAGTACCAACAAAGGAAAGAGATTAGAGATAGATGGAAATTTCAGGGAACAGCAAGTATATACTCCCTGGGTAGAAACTTCTTTTGGTGAGTTCCTTCCAATCTGCATTTTGCATTTGGATTCAGGCCAGTGTCTCCTTCTTGCACCTGGGCTCAAAGGCCTCTTTTGTCAGTCTGGTCATTCTACCATTGGTGAGTTCCTTCTGTAGCCCCCATTTTGGGGACAAACCCAGGAAGGACTTGATTTAATCCCCTCCCCTCTGTGTACTTCTGATCTTTCTTTTTTTTCTTTTTTTTTTTTTTAGGTTTTTGCAAGGCAAATGGGGTTAAGTGGCTTGCCCAAGGCCACACAGCTAGGTAATAATTAAGTGTCTGGGACCGGATTTGAACCCAGATACTCCTGACTCCAAGGCCGGTGCTTTATCCACTACACCACCTAGCTGCCCCACTTCTGATCTTTCAAACTGCACCATGATGTTCCCCACACTGTGCAAAATGATTCCTCCAAGTCATAAACAAAAACTGTGAACCCTAAAAAATGTAAACCTTAAAATTATAGTTAAAATAAAATGACAGAAAATATAGGTTAAACAAAAAATGTTATTCTCTGAAATTAACCATCAATCTATACATGGAAGCCATTATAGTACTGACCATCCAGAGCTAAGGGAGACCAGGATACTTAAACAACAGCAAGAGGGGGGATGAGGGTGGGAGACAGAATATACATAACTGGAGTAGACGAAACCTTAAACTTTCCAGGAAGCCATTCTATTATTTTATAGCAAAACAAAGAGAAACATCTTTCTACAAAACTATCTTGCCTGAGAAAGGTCACTTTCTTTCATGAGTTTAACTATCAGGAGGGCAGGACAAATAAGCCTTTCCAAGTCTAAAGGAAGACACATTCTTTCCTGGATTAAGGAGGGCAAGGACAAGTCTTCCTTTCAAGGCCTAAAGGAGGATTACTCTGTTTCTTATAATAGCCAAGAAAATCAATCTTTGACTAGAAATATAGTTGTGAAAAACTTACAGTTATTATTGTTGTTGTTGTTGTTGTTATTAGCTTCAATGCATTGCCTTCCCCATTAGAATGTAAGCTTTTTTTAACCACCATCATCACTTCCTCCCCCTTCACCCCCTTTCATTTCTATAGTGTCTGGAATATAATAAGTGCTTAATAAATGCTTGTTACCTGCTTTCTGCCTAGAACCAGATTTGTGAATGGAAGTTATATTAAATAAGGCCAGGAAGATGGCTTGGAACCTATTTTGTAAAGGGCAGTAAATGCTAAGGTGAGAAATTTGTATTTTATCCTAGAGGCAATAAGGAGCCATTGAAATTTCTTGAAAAGAAGAATAACATGTTCAGACTTTTGCTTTAGAAAAATTAGTTTGGAAGTTGTGTAGAATATGGATTAGGGGTAGCGAGGTGGTGCAGTGGATAGAACACCAGCCTTGGAGTCAGGAGGACCTGAATTCAAATCCAACCAGACACTTAATAATTGCCTAGCTGGGTGACCTTGGGCAAGTCACTTTAACCCCATTGCCTTAAATAAATTTTCTTTTTAAAAAAAGAATACGGATTAGAGATGGAATAGACTAGAGACTTGGAAAACAACTGACAAAATGTCTTTTCTACTTTTAAAATTAAATTTTGATATAGTTTGTTATTACTTTGCCTAAATAGTCCCTTGAATTCTTCCCTTCCTATTCCAAAAAGTCATACCTTATATCAAAGAATTTTTGAAGAAAAAAGGTGAAAGAGGATGAGAAAAATTCAGCAAAACCCATCAATACATTAAAAAAACCCCAACAATTAATGTTATATACAACTTTCTTTACTTGGAGACAACTTCCCTCCCACTCTCTAGCTACTGCAAAGGAATGGGAAGTTCTTCTCATCCATCTTCTTTGGTACTAAGCTTGTTCTTTAAAATCTCACAAAATTCATTTTTTCAATTCTTTGTAGCTGTTCTTTCCATTTATATTTTTTTTGGTCATTTTTGCAATGGACAGCTAGATGATTCAGTAAATAGAGTACTAGGCCTAAGATCAGAAGATTCATCTTCCTGAATTCAAAACTGGTCTTACTTGTGTGATCCTGGACAATTCACTTAAGCCTAGCTGCTTCAATTTCCTCATCTATGAAATAGACTGGAGAAGAAAATGGTAAACCCTTATGGTATCTTTGCCCAAACAAGGTCACAAAGAACTGGACAAGATTGAACATGTGTTATTTTGTTGCTTATTATTAAAGATTTAGAAATTGAAAACAGAAGATGTAAGACCACTGAACAGGCTAAGGAAATTGCAGCTCTCTGGGATGTTAAAACTGCTCAGGATTTTATTATGGCAAAAAAATTGTTACAAAGTACACAGGCCAAAATTAGTGAAAAAAAGCAGTAAGTACTCTGAGGACAGGCCAGGTGAAGTCTGGGTCTGTGTGTGTGTGTGTGTGTGTGTGTGTGTGTGTGTGTGTGTTGTATGAGTGTGTATGAGAGAGAGAGAGAGAGAGAGAGAGAGAGAGAAGGCCAGGTAGCCATGAGGTGTGGCTTAACCAGGCTACATGGTGAGAGGCCTGTGGTGCTCCACATGGTGTAAGGAAGATCATGAGGAAGTCCCATCCTTCTAGATGGGAGGCCAGAAGAAGTGAGAACTCTTGAAGGGGTGGTGCTTCCTATTAAATACTCTTCTATGGCAGGTGGAGCTTGGGGAACAGTCTTACACCTTGAGTCAGGTATCTTTCAATGGCAAGCTATGGTAAGGTCCTTCCTGTCCCAAGATGCTCAACCCCCAAGTTCAACATGTTATTTCCTGTCATGACAGAGTCTAGGTCAAGGTTAAAGTGAAGGGGAAAATGGAGACAAGATAGGCAGGATACAATCAACAAAGGGTCAGTTTACATCACAAGAGCAGGAACCTCCATCTATTTAACAAGATTTAACAGCATTTAAGATTATAGATTTTGTTTCTACTCCATTCATAATTCTCCATATCATTTCCCTTTATCAATTTTGTATAATGTTTTCCTGGTTCTGCTTCTTTTACTTTATAGCGTATGTCTTCTCTTTATTCATCATGGTAAATATTCAATTTCACACTACAATTTGTCTAGCCATTCTCCAAGCAATTAGAAATCTACTTTGTTTCATTTTCTGCTATAAGAAAAAGCGCTACTAAAGATATTTTAATGTATGTGATGGCTTTCTTTTTGTCAGTGACCTCCTTTGGGGTCATCTAGTGGCAGAATCTCTACCTAAAAAGGTATATTTTGACCACTGTATTTGCATAATTCCAAATTCCTTTCCAGAATGGTTGTGAAGGGTCTTTCTGCAATCCCTCCAACAGTATTACCATCTTTTGTCATCTTTACCACTTTGCTGGGCAAATGAGAGAGAGAGAGAGAGAGAGAGAGAGAGAGTGTATGTGTATTCTCTATAAACTTTAAAGATTTATATAAATACTAGTTATTATTACTATAGAAGCTTAATAAATTCCTGTTGATAGAAGGATTGATTCTGTGATATCAAACTTTTAATATCTTTGCTGTTTCAAAATCACTATTTTACCACTTGCTATACCCTTAATCCTTGCTTATTTTTCTTTTGCCCTGGTAAACCTCACATAGATTTGCCAAGTTAAATAAAAGGCCCAGACTTTTTTGTTGCTGCCCTGTCTTCATGAGAGCATTTTAGTATCCTGGCATGTTAGCTTTTGAGTCCTTGGACAAGTAGCTTTATCTCTGTGGGCCACTGTACTCTCATCATAAAATGAGGTGCTCCAACTCTGAATCCTACAATCATATGATTTCTTAATGATTGAGAAGCAGCAACCAGAAATGACTTCACAGGGAGGACATTGTAAAGAGAAATACCAGGAATCTACCAGTGGGGAGCAGCAGAGAGCAGTAAGGAGCTACAAACAGAAAAAATGCCTACACGAAGCTGCCAGCATCAAAGGGAGCCTTATGGCAGAGAGAGCAACAGCTGGGAGTAGATTATGGCAAAAGCCAGGGAGGATTTCTACCAGAAGAACATTCATACAAACTTAGGTCAATGCAGTACTTTACTGTGTATGAGAAAGGCAACTAAGGTCTCCATATCTAGTCCAGGAAAAAATATATACACAAGCCACTGCCAAATTGATGCTTCCAATTAGAAAAGGCAACTTCTTTATAAGTTTGCTGGAGAAGAGACAAAATCCCTTTGTGAAATAGTAATGGCAGTTCTCAAGCTCTGTGACTATGTCTGGACAGGTAAATCTCTTCTGTAGCTGTTGCTATATCTTAAATGTACTTAACCAAACCTTATCATTTGTTTGACCTCTAGTCTCAATCACCAACTGCCTATAGGTCACCTCTAATTAGATGTTCCATGGACATCTAAAATTTAATGTGTCCAAAATGTAGTTCAATATCTTTCCTCCCTGGCCCTTTTTCCTTCCCAATTTCCCTTTATTGCTGAGGGTATCACCATCCTCACATTGATCCAAGCTCACAACTTCAGTGTCTCCTTATTTTCCCCATAGAGCTAATTTGTTGTCTTTCTTCTTTTCTTATATCTCTTAGATATCTCTCCTTTTCACTTACACAATCTCTATCCTGGTACATTCCTTCATTACCTTATGCCTGGACAACTGAAGTAGCTTTCTGGTTGGGCTCCCTGACTCAAGTATCTCCTCACTCCAATACATTTTCCACTCAGCTGCCAAAGTGTAGTCCTTCAAAATCTGGTTCGTTCATTCGTTCCTTCCTTCCTTCCCTTCTTTCTTTCTTTCTTTCTTTCTTCCTTCCCTTCTTTCTTTCTTTCTTTCTTTCTTTCTCTTTCCTCCTTTCTCTTTCTTTCTTTCTCTTTTTCTTTCTCTCTCTTTATTTCTCTCTCTCTTTCTCTCCCTCTTTCTCTCTCTTTCTTTTTCTTTCTTTCTCTTTCTTTTTCTTTCTTTCTCTTTCCTTCTTTCTTTCTTTTTTCTCTTTCTGTCTCTTTCTTTCTCTCTCGTTCTTTCTGTCTCTTTCTCTCTCTCTCTCTCTCTCTCTTTCTCTCTTTCTTTCTGTCTCTTTCTTTCTCTCCCTTTCTTTCTTTTTCTTCCTTCCTTCCTTTCTTCCTTCCTTTTCTTCTCTCTCTCTCTCTCTCTCTTTCTCTCTTTCTTTCTGTCTCTTTCTTTCTCTCCCTTTCTTTCTTTCTCTCCCCCCCCTTCTCTTTCTATACTTTCCTCTCCTATAGGCACTAAGTGAAACATTGGATCAAATGCTTAGCCTGGGGTTCAGTCTGTAGTCAAGAAGTAGTCAAGAAGACCTGCCTTTTCATTATTTGTTCCCCATGCCTAGAATAATTCTCACATCTGCCTACTTACTGTTGGTTTCCTTTAAGACAGGTCAAAGTCCACTTTATGTAAGACATCTTCTCCCAACTGCTGATATCTGCCATTTGTGATTTCTTTCCATTCCATTCCATAGAGTTTATATGTTCTTAGCTGATTGCAGCTTGTCTTCCCCATTAGAATGAAAACTCCTTGAGGCCAGGGGAAATCTTTATGGCTCTCAGCCAAGGCATGGGGAAGTGATACAGTTAGAATTTTAAATCATCTTAAAACAAAATACATCAGTATTTTTTCCAAATAGGATGAAAAAAAGGTAACTTGTTTCCTGATGACAGTGATGGTTTCACTAAAAGAAAGATAATTAAGGAAGAACTGTTAAAAAGTGAATTGATATCATACTTCTTGAGATATCTGTGCCACAAAAGGTCCAGGTTAATTGAAAAATTGCACTAGTAAGGGGCAGCTAGGTGGCACAGTGGATAGAAAGCACTGACCCTGGAGTCAGGGGTACCTGAGTTCAAATCTCACCTCAGACACTTAATAATTACCTAGCTGTGTGGCCTTGGGCAAGCCATTTAATCCCACTGCCTAGCAAAGACTAAAAAAAAAAAGAAGTTGCACTAGTAGCAATTGAAGTTTACATAGTGTTTTGAGATTTGTTCAACATTTTCCATACATTATTCCATTCATAGAAGTGAGGTAGCACTTGGCACCTTGTTTGTGACCCAGAAAATATTAATTTGATAGTGCAGTATTCTGATATAAATGCCATATGTATATATAATAATATATATATGTATATGTGTACATATATATTTCACAATGAATATATTATATCTATAAGATGGGTGTGATACAGACTCCTCACTCTTGCTTTCTGAACTGACTTAGTCCACAGAATCAGAACCCCGAGTTGACAGATCTGAGATTTCCAGCAGGAGGAGGGATGCCAAAAAGTTTCAATTCAATTTCACTCTATGTTCTAGGAGTAATCCCGGTTTATGGGGCTATATTTCAACTCTTCACCCCAGTAGCTCCTGAGTTCTATTTCTGACATCCATAAAAGGTTGCTAGGTAATTTCATAATTCTCTCTCTTTCTAGAGAGAGCTGGACCTGGAGTCAGGAAGATCCATGTTCAGATTCTACTTCAGACACTCACCAGCCTATTGTAACCCTTAACCTTAGTTTTCTTTAGTTTCTTTCTTTCTTGTTTTTTTTGCAAGGTAATGGGGTTAAGTGACTTGCTCAAGGTCACACAGCTAAGGTGATTATTAAGTACCTGAGACTAGATTTGAACTCAGGTCCTCCTGATTCCAGGGCCAGTGCTCTATCCATTACACCACCTAGCTGTTTAGTTTCTTCTAATGTAAAATGGGGGTAATAGCCTTTCAGTGTTGTTAAAAGGGTCAAATGAGATAATATTTGCAAAGTACTTAGCACATTGCAAGGTCATAGCAAGTGCTTAAATAAATGCTTATTTCCTTCCTTTTCAGTAACATAAACCTAGTCATAAAGACAATATTAACTCTTTTTAAAATACATTTTTAGGATCTCTTTTTAGATTACCTATTTTTTCTCTTTTTCTCTCTTTCCCTTTCCTAAAGAATTATCCTATAATAAAAAGATTTTATAATGAAAAACAGGAAGACAAAAAAGAGGAAAAATCAGTAAAACTGATCAATTGAAAAATATTTGACAACATGTAAATGTTCCACATTTACAAAAGAGTAGGAGGAAGGTGTATTCTCATATCTCTTCCAGACTTGTCCTTTGTAATTCTGAAATATCCTTTTTTAAAACTTCTTTGTAAGAGTTAATTCTTTCCATTTAAATCGTTGGAGTCATTGTGAATATTATTTTCTTGACTCTGTTTACTTTATTGTACTTCATTCAGTTCACATAAATCTTTACCTGACTCTCTGTATTCTTGACATCAGTCATTTCTTATAACACAGCAATATTCCTTTATCTTCATGAACTTGTTAAGCCATTACCCAATCAATAGGTATGTACTGTCTCCAGTTCTTTGCTACCACAAATGTGCTGTTATAAATATTTTGATACCATTAACTGGAATATCAAAAATTTACTAAATGAAAAGACAAAAGTAAAAAGAATCACTAAATGTACTTAATGGAAGACAAAGCAAGAAAAATTTTAAAAATTATAACTATGATGTTATGATTTCCACATGGAAATACCCTAACTACATCTCAAAGTTAACATTTCTAAAATGGAACTCTTAACTGGAGTTCCAATAAACCTGTCCCTCACCCAGTTTCCCAGTCTTTTTCTAGCACCATCCTCCTCTTAGTCACCAACATTCAAAATCTTAATCAGCTTTATCTCTTTCTACTCTCTTACCTCTCATATACATTTAACTGACACATTCTGTCAATTTTCACCTCTTCAGCATTTCCCCTCTCCAAATACATGGGGACTATAACAAAGCTGTCATCATTACTATCATGGAATATTAAAATATCCCACTAATTGGTTTATTTATCCCTTTCCTTTCTAATCCATCCTTTTTTATAACTACTGAAATAATATTCCTAAGACACAGATATGACCATTGCTATTCTGATAAAAAATCTTCAATGACACCCTATTATCTCTAGAATAAAATAGAAATTCCTTAATTTGGCAATTTCAGTAGTTGAGACAACCTACATTTCCATTTATATTCGATATTATTACTTTTGACACACACACACTATATTCTAGCCATACTGGACCATTAACAAGTTCCTCAGCTTGATGTGCCATCTGTCTTTGTGCATTTTTTCAAGTCATCTCCTTTCCTCATGTCAGGAATACACTCACTCCCCTCTGCCTCTCAGAATCCTCATAGTCCTTCAGAGTTCAGCTTAAATGCTACCTTATCTGAATTTTCTGAGTCAATAATGTTCTCCCCTTCTCAGATAGTCCTTTAACACTTTGCACCTGGAGTTCTTGCTCTGTCACTCCCTTCTTTGTTGTATATTAATATTCGTGTATGTCTTATCTCCCCATCCCCAATTGAATATAATATGCCCCATGAAGATAAGGGAAGAGGGCTGTATTTTCATTATTGTATCTCTAGCATTGGTGGTACCTTGCATGCAGTAGGCACTTAATAAAACTTGATTCAATTGGATTTACTCATTCAGTCAACAAACATTTCTTTTTTTTTTTTAAGGTTTTTTTTTTTTTGGCAAGACAAATGGGGAAGTGGCTTCACACAGGTAATTATTAAGTGTCTGAGGCCGGATTTGAACTCAGGTACTCCTGACTCCAGGGCTGGTGCTCCATCCACTGTGCCAGCTAGCCACCCCTCAACAAATATTTCTAATTACCTTCTTTTTGAAGAGTACTCTCTGTTGGGGGATATATGAAGTTTAGATCTAATACAATCTCAGCCCTCATAGTTCACTCAAGTAAGAAATTCATTCCTTCACCAGTGTGATATCAGAATTCAGAGAGGGCAGCTAATCTCATTGTTTTGGTTTTATTTATTTTTTTTTTGAAGCCTCTGAGTCACCCAAATTATGGAACAGAACTCTACCAGCTGGAGCTTTTAGCCAATGCTCTTTATGAGTTTTTCTTAGATGCTTAATGGTGCTGCTTGCTATCCCTGGTCTAATCATTTTGAAAAGGAAAAGGATTTTTCTGAGTATTCAGTTGATTAGACCTTATCACCTGATCTGCAGTGTTTCAAACTGAGTGATTGTATCAAACACTGAGATATAGTCAATGAATCGTTTTATAGTGTGGATGAAGCCAACCTATTTTCATGATCCTTGCCAACACCTACTCTAACAGATGCCTATGATTCAAGTGCCCTATGAGCTTAAACAGAATTAGGAAAGTTCTAACATGCCAATGTTTCAGCACCCTACTAATATAGTACCAAACAGTATTAGCAGGTTCTTTGGAGCTGGAAACAAGTAACCATGCCAGATCTTTCTAAGTTCTCACATATTTCCTTTTTCCTCCCAAAGCCCAAGTAAATGAAAAAAAAAATTTGAGCAGGAAGGGACCTCAAAGTCCAAATCCCAGAGATGAGACCCAGGAAGATTAATCAGTCAAGTGACAAGGATTTACTAGGCACTTACTTGTTCAAGAACTGTGCAAGTGATAGGGTTACAAGTCAGGACAAAAACAATCCCTGCTCTAAATGTTAAGTGGCTTGCTCCAGGTCATACAAAAAGAAAATGTCAGATTTGATAGTCTAACCCAGTCCTTTGAATTCAGCATCATCCCTCTTTCTGCCACCTTTTGTTGACTCTCACCTCTTCCCTCACCCAACTTCCATTTCTGATATTTCTTATCTCCTAGGACTTTCAGTTAAGAAACCACATCAAACTCAGGTTTTCCTGAATTTAGGAAAAACTATTCTACTGCTAGACTTTTATAGCTCTTAAACTGAGAAAAATGCATATAAGAATGTGTTTTTTTAAACTACCTCTTTGCTCAATGATGTAACCTATGGACCAAAGTGAAATATCCTTATAGGGGAGATTCTGTGAGAAAGCTGATCAAATCTGCTGGCACTCTAAAGTACTTGAAATCTCATTTTGTAGCAAGTCTTTTTATTGCTTTTGTTTGTTGGTTGATTAATTTTTTTTTTTTTGCAAGGCAATGGGGTTAAGTGGCTTGCCCAAGGCCACACTGCTAGGTAATTATTAAGTGTCTGAGGCTGGATTTGAACCCAGGTACTCCTGACTCCAGGGCCGGTGCTCTATCCACTGTACCACCTAGCCGCCCCTTGATTAATTTCTTGAAATCTCATTTTTAATGAATATTAAGCATCAAATATTTGTAAGAACTTGGAGCATATTCTGACTTAGAGATGAAGAAAACTCTGTTAAACCTTCCTCTAAAAAACTTTAAATTCAAGAAACAGTAAAAGATATTCTTTCTTTCCATACTACAAATATACTTCTTTCTAAGTGAGATGGAATAACTGATAGAAGCTCACTAGGAACCATGTATCATCTCCTTTTTAAAAAATACAAAGATGAAGGATAATGCTTGAATAATATTGACAAGTAAAAAGACAATACCATAATAAACATGATTTTTCAGACTGAAAAAAAATCTTTCAAGAAGGCACCTTCAGTCTTTGGATCTCTAGAAAGAGTCAGGCTACATTGACCAACATGTCATATTATTTTATGAGAAAGACAAAAGAAAAGAATGAAGATGATAATAGTTAATCATTTTAATGTAACTTTTATTTTATTTCCCTTTTTTCAGTTAACAGGAATTTTTCCCTCTCCTAGTTTCATTCCACAATTGAAGAAAAAAAATACTTTTGAAACAAACATGCATAGTCAAGTGAAATAAAATCCCACATTAACCACATCTAAAAATATGTCTCATTCCACATCTTGGGTTCATCAAACTCTGTCAGGGGATGGGTAGCATACTTCATCACTTGTTCTCTTCATCACTTGTTCTCTACATGGTTAGTAGCTGTATTAGAGTTCCTATATCCTTCAAAATTGTCTTTAAAAATGTTACAACAGGGGCAGCTAGGTGGTGAAGTGGATAGAGCACCGGCCCTGGAGTCAGGAGTACCTGGGTTCAAATCCAGTCTCAGACACTTAATAATTACCTAGCTGTGTGGCCTTGGGCAAGCTACTTAACCCCATTTGCCTTGCAAAAACCTAAAAAAAATGTTACAACAAAATCTTTTAAAGAAAAACAAACTTCAGATTATTTTCTGGGGTCAGAATCTATTCAATTCTATATACTACACTATCTTCATCTATAGTTTCATCTTGAGCTCTGGCATAGTACAATAACCGATGATAAGAAAAGGTAAAATTACATCCAGTATATAATCTTTCAGAAGGAAGGGAAGTATATGTCATAGGGAGTTCTTGGTCTAAAAACTCTCTTCAGAGTTCTTCTCTTAAACCACAATTCTGACTTAACAAATAAGTTCTAGTAAGTTGCCTGAAGAACCTGGAAACTTGTTTACTAAAGTTACACTTTAGAACCTAAAGCTGAAACTCAGTCTTCTTGATTCCAAACTTAACTGACTTTTGTCAATCTCTTACCTGAAATTTTCTCTAATACATTTGAGAAATATTTAAATGTTTTAAAAGTCAAAATCAATAGGATTAATCTCAGATTATTTTGACCTGAGATATTAAATACCCTGGAACCAGGCTAAAATGTAATTAGGAAATGATTAACAAAATAAATAAAAATGAATTAGAACATAAATGATGTTGATGTAGTTTTCTAAGTCAATATGTTGTTGTAGGGATCCTTATGTATGGTTTAGTTAACTCCTATTTCTATCTGAGTAGAACTAACCCCACTGATCTGGAGGACTCATCCAATTAAACCCTTTCATCCATAAAGCTTCCAGATAGTTGAGATTTTGATATACAGACTTTCCCTATATTAAAACTGTCTAGAGGAAAAACCCAGAAAGAATGACTAACCTCAGAAACAAAGATGGACTAGAATGATGTCTCAAACAAAAGGGGATAATGTTAAGAAACTGTTTTGAGGAAAAGATTTTGTACTAAGAACTTTGATCTGAAAATTTTCTCTTTTCCTTTCATATATATATATATATATATATATATATATATATATATATATATATATATATATATATATCTTACCATGACTGGGGTTGAACTTGTTTGATTTTGTAGGACAGCTAACTACTAGATCATGGATGACCCCCACTCTCCTGTGGCTGGAGTTGCTCTTTCCAGATTCTTTCATGACTTCACTTTTCTTCAGCTGATGCCTTCACTCAGCCCTTCAGAGGAGGATTTTCATAGAACCTGCTCAGGAAAGGTCCAGAATTGCTCAAACTAACTGGATCTCAGAAGGGACTAAAAAAAAAAGTTTCTCCAACCTGTCACTTCCATCCCACCCATGTCAAGTTTAGTTTCTGCATTGCCTGTACGTAGATTTGTTTGAACTTCTCTACTTTGGGTAGCCAAATAATTAGGACTCTGGTTCTTCTTGAGTGTAGATATTCACTCTACTGCTGTTTTTAGTCTCCTGAAAGGACTCCTACAAACACACAGATACACATATAGAAGGGGTGGAGGGTAAGCATCTTAAAGAAACTAGTCTATTTTTAAGAACACTTTACCAATTCAGAAAACTAAAAAAAAAAATGTTTTTTAAGAAACAAGAAAGGGAAAGGAGACTTAGTGAAAAAAAAACCACCAAGTAGGAAACAGGTTGCTGCAAATTTCAATATTACTGTTTCTGGAACCAGAGGAAAACTTTTCTTCTTCTCACTATTGTTTCTTCCCTGAAAGTTAACTATCAGTGAAGCCAGAGTAGAGTGATTGGTTGACTGACTTTCGTAATGAAAGGTGGCTGTTCAAGTGTCTCATCTTTATTGCTCACCTCTTGCAATTTGCAAGATTTTCATTCTTCACCTATAGTCAAGATGAGTGGAGAAGACTATCTTATCCTAAGGCCATCACAGCCACCAACTGTCCTTGGATCAGAACACACAGATGATTTTTTTTTCTGTCCAGGAGCTTTCCATCCCAGCTATATTCAGACAAAAGGGGAACTATACTCAAATAGTAAGAATCTTTATCTTCTAATAGAATCTAGAACTGTGAATGTTTGTTAGAAATCTTTCTATTCTTTATTGTATAATGGAAATGATTATTTTAGCAATGTCATTTTTGTAGCAAGTTGATAACTTCTGAGAAAGGTCACTGTCTCTTAACCCAGAAAGGTTAAGTGTGGAGTTCAATTTGATTTCATTCAACAAATAATGACTAAAAGTCTACTATGTGCAAGGAACCATGATAAGTATTGGGCATACAAAAACAAAAATTACATGGTTCCTACTCTCAAGGATCAAATGAGATAATATTTGTAAAGCACTTATCATACTCCCTAGTATATAGGAGGTTTTTCATAATTTTTTTCCTTTCTTCCTTCTAGCAATGTTGAATTTTAATTCCCTGAACACCAAATCCTTAAAACCAAAGGAGGAAACCCCAGAAGGAAATTTCATGAAAGAGAAAGATGACTTGAAGGTAGCCTGGAATGAAAAGATCCTAGTAGATAATCCAGGAAATAGATAGCCTTTTTTGCAAATAATTGATAGTTAACTGTATGATATTCAGGAAAGGAGCCAAAGCTTTTTACAGCATATTTTGGATCAGTGTACCAGCTTGCTGCATACCAGAGGCATAGCTCATGTTCACAGCAGCATCCAACTGGTGTTAAGTTCCTAACTCAAAAGGAGGTTCCAGGATCTGACCTGAGTTGACTTCTCTAAGGCTTTCAAGTAGATCTAGGTGAGCTACTATGTCTACAATATTAAAAGGGTCTTTTTGAAAAGAGGGAAAAATCCAGATGTTCAAAATTATTTATGGAGGTACATTTTGTAGTAGAAACAAATATGGAATGGGGGAGGGTACCTATCTTTTAGTAAATATTTCAATAAATTATGACATCAATGTAATGAAATATTATTACAAAATATGAAATGCTAAAATTGATGGTTTTAGAGAAACTAATGTAGATGCTGAGTGAACTAAGCAGACAGGAAAACAGATTTATAGAATAGCAGCATAATTTTTTAAAAAATGGAAGACTTGAGAACTCTGATCAATGCAATTACCAAAAATGATTTCAAAAAACTATTACTTAACTTTTGACTGAGCAGTGATTAACTCAAAATTCAGAATGAGATATATATTGGACATGATCAATGCACATATTTGTTTTGTTTGGCTATGCATATTTATTGTGAATGTTTTCTTTTGTTGTTGTGTCAAATGAGGTGGGGGGTAAGGTTAGAGGGAGAGAAAATAAATTGTTGTAAATTGAAAAAAAATTTTAATTTAATTTAAAAATTTAGTCCAGGTGAGTCTCAAAAGTTCAGAGGAATGGTGACTTCATAATAGGACACTGAGTTATAAAGCACCACTTGTTCAGAGCTGATGACTTGGCAACAGAAATCTCTCTTAGAGTCTTCTCTTTAAAGAATATTTTCCCCAATTATATGTAAAGACAATTTTAAACATTCAATTTTTTTTAACTTTTGAGTTCCAAATTTTCTCCCTTCCTTTCTCATCTCCCTTTTCCTTAAACAGTAAACAATGTGATAAAGGGTTTAAATATATATATATATATATATGTATTTAAAATCTTTATTATATAAATCATGTAAATAATCATGTAGAACCTATTTCCATATTAGTTATTTTGTGAAAGAAGAAACAGACCAAATGAGGGAAAAAATGAAAAAAAATTTAAAAATAAAGAAAAAGTATGCTTCAATCTGCATTTAGGTTCCATAAGCTTTTCTTTCTGAATATGATTTTCATTTTTCATCATGAGTCCCTTGGAATTGTCTTAGATCATTGTATTGCTGGAAATAGCTAAGTTATTCACAATTCATCAGTGCACATTATTGTTTTTACTGTATACAACATTCTCCTGGTTCTGCTCACTTCACTTTGGATCAGTTTGTGTAAATCTTACATTCTCCTCTCCATAAGGTGACTCTCCTTCCACTAATGACCTATAAAAATTAGTCCATTTCTTCTAGAGATGGCATTCATTTTTAAACTTCTCAACAGCCTATCATACTTCTTATTAAAAACTTATCATAGAGGCTATTTTATTAACAAAGTGGCTAAAATTAAGTGTAGTGGGAGGTAGACTGAAGTATATTCCATGGAGCCAAGCATGAGGCTTTGATCACTGCTTATCCAAGAAGCTGTGTGAGCTGTTCCCTAGCCTCTTGCTAAAGCACTACTGCCACTGAGACCCAGCAGAGTTCTCTGTAAAATACCTTGACATACATGCTGATGATATCAACAGACATGCCTCTTAGCCCTGATATATGATTCTATCAAAGAACTATGCTGTAGAGCTTAACCAGAGGCTCCCGGATGCACAACAATCCTCCTGGAAATTTTTTTTTAATATTTTATTGTTTTTGTAAGACAACGGGGCTAAGTGACTTGCCCAAGACCACACAGCTAGGCAATTATTATGTGTCTGAGGCCAGATTTGAATTCAGGTATTCCTGACTCCAGGGCCACCTCCAGAAATGGTTTAAAAGAGACTGCAGGTGGATCAGTTTTTTGTGTCATGAGTCCCCACATATTCAGGTTCTTGGAGATCTGGCCCTTAAGAACTATTTCCTCATAATGATAGATACTTATTTGGCAATGAAAATCAAGACTATCCTAGCCAAAAAGGGAAGGCTAATAATCTGGGCTTTAACAACTGAAAAAAATTCCTTGCTTCTAATCTGAGTGTCATGATTTCAGCTCCTTAGGGTTTCTAGATTTATAAATTGCTTGTGTTGAAGAGACCTTAGAGATTATCTAGGCCAAAACTCTTCATTTTATAGATAATGTCACAGGGTCTCTGTTTCCTTAAGATGGTACAATCAGATAGTGGCAGAGCTAAGACTCAAATATGTATTTCCTAGTTCCCAACTCTGTAGCAGTTCCGAACTCTATCATTTCCATCAAGATAGAGGAAAAAGTCAACCCATTCAAAATGGCCCTAGAACTTAAGAGGCTTCAATGACTTCAAATTCCAATCCATTGCAAAATTAGTTGAAGAATCAATAAACCTCATGGAGATTATGCCAATATAGAAAACTTATCAGATATGACTCCTGTTTCATAGTATTTAGAGAGATACCAGTTCTAAATTAATTTTTAGATCTTTGGAACCTGAATTGTAGAAGTCTAAGAGAGTACAATGAAAGAGCACTACATTGAGAGTTGAAGGAATGACTCTTCCACTTAGCTTCCCACATTCTCAGTTTTCTAATCTGTAGAATGGAATTGAAAAAGATGATCACTAAAGGGGCCCTTAAAGCTCTGATTCTATAACCTAGTAGCTATACTGAGACAATATGCTAAAAATTATGATGCTACTTAATTTAATAAATACCTAGCATTTTATGTGTTATCTCATTTGGTTTATACAACCCCTATGTGGTAGGTGCTATTATTAGCCCTGTTTTAGTGAATAGAAAACTGAGGCTGAGAAATGTTAAATGCCACTCAAATCCCCAAGGGTTCAAACCAGGCAATATTAGTTTCAGGTAGTTACTGCTAAACAACCCTCTTTCTGTTCCATAGAAAGGTGATGACTACAGTTATGGAATATTACCACTCTGTCAATTATAGTTAAATCAGTTTTGCTTAACTGTTCTGTTATTACTATTATTATGGAAAAGGAAGATTATTAGGAAATGATCACATAAAAACCCAAATGTATGAATAAAGTATTTTTAAAATAAACAAATAAATAGAATTCAGAAAAACAGTAGGTACAAAATAACCAAAATAACCCTGAGAGAGGGTATTTCCACTGTCTATATTTTAAAAAAATACCCATTTCCAAAAAAATTTCTGTAAAATTTCCTAGGTGTTTTTTCTAATTTTTCATATTTATAAACATACTAGACCTAATAATTTTACATATGAACTAGTGTGGTATAGTGGAAAAAGTTCTGGTTCTGCCAGTGGCTGCTAAGGACAACCCACTTAGCCTGTCTGGGTTTCAGTTTCCCCATGTGTAAAATTAAAAGTGGGGGGACTAGATGACTTCTAGGATACCTTACAGCTTTAGATCAATGATCCTATGATCCAAACATACATTATATATAGTGATATTTGTCCTTTGTTCTTTTTTTTAGGTCTTTTTTTTTTTTGCAAGGCAAATGGTGTTAAGTGGCTTGCCCAAGTCCACACAGCTAGGTAATTATTAAGTGTCTGAGGTCGGATTTGAACTCAGGTACTCCTGACTTCAGGGCCAGTGCTCTATCTACTGTGTCACCTAGCTGTTCCTTCTCCTTTGTTCTTGAAGAAGATTGTGATACAAGCATGTGAAATGGCTTTGAGGGGGTGCTTTGTTAAGTCACCAACCTCACTTTCTCCAGTGACCAAATATGAATCAGGATTATTGGAGATGGCCAGGATGTGAGACAATCAGGGTTAAATGACCTACCAAAGGTCACATAGCTATTAAGTGTCAAGTGACTGAGATCAAATTAGAACTCAAGTCCTCCTAACTCCAGGGCTGGTACCTAGTTGCCTATTATTATGTAATACTTACATGCTGTTTAACTAAAGTGACAGTAGATGTATGAAAAAAAATTAAAGAAAAAAAGTATTGCATGCATCTCTTTTTCCACTTATTGATTTTGTTTTACAAATTCAGAAGTACTATATCTATCTCTATTTGGAAAATATTAATAATACATTTATTATTTATTTAGCAGTTTGAAGTCTTTAGAGTCAAAGAGAATAGAAAGCTTGAAGAAGAGGTACTGAGTGAGACTGAAAGGATTAATGCATTCATTTTGCTAAAAATTGGATTATAGAATCAAAGATCCTTTAGAATCCTAAATCCTAAGTAGTATAGGTAACTGCAAGAAAGGTCTTAATTTGAAGGGTTGGAATCCTCCAGAGAGCAATCAGGTATTTGCTCATCAGAATGTTATTTTGGAATTAGAGAATGGGTAGGAAAACATTAGCACTTAACTACCCTTAAAAGTTTTGTCCGTTCCGGCTAAGATGGCGGAGAGAAGACAGGCACAGTTCTAAAGTCTCCTGATCTCTTCCCCATCTCTCACATGAAAAAAACCTCTTAAAAGAAATCCGAACCAGGAAACCCAGAAAGAAAAGGCAGGAGAGGAACGTTTACCTCAGGATTTGTCTCCCGCAGCAGCCTTGGCTGAGTACCGGTGGGTGAGTCTGGGCTCTGAGGGAGGAACAGCCCCAGATCAGCCAGATTAACAGCTGAATTGGAACCGGGAGTCTGAGGGCCTGAGAGCCGGACCTGCTGGATCAGCAGTGGGGCTGGATGAAAGGGGCTTGGGTCTGAGGGAAGCAGAGGCGCTGGTGTTGGTGCTGTCCCCCTGGAGCTTGGGGAAGGGGCTGTGGGAAGAGATCTGGTGCAGGAGTGCTGTGGACACTCCTCAGGTCTGACAAACTTTGAGTCCACGCCTCTATTGCACTGAAGCCTCCTCCAAAACAAACAATTTCAAACTACTTGTGCCTCAGGCCCAGGTGTGTGAGCAAAAGAACCAGCCCAGCTGAGGAATGACCTCAGGCCAGGGTAAAGCCCACCATTGATTGAAGGCAAAAGAATTCAATAGTTCCAATTCCTTCCCTCAAGCAAAGGGAGAAGGCCTCCCAACCAAGGTCACAGACACTCCAGAGAGGGCAACCAGCACCTCCTACTGGCCAGCCAGAGAAACTGCACCCAGTAAAGCCTTTAGAGATCCCAAGCCCAGGTGAACCAGCCCCACCCCCCCAACTCAAGGTCTTAGCATAATGAAGAAGGGTCAGCGGAAAGGTGGAGCCATAGAAAAATTCCTAGAAGGGAAAGACCCCAACTCAGAGACACCTGGAACCTCTGAGGAGAATACAATCTGGTCTCCAGCACAGAAAGACGTCCTTGAAGAAATAAGGAAGGAGCTTAAAAATTTGAGAGAGACAATTAATACCTTACAACAAGAAAACAAAACCTTAGAAAGTACAATTGGACAAACACAAAAGGAGAATACATCTCTCAGATCCTCAAATGAGCAAATGCAAAAAGAATTTAATTCTCTCAAAACCTCAATTGGTCAAATGGAAAGCTCTTTCAAAAGTAGAATTGACCAATTGGAAAAGGAGTTGCAAAAGGTTAATGAAGAAAACTCCTCCCCCCAAAAAAGAATGGAGTCTACAGAAACTAATGACTCCATGAGACAGCAAGAGTCAGCTAAACAAAATCAAAAAGTAGAAAAAATAGAAGCAAATGTAAAATACCTCATCAACAAAACCACTGACCTCGAGAATAGATCGAGGAGGGGCAACCTGAAAATTATAGGACTTCCTGAAAACATTGAAGAGAAAAAAAAAGCCTGGACTTAATATTACAGGATCTAGTGATGGAAAACTGCCCTGATATCATGGAATCGGAGGGCAAAGTAGTTATTGAAAGAGTACATTGATCCCCACCAGAAAAAGATCCTAAAATGAAAACACCAAGGAATGTTGTGGCCAAACTCCAGAACTATCAGATAAAAGAGAAAATCCTGCAAGCAGCCAGAAAGAAACAATTTAAATATCAAGGAGCCACAGTAAGGATCACGCAGGACCTGGCTGCATCAACTCTAAGGGATTGAAGGGCCTGGAACGAGATATTTCGAAGAGCACCGGAGCTTGGAATGCAGCCAAGAATCTACTTTCCTGCAAAGCTGAGCCTTCTCTTCCAGGGAAAAAGATGGACATTTAAAGAAATGGAAGAATTCCAAAAATTTCTGATGAAAAGACCAGAGCTAAACAGAAAATTTGGACATCAAATAGGAGGTTCAAGAGACACATGAAAAGGTAAAAAAGAAGGGGGGGCAGTAAAAGAAAAAAATGCAATCCAGTAAGTTGAAACTGGCTATATCCCAGCATGGGGGGGGGGGGGAAGAGACTCTCATAAATCCTGAGAAATGTAACTCTAACAGAGAGAATATACCTAGCCAGAAATGATGGACATCCATGACCTATCCATGAGACTGCTATCTAATGGGATGTAACTGGCTTTAACCCCACTTGGGAGAAAGACTCTAATAACTCTCAGGAATTTTGACTCTATTCAATAGAATATACTGAACTAGAAGGGACAGACACTCAGAATTTTCTATGACATAGATAGAATGATCTAAAAAAATACACTACCTCCCTAAAAAGGGGGGACAGGAAAGAAATGGGAGGAGGGAGGGGATTGAAGTGGGTAAATCTCATTACACTAAGAGGTACAAAAAACCTATGGTAATAGTGGGGAAGAAGGTAGCAGAGGAGAAACACCTGAATCTTCTTCTCATCAGACTTGGTTTAAAGTCAACCTACACGTACTCAGTTAACTTATAAAACATCTAACCTTTCAAGTATTAAAAAGGGAAAAGGGGAGGGGGGACGGAGAAAGGGGAGGGGAGTGGGGGAAATAAGGGGAAATGACAAAAGGAAGGGAAGGGAAAAGGGAAAGGGGAAAGAAAGAGGAGGGTATGATATAGGAAGGCAAACACAATGAAGGGGGTGGTATTCAAAAACAAAATACTGGGGAATATGGATAAAAGGGGGGAAGGGGAAAATACAAACAGAGGGAAGATACCACAGAGGGCAATAAAGAATTAGTAATCATAACCTTGAATGTGAATGGGATGAACTCTCCCTTAAAACATAAGCAAATAGCAGAGTGGATTAAAAACCAGAATCCTACAATATGCTGCTTACAAGAAACTCATTTGAAGCAGAGAGATACATATAGAGTAAAGGTAAAAGGTTGGAGCAAAATATATTTTGCTTCAGCTGAAGTAAAAAAAAAAAAAACAGGGGTAGCAATCTTTATCTCAGACAAAGCAGCAGCAAAAATAGATAGTGTTAAAAGAGATAAGGAAGGAAACTTTATCCTCCTAAAAGGTACCATAGACAATAAAGTCATTTCAATATTGAATATATATGCACCCAGTGGGACAGCACCCAAATTCTTAGAGGAGAAGCTGAAAGAATTACAGGAAGACATAGGCAGCAAAACTCTACTAGTGGGAGACCTCAACCTCCTGCTATCAGATCTAGATAAATCGAATCATAAAACAAACAAGAAAGAAATTAGGGAGGTAAATAGATTGTTAGAAAAATTAGGGGCGGCTAGGTGGCATATGGGGTGGCTAGGTGGCGTAGTGGATAAAGCACCAGCCTTGGAGTCAGGAGTACCTGGGTTCAAATCCAGTCTCAGACACTTAATAATTACCTAGCTGTGTGGCCTTGGGCAAGCCACTTAACCCCGTTTGCCTTGCAAAAAAAACCTGAAAAAAAAAAAAGAAAAATTAGATATGGTAGACTTATGGAGGAAACTGAATGGGGATAGAAAGGAATATACCTTTTTCTCTGCAGTACATGTAACTTATACAAAAATTGACTATGTACTAGGACATAAAAACCTAATGATCAACTGCAAAAAGGCAGAAATAGTGAATAAATCTTTCTCAGATCACAATGCAATAAAAGTCATATGCAATACTGGGCCAAGGAGATATAGACCCCGAGCAAATTGGAAACTGAATAACTTCATTTTAAAAAATGAGTGGACCAAAAAACAAATTATAGAAAGAATTAACCATTTTATCCTAGATAATGATAATAATGAAACAACATACCAAAACCTATGGGATTCATTCAAAGCAACTCTCAGGGGATATATTATAGCTCTAAATGCTTATATGAATAAATTGGAGAAAGAGGAAATCAATGAACTAAACATGCAACTAAAAAATTAGAGAAAGAAATAATCAAAAATCCCCAATCAAATACCAAATTAGAAATTCTAAAAATTAAAGAAATTAATAAAATCGAAAGCAAAAAACTATTGAATTAATAAATAAAACCAAAAGTTGGTATTATGAAAAAACTAATAAAATTGATAAACCTCTGGTCAATTTGATTAAAAAAAAGAAAGAAGAAAACCAATTTGCTAGTATCATCAATGAAAAAGGTGAAATCACCACCAATGAGGAAGAAAATAAAGTAATAATTCCAAATTTCTCTGGCAACTCTATGCCAATAAATTGGACAATCTAATTAAAATGGATGAATATTTACTAAAATATAAGTTGCCCAGGTTAAATGAAGAAGAGATTAAATACCTAAAAAACCCTATCTCAGAAAAAGAAATTCAACAAGCCATTATTGAACTCCCTAAAAAAAAAAATCTCCAGGGCCCGATGGATTCATAAGTGAATTCTATCAAACATTTAAGGAACAATTGGTTCCAATTCTATATAAACTCTTTGGAAAAATAGGGAAAGATGGAACTCTGCCTAACTCTTTCTATGAAACCAATATGGTACTGTTACCTAAACCAGGAAGAGTTAAAACAGAGAAAGAAAATTATAGACCTATTTCCCTGATGAATATAGATGCAAAAATCCTAAATAAAATCTTAGCAAAACGACTACAATAAGTCATCACTAGGATAATACATTATGATCAAGTAGGATTTATTCCAGGAATGCAGGGATGGTTCAATATTAGGAAAACTGTTAGTATACTCAATTATATCAACAACAAACCTATCAGAAATCATATGATCATATCAATAGATGCTGAAAAAGCTTTTGACAAAATACAGCAGCCATTCCTATTAAAAACACTAGAGAGTGTAGGAATAAATGGACTGTTCCTTAAAATAATTAGCAGTATCTATCTGAAACCATCAACAAGCATTATATTCAATGGGGAGAGGCTAGAAGCATTCCCAGTAAGATCAGGGGTGAAACAAGGGTGCCCATTATCACCACTACTATTCAATATTGTATTAGAAATGTTAGCATCAGCAATTAGAGAAGAAAAAGAAATTAAAGGAATTAGAATTGTGAAGGAAGAGACAAAACTCTCACTCTTTGCAGATGACATGATGTTCTACCTAGAGAATCCCAAGAAATAATCTAAAAAACTACTGGAAACAATTAGCAATTTTAGCAAAGTTGCAGGTTATAAAATAAACCCTCATACATCTTCAACTTTTCTATATATGTCTAGCAAGAAACAGCAGGAAGAACTAGAAAGAGAAATCCCATTCAAAGTAACCTCAGACAGTGTAAAATATTTGGGAGTCTATTTGCCAAGACAGACTCAGAATCTTTTTGAAAACAATTATAAAACACTACTCACACAAATTAAATCAGATTTAAATAACTGGGCAAATATCAACTGCTCATGGATAGGGAGAGCTAATATAATAAAAATGACAATTCTACCAAAACTAAACTATCTGTTTAGTGCCCTACCAATCAAAATTCCAAAAAATTACTTTAATGAGTTAGAAAAAATTGTAAGTAAATTCATATGGAGAAATAAAAAGCCAAGAATTGCCAGGAGCTTAATGAAAAAAAATGCAAACGAAGGTGGCTTAGCACTACCCGATCTAAAATTATATTATAAAGCATCAGTCATCAAAACTGTTTGGTATTGGCTAAGAAATAGAGTGGTGGACCAGTGGAATAGACTAGGTGTAAAAGCAGGAGAGGATTATAGTAATCTGCTGTTTGATAAACCCAAAGAGTCAGGCCATTGGGATAAAAACTCCCTCTTTGATAAAAACTGCTGGGATAATTGGAAGTCAGTATGGAAGAAATTCAGATTAGACCAACACCTCACACCCTTTACCAAGATAAGATCTAAATGGTTACAGGACATAGACATAAAAAACAATACTATAAGCAAATTAGAAGATCAAGGACTAGTCTACCTGTCAGATCTATGGAAAGGGGAACAGTTTATGACTAAGGAAGAGTTGGAGAACATGACTAAAAACCAATTAGATGATTTCGATTACATTAAATTAAAAAGCTTTTGCACAGATAAAACCAATGTAATCAAGATCAAAGGAAAAGTAGTAAATTGGGAAACAATCTTTACAACTAATGATTCTGACAAAGGACTCATTTCTAAAATATACAGAGAACTGAGTCATATTTTTAAAACAAAAAGCCATTCCCCAATTGACAAATGGTCAAAGGATATGCAAAGGCAATTTACAGGTGAGGAGATCAAAGCAATCCATAGCCATATGAAAAAATGCTCTAAATCACTAATTATTAGAGAAATGCAAATTAAAGCTTCTCTGAGGTACCACCTCACACCACTCAGATTGGCCACTATGACCAGGAAAGATAATGATCATTGTTGGAAGGGATGTGGGAAATCTGGGACACTGCTATTACACTGTTGGTGGAGCTGTGAACTCATCCAACCCTTCTGGAGAGCTATTTGGAACTATGCCCAAAGGGCAACAAAAATGTGCATACCCTTTGACCCAGCAATACCACTACTGGGTCTATACCCTGAAGAGATGAGGAAAAAGGGTAAAAACATCACTTGTACAAAAATATTTATAGCAGCCCTGTTTGTGGTGGCAAAGAATTGGAAATCCAGTAAATGTCCTTCAATTGGGGAATGGCTTAGCAAACTGTGGTATATGTACGTCATGGAACACTATTGTTCTATTAGAAACCAGGAGGGATGGGATTTCAGAGAAACCTGGAGGGATTTGCATGAACTGATGCTGAGTGAGATGAGCAGAACCAGAAAAACACTGTACACCCTAACAGCAACATGGGAGTGATGTTCAACCTGGAAGGACTTGCTCATTCCATCAGTGCAACAATTGGGAACAATTTTGGGCTCATTTGCAAAGGAGAGTACCATCTGTATCCAGATAAGGAACTGTGGAGTTTGAACAAAGTACAAGGACTATTCCCTTTAATTTGGAAAAAAACCCAGATATCTTATTGTCTGATCCTGTTACCTCTGAGAATTCTGTACTCTTTAAGGATATGATTTCTCTCTCATCACACCAAATTTGGATCAAGGTACAACATGGAAACAAAGTAAAGACTGACAGAGTGCTATCTGTGGGGTGGGGGTGGGGGAAGGGAAGCAAGATTGGGGGAAAATTGTAAAACTCAAATAATATCTTTAATAAAAATAAAAAAATTTAAAAAAAGTTTTGTCCTATGGACCAACATCAAGAGAAATATCCTGGTCTGTATGTGGTAGTGTCCCTGTCCTGTGAAATTCTAAGTACAAATCCAATTCATGTTGTTATTAAAAGAAAACATCCTTTACTTCATAACACAGAAATGAATAGTCTGTGAGAATCAATGAAGGGAGATATAAACTTAACGTGAACTTGACTTTAATGTGGTGATTAATTCCTTTGGAAGAATAAATAAACTGAGGATTATTCTGAACTATGTATGGAATCCTAATGTCAGTGGCAGCCAGGTCTCTTTGGAAATAGTTACATGTGATGGACCTTTCCCAATAATTTCAGCATTTTAGACTTTATATTTGCTTTCCCTACAGTGTGAAATCAATAGTGCTGACCATTCTATGTTGTCAAGAGTTTTCTGCTATACCTGGTTTTCATTTACTCTGTTGCTGTCTCAATTTAATTTTCCCACTTCAGGAATAGTGTTTATTTTACAGAGGCAAATGCATCTAGGTTTGGAGACAGGGAGACCTGAGTTCAAATGTGACCTCAGATACTTACTCAGATATGTAGCTATGTGATCCTGAAAAAGTCATTCAGTCTGCCTCAGGCTCCTCATCTGTAAAATTAGGATAATAATAGTACCTATCTCCCAAGTTTATTGTCATAATCAAAAGAGATAATAATTGAAAGTTCTCTTCACAAGACCTGTCACAAAGTAGGTGCTTCATAGATGATTATTTCCTTCTCTGGGAAAGGAGAATGCACTAAAATGACTATTTCATGAGATCACTTCCAGTATTACAGCAACTTCCGGCTGAACAGATTCCCTTCTATGCATTTCAAGGAACCATGCCAGGATTCTTTCCCTGATTTGTTCTTTGTGCGATTTGATTGCATGAGGAGAGGGGGAAGAGGGCCAGACCTAAGATTTCATAGAGTCAATAGATTTCTGGAAAGTCCTTCCACCAATGCAAAAAAGAAAATCATTCACATCTTTGAGTTTTAGTGACTTGGAAGTGCTGAAAATTGATGAGAAGAAGAAAATTGCTTCTAATTATACAGCTGATATGTGTCAGAGGGAAGAGTTGAACCCAGATCTTTTTGACTCCATAGCTGACTTTCTATTCACTACCCCTTGCTGCCTTTCAGCTGTCTAATTACTGGGAGAGTTTACCTTATTTATTGACTATGACTTCTACATAGGAAGAGTTTGGAGTCAACTAGGAAAGAAAAGTAATATATCTAAACTCTGACTGAAGGACTAAACTTAATTCCTTTCTCCTCTCCTTTTCTCCCCCTGCTTCTCCAACCTATAATTAGTTCCTAAGATATTCAGAACAACCAGTACTCTTAGAAATATTTAAAGAGCATAACCAAAATACTTCTCCACTTTCTCAGCATACACTCAATCATATATATTGTTTTTTCATTTTGAATTGATACTAGATTGACTATATGTACTCATAAAAAAAGAAAAATCTTTCTTTTGTGTCTAAAATGCCCTAAGTTAAAAATTGTCATTATCTAAGATCAGGCAAGGGAATTAATAATATCATCTATTTCTATAATGTTTTTGTTTTTTGTTTGTTTTTTTTAGGTTTTGCAAGGCAATGGGGTTAAGTGGCTTGCCCAAGACCACACAGCTAGGTAATTATTAAGTGTCTGAGGCCAGATTTGAACTCAGGTACTCCTGACTCCAGGGCCGGTGCTCTATCCATTGCGCCACCTAGCCACCTCAATATAATGTTTTAAGTTTTACAAAGCACTTTTCTCACAAGCCTATAAAGTACTGTATTTTCCCATGTATAAGATGCACCTTATTTTTTAGGGCCTGAAATTTGAAAAAAAAATGTATTTTACATAAAGTTATTGAAGTCAAGTTTTATTCATAATGAAATTCGAGGACCTGGGGCAGCTAGGTGGCACAGTGGATAAAGCACTGGCCCTGGAGTCAGGAGTACCTGAGTTCAAATCTGACCTCAGACACTTAATAATTACCTAGCTGTGTGGCCTTGGGCAAGTCACTTAATCCCATTGCCTTGCAAAAACTGGAAAAAAAACCTAAAAAAAAAGAAATTTAAGGACCTTCTGCTCATAGCTTTCAGGCATCTTTTGGGCAAGTCTGGTGCGGTGGACACTTGTTTTGCATTTGTTAAGGGTATATTAGGGTATATATTCTGTTTCATGAACCTGAAGGGCCAATCATGTCCTCCTTTGAAATCAGTAACTTCTTTTTCATCGGAAATTCTTACCTCCTGCTGAATCATCTTTGTGGACACAAGAATTCTACTTGCTGGGGTGGCTAGGTGGTGCAATGGATAGAGCACTGGCCTTGGAGTCAGGAGTACCTGAGTTCAAATCTGACCTCAGACACTTAATAATTACCTAGCTGTGTGGCCTTGGGCAAGCCACTTAATCCCATTGCCTTGCACAAACTAAAAAAAAAAAAAAAATTCCACTTGCCCTTTGCTCTTCAGTCCTTTTCTTCAATTCCGTCTCTAACTCAGGGTATTTTACTGACTTGCCTTTTATGATACTTCTTCTGCAGTAGTGTTTTCAGTAGGGTTTCTTCTTCCCATAGCCAGTCTCAGATTATTTTCCTCAAACACATTCAGAAGCACGATTTCCATTCACTTTTGCAAACTGGATCACTTTTAACTTGAATTCGGCACTGTTCAAAAATCTTTCCTGAACCATTTCTGGGCAGATAATGGAAAATGTAACCTAATATACCCTTAACAAATGCAAAACAATGAAAGCAAAGACAACAAGCATGAAAAAGTGGGAAATAGAAGTGAAAAAAAAATCTTCAACCACTGTATAAACCACTCCCAGTTTTTAGACTCCAATTTTTTGAAAATGGGTGGGTCTTACATAACTGCTCTTTGGTTGACTCTGGAGACATTTGAAAAAGTCTATTAGCTTCAGAGTCACCTGTGAGACTGGGCTACAAAAGCATACAAATGATAAGGCATTTATGTCCAAATGAATACCAGAAACAAATTCTAGGAAAAAGTTTTGATTACATTGGATTTGATTATATTGGATAAGTGAGATGAGAAACCAATTTTGGCTTCTAAGCTTCTATGTGGGTGACTCTGGGCAAGCTTCTTCAAACTAGTTCCCAAAGTTTTTGACTAGTTCTACATTTTCTTATATCAACTAAACCAATATATCAATCCCAGAAACAGATACTATTTCAATCTCTAACCTAGAAACATGTTTTGTGGGATTTTTTTTTAAAAAGCACTTTCCAAGTCAAGTTTATTTCTCTTTCAAACTTCCCTGTTTCTCTTGATGGCACTAACAGCTTTCTAATCTCCCAGATTCACAACCTTCACAAACCTCTATTATTCACTTTCCTTTACTTCAAATATACAGTGTTTGATATTTTGTCATTTTAATATCTCCCACATCTCTCATACATATGACTTTTTATTAATAAAGACCCTCATCACCTCTTTTCTGGACTCTCAAAAATTCTTTTGTCAAATCTCTATTATCCCTTACCTTACTTCAATTGAAGCTAATAAACTCATTGCAGTGGTTTGCCAATTCCTTCTTCAGATCATTTGACAGAAAAGGAAACTGAAGTAAAAAAGGTTGAATGACTTGCCCAGGATCATGCAGCTAGTAAGTGTCTGAGGTCAAATTTGAACTAAGGTCTTCCTGATTCCAGGCTCTCAATCCATTGCAGTACCTATGCAGTGGATAGAGCATTGATCCTGGAGACAGGAGGAACTGAACCGAAATCTGGCTTCAGATACTTGACACTTACTAACTGTGTGAACCTGAGTAAATTTCTTAATCCTAATTGCCTCCCATTCAGGGCTATCTCCAGTCTGATTCATATCTGTCCCCTGGACCTAGATGACTTTGGGGGAGAAAGTGAAGAAAGTGAAGTTGGTGACTTAGCACAACTCCCCCTCCCTCAGATCCAATTCATGGGCTTGTCATAACATCACCTCCTTGAGGTCATAGTCTTTGAGAATGAAAGACAAACAAAAAATAAACTAAAATTCCCAAAGAACAAGTTTAACCATGTCACATCCCTGTTCAAAAATTTCAGTGACTCTCTATTGTCTCTAAGATAAGATATAAACTTCTTTGCTTGGCTTGTAAAGCACTTTACAACCTAATCCCAAGCTACCTTTCCAGTCTCATTATATATTACTCTCATTCCTGCCCTCTCTAATCATATAAGATGTGGTAGCTTCTCTAAAAATGAAATCTTAGGATACAGTATTATAAAAGGCACAAGATATAGGCTTATGCCCAAGGATAACCCTGCAAAGGGTTATACTCTTACTGGCTATGAAAATACCCTTAATGGGGGAAAAAAAAATTGGACCTTTAATGGAATAGAGGACCAGAGCTAGGTAATAAATTTGGAATGCTTACACAAGAGAATTTATTTGAACAATTCGAAGGAGTTATAATATTGTGGGGCTAACATTTTAATAGTGGGGGAAAAGAAACAAGTGTCCCTTCAGACCTTAATGATTTCAAAATAAGAAAAACAAAGGAGTGGACTCAGGATTGTAAGAAAGGACTAAAAGTGTAAAAGAAATATATTGTAGAAAGGAGGAAGTAGAGGGTGGAACTTGCTATTTCTCATAATTGCAAGTGTGGGAGAAGAATATACAGACATGGAAGAAGGAGTATAGAGAGGTGGCATTTTAGAGGAACTACATTTTTATCTGAATAGTCAAGGGGAAATCGAGCACACACACACACACACACACACACATTAATTCAAATAGTTTTGTGTAAAAAAGACATCAAACAACCAGATGTTTGGAATAAAAACAGTCACAAGCAAAACAAACTTCATGATCTTAAAAGTGTATAAAAAAGAAAAAGAGAAAAAAACTGAATTTAAGGAGGTTCATCCAATTGAGGCATGAAAGAATAAATTGTGCTACATGAATGTGATGAAATATTGTTGCATTTTAAGAAGTGACAAAAGAGATAATTGTATGAACTGATTTAGAAGTGGATTCAAGGGGGAGAACAGTTTATAAAAGGAAAATAACATTATAAAGAAAAATATCTTCAAAAGACTTAAGAAGTCAACAATATAATGTTTTCAGAGAATTTGCTATAAAAAATAACACTAACTCCTATTATAAGTGAAAGATTAAAGGTTTAAAATAATCCACCATGTGGATTCATTTCGCTTGACTATACTTCTTTGTTAAAAGAGATTTTTTCCTTCACAGCTTTTTAATTGGGTAGGAATAGGGGTTGAAAGGGATAGAGAGGATTAAAGCTATCTATGCAGGAGAAAAAAAGAAAAAGCCATTGAAAATTTGTTTAAATGCATAAAAGAAAACAAAGGGGGGGGGCGGCTAGGTAGCATAGTGGATAAAGCACTGGCCTTGGAGTCAGGAGTACCTGGGTTCAAATCCAGTCTCAGACACTTAATAATTACCTAGCTGTGTGGCCTTGGGCAAGACACTTAACCCCATTTGCCTTGCAAAAAAAAAAAAACCTAAAAAAAAGAAAACAAAGGAAATTCAGAAGGGGACACAGGTAAGCAGAATAGTCTTAAAAGTAATGTGTGGAATTCATTATATGTGAAATGGAGATTCATATTCTATTTTGGGGGGAGCCAAAATAGAGGAATAAAGCAGGGGACTTGTTTGTGCCTCCAAAATTCCCTTCCAAACAACTTTGAACTAACATCTGAAAATAAATTCTGGAGCAGCAGAATCAACAAAAGAATGGGTTGAAATAATTTTCTAGTCCAAGACAACTTAAAAGAACAAGCCAGCAGGCAAGTTCTTGGAAGTCCACAGATAGTAAAGGAGGTTAAACAACTGGTGAGAAGGAAAGTATAAGGGAAACTTTGCTGATACTGGATGCAAAACTCTGTGGCATTGCCCATATGGGAATCTAAATCCCAGGTATGGGTCACATTCTAGAGTTTGTATAGGAATGGAAGACTGGTCACAATTCTATTGCAGAAAAATGTACTTGTGATTGCTTACAGACTAGAGAACAGCCCATGAAAGCAGTGACCACACCTCTCCCTGGATTATGCCACCTTGGAATCCTCAAAAGTTTCTAGATCCTTAGAAGAAACTCTGAAATTAGAACAAAAAAACCCCCTGAAACTTGGAGCAATGTTTCCTCCACTCCAGGAGTAGAGTTCAATGTTAACATAGAGTCAAGAAATATGTTGGGAAAAAAAGCAAACAATAGCAATTTGAATACCATGGAATTGTGGTTGGTAATAATGTTCATTAGTCTTTAAAACTTGTTTTCCCTTACATTATTTCTATAATTGTATAAATTGTTCTCCTGGTTCTGCTCACTTCATTTTGCATCAATACACACAAGGCTTCCCATATTTTTTCCTAAAGACATCTCCTTAATCAATTCTTATAGCACAAGAGTATTCCATCACATTCCTATACATAATTTATTTTAGTCATGCCCTAATTGATGAATATTTCGTTAGTTTCCAGTGATGAATATTTCCTCAGTTGTCATAAAAAAAAGAGCTATGAATATTGCATACGTGTGGATCATTTTCCTCTTTCTTAGATCTCTTTGGTATACAGACCTAGTATGGGTAAAAGGCAAGTCCAATTTAATAGCTTGTAGGGTACAGTTCCAAATTGCTCTCCAGAACAGCTGGAGCATTTCACAGTTTCACCATCAGTGTATCAATATTCCTGGTTTCCCACAAGGATTAATTCTTTTTTTAAAATATGTAATAAGTTGTACAACCTTTTATCTAATTTCAATAAATATTTTTCACTTTCTCACTAATACAGAGACAAGAACCCAATATCAATATGGATAAATTAATTTCTTTGTTTAAAAAAAGTGATGAAAGTAAATTCATGAATAGATCCAAGCCATGTAAACAAAATAAATCTGTACTTCACTATAGCCAGTCATGTTATGCATTATAGCTGCTGATGAAAATGGGAATGCAGTACAGTCAAAATAGAAAATACACTAGTTTTGAAAGCTAGAGAGTTTAATTTCTGCTTCTGCAGATTTTAGTCATCACTTCATTTCTCTGAGTCTCAGCTTCTTGGTGTGTACAATGAAGAGTGTGGAATCTCTCCACTCCTTTCCACCTGACAATTTATAACTTGGTCATGGCATGAAGGCTAGTATGAAGTTCATTTTCATAGTGGTTATTGTAACAGGCTTTTGGAGACAGTGAAAGGAATCTTTCAGAACTCAGCTGCTGGTATCTTGGAAATGTAATTTGAAAGAAATACAGTTGTTTCTTTCCAACTTAGAAGAGACTGAAAAGTATCTCAAGCTCTGAGAAGAACTGCAAGTGATAGAAATTTTGAACTGGTGAGATTTTTTTTTTCAATTAAGCAGAGAGAGAGAGAGAGAGAGAGAGAGAGAGAGAGACTCTGGGAACTCAATTTCAGAGGCTGGCAGCCTAGAAATTTGATTGGATCCCAAAAGACTTTTGACTTGAAAGGTAGGCACAGGGGTAAAGAAAGCCATTTCAGCTTAGTGGGGGGGAAAGAAAGCTGAATGGGTGCTGCTTGGTCCCATCAGCTGCCACCCCTGCCAGAATCTTGCTAAGAAAGCTAACTGGAGCAGACTGATGCATTACTGAACCATTTCTCTATGGGAAGGTTGGTGACTAGCTTTAATTCCCTACTCTACTCCTGCTCCATGGCAAAGACGCTCTACTTTTTAAGTCTATTCATGTTTTCCAATTTAATTAGTATTTAATGCCTCACTCTCTCTATAAAATTATGATTTATTTTTTAAATTATGTATATCTTTGATTTTGAACAAGGGTGTGTGTGTGTGTGTGTGTGTGTGTGTGTGTGTGTGTGTGTGTGTGTGTAAGCCTTGTCCAAAGTGCCAAGTTTTTTCCTGGAATGTGAGTGAGATCAAAATGTGAGAGAATCTTATGGTTTTCATTAATGAATATTTGAAGCAAAGTGTAGCTCTATCTAATGTGTATGTGTGTGTATAAGAGAGTGCTTCCTGACTTCAGGCTGAAGCACCACTGGAAAAAGAGCTACAATTTGCACCATTGCTAGGTAGGGAAAGTACAGTGAATAAGAGGCTGATACTTCTAGCAATTCTGATGATATCTCACTCAATTTCTTTTTGAAAGCCATTTTGTTCCTCAGTGAGGGGCAAAGAAAAGACACTCACTAACAGAAAACCACAACACAGACTTCCTTCCAACAGTTGGGAAGAGTGGTTACATCCACACACTAAAGGTTGGGGCTAAATTAGTGAGAGCAGTTGCTCTATCTCTAATCACAATTGTTCAATATAAAGATATGATGCTTTCATATCTCCATCATTCCAGAATACACCCTATGTTTTAACCAAATCTGCCTTCTTTTTCTCTATTACTTCCCTACATTTTACTACATCTCCTGGCTCCATGCTTTTTCTTTTGGGGGTAGGGGGAAGACAGTAAGGGTTAAGTGATTTACCCAGGGGTCATACAGCTAAGTAAATGTCTGAAGCTGGATTTGAATCCACAGTTTCCTCCCGACTCCAGGGCTGGTACTAATACAAAGGTTTTCTCTGTTTCTCCTTTGAGGTTTCAACTCAGATAATACTTCCAACAAGAAGCTTTTTCTTTTTTTTTTTTCTTTTTCTTTCTGCAAGGCAATGGGGTTAAGTGACTTGCCCAAAGTCACACAGCTAAGTAAGTATTAAGTGTCTGGTACCGCATTTGAACTCAGGTCCTTCTAACTCCAGGGCCAGTGCTCAGTGCTCAGTGGGTACACTGTTCCATCTAGCTGCCCCAAGAGACTTTTTCTTGATTTCACTATCTTTTTTTTTTCTAGATGGCATTACCTGCATTTACTTCTTATATGTACATATATATATATATACATATATGTGTGTGTGTGTATAGATATAAATATGTGAATTTATTTATTTTTGTACATGTATCTCTAAGCAGAATATTTCACTGAGGGTAAAGACATTTTCATTTTTGTCACTGGCCTTGCACAGAGGCTTTTTAAAAATATTTTATTTATTTGTTTTTCTAACTACATGCAATGGCAGTTTTTACTAATCATTTTTTTTTGTGTTTAACATCTCCCTCTCCTTTCCCCTCCCTCCTGACAAAAAGCAATCTGATAAGGGCTAAGTATGCTAAACAATAGATCCATATTGAACATGTTGTGAGAGAAAAATCAAATCCAAACTGAAGAAAAAAACATTAGAGAGAAAAAAATTATATAATACATGAGACAATTTTTAAAAAACTGAAGATAATAAGCTTCACTCAAACTCCTTCTCTGGAAATAGATGGTATTTTCCATCATAAGTCTTTTAAAATTGTCTTTGATTACTGTGCTGCCGAAAGGAACAAGTCCATCATAGTTGATCATCACCCCATGTTGTTGTTGTTTGTATGTATAATGTTCTTCTGGTTCTACTCATTTCATTCCACATCAATTTATGCAAGTCTTTACAGGTTTTTCTGAAATCCTATCCATTGTGATTTCTTATAAAACAAAAGTGTTCCATTACATACATATACCACAATTTGTTCAAATCATTCCTCAATTGATGGGCATCCTCTCAGTTTCCAGTTCTTTGCCACTACGAAAAGAGCTGCTATGAATATATTTATACACATGAGATTTTTCCCTCTTTTTCATGATCTCTTCAGGATATAGACCTAGTGGTGGTTTTACCAGATCAAAAAGGTATGCAGAGTTTTCTTGCCCTTTGAGCATAATTCCAAATTGCTCTTCAGAAAGGTTGGATCAGTTCACAAATCCATCAATAATGCATTAGTGTCCCAATTTTCCCACATCCCCTCCAACATTGATCATTTTCCTTTCTAGTCATATTGGCCAATCTGATAGGTGTGAGGTGGTATCCCAGAGATGTTTTAGTTTACATTTCTCTAATCAATAATACTTTAGGGCAATTTTTATATGACTATATATAGTTCTGATTTCTTTTTCTTTTTTATATCCTTTGAGCATTTATCGGGGATAGCTTTTTTTAAAAAATAAATTTAACTCAGTTCTCTCTATATTTTAGATGTGAGTCCTTTGTAAAAATTTTTTCCAACTTATTCCTTTTTTTTTTTTTTTTTGGTTTTTGCAAGGCAATGGGGGTTAAGTGGCTTGCCCAAGGCCACACAGCTAGGTAATTATTAAGTGTCTGAAACCAGATTTGAACCCAGGTACTCCTGACTCCAGGGCCAGTGCTTTGTCCACTACGCCACCTAGCCACCCCCTATTACATTCCTTTTAATCTTGGTTGCAGTAGTTTTGTTTGTGCAAAACCTTTTTAATTCAGTGTAATAAGAATGATCCAGATTGTTTTGTATAATGTTCTCTATCTTTCTGCTTTGATCATAAACTGCTCCCTTTTCCATAGATCTTATTTTCATAGATCTGTTCTTTATTCTCCTGATTGGCTTATATTGCCTTTTATATCTAAATCTTTTTTTTAGGTTTTTGCAAGGCAAATGGGGTTAAGTGGCTTGCCCAAGGCCACACAGCTAGGTAATTATTAAGTGTCTGAAACCAGATTTGAATCCAGGTACTCCTGACTCCAGGGCCGGTGCTTTATTGACTGCACCACCTAGCTGTCCCCTATATCTAAATCTTGTACCCATTTTGATCTTATCTTGGTATCAGTTGTGAGATGTTGGCCTATGACAAGTTTCTGTCATACTATCTCCCAGTTTTCTCAGAAGTTTTTATTGAAGAGTGAGTTCTTATCCCAGAAGCTGGAATCTTTGAGTTTATCAAACAATAGGTTACTACAGTTATTTACTGTTGTTTCTTTATCACCTAATCTATTCCACTGATTCACCACTCTGTTTCTTAGCCAGTATCAAACAGTTTTGATGACTGATGCTATATAATATAAATTTAGATCTGGTAGGCTGCCTTCCTTTGAATTTTTTCTTTAATTCCCTTGATTTTCTTGTCCTTTTGTTCCTCCAAATGAATTTAGTTATTAATTTTTCTAACTCACTAAAGTAATTTTTTGGAAACTTGATTGACATGGCACTAAATAAGTAATTTAAATAGAATTGTCATTTTTATTTTATTAGCTTAGTCTACTCATGATCAATTGACATCTGCCCAGTTATTTAGATCTGATTTTATTTGTGTGAAGAGTATTACATAGTTGTTTTCATATAGTTTCTGAATCTGCCTTGGCAGGTAGATTCCCAGGTATTTTATGTCATCTGTCGTTATTTTAAATGGAATTTCTTGGGGCCGCTAGGTGGCGTAGTGGATAAAGCACCGGCCCTGGAGTCAGGAGTACCTGGGTTCAAATCCTGTCTCAGACACTTAATAATTACCTAGCTGTGTGGCCTTGGGCAAGCCACTTAACTCCATTTGCCATGCAAAAAAACCCTAAAAATAAAAAAATAAATGGGATTTATCTTTCTATCTCTTCGCTGCTCTATCTTCTTAGTAATATATAGAAATTGTAAGGATTTATGTGGGTTTATTTTATATCCTGCAACTTTGCTAAAATTGCTAATTGTTTCCAGTCATTTTTTTAGATGATTTTCTGGTATTCTGTAGGTACACCATCATAGCATCTGCAAAGTTTTGTTTCTTCATTAACAATTTTAATTCCTTCAATTTTTTTTTCCTCTTTCTAATACAGTATTCAATAATAATGGTGATAATGGGCATCCTTATTTAACCCCTGATCTTATTGGGAATGCTTCTAGTTTATCCCAATTACATATAATGCTCGTTGATGTTTTTAGATAGATACTGCTTATGATTTTAGGAACATTCCATTATTGCTATGCTCGCTAGTATTCTTAATAAGAATGGGCATTGCATTTTGTCAAAAGCTTTTTTCAGCATTTGCTGAGAAAATTATATGATTTTTTAGGTTTGTTACTGATATAATAAATTATGTTGATAGTTTTCCTAATATTGAACCAACCCTACACTACTGGTATAAATCCTACTTGATCACAGTTTATTATCCTAGTGATAACTTGCTATAAATGCTTTGCAAATTTTATTTTAAAATATTGCATCCATATTCATTAGAAAACTTGGTCCATAATTTTCTTTCTCTGTTTTGACTCTTCTTGGTTTAGGCATCAGCACCATCTTGGTGTCAGAAGGAATTTGGCAGAAGTCCTTCTTCACCTATTTTTTCAAATAGTTTATATATATAAGTGGAACTGACTGCTCCTTGAATGTTTGGTAGAATTCACTTGTGAATCCATCTGGCCCTGAAGATTTCTTCATAGGTAGTTTGATGATGGCTTGTTCAAATTTTTTTTTCTAAAATGGGATTATTTAAGGATTTAATTTCCTCTTCTTTTAACCTGGGCAGTTTATATTTTTGTAAATATTCATCTATTTCACTTAGATTGTCAAATTTATTGGCATACAGATTGGCAAAATAGTTCTGAATTATTACTTTAATTTCCTCATTGCTGGCGAATTTGCCTTTTTCATTTTTGATATTGGCAATTTGGTTTTCCTCCTTTTTTTAATCAAATTAACCAAATGTTTATCTATTTTATTGGATTTTTCATAAAACCAACTTGATTTTATTTATTAGTTCCAACTTGATTTTATTTATTAGTTCAATAGTTTTCTTACTTTTGATTTTATTTATATTACCTTTAATTTTCAGAATTTCTAATTTGGTATTTAATTGGAGGTTTTTAATTCACTCTTTCTCAACTTTTTTAGTTGCATACTCAATTCATTGATCTCTTTCTCTATTTTATTCAAGTAAGCATTTAGAGATATAATATTTCCCCTAATAACTGCTTTGATTGCATCTAACAATTTTTGGTATGTTGTCTTGTTATTGTCATTGTCCTGAATGAAATTATTAATTCTTTTGTTGTTTGATCCACTTATTCTTTATAATTAGGTTTAGTTTCCAGTTAGGTTTTAGGACTACTTCTCTATGGCCCTGTATTGTTTGTAATAATCATGATCTGAAAAGGATGCATTCAGTTTTCCTTATTCTTTCCTTACAATTTTATCAGAGGAATCAATATTTATATACATCAGCAGATATAAAAGGAATGAAAAGTTAAGAAAAAATAATTAAATGTAATTAGACAGGAATGAAACTGAGTTTGGGAAAATGAGAGAATTTGTAAAAAAAAAGGTAATGTTTGAGCTATATTTTCAAGGATTAGAGAGTTTCTATGAAGAAAAAAATAAAGAGGGAGTGTCATGTAGGCCTGGGGGGAAGACAAATATACAATGGTATAAAAGTTGAGGGGCGGCTAGGTGGCGCAGTAGATAGAGCACCAGCCTTGCAGTTAGGAGTACCTGGGTTCAAATCCAACCTCAGACACTTAATAATTACCTAGCCATGTGGCCTTGGGCAAACCACTTAACCCCCATTGCCTTGAAAAAAATCTAAAAAATAAAAAATAAAATAAATAAATAAAAGTTGGGAGAGTAAGTGTGGGAGAAGGGATAAAAATACAGTTTGGCTAGAAAGAGAAGGAAAGAAAGGAAATAATGAAAAATGAGACTGGAAAGAAGCATTGGGACCTGGTTATAAAAGTCTTTAAAGCTAAACAGAGCACTTTAGATTTATCCTAGTGGAAACAAGGAGTCACTTACATATATGAAATAGAAGAATGATATGGTTGGATTTATGCTGATGGAAAAATCACTTTGGCCACTATATAGAAGATGGATTGGAAGAGGGGGAACCTCAAGAAACAGAGGTCAATTAAAAGATCAGTGCATTGGTTCAGGTGAGAAGAGGGGAACTAAGGTGTTCCTGTAATGGCAGAAAGAGCCTGATTTGACAATTGATTGCCTAAGTAGATTTAAGGCAGGGGTATGCAGGAGCAAGCCCAAACTGGAAGAACCAATTATTAAATATTCAGGGTGTGCATTTACACTTCAGAAATAAGAAAATGCTATAAATCAAGACTTGATTTAACGCTTTGTTGGCTGTCTAGACTTAAAAAAAATGAAGGAAAATGCTAGTAATGCAGATTAAATTTAGAAGACTTGTGGGAACATTTTTTTTCAGGCTATTCAGTTGTTAAGCATTTATCAGCGCAGCTGCGTGAAGGTGAGGGAAGAGTTAACATAATGTTGAGGTATTAATCTGGGAGACATTAAAAATGAAGGTGACATAAAAAGAAATAGGTAAACTTAGTAGATGGTCTGGAAGTTCTGTTTTTGACTTTCTGAATTTGAGCTAACACTTGGAGGTCTAATTCTAAATACTTTAAGGGTACTTGTTAAGAGCTCAGAAGTGATTCTAGAACTGAATATCTAAGTAGGGATGTATGTAAGTCCTCTGCATAAAGATAACATGTCCACCTTTGGGCACAATATCACCTTTGTCTAGGCAAATCCCGATCCTCTTTCAAGCTGAAATCAAGACCTACCTCTTCTACAAATTTTTCTTTAACTATTCCAGCCCACATTGTTTTCTCTGTATATTTTGGTCTCCCAGGCCACTTATTATTTGAGTCTAGGTGGAATAATGCATGGAGTTCTAGAGTTCAGACTCTGCCTTAGAAACTTACTATATGTCACTGGGAAAATTACTTAACCTCTTAGTGCCTCATTTTCCTTATCTATAAAATGGGGTCATTGTGAGGATCAAATGAGATATTTGTAAAGCATTTTGTAAACATGAAAGTGTCATATAAATGCAAGTTATTCCCTGTAAACTTACTGGTAGTGAATAAAAGCTTTTCTTACTATCTCCATGAGTATAGAAATAAAGCTAGTACCTATTCAATAAGAATAAATTAAATTATAAACTTTTAAGTTGAATATAACCTTAAAGAACATTTAATCCAATTCTTCCCCATTTTACAGACCAAAAAACTAAGACCTGGATTGGTGTAATGTCGTACTCAATTGAATACAATCAGTGTGGCTTAAATTGAATTGATTACTTAGATAAGAGGCTTGTCAGTCAATCATTTCACAGGTCCTATCAGACAGATTATCATAATATTTATAAGACACCTATCTCACTGGGAAGCAAAACATTATGCATGAGTCAATATTTATAAAGCATTCTGAGCTCCATGGAGAAAAGGCTTTGTTACATAAGTGCATTCTGATACTTAAATAACCCACAAGAAAAATGAAGGAGGGTGCAAGGCAAATAAATGTACTGTTTCCAAAACACCTTCAAGTCAGGAAGATGGTTTTTAGGTATACATGGTTTCCATGTGCATTCCTGAAATTATTTAATAGAAGCAAAATGTTTCATAATTATTTTTTATTCTTCATTCTTTCTTAGAACCTTATTACCAAGTTTCCTGTCCCTACCTCACATGCACAAATGAGTTTCTGTAAATAGTTTCCCAAGGCTAGGTGTATAGATAAGGCTCACTTGAAAAGGACTATAAACTCTGCTCAGAGATAACCCAACCTGCCTGCCTGTCACAGTATAGAAAAATTCCCATTATTCAAAATCAGTAGTGAAAAGAATGCAGTATTTTAAATCAAGAAACTCAATTATCAAAGTGATTTTCCTAAAACAGAGGTCTGCCCATATCACCCTCTGACTGAAGAAATTCCAGTCACTATGTATCACAATTGCACAATTAAATATGAACTCCTCTATCATTCACAGCCCTTCATAACCTGCCTCCCTCAACTTTTCCATCTCCTTATATCTAATGCTCCCTTCCACCACCATCATATATTCATTGGTTCAATGACATTGACCTCTGTGTTTTTCAAACAAGACACTCCACTTCCCAACTCTAGGCATTTTTAGTCTCTCATACATGGGATGCTTTTCTTTCTCATTTCTGCCTTCTTCACTTTCTGCAGGAAACCTTTCCTAAGTTTTCTTCTAGTGCCTTCCCTCTATTGATTACTCCAATTTATTCTACGTTTGACTTGTTTGTACATAATTATTTGCATGTTCTCTCATTAGACTGTGAACTCTTCAAGGGTACTGATCTGTTTTTTCCTTTTCTTTATATCACCAGTGCTTTACATAGGGCCTGGTTACTTAATAAATGCTTCTTATAGAACCTATACCTCTCATTTCTCAGAAAGACATTCATCTTGAAAGATCAACTCAAGTATGAAATTCACAAACTCACACCTTGAAAGTACACTCTTCCCTCTTGTTGGAGGGTAGTTCTCTTCCCAGAAGCCCCATTTAATGATGACATTTAGGACAGGCATCTCTTTCTACCAGACTTTCTTTAGACTTTTCCATTGTCTCTCCACCCTCTCGTCTTCTCCCTTCCTTTTCTGTTTGCCTCTATTTGTTATCTTCCTCATTAGAAAGTAAGTTCCTTGAAGTCAGAGATTGTCTTCCTTTGCATTCCCAGGAATTAGTACAGTATTAAACCCTTAGTAAATGTTCATTGACCATAGGATTATTATGAAGTATAAATAAGATAATGATTTTCTAAACTTTAAAAAACAAATTGATATTATGTAAATGTGAGATAACACAGAATGTTATTTCTTTCATCTGTGTGGTAATTAAAATGCAAAATCTTAAAAGTAAGTAAAACATTAATTTTAATTTTAATTAATTTAATCAATTTCTTTTGAATTATTTAATCTGAAATTAAAAAGCCAATAATTTGTCTCCAAGGTAATGGAACTGGTAAATTTAGGTGGAGAGGGGCAGAAACAAGAAGAAAATAGGGTCTGAAGTTTGGAATTCTATGTAGGAGAGGTGGAATAAAGGCAGAGTCAAGATGGCAAGCAGGGATCATTAGAATCTCACTCTTCTCCCTAACCCCCAACTCCTACTCAGTGACTAGATTGTATAGAGTCCACCTAAAGACAAGAAGACTCATCTTCCTGAGTTCAAGTCTGACCTAAGATATTTATTAGCTGTGTGATCCTGGAAAAGTCACTTAACTGTGCCTCAGTTTCCTCATCTGTAAGATGAGTTGGAAAAGGAAATGGCAAATCACTCCAGTATCTCTGACACACACACACACACACACACACACACACACACCCCTAAACAGTTATGATGAGTCAAACAGGACTGAAAAATTACTGGACAACTCCTCAGAAAAAATCTAGAGAATATACTAGACAAAAAGCCACAATGAGTCATTTTCTAATCTAGGATAGATTGGAAAGATGGACAGAGAGGTTTGAAAACTCTGAGGAAGAGTTCTGACTAAGAGAAAAATCAGCAGGGTCATTGAAGGACTAAGGGATTGTGAAAACTGAAATAGAGCACAAAAAAAGATCCCTGAGTAATTGCTAGGTGCCACCTGGCAAGTCTGTCACCAACCACTCTGTGCCAGGTCACAGATCCAGGGCAGAGAGCATTAGCTGAGCACAGACCAAGTTCCAGGAAACAAACTATGTGGCTCTGATTCCAGAGTAGAATGAAGCATCTCAGACCAAAGGGAAGCCAGGAATCCTTCAATTCTGTCCCTTTCAACCTGAAGAGCCTGTCAGCAGGCCAATAGCGACTGAGTCAAGTAATATTCTGCTGAAACTCCTACCTAGAAACAAGCCAGTAGACTCAAACCTGGGTCAGGAACTTGCAGTACACAAACCAGAAGGACAGTTAACAGAAATCCTCTTTGAAACACACCTCTTTGGAGACACTGAAAACTTAAAGGCCTCCAATCTGAACTGTGAAAGTGACAGAAGAATGAAGGGAAAAGAATTTCAGGTCAGACCTTCTCTTCTAACCATCTCCCACCCCAAAATATACAAGTACTAGTCCTAAAATGAAATCCAAAGTCAAGAAGTAAATTGGAAGAATGAGTTAACCAAAAAAGAACCCATTCCAAAAAGAGGTACTATGGTCATAGGAAAGTACAAGATACAAACACAGGGGGGAAAAAAGATTTAATAGCATCTGTAGATAAAGCCTCAATGAAAAATGCAACATAGATACAAGTGTAGCAGAAATTACTAGAGAGGCTAAAGCAAAAGTTAAAGTAAGAGTTTAAAAATGGATTTTAAAACAATGAGAACTGTAGAGGAAAAAATAGAAAAAGAGGCAACAACTAGGGAAGAAAAATATAAAGAGATTTTACAACTTAGAAAAATAGGTAAAACTTATTATCAAGGAGAATAACTCTTAAAATTTAGAATTGATCAAGTGGAAGCTGATTTGATAAGACAAGAGGGTTAAAATTTTAAAAAATCAAAAGGCTGAAAAAATAGAAGAAAATGTGAAATATCTCATAAAAAATAAATTGACCTAGAAAACAGATCAAGGAGGGAGAATTTAAGAATCATGGGAGTACTTGAAAATCATAAGAAGAAAAACAAAAGAAATCACAAACAAAACTGTCCTAATCTCTTAGAACCACAGGGAAAAGAAAGGTTGAAAGAATTCACTTGTCACCTCCTGAAAAAAATGACCCCAAAATGAAAACTCCTGGGAATATCATAGCCAAAATTCAAAGCTCCTAGATGAAGGAAAAAAAATACTGCAAGCATCCAGAAAGAAAGAATTCAAGTACCTAGGAGCAATAATCAAGACCACACAAAATTTAGTATCCATCACTAAAATGGAATGAAGATCTTGGGATATATTCCAGAAAGTCAAGGATCTGGCCTCAGAACCAAGAATAATCTACCCAGCAAAACTGGGTAAAATTCTATTGGGGGTGGGGAATGAACCTTTAGTAAAATGGAATATTTCCTTTTATTCCTGATTAAAAGCACAAAGTAGAAAATTTGACAAATTGATTCAAGTCAAGAGAAGCATAAAAAGGTGAACTCAGATAAGAAATCATATAGGATTAACCAAGATCAAATAATTTGCATTTTTATAAGGGGAGATGATGCATATAACCCCTCAGAACATTGCTGTCTGCAAGGATTAAAGAGCAAGTCTAATTAGACAAAAGACCTGGTTTTGATTATGTGTCATGATTGGATTGCCAAATATGAATCAAATGGATAGTATAAAGGAATATATAAAAGAGGGAAAAGGAAAGGAAGAAAAGGAAAAATTATTTCACATAAATGGGATGTGCAAACAATTTTAACATTAAAGAGGAGCAGTGGGAAGAGTAGGCAAAATTTGAACCTCACTCTCATCTTGATAGTCAGAAGTTGAAAAAATATACATAGGAATTAGATGCTATATGAGATAGGTTACTATAATGGGAGCATTTTGGACAGAAAATTGGGGTGAGGCATTGTATCCAGTCACTAGTGCTTGAAAGATTATGGAAAAATTAGAGGGGGGGGCTCTGAATGAGGTGCTTATTAATCACTAGGCATAGTGAAATGCTAGCTCAGTGAGGCCAAATTCAAATAGAAACAGAATATGTGGTAGCATATTCACTTAAGAAACCACAAACTAACATTACCTGTTATATTGCATTTTTACTTATTTTGTTAAATATTTCCCAAGGCAAGGCAAAAAACAGTTCTGACCTTCAAAGAGCTCTCATTATAATGAAGATGACAACATGAAAGGTAATCTCAGAGAGGTTTCCCACAGAATGCAAGTTCTGAGCTGAGATTAGTCTTACCCATTCACAAAATGGAACTCTCCCTGGTTATCATATTGCAATAGCTCAATTAATAAATATAATAGATTTCTTCCACTGACCTTTCCCCTAGATTCCTTCTCTTGCTTCCTTTTACTTTCCCTCTCCTATTCCTGCCATCACCACCCTCAATTAATTCCTCTCCTGAAGTCTAAATTTAAATCTTGGATCCTCAGGCCAAAATTTAAGAAAGGCAGTCCTTTCTACTTCAGCTGCTGCAGACTACAATCTGGAAAGAAAAATTCAGAGCATTACTTTCCACTGGGGAGCCCAATCACTACCATAGTTTCAATTACCATTTCTATGCAAACCACTAGAAGGACCTTACAGGTCACCTAGTGAAACCTTCCATCCAGTGCAAGAATAATTTGTATTTTATATCTTCACAAATGGTTATTGACCTACTGCTTATCTCTAATAAAGGGGAGCTCATTGCCCATTCATATTGGATCGTTCCATATGTAAAAATATTTATTGAGGTCTTCCAGAAAATGATGGCTGAATAAGAGGTAGTATTTAAGTCCACTTACACTTCATCATCAAAAAATATACCAAATAATGTAAGGATAGGCACTGGACTAATAATTCCATTGCTAGAGGAATTTCAGAGAAGGAAACTCCTGGTATCAAAGCAAATCTAAGTTTATAATCTTAGAGTGGTTAAGAGACTAGTTCAAAGTCACTTAGCCAGTGCAGATAGTTCTGAATTAGTGTGAATGAGGAATTCCCTGAAGTTCTAATTAGTTAAATTCAAACTGTGTTATTTCCATTGGGCTGGGACCAATGACTCTATCTGATATAATTATATGACTTTGAATTAGTATGAATGAGAATACAGGCAATCATTTCAGGGGAATCATTTGTACTAACTGGGACCAAGCTATACATATCAATCAGGTCTTCCTGATTCCAAGATCAGCTTTATATCAAGACATCTTTTAATAAATAAGAAAAAGAACCAAAAAAGAAAAGAAGAAAGAAATCCTTACAAAGAAACATCCCTTTCTCCCTACCCAACCCCCCCCCCCCAAAACAGCAGAGAAACTGGAAAAAATAGGCAAGCAAAAATATAATAAAATATATTTTAAAAATAAAAATACATATAATAAAATATATAAATAATAATAAAAAGTATAGGCTAAAAGAATATGAGAAGATCCTAAGGAAGAAAGGAATAATTCTGAAACAACTAAAAGTAGAAATCAGAAAAGAGAATGAAATAAAAGAAATAAAGAATGAAATCAGAGTTCCTAACAAAATATTTAAAATAATATAACTCTGGCATAAATACATCCACTGTTTGTGAAAACAAAGTTCAAATTTAAGTAACCAAAAGCAAGACTATAATGGTAAGTATAAATTTGCTCCAAATAGCATCTAATTCAATGCAGACTTTATGGTGCTTGTCCTTCATTCTTGAAGAGGACCAAAATGACAGTACTATATTGGATCAAAGTACAGTGTGTCTGACTGTGACCGTTCAAACAAATATCAGCTCAGAAGGCTCTACCACAGGTCAGGCACAAATAGTCCACATGAATATTTGGAGAGGAGATGTCTCTAAATTTGCACATCTCACATTTCTTTTGAGCTACTGCAATTTTTCTTTGCTCAGAGAGCATAGCCCCTTCTTTGATATGGGTACATCATGCTGGTTAGTCCTGGGCCCGTGTCTCCAAGGTCTCACAATCAATACCCACTTTCTTCAGAGAGAGCTTGGAGTGTTCTTGTATTGTTTCTTCTGACCTCCAAGTGAAAGCTTGCCTTTTGTGAGTTCTTCATAAAGTAGTCTTTTAGGAAAACATACATTTGGCATTCAAATAACATGGTCAGCTAATCACAATTGTGCTCTATACAGTGAAGTTTGAATGCTTGGTGGTTTAGCTAAGTCTTAGGTACCTTATCTTGCCAGTTGATTTTCAGAATCTTCATAACACAATTAAAATGGAAGTGATTCAATTTCCTGACCTGGTGCTGTGCAGGTTTCATAGACATGCAGCAATGAGATCAGCACAATAGTTCTGTAAACCTTCAGTTTGGTAGGCAGTTTACACCCCTTTTCTCCCATACATCCCTTTGGAGCTTCCCAAATCCTGAACTAATTTTGGCAATGGGGATGAAGACATCATAATACTACACTGGAAAATATATATAAAATATATATATAAAAGCACTTGTCAAATCTTATACTGGGGCCGTCATGGTCATCATCAGTTTACTAGAATAATGACACAGAGGAGCTGTGTCATCCTAATGCTTGCTGCATTTAAAGTACAAATATATATATATATATATATATATATATTTGTACTTTAGGCAGTTAGGAGGAACAGAAGGAGGTCAGGTTCAGAATCAATAAGACCTGAGTTCAAATTTAGTTCCAGAGTTGGGTAACCCTGGGACAAGTCAATTAACCTCTGACTACCTTAGCTTCCTCAACTTAAAAAAAAAGATATTTATTAAAATGTTCATGGGGGAGGGATAATGTTGGCAAGGGAAGATGATTTTTCCAGAGAAAATTCAAAGTTTTTTAATAAGAAAATAAACTTTCTCAAAAGATATACTCATCATGGATAAATATTATATATAATATAAATATGATAAAATAGATTAAAAAGACATAGATAACACAATCTATTTTAATTAAAATTGCCCATGAGTGAGGGACTTAATGAACCAATAACAGCCTTCCCAGGACTGAACATGGTCCAAACCCTCATGTCTAATTATAGGAAAGGTAGGGTAAGTGGCCCCTGCTCATATGTGGACTCAACTAAACAGTTTCTCAAGTGCTAGATTTGAATCTCCAGTACATTAACACATAGTCTAGTACCTAGTAAGCATTTAATTAAAAATTGTTGATTGATTAATTGATTGAAGACAAACTCCTTGGAGAGTTAGGGCATTTGGTGAATTGTATAAGTGGGTATTAATATGTACTCTACTGAAGCTGACTAACCACTGTGGGCTATTAGGGTAGGTTACTTTAGATGTTCCACATCTGATTTACTTGATGACTGAAATCTAGACAGTTATATGAAAATGTAGCATGAACTCAGAAGAACACCAAGGGATCAGCTCCAAGAAAATGTGTGAGCAGATCTGAGTTCCTAATTAAAGTTTCTGTCCTAAATGAAATTGCAATCTAATTGTAGAAATAGGACAGGTACATGGATAAAGAGTAAAAGACTATGTTTGAAGGAATATGAAGAATAAATTGGGAGGAGAGGGAGTATGGAGGCAGGAAGACCCATCAAGCAACTATTGAGATACTGTACGTAAGTGATGCTAACAGTAGGGCCATAGAAGTTGACATCGAGAAGAAAGGAATAGGGGGGGTGTAAGAGATACAGTGAAGAGAAAATCAATAAGGCTTGGCAAATAATTAGATATGGGAAGTGAGGAAGAGTGAAGAATCAAAGATAATACCAAGTTTCAAACATAAGAGATCAGGTGAATGGTGGTGTGGGTGACAGTAATTCAAAGCAAGAAAAATCTATCAAAATTCAGATTACAGGTTGAGAGCTAGATGCCAGTTCATTTTGCTTCTGTGTAGTGCAAAGTGACTAAAAATTACTTGATGTTCTTCCAAATTACTGTGTAATTAACGTGCTATCACTGAACAAACTTACTATAAGCCCTTGCCAACAGTACAGTCCCATTTCCTGTTTAGTGAGAAAATTGAGTGCCAATTTTCCAGTAAGTGGTAAATTGTCCTGTGGCAACTTTTTACTAAAAACTTTGGTTGGACTTGGACAAGACCAGAAAATATGAGATATTCATGTACCTTGGTACATGGACAAGTTGATCACCTTGTCTCACTGTCTTAGTTCTAAATCTAAGCACCTCATCATAGACAGTTGCCTCTTCTCTCTAATTAGAGGGCTTCTAGGGGAAGTAATAAACTCTTGCCCAAATTTCCCTTTATAGAGGACTCGAAATGTTCCAGTTCCTTTCATTTCCACTTGGTTTCATCTCCCCATCATCATGCTCCAGCACAGGGTATCCTGTGGCCACGGTCCCCCCAATATCTTCAACTTCTTTTTGTATAATGTCTTCTCCTGTTAGATTATAAGCTCCTTGACAGATGAGACTGTTCTTCTGTTTCTTATCTGTAGCACTAACAGCACAGCAGTTGGCACAAAATAATTGTTTGATAAATCTTATTGAATATTGACTACCTAGCCCCCCCATATATCCCTTGAAAATATTCTGCTTTTACAGATACTATAGCCACATTTACACATATCTACATGTATCTCTGTATGTCTCTTTCTCTAGCTGCTTCTCTCTGTATCTCTGTCACTTTCTTTGTCTCTCTCTCTGTCTCTCTCTGTCTCTGTCTCTGTCTCTGTCTCTCTCTCTCTCTCACACACACACACACACACACACACACAGACACACACAGCCCATCCACCCACACCTCCCTCCCCTACCTCCGCAACACACATGTACATCTATTTTATCCTGGTTATACAATGACTTTGAAGATTGGAACTGCTTTTCATCACCTCATTCAAGTCACCAGTCAGTTTCAAAACTAAAAATTAGGGAATTTCAAAACATTAGATCTTTAAGAAAAGGGAGAATAAAGCATAGAACTGGTCCAGGCATTCTGGAAAGCAATTTGTAACTATGCCCAGAATTTTAGCAAACTGCATACCTTTCAACCCAATTTCATTGTTACTAGAGTCATTACCCAAAAAGAAATCAATGAAAGAGGAAAAGGACCTTTATTTAGAAAAAAACATTCTAGAAGAAATTCTCATGAGAGCCCAAAATTGGAAATTAAAATAGTATCCTCCTGGAAGAATGGATAAACTAATAAGGTATATACATGTAATGCAATATCATTTCATCAGTATTTATGAATTGATGCAGAGCATAGTGATCAAAAACTAGGAGAACAATTTTTACAATGATAACATTATAGGGAAAAACCAACTTAGAAAGACTAGAACTTTTTTTGGAGGCAATTGGGGTTAAGTGACTTGTAGTCACACAGTTAGTGTCTGAGATCAGATCTTTCTGACTCCAGGACTAGTGATCTAGCCACCATTTGGTCTAAGTGATACAATGGTAACTGCAGGCAGGACTAGAAATTCAATAAAACTAGGGACTTTTTAAGGGTAAATTAATTATATGTTGGATCAACTATAGTAGACAAGTGATATGATAAATATCCAAATGGTCCTTGGCAGGAAAAAAAGTTTTCCACCCCTGCTGTAGAGGTGGGATTTAAATTGGAACTTGAAAGAAGCTAGAGAAATCAAAAGATAAAGATGAAAAGGGAGCAAATTCCAGGCAGAGGGAATAGTTAGAGGAAATGTCTGAAATTGGGAGATGAAGTATCTTGATCAAGAGAAATCAAGGAGATCAATGTTAATTACAGAGTATACAATGGAGGTATGAGATGTAATTTTTTAATTCCAGAGAAAGGATTCTTTGTCTAATTAAGCAGCCAACTCCAAGCATTTTAGGAGCTTTATATGGCATGGTTCAAAGAAAAAAAATGCTACATTTAAAGCCAGAAGACCTGAGATCAAACCCCATCTCTGCCAGTAATTACCTGTTTGACCTAGGGAAGAGTTATTTAACCCTCCTGCTCCAAGTTTCTTCAGGCATAAAATGAGCCAATTGAACTCAAAGACCTGTAAGATCCCTCTCAGATCTTAAGAGATGATTCTAATCAGTGTAACATTTCTAAGTATAATGGGGGAGGGGGGTGTCCCATGTATAGTCAGCCCCTCCAACATTACAGAATGTCAACTAGGAGCCCACCCATCAGCAACTCTACCAATCCTGTGACTGATATTCACTTAAGACATGTATGGTAACAAAAAGCAATAGTTTATTTAGATTAGGCAACAGATGACAGAACATTTTCTTTTCAAGCTCACTAGATTCAACTCTTACATTTTACAGGGAAGAAATTGAGGTACAGAATAGAAAGATGATTTCTTCAGAATTACATATATATGAAGACAAAGAACCAGGATTCAAATGCAATTCTTCCAACACACACACACACACACACACACACACACACACACACACACTTTTTCCCCTCCCCTCTCCCTCTTCACTGTATTACACATCTCTGCTATATATAGGACTCTGAGAGAATCAAGTGTAGAAGTGCAAAGTACATAGACAAGCAAAAGCCTTAAGAGGGAAGAGACAGAACTGTTCACTTTTATTACCTGAGCAAATAATATGAACCAAAACTTTAAAGTACAGAGGGTCCCCCAATTTCACTTTCAGAATCCTCTGTAGAGCAAAGCCCTTATAGACAAGTTAAACCTACAGACAGGGCTGCCGGATCTCACTTTGGCCCAAAAGGGTTTCAAATGTCGGACTGCTAGGGTTTCAGGGTAGTCCCTGCCTGGAAGGACATTCTATTCCCCTTAGTAATTCCTAAAATGCAGTGACCAGCCAATAGGAGAATCGGGGAAACTTGGGCCCAAGTTAAGTGTTAATTCATACATACACTGTTGGGGCTGTTAAGTAACAGAAGATTTCCTTACTCAGAATCCTTAAAAAGGAACCTGAGAAAGCCAGTAAGAATTCAGGGCTATTTCTATGAGGAGGGGGAGGAGAAAGAAGGGGAGGAGGGGCTTTTCTTTCACCACTTCAGCTAATATGGGCTGTTCTTTCTGGGCTGTGTGGGTTATGCTGAGCTGGCAGGGTGAAAAAATGCTTTCCTAAGGACTAAAGTCCTCTTCAGCTTCCAAAAGGGTGTGATATCAGACACCTGAAGCTGCTCACAAAACCTTTAAACTCCTGGTCAAATTTGTCCTAAGATCTCAGGGAAACCTGCTCTGAGACAAGGATACAGGTTTGCAAAGAGCATTGTTGAACTCTGGGAGAGCCCGGAGTTTCACTTCTTGAGGACTGGCAAGTTGACCAAGCTCCTCACAAGATAAGCTTCCAATATGGTTCCTCAGTCATTCTGGGGAGGAAAAAAAAATACCAAAGTTTTTCTTTCTCAGAACAATGTACACAATGACTGCTGGCTTGCTTTTGGCCAGACTAGTGACTTCATCAGTATGAGCAACTTCCTTTGAGTAGTGAACCCACCCATGCAAATCTGCAAATGGTCTGAATTTATATAATCTTTAAGAAAGTTGTCCAGGGTCACTGAAAGTTTATAAGTAGCCCAAAGACATACACACTCTGAGTGTCTGAGGTCCAACAAGAGTTTTAATCTTGCTTGATTGCTCCCAGCCTGCCTCTCAGGAGAAAGAGATGCAGGTAACTATAAAAAAACAACATGATTTTGCACAGGCAAAATCATTGTAGTGAGAATTATTAGGGAAAAAATGAAGAATAAAAGAATCTTTGGCATGCATTTCTCTGATAATGATCTGATATGAAAGATATAAAGGGAAATAATATGAACATAGAAGAACAAGGGCCATTCCTCAACAGATAAATGGTCAAAGTATAGGATCAGAGAGTTCTCAAAAGAAGCAATGAAAGTTATCAACAACTGAATTAAAAAAAATTCTCTATATCATTAATAAGATAAAAGCAAATTAATAGAACTGAGGTTCCAAATCATGCATGTCAGATTGATGAAGATGATAAAAAAGAAAAATGACAATTGCTAAGGAGCTGTGAGAACTCAGGTACACAGGAGCTATGAATTAGCTCAATTATTCTGGGAAGCAATTTGAAACTATATCCCAAAAGTCACTAAACTATGTATAACCTTTGACACTGTGATACTACTCCCCTCTATTATACTCCTAAGTAGATAGATTATAACTACCTATACATATATATATATATATATATATATATGAACATATTTGTAGCAGTACCTTTTTTGATGTATTAATCAAACAGACATAAAGTGGATATCCATCTAACAGGAAATAGCTAAACAACTTATGGTATATGTATGGAAGGGAAAATTACATAAAAAATGATAAAAGGGCAACAAAGGATGACTTTGCATTAATGCAGAGTGAAGTGGTTGAATCAGGAGAACAACTTATACAGTGACTAAAACACTGTAAAAGAAATCAGTTTTGAAAATCTCAAGAACCTTAACCAATGTCATTTTCTTGAAAACAACCTTGCCACACTGGGGAATTTTCAGCCTGGGTTCCTGTCAAGTCAATTGGACCACTATTTTAGGGTTGACTTTTATTCACCCTCTACTCTCTGGCCATTTTCTTGACAATCTCCTTGCCTCCTTACATTACCTTTCCTCATTATTTACTCTAGTTCTAGAACTATAAACTATGATCAAAATTAACTTTTTTTCTGTTCTTAGATGGGGGATTTTAATCTATTCCTCTATGAGCAATTCTTCTGCATCTTTCTAGTCCTTCCTGGTTAGTCCTCTTTGTTGGTTGTTTTCTTTTCCCATGTCTCCATTAGAAAACAATTTACTCAAGGAACCATTTTTGCTTCTGTATTTTTGTCTCCAGAGTTTAGCAAATAGTAAATATTTCATAAATGCTCATTTATTTATTAAGGTAATGACCAGTAATAACTTCAGGAGACATGCTTCCCACCTTTTGTGGATGTTGGATTAGAATCATATATTTAGATATATATGACTAATGTATAAATTAATTTTGCTGGACTATTTGTCATAAGGGATGACTTGCATGTGGTGGGGGGTGGAAAGAGGGGTTGAACAGTAGAAGGTTGTGAGTGTTGAGAGTAGAAGGTTGTGAGTGAGATGAAGGGAAAAAAATAAAATATTTTTTAAATTCCTAGAAGAGAGCCCAAGAAATTTCAGAAGTGACACAATCAAGCAGAGCAGTGTTGATTTTATCATGTTAAATTTAATATGAATTTTAAAATAATTTTTCATAATAGCTTCACAACTTCATATACAAGTTCCTTTTCCTATTTTCTTTGCATATAGGAAAAATGTTTTGTTAAGTTCATAATAAAAAAGAAAAACCACTAAAAGGCATCAGACTTTATGTCTAATGTGTGACCAAATCTTGGTCCCAGAGAACAATGAAAAAACATTCTTTTCTTCTTTTAGAAAAGAGATTCAGGACCTTGGGTGCAGGATATTGCATAAACTCTTAGGCATGGTTTCTGAATTGGGCAGTTTTGCTTAACTGCTTTTCTCTTTTGAGTGAGGGCTTTATGAGGGCTGGGTGGGGCATAGTGGGAAGTGAATGGTATTTTGCTGGGGTTTTTTTTTTAAGGCATCAATTAAAAAACATTTCCTTTCTAACCAGCAGACAAATAACATTTTGATGCTTTACAGACTATAGCAACTACATAGATGTATTGAATTTACTGAAATTAGTATTATGCTGTCAAATACCAAATAGTAGTTTAATGTAAAAACCTAAGTTGGAGATTTGTTGCTCAAAAAAATAGTAAGATTTTCTTGAGAATAAGGTGGGGGGTAGTCAGGGGGCATAATGGATAGAGTACTGACCCAGAAGTCAGGAGGACCTGATTGAGACCAAGAGGATCTAGTCTCAGATACTTGATACTTACCAATTGTGTGACCCTAGACAAGACCATTTAACCCTCATTGCCTTGCAAAAAAATTAAAAAGAAAAATTAATGGCCCACGACATGAAATGCAAGCATCCTATAGGAAAATGTACTTTGATTTGAACAATATTGATTGAAATATAGATTGTACTTTCTTCCCACATATGGATTATATAAAACCCATGTGCACCTATAATTATTATATTAGCTTAATTAATTTTAGTTATCTTTTTTCTATATGATGTCATAAAGCAGTAATTATTAAAAATTAGTTTAAAATCCTTATTTTAATGAAATCTTAAAAATAAAATTTCCTCTGATGACACAATTTCATACAATAATTTTGTAGAATTATTTTTCAGTCTGGTGTAAGGTAGCATGTCAGTGCATAAGGTCAGGAAGACAAGTTAAAGTCTTGCCTCTGCAATTTACTAGTTGTATGATTATGAATAAATCAATTAGCTACCCTAAGCCTGAGGCAACTCTCAGCAAACTAAAATTATAGTTGGTTGATGATCTGTTCAGGAAATTTCCCACAACTACAAAAATTACATGTCCTTGTTTATTTTTCAGTGAATATATGCATGCTTTTTTCCTTTCAAAGAGATCTTGATTTAGGGATATAACCAATATCTAGACCATTGTGTTATTTTCATCCTTTCCCTTTTTCCCCCCTTCGCTAATTTATAAAAAAAATTTTTTGCAAATATTAAATATAAAGTTAGGTCTTGTTATCATCACAAAAGGGGAAACAATTGGAGCACCTGGTATATAATCTTAAGAACTTGATGAATCTTTGAAGTTTCACACCATTTACTAAAGGACAATGATTTACCCGGTTATACATCAAGCAGTAGAATTAACTGAGATCCAGAACTTTCAGTGTGCCTCCTTTTTTTTTTTTACCAATTTTATTGGAAATGGTTAAGAATTTGTAGTTTGTGAATGATTTCAAGTTTGTGTTTGCATTTAGTATTTCCTTTTCCAGTGACATTTCTAGGTGACTTAACAGATACCTATTGTAGCCTAAAATAAAAAAGATTTCTAAGGGGTTGAAGAACCTATATTCAAGGAAGATAAGAGGGAGTTGCATTTAATGGGAGGGAGAGGGGGAGCATCCTACAGTCCCTTAATTTATTTCTTGATACATCTTGGTCAGACATACTTCATGTATCTGATTCAAAAGATACAGACTTTATATAAGCCAATATTCATAGAAGACCTTTTATGGTGGCAAAAAAAAAAAAAGGAAACAAAATGGGTGACAATCAGTGGGGGAAATGAATGAAAAAATGTGATCTATTAATATAATTTAGGGTTATAGGATCATAAGAAATTGTAAACTTGAGGGATTCACAGAAAGATGGGAAGATTTAAATTAAGCAGGCAATACAAAAAAAAGGATTGAACAGAAATAAAACACTCTATGATTGTAATAACATAAACTAAAGAAGACTAAAATACCATGTATATAGTAGGGACTTAATAAATACTTACTGAATGAAAATAAAGTTGAACTACAGTCTTTAACTAAGAAGACAACTGGAGATCTCCCTTCTTGCAATACATAACCGAAGGTTTTTTTTATGTTTTATGTTTATGTTTTATATATCATATATATGTATTATATCATATATATGTATTAATATATATATGTACATATAGATAGAGAAAGGTTTATCCATCTCTCTATCCACCCATGCTTGCTTATGGGCTAATTCCATCATTTATCCATTTAACTGCATGTAGTAATTTGGAAAATATGTGTTTTTCATTCACTTTGGATAGGTAAGCCTATCTTAATAATATCTTATTATATTAATATCTTTTGCTTTTACCTCTCAGTCATTCCTAGATATACACCCTGAACCACTTCCTTCCTACAGTGTTCCCTTGCTCCCTCATAACAAAAAAAAAGTAGCCCCATTCTGATGGTTTTGCTTAGCTACTTTTTTTTTGTTATGAGGGAGCAAGGGAACATTGTAGGAAGGAAGTGGTTCAGGGTGTATATCTAGGAATGACTGAGAGGTAAAAGCAAAAGATATTAATATAATAAGATATTATTAAGATAGGCTTACCTATCCAAAGTGAATGAAAAACACATATTTTCCAAATTACTACATGCAGTTAAATGGATAAATGATGGAATTAGCCCATAAGCAAGCATGGGTGGATAGAGAGATGGATAAACCTTTCTCTATCTATATGTACATATATATATATATATATATATTTTAATACATATATATGATATATAAAACATATCTTAATGTATACATGTGTATATACAAACATACACATATCTTGGGTAGGCATTAAATAAGAGGATATTGAACTGAATTTCCTTAGTGAAATCTTATGACATTTTTAGTAAAAAACAAGCTATTTGATTTTGCAAAAGACCACTCAAAAAAATAAAAAAATAAAAAATAAAAAAGACCACTCAATAATATGTTTTGCAACACTGAATATGCATAACCCTTATCAAATTGCTTACCATCTCAGGGAGGGAGAAGGTGAAGGAGGGAAAGTGAAAATTTGGAATTCTACAATTTAAAAAAAATGAATGTTAAAAATCATCTTTACATGTAACTGTGAAAAAAATAAAATATTAATTTTTAAAAGACCACCCAAAGTCTCACAAATGTCTTACATGATGAAATGTCCATCAGAAGTAGATCAAAAGACACCAGAAAAGGAGGCAGATTGAGAGTAAGGGATAACAGATGGGACTGAGCCCAACTGAAAGAGCAACTATATTAATGAGATTACAGATTGATTAAACTATTGAAATGCCTGTCTTGTCAAGGACAATCAACATAAAACTGTCTTTTTGGATAGAAGAACTTTCTATGGAAAGGAAAAATTATTCTTCAATTGTTTCTAAAAACTGAGAAGGGAGAGAAAAACCACAAGGAGGAAAAGTAAAAGATTAAAAAATATGGTATGAACATTCCAACTCTGTTGGAATCTGTTCCTTTAACAAGCTGTCTTTCATGCCTAGAGTTCTCTCTCCTAACCCTTGCCTCTTAGACTTTCTAAATCCTTATCAAAGCTCAGCTTATTGGGGCTGATAGGTGGCCTAGTGGATAAAACACCGGCCTTGGAGTCAGGAGTACCTGGGTTCAAATCCCATCTCAAACACTTAATAATTACCTAGCTGTGTGGCCTTGGGCAAGCCACTTAACCCCATTTACCTTGTAAAAAACCTAAAAAAAAAAAAAAGCTCAGCTTATGTACCACAGCCTCTACTGAATTTAATTCAACTTATAGAGTAACATATGTGTAACTGTTAATTAGGGTCTTTTGTTTCTTGGGGTTTTTTTTTTGTTTGTGCAAGGCAATAAGGGTGAGTGACATCCAAAGTCACATAGTTAGATGATTATTAAGTGTCTGATACTGGATCTGAACTCATGTCCTCCTGACTCCAGGGCCAGTGCTCTATCCACTTCACTACCTAGCTGCCCCCTGTTAATTGTTTATGCATGAAATAAGGTTATCTTGTTCCCTCCCTTACCTGCTATATTGAAGTGGTCTGACCTACGTAGCAAATCAGCAATGGACCAATTTGTGTGGAACACAGAGTGTAAGAAGAGTAAGCTCAAATTAATTTGGAAAGAGAGATTAGAACCAAACCATGAAGACCTTTAAATGACAAAGAGAGCAGTTTGTATCTTATTCTAAAGGTCAGATTTTAGAGTTGGGGAGTGAAATGATAAGATCTACACTTATTAATATTAATTTGGCAGCTGTGAGGAGAAAGGATTGAAGGTGGGAGAGAATGGAAGCAGGGTAAGACCAATTGAGAGACTATTACCTTGGTCCTGGTGAAAGATAAAGGAATGAATGACCAAATGAAGAGACTGTGGGAATTATGAGGAAGGGTTGTCCATAGGAGAAGTTGTAGAGATAGAAACTAAGCTAGAAGATGTGTGAATGACAAGGAGAAGACGTATGTAAGAAATGTAGAGATCACCAAAACAATCTAAGCACCTGATTCATTATGAAGAATGAAAGACAGAAAAAAAGGCAATGATGACTCAGGTTGTGAGTGACTGGAAGGATGGTAAAACAAAACTAAATGGGAAGTTTGGAGGAGGGTTAGATTTGAGAGGAAATATAAGTTTTGTTTTGGATATTTTGACTTTGAGATATCCATGGGACATCTGGGTGGTGATGATGCGCAGAAGGCATTTATCAATATGAGACTCAAGTTTAAGAGAGAGATTAGAATAGGAGATACAGATTTGGGAATCACTTGCATAGAAATGACTATGGAACCCATGGGAGTTGATGGAATAACCAAGAGAAGAAAAAGAACATCCAGAATAGAATCTTGGGTAATCCCTACAGTGAGTGACTGGAAACAATCATGATCTAGCAAAGATGAAAGAAAAGGGACCTGTCCCTTGCCAGCCAACCCTGCCTGTTGACCGAGTGTTACTGAAGCTGGGACATGATTGAGGGGCTCCCTGTGCCATGCTCTGCTGGGTGGGTGAGGGGCAGTACAAGATATCTGTCTGTCTGTCTGCCTCTGTCCAGTCTGATCAATTAGTGTCTATTAATATTGATCATCTGTGTACAGAATGATCCTTCTCACCTCTAACAAGGCCCTTCACCAAACAGTGTATTTATAACTGAAAAAAAAAAAAAGATGAAAGAAAAGGAGCAGTCAGACAGATAGGAGAACTGAGAGAGAGAACAGCATCATTAAAACCAAAGGAAGAGAAATTACTTGGGGGGGGTGGTGGTCAAAAGAAGATTAAGAAAATGTTATTCGGGGTGGCTAGGTGGCGCAGTGGATAGAGCACTGGCCTTGGAGTCAGGAGTACTGGGGTTCAAATCTGGCCTCAGACACTTAATAATTACCTCACTGTGTGGCCTTGGGCAAGCCACTTAACCCCATTTGTCTTGCAAAAATCTAAAAAAAAATGTTATTCCATTCAACAGTTAAGAGATTTCTGGCAAGGTGTGTGTGTTGGAGGGTGGGGAACAGGGTGGTAGGTGGGGAGATTGTTTATTAGAAAATGATTACTAAGTTGAAATAAAATGTATTATCAAGTCAAATAATGACCTACCATATGGTCAACTTGTTCTTATACCAGGATGGAACAAGTAGAGAATCAGATTTTATCTTTTGCAATTTAACTAAATCTGGGGCAGCTAAGTTTGCCTCCACATGCCTGTTTTAGGAGAAGAATATCTGGGAATTTATTTCTAATGAAAAAAGATGTTTTCCATAATTGCCTCCCAATTTAGAATGAAATAAAGTAGCCAAGAAATAAGGATCTAAACTGAGATGGCGGCAGAAAACAGACTGGAACAGTGTAGAAAGGATCCTTAAAGGGACAACTACATAGTGCAGTGGCTAGAGCACTGACCCTGGAGTCAGGAAGACCTGAGTTCAAATTCAGCCTCAGACATTTAATACTTACTTAGCTGTGCGATCTTGGGCAAGTCACTTAACCCCATTGCCTTGCAAAAATAAAAAAAAAAAGAAAGGATCTTTGGAGATCTTTTCTTACCCTCTCATTTTACTGATTGGGAAATTTAGGCCCAGCCAGTCATTCATCTAGAGCACCTAGATCATTAAATGACAGACTCAAGGATAGAACTCTTTCCTATGCACAATGGGAAATATTATAGGTATCATTCCAAACCTTTGTGGTTCACTGACTGTGAGAGGTTAGTGAGAGGGGAGAACTTAAAGTATCAGACTATCATTTCTCAGTTTACTTAGACTAGTGCAACAGAAAAAAAAAACCATTGGTTATGAAACAAAGAGTTTGAATATTGGATTTGAGTGACCTTAGGCAAATCATTTCTCTCTAGATCTCATCTTAAAATGGAGAAAATTGAATTAAATGATGTCTAAAGTCATTTCCTGATCTTGTAATCTTCATGCCTGGAAGAATAATAGAACCATAAAAAAAATAGTACAATATGAAACAAGAACTAATTTGAGTTGGAAAGGTGGAGGGTTAGTGGCAGGAAAAGACATTTAATTTGAGGTAGTATCAGGATCACCAAATGAATATACTTAGCAGAAATCATTGAGGATGTGGTATTAGAGCTTAGGAAGAAGAATAGTGATGGAAATGTGGGATTCTTTTGGACAGAGGTTGAACTAAGAATGGGAGCTCTTAGAAAATGAGTTCTCAATGGGTTGGATGATGTGCTCCAGTAATCCCAGCTACTGGGGAGACTGAGGCCCCCAGATCATTTAGGTTTATGAATAATTTGCTGGGTTGATTGAATTAATGTGATGATCTCAAGGCTGGCAAACAAGCTACCTAAGAAAAAATAAATTGACCCAAGTCTCAAATGGAGCGAGTCAAAGCTTACATGTCAATTAGCAGCAGTGGGATTAGAGATTGAGTAGTCCTTGTACCTCCAGCCTGTGTGAGATAGAAAGACAGAAAACATGGGGAGAGAAGTGAGAAGGGAAAGGGAATGGAGTGGAGATAGGTTGGGATATGCTCATAGCCATCATTTCACTTGGGTGGGATGATAGGGTGATTATGCTGTGTCTTAGATAGGAAATTCTATGGAAATTTTAATTCAATTAAAGAGTAAACTGGATAATTGAAAACTTAAGATTAACCTGAAACTTTTGACACTAATTTGCTTATTACCATCCCAATTGGTTTATTCCACATCCAATTCAATACTCTCTTACTTAACCCCCAAAAAGTTTCCTAAACAGGAAAAAGCAAGTAGAAAAGGGTGTCTATCGTCCAGATATTCACATGGAGTTAGATGGACAACTTATAGAAGGGAGAAAAACAGAGATAAACAAACAGAGACAGAGGGACAGAGACAGAGGCAGAGAGAGAGACAGAGACAAAGAGAATTTCTCCATCACATCTGGGACTGATTAAGAATACTTCCTCTCATATCTGGCATAGATTGCCTCTTTCAAATCAAGTCTATCTTTAAGGAATAAAACTTCCTTACTCAGACATCATTCTGAGTCTATACTCCCAGCAATACTTTTGCCACTGTAACCATCTCTCTCATATGAATGGCTTTGATCTTGTGTATAACTGAATCTCTGTTGTTGATAGAAATAGAGAGATAGATGGATAGATAGATATAATTAGACATATATATGTATCTGTATGTTTATATGTGTGTATATGCTTTTGTTTTTGCCTGCTTGCTGCCTGTCACAATAATAAAACTCTTATTTATACTAGCTTAGTAGATACCAATTTTCTATAAATCCTCAGGCCTGAATTTTTCCTCTAACTCAATCTGGGTGTTCAAATAAAGCAATATTATATCATTTTGAGAGGCAATCTATCTACTCTTCTGTTTTTTCAGAGAATTAATTCAGAGGACTACCAAGCCATGAATGAATGAATAAATGAAGCATTTATTAAACACTTACTGTGTGCAAAACAGTGATAGAAGTAGGGCATAGTAATAGAGGTAGGGCACTGAATACAGAAAAATAAGGCAGTCAGTGCTCTCAAGGAACCCACATTCTAATAGAAAAGGGCAATATATTTGGAAAGTCAGTGAAATCCCATATAATAAAAAATCATTTACAATTACTTGGAAAAGTTATGTTTACCTTTGGGATAAGTTACTTTATGACTATGTTCATTTTTGTTCTTGAAACATTTTCTATTCTGTATCTCCCAAATTTGAGAAAATTACTTCCTCTATGGCACATGATGTCTCTCCCCAAGTCTAATGATCATTTTTCTTGGTAGCAGTAGTTGGTGATTAAAATCTATACACAGGCCAAAACATGACTAGGATTAACAAAAGAACAGAGAACAAACAAGAACAAAGTTAGTTGCAGCATTTTGAAGCATTATCTCTACTTCTCAAATGTTCCCAATCCTCTGGTTCTATTTTTTACCTTTTCTATTTAATTTTTTATTCTGAACTTAAAATGCACACACAAAACCAGAATACAAAAGATAATTCTATTTAAAACCACAAATCTTTTCATATTACTTGCTTTTGTAAAAATAGTGCAATAAATTATATACATGACTTTCAAAACTGTCCAACTTGTCTATGCTTCCTTTTGAACTTCCTTCTGATGTTTTCTTCTATGTATTTTTAAAATGCTTTAAAGGTCCTCCTTGGGGGTTGGGGTAGGGAATGATCTTCATTTCAAAAATTAGAAATATTACTAGAAAAAGGATCTCATTATGAAGAAAATATTCTTTACTCATGGTTTTATATTTTCTTTCATCAAATGGAGGAATGTTAGCCTGAAACACACAAACATATTAAAAAAAAAAAAAGATGCCATCTACTTGACAGAAGCCAAATGAATCAAGACAGGAGGTAAGGCCTTCTAGGTAAAGCTATTTACCAAGATTAGAATCTTGAGTTACAATGAACTGCTAGTCCAACATCAACAGTGTCAACAACTAATCAGTCTGATAAACTGTGGCCTCTTGAGGAACCAAAGTATTAGAACCTAAAGAAGTTACCAGTGGAAACTAAGAGCAGGTTGAAGTAGCCTACACAGAAGTAAAGACTAGATTGAAAGGGATGAATGAAACAGAGAAAACCAGAACTGAAGAAGATAAGCTAGATGGAAGACTATGAAGTTAGGTCACTGTTGAAACAAGTTTCAAGCAACAAATTGAAGAATCAGCAATCTCCTTTTGATGGGCTGTATCTTGGGAATAGCCACACCCCACCTGATAATTTAGAGAGGCTATGTATGGTAAGATATGTCTAGACCCCAGGACCACTCACTGACTCATTCGTCAGTACTATAGTGAAGAGTAATGAATAATGGTTGGGAACTAGGATTAGGAAGCTAATTTATGAATTCCATGTCCCCATCTAGAGCAAAAGGTTCCAGAACCAGGCAAAGATTTCTATTTTATTGGTGTATCTTATTTGGAGACCTGCATATACCTATAGACCACTGCATGTAACAAGTGATCAATAAATGTAATTGACTGACAGAGTTTGGAATCGGTGAGAAATCAGACAAAAAATACAGTCATTAGGTGGGGGCTCTGGCCCTTATCTGTCTGACCTCAGAGACTAGAACAATCTTTGAAGAAGATACACTTACACTGACTTTTTTTTTCTAAAACATCTGAGAGGCACATATAGGGAAGATTTGCTGATCAGTAGTTGATTATAAGTAAATTTACCTGTTAACCATGCAGAATTCAGTCACTAAATAGCTGAAAAAATGTTGCATCCCCCCAAAATAGGAAATTCAACAGACATATAAATAAAACACTGTAGAAAACGAAATTGCTCATCCTAAAAGGAAACAACTAGTTTATGATGAAATAATTGCTGAATCAACTGCCTATATACAGTCAGACTGCTGAATTGTTAGAACAGAAGTATAGATCTATACCAAATTAGTATAGTATCCATTTTGTTCTATCTTTCCTTTTCCTGCTGGTGCTTGCTTAGATATAATCAGTCCAGGTTAAGGAAGGAAGAAAAGAAGAAAGAAAAGAAAAGAAGGAAGGAAGAAAATAAAGGAAGGAAAGAAGAAAAAAGAAGAAGGAAGGAAGGAAACATTACTAAACACCTACTATGGACCAGGCAATACAATTAATACTTTGCGAATATTATTTCAGTTGATCCTCACAACTCTGGGAGGTAGTTGCTATTATGATCCCCATTTTACAGTTGAAGATACTGAGGTGGACAGAAATTAATGACTCACCCAAGGTCACACAGCTATGAAGTATCTAAGAACAAATTTGAACTCAGTCTTCTTGACCCCAGGCTCAGTTGAGTCTATTCATTGTGACCATATCATAATGGGGTCAGAGGACCTGAGTTTGAATTCAAGTTCTGTGACATTAGATAAGTCACTAAACTCCAAGTCTCACTTTCAACTGACAGTTTGATTAGTTAAGCTGAAGTCTCTTCCAGTTACAAAGCTATAATTCTGTGAATCTAAGGTATAAAGTCCTCCCTGCCCCCACTGAAGAGAACGTTGCTCTGTCTGCATTACAATAAGGTGTCATTCTTTGATAAGGTGTGAACTGGCTTTGCCCTAGGATGCCATATTTCAAACAGTATTGATAATGAGGGATGCTAGATGACTGGTAATTCATAGCCAATTCTTACTCTTGAGAGTTGAGCTGAGATTTATTTTTAATACATAATTTTTTATTTTATAATTTTATAATATATATTTTATTTCCCCCATTACATGTTAAAATAAGTTTTGAGTTCCAAATTCTATCCTTCCCTCCCTGAGATGATAATCAGCTATAAGTTATACATGCACAATCATATAAAACATTTCCATATTAGTCATTTGTAAGGAAACTCAAAAAAGAATGAATAATAGTGAAAAAAAGCATGCTTCGGTCTGTATTCAAACAGTATCAATTCTTTCTCTGGAGGCTTCATCCTGAGCCTTTTGGAATTATCTTGGGTCATTGTTTTGCTCAGAATAGCTGTCATTCACAGTTTATTGTACAAATTGCTATTACTATGCACAATATTTTCCTTATTTTGCTTTCTTCACTTTGCATCAGTTCAAACCAGTTTTCCTGGTTTTTCTGAAATCATCCTATTTGTCATGTCATATAAACACAATAATATTCCTATATTGCAGTTTATTTAGCCATTCTTCAGTTGATGGGCATTCTCTTGATGTCCAATTCTTAGTTCTCACACAAAAAAAACTACTATGAATATTTTTTGTACAGAGTTTCTTTTCCATACACACACACAAACACACACATTTGGACATAGTTCCAAATTGTTCTCCACAATGGTTGGACCAGTTTGCATCTCCACCAACAGTGATTAACGGGGACTTGATCTTTAAAAGGAGACTGGAAACTACAGATGACAAACAAGAGAGAGCAGAGGGGGAGAAAGGAGTATTCATAAACTCAGAATCTGTTACCCAGAGGGAGGCTTGTTTAACCACCTGCTCCTTTAGCCTGATTCCAGACGTGGCCCCAGGAATGACAGTGAATGGAGGAAGTAATAGAGGAGTTCATTGGCCAAGCTGAGAGCCTCAGGAATTCAAGCCAGCAATAAATAGCAGTGGCAATGATGGAGTAGCTCTTGGATTGGCAGGAAACATTCTGGTCCAAACCTGCTTTTAAATGTCATCCTTCCCCTGCCTGCAAATGCATAGTTCTGGTGAATGAATTAACTACAGTTCACCAATCATTTGCCAACCCACTCTACCACCACATTCATTTGGTCACCACCATAATTCAAACCTTCCTCAACTTTCACCTGGACTATTGTAACAGCTTCCTAACTGGTCTAAGGAGATAACATATGTAAAGCACTGTATGAATTTTAAAGATTATTACTATGTTATTATTACCTATTTCTAATCTTGACCCTCTCCAATTCATTTGATCTCATCTCCAAAGACTAATAACATGGCATGGTGGATAGAGTGCTACACTTGAAGTCAAGAAATCCTGAATTCAAAGTCTGTTTCAAACACACTCTATGTGATCTTATCCAAGTCATTTGGTTTTTTCTGAGTGTTGCTTTTTTCACTCATAAAGCAAGGTGATTGAACTATGATCTCAAAGGACCCTTCTGGCTCTGATTTATGATCTTATAATCCTTCACATAGCTGCCAAAATTATCTTCCTAAGGCACAAGTTGCACCATGCTACTACTACTCTACTTTAGTGACTCCCTAGATCCTCCAGGGTAAAATAGGAATTCCTCAGTCTGCCATTTAAAGCCCTTCATAATCTAGTTCCAAACTACCTTTCTGGCCTCATTTCTCAGACTTGGCCTATCTCTGTTTCAATCAAAAGGCATCACTGCACATTCCCCCAATTCCATTTTTTCTCTCCACCTCCCTCAAATTATAATTTTTTGGCAAGGCAATTGGAGTTAAGTGACTTACCCGGGGTGAATTGGTACTCAGATCTTCATGACTCCAGGATCACTGTCCTAACCATTGCACCACCTAGCTATCCCCCACCCAAACTATTTTAATAGATTTTTATTGATGCCTTTTGTTTTGTTATCAAGTAGGTTTTCTCCTTAGTCCTCTCTTACTCCTCACTCCCAGAGAAGTATCTCTTACAGCAAAGAATTTGATGTTGTTCATTGTTTCAGTTGATTTTGACTCTTTGTGACTCCATTAGGGGTTTTCTGGGCAAAGATATCAGTGTGGTTTGCCATTTCCTTCTCTAATTCATTTTATAGATGAGGAAACTGAGGCAAACAGGGTTAAGTGACTTGCCCAGGATCACAAATCAATTAAGTGTCTTCCAGACTTCAGGTCCAACACTTGTATTCACTGTGCCACCTGGCTGCTCTAGCAAAAAATTCTTTAAATGCAGTGGCATAAACCAACAATCATCATGCTCATAATACACTCCATCTTTACCTCAACTTCTCTGAGTCCTCACTTCCTTGGAACCTCAATTCAGAAGCCATCTTTTTCTGTTTCACCTTCTTCGGTTCCTCTAGCTCTTAGTTCATATTTTCTTTGATTACCTTCTCATTGCTTCTAAATGCATATATTCTATCTTCCCTAATCAACTGAAATCTTTTTAAGGGCATGAATTTTTTTTTCATTTGTGTCTTTGTATCCTCACTACCCAACATAATAGGGCAATTAGGTGGTGCAGTGACCCTGAGGTCAGGACTTGAGTTCAAATTTGTTCTCAGACACTTACTAGCTGTGTGACCTTGGACAAGTCACTTAACCCTGATAGCCTTACATCCAGGGCCATCTTTAGTTGTTCTGATTCTTATCTGGTCACTGGGCCCATATGGCTTCAAAGGAAAAAGTGAGACTGGTGACTTAGCATTTCACTCCCTCAGATCCAAATCACATGCATACCATGGAATCACCTCCCTGATGTTATGGTCTTCTTCAAAAATGAATTATCATCTAACATGGGACCTAGCATATAGTAAGAGTTAAATAATTATTTGTTGATTTGAATGGCTGAATCTGATGATTACAAAACTTGTATAATTTGGAAACCAAGGGAAAGAAGGTACATACTTGGGGAAGGGGGAGATACAAATGTGAGAGTAATACCTGCTCTGCTAGGGTTTTGATTTTATGCTGCAAATCTGAGATTGGAGTAAGAGGGCATAAAAATAAAGCAGTCTCTGCTCTTTAGAGAAGGTCATCTTGAAAATTAGAATCTAGATCAGAAGTTAGTTTCAGTAATAGCTAAAGATTAATATAAGCTAAGTAGTGCCATGAACAGAGTACTGGGCTTGAAATCAGAAAGACTCATCTTCATGAGTTCAAATCCAGCCTCTGAAACTTAATAGCTATGTTACCTGGGCAAGTCATTTAACCCTATTTGCCTCAGTTTAAAAGAAGTTAAAAGAAGCAGCAAACCACTCCAGTATCTTTGTCAAGAAAAATCTACAATGGGGCAGAGCCAAGATGGCAGTGTGAAAGCAGGAATTCCCGGAAACTCAGTCCCCAAAGAGCTCCAAAAGCCATCAAATTATGACTCTAGCCAAAATTTAGAGAGGCAGAACCCACAGAAATTCTGAGTGATAAAATTTCCCAGTCCAAGACAACTTAGAAGTTCTGCAGGAAAGGTCTGTTTCACTGGGACTGGGGGTTGGAAAAAGCCATTGCCAGGTGAGTGCCTAGATCCCTGGAGGTGCCTAGGTTGGTGGAACAGCTTGAAGGGGTGGTGAGAAAACTCTGCTGCACTAAAGTGAGCCCTGGCTTCAGAGCAGCCTTGTAGTGAGAACCTGCAGTGGGAATCAGGGAAGTCATCCTGTACTTCCAGAGTGCAGTCCATAGATGGTGGTGGGGGGAGGGGTTGGAAGAGACTGCAGAGGTCCTCTCTGCTCTCCCTGGGGCAAGACTCAGCTGTTTGCCCACACCCAAATCCCAAATTGCAGTTTGGGCTCCCATTCCACCATAGCCACTTCTCACAGCTCCAGAGGGGAGGGCCTGTGGTCATCCACATACCAAAACACAGGCAAGAGAGCAGTCAAAGGCTCTCATAAGACCTTGGAGGAATTAAAGTCCCTGTGGGGTGTTCCAAAAACAAACCCCAAAGCTTTGGAAGTGTGATAAATCAGTCATAGGCTAAGGAAATGAGCAAACAAAAGAAAAAGAAGAATCTGACCACAGAAAATTGCTTTAGTGCCATGAAAGATTCAGAAGTTGACAAAAATTGAAGCTTCTATATCTAAAATCTCCAAGAGAAATAGAAAATGGGCTCGGCTTTGGATGAGCTTAAAAAAGACTTTGAAAAGAAAACCTACAATGACTCAACAATGCAAGCAGAGAAAATTTTAAAATTCAACAAAGTCTTAGATATAGGACTCCAGATACTGTATGCCAATATTGCCTTAGATCTATGCCTGCCTATGTCCAGGCACATTAGCAAAAGATAAAAACAAATTGTTCTTATATTGTGCCAAATGAGATAGTAGTGATACTGGACTTCAGGGGGTCTGTTTTTCAAATCTGACTTCTGACCTTAACATACTTTGTGGCCTTGTTGGTAGAATTATGAACTAATCATTCAGGAGAGCAATTTCAGGAGAGAAATTTGGAACTTTGCCCAAAGGGCTATAAAACTATGCCATACCCTTTGATCCAGCAATCCCACTACCAGGTCTGTATTCCAAAGAGGTCATAAAAAAAGGTCCACATATACAAAATATTTATAGCAACTTTTTATAATTCAAAGAATTAGAAATTGAGGTGATGCCAATCAGCATCTGATGACTGAACAAATGGGATGTGGTTCTTGTCCTTCATTATAGAAGAAAACCAAAATGACATCACTATGTTTGAGACAAATTCCAGTGTGTCCAACTGTGGCTGATCATATTATTCTGACAAGGTCAGATTGGGCTCTAATAGTCCATGTGAACACTTGGGGTAGGTACTCTAAATTTATGTATGTCACATTTCCTTTGAGCTCCTTCAATTCTGCCTTCCTCACAGAGTACAGCACCCTGACTGATGAGGGTATGCCATGCTGGGTGATCCTGTGCCAGTGTCTCCCATGCTGTACAATCAATTCTAAAGTTCTTAAGAGAGACCTTCATGGTGTTCTGATATTGCTTCTTCTGACCCCCTTATGAATGCTTGCCCTGTGTGAGTTCTCCATAGAATGGTCTGTTCCTCAACCCATTCTGATGCCACAGATAGGTGACCATCTTCCAGGTGAAGGAGAATAATTCTAGCAAGAATCTTGTCAGCAATGACTAAAAGTGAAACATTCTGCTTCTTTATAGTAATCTGATATAGGTTACCTTGAAGCATCCTTGAATTCTTGGGGGACAACCTCTTCATGCCATATAACCTGGAAAATTTTAGTCAATTTTTGGATGAGCAATGGACCCCCCCCACCCCACACACACACCTTGTAGATCTCAGCTGGAATAAAATCAGTACCAAGTGCTTTGCAATATGAAAGGAGCCTAAAGGCATTCAAAAACCTCCTCTTTAGTGGGAACTTCAACTGGAGATGGATTGACTTCAACTTGAGGTAAGTGGTCAATGGCTTCTGCACTGATTGATGAAAGTCTGTTAAGAACACTTAGGGGGGCAGCTAGGTGGTGCGGTAGATAAAGCACCAGCCCTGGAGTCAGGAGTACCTGGGTTCAAATCCCATCTCAGACTCTTAATAATTACCTAGCTTTGTGGCCTTGGGCAAGCCACTTTGCCTTGCAAAAACCTTTAAAAAAAAAAAGAACACTATGGAATTGTTCTACTCATCTCTCTAGGATTATGTCCCTAGCACTAATCAATGTGGCTCCATCAGCACTGAGCAGTTGAGATGTTCCAAAGTTCAATGGCCTATGAATACCCTTCAGAGCAACTGAATTTCATCTGCCTTCTTACTGAGCCAGGAGTACTTCATCTCTCTCTAAGCTTCTCTTGTACTTTACTTTTGATGTAATTAAATGTTGCCTTCATAGAAATGCATGAACTATCCCACTGGTAAACCCTATGGAATTCTCATTTTTTCATTTAGCAGCTTCTATATTTTCTCATAATTTTCATCAAACCAGTCTTGATGTTTGCAAGTATTCTGAGCCAGAGCAGCAATTGCAGTGCTGTGTACCAGATCTCTGAAAACTGCCCACTCTTTTTCTGCTCCACTGTTGTCAACTGTGTTCTTGGCTCAACGTTCTCTCCAAGTTATCAACAAACTGTTCCCACTCAGAGAGACCAATCTCTTGACATTGATTCTTCTGGTAGTCATTTTGCTATTTCAGCTGAATGTGACTGAATGAATGTGATATAATACTATTGTTCTTTAAGAAATCATGAGCCGGTGTATTTCAGAAAAACTTGGAGACTTTCATAAACTGATGCAGAGTGAAGTGAGCAGAACTAGAAGAACATTGTATACATTAACAGCAATACTGTGTGACTATCAACTACCATAGATTTAGCTCTTTTCAGCAGTACAATGATCAAAAACAATTCTAAAAGAGTTAAATGTGATGAAAAATACCATCCATATCCAGAGAAAGAGCTATGGAGTCTGAATACAGATTAAAGCATACTACTTTCCATTTTAAAAATTGTTTTATGCTTTATGTTTGTTTGTTTTTTAACCCTCTCATGGTTCTGTGTTTCCTTTTGTTCTGATAGTCTTTCACAACATGACCAATAGAAAAACGTGAAACTCAAATCTTACAAAAAAATGAAAGCTGAAAATTAGCTCTACATATAATTGGAAAAAATTAAATTAAAAAAATCCTTTGTGACTTTGGACAAGTCATATAACCTCCTTAGGATTCAATTTCCTCATCTGTGAAATGAGGCTTTTGGACTACACAGATTCTCAGTTTCCTTTTAGATTTAGTAATGTGGTCCTATCATTCTAAATTAAGGAAAGAAAACAATTAGCGGCTTATTCCATGGAGTAATTTTGTTTAAAAGACAATCTCAAGAATGCACTTGTTTTTCTTTTCTGAATTTGCAAGTGGAAACTCTTCTTGAATGTAACTTTTTTTCTTTCATTTCAAGTGGAGACTATGACTAATACCAAGGGAATTAGCTCATGCAGAGGATTAAGTTGGAAAATTTGGGTTTGTTTCCATGATTTGTCACTTATCAGTTTGATTTTGAGCATATTGTTAGGGCTTTGATTTCCCTATCTATAAAATTAGGCAAATGATTTAGATGACCTAAATTCATGGTCCTATTATTATGTAGAAATATATTATATAGAAATTTGCCTAACCTGATGAATTTCATGCTGAATTTGTCACCCCTCCCTTCCCACCACCACCATTATTATCATCATCACCATGGATGAATGATGTGTCTGTCTGTCTGCATAGAATATCTTGTAAAGCAAATAGGAACAAGATGGATCCTTTATTTTCTAAGAGCCTAAATCTAACCATGCCTATCTAACTTCCCCATCAGACAATCATAGTACCCTAATTATTGGGAGGTAGTAACATTCATGGCAAACTGGAATCAAACTACCTGGGTTCTAATCTTGTTTCTACCATTTATTAGTTTCAGGATATCAGGAAAGCTACTTAGCTCTCTAGGTATTCTTTTCATCCTTTCAAACCAAAACTCCAGAGACCACACTGAGGGAACAAAAAAAAAAATCACAACTCTGAACTGTCAGGAACCTTATTTCTTCATTGTGGTGCATAACCAGACCACCTTTCTTTCCCTTCTCCTTTGGTCTTGGCCTTGGGTAAAGACCCATCTTTGGAACCTACCTATTACTTCAAAATTTCTCTTCCTATCCCTTGCTAGCCCATCGCCACCCCTGGGTGCACTAACAATAGTCTTGGATATCTAGAGAAAATGGTCCCAGATTCATGTAAGAACCCCTTTGATGCTCTGTAAAAAATTCATTATTATTATTAATAAAATACATTTAAAATATCTCCTTAACCTCCAAGAAGCATTTAACACCAATGAAACGAAATATCTTCCAGCCAGTTATACCTTATGAAATGAAATATCCAAAGTATGTCCAACTTCATTTTTTAATTGCAATTTAAAGATATAAATGGTGAACAATTAATATTGCTCTCTTATTTTATCTAGTGAAATCATACTTTTAGAAATGCCATTGAAAAGCAAAGAAAAAGTTAAAAAGAAAACAGGAATCTTTGGATTTAAATAGCTTCCCTTTTGGATGGAAGAGGAGAGGGGATGAGAAAGTAGAAAGGTAATAGCTAAGTTCCTCCTCTTTTGAAATGTTTCTTCATAGTCTAAGCTCAGAAGAAAAGAACAAGTCTCTAAGACTATAAGCAATCTCTACCTTTCCAATCACCATTGTTATCTTCCCATCAACTCCTCAGGTGTTAGGGAAGGAAGATGCTGATGGCTCCACAACTGTGAAACACTTCCCCCTGAAGTACCTCACTGAACTCTCTCCTACTCAAGTTTCCCACAGAATTGCATAATCCCATACAATTCAGTACAAATTGCACAATACGCCTTCCTTCCTCCCCCTCCCCCCAATAGGCTGAGAAGTCTCTTCTCTTTAACCTGCTATACTCCAAGTCTCTGGGGTCTATATGCTGGACTTGGGAAACTTGTTCTGATACAGAACTATCTTCAAAGGGTATTACATTCTCTTTCATTTTTATTCCTTGTTAGAAAAAAATTGGTTCTTTGGACAGAAGAAAAGAAAACATTTTTGGGAAATGAAAATGATATCCAAAAACCCCAGACACCAAAAGTTTCAGTAAAAATTATTATAATAAAAAATTATAACATATTTTAAAAAGTATGATTCATATCACTAAATGGCATATAACTAGATGTCAACATTTACTTTTTAATATTATCAATTCATAGGTCATACATTTCAAACTAGAAGGGACTTCAAATGTAATCAACACTTGCCTTGTTATTTTACAGATGAGGAAATAAGTCCAGAAAAATTAAGAACTTTGTCACAAGTCATACAGATGCTAAGGGAACTGGGGAAAGGGGGATATAAGTTCCCAAATTCTGAATAAGAACTCTTTTCCCCATGATATACTATCTCTACTAGATATTTATCAGAATCATTATTATTAAAATGCTGATACATTTCATATCAGAATCAATAGCTATAACCTAGGATCAGAGATTTAAAATTACTATAATTAAATTACTATTTCTTTTATAGTAAAGATTAGATATTAAATTGGGTGTTTGACATTTATCTCATCATAGTATCACAGATTGAGAGTTAGAAAAAAATTTTAAGTAATGTATACCTCATTACACCTCATTTTTGTTGTTACTATTCAGTCATTGCCATGTCTAACTCTGTGACTCCTTTTGGGGTTGTCTTGGCAAAGAGACTACAGTGATTTGCCCTTTCCTTCTCCAGCTCATTTTACTATGTGCATGAGAATTGGGCTTTGGAACCAAAGTTCTCTTATTCCAAATCAAATTCCAGATTTTTAGTTATTTTTAGTCTTATTCCATTTGGTGCTTTGAAGCTTCCAATCCTCTTTCCTTTTCCTGGACCCAGTTTCTTGGATATCCTGGAGCTTCTGACTCTCTCTGACTTTGTACTCTGATCTTATGCCTAGAATCCTCAGCCAATGATGATGAAATTGGCTCAGATCCTTCTGGACTCTACCCCTTCTAAAAACCTTGGACAATTGTGCCCATAATAGAGAAACCTAGGGGAAACTATGAGCTTCCTACTTTTTCTTCCTTCCTTCCTTCCTTCCTTCCTTCTTTCTCAATTGCATGTAGATAGTTTTCAACATTCATTCTTATAAGATTTTGATTCCACATTTTTCTACTTCCCTCCTTTCCCTTCCCCCTCCTGTTGACAGCAGGTAATCTGATATAGGTTATACATGTACTATTATGTTAAAAATATTTACATATTATTCATGTTGTGAGAAAAGAACAAAAAGGGAAAAAACCATGAGGGGGAAAAATAAAACAAAACAAATTTTTAAAATTGAAAATTGTATGTTTTGGTTGACATTTAGATTCCATAATACTATCTGGTATTTTTTCTTTTTTTTTTTGATTAATGCCTTATTTTTTATTTTCACATAATTTGTTGAGAGGTCAATAAGTTCACATCAAATTTTAATCATAACTAAGATAACATTTTAAAATTATATATACAAATTAGCATAGCATGCACAATAAAATTGATCTTTAGGTGAGTAGATCAAATAACTATACAGACTGCAGTCCAATGGTGTTCATTGATGGTCAGAGTAATCAATGAAGCAAGGTCCGTAAATATAATTTAGTCCAACTTGAAGAAACTGATATCTTTCAAATATTGCCGGAAGCACTGGAAGCACATGTTCTGATCATACCTGAGCAGGCCATGCCAGTTCAAACAGTTGTGGCATGACTGAGACCCCTGACCAAATTTGTGTGGGTGCTTCCAGTAGAGCTGTTGGTGACTGATGGTACGTACCACTAGCAAAGATGCAAGAAAAAATCTGGATGGTATTTTCTGTCACAAGTCTTTCAGAATTGTTTTTGATCATTGTACTGCTGAGAAGAGCTAAGTCTATCATAGTTGATCATCACCCATTGTTGCTGTTAATGTGTACAATGTTCTAGTTCTGCTCACTTCACTCAGTAGCAGCTCATGCAAGTCTTTCCAGGCTTTTCTGAAGTCTGGGTGCTCATGATTTCTTACAGAACAATATGAATGAACATATTTATATACCACAATTTGTTGAACTATTCCCCAATTTCTTGGCATCCCCCCTCAATTTCCAATTCTTTGCCACTGTGGAAAGAGTTAATACAAATATTTCTGTATCTGTGGGTCTTTCCCCCTTTTTATGATCTCTTTGGGATAAAGACTTTTTAGTGATATTGCTATATCAAAGGGTTGGGCATAGGAGTATATATATATATATATATATATATATATATATATATATATATATATGTTTAAACTCAATCTATGATTGAATTTAAACTATTTCTCCAGTGTGGCATCACCCTAGATTCAGAGTCCTGGGTAGAACAACCCATATTGCCAAGAAATTTTATCAATGGGTATTCAATCAAGTGATTTCTCAGTGGGACAGATTTGTTAGGTTGAGTTAAGGGCTAAGACTGGAGTCTTCTTGGAGTCTAAATTTTTAATATTTTGGCTTCCTTATCACTTCAAACTTACAGGTTTTTAATCTAATTGTACATAGTGGACATTGGTACAAGAATATTCATAGAAAAATAAATGAACATTAAAAATGAATGTCAATTATTTTGTATACTCTTTGCCAAGGCTGAGTGATAATCAATTATATATCATCCATTATTTAGTGAATTAGTTCTAGATGAATCAGAAGAAAACTTTCTGGTAATATAATATGATTCAATTTTGACCTATAATCATTTCATCTGCTGATTGTAGCTAGAATATATGACTGACAGTCTTCAGTATTTCTTGTCCAGAATTTACTTTTTTCATAAAATTCCTGGGATTTCTTTCAACAAACCTAGGGTTCCACTTAACCCAAGCGGAAAAAACAATGATTTAAAGGGATGTCTTCAAGAGGGCACCTAGGTGGTATAGGGGATAGAGCAGTGGTCCTGGAGTCAGGAGGACCGGAGTTCAAATCCAGCCACAAACACTTGATACTTACTAGTTCTATGACCTTGGGCAAGTCACTTAAATCCCACTGCCTTATCAAAATAAAAAACCAACAACACAAACAAAAATGAATAAAGGGATGACTTCAGCCATTATTCCTTTCTGCATTGATATATAAGAGACTTGTCCCTGATTTTATCCTCAGATAAATTTAAATGCATAACTGATTCTGCCAGTTTCTACTTAAGGAACAGGAGGCAGTGAATTCTCTTAACAGAATTGCTGTCCCTAAAATGTCCTGCTTTTCAAGGTCTGAGAAAATTCAAATGCCAAGATCTTCAGTTTTTGTCTGTGATTTGGATCCCAGCCAATGTGCTTTGTAGTATAGTGATAATTTATAGCTTGCTCACAGCTAATACAGCATTAACTACATTACGTAAGGTTTGAAAATTAAATAAACAATCTTGAACATATAAATGAGATAAAGCCCAAAGAAAAGAAGTGCAAGTTGATCTTAGTGTAATGTTTCAGGACACAGGTCTACAATTATACAGATTATTGGAAATCCAGTGAGTGGAGATAGGGAAAGGTAATTAAAGACTTAATTAACAGAGAAACAGTTATGGAAAAATATGGAAAGAAATAATTAGGGAAAAGAGTGTCCTTCACTGGTATATAGGGGAAGCAGAGTTACATAATGGATATAGTGTTAGAATGAGAGTCAGGAAATTCTAGATTTGGATGTTACCTTTAAACATTTAGTAACTGTGTAACGCTGGGCAAGTCAATTAACCTCTATATGTTTCAATTTCTTTATCTATAAAATGAGAAGGGGTGGACTCCATTACCTTAATAATCCTTTCTAGTTCTAAAGTTATTATAGCATTATTCTATGATAATGTAGTTATATGGCATCAAACTCAAATAGAAATGGCTATTCTAAACTGTATATAAGCATTTCTAGGGGCCACATATTGACTTGAAAAACCACCAAACAACATTATTTGTGTGCCTTTGTTTACTTTGTTAAATGTATCCCAATTACATTTTAATTTGGTTTCCCACTCAGGAGTGTTTGACATCACTGATGTAGTGGTCCAAGAAGGAAGCAGTAAAATGTCAAAAAAAAAAGTAGTTTAACAATGAAAAGAGAGAGTAAACAAAACAAGGATTTGAAAATCAGATAGTTATAGTTAATATAACAAAATATATCAAGGTGAATATACCTATATTAAATTTTCATGGCAAGAGATTGCAAAACACTAATGAATCTGCTATCTCAGTCAATGATGTAGATTGCAACCCCTCTGTTTCTTCTCAGTTCACATAACTCTTTTTTTTTGCAAGGCAAACGGGGTTAAGTGGCTTGCCCAAGGCTGCACAGCTACGTAATTATTTCAGTTCATGTAACTCTTGCCCATGTTTTTCTATAAGTCTGTCACAGGGAGTCTACCCCATATGCTTCCTTTCATTCTATTCACTTTGAGCAGATGCAAGTGGTATCTATGAGCCCTTCTTCAGGTATCCCACATTCTCTTAATGTGACTGGGTGGCACAGTGGATAGAGTATTGGCCTTGGAGTCCGGAGGACAGGAAGTCCAATCAACCTCAGACAGTTGACTTTTACTAGTTGTGTGACCCTGGACAAGTTACTTAACCCTAATTGCCTCACAACCAGGGCCATTTCTAGTTGTCCTAATTCATTTCATATCTGGCCACTGAAATCAGATGGAGGAGAAAGTGAGACTGGCGACTTTGCACAGCATTCCCTTATTCAAATTCAATTCATGTTCTTGTCATGGCATCACCTCCCTGATGCTGTGGTCTTCTTAGAAAATAACGTACAAACATTATTAATGTGACTACCAGTCATCTGGACTTTTGTCTTGCCACTGGACTTCAATAACTTTGGAGGAGTGAGGTTGATGATTTTGCCTAGTTCCACCTTACTTAAATCCAATTCACTCAAAAGTCAAGATATCATCCTTGTGGTATCATTGGTCCTCTTTGAGAATGAAGGATGATCAACAACAACAGCTCTGGTCCATAATTTTTTTATCTTACATTTCTCTGATGATATCTTCTACTCCTTCAATGTAGTTCATTTCTAATGTGAAGGAAATGAACAAAACTTGTTTGTTCTGTGTTGTTAGCTTGAGCCAAAAATAGCTTAGAGATCAAAGAAATGTAGTCTGCAGGATTGTGAAGACAAACTCTCTTCTAAGGGAAGTTTCTACTATCTTAGACTTCTGGTTCTAACTATGGTATTCTGATGTGATGAGATTAATAACAGGGAAGCATGCCTATCCAATATAGATCTGATCTTGGGTGGTACCACCGAAATTAAGACACTCTCCCCACAATAAATTATCTGATATTCTGTCCCAATTACTTAACTTCCCAAATACAGAAGGTGGTTGAACAGCTTCATCTAATAGGTTCCTTTTATCATCTGTCCTAAAGCTATGTAAAACCTTATCTATGAGTGTATCTTCCTATTCTGTGGATTAATTGCCTGGTAATTGCCCATCAGCCGATGCTAATTTAATTCTCTAGCTTCTAACTTTGCCTCTTGAATTATAGACCTCCAGCTACATGGACCTAAGGGGAAAGAATTACTCTCCAGGAGGAACTTAGGCTCTCTAGGCTGAGAAAATTCCCAGCAATAATATATTGTTATCTATGCCCACAATGCACTTCTTCTCTATTGCCTTCTATGTGATGCTCCACTTTGGTTCTTCAGAGACAATGCTATTACTAATAGCAACTATAATCATATCATATAATAATAGCTAGCATTTATATGGCTCTTTAAGGTTTGCAAAATGCTTAATATATATTATCTCCTTTGATTAGCATAACAATCTTGTCCACTGTTGTCCCTGTACAGAGAAGGAAATGAAGACTGAGAGAGGAAAAGGGACTTGCCTAGGTTTACCCAATATCTGAGCAGGATTCAATGTTACTGATTCCAAGCTCAGTACTCTCTGGAAAAATACTGTTGTTAAAAAGATGGATCTTTTCCATAGTCATATGAAAAATTGCTATAAATCATTACTTATTAGAGAAATGCAAATTAAAGCATCTCTGAGGTACCACCTCAAACCTCTCAAACTGATCAATATGACCAGAAAGGACAATGATCATTGTTGGAGGGATTGTGGGAAATCTAGGACACTAATACATTGTTGGTGGAGCTGTGAACTCATCCAACCTTCCTGGAGAGCAGTCTGGAACTATGCCCAAGCAATAAAAATGTGCATACTCTTTGATCCAGCAATACCACTACTGGGTCTATACCCTGAAGAGTTGATGAAAAAGGGTAAAAACATCACTTGTACAAAAATATTCATAGCAGCCCTGTTTGTGGTGGCAAAGAACTGGAAATCAAGTAAATGTCCTTCAATTGGGGAATGGCTTAGCAAACTGTGGTATATGTATGTCATGGAACACTATTGTTCTATTGAAAACCAGGAGGGATGGGAATTTAGGGAACCCTGAAGGGATTTGCATGAACTGATGCTGAGTAAGATGAGCAGAACCAGAAAAACACTGTACACCTTAACAGCTACATTGGGGGTGACAATCAGCCTTGATGGACTCACTCATTTCATCAGTGCAGCAATCAGGGACAATTTTGGGCTGTCTGCAATGGAGAATACCATCTGTATCCAGATAAAGAACCATGGAATTTGAACAAAATCTAAAGACTATTGCCTTTAATATGGAAAAAAACTGATATCTTATTGTCTGATCTTGCTATCTCTTATACTTTATGTTTCTTCTTTAAGGATATGATTTCTCTCCCATCACATTCAATTTTGATCAACGTATACCATGGAAACAATGTAAAGACTGGCAAATTGCTTTCTGTGGGGGGTGGGGGGAAGGAAGTAAGAATAGGGGAAAAATTATAAAATTCAAAATAAATAAAATCTTTATTTAAATAAAAGGGGGGTGGCTAGGTGGCGCAGTGGATAGAGCACCGGCCCTGGAGTCAGGAGTACCTGAGTTCAAATTCAGCCTCAGACATTAATAATTACCTAGCTGTGTGGCCTTGCCTTAACCCCATTGCCTTGCAAAAACTAAAAAAGGTGGATTTTTGTTTCAGAGAGAAGTTTGGTTTCTTTAACGGGAACTTTTCCATTTTTCCAAAGGCAACCCAGGTCACTCTTCCTTTTCAATTCTGGGTCCAGTTTAGCAGACATTTATATGTCTATCAAATATGTGGATATTGTTTGATGTGCTCTATGGGTTCTCTGACTACATATTTATAGTTTAAGCAAGAAATATTTTTAATGGAAGGAGAAAAAAGTTAATTGAATGAATTAAAAATATCTTTGCTTTCAGTTTAATATAATAGGTGAAGCTCATTGGGAGCCATAGTTCTTATCTAACATTCCCTTCTATAGGACTTTTGCCACTTCATGATACTCTTCTGATTCTGAACTACATCCCAGACCTTCAACCTTCATAGGAATTTAGTTCATGTTTAAATATTTTGATTCTATACTTTGTGCTTCTATTTATAAAATGAATAAATAAGGTTCCACATAATGGTGGAGAGAAGAGAATAAGCATTAATTATATGCTTAATAGGTGCTAGGCACTGTCTTAAGCATTTTACAAATATTATCCCAATGTATTTTCCTTATAGCCCTGGGATGTAGGTGCTGTTATTATCCCCATTTTACAATTGAGGAAACTGAGGTTAAGTAATTTCCTTAGGGTCATGAAGTATCTGAGGTCAAAAACTGAACTCAGATCTTACATTCTTACTCTAGGCCCAATACTCTATTCTTGGGTTATTAGCTACCTGCCCATAAATATTAAATAGTACAACTGATTATTAGGAGAAAACACTAAAAATAGTTGCAAAGAACTTTCCAAACATAAAAATGCCATCTGAACAGAGCAAGCATTGTCTAAATGGAAGCTCAATGTACTATAAGTGGAAAAATATGGTAGTAATATAAATCTTCCCTCCCTCTGTATCTTAATCTGTAAGCATATACACTCTGCATATCACATACAAATCATGAGGAAGAAATGAGATAAATGTAAAAAAACTTGGAAAACTTTAAGTATCAACTAGTATGGAGACCATTCATTTTTGCCTGACCTGAAATCTCAAACTTAGATAAGTTTAGATCTGTATTCCATGTGGTAGGTGGCAGCCCTTAAAAATATGGTTTTAAAAAAATAGTGGTCCAATCCTAGGCACTACTGCTAATATGGAGATTAAAAGAGAAAGAATAAGAAGTTTTAGGAGAAAATATAGAATCAAAATCTTTGAACATGAACTGAATTCCTATGACTGAAGATTGAAGGTCTGGGATGTAGTTGAGAATCAGGAGAATACCATGAACTGCTAAAAGTCCTATAAATGGAAGTATAACTTCTATGTGGGAAATATGGCACCCAATGAACTTAACCTACTGATATTAAACTGATAAGCAAAGATATTAATTCAGTTGACAATTTTTAAATAACTATCCAACTCATTTCATTATGATTCCTAACAGAAATGTCCCTCTAACATAAAAACACATATTAATTATATTATATTATATTATATTATATTATATTATATTAAAAATAACAAACAGAATGAATCTACATACTGTTGCTCAGTCATTTTTCAGTCCTGTTTCACTCTTCATTCTCTAGTTGAGATTTTATTAGCAAATATGCTAAAGTGGCTTGCCAGCTCCTTCTCATTTTACAAATGGAAAAACTTGAGGCAACAGGATCAAGTGACTTGCACAGGGTCACACAGTCAAATCTGAGACCAGATTTGAACTTGGGAGATGATTCTTCCTGACTCCAGGTCTGGTATTCTATCTACCTCACCACCTAGCTGCCCTAGAGCTACATATATCAAGTCAATATCTATGATATAAAAACAATTAGGAGCCATATTAACAATGATCCTGTAAATGGAGAACAAAATACTTGCTTCTTAGTTAACAGAGGAATGCTTGCTCATTTTGTGGCAGCAAAGAATTAGAAATTGAGGAATGCCCATTAATTGGGAAATGGTTGAACAAGCTGTGGCATGTGAAAATGGAATATTATTGCTCTATAAGAAACAAAAAACAGGGGGCAGCTAGGTGGTGCAGTGAATAAAGCACCAGCCCTGGAGTCAGGAGTACCTGGGTTCAAATTCAGTCTCAGACACTTAATAATTACCTAGCTGTGTGGCCTTGGGCAAGCCACTTAACCCCATTTGCCTTGCAAAAAACCTAAAAAAAAAAAGAAACAAAGAACAGGTAGATTTTAGAAAAACCTGGAAAGATGTGAAATTATGTTAAGTGAACAGAACCAGAAGAACATTGTACACCTTAATAGCAACCTTATGTGATGATCAACTATGATGAACTTAATTTTTCTCAGCAATACAGTGATCAAAGACAACTCTAAAAGATTTGTGATAGAAAACACCAACCATATCCAAAGAAAGAACTTTGGAAGATCAAAACATATGATTTAAACTTTTTTTTGTTTTTTGCTTTTTCCCCCTTCTCATGGTTTTTCCCTTTTTGTTGTGATCCCCTTTTTTCCCCAATGAGACCAATATGGAAATATGTGAACATGAATGCACATGTATAACCTATATTAGATTATTTACCATCCTAAGGTGGGGTGAGGGGAAGGGAGAAAACTTTACAAAAGTGAATGTTGAAAATTATCTCTACAAAGAACTGTAAAATTAAATAAAGAGGAGTGCCCTTAGTTAAAGTATTAGTCGAAAGAGCATATTATAGAACTGTAGTTTCAAAATCTCTCACTTAAAAGTTTTCAACTCAAGTTTATTAGTTTTTATTTTTCAATCCAAGAATACAAATCCAATTTCATGATCAAATTTAATGTTTTTTTGTCTCAGTTATTTCATCCCTAAGATAAGGATAATAATAGCACCTATCTGCAGGATTGTTGTGAGAATCAAATGAGATAATATTTTTAAAAAGCATTTAGGTTTTTAAAAGTCTCTGGCACAGAGTAGGTACTAGACAGAGGGCACTACATAATAATCACTATATAAATTCTTATTCCCTTCTTGTCTGCTAATCCATATAAATGAGTGTGTAGGGAAAAGACAGAGAGTCAGTTGGCCCTGGGGTCAAATTGATTACCTCTAACTGACTTGACCCTACACCATCATCTGCCTATACCTGCCTATACTGTTGGGGCAGTTAAGTGGCACAGTAGATAATCAGCTGAGCCTCAAGTCAGGAAAACATCTTCTAGAATTCAAATCTGGCCCCAGATACTCATTAGTTGTGTGACACTGTGCAAGTCACTATAAACTTTGTCTCAATTTTCTTATCTGTAAAAAGAGCTGAAGATGAAAATAGCAAACCACTTCAGTATCTTTACCAAGAAACCCTCAGATGGGGTCATGAAGAAACAGACATGACTGAAGAATGACAACCTAAACTGATTCTTCTTAACTGATGTACTTTATCTAGAGGTCCCTATAATAGAAAGGGCAAAGTCTTTTTTTAACACTCCTTTGACCCTCCCTAACAGCTGATAAGCAAAATCCCAATGATTAACTAAGGCATTAACCTGACTTTCAGAAAGTCACCATTTCTTAGCTACCTATCACCTAACCCAGATGATTCTGGAGGAGAAAGTGAACCTGATGACTTTGCATAGTGCTCCATCATTTAAACCAAATTCACACACACGACATGAGATCCCCTTCTGATGTCATAATCCATTTTGATAAAGGATGAGCAACAACAATATCTTTAATACACCTGTGAAAGGCCCTGTTTCTCAGAGTAATCAGTTCTTTCATTCATTTATGCTGTGCCTCTCAAAACAACTATCTCTCTGGCATTCCTGAAGCTATTCCGTCTTTGTGTAATTGGAGGTTCCCCACAGCAGTATTGTCAAATTCAAATAGAAACAGGTGCCACTAAATTATATATAAGGATCCCCCACCTGAATATTGACTTAGCTATCCATATAATAGCATTATCTATGATATGGCATTTTTATTTACTTTGTTAAATATTTCCCAAATTTCACATTTATTGAGGCAATTGGGGTTAAGTGACTTGCCCAGGGTAAGTCTAAGTGTCTAATGGGCAACTAGGTAGCTCAATGGATAGAGTACTTGTTTTGGAATCAAAGGATGGGAGTTCCAATTAAGCCTCTGACACTTAGTAGCTGTGTGACCTTGGGCAAGTCACTTAAATCTGATTACCTCTCATCCAGGGCCATTTCCAGTCATCATGATTCATATCTGGCCACTGGATCCAGATAATTCTGGAGGAGAAAGTGAGGTTGGTAACTTAACACATATCCCCTCACTTTAAATCCAATTCATCTGTTTGTCATAGCATCGTGGTCTTCTTCAAGAATAAAGGACAGGGGCAGCTAGGTGGCGCAATGGATAGAGCACCGGCCTTGGAGTCCACTTAACCCCATTGCCTTGCAAAAAAAAAAAAAAAGAATAAAGGACAAATATCATCAAGTGTCTAAGACTGGATTTGAAATGGGGTCCTCCTGACTCCAGATTCAGTCAGTATTCTTTCTACTTTGTGGAAAACTTCCCCCTCTCCAATTATATTTTAATTTGGTTTGGGTTTCACTAGGAGTGCCACATGTGAAGTTTGGGCTTCATGTTTGATACTTCTGCTCATGAGATTATTATTATGTCTGTTCTTTCACCTCCCTTTCTCTTCTAGGTCTGCCTGGATTATGGTAAGAGCCTTTTAATTGATCTCCTTGTCTAAAGTCTCTTCCATTCCAATCTGTTCTCCATAGAGTTGCCAAAATGGTTTTCCTATGACCTTTCTATAGCTTCTATGGTTTTTCTATTAGGTCTAGGATAAAATACAAATTCTCTTCTAGTATTTAAAGCTATTCACTGGTTGATCCCCTTTCCTGTTTCTGAAGACTTCTTACATATTACTCTCTTTTACAGACTGATCCTCAGTTAAGCTATCTCCCATCTTTTTACCTTTGCAAGAAGCAAAAGACTTAACTGCCGTGGTTAGAATGGTCACCTTCCTCATTTCCACATCTTAAGAAATCTTAGCTTTCTTCAAGTCTTAACTTAAAGATGCTTTCTTTGAGAAAGTCACCTTTCCCATTTCTACCCTAAATAGACCTGAAACAGTCTTTTCTTTTCATAATTCTCTCTAGAACAGGGTGGGATCTCCTCAAAAAGATTTCATTCTAGCTTATGGTTACTATCTAATACAATTTCAAAATTCATATAACTTCAGGCTAGGCCACAAACTAGTTCATCAATTCTATATGCATTCTCTGTGGATCAAGGATCATAGGATCATAGTTTTATACTGGGAGAGACTTCCAAAATCATTTAGTTTAACTGCCTCCTCTCATTTTGTAGATGAGGAATCCCAGGCCCAAATTGGTTAGGCAATTTTACTGAGTTTATCCAGGTATTAATTAAACCCAGATCTTCTGACTTCAGAGGCATTAATTGTTCTTTTCACTATACCACACCATCTTTTCTTCCTTACAGGCTCCTTGTGGTCTAGAATTCTCTTGGCTTTTTCTTTGTTATCCCAAAACTTAGTACTTTGATAAATTCTTGTTGACTGACTTGTTGCCTGACAAGGTAGTTGGTCTCCAAAACCAGGACTTAATCACAGAAGGTAGGTGGTCAGAAATGAGGTGCTATATATTTATAGATTATGTTGTTTTTCAGTCTTTTCAATTATATTTAAGTCTTTGTGATACCATTTGGGATTTTCTTTGTGAAGAAACTGGAGTGGTTTGCAATTTCCTTCTCCAGCTCACTTTACAGATAAGGCAAACAGGGTGAAGTAACTTGCCCAGGGTCACACAGCTATTAAGTGACTGAGGTAGGACTTGAACACAGGAAGATGAGTCTTCCTTATTTCAGGCCAGATACCCTACCCACTGTCCTACCAAGTTTCCCTTTTATAAGACATAGTTCACTATAAAAATACAGTCTAAAAAATGTGATCCCTTATAAAGTTCAAATTAACCTACTGATTGAATTAGAAAAAGGAGCATTGTTACCAGCTGGGAAATGATAGGCCATGCCCTCCCAGGTAGATTTTATAAGACAGTAGAACAATCTGATATAAGGATAAAGCCCCAGCAGGAACCACACTTGAGAAAGAATACAGCTCAGAAAGACATAGAAGATACAGGAGTTGGAGAGGTGAAGCTGGAAGAAGAGGCAAAGAGCTGAGAGAACAGAAGAACTGGCAGAGGCAGCCACCATCGACTACAGACCTTAAAGCAGTAATTCTATATTACTTCTTTCCCTTTGGGCTCCCATATAGAAACCTTCTGCCCTGTGTATTAGGAGAATCAGTTTACTTTTTCTCATTTTCAATGTTTACTTTTCTTTATAGATAGTGTTTACCAGTCGCTGGTTTGAGTGTACTCAATAGAATTACATTAGGAAGGAAGCAATTGAGGGGGAAAGCATCTTGGGAGAAGAGAGAACAATTTAAAACTGAGTTGCTTAAGCAGAGCATTGTCTCTTCATGGGATTCAGAGCTAAGAGATAGGTGAGGAGGGCAGGGGAATCAGAGTTATAGATTCTTTTACTAAAACTTTCCAGAGCAAGAAAAAATACTGGGGAAATTGTCCAGGGAATGTTGACTGGAGAGGGGTAAATAAATGTGTTTGAACAATTCTACTTACTACAACTCGGCACTGCTACCCACAGTTTTACTTTTAGGAGATGAAGTGAAATAGTTTAAAGTCCCTTGGAAAAACAATGACAAAACCAGAAAGTAATTCAGAGCCATCAGAGTTCAGGCTCAATTTCATTCTCAAGTGCTGGAGATTCAAACATTGGGAAGTTCCTCAATTCAATCTGTCAATAAACCTATGCTCCTTTTATATTCTAGGTAGTGCTCTAAAAACTAAAGATACAAAGAAAAAGATCAAATGGTGCTAGAACTGGAGGAATTTATATTCTAATTGAGGAGGACAATATGTCTATATAGAGAGACATATAAAATAATTTCAAGATAATGGGGGGGGCAGGGACTAGAAAAGGCCTAAGGAAAAAAGCAGCAGTTCACATGGAGTCTAGGGACTTTAAGGGACAGTTAGGTGGTGCAATGGATAGAACACAGGGCTTAGAGCAGAAGTCAGGAGGTTCTGAGTTCAAATTTGACCTCAGACAATAATTAGTTGTGGGGACCCTGGGAAAGTCACCTAATCCTATCTGCCTCAGTTCTTCGCTGGCAACTATTCCAATCTCTTTGTCAAGAAAATACCATAGACCAGGTCACTTAGAGTGATCAATAACAAGAGATTCTAAGAGGTAAAGATAAGGAAAATGTCTTTAGATATGGGGGATGGCCAATGCAAAGATAAGGAGATAAGGAGAAGGAGTAATCTACCTGAGTAACAATTTCAAGAAGGCCAGTTTGACCAGGCTAAATTATGCAGGTAGGAGAATTGTTTACAAAGAAGCAGGAAAAACAAGGTTAAAGCTAGGTGGTGATAGACTTTAAATGAGAGCAGACAGATTTGATTCTAGAAGTAATAAGAAATCACTGTAGTTTATCAAGTAGGAGTGATATTATCAAACCTGTGCCTACTAAAAATCACTTTTGTAGCTGTATGGAGGTGAGATTGGTATAAGGAAAGTTTAGAGGCAGGATGATTGATGAGGAAACTATTATAATAGACCAAGCAAGAAATGATGATCACAAGAATTTGAGTGGTGGCTGTGTGAAATGGAAGAAGGAGACAAGATGGGAAAGATGCTGTTGAGAGTAAAACAAGACAACCAATTATCAACTAATTGGTATGAGGGCTGGCACAGAGATTGCAAACCTGGATGGCTATAAGGGTTATGGTGTCCTTGACAAAAACAGGGAAGTCAAGTCAACAATCAGCATTTACTCAGTGACAGATATTGTAATAAGTATTGGAGAAACAAAGAAAAGTAAAAAATAGTCCCTCTACTCAAGGAACTCACATCAAGGAGCCAACATAAAAGCAACTATGCATTGACAGGATAAATTGGAGAAAATCTCTGTAGGGAGACACAAAGTTGAGAAGCAGGCAAAGTTCTTTATGAGGGGGAGATGAGGAGGGAGAGCATTCCAGACATGATTGGGGGGGGGGGGGGGAGCCAGTGAAAATCTCTGGAATCTGGAGATGGAGAACCAAGTTTGAAAAACAGAAAGGAAGCCAGCATCACTGGATCAAGGATGGAGAAGAGTAAACTGTAAGAAGTAAATTATAAGAAGACTTGGGGAGGTAGAAAGGGATAAGGATATGAAAAGTTTAAAAAAAATACAAATAAAGGATTTTATATTTGATCCTGGAGGTAGTAGGGAAATGGGAAGTCCAGAAAAAGGGGCTGAGCATACTATTAAATTCAAGAAGTAATTAGTGAGAACTTACTTTGAACTATTTGTTAATTATAAAGACAAAAATGAAAACAATCCTGACCCTCAAGGATTTATCCTTGAGATAAGACTGCAGGGATTTGAACTGGATGAAAGTAGTTCAATGGATTTAGAACTAGTAGAATAGCTGAAACTGAAAAGTGTTGATTAAACCCAGAGGGAGGTGTCTAAATGGATAGATTAGAGTATAACTGGTCCTTTCTACTTAAAATTTTCAACAGTGGTGGATGAAAAGAAATGATACACCTAACTAATCAAGTTTAGGTTTGCTAAGAAGTTGGTAGGAATAATTATAATCTTAGATGACAAAATTAGTGGTCAAAAATTTTTCAACTGTGGACCAGATCTAACAAAATTATGTTGAATGAGATAAATGTTAGTTCTACATCTGAGTTTAAAACACACATACACACTGCACAAATAGGGACCTAGGAAAAGTGGGGAAAAGACCTAGGAATTTTGATAACCAATAAATTCACTATGAGTTGAGTAGTATGATGACATTGCAGAAGTGGTCGCCACGTTAATCCAGTCCTGTGCACCAGATTTTAGGAACCATATTGATTGGCAAACTAGACTACATTTAGATGAGAATAGCTAGTAAAATGAGGCAATTTACAACCATACCATAGGAGGAATTGATTTTAATCCTGAAAATACTTGGGGATGTGACTTGCTTCTTTCAAATATCTGAAAGGTTGTTTAATTTAAGGAATTTAACTTATGCTGCTTGAACCTAGGAGGTAGAACTAGGACAATGGCTGGAAACTACAGGGAGACAGATTGCATCACAATATGTGGAAGAATGCCTGAAAAAAATGAGTTTTCTAGAACTGGAATGGGTTGGCCAATATGATTTAAGTGACAAAGTGAACTTTGAAAACCTCCAGGCAGGAGCTTTATCACTTGTCAGGGTTGTTATGAAAGAGGACAAAGTGACTTCTGAAACACCTTTAAAATCTAAGATTTTCTGGGGTACTTTAGAAAGAATTCTGAATTTGGAGTCAGTACCTGGATTCAAATCCCTATCTCTGATATCTACTGCCTGTGGACTATGAGTAAATCCCCTAACTTCTCCAGACCCCATTTTCCTCACCTGTAAAATGAGGAGGTTGGTCTAGATGATTTCAAAGGTCTTTTCCAACTCTGACTCTATACTTTTATAACTACCAGGGCTGGTCCAGTAAGTTTGGATAGGCATCTATTTGAAGATATGATTTAAATGATATGAGGGTCAGGGGTGGCTAGGTGGCGCAGTGGATAAAGCACTGGCCCTGGAGTCAGGAGTACCTGGGTTCAAATCCGGCCTCAGACACTTACTAATTACCTAGCTGTGTGGCCTTGGGCAAGCCACTTAACCCCATTTGCCTTGCAAAAATCTAAAAAAAAAATGATGAGGGTCACTCTGTCGCCAAATATTTGCTTCACTGGTCTATCTTCATAGTGATTCCCACAGCTCAAGTCATTTCCATAAGATATGATATTATCTACAATGCTCCTTTACTATTTACCATTTTAATATACATTAGTTCATCTATTCCTTAGCAGATATGCCTATTGTAAGGGGACATAGGATAAGTAATGTTTAATGTGGATCAGAAGGTACAAACTGATCAAAGCCCCCAAGTGAGGGAAAAAGAGAAAAGGAAAAGGGAGAAACCAATAAGAACTTGGTATCAGGCAGAGATGGTAGTTTTGAAAATCCAAAAGATGCCAAAGGTAGGTAGGAAGAGAAAAAGGTATGTGAGCTCTCTCTACAAACTCCTGTTTTCATGAATTCATCTGATGAGCTTCAAAAATCCAGCTGATCCTCTTGAAAACTGAAAGCTCATCCAATGAAATTCTGAACTCTATTGAAAAGTGGAGCTGAAGCAGGATTGCTCAACCATATTCTTTTAAGTGTCATTAGAGAGTGTTATTCTTCTAAGTGTCATTTGAGAGTGCCTGTATCTTTTGCCAAAACTCTGAAGGATTTGGGGTTTTCCACAGCCACTTAACAGATTCTTCAAGATTTAATAGAATATTAGTTTAAGACAAGAGTTCTTAACCTGGAGTTCAAGAACTTATATTTAAAACTGTTTTGTTAACTGTATTTCAGTATGATCAGTTTCCTTTGATTTTAATCCTGAAAATACTTGGGGATGTGACTTGCTTCTTTCAAATATTCATTTTATCTTATGCATTTAAAAACATTGTTATGCGAAAAGAAGGTCCATAGACTTCACCAGTCTACCAAAGGTGTCTGTGACACAAACAAGGTCGAGAAGCCCTGGGTTAAGGGCATTTTGTACTCAAGATTATAACTATACCCTGAGTTTTGAGCTCTGAAGACAAATATCTAAGTTACTTCAATAAAGCAGGTATCTTTGTTTTTACCTTGTGATTTGCGTCATTGTTTAGAATGACTTAACTATTTACAATCTGAAACAGGATTATTCCAGCCAGTTAATGGTTGGAAAAATAGGGAGCAGTGGTATAAACTGGCAGCATTATTCCATTACTAATAGAGATCCTGTGTACATGTATGCATTTTTGGAGGGTGAGGTGGTGTTTGGATTTGTAATGTCATTGGTGTAGTGAATTCCTGGGGAGAAAACTCTCATCACATTTTAAGATAGAAAGTTGCCCTGGGGTCATCAAGAAATTACGTGATTGAGCTCAGGTCAAATAATCCATATGTGCCAGAGACAGTATTTGAACCTGGGTCTCCAGGATCAGTTCTTATCTCACTGTGACAGACTGACTTTAGTGTTTGTGTATTTATCTCCTCCAAAGTCTGAAGCTATTGGGGTGGCTAGGTGGAGCAGTGGATAGAACACTGGCCTTGGAGTCGGGAGTACCTGAGTTCAAATCTGGCCTCAGACACTTAATAATTAGCTAGCCATGTGGCCTTGGGCAAGCCACTTAACCCCATTGCCTTGAAAAATCTAAAAACAAAGAAACAAAAAAAAACAAAAACAAAGTCTTCATGCTTCATTTTTTTCAGTCTACTAACATGTTTTTTTTAAAAGATTTTATTTAAAATTTTACAATTTTCCCCTAATCTTGCTTCCCTCCCCCACCCCTAGAGAAGGCAGTCTGTTAGTCTTTACATTGTTTCCATGGTATACAGTGATCTAAGTTGAATGTGATGAGAGAGAAATCATATCCTTAAGGAAGAAAAATAAAATATGAGAGATAGCAAAAATTACATAATAAGATAACAGGTTTTTTTTTAAATTAAAGATAATAGTCTTTGGTCTTTGTTCAAACTCCACAATTCTTCTCTGGATACCCCCAAATTGTCTCTGATAGTTGCAACTCATGGAATGAGCAAGTCCATTAAGGCTGACCATAACCCCCATGTTGCTGTTAGGGTGTACACTGTTCTTCTGGTTCTGTTCATCTCGCTCAGCATCAGTTCATGCAAATCCTTCTAGGCTTCCCTGAATTCCCATCCCTCCTGGTTTCTAATAGAACAATAATGTTCCATCACATACATACACCACAGTTTGTTAAGCCATTCCCCAATTGAAGGACATTCACTTAATTTCCAATTCTTTGCCACCACAAACAGGGCTGCTATGAATATTTTTGTACAAGTGATGTTTTTACCCTTTTTCATCATCTCTTCAGGGTATAGACCCAGTAGTGGTATTGCTGGATCAAAGGGTATGCACATTTTTTGTTGCAAATTTTGTTGCATTTTTGTTTCAAATTGCTCTCCAGAAAGGTTGCATGAGTTCACAGCTTTACCACATTGTATTAGTGTCCCAGATTTCCCACATCCCTTCCAACATAGATCACTGTCCTTTCTGGTCATATTGGTCAGTTTGAGAGATGTGAGGTGGAACCTCAGAGATTCTTTAATTTGCATTTCTCTAATAAGTAGTGATTTAGAGCAATTTTTCATATGACTATGGATCACTTTGATTTCCTCATCTGTAAATTGTCTTTGCATATCCATTGACCATTTGTCAATCGGGAAATGTCTTGTTTTTTTTTAAATTTAATTCAATTCTTTGTATATTTTAGAAATGAATCCTTTGTCAGAAATACTAGTTGTAAAAATTGTTTCCCAATTTACTACATTTCTTTTGATCTTGGTTACAGTGGTTTTGTCTGTGCAAAAGCTTTTTAAATTAATGTAATCAAAATTGTCTAGTTTGTTTTTAATGATGTTCTCCATCTCTTCCTTAGTCATAAACTGCTTCCCTTTCCATAGAACTGACAGGTAAATGAGTCCTTGATTTCCTTGTTTGCTTATAATATTGTTTTTTTATGTCTAAATCCTGTATCCATTTTGATCTTACCTTAGTATAGGGTGTGAGATATTGGTCTAATCCAAGTTTCTGCCATACTAACTTCCAATTTTCCCAACAGTTTTTAATCAAAGAGAGAGTTTTTATCCCAATAGCTGGACTCTTTGGGTTTATCAAACAGAAGATTACTATAATTGTCTCCTGCTATTGCACCTAGTCTATTCCACTGATCCACCACTCTATTACTTAGCTAATACCAGACAGTTTTGATGACTGATGCTTTATAATATTATTTTAGATCTGGTAGGGCTAAGTCACCTTCTTTCGCATCTTTTTTCCATTAAATCCCTGGAGATTCTCAACTTTTTATTTCTCCATATGAATTAACTTACAATTTTTTTCTAACTCATTAAAGTAATTTTTTTGGAATTTTGATTGGGGTAAGTGTACTAATATGCTTTTTGATAGTGTTGCTCAAACCTTATTTAACAGTGCTTATAATTCAGATGTTAGTTCTAGGGTTTTGAAGTAAGGACACCAACACTTTGATCTTTGAACATAAAGCTCAGGATTCAGTTACTGTTGTCCAAAGTCCCTATATCCACCTCATCGAGTTGTGGCAAGAATTAAAAATGAGATCACAGGTAGGAAAGCATGTTATAAAAGTTAAACATCTACAGATTACTCAGTTGGTTAGTAAACATTTAGTCCCTACTATGTGCCAGGCCCTGGGAATACAAGAACAAATGAAAAAGAAAAGCAGTTCCTGCCCTCAGGGATCTTATAATCTAAGGGGGAAACCATACACCCATAAGAAAACTCAAACCTGGGAGCAGAAAGATGGTACACCAATTCAGAAAAAAGATGAAGTCCAAAGAAATCTTTTGAGCTGAAAAGCTGACAAGAAATGGGGAGGGAGCAGTTAGGTGACACAGTGGATAGAGCCCTGGCTCTGGAGTCAGGAGGGACCTGAGTTCAAATCCCAGCCTCAGACACTTAATAATTACCTAGCTATATGATCTTGGGCAAGTCACTTAACTCCATTGCCTAGCAAAAACTAAAGAAAAAAGAAGAAAAAAGGAAAAGAAATGGGGAGAACACTTTTGCTGGGATCCCTCCTTAAATGAAGATTTTATAACTCATTATTCTGTCTTCAGTCAAATAATCCAGGCTGAGAGGCAGCAGATATTGATGAGATGTGAGTACAAAAGTTGATTCAATCTTTCAGGATAATGAGATTTCCCATTGATGTATTTCTTAGAACATGAAGGCTTGATTTAGAATTCCAAAAGCAGTGAATCTAGGAAAGTTAAATGTTAATCAGCATATGTTCATTGTAATCTAATTAATGTCTAATTGATGATGATTAATGTGGTAAAATGTGGATTCAACAGAACTGATATCAGTTACCCAGCTATATATACTTTGCCACACAGCTAGGTAATTATTACATGTCTGAGACTGGATTTGAACTCAGGTACTCCTGACTCCAGAGTTGGCGCTCTATCCACTGTGCCACCTAGCCACCCCTTTTTACATTTTTATGAATGTTTGAGTTCCAAATCCTCTCCCTCCTTCTCCTTCCCCTCCTTGAGAAGCAATTTGATATAAACTGCACATTGCAGTCATGCAAAATATTTCCATATTAGTCATGTTGTTACAAAAGAAAATGCAGATTTTTAAAAAGCAAGAATGATGAAAAAAGTTTAAAAAGTATATTTCAATCTGCATTCAGATGCCATCAGTTCTTTATTTGGAGATGGGATTTTGTTTATGTCATTTCAGTCATGTCAGACTCTCAATTTTGGGGGGGTTTCCTTGGTAGAGATTTTTCATCATAAATCCTTCACAATTGTCTTGGATTACTATATTGCTGAATATGTGCCTTAAAAAAATAGGTCTGTCATTGTTCTAAAATCTCCTTTGGAAAGATATCTTCAATGAGGGGTCTGGTCAATAAGGTATGTGTTCAGATTTGTCCTTTCTGGTGGGTTATACATGGGCAACTTAGAAAACCTGTTAATTATCATGTGAGTTAGTTTCTAGAATTAATGTGAAGAAATGATGACTCAGTCAATACCAAGTTTGTTTGCAAAACAGGACAATAGTCTAATTATTTAGTTATCTTTTTCTCATCAATAAATTAGGTTGTCCTTCCAAGAGCACTCTTGCTCCTGTTTCTTTGTACCCAATCAACAAACATCATTAAGCACCATCTATTCTTTCCTGGAGCTTGATAAAGATTTCTGAGGCCATATTTGAACCTACATCTTCCTGGCTCCAAGATTAATATTTTATTAGTTTGATACTTTAAGTGAGACCTTTCTGGAGAATTTACAGAAAGCTATTAATAGGAGGATTTGCATGGGTTTCAAATTCACCAGCAATAAGAATATCCACAGGATCTTGGAATCCACCGGAGTTGAATTTGTGATTACCTAACTATGCTTCTTTTCACATAAAATCCAGGGATGGGAGGTTTAGCTATTTAAAGACCTCCAGGGAAATAACTAATTCCAACATACCTTATGATTCAACAAAATTTTTCATACTTTATAAAAGATTTACCAGGAGATATGCTTATGGTTAGTTTAACATCTAGTTAACACCTTGTGATTACATTCTGTGTTTTATGGGGGGGAAGAGTTGTTGTTTGTTCTTTGTTCTCAAAAAAAAACCCCATGATTATCAGGAAGGTGATGCCATGACATACATGTGAATTGGATTTAAGTGAATGCTGGGCTAAGCCTCACTTTCTCCCCCAGAGTTATCTGAGTCTAGTGGTTAAATATGAATCAGGACAATTGGAGATAACCACTGATATGAGGCAATCAGGGTTAAGTAACTTGCCCAGTACTCAGTAACTATCAAGGTCTGAGTCCAGATTTGAACTCAGGTCCTCCTATCTCCTGGATCAATGCTCCTGGGTCACCTAATACCCCTTACACCTTGGTGACCAAGGGTTTACATATTTAAGGTGACTGGATCAAGATTAGTGCAGCAACCTAAGACCACAGAACACAATAAAACTAACTAGCTTAAAAAATTCAATTCAATTCAATACTGAATAACAAAAACTATGTCCCAGACACAGTGCTAGAGGTTGGAGTTACATAGACAAAATAGAAACGATTTTGTCCTTAAGCTATTAACAGTTTATTGAGGGGGAATAATTAATTATAGTTAATGATCACATATGGCCTCATTTATTTTGTTGTTTATTGTTTGGTCCTGTATGACTCTTGGTCCTGTATGACTCTTCATGACTATTTGGGGTTTTCTTGGCAAAGATACTGTTGAGGTTAGCTATTTCCTTCTCCAGCTCATTTTATAGATGAGAAAACTGAGGCAAACAGGGTTAAGTGACTTACCCAAAGTCACACAGCTAGTAGGTGTCTGAGGCTGAATTTGAGGTCAGAAAGAAGAGTCTTCCTGACTTCAGGTCTGACTTTATATCCACTTTACCATCTAGCTGACCCAGTTTCATTTATATACTTCCATTTAATTGAGTTACTTAACCAAAGACATATGACATGGAAATCAATGAAATCAGATTATATATATATATATGTGTGTGTGTATGTAGGTATATATATAAAATAGATATACATATGTGTATATGTATACATATAAAAAGTATGATAATGTTTAAGGCACTATAATTTACTATTTCTTTTTCATCGTTCTAAGTATTTTATACTTTTTTCCTCTCTTTTTCCCAAGTTATTGAGACAAGACTGGGAATTTTCATTTAGGTAGAATTTAGGAATTTTAGAGGTAAGTTTTCCAAATCTAACCCTGCTGCCAGGTGGAAAGCAAAAGCATTAAGAGGCAAATGGTTTCACATATCTAGTAATATTATAAAGGGTTTGGTTCCTGGCACCTCTTTCAGAAAAAACCTCGAAAGTAAATGCCTGAGAGGAAGAGAACTTGGGGTGGGGGAGGCATGGATCCGCTGTTTCATCATCATTGGGCAACTGAATCTAAACTTGTCACAACTAAACCACTGAAAGTCATTTTCAAAGGCACCTCCAGGATAGACACCCATGTTCACACCTACCCAAAGAATTTTGAAAGAAAAGATTAAAGAGTTAGGAAGAGTGAGAAAGAGCTCTATCCTACTTATCCTCTATTTCCATCTAATATTTCAACAAATAGAGGTGGAGACTGTGGAATCTAACAAGCAAAAGAACTAAAAGGATGAAAGACACAACTCTCTTCTGCTAGTTCTCCTTTCTAGAGAACTGTTCAAAGAATAACTACCAGAGAAGACCCTAGGAAACAAATAGGAGTAATTCACTATAACTCTGCTCTGACCCTACTTACAATTATACAAGGTGTCCCAAAAACCTTAGTGTAACCTTAAGTTTTAGTAGCTTAAGTTTTAAAAAACTTAAGATTGCACTAAAACTTTTGCACTAAAACTCATCCATTCATGAACTAGTCTTTTAGTAGTTCATTTATCCATTGGACAAATATTTACCAAGTCTATTATGTATTTAGCACAGCCATTAAGTTGAGTCATTGAGGATACATTCCAACTACAGAACTCAAGAATTTACAGGGACTTTTGAACAGAGACGATTATGGCAATGGGTGAATACAGGCAGGTAGAGGTCCTTCTCCCCTATCCTTCCCCAACTCCCACAAAAGTCTCAAGTTGTCCTTCAAGATGGAGTAAAAAAAGATAGTGCTTAAATACAGATATCTTAGAGAGGTTAGCATTAGGGTTGAGAAGCCAAGATTTTGCAACTCAATGCCACATGGGTTGATGAAGGTAATACTGGAGGTTGCTAATACTCTCAAAGTCCTGCAAACTTGGCACTGTTTCTATTTAAACAATGATGAGTTTAAACTGAAGCCAACAAATTTAGGCAAGTAAGATTGCCTTAAATGAATGCCCCCAATAAATATTTAATTCACTCTCTTGCATTTTAGTTCTAAAATTGATATGGTCTTTGGTAACAGGACTGAAGAGTTTATATGAATGTCAATAAAATTATGTTGTATTATAATCCTTTGCAACAAAGTCCATTGATACCTTAGCAATGACTAGGATATAGGACATTTGTAGGAAAGAATCACCTTGGGAAAAATGACCCTTTTTTTTTTCAGTCATCAAATATGACACATGGTACAGTGGATAGACTTTTACCTTGGATTGGAGTCAGAAAAAGTTAGGCTTAAAACCTACTTCAGACACTTACTAGCTCTGTGACCAAGAGTAAATCACTTCATCTATTTAAACCTATTTCCTTATCTGTGAAATAGGAATGATCATACTGTGAAAAGAGGTTTGGCTCCTACCCAGATAACCTAAGGAAGCACCTGATGGAAATGCAGGGACCAACTTCTGGGAGAACATATCTTGTCTTTGCCTGCAACATGGATGGAGTCAGCCTGTTTCCAGTGACTGTAGCTAGAACTGAATGTATCTTTAAATCTACTTGACTGAGGCATAGTCATGTATCTCTTCACCCACAGTGAGAGCATCATGCACCAATACAGGTGGGAGAAGGGCTATCTTTCCCTATCCCTTAAATAATATGACCCTAAGAAGTGAACTTGGAATTTTAGTCTTCTTTCATCCTTCCTCCTTAGTTCTAGATACAGGAAGTGGAATCGAAGACCTAGAAAGTCAAATTATGGTGACCTTGGAAGCCAGATGTTGATACCAGCCCTGGAGGGAAGCTCTGAAAAGCCAGGGGATGCCCACATATGAACCCGGAGATCAGTGGGTTTTCAGGTCAGAGGAGATTAAAAAAAAAGTACATATCATTGCATTCATTATCATCATCAGTAACAGCAGCCTACAGTCACTAGATTTCCAGTTAAGTAATAACTACATTTCCTGAGCTTTCTACTCCACTGTTGATGAGTTCAAAGAGTGTTTATAGAGTAATACAGAATAATGAAATGTTTAACAACCAGACTTCTAGTAGCCCCCCACCCCTCCTGCTTAAAAAGCAAGTACATTTTAAATTTACTTTATATTAAAAATTCTTAAGGTTCTACAATCAACAAAACCATAAATCAAATCCTGATTGTAGATTTCTGAGGTATAAACATGCTGAAAATTTAACAAGCAGATTTCATAAGCTGGTTAGAGTTAGTACTAGCATACTTCTGCCAAAGAGACTTTGGGACTTGGAATGGGGGGGGGCTCTAATGCTACATAGCAGAAAAAATAATAATAATTACTGTGAATCTCCAGAGACTATATAAGGAGTACCATGCTCTCGGGTATGTGTAGGAGGGAACTTTGTTCATACTATTTCTCTGAAGTAAATATTCCTTTGTAAAAGCTAATCTGAAAAAAAAAACCCTAAAAAAAAGCTAATCTGACTGGTAAATGGTTAAATGGAACCATATTACTTGGACCCCTAAAAGTGAGGAAGCACCATTGGTAGGGCCTTGAGGGAAGAAACTGGACACCCTCTAATCCTCAGTTAAGTTATGGGAGAACTCTTGTGGAAATGTAACAGATCTTTCCTTCAGGCAGTGGGGCATCAGAGCAATCACTGTTACATCTGAACCACCTAATTCCTGGGGTCTTGAGGCACAAATGAAAAATATATGGTAAACATCTTATTAACAAGCAAAAACAAAACTTTAATGCATCACATAATTGTCATTCATGAATAGAATTATCATTGTTGTATGGGGGTGATTCTGGATCCTCAAAGACTATTCCAATGAAGTATAATCTTCAACTATTCTGATATATCCTGATAAAGGAGAGAGTTTTAGGGGTAGCTAGGTTACCTCTCCTCCCACTTTGTTCCCTTCAAGACTTAGTTTCTAAAGAATTGGAAAAATGTCAAATGCTCATGGTTGTCCGAGCTAATATAATAAAAATGACAATTTACCCAAATTAAATTACTTATTCAGTGCCAGATCAATCAAACTACAAAATAACTACTTTACCAAACCAGAAAAATTAGTAACAAAATGCATCTGGAGTAACAAAAGGGCAAGAATAGCAAGGGAATTGATGAAAAAAATGTAAAGAAAGGTGGCCTAGCTCTACAAGATCTAAAGCTGTACTATAAAACAGCAGTCATCAAAACTGCCTGGTACTGGATCAGTAGATTAGGATAGGTTCAAAAGAAAATGCAGGGGCGGCTAGGTGGCAGTGGATAGAGCACCCAGCCCTGGAATCAGGAGTACCTGAGTTCAAATTCAGCCTCAGACACTTAACAATTACCTAGCTGTGTGGCCTTGGGCAAGCCACTTAACCCTATTGCCTTGCAAAAAGCCTTTAAAAAAAATAAAAAAGGAGAGAGCTTTAAAATGTAAGCCCAACAACAGACTGTGTGTCTATCATCTGACAAATCTGAAAAGACTCACTAATAGAATGTTAACCACAAGGGGATGTCAATTTTTTTTGGCCACAGTAGCTCATGAGATGCCAACTGAAAAGGTATCGGTTGTTTTAGTTGAGGTTGTTGTTGTTTGTCCTCATTCTCATTTGTCCTGATAATCAGCAAGGTGATGGCATGATAAGCACATGAATTGGATTTGAATGGGGGGGGGTCCTCTTCGAAGTCACCAGCCTCACTTTCTCCTCCAGAGTCAACTCGGTCCAGTGGCCAGATATGGATCAGGATAACTGAAGACTTGCCCAAGGTCACACAGCTAGTAAAGTGGCAAGTGTCTGAGGCTAGATTCAAACTCTCATCCTCTTGTCTCCAAGGCTACTGCTTGATCCTCTGGGTCACTTAGTTGCCCTAGTTGAGCTAGTACCCATATCAATGAAATCATTTAAAAAAAAAAGAAATCATGAATTTTTTTTAAAAGAATTCAAGGGCTAGATTGGGTTTTTTGTATAGGATGACTGTATCAAATGCTTAGTGAATCATAAATTGCTTTTGGCTAAAAATACAGCAGATGTTGAGTTACCATTTTGCTACACCATCAAAATCAAATTGGTTAAAATCAGCCATAGTGGGGTGGCTAAATGGTACAGTGGATAGAGCACCAGCCCTGGAATCAGCTATGTGACCTTGGGCAAGCCACTTAACCCCATTGCCTTGCAAAAAAAAAAAAAGTAAATTAAAATAAAAAAGAATTCAGTCATAGTCATAGGTCTAAGGATTTAGGGGAGGGAAATTTGCTCAGGCAAGCAACTAAAAATATTTGATTTCATGTTTTGTATTGATGCAGTAGAATATTTTATACTCTAAGTTAGTTAAGGTTGACCAAGTTAATGATGCTAAAACAAAGCCTGCATGTCTAAACTATAAGATACACCCTCCCTTCCAACCTATCAAGAAAAGGGTCAAAGTAACAAGCATCCATATAAGTGGCAGTAGTTACAGAGGTCAGGTCTGAGATGGAAGGGGGAGCCACTTAAAGCTGGAATAAAAAAATAAGGATTTTAATCATGAAAGAAAAGATTGTTTTGCCCTCCATTCACTCCCCTCAACAATCAGCTTCCTCCTTAACCCTTATCCTATTGCCAGCTGGAGATATATCCACTCCTCTTTTCATGGTCTGAGATCACAAAAGGATCTTGTGAGATCATACTGTGTACAGGGCTTCATTTGCAGACAGCCAAAAGAGAGGGGCTGAAGGGCTCAAGGTCCAGAAGTTGAGGAAAAATACAGGAAATAGAACAACATTTGGATTCTTTTGTTCAAATGAATGAGTATATTTTTGTTAAAGCTGGCCTTAGATTCCCTAAGACCCAAAACAATTTAGTTTTTTCTCAACCACCTGCAAAAACTTGAATTGTGAAAATACAACTGAATTTTGGCAGCCACCCAAATTTGGGCTTTTTACAGTATGCTTAATTCTCTAGGCTTTCTCTTTTCTTCATCCTTGTATCATATAGAATATTGTATCATGTTTCATATTGAAGCTTCTTCTATTCTTGTATCAACTTTCATGATGGACTTTGTCATTAAGGATACAAAATGGAAACTTTCTCTTACTGTATTCTTTTTTTTTAAGGTTTTTGCAAGGCAAAATGGGGTTAAGTGGCTTGCCCAAAGCCACACAGCTAGATAATTATTAAGTGTCTGAAACCAGATTTGAACTCAGGTACTCCTGACTCCAGGGCCGGTGCTTTATCCACTGTGCCATGTAGCCACCCTCCTCTTACTGTATTTTTAAAGAGCACTTGACTAGGAGTTAGCAAGGACCTGAGTTCAAATCCTGTTTCTAATACTTACTGGTGGCATGATATGGACAAGTTGCTTAACCTCTCGAACCTTGTTTCCTCAATGATAATATGAAGATAATGCCTATGATATATACACTGCATAGTTGCTTGAGGAAAAAATACATATTTTAAAATGATTTATAAATTTCAATTTATTATTCTATCACTCACTCTAAGAAATGATGTAGGCATTGGCCAAGGTAAGTACTTGAAAAATTATAGTTAACAACTGAATAAGGCTATTGCTTTGTTAGCACAAAGATCAAAATTGGCACAAAGCTAGAAGAAATTATATATATACATACATATATGTGGTCTGCTACAGTTAAAACTCCAACCTGACCTGTGGTGTTGATGTATTATTAATGATGAAGAATTTGCTCTTTATGAAAGGAAAAAAATGACATCAATTAAATTTTTTTTCCCATATATAAGTTATCCTCAACTCCTTTGGTATAACTGAAGAGGCTAACCCTGGAGAGGCAAACCTCTTAAAGTTGTAGTGAGAATCAAAAGAGAAAAAGCATATAAAAAATTCTATAAAATACATTTTGCAAAATATGTAGGTTAGCTAAATAATATTCTTGATATCTTTTGTTTGTAGAGCATCAAAATTTCCAAACATAGCATTGGTCTTGGAATCAAGAGGATGGGAGTTCAGATACAGCCTCAGACTTGACACTAGCTGGGCAAGTCACATAATCCTGATTGCCTTACATCCAGGGCCATCTCTAGTGATCTTTATTCATATCTGACCACTGGACCCAGATGGCTCTAGAGAAGAAAGTGTGGCTGGTAACTTAGCACAGAACCTCCTCACTCAAATCTAATTCACCTGCTTGTTATGGCATCACCTCCCTGATATTGTAGTCTTTTTCAAAAATGAAAGAAAAAAAAATTATTCTTCCTTCCTAGATTCCCTATAGATTCCCTTTCTAGAGAGGCATTCCTGTGAAAAAGAATTGACCTCGTTGTTTGACCGAAGATATAAACAGGGAGTTAAGTTCTTGCAAAATGACTATGTCCCAGGCCCTGTGATAAGGGCTGAGGAGTTATTTAAACAGTGCAAATACAAGGTGAAATGTAAAATGCCTAATTATCCATCCTTTAAACTGAGGTCAACAGCACAAGTACAAGGTCAGGATGACCTTGCTTAAGGGAACTTATGTGAAAAAGCCTAAGGGATTTCTGCAATCTTACTATGAGTCAAGAACAGGATGTGGACTCTGAGAAAGCTGATGCAATCTTAGGCAGTATTATAGCTATAGAGTTCAACAGAGGAACCAATAGTTCCCCTCTGTTTAGATCAGACCACACCCAGCTTATTATGTTCAGTCCTGAGAACGATGCTTTTAGGAGAGTTATTGACAGACCAAGAAGGCAACCAAGAGAGTGAGGTTACTCAAAATAATCTCTTCTGTGTAGTAACTGAAGAAATTATTGAAGTTTAGTTTAGTAAAAGAAAAGACTAAGGGAAGATATTGATATTTTCAAATTTCATAAGTACTATCACACGGAAGGGTGATTAGATTTAAACCCTTTTAAGGAATGAATTATAGAGCAGCTTATTGGGACTTCATATAAGGAAAACCTGAGATAGGTAGGTGGTGCAGTGGATAGAAGCCAGCCCTGGAATCAAGAAGACTTGAATTCAAATTTTGCTCAGATACTAATTTAGCTGTGTGATCTGGAGCAAGTCACTTAATCCCAATAGTCTTCCTCCCTCCCTCCTAAAAAAAGAAAAACCTTTCTAACAATTAGAGTTTACCTGCAATGCAAAAATAGGATTATTCCATCCTTCACGGAAGAGGTATGTAGAAGTGTTAAAAAAAAAAGGCTGAATAAAGAATTCCTTGTCAGATTCCATAGAACGGGAGTTCTTAACCTGAGGTTTATGGATCTCCATGGATAGATTCTAAAGGAATCTCTGTGGATAGATTCTAAGGGATCAGTGAATCTGGTTGAGGAAAAAAATTATATTCCTATTCCTATGTAATTGATTTCTTTCATAATCCTATGTATTTTATGCATTTAAAAACATTGAGAAGGAATTCATAAGCTTCATCAGACTGTCAATGAAAGGGTCCCATGACACCAAAAAAAAAGGTATAAGTAAATCCTACTTTAGAGGGAATTTTTTCATGTCACAATGGGAAAATTAACTGTAGGATTTCTAGGCTCCCTCTGACTATATGCACTTTCTTTGTTGATGAACATACAGGAGAAGAGCATGTATCAAGTAAAGTTAAAGGAAGACTGATAGTAGAAAGACCTCTGGACAAGGAAGGTTGTCATGAGTTGTTATGGTTATGTAATTAAAATAGGTGGATGGAGGCCCAGGGAGCAGTTATCTCAGGGTCACAGAAGGAAGACTGGGTGGTTGGTAGATGGGGCACTTCCTTTATCACTTATAAACACACCCATCAGAATGGATCATGCATCTCTCATTCCTAGATAAAGTTGCAAATTAGGAGGGACAGGTTATAATTGGAAAGTCACAGCCCCCGTTCTTGTGGGATTAGGAACTGGAAGGCTACCAACCTGAAGGACATTTAATGAAACAGCATATGTGGAGACATCTTGAAAACTATAAAACATTATAAAAACATAAGGAATGACTCATGTCAACCAGTAGAACTTTGGAGTGAGGCATACCTGCATATACTTATGTAGCTTTATATAGCTTTGGTGTACATTTTGTAATCTAGAAATGAAAGTATTTCTCCTTGGGTAAGGGAAGATAAAAAAATATTTACATAGCATCTATAGGTGTTGAGCACTTTATAAATATGATCTTATTTGGAAGACCTTTCCAAAAACATTAAGATTTCTGAAATTCTGAAATTGATTAAATTATATTGGATGTTGAGCTTAACAATTTTTTTTTAATTCCTTAACACTTTTTGGAAGCTAGGTAGCACAGTGAATACCATGCTACACTTGGAATTAATAAAACCTGAGTTCAAATACTGCTTCAGATACTTACTAGTTCTGTGACCCTGAGCAAGTCAATTAACCTTTCTCAGTTTCAGTTTTTCTCTCTGTAAAATAGGGCATAATACTAAACCCTACCTTTGTTGTTGTTATTATTATTATTATTATTAATATTATAATTATTATTCTAAACCAGGGATATGACAAACTAGACTGCAATATGATGGAATGGATAGAGTCCTGAACTTACCTAAATTTAAATCACACCTCTGATATTTGATAGCTTCACTATCATGGACAAGCCAGTTCATATCTTCAAGTTTCAGTTAAGGAGGTATTATAATACCTCTAAGTTTCAATCTCACAAGGTGAGAAAATGTAATCTTCCTGAGAGGAGGTAGTTTCATTTTTTTGTATTTGTATCTCCAATGTCTAGAACAGTTTGACACATGGTAAAAGCTTAATAGATACTCGCTAGTTGCTAAGAGGCACAAATGAAAGAAAGAGAAGGAAATAAGAATTTATACAGTTTACTATGTGCCAGATATTCTGCTAAATAAATTTTTATAAAAAGTATTTCATTTGAAAGGTAGGTGTTTATTATTACCTCTATTTTATTGTTTGGGAAACAGACTAACAAGTTAAATGATTTGTCCAGGGTCACACAGTTATTAAGTATCTGAAGCTGAATTTGAATTTAGGATTTTCTGGTTCCACTAGTTGAATCTCTGAGATGATTTATATTAAGTACCCTGCAATCTTTAATGCTATATAAAGTTCAGCTATTTCAGCCTTGCAGATCAGGGACACAAGAATGCAAGAAGATACTAAGCAATTTTTTTCTTTCAAGGTAAGAGAGTTGGGAAGAAGAAATCTTTAAAGGTTCAGCAAGAATGAGCCTGATTCTGATGTCAGAACCACCCTAAATTGCTCTTGGGATGGGTACAAATTTGTTAAAAAAAAACAAAAACAGCCAAGAGTTGTTTGCTTCCAATTGATCTGCCACAGGAAACAAAAACAGAAAACACAGGAAACAAGTCTGCCAACCTTACTTTGTTTGGCAAACCTTCTCTCTACCCCCATGTGAGATTATTTCTGGGGACTGGGAGTAATTGGAGCTAGAGAAAAGAGATACTAGATTTGCTCTTGGTTCTAAATAAACTAGAATTTTAAATAATAAAAATAACTGCCCTTGGGAAAAATAAAAAAAAAAGTAAGGTGTTTTTGGCCAGCATTCTTATGTTTGCTTCACAGAAACAGTAACTACAACAATCAGTGAAAGACATTAAATGACTTTTTAAGATGAGTACTGACTTTACTTGTTCTTCCAGATGGACAAAGGAAAGAAAGAAGGAGGGAAGGAGGAAAAAGGAAAAAGTAGAAAGAGAGGGAGAGAAAGAAAGAATGAGGGAAGGAAGAGAAAATAAAGAAAGAAAAAAGAAGGAAAACAAGAGGAAAAAATAAAAAAAGGGGAAGAAAGAAAAAGATAAAGGAGCGATGGAGGGAGAAAAAAGGAAGAAGGAAAGGAAGGAGCGATGGAGGGAGAAAAAAGGAAGAAGGAAAGGAAGGAGCGATGGGGGGAGAAAAAAGGAAGAAGGAAAGGAAGGAGCGATGGAGGGAGAAAAAAGGAAGAAGGAAAGGAAGGAGGGATGGGGGGAGAAAAAAGGAAGAAGGAAAGGAAGGAGGGATGGAGGGAGAAAAAAGGAAGAAGGAAAGGAAGGAGGGATGGAGGGAGAAAAAAGGAAGAAGGAAAGGAAGGAGGGATGGAGGGAGAAAAAAGGAAGAAGGAAAGGAAGGAGCGATGGAGGGAGAAGGAAAGGAAGGAGGGATGGGGGGAAGGAAGAGGAAAGGAAGGAGATGGGGGGAGAAAAAAGGAAGAAGGAAAGGAAGGAGCGATGGGGGGAGAAAAAAGGAAGAAGGAAAGGAAGGAGGGATGGGGGGAGAAAAAAGGAAGAAGGAAAGGAAGGAGGGATGGAGGGAGAAAAAAGGAAGAAGGAAAGGAAGGAGGGATGGAGGGAGAAAAAAGGAAGAAGGAAAGGAAGGAGCGATGGAGGGAGAAAAAAGGAAGAAGGAAAGGAAGGAGCGATGGAGGGAGAAAAAAGGAAGAAGGAAAGGAAGGAGCGATGGAGGGAGAAAAAAGGAAGAAGGAAAGGAAGGAGCGATGGAGGGAGAAAAAAGGAAGAAGGAAAGGAAGGAGCGATGGAGGGAGAAAAAAGGAAGAAGGAAAGGAAGGAGCGATGGAGGGAGAAAAAAGGAAGAAGGAAAGGAAGGAGCGATGGAGGGAGAAAAAAGGAAGAAGGAAAGGAAGGAGCGATGGAGGGAGAAAAAAGGAAGAAGGAAAGGAAGGAGCGATGGAGGGAGAAAAAAGGAAGAAGGAAAGGAAGGAGCGATGGAGGGAGAAAAAAGGAAGAAGGAAAGGAAGGAGCGATGGAGGGAGAAAAAAGGAAGAAGGAAAGGAAGGAGCGATGGAGGGAGAAAAAAGGAAGAAGGAAAGGAAGGAGCGATGGAGGGAGAAAAAAGGAAGAAGGAAAGGAAGGAGCGATGGAGGGAGAAAAAAGGAAGAAGGAAAGGAAGGAGCGATGGAGGGAGAAAAAAGGAAGAAGGAAAGGAAGGAGCGATGGAGGGAGAAAAAAGGAAGAAGGAAAGGAAGGAGCGATGGAGGGAGAAAAAAGGAAGAAGGAAAGGAAGGAGCGATGGAGGGAGAAAAAAGGAAGAAGGAAAGGAAGGAGCGATGGAGGGAGAAAAAAGGAAGAAGGAAAGGAAGGAGCGATGGAGGGAGAAAAAAGGAAGAAGGAAAGGAAGGAGCGATGGAGGGAGAAAAAAGGAAGAAGGAAAGGAAGGAGCGATGGAGGGAGAAAAAAGGAAGAAGGAAAGGAAGGAGCGATGGAGGGAGAAAAAAGGAAGAAGGAAAGGAAGGAGCGATGGAGGGAGAAAAAAGGAAGAAGGAAAGGAAGGAGCGATGGAGGGAGAAAAAAGGAAGAAGGAAAGGAAGGAGCGATGGAGGGAGAAAAAAGGAAGAAGGAAAGGAAGGAGCGATGGAGGGAGAAAAAAGGAAGAAGGAAAGGAAGGAGCGATGGAGGGAGAAAAAAGGAAGAAGGAAAGGAAGGAGCGATGGAGGGAGAAAAAAGGAAGAAGGAAAGGAAGGAGCGATGGAGGGAGAAAAAAGGAAGAAGGAAAGGAAGGAGCGATGGAGGGAGAAAAAAGGAAGAAGGAAAGGAAGGAGCGATGGAGGGAGAAAAAAGGAAGAAGGAAAGGAAGGAGCGATGGAGGGAGAAAAAAGGAAGAAGGAAAGGAAGGAGCGATGGAGGGAGAAAAAAGGAAGAAGGAAAGGAAGGAGCGATGGAGGGAGAAAAAAGGAAGAAGGAAAGGAAGGAGCGATGGAGGGAGAAAAAAGGAAGAAGGAAAGGAAGGAGCGATGGAGGGAGAAAAAAGGAAGAAGGAAAGGAAGGAGCGATGGAGGGAGAAAAAAGGAAGAAGGAAAGGAAGGAGCGATGGAGGGAGAAAAAAGGAAGAAGGAAAGGAAGGAGCGATGGAGGGAGAAAAAAGGAAGAAGGAAAGGAAGGAGCGATGGAGGGAGAAAAAAGGAAGAAGGAAAGGAAGGAGCGATGGAGGGAGAAAAAAGGAAGAAGGAAAGGAAGGAGCGATGGAGGGAGAAAAAAGGAAGAAGGAAAGGAAGGAGCGATGGAGGGAGAAAAAAGGAAGAAGGAAAGGAAGGAGCGATGGAGGGAGAAAAAAGGAAGAAGGAAAGGAAGGAGCGATGGAGGGAGAAAAAAGGAAGAAGGAAAGGAAGGAGCGATGGAGGGAGAAAAAAGGAAGAAGGAAAGGAAGGAGCGATGGAGGGAGAAAAAAGGAAGAAGGAAAGGAAGGAGCGATGGAGGGAGAAAAAAGGAAGCAAGAGAAGGAAGGAGCGATGGAGGGAGAAAAAAGGAAGCAAGAGAAGGAGGAAAGTGAGAAGGGAAGTTAAAAAGAAAGGAAATAAGGGGTAGCTAGGTGGTGCAGTGAATTGAGCACCAGCCCTGGAGTCAGGAGGACCCGAGTTCAAATGCGGCCTCAGACACCTAATAACTACCTAGCTGTGTGACCTTGTGTAAGTCACTTAACACCATTGCCTTGCAAAAAAAAAGAAAGAAAATAAATCCCAGAGTTCCACTGGTTCCCTAGTCAAAGGAAAAATAAAATCATTGTTATCTCTTGGGTATGTAATAGAAAAACACTGGCTTTCAGGTCAAAAGACCTGTGTACAATATAAGTTCCAAATCTGCTCTTTGTCAATGAATAAGTCACTTAACCTCTCCAAGTCTCTGTTATCTCTTCTGTCAAATGGGAATAAAATAATTGCATTATTCTCCTTTAAGATTTGTTTTGAAGATCAAATGAATTAATGGTACAGAAAAATCCTTTCATTAATTGGAAAATACTATGACAAATGCAGGTTGCACTCATCAAATTGTTCTCATAGCCTCTAGGTAGAAGGATCAAAAGATAGTCCATGTTTACTGAGTCCCTCAATTCTTAGTCCAATTTTTTTCTCAAAAAAGGTCCTTGAATTGTTTTCAAACAAATTCCAAGTTTCTATCCTCCTTAAGAGTTTGCTGTTATTGACTACTCTGTCATCACTACTCATTTTTACTCTCCCACTGAGGGTTCTCACTGATGGGGACAGTAGGAGCTCCAGAAACAAGTTCAACCAGCAATCTTTATTGCTGCTTCCTATCCACTGTGATCTGATCAGTGTTCCTTTGATTCTTATTACATTACCCACAGACAAATACAAACCAATTAAACATCTATTAGATGACTCCATTGTCCTCAACACAGGAGACAGGAAAATCTGTCCTAGGATTGAGTCCAGAGTCACAAAAACCCAAGAAGACAAAAAATCATACAGAGAGATATGTACAACAGGCATTCTGAATCCCCTATTTCTGGGACCCTGAGTCAATAGCATGCTTACATTCATGATACAGCAAGCACATTTTTATGTAACAGGGAAAGGATCCTCAATTAACAAATCACCAGAGGAGAATTTCCTCTTCAGTGTGGCTTTATGCATTGAGTTGAAAATTGGCTCTGTTTGAGAGCACTATTCATTTTGGGGATAGTTCTAAATTGCTCTCTACAATGGTTGGATCAGTTTACAACTCCACCAACAATGCACTAATATTCCTATTTCTCACATCCTCTCCAACATTGATCATATTCCTTTTTTGTCATTTTTTCCGACCTGATAGTTGTGAGGTGGTAATTTTATTTTATGCATTTACTTAAAAACATTCTAAGAAGTGGTCTCATAGACTTCACCAGACTGCCAAAAGTTCATAAAAAAATTTGGGAACCTCTATTCAATACTAACAAAAAATCTTCCTTTTTAGGACAGATGAAATAGTTTTAATTCTGAAAAATGGAGTACTGTACAGGGTAGATGATGTGTTCTGGTTGTACATACTCTGAACAAAACTGCACAGAGGAGACAACTTTAAGAGGAAGGGATGTGGGGAAGGAAAAAAGGGAGAGAGAAAGTAGAGGAGGGAGGAACAAGAAACTTTGACTATCAGGCTTGGAGGCAGGTGTCAAAGTATAAAGCTCCCTAAGATCCTGTCCGGGGGAGGCAGGAAGATAAACAAAATTACATGAAGCCAGAAAACCCTGACTGCAAAGGGAAAGAGAGAAGGACTGTGTGTAGAGACATGGTTCTCTGCAAGGCAAGGGTAGTTGTTATCTTCATTCCAATTTTTTAAAGTTCATAGATCCATCTAATTTAAAATATAATCTCTTTCTGACCAAATTATCTTTTCTTCATATCATGCATTTCCCAAATGGCATCTTTAACTATTTTTTCAAAGTTTCTCATTGATTATTGATGTGAGCTGCTCATATCTGCTATCTGTATAACATTTTCAAAAAATTCTTTGAGTACTGATGCACTATATGTTCCAGTGTTCAATGTTGAAGAAAACAGTGTTAAAAGGATGACCCATAACTTCCTGCTAAGATAAATGAAAGGTAGGATTCTCAGCTCTCCAACACTAACCTCTAGCAAAATCCTGAAGTTTGCACCACAACAAATAATGCTCAAGAAATTTAATGAAAAAAAAAACAGCACTCCAGAATCATGCGCATGCCACACATACACACAAATCAGTCAGTGGTCCCAGAGCAATAGGAAAGCAAAACAAACAGACGCTGGACCTGTAGCTGAGAAGTCTCTCTGGTGCTTCTTGAATAAGGCCCTGACAGGGCCAAGATCTCCTCTGTTGAACCAGTTCATATGTTCTTGTTTGTTTTGCCATGGGTGTAGAAATATTCTTTTTTGTAGGAGGCATTTAAACTCAGAATAAAAAAAATGAAATTTGTATGGAGTAAAATAAGTAAAAGATGGATCATTGTTTTTATTCAAAGCTGTGTTTTCATGGGTCTTTCAAAGAGCTTTGAAATTTCCTGATGACAACCCAACCTTCTTTTCTTCTGTTCAATTTGGGGTCCAACTTGTTAACTCATCTGTATTTCCAGTTCCAGATACAAAATGACTTATTCTAGACCAGGCTAGTTATATCTCTACTCTTTCAGGTTTTTAGAGTAATCCTAAGGGATTTGTGAGTCTCATCTATTGTTTCAGCAGGAATGTCTATTGGCAAGGTATCTCCCATTTTACATACCCAGAGACTATTTACTACTTAACAACAGGTAACTTTTTTAAAGGAATATTTACTTCACAGATATAATAAAAATAAATGTTCATCATCATCAACATTCAAGACCTAAACCCCCCCCCCTTCCCACAATCCATTCCTACTCCTATCCCCAACCATTTTAATCTCAGGGGAGGATTAGGCTTAAAATGTAACTCCTTTCCTATAGAGCATTGTTACCAAATTCAAATCCAAAGGTAGAAGAGTTGATGTTGGCTTCTGCAGAGTTGTATACCCAAAAGTCACAGCCTAGGGAGATGGTCAAAGAAAATGGCAGAGCAAAGAGAGATGAAATGTTTTGCTTGAACAGCCAGGAGACCAGTGACACAAAATCAAAAAGTATGTGGAAGGGAGTAAGGTACAAGAATTCAAGAAAAAGTAGAAGGTGGTTAGGTTTCATGGGCTTTGAGTCAAACAGTATTTTGCATTTGCTCTTGGAGGTAATAGTGACTGGATCAGACCTGCATTTTAGGAAAAACACTTTAGTGGCCAAATAGGAGATGGACTGGAGTGAAGAGAGTTGAGGCAGGCAGACCCACCAGCAGGCTATTGGAGTAATCAAGGCAAGAGGTGGAGGGGTTGTTCCAGAGTAGTGACAATGTCAGAGGAGAAAAGGGGACATGGTGGAGATATTTTACTAACTGATAGGTCTTGACAATAGATTGGATATAAGGGTAGGGTGAGTGATGAAGAGGAATCCAGGATAACTAACAGGTAGTAAGCCTGAGGGACTAGGAAAATGTTGCTGCCCTCAACAGTATTAAGGAAGATAGGAGGAAGGGACAGTTTAAGGGAGAAAGACATAAAGAGTTTATGATGCCTACTGAACAACCGATTTGAAATAACTGAAAGACGGTTCGAGATGAGAGAATGGAGGTCAACAGAGAAATTGGGGCATAACAGTTAATATTTGAGAATCATAGCATAGTGATGGTAATTAAATCTATGAGAGCTGATGAGATTACCAAGTGAAATAGTATAGAAGAAGAAGAAGAAGAGACAAAGATACAGAAAGGAACCTTGAAGGACAATAATGGAATATCTGGAGAAGGATCTAGAAAGAGGAGAGAAAGAAGGAATAGTCAGATAAGTAGGTGAAGATGTTGTCCTGAAAACCCAGAGAAAAGAGTATCAAAGCAAAGAAAGTGATCAACCATGTTGAAAGACTTCAGAAAGGTAAAGGAGAATGAGGACTGAGAAATGGATTTGGCAGCTAGAAGATCATTGGTAACTAGAGAAAGCAGTGCTGGTGGAACGATGAGATTCAAAGTCAGATTATAGGGATTAAGAAGGGAGTAAAACAAAACTAATACAGGCAAGATTAGAAGGAATGCAAAAATCTAGTGTTTCTGATAAAGGACTTATTTCTGAAATATTTGGAGAACTGAGTCAAATTTATAAGAATACAAGTCATTCTTCAGTGGTCAAAGGATATAAACAGGCAGTTTTCAGACAAAGAAATTAATGCTATCTATAGTCTTATGAAAAAAAATGCTCTAAATCATTATTGACCAGAGAAATGCCAATTAAAATAACTTTGAGGTACCACCTCACACCTATCAGGTTGGAAAAAATGACAAAAAAGGAATATGATCAATGTTGGAGAGGATGTGAGAAATAGGAATATTAGTGCATTGTTGGTGGAGTTGTAAACTGATCCAACCATTGCAGAGAGCAATTTGGAACTATCCCCAAAGGGCAATAAATTTGTGATTTTCTTTGATCCAACAATACTACTTCTAGGTCTATATCCCAAATAGATCATTAAAAAGGGATAAAGACTCACATGTGCAAAAATATTTATAGCAGCTCTCTTGATGGTGGCAAAGAATTGAAAAGATGCCCCATCACCAAGAGTTGAACAAATTATGGTTTATGAACGTGATGGTATTTTGTAAGAAATCATGAGCGAGTAGACTTCAGAAAAGACTAGAAAGATTTGCATGAACTGATGAGTGAAATGAGCAAAACCAGGAGAACATTGTACACATTAACAGCAGCATTATGAAATGATAAACTTTGATGGTCTTAACTCTTAGGAGCAGTTCAGTGATCAAGGCTGATTCTTATGATGGAAAATGCCATCCACATTTAGAAGAAAAAACTATGGAGTCTGAGCAAAGCAAACTATTTTCACCTTTTAAAACTTCTTTTATGTTTTTTCTTTCTTTCTCATGATTTTTATCTTGTTAGTTCTGATTCTTCTTTCACAACATGACTAAAATAAAAATATGTTAAACATAATATCTCCTATATCAGATTTTTCACTATCATGGGGAGAGAGGAGCAAAGAGAGGGTGGTAGAAAAATATAGAACCCAAAAGCTTACAAAAAGATCTATACTGAAAACTATCTTTGTACATAATTGGAAAAAATAAAATAATATTTTTAAAAGGGAATGAGAGGAGAGGCGATGGAGGGTCTTATTGTAGACAAACTTTTTGAGGAATTTAGCTATAAATGGCAGAAGAGATATAGAACAATAGTTAGCAGGAAGAAAAAGATCAGATGAGGGGTTTTTTTTTAAGATGGGGGAGACATGAGCATGTTTGTAGGTAGTAAATAATGAGCCAGAAGAGAGGGAGAGATTGAAAATAAGTGCATGGTGGCGGCTAGGTTGGCCAGTGGTTAGAGTACCGGCCCTGGAGTCAGGAGTACCTGACTTCAAATCCAACCTCAGATACTTAATACTTACCTAGCTGTGGGGTCTTGGGCAAGCCACTTAACCTCATTGCCTTGCAAAAAAACAAATAAATAAAAAACAAGTGTAAGAATGAAGATTTTTTTTTTAGGTTTTTGCAAGGCAAATGGAGTTAAGTGGCTTGCCCAAGGCTAGGTAAGTATTAAGTGTCTGAGGCTGATTTGAACTCAGGTACTCCTGACTCCAGGGCCGGTACTCTATCCACTACGCCACCTAGCCACCCTGCAAGAGTGAAGATGACAGAGGATTGTCTGTTGGCTGAGACAACAAGAAGAGCTTAGCCTTGGGGAGTATTAAGATCTCTTCATCATGGGGCGGCTAGGTGGCATAGTGGATAGAGCACTGGCCTTGGAGTCAGGAGTACCTGAGTTCAAATCCGGCCTCAGACACTTAATAATTACCTAGCCGTGTGGCCTTGGGCAAGCCACTTAACCCCATTCCCTTGCAAAAACTAAAAAACTAAAAAATAAAAACTAAAAAAAAAATCACTTCGTCATGTGAGACAAGGGTGAAGGAGACTCTTGTGCCAGAAGATATATGAATGATAGGAGATGGGGAAGTAAATGGCCTCAAATTTTTCTGTAATTTATGATGCAAGGTTTTCACCTGAGAGAGAGAAGAGGGAAGGAAGACATGGAAGGCTTGAGGGAAACCAAAAGGTTTGAAAGAGACTCTGTGAAGGGTGGGACGGTGAGTTGCTAGGACAGGTGTAGAAGGTTTACCTAGCTCCATGAGGACACAGTGAAGGTTATGTAGCTTAAATTTGTTACGGACCTAGTCAAAATGGTTATGTGATTTTAAAGTATTAAATAGTCAATTAATGTTTAAAGATGTGAGGGACTGATCAATGGAAGGTCCAGGCCTCTAAGCATGTGAAGGAAACCCTGCCTGTTGTCAGTTCAAGGTTTAGTGAGCCTGCTTCTGAAAGTCTAGAAAGTATATGATGTAAAAGTTCTCTCATCAATTCATAGCATACACAGGTACTCTCTGAATATTTTCTAAAGACTTATTATGTAATAAAGAAATATTTCAATTGGTTGCTGAGCCATGACTGAGAACATTTATGAAAGGCTCTCCTTCAGAACTTGGTCTCTTTTTTCACTGGTGGTCATTGAAGAAAGAACCACTGTAAGGGAGGATTTCAGATACTTATCTCCTTATTTGGAGCTATCATAAAGTTTTGTGTGGGGAGTTACTACTTTCTATCTCTATTGTATTTCATCCTATCTCTTATTTGAATGAGTATAAAACAGAATAGACTGGATTAAGACTTTGAAATCTTCAAAAGTTTGGAAGAGCCACCAGAGGTCCAGTAATTCACATCTCCCTCTGAGGATATCCCTCAAACCCTGAGAGGGAGATTTAGACATCTTATAGGTCCAACCTCCTAGTGCATGCATGGTTTGAAAGAGCCCAGAACCTTGTATACATGGTCTAAAAATGATGTTCTTCTTAGCACCTCTGTCCCATTCTCATCACTCTGCCATCATCAGTGAAGAAAAGGAAGGGGACGTCATAGAATTGAGGACTTTTTTCATGTTTTCTTTGTTTCATGTACTATAACCAAAGGAATTATTACTAAATGACTACCCATTGGTGGTGAACCGATCAGCTCAGTTGGACTAGTTCACCTAAATCACCTAAACTGCCATATTTGGAGCTCTTCCAGCCTGATAAAACCTGCCAGAGCTTACTGTCAGGCAAAACAGTGATCCATGGCTACTCACATGATAGAAATGAGGTATCAGAACAGGATGCTGAGGAGATTATTTAATATTAAAACATAATAACAGGATAGTAATTTGTCCTAGAACCATTTCTATCTGAACTCCATCAAAAATATTAAATATAAGAGGATAATAATAATAACAATAAGCTTACATTTGTATTATTTCATAATTTATGACTTTGTTCACATAACTCTGCAAGGTAGATATTCCCATTCTATAGATTGAAATAAACACTTAAGAGGTTAGATAAACTAATTTAGAGGCACAAAGAGGCACAAGAATAGGACTTAAATTCCCCCCATCCTCACTATAAGGCAGCTAGCATAGAGCAAATGTCCTGAAGTCAGGAGGACCTGAGTTCAAATCTAGCCTCAGACACTTGATACTGGTGTGATCTTAGGCAAGTTGCTTAACCCTAAGTGCATTCTACGCTGGGCCAAATCCAGTCATCCTGATTCCTCTCTGGCCACTGGACCCAGATGGTTCAAGAGGAGAAAAATGAATCTGGTGACTTAGCATAGCCCCCCTCATTCAAATCCAGTTCTTGTGCTTGTTATGGCATCACCTCCCTGATGTCAATAATCTTCTTTGAGAATGAAGGACAAACATCAGGACTTAAATCTAGAAATTCTTACTCCAACTCCAGGGCTCCTTTTACTACAATGCACTTGAAAGACCATAGATAAATTTTTCCAAATAGAGAATTCCCTACTACCAAAGAGAGAGAACCTTGAGTCCTAGAGTTTAATACTGTATCAGGACATGTCCACAACCCAGATAGTCAGATTCAAACCCCTAAAATTGTCTTCAGAATCAACCATTTTCTAGAAATGCTGCCTTCTGTCTTGCCCTTCCCATATTTATTTAAAAGAGTCAGCTGTTATGGACTAAGTAATAACAATGAAATCAGAAGTCCATTCCAATCAAAGTCAAAACAAAACACCTCAAAACTGTTAGTGACCTCTTAGAAACCCCCCCAAAACAAAAACCTCTAGAAGGAACAATAAGAAAAATGAAATTAAGACACTGAGCAAAGTATGCAAAGAAACTCCAAAATACAAACACAGATTCCACATAAAAGTAAAAAAAAAATTTCAAGCTACTGGAGAAAAAAAGGCTGAGCCAGTATCAGAGTAAAAAACTGGGAGAAGTTGGAATAAATAAGAGATCCATTTTGGTATTCCTTTGTGAGTAAGTAGCTGGAAGAAGTTAGAAGGAAACAGAAATAATGAGAAGTCATAAAACATCTTCATTTTCACCCCAGTCCGATTTCTCTTTTCAAATTTATGAAGTATATATTGTAGAAGTTTCTCCATTGTGGAACTGTCCAGTTATTTCTATAAGGAAATTCCCCCCAGTAAGGGAGAGTTAAGATTTCCTTAGACCCTCTGCATCCCAAAAGCAGAGATTTGCCTTCATCTTCAAAGGACGGCTATAGTCTTCCAAACTTTGAAAGTCTAAGATAAATCCTGCTTTTGAAGCTTCTGCATTATAGGGGAGGAGCACAATGGAATGTTTATTTCACAGTAAATAAAAGGGAAGGAGGTCTTTTCTGAATTTTTACATAAGGTTTTTTTTTTTTTTTTAGATTTTTGCAAGGCAAATGGGGTTAAGTGGCTTGCCCAAGGCCACACAGGTAATTATTGAGTGTCTGATTTGAACTCAGGTACTCCTGACTCCAGGGCTGGTACTCTATCCACTGTGCCACCTAGCCACCCCAACATTAGATCTTTCTTGAAACCTCCAACTGTTAAAGATTTCTTCCCCCCTCAAAAAAATCCTCATTTTTGCATTTATTTTGCATCTATTATGTATATATATATATATATGTACATATATATATGTATGAGTTTGTGTATGTACACGCACACACACACACACACACATTCTCGCATATTTGGTGTACATATTATTTCCCTCTAACAAGATGTATGTTTTTAGAAGTCAGGGATGGTTTCTGTAGCTGTCTTGGTATCCCTAGCACCCAGATTAAGGCCCAGTATATAACAGTCATTTAATAAATGCCTACTTAATTGAATTGAATTCTTATTTCGTGATTTGGGGGCTCAGATTTTTTTTTTAGCAAGGCAATGGGGTTAAGTGGCTTGCCCAAGGTCACACAGCTAGGTAGTTATTAAGTGTCTGAGGTCAGATTTGAACCCAGGTACTCCCGACTCCAGGGTTGGTGGTGTATCCACTGTGCCACCTAGCTGTGGGGTTCAGATTTTAAACTCATTAATTAGAGGGGTTCTTGGACAGGGTTGGGAGAATCAAGGAATATCTTACTTATCAAGTCAGGTATGCTGAAACTAGATACAGTTGAAAGAGAACTGAAGTTGGAGGGTCTGGTTTCAAATCCTTCCCTTAATGCTATACCTATGACTTGGGGCACATTTCTTAGCCCAAGTTTCCTCTGTTGCAAAATGAAGTGGATAAACTAGATGTCCTATGGGACCTTTCCAAACAACCTTTAATTAAGTGCCTACTATGCAACAAGCACTGTGGGGAGTGCTTTCCAGTCCTATAATTTCAAGGTAGTCAAACCTCAAAGACTAGGATTTAATATTTGAACTTTTGAGATGTGTTTAACATTTTATATTCCCAAGATAAACTACATTTTATCAGCTTTACAAAAATTTCAGAATTTAGGAGTTGGGAGGAATTCTAGAGTCACTAATATCTGAAAAAGGGAATCTCCTCTATAAAATATCTAGCACAAGTATCCACCAACTTGCAAGGAGGAGGGAAGTACTTCCATCCAAGGAAAACCATTACACTTATAAACAGCTTAAATTTGGGGGAATTTATTCCTGACATCAAGCATAATTTTTTTTGGCAGTTTGCATTCAACTAGTCTACAAGTATTTATTAGACACTAACAGAAACTGTAGTTAAGCTCTGAGAACACAAAAAAAGCAATAAATGGATGAATGAATGAATAGATAAATGAATGGATAGATATAGAGAGTAAATAAATAAATGAGTGAGTGGATGAATGAGTAAATAAACTGTCCCTGGAAATTTTCAAATAAACTAGATAATGGCCTTTTCAGGAATGCCAAGCAGGGAGATTGCTGTGCTGCAGCTGGTTGGCTGAGACTGGTGGTGGTGAACTCTAAGGTGCTCAGCTCTAGCTTGAGGAATGTCCTAGTCCACTGCTCTGCTTTGTCCTTCAGAGTGAGGACTTTTTATATCTCAGTTCTTTTTTTTTTAAGCTAGCCTAAAATTACTTCCTTCTCCTCAGGTAGCTTTCTCCTCAAGTTACTACCTCAAAGAGTAAGTCTAACTCAATCTTACTGATTGTACATGCCCTTAGATTTTATTTATTTGTTTATTTATTTTATTTATTTTGGGTTTTTTTGAGGCAATGGGGTTAAGTGAATTGCCCAAGGTTATACAGCTAAGTAATTATTAATTATCTGAGGCTGGATTTGAACTCAAGTCCTCCTAACTCTAGGACCAATGCTCTATCCATTGTCCCACCTAACTGCCCCCTCCTTAGAGTTTATTTGAAAATTTCTAGGGACAGAAAACTATTTCACAAAATAGAACAAAAAGAGATGATGGAAGGGTCCTCAAGATAAATTTTACCTACTTCCCAATTTTCCCCATTCTACTTTGGCTCCTCTTTAATTCTTAGAATGCTCTTCCTCAAAAGTTGCCTCCTTGTAACTTCTATCCATTGACATTGGTCCTGCTCCCTCAGGACAACTACAAGAAGAACTAAGACCTTCCACATTTGCATATTTGAAGATGACTCACCTGTTTCCCACCCTTAACCAAAGGCTTTTCAGCTTTCATTTTTCTTTCAACTCTGGTTGTCCCCGAACACTCATCTTATCTTATCTCTCCTATTTCACAGGCCAGGTTAACTGGCCAGCTATATTACCAAAGCTAAGTGACACCAGTATCAATTCCTTTCATCCTTATACCATAGGGACTTCTCAGTTCATTTTCTTTACGGCTATCTTTAGTTAATGTATAGCAATAGTAATGATTTATATATCTTCCCCCCCTTCTCACCCTCTCTCCTCCAGTCTCTTCTTCCTTCTCTCTCTCTCTCTCTTTCATTTGCTCCAGATCTCCCTTCCAACCTAGCTCCACTGAGTGGCTTTAACAGAAAAAGCCTTGCCTTCACCTCTCAATCTTGCCACTTGTAACAAATAGCTATATTAACTAGGACCAGGGGTGGCCCCCAGTTTTTCTTATCTATTATATTATAACTTTATCTATTCTGAGATAGTTATCTATCAGGAAACAAAGGCTGAGATGTGGCCACTTTTTAACTAGCAGACACAGAAGAGAGCAGCTGGATAGAATACTAGTACCTGAAGTCAGGAGACCCAGAGGTCAATTCCTACCTTAGACAATTGCCACTAACTAGTTGTGTGATCTTGGACAAGTCACTTAACCCTGATTGCCTCAAATCCAGGGTCATCTTCAATCCTCCTTATCCATACCTGGCCTCCCCAGAGAAGAAAGTGAGACTGGTGATTTAGCACAGTGCCGGCTCACTCACAGCCAATTATCTTGCTTTTCCAGGCATCACCTCCCTGAGGTCATGGCCTTTTTCCAGAATGAAGGAACAACAGCAGCAACCAAGGTGGATGAAACCACAAGTAAAATGTGAGGCAGATAAATAAGAAAATAAGCATTTTCCGACTAAGCTGGGGGAAAGAGAAGAACAAAAAATATCAACTGTCTCATGGACTCTTACTTATTATGCCTTCTGTTTTTGTCTATCAGTTTCTAGAAATCTGAGAAGGATTTGTTTACTCAAAAGCAGATCTTTTCTATATCTGATGTTCTCAAGGCAATCCCACAAGAATTTAGAAGTAGAATGTTGGAATGGGGTAGATTTAAAAAGGGAAAGAAGGAATGGAATTAGATGAGCACCTGATCTCTTTTAGTTCTGCAATTCTACATCCTATGAACCTTGTAACTCCATGACTAAGATAAATGGTGAAACAACACTGAACCTGTGCTCACAAAATATCCATCAGTTTTAGAAGCTCCACATCTGAAGTTGTCTTCATTGACCATTATCCAGTGACCCAGATAGAAATTTTAGAATTTGAATATTAATAAAATACATTTTAAATTTTATGGTTTTCAACATAATCAGAACATGATAATATACCAAAATGATCTAATAAAATATTTTATTATCACAAAATCATAGAATTTTAGAACTGGGAAGCACCTTAGAGATCATTACTTTGTATTTTATTTACTTTTTTTTTATTTAAAAGTACTAGAGAGGGAAAAAAAAACCAGAGTTCTTGGCCATAGAGTCATATAGTTCCAGAACTTCCTAAGAAGAGACCTTAATATTTTCTTAAAGTAGGGTTGGCCTAAATAGAGTAGTTTATCTTCCACTGTCTTTTTTTTTTAAATTCTATTAAGATTTTACCTTGTTATTTTAATTTTTAACAATTAAGCTTTGAAAAATGAAGGAACTTTCAATATTTTCTAGTTAAAACCTTTTTATCCCCCCTCCCCCAAGGGTTACAGGGATACCAACCCCTGAAGTGTGGAGGCTCTTTGATTGTTATTGACTAGAACCCCATTCTGATGTCTTCTTTCCAACATTAATCACTCTCAATGATTAACATCCCCATATCATTTAACCAATTGATAGATATTACAAAAAGAATATTTTACTGCATAAATATAGCAAAATCAGAAGTATAAATGCATTCCTCTAAATAAGGGAGATGTAGGCTTAAGCTTATAGCAGTTACTCCATAGTATTCATCCTATTAAGTTCACTTTTGATGAAGTCATTATGTTGCTTGCAGAAAACTATGTCTCATGCCATTTTCTTTTCCAAAGGTTCATTGGATGTATAACATTGACTATAATGCCATATTTGTTTAATGTGTTGACAGGTCTTTCTGATTTTTAAATCTTTCTTTTTTCTTTTAAAAATTATTTTGTTATAAGGGAGTTAGATCACTTACCAGAAGGGAAAAGATAGGAGGGATACGAGAAAAATTTAGGCAATGTAAAAGTAGAAGGTATAAAAACAAAATGTGTCTTGGTTGCCTGCTCAATTTGCACAATATAAGGAATTGGGATGCATAGTCCTAACCCTTGTCACACTTCACTGGGCTTAGTTATTGGCAAGATCTGATATGGACTTTAGCCCTTAGGTCTTTTGAGAACTCAAAAAGTCATAGTCTAATTCATTCCATTTCCAGCATAAATTCACCTAAGAGTAGGAAAGAACAAATGCAAAGAAGCAAAGAAACAAGATGGCATGCCCATATGCAGTTGGCTTCAAGAGACCACTTTACCTCTTCTATGTCTCCCTATCCAGGGAATTAAGGCAATTCCTGTCTCAATCATCACCAGGATAAAAAAAGAATACTTTGGCCAGATGATGCTTTTTTATGAATACTCAGTTCCAACTCAGCAGTCAAAATGAAGCATGCTCTGAAGTGGAGAGCTGGTTCCTTGTCATCAAATACTATCAAAATCAGAATCACTGAATGCCTTCCTTACATTTAAATGAGGAAACTGAGGTGCTAAGAGGTTAAACAATTTGAACAAGGTCACAGAGCAAGTTAGTGGCCAAACTAGAACTAGATTCCAAGTCACCTTAATCCTCAGGACTATTTTCACCATATCAACTCTTTGTTTACCTTTTATTAAAATACTTCCATGAATAAAAATCAGAAAATAGATAAACTCATTCCTCTCAAAAAAAAACCAAAACTGAAAGAATACAACCATCAATCCTCTTAGCAAAAATCTTTGTAGAGTAAAAAGAGGTCACAAAAATAATTTTATAGCCTTCATTACTTTCAAAATAATTAGCTTCCCTATTTAACTTATTTCGAGCTGCTAATCTTGCAGATCTGAAGTATTTACCTTAGCCCCATTTTGTGGACTAAGATTCAAAGGATGGAAAATACCAGGAAAAGTTTTACCCTTGTATAACAGAAACCAACTAAGAGATTTTGCTTAAACTTTCCAAAGAATTCACCTTTGGATTGGGACCAAGTATGGAAAATTTTGCCTCTAAAGAATTATTAAGGACTTTTTTTATGCTACTGTTTTAAATCTACATTTTTTTTCATCATAAGCAAAAGTAAATTTATAAAGGAAGGAAGTCAATTTTGGTTGAGTCACTGAGAGCAAGGGTGATACAGTAGCAAAAACACTAGAATTGGAGTTAGAATGAGTAGGTCATTTCAGCTCTACTACTTATTCCCTAGGTAACCTTAAGGAAAACACTATTTCTCTGGGTCTCAATGTACCCATCAGTAAAATAAAGAGGCTTAGATGACACAACATTTGATGTCATTTTTTTTTGTTCTAAGTTCTTTGATCCTGTTGCCTTTCTGGGTGTCAATTTCTCCACATATAAAATTTTGAGGTTAGTCTAAGTCTTCAAGGTCTTTTCAAATTTTAAGTCCAATGAACCCATATCTATTTAACTTTGTGAAGCACTTGAAGAGTTTGAAAGTCATGGCAATGTTTTATTTGTCTTTTCCTGTGATTTTTCACTTCTCCAAAGTAGTTAGTATTTTGACCTTGATCTACTGATGAATGTATCCATGAATATATCCATGATGAATTGCAATAGTTTCCTTTATTATGTAATTTTATGAATTAAAAATTATTCTGAGAAAAGTTTCACCAGATTACCAAAGGAGTCATGACACTCAAAAGGTTAAAAACCTTGGTAGAGAAGGACCAAAAAAAATTGTGGCCAAAATAAATTAAATTAAATTTTGTCCTTCATTTTCTAGATAGGCAAACTAGGTTAATCACCAAGGTCATAGACAAGCATATAGGGACCACTGCTGGTAGTACAGTGCCTGGTATACTTCTTATCTCTGTTCTGTATCTAAAGCAGGGCCCTGTACCTGATATATTGTCAGGTACTTCTCATTAGAGAAATAAGGCTTATTAAACACCAATCCCAACATTCTAATTTGAGTTATGGTCCAGTTTGGGCTTTCCCCAAAAATGAGGGAAGCAATAAAGGTACTCAAGATACAAACATAAATCAAGTATGAGAGAGGTCTTTTTTTCCCCTACACAAAGAAATGCTAAGCATAAGGTAATTACAAGGTACATTAACAGAATGATTAGAGCAGCATTCAGTAATTTAATTCATAACTATGGTTACAACAGGTTAGAAAGTTTTAAAACTCATCAGAATATATAGCAGTTGTATAATACTTCTAATTAGGCATTACACATTTCTCTTTGGTACTGGGCACCAACTAAATAGCCAAGCTTGATTTTCTTTTTGGAAGCCTTGCTCCTCTATTGCAGAGTCTTCCCCTGTTGTCAGCTAGGTCCATTCCAAAGCACATCACCCTCTGTTAGTCACCTCTAAACACCAATGGCACCTCTAATAGGAGGTTCTTGCCCCAACCACACACCCATGTAGTTGAGCAGGGTTACTATGATATCATAGTAGAGGCCTGTCTTCTACCTATCACTGGAATAATATCTTGGCACCTGGAGACCAGCAGCCAGGTGGCCACAGGAAGAAACTCTCTCCTTATTAACATGATCCTTGAGTCATCAGATTTTCCAGCTGAGCAGTCCCACAACATTGAGTCATAAATAGACTGAAGTTGACCCCCACAGTGCTCTGCCAACTCATATTATAATAATCTTAGAGGAGGAAGGGACCTTAGAAGCTATTTGGTCTGACCCCTTCATTGGGTTAGGAAACTGAGGCCCAGAAAACTTGTATAAGGTCATCAAGGTTCTCAGTAACCCAGCCAGGATATAAAGTGAAGTCCTCTAACTCTAAACCCAAATGTCACATTGTTGTTTACCATTTTTTTTTGAAGATGTACAATGGCATCACAGGATTGATGTCTTGACTTGCCCATTTCATAAAATCATCAGCCTTCCAGAGTCATCAAAGTTCATTGGCAAAACATGTCAGGACAACAGGAAATAGCCTGGGGTGCAGTGAATGACTTTGGTGTCTTCCATGCCTGACCAAACTCTAGATACTCCACTGCACCTGCTTCAACTGCCTTCATGGCCATTGGAACAAACTGTTCTCATCTGTCCATTTGGCTGAGGGAAATCTTCATATGCTTGGGGTAGACTTCCCCTACCTCACTGTCAGGTTTGAGGCCTGATGGTTACTCTCAACCTTGTTTAGCCAGTCTGCCAAGATGGTTTTACTGAGGTATGACTGCTGTACTTACTACAGTTTCTTGGAGCCTCTGGTGAGCCTAGATTACATAGTGCATTAATAACATAGCCAAGATGAAAACCAAGGTGATTAGTAAAGAGATTAAAGTAGGCTCCAAAAAATAACTGTAAAGTACTTAATAAAATAATCACTAATAACAATGTAAGTCTGGAGTTGCTTATGACTCTTAATTAGTAAAATATATTGGATTAAATCTAGGCTGAATCATTATGACAAAGTGATATAATCAAAGGAGCCCATTGTTTAGACTCAGAGGACTTGGGTTCAAATGCTACTTTCTACCTATGGGACTGGGTAAGACATTTAATATCTTTAGGCATCAGTTTTCTGGTCTATAAAATGACCTTAAGGTACTTTCCCTTGGAAAATGTATTATTTTATCCTTGCCCCAAATCTATGGGTAGAAAGTAGAAAAATTGAGAAGTTATTGGAAATGGCAGATAAATGGGTTATATTTACCTTACCTGAAAGTCTGATTGTGCTGTTCAGGGCTTCAGAAAATAATTTTTGAACTATGATAACCTTGGTTTATGATCTTACATTAAGTAATATATTTCAATATTAAATCTTTTTCTTGATAAAAGAATAACTTTTGAATACAGATCTAATCATTTGAGGACAAGATCTCTGGTTTACAGCTTAGGCTTTTGGATTCTCTTGATTGTGAGAGTCTAGAAGAGTCAATGACTCGGTATGTTACTCTATAAGAAGAAAGATGTTTGGAGAAAGAATGCTACCTATAGAGTATTTCCCATTAAAAATTTGAGACCCAGTGTTTCTATTCAAACACTCTCAAATATTTGATATACTTTATCTTCCTCATCAGCAAAAAATTGCTGATTAAGATTTTAGAAGAAAATACTATTAAACATATAATACATAAATTAAGCATCTATCTATGCACCTTTTTGGCACTAGATATACAAATTTCAGTCGGAATACAGTGCCCCTGTCCTCTAGTCACAGTTTAGTAGAATTATAAGATACAAACACAATTAACCAGAATACACATCTAAGTAAATTAAAATATTGCAAAAAATTGTTGGGTAAAAGTCTGAAGGAAAGGTCATTATTCACATAGGGATGAGGAAGTTGTACTGTAGGACGTGGCATGTCAGTTGAGCATTAAGGAAGATTAAGCAAAGAGAAGAAAGGCATCACAAACATTGGAAACTAAATAAACATATCAAGGTAGAAACTCAACAGTACATGCTCAGGAGAATCTACAATGTCCAGAATCACAGACTGTGAGAGGTAAAAGGAACCTCAAAGATTATCTAGTCCAACCAAGATCTTAACAAGACTCTTGTCTATGTCATATTCAATAAGTGCTCATTCAGCTCCTATTTAAAGAATGACAGGGAGAGGGGAACCTTCCAAAGGAGCCATTGAAGACAACATTAGGGACAATTATGAACCACGTAAATCTTTTTTTTTTTCTTGCAGCTAATTATCTTCAGTTTCTTCAATCAATTTTCACTTGGCATGATCTCAGAGGTCTTCCCTAATCTGGTTGTACTCTTCTGAACATTCTCTATCTTATTTATTTTTGTTGTTGAGTTGCTTCATTTGAATCTGACACTTTGTGAATGCATTCTTGTCAAAGAAAGAACAATAGTTTAACATTTCCTTTTCCAGTTCATTTGATACAGATGAGGAACTGAGGCAAATGGGGTTAAATGACTTGCCTAGGGCCACACAGTTAAGCGTCTGTAACTGGATTTGAACCCATGAAGATGAGTTTTCCTGATTAAGTTAGATGATCCTATGTAGCTTATAGCTACCCCTGTTTATAAAATTATTATGTATTATTATCAATGAGAAAAAGTCTGAAAAGCCTTTCAACTGTTTCCCCCTCTCCAAGGCATCCCAAAAGTCTTTAAAAATTTTGGGGATACCCTCTAATTCTGCAATGGTTATGTCTTTGCTCAAGCAAAGTACAATTTAAGACAGAATATAAGAAAGCTGTAGAAAAGCTAGGACAGAGATCAGGGAAAAACAATGGAAGTGTTTGAAGAGTTAGAAAATAGATGACATAAGATTAAAGACATTAGGATAATTTAGTTGAAGAAACTTTTTTTTTAAAAAGCATAACAAAAACATTAAATAGGTGAGTAGAAAAAAGCTGGTTTGGATTAAACCATTATTGAGGTTGGAAAGAAACATTTCCTATGGGTTTCTAATTTTATGCTAGCCAAAGCAGAGTCAAGATATCATCTTCTACTTCCTTCTCCAATTGGTTTGAAAGCTATAAATTCTGATTTTTCAACTATTTTACACATATCTCAAGAAAGGGAAACCTAATTGATGAAACATTTAGTTTAGGGGACCTTGGAAATGAGAAGGAAACCTCAAAACTTTCTGCTATACATCACCAAAAAAATCCCAACAAGAACCTTTTAGAAGGAAGTTTCTCCTTTTTTTTAATTCTTAAAAAAAAGATCCTGACTGTAAATCTCCAATGGCCAAGCTACCAATTCAAGGACAGAGGGATAACCTAATTGTTCTGTATGTTTTTACCCTATCCTCTCCTAAGGTATTAGTGCATTCCATTTTCAATTCAGTTGAGGAAATTGTACTATCCATGGGGAGACGGTACAATTGGGTAAGACACAGACATTATTCCTTTGTAGGATTTTAGTACATTTCATTTTATTGGCAAGCACTTGCTTGGCCATTTCTACTAATCTCTATAGGATATACTAAATTTCATTTGTTTTACCCGAAGTATAAGCGAGAGAGAGATTCAGTGGTTTGTCTATAATCACTCAGCAAATCTGATAAAATGTAGGTTAGAATTCATGAATTCTCAGGCTTAATCTTATCTCCAGCTATGTTGATTCCAAGACAGGAGCAAAGATTTAGAATTTGGAAGTAAAATGATTTGACCAAATCCATAAATATCACAGGTAGACTCTGAAATCCTCTATTTACAGAGTTTATACTATTTGTATTATATAATGCTATCCAGTAGAAGACTTGGGATCAGTTGTAATGAAATGAATGAAGAGTTCTCACTTGGAAAATGGATTTTACTTGTTCTGATTAGTTTCACTGAGCAGAACAAGCTATAATGAAAGGAAGTTAACAAAAGACAGTACTTCTAGGTATGAGGAAAAACTTCCTAAGAAATTGGACCACTCCATGGAATAGACTAGGTGCAATAGCATGAAACGATTATAGTAATCTGCTGTTGATAAACCGAAAGAGTGCAGCTATTGGAATAAAAACTCTCTCTTCAATAAAAATGCTGGGGAAATTGGAAGTTAGTATAGAAGAAACTTTGATTAGACCAACACCTCACACCCTATACTAAGATAAGATCAAAATGTATACAGGATTTAAACATAAGCAAACCAGAAAATCAAGGAGTAGTTTACCTGTCAGATCTTTGGAAAGGGTAACAGTTTATGACTAAGGAAGAGATGGAGAACATCACTAAAAACAAACTAGATGAGTTTTATTACAATAAATTAAAAAGCTTTTGCACACATAAAACCACTGTAACCAAGATCAAAAGAAATGTAGTAAATTGGGAAACAATTTTTACAACCAGCATTTCTGACAAAGGACTCATTTCTAAATATACAGAGAACTGAGTCAAATTTTTAAAAAAAGCCATTCCTCAACTGAAAAATGGTCAAAGGATATGCAAAGGAAATTTACAGATGAGGAGATCAAAGCAAACCATAGTCATATGAAAAATTGCTCTAGATCATTACTTATTAGAGAAATGCAAATTAAAGCTTCTCTGAGGTACCACCTCAATACTTCTCAGATTGGCCAATATGACAGAAAGGACAATGATCATTGTTGGAAGGGTTGTGGGAAATCTGGGACACTAATATATTGTTGGTGGAGCTGTGAACTCATCCAACCTTTCTGGAGAGCTATTTGGAACTATGCCCAAAGGGCAACAAAGATGTGCATACCCTTTGATCCAGCAATACCACTACTGGGTATATACCCTGAAGAGATGATGAAAAAGGGTAAAAACGTCACTTGTACAAAAATGTTCATAGTAGATATTTGTGTGGCGAAAAATTGGAAATCAGGCAAATGTCCTTCAATTGGGGAATGGCTTAGCAAACTGTGGTATATGTATGTCATGGAACACTATTGTTCTTTTAGAAACCAGGAGGGATGGGAATTCAGGGAAGCCTGAGGGATGTGCATGAACTGATGCTGAGTGAGATGAGAAGAACCAGAAGAACACTGTACACCCTAGCAGCAACATGGGGGTGATGGTCAACCTTAATGGACTTGCTCATTCCATCAATGCAACAATCAGGAACAATTTGGGGCTGTCTGTGATGGAGAATACAATCTGTATCCAGAGAAAGCATTGTAGAGTTTGAACAAGGACTAAGGACTATTACCTTTAATTTAGGAAAAAACCTGATATCTTATTGTCTGATCTTGCTATCTCTTATACTTTATGTTTCTTCCTTAAGGACACGATTTCTCTCTCATCACATTCAATTTTGATCAATGTATACCATGGAAATAATATAAAGACTGGAAAATTGCCTTCTGTGGGTCATGGGAGGGAGGAAAGTAAGATTAGGGGGAAAACTGTAAAGTTCAAAATAAATAAAATCTTTATAACAAAAAAAAAAGAATTTGGATCACTCCAAAAATAAATGAACTATCTTAGAAAACTAGATGACCACTTCTTGGGGGGATATTTTAGAGGAGATTTTTGGTTAGATTAGGTATGGATTGTTCTAGATGGTTTCTGAGGTCCCTTTTACAACTCCAAAGTTCTACAGTCCTGTGCTATTCCAAATCCAAAGTCTTGTTCTAGGATGAGTTATAAAATTGATCAAATCTTTTTTTTTAATTGAGATAAATTTAATTGGTAGTAAGGTGTTTTTTTCCCCCCAAAAAACTTACTAAATATTTACTTCTTTTTTTAATTTATTTTTTATTCTCATTTTGTACAAATGTTTTTCTTTACATTAATAAAATATACTTGTTTACAAGTAAACAAAATACCCCTCCCCCCATGAATATAGATAGACTTGATTGGGCAAAAAAGTAAAGGGGGGAGAAAAAAAATTAAAATTAAAACAAAATAATAGTAATAATCGTAGGTATGGCCAGGTGGTGCAATGGACGAAGCACCAGCCCTGGAGCCATGAGCACCTAAGTCCATATCCAGCCTCGTAAACCCAATAATCACCCAGCCATGTGACATGCAAGCCACCCGATCCCCATGGCCCTGCAAAAACCAAAAAGAAGGGGAAAAAAAGACCCAAAATAAAATAAAATAGTAATAATAGTAGGGGTGGCTGGGTGGCAGACAGAGCATTGGCCCTTGAGCCAGGAGCACCTGGGTCTGAAGCCAGCCCCAGACACCCAATGATCACCCTGCTATGGTGGCCCCAGGCAGGCCACCCAGCCCCACTTGCCCTGCACCCCCCCCCAAATAATAATAACAAAAAATGCATTTCAGTCTTTGTTCCAACACCATCAACTCTGTCGTGAGTAGATCACATTCTTTATGATAAGTCCATCACAAAAGTTACTTCCATATTTTTCCAATGTTGCCATTGCTGATTGCAACTCCCTCCTTTCTTATTTCTCCACTACCATGTACTATATTTTCTCTCTCCTTTCACTCTGACTCTGCTGTAGGGTCGCTGAGTGGCACAGCAGACAGATCCCTGGTCCTGGGGCCAAGAAGCCCTGAGCCCCCAAACTACCCCTTAGGCCCAGAATCCACCTGGCCCCATGGTCCTGGGCAGGCCATACAATCCCAGCCCCTTGCAAGAAGTAAAAAAAAGAAAATGTGTTATATCTGACCACTGTCCCCCCATGGTCCATCCTTTCTTCCTTTATTCACATCCCCACCCCTTCCCCCTGCTCCCCCCTCCTTCTTACTCAAGTTGTCTATACCCCATTGAGTATATTTGTTGTTTCCTCTCCTAGCCATCTCTGATGAGAGCAAAGGTTCCCTCATTCCCCCTTGCCTCCCCCCTTCCATATCATTGCAATAGCTCATTGTAATTAAAAAAATCTTATTATGTGAAATAGCTTGGACTTTTCCCCCTCTCCTTTTTCTTTCTCCCATTCCATTTCCCTTTTTTCTTATTGACTCCATTTTTACAGCATATTTTATCTTCGACTTCAGCTTTCTCCTGTGCTTCAACTATAAAAGCTCCCTCTACCTGCTCTATTAACTGAGATGGTTCATATGAATATTATCAGTATCATTTTTCTATACATGCAGTTCATCCTCATTAAGTCCCTCATATTTCCCCCCCTCTCCTCCAATCTCCATGCTTCACCTGAGTCCTGTATCTGAAGATCAAACCTTCTGTTCAGCTCTGGCCATTCCAAAAGGAACCTTTGAAATTCCCCTGGTTCATTGAAAGTCCATCTTTTTCCCTGGAAGAGGACATTCAGCCTTGCTGGGCAGTTCATTCTTGGCTGCATTCTAAGCTCTTTTGCCTTCCGGTATATTGTATTCCAAGCCCTACCAGCTTCCAATGTAGCTGCTGCTAAGTCCTGTGTGATCCTGACTGCAGCTCCACGATATTTGAACTGTGTCTTTCTGGCTGCTTGTAATATTTTCTCTTTGACTTGGGAGTTCTGGAACTTGGTATAATATTCCTGGGGGTTGGTTTTTGGGGATCTCTTTCTTGGGGGGATCGGTGGATTCTCTCCATTTCTATTTTGCCCTCTGCTTCTAGAATATCAGGGCAATTTTCCTGTAGTAATTCATTGAAAATGATGTCAAGGCTCTTTTCCTGATCATGAATTTCAGGTATTCCAATAATTTTCAAATTATCTTTCCTAAGTCTGTTTTCCATATCAGTTGTTTTTTCAATGAGATATTTCACATTTTCTTCCAATTTTTCATTTTTTTGGTTTTGAAGTATTGATTCCTGATTTCTGGTAAATTCATCAATCTCCCTGAATTCTATTCTTTGTCTGAAGGATTTATTCTCCTCAGAGAGTTTTCTTATCTCTTTTTTCCATCTGGCCAATTTTGCTTTTTAAAGCATTCTTCTCCTCAATAACTTTTTGAACTGTTTTATCCATTTGACCTAAGCTGTTTTTTAGCATGCTATTTTCTTCAGCATTTTTTTGGATTTCCTTGACTAAGCTGCTGACTTCATTTTCATGTTTTTCCTGCATCTCTCTCCTTTCTTTTCCCAGTTTTTCTTCCAACTCCCTCATTTGATTTTCAAAGTCTTTTTTGAGCTCTGTCATAGCCTGAGCCCAATTTCTGTTTTTCTTGGAGTCTTTAGATGCAGGAGCTTGTGCTTCCTCGTCTTCAGACTGAGTATTTTGATCCTTCTTGGGCTCATTTGCAAAATATTTCTCAATGGTCTTCCTCTTGTTTCTTTGTTTGTTCATTTTCCCAGCCTAAGCCTGTTTTTGGGGGTGCTTCCTGAGCTTTTTGGACACTCCCACAAGTCTCAGTGTGTGAGGTTCTGTCCTCCCTCCTGGTCTGTGAATGACCATAAGCACCCCCCTCTGCCACAGGGCTGAGGTGGGGGGGGCCTGCTGTTCTATGGGGGGGCCTGGACTGCGATCAGGATCTGAATGTGGTCAGAGCTCCAGAGTCCTGTTCCAGGGGCAGAGGACAGAGCTCAGCAGTCTCTCTTCACTCCCCTCCCTCAGCTCAATGGGCTCATGCCCTGGGGGCTCCTGCTTACCGGCTCCACCTGCTTCTGTTTCTGGGTCTAGGCTGCTGAAAGACCAGGCTGTGTGCCCTGAGGGCTGGGCTCCATGTGCTGGCTCTGGCAGAGGTCCCCCGCTGTTCCCCTACTTTGTGCCCGGTGCTCCCCGGGGTGCAGCTCAGGAGACTCCCCCGCTGCTGTGAGCTGAGGCTCCCAGCGCCCTGGGGCTGCCTCCAGGAGGCTGAAGTTCTTTGGCTCTGGTGGGCCACCCCTCTGGCAGGCCGCCCCTCTGACCCTGGGGAACAGAGCCTTTCTGCTCTTTTCTAGGTTACCTTGAGTAGGAGAACTGCCTCACTGGGTCTCTTTGTGGGTTCTGTTTCTTGAAAGTTTAGTTAGAGTCCTTAGTTTATGAGTTTTTACCAGAGAGCTCCTAAGACTCGATCCCTTCATGTCGCCATCTTGGCTCCGCCCCCTGATCAAATCTTAATGAATGAATCAATAACCAATGAATTAACCAGAATATATTACATATTATTATGAAACAGTTCTATAATTCTGGTCAAGATACTGGTTAGATTTGGGAGGGGAGGAAGAAAAAAGAAAGGAAGAAATACAGTGATAACTCACAACTATGAAGTAGAACTTAAAATAGTCTTTCATTGATGGGTTTGATATAGCTAGACAGAAGAAAAAATTCAGAAAGTATTTGAATGAAGGACTGGAGTTTGAAATAAATTTTATTTATTCATGGGAAAGGGAGGAGACTTGGTTTGCATATAGAGTGCATGTAATAATGATAAATTAAATTTAAATAGCATTTTAAAGTTTGCAAAACACTTTATATACTGAGTTCATGTCATGAATGATGACCTGTGAAAAGGTATGGAAGCTGTAGAGTACATTGTGAAACTAGGAAAAATTATTGGTCTAGAATACAGATTGAAACAAAAAAAGTAATATATTCCACAAGGCTGGAAAAGGTCACATTAAACTCTGAAGGTGTCAGCCTAAAAAAGCCAACAACTATGCCTGGAACAGTCAGAATATCTACAAATCTATTAAAAGGGGAAAACCTTTAGTCAGAAGTAAATACTCTGTGAATCTTGCAAGTTTTTGGTGGTGGGGCAAGAGGGTGCAAGTTTCCCTGCAGCCCCCTGCAAGTGGAACTAGTCTACTTTCCACATGACCTAATGGACCTCATACTATTTGATTTCACTTCCTAAGAGCACAGTAACTACTTAGCTTTCATGTCACAGTGTAAATTCAAAGACCACTAAAACACCCATTTCAGAAAAAAAAAATTGTTACCTGACACTTTCATTTTTTAAAAAATCAATGATTATGTTTGTGGTGCAGTCATTCATCCAAAAACTCTCCTGGTCAAGAATTTTCATGATTTTCCATTGCCTCCAGGAAAAAAAAAACCCTCCTTAGCTTGAGATTTAAAGTCCCTTAGTGCCTAGTTCTACCTTTCAGGATATAGTTCCTATTACTCCTTTTTAAGTATTATTCTCTATTCCAAGCAAATAAACTGAACTTCTTTTCATTATTGAACTTATGATTCTAACTCCTACCTCCCAGACTGAAAATATTCCTCTGCCTCTTCAATCAAGTGGAGTCCTAGACCTGGAGTTTTGAAGACCTGAGTTCAAATTCAGTTTTAGACATTTACCTTTACCTTATTAGCCTCAATTTTCCCATCTGTAAAATGAGCTAGAAAAGGAAATGACAAACCTCTTCAATATCTTTGCCAAAAAAGGCCACAAAAAAGGCCAAATAAGGTCACAAAGATGCAACTGAACAACAAGACTTCTTTTCCTTAATGGATCATATCAGGTCCTATCTTTTACTAATCCATATAATTGTTAAGACATCTTCTCCTCCTCAAGTTCTATTGCATTTGTGTCTAAATCTTCAATAGAATCAAAACTCTTGGAAGTAAGGATTATTTTTTTTGTGTGTGTTTTTGTAGACCCAGTGTTTAACATGGTGCCTTTCACATAGTATATAGTTAAGGTTTGGGAATCAAATAATTTAAAAGATAAATTAAAAACAATTCAAACCCATAAAATTTGCAAAAATAATTAAAAGCAACAAAATGGTGCTTAGTGAAGCTGTAGATAAATTAGGATAGATCAAATTAAGATCAGTATGGTAATATACAGTTAAAAGACAAAAACAATAAAGCTTTTGACCCAGTAATACTATTGTTAGAAATAAACCCATGTTATTTAAAAAAATACAAAGGGGATAGCTACTCAAAAATTTTCACAGGAATCTTATAATTGTATTAAAAAAAATCCAAAAAACTAGAAGCAACCTACACATCCAGGAGTAGGTTACTCAAATATTCAATATCATTAAGGGCAACAATTACGAAAAATATCTTTAAAACAACAGGAAAGGTCTTTATGAATGACATAAGGTAAAAATAACAAAACCAGACTTGAATAAATACTAACCGTGAAAAGATAAAACAAAGGTGAAAGGAACTGATGGCACTTAGAGGGAGGAGCTGAAACATTATGAATATATTTACGTTGAAAGGTTTGTGTTAATAATGTCAATTCCTTGCTGAAGGTCAATTCCTTGAAGCAACAGGTCCAGAAACAAGGGGGGTCAATTTGGAGAGCAGAGAAGGAAGGGAATGAAAAAGGCCCTTACCTTACCAGCTGAGGCAAGTTGGGGAGTAATGCCAATGACATCCAGTCTCGGATTTAGTAGACTGGCAGGCTACTTTACTGCTGCTCCACTCTCTTGGACTTCGCTCTTGGAATCCTGAACCAGGACATAAGCTGGCCCCTGCAAAGTTTCAGCTGCTCAGCCATAATTATTATTTGGTTGTATTCAAGGTACTCTTCCTGCTGGAAGGTTGTCTCTAGGACCCTTCTCTGTGGCAGTTAACTTGATGTGAGTATCCAACAACTGCGTCTTAGACTCAGACCTCCCGACTACTCTTTCTTTTTTTTGGTTGTTTTTTTTTTGCAAGGGCAAATGGGGTTAAGTGGCTTGCCCAAGGCCACACGGCTAGGTAATTACCAAGTGTCTGAGGTCGGATTTGAACCCAGGTACTCCTGACTCCAGGGCCGGTGCTTTATCCACTACGCCACTACACCACCCCACTCTTTCGACCTTCGGCTCCACCTAAGCTTTGCGCAGGTTTGCCCTTGGCTGGCTCTTCATTCTACCCGGGTTCCAAATTCCTGTAGCATCCTTTGAACAAGGCTATGGATTGCGGAGGGGGGGAGGACTTCATAGGCGCTACCGACTGAGACTGCCAGAGTTAGATACCTCCAATGTGGTCACAACTTCTGGGGCAGGCTCACAACTGAGGTAAATGTTGGGCTATGTGACACAAATGTAGATTGGAGTAACTGTACGGGCATCTTGCTGGCAGTCATTCTGAGCTCCGAGGTCTTCTTGAGAACGGCCTGAGGTCAGTGGAGGCCAGTATCCCCATGGCTCTAAAAGCTGGGTTCCTTTCCCTTCCATGCACAGCTGCTTGACTTTTGAATCAGAGCTTTGTAAAAACAGGTAGTATGTGAACAGATAGGAAAAAAATACCATAAATGCTAGACTAAGGAGTTGTCATTTTATTTTAAGGAGAGGGGCAGCCATACAAGGTTCTTGAGTCAGGGAGTGATAGAGAAAACATATGATTAAATTAGGAAGATTACTTAGGCAATGGTGTCAAAGTTGAAAGAGAAAGGAAAGAGACTGGAAGGGATTTTACAAACCATGATAAAATACAATGTTAGTTTACTGAACTTGTTTCACTTTTAATGTATTAACATCTAATTTGTCTAACTTTCTTCATTACAAAAAACACCAAATCATTGTCCCATAATCACAAATTTATTTGAATGTTCAGCCATTTTTTTAATAATGGAAAAAAAAGGTCTCTTCAAAAAGTGGTAAATAAGATTCCACCTGATGTGAATTGTTTTCCTACATATCTAACCTGGTTATTTAAGATTGATTTGAAATATTAGAAATGAAGATATATATATATATATATATATATATATATATATATATATATATATATATATATATATATATAAATAGAAAAGGCATTAACTTTTCTCCATAAAGAATACCAAACCCTCCCCAAATAAATAAATCCAAAGAATATGAACAGGCAGTTTTCAGGTTAAAAAAAAGTTACCTATACTCAAAAGGAAAAAAACTATAAATCATTATTGATTAGGAAAATGTAAATTAAAACAACTCTGAGCTGCCACCTCACACTTATCAGATTGGCTAACAAGACAGAAAAGGAAAATGATAAATGAAAAGGATGTGGGAAAATTGAGGCACTAATGTACTGCTGATGTAGTTCTATACAGAATCAACCATTCTGTAGAACAATTTGGAACTATGCTCAAAAGATTATCTATAAAACTGTGTCATGTACCCTTTGATCCAGCAATACTACTACTAGGTCTGCATCCCAAAGAGATCAAAGAAAAAGGAAAATATAGAAACAATATTTATAGCAGTTTTTCTGTGGTGATAAAGAATTGAAAATTGAGAGGATGTCCTTCAATTAAGGCATGGCTGAACAAGTTGTGTATATGATTGTGATGTAATGTTATTATACTACTGGGCAACTAGGTGGTAAAGTGGATAGAGTGCCAGACCTGGACTCAAAAAGACTCATCTCAGACACTTATTAGCTTTGAGAACTAAGATAAGTCAATTTACTCTTTTTGCCTTGGTTTCCTCATGTTTAAAATGAGTTGCAGAAGGAAATGATAAACCATTCTAGGATCATTGCCAAGAAAACCAAATGGGGTCATGAAGAATCATGAAAAACAACTAAGAACACTATTGTGTATAAGAAATGAAGAGCAGGATACTTTCAGAAAAAGCTGCTAAGACTTAACATAAACTAATGCAGAGTAAATTGAAAAGAAATAGAATATTGTACATAGTACAGTAATATTGTACAATCATCAGCTGAGAATGACTTATCCTCAGCAATACAATGATCCAAGGTAATTCCAAAAAACTCATTATGAAAAATGTTATCTTCCTCCAGGGAAAGAATGGATGGAATCTAAATGCAGATTGAAACATACAATTTTTTTTCTTAATTTTTTTCTTGTTTTTCCCCCTTTGGTCTGTGTTTTCTTTCAAAACATGACTGATATGGAAATAAGTTTTGCAAGACTGCACATGTATCTATATCTGGGTAAATCATTTAAATTCTGTTTTTCTCAGTTTCTTCATCTGTAAAATGAGCTGAGGAAGGAAGTGGAAATTTAGTCCGCCATGTTTGCCAAAGACAACCAATCAACCAACCAAATGGGGTCACAGAGTAGAACATGCCTGAAAATGACTGAACAACCTACACCAAATTTCTTACAGTCTCAGGAAAGAGAGAGGGGAAGGATGAAAGTAGAGAATCTAGAATTCAAAAATTTTTTAAAATGTATGTTACAATTGTTTTTACATGAAATTAGGAAAAAATATATTTTTTTAAAATGTCAAATCCTAAAGCATGGTAAATGTGAAGAAACAGGATAATTGTAGGATTTTTCATCTTCAAATATATCTTTGTGAATCATAATTGCAAGAAGAACAGATATTTTTACTTTTAACTCTTGAACAGCTGGCTATTGGAAGTGAACAGCTGGTTAAGAATTCTGATGGCATCAAAGAAGATTCACTTTTAGGATCATAGCTTAAGATACTGTGGGCTCTTGGCCAAGGATAGAGTATATCTCACAAGAACTAACAAAAGGAAATTTTCCCTGAATTGTAGATATAATCCAAAGGTCTAGATGGGGAAGTGGAGATGGGAAAATCATAGAAACATAGGATCATAGACTTTACAACAGGAAATTACTTTAAAGACCATCTGTTCCAACCCTTTCATTTTATACATTAGAAAATTGAGGTCTACAATGATTAAATGACTAGCTTAAGGTCACATACACAGTAAATAGCAAAAACTGAGATTTAAATTTGAGTCTCCTGTCTCCAAATCTGGGGCTCTTTCCATCCTACCATGTCTAAATAAAACTATTAAATTAGATACTATAGAATGTTAACAGGAATTGTAAATGTTGATAATAAAGGTGTTAACTAGTAATTTACAGAAGAAAGGGAAAGAAATAAAATCTATAGCCTCAGATATATCTATATGATGATATACAGGGTTTATGGCTAATAAACAATTTAAGCTTGACATTTTAATATAAGGAGATAACTCTGTCTTTATAGATATCACCAAGATTTAACAGATTAAGATACACAGCTAGAATTTGGAAATAAAAGGTACAACTTCTTCAAAAGATAACATCTAATTAGAAACATGGTAGAGTATAACTATTTGTCCAAAAATATATTCAAATGGGTGGAAATCCATAAATATGGGAGAAATGTATTGAAGAGCATTTTGTTGAGTGTAAATGGTCAAACTAATAATAGTCTTAGTTGGAATATAACATAAACAGTTGAATCAGATGGAAGGAGATAGAGACTTTGACATGTAGTATGTGATGTAAGACCATGGGCCATGGGTTACTTAATCTCTCTAAACTTCACAGAATTTTTTTAAGAAAAGTATTTTTTATAAGAAAAGTATTTATAAGAAGTATTTATTTCTTAACCATAAAGTGAAGTATATCGTGTGAGTTATTATTATGTGTGGATTTGGAGACTCCACCCCAAATCTTCACATGAAATACTTGTGCCTGACCTGTGGTAGAGCATTCAGAACTCATACTGGTCTGATCAGTCATGGTTGGGAATATTGTAACTTGATGCCACTTTGGCCCTCTTGGAGAAGGAAAGACTACAACCAATCAATCAATCTACTATAATTTTGTTTGAAAATACTTTAAAAAGGAAAGTAGTAATTACCAGGAACTAGCTCAGGTAAATGAATTAAAGAATTTAAAAACATTTATGAAAGTTTTATTATGTGCAAAATCTAGTGTGAAGAGTTGAGGATATAAATAGAAAAGTGAAGTACTCTGCTCTCAAGGAACTTACTTTCTAATAGAGAACTCATAAAAAGATTCAGTTACAGGACAGATAGAAAGAACAAATCATATCAGGTTAGCCTCATTTCCTTTACTGTCCAGAAAGTATATAAGACTAATGTTGTAGATATAATTCAGTTAAACACTTATTAGGCACCTATTATTTGTGAGTTTATTTAGATTTCAGCAAGGCATTTGACAAAGTTTCTCATATACTTGTGGACAAGAAAGAAAACAGAAATTTTTTAATAATGTGGTTAAGAAGATTCATAACTGACTGCACTACCATTGATTAGTGGATCAATGCCAACCTGAGGGAAGTCTCTAATAGCATACCACAAAACTCAGGCCTTAACCTCATTTTGGTCAACATTTTTGTCAATATTGTTGATATAGATATTAAAGTACTGTTTATCAAGTTGACAAGTGACACAAAGCTAGAAGGGATAGCTGATAAACCAGATAACATAAATGGGATACAAACAAATCTTATTGAGACCAAAGAACTGGAACTAATGCATGAAATTTAATAAGACAAATGTGAAAGCATGATGGTATGCTTGTAAATTTTTAATAATCGATTCTTCCAAAAAATGTTCAGAACACATTTTTAAATGACAATCAACAAAAAACAATAAATCAAATCTTGATTTGAGTATTTGCCAATTTTCAAGGTATTTCACACTGAAAATGTGACAGTTGCTAGCTCTGCTACACCCATGGGTCTCCTGACATAATAGTATATTGTATGAAAAAAGAATTGAAGATTTCACCTACTAAAATGTCAATGTGAGTCAATAGTGAGTTATGATTGCCAAAATTAAGATTGCATAGTGTTTTCAGGTTTGTAAAGTACTTTAGAAACTAATATATGGAGATATTTATCATTCATTCATTCATCCATCTATATCTATCTATCTATCACCTCTTTATCTATTTTTCTATCAACTTAAGTGTGCTAGTTGCCTGGCAATCAAAGCAGGATGTCTCCAAAGGCTGACTCTTCCCTGGACTCAGAAGCTGTGGCTATCAGAAGACTCTGCTACTAACTGCATTGCTAGACCTCTACTGGTTCATCTAATCTTTTGAAGCTCACAAGGTTATCCATTCCATCTCTTCATATTTACTCATTCCCTATGATCACAGAAGAATTAGAGGAGAAATGGGTTCACAGATACATTGAAGCCCAGTATATAGAGAAGACAACCCCAGATGCTGCTACTGCCACTGTTTTATTTACCTCAACAAAGGCTCAAAACAATTATTGCTTTGTTTACTGCTAGAAAAGAAAAGCCCAAAACAGGTCAAAAGAAGGGCATATCAATTATTTTTTATGAAAACACAGTTCTGTCTCTGTCATTAGGCTTCTGGCTCTGAAACCAATTAGGAAACTCCTTGTCATCACACAACACTAATGACTCAGCCATTCATGACTGGAGCTAGGCTCATCAGGCCTCCTTGAATAAGATTAAAACCAGCAGTGAATTTGATAAATGCTCTATAGCATCTACCAGGAAGGGTATATTAATGCATACTCTAAGGACAAGGCCCCTTATTGGCCAGGCTCCTATTACACAGACAAAGAAATTTGATGAGTGTCTTGGTAAGTTTATTCCCAGATGGTTGATGCATTTTTTATGCATTTTTAGTTATTTTGAATGGAGTTTTTTAAAAAATTAATATTTCTTCCTGGAATTTGTTAGCATTAGATAAAAATATCAATTGTTTTTAAAACTTTATTCTGTAGCCATAAGAAGAAATATGGTGGTAGATAGAGAACTTACTTTGGAGCTAGGAAGATCTAGGATTGGTTGTGAGTTCTGACACATATTGGACATGTTATCCCATTCAGTGTCCTAGGCAACTTTCTAAGACTTAAGCTGCAGAGAAGGTGCCTACCTGCATTGGCAGAGGGAATTTCCTTATCTGGAAGTTCCCTAATGCTTTTGAAATCCCCAGTCTAATTCCTAAACTAATTCTTGTTTTGTATTCTTAAAATATGCTGTACCTCTCAAAAGCTATGGCTGGGGGAGGAATTCTCAGGAAATATCAGGGAAAAAAAGATAATTTTGACTTTATAAAATTTAAAATTTTTACATAAATAAAACCAATGAAAATAATTAGAGTGGGGGAAAATATTTTCATCAAATATCACAAAGTCTGATATAGAGAATTGACAATTATTTAATACATGTATCATTGCCTAGTAGCTAAGTAGTCAAAGGATGTAGATAATTTTCAAAAAAAATGTAATAATAAGTGACCACATACATGTTATTCAAATTGGCAAAGATGACAAAAGATAGATATAGCCAATATTGGAGGAACCATGAAATATACTGTTGGTAGTGTTATAAAGTGATCCAATCATTCTTGAGTTCAATTTGGAATTATGCAAGAAATTGAAAAAATTGGTCATTCCATTTGATATAATAATTCTACTATTCTACTATCCCAAGGAAGGCAAAGATTGAACCATAGACTCAATATATTTCAAATAATCTGTAGCATCATGGTTTTTGGTAGCAAAGAGCCAGGAAACAAAGGAGCTGCCCATTGATTGAGGAATAGTTGAAAAAAATGTAAATATAATGGAGTATTATTGTTCAATGAGAAATTACTTAAGAGGCAGAATTTGAACCTAGTTCTTCCTGACTCCAAATTCATCTCTCTAGTCTCCATGGTCAGGATGCTTCTACTTCACAGAATCTGAAAATCAAATTAGATTATGCTTATAAAATGTACTTGTATACTGCAGCATCTTAGTAACCATAAAGTAGAATTATAAATTGTTTTCACTATTAACTTCAGAGTTGTGAGGAGATACCAAATATCACTTTTGATCACCCTAGATGAAAAACAGAGTAGGATAGTGGATAGAGCTCTGATCTTGAAGTTAGGAAAAAACCTGACTTCAAGTCTAACCTCTGACTCATATAGCCCTATATGTGATCCTAGGTCAGTCACTTCCCTTCTCACTGCTCCCCCAGGCAATTCTTTAAAACTAGAATTCCTATTACCAATAAAATCAAAAGTTTAGAAAAGGGGCAGCTAGGTGGTACAGTGGATAAAGCACCGGCCCTGGAGTCAGGAGTATCTGGGTTCAAATACGGTCTCAGACACTTAATAACTACCTAGCTGTGTGGCCTTGGGCAAGCCACTTAACCCCATTTGCCTTGCAAAAGCCTAAAAAAAAAAGTTTAGAAGAAAAAAGAGGTAGCAAACTCTTTGTTTTAAATACCTATTTATAAATCTATACACAGATATGTGTATAAATATTTATATATTATATATTTATGGTTATAATTAATATCAATTAGAGCAAGAAGATTCCTTAGACATCATCTGATCCAACTCCCTCATTTATATGTGTGAAAACATAGATTCAGAGTAATTTATCCAAGGTCACTTGGTGACAGAACTGTGTCTTGAATCCAGGTCGCTTAGCTCCCAGACCAGTCCAGGGCTATTCCCATTACAGTGAAATGTTCATTTATTTTTTTTCTAGAGGTGTTCGTTCCATTTACACCTCTCCATGTAGTATATTTCAAGTATAACAATGTATGCCAACCTATTTTATCTTCAAAGAGTGAGAGCTTGCCATTAACTATTTTTATGTCTAGAATTGTTTTTTTTCTTAATTCAGCCATATGATTTCAAGGCCTACAAGAGCACCCACTGTGGAAACTTGCTCCACTTATACAAATCAGCAACTCTTTTATAATTTATAGTTTTGATATTTCCCTTACCTAAAGATCTATGCTTCTAAAAGCTTTTGTATCTACAGAAGACATTTTAAATCAATTGAGATAGATAAGTAGATAGATAGAAGAGAGAGAGAGAGCTAGACAGACAGACAAATAGGCAGGCAGGCAGACAAAAGATAGATGATAGATACATAGATAAACAGATAGATACATAGATAGATACATAGATATTGTTTGCTTGCTTGTAAATTTACATAATTATCTAAAATGATCACAACTCGAAAAGACAAAAGAATGTAAATCTCTTTGAAGGCAGGAATTGTTTCACTATATCTCTAGCACCTAGAACAGTGAGTGCCCTAGACCAATTCATAGAAGACACTGAATACATGATTATTCATTTTTTTTTTGTTTAAAGAACTAGATCATTTAGGAGCTCCCTTCCAACTCTGTGATTCTTTGGAATGCTATGTGCAACTATCTCACAGGAAAAGACTGGCTGATGAGTATAGGCTCTATTGTATTTGTAATTTTGCCAAGTCAGGTTACTCATAACCAATTCACATACTGAATGCCAAAAAAGGCAATGTGTTTCAATAGGAGAGTACTAAAATAACATTAAACTATACTCTTTAGGTCCCTTTAAATCCTGAATCAAATACCTGTGGTCAGAAATTTCATGAGACCAACTGTCTTACCTTTCTATAATAATCCACTACTTGTCCTCTAATGAGATCTCCCTTTTTTTTCCCCTTCTTTCTTTTGACATTTATTGTTCATCTGCTGAGAGAACACACTGTAGAAGCATAAGACAAGATCTTTGCTCTCAAGGAATTAACCACGTAAGTGTTGTGTAACAAAACATTTTTTCATTGGTGTTGCTGAGTACTGTATTAATGTATTAATACAAGTTTGTATCTGGAGATCTTTTTTTAATATTTATTCTCATTTTGTACAAATAATGTTTTTTTATACATTAATAAAATATTCTTGTTTAAGAGTAAAAAAATACCCCTTCCTCCCAAAAAATATAGAATTGCTTGAGCGATAAAGGGGAGAGAAAAAAAATTAAAATTAAAAAAATAATAGTAATTGTAGGTATGGCCAGGTGGTACAGTGGACGGAGCACCAGCCCTGGAGCCATGAGCACCCGAGCCCATATCCGGCCCCATACACCCAACAATCACCCAGCCATGTGATATGCAAGCCACCCCAACCCCACTGTCCTGCAAAAACCAAAAAAAAAGAAAAAAGAGACCTAAAATAAAATAGTAATAATAGTAGGGGTGGCTGGGTGGTGGACAGAGCACTTGTCCTTGAGCCAGGAGCACCCGGTCCAAATCTGGCCTCAGACACCCAACAATCACCCCGCTATGCAGCCCCAGGCAGGTCACCCAGCTCCATTTACCCTGCACCCCCCCAAATAATAATAATAATAATTAACAATGTGCTGCAGTCTGTGTTCCAACAGCACCAACTCTGTCGCAGGTGGATCACATTCTTTATGATAAGTCCATCACAAAAGTTACTTCCATATTTTCCACCACTGTCATTGCTGATCGCAACTCCCTCCTTTCAGATTTCTCCACTACCATGTACTATATTTTCTCTCTCCTTTCACTCTGACTCTGCTGTAGGGTAGCTGAGTGGTGCAACAGACAGATCCCCGGCCCTGGGGCCAAGAGGCCCCGAGCCCCCATACCACCCCTTAGGCCCAGTAGCCACCCGGCCCTATGGTCCCGGATAGGCCATCCAATCCCAGCCCCTTGCAAGAAGTAAAAAAGAAAATGTGTTATATCTGACCACTCTCCCCCCATCATCCATCCTCTCCTCCATCATTCACATTCCCACTCCTTCCCCCTGTCCCCCTTCTCTCCTTCTTATTCCAGATGTCTAAACCCCATTGAGTATATATGCTGTTTCCTCTCCTAGCCACCACTGATGAGAGCAAAGATTCCCTCATTCCCCCTTGCCTTCCCCCCTTCCATATTATTGCAATAGCTCATTGTAATAAAGAAAAATCTTATTATATGAAATATCTTGGTCTATTCCCCCTCTCCTTTTTCTTTCTCCCATTACATTTCCCTTTTTTCTATTGACTCCATTTTTACACCATATTTTATCTTCAAATTCAGCTTTCTCCTGTGCTTCATCTATAAAATCTCCTTCTACCTGCTCTATTACCTGAAAAGGTTCATATGAGTATTATCAGTGTCATTTTTCTATGCAGGAATACATGCAGTTCATCATCATTAAGTTCCTCATATTTTCCCCTTCTCCTCCAATCTCTATGCTTCATCTGAGTCCTGTATTTGAAGATTAAACCTTCTGTTCACCTCTGGCCATTCCAACAGGAACATTTGAAATTCCCCCTGGTTCATTGAAAGTCCATCTTTTTCCCTGAAAGAGGACATTCAATTTGGCTGGGTAGTTGATTCTCCATTGCATTCTAAGCTCTTTTGCCTTCCGGAATATTATATTCCAAGCCCTATGAGCTTCCAATGTAGTTGCTGCTAAGTCCTGTGAGATCCTGATTGCAGCTCCACAGTATTTGAATTGTGTCCTTCTGGCTGCTTGTAATATTTTCTCCTTGACTTGGGAGTTCTGGAATTTGGCTATAATATTCCTGAGGTTTGGTTTTTTGGGATCTCTTTCTCGGGGGGATTGGTGGATTTCTCTCCATTTCTATTTTGCCCTCTGCTTCTAGGATATCAGGGCAATTTTCCTGTATTAAATCTTTGAAAATGATGTCAAGGCTCTTTTCCTGATCATGACTTTCAGGTATTCCAATAATTTTTAAATTATCTTTCCTAAATCTGTTTTCTATATCAGTTGTTTTTTCAATGAGATGTTTCACATTTTCTTCTAATTTTTCATTCTTTTGGTTTTGAAGTATTGAGTTGTGATTTCTCGTAAATTCATCAATCTCCCCGAGTTCTATTCTTTGTCTGAAGGATTTGTTTTCTTCAGGGAGCTTTCTTATCTCTTTTTCCATCTGGCCCATTCTGCTTTTTAGGTTTGTTTTTTGTTTGTTTTTAGGATTTTTGCAAGGCAAATGGGGTTAAGTGGCTTGCCCAAGGCCACACAGCTAGGTAATTATTAAGCATCTGAGACCGGATTTGGACCCAGGTATTCCTGACTCCAAGGCCAGTGCTTTATCCAGTACGCCACCTAGCTGCGCCCCATTCTGCTTTTTTAAAGCATTCTTCTCCTCAATAACTTTTTGAACTGTTTTATCCATTTGACCTAAGCTGGATTTTAGCATGCTATTTTCTTCAGTATTTTTTTGTATTTCCTTGACTAGGCTGCTGACTTCATTTTCATGTTTTTCCTGCATCTCTCTCATTTCTTTTCCCAGTTTTTCTTCTAACTCCTTCATTTTATTTTCAAAGTCTTTTTTGAGCTCTGTCATAGCCTGATCCCAATTTCTGTTTTTCTTGGAGTCTTTAGATGTAGGAGCTTGTGCTTCCTCATCTTCAGACTGAGTGTTTTTGATCCTTTTTGGGCTCACAGGCAAAATATTTCTCAATGGTGTTCCTGTTTTTTCTCTGCTTGCTCATTTTCCCAGCCTAAGCCTGTTTTGGGGGTGCTTCCTGAGCTTTTGGGACACTCCCACAAGGCTCCCAGTGTGTGAGGCTCTTTCTTCCCTCCTGGTCTGTGAATGACCATAAGTGCCCCTCCTCTGCCATGGGACTGAGGTGGGGTGGGGGTCTGCTGTTCTATGGGGGGGCCTAGACTGTGATCAGGATCTGAATGTGTTCAGAGCCCCAGAGTCCTGTTCCAGGGGCACAGGACAGAGCTCTGAAGTCTCTCTTCACTCCCCTTCCTAGGTTCAGAGCTCATGCCTTGGGGGCTCTTGCTTACCAGCTCCACCTGCTTCTGCTTCCCGTGCTTGCTCTGGCAGAGGGCCCCCGCCCCGTTCCCCAGGTCAGGAAACTCCCCCACTGCTGTGAGACATGGCTCCCAGCACCCTGGGGTTGCCTCCAGGAAGCTGAAGTTCTTTCGCTCTAGCAGGCCACCCCTCTGGCGGACCGCCCCTCCAACCCTGAGGAGTAGAGCCTTCTGCTCTTTTCCAGGTTACCTTGAGTAGGTGAACTGCTTCACTGGGTCCCTCTGTGGGTTCTGTCTCTCGAAATTTTAGTTAGAGTCCTTAGTTTATAAGTTTTATGAGAGAGCGCCTAAGAGAAGATCCTCTCTTGTCACCATCTTGGCTCCGACCCCCGGCTTTTCGTATCTGGAGATCTTAAAGCCTCCTTTTCATTAGTTTCCTAGCAAGCAATTTATATAAAAGAAAGGTTAATAAGGTCTATCTAAACTATTCTAATAAATATACTATATACCATATAAATTGTAGAGGAGGATTTGTATCAGTGGAGCAAGTTTCCACACTGGGTGCTCTCAAAACACTTGAAATCATTTGACTGAACTAGAAAAGAAAAATCCTCTGCATAATAAAAGTCAACAGGTACTTCTTTCTCTTTTATAAACAGTTTGGTCAATCCCTCCATTTATTCATTACCTTGATCTTATCCTGTCAAAGGATGAGTATGTATGTCAGCCAGAAAGGAATGGCTATCTGGTCAAGTCTGGGGCGGGGGAGGTGGAAAGGGAGCTAAGCCTCCTTCTCTCCCAATTTTGTTGACTTATTTATTGTCATTTTAATTCTGGATTCTGTGAGAAAAGAGGAATGGGAGAGGAAATAAGCATCTAAAGTGGAGAAAGGAGGAAAAAAATTGTGGTGGTAATTTCGAGGGGTCTAAATTTGGGGGAAAGACCAAAACTTGAATTTGGGGCAAGAGATCTAGAAAAGAACCTGAAATAAATTGTAAGAACAATTTGAATATCAGAAGGAAATGAATTCAATCTGAAGGAAGAAAAGGATTAAAGAATAGAGATCTTGGGGCAGCTAGGTGGCAGAGTGCATAGAGTATTGGCCCTGGAGTCACAGGGATTTGAGTTCAAATCCATTCTGAACATTTATTAGTTGTATGACCCTAGGCAAATCATTTAACCCCAATTGCCTCAAAAAAAGAAAGGAAAAAAATAGAGACCCTAAGACTCAAAAACAAGGAAAAGAAGAAAGTCCTTGGCTAGAGATGTTAAGTTAGAAAAGGTAAGTGAATTCAATAGAGGTTAATTAAGAAAGAGGAATAGCCGTAAAGTTGATGAGACTAAGAAAAGGAAATTGTATGTGTTTGTCAAGATGTCAGTAGGTGAAGAAAGATGCTAAAGGTTACATAGATAAGTATATAGTAATTTTTTAAAATGATGTTGAATTTCAATCACTATGGAAACTAGAATAAATTTTGTAAGAATTTGAATTGCATGTAATTTTTTTTATTTCTTCCACAGTCAAATGATTGCTTTTTATGATTCAAGTAGGCTATTTTTCTTCCTAGAGAAATGATAGTTCTTCCTGTCCACACTCAGGTTATTAAAGTCAATGAAAGAAACAAAAACAAACAAGACAAGCAAAAACAATAACAAGAAAAACCAATAGGGCTAAAATGAGGAAAATAAACTGAAGAAGCAAGGAGGAAATGCGATCCTTGTCTGGAGATTAGAGGTAGGAGAAATGTCACTCCGAAAATAAAAGTAAGGAAAATAATAATTATATTTTTTGGAATTAAAACACACACAGATATACACAGACACATAGACACACACACACACACAAGCAGATCCCTAAAAATGAAGGTTCTGGATGTTCTGAGGGGTAAGCAGCTACTTTTTCTACAAGGAAGAGTTTTATTAGGTGAGAAACCATCCAGTAAGGGTCATAGAACAAAGAGATGTAGTGGTTGATAATTTCCTGCTTAGGGGTTAATAATAATAGAGAGATCTGTAGTCTTCCCAGGCCATTTGTCTAAGGTATAACAGATAGCCTAACAAGATTTGTCAAAAACAGATGATTACTACTAGCTTCTGGTGATGCTAAAGAGCACAAATTAATACTGCAAGATGGTACCAAGAAAATGTGGCCAAAAATATGATGAATCTTGGGCAAAATAATTAAGGCCATGAGATAAAGTTGTGCTTTCCTCACTGTGTCCTATTGAAAGCAACAGAAAACAACAACTGATTTGTAAACAACTGGCTGGGCTTCAGGAAATGTGATTTGTATTCCTGCCCCAGGGTTTAAATTATAAGTGGTATAGACTCTTGGTTAAGTAAGAATATCCTACAAACCTTAGGAAAATATAGTTGCCTAGTCATAAGAGATTTAAAAGTAAAAGGATTGGCAAGGGGAAAATGTTCCTTTCTGTATACCTACCAAGATAAATACTATAAAGAGCAGTTTCGGTGTAGGGAGAATAGCAATGAGATACCCAGAAGTTCACAGGCATCAAATTCCAAGAAAGATGCTAGTAGTTCAACTAATGACCTCAAATGTCATTGCTTAAATGTTCAAAGTTTAGATAATAACCAAGGAGACATATTTGTCTTTATAGATATCATTCTGACTTGGTAGGATAAAACTTTGGACTGGAATATGACACTGAATTTTTAATCTTTATTAAAAAGAAAAAGGGTACTGAAAAGGGAATAGGTAGTATCAAAAATTAAGAAGGCAAAATATATGTGAAGAAATGCAGTAAGTCGGATATGGGGGAAAGAGAAAATTAAAGCAGTTCTTGACAGAGAGGACTCAGAGGAGAATGGAAAAGTGATCCCAAGTCTGGCAAGAGATATGTTAAAGTAGTAAGAGCTTCAATTATCCAAATATCAGAGCTCTCTCTTCAAAAAAGCAGAATAGCTATTAACTTTTTGGGTTTCCCTAAATGAATTTTAGCCTTCAAAAGTTGGAAGAACCAATAAGTGGACAATTTACTCTGTATCTGATTATCAATAAGAAGGAAATATTGGCTTCTGGGGTAGAAATGATGGAGTGTTACTACTCCTGCCTAGAGTTTGTGATAGAAAATGAATGAATGAATGAGCATTTATCAAGCCCCTATTATGTGCCAGATACTATGTTACTGGGGATACAAATAGAAAGATGATGTGATCTTGACCTTTAAATAGGTTACATTTTAATGGGGAAAGATATCATATTAAAAGGATTAGTACACAGGGAAGGAAGTCCTGATCTGTGTGATCACATGAATGGTGAGTGGAAGCTCAGGGTCATCAACTGGCAGGTTCTTTCTAGAAGTAACAGTACCATTGATTTGATTGCTGTGCCTTGAGAAATAGATAGAAATTGAGGTGAAAAGGTGATACAAGGCAGCATATAGAAGGAAAATTGCCCTGGGTCAATATATATATATATGATATGAAGATAAGTCATGATCTGAGTCCATAGATATAGTGGACTAAAATGGCTTATTTAGGAATGAAAGTCATGGTTAGAATGTACTCTAGACTTGGGGAAAGTTGATGTCAAAGTATAGATGTCTACCCCCAAAAAAGGATATGATCCTATAATGAAAAAGTCTTTAGGAGAAATCAATCCAGGAGGGACAGAAAATTTTCAAGAATGAAATTCCAAAGACAGAGAAGGAAACATGGTAGTTGTTTAAAGAGACTAATAGGAATGTACTTGAAATCATTAAATTGATTCAAATTTTTAAGATATTTGCAGTAGATAAAAAAAGCAAGGGCAGATAATAGAGGACAAACTTAAGAGTTGGCACAGTCAAGAACACCAAAGCTCAGAATTAGTAAGAAAAATCCAAGAAACTTAGGATGATAAAGAGATGTGTGAGGGTGGCATGGGGGCTGGTGTCAGGCAATTTTGGAGGAAAAAAGAGCTTTCAAAAAAGTCATAGGAATGTTGCTTGGAGTAAGTGAGATTAAGATTGACAACAAAGAAAAGCCAGAGCTGCTCAAATCTTAGTTTAAGATCTAGGTAGGTAGCACAATGGATAGAGCTCTACATCTAAAGTCAGGAAGGCAGAGTTCAAATCCAGCCTCAGAAGCTTGTCAGCTGTGGCATCCAAGGCAAATCTTTAATCTCTCTGCTTCCATTTTCTTATCTGTAAACTGGGGATAATAATGGCATCTCCCAGAGTTGTTTGTAAGTACAATAGACAGGCAGGTGGCACAGTGACTTGAGCACTTGCCCTGGAATCAAAAGAAACCAAATTCAAATCCAGCCTCAGACACTTGACACTCACTGTGTGACCTTGGGCAGGTCACTTAACCCTAACTGCCTCACATCCAGGGCCACTCCAGTTGTCTTGATTTTTATCTGGTCACTGAACCCAGGTAGCTCTAAGGAGAAGAAAGTGAAGCTGGTGATTTTGCACAGCACTCAAAGTCAATTCACACACATGTCATGGCATCTCTTCCCTGATGAAGGACAAATAACAAAATGAGATGTTTGCACACTTTGTAAATATTAAGTCATTACATAAATACTTGTAATTCTTCAGTGTCTGTTTTCAATACCAAGATGAATGGCCATTACCCCAAATAAGTAAAGAGAAGAGAGAATTTAGCTGTTTTTGATAAATTCAAATCACTTGACCCAGATTAACTATGTTCTCAGGTTCAGAAAAAATGGGCAGGTATCATTACTGTGCCACTGATAGTAATATTTAAAGATTCTGGACAATAGGAAAGGTACTTTAGGACTGGAGAAGAAAAAGTTTTGTCCCAAGTTTTTTTAATTGGAGTAAAATAGAATTTAGGGCAGTGATCTTGATTTGAGTTACTGAGGAAAACCTAGAACAATTCATTAAAAGGATGGCTGGTGAACCTGTAGAAAAGGAAGCAGTGATCATTACCAAGAGCCTATATGCTTCATTAAGACCTGTTGTGTCAGACTAACCTTATTCCCCTTTCTGAAAGAATTATTAAATTGTTAGATGAGGGGAATGTCATAGAAATAATTTGTTTTAGCTAAGCATTTGATGAAAAAAATTCTGTATTATACTTGTGGAGAAGATGAAGAAATGTGAACTAATAGATTATAATATTTCTTATAATTCAACTCTATTTTTAATTCTGAATTACTCCTTCCTTCTACCTCCCCCATGAGAAGGCAAGAAAAAATAAAACCCATTACAATATGTATAGTCCAAAAAAAGGCAAATTCCTACAAAAAAGGAAAAAAAGAAGGAAGGAAGGGAAGGGAAGGAGGAAGGAAGAAAGAACATGTTTCAGTCTGAATCTGAGACCCTAAGCACTCCATCTGGAAGTTTCTTCATGTTTCTAGCATGTTTCTTCATGAATTCTTTGGAATTGTGCTTGATTGTGTGCTGGTAAGAATTCCTAAGGCTTTCAGAGTTGTTTATCTTTACAATATTGTTCTTATGGTATAAATTGTCTCCCTGGTTCTGGTCACTTCACTTTGTATCAATTCGTACAAGTCTTCTCAGGTTTCATTCTGAAACCACCCATCATCACTTCTAATACCACAGTAGTATTCCATCGCATTCATATACCATAACCTACTCAGCCTTGCCCCAATGGATTGTTATCTTCTTAGTTTCCAATTCTTTGCCACTTTGCTGCTATAGATATTTTTGTACATATGGGCCCTTTTTCTCTTTCTTTGATCTCTTTAGAATATTAGTAGGGATTAGATAGTAGTATCAAGAAGTCAAAAGGTATATACAAGTCTAGTAGCTTCTTAGGTTCAAAATTGCTTTCCAGAATAACCAGACAAGTTCAAAGCCTCTCTAACATTCAGTTATTTTCCCTTTTTTGTCCACTTTGCCAATCTAATATGGTAAAGTGGTATCTTAGAATTTTAATTGGCATTTCTATCACAATTAGTGATTTAGAGCATTTTTTCATAACTATTCATAGCTTGGATTTCTTCCTCTAAAGGCTATTTGTATTCTTTGATCAGTTATCAATTAGAGAATGACTCTTATTCTTACAAATTTGATACAGTTCTATAAATTTTATAGATGAGAAATTTATAGTTATTTCTACTGAATTTCATCATATTGGATTCAATCCAGCATTCTAGCCTGTCAATATTTTTTTGGATTTTGATTCTGTCAAAGAAATTTGCAGGAAATATTTTCCCAATTTCCTCCTCTTCTAATTTTATTGGTTTTGTTTATGCAACAACTTTTTTAAATTTAATGTAACCAAAATTGCCCTTTTAAAACCCTATTTCCTAGTCATGAACTCTTCCACTATTCATGGATTTAACAGGTAATTTCTTTCATGCTTTTCTAATTTGTTTATGATGTCATTCATATCTACATTATGTGATAACATGGAGCTCATGCATTGTTCAGGGAAGACTAACACTTCTGGTGCTTTTTCTGACCTTTTCAGGGCTGCTCATTCATCTGTGGTATCCGCCTTCACCCAATACCTTTGGCTCTAAGAATCTGTAGGATGTAGAACACCCACTCCCAAGCAAACCATCTCAGCAGATGGGTTAAACCAGGTTGAGAGTAACCTAGAGGCCTCAAATCTATTGGTGAGTTGAGGGAGTATTCACCCAAAGCATGCAAAAACTTTCCCCTAGCAGAATGGATGGATGAGAATAATTTGGTCCAATGGCTGAAGATGGCTGATACAGGCATCAAAGGTGCCACAGTAATTCATTGCACCCTGAGCCACTGCCAGTAATCTTGACTTTTGTCTTGCCACTGGTCTTTGATGGCTCAGGAAGAGAGTAAGGCTGAGGACTCTATATCACTTAAACCTAATTCAATCCCAAGTCAGGATATCACCCTGTCAAATTTGTCCTCTTTAAAACAAAGGAGGAACAACACAACATGTAATAATATAGTTTGATGGATTCTGGTTGATTGGCCAGACTCAAAGTAGTTGTTAATGGCTTGATGTCAACGTGGCAGATGTCCAGCCATAAAAAAATCTATGCTTTGTCTGGTATTGTTGAGTACTTTTATCAGTGAACTGGATAAATGGAAGAGATGCCTGTTCATTAGATTTTTAGATTGCACACTGAATGACAGAATCAAAATCCAAAAAAATATTGACAGGCTAGAATGTTGGATTGAATCCAATATGATGAAATTCAGTAGAAATAATTATAAATTCTTTTAGTTGGGTTGAAACTGTCAACATCACAAGTACAAAGTGGGAGGGAGAGGCAAGATTAGATAGCAAAATGTATTTCTAAAAAAAAGAGGTAGAGTTGTAGTGGCCAAAACGAGTCAGGAGTATGTTGTGACAACCGAAAAAACTAATTTAATTTCATACTACATTAAGATGAAGCTTCCAGGAAGAAGGAAGTGATCATCTTTCTATATTCTGTTCTCATAAAATTATAAGAGGAGTATTGTGTTCAGATCTGGGTACTGCTGTTTTAAGGTCATAGGAAGGTAGCCAGGATGGTGAATGGTTTTGAGTCCATGTCATATGAGGATGGGAATATTTATATTGGAAAAAGGAAGAAGGAAGATATTTATCTTCAGCTTTTGAAGGGCTTTCATATGGAAAGAACATTAGACTTGGATTGTTTGGCCTGAGAGGGCAAAAATAATAGCAACTGGGTAAAAGTTACAAAAAGTGAAATTTAGACTTAAGAAAAACTTCCTAATCAGAGCTAATCAGAATTTGAAACCTAAAGATGTGTTGGGCTCTATATGGAAGCATATAGTGAGCAACGAGGCCTTTGGTGTGCCATCTATCAGTCTATCAATCAGTAAACATTTATTAAGGGCCTAGTAAAGGCTCTCATCTCTACTTAGCTGATCTCCTGGACCTCACCACTGTCTCCAATAACTACCAAGATGGAATCGACTCTGAAACTAAGTCCTCCTGAGGACCCCTGGCCCTGATTGGAAAAGAAGGAGTGTGGACAAAGGAGAGCTCCTCCCTGATCTTCCATTTAAGGATGGAAACTAGTGCAAGTCACCTCATTATCTCTCACTCAGCTGCTGCTGGTCTTCATCTTGTCCTTTTTCCTCACAACTCCTGTTTGGGAGTTTTTTAATATTTCATCTTTCCTATTGATTGTGAGCTCCTGGTGGGCAGAAACTGACTTTTTTCCTTTCTTTGTACACTTAGCACATAGTTAAGTGTTTTAAGGAACTGTGCTAAGGGAAGGATACAAAGAAAAGCTAAGAGAATAGTCTTTGTTTCTCAAGGAGTACACAGATTAATGAGAGACAACATGCAAACAATTTTGTACAAACAAGACTTACACAGGATAGATAGGAAATACTCAACAGAGGAAAGGAACTAAAAATGTTACCTTTGACCAGAAAAATGGAGAAAGTAGTTTCTAAAAGATATTTGTGTTACTACTATTTTGGTAAACCTCAAAACATAAATTTAAATCACGTACCTTTAAAAAAAATCGTGTGGCATTTTATCTTTATGATTACTATAGAATGTAAATAGAAATCATGCGGGTCCTAGAGAGTTCTAATTAGTGGAAAGCATTTTGCCTACTTGGACTAATATAAGCTAGAATGTTTATATATTAATAAATTGTCTCTTTGACTCTGACTTTGCCTAAATGCAAGATACAATGTTTTTCTTTCACATTTCTTGAAGGTCTTCATGCAAACAGGTCAAGAATCACTTGTTATCATGAGTCATTTTCCAGGTCAAGTAAAATCAACAAAATCAACATTTTATATAGTTTCTTTTGAGAAAAAAAAAATCCCTGCCTTTAAAAAGTATACATTCAAATGGGGGAAAACAACATATAAGGGAGTGAGGGATTGGGGAGGAGACAGAAGAGGAGTGATGGAATGAACTTGACTACCATTGGCACTTGCTCTGTAATGAAGTTGGAAGTCCTACGGAGATTGAAAATCTTCTGGGATGAGAAAGCCACAGGGTGGAGGCATCTCTAAGACAAGAAGGCTGCTGGGATGTGGCTCTGATTAATATATAAATAAATTGGTAAATGATTTGAGTGTTAGAATTGCTTATCATGGAGCTTGGAAGGAAGAAAAGGAAGGAAGGAAGGGAGGGAAGGAAATCATGGGGAAGAAATGGAAAAAGGAAGAAAAGGAAAGAAGGAAAGAAAAGATAGAAATGAACAAATAAGAGTAGATTATATAACACACTTTAAGAGTCTGGGTGTTTGAAAGGGAGTTTGTCTTGCATGTTTGGAAGTTCATGAGTAGGTGTAGAGTAGAAAGAATGAGTCTTGTGTGCTAGAGAACAAGGGAGAGGGAGGGAGTTGAGACAGTGACTACTAAGACCAAGGCTAGGATATGAGTCCTCAGTGCCCTCCCTACACAGTGTGTGTGTGTGTGTGTGTGTGTGTGTGTGTGTGTGTGTGTGTGTGTGTGTGTGTGTGTGTGTACTATCAGCAAGAAGTTGTTGCTCAGCTTTGGCTTCATACCATGTATTTGGATCAAACACTTTCTCCTTTGCCTACCAGCACAATTTTTTTAAAATTTAAAATAATGCAAAGTGAGAACTGAAAACGTTATGATGCTTTATCTATCAAAATTCATATAAATGTAAATCATCATTATGCAAGTATGATTGTTTATTGATATCAATCTTGTTTCTAATAAAACATTTAATTAAAACTGTCTCCTGATACATTTTTGTCCTACAAATCTTTTGTCCTGTCAAAAGCATTTAACAATACTGATTACCATGTCTTTAATACTCTTTTCTCCCTTGGGTTCCATGATATTGTACTTTGCTGGTTCTCTCATCTGACTGCTTCTTTTCTAACTTAGCTCCTCTTTCTCTTCTCAAGATATTGCCCAAAGCTCTCATCTGTCCTTTTTTTCCTCTACTTAGTCATTCATCCCCTCTGTTTCAAGTGTCAATTCTAATTCTGATGAGCCAAATTTCTTTCTTAAAACCTCATGGGGTCTTTCCAGAATTCCAACGGACTTACAGATGTGCAATATCCCTTCATATGTCTAAACCAGTCTTGCTGCTTTGGGGTGGGAAGGGGATTTAAGACTGAGGACTACTGCAATAGTTACAAGGGCATAGTCAAGGCTGGAGGAAGAGGGAACACCAAGGCAATACAGCATAGGTAGTAGGCTATTCTTTGGCAAGAAGTGCGCTTCAGTCTCCACTGAACTCCAACCTTGGTTGGCTGCTACCAGAAGAGGTTGGAGGGCCCTGTGAGCAACAAGATAGCTGAGATGAGGAGGTTGAATCCACCTAAACCTAAAGCCATCTCATATGCTCTTGGTCATAAGTTGAGAGTTTCCACCTCAGATTCTCATGACTTCCTTTACTGGGAAGCATGTATTGAACAGCACATGACACTCCCTTACTTACTCTCAGGGAAGCAGAAATAGGGAACTAAACAAATTTAAACTTCATTTCTTAGAACTCCTAGATTAGATTAATTCTCTGGCTAGAAACTTCTAGAATCTTAAGAGTGAAGACTTCTAAGCACTTAGTAAATGCTTTATTATAATGAATTCTTTTTTCTTACCCATTGCCTTTATAATCCCCCTACTAGAACATAGGCTACCTATAATACTTTAGTAAATTTATCTATTTCTGTGGAGTATTGTCCTTATTATGCAGACAATGACTGTGCTAAATGAAATACAGCAAGTTCAGGGAGAAGATAGGGTTCCCCAGAGGGCAAGAGCTTGAGGTTTTGTTAGGGAACAACAGATTCATAAATCCCTTAATAATGAGGTGATGATATCCTACAAAGAGAGGTCAAGTGCAGGACAAAAAAAACCCTTTGACTTTGAAAAGCATATAGAATTTAACATTTCAATATACAACACATTTACCTTGAGAGGTCAGCATAAATCACTAGAGTGAGCATGGAATTCATTAGGACCCAGAGTCTTTGATTGGACAGAATCAGATGAGTGATTATTAATGCCACATAATGGTTAAAATCATCTAAATATAAATATCTATTTAGAACTTCAAACTTATATATCCATAATTTAACTATTCTTTCTTCTAAAATGTTTTCTTTTTCATGACCTCTATTTCTACAAAAAGCATCACCAATGGCCAAGAGGTACCAGATCTCAAACTGTATTATAAAGCAATGATCGTGAAAACTCTCTGATACTCACTAAGAAATAGTGTGGAATAGATAATTTTACATAAGACACAGTAGTAAATGACCTTGTAATCTAATGTTTAACAATCCAAAGACCCCCAATATCTGTCTCTATTTGACAAAAAACTGCTGGGAAAACTGGAAAGCAAGATGGCAGAAACTAGGCATAGAACAGTATCTTACATGCCATAATAAGACAGGATAAAAATGGGTATATAACTTAGACGTAAGATGATACCGTAAGCAAATCAGCAAAGCGATGAACCGTTTATAGAAAAAGGAAGAATTTTTGACTAAACAAGGGACAGAGAGGATTGATTATAAGATATAAAATGCACAGTTTTGATTGTGTTAAAGTTGTTATACAAACAAAACCAAGGCAAACAAGCAGAAAGCTAGGAAACAATTTTTACAGCAAGTATTTCTGATAAAGGTCTCATTTCTCCCATATATAATTGAATCACATATATAAGAATACAAGTCATTCCCCAATCAACAAATGATCAGGTGATAAACAGGCAGTTTTCAGATGGAGAAATCAAAGTTATTTATAGTCATATAAAAATAGTCTATTAGAGAAATGCAAATAAAAACAACTCTTAAGTATCACCTCACATCTATCAGATTGGTTAATATGACAGAAAAGAAAATGATAAATGTTGGAGATGTGACAAAACTGAAACAGTAATGTACAGTGTTGGTGGAGTTGTGAATGGATCTAACCCTTCTAGAGAGGATTTAAAACCATGCCCAAAAGACTAATAAAATGTGCATACCTTTTGATCCAGCAATACCACTACTAGGTTTTTATTTCAGGGAAAGTTAGTTATTTGTACAAAAATATTTATAGAAGCCCTTTTTTTGTGGCGGTAGAGAATTAGAATTGAGGGTCCATCAATTGGAGAATGTCTGAATAAGTTGTGGTATATGAATGAAATAGCCTACCAATGTACTATAAAAAAATGATGAGCAGGTGAATTCCAGAAAAACCTGGAAAGACTAAAATAAACTGATGCAAAATGAAGTGATAAGAACCAGAACACTGTAAACAATAACAGCAACATTGAATAATGATCAATTATGATCAACTTAGGTCTTCTCAGCACATGCAATGATCCAAGACAATCTCAAAGGTCTTATGATAGAAAATACTGTCCACACCTAAAGAAAGAATTGATGGAGTCTGAATGAATATCAAAGCATATTATTTTCACTTTTTCCCTTCTGGCTTGTTTTTTCTTTCACAACATGGAATATGGAAATGTAGAAATAAAATGGAAATAAGTTTTACATGTTTGCACAAATATACACATACATACACACACACGCACACACACAAATAAAACATCAAATTTTGGGAGGGGAGAATTCAGAAGTTAAAAATTTTAAAATGGACATTAAAAATTGTCTTTAAAAGAAATTGAAAAAATAAAATATTTGAAGTTAAAGTGTAAATAAATAAAAGCATCACCATTCTCTTATATAAGCTATATTCAAAATCATCTTTGATCTTTCTGCTTTGTCAATGCCTATGGTAACCAAATTCTAATGGGTCTACCCAAAGGTACTCTGGTAAATGTTTAACAATTGACTCTCTGAAGAAAAAAAAGTATGCACAGTATATTTCTAAGTTTAATCTTCACTAGGAATGTTATCTCCATCATTTTCTTAAATTTAGACAATCAACAAAACATTAAGCTTAATAATGGCTGATTTGCAGCCATTTGCTTATTTCTGAACATTTCTGTATAAACGTTTACACTGAAAATTTAACAATTGGTCTTCATTCCTGAGGTACTTCTTCACTTCTGAGTTTGTTTTGAACTGTCTCTTCATTGTTATCTCTAGAGTTACCAATTTAGACCAGATTTTATTACTATTGTCATAATTTCCTGAGTAATCTATCTGAATCCCTAATCAGTCTACTTTACATCACTGTCAAATTCAATCTTTCTAATGCACAACATGGTGCAAATGTGAATTGGGTTCAAATCTTCCTTCCTTCTTTTGCCTTTTGGGCAAATTACTTAACCTCTCTGCAGAAGGGTTCCTGATCAGTATTGGTAGAGGGAGTTGCCTCATTAGGGAAGTCCCACCAGGAAAGGACTCACAGGCCCAGACAAAAATAATGCTTAGCTCATATTATGTTCCTGCTTCACAAGAGTTTGTTCCCAATCAGTTACTAAACAGGTCAGAAATTCTCTAATGACATTCAAGTCCCTTCATCTTTGTGGGCTCTAAATTACCTTTCCAACTTTATTGTACCTAATGACCTAATCATACCAGAGTACATCCAAACTTCACTAAACTAGTGTTTGAGCTGGAAGGAACTTTAGAGATTGTTCAAATCTCCTGATTTTATAGAAGATTACCCTTTTACCCAGAAGCAGACCTGAAAGTCATTTGCCAGTTATTTCATCCCAAACCATACATCTGAGCTCATACCTTTCCCTTCTTCCAAACTCCCCTTTAAGGACTTCTCCCATTTAGAATGACAGCTCTTTGAGGACAAGAATTGCTTTACTTGCTTATATTAGCACCTTGACATATAGCAAGCCTTAATTAAAAAAAAAAGTTTCATTCATTCAAACTGGGACCAAGAAAAAGGAAGTAACAAGTTGCAGGTGGACAAGCTCTTCTGATTCCAATCCCAACTCACTTTTTCCTCTGATACCTGTGGCATCCCAAACCTGGCCAATTTTATCATTTTACGCCTATTACTTCTTCCCAGTAGAGGGAATTCAAACTTGGAACCAGAGGACTTGGGGGGGGGGGGTCCATCGAGGATTACTTTGGGGTGAGATTGAGACTGTCACAACCCTGTCTAGCCTTCATCTGCTAAACGAGCCAATGTTCGGGTTGACCTCTAGGATCCCTTCCAGCTCTCTGTCTAGCCTCCCTCGAAAATCCATGTGGATCAAACTCTGCTCTCATGCAGTAGCCCTGTCCTCTGAATGCTTTAGTCATTACCACGTCTGATCCCGTACAAGGGCTGTTCGTGTGTGTGTGTGTGTGTGTGTGTGTGTGTGTCCCGTCCCATTGTGCTTGACACTGTCAGGTCTCCGGGTCGGGACTTATCTGAACCTTTCTTCCCCCCATAGCTCTTCTGCTCAATGAATGACGGCATTATTCAGATGCCGGAGCTTTCAGCTATCAGCCTTTCTACCTAGTGAGCTCGCTCCAGGGTGAGAGGTGGGGCTCTGCCTGGCAGTCTGTCTGTGCCCCTGCAGTCAGTTTGTCTCTGCCTGCAGTCTGTCTGTCTCTGCCCCGGCAGTCTGTCTGTTTCTGCCTGTAGTCAGTCTGTCTCTGCTCGGCCATCTGTCTGTCTGTGCCCTGGCAGTTAGTCTGTCTGTGCCCCTGGCCGTGTGTCTGTCTGTGCCCCTGCAGTCTGTCTGTCTGTGTCCCTGGCCGTGTGTCTTTCTGCCCCTCGGCAGTCAGTCTGTCTCTGCCCGGCCTTCTGTGCCCCTGGCCGTGTGTCTGTGCCCTAGCAGTCAGTCTGTCTCTGCCCGGCCGTGTGTGTGTGTGTCCGCCCCTGCAGTCTGTCTGTCTATGCCCGGCCGTGTGTCTGTCTGCGCCCCTGGCCCCTGCAGTCGGTCTGTCTGCGCCCCTGGCCCCTGCAGTCGGTCTGTCTGTCTGTGCCGCTGGCCGCGTGTGTGTGTGTGTGTGTGTGTGTGTGTGTGTGTGTGTGTGTCCGCCCCTGCAGTCGGTCTGTCCGTCTGCGCCCCTGGCCGTGTGTGTGTCCGCCCCTGCAGTCGGTCTGTCCGTCTGTGGCCCTGGCCGTGTGTGTCCGCCCCTGCAGTCGGTCTGTCCGTCTGCGCCCCTGGCCGTGTGTGTGTCCGCCCCTGCAGTCGGTCTGTCCGTCTGCGCCCCTGGCCGTGTGTGTGTCCGCCCCTGCAGTCGGTCTGTCCGTCTGCGCCCCTGGCCGTGTGTGTGTCCGCCCCTGCAGTCGGTCTGTGTGTCGGCGGGGCGCAGGCCGGGGTCCGCACAGCCGCGCCGCGCGCGTCAGAGCGCCGGGGTTCCCGCCCCCCGGGGCCGGCGGCTCGCGGGGAGACCTCACAAACGCTACGTGGGCCGGCGGCGGCGCCCGGGCCCAGCGCACAATGCGGCCGCGGCCCCGCCACGGGCGCCTGCGCGCGCACAGCCGGCCCCCCGCTCCGTTCCTCCTCCGGCGCCGCCCGCCTCCCTCCCGCCCATGTCCTCGCTGCGGTCCCTGCGCCGGCGGGGGAGCTGATCCCCGGCGTCCCGGTGGTGGGGAGGGGGCGGGAGGCCGGCAGGCGGCCAGCCCGCCGGAGGCCGCGAGGCCGCGGACACCTGCAGCGCCCGGTGCCGTCGCCCCCCCTCCCCTCTGCCGGCGCCCGGCCGGGCCCCGGGCCGCGGCTCCGGCGGCCTCCCCGCCCCGTCCTCTCCCCCGCCCCGCTCGAACAGTGGCCCGGCCGGCTGTGACGTCGGCGGGCCCCGCCTCCGCCCGCCCCCCGTATAAGTAGGGGCGCTCGGGGCGCCGCCGCCCCACACTCGCTGGCTCTGGGTCCGGCCGCCTCCCCGCCCGCGTCGCGCCTCCCTCCGCTCGCCCCGGCTCGCGCCGTCCCGCTCCGCCCGCCCCGCCGCCTCCTGCCCGCAGCCGCCCCGCCTCGCCTGGGAGTCCCGCCGCGGGCGCCGCTTGCTTCTCTCCGGGCCGCCGCCGCCGCAGAGCTGGTGCCGGCGCCGCGCTGCCCCCCGCGTCCCCCCGCAGCCTATGGCCCAGGCCGCCTCGGGTATTTCTGCTGTAGGTAACCACATCCCTCTTTAAAAATTCCGCCTAAAAAGAGAAGACGCTTTACCCGACTCTTTGGGCCGTTATCTCACGTGAGTACCGACCCCGCGGGGGCGCGTGGCGGCGGGCGGCGTGCGGGGCGGCATGCGGGGCGGCGCGCGGCGGGGGCGGCGGGCGGGGCCGGGGGCCGGGCGGGGGGGGGGGGGCGGCCTCCCCGGGGCGCCTCGAACATGGCGGCCGCGGGCGCCCGGGCCGCGGGGTCGAGGGCGAGGCCGGGCCCTCGGCGGGCGGGCGGGCGGCCCCCTCCCCCACCGCGCCGGCCCCGCTCTGCCGGGGGGGGGGGGTCGCGGCCCCCTCCCCGGCGTCCCTCTCCCGTGGTGCATTGCTGTTTCCGGGGAGGGGGGGGGCCTCCCGGCTGTGCTACAGCCCCCCCCGGGGGGGGGGGTCCGGCGGCCGGGGGAGGGGGCGAGGCGCGGGGGGCGGGCGCGGGTGACAGCTTCGGGCGGCCCCGGCCCCCCGCGGCCCCGGGGCAGCCCCGCTGTCAGGCGGCCCTTCTGGAAGGCTCGAGGGCTGCCGCCCCGCCCCCTGCGGCGCCCAGATTGGGCGGAGGCGCCGTCACTCAGCCCCGTCACCTCGGGAGAAGCCAGGCTTAGTCACCTCTGCCCCGCGGGCCGGGGCCGGGGCCGGGGCCGGGGCCGGGGCCGGGGCCGCGGCCGCGCAACGACGCCTTTCCTCCTGCTTGGACTAAACTTAGGCGGATGGAAAGCCCGGTCCTGCCCGGCGCGCGGCCGAGCCCCGGTGACAGCCGGCTGCGGACCCCCCTGCTGAGCTGGAGGCGGGAGGAGGAGGAGGAGGAGGAGGAGGGGGCGGCCCGTGGCCCAGAGAGCCGCCTGGCCCCTCCACCAGGGCGCTCCCCGCCGGACCCGGCGCCCGCTCCTGCGGGGGCCAGGTGTGCGGCCGTGCGGGCCGCGGCCGCTGCATTCGGCCGTCTGCTCCCCAAGAAAGCCTCGGAGATGCGTTTGTCCGACTTTGCCCCCGACCTTTGGGGGGAGCCGAGAGGAATTTCCTCCCGATGCAGCCTGGCTGCCGCATTTTAGCGGGTTTTTTTGTTTGAATCGACTGTGGGTGGTAATGGGGGGGGGAAGGAGGAGGGGTTTGTTCCGGTCTGGACCGCTCCAATCTAGTTCTCTTCTTCCTGTCACTATGTGAACAATGCTGCTGTCTTGGAGCCTCTGGTGCTGCCTGTGTTGTGGTGGCCTCGGCCCCATCCCTTTGCAATAGAAATGGCATCTCACCCCGAGGACCTTAAAAGTCATTTCTCTGGCAGACCGAACTCTCCTAAATAGGCAGTTAGCCGGGGGAGACCAAGCCTGTGGCAGATTTTGGTGCCATATTTAAAGGGAATGAATATGCTGGTAAATGTTACCTATAACATTTCTTTTTTACTTAAGAAAATAGTGACTTTATCGTAGGAGCAGTCTATGAAAATTTTAACTCTTTGGAAAACCTGCTTTTTGGAGATGAAAGGAGAAAATAATTCCATAGGTTTGGGAAGCAAACAAAGCTCAAAATGTTGACAAGCAGCATTGCTGCCATTATGGAGAACACTGTATATAGTATACTTGCTGCCCTTTTTTCAGAGGTAGAAAAATCTGGCTGCTTATGTAGCAAAAGCTTTGGGGCAAATAGGTTTGAGGTGGGTGCTTACACAAAGTAAAAGAGTAGTAGTGACTTATTAGGGTTTTCATTCTGATGAAGGGAATTTGTTCTTAAAGATCAAAGTACCTTGGATTCTCTACTAGGCTTAACCTTGTGTTCATTGATAGGTTTATTTTCACTCAGATGTAATAGAATGAATTAGATTTAGACAGTCTTTCCCAGCTAATGGATTAATAAGAATGTGGGCAATTTAAAAGTCGGTGTGGATTTGTAAATTGGTTACTACTCAAAGAATGCTTTTGAAGTTGTGGGCATCTTGCTTTAAACAAAAAAGTATCAATAAAACTTAGCAAGTGTTTCCTTATATTAACCCTGTTCTAGTACAGAAAAGAAACAGCTTAAATACATTGAAACCAGTTTTAAGAATATACAGTTTGTATAACTGACCAGTGCCATTCTGATTAGAACATTTTCCCAGTTTTGAGATGACGGGAGTGCAAAATATATAATTTGCCATGGCAACTTAAAAACTATCTCCAAACAATCGTTTTGTTCAATAGCTAAAGAAATTGTGCAGTAAATAAATAGATTACATATTTTGTAAAAGAATGCTTCCTGTATAGCAGTAAACAGGACTGTTACTTCATTGTAGCATCCTGAGGAGTTTGTTTTTATTAATGGATATTTGTTAGATCTTCTGAAATCCAATGTGAAGTAGAGTAAAATTAAGCAGTGCCCTCTTATATGCTATAAGCTATTATCAAAACCAATATATTAAAAAGATAGGTTCAAGAGAATACTTGACTACAACTAAATAAGCAAGCCAGTGATTTCCAAACATCCTTATATTCTGTGGTGTGGTTACTTAATATTGTTTCTATAGAGGAAAAATAGAATGGGAGGGAGTGTCAAAATTAAAGGTTTGTGAGGCACTCTCTTCCACATTACTGCTTGGAAATTTTGCACAAAATCTTAATAGCTAAAGAACCCAGGTCTCCTAATCATCAAGTCACAATACTGTCCCTAACATTCTGGGGAAGCCCCTTTTTTCTTTTCTTACTCTTCACCTGGGACAATCCTTAAAGAGGTAGATAAGACATGGAATGTACAAATTGGAATAGTGCTTATAATTTTTTTTCGTTACTGTTTCTTAAAACAGTGGTGTCAAACTCAATAGAAAAGGAGGGCCTCTAATTTCTGCATAATTTTGAAATATGATATTTGTATCATTTATCTTCATTAAATATTTCCCAGTTACATCTTAATATGGTTTGTGCTATATACTCCTGAATTATATTGGGCCAGGGCACAGGTTTTAGAGACTTGCTGTCTAACTCAGTTTGTGGCCTCTGGGTTGCATTGCCTGGTTGGTTGTCCATGCTTTTTGATTTTAAAAAAGGTCAAGGTCTCCCACTGATCATTATCCTGCCATAGGACTCAGATGGCTCTGGAGGAGAATGCCAGGCTGGTGACTTTGCCCCATTCTCCCTCACTTAAATCCAGTTTGTTGCAAGTCATGGTATCCTCTCCCTGATGTTCGTGGTCCTCTTAAAATGAAAGGCAAACAATAACCTTTGCTCTTGACTTCCTTGTGCACTTGGAAGTCCCAAGTTAAATGGGAGGTCAGTCATGAGTCACACTATAATATTCAAAGATTGGAGTGAATCCATACTAGTAAATTTGAACTATTTTAGAATAATGGTTATTTGTGCTACATTGCTGAAAATTTTCCATCAGTTTTACAGCTGAATGGCCCTATCTATCAGTCATAAAATATACCATACCTTTTCACTATTTCTAACAACAGACTTTGAACAAAGATGTACTTTGCTTAGGTAAAGTAATAACTAGTTTGTTTCAGTAATTGCTTAGAACCTGATTCAGTCTGTCTTATCTAAGCCATGGTCAAGTTTCAATTTCTTTATTTTAAAAATAGGGGCAATAATAGCTTCTACTGACTTCTTTCTATTACATTAAAAATTAAGGCATGGACTTCTTGCACTATATATAGGACAAGTCCTTCCGTGATTATTGAGCCTTATCACAGGGTTGGGAGGCTAGGTAGTTAAATTTGAAGGGAGTCTGGGCTTGGAATGAGGAAGATTTCCATTGAGTTCAAATGTGACCTCAAACAATTGCTGAGTGACCCTGGGCAAGTCACTTATTAATCCTATTTCTCAGTTTTTCTTATCTGTAAAATGAGTTGGAGAAGGACCACTCTAGTAACTTTGCCAAGAAACCCCAAATGAGGTATGAAGAGTCAAACTCTACCAGAAAATGATTGAATAAAATCACAAGATTGTTGTGGAGATCAAATAAGAATTTTAAAAAGGATTTGAATATAATATAAAAAACGTAGGGACCTAAAATTAAGCATTTATTATCTTCTAATGTGTTGCTAGATCCTTACAGGGCTTGCCCTGTGTTTAAAGAATTTTACTTTAGTAGAAGTTGTTATTTTAGGCCAGAAACTATTTTCCTAAAAAAGGAAGTTTTTATATCCACAATACCTGACACTTGATAAGCCATTTGAATTTAACTTAAGCAGCAACTATACTACAGAAAGTGGTCCAACATGTAAACTTGTTAAAAATTTGAGACCTACAACAGACCTACAATGAATTTTACTAAGTAAATATTGTGGTTTTTATGTACTCTGCTCTTTGGCCTAAGAACTGGAGGTGCAAAGAAAAGCAAGATAGTTCTTCTCAGGGAGTGCTCAATCTAAGGAAAACATCAAGTGAACAACTGAGTACAAGAAAAGCAATATAGAATTACGGAAAAATAGGGAAAGTTTATTGAAGGTAGGCTTTTACCTGACGCTTAAAGTCAGGGAAGCTCAAATGAGGGAAGGCATGAGCGAAAACTGGTGAAAATGCCTGCTGCTGAAAGATGTTTGTCTTATTCCAGGAGCAGCAGGGAGACCGTATTGGTGGACCAGTGCATGGGGGTTGGGGAGTGGTGTGAGAAGACGGGAGAGGTAGGGGGTGAAGTGATAAAGGAATTTTGAAGGCAAAACAGGATTTTTAAAAATTTTATCCTGGAGCTGGTGGGGAACTACTATATTTGAAGTAGTTAGAATGATTTGATTAGACCTATGTTTTAAGGAAACTTACTTTGATATGTGAGTGAAGTATGGACTTAGACAGGAAAGGCAGACCAACTAGCAGTCTGTTGCTGAGAGCCTGCATATGGGTGGTGGCAGTGTCAGAGGAGAGAAGAGGGCATATGTGGGAGATATTATGAAGGTAAAATTAGTAGGCCTTTACAACATAATAGATATGAGAAGGAGGAGGAGTGAGAATGAGGAGTCAAAGGTGTCATCTTGCAAAACTAGGGGGTTTGGGGGAGGATGGTAATACCTCTCCAGTAACAAGGAAGTTTAGGGGTAAAGGAGGAAGGAGAGATAATTTAGTTTGGGACTTGCTGAAGTTTAAGATGTCAACAGGACTTCAGATTGAGATATACAGTAGCTATATACTGGAGAATCCCTGGAGAGATTAGGGCTCAATAAGTAGATTTGAGAATTAACAGCATAGAGATAATTGAATCCTTGGGACCTGATAAGATCACCAAGCAAAATTGCTTAGAGGGAGAAAAGAGACAAAAGCCCAATTCAGAGCCCTGGAGTACACTACCTCTTTAGGTAGGAAGATTTAACTATTTAACTTAGGTGGCTAAGGGAGTGGTCAGAAGTTAGGTGGAGAACAAAGTCTGTATGATATCCTAAAGAGAAGTATATCAATTAGAATTATATTACCAGTTGTAGACTTAATTGACTTTTTCCGCAAGTGGATAACTTTTTATATGAAAAAGGAAAAAAAAACTTGGTTCAAGTTTAGTTAGAAACACTTAATATTAGGTTTTTCTCTTTTTGAAGTAGTTGATCCCTCTAAGTACCTTTCAGTTCTAAATTTTGTTATGTACTTGTTTAGATTTCATTTCTTGATGTGTACAGTTAAAAATTTTTGTTTCAGAATGACTTAAAATTCTTGTGGTTGCATCATTTCCAAACATTTCTATTTTCCTTTTTAGGGCGAACTTTCTGACCAGGTATACAACTATCCAGAGGGCCTAGGAGAAGTGCTTTACAGAGAGCAGTTCGACTTCAACGCTGAGCCACCTTGGGAACCTAGCTGATGATAGGAGGGTTCCATCTCCTAACTTGTCCATGTAAGTGCTCCTAAATCTCACTTGGAAACTCCTGGTCAGAAAGTTGGTTTTTTTTGTGTTTGTGTTTTTATTTTTCATGGATAGAATTAATCATGATGCTAAGAAGTTGTCTATAATAACTTGTATGGCTTAAAGATCTGAATTCTTTAAAAATTCTACTCATCATATTCTAAATATGAAAAAAATAAGTATTAATATGTGTGTTTTTAGGTTAATGTTCTTGTTATAATGCTCTTTCTGTAAGTGTTTTAAGCACATTGACCTTGAAAATTTTGTTGGATTAACCATCATCAGCTATCAGCTTCCTTTCATACTCTATGTAAAATCTTAAATACACTAGTGAACTAAAGTTCTGTTTTAAAACAGGTTATTTGGGAAGTTTGTCTACATAAAATCTGATCCATGTTTTGCAAATTGATTCTTTACTAAAGCTCAGTATGTGTTAATTTTTAGGTAAGATTTTATATATAACGTGTGTGTGTGTGTGTGTGTGTAATTCATATTCTGATCTTTAATGTTGTAATTTAGGCAAGAGAATTTAATCCATTTGTTATCCATGAATTTAAAAAAGATTTTAATTTGGGTTTTTTCAAATTGTGTGGCATTTGACTTTTAAAGCACCTACTTTTAAGAAGATAATGCATTTGTTTCTAATTATTTATTTACCTATATCTTATTGACCAAATTTGGCAGGTTATAGAGAGATGGACTTTGGTGTGTTTTGAATTATTTTAAAATTGACTCTCAGACTAGAGGGAAAGATTTTAAAAGACAATTGAGTCATACCATTGGATCTCTTGTGATGGCATTAGGGTTCTGAGAGATCCTGGTTTTATCTTTATTTCAATAGGATCTGTTTGATTACTATATTATCTTAAGTTTATTAAATACAAGTGTGAGTATTTAGTTAGCTGGATTTTTATGTTAACCCTAAAAGAAGCTTTCTTAAGATGAATAGCAAGAAAGTGATACTGTGATTTGGAAATAGTATAGACGATCGATTTTCCTTTGTCCTATGATACAGCAGAAAGGAAGGTTATCAGGGTATCTGTGTGAACTTAAGTCATTTAACTTAGGAACCTTGATTTTTTTTTTTTTTTAGATTCTTTCTCCTAGGTCCCTTAATAAGCTCCAGATTAATGGCTCTAAACATCTTCAAAATTTTGAAGGAAGTTTTAAGTTTTTAACAATGTGTTTTCAAATCTTGTTTTTAATCATATAATTTTAAATATTGCTTTTTACTCATCTCCTAAGTATTTTAACAATTTTTATTCCCTTGAATGTAGACATTTTATTTGAGTCTCCTTTTTTTAAACATTTCCCTTCTGGGCAAGATTTTGGAAGATGGGAAATAAGCATCTTCAAATAACTTTAACATTTTGGCTTTTTTGAACCCCTCTTAAAAGAATATTAATATACTAGAATTGTGTAGCTAGCATAATGGGAAAGTCTCCTAATAAGCTTTTAAATTTGTTTCATTGCCAGTTTTGCTATTGACAGAGTAAATCTAAAAAATGATAGTTGGTCTAACTTTTAAAGGGTAATCTAAAATTTTGTGATTTTTCTATTTGTAGCAAGCAACATGCTTTGTGAAATCAGTTTACTTTTAAGAGAATGTTCTCTTTTTATAGTACAAAAGAAAGTGATATATTGTAGAACCTACAAACAATTGTATATACTATTTAAAAAAAATAATTGATAAACCTCAACAAATCCTACCTTTATTGACCAGTGTGAACCATTTTCATCTGAATTATGCATAAGTATAATGTGTTGATGTAAACAACACATTAAATTAAACTTCATTGCTCTTTTGTCTAGATGTTTAGGAGAAGTGGGCTAGGTAACAGAATACTGAGATGGTTGACATATTGAGATACATGAAGCGTACTGAGATAGTTGACATATTGAGATACCTGACTGCTGTTACTCGATGTTTTTGTAAGCTACCACTGCATAGTGATATCACTATAGTTTTGATATAGTTTATTTGGGGGTATTATATTCCTGAAAATAATTTTCTGTGACTCCATTGGGAATACTGGGAATATAAAAACTTTGAATCTGAACTTAATTGTCATCATTACAGAAGTAGTAGTAAATGGCATATAACATTTAAATAACAGTTATTGGGCCTTATATGAAGCATTGTGTTATGGTGGAAAGATCACCTTGGAACTGGAGAATCTGGATTCAAATCTCATTCCCTATTTAACTTTGAATAAGTCCTATAACTTATTGGTCTTCTCATCTATGTAAAGGGTTGGAGTAGGTGCCTTCTAAGATGTTATAGAGCTCTAAATTTATAATTCCTGTGCGATTTGTATTGCAGATAATATCACTATTTGCAGATAGAACTTGGAAGTTCAGTGATGTTTTTACTAACTTCATGGTCTAAGACTTAAATGTCAGAAGCCAAATTTGAAGCTTCAAGCCCTTGGAGCTTTCAGGTCTAATAATCTATCCACTAGCCAGTTTGTCTCTAAAATAATAAGCTATGGCAAAGGTCTTATACTTGACAGAGCTTGAGCTGTGACATTTGTGAAAGGTTTCAGGAATAGATTGCTTTCCCCTCATGAAATTCATAATGACTCTATTCAGCTGTCAAACAAAAAAATTTGGAGTTGTTCCTATAATAAAAATTTTGTGATATGTTTTCCTTTGAACACACATATTTTGAGTTACTACTTGCAGTAAAGAAATACTAATATGTCAGTCTATTGAAAGGTTCATGAAGTGGGAGAAATCTTCTCCTTTCACTTTTATGAGAGATTCCAAATGGACAAGTAGTTGACATGTATTTATAGTGTTCAATGATGATATACATTTAGGATCTGCTCTTAGGTAAGTGACAGAATATATTCAGTTTAAATACAGTAGCCTCTGTAGCCTTTTGGTGCCTTTAAATAAATGTCAAGTTAAAGCTGTTAACATTTTAGTTTTATATATTCTTTACCTACTTAGATAATATTTTCATATAATATCAATAATGGAGACTTGAAGTTTTTGAATTAAGTTGACTGTTCTCATTATTAAATTCCCAGGCTTTTATTATTTTTGTCATATACATATTCATATGTGTGTGTGTATATATATATATATGTATATATATATATATATATATATAAAATCATTTTAGTTGTCAGCACATACAAACTATTGTTGTTGCCAAGTATCTCTATTTTAGTATACTTTTTTTTTTCCTGCAAGACAGTGAGTTTACTTGCCCAAGATCACACAACTAGATAATTAAGTGTCTGAGGTCAGATTTGAATTCAGGTCCTCCTGACTCCAGGGCTGGTGCTCTATCCACTGTGCCACCTAGCCACCTCAGAGTATCTCTTTTTTAAAGACTCTTTTAAAGAGTGCCCTGATAAGTGTGTTAAGATGCCTGATTAAATTATTTTTATGTGCAATTTAATTTTGGAATTGAGAAAAATAGTGAGAAAATTATCTTGGGTAGAGAAAACTAAAATAAGTGAATAGTTTATTCTAAGAAGGTAGAAGGTAGCACATTTCCAACATGCAAACAATACTCTTTGGCTTTTTAAAGGTAGTGTGAGCTATTTAAGGAATTATGGTGAAACTTCCAATTTGGGTTTGCTTATTTGTTTTTATTTCCAACTATGTTCCTTTAGAATCATAGATTCAGAGCTGAAAAGAACTTTTCTTATTGACAGGAGAAATTTGGGCTCAGAGTGTCACACAGTGAATAATTGGTCTTAAGGTGTAATTTGTCTCCTGGTCATCCTAATTCTCAAAACTAGAATTCTTTCCACTACACCCTAAAAGTCAACCTCTCACCAGACCAGGAACAGATGTAGAAATGGGGCAATGTTAAATTTAATCTTGGTATATTTTTATTACCTAACTTTAACCAAATGATTTAACTTTTTGGTAACTTTGGATAGTAAAAATGTATTGCTAGACTTAGATCAGGACTCATGCTCATGTCTTCCTTCTGCTTCTCTTGGGAAAGTTGCTTTATCCCTCTGAACCTTAAGATTATCAAATATTTGAGAAAATTAAATCTTTTTGGAACTTCTGTGTGACACTAAACTTGCTCATAGTAAAAAGGGTTAAAGAACACTTTTTGGAATAGCTGGAAGTGCAAATGCCCTGAGTTTGCATAATTTTAATATTCATTAGCATTCCTCCCTAATAACAATGTTATAAAATGTTTTTCTTGACTTCTGAGTTATTAGAGGACTGCTTTTTTTTTTTTAACTAAACTCTGGAAGGGTCATATACTGTGATCAGTTTCTGGGTAGATTATGCTGAGAGAGGACTTTTCCAGTAATGACACCTTTTCCTTTCATCACCACCGCCATCCCAGAAATGGATTCTTTGGGGTCACATACACTCTTGTCAATCAGGTCAAAACCTCAAGGCATCAAATCCATGTATACAGATGCCAGTTGTCAGAAACTATTTATAAAGTCAAGAGAGCAGAAGTCTGCCTATTCTTGTTTCTGGTCTGGCTCCTCTTTGTCTTGTTTACTCTCCTTTTTTTTCTCTTCACTGTTACCTTAGCCACCATCTAGCTTGTGTGATTTGGGACAAGATTTTTTTTTTTTAAATTTCTAAGCTTTCAGTTTCCTTGTTAGTGAAATGGGATATAGAGGAAGAAATTACTAGTTCTTCCAAATTAAAAATTCGTTGGGACCATCCTATGAGTTATTCTTTAGTCTTCCTTTTTGTGAATGTGAGTAATATTGTCACACATCTGGTAATATAAATACCCACCTTAAAGAGAACCATTCTTTCTGAATTTCAAGTAGTTACTTATTTCAGTACTGACAGCATTAAGTAAAAGGCTTGGCCTTAGAGTTAGGAAGACTGAAGTTCAAGTGCTATTTTTGATACATAGTGGCTATATGACTCCGGTCAAGTTACTTAACTTTTTAGAACCTGTTTTCTGTAATGGTTAGAAGGTATAGTTTCTTGTTGGGGGAATGTGAGGCCTGGTTACAGTAGGTCATCACCAGTAAGATTGAGAAAGGAGATAAATAGACCTAAGATTACAGTTAAAGTCTCTTCTAGTCTCAAATTTCTTATCCTTTGTAGCAGGGAAATCACAGGCCCAGTTTTTAAAAAATATTAAATTAAATGCCGGAGGATTTATTTGAGAGAGAGAGAGAGAGAGAGAGAGAGAGAGAGAGAGAGAGAAGTGTGTGTGTGTGTGTGTGTGTGTGTCGGTGAGTCTTTCAGCCTGACTTCTTCCCTTTCATACAGCTTATTCTGTATCTATTTGTATGCCCAGAAAATGCAAACTAGTGTTTAATATTTACTGAAACTAACAGTATATTGTATGAAATCAGTTTTAAACACCAAATGAAAAATTAGCATTTACAGATACAATAGAGAAAGAGTGCATTTGAAACTGCAGTTCTCTCTTTGCTGTGTTCAGTGAAATCAATCAGCAAACATTGTGCAGGGTATTATTCCTAGTTTTCTGAATGCTGAGAAGACCAAAAACAAAAATGAAACCCCCCTGTCCTTAAAACTCACAATCCTTTGAAAAACACAAAAATATGCACAAAATATGTATAAAATCTGTTAGATCTTGTGAATTTAGTGATTTTTAACCCTGTGGTTCTTGAAAGTTGTACCTCTTCATTACCTTCTTTGTTCTTTCCTGAACAAATTGGATCCTCTTTGGTACATAACATGCAGAAATGTTTTATTTGCCTTTTGTACTCTTAAGTATAGTAGTTATTCTCTAGAAACAGATTAACATATCCATACTATTTATTCACCCTTTCCAACTTAACTTCTCTAGAACTCTTTTTTTCCAGTGTCTTAAATTTGTTGCTACATTCTCCTTTCTCAGTCATCCCTAAAACCACCCGTACAGTTAGAAAAATGAGTTTGACAAATACACATTAAAAAAAACAGATGGTTTATAACTTTATCTTTGAGATTGTTCCTTTCTTGGGAATGGGGTGGGTGCAAAGAGATAATCATTTCCATATTTTGTATTGGAATTTTTTGTTTGGTCTCTTCCTTCTTGTAATTATAAGACTTAATATGACTTCATGTGTGCATTGGTCAAGATTTGAGTTGAAGAGTGGTCAGGTCGATTTTGCTTGTATAAAAAAAGATGGTTGAGGCTAGCCAAGATTTGTTTTGCCTAGGATTTTTAACTTGCAAATAGAGGTGCAAAGCGTTAGCAATTCTTTACCTTTAAGTTCAGATGTTACCCCTTTTTAAAAAAAGGTATTTAAGAAATGAGTTAACAAATTTAACTAGACATGTTTGCCAGTGAGGACCTGACTTAACTCCTGTTTATTTTACTTATAACACCTTCTCTAGTTTCATCTATTCTTCCTTTTTACATATTTCTTGACATACATTTACATTATGCTAATTGCCTTTCTTCAGCTTCAAAGAGAGATAGTGGTTCCAGTTTTTGCCCCCTCTTCTAACCACACTCCCTGAGCAGGGAAAAGTCTTTGCTTGTTGCCCTAACTTTTGCTTTCTCTCTAGCTTCATCGGTCTCTTTCCCCTCCCTTCCATGCTAAAAAATGCTATAGGATGAAATGATTAAGAAGATTTTCCGTGATATGATCAAACAAGCTTTATATGGATAGGCAAAGTAGGGGTTCAATTTTCTACTATTAACTCCTAAATTTACTTTATTTGTATTGATGTAATTTTTATAAAGATTTAACTCCCCCCCCCCCCATTTATATGAAATTGTGTAGTTGTTTTTCTCAGTTATTATGGTAACCTGAATGGTAAGTAATGTTCTCCATTTTGTAAGTGAGGAAGTTATTATAATATAGGTGTGCTATTTCACAGAAAGTTGTCAAAGAGGAAATGTTTCTCTTTCATATTTAGTGAGCTCTGGATAGAGTGGTAAGTTATAAAATGCATATTAAAAGAAATCAAACTTGTCATGGGTAGACTTGCCCATAGACATTAACAAGATAACACTGTGGTTGATCATGTTAAGGTTCGGTTTCCTGCTTAGGTATCTCTGGAACAGTACTCCCAACCTTTCAGCTCTCCCTGTTCTACTTCCAGGGAGGTCTCCACTTCAGAAATCCAAGACCCATATTCATCCAGCTTGGTGTCAAGTGGGCTGTTGCTGCCAGAATTATCTTGTGATTATTTGAGAGATGTATCAGTTTCTTCTGAAGTACAATCAACTGTAGAAGCCTTTGTAGCAGGTGTGTAACAAGGCAAGTGCTCAGCTGCTGCAGTCACTACTCTTGGAGCTGCCTTCTTGATTACATGAGGATTCAGCCTCATGAACGGTTCCACGGAGCAGTGCTTGGTTCTTTGGAGCCTTATGTTTCTTCCGGCAGCTACTGATGGAAAATCCTACTCAGTAAAACCTGATATCCACAATCACCAATATGAAGGCACCAGGAAGTACTGAGAAAGGAAGGTTATAAACTGTTCCCACAGCTGTGAAGCCCAAATGGAAATAACTTTTCTTAAAAAATATTACAGCTGTTATTATTACTACACATGACTCTGGTACATGCAAGCTGAGTGTTCATATTGTTAAGTAAATTTTTTCCTCTACATTTATTTGTTTGCATAAATTTTGGATTGTAGAGTAACAAAATGATCTGGTCTTTGTTCAAAATTAACTTGTCATGTTCTAAAGTGTTTAGTAAAGGGAAACTAAATGAAAGATCCACTTTTCAACAAGAAACAATTGCTTAAAGCTTCTGCTGCCACTCTTGTCACATTCTGATGTCAGTTAGTGCCAGAATGTACCAGCATATACAGCTAATCATGTATGCTGAAAGACCTCTGGGGAACATTAGCTCATCTTAGTTTTAATATGTATAGAAATATTATGGTGCCTATGGAGAGATGCTCCTGGCCCTCCTCTATTCTAGAACTGTTCTTTGGTTCTTGACACATAGTTAAGTTCTAGAGTTCTGGATAGAAGTAAAGGACAAGAAAAATGTCTGAAACTAATTCCTAAAAGATCTCTTAAAATAGTTTTGGACTGCAGGTAGGCCAGCCCCTTACCCAGTGTTGCTGGGTCTTTGGAACATCTTTCAAATCTAATAAGATTGGCTCTTTTGTTTAACCTTTCTTTATGAAGTACTTTATAATATGATGGTGAAATTTAGTTTGAACAAAGACTTGTTAAAGGTACAAAATCAAAATTGATCTGTGATTTCCAACATGTTTTTCCATTGTTTTCTAAAATGAGCATTTCAGGTCCCTTTTTTGTGTATGACAACAGAGAGGAACTCTGTCTAGTTGGATTTTTGCTTTTTCGGGGTTTTTTTTAGGTTTTTGCAAGACAAGTGGGTTAAGTGGCTTGCCCAAGGCCACACAGCTAGGTAGTTATTAAGTGTCTGAGGCTGAATTGGAACTCAGGTACTCCTGACTCCAGGGCTGGTTCTCTATCCACTGCGCCACCTAGCCACCCCTCTGCTTAGTTAGAAAGGATTTAAAAACTTTTTAGTGTGATTTAGGTAACAAATTTATATATTGGAAACAGGTCTCACAGACCATTTCCCTTAGTAAAGAATCTAAAAGGTTATGAAACTTTCAGAGTTAAATGGTTTTGCCTGGTGTAGTTAGGAACACAATAACACACAGGCTTTTGTAAATACTTTTAAACTTGGAAAATAGTAAAATCAAGAAATTAACGCTAAGTAAATACTTAATTGGTGTTGGAGGCATGGGCCAAATATATAAGGCCATTCAAGAACATCTGAATTTTCAGTTGTGTGTCAACTGGGGAAAAATCCTTTTGTAGGATTTTTATTTAAGCCTATAACAACACCTAAGTATATTTTTCTTTTTTTCAGGTTCCTTTCCCCAGTGCCTTCCTTTTAATTGATAGAAATCATTTATTGTATGTCATTTGGAGCTTCCTGATATAGGTATACTTATATTTATCTGTAGTTTAAAAAGCCACTTTAAAACAATTTCCTAAAGTACCTGTAACTTCTTGTTAGATTTGGGTTTCAAAACAGTCAGTAATTGGGTAACTGAGTATTGTTTGGGGTGGCATGGTATAAGTGAATACAAGAACATTAAATGGAGTTTTGGGATAAAAAAGGTTTCTAAAGAATGTAGGAAATGAGCATGGATTGAAGGCTATTGATTGAATGTTCGTAATAGTTTTTACACAAAGTACCTTGATAGGGAAAAATGCTGTGTGTGTGTGTGTGTGTGTGTGTGTGTGTGTGTGTGTGTGTGTGTGTGTGTCTTGGTCTGCAATTTTACCTTTAGAAAGTCAGAACTAGTCTTGTAAGATAGTCACCAGTAGTGGTCAAAACAGATAATCTTAATTGAAATGAAAATAAGGCTGGTAGCAATTTGGTCTCCAAATAAACATGGCATATGCACTTGCATATTTACTATCAAAGTAAAGCACAAAATTACGTCTAGTATTCCACAATATTAACTAAATGTTAACAACTCTGAATGTAAATGATTTTCTGTTACTCTCTATTAATTGAATAAAGAGATTTAAGTTTCCTGTGTCCCAGTTTGAGATTTGTATTGTTTTAGCTTGATAATAATTGGAGATCTTTTTGCCTTTATCCATTGGTTAATGGCATTCCTACCAGCCTAAGGGATTATTTTGAAATTGTGTATCAGCCTTTTGGCTAAGACCATTGATTAAACTAAGAATATAATTGTGAGCACTTATAAAGTGCATAGTTTTTGAGCTCTATTCATCTAAAAGGGTAATTTTGAATTTAAGTAACTTTGGTGTCAATGTCTTAGCACTCATCTTTACAGACTTTAGAATTGATTAGTATTTCTATATTTGATGAAATTGAACTTTTAAAGAATTTTAGGTTATTGATGACTTGAATTTTGTGGAGTTTTAAGATTTTAAAATTTACTTCTGGGTGAGACATAGGAGGTGTTACATATAATGTAAACCTCTGGAAACCATTACCTAATCTATAGTTATCTTAATAAATTCCATCATGTAGGGTAAGAGGAATTTCGGGTATACAACTGAGGGAGTTGAGGAGAGGGGAGCAGGGTTAGGTAGTATGACATGGTAGAGCACTGGGTTTAGTCAAAATCTGTCTCCTCTTTAACTACCAAAGGCAGGTTAGTTATTTGATCCCTTTCAGCTCTGTCTTATGTTCCAGGTGAAGTTGAAATGATTAAAAAAAAAAATCTGACAACCCAGCAAAAGCTCACTGATTTAATGTGAACAACAAAATTGTAGTTATGTTTTTCCCTCTTCCCTCACACATCCCCCCCCCCCCCAAACACATTGGAATCAGAAGACAAGAGGTGAAACATTATGGCAGAGCAACTACAGTCCTATCAATGCAAACTGATATAGTTCACTAACTCTAGAAAGTTTTCTGAGAATTTTGAAGTTTTTAACAAGTTATAGTTAACACTTGGCAGTCCTGTAGCGGAAAAAAAGATAATTTCTCATCCCTGTCTATATATCAATACTAAGAAAAAGCACATGGTCAGTAATTAGTAGTATTGATGACCTGAGTACTAATGTCCCCATTTTGCAGTAATGTATAATGCTTTACGTCTGGACCTGATTCCTCATATATAAAATGAGGGATTTGAACTTAATTTCTAAGATCCTTTCCATCTGCAAATGCTCTACATGTAACCCTTTGTAAAATTAAGTTTTTTGTGTGATTTAAAGAAAAGACAGTAACTACTATCACTTTGTTCTGTATTACAATGTTAATATTTGTCAATTGTCAAAACCATTAAATTTTAATGAAGAGGAAAGAATTGTGTTTGACTGTTCTAAGGAAGAAACGGTCTTCCCAGGAAAAGGACTCAAAGCAACCAAAAGCAAATTTAAATTCTTGGGATCTACCTACTGCTGATACCCCAGGCTGTCATTCTAACTCTTCTTGAAAGCTTGTCCTTATTATGCCTTTGTCTTGAACTTCTCAATTCTTTAACTTTATTTTTCTAAATTTTGTGCCCTTTTTTTAAAAATTCTTTTGGCAAAGTTGAACCAAAGGTCTTAGAGGGATCAGTGTGTGATGAGTACCAAAGCTATAGATTGAATGCCAGTACTACATATGATTTCAGAAGCCTTTTGTACTTTCACTTTCACCTCAAATCTCCATGGTATCAAAAAACACTTTGTAATGGATTGTACAGAATAGTGGTCAGAGAGAAATCATTGGCTACTGACCAGGGATTTAGATAGTAATAAAGTGAACTGCTAAAATTTTTAAAGTTAAGTTTTATTCTTTAAAACTTTTTGAAGAGATTGACTTGATCTGAATTTGTTTTAGTAATGAGATACTTAAAATTACCAGAATATGTATATAGTGAAGGAAGTAGAGGAGGAGCATGGATAATTCAGAATGGGTAAGTTCTCTGAATAGTCTAGGATTGAATAAAAGTGGTAAAAGGAATCATAATTAGTTCTGCCTGAAAATTGGTGAGGCTGTGTTTAAAGAAATGAGCAGACACATATTTTAAACTTTCTAAACAAACAATTTAATTCAGGTTTATGTTCCTTTGAAATGGGTTTGGGGTTACAAATGCTAATAGGTAGTATATATAAAATCATAATGGACCCTACCAAATAAAGCACTTAGCAATCTTTCTGTATAGAATGTTGTGAAATTTTAACATGTATATTCTGACTATGAATTAATGTAATCTTTGAAAAATGATTTCACTTGTTAACAAAAGTCATATGATCTTTATTTTAACAGTTTGTTGCATATTCTAAGGACCCAAAAGTAAGGCTTGGTGGCCCATCTCCTTGTTTTTCCTGGTTTATGACTTTCGGCTTTGTGGAATACGGCTGAGATGAAAGGATTTATTGAAGATGCAAACTACTCTGTTGGCTTGTTGGATGAAGGAACACATCTTGGAAATGTTATTGATAACTATGTCTATGAACATACCCTAGTAAGTGAATATTTTAGAGTCTTCTTATATCATATTTAGGGCTATTTCACCTGCATGTTGATATTTTTACTCTTTTGGAATTCAGGTTAGTCAACATGATAAAAATTGTTTCTCCATATATGTCATGTTCCCTAATTGTAGTCTCCCCTTCCAAAGAAGGAGGGAGATAGTGTTTGGCCTTCATTTTCAAAGAAGACCATAACATCAGGGAGGTGATACTGAAACAGGCCACATGAATTGGATTTGAGTGATGGGGTACTGTGCTAAGTCACCAGTCTCACTTTCTCCTCCAGAGCCATCTGGGTCCAGTGGCCAGATTCTAATCAAGACAACTAGAGATGGCCCCCTGAATGTGAGACAGTCAAGGTTAAATGACTTGTCTAAGGTCACATACAGCTAGGTAATTGTCTTAGGCTCGATTCAAACTTGTCCTGACTCCAAGGCCAGTGCTCTATCCACTGTACCCTCTAGCATCCCGGGGGGGGGGGGGGGGGTTGTGTGTGAACATACCTCTTTTATGGGTTATCAAAATTTCACAGCATTCAGTTTTCATTTTTTAGTTATTCGTTCCATTTACCTGGGACTCTTGTTTTTATGGTTCTGCCTATTTCTCTTTTCGTTAGCTCATGTCTCTTCCAATGCTTCTCTTGTTTATTTGTCTCCACTACCCTTTAAGTACCATAGCCTGTGTAGTCTTTACCCAATTGATTGGTGTCTACTTTGTTTCTAGAAGTTTGCTCTTAAAGAAAGTGCTGCTGTGAATCTTTGACTTTTTGTGGTGCACATGCATAAACCCATGCTGGCTTTGCATATGAACACTGTTTGCTCAGAAATCATCTTTTTTTGATGATAGGTAGACTATAGAAAAAAAGTTTTAGTCAGATTTGTTGACTTCTCTATCTCTTGATAATACATAATCCGGTTGTTGAATTTGAACACATAATTCAGATGCCTCTGTTTGGGGTAATTTTGCTTCCTAAATGCTATTGTTTGGTATCAGAGACTTCTCTCACAGATTATTTCTTCTTGGTAGGAAAAAAAAAGATAAATGGGAAATTTTAGCTTTGTCTTTTTTTTAATAGTCTTTCACTCTACCTCATATCCAGCCTTTTTTAATAGTCTTTCACTCTACTTTACCCAGCCCAAGTGTGATCCTATATCCTTGAATTTTGTGTGTCTGCATGTTTCTAAAAGGAAAAATTCTACCATTTCTTAGACAAATACTAGGGACAGATTTCAGCTCATCCTAAGTTTGTGTTCATCTTCAATTTAGCTGCCCTTTCGAGCTTTTGTCTCATTTCTGTCTTTTAAAAAAATCCAAGTTAGTAGTTTTACTTTTCACTTCGATTTTTTTAAACTGCTTTCCCTTTTTTCCTTTTTGTAACCACTTTTTTGTTTGGCATCAGAATTTGATTGTTCAGAGCATCTCTTTTATTCTTCACTTTCATGAATAAAATTCTTAGACCATGAATAGATCTTATCTATGCTTTTTCTGAATTCTGACATTTCTTCTTCCAAAATCTAAAATATATTCACATGATGTTAGACATTAATTACCCTCTAGTAAATGTAATTGCTATACCTGACATTATTGCTAGAGGTTCTTCTAAAAGGAGCTATAAAGACCTATGTAAATATGTGTCATTCAAGGGTCTTGTCTATTTCCTTCTGCAACTTTTAAAGTTATTGAAATAATCTTTATTTTAAAATTTGCTTTGGGAAAGAATTTCTTAGAATATGTAGAATTAAATAACAAAGTTTTTTTTTAACCAAACCTGTTATGAGGACAGATGTTTTTTTTAAAGTGATAATCAATAGAAATAAAAGGAGTTCAGAAGTTTGAATACAATTTTTTGGTAGTGAATAACTTTTTCCAATTTCTCAATCTTTTCTTTCATAGACAGGAAAAAATGCATTTTTTGTGGGAGATCTTGGAAAAATTGTGAAGAAACACAGTCAGTGGCAGAATGTTGTGGCTCAAATAAAACCATTCTACACAGTAAAATGCAATTCGGCTCCAGCTGTTCTAGAGATTTTAGCAGCTCTTGGAACTGGATTTGCATGTTCCAGCAAAGTAAGTAGATTTTTAATGTTTTTTTCCTTTTCATTAGATCAAAATAATCCTGTGCTTTATAATGGAGAGAGAGAGAGAGAGAGAGAGAGAGAGAGAGAGAGAGAGAGAGAGAGAGAGAGAGAGAATGAGAGAATTTCAAGATGTATTATGAAATTTGAACAATTTTTTCTTTAGGCAAAAATTGGAAGTTTTTTAAATGTTGCTTTTGGAAATTTAATTTAAGTGAGTTAGTCTCATGCTGGAATTTGTAATTGCTTCAAAACAAATATTAAGACTTCACCATAAAAATATGATTGGATGAGGTTTCAGATTTACTGCAGAGATCAGTTTGTAGGTTGCTTTCTACTTTTTTCTGTTACTGTGATTTTGGTCAGAGATTTTTTTTTTTCATCTTTTCCATGCCAGTCAGTTCAAATTAATTTCTCGGGCTGATTTTTAAAAAATTAAAATTACTACATTCTGTGCATGTTATTTTAGTGCTCTGACAAAACATTTTGTAATGTGCTAGATTTTGCTCTATGTAGAATAATGAAAAAAAATTATGCCTAAGATTGACATTGGATATATTTTTATTAAATTATTTGAAAATGATTTCTCAACAATCTAGAATTTAAGCTATTCTTCGTCTGCTTCTACATAATTGAAAATTATACCGCTAATTCTTTAAAATTAACCTGATAATATTAGGGGGGAAATTGTAAAACTCAAAATAAATAAAATCTTTAATGGAAAACATTTTTTTAAATACAGTTAAAAAATTAAATTAAATTAATTTGATGAAGAGTGTGTATTTAAAATAATTCATGGAGAAGTTGGTTGATTTCTTTCATGTGGTTTTTTCTTACTTTTTTTTTTGTTTTCTCAGAATGAAATGGCATTGGTGCAAGAGTTGGGTGTTTCTCCTGAAAACATCATTGATATAAGTCCATGTAAGCAGTCTTCTCAGATAAAGTATGCAGCGAAAACTGGGGTTAACATCATGTCATGTGACAATGAAGTTGAATTGAAGAAAATTGCACGTAATCATCCAAATGCTAAGTAAGTGCAAAATTATATATTCCTGGTTTTTTTCTAATTACTGTAGGATTCTTTATATTTAGCTTTGAATGGTCTACTAGCTTGGGAAAAAGAAAATAGGATACCCAACCTGTGTTAAACTTCATTTAAATTTCCAATAATTGGCCATGCTAATCAGCATTTATTATATTTTTCCATGTTAGATTCATTTGCAGTTTCTGTGATACTGTGCTCTTCATTTGAGGAAGAATTCATTCATTTCAAGTAAATTTTTGTAAAGTGACTTTTTTTTCCTTTAGCATACCCCATACCCCTTTGACCATGTAAATAAGCTTAGTAGGCCCATTTATTGTTTACTATTTTTAGAGTCCAAAAGGTTGGATCATTTCAGTTTATTTGATTTAGATTGGAAATGTGAAAATTTCAGAAAAATGAGGAAAAGACTGTGATCCATACAGCCACATGGAAAGAATTTTAGCCTTGGTACTAGACTTTTTGGTTGTAGTGTTGTTTTTTTTTTTTCTCAAGCCTTTTGTAAATGGCATGATAGGTGTATGCTACCAGAATAAAATAGCAAGCTATACTGGTAGCAAAGTTCTTTTGAAGCAATTTGATTTTTTTGTCTGAAGATTGGGTGAATAGTTTTTAGGGACATGGTAAAGTGGAGAGGAGTACTAAACAGTTCAAAATATTGCTGGAGTAAAAGCTCTAGCTTTGATATTTCATCCTGAAAGAAAAATTTATAGTTAGCTACATTGATTTAAAAAAAAACTTAGCTTTAGCTTAATTTAAAACACAAACACACAACTTTATTTTATATATATAACCTTATGTCCAAAAAAGTTGTCTGATCAGATTTAGGGGGGGGGGAGAAGGAAAAGTGGTAAATGGATTTTTTTAGTGTACTTGTTAAGAAATATTTTATATTTAAAGTAGTCTTTGTGAAGTTAGATCAATTAAAGCAAGTTTAATGAGTCAGGGCAAATTTATAGCCCACAGTAGCATGATGATGTTTCATTCTAAATATTGAGTTGAGCATACAGTAAGGAACTTTCTGCCTGTCTTCTCTCAGGTGATGAGCCTGATGGAATATAGGTAAGTGGCTTTTCCTTGTTGACAAATTATAGAGGAGCTGCTTTTTCACGTTTTTCTTGATTGTATTTACTTTGAATTCCCTGTTTATGTATTTTTCTTTAAATTCTCAGGCCCAAACTAAATGATGCATTTGAAGTTAGGATGGTGTTTTGGTTTTGGTTTTAGTTTAAATGCAATTGGAATGATTGGTCTCCTATCCACCTTGCTTTCTGAGAATGAAGAATTGATCTTTCTGAAATATTTGTAATTTTCTAGCTTATCATTTGTTTATAGTTTCTAGTATATTTTTCGTTTTTGTTTCTGCAAGGCAGTGGGGTTAAAGTGACTTGCCCAAGGTCATACAGCTAGGTATCTGAGGTCATATTTGAACTCAGGTCCTCCTGACTCCAGCATCAGTACTCTTTATCCACTGCACCATCCCTTCTAGTATGTTTTTCACATTTTTTCCAATTAAAAAAAATTCATTGGGAAATTAATATTTAAAAATTTTTATTAACTTTATCATGGTTGCAATCATATTTAGAAGGAAAAACTATACTATTAGATGCTTACAGTTTTGAGTAATCTAAAAACTAGTTCTACACAGGCCAAAATACAAAGATTAAAGGTCCTTAACTATCTTAGTATTTTTCCTGCTTGAAGAGAGGCATCTTTGATGCCCTGGTATTTTTATTGGAAAATGTTATTTCTTTTCTTTACCCAATCTTTTTAAATTAGCCAGATGAATTTATGGACTGACGCACTTCATTTGAAAGTAACGTCGTCTTTCATTACAGAACCCAACTGACTCTTGGTGCTCCAACAGAGTCTTATACTTGCTGAATTTCCATATTCCCATCCTTCTTAGCTCCATGTTTTAGGCCCTAATTGCTAGTTTTTTCTCTATACAGGATTGTTTTTCATTAGGTTCACTTGACTCGCCGACGATGGATTGGGAGAGAGCACTGGAAAACATAATCAACACACTTCTGACAATCTTCAGGCTTCACATGTGCTGATGATGATGTAAACCAACTGTGCCCCAATCATCTTCCCCTTCTCTTAGGCTCTTACTACACATCGCAACAGAAGATATTAGTGGAGATGAAGAGAGTAACATGAAGTTTGGCACCACACTGAAGAATTGTAGGCACCTCTTGGAATGTGCTAAGGAACTTGACGTCCAAATAGTTGGTGTTAAGTAAGTTTTGTCAAAATTGTGCTGTTATTTATTAATCAGTATCACTTTGCTTATATTTGGGAGTTTTCCATTATAATTAGTATTAAAATATAAATGTAGTTATATAAATAGTATATTAATGTCTCAGATTTTACATATAATCATTTTTCTGATTTCAGGATAAATCTCGGTGCCTTTGAAAATGTATATTATTTCTTTGAAGATTGAAATTTTTATTTATCTGTAGGGATCATGTCAGTAGGAGTAATGCTAAGAAAGATTGGGCACTGATCTTATTTGAGTCAGAGAAAGTAATTATGGTTTTTATAGTACTTTGTGAATAACTCAAAATCAATATTTTGTGGAGTTTTAGGAATAGTTAGGTCCTTTGATTGTTGAGATTTCTGGCTTGAAAGTACTCCTATTTCTCCCATTTTCACTAGTAGCATTTGAAAACAAATTGGTTCTCTCAAGCTATGAATAAAAAAGAATAAATGTACTCTTTATTTTTCTGGGATATAAAAGTGCAGAGCCAAGTCTGGCTCATATAAGATACCCCAAATTATTTTGTTTTTTAAAAGATTGATATTTTGGGGGGTGGCTAGGTGGCACAGTGGATAGAGCACTGGCCCTGGAGTCAGGAACACCTGAGTTCAAATCCTAACTCAGACACTTAATAATTACCTAGCTGTGTGGCTTTGGGCAAGCCGCTTAACCCCATTTGCCTTGCAAAAAAACCCCTAAAACTATAAATTATAAAACTATATTTGAAAAGATTCTTAAAATATGTTTGAGATGAGAGACTGCTTTATACTTCAGTTACTTAATCATATAGTTCACTAGGAATGGAAATGATGTATTTTCTTTTCTGATGAATATTCCTAAGAAAATAACAATGTGATGTTCATTCTTATAGCCAATATACTAAAAGAAACTGTTGTTTGATTGAATAAATATCTGGATCTGACATGGGAAAAATTTTATTTGTTTTAGTATATTTTTCTTTTTTGTTTGCTCTGGCTCATTAGAGTTCTATAAGGGAACATCATAAAATTAATGTTTAGCCCATGCCTGTCAGATAAGGAAATTAAGGCCCAGAAAAGTTAAGCACTTTTAAATGACCCACAACAAAATAGTGATGACAGGGGCTAGTAATTTTGCACTATCACCAGTTTTTATAGGCAAGACAACATGATGATTCAGGGGAAAGGAAACTAGATTTGAGTTCAGATTCAGGGTTAATCTGAGCACATTCAGATGTAGGTAGCTTTTAATAGCTTCTGTGAAATAGTGAAACCTGTCTCTTGAAACTATCATTATATCATTAGCCAGTGACCTATCTCAGTGCTAACAGGCCTTCCATCATTAATACTGATTGATCTCTTGAAGCTTGTTTGAAATTAACTGCCCCATATAACTTCATTTTGCCTAATAACGTTCATTGTTGAATTTCTTGTGTTTGAATACGTGTGCATGTTTAGAAACTTATCATAACTGGTAATAATAGCCTAAAAGGAACATTTGTGTGTCTGTTTTTGCTAAATTTGGTTTGCAATAGGGTAGTTAATTCGCAACATTGTTTTAGAAACATTTGACTATTGCTTTTAACACTTGGTTTCAAATAACTTTGATTGCAATATATTGTATCAAATTTAAAGTATATTGTTATAGACTCATGTATTAGAATTGTACTGTTGGGTAGTAAAGTGAGTATAAGATATAAGAAACCTTTCTTAAAGACAGTCATTTAAAACAAAGTTTATCCTGTTTTTAATCTTTCAGGTTTCATGTTTCAAGCTCTTGCAAAGAACCTCAAGTATATATTCATGCTTTATCTGATGCTCGATGTGTGTTTGACATGGCTGTAAGTTCTTAACAGTTTTACTAAACTTGTAGCTTTTTAATTATTACTTGTGGACTGAAGTTCAAAATGTTACTTTCCTTGTATTGCTTTATTTAGTTCCTACAAATTTAACATTTTCCATAAGATACTCTGTGTCTTTGGAGGTTTTTTAAGTGTTATAAAAATCAGTTCTGTATTAATAGGGGAGCTGTAAGTTATATCAACTGTCAAAGATTTGTTTCTTGTCCATAACAGGAGATACCAAGCTCAACGCTGTGCTAATTTATGTATGCAGTGAAAGACAAATGCTCAGTCTGTTAGGTATATAAGAAAGAACTAAGAAAAATTAGGATATCAAACATTTTATTGGGCATTCTCCAATAGAGGAAATAATTAAGGAGCTGATGGCTTTCTATAAGCAAAAGGATGGTTATTATTAAAAATTATAGTTCATGGGGTTTAGATTGAGAACCAAATGAGATCTTAGGGGTTTCTAGTTTCATCTTGCAGATGGTGGAACTGAAACTCTAGAAAGGTTAGAAAGTCACATAGGTAAGTGGCAGATAGGGTAGAACCAGGTCCTTTGATTTCAAATATAGTGCCTTTTAAGCATTTATATTGCTTATCTTAATATATTTAAACTGAATTCTGAATTGGAATTTTTCTTGAGATAGATTTAAGTCTGCATTTTGTAAAGCTTTGTAAATGTATTCCTTGTCTTTTAGGAAGAATTTGGCTTTAAGATGACCATATTGGACATTGGCGGAGGCTTCACGGGTAGTGAATTTCAGTTGCAAGAGGTAAAGTTACAGTGATTAATAATTTTCATATAATATGTATAGTCATCACTTGTCCTGGCAAATGTTAAGAACAACATGAACAGCAGAGCAGATTTTTATAAAGTGATTATAGTTCCAGTGGACAATTCCATACTGTCTTTATTGAAGCTACCATTTATAGAAGAATTCTAGGAATTACATCTGGTTAACTAATTTAGACTTATTTAGTCTTTTATATTCTAAAGAGGGAAAGAAAGTTCAAAAGAAGCTAATATCTTAGATTTCTTGTCTTTTCACATTCTTCAGTTCGTCTTGTCTTGAGCCGGTTACTATTTATAAAATGGATAGAAATTCTTTTGAAATGAAACAATATGGGGGGAAAAATGAAAGTTCTATCTTTATGCATATTAAGTTAATCTGTTTTATTAATAGCCACATAATATGTGAGGTCACTGTCCTTGGTATACTGTGTTAATAAATTGGATCTATCTTTTTTTGCCAAAGTAAATTCTTTTAGCTGTTGACTTAATGTGTGATGGATTTAATGGTATTTTAACAAATTGCCTACAACCTTTGACAACTTGTTTTTTAATATTAAACATCTAAACTCTATATTTGGATATAATTTAGCCACATTTCCATTCATTCTCAATTCCTTGTTCTCTCTTAAACCACATATCCAATCAATTCTTGTCTATATCCACAATATTTTCTATTTGTCCCCTTCTCCCTCTTTTCACAAAGTCATGATCCCCTGTGTGCCCTCTCTCTATTCGAATACTCTTTTGATTAGTCTTGGCTGCCTTAAGTGTCTGTGTCTACTGTCTATCTTTCATGTCAGTGATGTTGGACTCTATGTGATCCCCCTATTTGAGATTTTCTTGGCAAAGATACTGGAGTGTCTTGCCATTTCCTTCTTTCAACTTAAGCAAAGATGAGGAACTGAGGCAAACAGGGTTAAATGGCTTGTACAGGCCTATATACAGATATATTTGGATTCAAGAAGATGACTCTTCCTGCTGTACTCTAAAGTTAGGCTTAAGGGGCGGCTAGGTAGCATAGTGGATAAAGCACTGGCCCTGGAGTCAGGAGTACCTGGGTTCAAATCCGGTCTCAGACACTTAATAATTACCTAGCTGTGTGGCCTTGGGCAAGCCACTTAACCCTGTTTGCCTTGCAAAAACCTAAAAAATAAAAAATAAAAAAAATAAAGTTAGACTTTTAAAACTTCTTTCTTTTGTAGTGGCTTTTGCTCTCTGTACCTAGAATGCATTCCTGTTTCAACTCTACCTATTAAATTTCTTTTCGAAACTTCTCTCAAACATTGCCTCTCTGAAGCCTTTCTTGATTTTCCCTCCACCACTATCCCTCCAAATTTCTTTGTATCTGTTGGTCATGTACAAAGACTAAGCTTTATTTTTGTCTTGCTGTCTCTTAGCACCTAGCACAGTAATAGATAATACATTAAATCAGAGATGGGTTTTTGATTGAAGCTCTTCTTACTTTAGACAGTAATACTGTTTCTTCTCTATCATAATAGCAGGCAGTACATTGATTGGCTTAATAAAAAAATGTGCCAGCAAAACTGAATATACTTATAATAAGAGCAAAATAAATGACAGTCTGACTTTTGAACCCCACTAATTGACTACAATTACACCCCAAATTTTTTGTCTTCTCTCTCCTTGGCGATCTCTTCTTCAGCTTCCTTGGTTTTATAAGTCATGAAATCTTATCTTACACCTGTATCTGCCAGTGGATTTCTGACAGTAGTTAATCTACAGTCACTGGTAGATGATTTAGGAAAATTTTTCAACTTCTAGTTTGTTGTCAGTTTAAACTGGATAGTAAATTTTGCCTTTAAATAGATTCTCTTATTTTAATTGATGCTATGTATTAGAGGAGGAATAATCACTACTAAATACTATAGATTGTTAAACTTTAGAGGGACCATGGTTAATGTTACCTTTCCTCAGTAATAGTGCTTCAGATATTTTTTTGCCTATTATGTTGTTTGTGTAATTTGAAAATGTGAATATCAAGGACTTTATAATTCCATAGGTTAATCATGTCATCAGCCCATTGTTGGATGTCTACTTTCCTGAAGGATCTGGCATTAAGGTCATTTCAGAACCTGGAAGCTACTATGTATCTTCTGCATTCACTTTAGCAGTTAATATCATCGCAAAGAAAGTTGTTGAAAATGATGTTTCCTCTGGAGGTAATAATTTTGAAAATTTTGATGTAAAACATAAATTTGTTTTCTTTCTTTAGGGAAAATATTTACATTTCATTTCCTGGAGTTAACCTCTCCCTGTCAAATGCTAAGTCTAGTAGTATGCCTGCCACCTGTATTTCTCTTTTCTTGGGTGTGAGGGGACAAATTGTGAGTCTCCTACGGTTTATTTGTCTAAATAATTGTATTTTATTGTCCTAATAGACTATTCAAAATACCAAAAAGCACTGGACAGCTTGTCTGATATATTAGGGATACTTGTGTGTCACCTTTACAGATTTAAAAACAACAAAAAATTAATACCATAATTTCTTTATTTCCTTATCATTAAAATACTTCAGTTTTCCATAAATAAGTTCCTTTGTCTTTGCTTCTAATTGCAGTCAAAGAGAATATTTTTCACTAAATCTAGTCTCAATGTTTATATCTTTTTTAAATTGCATTATGTGATTGTGAAGATTTAAAGGGTATCTCGATTGGTTGGTAGCTCATTTCTTCTTTTTTTGATAAAAGTGAGATACAGCTTTCTGGTTAGATCTAATTGTGTTCTTTGTATTTTTAAGTATAGCTTAGGCTTGTAGTCATGACACTCAAATTCAAATTACCATACCTTTTCTTTTAGTAGGAAAAACCGGGAGTAATGAACCAGCCTTTATGTATTATATGAATGATGGTGTTTATGGTTCTTTTGCAAGTAAATTGTCTGAGAACTTGAATACCGTCCCAGAGGTTCACAAGGTAAGAGCATATTCAGTCATTTAACTTTTAGATATTATCTACTAGTTACATACTCCCCAAAATTGTATTTTACATGAGGGAATGAGAGAGAATAACAAGAAAGAAGTGTTTTTGTCCTTTTAAAATTTCATCTAGCCTATGTCCCAGGGACTGGGAAGAGAATGAAAGATAGTCACAGATGAGCAGAAATTTCAGGATTTTCTGATAAGATACATAAAAACTTTTTTTTCCCCCTGTAGAAATACAAGAAAGATGCGCCTCTGTTTACAAGCAGCCTTTGGGGTCCATCCTGTGATGAGCTTGATCAAATTGTGGAAAACTGTCTTCTTCCTGAGCTGAATGTGGGAGATTGGCTGATCTTTGATAATATGGGAGCAGACACTCTCCATGAGCCATCTGCTTTTAATGATTTTCAGCAGCCAACTATTTATTACATGATGTCATTCAGTGATTGGTAAGAAGTGTTGCTTTTTTGTTTTTGTTTTTGTTTTTTTTGTTTTACAAAAGGGTGGAAGGTTTGGAGTTAAATTTGATGATAATTAACTTTATTTATCCGTCCTTATAATTTACCCATCTTTTGTAGCTAGATTGTTTAAGAAAGGTCATCTGACCACAGCTGCTATTTCCAAAGTTACTGAAAATCTTTTATCTTTCTTGACCTCTCTGCAGCCTTCTACTTGATACAATCCTCTCTAGGTTTTCATGACATTCCTTTCCTGGATGTCTCTGGATCCAGATCATCTCCCAATAAACAGGATTCTGTCCTTCACTTGGTGATCTCATCATCTCCCATGGATAATTCTCACCTATCCAGCTCTAGATACTTTTTGCTGGCCTTCAGTCTCACATATTCAACTACAACTACCCTTCAGATATTTTGAATCCAATAGATAATAACCTTAAAATCAGCTAGTTTGACCAAAACTGAACTCATTAACTTTTCCCCAGACACTCCTCCCTTTCATACTTCCCCTACTATTATGAAGAGTACTAACATTGTCCCAGGCTTTGCAATCCAGGTGTTATTTGTCACTTCTCATTCAATATGTTGCCAAATCTTTTTACCTTCCTAATATCTCTTGCATGTCCTTTGTTTCCTCTGCCAGAGACTCCTTAATCACCTCCTGCCTGGACTACCCTACAATTTGCTCTGCTTGCCATCTTCTAATCATTCAGCCACCAAAATGTTTTTCCTAAAGCAAGCAAGGATCTCGATCTCGATCTCTCTCTCTCTCTCTCTCACACACTCATGTGACCTTCCCCTGTTGCTACCCAGTATCAAATACAAAATGTTCTGTTTCCAAAGATCCATTTCTTTCAAATCCCAGTTAAAAATCCTACCTTGCACAGGATTTTCTCAATCTTAATTTTATTGCCCTTTAATAGTTTATTCATACAATTGTTTCTTTGTCTCCCCAATTCCATTAGATTGTGATCTACTTGGGAACATGTATTGTCTTTGCCTTCTTTCTTTCCTTCATCCTTAGCACAGTACTACCTGGCATGGCATAAATATTTTTGAAAGCCTAGTTACTTGTAAAATGAAGAATGGAAGTTTTTTATATGGATTCAGAGTAATATTAGTGTTTTTTTCACACCACCTTGAGTCAGGAAGGCTGGAGTTCAAGTGGGCTATTGGGGCCCTGGGCAAACTGTTTTGTGTCTTTCCAGTACACTATACACAGTTGGTTCATATACACAACTACCATATTTTCACCTTTAAATAATTTGTGCTATGTGATAATTTCAGCAGAGGTTAATTTCAGTTTTCTTTTCAATAATATAGGTATGAGATGCAAGATGCTGGAATTACTTCAGACACAATGATGAAGAATTTCTTCTTTGTGCCTTCTTGCATTCAGCTAAGCCAAGACGACAGCAGCTTTTCCACTGAAGCTTAAAACAGGCATTAACGCTTCCTTTTAGACCTGAAGTTGCAAGTTAAGCTTGTCTGGTCAACATTCCAGTGTGGAAGAAAAATTGAACAATCTTAACCATTCACTCTCCAAAACTTGAAAGAAATTAGTAATAATAGTTCATTGGGACCAGGCAAAACCAGCTTACAACTACAATTCTTTGGGGTGAGGTGGGAATTAGATAATGTGTCCAGATTTAAACTTACCAGTTGTCCAAACCCCTAAGCGTTTAAAATAAAATATGCAACAAAATGGATGACTTAGTGGAGATGGAAGCCCATCACTTGGGTTCCCCATTATAAACCGTTTACATACAAGTACACAGTTTTTATACTAAGGATTCCTGTTAGAAAGTCTTGTAAAGTTATTGTCTTTCGCCCAGATATATCAAATGTCAGTGGAAGACCAGTGTGACTTCATTTAGATATGTTTAGTGTATTTAGAATGTGTAAATTTGTGCTTTGAACTGTAGTTTAATAAATGTAAAATTGCATCATAGTATTTGTTGTATTTGACCTGACGTAACCCTTGTATGATTGCAATAAAATTTTGTGTAGATTTTACTGTTTTTTCAGGCTAAAACTTTGGGAAAGGGGCTAGTTAGCAAAGGTAGTTTTGAAATAGATGTGTATATGACTGTTTTGAAAGTTATTTTTCTTTAGCCCATTATTTCAAGTTTAGTTTGGCAGTGCTTTGATTTTTTTTTCAATTATTTAAGTTTTCAATAATTTAAGTAAAATAAGTTTTGTTAAATCATTGTGAATTTCAGATTCTTTACTGGAAAGTTGACATATAGTTTGCAATGTTTATTAAACATAGTATGTTTCTTTTAACAATTCTAACACCAAAAATGTTAAACCTGCAAACCCAACAGTAATAAATAGACATCTGTATATAGATTAAATGCATGTAGTAAGTACCTTAGACGTAAAATTACAAATTTATTGGCTGAAGTGGTAATTTATGCTAAACAGTAGGTGGGGGGAATAAATTGCAAATAGTTATGCATATCAGTAAAAAGAAGGGCTATATCCATCTTTAGAAACCTTTATGCTCTTTTGCACTGGATATTTAAATTTTTTAATTGCAGGAAAGAACGCTTATTAAGTTTTTCAACTGCAGTAATTAGAAAAAAAAATTTAAGCTGTTCCCTTAATTCGTTGTTACTTTGGGTTCATTATCCTTTTAATTCTTGTACTTATTTGGTTGGGGTTTTTGTTTATCCTTAACCTGACAGTGTTTAGTCAGAATTTGCAGTTTCACTGCTAATGTTGTTAATAATTTTAACTTTCATAATTGAAATAGTGATGAAACACAGGCTCATTGTTCCTAACTTAGCTTTTCTCAGGTGTGGAATTTCTGCCTCCCAAGTGGAAATATAACTTCACATTGGTGCCAATTGACAGAAAATCCTAACCTGTACTTATGAGTTAGGAATTCAATACAAAACTGGTTTTTACACATGTGCTTCAAAGCAAAAAGAAATGGATCATGATTCTCTCAAAATTTCAACCTTTGAAACCAATAGGGTGCATTTGTTGCTTGATACTTTGTGATTTAATGAATGCCTATTTGAACTTAATATTGGGGCTACTAAAATTTAGGATCCTAGCATGCTGGTGTGTCATCTTAATTGTATTTGTTGGGGTGGCCACAGCTGAATGTAGGGTTTTATGCAAAATTCTAAATTCTCAACTTACCATGCAATATCCTTGGAACTCAGAAAGATGGGAGGAAATACTTCCCTACCTCCTTTACCTGTCACGCTTGTTTGTGGCCCAGGAATGCCAAACTTTTGCATCTTTGAGCTTATTGATAACTTAGAATAGCGTCTTAAGTTTCACAGCTTTTTATCAATTTTGCTGTGAAGTCTGTAGATTTGTTTTATGTGAAAATGAAAACAGCTCAGAGCTGTATCACCTTTGTAAATGATATGGGAGTAACTTTCAGGAGATGTCTGTATTGTATTTGAAGACTGTTTGCCATAAAAATTGAAGTTTTGAACCTATGTATTTCAATTTGATATGCTAAAAAGTACTGAATTAATGTTATTATCCTTTCTGTTTACAATATTGTAATCTCAGTCTAGAATTTAACTGAATATAAAAACATGATTTCTATATAGTAAATTGAACTGTAAAGGTAACCTATGTGTGATTCTAAATACACACTCTAAAGTTTTTTTCAGTCACCTTTTAATCCTAATGGCTTTTAATGTGAAGTTGAAGTTTTAAATATCAGCATTGGTATGTTTAACTTCTATACATTCTTCCAGAATGTTTTCTTATGGTACAATTAAATTAATAATTGCATTAGATTGTTATTTAAAGAGCTATGACAAGTTTAAGCTGACAAAATACTTAAAAGATTGGAAAAAATGTTTTTGAAAAAAATCAAATAAAATCCTGTGTGCAATAATGTTAAGATTTCCTAGGGCCACATAGGTTGTCACCACATGCATATTTGGAGAGAAGTATTAACTTTTTATTGATTCTCAACTGCTTGCTACATGCTGGTGTTGCAATATAGGATTAATAGTAGATTTATACAATGTTTTAATACTGATAAAAGTGAAAATCTGAGAGTAGAAACTGACACTTGTTGAGCATACAAGTTGTGTGTTAAAAGCATTAAATCGTATTCTTTGTTTTGGTAAAATTTACTATGATTATTTCCCCCTGAAGCATTTAGAAGTTTGTAGCCAAAAGACAATATTTCAAGATTTCAAAAGTGAATCATAGTACACTTTTTGTGTTGTTGCTAAAAATTGATTGGGAAAGTTTAGTTTCCACAATTTAGTAAAGGTATTTTTTTTTAAATCCTGCCTTTAAAATTTCTTCAAGTAGCGTTTAGGATATTTATTTAAAGCATGCTTAATAGCTTGGTTCAGTAAGAAGACTGCCAAGAATCTTATAGGTCCTTTCTAGTTAAATCCAAGAATCCCCTCTACAGCATGCTGATACAAGTTTACCCAGCTTCTGACCTTTTTTCAGTCTAAATTGCTTTTCTTGTAATACCACTTATCTGTCATTCTTTCCTTGATTCTTCTCTCAGTGGTCTTTTCATTATCCTACTTCTGGCTGCTCATTCTCCTTTAGACCTTAAAATAATGGCATTTTTTTTAAAGGTTCTTATGCCTAAGCTCTCTTCTATCATTCTTTTCCATTCATGAATTCAACTGGTTCTAAATTTGCACATTCAAGCCCTATTAATTTGATCTTCAATCCTGAATATCCCAACTATCTCCTGACCATTTCCACTTGGAATATTCTTCTTGTACATCAAACAGTGATTTTTTTTTAAAACTTCCTTGGCAACCCCATATTCAAAACTCTTGTTCCATTGCATCTAAGGAAAAATAGGAACTCCCTATCCTGCCACAATTCTCTCATCCCTGAAATATGTACCCTCTTCTCAACTTTTCAGAATCACTATCTTTTCAGATGCTTTTTATTCAAGCTTTTCTGATTTGATCTATGCCCCAACCCTCTTACTGTAATTACTCAACTAAGTTTGAGTAATTAGGTTTTGTATTTTTCATTTGTCCTGTTGCTCCTTATCATGTGTTTCTGTTTTCCCTGTCTCCACTAAGTAGTGTGGTCCTCAAAATCAGGGGAATTGGGTCTTTTTTGTCTGCATAGCAAATATTTTAGGAAAAATCTTAGGTAAATTGAGAGGGTGTAGAGTCATACCTATGCAAACTTCATTTAGGCATTATAACCAATGGTATTCTAGTTCTGTCACTAAATGGACCCAGGAAACATTTTCCAAATCTTTTGAGGACTTAGCTACAAGTTTAGAATCTGGTTTTTGTGTTTGTTTTTTAACAAGTACATAGGAAGAGTTAAACTGAGTTTCTATCAGTGGTTTGGAAAGGTCTCTACCTTTTGAGTGCTTTACAAAAGATTTTTTATATTTTAAGCCCTGTTTGACTTCCCATTTTAGTCTCAAGCCCTAAAAAAATGTAAGCCACCCTTGTATTTTTGGTTTGGAAGGGAGAGAGATGAGCAAAGGTGTGACATTAGAATTTGCTGTAAAGAAATAAAAGAGGAGCTGCAATAGTGGATAGGTCTAGATTTAAGTTCCACTTTTATGTGCCAACTGGGAACCAAAGGCATGTAGTATCCTAAATTGGAGATCTATTTGTGGGGGGGACACTTTTATCTCTTTTCCCCCATGGTTGAACACAATGGAACAAGTGAGACTTTAAAGTAATTTTTTTTTTAATTGGGAGGAGGGAGTTAAGGAAGTTGAATATTAAACTTGTCATAGGAACTGAATTTGAATCCTGATTCTACTCATTACTATCACTAGTCATTTTTGTGACTTTCTGTTTACTTATTTGCAATGTAATGGATCCCTTTTTTGCCTCTAGCTGTAGAATTCTATGAATTTAAAAGAAATTTGTTGTTAGCTTATTATAAAAAAAAGATTAGTTTCACAGAGTACCCAATTACCAAAAAAAAGCTATGTGAAAATAAGGTTTTACTGACTGAAGAAAAAATTTGTCTATGCTCCCAAGATTTAGACATGAGATCCCCTATAATTTCCATGAGAAGACATTTGAATTTAAACACCTATGTTTTAGGGGGTCTTTTCCAAGAATGTTGAGCAAAAATATGCCTGCAGTTTGCATTTATTTGTTCCTAGGTTGAATTCAGGATGAAAGTTAAAATATGAGAAATTTAAATACTTGAATGCTATTCATGTTCCACCTGAATTTTCTAATAGGCTACATGTCCTTTGTTTCCATTTTATTTTAATTAATCCTTGTGACATTTTGGGAAATGCAATGTGTGGTGGAAAGAACTGCATTTTTGTTTTGTTTTAAGCATTTTTTTCTCCCCCACTACCCAAATGAAAAGGAATTGAAAACAATGTAACATTTGCATACATAACCACGCAAAATAAACTCCCATGTTCACTTTCAAAAATGTGTTATTTTGCATTTTGAATCCATTTTCTCCAACAGGAGGTAATGGCAACAATCTCAGTTCTCTGGATTCATGTCATTATATTGGATCATTCAAAGTTGTTTGTCTTTAGAGTATTAATTGTGTTGTTTGTCTTTAGAGTATTAACTGTATACATGGTTTTGGTTCTGCTCACATCACATTCATTCATACAAGTTTTTCCAGATTTCTTTGAAACCTTTTTTTTAACTTTTATGATACAATAACATAATTAGCCATTCTCCAACTTATGAATATCCCTAGTTCCAGTTATTTGCTACTTGATTATACATAATATGTGTATATTTTACATGTGGGTCCTTTTCTTTAATATCTTTGAGGTATATAGATCTAGAGATAAAAACTAGGTCGAATGGTGTTGTGTGTGTGTTTATTTAGCATAGTTCCAAATTGCTTTTCAAAATGGCTAGACAAAATTAGTAACTCCTCCACCAAGATTGTATTATTAGTATGCCTCTTCTTGCTATTACTATAACATTTACCTTTTTTTTGGTCATCTTTATGGGTACAAGATGGAACCTCAGAATTGTTTGTTTGCATTTCTTGGGGATATGGATTATTTTTTCATTTGGTTGATAATACTCAAAGGAAATTAGTCAAACTAATTCCTATCCCTTAACCATTTAGCAACTGAGCAATGAGTCTTATAAATCTGGATCATCTTAGATAGTTTAGAAAAACTTGCAGAGGTTTGGGGTTTTTTCCCCCTCAATTTTTAAAATTAAAATCTTACCAACTGTGAAACCTCTACACTTGTTCCTTATAAACTCTTCCTCTAGTCAAAGATTAAGGTCATTTTCTTGTCATTTTGCTTCTCTTCAAACTAGTCAGAAATATTCTGCTGTTGCCATGTTCTCTTGGGAATCCAAAGGGTTCAATTTATCCTTCAGGGGTTAATTCCTTTTCTTTTATCTTGTAATATTTATTGTTTGGATCAATTTAAGTTATCTGAAGGCCATGTTCCTTATCTTCCTTGTTAGGTTTATATCTTAACAGTGCTCCAGGTCTTTAATTGAATTTTCTTTTAAGACCTTTGGAATTTTGGTCCTCTTCCCTATCATTCACTTTCTCCTTCCTCTTTATGGTGATTTTCCCAGACTTGATCTTTCCTCCAATGCTGAGGAATTTACATTTCACCAGTCCCAGTTTCTGCTCCTATTGATTTTCTGGGAAACAAGTGGCCACAGCTAGTTGGCAGTCCCCTCAAGGCATCTAGAGTCAGGAGCCTAGAATCAGGAAGAGCAGAGTTCAAATACAGCCACAACCCTTTGCCATAACCTATTTGCCTCAGTTTCCTCAGCTGTAAAATGAGAATACTAATAGACCTACCTCCTAGGGTTATTGTAAAAAATCAAATGGGATCATTGTAAAGGGCTTACCATAGTCCCTTTATCTCTTGCACATGAATTCTAAGTTTGGAAAAAAATATGAGGTTGGAAATTGTGCTTAGTCTTGTATCTTGTTTAATCATGTTTCCAGAGAGCAATTTTTGACACAGTTCTTATCTGTAGATTTATCAAACATTGTTAGGTTCATTTATTTGATATGGACCTAATTTGTTCAGTACCAAATCGTAATTTGACTTTTAAATCTAAGGATTTGACCTTGGGCAACTAAATCATTTAACCTCATGTCTGCAAAAGAATGAGTTTGGATGAACTTTTAAGACCTAGCCAAGGCTCTTAATTTTAATAGCCTTCTGTTTAACTTCTCCAAAGAGTAGGATTTATTAATCTTGAGTTCATGGATTCCAAGTAGTCCATGTATAAGCTTCAGTGGTTCTATGAGCCTGGGTAGGGAAAAGCATGTCTAAATGATATTACACACACACACACACACACACACACACACACAAAACAGACATTCTGAGTCCAAAGAGTAGGATTTATTCATCTTGGGTTCATGGATTCCAAGTAGTCCATGTATAAGCTTCAGTGGTTCTATGAGCTTGGGTAGGGAAAAGCATGTCTAAATGATATTACACACACACATAACAGACATTCTGAGTAGGGGTCCACAGGAAGAAAGGAAATAAGCATGTATTTAGTACCAAGTGTTAAATATTTTACAAATCATAGCCAACACCATAGGAGATGGGACCTATTATACATTCCCATTTTACAGTTTAAGCTGAAGCAAATAAAGGTCAATTTTTGGGGGGGTCACTCCTTATGAGAGGTCAGAGTTGAATTCATCAGATTGCTAAATAGGTTAAGAAGTGCCTAAGTTTCAACTTATTTTTTTCTGACTTAGGACAAAGTACTTAGGACAGTTAACTTTGTTCTAGAACCCTATATTTGTTACTATACCTTGACATGTTTTTGTTTGCAATTCCCAAGTGGCTAAGTTAAGCTATTTAAGCAGTTGGGATTTTTTGAAGATAAAAGATTCATACTTTTGCATTTATTTTCAAAGGGATCTGAGATCTTATAAATACAGGCATTTTAACAGATCACAGCTTTTCAGTTCCACAAATCCATTTTTAAAATTTTGTCTTTAGTTTTTGCCAGGCAATGGGGTTAAGTGGCTTGCCCAAGGCCACACAGCTAGGTAATTATTTTAAAATTTTGTCTTTAAAAACAAGAGTACCAATGGAATGTGTGTGTACCTTTTTTTGATAATATGTTCACATCTTCCATGTGCCTCTTTGAATGATCCTTTAATTTTTTGGATACAGTATTTCAGAATTAAACAGACACTGTTCTAAGTTGCCCTAGCATTTCAAGGAAAAAATGAAAATACTCTGCCCTCAAGAAACATAACATTCTAATATGGTAACACATAGATAGATATATACAAGATACACACAAACACACACAGAAGATAACCTAGGGGGCAAAATGTGCTGAAAGGGTCATTGTAGCAAAGTATTGAAGTAAACCAGAGTTACTCAAAACATTCCAGGGAAGTGGACAGTCAGTGCAAAAGAGGACAAGTTCAGACTTACGGAATACTTAAGAGAGAATTTGGTGTAAGGATACACAATAAGATAGAGGCCAGGTTATAAAGAGCTTTAAATACAAAAATCTATTAGTGTATATTTAATCATAGAGGTAATAACCACAGATGAGTATGAGGAGATAAAGGAGATCAAATGAGGTGAAAAGTTGGATCTGGGAGTTGACCAGGGGAGGGGGGGTTGGCAGTGGCGGCAGACGTTTAGGGACATAGGGAAGACTGAGGTGACAACCAATATGGAGTGAGAGGAGTTTGAACCAGAATGCCTGAGGATGGTTGTGCCCTAAACTATTAATGGAAAGTCTGAAAGATGGGTGGCTCAAAGTACATGACTAATACATGCTTATTGACCACCTAGCACTGAATTTGAGGAGTGATCACAACAATATGGTAGTCCTCTATAGGGTGAAAGGAGGAAAGAAAAAATAATTACATAATTTTTTTATATTTAAAAGGAATAGTTGCATGGAATAGATTTGCAGTTTAATGTGCAATATCTTGCCAAGTTATGTTGTAGAAATGCCTGTTTTATTCTACAAATTAAAGATTTATAAGTGAATGGGCACCCAAGTAGGAAAGCCAAGAGAATAAGGTCCAAATTCCCAATGAGAAGAGTATCCAGAAAGAGGTGGTTAATATTTCTTAATTTGGTAAAGAAGTCATGAAAGATGAGTACTAAGAAAATTTCATTGGACTTCCTGATCACTTGAGAAGGAAGGGAAGGCATTGATGTAGATAACTTTTTTTAGTTTAGCATTGAATGAGGAAAGAGCTAGTAGAGATGGTAGAATCTGTTGAAGGTGTTTTCAGAGTAAAGGCAGTCTTAGGCATATTTTTAGGCTTCAGGAAAAGAATATAATGAAATGGAGACTAGAGAGAAAAAAGGATATGATTAATGTGAATATGTTCAAGAGGGGAGTGGATGAGATCAAGGGTCAATCTTGGCAAGAAAGGCCACCTCTATAGTGGGTGAAAAGATGGAAATGATGTATAAACATTTATAGTATGTTTCATCATCAAAGAATAGCTGATCTTTTTTTAATATTTAAATATTCTATTTTTTCAACCACACAATGGTAGTTTTCAAGAATCATTTTTTTTGCAAGGTTTTGATTTTTACATTTTTCTTCCTCTCCAACAGAAAGCAATCTAATATAGGCTATACATGCATAACTGTGCATTTTTTATCTTAATGACATAGGTCTGAATATACTTAGGGGGAGGTGGAAATTGAGGTGCAAAAATATTAAGTTGTCTTCAAGTGAGAGTTTTGATTGGGAGATGGAATGCTGTGAAAACTTGAGAGAAGTGGCACAGCCCCTGTGGTGGATAGGATCAAAAACTGATTAGTAGTAGGATTGCTTTGCTTTGGTAATTAGCATGGTTTTGTGGACTATATAGATGGTTTTTGTCTGTTGGACAAAAGGAGGCAGGTGATAGGAATTATGATGGATTGGTATTTGGAAAGCAGTAATGATAAGACAAAGAACAAGGGTTCAAGAATAGATGTGGTAATGTTGAAATGATTGACCAAGGCATCTAGATTGGGAAGGATTTTAGAGTATAGCCAGGGGTGATGGCAAGAAGTTTAGAGTAAAGGAACTTTGTAATTCCCTAAAAGCCCACTTTTTTCTATTTCAATATTACACCCAGTTCATTGTCTTATTATGTAGTAACTCTTCAAGATTCATTCATGCACACGAGTCCACATTCCTAGTGCCTTTAATATGAAGAATTAGATGTAAAAGAAATCATTGTATTCAACTCTTTCAAATGATGCAATTTTAAGGTGCTAGGGAACATTTTGCTTTATAAAAATCCAATCCTTTTTTATATTCCCAAAAAGAGAATCTAGCTGAAAGAAAAACAGGAAAGATGGGAAAGATCTGTAAAAAATTTTATAGCAGACTTTTCATTATCAGGGACTTTTAAAAAGAATTTTCCCCATTTGGATTAACATTATTGTCCTGGATATATTTCTTGAGGATGTGAAAATAGGATGGTAAAAAGCAGCTGAACTAAAAAAATATACAAAAGTATGCTAAAGGCAATATAGTTATGAGGGCATCAGGGTACTGTGTCCCAAGGTATCTATCTGAAGGAGGGGAAGATAGTACAGTCATGAAAACTTGAACCTTATTAACAAAAAAGCAAAGGCACTAATAACTGTCAGCTCATATGTCACATTTTTATGTGAATAACGTATGCACATCAAGAGTACTGGTACCATTCTTTTCATATTTTTCTTTATCAGACCTATGATTTCAGTAGTGTAGGGTTGTTCCCTCTTAATTTGCTGACTTAGAAAGTTGCTTGAAGCACTAAAAAGTTGTGACTTGCTCAGTGGCACAATATTTGTCATAGGCAGGGCTTGAATCTAGATCTTTCTCTTAAAACCAGTTGTCTTATCCACAGGTGTTATACTGCCTATATTAAAACTTCATCATATCCATTATACCAGGCTTTCAAGGTTTTCCTGGATCTTGGTCTTTTTTTGGGGGGGGGGGGTTATCAATTAATGCCTTGGTTTTCTTAACCAGGCTTATTTTCATGTGGCAATATGAAAAAATATCAGTTTTCATAATTTCAATCAGATCCAAGGACAAAAGTCCTGTCACCTTCCCACCAATCATCCCCTTCTAGGTTGACTTGGATCCATTAAATTATCATTCTCATTTGGCTACTCAATCCATTCTGAATTTACCTTTCATTCAATCCAAATTTTTCCAAGAATAGGATGAGAAGTTTTTAATCCTTGCTGAAACTTAAGTATGTCTATGGCTTTCTCACCTAATCATAGCACTGTCAGAAGATATAATGTCGGTCTGGTATGACTTATTTCTTATTTTTATTTAATTTTTAAAAATTATTTACTTAAGAGATATATTATTTTTGTATATTCAGATAGGTCCCATTCCCTCTCCCTTACCAATGAGCTATACCTCTCAAGATTTTTAAAAGAGGAAAAGAATTTAAAAAATCCAACATAAACTGTATATATATATATATATATATATAATATATATATACATAATTTACACATGTGTGAATATAGATATAGATATGTATATATAGATAGATAGATAGATATTCATTGGTTCACACTTTTAGTCATCCCACTAATACAAAGAAAAGAGGAAGCTGCATTTTCTCTATTCTTCTCTGGGCAAAGTTTGATTAATTGAACTATTCAATTTGGGGGTTTTTGTTGTACTCATTGTTCAACATTGTATTTTCCTTGTTCTGTGTATTTTTCAGTTCATATAAGTCATGCTGTTTTCTCTGAATTCATATTTATTACAATAGAAATATTCCATTATATTCATGTACCACAATTGTTTGCTGGCGTAACTTCTTAATTATGCTGAATGATAGAGTGATGCCATTTCCTTTTTAAATGTCCCCAAACCACCTCTTTGATGACTTTTAACTTTACTGGGTAAAGAGCTTACTGGCTTATAAAGAATCCACTTTGACAAACATTGTACCAATTTTCAAAAAAAGGACAATCTCTAGCTCTAGCAGGTCTTCCACTCCAAGATTCCACAAAAAGTACCTAGCAATTAATATGTGCAAGTTACTTTTTTTTAAATGTTTTTTGCAAGGCAAATGGGGTTAAGTGGCTTGCCCAAGGCCACACAGCTAGGTAATTATTAAGTGTCTGAGACTGGATTTGAACCAGGTACTCCTGACTCCAGGGCTGGTGCTTTATCCACTGTGCCACCTAGCTGCCCCAGTAAGTTACTTTTTAAAAATATAGTAGGATGTGACTTACTGTAAAATGTTTCTCACCATTTCTTTGCTTATCTTAAAATTCACTTCCCTGGTTCCCATTTTTGTTTTGTACTTCCATTCTTGAGAACCGCCCATTGTTTACAGATCTTTTTGAGTTCTAGACAATTGGAAAATCATACCCATAAATTCCTTGAAATCTTCCCTTCTAAAGTCTTGTGCCTCACATTGTTTTTGTTTAATTGTTCAGTGGTATTTGATTCTTCTTGAACCTATTTGGGGTTTTCTTGGTAAGATACTAGAATGATTTATCATTTCCTTTTCCAGCTCATTTTACAGATGAGGAAACTAAGGCAAACAGGATAATGTGACTTGCCCAGAGTCACATAGTAAATGTCGGAGTTAAAATTTGAACTCGGGTTTTCTTGACTCCAGACCCGATGCTCTATTGAGCACCACCTCACTGCCTTTGAGGCCACGTTATTCTCAGCCTAAAATTAGTATGCTTCTTTAACTCGGAGTGTTCTTCTTTCCATTAAAGAGATCAGAGGCCTAACCCAACTATACATCCCTGTTCCCACGCCCATTTATATAGTGCCTTTGGGTTTACAAAGAATTTTCTCCACATCCATATTGTAAATGAAATAGAAAAGTCATAATTTAAGATGAAATTATCAACACAAATCAAGAATTTCTCAGTTGCTCTCCTTTTTTGCCAGGAGTAATATATATTAGAAGTTAAAAATCCCCCTTTAACTATTATCTGTGTGCTAATATCATGATTATCTTACAAGTGCTCTTTGTGGTCAGGCAATCTATAGTATAATCTCCCTGACCACCACCCCTCAACCTCCCCAGCACTCGTAAGACAATTTTCTTTGTTGTCTCTCTCACTTCATATTCTTACCCACATACTCAGCTATGCATCTTAACTCAGGTTCATGGATTTCCACATAGGACTATACCTTTTTTATATATTCTATCTCTCCATTGTTTATCTAGTGTATTCCTTTTGTACAAGCAATATCTCACCTGAGGTTAGGTAAGTATTTTTTGGAAACTTTAATGTTCTATAAATACAAGTTTTATTGCCATATTCCAGCAAAATGTTCCATGTTACCATGTCTCAGGACTCCTCTGAGACCACTGTTAATTCCTTGCATTAAGATTGCTAGCTCCCTTTCTTTGTTGCACAAAGTATATGCACAGGCATATGGATATGATAGAATTTTTAGAAAATAAAACTTCATAACAATTTAGACAATATTTGATACTTGAAAAGTTTAAAATATCTTTCAATTACACAGCATTTTATTAAATACCTGGGCACTTAAGAAAAAGACAAAAACAAAACAAATTGTGCCATCAAGGAACTTAAATTCTACCAGCAAACATTATTACAGGTTTTTACCTTCTTCCTTCTTTTTGTCTCTCTTCCTTAATAGCATTTATATTGAAATGTATTATTTCTTGTTGCATTTATTAAAGAGTAACATTTCTTGTTTTAATATTAAAAAAATTAATTTGTGACCCTGAATAAAAAATCCCTGCTCCCTAAGTCAATCTATTTCAAAACAAATAAAATATTCTTAAACATTTTCAGAGAAAATGATTGCAATACTTTATAGCCTGTTCTAGTGCATACTACAAATTAATGAGTAGGTGTATCATCTTCTTTTTAATCTCTGACTTAAATTCTGTATATTTATTCAATTTTTGAAAAAAAATGACAAGTGATCAGTTTCAACAATGTGGAAAAGAAGAAAACCAAATATTGCACGACAATTTTATCTCTAAGGAGAATTAGTAAATGTAAATGGCAGGTGGATTATGTTGATTGAGGGGAGAGTTCTTAACAGGTTCATAAATCAGGATTTTATATCTCAAGGATAATTTTGTTTTTGTTTTTGTACGAAAAGTGGGATTGGATGACTTGTCCAAGGTCATATAACTAATATCAAGTCTCTGAGGAGGGGCCTCTTGACTCCAGAGCTGGTATTATATTTCTTGACCTGTAAATTTTAGGTTATGAGAGCTATTCAATATTGTATAACTTGAGTAAGAGTAAGCCTTTGTAATTTTATTTTGAAACACTTCTTTCCCCATTAGATTTTCCTTCTTAATTTTACCTAGGTTTACCATTGAGAATTACTGTAATTTGCATTCTCTGAGGCCATTATTATAAGAAGAGACAACTTCGTAAAATACTGAGCAGCAGAAGGAAATTAACCTGAAGTTTAAAAATTGCCAAAAATAACTTGATAATAGTAAAGACTTGGGTTGTAAGAAGTACTTAGTTTTCATTTCCACACCAGTTATATGGCATAAAAGAAAGGAATCTGTTTCTTTCAGACAGGTTGATGTACAAAAGGGAAAATGGGGAAACCATAAATTAGAAAAGGGATTTGTTGTGGGTTAACTGGCAAAAACTAAGCCTGAGATTAGGTATAGAATTGACATGGCCTTATGTGCTAGCAAAAATGGTACTTGAACACCCAAATAAGGACAGGAGAAAATAAGGCTGGGGTCACTGAATTGAGGGGAGTGGGAGATGAATCAGAAGTGGAGACTCGTGGGAAAATAAGGCACTAAGGAGAGGTTGTAACCTCTAGAAATCAGCCAATGAGGTACCGGGGGAGGGAATAAAAGGCAGTATTTTAGTTTTTCTAGGGTGTGCCCATCTTTGGGTCAACCATTGTTGCAGGAACATTATTATAAAGGATGATCCTCTGCTTCACTAATGGGTGTCCGGAGTTCTCGGTAAGGGACTTGTTTCTTATAGATGGGGGATCCAAACATCCTGAGAAAGGGGTGACCATCTGTGAAAGATAGAAAGCCGAGACCCCTTGATTTCAATGGTTTTGTGTATTGTGTTGCTGCTTGATGACCTTCACAGATAGCAGGACCATGTGAACCAAAAGATGAAGGAAAATAAAAAGGGAAAGCAACTCTGTGCACAAAGTGAGGAAAGAGGACATTAGGTATTTCCTTTAGTGACTGGGTCATCCCAATGAGGCTCTAAGGCTGAGTGCATAACTGAGATGCAGAAAATCTTGGACAAAGCCAAGACACAGGATGGGGAATAAGAATGTGAAACTTAAAGAGAAGTAAAGGGGGATAATGGAGGTACTCCTTTAGACATTCTTCCAGACAATACCTTAGGGAAGATGTTGAAATATTAGGAAGATACAACTTGTATAAGGCAGAAAGTAATGTGAAAAGGTTTTTTTGTAGATAATTTATCAGAATTCAACTAAAATATGAATAGTTTCTGAAAGTTTTTGTAATTTAATAAATACGTGTGTATGCTATGAAATCTTTCTGGAAATGTGAAACACAGATTTGAATTGGTTTGAATTGTGCTCATGTTTGGAGGAGTTGGAATCTTAGCATCACAAAGTGAGCACTATAATTTAAAAGGATAAATTTTTTATCTAAAACTCTATTTGATAATATTTGAGAAAAATAAGATCCATGGGCAAACTGAGTTCATTTCTAACCCAGACTAAATGAAATGAAAGTTATAAAAGGTGAATTACTCCTTTTATGCGTTTGGGTTTTGTGATTTAAGTGTTTTAAAAAGCTAACATTAATAAGCTATAGTCAATTACCATCTAATTTAGGATGTCATTTTTAAGATTTCAGGGCTTAGCTTCTTGTTAGAGCATTTTAAATAGTATAAACAATTTGGCCTGTCAGAAATTGCAAAGATAATTTTTCTTTGGATATCAAGGTAGTAAATTGGATTTAAATTAGGAGAAAAGATTTGAGATAAATATCAATTAGGAAGCTTTCTGAACCAGCACACTTGCTTTAGCAGCAAAGCCAGTTGGTTTGATTTCAGAAAGAAAAAATTTAGTCCTGAAGGGAAAAGGAACAGGACTATAGAAATTAAGAAATGTATTAAAGCTATAATATTGATTTTTAATTAATAGCTATAAAGATGGAATGATCTTTTGTGCAATACTAAAAATAAGTAGGCAAAATTGTGATCATGGTATTTTGAGTGTCCTAAATGATATATTAAGAAATATTGGTAATTGTAACAGCTAGAATTCTCAGTAAAGGACAGATTCTCAAATTAACTAAACTAAATTTGGGAATTTAAAATTTGTACTATTAACCACAAACACTGTTTCTGACCTACACTATGACCCTTACTGGGTTTTCTCTGACCAGACTTTAATTGAATTGATCTCAAAGGAATTTAAACCAGATTGCTAATTCTTTAGGGTGACCAGAGATACCACTTGTACATTTCTATAGTAGCATAGGCCACTGTATGGCTACTAGAGACTTTTTGTAGTTATTAAAAATGAGGGGGTGAGAGACCTGGAACTCTTTGAAAGAAAAATCTCCCTGGGTTTTAAAAAAAATTAGGAATTTAGTAAAACAAGTCCTTAAAAGTAGAGTATGGAATTCTTCTATTATAGCTTTTGTACAAAAATAATGCTAAATTCAAGTTTGTAGTAGTAGTAGTAGTATTATTATATTAGGTATCTTGACAGTTTCTAAGTGGTTTTTAAGTTATCTGATTTGTAAAAGGAAATGTGAGAAACCATTCCCCTGGGTCATAGTGAAAGAACATTTGACTATATATTGTAATACTTATTATAAAACAAAAATGCGATTTTTTTATTTTTCCTTTAATTAAATATAACTAATTCATAACTCTCCAATATTTTTGAGACAATTTTCTGAAAGGAAATCTGGGTGGGCATGTGACAAAATTTAAGCATCATTTTGGTAATTTTAATTAATTGCTAACAAATGGGTTAACCATGTGCTGTAACTCTTTAAAGCCTATATTTGAAAGGAATTTGTATTAAGGTTATTTATCTATGTGAAAATTTATAAATTTACTAATTTGAGTTATTGGAGAAATGTAGTAGAGGAAATTTTGACAGGGAAATATATTTTTAATTAAATTATTCCCTCAGCACTGACCATATATTTTATCCTTGCTTAAGGTAATAAATACCCCTACCCCCCATCCCATTTTTCAAGTTTTTCCTCTCCCTGACAAGGACTTCCCCTGGCACAAGGCAAGCCCTATCAACAAAACAACCTCATCTACATGTCCTTATTTACCTCATCTTTGAACTGAATTACTGGGGATTATTTTGAGAGTTTTACAAGGGGAAGATAATAGAAAGTCTAACCCTGTTGCAAGAATAAAATTCTGACAAAATCCTTGTACAGAAAGCGGGAGTAATTATATAATTTGTCTTGTTCTAAGGATATACTTATATAAGTTGTCTGGTAAAATTTTGTAATAATAGAAGTACTTAATAAAGGTATTTTCCCCCTCTGGATTAGAAGGGGAAAGTGATACTTGGTATTAAAAATTTTCAATTATAAATTAATTCATTGCAACCCTTTATATTTTCATTGTGTTGCTGCTTTGATGCAGATTTTATTTTGACTTAGCTGAAGATATTGATAACAATCTTTCTGCTCTCAACAACTTTGAATCCCCTTTGATCAAGCATATACCTCTCTATTTTTCAAGTTGGTAAAAGTAGAAATTTACTATTTCTGAAACATTTTGTCATTGGATAGAAGCATTTAAAGTTACTGTAATAATTGCAAGTAGAAAGAATTTTGCTGTTTTGATCTAAAATTGTTGCCATTCCATGGCATAAAGCAAGAATTATATAGGTATTTTGAAATTATCATATAAATTCCTTTTGAAAGTCACCTAAAATGTTCTAATTATTTTAAAAAGGATTCTGAGGGCGGCTAGGTGGCGTAGTGGATAAAGCACCAGCCTTGGAGTCTGGGTTCAAATCCGGTCTCAGACACTTAATAATTACCTAGCTGTGTGGCCTTGGGCAAGCCACTTAACCCCATTTGCCTTGCAACAACCTAATAAAATAAAATAAAATAAAAAATAAAAGGATTCTGGAAGCTATGGTTTGTTGTTCATGTTTTATTTAAACATGGATAAAAATAATTCGTGATAATCTCTTGTTATGCCAATAGGAGATTCAATCTTTAATGTCCCTAGTGGAAGAATGACCCTAAAATAATGAAGGTATATTGAAATCAAGAAGCTATGACAGATTCTAAGAATAGAAATAGGATATAGGGGCACAAATACTTGGGTAGAATGGATAAAATGTATTATTAACAGCTTAAACAAGGGCAACTAGGTGGTGCAGTGGATAGAGCACCAGTCTTAGAATCAGGAGGGCCTGAGTTCAAATCCTAATTCAGAGACTTAATATATCCCTAGCTGTGTGATCTTGGCAAGTCACTTAACCCCATTGTCTTACCAAAAAAAAGAATTTAAAGTAACCCCTGCTAGTGCCTCAGGTTGAGGCTGACCAATGACCCAGATAGTCCCATTCCATTGGGTTGGATTAAAAACAAATAGAGAATGAGGTGTATGGTCATATTATATCAGGATAAAAGTGAATGAGGAAGAGACATCTGTAAAACTTTTCACTGCTGTTCTCAGCCCTAAGGATCAGAAATGTTGGAATATTTCTTGCCTGTTCCATGGTTACTGGGAATCACACAGCCTGCCTCTCACAACAGTGTGTGAATGCCAGAGATCTGGGAGAACTGAAGACTGTGGAATGTGACTGAGGACAGATTGTGGTGGTATACTTAGGCAACGTTTTAAGATCTACACTTCCCTCAGATTGGAAAGGCACCTGTGCAGCAATACAGTTGGTCATACCAACTTGGAATGGAGAGAGAACCAAAAGAATGGTGTGCCATAGGGATACCAAGGGCAGTACCAAAGGAATAGAAAGCAATCAGGATTTGAATCCTCCCAATTCTGATAGGTGACTATTAACAAAAATGTGGATTGGATTAATTATAAGTATTATAAGCAACTGAAGTTTATTAACTCTACCAGGGACACCAAGGAATAGCCTGTCAACTTGATGTCCCAAGCTAAATGGTATAAGAGAATAGAATGGCTCTGGATATGATGTTGGCAGAAAAGGGGTGTCTGCATTGTGATAGGTGGCAGCTGTTACACTTTCATCCCTAACAATATCTCTAAAATAATTCTTTGATAGTTGATTGGAATGTCACTTAATAAGTAAATTAATTTAAGTAATATTGTCACATTTATTATATTGGTTTGACCTGCCATGAACATTTTATAGTTTTTTAAAGTTTGTATTTCTTAGGTATTTAAGTCTATATTTCTGTGTTTTATAGTTGTATTTATAAAATTGCTGAGTGTCTCAATAGGTAGAATTCCAATAGTTTTTCATTTATGTAGTTATCTTTTCTGGAATTTATATCTGATGATTAGAAATATTAATGGTTCATATGGGTTTATTTTATATTCTGCATCTTTGCTGAAGTTGTTTCTCTTAATTCTTGTAATTCTATTAATCTATTGTTTCTATGAATTTTTAGTTGATGCTTTAGGATTCTGTGAGTTGGTTGCTTTCTTTCCTTTTTACTTATACTTTTCTCAACTTTTTTGTTTTATTACTATAGCTGGCATTTCTAGAACTGTATTAAATAATAGTGTTGGTATTGGACAACCTTCCTTTAGCCAGACCTTATTGGAAAGGAAGCGCCTATCTTTTCTCTATTTTTTATAGAAATCTGGTTTCTCCCTGATGACAAAACTTCCCTGACTATCCTTTCCAGGACAGGTTACACCTTTCCTCATTCTTCTTGGCTCACTGGTTGGGTAGGGGAGGATGAAATACTCCTTGATTCATATTGCCACTTCTATGCTCTTACCTTTCCTCTATCACTCAGTAACCTCTCTTTTGTTGAGGTTCATGTTATTCATATTTGCCGTCCAATCAAAATCTTGATAACTACAGAACCATCATATTACACCCTTCATTCTTCAATGAATTTTATACCTGACTTAGTTTTTCTCTTCTCCCCAAATTCTTCCATTATACTAGGGGGACTTCAATAAATATATTAATTCTTCCTTAAATATCCTAACCACTCAGTTCTCCAACCTGCTCACCTTGTTTGACTTCTTCGCTGCCCCAGATCAGTCACAATACCCTTGATCTTGTCATCACCTACAAATGAACTGTGTTCAAGAATTCTGAAATCCCTCTCTCCAATGATAATCTATTATTTTTTCACCTCTCTCCAGGTCTTTCCTAACATAACCCTACTCTTCACCCTCAGTGTGACTTCCAGTCCCTTGACCCCCATACTTCAGGCTATGTCCCCTGCACTAGCCATTTTTTCCCTCTTCAACCCAACATAATTTTTTTGGTGAACCAATTCAACTCTACACTGTTCTCCCTTCTAGGATCCCTATTCCCCTTATCACCTTCCCACTTTTAGCCAGCCACACCCTTAGCCTTGAATTATTCCCACCATTCATTGCTGAATACAAATAGAGAAAAATCATGTAACCGTTTTGACTGGTCTAGTACAAATTTATTCTAGATCACCTGTGGCTGGGCATTCCTACTATACCTCCCTTATCACCTCATTATTCCAGACCTCCACAGGAGCTACTCAAACTTTTTCATCCCTTTTAAAATCTCACATGATTCCCTCTTCCCCCAAAGTCACTCAAGAATCCTGCCTCATATTTTACAGAAAAAAAAAATGAGATTCACCATGAATTCCCTCTTGTGCTTAGTTCCTTGTCTTCTCTCACTCAAGTGCCTCCACACTCATTCTCGACTTCACCAAGGCTAATAATAATCCCTTTCCCTAATCAAGTGATCCCATTCTTCCAGTCTCCTCTCACAGACTTCCCCATCATCCCAAACTCTTTCACTTATTTATTTATTTTTTCATTTTACAAAATAAAAAATTGTGACAAAAAAAAGAGGGTTCATCATGTAAAACAATAAATTTGGATTTCAAAAAAGCCTGTACAATAAATATTGCCTATTGTGTTCAAAATTGTCCAGCTTATCTCTACTTCCTTGTAGGTTTTCTTCTGTTCTCTGCTGGGCCCTGTTTAATTTTTTTCCAACCTCTCCCCAGGATGGCTATCATTAAGCATGAAAATATACATATGTGTATATATATATATACATATATATGTATATATGGGTATGTATATATATATGGGTGTATATACAGGTATGTATATATATGGGTGTGTATAAAAATTTATATATATATATACATATATATATATACAAAGACATATGTGTACACATATACATAATCACATGCCCATGTAAACCCATAAAAGCATATTTACACACCCATACATATATATATATATATATATATTATATCTACAAATTATATATACATAGGTATATATGTGTAGGTTTGTGTGTATCCTTAATTTTTATAATATTTTCTGGAAGCAAAAAGCCCTCCTCACTCCTCTACTTTACTTCTACTTGCTGCTTTGCCTTCTTGTTCTTTAATCAACTGCTCTTCAAAGAATCCCTTCCTTCCACATCCTTCTATACCCCCATCCCCACTGATCTATGCATCCTATATACCCTCATCCTATTTCCTTATTCTGTAATTCATTACCCTCCCTATACCCTCCTCTTATTTCTTTCTGAATTTAGAAGGTTTTTTATAGCCTTATATATCTTACACTTATTTTCTATCTCTCCCAGTCTATTGGTTCATTTTCAACTGCCTACAAACAAAAACTCATGTCTCTCTTATCCTGGGGTAAAAAAAAACCTTCACTTGACCCCTCCATCCCTACTGTCCTATTTTATCTTCTGTCTTAAGTTGCTAAAATCCTAGAAAAGGACTAATACTTATCTCCATTTTCATTCCTCTAACACTCCTCCTAACATCTTACAATCTGCTCTGATCTTATCATTTCACCAAAACTGCTCTCTCCAATGTTACCAATAATCTTTTAGTTGGTCAGATTCATTGAACTTTTCTTAATCTTTCTCCTTAATCTCTCTGTAGCCTTAAACACTGGAAATCATTCTTTTTTTCATGTTCTTTTCATTCTTTTCATGTTCTCTTCTTTCTAGGTTTTTGGGACAGCACTGTCTCCTGGTTTTCCCCCCTTCCTATAGACCCTTTTCTGTGTCCTTTGCTCTGAATCCCTCTCTAGATATACCCTGAAGCAATAGGTATCCTTTAGGGTTCTGTCCTGGGCCCTTTCTCTTCTCCCGATATATGCTTGATGATCTTATCAGCTCCAGTGGATTTAATGATCATCTCTGTGCTGATGATTCTCAAATTTACCTTTCCTGCCTAAATCTTTCTGCTAACCTCTAACCTCACATCTTCAACTGCTTTTCAGCTATCTGAAACTGGAGGTACAATAAATATCTTAAATTAGCAGGTCTAAGAGCGGCTAGGTGGCGCAATGGATAAAGCACCAGCCCTGGAGTCAGGAGTACCTGGGTTCAAATCCAGTCTCAGACAGCTACTTAACCCCATTGCCTAGCAAAAACCTAAAAAATATATATATATATATTAGCATGTCCCTAACACAACTCATTATCATTCCCCCTTAAACCCTCCCTTCAACCTACTTTCCCTATTACTATTAAGGGCAACACCATCCTTCCAGTCAATTAGGCTTACAACCCTGGAGTCCTAATGTATTCTTAACTGTTTTACTCTTCCCCACAAATCCAAAGTGTTACTATAGCTGACTGATTTTACCTTTGCAGTATCTCTTCAACACTCTCACCATCACCCTCTCTTCTGACACCACCATCACTTTAGTGAAAGCTCTCATCCCCTTGATTACTGTAACAGTAGACTAGTGGATCTATCTGCCTCAAGTGTCTTCCCCATTCCAATCCAGCCTTCATTCAGCCACTAAAGTGATTTTCCTAAAATTCAGGTCAAATTATATCACACTCACATGCCCGAGCACTCCCCATCTCCAAACTCCAGTGGCTTCCTATTGTCTCCAAGATCAAATACAAAATGCTCTGTCATTCAAAGACCTTTATAAACCTAGACCTCTCCAACCTTTCCAGTCATCTTATTCCTTACTCACTGAAATGTACTCTTCTGATTTGCATGAACTGATGCTGACCAAGATGAGCAGAACCAGAAGAACATTGTATACCCTAACAGCAACATGGGGATGATGATCAGTTTTAATGGACTTGCTCATTTCATCAGTGCAACAATCAGGGATAATTTTGGTGTATCTGCAATGGAGAATACCATCTGTATCCAGAGGAAGAATTGTGGAGTTTAAACAAAGACCAAAGACTATTACCTTTAATTTAAAAAAAAAAACCAAACCATTATCTTATTATGTAATTTTGCTATCTCATACTTTTTTTCCCTTAATGATATAATTTCTCTCTCATCACATTCAACTTAGATCAATGTATACCATGGAAACAATGTAAAGACTAATAGACTGCCTTCTGTGGGGGGGGGAGTAAATTGTAAAATTCAAAATAAATATATAAATTTAATTAAAAATAAAAAGAAATTTACTCTTCCATCAAATGGCTGTTCCATGAAGACATTCCTTCTCTTAATTCTGGACAATTTCTCTGACTGTCCCCCTTCCACTCTAACTGCTAATCTTCCTGGTTTCCTTTAGGATCTGATTAAAATCCCATCATGAACAGGAATTCTTCCCCAACCCCTTTTAAATCTAGTGTCCTCTGTCTCTTATTTCCTACTTAACCTGTACATATAACTTACTTTGTATATATTTGTCTACACATTGTCTCCTACATTAGATTGTAAGCTTCTTGAGGGCAAGGACTATCTTTGACTCTTTTCATAATCTCAGCTGGGTTCACAGGACATGCTTAAATATGTTGATTAAATCTCTATTACACATAATGGGGTGTATAGGTATTCACACACTGGCATGACCACATAATGGTGTTCAGGGAAAACTAGTATCTCCAGTGTGAGCACTGCTGAGCCCTTTACAAGGATGCCTTCCACTTTGGGGTCAATCTACTGACCCAACTCTCATCTGTGGCTCCAGAAAGCTTGGCATATATAATAGCCACACCCTGCTAAACTGATTAGGCAGACAGGCTAAACAGGTTGAGAGACCTCAAACCAGTCAGTGGGTTAGGAGGTATCTACATGTGAAGACTTTCCCCAGCAGAATTGGAACAATTTGTTTCAATGGGCATGAAGGCAGCTGAAATAGGTGCTGTAAATCATTTAGAGCTTGGTTAGACATCAAAGACATCTACTGTATGCCAGGTCACCCCTATTCATCTTGGTTTTTGTATGATTCTGATGATGCCGAATGGGATTTGGCAGCAAACTGAGTATTTGAACAACCTTTTAGAAAGACCTTTTCTGCTTACTACCTGGCATGAGAAAAGGCTAGAAAATTAAAATCGCTTAACCCACCTTTGGCTTGCTTAGTGCCATAGAAGAAGATTCCTCCCTGGGGTCAAAACAAAACAAAAAAATGCACAGCACAAAAATTTTTGCAAAGATCATTTAACTCACCATCAGTACATGGACACCTATGGGCAACATGAAATCCTGTAGACCTGAAAGACAAATGGATCTGGTTGCAAGAGAACTCAGCAGGTATTACATTTAAATAGCAGCGCTGAGTGAGATAAGGCTGGCAAATGAAGGCCAGTTTCCCCAAGCTGGAGTTAGACACATGGTTTTCTGGACTGGCCCATAGTAAGGGGGAGCACCAAGAAGCTGGCATAGGTTTTCCAATCAAAACTAATCTAGTCAACAAGTTGACTAGCCAAAAGGAGTATGTGACAAACTCATGACAACGTGATTGCCACTTTCAGGAAACAGCCATGCATCTTCATCAGTGTAAGTGCTCCCACCATGATGAACTCTTGTAGAATCAAAGAAAAGCTTATGAAGACATGAAGACCCTTATCATCAATGTGCCAAAAGAGAGGGCAAGTTTGTAATTCAGAGTGATTTTAACTTCAGAGTAGGCACAGACTAACAGACATGAAGAGGGAGAAATAGAATCAGAAAGAGCAACCACAACGGTTACTTACTATGGAAGACTTTTGCATCTCATGACCTCATCACCAACACCATCCTCCAATTACCTAAATGCAATAAAACTTTATGGAGACAACGTCAAAACAAACATTAGAATTTAATAAACTGTCATTGTAAGAAGAAACAGACAGAATATGAGAGAGACAAAGTTTATGTGTGGCATAGAGTACTGGATACTGGACCCATTATAGTCTTCTCTCCACATTAATCATTTGCATTCCACAAATGTCTCACTTTCCAAGGCAAGATAACTATCAAGCTACAGAAGACTCAACGTTAAAATAATCTGAGACTTTTTTCCTGCAGGAACAGTTTGTTGCTAGGTCAGGATTGGCAACAGTTGAGAAGAAACGGAGTGGGCAACTTTTCAGTGATTTGTTGAACAGCACCACATTTACTCATCTGGACCAGAATATTAGAAGACATTAAAATTAGTCTGACAAAAATAATGGTGAAATTCAGTAATTGCTAAATGAAAAATAAGAACTCCATAGGGCTCACCAGTCTAATAGTTTTTTCATCTTCTAAGAAGGTGGCATTTAACTCCACCAAAAGTAAAGTGGAAGTGAAAATTTAGAGCTATATGAGATACTTTGCCCAGTAAGAAGGCAGATGAAATTCAGTTTTGTGTTGATAGTAACAATTCAAAGCATTTTTATGATGCCCTGAAGGCTATTAATGAACTAAAGACCTTTGATACATCTCAACTGTTCAGTCCTGCTGGAGCCACATTGATTAGTGATAAGGACATGATGCCAGAAAGATGGGCTGAACACTTTCATAGTGTTCTCAACAGATCATTAACAACCAGTGCTGACACCATTGACTGTTTACCTCAGAATGACCAACTGAAGAAGAGGTTTTGAATGCCATTAGGCTCCTTTTGTGAGTCAAAACTCCTGACATTGATTCTATTCCACTAGAGATGTACAAGGCAGAGGGGTATACTGCTCATACAAAAGCTGAAATTTTCTGGGTTATGTGACAAGAACAGATTATTCCCTAGAAAGTCATTGCTGGCAAGATTCTTTCCAGTCATCCTTAGTAGGCAGATTTTTCATCTGGAAGATAATCAGGGAAGATCATGGTAAAATTTGGTCTGAAGAACTTCAGTTTTTTTGCTAATTTCACATCATACCTGCTATAGGTACTAGATAATGGATGATACTCATACTTTTCATCCACCAGTGAATAAACAGGGCTTCATTTCATCCTTTTTAGCATGATATTTTCAGTGCAGTTGTCAGGTGCCTTCAACAAAGATGAAAATGGCATCAAGGCCAGCTACTATACTAACAGTAAATTATTTAACTTGTAAAGTCTATGAGCCAAGACTAAAGTGGAGGGAGAGTTGGTGTTCAACTTCTTGTTTGCAAGTAATTGAGTACTCCATGCAGCTTCTGAGACTGAAATGCATTAGAGAATGAATTGATTCTCTGCTGCTTGTATTAATTTTGACCTATTAACACCAAGAAAATCAGGTACTCTACCAACCAGCACCAAACTATCCATATATGGAATCATCCATACAGTGAATGAAGAAATTTTGAATACTGTGGATAAGTTGATAACATACTTTCTAGGCATGTCCACATAAATGATGGAGTTGATGCAGGTATTGCTAGAGCTAGCTTGGTATTTGGAAGCCTCTGAAGGAAAGTGTGGTAGAAAAGAGGTATAAGGTTGCCCACCAGACCAAAGGACTAACAAGTTATTGTACTGACTCATTGTAAGTTTATGAAATAGGAACAAGTTACCAGTTCCATGCCAGGAGACTGAAGTTGAATTATCTTAGGAAGATTCTGAAGATCTGTTAGGAGAAGATGCCAAAACTGAGGTCCCTTCTTGAGATGAACTACCAAGCATTCTAATTCTATTGCAGAGAGTACAGCTCCAATGAACTGGCTGCATTGTTCAAAAGCCAAATATACATTTACCAAAAAGACTTTTAGTGAGAACTCATACGAGGCAAGCACTTACATAGTCAAAAGAAGTGATGCAGACACTAAAGGTCTCAAGAATTTTGGAATTTATTTTGAGATAAGAGAGATACTGCCACAGGATCACCCAGCAAGGAAGGGGCTATGACCAAAGCAGAATTGCAGAAACTCAAAAAAAACCCCCAAAACTCATGAGATGTTCAAATTTAGATATCCCTACTCCAAATGTGTGTGCCCAACCTGAGGTTAAATGTTCTGAACTCATATTGATCTGATTGGCCACAGTTGGACATCCTGTATCTTGACCCCAACATAGTAATAACATTTTCACATAATATTGACTTTTGGTTTTTTATACTACTTACCATATTAAGTAAAGTTCCATTTTTATTCCTATATCCTTTAGTGGTTTTGTTTGTTTGTTTTTGTGAGGCAATGGAGTTAAGGGACATGTCCAACTAATATCAAGTGTTTGAGGACATATTTGAACTCCTATTCTCCAAGGCCCTCCAGGACCAATGCTCTATCCTCTGTGCTACCTAGCTGCCCCCTGTCTTTTAGTATTTTTAACAGATGAGGGGTTATATTTTGTCCAAAAGTTTTTCTAGCATCTTCTGATATTTTAATTGTTATTAATATAATTTATTTTGTTTATAGTTTTTCTTATAGTGAATAAACCTTTCATTACTACCATAACTCTAATTTGTTCATGATGAAAAATCTTTTAAATGTAATGTTGTAGCCTCTTTGCTAATAATTTACTTAATGGTTTTGTTTCACTAATTCCTTAGGCATGTTGGCCTAGTTTTTTCCCCTCTACTTTGTTTTTCTCTGGTTTAGCTTTCAGGATCAAATTTGTTCCATAGAAGAAGGTTGGTAAGATTCCCCCAGTATTGCTTCTGTTTTTGGTACCAAAGCATGTGTTGTAAGAATAAGTGTTCCTTTTCCACAGAAGCTTTTAGCTTCAACTTTTAGAAAAGATGGAACCTTTATATACCTAGTCATTGGACTAGAGAATTAAAACTCTGTGGTTTTTCTTTTCCCACAGAGAGTCTGTTTGTTCTCAGGATAGTGGTGGTAATGGTCATTTTCTTTTCAGAAAGCTACTAATTATCTTAAGAGAAAAGCTCTTTGGAACACAGAACAAGACTCTGAGTAAACTAATACTTTCAGGTTTTAAGTTTATTTTAACTTCAAATTCCTGCTTACTAAAGTAATGTGTCCATCAGGAACCTGAATCAGGAACCTGAATCAGACTTAAGAGTTAGAAATTTCTCATCACTTCTGCTTAATATTTGATTTTAATATATTAATGCTTAATATCTTATCCTTCCAACAAATTTGTAAGTACTCTATGAGTTTAAAAGTCCTAACTTTCTAATCCTCATTCTTTTTTGTTCTCTCATGAATAGGAAGGGAGGAAACCCATCCTCATCCCTATTTAAAGGCTAAGTCCAGAGAAAGAATTGATTATCTTCTCTCCTGGCCAAATTCCTGTCTTTAATGCAAGGAACAAGCCCCCCCACACCCCACCCAGATAGACAAAAAAAAATCCATATTCTTTCCATCTTTCTTCTTTCTAAACTCCTCAAACTCCCATTCCCTCTAATCATCATAGCTGGCTTTTTTATGACCTTCTCTAGAATCATTCATTCCTTATATATTTTAGTTAGAAACTGTTTTCCCTTCAAAGTACAAGATAAGAGTCACATTTACTATTTACTTTCTAGTGTCATCCTCCCTGAAGCTGCCCAGCTGTCTAAAGAATTACATACAAGATTCTCAGCTGATTCAGTCCTGATGGTTTGATCTACATTGGAACATAACAACATTGGGGTAACTGAGGAGAATGACCAAATTTGGTAATGCCAAATTCCATCTGAAAGTCTTCTATTCTCACTCTATTCAGTGAGAATGACATTAATACAGCAATCTAAACATTCTGTAAAACACAGAAACAAAGGAAATTTCATATATCTGAGCTGCTATTCTGGACTACCTCCTCAATTAGTAAAAGTGGAGGGAAGAAAATAGGTCCAGGGACCTCCAACATCCCTTATCATTGACTGATGGAGCTATTTAACAATGTCAGGCTAACTAGGGACAATGAAATGGCCAATCAAAGCCAACATTGGCTTTCTGATGCTGACAATATCATTGAACTTCACAACTGATTGTAGGTCCCGCACCTCAGAATCTCAGAAATGGAAGTGTCAAATCATGAAATTAATAAAAGCCATGAGTTGAAAAGGAAAGAATTTTTTAATTGAGATAACTGGGTAGAAAAACTCTCCAGCCTGGGAGATGTCCAGTGGATTTCCCAAGAAAAATGATCCAGGAAAATGGCTTTATAATTTGAGAAGAGGGAGAGAAAATGACTGGGGCGTGGAGAGGGGAAGAGAAAATAGGTTTGGTAGCAAGGTCTAGTCATAAGACCCCCATGGACCCTTCGCATTCCAGACAAGGAAAACTACTTCATTCTGGCTGGTTTGCTCTTCAAACCATGAATCCCAATGGAAAGGAACTAGGATTTCAGGTGGTGAAATCCAGTTAAAACTAGGGTTTTTTACAAGGTAAAATCCCAATTAGGGTGTGGTTGAACTCACCCTAATCTAGAGTAAATAATTTAACAATAGGAGTATAGAAACATTACTGAAATTCTGACTTTACTAAAATCATTTAAGGAAGTGGAAAGTAATATTATATTTGGCATGAACAATTTCTATCTTTTTATTAATCATTTTTCTGTCAGAAGATGTGAGAAATTATAGGGTGTTTGGTTTCCACAGGATCTAAGAGGAGACTTTTAAAAAAGAAAATCTCACAGGTAACCACCAGAACAAAGGCTAGAGATCTGGGTTATTGATTAGGCTGGAAAGAAAGAAGCCTAAGTGCAGGAATGTGAAGGTGATACAAAGGGAAAGGTGATAAAAGAAATGACCCCAGTCAGTCACTGAACTGGAAGAGGTCCCCTCAATGGACATAAAGAAGCCTTGGTGGTGGTGGGGGGGGGGCAAAAACCAGTTCCAGCTAGTCCTGGGTTGATCTTTGCTTGCTTAATGAAGTCCATGCATATTACTATATACTCCCCCTGTGACCATTGAGACTCTTCAGCATATGTTCAGGGCAGGGAAAATATGTTAAAAGGATGTTATGAGGTGGATGTATTTTCTAGATTGTACTCTCAATGACAAGGACTTATCAGAATTCATAAAGTTGGACACTGTCACAATTCAGGGCTTTTTCCTTCTAGGGGAAATTGTCTATTCCTATAGGGAAGTTAATAAAAAGCCATTCAGTTGCTCTGAGCTAAGTTTTAATTATGAGTCATTTATAACAGAAGGGAACTCACAGGTCATGTGGTATGGAATTGAGCCAGAATAGACTTCCTGATCCAACAGACCTTACATGTGGACATGCTGCCTTTACTTGAAGACTCCCAGTGAAGGAGAACCCAATTCTTTCAGGGCTAGCCCATTCTCCATTTGTAAATTTCTAATTATTAGGAAGTTTTCCCTTACTTCTACCTGAAATAGGTATCCTTGAACTTCCATCCGTTGCTCCTTGTTCTGTCTTCAGAAGCTAATCAGAACAAGTCTAATCTTTCTTTTTGTGACAGCTTCTCAAATATTTCAAGACAGACACCATGTTCCCTCATACCCAAGTTGGGGAAGGTAGGTGATGCAGTGGACAGAGCACTGACCCTGGAGCCAGAAAGACCTGAGTTCAAAAACTCAACCTCTGACCCTTGATACTAGCTGTGTGACTTTGGGCAAGTCATTTAATCTTGATAGTTAAGTATTCTGGGGGCCATCTCCAATGTCCTGATTAATATCTGGTCACTGGACCCAAATGGAGGAGAAAGTGAAGCTGGTAACACAGTAACCCCTCACTCAAATCCAATTCATGTGCATGTCATGGCATCACCTTCCTAATGTCTTGGTCTAGAATGAAGGACAAACATCACCTCAAGTCTTCTCTCCTTTAGCTATACATCTCATTTTTTCAATGGATTCCTATAAGATAGTCTCTGTTTCTCACATTATCCTTTTTTCACTCTTCTTGATACTCCTCCAGTATGTCCTTCCTAAAATGTGATGCTAAGCCTGAAAACCAAGAGAATGAGCCTGAAAGCCAGGAAGACCTGGGGTCAAGAACTACTTCTGACTTGTACAATTTGACCAACCTGGGCAAGTTACAGAGAAGGTGGTGACCTGTATTAGTAGAGGGGGTTTCTTCATTCAGGAGTTCCCTTTGACCAGTAAATAGTAGATCTACTCCTGGTCTTCTAGAAGGTTTGTATTTTCTCTGAGATCTGCAAGGTATCTTTGGAGAATACAGAGAAGGAAAGATTATGTGAAATATGCACAGGATATAAGGATAGGATCTAGACCTGTGACTTCCATTAATAAAATGAACTATTGGAGGGAGAAACTTCTAACAAAACAGCTTGCTTCTTTCCTACAAATTATAGTCTTGGAGAGTTGTCTACAGCATTGAGAAGTACAGGGACTTATCCAAGATCATACACCAATGTGTGTCAGAGGTGGCTTATGACTCCAAGTCTTTTGTTTTTTAGGTCAAATCTCCACCCATTATGCTGCACTGCCCCTCTTCTCCTCCCACTCAATAATCTGGCTTTACAAATTCATAGTTAGAGTTACCCCAATTTCTTAATATAACAGTAAAGACTCTCCACTTGTTTGGAACCACATCAGTTCATTACAGATATCATTTCTAATAGCATTTTTCCAATTAACATTTACTTAATAAAATTTTGATTCCCAAATTTTCTTCCTCCCAAGAGGTGAGCAATTTAATATAGCCTATATATAATATATATACTATATATATATAAAATATATACATATATATGTGTATATATTTATGTACAAATAACTAGCATTTCTTGAGAATTTCCCTTTTATTTCTTAATAAGGGTTAAATCATGTATCTCTTGAAATAAGATAGATTAATCCTTTCTTCAGCAATCACAGAAAATAGTCCACAAGATACTCTTGTTTTTGAGTTTCTCGTGAGCCATTCCTTTCTAGATAGGATTTCACTCTAATTGTAAGGGATATCTCTTACAATTCTGATGAAAAGTTTCATATCACCTTCTTCTTCTCTGTGATCTCCATCTGTTCTTCACAGATCCTTATAGATCAAAGAAAACTCATGTCCCTTCTCCCTGACTCTATAGGGTGAAGAACTTCATAGCCAGACATTTCCCAACCGTCAATTCAAAACTGACAGCTACCAGTCAACAAGCATGTCTACTTGAAGCTGGCATTGTACTTAGTGCTGATATGTACAAAGAAAGACAAAAAATAATCCTTGATCTCAGAAAGCTCAGAGCCTAGCTATGGGGCAAGGGGAGAAGTGGGGTGATGAGGAAGGGAATGAGGTGCAGCCACAGTTAATACATAATCAACTATGTACAAATTTATCTATAAAATAAACTGGAGAGAATCAACAGAGAGAAGGCACTAGAATTAAGTGAATTGGAACGACTTTGGGGGGGAGTGGGAGTGGGAGGCAACTGGGGTTAAAGTGACTTGCCCAGGGTCATGCAGCTAGTTAGTATCTAAGGCCAAATTCAAACTCAGGTCTTTGTGACTCTAGGGCCACTTAGCTGCCCCTAGGAAACGCTTTTTGTAGAAAGGGGTTTTGGTGGAGACTTTTAGGAAATCAGGAAAAGTAGCAGGTGGAGAAGAGGAGGGAGCACTCTTCATGGTGTCAATCAACAAAAATTTCTGAAGTCAGGAAATGGAATGTCTTATTCACAGAACAACAAGAAAACCAGTGTCACTGAATTGCAGACATGTAATAAGACTGTAATAAGGGATGGGTAGGCTAAGAATGCCTGTATTGTATTGTATTGTATTGTATTGTATTGTATTGTATTGTATTTGATTCTAGATGTGACAGGAAGTCTCTGAAATTAAATGAGTGGGGGGTGGGAATGAATGGTGACATGGTCAGAACTGTACTTTAAGAAGGTTGATTTGATGGTTGAATGAAGAATGAATTGGAGAGTAGAGTTTTGCAGCAGGTAGACCAACCATCAGGCTACTGCAATAGTTGAGCAGGAAAATGATGAAAGAGGACCTGCACAAGAATGGTGGCAGTGTTAGAGAAAAGCAACTAGAATAAGGGAGAAATGTTACAAAAAAACAGTGAATCCAAGCAATCCAAGGCTGATGCTTGGCAGAGCAAAATTCGTGATAGGATGAGGGGGGACTCAAGAGGACAACGTATAGTTGAACTGATTTATCAAGGGTTCAGGATGAAGAAGAAAGGAAAGTGGAATGAGTTGTGAGGTCAAGGGATGATGAAGAGCAAACTTCAGGGTTGCAAGGCAGAGAGTGGGTGTGGAATGACAAGAAATTATGGTCAGATAAGGGAATTTCAAAGTTCATTCATTCATTTATTAAGCCTGCCAGGTATCAGACCAGACCTAAGTACTTTACAAATATTATTATTTTATCCTAACAGCCACCTTGTGAAATAGGTGATATTATCTTCATTTTACAAATGAAGAAACTGAAGCAAAAAAAAAAGATTCAGAAACTTACCCAGGATCACACAGCTAGTAAATGTCTGAGGATAGATTTGAACTCAGGTTTACCTCACTCCAGGTCCAGGGCTCTCCAATACTCTTTGCCTCCCAGCTACCTCATTGAAATGGAAATGGTTGATGATAAGGTCAAAGATATGACTGTCTCAGTGAGGTGCAGGAATAGGAAATGAGAAAGTTGAGAAACCAGGCAGTTAGGGTATTTGAGAGCCTATCAAAATATACATTTTTTTTTTAGATTTTTTTCAAGGCAATGGGGTTAAGTGGCTTGCCCAAGGCCACACAGCTAGGTAATTATTAAGTGTCTGAGGTTGGATTTTAACCCAGGTACTCCTGACTCCAAGGCCAGTACTCTATTCACTGCGCCACATAGCCACCCCTAAAATATACATTTTTGAAATCTACATATTGAAGTTCCCTAATATGAAGACAGGAGTTGGAATAGAAAGGCACTGAACTGTTTTTCCTTAACATTCCCTTTGGTTCTATATGATTCTTAAAGCTATAGTAACTATAGGGGCGGCTAAGTGGCGCAGTGGATAAAGCACGGGCCCTGGTCAGGAGTACTTGGGTTCAAATCCGGTCTCAGACATTTAATAATTACCTAGCTGTGTGGCCTTGGGCAAGCCACTTAACCCCATTTGCCTTGCAAAAACCTAAAAAAGAAAAAATAAAGCTATAGTAACTATAACTGAAGTACATGTGAGATAGATATTTATCCACTGCACTATCTAGCTGCCCCTGTGAGATAGATATTTAAAACAGGGGCACTAAATTGTTACTGTCTTTCAGAATATTTCAGATTCTGAATATTGTCTGAAATATTAGCTAACTTTGTATTATTCACAGATTTAATAAGCATTCTATATTTAAATCATTCATAAATATGTAAAATAGCCCCAAAAGTGACCCCAGATCCCGGGGGCATTCCAATAAAAGTCTACTTCCATGTATTAGTGATGTTTCAAATCATTATATTTATTACATTTCACATCAATTCTGCATCACATGTGCTACAATCTTCTCCACCTTATTCATGAGAATTGTATGGCAAATTTTGCCACATCTTGTTGAAATTCAGGTAAGCTATTTTTATAACATTCTCCTGATCTTTCAGGCCAGTAACCCAGTTTTCTGATTTTTTTTAAAGGGGGGGAGAATTAAGTTAATTCAATAAAATCTCTTGATGAGTCCCTGCCAAAACTTTCATTGATTATTGTTGCCCTTTCTAATTTTTTTCAAACTAGCCCTTTAATCATCATTCTAGAATTTTGTCAGGAATTAAAATCTTACATAGGATCAAAGAATAATGGCTCTAGAGTTATATTCAGTTGATCTCCCATATAACATATGTAGAAACTGAGGCCCTGAGAGGATATGTCTAGCATCAAATGGGTAGTATTATTGAAGGTATTTGACCCCAGTTCCACTGCACAGTCAATGATCTTTCCACTCTATCTTATTTTCCTCTTCTTCTTTTTTTTTAAAATTTTTATTAAAGATATTATTTGAGTTTTACAGTTTTCCCCCAATCTTGCTTCCCTCCCCCCACCCCCACCCCACAGATAGCACTCTTTCAGTCTACTTTGTTTCCATGTTGTACCTCCATCCAAATTGGGTGTGATGAGAGAGAAATCATATCCTTAAAGAGAACAGAATTCTCAGAGGTAACCAGATCAAACCATAAGACATCTGGGTTTTTTTTTTTTTCCGAATTAAAGGGAATAGTCCTTGTACTTTGTTCAAACTCCACAGCTCCTTATCTAGATACAGATGGTACTCTCCTTTGCAGACAGCCAAAAATTGTTCCCAATTGTTGCGCTGATGGAATGAGCAAGTCCTTCAAGTTTGAACATCACTCCCATGTTGCTGTTAGGGTGTACAGTGTTTTTCTGGTTCTGCTCTCCTCTTCTTTTTTTTTAAAAAAAAAAAGACATTTTCCCATCTCTGCTTTTGAAGCACTTTTTTATTTTTCAAAATCGTTCATTGTCAGTGGAGCCAGAAAAGATCTCCTCAAAAAAACTTAGAAAATGTACCAGACTGGATCCTGAGGGAGGAAATTCAGGAACAAAAGGCCACAGTGAATCCTTTGTCAGCCCAGGTCAACCCAGGGAGATAGAGAGGATGGAGATGGGGCATACTGCACTTCAAAGGCCAGAGAGAATCTGGACACCAGGACCAGAGGAGTTTCCATTCCTATACCAGGACACCCTCAGACCCAGACCAGAGCATTTTGATGGGGAGTGGGGTTGATAAATGGTAGCTTTGTCACCCATTACTCAGTTCTGGGTCACAGATTCTAAGTACTCTGAAAAGGGGAGGGGGAGGGAGAGGGGAAGGGGCAGTAGGGCTTGTTCCCAGAGAGTGGAGGTCCTGGTCTGTGTCCCAAGAAAGGAAGAAGTCCAGAAACAAGTAGCAATATTTTGGCCCAGACATTCAGGAGCAGAACAGGATCTCAGTCCCGGCAGTTGGCCAAGTCTGAAGAGGAATAACCAGGGCAAGAATCCCAAACCAAAGAGGATACTACAGTTCTGTCTCCTAACTGTCAGCTGGTAGGAGCTAAATTCAACAGGATCTGCTATTGCTCAGACCAGGGAAACAGCAATCAGACTTTGGCCAGGATCAGAACACTTTTGAAAGCTTAGATGTCCCCAGCCTATAGTGAGATTCTGGTGAAGACGGGAGGAAATGATTTAGGGATTGAAAAACTCCTCAATCTCTGACTCAGGGAGGTAAGAAAGGCTTACATTTTAATTCACAGGTTACTACAAAGGTGCCCAGATTATTACAGAAAGGTTCACAAGTTAAATTCTTTGGAGAAGAAGCAAGATAAGTGAGTTTCTTAAAGGACAGGCTGATTAGCAGAAGCTGAGGTTAAAAAGGCTAAAGCATTTAAAAGGAAATAAGGAAAGAAAAGAAGCTTAGATCAACATAGATGCAGGCACATTTTTCCAGCACCATGGCCAGACCACGTGGATCTAGCTAAGGGAAGAGAGCGATTACAAAGGTGCCCAGATTATTACAGAAAGGTTCACAAGTTAAATTCTTTGGAGAAGAAGCAAGATAAGTGAGTTTCTTAAAGGACAGGCTGATTAGCAGAAGCTGAGGTTAAAAAGGCTAAAGCATTTAAAAGGAAATAAGGAAAGAAAAGAAGCTTAGATCAACATAGATGCAGGCACATTTTTCCAGCACCATGGCCAGACCACGTGGATCTAGCTAAGGGAAGAGAGGGACAGCCCGGCCAGGAAGAGAAAGAAGAGAGAAATGAGGAAGGGAGCCTAGGAGAGAAAGAGAGAAGCCCTGGATTTTTGCTTAAATGCATTTTGTGGTGGGCAGGATAAGGGTGGTGCTTGAGGAAAGGTTTAACACCAGATTCTAGGTTTCTCCAATGTACATGACAAAGGGGGGTCCCCAAGGAGGGGGTAAAGACAGCATTCCCTGAGCATGAGTGACATTCTACATACTCTACATAGTTTACATACTCTACATACTGTGGCTACGCCTCCTCCTGCTCCATAGGACTAAAAGTTCAAGTGGTTTAGGAAATGGAGATCACGAGTCAATGGAGAATTGAGAACGACCTCCACAATACAGAAAACTTTCAAAAAGATTACATTTTCTCTGTGCCAGAGTTCCCCTACTTCACTAGAATAATTCAAGATGGAAGAAGCAGGACCAGCCCAGACATTCTTTCCACCAGTGTTATTTAAGTCCAGTTCTAACTTTCTTTTTTTCTTTTAATTTATTTTTTCTTTTTTATTATATTTTTAAATTTTAAACTTAAAAACAAAATTTTGAAAGCTGTTATGTGCTCAACAAAAATAGAAGATTAATAATATAAAGCAATATTTTTATTTCAAGTAAGTGTATATAATAAATAATACAATGTAATCAAAATTGTCTATCTTTTCTTTACTTCCTGAAAGGTTTTCTTCTGTTCTCTCCTACACATTGTTTTTTTTTCTTCCCACCTCCCCCAGTATTCTATAAATACTCACATACACATATATACCCACATATATAGTTTATATATGCATATACATATACCTGCATACATACACAGATATAGCTACATATACACATTTATTCATAGATATATATTTAGTTTGTGTACATCTTTCATTTTTATAACATTTCCTGAAAGCAACAACCCCTCCTCATTCCTCTACTTCTACTTGCTACTTTGCTCTTCTATTCCTTAATCAGCTGCCCTTTAAAGAATCCCTTCCTTACATACCTTTCTATAATCCCCTCCCCATTAATCTATATACCCTTCTATATACCTCTTATCCTATTCCTTTACCTGCTGACTTTCATTGTTCACCCTATCTCCTTCTCTTATTTCTTTCTGAATTGAAAAGGTTTTTATAGCCATATGTATGTATGGCATGTAGGCATGTACACATATGCATTATTCCCTCTTTAACACATTCCCTATGACAGTAGGTTTCCAGTACTGCCAGCTCTTTTTTTATCTAATTCCTCTGTATCAATTCTTCCTCTTACATTGTATTTGAATAAAATGATAGTTTTTTTATCTTTTCCTAGACCAATTTATTTTTAAGAATCTCATCCTACTTCATTCAACCTTATTTTTCTTTCTAATTATCCATTTACTTACAACATTCTTATATGTGTGTGTGTGTGTGTGTGTGTGTGTGTGTGTGTGTGTGTGTGTGTTTTACATTTCCACATATAGTAAATAATTTGGAAATTTTATTTTTTTATTATTGTATCAAAATTCTTTTTTTGATCACAGCTTTCAGGTAGTCTTGTTCAACTTAGGGCATCTGAGAAAGAATTCAAGAGATGTAGGCTCTCTTTCAGGCAAGTAGGAGTGTTACTGGGCACTGTGATGGCATAGCAGGCTAAGAGTCGGGAGATACTCTAGTAAAGAGAAATCTGTCACATGCATATTTATATATGGCAGAGCAAAAGGAAGTGGCGAGAAAAAAAATGTTCTTTTAAGGTGACTAATTGTCAAAAGTTGACCCTAAGAATGTATGGCACTAATTGGAACTTATAATTAAGTTATAAACTTGCTTGTTAAGGAGTATATTTTAGATGTCAAAGAAGATCCCAGATGCTGATAATAATTAAACTTTTAGGCAGATTGATAATCTTATATAAAATAAATGACAAAGAACAAAGATAGCCATAGCTTACCTGGCCTTAAATGGACCCGGGCAGAGGATCCTGAAATGCCTGAGACAGACCAGAGACAGCAGAGCCTTTAATTAAATCATAGCTAGGATTCTGGGTTTTAGCAAGAATTTTAGGAAGGACACTCAGATCAGAAAGATAAGGGGCCCTCATCAGAAATAGGGCAGATCATTCTTTATATTTTATTTTACTGTTTCTTGGTCTCATAACTTCATTGACTTTTCCTTAGTCAATTCTAATTTATAAAGAAGTATTTTCTGCCTTAAGATTCAGGATCTCCTTTTCCAGTTGGTTTATTTTTTTTTCATAATCTTGTTTTTCTTGAGTATCTATGAATTCTTTTTGAGCAGGTAGCCATTTAATATTACTTTTGGGATAGGAGAGGGGTTTTTTTTTTGCTTCAATATCTTCTTCTGAAGGCCAGCCAGGGTCTTCTCTATTCCTATATTAACTGTCTATGGTTGGGTTCTTTCTTCTTTGCCTGCTCATTTTTCAAAAATTTTTTAGCAGCTTATTCTTATATTCATCTCTAGTCCTAAGGTATAGGGAAATGGTGACTCTGACCTCAAGAGCTTTGTCCTGGCTTCAACTTCTTCTCTCCTTTCCCCCTCTAAGTCATTGCTAGGACCCCTCAGCATACTCCCTGAGAACCTTCCATATATATGGAACCTTCTATAACCTTCAGTTCTTCCTTCTGACCTAGAACCAAGATTGAGAATTCAGTTCTGTGAGTGACCACCACCGGCAGGGTCCCTGCACCACTGTCTAAACTCACCAGGTTCCTTCTTGGCCAGGACTGTGTCACACCTATGGCTGGGTCAGGTGTCCCTTATTAGAGGTGACCTCTCTTCACCACTCAGACACTGACTTGCCATATTGTCTGACTCTCCACTCTGTTCCAGAGGGGAAAATTCCTATGGCTGAGGGGGAGGCTACCTCACCCTGGCCACTCTTAGAGTTCTCCTAGTTCTGTTTCAGGGAGTTACCCTGGAGGTGTTTGCACTTCACTCAGCTAAAGCTGGGTCCAGTCCAGGATCTTTCTTCAGATTTTCTCTGGTTGTCCCAGGAAGAACACTGCTCTGGTGCATCTTTTGTTTGTTTTTGTCACTCTACTTTCACTCTGAGGTGTTTTTTTGGCTTGTTAGTGGAGCCTGGAGAGCTTGGAGTTTTCTGACCTACTCCACCATCTTCCCAGAAGAACTTCCCTCCCAGCTCCTATCACCCAACTGCACCCCCTCCCCCATGCCCCAGCTCTAATTTTCAAATTTGAAGTCAGGAAGTAGTTTGAAAGAACAGGCAAACAAACAAACCAAAAAAAAAAAAAAACAAAACCCCAATGGACCCCACCATAATGAGCTCTTTATTACGATTGCACAAACCCAGATGAAAAGAATGACTCTAAAATATCTACAATTCCTCAGAGAAGAACACAGCTGGAGCACAACCTCAACTAGAATATCTGAAAGAGATGAAGTCAGAGTTTTTAACAAGAGTTAAAATGTGTTTTTTTTTTCAATAAATGAAATGATAGAGGCAACTGTTGGGAAAGAAATTAGAACTATGGAAGGAAGAACTGGATTTGGTACAGGAAGTATAAAACATTGCCCAAATAACAGTCTCCCTGAAAATTTGAATAGACTGAATAGAAAGTGACTCCATAAAACAAAAAGAAATATTAAAATAAAGTCAAGGACTGAAAAAAATAGAAGAAAATGTAAGGTCTCATAGAAAAAAACAATTAGCTTAGAAAATTAATCAAGAAAAAAAATTTAAATCACTGAACCTTTTGAATGATAAGACCAAAAACAAGAGCCTAGATATCCTATTTCAAGACACAGTAAAAGAAAATCATATCTCTTAGAACCAGAAGGCAAATTGGAAATAGAAAGAATCCACCAGTAACCTTCTAAAAGATGAATGAAAATTCCCAGGAACATCATAGACAAAATAGAGAGCTTCCAGGTCAAAGAAAAAACTGCCGTAAGCAATCAGAAAGAGTCATATTCAAGATCACATGTGATTTAGCAGCCACCACAGAAAAGTGGTAGAGAACTTAGAATATGATATTTCAGAAGGCAAAGGATATGTGCTTACTGTCAAGGACAATTTGCAGTAAAACTAAGTTAATGTTACAGGGGGAACAGACTACATAAAGAAAAAAAGTGCTAACTACCAGGGGGTGACAGGCTTTCATTTGTTTCCATTTTGTGTTATACCCAAAATCCCCCCCAGATAGTATGAGTGTGTTGATGTTCCCTGAATGGTGAAACCAATATGGACACAATGAACCAACAGAAATATAGATTTCAAGGGTTATATTGCCCATTTTGGAAGCTACAGTCGTAGAAGATAAGAAGTTAGAATAGGTAGAATGAGTTTTGTTCTGCATATGTTCCAACATTGGCTGCTGTGGTCATATGACTGCTTTTGCTCCATAAAGATATGTTTGCTTACTGAGAATAATATAACATAATCTAGTTTTGTGTACCTCTTTTATTGTTCATATTTGAGCATTAAATGAATGAAATATTAAAACTACCTTTCAGTTTATCTTTTTGTATACTTAACTTTCTTTTTTTTTTATTTAAGGCAATGGGGTTAAGTGACTTGCCCAAAATCACACATCTAGGCAATTATTAACTGTCTGAAGCTGGATTTGAACTCAGGTCCTCCTGACTCCAGGGCTGGTGCTTTATCCACTGTGCCACCTAGCTGCAGGGCAGAGAACCAGTTGTTATTTGTCTGAATCCCACCACTGAATAGAGGACTTTTTGAAAAATGGAAATATTAATACTTATACAGGTTATATAAATCAAATGAGATGATCTATATCAAGCTCTTGAGTCTGACCTCAAGTATTTACTTCTTCCAGAAAGTTTTCTTGACTATTTCTCCCCATTGAGAGTATAATTTTTATATGAATGTTTCTGTGATTTATCCTGATTGCTACCAAAGCCTAAGGAAGTCTATAATTTACATTTTATATGATAGAAAAATCAATGAAAAATAACAAAATGTTATTTTCCATTAATGTTGCAGAAGCAGAACAGGAACCAACTTTAAAAATTCACTTTGTTGATGAGAAAAATATAATGTATCAAGATTTAAACCCTAAACCTCTTGACTCAAAAGTCGTTGCTTTTTTCCACTATAGTAAACTTACTGGGAAGACATTCTTTCTAATGATGTCCTGTTAGGCTTGCATACCTGTTTCTTGTTTTTACTTCTTTGCTTCCTTGATAATTCCAATCAATGGCAGAGCCAAGATGGCAAAGTAAAGTCGGGGATTTGACGGAGCAATTCCCCAAAACCACTCCCAATACCTTTAAATAATGCCTCTAAATAAATTCTAGAGTTGCAGAAGCTACAAAAAGATGGAATGAAATAATTTTCCAGCCCAGGACAACTTGCAAAATCAGCAATAAGGGTCTGTTGAACCAGGTGAGAAAGGAACACAGTGCAAAGCAGGCCATGTCAGAGAGAACCAACCCCAGCAATCTGGGAACAGAGAGCTGGGAGACTGGGGTAGTGGTAGCAGTGGGAGTTTCCAGACGTTTCAGCCCAAAGATTGCCAAGGACAATTTGGGATTAACCACAGTGGAGCACAGTCCAATGCAGGCCTTAGCAGTGTAGACTTGGCCCCAGTGGACAGAGGGCCTTGGAAGCAACTGAATAAAAAGAGGCAGCTACTTCAGGAGCTCTCAGTCCACAGACAATACAGGACCAGAAAGAGACTTCTTTGCTATCATAGAGGCAGAACTATGGTGCTTTGCTCATACTCTGATCTGGGTCATAGTCCCAGGATGAAAATGAGCAGTAGCAAAACAGCCTCAGGGGAGTGGGGGACCCTCCTCACAGTTCCAGGGTATATAGGAGTAGTTGTGGTCACCCGCAGGACAGTAGAGTGGTAAATAATCTCTATTTAGATTTTAAGACCTTGGAAGGGCGGCTAGGTGGCACAGTGGATAGAGCACTGGCCCTGGAGTCAGGAGTACCTGAGTTCAAATCTGGCCTCAGACACTTAATAATTACCTAGCTGTGTGGCCTTGGGCAAGCCACTTAACCCCATTGCCTTGCAAAATCCTAAAAAAAAAAAAAAAAAGACCATGGAAGAATTGAAAATTTGCAGGTCCCTAGAATTCTTTATGAAAACAGCCCCCAAAATACCCCAAAAGCTTGAAACAATGTGCCTCCCACCTGGAAGCAGAGTCCTACCTTAACAAAGAGTTAAGATCAAGTCATAGGTTGGGGAAATGAGCAAACAAAAGAAGAAAAGAAATCTGACCCTAGACAGTTACTATGGTGATAAAGATCAAAAAACACATTCAGAAGATAATAAAGTCAAAGCTTCTATATCTAAAGCCTCTAAGGAAAATGTGAATTTGTTTCAAGCCATGGGAGAGCTAAAAAAGGATTTTGAAAATCAAGTAAGGGCTATAGAGGAAAAATTGGGAAGAGAAATGAAATTCATATGGGAAAATCATGAAAATAGACAGCAGGTAAGTGAAAGAGACAAAAAAGTTACTGAAGAAAATAGCATCTTAAAAACTATATTGGGCCAAATGGAAAAAGAGGTCTAAAAAGTCAATGATAAGAAGAATGGCCTCAAAATGTAGAACTGACTAAATGGAAAAAGAGATACAAAAGCTTATTTAAGAAAATAATTCCTCAAATTACAGTGTTGAGTAAGGGGAAGCTGATGACTGTGAGAAATAGTAATGATAAGACAAAACTAAAGAATGAAAAACCAGAAGAAAATGTAAACTATCTTACTGGAAAAAAAACAACTGACCTGGAAAACAGATCCAGAAGAGATAATTTAAAAATTATTGAATTACCTGAAAGCTATGATCAAAAGAAGAGTTTATACATCATCTTTCAAGGGATTATCAAGGAAAACTGCCCTGATATTCTAAAACTAGAGGGTAAAATAGAAATGGAAAGAATCTACCAATCACCTCTTGAAAGTGATCTCAAAATGAAAACTGCCAGGAATACTATATCCAAATTTCAGAGCTCCCAAGTCAAGGAAAAAATTTTGTAAGCAGCCAGAAAGAAACAATTCAGTTATTATGGAACCACAATCAGGATAACACAAGATTTAGCACCTTCTACATTAAAGGATTGTAGGACTTGGAATGATATTCCAGAAGGCAAAAGAGCTTGGGTTACAACTAAGAATGAATTACTCAGGAAAACTGAACATACTCTTTCTGGGGAAAAGATGGACATTCAATGAAATAGGGGACTTTCAAACTTTCCTGATGAAAAGATCAGATCTGAATAGAAAACTTGATCTTCAGAGACTCAAATGAAGTATAAAAAGGTAAATAAAAAAGGTGAATCATAAGGGACTTATGATGTTGAACTGCTTTTATGCCTACATGGGAAGATGATACTGATAACTCATGTGAACTTTCTCATTTATTAGGGCAGTTAGAAAAATCATACAAAGGCTAAGCACAGGTGGGAATTGAATATATTAATAATAATAATAATTAATAATAATATATTAAAAAGATAATTTCAGTCAATGTCTTCTTCCCTTCTTGTTCATCTATGGCATTTATATTTTGTTTCATTTAAAATGAAACCTAGGGTGGCTAGGTAGTACAGTGGATAGAGCACCAGCCCTGGAGTCAGGAGGACCTGAGTTCAAATCCGGCCTCAGAAACTGAATAATTACCTAGTTGTGTGGCCTTGGGCAAGCCACTTAACCCTATTGCCTTGCAAAAACCTAAAAGAAATAAAATAAAATGAAATGAAACCTTATTATATGAAACAACTCCTCCAAATATTTTTCACATTTACAGATTGAATTCCCAGATTTCCTCATGTTATTCCCACTTCCAGGGCCATCTCCAATAATCCTGATCCATATCCAGTCACTGGACCCAGGTGGCTCCAGATGAGAAAGTGAGACTGATGACTTTGCACGGCACTCCCCTCACTCAAATTCAACTTATTTGCATGACATGGTATCTCCTCTCTGATGTCATGATCTTCTTCAAGAACAAAGGACAAACAACAACTTCTTGTAAAACCAAACTATTCCTTGAAAGATATGATAAAGATTTGGATAAATAGAAAAGGATGATGTTCCATCATTTTCGGTCATATTCAACTCTTCCTGCTCCCATTTGGGTTTTTCTTTGCAAAAATACTGAAGTAGTTTACCATTTCTTTCTCCAGGTCATTTTACAGGTGAGAAACAAGACATCATTTGTGTGTGTGTGTGTATGTAATACATGATATGTGTGTGCATATAAATATATATATATACATATATATATACATATATATATATACAGAAAGAGAGAGAGAGAGAGAGAGAGAGAGATTAAAAGAAGGCCAAAATACCCAAGTAATAAGGGTATTATAGATTATATACCTCTAAAAGTCAGCAGAAAATGGAGAAAAAGAACTACCATTAAAAATTTTGACTTTTTAACATAGTCTGAAGTGAACAATATTTATTACCTTCCAACAGAGATCACATTGATAAGCTATTACTAGCTGGAAGATTTGCTTAGAGATATTGAAAACATAATATTTAAGAAAAAATTCACTGCTTAGACCAGAGCCAATTTTTATTTTCATTAACAATATTTAACAATTTAGCAACAATTTGAATTTTCCTTTGCAGCTCCTCAGTGTTCACTGAAAAGGTCAGAAAAAAAACTTCTTATCAAAGTGGAAAACCACTTGCTGTGTTTAAGAAATGCTCACAATGAAAATGGTTTATTTGGGGGGAGTTTCCAAAATCATTTCCAATTGAAATTTTAGAAATTTCCAAATGAAAATATAAATTATAATCATTCTAAATCCTTTGATGACTTCTTTCTATGATATGCATTCTTGATTTATTTTCTTTTTGATACTCATTGATTTTTATATTTATAGGACTGCCCATACATTCATATTACCTACTAAGAAAAGAAATAGGGGACTTCAGAGAATTACTGACAGAAAGACCACAGCTGCATTTAAGTTCAAACATAAAAGTTAAGAGAAACATAAATAGGTAAATATGAACAATAATAATTGTCTAAGAATAAACTGTTTACATTCTAATTTAGGGTATCATTTCTGAGTCCTATCTTCATAGGGGGTTGTAGAGGGACTAGACTTAGGTATGGTTCTATTATGTCTTGATGATCTTAAGTGAAGAATGGAAAGAGAGAGGAAGAGAAATAAACTACTGGGGGTGGGGAAAGGGGAAGGGAACAGTATCTCATATAATTAAGGAATACAAGTAGACATCTATACAAAGAGGAGAAAAGGATGATGGAAGTAGATGATACTTCAACATTCCTCTCATTTGAACTAGAGGAAGGGAGAAAACATACATGTAGGTGGGTACAGAAATGTATTTCATTCAACAGGGAAATATGAGGGAAAGGGGAAAAGTTGAGATTAGAAGGAATATACATTAAGGAAGAGATTATCTTAAGCAAAATACTCTCAGGACATACAAAAATATTTTTAGCCCTTTTGAGGTCATGAAAGTATGAGGACCTGAGGAAGTCATCATAAACTGGGGAACGGATGAACAAGTTATAGCATCTAAATGTGATGGGATACTATTATGTTAAAAGAAATGATGAAGAAGATAATTTCAGAAAAACTGAAAGCACTCAAATGATCTGATGTCTCATGAAGTTAACAGAACCAAGAGAGCAATTTACACAATGACAAAAATAGAATAAAGAAAAATTTAGAGAATCAGGAACTCTTTATCACTGTAATGATCTAACCACAATTCCACAGGTCCAAAGCATTCTACCCTTGTCTTGAGAAAGAAATGAGGGACTCAGAATACAGAATAAAACATTTTTTTTAATATGGCCAGTGTGGAAATTTATTTTGATTGGCTAATACACATCATTGCCAGTGAGAGGGTGCCCATAAACTGGTAAATGGCCAAACAAATTATGGTATATGAATATGATGGAATACCTTTGTGCTGAAATGATGAAGGTGATGGTTTCAGAGCATCCATGGAAAACTTGTATGAACTGATGCAGAGTAAAATGAGTGGAACCAGAAGAAGGATTTACACAAGAACAAAAACATTATAAAACTAAACAACTTTAAAAGACTTAAGACCTTTGATCAATGCAATGACCAATCATGATAGATTTCAGATGACTTATGATGAAAACAGGCTACTCAATTCCTAATAGAGAGATGGATGAAACAGGCTACTCAATTCCTGATAGAGAGATGATGACCTCAGAGTGCAGATTAGGACAAATAATTTTTTTGGACAAGACTAATGCAGGAATATGTGTTGGCTGACTGCACATTTTTTTTTACAAAAAAAAAACAACCCCCAAACTATTGCCAATGTCTCAATAGTCTCATTTTCCAGCATGTTCAGCACTATGAGATGTAGTTTCTCCAACCACAGTAACTGAAACTCATTGAAAGTAACTAGGTGTTCTTTTTTGTCTATTCTTACTTACTTTAGCCTTCAACTGATTGTTGAAATGAACTATAATATTCTCTCTTTCCCAGTTGCCCAGTCCAAAGATCATCCTCCTCCACAGAGAAAAAGAAATAGGCAAAACAAAAGTTATGTTATTGTACTTTCTCTCCATTATTATTACCAACCCATTCACTTCAGAGACCTTTGTCTTCTTAGATCTTACTCTTACTCCCAACATAGCTTGAAAAAAGCCCTTATATGTGGTTTTAGAACTTTTTTTTTAAACAAATCATAGGCATATGTTTGTGTTATATGTAAATCTGAACAACAGCAGACATTCAGGAATTTTGGAAATCTTGATCAGTATATAAATAATATCTCCATTTTTTTTCACATTATTACTGGGAAGAAGAACTGGATGACTGTGGAATAGAGTCTCCCATTACAATACTGCTTCTATCACTTAAAGTTTTGATAACATTTGTAGCTGGAGCCTGAAGCACTTTTCATGAAAGCCTCATTCTCCCATCAGCAGGGTCATAAAGTATTTCACCTGAATTTCTTGACCAACTTTTAATCCCAAGGCACTTGGGTATTTAACCTTTCTTTAATCAAGTTGGGTGTTATGAAGAAGTACTGCAGTCATATTTGGATAAAGTTTTATCATTACTCCTGTCTCTCTAATTTCAGTTATTAATATAAACTGCTTCAAATTCTAACTGATGCTCTTGATCATCTTTGCAAATTTCAGTAATGAATTCTTTTGCTTCATTCATAGCACTAGGTGTTGATGCAAATACTGAAAATGTCTCTTCCTCCACCTGACTAACAATTACCCCTGTTTTGGCCTGAAGTTTTTTTAAGTTATTTCGACTTGGTCCAACAAACTTTGTTCTTTTTGATAAAGGCACCTGAACTGTTTCTACAACTGGTTCATTTTCCTTTCTACTTTCTCAAGGTTTTGAAATTGTCTTGTTCATAATCTGTAATAAGTTTTAGAATTGTTTTTTAGGTTTTTGCAAGGCAAATTGGGTTAAGTGGCTTGCCCAAGGCCACACAGCTAGGTAATTATTGAGTGTCTGAGACCGGATTTGAACCCAGGTATTCCTGACTACAAGGCCAGTGTTTTATCCACTACGCCACCTAGCCACCCCAGTTTTCGAATTTTTTAAAGAGCCTCAAACTGTATAAGAGTTGAGCAATGCTATGTCCAATTTGCTGATTGAAGTTAGAAGTTTGTATATTCAGGGTCAAATGCACATTTGCCTCCTAAAAATAATCCAACTCTCTCATCTACAAATCTTATACAGAAAAAAAACCAGAAAACAATTTACTGGAATACAATTAATTAGAACTCCCAACTCCATCTTTATGCAGTAATCTTTTAGAAGAAAGAGGTAAATCATGAGCAATTAAGCTTATCTCAAAGATTATTCAACAAATCACTTACCAAAAGGCTTTGATGACTTCCCATTGCCTACTAAATTCAATTAAATGAATATTTATTAAGGGCTTGATTGTGGCAGGCATAGTAGCTGGCACTGGAGATGAAAAAACAAAAGTCTTTATCATGTTGATAATTTTTCTGTCAAAAAAAACTCCCTCTACCAATCCACAGAAAGAAGCCAGACCTGCTTTTCGATGTAGTCTTGAGAGGATCTGGGGCAAGGACATATAAAGCGATTTTACCCAAGGTCACACAGCCAGAATGTATCAGAGATAGGCCTTAGACACAGGTGTTCCTGGCTTTGAAGCCAGCACTATATTATGACTATTATGACTATCTGTCTTACAAGTATAAGATGAGATATCAGTCAATTAATTTAACAATCAACCACCAAGCATCTATTAAGTACTATTTTATTTATTTATTTCTCTATTTCCTTTCATTCCCCCCACCCTGCCCCATTACATGTAAAAAGAAGTTTCAACATTCATTTCCAACACCTTGAGTACCAAATTCTCTCCATTCCTCCTACCTCACTCCCCCTCACTGAGAAAGCAAGTTACTTGATATAGGTTAAAAACTAGTTGTATGACTCTGAGCAAGTCATATAACCCTGTTTGCCTCAGGTTTTTGTTTTTGTTTTGTATTTTTATTTATTTATTTAAGGCAATGGAGTTAAGTGACTTGCCCAAGATCACACAGCTAGGCAATTATTAAGTGTCTGAGACCAGATTTGAAGTCAGGTTCTCTTGACTCCAGGGCTGATAATCTATCCATTGCCCCACCTAGCTACCCCTTCGTTTTGTTTTGTTTTTTAAATAACAAAATGACAAATCATTCCAGTTTCTTTGCCAAGAAGACCCCCCAAATGGGGTCACATAGACCTGGACCCAAGTGAAAAGAATGACTAAATAACATCAACAAAGGATGCATGAGAGTTAAAGGAAGAAATCTGAGAATGTAAGTGAAAGAATCAGCATGTCATAGTAAAGAGTAACCTTGGTATCAGGAAGACCTGGATTCAAATCTTACCTTATATATTTACTAACTGGTCAATCAGGATGTTGAAATTGCTGCTTCTGCCCCCTCCCCTCCAATTCAGATTCCATGTCAATGATTATTTATTTTCCCCCTCTTAAGTTTCCTTAAAGGAGTCTTTTCCTCTAGGCCTAGGGAAAGCTCCTTTCTTTAAAATGTATATACCTTTGTTTTCTTACTGATATTTCATTTTATTTTTTCCAATGACATGTTATGAAATTTTTTCAGCATTCATCCACATACATATTTATCCACACAATTTTCTTCCACCCTCTTCCCACCCCATCTTCCCTCATCGGTGAATAGTCTAGTGAACATTGTACATGTACATGTCTTTTTTTTTCAATAATTAATTATGTTTTTAATTTTAATTTTAAACCAATAGTTTTTATATGTTGGTATTAACTACTGGTATGCTAATCTGGGATGATCTGGGAATTCAACTGAGAAGAGGAGATTCTGCCCAGGAAGGATTTATATAATTGGAGAGAAAGAGTCAATTGGAAGAGATGTTTTGAACATAGAGTCAATAAGGCAATAATTGGATATGGGAGATGAGGAAAAGAAAAAGACCAAAAATGATTCAGAAGCCTGGGACCAAGATCCTTAACTTTAAATTCAAAACTTTTCTGTCTGCCTAGAATCTCCCTATCCTTTATTTCTGTCTGTTAAAATTCTATCCATCCCTCAAGATTGAGTTCAAATGAATGTTAGTTTTCTGCAGAGAGAGAGAATTGGTAAACTCTGAATACAGAGTGAAACATTTTTTAAACTTTATTTTTGCTTATTTTATTCTATTTTCTTTTGCAACACGACTGATATGGAAATATGTTTTGCTTAGCTTTAAATGTATAATTGATATAAAACTGCTTGTTTTCTCAAGAAAGGGGAGGACAGGGAAGGAGGGAATTTCTAACTGAAAATTTTTTTAAAGTGAATGTTAAAAGTTTTTACATATAATTGGGAAATATTTAACAAAATGAAAACATATTTTTCAAAAGCCTGTTTAAATGTCACCTCTTCCATGAAGATTCCCTGATTTTTCCTAATTGGAATTTGTTTCCTTCTTTCACACCCTTCCAGTATTCTCTCTCATGCACTTTTTTTTTTTTGGTTTCTGTAAGGCAAACGGGGTTAAGTGGCTTGCCCAAGGCCACACAGCTAGGTAACTATTAAGTGTCTGAGACCGGATTTGAACCCAGGTATTCCTGACTCCAGGGCCGATGTTTTATCCACTATGCCACCTAGCCGCCCCTCTCATGCACTTTTACTTTTAATTATAATAGTAATGATAGTAGCCAATGTTTAGACAGTGTCCCAAAAGGTTTTTGTGTAGTTTTAGCTTTTGAAGGTATTAAAGCTTAAATTTCATGCATGAGGATACCTTGTAAATCTTTTTTTCTCCCTTTCCCCCAAATTTTTTGATACATGTAAAGTTTTGAATTCCAAATTCTCTCTCTCCCTCCCTCCTCTCCTCTCTGAGGAGGTAAGTAATCAGATTTAGGAAATACATATGCAATTATGTAAAATAATTCAATATTAGTCATTTTATACAAGAAAACTTGAATAAAAAAGGGAGAAAGTGAAAAATAGCATGCTTCAGTCTATATTTAATCAATATCAATTCTTTCCCTGGAGGTGGATAGTATGCTTCATCATTAGTTCATTAGGATTGTCTTAGATAAATATACTGTTTTTTGTTTTGTTGCAAGGCAATGGGGTTAAGTGGCTTGCCCAAAGCCACACAGCTAGGTAATTATTAAGTGTCTGAGTTGGGATTTGAACTCAGGTCCTCCTGACTCCAGGGCTGGTGCTCTAGCCACTGAGCCACCTAGCTGCCCAAGATCAATATGCTGTTGATAATAGCTAAGTCATTTAAAGTTCTTCATCAAACCGTATTGCTATTAATGTGTACAAACTTCTCCTGGTTCTGTTTACTTCATTAAACATCAGTTCATGGAAGTCTTCCCAGGTTTTTCTGAAATCATCCTGCTTGCCATTTCCTATAGCACAATATCATTCCCTTATAGTCATATACCACAGCTTCTGTAGCTATTTCCCAGTTGATGGGCAATTTGGAGTTGCTATAAATATTTTTGTACAAATAGATCCTTTTTCTCATTTTTTTTATGTCTTTGGGAGAGAAATTTAGCTGTTATTGCTGTATCAAAGGGTATTCACAGCTTTATAATCCTTTAGGCATAGTTTTAAATTGTTCTTCAGAGTGGTTGGATTGGGGTAACTAGGTGGTACAGTGGATGGAGCACAGACTGTGGAGTCAGGAGGACCTGAGTTCAAATCTTACCTCAGACACTAATAATTGCCTATCTCTGTGACCTTGGCCAAATCATTTAACCCCCACTGCCTTAAATAAAAACAAAAAAATTTAAAAATGATTGGATTAGTTATCAACACCATCAACAATGCATTGTCTCAGTGTTCTCATTCCCTCCAACATCCAAAATTTTCCTTTTTTGTCACATTAGCCAATCTGATAGAAATGAAGTGTCCCCCAGAGTTGTTTTAATTTATATTTCTCAATCAGTAATGATTTATAGTATTTTTCATATGATTATAACTTTGATTTCTTTATTTGAAAGCTGACTATATTCCAGAGAAAGAATTGTGGACTTTGAACAAAGACCAAAGACTATTACTTTCAAATTAGAAAAAAAGAACTGTATCTTATGTAATTTTGTTATCTCGCTTTATTTTTCTTCCTTAAGGATGTGATTTCTCTGTCATCACATTCAACTGAGATCAGTGTATACCATGGAAACAATGTAAAGACTAATGGTATGACTTCTGTGGGGGTGGGGGGAGGGAAGCAAGAATGGGGGGGATGGTAAAACTCAAAATAAATAAAATCTAAAAAAAAGAAAAAAGAAAACTGACTATTCATATCTTTTGTCCATTTATTGTACTTTTAAAAATTTGATTGTTCTCTCTATATTGAGAAATGAGACTTTGATCAGAGATACTTGTTGCAAAAAATTTCCCCATTTTCAGCTTTTCTTATAATTTTGGTTGTATTGGTTTTGCTTGTGAAAAACCTTTTTTAATTTTATATAATCAAAATGATCTATTTTACATTTTATAATGCTTTTTTATACCGTCTTTGATTCTAAATTCTTTGCTTATCCATAAACTATACCATTCCCTGCTCTCTTAATTTGCTTCTGATCAATCATGTACCCATTTTGACCTTCTCTTGGTAATCAGAGTGAGATGTCAGTCTTCGTCTACTTCTGGCCATTTTACATCACTTTAAGAGTTACCCCGGGGCAGGGAGGTGGTACACACCAGGCCACCTCAGACGGCTGGCACGGTGTGGCAGTTACCTTGGTAACCAGAGTGAGATGTGGGTCTACGTCTAGTTCTTGCCATTTTGCATCCCTTTTTCAGGGGCGAGTAGGTGGCACAGTGGATCGAGCACCAGGCCTGGAGTGGAGCGACCCGAGTTCAAGTCCAACCTCCGACAGCCACCTTTGACCTTACCTTGGTAACCAGAGCGAGACGTGGGTCCGGGTCTGTGACCCCCAAAACCAAAACAACCGCCAGCGCCGGCCGAAGCTGCGGCAACTATGGGGCGGGATTCGAAGTGCTCGAGTTACTTTTATTAAATACGATTAAATAAAGCTAAACACGGGGCCAGACGCCCCCCCTCCAGGTCCACTTCCGGGTCGAGGCTGAGCCGCCGCCTGCAGGCCGCCGCCTTCGCCGGCAGGGGGAGCCCGGCTCGCAGGCACGCGCCGCGGGAGGCGGGCTCAGGCGTGGGGAGGCCCCGCGGGCCCCGGGGCGGGAGCCGCTGCTGGGGGAGGGCGAGGAGCGCGCGGGCGCCGCCCCGCTCCCGGGGCCGCGGCTCCCACCTGCGGCCCGCCTTCATCCCAGCCGGCAGGTGGCGCTGCGGGGCCGAGCCCGGGCCGCCCCGCCGGAGCGCGGCTGTGTGCGCGTGCGCGCGCGCGCCCCCGCCCCGCGCTCCTTCCGCTCCCTCCCGGGCGCGGCGCTGCGGGGGCGAGCGCAGCGGGGGGGGGAGCACCCGGGCCCTCCGCGCCCCGCCCCGCCCCGCCCCCGCTCCTCAGGTGTCCGCTCGTGGAGGGGGGAGGGCCTGTATCTGTCCGCAGTCCAGCTTTCCTTTCCTTCTGGTCCGGGCTTGGAGCCCCGGGTTGTGGCGGAGGTGGGGGACTGGCACAGAGGCGCCCCCCGCCCCCGCCCCCGCCCGGGGGTTCAGTCACGTTGGACGCCATGACCCCATTTAGGGTTTTTCCTGGCAAAGTGACTGAAAGATTCCCTTCTCCATCTCATTTTTGAGGCAAGCAAGGACAGATGACTTGCCCAGACACACAGCTGGGGAGGGTGTGAAGCTGCATTTGAAGCCCAGAAAAGGAATCTTTCTAATTCCTGGCCCAGAAATCTACCCACTGAACCATCACTCCCCCCCAAAATGTGGTATAAGAGATGGGGAAGCAGCCAGATTAGGAAGCAGATATGGGTTTAAATATGACTTTTGCCATTGGTCGCTCATTTGACCTTAAGCAAATCACCTTATAACGCTCTGCATCATCAGTTCCCGTAGCTGTAAAAGAAATGCACCCCACAAGCACTTTTAATCTCATTTGAATCTCACAGCGAGCCTAAGAGACAGGTCCTGTTATTCTCTCCACTTGACAGGTGAGGAAACTGGCAACAGAGACGGTTGACTCACCCAGCATCACACACCTGGTATGTGTTTGAGAACAAATTTGAACATAAGTCTTTCTGACCCCGCACTCTTATCTGTTGTACCATTGAGCTGCTAGAGTGGACTGAAGCATTTATGAAGATTAAGAATTGATATTAATATATCATTTACTACTTGCTAGACTAGCCTAACCAAGCTGGGTATACAAATAAAAGCAAGAAGACAGTCCCTGCTTTCAAGAAGCTTATATACTATTGAAAGAAGACAATTCATAAAAGGTAGTTAAAATGCAGGAGGACATGGGGGGGGGGGACATCCCAATTGGAGGAGGTAGAAAATTAGTCCACATTAAGAATTCCAATTAATTCTTAAATTTGAAATTTTTACAAAGCCAGGAGGCAAATACAAGAATAGAATCAAAAGCTGAGACTGACTGGTGTGGGTACTTCCTCAAATGGAGGTCTGTGGGAGGATCTCACATCAGAGGATATGATATTCTTCCCTGCAAACGGATGGCACAAAGAACAAAGAAGAAGGGGGTGACAGGAGAGCTGAGGCACACCGAGAGCTTCAGTAGCTCTTCCCCCAAATTATTAAGGGTCAGTGGAAATCCTGGTTTTGTCTTTCCAAAGTCAATGAATGTCCTCAATTTATCTCATTCTCTTTGGATGAATAAACTTACAAAAGGTGATTAATTCAATCTGAACAACATAAAAAATTGCAAAGGTGATTGGTTATAAGCCTGAACAGACACAATGAATGAGGTATATTTAGACAGCAAAACTCTGATTCCTCCCTAATAGAGTTCGGTATCACATATACTAGGTTATTATGGCAATTCAATGTGGCATCCAACACCTCTCTCAGGACTGGCTTATTGACTCCAACCTGCATTCAAATTGGCAAGTCTGGGGTTTTCTTGGAAACAGGGATGGTCGTCAGTAGCTGTAAGACTACAACTCATTTTTAGAGTCCTCCGTACCTAATATTGGTATGGAGGAAAGAAGTGTTTAAAGTTAAAAACCTCATCAGTGACTTATTTAAACCAATCATAATGATCCCATTTTTTTTTTTTTTGGTTTTGTAAGGCAATGGGGCTAGGTGACTTGCCCAAAGTCACAGAGCTAGTATCAAATGTCTGAGGCCAAATTTGAACTCAGGTCCTAACCCCAAGGCTAGTGCTCTATGATCCCATTAATTCTTGAATATGAATTATTTGCAAAATAAGTAGAAGCATGGAATAACATTGACTAAGTAGAAATCAAAAATCAAACATGATAAGCTACTCCTAAACCTTGATCATAATTCTCTTACCTTTGTACCCACTATTCATGAGGGTAATGAGAGGAGTTACAAAGAGAAACATAGTAACAAGGCTATGTTGATGCATATGGATACAGAATATGAATTGTTACTACATGCAATGGACTAGTCATGACTTTGCACTAGTCTGTGGTTTGTGGTCTTTTTAGAGAACGGTCTGCCCCATGTATTCACCTGCTGACTGAGACCTCTGTTTTTCTGAGATTCGGCTAGCTTTCTAGCTAAAGCTGTGTCTGTAACCTTCCTGTCACTGAAGGAGTTAAATTCTTAGCAAACAGTCTTAAACCTAGAGCTTCCCAGTTCTGATTCCTTAGCTAGAAGCAGAGGCAGAATGATATTCTTTCTATGAGAAGTTTCTATTAGTCTTGGGATCTGGAAACCTATTCAGATTTTGTTTTTTTGGCTTGAAGGACTTATTTCTCCCTCAAAATATAGGTGAAGAAGAATATTGTAGGCAAGGTTTTGAGAGCTTTTTCCTCTCAAGCAATAGATTAAAGGTTCTTAAGTTGGAGTCCATGAACTTGCTTTAAAAAATATTTTAATAACCCTATTTCAATACAATTGATTTCCTTTATAATTCTATGCATCTTTTTATATGCATTCAAAAACATTATTCTGTGAAAGGGTCCATAGATTTCACCAGAATATGAAATGAGAAAAATTAATAATTCCAGATTTGGATGATGCTAAATAGAGAGGTTACCTTTCTCCCAGTCAGCTTTATAACTACAGAGATGATTCTTTTATTTTTCTCTAATCAGTTCTTTCAATCAGATCAGGTTCCCTTCCCCTCCCCATCCCAGTAATAACAATGCTTCTCTGATGCATGCTCAGCTCCTCTCAGCTACTCAAGACCCTTAGGCTTCTCTATTTCTTCTTCTGTGTTGGGACATTTCATCTCTGTAAGCAGCTTCTCTGATCTCTCTCCCTTTGATAAGCTTCTTTGGTTGCCAACTCCTGATCTTTTGATCTGGCTGTTCAAATGTCTCAAATTAGGGTCACCTCAACTTAGGTTGAGAAATATACTTCTGTTGGAAGACACAAATAGTTATTATACAATAATATCACAATTCTCAAACAATTCTTTGGTAGTGTGCTAACAATAAACTCCAAAATCTTGGAAAAGATTGCATTCAAACTAATTGCTGGGAAACAATGCACTGAAGCCAGTTCTAGAATCAGTTGTGTTTTGTGCCTTTGAGAGACATGTCTCCTCTGGTCTACTTGGAAATCTCCTGTTGAGCACTTTTGTCTGGGGAGTTCCTTTTCTCTTGTCCATTTTGTTTTCCTTTAAGCAAATAAAATGCCTATCTGAGAAGGAAGCATGTACATGGTACATTATATGCCTGAGCAGATACAATGAACAACATATATTTGGAGATGAAGCTTCTGGTTTTTCTTGCTAATGGAGTTCTACTTGGCTTTAGACACAGCTTTTAGATCTATTCCCAAGGCCAGTGATTCTTGAGAACCAAACTCTTTTCTTCTTAGAAATAAAAATTAGGGGGCATCTAGGAGGCAGTTGGGTGGCAGCTAGGTGGCACGGTAGATAGAACACTGACCCTGGAGTTAGAAAGACTAGAGATCAAATTCAGCCTCAGTTGCTTGATGCTTACTAGCCCTGTGACCTTGGGCAAGTCATTTAACCCCATTGCCCAACCAAAAATAGGAGAGAAATACTAGGCTTGTTCATCAATCTAATGCTTTAGATGTCACTTGAGAAAGCATCAGCTTTTAAGAGACAAAACTGGAGATTTCCCAGTTTCCTTACAATTTTTCTTCATCTGATGTTCCCAAGGCTAAGGGGTCATTGAGGGCTTGGACCCTTTAAAAATGGAGACTATGCTTTGTGGACCTTTTCCCACATTGTGACTCTAGAGATAATTGATTTAGATTCAACAAATAAAGTTTCCCATATTAGCTTCCCCATCAACTAGTCCTCCTGTCTGATTATTAATTCACAGGACCATTTGATAGGTCGAGCTAGAAAAATTATTTAAAAGAGAACTCACTCAAGTTTTTCCAAGCATGGCTAGCTCAGAGGCTTCCCTCCCCTTCCTTCTTTCCCCTGCCGAACCCCATGCAAGTGGCGATCTCTTATTTCTGTCTATCATCGTTATGTTGGGAGGCTCTGAACAGCTGCTGTCCATGCAGACTGGACCCGGACCGGTCCGTATGGCCTGGGCCAAGTCGCTGAACTCGGGGCCGAGCCGTGCTCACTTCTCTGGAACCGGCCTAATGACTCTCGGCGCGTCCATCGGCTGACCGTGAGAGGCTACATGCCGTCCGGCACGAAGGGCATTACTGCTAGTGTGGAGCGCGGCGGCTCCGGGGGGCCCCCGCCCCCCGAGCTCTCAGAACCAGCTCGGCTTGGGGGCGGCCCCCGGCGGGGGAGAAGCCCGAGCAGTGTGCAGGCCAGGGGGAGAGCTGGAGCCGCGCTGAAAAGAACGGCAGGGCGCTGGCAAGGGCTGGCGCGGGTGCCCGGCTGCCCCGCTGCCCGACAGTCCGTGCGGGCCTCCGCCCCAAACCGTGCTGCGTGCGGACCCCGGGGCCGCTGCCTCCTCCGCGCCCCGCCTGGCCCGGAGCCTGGCCCGGAGCCTGGCCCGGAGCCTGGCCCCTGGCCCGCAGGGCACGGAGAGCGGCGGCCCCGCCGCGCGCCTCCTCCACGGGTGTCCCCCCGCCCCGCCCCGCGTTCTGATGAGTCAGCAGAAGCCCCGGCGGCCGCCCTGGGCGGTGACGCACCGTGAGTCACGGTCTGGGGGAGCCGCCCGGGCCCCGCCCGCCCCGGCCCCGCCCCGCCGCCCCTCCCCCCGCCCGCGGCGGCGCGGCTCCCCGCTGACGTCAGCCCCGGCCGCGGCCGCCTCTGAGTCAACACTTTCCGCAGCCGCGCGGGCTGCCGGGGCCGGGAGAAAGCGGCGCCCGCGGGGGGAGGGGCGGCGGGCCGGGCCCCGCGGGGGCCTTTCCCAGAAGTCTCCCCGGCGAGGGGCGCCACCTGCACGGAGGGCCCTCCCGTCCCCCTCCCCCTCCCCTCCCCCTCCCCGCAGCCTCCGCGCAGTCGCGGATCCCGGGGCCGGGCTGCCAACCACTGATGTGTGCAGCCCGGCCCCGGCGCGGCCCGCCAGAGCCGGCACGGCTGCGTCTGAGGGAGGACCTCCGGAGCGGAGGACTGAGGGGGCCCGGGAGGGAGGAGAGCCCGGCCCGGCCCGCAGGCTTAGGGTGACGGGACTCGGCCTGGGCAGCCCCGACTTGTGGAGCACCTTCAGAAGGACAGGAGGGAAAGAAGGAGGGAGGGAGAGAGAAGGAAGGGGGAAAGGGACAAAGGACGGGAAATGATTTTGGAAGGGAAAAGGTAAACGGATCAAGTCACCACTTTTCTAGACCCGTATCATGAGGAACTTGGACTTTTGATTAGCTAGGAGAGGAGGACTCAGCTTGGGATAGGGGACCTTCAGGGACCACGAAAAGTATCAAGGGAGTATAACAAATATTGATAAACGACTATATTATTCTATTAAAATATTCCAAAGTCGTGGCTAGTGAAAAAACGTTACGCCCAGCATAAAGCCATATGAAATATTAATCTATTTTAGATGCACATATGCGTGGAAACTCTAGGATCCTTTTTTCTTTAGTAACATATATATATAGGCTAGGAAGAATTGCTAAAAAACTAAGGTTATAGGGACAATTAGATGGCAAAGTAGATAGCGTGGCAGCTTGCAGTCAGGAAAACATCTTTCTGAATTCAAATCTGGATTCAAACAGTTAACTGTGAGACCCTGGTCGAGTCATTTAACCCTGTTTGCCTCAGTTTCCTCATATATATATATAAAGAGATAAGAAGGAAATGGCAAGCTGTTACAGTATCTTCACCCAGAAAGCCAAAAATATTTTTTAGGTCACCTTTCACATAGAAACTAAAGAAACTTGTGTAATCAGATCAAATGAGCAATTATAAAAGGTAAATCTTGTCTTTATGAACTGATAGAAATTTTAATATAAAAGCTGAACAAAAGCTTACCTTCATAATTCCCTCAAGTTAGCCCTGTAGCTGTCTCTATGCCTTAAGAATGTTTGACAGGCAGCTAGGTGGCACAGTGGATAGAGCACTGGCCCTGGAATCAGGAATACCTGAGTTCAAATTCAGCCTCAGACACTTAATAATTACCTAGCTGTGTGGCCTTGGGCAAGTCACTTAACTCTATTTGTCTTCCAGAAACCTTAAAAAAAATGTTTGATGTTTTGTGAATTGCCCTCACCTCTTTCTGGGTTGCTTCTGCCTCATCCTCAGTTGGAGGACTATACCCTTCCTTGACTGGATAAACTGTTTCAGATCCCATCTTCATCACAGGGCTCCTTTCAGTAGGGTTTAGGCTCTCTAGACACACACACACACACACATAAATCTGCAAATTCAGAGAAATATTAATAAATGCAATTGTCAATCTAATTCTCTTTCAACTTTTCTTAAGATCAAACTCTAGTAGTTAACACTTGTTCCTTAAAAGGACAAACTCTTGAGGATGAGCATATATTTAATTATTTATCAGTGTAATCCCTCCTATTTTTTTGGGGGGGACTCCTTTACAGGGTCATGAAGAGTTGAATACAACTTAAAACTTAATTCAATCAAGGATACAGGGCATGGGGAAATAGAACTGAAGAAAATTGGGATGGAGATTTACTTTCAGCTATAAATTCTCCAGAATGGTTCACTCTTATCTTGAACTTAAAACATTAGACACTCTTCAGCCTTGTACCTTTTCTCTCCAATTATCTGATTTTTCCAGAATTTCCATTTTAAAGGAGAAGACTTCCATGTTTTCATTCCTCTCCAAGTTGTATCCCTGATTCTCCTGGATTTTCTCAACCCTTTCCTACTTTTTCTCCTCTCTGCTCTAGGGACCTATGTATTTCCCTCTCATTTTTTGGCTTCCTTTTATGTGTTGGCTTCCCCATTGCAATGAAAACTCAGGAGAATGGAAATTTTTTTGCTTGAATTTGTGTCATCAGGACTTAGTAAATGCTTGTTGATTCAACTTGTTGACTTGTTTACTAGAGCTGGGAAGGGCCCTTGAATGAAGCTGTGAGATCTTGAAAACACTGCACTGATACTCACCTTCAAGAGCATTGACCACTCACAGTCCATTCAATTCAATGACTATTCCTGTATGAAAGCCACCATGCTAGAAACTAAAAATATAAAGACAAAAATGAAATTATTTCTAGCCTTAAAGAATTTAAATTCACCTGGAATGATAAATGGGCTTATTAGTATTAGAAAGTATCTGTATCCCACTGGACTGGGAGAGTATTGGCCACTCTTAGACCAATCCAATCACTGATAGGGATGGTCATCAGCTAATAAACTTTTTTTAATTGATATTTTATTTTATTTTTTCAATTACTATGAAAGTTTTTCAGCATTCATCCACATGCATATGCATATTTATTAGCTACATAATTTTCTTCCACCCCCCCACCCCTCAGTGGTGAACAGGCTGGTGAACATTGTACACATACATTTAGGTTTATAGATTAGTCATTTTCCGCATGAGGAATTAGGACTAAGGAAAAAAAAAACATGAAATGGGAAGGAAAAACAAGAGAAATCTTTAAAAAGAAAATATAGTGTTCATTCAGATTCTGCAGGATTTTTTGTTTTGTTTTGTTTTTCTTCCTCTGGATATGGATAGCATTATCCCTAACAGGTTTCCCAGGGTTGTCCTAGCTCTCTGAACTACTGAGAGGAACTGCATTCATCAAGCCTGATCAACTCACAATGTTGTTAATGTGTACAATGTTCACTTGGTTCTGCTCCCTTGACTCAGCATCAGTTCCTGTAATTTGTCCCATGCTTCTATGGTATTTGACCATTCATGATTTCTTATAGAACATTCATATACCAATTGTTTGTTATGTGCCAGGTCTCTGCTAAGTAGCTAGGGATGCAAATTCAAGTTTCTAATTTGATGGAGGAAGACAACAAACAAAAGGAAATTAAAAAAGGATGGAAGAAGGGAGGTGCTTGATATTGGAGGCATGATGGAGAAATTCAAAGATGTGCCAGATGGGAAATGAAGACATGGCTTGCCTGTGTTTCCTCCTTAAAAGGAAATTTGGGGAATTTTGCTACATTTTCTAATTAGAATAGAAATATTATAGAGGTGAGTAGATTGAGATCTTTCAGGATGATGAGGGGCATGATGGAAAGGACAATGATGAAATGCATGAAGGGAAAGTCCAAAACAGTATAGGGAGGGGGGGAATGGGAGTTTGGGTCTATTTTGTTTCCAACTTGCTCTAATTCAACCCCTCCCCCCTTAGGTAGCCTAGTGTTCCCCCATTCATCATCTTGGTGCCAGATTGTGGACACCTAAACAGCTAAGCCTATTGTGACTCAGATGGAGAACAGCTCTGAGTTCAAGAGATCCCTTTACAACACCCCTATCTCAACTGGGCCCTCACTGCTGTTAGGCAATCCTTCTATATCTCCCATATCAACTCATTTCTCTTTTTCCACTTTTAGAGATCTTCCTCATTATCTTGCTTTCTTTTTTTCCTATCACTCAGGTGCTTTCTGCCACTGTCACCTTCACCTTTGTGTCACCAAGATAGATGGCTCGTCTTGCCAAAACAACCCATTTCATGGGTAATCCCATTTCATCCCATCTTCTCCAACAGACCATCCTCTTTGTCATCTCTACTTTCTCACTTATCAGCTCCTATAGATTTAATTATTATTTCTATGCTGATAATTCTCAGATCCACCCATCCCACTCTAACCTCTCACTTGACCTTATCTTCAATCTTTCCTTGTTTATTACTATTTCCTACTGCCCACAAACATGCCCATGTCTCCCTCAGCCTCAGAAATCCCTCACTTGATCCTTCCATCTCCCCTATCATCTTCTATCTCTTCTACTCATTGTGACTCAACTACTTGAGAAGGCTGTCTTACAGGCACTTCCATTTCCTCTCCCTTTACTCTCTTAATCCCTTACAATCTGGTTTCTGAACCCTTCATTTCACTGAACCCATTCAAAGTTATAAGTAATCTCTTATTTGGCAAGTACAAAGAATTTTTCTCAATCTTCATCCTTCTTGACCTTTCTGCAGCCTTTCATACTGTCAATCACCTTTTTTTGGGGGGGGGGTTTACAAGGTAATGGGGTTAAGTGGCTTGCCCAAGGCCACACAGCTAGGTAATTATTAAGTGTCTGAGGTCACATTTGAACCCAGGTACTCCTGACTCCAGGGCTGGTGCTTTATCCACTGCGCCACCTAGCCACCCCTCAATCACCTTCTTCTTGAGACACTTTTCTTTCTAGGTTTTCAGGACACTCTCCCCCGCCCCCCATCTGAACACTCTTTAGTGTTCTTTGTTGAATCTTCACCTACTAAACATAGGTATTACATATGGAGAAGTGGAAGTGCCTGTAGACAGCCTTCTCAAGTAGTTTAGTCACAAAGGATAGAAGAAATAGAAGATAATGAGATAGAAAAATCAAGTGAGGAATTTCTGAGGCTGAGAGAGACATGGGCATGTTTGTAGGCAGTAGGAAACAGAACTGTTGTGTCTTCTTTCTCTAAACTATTTCAATTACTCATCTCATCAGCTCCTATGGATTTAATTATTATTTCTGTGCAGATGATTCTCAGATCCACTCATCCCACTCTAACCTCTCAGTTGACCTATGGACTTAAATATTTAATTACCTTTCAGACATTTTGAACTTGATATTCAGTAGACTTTTTTTTTAAGGAAGAAACATATAGTATCAGATATAGCAGAATTGCATAATAAGACAACATTTTTTTTTTAATTAAAGGTAATAGTCCTTGGTCTTTGTTCAAACTCCACAATTCTTTCTCAGGATACAGATGACATTCTCCGTCACAGACACCCCAAAATTGTGCCTGATTGTTGCCCTGCTGGTATAAGCAAGTCCATTAAAGTTGATCATCACTCCCATGTCGCTGTTAGGGTTCAGTAGACATTTTTAGACTCAACAGGTCCAAAACTAAGATTATTTGAAGTAGCTAGGTGGCATAGTAGATAAGCACATCTTTTAACACCCTCTCCCCATAGCCAATCTTTTGTCGAGGCCTATAGATTTCATTTTTCCAATACCCATCAAAAATACCCCTTTCTCTCCTCTAACACTATCATCTCCATGGTGCAGGCCTTTATCTCCTCAGACTTGGACTAATATAATATAACCTGCTGGTGCCTCTCATCTCTTCCTATTCCAGTATATCTTCTTCAGCTGCCAATGTGATTTTCATTAATTGAAGTCATGTCATCTTCATATACAATATACTCAAGTTGTTCCCTCTTACCTTCAGAATCAGATATAAAATCCTCTGGCATTCAAAGCCTTTTGTAACTTAATCCTCCACCCCCCCACTCTTCTAGTCTTCATACATTTTACACACTAATACTTCTCAATCCAGTAACTCCAGCCACCTTGTTAATACTCAAACAAGATAATCTCTCAGCTCTAAGCATTTTCTCTGGCTGTTTTCCATAACTGGAATGCTCTCCCTCATCTTTCTGCCTCCTGAGTTTCTTCAAGTCCCTGCTTAGACCCTACCTTCAATAGGAAGCCTCTGTCTTATTTCTGGTACCTTCCTTTTGTTGATTATTTCTCATTTTATCCTGTTTTTTTTGTTTTATTTGTTTGCATGCTGTCTCCCCCATTAGATTGTGAACCCCTTGAGAGTAGGGACTGTCTTTTACTTCTTTTTATCTGCCAAACATTTAGCATTTCACATGGTAGGCATTTATTCATAAATATTTATTGACTAACTGATTGAAATCTTGGAAGTTCCTTTCAGGCCCCTATTGTGTTTACGTGATTTTTCTAAGAGGCAAACCAAGGGTGAGGGAAAAAAAAATGACTGCAGCAAAGCAAAGGATGGAAAGAAACAAAGGACATTCTACAACTATAGGGTTTTTTTCCCCCCTTCTCTTTCTCTACTTCCCCCTCCCCTTCCTCTTCTCTAATCCCTAAGGGTGTGTAAGACATTGCTGGTCAATTGGTTAATCTGCCAGCTGGAATTAATTTTGACTCTTTCTGGGTTACGTCATATTGTTCTTTCCAAAGCCACTTCTATGCTAACTGATGCCAACTATTCTGAGAGTCTTAGGCACAAGGCGAAAAATCTTCATCTGGATTTGGGGAGTGTCTTTGTCTGAGTAGACTTGGCTGACATGTTGCCCATGAGTCTTACTTACACACACACACACACACACATACACCAATAGCCACTGGATGAAAATCTGCATATGAAATTTTTTCCTCAAACATTTGGGTGTGAGGCTTCATTTCTGTAAATCCAGTCTAACCCAGATTAGTTTTAGTTTTTCAAAGAGGAAAAAAAACTCCTGGAAGGGGGAGGCAATTCCCTACCATCCACTTTATAGTAAAGTGCTAACAAAATGAAAGTTAGAAGGATTCTAATGGAATCTTTTTTCTTGAATTTTTTTTTTTAGGTTTTTGCAAGGCAAATGGGGTTAAGTGGCTTGCCCAAGGCCACACAGCTAGGTAATTAAGTGTCTGAGACCAGATTTGAACCCAGGTACTCCTGACTCCAAGGCTGGTGCTTTAATCCACCATGTCACCTAGCCACCCCTGGAATCTTATTTACTAATATTTTCAGGGGAAAAGATACAAAACCTAGTCATGGATTAGTAAAAAGCAGGCCTTGAAAGTTACATCTCCTCATGGAAGAGATGATTAATGATAGAAGAGATTTTATATTAATATCCTTTGAGGAAAATGTCCTGATGGACCAAATTTATGAGCAGAGAAGCATATCTCAGTGCCAAGAAGATGAAATCAATAGTTAAGACCTTACTTACATTCTCTTCTGTGATAGTGGCTCACTTCTTCCTACCTGTAATCTAAGCATTTTCTCTATTCCTTCTGACTCTGACCTTCTAATGGGTAGTTCAATGATTCTCACCTGGGAGATCAGAATTTGATTCCTGACCCATGCATGTTCCTTTTTGAAAGGAAACGTTAGCAGGAATGGATGGTTCACTGGACTTGGAGACAGGAGGATCTGGGTTAAAATCCTTCTTTAGGTATTTACAAAGTAAGTAGCTAAGTGACTTTTGGGACCTCAGTTTCTTCATCTGTAAGAATGAGGACTCAGTCTATAAGATTTTCCCATCCCTAAACCTATTGACTTGATTTTAGCATAGAACTGATTCTATTTCCCTCTGCTTCTGATTTGTATATAAGGATTAGTGTAATGAAAAGAATTCTAGACCAAGGGTAGAGACTAATTTCAAACTTTAGCCACTCTTTCTATGACTTTGAGCAATCCAGGGTATTTCTCTGAGTCTCAGATTCCTTGCCTGTAAAATGTGGGAGCTGGATTAAAAGTAGTCTCACAGTTTTATTCCTTCCTCCTCTTGCTTCCACTTAAGGTTGTCTGCTTCTTCCTAGATCTTGATGTCTGTGTTTCTAACTTTAACTTAATAGCCAGACCCCATCTTATCTTTTCCTTTTAGCTCTACAATTTGACTTTGGATTCTGACCTTATGCTAAATCTTAATTGATGAACCAGACCCTCCAGTGTCAGTATACCTTTATCTGATAAGGAGGAATTAGAGCACTAATTAATACAAATGTTACTTACTATAAGCAAGAATAATAGAAAATAATGAGACCCTTAGCTGGTGTAATGCTAGGTATGGAATCAGGAGTTCAAATCCAGCCTCAGAACTTAATAGCTGTGTGACTCTGAAGAGGGCAAGTCACTTTATCCTGTTTGCCTCAGTTTCCTCATATGAGCTGGAGAAGGGAAAGGCAAATTACTCCAGTATCTTTTCCAAGAAAATCCTTCAAAAAGGGATCATGAAGAGTACCTGAAAACAGCTGAACAAGCAAGAATCAGAAATGGGAAGTGAGTGGGAACTGAACAATACAGCTCAGTTCTTAGGGCATTCACAGTTGACCTTGGTGTCAACTCATGAGACACCAAGATTTGGTGAGTCTTCTGGAAATATGTAATGGCAGAATGTTTTCCCACCAAATTTCAGAGCATGATAGGTATCCTCTGAGTATTTCATATTGGCTATCTGTTGTAATGAAGTTGTTTAGGGTCCAGAATTGTTGATGCATGTAAAATATTCAATCAGATGAACTCTCTTGATCTTCCACTGCTTTGGGTCTCTGGATGAGGGAGGAGCATTGAACTCCTCTCTCCCACCTGATTCCCAGGGGGCTGTGAACACAAGGTACCTCCTTTTTTTTTTTTTGCCTCTAGTGTTTATTCTTTCTTGATCATAGCTCAATAAGTACTCTGAGAAGGAATAGACCAGGTTAAGCCACTATGAGCTTAGAGATATCAGAAGAACCACAAAAGATCCAACAACTGAAGTTGGTAGCAGAGGTGACTGATAGATCCAACAGTCTTGAAGAGTGACCTGCTTGATCCAGACTAATAAGGATCCACATCGTACCAGGTATGAACTTGATGGGGATTCTAGGAAAAGAGAAGATTTCTCAGACCAGGAAGCTGCAGAGAGGATGTGACTGGGGTTTAGTAGTATACTCTAAGTTTGAGTTTACTCACCAGAGGGAATGAGTGGGCAGTATTAGGGAAAGTACACCTCCCAGTTTGAGTGAAAGCTATTGTACTTTGTTTTTCTTGCTACATTTTCTTAGTAAATATCCCTTTAAAAAAATTAACTGATATTAATTGGTTAATTGATATTGGGAAGATGTTAAATTATATAAGGTGGTATCGTAGTGGATGAGGGTTTGGAAGTAATAGTATTAAAAAACCCAGCAGAAATGGGAATTGAAGTTATGTACTACAAAATATGAAAACTCTGGATTCAAAACTCCGGATTCAAATAATAGATAAATTTAAAGGATACTCTTCAATTTACAGAAGAATTCAAATTCCCTCTGGAATGGATATGAAAATCTCTTTTGTAAATATAACACATACTCTGGAATTACTATTCTGATTTTCACTCACACTGATCAGTTGGATATCATGATCACTATGTTCCCTCAAAGCAACTCTAAAACCCTGAGGGATTAGGAATTTTTTCCTATTGGATAACTAATGAGTTCTATCAGTATGCTTTCCTTTATGATTGTTTTTATGATTTCTTATTATTGTTCAAGATTTTTATTTAGTCATTTCAGTTGTGCCCAACTCATTTTGATCCCCTTTGGGGTTTTTCTTGGCAAAGAAATTGGAATAGTTTGCCTTTTTTCTTCTTCAACTCACTTTACAAATGAGGAAACTGAGTCATACAGGATTAAGTGACTTGCCCAGAGCTAGTAGAGGTAGGATTTGTTCTCATCTCTTCCTGACTCCAAGTCCAGCACTCTACCCATTGGGCCAGCTAGTGTTTATAGAGTCCCTATAAAGTAGGGTCAAACTTACTAAAATGTGACAAATGAGTAATTCACAACTCCTTAGCACTGAGAAGATACATAATAATTGCTTATTGACTGAGTGACTGAATGACCTTTTGCTTGGGTCCTCAAGATATTTCCCAGCAGAGCCAAGATGGCGACAAGAGCAGATTGTGTCTTAGGAACTCATAAATCTTCTCATAAATCTTCAAAACTAAGGACTTTAACTAAATTTTTGAGACAGAACCCACAGAGGGTGGGTTCTGCCCAGTGAGGCAGTTCTCCTACTCAAGGTAACCTGGAAAAGAGCAGAAAGGCTCTGCTCCCCCAGGATTGGAGGGGCAGCCGCCAGAGGGGTGGCCCGCCTGAGAGAAAGAACTTCAGCCTCCTGGAGGCAACCTCAGGGTGCTGGGAGCTGTGGCTCACAGCAGCGGGGGAGTTTCCTGAGCTACGCCCTGGGGGAGCACTGGGAACAAATAGGGGGAACAGCGAGAGGACCTCTGCCAGAGCGAGCACGTGGAGCCCAGCCCTCAGGGCACACAGCAAGCAGAGTGGCCACTACATTCCAGATCCAGGAAACATAAGCAGGTGGAGCCAGTAAGCAGGAGACCGAGGGCAAAAGCCCATTGGACCTAGGGAGGGATTGGAGAGAAACTGCCCCAGAACAGGACTCTGGGGCTCTGAATACATTCAGATCCTGATCAAAGTCTAGGCCCCCCCCCCCATAGAACAGCAGGGACCCCCTCCACCTCAGCCCCATTCACAGACCAGGAGGGAGGACAGAAACTCACACACTGAGACCCTTGTGGGAATGTCTCGAAAGCTCGGGAAGCACCCCCAAAACAGGCTTAGGCTGGGAAAATGAGCAAGCAGAGAAAAAGAGGAACACCATTGAGGAAATACATTATCTATGATTCCAAGAAGGATCAATATATTCAGTCTGAAGATGAGGAAGCACAAACTCCTGCATCTAAAGACTCCAAGAAAAACAGAAATTGGGATCAGGCTATGACAGAGCTCAAAAAAGACTTTGAAAATCAAATGAGGGAGTTAGAAGAAAAACTGGGAAAAGAAAAGAGAGATGCAGGAAAAACATGAAAATGAAGTCAGCAGCCTAGTCAAGGAAATACAAAAAAAAATGCTGAAGAAAATAGCATGTTAAAAATCAGCTTAGGTCAAATGGATAAAACAGTTCAAAAAATTATTGAGGAGAAGAATGCTTTAAAAAGCAGAATGGGCCAGATGGAAAAAAGAGGTAAGAAAGCTCTCTGAGGAAAACAAATCCTTCAGACAAAGAATAGAACTCAGGGAGATTGATGAATTTACTAAAAATCAGGACTCAATACTTCAAAACCAAAAAAATGAAAAATTAGAAGAAAATGTGAAACATCTCATTGAAAAAACAACTGATAGGGAAAACAGATTTAGGAAAGATAATTTAAAAACAAATCCTTCAGACAAAGAATAGAACTCAGGGAGATTGATGAATTTACTAAAAATCAGGACTCAATACTTCAAAACCAAAAAAAATGAAAAATTAGAAGAAAATGTGAAATTGAAAAAACAACTGATATGGAAAACAGATTTAGGAAAGATAATTTAAAAATTATTGGAATACCTGAAAGTCATGATCAGGAAAAGAGCTTTGACATCATTTTCAAAGAATTACTACAGGAAAATTGCCCTGATATCCTAGAAGCAGAGGGCAAAATGGAAATGGAGAGAATCCACCGATCCCCCCGAGAAAGAGATCCCCAAAAACCAACCCCTAGGAATATTACAGGCAAGTTCCAGAATTCCCAAATCAAAGAGAAAATATTACAAGCAGCCAGAAGGATACAATTCAAATATCGTGGAGCTGCAGTCAGGATAACACAGGACTTAGCAGCAACTACATTAAAAGCTTGTAGGGCTTGGAATATAATATACCAGAAGACAAAAGAGCTTGGAATGCAACTGAGAATCAACTACCCAGCAAAAATGGATGTCCTCTTCCAGGGAAAAAGATGGATTTTCAATGAACCAGAAGAATTTCAAATGTTCCTGTTGGAATGGCCAAAGCTGAACAGAAGGTTTGATCTTCAAATACAGGACTCAGGTGAAACATAGAGATTGGAGGAGAAGGGGAAAATATGAGGGACTTAATGATGATGATGAACTGCATGTATTCCTGCATAGAAAAATGACACTGATAATACTCATATGAACCTTCTCAGTTAATAAAGCAGGTAGAAGGAGCTTTTATAGTTGAAGCACAAGAGAAAGCTGAATTCGAAGATAAAATATGGTGTAAAAATGGAGTCAATAGAAAAAAGGGAAATGTAATGGGAGAAAGAAAAAGGAGAGGGGAATAGGCCAAGATATTTCATATAATAAGATTTTTCTTTATTACAATGAGCTATTTCAATGATATTGAAAGGGGAAAGACACGGGGGAATGAGGGAATCTTTGCTCTCATCAGAGGTGGCTCGGAGAGGAAACAGCATATATACTCAATGGGGTATAGACATGTGGAGTAAGAAGGAGGGGGGGGTGGCAGGGGGAAGGGGGGGATGTGAGTGATGGAAGAGAGGATGGACCATGGGGGGAGAGTGGCCAGATATAACACATTTTCTTTCTTACTTCTTGCAAGGGGCTGGGATTGGAAGGCCTGCCCACGACCATAGGGCCAGGTGGATGCTGGGCCTAAGGGGTGGTATGAGGACTCAAGGCTTCTTAGCCCCAGGACCAGGGATCTGTCTGCTGCAGCACTCAGCTACCCTACAGCAGAGTCAGAGTGAAAGGAGAGAGAAAATATAGTACATGGTAGTGGAGAAATACAAAAGGAGGGAGTTGCGATCAGCAATGGCAACTGTGGAAAAATATGGAAGTAACTTTTGTGATGGACTTATCATAAAGAATGTGATCCACCGATGACAGAGTTGTTGGTGTTGGAACAGAGACTGAAGCACATTTCTTCTTCTTATTTTTTTTTGGGGGGTTGCAGGGCAAATGGGGCTGGGTGGCCTGCCTGGAGCCACATAGGGAGATTGTTGGGTGTCTGAGGCTGGATTTGGACCCGGGTGGTCCTGGCTCAAGGGCCAGTGCTCTGTCCACCACCCAGCCACCCCTACTATTATTACTATGTTATTTTATTTTGAGTCTTTTTTTTCTTTTTTTTTTGATATTTGCAGGGAAGTGGGGTTGGGGATGGCTTGCAGGTCACACGGCTGGGTGATTGTTGGGTGTATGGGGCCGGATGTGGGCTCGGGTGCTCCTGCCTCCAGGGCTGGTGCCTTTGTCCATTGTGCCACCTGGCCATACCTACAATTATTACTATTTTTTTATTTTAATTTTTTTCTCTCCCCTTTATCGCTCAAGGGAGTCTAAATCTTTTGGGGCGAGGGGGTATTTTGTTTACTCTTAAGCAAGAATATTTTATTAATGTATAAAAAAATTATTTGTAAAAAAAAATGTGCATACCCTTTGATCCAGCATACCACTCCTCAGTCTATACCCTGAAGAGATGATGAAAAAGGGTAAAAACATCACTTGTACAAAAATATTCATGGCAGCCCTGTTTGTGGTGGCAAAGAATTGGAAATCAAGTAAATGTCCTTCAATTGGGCAATGGCTTAGAAAACTGTGGTATAAGTATGGAACACTATTGTTTTATTAGAAACCAGGAGGGATGGGAATTCAGGGAAGCCTGGAGGGATCTGCATGAACTGATGCTGAGTGAGATGAGCAGAACCAAAAAAACATTGTTCACCCTAACAGCAACATGGGGGCAATGATCAACTTTGATAGACTTGCTCATTCCATCAATGCAACAATCAGGGACAATTTGGGGCTGTCTGCAATGGAGAATACCATCTGTATCTAGAGAAAGAACTGCAGAGTTTGAACAAAGACCAAGGACTATTACCTTAAATTTAGGGGAAAAAAAAGCCCTGATATCTTATTGTCTGATCTTGCTATCTCTTCATGTTTCTTCCTTAAGGATATCATTTCTCTCTCATCACAGTGAATTTGGATCAATGTTTACCATGGAAACAATGTAAAGACTGACAAACTGCCTTCTGTGGGGGGAGGGGGTGGGGGGAGGGAAGGGGAAAAATTGTAAAACTCAAAATAAATAATTCTTTAATCAAAAAAAAGATATTTCCCTTAGGTGTTGGATTGATTTTATTTGTGACTCTTTGTAGAGCCTTGCATCTGTTTTCTCAGTCCAGTCTGTTTTATTCTCAATGCAGGTATTTTCATCAGCCTTTATGGATGTTGCTAAGATGCTGAAGAAAAAGTCCAAATCCTCTAGATCCTTCAAAGTTCAGGAGGGTCTTCTGGCCAAAGGGAAAGGAAAGGGACAAAGACTGATTCCTTTCAGGGGGTTAACTCAGTTCTGTCCTCTTTGTTGTCAGTTGCTTTCAAAATCCAGATAGCATAGAGGGCATCCCTAAGTCCCTCACCCAATCCAGCAAGACTTCTCATGTTGAGGAAGGTGATTAGGCCATGTTCATTCCAACATGGTAAATGATGCATCGGGGTATGTTATCATTTTAATCAGGGTCAGCGAATTTTCTAGACTGATTTCATCACATCCTTATATTTATAACTTGTTTTTTTTAAAAGAAATATATAATAAATCTTCTGTTACTTTTGAAGATGTGATTATATTTCCTTTTGAACTTCCTTTGAATCTTTTCTGTGTATTTAAACAATGCTTCAAAGACTCTCATTTCCTTATTTTATTTATTTATTTTTAGAGGTAGGGGAAGTACAAGCCTATTGCTAATTGCCCCTCCCTCCTAAGTGACTCTTTCATTGTAATAAATAACCTTTTCATTGTCTTCAATCTTTCAGTCTTGCCCAATTCTTTGTGACCCTATGGAACATAGACCTCCAGGCCCTTCTATCCTCCACTATCTCTGTTCAAGTTCATGTTCATTGTTTCCATTACATTATCTATTCATCTTATCCTCTACTGAACCCTTTTCCTTTTGCTTTTGATCCTTCCAACATCAATTCCACTGAATCCCATCTTCTTATGAAGCCAAGGTATTTACCCTCCAGCTTTAAATTTTGACCTTCCAGGGAATTGCCTGAATTAATTTCCTTAAGTATTGACTGATTTGATCTCTTTGCTGTCTAAGGGACTCTCAAAAGTCTTCTCCAGCACCATAATTCAACAGCATCAAATCTATGATATTCAACTTTCTTTATAGTCCAATTCTCATAGTCATACATTACTACTGGGAAAAAACCATAGCTTTAATTAGAGGATCTATGTTGCTTTTTAGTATGCTGCCTGGATTTGCCATATATTTCCTTCCAGGGAGTGTCTTTTCATTTCATAGCTGCAATTGCCATCGATAATGATCTTTGAGCCCAAGAATATAAAATCTGACACTATTTCCATTTCTTTTCCCCTTATTTGCTAAGAAGTGATGGGATCAGTTGCCAAGTTCTTCACTTTTTTGATGTTAAGTTTCAAGCCAACTTTTATACTCTCCTCTTTCACCCTCATCAAGAAACTTCTTAATTCCTCTTTACTTTCTGCCATTAGGATAGCATATCTGATATGCATATAGGATGTATATCTGAGGTTGTTGATATACATATACATATAGGATGTATATCTGACATTGTTAATATTTCTCCCCAAAATCTTAAGCCCAACTTTTGATTCATCCAGTCTGGTATTTCACATGATGTATTCTGCATATAAGGTAAACAAAACAAGGTAATGATATACAATCTTGACACACTCCTTTTCCTATCTTAAATCAGTTTCAATCTTTAATCAATCAGTTGTTCCATGTTCAGTTCTAATGGTTGCTTCACAGATTCCTCAGAAGTCAAGTAAGATGATCTGGTACTCCTTTCTCTTTGAAGACTGGCCACATTTTGTTGTGATCCACACAATCAAAGGCTTTAGGTTATCAATGGAACAGAAATAGATATTTTTCTGAAATTCCCTTGTTTTCTCCTTAATCCAGTGAATATTGGCAATTTGGTCTCTAGTTCCTCTGCCTCTTCAAAGCCAGTCTGCTCTTCTGTTAAATCTCAGTATACAACATTGCTAAAGCCTAGTTTGCAAAATCTTAAGCACAACTCTCCTGGCATGTGAAATGAGTGCAATTGTATGGTAATTTGAAGATTGCTTGGCATTGCCCTTCTATAAGATTGGGATTTAAACTGATCTTTTCTAAAATAGTTACTTTTGAGTTTTCCAAATTTGCTGTTATATTGAGTACAGAACTTTAACAGCATCATCTTTTAGGATTTTAAATAACTCAGTTGGAATTTTGTCATCTTATTGCCTTATTGTTAGGCAAGACCTAAGACCTAAGACCCATTTGACTTAATTCTTCAGGAAGTCTGACTTTAGATCAGTAACCACATCATAGCTAGTAATTTAAGATCTTTCTTGTATAGTTCTTTTGTGTGTTCTTGTCTCTCTTAATCTCTTCTGCTTTCATTAAGTCTCTACCATTACTATCTTTTATCATGTTCATTTTAACATGAAACATTCCCTTGATATCTCTAATATACTTGAAGAGATCTCATATCTTTCCCATTCTATGGTTTAGTTAAGCAAAACAAATTCCCATATTGACCACGTCCAAAGATTTATGCCTCATTCTCTACCTTTAGTCCCTCTCCTCTGTGACAAAAGATGAGTAGTATGCTTCTTCACTGACCTTCTGAAGTTGCTGGAAACTGTTAAAAGAATCTAGGACTTTTTTTTTTAACTGAGATTAGGAGTTAAAGTCTTTGTAGGAAAATGCAAACAATGCACATTTTTAAATATGCCTTCTTACATTTCATATACATAAATATGACCCTAAGGAAAATACTAATTAAAGTCATTGGTTTAGTGGATGACGTCTTGACCTAAAAATCAGAAACCCAAGAACCTTATACTGGCCCCAGCTGATTTTTGCCATGCTCCTGAGTGTATTATTTTTACTCTTTGCTCCAATAAACAGGGGATTAAGGCTACCCTGGCTACCTTCAGGGAAGTATTAAGAAAATAAATGAAGTCACTGACTGATTATCACCTTCCTGAGAAAACCTTTACTCACATGTCTTTCTGGGAATGAACAGAAACAATAGGTCAGGGATTTAAAACTGGAAAGAACCTTAGATAGACACTCCAATATCCCTTAATTTTATAGTTGAGGAAACCTAGACTCAAAGTCCCTAAATGACTTGCCAAGAACAAGCAGATACTAAGTATAATCCATGATTTAACACCCAATGGCTTCAGTTCTGGGGCACCAATCTAAATAGGTTTTCTTCTGGAGACTCAGAATTTGGTTTTACCACCATCCATGATTTTCTTTGGGAGAATCAGAAGAATCTATCTCCTAAATTTCTATCAAGCAAACAAACAAAAAAAAAAAAGGAAAGAGGACCTCATCTCCCATGCAAGTTGACAAAACATAAACTACTGAGGTTTTAATTTGACCAAAAAAATGGTAAGTCCCCAAAATAATTAAGACAATTCCCCTTCTGTTTCCAGTGAACACTTTCCCCAAAGAACTATAAAATCCTTTAGGTTTCCTTCACAAGGGAGAAAAGACTCAGGGTTGTCAAGATAGTAAACCCAACCCTCTGGTGAACTCCATGTTCTGCAAGAACCAATATAATTCCCCAGACTTAAAGTACTGATCTGGAAGGGGCCTCTTATAAAGGAAATTGGAATTGCTAGAATCAGTCCACTCTGATGGAACCTATATAGTCACTCTTGACTTTTAACATTGTCAAAATGTTTTGGAGACACCGTGTTTCCCAGAGGTTAGGTGCAGCAAGCAGACCTGTGTTTGGCATAACAACAATCCTTTGCACTCTGGTTGATCTCACCCTCTGGTATAGTGTATTGCTTTGACTAACACCAGGTGTTCGCTGAAGGTTTTATGTTTTTAGCTCCCCCTATTTGTCAGAGACCTGAGAGCCAACATCCACCACATCTCTTGACATACTCACAATTGCTGATCCCTATAACTGCTAAGTGAACCTAAAGATGCTTCCATTTGCAAGCATCATTTTCCTAATTATGAAATTAATTAAACTTCTATTTGATTCTTGACTCACCTGTCTCTGCTCTGCTTTGTATATAGCTCTAGTCACACTCAAGTTAGAGGATGATTCAGGTCGAGTTGACCACATCATCCTAGGGCTCAGTTCTAACTCCCTTTATCATCCCCTCCTCTCCCCCAAAGGAAAAGAATTTAGGGTTATTAGAGAATAAACCATTCCTTTTCTCCTGGACAGATAATAACCACAATAAGAGCAAGGTCCAAGTTTGCACTTCTTCCTCACTGTTTTGTACTTCATCTTACCTTGGTTCCAATTTCTGTAGCTCCCAGCTTGATCTAGTACTTGTCTTGGTCCAGGAACCAATCGGGTTGTTGCCATTTCATTAATGCTGGCTCACATTATGAGAATTTCTAACTTGAACCAAGGATTCTTTGTTATTTCACCACTTCCTTTGTCTGCTACCATTTCTAGACTAGCTACTGAAAGGACCTCCTTGATTTCCTAGGAAAATTTCCTCCAGGGAACTGTTCTTATATATACAGCATTTCTCTTTCCTAGCCAGTCTTTTGCTCTTCATCAAGGAGTCTGTGTGTAGCCCTCAGAATGTTTCAGGGATTTGTCCTTGATCTGTTCTGCTCAACAGTTTTGTCAATGACTTGGAAGAAAGACATTTATCAAATCTGCAGATGGCACAAAGTTTCAAGGGATAATTAATATACTGGATGACAGAATCAGGATCTAAAAAATTTCTTGATAGTATGGGAATGATGGCCTAAAGCTAAAAAGATAAAATTTAATAGGGATGGATTAATTTTTAAATTGTGTTTCTTTTTGTTTTTTATTTAATTTATAATCTTATTTTTTCTTTTTTTAATTTATTTTTTATTCTCATTTTGTACAAATGTTTTTTTACATTAATAAAATATTCTTGTTTACAAGTAAACAAAATACCCCTCCTCCCCCATGAGTATAGATAGACTTGCTTGGGCAAAAAAAGTAAAGGGGAGAGAAAAAAATTAAAATAAAAAAAATAATAGTAATAATTGTAGGTATGGCCAGGTGGCGCAATGGATGAAGCACCAGCTCTAGAGCCATGACCACCCGAGTCCATATCCAGCCTCATAAACCCAACAATCACCCAGCCCTGAGACATGCAACCCACTGCCCTGCACAAACCAAAAAAAAGAAAGAAAAAAAAGACCCAAAATAAAATGAAATAGTAATAATAGTAGGGGTGGCTGGGTGGCAGACAGAACATTGGCCCTTGAGCCAGGAGCACCTCTGAGTCCAAATCCGGCCCCAGACACCCAAAGATCACCCCACTATGTGGCCCCAGGCAGGCCATCCAGCCCCACTTGCCCTACACCCTCCCCCAAATAATAATAACAAAAAATGTGCTTCAGTCTTTGTTCCAACACCAATAGCTCTGTCACGGGTGGATCACATTCTTTATGATAAGTCTATCACAAAAATTACTTCCATATTTTTCCAACGTTGCCATTGCTGATTGCAACTCCCTCCTTTCTTATTTCTCCACTACCATGTACTCTATTTTCTCTCTCCTTTCACTCTGACTCTGCTGTAGGGTTGCTGAGTGGCGCAGCAGACATATCCCTGGTCATGGGGCCAAGAAGCCCTGAGCCCCCATACCACCCCTTAGGCCCAGAATCCACCTGGCCCTATGGTCCTGGGCTGGCCTTCCAATCCCAGCCCCTTGCAAGAAGTAAGAAAGAAAATGTGTTATATCTGGCCACTCTCCCCCCATGGTCCATCCTCTCCTCCTTTATTCACATCCCCACCCCTTCCCCCTGCTCCCCCCCTCCTTCTTACTCCAGATGTCTATACCCCATTTAGTATATATACTGTTTCCTCTCATCTCTGATGAGAGCAAAGTTTCCCTCATTCCCCCTTGCCTCCCCACTTCCATATCATTTCAATAGCTCATTGTAATAAAAAAAATCTTATGTGAAATATCTTGGGCTATTCCCCCTCTCCCTTTCCTTTCTCCCATTCCATTTCCCTTTTTTTCCCTATTGACTCCATTTTTACACCATATTTTATCTTCGAATTCAGTGTTCTCCTGTGCTTCAACTAAAAAAGCTCTCTCTACCTGCTCTATTAATTGAGAAGGTTCATATGAGTATTATCAGTGTCATTTTTCTATGCAGGAATACATGCAGTTCATCCTCATTAAGTCCCTCATATTTCCCCCCTCTCCTCCAATCTCCATGCTTCACCTGAGTCCTGTATCTGAAGATCAAACCTTCTGTTCAGCTCTGGCCTTTCCAAAAGGAACATTTGAAATTCCCCTGGTTCATTGAAAGTCCATCTTTTTCCCTGGAAGAGGACATTCAGCCTTGCTGGGTAGTTCATTCTTGGCTGCATTCTAAGCTCTTTTGCCTTCCGGTATATTGTATTCCAAGCCCTACAAGCTTCCAATGTAGCTGCTGCTAAGTCCTGTGTGATCCTGACTGCAGCTCCACGATATTTGAACTGTGTCCTTCTGGCTGCTTGTAATATTTTCTCTTTGACTTGGGAGTTCTGGAACTTGGCTATAATATTCCTAGGGGTTGGTTTTTTGGGATCTCTTTTTCTGGGGGATTGGTGGATTCTCTGCATTTCTATTTTGCCCTCTGCTTCTAGAATATCAGGGCAATTTTCCTGTAGTAATTCTTTGAAAATGATGTCAAGGCTCTTTTCCTGATCATGACTTTCAGGTTCCAATAATTTTCAAATTATCTTTCCTAAGTCTGTTTTCCATATCAGTTGTTTTTTCAATGAGATATTTCACATTTTCTTCTAATTTTTCATTTTTTTGGTTTTGAAGTATTGATTCCTGATTTCTGGTAAATTCATCAATCTCCCTGAATTCTATTCTTTGTCTGAAGGATTTGTTCTCCTCAGGGAGTTTTCTTATCTCTTTTTCCATCTGGCCAATTTTGCTTTTTAAAGCATTCTTCTCCTCAATAACTTTTTGAACTGTTCTATCCATTTAACCTAAGCTGTTTTTTAGCATGCTATTTTCTTCAGCATTTTTTTGTATTTCCTTGACTAAGCTGCTGACTTCATTTTCATGTTTTTCCTGCATCTCTCTCCTTTCTTTTCCCAGTTTTTCTTCCAACTCCCTCATTTGATTTTCAAAGTCTTTTTTGAGTTCTGTCATAGCCTGAGCCCAATTTCTGTTTTTCTTGGAGTCTTTAGATGCAGGAGCTTGTGCTTCCTCATCTTCAGACTGAGTATTTTGATCCTTCTTGGGCTCATTTGCAAAATATTTCTCAATAGTCTTCCTTTTGTTTCTTTGCTTGCTCATTTTTCCAGCCTGGGCCTGGTTTGGGGGTTGCTTCCTGAGCTTTTGGGGCACTCCCACAAGGGTCTCAGTGTGTGAGGCTCTGTCCTTCCTCCTGGTCTGTGAATGACCATAAGCACCTCCCTCTGCCACGGGGCTGAGATGGGGGACCTGCTGTTCTCTGGGGGGGCCTAGACTGGGATCAGGATCTGAATGTGGTCAGAGGCCCAGGGTCCTGTTCTAGAGGCAGAGGACAGAGATCTGCAGTCTCTCTTCACTCCCCTCCCTCAGCTCAATGGGCTCATGTCCTAGAGGCTCCTGCTTACAGGATACGCCTGCTTCTGTTTCCTGCATCAGGGCTGGGGAAAGACCAAGCTGCTTGCTGTGTGCCCTGAGGGCTGGGCTCCATGTGCTTGCTCTGGCAGAGGTCCCCCGCTGTTCCCCCACTTTGTGCTGGTGCTCCCTAGGGTACAGCTCAGGAGACTCCCCCTCCCTGCTGCTGTGAGCTGGGGCCCCCAGTGCCCTGGGGCTGCCTCTGGGGGGCTGAAGTTCTTTCGCTCTAGCCAGCCACCCCTCTGGCAGGCCACTTCTCTGATCCCGGGGAGCAGAGCCTTTCTGCTCTTTTCCAGGTTACCTTGAGTAGGAGAACTGCCTCACTGGGTCCCTTTGTGGGTTTTGTCTCTCGAAAGTTTAGTTAGAGTCCTTAGCTGATGAATTTTATCAGAGAGCTCCTAAGACTCAATCCCTTCTTGTTGCCATCTTGGCTCTGCCCCCTAATTTATAATCTTATTATAAATTCCAAATTCTATCCTCTTTTCCCAATCCATCGAGAAAACAAGAAATATAAGATAATAGGTATAGATTTAAAGTTTTACCAATATATTTAAAAAATTAATTATACAAGAACAGAATGGGAGATTGGGTCAGAAAGCAGTTCATACGAAAAAAGACTTAAGGATTCAATGAATTGAAACTGATAAAATTTATTAAGAAAAGTATAAGGTGATGACTTCCAGCCAAGATGGCGGAGAGAAGACAGGCACAGTTCTAAAGTCTCCTGATCTCTTCCCCATCTATCACATGAAACAAACCTCTTAAAAAAAATCCGATCCAGAAAACCCAGAAAGAAAAGCCAGAAGAACAGCTACCTCAGGATTTGTCTCCTGCAGCAGCCTTGAGCTCCAAGGGAGGATCTGCCCCAATCAGCCAGATTAACAGCTGAATTGGAAACGGGAGTCTGAGGGCCTGAGAGCGGACCCACTGGATCAGCGGTGGGGCTGGATGAAAGGGGCTTGGGTCCATGGGGAAGCAGAGGTGCTGGTATTGGTGCTGTCCCCCTGGAGCTCCGGGAGCAGGCTGGGGGAAGTATTCTGGTGCAGGAGAACAGCAGACACCATCCCTAGGCTTCTCCAGTCTGAGAAACTCCGAGGGCAGGGCTCTGTTGCACAGAGGCTTCTCCTCAAACAAAGGCAAATTACTTCTGCCTCAGGCCCAGGTGTGTGAGCAGAAGAGCCAGCCCAGCTGAGGAATGACCTCAGGCCAGGGTAAAGCCCACCATTGATTGAAGGCAAAAGAATTCAATAACTCCAACTCCTGCCTTCGGGCAAAGGGAGAAGGCCTCCCAACCAAGGGCACAGACACTCCAGAGAGGGCAACCAGCACCTCCTACTGGCCAGCCAGATAAACTGCACTCAGTAAAGCCTTCAGTGATCTCAAGCCCAGGTGAACCAGCCCCCCCAACTCAAGGTCTTAGCATAATGAAGAAGGGTCAGTGGAAAGGTGGATCCATAGAAAAATTCCTGGAAGGGAAAGACCCCAACTCAGAGAGACCTGGAACCTCTGAGGAGAATACAATCTGGTCTCCAGCACAGAAAGACTTCCTTGAAGAAATAAGGAAGGAGCTTAAAAATTTGGGGGAGACCATTAATACCTTAGAAAGTACAATTGGACAAACACAAAAGGAGAATAAATCTCTCAGATCATCAATTGGACAATTACAAAATGAAAATAATTCTCTCAGATCCTCAAATGAGCAAATGCAAAAAGAAATTAATTCTCTCAAAACCTCAATTGGTCAAATGGAAAGCTCTTTCAAAAGTAGAATTGACCAATTGGAAAAGGAGTTGCAAAAGGATAATGAAGAAAACTCCTCTGCCAAAAAAAGAATGGAGTCTACAGAAACTAATGACTCCATGAGACAGCAAAAGTCAGCTAAACAAAATAAAAAAATAGGAAAAAATAGAAGCAAATGTAAAATACCTCATAAACAAAACCACTGACCTCGAGAATAGATCGAGGAGGGGCAACCTGAAAATTATAGGACTTCCTGAAAACATTGAAGAGAAAAAAGCCTGGACTTAATATTACAGGATTTAGTGATGGAAAACTGCCCTGATATCATGGAATCAGAGGGCAAAGTAGTTATTGAAAGAGTACATCGATCCCCACCAGAAAAAAATCCTAAAATGAAAACACCAAGGAATGTTGTAGCCAAACTGCAGAACTATCAGATAAAAGAGAAAATCCTGCAAGCAGCCAGAAAGAAACAATTTAAATATCAAGGAGCCACAGTAAGGATCATGCAGGACCTGGCTGCATCAACTTTAAGGGATCCAAGGGCCTGGAACAAGATATTTCGAAGAGCACGGGAGCTTAGAATGCAGCCAAGAATCTACTTTCCTGCAAAGCTGAGCCTTCTCTTCCAGGGAAAAAGATGGAGATTTAACAAAATGGAAGAATTCCAAAAATTTCTGATGAAAAGACCAGAGCTAAACAGAAAACGTGGACATCAAACAGGAGGTTCAAGAGACACATGAAAAGGTAAAAAAAAAGGGGGGGGGTGGTGGTAAAAGAAAAAAAATGCAATCCAGTAAATTGAAATTGGCTAAACCCCAGCATGGGGGGTAAAAAAAAAAAGAAAAGTATAAGGTTCAGACAGGGAAGGTGATAGCCCTTGCTGAACTTTTTCCTGTTAAGATTCAAACTGCATACAATACTATGTTTTAGAGGAGATAATGTAGAGAACACTATATTTTAGAGGAGATAATGAAAGGTTTAGTTGAAAGAACTGGGAATGATTACCCTTTAGAATATGGACCAATTTGGGATTTGATAACTATTTTGGGGTATATGAAAGGTTATCTTATGGAAGATGTTGTTAGTCTTTGGTTTTTGATGAGAATCAATGATATCACAGGGTATATTTTGACTTGTACATGAAATGGATTTAAGTGAGGCAGAATTGCACAGAGCTGTCAGCCTTACTCTCTCTTCCAGAGTCATTGAAATCCAGTGTCAAAAGAAAAGTCAGGTTGACTGAAGGTGCTCTGGGATCCAATAGAGGACCCTGGTGTCTTTAGTGTATGATCAAGCTCTAAGTCTCCACAGTTTCTGCTTTAGTGAATTTCCTGGCCAGAACAACAAATTTGACTATATAGCCAGGGGAAGTTTCCACATTTGGGGTAGACATCCCCCAACTCACTGTTGGGCTTGAGATCTGTTGGTTACACTTAGCCCAGTTTACCCCATCTGCCAAGAGGGTTTACCAGGGAATGGCCACTGTGCAATGCTACAACTTTTTGGAACCATAGATGAGAGTTCAGTGAATGGAATGGATATCGGAAAAGGGTTCAGCAGCCTTCACACTAGAGCTGCTAGTTCTCCTGAATATCCCATGCACCCTATGGAAGATGTAGCAGAGAAAAGAACTAGGACCAATGGTTAGGAATTGCCATGACATATATTTCAACCCTAAATTAGGGTAAACTTTATAATTATTAGAGCAGGAGTGGCTAGGTGGCATAGTGGATAAAGCACCGGCCTTGGAGTCAGGAGTACCTGGGTTCAAATCCGGTCTCAGACACTTAATAATTACCTAGCTGTGTGGCCTTGGGCAAGCCACTTAACCCCATTTGCCTTGCAAAAAACCTAAAAAAAAAATAATAATAATTAGAGCAGTTGCAAAATGGAATGGGCTACCTAATGGTATTTCCATTTCGAAGGCCACTGATCTCTTTTCAGGGATAATAGGCCTAGGATTCATGAATTGAAAAGAGATTGGGCTAGATGACTTCTAAAATCCTTTACAATTGTCTCCTGTCTTCTGTCTTCTCATACTATCTCCTTTCCCCAGTTTTTTTTTATTTCCAATTGATAGAAGTTCCTATTGCATGGGATGGCTGGGTGCTGCAGTGGATAGAGCACTGGCCCTGGAGTCAGGAGTTCCTGAGTTCAAATTCGACCTCAGACACTTAATAATTACCTAGCTGTGTGGCCTTGGGCAAGCCACTTAACCCCATTACCTAGCAAAAAAAAAGTTCCTGTTGCTGTTGTTGCCAATCTTGCTCTCCCTTAGTTTCTGTTAAGCATAGCAATACTTAAACATTTTTGTCCCTAAATTCTTCTGAGACAGAGTTAATAGTTTAAGTGAATTCTTTCACATTTGCTTGAACCTCTGAAACCTTTATCCACCATTCATTTTTTCAGCAATAAAAGGTATTTTTCCATACCTTATTGTACCAGTTGATTGTCAGAATCTTCCTAAAACAATTCAAATGAAAGTGATTCAATTTTCTGGCATGGCACTGGTATTACTGCCCAGATTTCACAGTCATATTACAGTAAGGTCAAAACTTATCTGTAGACCCTCAGTTGGTAGTCATTCTGATATCTCTTTTTTCCCCACACTTTCCTTTGGACATTCTCAAACACTGAGCTAGTTCTTACAATGCATGTATTAACCTCATTATCAATGTGTACCTCCCTGGCAGGACACTGCCAAGGTAAGTGAACATATCCACAGTGTTCAAAACTTCTCCATTTACTATAACCTATGGTTCCATATATGGATTGTGTATTGCTAGCTGGTGGAATGCCCATGTTTTCTTGGTGCTCATTGGTAGATCAAAATTAGTACAAACAGCAAAGAATCAATCCACACTTCTTTGCATCTCAGTTTCAGATTCTACAAACCAAAAAATCACATACCTACTCTCCTTCCACTTTAGTCTTGGCTGTAGTCTTTTCAAGTTGAAAAATTTACCGCCAGTGGAGTAGCTGACAAGAATGTGCAAAAGAAGAAGGTAATAAGCATTTATGCAGCATCTACTATTTTCCATTCATTATGTTGAACATTTTTCACAAATTGTTAATGAATTTTGGCTTTTAAAAATATAAATATACATCTATATATGTATATGCAGCTATATACATATACTCGTATTACATATAGACATATATTTATACTTACCTTGATACTCATTGACTTCAAAACTTGTTAAAGATTTATCAAATTAGTCTCATTTTGATGAAGAAAAACAATGTGTCATCGGTTGTAGCTTGCTAGTCACTCCTGAAGCCCCTCTCTCTCAGTCTCATAGGTAGTTCAAGAACAGTGCAGAACCCAGCTAAGCCCCCTTGCTCATTGTTTGGACCTTGATTGATTCAGAGTTACTGTAAATAGCAATTGTTTCTGTTTTGGTCAGAAATCCATAGAGCTGACTCTCTCAGATTGATTTTCTTTATTGATTATTGCAAAGAGGCTATATTCTTTGCTTCATTTCTTACTTACCTGCCTTGATCTCTGATAAGCCCCGAGGATCTTGCCCTCTCAAACTGTGATCTTTCCCTCCCAAACTGGGCCACTCTTTGAGTGTGAAGGACAAACAACAATCCATTATGCCAGAAACTCCTCTCAGTACAAGTAAAGTGAAGTTAAATTTTATTTTATTTTTTGTAAATGCTTTTTTTTATTCATGTCTATTTAGTTTTAAGGTTATGTATTACAAAATGACTTTATGGACTGCATCACCATTCCCCTTGCTTCACTCCCTCAAACTTCTCCACCTCCCTTTTGTGTGTTGCCTTCTCATTTGAATGTAAGGTCCTTAAGGCAGGAATTGTCTTTCTTTTTCCTTGTATCTATATCCAAAGCACTTTGTACAATGCCAGATGAATAGTAGGCACTTAATAAACAATTATTTTCTGCTTTGTGGCCTCTTAGTGAATTTCATGCTTAATACAATCTCAATCCTGAAATAGTCTGGTCACGTACATTTTGTAGATTTTATACAAATACTTTGGTCTCCTTACCCAGCTACCTTATTCACTTCTGGTGAGTTTATTTTCGCTGATGTTTATCTTTGCACTAGGTGTTTATGTTTCATATGAGCATCACTCTCATCTTCTAGACTATTTCTAACCTATACTTTTCTGTCTCTGATGACTTTTCAACCTTTTCCTTGGATGTGATGTTTTGTTATCCTCCATCTTTGGCTTGCTCCTCTCTTCTCTCTGATAAGTCTCGATGCCTCCTTTATTTCCATGTTTTCAACTGAGACCTCTATGAAGATAAGCCCCAAATCCATGTCTCCTGTGCTGATGGAACTCCAGAATCACATCTCTAACTGCATACAAGAAAATAGTTTCCCCTTATATTTCATCAACAATGACATATATATGATATGCTAATTCAAAATGGTCAATATATTTCTCCTCACACTTGCTACTCTTTCTGACAACTATTTCTTTTGGTACCACCAATGACCCCACATCTCTTATGCTTGTTAACTCTGAAAATAACAATATGAATTTTATGTAATTAGGCTGGATCCTCTGATCTAGCCTGTGTTGAGACTACCCACATGATTAGGAGCAGACAGGTGGTTCCAAAAATAGATTTGGGGGTTCTGATCTTTTGTTATCTTTTTTTGGTAGTTTTAGATGGGGGAATGGAGTCTCTGATCTGGGATCCCTAGTCAAAGGGGTCTAGCAATTCAGGACTCCAAATAAAATGCTGCACTCAGCCCTTCAGAGAAGCCTTGGACTTGAATTTGGTGGAACTATTGCTACAGAGGAACTGATTTGAACTGTGAGCCTAAATATCCTCTTTTACCTAGAGATCAAGAAGGCATGTTGTTATTCAGTTGTTTTGGTTGTGTCTGACTCTTCTTGACCCAATTTAGAGTTTTCTTGGAAAAGATATTGAAGCAATTTGCTTTTTTCTTCTCCAGCCCATTTTATAGATGAGGAAACTAAGGCAAATAGGGTTAAGTGACTTGCCCTAGGACACACAACTAGCAAGTGTCTGAGGCCAGATTTGAACTAAGGAAGAATAGTCTTCCTGACTCCAGACCCAGCACTCCATCCACTGCCCACCCAGCTGTCCCTTCAAGTGGACAAAGGGATTGTTCCTCCAAAGAGTTAAGTGAATGTATATTTGTTTTTGCTATATCTTTGAAATAAATAGTCCTTGACAAAAGATAAACTGATGTTAAATGTTTTTTTTTTGAAGCTTGACAGCTACTGCTGGCCCCTAAAAATGCGAAAGTAGATACAATTGGAAAGGGCTTAAGTTGACAGAAGAACAGAGATTCCTCAAATCCCAGGATACTTGAAAACTCTAGAGGAAGACTTAACACATGTTACATTTATATTTGATTTTCTATTCACACATTTTCCCACTTAATAGAGTGTAAGCTCTTTGAAGGCAGCTTTTAACTGTCCCAAGATAGCAAAACTGGATTGTTGATAATGCAGATTTTTATCTAGCTTTAGAACAAGACATTTGATATTTCTAGTGGTTGTTTTATTGTCCCAATCATTTTTCTTATGGAATATGATTAAATTAGCATGCATTAAGCCCCTACCAATTAACAATTAGTATCAGAAAAAGATAGAGTCATCATTTTAATTCTGACCTGTTTTGGCCACTAACTAATTATGTGACTATGGGCAAGTGACTTGGTCTTTGTAGGTCCAAGTTCCTCATCAATAAAATGACAGAGTTAGATTGGATAATTTCTAAGTTCCTGGCTGGTAGAAAGGAGAAACCTGCCTGTAAATGAGGTTCCTCACAATTAAAATGTGAATTGATCACATGCAGTTCATTTGGACTTATTTCAACTCTGAAGAATTCTTCAGGATCTAATCTTAGATTAAGCATTTAGATAACTAGGTGGCACAACGGTTAGAGCACTGGGCCTTGACTCAGAAAAACCTAAATTCAAATACAATTTCAGAACCTGTACAACCCTAGATGAGTCACTTAACCTCAGTTTCCTCAGTAAAATAAAGATTGTAATACCACTGACCTCACAGGGCTATTGTGTGGAATCAAATGATATATAATATTTGTAAACTGTTTAACAGGTCCTAGCACATAGTTGGAACTTAAATGCTCTTCTCTTTCCCTTCCACTATTGAGAAGTTATACCAAGGACTTTACAGTACTGTTTGTGCAAGCATATTCAATTCATATACAATCCAACAAACTTTTATTCAGTTATTGTTGCGCAGGCACTATGCTAAGAGCTGAAAAATAAATTAGTAAGGGACTATTAAAGCATAATGTTTTTTATGCTGTCAGTATTGGTTACTACATTGGATATCTTTGCTTAATTATTTCCTTTGTTGCAAGGGGTGGGGTTAATTTTATTTTTAAAGAGTTATTTCTGGGGGGAGGGGCTAGGTGCCCAGGGCATTGGCCCTGGAGTCAGGAGTGCCTGAGTTCAAATCCCATCTCAGACACTTAATAATTACCTAGCTGTGTGGCCTTGGGCAAGCCACTTAACCCCATTGCCTTGAAAAAAAAATCTAAGGTTATTAAATTCTTTTCACAAAGGTATGATCTTGCTTGATCAAGAGGCTTGGACCAGAAGAACTTGCCTATCCTAAAATGCTATGGTTAAATATAGCCTAAAAAGGTAGTTGTAATATGTTCCATCAAGGCCTAACTGCTGTGTGATTAACCAACACATTAGTAGGTGAAATTCAATCCTGAGAAGAGGTGATGATTCAAGGCACTGGTCTACACTTGTTGGACCCAGGGTTGGTCATAACCTCTTAAAAGAAAAGATGAAGCATCATTGGAATGAAAATACTTGCCTGAGTGTGTCAGAGCGATCCCAAAAGATCTATGACAACTCGTGCAGCCTGTATTGACTGGACCCCACCTTCCCAAAGTGACTAAGCTTCCTCTTCTATCATCTTCAGTTCAAACAGCACTTCCCCCCTCTTTCTCATCTCTCCCATGTCTTTTTGTTCTGTCTCTGTCTGTTTCCCTCCTTCTTTCCTTCCTCCTCCCTTTTCCCCCTCTATTTTCTATCTCTCTCCTTCCTTCTCTTTCATCCCTTTCTCCTTTTTCTCTACTCCTACCTTTTTCTTTTTCCTTCTCTATCTCCCTTTCCTTCCCTCCTTCCTTTTCTCTCCTTTCTTTCTCCTTCTCTTTTTTCTCTCTGTCTCTTTCCCTTCCTCCTTTCCACAATTCATTCTCTCTCTCTCTCTCTCTCTCTCTCTCTCTCTCTCTCTCTCTCTCTCTCTCTCTCTCTCTCCCCTTCTCTAAAGGTAGGGGAGTGAGAGGAGATATATGCCAGGAGACAAAATACTTAGCACTTAAAATAGCACCTTTGATTTGTGATGCTCCCAGAACCCTTCTTCACCTTGTCATAATCACCACAGAACCCTGGTGGTTATGAGGAGCTAAATTTTCTGGCAGAGGGAAATGAGGCCCCCAGAGTCTATAGCTTGCCCCAAGGCCCTAGGAAAGATGGAGGGTGGGTGTGCAGGCTGGGGCTCTGAGATAGAGATGGAGTGGGAGCCTAGCTCTGAGCATGTGAAACTCCAGAGACTTCCTCCTGCCACAGGACCCACTGGGTCGAGCTTCCCTTCCTTGATGGCCCCAGAAGACAGAAGCTTCTTAAGGCAGATGGAAGGCTATAGGCTTAAAACTTCACCGTCAGAGGGAAGGGGGAGGAGGTGGTAGAAAACAAAAAAAAAGGAAGCTCTATATTCTTTCAAAAACATGTAATTAACTCTCTCAGAATATGCCATGGATTCCTAATGAAAGCAGACAGTGGGAGAAGAAAAACTGACAAGTATTAGATTTCTCATTTATCTAGCTAGCTCTTTATTAGTTTACTTATTTATTCATTTATCTATCTGTCTATTTCTTTATTTGATACTCAAAGCATTCTCATTGACTGACCCAGACCACACCAAAAGACCAGGTTGAGACTCATGTCCTGGTCCAATGAGCTGGAAATGGAGACAGAGCCCATATTCCCTGCCACTTATTTGTGACCTTAAGCAAATTCATTCATCCAGCTGGGTCTCAGGTTCATCACTTATAAAATGCTGCCAATTGACCAGATGATCCTTCCATTTCCAAAGCTACGGTTCTGTTTGTGCGATCCCACCTGGTTAGTGGTTTCCTGGGGGTTTTCCTAAGCCCTCCTGGGCTCTGACCCCTTCCCTGGCTGCCCCTCCAGACTGGCAGCAGCATCTCCGGCGCAGGACCGCCTGGCGGTCCCTAATCAGCCCGCTGCAGCTTGTTAGCCTGGGCCTCCGGATCCCTTTCCTTCTCCATGACAACGGTCTTCAGAGACACCCACTTCTCAGCATCAGTTCCCTCCCAGGGTCATGTTTTCTGGCAAAGGCAGGAATGCCTGCTTCCTGAGTTCTCTGTCCTCTGTGGGGGCTGTCTGCATCCTGGAGAGGAAAAGTGGGGCGGTGGTTGTGGGAGGAAAGGTGGAGAGCCCTGGGGCGGAATGATTGGTAGCTCCCGGAATCGGTCAGGTGAGCAGACCCAGGGCACCCGGCCAGAACAAACGGGCAAACCCGGGGCCAGGCACAAAGAGCCCTGTGTGAGGTGAACCTCCGAGCTCCGAATCCAGGTCAACTCATATTTCCTAACACAAAAAGGGGCCGATTCCCAGACCAACTGGGTGCGGTTTGTGGGTTGTGCCCAGCTGAGAGAGCCAGACATGGGGCTGGGAGCTTGTACTCCGGGTGACCCGGCTCTAAGGACTCAACTCTCACTGGAAATTCTCCCCCCGCCTGCCAATGGGCAAGTTGGGAAAAGGTCTGGGTGGGTACAACCTACTGTGAATGCTTTTTTTTTTTTAAGCTGCTTCTAGGCCCTTCTTTTTCCGGTGGGAAAAGACTGCCCTGGGCCATTAGGCAGTTTAAAAAAAAATACAGCTACTATGAATGATGGAAGATTCCTCAGCCACATTAATTTAGCCAACTCTGCAGATTAGTACAGGATTATAGTCAGGGATAAATTCATATAGATCCAAAATATATCACTTTAAAAGGAGACTCTCATTATATTCTTCAGGGCATAACACTGAAATTGAAATAGAATCAATCAATAAGTATTGTTCTACTATGCTCCATGCACATACCTAAAAGTAAAGGTATAAAGATGCAAATGAAACAGCCACTTCCCTTCTGTTATGTGAGACCACATGTAAATAGAGAGATGCAAAACAGAGACAAAGTAACTGGGGGGGACAATCTTGAATACACCCAATAATGACTTGGCAATGGTGAGAATGAAGAAACTGATTAGTAGACAAGACTGCTTTGAAGACAAATTTAGATCATCCATAGTGATTCTTAATTTTGTCAAAACTTAGTATGGCATCATCCAGTATAGACTAATATACCACATTTTGAATAGAGGGAGAAAATCAGACAAAAGGCCATTTTTTCAAAAGGTTTAAATTTACTATGGAACAGATTGTGTGACCTCGTACAAAATCCAAAATATGCTATCTGGAGATACAAAGAAAGACAAAAATGGGCCCTGACAGCAAAGAGCTTACATTCTAATGGGGAGAAATTATGAAAACATCTCTCTGTGTGTGTGTGTGTGTGTGTGTGTGTGTGTGTGTGTGTGTGTGTGTGTAAGATCTACCCAGTGTAAGTAGATGGGAGGTAATTTCAGAGGGGACACTGGGAGGTAGAAGGGAAAGAAAGATCTTCTGCAGAAGATAGGTTTTGAACTGAGACTTTGAGGCAAGCCAGGTAAGCCAAGGGGTATAAATATGGAGGGAGGGCATTACAGGCAAGGGGGAATAACTAGTGAAAAGCTATTGAGTCAGAAGGTGATTATTCAGTTTCCTCATCTGAAAAGTGAGGAAGCTGAATTATAAATTGATTTCTGATACTAATATCTTCTCTTCTTTGGTTATGGAATTTAGCCCTCCTTGTAAGAGCTGTCTCCTCTGGAAGAGATACACCCATCAGTGATCTGCAGCTCATTCACTCACTCATTCAATTCACTCACTCACTGAAAAGTTACCCATTTCTTTGGGAGCCATTTTTCCAAAGCTAGTTTACATTGGGTCTGTTTGTGTTCCCTGAAGAACACATGGACCAAATTCTTCCATTTTATAGATGAGTAAAATGAGACACAGGTTATATGTTAGGGTCTGAACTCTGTCCTCTGACTGCCAACTGAGTCCTTTTTTTTAATAGCATTATAACTAAACTACTTACTGTTAGTTTTCCCATTTGATAATTTGTCCTTCACATAATAATCTTTTGTAAGACACCTGAGTTTACTCCCCTAACTCCACTGGCACAAACAGGTTGGGTCCTGAGAAAGACAGCTGCTACCTTAGTTTCTGGGGATAATCCAGTTATCTATCCTCCTCCTACCTATAGTTCATGAACTCTTCCCAGTGTGCTTCTCCTTAATCATCCAGTATATTTGACATTTTTAGAAAGGCCATTTGCTATAGGCAAGCAAGACAACTTTCAAAAATTACCTGTTGAATTTATTACATACTTAAAAAGAAAGGCAAGCTCTTCATAATAGCTTTGTTGTTTCATGTAATAATCTCATTTTATTTCATTTGATGTTTGTTAAATTCAGATTTTTTTTTAAAATGGAGAAAAAAGGGCGGCTGTACAAATAAATTTTGATCTAAAAAAGGCATTCATTTAAATGTGATCACAAGAATCTGTTATGAGGAATTTCCCATGAAAACCTGGGGTACATTTTCCTACTAATACACAAGGAGTCTGTGGAAGAATGAGCCTGAGCTTTAAGTACAAGGGGAGTGAGGCATATATAGGGAACACAGACATCTAGGGCAACTTTCAGCTCTGAAAGAGCTCAATGTCCTTACTTTAGAAAGTCCTAAAAATGAATATTAAAAATTGTATTTATACAAAAGAAGTAAAAATGAGATATTTTAAAAAATTAAATAGAAAGTCCTAACAAAATTAACTAGGTGAGACATGAGAAACTGGGTGGATTGGTGTTGGAGATGGATGAGTCACTTTACTACTGAACTGGCTCCTCACTTGTACAATGTCTCAATGAGATGGATAAACCCATTGCTGGGTTGGGGCATGCAGGATGCTCAGCTCTTGTTGAGCTGACTCCTCACTAGGTTTAGTTGCTGCAAGACAGGATAGATCAGGTTGCTTTGGCCAGGCTGAAACCAAGACAGGAATGGGTCAGACAGGTGATATTGCTGCTAAGTGGCCAGAGTAGGCAAGGTAGTTCACTTGGCTGTTGGGTTGTTGCTGGTGGTTAGAGCTAGTAACCACTGGACTTTTTACAGAGTGCAATATTTTTTCTGGATGAGTTAATCGACTGAACTCCCTGACATCATTTTGACGGGCAACACAGTCTTTTCTACGTCCAGCCTATAACTCTGCTGGTGTAACAGTATTGTCTTAGATGAAGTGTTATAGTGCCCTTCTCAACAAAGGCATTTACCTAAAATTCTGCTCTTGATTGATTAGAGACCAAGGTATGGAGGCTGTCTGGACCCTGTCTCTGCTGGCCTTTTTCATAAACATTTGACTTATTCAAAGACCCAAATCACTTCTAAGATGTGGTGCTTCCTTTACATAGGAAAAGGTTCACTTTACATTTCATTACTTCTGACTTCTGACCATAGGACCTTCTGATCATAGGACCTTCATCTTGGCTGAAGTCAGTACACTTTCAAATTTATAAGCCTATTAATGGTACTCCCTGCTGAAAGACCTTCTGTGACATAGTAAGTTCTTTAAAAATATATAAATAGGGGTGGCTAGGTGGCGCAGTGGATAGAGCATTGACCCTGGAGTCAGGAGTACCTGAGTTCAAATCTGACTTCAGACACTTAATAATTATCTAGCTGTGGCCTTGGGCAAGCCATACATATATATATGTGGAGAAGCTTGGTGGCAAAGTGGGTAGACCTCCAGCCTTTGAAGCAGGAGAACCTTAGTTCAAATGCAGCTTCAAGTCCTTACTAGACTTGGCAAGTCACTTAACCCTGATTACCTCCTAAAAATAAAATGGATAGTATAAAATATAAATTCCTTATTCTTTCATTCAAAGCTATTCACAATCTAGCTTTAACTTATCATTTTAGCATTTCTTTGTATATGACTCCCTTTCACTCTGTGCCCTACCCAAGCAACTTACTAGCTGCTCCCTGAACTTGTCCCTTGCTCCCTAAAATATTCTTGCAGTTTGGCCAGTTTCCATCTAGGTCTAGAATGAATTCCTTCCTCATCTCTTCTTCATTTAAGACCTCGCTCCAGCTGTCACCTCCTGTATGAAACCCTCCATTTCTCTAATTATAATTGATCCCTTTATTCATCATCTCTCATCCATCTTGACTTGATTACTCTTAGCACATATTTAACTAATATAATAGGAATTTGTCTAGAGGTCTTACCTCATTATTAGCTTATAAAATCAGAGGTGAGAGGGGAGATAGGGAGGGAAAGAGAGAAAGAGAGATTTACATTTGAATTCACAGCTTACCACAAGGCACTACACATAGTAGGTACTTTAAAAATCCAAGTGGATTTTTGGGAAAGCATAGAGAAACAAATAGGAAGGGTATCACTGAAGTGATGTGATTAGAAATGAAAGTTCAAATTGATAGGTTAGTGGAATAAAATGTGGATTAGTCTGAGACTGCTTAAATTAAGGAAGTCTCTTTTTTTTTAGGTTTTTGCAAGGCAAATGGTGTTAAGTGGCTTGCCCAAGGCCACACAACTAGGCAATTATTAAGTGTCTGAGACCAGATTTGAACCCAGGTACTCCTGACTCCAAGGCTGGTGCTTTATCCACTAGGCCACCTAGTCACCCACCCCCTTTTCCCATTTTTTTAAACAAGTTTTTTTTTAAAATGAGTTTTTAGAATTTCAAGTGACTTGAACATTGTTTGATACTTTCCTTATTTTCAGATGAATTCTTCTCATCTGTAAAATGAGGGGCTGTATTTGATGATCTCAGAGGTCTCTTCAGGCTCTAGAGCTATGCTGATCTTTGCTGATAATTTCTTTATGTCCTAGTATATTGCACTTCATATGGAATTATTATTTATATGAATATTATTCATATTAATAAATATTCAGTAAATATTTTTGACTTCTAAAGAAAAGGCCAAAGATCAAAGTCAAAGCTGGGAAGAAAAATACTCTTCCCAGAGAAGGCCAATCCATGTGGAGGGCTGAGGTTAGGGGGTGGTGCAAAACTCCACCCTGGGCAGTTAGCCCGGTAACCCACATTCATGGCCATCTGGGGTGTGGCAAAAGCAGGAAACCCGGTTCCAACCAGAATGAACTCAAGCAGACCTTGGAATGGGGCTTGGGAGAATTGAGACAAGCGAGTAGAGAGACAGAGAGAGAGAGAGCTCAGTAGAGGACAGGGCTGGGACATTACATTTGGGGACCAGCTAGGGGAAGAATGCTCAAATCTGTGAGGGTAAGACGTCAGAGGACTGACTTCCTGAATGATAGAACTCTCCACTGAGTTGAGTAGAGTCAGGTTTCCCTGCAAAGGAAGGGAGTGGCTTGAAAACTGGTCCCAAGCCAAGGGGATATGAGAGCCAATTCTGAAGACCTTCAGGTTTTGGCTATTTGATTAAGATTCTTCTATATCAGGGCTGGCTAATAGAGCTTATTAGGAGAAGAATAGCACTTGTGTAAAAAGAGCCACGTTGTTATCTGTAGCATTGCCCTACTCTGAGCATGGGCATGACCTTGGTACTTTCTTCATCCATAACCTATAACCAAGGCATGACCAGACCCACAGAAAGAGCCCAGCTATCTTGACAGTTGACTTCCATGTCTCCAGTCCCTTTCTTCATCACCCTCCAAAAATTCTTGCTAAATTTATAACTTTGAAATATAAATCTGATCATATCACCCTTTTACTCAAAAAATCCTCCATGACTGCCAATTACAATATTTTTAGGATAAAACACAAATGCCTCTTCTTGGCATTTAAAGAACTTCATAATCTGTCTCCATTTTACCTCTTTACCCTTTCCCCCCTAAAACTCCTTCCTTTCACATACTCTTTGTTCCAGTCAAACTGGCTTTTTAGCTGCCCTTCTTCATAGGACATTCCATCTCTTACCTGCATGTCTTTGTACAAATGGTCCTCTATTTCTGGAATGCACTCCCACCTTACTTCCCTACCTTCCTTCAAGACAGCTCAGGTACCTCCCACATGTGACTTTCCTCATCCCCATTTGTTAATATTCTTTCTCACTTGAAACTGCTTTTTTATAATTTTGTATATGCTGTGTATTTACTTCTCTGTGAAAATATTGTTTCCCTTATAGAGGATGTAAGCTTCTCCAAGGAAGGACTATTTCATTTTTTGTCTAGGTCTTCTTAGTACCCAACACAGTGATATTCACTTAGTAGACACTTAAATGGTTGTTAACTTAAATTGAAGGAAGCCCCAGACCCTCCCAACTTCCTTGACCTCAATTCAACAAATTTTATTAAGTATCCTCTGTGAGCAAAGCAAAGCTCTAGACCCACCTTTCTACTTAAGAGGGGGGCTGCACTATTTGTTGCACTTCCCTTGGAGAGGATAAGTGGAGGAAGGATGTCCCCTAACAATCATCTTCTCTCTGTGTCTGTCTTTCTGTTTGTCTTTATCTCTGACTCTCTCTCTCTCTGTCCCTCTGTCTTTTCTGTCTGTCTCTCTCTTTGAATATGTCTGTCTTTTTCTGTCTCTTTTTTTCTGTCTCTCTCTGTCTCTGTCTCTCTCTGTCTCTCTCTCTCTCTCCCTCTCTCTCTCTTTCAGAAGATTACAAACCCTGATACTAACCTACCCTCACGTGGAGACACACTTTCTGCCAGGTACACTTCTACTCTACCAATGCAAATAGCTGCTACCTATGCAAGTATGGACCTTGGGGATCTTATCTTCTGAAAACCAATGTATAATTTCCACCTTATTCTGTCGACTTGGGGTGTTTGTCTCTCCAACACCTGTAAACTTCCTCTCTAAGATGTTTGTCATCTGACAGACTCCCTAAATAAGGGAAGAATGTGGGTGTATGCAAGTTGGTGTGTGAATATGTGTGAGGTTGTGTTGGTAATAAGATATTTCCTAGAAGGGAAGAGAAGAAAGCTAAAGCTTGAAACCATGACAATAAGAACAAAAAAGGGGTAGTTTCCTATACACCATTTCTTAGAGTTAAGAATATAAGCTCCTTGAAAGCAGAGGATGTTTCATTTCTGTCTTTAGGTCCCCAGATCCTAGCACAGTTCTTGGTACTGTGGATTAATGAACACATTTGTCCTTCTCTCTGGAAGAAGATCATGACACCAGGAAGGTGATGCCATGACAGGCAAGTGCATTGGATTTAAGTGAGAGGATGCTGTACTAAGCCACCAGACTCACTTTCTCCTCCAGAGTCATCTGTGTCCAGTGGCTAGATATGAATCAGGAAGACTGGAGATAACCCTGGATGTAAGGAAAATAGGGTTAAGTGACTTTCCCAAGTTCACACAACTAGTAAGTGTCAAGTGGTGTCTGAGGCCCGATTTGAACTTAGGGTGTCCTTACTCCAGGGCTGGTACTGAATCCATTGAATCACCTAACTGCCCTAGAGAATAAATATTGTTGGTTAAATGATTTAATTGCTCCTAATTAAGCAGTTTCAAAATGTTTTTCATTCATTCATTCAATATATATTTATTAAGTACACAATATGTGCAGAAAGTGTACTAGCTTTAATAAATTAGATTTCTACAAGGTCTAGTTCCTACTTTCATGGAATTTATAATCTAATATAGAACATAGTTCAAGGATACAAACAACTTTATTACAAGGCAATATATGCTAAAGATGAATGACCCAAAGAGAACATGGACTGGTAATGTGCCAAGAACAAGGAATTAAAAAAATGGACAGTTGGTGTGTTACACTGGCATCTTCAAAATGTCAAGAAATGGAAAGTATGAGGGAGTTGGTTCCTGCAAGCTTGGCAGACATGTTTTAGCTGCCATATGGTCACAGCTGGATAGGAAAAGAGCATCAGCTCTCCCACCCAGGGAATTGTTATATATCCTGGATGATAGGTACAGTTACTCCCCTTTTAAGGTACACTGAGTGACCACTCCCTTTGGTTTAGTGACCAATACTGTCTCACTAAGCCTTCTTAATTCCTCCTCCTCCTCCTTAAGTCATCATGATAGGAGGAACCAAGACACAAATTTAGAGTTTGCTGTGTCATTCTGGAATAACAAGTCCTTCATCACTAAGAACATGTTTCCTTGGAAATGAACAGGATATCACAGTACACACTCCATGGGCTACACATCCCCCATTATACAAGGAAAGCCACCACATGCTGGTGGGTCCCCTGTGTGGACCTTAGAGGAGGGGATGGGCAGGGGTTTCATAAGATAAGCAGGGCTGCAATCTGCATGCATGGAGAGACCATGAATCAATGAAATCATACCTCTCTGAGTGCATGAATGCAAAGACAATGGGGAATGATTGGAATGACCAGAGAGGTTGTATGAGTTGGACTAGAGGTAGCAGACAATCCAATTCAGGTAGAAAGAGTAGAATCATACAGTTAGGAGAGCATGTCACCAAAGATCAAGTCATCTAGTTTGAGTAGAGAATGGGTTTTTAATGTTGGGGATCTCTGAAAGGTAAATATCGAGAGGCAGTCTGGAGCAGTTGTAAAGATCATTGTATAGAGGGGAAGTTAGGTGAATCAGTGGATAGAGCATAGAGCCTGAAGTCAGGAAGACCTGAATTTAAATTCAACCTCTTGACACTTATTAGCTTTGTGACTCTGGACAAGTCACTGTTTGCCTCAGTTTCCCCATCTGTAATAGCACCTTTTCCCAGGGTTATTGTGAGGATGAAATGAGGTAATAATTATAAAGTACCTGGAACATTTATATATTAGCTATTATTAATATATAGGTCTAAGGAGCTCACATTCTAATGAAGAAAGATAATATATACAAGGAAGTTAAAGAGGGGGAAGGAGAGGATGATGCACAGGTTCATGATGGAGAGGAGCAGTCTGGTGAGAAATGAAAAAAATGACTGTCCTGGGTACCCTCTTTAAATGGAGTTTGTGGGGGGAGGAGTCATTCAATCACAGGGAAAGGTAACAGGGGCAGAGGATACTGTTGAGGTATCAATTCCAGAGTTAAGGTCAACTTCCATCATCAAGAAGTTAGAATCTTAGAATTGCCTAGCACACTGAGAATATCAGTGACTTGGTCAGGGTCACAAAGCCTTTACATGACACAGCAGAACTTGATCCTAGGTCCTTCTGACTTTGAGGCCATTTCTCTCATTTGTATATCATACTGCCTTTGACAAAAGATATCAGTAAAAATAATACTTATGTGGTGAGAACCCAGAACTTGGAAATAAGTACTTGTTAAATTAGTCAATTGTGATGCTTCATAACCTTATGGATCACAACGCATTAAACACTTCTATCATACACTTTCAAACAAGGGGAAATTTCAGGCCTGGAATAAAAGGAGGGAATCCCCAGAATGGGGGGGGGTGCGAATTAAGATGAGGTTCAAATTTTATTAATATATGTCACATCAGTTGTAATAGCAAAGGGGGTGGGAAGGAAATTCAAACAAAGAAAGGAATGGACTGGCAAATGGAAGCCTAGAAAATGTTTTTTTCTGGTCCAGGGCCTGGCAGAATCAGTAGAACCCAGGGGGATGCCAGGATTCTGAGGCTCCATCTGTGGCTCCTTCACTGCTGGGTCAAGGAGGGCCTTGGGAAAACTCAAACACTCCCATTGTCTCTTTCTCTCCTTAGAGAGAACAGGTCTGCCAGAACCCAGAGATTGTCGGGAGAAACAGCTGTGTTAATGAATCACGCAGAGCCATCTGAAGACACTCACTGCAGGTTTCTTTGCTGCTGCCATCAAATGCTTGAGAACCCATTGATCAGAGCCCAGATACCATCAAAGGACCTGAGCCCTCATCACAAACCATCTTTCTGCACCCAAGCTGAGGCCTGTCTGGCCTCACCCAAGCTTAAGGCCCACTGTTGTCCAGGCCACTCCCCTGTAAAAATCCCAATGGACTGCCAGACCTTCCCTTTGGGTCTAGCTATGTTATGTCAGCCCTGCCTTGGTGCAGAATTCTCTCCACATTCTCTAGAGTCTGAGATCACTAAAGATCCCCTGGCATTTCCTGTAAGCCCAGAGGTGCTAATCCCAGGATTGTGGCCGGGGTCCAACGAGGTAAGTGTTTGTGCACTGCCCAAAAGTTCTGGTAAGGGGAGGTCCTGAAAGCTTGCTATCCAGTAAAGAGAACTGGGAAAAGGCCCCTGAAGGCAATGTACCCACTGTTTCTCCTAAGAGAAGGGGTTGCCATCTGTGAAACAGGTATTGTAGGCAGTTAGTTGGCTCAGTGAGTGGACAGAGTGCCTACCCTGGGGACAGGAAGAATCATCGAGTTCAAATCTGGCCTCATATATTTATTAACTGCAGGACTCTAGGCAAGTCACTTAATCCAGTTTCTTCATCTAAAATGAGCAGGAGAAGAAAATGCAAACCACTCTGATATCTTTGCCAAGAAAAACCCCAAATGGGATCACAAGGAGTTGGACACAACTGAAAAATGACTAGAAAATGATTTCTTCTGGGTGAGGACCTGGCAGAAATCAGCAGAGCCTAGGGGGGATGCCAGAATTCTGAGATCCCATCTGTAGCTCCTTCACTGCTGGGTCAGATGGGACCCTGGGAAAACTCAGAAGTTGGCATTTTCTCTCTTTTTTGGGTGAGGAAACTGAGGTTCAATAATTTACATGTAAACAGCTGTATAACAAAGTTGATTGGTTATATTACTGCTTTTGTTTTGTTTTTTGTTTTATTGTTTTTGTTTATAGATGACACAGTGGATAGACCAGCCCTGAAGTCAGGAAGACCTGAATTCAAATCTTGTCTAAGATACTAGTTATGTGATCTTGGGCAAGTCATTTAACCCTGACTGCCTTGCATCCAGGTTTCCAGTTGTCCTGATTCATGTCTGGCCTCTGGACCCAGATGACTCCAGAGGAGAAAGTGAAGCTGATGAAAGCACAGAACCTTCTTCATTCAAATCCAATTCACATGTATGTCATGGCATCATCTCCTGGATGTCATGGTATTTTTTGAGAACAAAAGACAAACATCATCATTAAATTTATGATTTTTTTCATCTACATTGTTCTGACAGTTAGAAGACCTGGATTCTAATCTTGCTCCCATTGTTACCTTACTGTGATCTTATTCCATTTTATCTCTCTCTATGGTTCAGTTTCCTCCCTTACAAAATGGAGTGAATAATAACTGTCTCCCTACTTCATAGGGTACTTGGGAGGATAAAGCAGTTGAGTCAATAGGAAATATTAAAGTCATTGGTCAAACATAAGTTGTTATTAAAGACAGCACTTTCCTTTTAAACTTAGCTAGTTTTTATGGCCTTGACATAATGTTAGGTAATACAGTAACATGGAACAAATTTTAAATTTATGGTTGAAGAACCCAGATTTATTTATTTGTTTGTTTGTTTATTCTTAAATTAAGTATTTAATTATTTGTTTTTCCAACCACATGCAACAGAAGTTTTACCAGTCACTTTTTTTTTGCAAGGTTATGAGTTTTACATTTTTCTTCTTCCCTCCCTTCCCTCCCCCTCCCCCAACAGAAAGCAATCTAAATATAAGCCCCACATGTATAACCATGCTAAACATAGATCCATGTTAATCATGTTGTGAAAGAAGAATCAAATCCAAATGGAAGAAAAAAGTTAGAGAAGAAAAAAAAATGACACAATATATGACAACTTTTAAAAATTGAAGATAATAAGCTTTGGTCTTAATTTAAACTCTACAATTCCCTCTCTGCATTTGGATGGTATTTTCTATCACAAATCTTTTAGACTTGTCTTTTAGACTTTGTACTGCTGAAATGAAAAAGTCCATCATCACCCCATGTTGATGTTGGTGTGTATCATGAAGAACCTTTTTTTTTTTTTAGGTTTTTGCAAGGCAAATGGGGTTAAGCGACTTGCCCAAGGCCACACAGTTAGGTAATTATTAAGTGTCTGAGGCTGGATTTGAAGCCAGGCACTCCTGACTCCAGGGCTAGTGCTCTATCCACTGCACCACCTAGCCACCCCTTAAATCCCTGTTTTAAAAACCTGATGTTAAATTCCTTTACCCTCTGGGTGACCTTGGGTAAGTTGCTCCCTCTCTCTAAAACTCATTTCTCTTCTCAATAATAAGAAATTGAACCAAACTCTGAGATCCTTTCCAGCTTTGGATCTATGCTCTTACTGTAAGGAGGAGGCTGGCCAATGAGGACCCAGTCCTTACAGCATCTACAACATTCTCTACCTTTTACTGACCCTAGTAGAGGTCTGGTGAGCCTACTTCAGGGTCACACAGTGCAGGAAAGAGAGAGGCATCTTCTAATTGTTTCTCATTGTTGTCTCAGAATTGTGAACACAAAAGATTTAAAGGGATGATCTCCTGCTCTCTTCCCCCAGAGTAAATAAGGCAAGAATTGCTATGAGTCTCTGGATGAGGTGGGGGAATCTTGGGTCTTCTCTCCCCAAATGGCAATTCTTTCCATCTCTGTTACATTTCATTTTTTCATGGCCTTGGGTGAAAGAGATTGAGAAAGATAGAGTAGACTATTGACAATTTTATGTGCTTCAAAAGGTTGGGAGGGCCACCCAAAATCTCCTCAGCAAATGGAGTTGGTTAGTAGCAGCATCTGAGGTCAGTGAGAAACCAACCCTGCTTAACTTGTGCCAGCAGTAAGTTGACCCAGGGCTGAGACAATGTGTGCTTTAAGCAATGGGGTGACTCATTCATCTGCTATGCTATACTCAGAAAAAAAGTCTGTCAAAAAGGAATGTTTTGAGGCAATCACGTAAAATTTGAACTCACTCACCCCAGGGACCAGGGTATATAAAGGGAAGAGAATTCTTTGAGTCTGATGGATCCTTGCTAAATAATTTCTTTGTAAAAGCTAATTGATATTAATTGGTTAAATGATATTGGAGAGATATAACCTGGCAGATGATACTAGGGAGAAACACACTCATTGTATATCAGTTCTCCTCAGGATTTCCCCTAAAGTCCTAAGGAGAAAGGTAGTAGCTATGATTTAGGGATTGCTACTAACTACTATTTGTAGAGCACTGTGCTGAGCATTTTAAAATTATTATCTCATAAATTCTTCTAACAGACCTGGGAGGTAAGTGCTATTATTAACATCATTTTACAGATGAGATAGCTAAGGCAAAAAGAGGTTAAGTGACTTGCCCAGGGTCACCCAGTTAGTCTGAGACTAGAATTGAACTCAGGTCTTCCTGCCTCCTGCTCTAGCACTCTATCTACTGTGACATCTAGCTCTCTACTAATCTGAGTATGGGTTAAGAGAATGAGCTCAGAGTCTGTATGCCTCCTAGATCCTATGACCTTAGACTTCTGAGGTCCTTTTCAGTTCTAATATAAGATTCTTTGAGTCTAATTTAAGGAATACCATTGTTATCTGCAGGTTAAATCAATTCCCAATCATTAATCACTTTTTCAGCCTAGGAGAAGGTTAGGTGCTCCCAAAGAGCTTGGTCTGGTGGCCCATGGTGGATTAGAACTTGTTGCTGGGGAGAAGCAGTTAGTGACTGGCAGACCCTTGGAAAAAGCTGAATGGACAATTTGCTCCATCTGCTTTGGGGAAGTCATTCAACTCTGACTCTGTGTAAGAAACAAACTCATGTTTCTCTTCTCTTAACTTCTCCTCTGTTCCCCAGAGCAGGCTGGTGACGTGGGACAGAGGCGTTTCAATCAGAAAATAATGATGAGAAGGAACATCTGTACTTCCTTCTCTCTGTGCCAGGAACTCAATTCCCTGGGGCTCCTGGCTCTACCTTTCCTTTGGGGTAGGGCTGAATAATTGCTCAGGAAACCAGGTTGTTGCAATTCTTTAAGGCAAGCTGAGAACCAAACCCCAGCTCTCAGATATTTCTCTTTTAGTTATCACTAAGCAGTCCTTCAAAACTAGACTCCTTGCTGCTCAGTTCTACAAACTCAGTTGCTATCAATTCTATGTGATTGACAGGAGATTTTGGCAGGATCTTAGGTGTTCTCTGAAACCATGTGGCTTCCAGATTCCTCTTTTCCCCAACCTCTTTCTTTTAATCCTGGCCTTGAATAGAGTAGGAAGACCAAATGCAAACTTTTGCTATTTCTGGCTCCCAGTGGCACCAACAGTGTGGCCCTTGATCACTCAGCCCTCCTTTGGTGGTCTCTCCCTAAAGAGGGCTCCCATCCACCCACCAACCAACCAGAGAAGTAGGAAGTTTCCATCTTACTTCTGCTATTTGAATGGAACCAGGCAAGTCACCTCCTGAGCCCCATTTCCCTCATCTGTAATATAGGAGGGATGGTTACACTAGCTAGCCTCTGGGGTCCCTTCACACAGCTTCAGAGCTATTATCTGGTGAATCAATGTTGTGCTGTATGTAGGGGTTTGGCAGAGAAGATATAAGAAGCAATGGAGCAAAAGTGTGAGGTAGGAGAAGGGTTTAATTTTAATGCCTTGTTATTTTGGCAACTAGGTTCATTCACACTATATGCAAAGCAAAGAGTGTAAGTCATGGTCCTTGCTATTAAAGCTTAAAACTTCACTGACACCCAGTTTATGAATGTAGGACATATGTCGGGAGTAAGCCTGGAGCCCATATATCTTTAGCTAGTGCTAAGTGTCTGAATAGGTTATGGGAGACAGCTCTATGGGTGGAGTTCAGCTTATGAAAGTTAAGGGGAGCCAAAGAGAGATGAACTGGGGGTGGGGGGATGGGAAGGTGGGGCTTCCCCTAAAAATGGAAATATAAAAACTGTGATTTAGAAGGAAATTTCTTAGGAGGGAGTAATGGGCAGAGAAGGGAGGGAGGGAGGAAAAGAGAGAGACCAGAAAAGATGGAGAGAGACAGAGATAGAAATTAGGGAGTAGGAAAGAAGATGAGGAGAGGAGACAGAGAAAGAGATGGAGAAAGATAGACAGGGACAGAAACTAGAAAGAAGGATGAGGGGAGGGTGGGAGTTAAGAGAAGAGACAGACAGACAAAAAAGAGAATCTAGGGAGGAGAACAGATGGAAAGAAAGGAAAAGAGAGAGAGAAATTGGAGGATGGGGAGGGGGGGGGGGAGAACACTACAAGGAGTAATTTTGCCAATGAGCAGAAAATAGAAACTCAGAATTAAACCTGTGTGGCCCCAGAGACCAGAATCTTTTCCCCACCAACACTGCTTACTGTGTAAAGAACATTAGCGTTAAGATCTTGTAGAGGAAATGTAAAACACGAGACCTAGAGTTAAGAAGTTGTAGATTTAAGTCCTGTCCCAGTGATGAGTTTTGTGACCTTGGGCAAAGGATTTCAGCTCTCAACCTCAATTTCTTCATTTATAAAAATAAGATGATAACATTCCCAGAAAAGGGATTTAAATTTGTTTTTTCCCACTCAAAGTACTGTACAATATAAATAATGATGGGTATTATTAAATCTAACAAGGATGTTAAGGAGACAGAAATTCAACCCTTAGTGTTTGCAGAGGTAGGCGATGGAGGCAATGGTGAAAACCATAAGAAACAATTTCTTTCCAACCCTGGATAAGAGGTAAGTGAGCCAGTGTGGTAGTTGAGCATATGTATCTCCCACCAGGGCTCATTTTGGGTGGCTGAGCATCTGTAGAATTATAGATTAATAGATCACCATATGCAGACCACCCCTGGAGCCCAGAAGAAACAAAAGGTTCTTTAGTATGGCCCAAGTATCCTGTGAGCACTCTAGACAGCTCTCCTCCCACACCTCTGAACACCTGCAGGCTGCCTCCTACTCTAAAGTTTCCTCCTACCCCAATTGCTTGTTCATAACTGATAAATGAGGAAGAAAAGGATATGCTGATAAATGGGGAACAATTGGCTCTCTGGGGGGAAAGGAGGGGGAAGTGAATGGGCCCAGGACACACCTTTAAGTTTACTCTGCATTTTTAATAGTTTTTCATCACTTTCTTAAGTCTAGATAATCAATAATGTAAAACAAAATCAAGTCCTGATTCATCAAGTTTGTGGATTTCTGAGGTATAAATGCTTAGGCTGAAAATTCAACAGCCAGCTCTCAAAGCCCCAGTGGCAACTAGCTCCAGCACACTCCCAGGTGTATCCATGCAAGGATGTGTCAGAGAATCAGGGCTACCTTTGGGAAAAGAAGAAACATTTCAAGAGACAACAGAAAGTCATTTTTCAAAAGGAAGAGTCAAGCTGATTATAATAGTTTTTGCTAGTCTCTCTTCTTTTTAGTCGGTGAAACAGCTAAGCAATTCAATTTTCAACTAGTATTAGTGAAAGTCCAAAGGGCTCAACACCGGGGTAGCTGTTGCTAGAGAATACCAAAAAACCTTACTCCTAGGGAAAGTATAACAACCTTTTTTTAGGGGAGTAAGGTTTAGATTTAATGTCTTCCAAAAACAAAAATATTTTTAATACCTGTATCCTCTGGGTGCTGAATAACTGTAAGACATAGAATATTATAGTCTCAGAGGAACTGCAAATGAGAAACACTCAGAGGACAACAGAAAAGTACCTGGAAAAAGTAGGCTGTGATACATTATCAACAAGGAATATATCGGATAATTGGGGTAGCATATGCCATGAACGTTTTTTTTGATTGAAAAAGAAGCTGGGTTGGCTATGTGACAAAACAGATGGATATACAATGGATGCACACCCTGGAAGCCTCACAGGTATCCTTCTGATGTAGAGAGGAAGGTCTGTAGCATATGGGATGAATGTCCTTTGGTAAATTTGTGGAAAGACACAGGATGAAACATAAAATCCTCTGTTTGGTTCTTAAAGTTATCAGCTGACCCCTTCCTTCCCTTTTGGTCTTTTAAAAAAAATTAAATATTTAAGGCAATGGGGTTAAGTGACTTGCCTAAGGTCACACAGCTGGGTAATTATTAAGTGTGTGAGGTTGAATTTAAACTCAGATCCTCCTGACTCCAGAGCTGGTGCTTTATCCACTGCACCACCTAGCCGCCCCTACCCTTTTGGTCTTCATCTTATTCATCCCTGTGTACTTTGTGATCTAGGGACACTGGTTTCTTTGCTATTCTTTCCAGAATTACCCTTATTCTCCAGATTCTCTAGTCAGCTCTCCTGGCTGTCTGCTGTGCCTGGAATACTTTCCCTTCTTGGGTTACTGGATTTCAAGTCTCACGTAAAATTCCACCCCATGCCAGTAATTACTTTCCCTCTGAGATTATTAGTAATTTATTGTCCATATGTAAAGTGGTAAGCTCATTGAAGGCAGAGCTTGTTTCTGTATTAATATCCCTAGTATTTAGGAATTGACAAATAATTATTAACTTGAGTTAACAGGATGGTCAGACCTAGATAGGTTGAGATCTCTACCATTTTTTACTCAGGTCATCACAGATTCATTGGAATAAAATCATTGATTTAGAATTGGAAAGAGTCATATATAAAGTAATAAGTCACACTGAATATAATGGAGGACAAAATTTTAACCTAACTTCTGGGAAGGCAGTCATCAATGTATAGTATTTTTGTTTCCGGAGGATGGCAGCCTGGAAAGCCAGATTCATTCTATCTTATACAAAATGCCAGTAAAAACCATCTTCCCCTTGCCCCCACCATTGAATTAATTTTTTTTTTTTTAGGTTTTTGCAAGGCAAATGGGGTTAAGTGGCTTACCCAAGGCCACACAGCTAGGTGATTATTAAGTGTCTGAGGCCGGATTTGAACTCAGGTACTCCTGACTCCAGGGCCGGTGCTCTATCCACTGCACCACCTAGCCATTCCTCCCACCACTGAATTTCCATAAGAGAAATATAATGCATGTTAGTATTTGAAATTGAACTGGCTGCAGAACTGTAACAATGAAGGTAAGTTGAAATAGGATTCTAGTGGGAAGACATGTCTTGTTCAGTCATTTCAATCATGTAGAATACTCTGTGACACACTGAGGTTTTCTTCTCAGAGATACTGGAGTGGTTTGCTCTTTTTTCCCCCAGCTCATTTTACAGATGAGTACTCTTAACCAACAGGATTAAGTGACTTGCTCAGGGTCATACAGCTAATATGAGGTTAAGATTTGAATTGCAGGCAAGTAATTCAAAGAAATAATCACCTTGGATTCCTAGGAAGTCATAGGATTTCAAGATGGAAGAGATTTTAGAGATCATCTACTCCAAATACCTAATCTCCCAGATTAAGCAAATGACCTCCAAAGAGGCAAGGCAAATTGTCCAAAGTCATATAGGTTGTAATTAAGAGCTAAAATGTGAAACCAAGGACTCAGATTCCAAATGCAGTTCTCTGCCTCTTGGCCATTGTCTACCTGGCTGCAATCCTACCTGGTCCAAGAAGATATAAATTGGGGTGAGTTGCAATAGTAGCAATAATGTGGCCTTGTAGTCTAGTTTCCTCTAAAGGGTGGATCTAATTCTAAACCTGAACCCAAAAGGGTCTAACTTGCTGCTCCCACCCAGAAAACAAAAATCTCTAAGGTACTCATGGAAAAGCTTGTGTTCAGATTTCCCCAAACATGGTAAACTGGGTCCACAGTATCCACATTAGACCTAAAAACATAAAGGAAGAAGGGAAGAAGCATTTATTAACTTCCCACAGTTTTTCAAACACTGGGCTAAACACTTCACAAATATCTCATTTGGTCCACACAACAATCCTGGTAAGTGGATACTATTATTATTTCCATTTTACATATAAGAAACTGAGGCCAACAGAGGATTTTTTAAATTTGTTTTTAAGTGACTTAGAGTCACACAGCTAGTATCTGAGGCTAGATTTGACCTCAAGACTCAAAAGATTTAACAGAAGCCCATGAATAAGTTCAGAAACATTAGTCTATTAGATATCACTGGCTTGGGCCTTAGAAAATAAAGCTATTTTGGTAGAGTTGTTCAACAAATATTTTCCATTCACTTTTTTTTTTTTTTTTTTTTTTTTAGGTTTTTGCAAGGTAAATGGGGTTAAGTGCCCAAGGCCACACACCTAGGTAATTATTAAGTGTCTGAGTGTGGGATTTGAACTCAGGTACTCCTGACTCCAGGACTGGTGCTCTATCCACTGCGCCATCTAGCTGCCCCCCATTAACTTAAAAAAATTTTTTTTTCCTATTTTTTCTCCAATTTCCTATAAAAACAATTTTTAACATCTCTTTTTTCTTTTTAAATTTTTGAGTTTCAATTCTCTCCCTCCCCTTTCCTTCACTTCGCCTTTGAGAGGATAAGCAATTTGAAATAAATGATATATGTGCAATCATCCTTTCTAACTTTAGACCTATACTCATTGAACAATTTAACAACAATATCATAGAGAGGTCTCAATCTCCTGGCCCTCAAGATCTAACTCTAGTTCTACAATTTCTGGGGCAAAGTTGAGGGTCCTCTTCCATCTCTAAGAATCATGCTGTTGAAGAAATCTCCCTTTAGGCATGTCCAGTGACTGGCAACTACAACTCAGGAATTCTTAATCTCTTGGGAATTCTCAAAATTACATGGAAAGTCTAGTCTTAGGAACTTAAAATTCTAGTTTCTTACCTGTGTTCAGAAGGAAAAATAGAAAAAAGGATCTGGTTAGGAACCAGATGTCCTGTAATTCCCTTCTCAGGCCCAATATGTGAGTAGCCTGGAAGTTGTCACTTTTGGGGGGGGGATGGGAGATTGGTGGTTTAGAAAAATACCTAAACTCTGTTCTGAATGTACAAAGGAGGAATATATGTAAAAAAAAAAATAGAATTTTATAGTCTGTGGGAATAAACAACTTTTTTTTTGACAAAAGTCTAGCCGCTATTCTTATTTGCCAGTCATCTTAGAGTCAAACCCAATCATAGTGGACTGTTCAGAGGGATTTCCTATGTCCCCTCAGCAAGATGTTAGAACATGTATCTATATCCATGAGGTACTGTTCAGACAAAGGTTTATGTCCTGTTATTTCATTCAATTGATAGGGAGGGGACAGACAAGTCAAACTCATCAGTGTCTCTCCTGATCAGCTCCCTAAATAATCAGGATTTATACAGTACTTTTAAGGTTTGCATGACACTTTATGTATATTATCTCATTTAATCCTCACAACTACTTTGAGGTAGATGCTAACGTTATCACCATTTTACAGATAAAGAAATGAAAACTGAGAGAGGTTAAATGACCTGCCCAGGGATACATAGCTAGTAATCCAGAAAGTCGAAGTCTGGCTTTGAACTTAAATTTTCCAGATCCCAAGAAGTAAGAGGAGGAGGAGGAAGAAGAGGAAAAGTGGAAGAGGAAAGAGGAGGAATAAGAAGACTGGAAGGTGAAAGAAGAGGAGGAGGAGGGGCAGGAAGAGTAGAAGAGAGAGAGAGGAAGGGGAGGAGAAAGAAGAGAAGAAGAAAGAAGAGGAAGAGGAGAAAGAAGAGGAAGAAGCAAATCCCTTAAAATTCACAAAGTATTTTATAAATATAATCAAAAATTGGGGTGGCTAGGTGGTACAATGGATAGAGCACTGGCCCTGGAGCCAGGAGTACCTGAGTTCAAATCCGGCCTCAGACACTTAATAATTACCTAGCTGTGTGGCCTTGGGCAAGCCACTTAATCCCATTGTCTTGCAAAAAAAAAAAAACCCTAAATAATCAAAAACTCCAGTGAGATAAATAAATGAGGTTGATTTGAGTACTCCCTCTAATGACTCAGGTCACAACCTTCCATCCTTTTTCATTGACAAGTGATTCTTTTCCATATGCTCCTGCAAATTCTTCATAGGTGAGCCACCCAACTTAGTGGGAACCTTCTCCAAGATCCCTTACCAATACAGCACACAACATTTTCATCACTTACTATTCATTTTCAAGAGGACTTCTTTTTGGGTCCTGCATCTCCAAGGTAGTTGTTCATTCAAAATATGCTACCACCTACCCAAGGCCACCATGGGCTTCTCCATTGCCCTTTGGGTGACTTATATCTCTTTAGAGATTGACCTGTCCCCTGACTTAGAGATCTATGATGTTAAAAAGATTCAGAGAAGCTTGGACCCAGGATGGAGGGTGGTGAAAAATAACTGGAAACATGGGATGGGGTGAGAGCAGGGTTTGATCATGAAGGTATTTACACTACAAATAGTAGTGCAACTACTAGAGTTTATTGAGGTGACTTGGGAAGACAGAGAGATCCGCATTTTAGGAAAATCAAACTCATAGGATTCCAGATTGAGGGTTGGAAGAAACTTAAAAAGGCCATTTAATCATACTCCTTTTTCAGATGAGGAAACTTTCTCAGAGATATAAAGTGACTTGGCCAGGGTCACTCAGTTGTAAATATCCAAGGTAGCATTTGAAATCTGATCTTCTGGAATCCAAGTCCAGTACCCTATGGAATCTGCCATGCTCCAAATCTGTGATTTCTACTATCCCATATTGGATGAGAATCAAGAGTTAGAACTGTTGACCTGACCTGACTTGATGGTTTCCAGGGAGGCTAATTTCCTCCCAAAATTAGACTTTGAGTAAAAGAAACCAAGTCCACTGAATAAGAACAGATGTCCTGGAAAGTTAAACATACTAAAATTCAATTTTTAATTTGAAGTCCAAACAGGGTTCAAATCTCAGTTCTGTCATGTATCACCTGTGTGACTGGTGAAGTCACAGGGTTTCAGTTTCCTCTTCCATAAAATGAGGCAATTGAAATAACTGATCTCTGAGGTTCATTTCAGCTCTAAATTTTATAATCCTGTAATGTTCATAGCTAAGTTTTCTAAAATTCTATTCACCTTCTTAACTTATTTCTTGTTTATTTTGTGGTTCAATTTATCTAGTGCTGAGAAAGGGAGGTTGAAGTCCCCCACTATTATAGTTTTACTGTCTATGTCTCCCTGTAATTCCTTTAGTTTTTCCTCTAAGAATTAGAATTTAGATACTATGCCACTTGATGCATATATGTTAATAATATTACTTCATTGTCAATGGTGCCTTTTAAGAAGATGTAGTTTCCTTCCTCCCATACATTTAATGAGATCTATTTTTGGTTTTGCTTTGCAAGATCAGGATTGCTACCCTTGATTTTTTTAATCTACTGACACAAAATATATTTTCCTCCAGCCTTTACCTTTATCCTATGTGTATCTCTCTGCTTCAAATGTATTTCTTGTAAACAGCATATTGTAAGATTCTGCTTCCATTTTATTGGGAGAGTATTCATCCCATTCATATATACAGTTAAGATTACTAACTCTGTATTTCCCTCCATGTTATCTTTCCCCATTTATACTTATTTCTTTCCTTTCCCTATATCCCTCTTCACCAATGTTTTGTTCTCTTCCACTTTTTACTTTTCCTTTTTAATTTTAACTTTATAGTCCCTTCTTTCCCTTTCTTTCCTTTTCTCCCCCCCACTACTTCCCTGTGGGGTAGGATAGATTTTCAAACACTTGGGAATGTATGTAATTCCCTCTTTGGGCCAAATCTATTGAGAATAGGATTTACTTAGTATTCACATTCTCCCTTCTTTTCCTCTGCTAAAATAGGTCTCTATGCCTTTTCATGTGGTGTTATTTATCCTCTAATTACTAGCCTTCTCCAAATATAATCTTTCCATGTCTTTATTGTTTTAACCCTGAGTTGTACCTACAACACCTCTGTCAAAATATGCTTCTCTTATATGTCTTGATAGAAGTACCTTTCTCAAGTGTTGATTGATTGATTGCTTGGTAAGCAGCATTGCCTCATAGTCACTGTCTAAGTACATGCCCCTCTTCTGTCCCATTAGAAATACATTTCTGGGGGCGGCTAGGTAGTGCAGTGGATAGAGCAACAGCCTTGGAGTCAGGAGTACCTGGGTTCAAATCTGACCTCAGAAACTTAATAATTACCTAGCTGTGTGGCCTTGGGCAAGCCACTTAACCCCATTGCCTTGAAAAAAATCTCAAAAAAAAAGAAAGGAAAAGAAAAGAAATATACTTCTCAAAATTTGGAACTACGCCTAAAGGGCAACAAAAATGTGCATACCCTTTGATTCAGCAATACCACTCCTGGGTATATGCCCTGAAGAGATGATGAAAAAGGGTAAAAGCATCACTTGTACAAAAATATTCATAGCAGCCCTGTTTGTGGTGGCAAAGAATTGGAAATCAAGTAAATGTCCTTCAATTAGGGAATGGCTTAGCAAATTGTGGTATATGTATATCATGGAACACTATTGTTCTATTAGAAACCAGGAGGGATGGGAATTCAGTGAAGCCTGGAGGGATCTGCATGAACTGATGCTGAATGAGATGAGCAGAACCAGAAAAACACTGTACACCCTAACAGCAACATGGGGGCGATGATCAACCTTGATAGACTTGCTCATTCCATCAGTGCAACAATCAGGGACAATTTTGGGCTGTCTGCAATGGAGAATACCATCTCTATCCAGATAAAGAACTGTGGAGTTTGAACAAAGTCCAAGGACTATTTCCTTTAATTTAGGGAAAAAAAAACCTGGTATCTTATTGTCTGATCTTGTTATCTCTTATACTTTAAGTTTCTTCCTTAAGGATATGATTTCTCTCTCATCACACTCCATTTGAATCAATGTACAACATGAAAACAATGCAAAGGCTGACAGATTGCTTTCTGTGGGGGGTATGTAAGATTGGCTGAAGAATTGTAAAACTCAAAATAAATAAAATCTTTAATAAAAAACAAAAAATATTTAAAAAAATTTTAAAAGGATCTTAAAAAATACACTTCTCAAGCCATAAGTAACATCAAATCATAATCAATTTATCCCATCCTCTCTTTTTAAGTACCCTCTTTGAACATATTATCCTCATGAGCTAGATTATCTTGTAAAGCAAAATCATTTCATGAACATTATTTTCCCTAAGTGTCCTCCAATTGTAGCTAAAATATCAAATAAAACAAAATTGCTTTATAATATATGTCCAGCCCTTCTAAGCAAACACTTTCCCTCTGTCCCTATTGTACTACAACCCTTGTTAACTAAAGTATCTAGTAAAGTAAGATCACTTCATGATTTAATTATGTACAGACTTTCTAAGTACCTTCCCTCTCTCTGTCCCAATTGAAATACAAACCTCATAATCAACATTACTTCATGACTCACTTATACTCCTATTTTCCAAATACAATTCCTCCAACTCTATTCACTCCTAATTAGCTAAGGCATTGGCTAATGGCTCAATGCTTTTGTGGTCATCCTACACCCATACTCTCTCTAAGTATGTTTCTTGTTTTGTTTTGTTTTGTTTTGTTTTGTTTCTAGGTTTTTTGTTTTTTTGTTTTTTGTTTTTGCAAGGCAAATGGGGTTAAGTGGCTTGCCCAAGGCCACACAGCTAGGCAATTATTAAGTGTCTGAGGTCGGATTTGAACTCAGGTACTCCTGACTCCAGGGCCAGTGCTCTATCCACTGAGGTGCCTAGCCACCCTAAGTATGTTTCTTTTAACAATACTGAGAAATACAATTCTCAAGAGTTACAAGAGTTATCTTCCTTTGTAAACTGAATATACAATTTAATGTTCCTGACTAGTATTTTTCCCTTTCCTATTTACCATTTTATGCATCTCTTGGGTCTTGTATCTGAAGATCAAATTTTCTTTTCAGCTCTGGTCTTTTTATCAGAAAATTTTAGGAATCTTCTATTTCATTGAAAATCCATCTTTCCCCGACCCCCCCCCCCCAAAGAATAGGATGAATTTTTCAGGATAGTTAATTCTTGGTTGTAATCCAAGTTCCTTTGCTCTTGGGAATATCATATTACAAGCCCTCTGAGCTTGAATATATAAACTAATAAGTCCTGTGTAATTCTGATTGTGATCCCTTAGTATTTAAATTGTATCTTTTAAACCGCTGGCATTATTTTCTCCTTTAGCTGAGAATTCTAAATTTTGGCTACAATATACCTTCAAGTTTTTATTCTGGAGTTTTTTTTTTTTTCTGGAGGTGACCTGTGGAGGACTATTTTGTCTTCTTGTTTTAGGGTATTAGGGAAGTTTTCCATAATATTTTCCAGGCTCTTCATTTTGATTGACCAATAATAGACCAATAATTCATAAATTATCTCTTCTGGTTCTATTTTCCAGGGCATTTGTTTGCTTGTTTGTTTTTTAATTTAAGGCAAAGGGATTAAGTGATTTGCCCAAGGTCACACAGTCATTTGTTTTTCTTAAATTATACTTCACATTTTCTTCTGTTTTTTTCATTCTTTTGGTTTTGTCTGATGGAATCTTGTCTCATAGAATCATTAGTTTCATTTGTCCAATTCTAATTTTTAGGGTTTTTTCCTTCAGTTAGCTCTTGTGTTTCCTTTTCCAGTTGGTTAATCTTAGTTTTAAATGAGTTGCATTCCTTTTCTAGTTAGTCATTTCTACTTCTAATAGAGTAATTTTTCACAATTGTACTATATGATACTCATTTCTTTTTTCTAGTTTTCTTCTTCCTCTTTCCTTTGGTTTGCAAAATCCTTTTGGATCTCTTCTAAAGGGTTTTGGATTTGTAGTCAATTCATAAAGTCCTTTGAAGTTTCACATGTAGGCAATTTTCCACTGAGATGTCATTTTTATTGCTTTTATTTGAATATTAGATTTCTGTGGTTAGCACTCTTTTTTGTTTTTTGCTCATTTTTATGGTTAAGCTCTACTCCCTGGGGAACAGGGATTATAGTCCCAAATTTTTTTTGTGCTGGGGCCAGGATCTGGTTCCTGGCTTATTGCCTGCCAAGTTGCTGCCTGTGCAACCCCAGTTTTGCCTATGCAGATGTTTTTTTCCCACCCCATCTCTTGCCCCATTGTTCCCAGGGCTTGGACATTTTCTGGGGTTGGGTCCCTCCCTACCTGCCTGCTGCACCACTGGTTTGCTGAGCCTGGACTTGAGTTATATTAAAGTTAAAAGCCTTCCTCTGGCTTTCCTGCTTTCTGAATAAGTTGAGTATACTTTCCATTTACCTGGGAAGAGACAGACCTTTATTGAAGATCTTTCATGATATCTTTTTTTTTTTTAGTTTTTTTGCAAGGCAAATGGGGTTAAGTGGCTTGCCCAAGGCCACACAGCATTTGAACCCAGGTACTCCTGACTCCAAGGCCGGTGCTTTATCCATTTGCCACCTAGCTGCCCCTCCATGATATCTTAAGTTGACTTGTTTTGTTCTTTTTTTTGCTAGGACCTTTAGTTTAAGGTCTGAGTAAAGGCTTCATTTTGTTTTTTATTTTGCAAGGCAATGGGGTTAAGTCATTTGCCTGAGGCCACACAGCTAGGTAATTATTAAGTGTCTGAGACTGGATTTGAACTCAGGTACTCCTGACTCCAGGGCCAGTACTCTACCCACTGAACTGCCTAGGCCCCACCCCCACCCCCACCCCCAAGACTTCATTTAAAGTTGTATTGGGTAAAGCTCTGGGAGCACGCTAGCTTTGTGCCCCCATCTTGGCTCTGTCCCAGTCCTTTGATATTGAGACCAGACCACATGCATAAAATGGTAGGGGCTGGCACCACTAGCAATCATGTGATATAGGCAAATATACCCCCATATAGATGTGTCTCCCATTGAGTAAAGGAAATTCAGAAGTAATAGCTAAGGGAGTGATTTGTTGTATTACCAAAGGATTCCCCCATTAGGATGTCAGGTCTTTGAAGGCAGAGACTGTATTTTTGCCCATTTTTTTGTATTCACTTAAGACACTACATTGTTGATGATAAGAATTCTTTTTATAATGTAATTTAATTTTTCCTTTATTTTTCATCTCAAAATTTTAAAAAAATGTTATTTATATTTAAGGCAATGGGGTTAAGAGTGACTTGCCCAAAGTCACAGCTAGACAATTATTAAATATCTAAAGTCAGATTTGAACTCAGGTTTTCCTGACTCCAGGGCTGGTGCTCTATCCATTGTGCCACCTAGCTTTCCCATCTTAAATTTTTTTAATGAGCAAACATTTATTTTCTCACACTTCTACCTCTCCTTTTTGAAATAAAAAGAGAAACTTGTAACAAATGTGTATAACCAAGGAAAACAAATTCCCATATTGATAATTCTGTTTTTAAAAATTTTGGATTATACATACTCTTTTTCTAAGAAAATATCAATTACATCATTTTATATACAACTATATAGTCATAAGTTGTCAACTAATGTAGGAAAGAAAATTATTATGCTCCTTGTGAGCTGAATTCAGTAAAAACATAAGAAATAATACTAACTCTAAAATGACATGTTGAATGTAGAGAATAATTTTTCCTTTGTGGAGCTCAGAGTTCCTCATATATAAGAATTCTGATTTTTCCTTTTCATTACCCCTAAGCCCTTCTGCTTAGGGAATGAGTTAATGTGACTGCATACTGACATAGATTTAGGTCTACAAAGTGGGGAGAATCATTGACTTTTCTGTAAGGAAAAAAAGAATCAGCTCATCTCCTGGGTGTTTCTATTCTAGAGAACCCTGTAGAAGCATGGTCAGGAGTTTCTCATGCTCATGTGCACACATACACACACACACACACACACACACACACACACACACACAAATGCACACACACATTGTGTATATAGGTGTGTATATATATATATATATATATCTATATAAATCATATACTTAAACATAATACAAACCCCATAGATGTATATTTATATGTGCATACTATGACATACCACATATATACAGGCACCTCATATATATGTGTATATGTGCATGCATATCTATTGTATATCATTCATATATATAAAACACATCACAAAAATATATGTTTGTATTATAATATGTGTACATGAAGTAAGGGGATTACTTTTATTTTTTCTCTTTATTCTTCCCTCCTGCATTTTTGGAAAAAAAAGAAAGGGAAGAAAGAAGGAAGGAAGGAAGGAAGGAAGGAAGGAAGGAAAGGAAGAGGGAAGGAAGGAAAACAAATCTCTTGTAATAAATATGAAGTCAAGCAAAACAAGTTCCTGTATTAACCATGTCCAGAAATGTATGTCTCAGTCTGCAAATTAAACCGATCATCTTTCTGTTAAAAAAAAAGTATAATATGCTTCATCATAGGTTGTCAGGAAATGTGGGCTTGTCATTGTATTGTTCATAGTTTTTTTTTTTTTTTTTTTTGGTTTTTGCAAGGCAAACGGGATTAAGTGGCTTGCCTGAGGCCACACAGCTAGGGAATTATTAAGTGTCTGAGACCAGATTTGAACCCAGGTACTCCTGACTCCAGGGCTGGTGCTTTATCCACTATACCATCTAGCCGCCCCTTGTTCATAGTTCTTAAGACTTTCAACCTCAATTTTTTATAGTTTTTATTTTATAGTGGATCACCACTAAGTTGACAAGTTAAGCTTTTTAAGCATGTGTATATATTTATATATGTGTATGTGTTTATATACATGTGTTTATATGTGTATATGTTTATATACACGTATATGTTTATATGTTTATGCATTTACATTTATATAAATGTATATATATGCAGATATATGCTGAATGAAATATTGCAGATAAATGAAAAATTGCAATAAGTGGGTAGCAAGGATTATATTTTGAATTTTGTAACTAAGGCAAAGAAAGGCAGGGAGGTTTGTGTACAGCAATTTAGTAATTGAGCTGAGACAAGAACATAGATTCCCATTTCTTTGCTTGTCTAAGTAGATGGAAAGTAGCAAACTGACACTACAGAATTCAATTCAATTCAATATTTATTAAGCATTTACTATGTGTACTACACATTTTACTAGGAGTCAGGAATATAAAAATAGTACCTGCCCTCAAGGGGCATGTTTGTATTATTGGGTGTGTGTGAAATACATGTGTGTTTGTGCACCTATACATGCATATATTGTTAATGTGTTTAAGTAAATGCAAAGTATTTGGGGATGATACTAAAAACTGGAAGGCCATGATGGAGGCCTCCTGTAGAAAGCAAAAATTTCACCAACTGAGGTAGCTTTTCCAAGAGGAAGCAGAAGTGAAGAGGCAATCAATATTCCAGGACTGTAGACCACCTAGGCAAAAACATTGGGATAGGAATGGACCTAAGGTGCAACAAGTGGTCAGTTTGCCTGGAGTCTAGCTGTGTGTGAGGAGGGTAATGTAACATCATTCTGGAAAGAGAGGTCAGAGTCAGACTATGAAGGGTTTTCAATGCCAATCAGAAGAATTGCTGTGGGATCCACAGTGATATGGTGAAAATGAGCTCTTATACAAGCCAATCAAGGCTAACACTCCTGTTGGAACTCTTGAGCCACAATTGAGGCTGAGATTTTATGAAATCCTCCACGTGATGACTGGGTGAATTTTAAAATCACTGAATTTAATTTAATTTAATTTAAAATCTCCGAATTCAAACGGACCTTCTAATCTCCTTAGTCCAACATCCCATTTAATTCAGCAATGTTATCACCAGTGTCCCTGAAAGAAGTTTATCCAATAACAGAAAAATCACTTCCACCAAATCATTCCACCCCCCACCTCGCACTTCTGTAATTGTTAGAAAATTCTTTCTTATACCTTCATAGAACCACAGAATTTCAGATTTGGAAGGATGCTCAAATATGATCTGATCCAAAAGGTACCTTAATTGGAATCTTAAAGTCTGCCTCACTGTAACTAATACTCATTGATTCTAGGTATGCCCTCTATAGACACGTAGAGACAACTAAACTTTTCCATATCATAGCACTTTAGATATTTGTAAACAACAAATAAATTCCTCCTAAATTTTCTGTTTAAATTTTGTATATTCCACCTACATATATTTAATATGATTACACCAAGTCTCGGAACAAAATAGAGTTTATTATATCAAATTGACCATTCCTTAGAATAGATTGATTGAGAAATCCACAGAGGAAAAACCAGGTGTTTGAAAAATGCATACTGCCTGGCTTATGCCCTGTAGTTGGATGGGGTTGTCCATTATGTTAGTCCTTCAGTACCTATCTCTTAGCCAGACACTGCAGATGGACAATATGCTGGGTATAGAATTGAATTAATAGGAAGAAGTAAGTATACTGGATTGTATTTGGGAAATTGTCCAGTGCTTTTGATGACCCCAAGCTGTTCCCTGTTGTAGTAAAACAAAGATTCTCCCCATGATGTCATGTGGCTGTGATTCATGGAAATATACTATCTCAGAAAAATCAAATTATGGCAAAAATAATAATAGTCAACCTTTATATAGTGCCTCAAAGTTTGCAAAATACTTTTCATATATTATCTTTACAACAACCTTGGGAGGTCAAAGTTATTATTAAGTTCACTTTACCTGTGAAGAAAAAAAGGAGGCAGACAGAAGTTAAATGAATTGCCAGGGTTCCATAGTAAGTGACTGGAGCAGAATTGTAACTCAGGTCTTTCTGATTCTGAGTTTAGTGCATGAGTAGGAGGAGGCTGTAGTATCTTAACTCACAATGACCTACCTATGTTCAAGAAGATGTCACTGAGGCCATGTAGGATTAGAAAAGGAGTCAGCTCCATGATGTAGTGAAAGACTGTGAGCTTCTTGAGGGCAGGGATTGTCTTTTCCCCTTTCGTTGTAGCCCTAATACTTAGCCTAGTATCTAGAGCTTAATATATGGTTAGTGACTGACAAGACAACCTGAGTACTGTGCTGCTGTCCAGAAAATATTAACAAGACCCAGAAGAAGGTCTTCAGCAGCAAAGTAGATCCTCTATGAAAGACTTAGAAGGAAAGTCATGGACCCAGGAAAAGAAGACAAGAATGGATTGTGATCTGTCCCAAATTGGGGAGGAGGAGCAGGAGAGAAAGGCTCCTCTACTGGTGAAAGCATAGGCTCATTGAAGCATAAGTTCATAGAAATAAGATTTAAGAATTCAGGGGTGACTAGGTGGTACAGTAGATAGAGCATCAGCCTTGGAGTCAGGAGTATCTGAGTTCAAATCCGACCTCAGACACTTAATAATTACCTAGCTGTGTGGCCTTGGGCGAGCCACTTAACCCCACTGCCTTGCAAAAACCTAAAAAAAAAATTCAAAGTCACCTCAGAGGGCCATCTAGTCCTACCCAAATCTGAAATGAATCTAGTTAGGGATAAACTAGAAATCAACCCTTCTGTTTGAAAACCTCCAAAACAAAATAAGATTGCATCCCTCTTCTGCCTGACAGATCTTCAAATATTTGAAGGCTATGTGACTTTCCCCTTCCCTAGGACCCAATCTACATTATTCCTTTCTTGAGTCTTCTCTTCTCATGAACCTTTTAGGGAAGAGTGAGAAAGCATTATCCTTCCACACTGATGGCCCATTCGGAACGACAGAGTGCCAATGAAGAACATTTTAAGTATCCCTAAAATTAGTATTAAGCGGGCAGAAAAGGGACTTGGAGGGTGAGAGATTGATTCAGAAATTCACAGGCTGTTCTTAAATATCTCAGTATACTGAATGAAGGTCCTGCAGTATAATCAGTCCTGGATAATTCTAACATCAACTACCTCTGCTACCTTTCTGATGACTCAGAATATACTAGAGAATTATTTTGACTAAATATTGTTATAGCCCCATATTCACAGTGGGTGGGGCACAGTCTTGCTCACAACTTGGTGTTGGTTGGAAGGAGTGGCAAGGCCTGAAGTTGAGGAGAAATAATCAGCAGAAAGAAGCCAAGGATTTAACAAACAGGGGAGTCTGGATGTCTGTTGTCTACCTATAAAGACAGTCGCACCAAGAGAATATTCCTAAATGGTCTTGCCAATCTTCCCAGAACTTCCACAGGACTCATTCTCTACCATCTTTATGGATGTGTTGATTCAGCCCTTAATTTTCTGTTGAGCTCCTGCCTCACATCAGTAACCATCTACTGGACATCTCCTCCTGGGCATCCCATACAGTTGGACAATATGCTGGATATGCTTCTGCTCAAGCTCAACATGGACAAAACCATCCATTATCTTACTTACTACACTCCCATCCTGACCATATCCTCTTCCTAACTTATTTTTGGCCAAGGATATCTCCATCCTTAGAGTCCAGTCAAGGTTAAGAATTGGGAGTCAGTACAGCTCTGAGTCACTTAAATCCAATTCACAGGCAAGTCAAGACATTGCCCTCATGATGTCATTGGTCTTCTTTGAGAATGAAGAATGAACAAAAGCATGATAATTTTTTCCCTCTCCATCATGTCCCATATCCAATCAGTAGTTAAGTTCTTTAGTCTGATTTCATCTGTATAAGGAACTGTCAGTGAGGGATGCCTCTCTGGGACCCTGAAGAGACTTTCCCAGGGTCACCCTGACAGAATAGTGACAGGACTCCAAGATGAATTTTGCATTGCCCTCACTAGAGAATTAGGGCAATACTCAATATAAATTATGAATTGCTGTAAACCTGCAAAGTAATATTAATGTGTGGGGAGTAATATGATCGCTGAATACAATATTCAACATCTCACAGGAGGGTTTAGTTTCAAGTCAGATGAGGAGGAGGAGGCCCCTCTCAGGAAATATAAACTGAATTGAAAGGAATCAGAGATACCATGAAACTCACCCTTTTTCTTATTTGGTGCCACTGAAGGAAACTGAAGCAACACTTGGTTGATTTAGGATGGTTATCATTTTAAGTAGAAATAGCAGAGAAAATGGCTTCCATTTTCTTCTTCCAATTCTTTTGGTACCAGACACTCAGATTTTTGTTTATTTGCTGGTCTATTTGAATCAAGGACGAGATCTTGATAAAATTTCACAAACACCCTTTCTACCACATTTCTTTTCCCATAGGGCCTTGACATTCCATCCTGGTCACAACTTCATTCTTCACCCTTCCCTCTCTTTAAGAGTCCTCCCCCCCCAAAAAAAAAGAATCCTCCCCTTCCTTTTTCTTCATAGATTCTTTAAAAAAAATTTTTTTTTAATTTATTTAAGGCAATGGGGTTAAGTGACTTGCCCAAGGTCATTAAGTAATTATTAAGTGTAGAGAGATTTGACCTCAGTTACTCCTGACTCCAGGGCCAGTGCTCTATCCACTGTACCACCTTGCTGTCCCCTTCCTTTTTCTTCTCTTCTTTTCTCTCACCTCTCCCTCCCCCTCTCTTCCCTGACTTCTTCCTCTTCCTCTTCCAACCTTCCTCCCTTACTTCTTTCATTTCCTCCCCTTTATCCCTTACCCCTTTTCTTGGAGGCAGCTAGATGTCACATAAGATCGATTACTGAACCTGGAATGAGAAAGACTTGAGTTCAAATTCAGTCTCAACCTGGGAAAGTCATTTGACTTCTGCCTACTTCAGTTTCTTCAACAGTAAAATAGGTATAATATTTTTTCTCCCAGAGTTGTTGTGAGGATTATATAAGGTAATATCCTTTCTTTGCTTATGTCTGCAGTACTTAATTTTTCATCTTATTCTCTTTTTTATCCACTTGCTCCCTCCCCTCCTTTCTCAATATTTATACACGGCTTTAAAGTTTGTGAAGATTGGGTGTTGAAACCAACAGTCAGAGAGGTTAAGTGATTTGTCCATGGTCCTCCTGCTTCTGTCTATATGGTCACACTGCTAGAAAAGGTCTCTAGACTTTGCAGTTTACACACTTTCCCCACCCCTGCAGTCCTATGTGTTTTGAGTTCCCTCACTGTCCTAGACGTTCCCAAAGTTTCTTTTTGGTCATGAGCACTGACATGTCAATGAATCCACTTCTCAAAACAGAAAGTTTCCAAGCTTCAGGTTTGTGATCTAGCTCTTATCCACCCTTCCCCCTTCTGTCCCCCCTCCCCCCCAATGACTTCCCTCCACGTTGGGCAACCCTGGAGTGTCCTATTCCAGGAAGAAGACTGGGGGAGGGGAGGGACAGTGTAGTAAACATGGCTTTTTTCCATGGCCTTTTCCCTACTTAGCTCTGTTTACATATACTTCTTCTCCTGGTATTTGGAAATCAGTCCCTCTCTCTCCATCTCCCCACCTTTGGGGACTCTTTGTCTATGGCAGAGTGATTCTGCCTGGGTCTCCATGCCTATGGAAAACCAGATGTGTAACCTGGCTGCAGAGGAACAAACCAGTAAGCCAGTGTTCTCCACTGGAGTTTGTTTCAAACTCCATTTACTTCTCTTGTTATGTGACCTATATTAGACCAGAGATGCTACTCTCTAACACCAGCAACTGTTAAACCAAATAAGGGAATCCTGAGGTAGAAAATACAACCAATGGGAAGAAATTTGAAAAAATATGCTCATCAGTCATAGATTTAAGACTGGAAGGATCTTGAAAGTCACTAGTTCATTTTAGAGATGAAGAGATAGAAAATGACTTGTCCAAAGTCAAATGGACTGGGTTCAGATTTGAATCCAGATTCTCTGATATTGAATTAAGCTCTTTCCATTATGTTTGTTGGCCAGAAAACAAGGTAAACAAGAAATTTGCAGTCTTGCCATCTATGCTGTAAAAGAAATAGCCAACTAATCCACTTGCCTCCCATTTTGGAAATGGGCTTTCCCCATATTTCTTTGTCATTTTCTGCAGAACTTAATTCTCCATCTTATTCCTTCTTTTAGCTACTTGCCCCTCCCTTCTTTCTAAACATTTATATTTGACTTCTATTTATATATTTGGGGCAGCTAGGTGGCACGGTGGATAGAACATTGGCCCTGGAGTCAGGAGGACTTGAGTGTGTGAACTTGGGCAAGTCACTTAACACCATAGCCTTGCAAAAAACAAAACAAAACAAGTAATAGCTAAACACTTATATTTGACTTATGAAGAGCAGGTGTTGGAACTGACATTCAGGAAAGTTGTGACTTGTTCACAGTCCTATTGCTTCTGTTTATATGGTCACACTGTTAGGATATGTCTCTCTATTCTATGATATACATTCCTTCCTATCCTATTCAACTGATGAAGCAAGTCAGCCTAGATTAGAACAATTCATTTGTCAGAGCTTTACATGGGTCTCAGTTTACTCTTCTGCAAAACGAAGGCATTGGATTAGATGATCTCTATCCCTTCTAGTACTTATTATATATGACCTCTAGGTAAAATGAGAGACTTGAATAAAAATGGTTCTTTGAATGAAAAGATATAAATAATAAACACTTACTAATGCTCATGAGACAGTTAGGTGTTGGAGATAGAGGATTGGTTTGAAATTAAAGAAGTCATTTTCAGGCATGTTCAACTCTGTGATCCCATTTGGGATTTTCTTGGCAAAGATACTGGAGTGGTTTACCACTTCCTTCTCATTTTGCAAATGAGGAAACGAGGCAAAGTAGGGTGAAGTAACTTACACAGAGTCACATAACTAGTATCTGAGGGCAAATTTGAACTCGGGTCTTCCTGACTCCAGGTGCAGCATTCTATCCACTGTGACACTTAGTTGCCCTGATTTAGGAAGACCTGAGTTCAAATTCAACCTCAGATACTGAGCAAGTTGCCTAAGTCTCCTCAACTATAAAATGGATATAAAAATAATAGGAGTCTTGTGAGGATAAAATGAGATAATAAAGCACAGAGCCTGACACATTATATGTTCAAATATATTTAGCAAATGTTTGTTTCTTCCCTTCTTTTCACAATGTTGTCCTTAAAAGCATCATAGATATTTGAATTCTTTCTCATTGCGTGACTGCATTCGTTTATATTTCTATGATTGTATTTGAGAGAGACAGTCCATCCTAGTGTAGTAGATAGTATTGGTCATGGAGGCAAGATAACAAGGTTCAAATTCTTCTTTTCTTAATTACCTGGTCTGGAACAAGCCATTTCCCTTGATTCAGTTTTCTCATTTATCAATTAAGATATGAAACAATAATAATGGTATCCCTGTTAATTGGTTGTTGCACAGATAAAAGAAGATGATATATATAAAAAGATATATGAGCTCATTATTCTAGTAGACTGTTTGCTCCAGATCAGGGATGATTTTGTTTTGCTTTGTTTCTCTTTTTATAGCCCCAGAACCTTGCCTTATTGCCCATTCTATAGTAGATATTTAATAAGAACATGTCAAATTGAATTGAATTGAATTGTGGTTTCCAAAATTTTCCAGGCCTTTATATCCATTTCATTTTAACATCAAGTGATCAGATTCCACAGGTTGAAAAAAAGGACTAGAGAAGGGAATTGGACAGACCAGAGTAATCTGGTTGGAATGAGTCAGGACCAGAAAAAAAACAAGATAGACCTCGATCCCCTCCTGAAAGGTCTATAATCAGAGGGTGGAGAACTAAAAGAAAGTCTTCAGGAAAGGGGAATGTGTGTGTGTGTGTGTGTGTGTGTGTGTGTGTGTGTGTGTGTATGAGGAAGAGGGGAGAAGAAGGGAGAGGAGAGGAAAGAGGAAAGAAATCCTTTTCTTATTGAAGGAGCTAATGTGGGAAAATTCTGCTACTTTTGATGATAGAGTGTTACAGAATTTGAGGGTTGAAAGGCATATTACCATCCATCTAGTTCATCTAAGTCATACATGAAAGGGCTTTTCTCTGTAACAAAACTAGCAAAAATCTATGCTCTATATTTCCTTGAAAACTTCTAAGAAGGAAGAACTTCAAACCCTTCTCTCATTCCCCTTTAAAAAAAACATTTTTATTTTTTGTTTTTTTCTTCTGAACTTAAGTTGAAATGTATTTCTTTTCAACTTCAGCCTATTGCTTCTGATTCTGTCCTCTGAGACCAATATCAAATTACCAGAGACTCAGAGACATGATCTCCTCTATTTTGACTTTTCTTCCCAGTGATATAACCCTGCCTGCCCATCTTTTTGAGATTCTTGTCTATTTCTTCCCCTAAATTCACTGCAAGGGGATCTTCCCAACATTCTGGAAGCCTTCCTTGCTTTCTTCTCAAAGATCAAGGATGGATACCTAGAGTACCTTGGTCTTCACATACCTAACCCATCTTCACTTCCTAACAGACACTTCCTTGATAACATTTAGTTTTTCTTCAAGTTTCTTATTGCCATGATATTTTTGTCTTAATTTCCTTTTTCTTTGACTTTGTTTTCTCTATTTAAATATTGTCTCTAGTTCTCTTTTTGATAGAACATCTCCCTTTCAAAAAATGTCAGGAAGTTCAGTGCCAACATTAGCCCTATGAATAAGAGAAAATCTGAAGGAGTTAAGTCAGAAGGGTAGGAATGGGTTTAGATCTGTCTGGATGAGCAGAGTTCTGAATTCTTCATGGCATGAATAAACATGCGCAGCCTGGTGGGTCTGGTCATGATGGGGCTGAAGCTGTCATGGCAAATTGCTGACTGTACCTATCACCTGGGGAGTTAGGCTCCAGGTAGATATTCTCCCCAAAGGTGTGCATTGCTGTCAAAATAAATCTCAGGCAGCTAGCAGCTGTATGATTCTAACCTCAGGCTTTAAGGATGTAGACGTGCACATCCACCTAAATGAATGTGTTTATGTTCCTTAAAGGAAACTCCCTTTTAGTTAAAAAAAAGTAGACTTAGTCTTGTCTCAAGAAGAAATAATAGGAGGATTAACTGTTTAACCATTTCATATGACTTGATATAAGGGCAGATTAAGGTTCCTTTGGGATATGACTTAAATCACAGTTTGGGGGCATTACTGTGGAGGTAGTAAGGTCATTATTATTTCCCTATATTTACACACAGAAATTTTAGTCATAAAATAAACCCAACATTTCTTTGGTATTTGTTGATATTTAACTCATTATATGTATCTTCTTTCTAAAATAAACTTTAAGCTCTTTAAGGGCAGGGAGGATACTTCTGGTTCGGTGCATTCCCACCATCAAGTACAATGTCTTACATATAGCTGTCACCCTAGAAATGGTTTTTTATGATGACAGTGATGGTAAAACTAGGTTGAAATACAGGGAACCTTTCTTTTTTAGTTTTTCAAGAAAGAGGAGAGGGAACCCAAGATCATCCAGATAGTTTATGACAAAGTTTGGACAATTTTCATTAAGTCTTGTTCTGTGTTCTTTCTACCTCATTGTCTCACAGACTAAAGAGACCTTAGAGACAGCTTCTTCAACCAGGTTTGTCCCTATTTATTGAATCTTTCCTTGTCTACTCCTCTATTTTAAATACTTGTATCTTTAAAAATACAAGAATGTGGGGTGTATATGTCTGTGTGTGTGTGTGCGTGTTGTATGTGCTTTAAATAAACTAGCAGTCCTAATCCAAGGAGAAAGATTTGATTTAATTGGTAAGCACTGAGACACTATAATAGAGCCCATGGCTATAATATGGCTCTGGAAGGATATGTCTTATTCAAAAGTAGCAGAATAGATAAAAAAATGAGTTGGGATACTATAAAGTAAGGAGTAGCAAGACATATTAAGAAGATATTCTCATCCACTGAAATCTAGGATTTAGACTAAGTATGGAACATTTGAGTGAGGATCAAGAGAAGTAGAGAAAAAAGTAATATTACCATGGATAGTACAAACTGCCTGTACGTGAAGGAAAGAGATCATAAACCTGCCAAGAAGGCTTAGTACTGATAAGGGTCTTTAACTATAAGAACATTTGCTATAACTCCCTCTGTTAGAAACAGAGCAGTTGATAAATTCATAATGTGCCTTAATGATAATCTTGTTCTTCAAAGGTAGAGAAAACAATGAGTGGAACTGTTGATTTGAAAGTAATTCTAATCAACATGGAAGAGCTGGTTGTTGAAGTAGAAATGATGGAGGAAGAGACCCTTCTAGGAAAGCTAGGCACATTCACCCTTGATTTTGAGAGAGAAGATTCTTAAGAGTTTAGAGAAAGGATGAGTAGTATTCCTGGTCAAAAATTCTGCAGAGTGATTTCAAAAACAAATTTCTAACAACCGCAAGAAAAATTTTTGTAATAAGATTTCTACATTAATCAATGTGGATACACTGAAAGTTCACCAACCAAAACATGTTTAAAAGACATGTATTGAATATCAAAGGGAAGTCAGGTAACTGAGAATAAATACAAAAGAATAGTAAGTTTTTTTTTCAAAATAGGTCGGTACTTTAAGTCTCAAGAAGAGGTTGATGATGAATGTTAAAGACAAAACAAAAAAGGCTCTTTTTCTTTTTTCTTTTTAAAATATCATTTTAATTCATTTTTCCAACTACATGCAATGGTAGTTTACAAGAATCATTTTTTTATAAAGTTTTGAATTTCAGATTTTTCTCCCCCCCTTCCTTCCTTCTCTCCTCCCCCTAAGAGAAGACAATCTAATATAGATTACACATGTATAACCATGCTAAATATAGATCCATATTAATCGTATTGTGAAAGAAGAATCACATCAAAACGACAAAAAACATTAAAGAGAGAAAAAATAATACATAAGACAACTTTTAAAAATTGAAGATGGTAAGTTTTGGTCTGCATTTAAACTCCATAATTTCTTCTCTGGATATGTCTGGCATTTTCCATCACAAGTCTTTTAGAATTACTTTGATTATTGCACTGCTGAAATGATTAAGTCCCTCACAATTAATCATCAGTCAGTGTTACTGTTAGTGAGTACAATGTTCTTCTGATTCAGTTCACTTCACTCAGCATCACTTCATGCAAGTCTTTCCAGGCTACTCTGAAGTCCCAACCCTCATGATTTCTTATAGAATAATAGTGTTCCATCACATTCACATAATCCAATTTGTTCAGTCATTCCCCAATCCATGGAAAGAGTTGCTATAAATATTTTTGTACAAGTGGGTTTTTTTTTAACACTTTTTTGTGATCTTTTTGGGATACAGATCTAGTAAGGGTATTGCTGGATCAAAGTGTATGCACAGGTTTATTGCCCTTTAGACATAATTCCAAACTGCTCTCCAGAAAGGTTCACAATTCACAACTCCACCAACAATGCAACAGTGTCCCAGTTTGCCCACTTCCCCTCCAACATTGATCATTTTCCTTTTTAGTCAGATTGTCCAATCTGATTGGTATGAGCTAGTACCTCAGAGTTGTTTTAATTTGCATTTCTCTAACCAATAATGATTTAGAGAATTTTTTCATATGACTATAGATAACTCTAATTTCTTCATCTGAGAATTGTGTCAGAAAAGGCTTTTTAACACTATATTGGGGACAAAAGGAAGATTAAAGATGGTATAGAAACTTCAGGGTAGGTAGAATGAGAATAGTGGTGGTAGTGGTGGTAGTGTTATATACTTATCTATTATAGAACATCTAGGATTACTTCTCTAATCTACACTCCCTTTGACGGACTCTTCCTCAGAGAAACAACTACTATTCTTGGATTTCTAGGGGATAACGTTGGGAGGCCTGTTATTCTTAAGTCCCCACTAGTGTGTTTCCCACTAACAATCAACCAGTATCCTTGATTAGATTTTAGTAAAGTTATTATTATAATGGTATTATAAGGGGTGGCTAGGTGGCACAGTGGATAGAGCACCGGCCCTGGAGTCAGGAGTGCCTGAGTTCAAATCCCTCCTCAGACAATAATTACCTCACTGTGTGGCCTTGGGTAGGCCACTTAACCCCATTTGCCTTGCAAAAAAAAACCCCTAAAACCTAATAGTGGTATTATAAGAGCAGTTGGTACAAAATATTTCTTTCAAAAATCTGGAGAGCACTTTCCAGAAACATACATAGTTATATGAGAAAAGTATGCTCAAAATTAACGAACAATGGAAATTGGGATTTCCATTGGGATATACTTATTTTTTTTTTTAGGTCTTTTTGCAAGGCAGTGGGATTAAGTGGCTTGGCCAAGGCCACACAGCGAGGTAATTAAGTGTCTGAGACTGGATTTGAATTCAGGCCCTCCTGACTCCAGGGCCGGTGCTCAATACACTGCACCACCTAGCTACCCCTGAGATATACTTTATATAGGTAGTAACTCAGACCTTCTGGAAATTTACAAACTGGAAATTTTCTTCATTTCTGGCGTTATTCTCTGGTACAGGGTTCATCTTCTTTGATGTTAGTCTTTTTCTATCTGTTTTGTCTCTAGCTCCTGATTGAATGCTTTGCCTTTTATAGAACCAGTGTCCTAATACAAGCATTATCTGCTACTGGTGGTCCAAAGTCTTTGGACGTAAGTTGAAGGGGAAGGGGAAGTGAAGTGGGTAAAGAGAGAGAGAGTGTAGGTAGGAAGAGTTGGAAGGGGGGGGAGAAAAGAGAGAGAGAGAGAGAGAGAGAGATATCTTTACATCTAGATAATTAAGAGGCAAAATTACTGAATTCTTATTTTACTTCCATTTTCTATTTTTAGCACCAATCTTTTTCTGATGCTATACAGTGAGTATGAGTTATAGAATACTACTGTTTCCAAAGAATTTAAGTTGAGGATTACCAAAAGGGCAAATTGTATGACTACAGTGAACATGAGCAGGTTGAGACTTATAATAAACAGGAAATTACACAGAAGAAATGATTGAGATAAGGAATGTTTTTGAAGAAAATTATGAACAAAAAGGATAAGGAGAGTCACATGGTACAAGTAAGAGATAACTAAAACAACCTATGAGCTCCTTTAGTATTCTTACTATCTCAAGAGAACACAAGGAAGATGGTCAATACATTGGGTTGATCCCCTATGACAAACCTATGGTAATCATGAATAAGAGTCCCATAAAATGGATAGTGATGGATTAACTGTCATTTCCATTGTTAGAGGGAATACTCACAGAAGTGAAGTTTCTCTGTCAGGGAAAATTATTTTCAGACTAGAAATGTTAGAATCAATCAATAATCATATATTTTCTACTTAATCAATGATATCGTTTAATAAAAAGGCAAAAATAAAATGGCTCCTTCCATCTATGTACTTATAATCTGGAATAAAAATTGTTACTAAGAAGTTTAAAATAATTGAAAATATGATAAGAAAGTTCCTTGTTTGCACAAGAAATTCAAGTCTCCAGGAAGAAATATTGAAATAACTAGTGGATATGATTGTAAAGTCAGTACTAGTCATCTAAAGAAAGATCATGGACAGTGAAATATACTGCAAGATTGAAGAAGAGCAAATATTGTGAATTTTTTAAAAATAAAATTAAAATAGAAAAATGGAGTCTACAAACCTTGGGCTGGTGATCTTGTAGTTTGGGTGGTTTTATTTCTCCTATGAAGCCTTCCTTGATTACTCTAATCTTCATTGACAACATTTTTCTCTGAACTCTATTGCACTTAATGTCCAGACTGTATAATATTATCATAATTATTAATTAAAATTTATGTGACATATTAAACTTTGAGTATCACATTTTACAGATGAAGCAATTGATATTCCAAGAAGTTAAGGGATCTGTCCATGGCTATAAGTTATTAAGGGTCAAAGTGTCAAAGGCAGAATTTGAACTCAGATCTTTCTGAATAATTTTTTTTTGGTTGAGGTTTCTTTTTTTTTAAATTTATTTTTATTTAAATTTATTTTTATTCTCATGTACAAATGTTTTTCTTTACATTAATAAAATATACTTGTTTACAAGTAAACAAAATACCCCTCCCCCCATGAATATAGATAGACTTGCTTGGGCAAAAAAGTAAAGGGGGGAGAAAAAAAATTAAAATTAAAAAAATAATAGTAATAATTTTAGCTATGTCCAGGTGGTGCAATGGACGAAGCACCAGCCCTGGAGCCATGAGCATCCGAGTCCATATCCAGCCTTGTAAACCCAATAATCACCCAGCCGTGTGACATGCAAGCCACCCGATCCCCACGGCCCTGCAAAAACCAAAAAGAAGGAAAAAAAAGACCCAAAATAAAATAAAATAGTAATAATAGTAGGGGTGGCTGGGTGGCAGACAGAGCATTGGCCCTTGAGCCAGGAGCACCTGGGTCCGAATCTGGCCCCAGACACCCAATGATCACCCTGCTATGTGGCCCCAGGCAGGCCACCCAGCCCCACTTGCCCTGCACCCTCCCCCAAATAATAATAACAAAAAATGTCTTTCAGTCTTTGTTCCAACACCATCAACTCTGTCGTGAGTGGATCACATTCTTTATGCTAAGTCCATCACAAAAATTACTTCCATATTTTTCCAACATTGCCATTGCTGATCACAACTCCCTCCTTTCTTATTTCTCCACTACTGTGTACTATATTTTCTCTCTCCTTTCACTTTGACTCTGCTGTAGGGTTGCTGAGTGGCGCAGCAGACAGATCCCTGGTCCTGGGGCCAAGAAGTCCTGAGCCCCCATACCACCCCTTAGGCCCAGAATCCACTTGGCCCTATGGTCCTGGGCAGGCCTTCCAATCCCAGCCCCTTGCAAGAAGTAAAAAAGAAAATGTGTTATATCTGACCACTCTCCTCTCCTCCTTTATTCACATCCCCACCCCTTCCCCCCTGCTCCCCCCTCCTTCTTACTACAGTTGTCTATACCCCATTGAGTATATTTGCTGTTTCCTCTCCTAGCCATCTCTGATGAGAGCAAAGGTTCCGTCATACCCCCTTGCCTCCCCCCTTCCATATCATTGCAATAGCTCATTGTAATAAAAAAAAAATCTTATTATGTGAAATAGCTTGGACTATTCCCCCTCTCCTTTTTCTTTCTCCCATTCCATTTCCCTTTTTTCTTATTGACTCCATTTTTACACCATATTTTATCTTCAAATTCAGCTTTCTCCTGTGCTTCAACTATAAAAGCTCCCTCTACCTGCTCTATTAACTGAGATGGTTCATATGAATATTATCAGTATCATTTTTCTATACATGCAGTTCATCCTCATTAAGTCCCTCATATTTCCCCCCCTCTCCTCCAATCTCCATGCTTCACCTGAGTCCTGTATCTGAAGATCAAACCTTCTGTTCAGCTCTGGCCATTCCAAAAGGAACCTTTGAAATTCCCCTGGTTCATTGAAAGTCCATCTTTTTCCCTGGAAGAGGACATTCAACCTTGCTGGGTAGTTCATTCTTGGCTGCATTCTAAGCTCTTTTGCCTTCCGGTATATTGTATTCCAAGCCCTACCAGCTTCCAATGTAGCTGCTGCTAAATCCTGTGTGATCCTGACTGCAGCTCCACAATATTTGAACTGTGTCCTTCTGGCTGCTTGTAATATTTTCTCTTTGACTTGGGAGTTCTGGAACTTGGCTATAATATTCCTGGGGGTTGGTGTTTTGGGATCTCTTTCTTGGGGGATTGGTGGATTCTCTTCATTTCTATTTTGCCCTCTGCATCTAGAATATCAGGGCAATTTTCCTGTAGTAATTCTTTGAAAATGATGTCAAGGCTCTTTTCCTGATCATGACTTTCAGGTATTCCAATAATTTTCAAATTATCTTTCCTAAGTCTGTTTTCCATATCAGTTGTTTTTTCAATGAGATATTTCACATTTTCTTCTAATTTTTCATTTTTTTGGTTTTGAAGTATTGATTCCTGATTTCTGGTAAATTCATCAATCTCCCAGAATTCTATTCTTTGTCTGAAGGATTTATTCTCCTCAGAGAGTTTTCTTATCTCTTTTTCCATCTGGCCAATTTTGCTTTTTAAAGCATTCTTCTCCTCAATAACTTTTTGAACTGTTTTATCCATTTGACCTAAGCTGTTTTTTAGCATGCTATTTTCTTCAGCATTTTTTTGGATTTCCTTGACTAAGCTGCTGACTTCATTTTCATGTTTTTCCTGCATCTCTCTCCTTTCTTTTCCCAGTTTTTCTTCCAACTCCCTCATTTGATTTTCAAAGTCTTTTTTGAGCTCTGTCATAGCCTGATCCCAATTTCTGTTTTTCTTGGAGTCTTTAGATGCAGGAGCTTGTGCTTCCTCATCTTCAGACTGAGTATTTTGATCCTTTTTGGGCTCATTTGCAAAATATTTCTCAATGGTCTTCCTCTTGTTTCTTTGTTCATTTTCCCAGCCTAAGCCTGTTTTTGGGGGGATGCTTCCTGAGCTTTTTGGACACTCCCACAAGGGTCTCAGTGTGTGAGGTTCTGTCCTCCCTCCTGGTCTGTGAATGACCATAAGCACCCCCCTCTGCCACGGGGCTGAGGTGGGGGGGACCTGCTGTTCTCTGGGGGGGCCTAGACTGGGATCAGGATCTGAATGTGGTCAGAGCCCCAGAGTCCTGCTCCAGGGGCAGAGGACAGAGCTCTGCAGTCTCTCTCTTCACTCCCCTCCCTCAGCTCAATGGGCTCATGCCCTGGGGGCTCCTGCTTAAGACTCCACCTGCTTCTGTTTCCGGGTCTAGGCTGCCGAAAGGCCAGGCTGCTGGCTGTGTGCCCTGAGGGGTGGGCTCCACGTGCTTGCTCTGGCAGAGGTCCCCCCGCTGTTCCCCCACTTTGTGCTGGTGCTCCCCAGGGTGCAGCTCAGGAGACTCTCCTGCTGCTGTGAGCTGGGGCTCCCAGCGCCCTGGGGCTGCCTCTGGGAGGCTGAAGTTCTTTGGCTCTGGCGGGCCACCCCTCTGGCGGGTCGCCCCTTCAGCCCCAGGGAGCAGAGCCTTTCTGCTCTTTTCCAGGTTACCTTGAGTAGGAGAACTGGGTCCCTTTGTGGGTTCTGTCTCTCGAAAGTTTAGTTAGAGTCCTTAGTTTATGAGTTTTTATCAGAGAGCCCCTAAGACTCAATCCCTTCATGTCGACCATCTTGGCTCCGCCCCCTGAATAATTTTTTAAAAAATGTTTTGAGTTCTAAATTCTCTCACTCCTTCCTCTCCCCCTTCATTAAGAAGGCAAGCAATTTGATACAGATTATACAAGTGCATTAACTGACTGAATTAACCTCTGATCCCTCATTTTAAGATGAGGAGGGTTAGGACTGGATGACCTAACTCTTTCCACCTAGATTATCATCTTCCCCTAGGATAGAGAGCCAATCTTAATTTACCTATAATCTCCTTTCTACTTGCTCCATATCAGATATAAGATCAGAAACATCGGATCATGCATTCAGGAAGTGAAAAAAGGACAATTCACCAAGTTCTCCATGTTAACTATTAAAATGCATTCTTCATTTTGGCCAGGAACTCTGCTATCCCCAGAGAAAACTTCTTTTTCCTGGCATTCTCCATTTCAAGAAAGATCTGAATCCATCTGGGGAAAGGGTCTGGGTATGGGGGCTTACTCCTAAATTTGAAATTCTGGATATTATATAAGTCTCATTGGACTTCTATAGATTAGAGATTCTGAAGGCAAGAGTGTAGAGGGGAAGTAAGTTCTCAGGATCCCTGTAGACTAGATCTTCCTCCAACACACACAGAAACTGCCAAACTGTTGGTCCTCATGGGAAATTCCAATGACTAAGTCTAGGATGTGGGACTGCTTTGAAGACTGCACTTAATATGCAGCCTCCTCTATCCATTGCTAAGGTGGGGGATGGGGGGCTATGGAAACTGTCCCCAGGGAAATAAGGGAGTTGCCAGGATCCTAGGGAGGAAGTTACATTTCCCTCCCCATTTTCCCAGGGACTGAGAGGAAGTGGTAGGGCTGTTGATAGTCCTGAGAATTCTGCTGCATGTTTTGGTATTGGGGAAATTGGCCAGATTTACTCTATGGAGGTCATCCAGCTCTGTGCTGAGTTTTTGGTGTCTCTGGGACTACCAACAATTCCATTTGCTTCAATTAGAGCTGAATCAAAACTACCTGTATCTCCTATTTCAGGCTACGATGATCACCAGAGTCCCCACTTGCTTATTAAACAGGTCTGATATTATTATGTATTATTATCAGTTCATATGCCTTAAGTACCTACAAGCCTAGGAGCTCCATGAAGATGGACCATGTCTTCCTTCCATAAACCCTTATCTAATATAACTGTCCATTAATGCAACGACCTCCTTCTATTAATCAAACCACTTTGGACACAACTGGTTTTCCAAAGGTCACACTTCATAGTGAAGGTCTAAGACCTTCTTTCAGCAGATGTAGGCAGATCCTGGGCTCTCCTTGCATGATTAATGGAGCTGGTAGAGCTGCTTGTTAATGTGTGTTGATAGTATTACACCCAGACACAGTCTAAGATCATATAATGTTAGAGATGGAATAATGTAGATGTACAGATCATCCAGAATGAGCCCTCATCTTGCATTTTGGAAAACTGAGTCTCAAAGAAGTTGTTTTTGCCATTTCACTTAAGTGGTCATAATACCAAGATGGAAAAAATCACACATGCCCAAATGTTATTTACAATGTATATTCAATAAAATGTATGTCTGTCAATCATAATTTCAATGCAGCTTCTCCACAGTTAGAGTTACTCCTTCTAGCCCCTATTGGAATGTCTGTTTATTGAAACCAGTACTACTGTCCAATAAAAACACCTTGATTTCTGTTAAATACAGGATTCCAATATAAGCCCTTCCCTATATTAACAGAGTTCACAATATAGACCCCCTTGAAGATGAGCAAGTTAGAGGATGGTGTTGGAAGAGGGTGTTGGAAGTGACTAACTCAGTCTAGAGTTTTGGTAGATCAAGTGTGTTTTGAAGACAAGTTGGCTTTTCAAATTTTAGAAGTCACTGCTCATTCAATAAATGCCTACTATACTTAGCACAGTATGGTGCTTTATAAATGTATATTTTATTGTTCAGTATTATTAGATCCTGTGTTAGGTTTTAGAGATAGGACCAAAAAGTAATTTTTGCCATCTACAAGTCTTATAGAAAGAAACAATATGCCAACAGAAAACATATAGAAAGTAAAATGCAAAAACCATCCATCTATATGAAATAATTTTTTTTTTTGGTGGGGATAGGAATGAGAAAGGATCAGTCAAACCCAATTGTACCAGTTACACACTGGGGCTGGTGACTTATCTAATGGGTGGAAAACTCCCTGCTGGGCTGGAGTTCAGACAAGTAGGAGATGAGATAGTATTTATTCACTTCCCAGGTTTTCAGTCTCCAGTGATTCTCCCTCCCACATTCAAGACCAAAGGAATGTTTGATAAGAACACTGACCTTAAAATAATTTTAAAGGACAGTGATAATTTAAGTTAATGACCTAGAGAGGCAAATAAAAGACAGTAAATAGACAAAAGCATCTTAATTTGATTACATTCAATTCAGAAACTTCTGAGCTGAACTACGCCCTCCCCTTCCATTTCTCTATTCTAGGCTATATTTTAGTGGAAGGGGAACTGTAGGCAGTGCCAGGCTTGATTTCAGAAAATCCAATGAGGAGCCATACTTCCTAGGCAGAGAGGGGGTGGACTGCAAGCATCCTAGGAGACATAAATTTTCAGACTTTATTACTGTGTTATTTCTTGTTTGACCTTAATTACCTGTTAACCAAAGAGGACTTTTTAAGAATGGGGATCATTTGGTGGGTAGTGATAGAGATACAAAAAAATCAAGAAGTAATAATAGATAAAACATTTAAAAATCAGAAGAAAGAAAAAAGTTCAGAAAGGGACACTCTAAAAAGTAATTTTATGACTATTGGTGTTAAATTGAATATACAGCTTAGGGTGTGGTAGTGCATGTCTATAATTCCTACTCCTGGATGAATTGAAGCCCATTGAGTTGGGTGGCCCCATTGATTTTAGGAACTTTGAGCTGCTGTATAGTTAAAGCTGGTCAGCTGTCCTAGCTAAGTTACCAAAATGATGAAACTATGAAAATAGGAGTCCACATGGCTGCCTAAAGAGGAGTTGGTCTGCGAGTAGTCCCTGCTCTTCCTACTTCAGTGAGATAGGAAGAATAAAGTATTAAATACAAAGAAAATTAAAAAAATGTAAATTTAATATGCATTCCAACTTACCTAAGTTCACATATTTAATTTCACGTATTTAATACTTGTTTTGTCCTTTGTATATTGAATTCTGTTGTTATTGTTAAGTTTATAACAAAAGAGAAAAATAAAAAGAAAAATTCTTTTTTAGAGAGTAGTTGTGTATCTGAGAAAGTCCTTTAACATGAGCCTGTTTCCTTATCTATTAAATGGTAAAATATTCATATTATTTTCTTTAATAGGGTTCAAAAGAAAATGTTAGCATTTGAGGGATTCTCTTTTTCTCTTTAAAGCCTCTCCTCTTCACTTTTTCCTTCTTACCTCCATTTCTGACTCTTTTCTTATCCTCCATCTCTCTCCTTTTGTCCCATCCTTTCTTTTCCTTCCTTCCTTCCTTCCTTCCTTCCTTCCTTCCTTCCTTCCTTCCTTCCTTCCTTCCTTCCTTCTTTCTTTCCTTCCCTCCCCTTGTCCTTCTTTAGACTAAAAAACAAACATAGAGCCCAAGATCATTTTTATAAAATGTCAAATGTTAAAAAAGAAAGAATCTTGGAAACCAGCAGGACACCAGGGGAATCTTTCAACTCACATTTGGGAAAACAGGCTCAGAGAAGTCTCTTTGTTTCTCTCCTTTAGCTATAATATGGAACTGGAAAAGTTCATAAATGTGTGCATGTATTGTATTTATGATAGTTATTCAATCAATATATGCATTGATCAGGATTGTCTACCTGGGAGCAGCCACTGATGGCAGATGAGCAAGTGCAGACTTGGTGAAATGGGAGGGTACATGTGGAAAAAAAATAGTAGGGATAATGCCAGTCATGAAGGATCGTATTAGAAAGAAGGCAAGAGGTCTGAGCTCCTGAGTTCAGACCCTGTCTTTTTCAGGTGACCTTGAAGATTGTTAAAAATCCTTTGTTTCCTCTTTCTCTATGCCCTTAACTACTAAAAAACAGGTAAGAACTGCTTCTCATGAAGGGGGTAAATGAAGGAGGATTTGTAACAAAATGGATGACAAATTAGCCTCCTTGTCCCTGTCCCTACCCAAGGGGACACCTGCCCACCAAGCAACCACAACTCTATTGAATAAGCAATGGTCACTGAAGGAGCTGAAGTTTTCCAAAAGTTGATTTTGCCAATGTAGAATTAATTCCTGAGTCCCTACTCTCTAGTAAATTTGTATAGTGACTCTGAATTCTCTAAGGAAGCCATACTTCTTGAGTACTTCCTTCCACACCTGTATAAGCAGCTGTCATTTCTCCGCTGAGATAATTGCAAGAAATGCCTTATGAAGCAAAGGAGTCTTGCTGCTTCCTTAGCAACAAGAACTTGCTCCCGAAGACCTCCAGCTCACATTTTTTTGTCATCTCGGAATATGACAGCTCAAATGGGAAAAACATCAGCAGTTTGAAAAATATCTGCGTATTTTTGTTTAAGGGCAGTATGGTATAGTGGATAGAATGTTAGATTCAAGCTGAGGAAGACTTGGATCTGAATCCCACCCTAGATACTTATTAGATGTGAGATTCAAGATGAGTCACTTGGGATTCTTTCCTCACCTGTTAAATGAGGGAACTGGTCTCACTGATCCTTAAGCTTTAAATCTATGGGAGAATGGTTGTCCAAGTTGTGGTATAATATTGTAATGGAATACTACTGTGCTATAAGAATGAATTTAATGATCTTAGAAAAACTTAGAAAGACTTGCATGAAATGAGCAGAACCAAGAGAATGCTGTATACAGAACAAATTGTTTTAAGAAAGACTTTAAGCAAATAAGTTATTTTGATTATTATAAATATGCAAATTAATTTTAAAGGACATTTGAAGAAAGTTTTTACATCCAGAGAAAGAATTGATAAACAAAAATGTGTATAGAATAATGTGTGTGTGTATATATATATATGTATATATATATTCATGCCTAATGGTAGCCATTTCTAGGTTAGGAGGGAAGGGAAAAAATTTACAGGATAACTAATATGTGTATATATATTTAAAAGGAATAGCGAGCTATACAGTTTCATGTGCAATCATCTTTTTTATTATGCTGTATTAAAGAAATGTTTATCTTATTCCTTAAATTAAAAATTAAATAAATGTGAAAAAAAAGTCTTTGGGGGGGGAACTCCTGGCCCGTTAGAACTCCAAAGTTTCTCTTCTATTATAAAATCCCCCATGAACATTCATCTGATTTACCCACTGAAAAAATGTATGATTGTACAAGAGGAAAGGCTTACCACATTTGGAATCAAAGGACCAGGGCTTATACTGATCAAATCACTTTCCCTGTCTGGTCCTTGGTTTTCTCATTTGTAAAATGAAAATGTAGGACTGGATGACCCGTAAGGTTATCTTCCTGTTCTGAATTCTATGAAGTTAAGATCTATAAAAGGTGATAAGGGAAAAGACAACCTTACAAATTCCCAGGAATAATGATTCTGAGTAGCATCCCGAGAGTCTCAAATTGTAAAAAGGAATGAAGTCCATCATTATGTTGGAAAGGTTATTCCATCATTGGTCAGCACCAAAAAAGAAACACAGTTACCTGGCGTGGTTCTGTTAACCATTTAGTAAATGATCATAGGCTGCATAAAAGCATCCAGTATGTTAGAACAGGTCATCTCTTTATAATCACATAATTGACAGAAAGATATGAGGAATACAAGGTCCCACTGTTGAACATGAAAGAAAATTTTGAATCAGGGGAACAAACACTACCTTAAAGGGTCTCCTGTACCAACATGTCCCCCATGCATGCTTTAAAATTAAATAAAACCTCTTGAGAGATGCATTCAATTTGTATGATTCTACTTATATCAAGCAAAAAATAAAACAAGGAGTCATATACTTGGAGGATGTTGAGATCAGAATTTAAATGTAAGAGGGATTCTTTATAGAGGATAAGGTCTTCCAGATGCTTCTGTATCTCATTCCAGAACAAAGTAGACTCTCCTAAGTGAGATGTTCCATAACTTTGAAGAATTCAGACTAATAAGTCACACAGGAAAAACCAAGTAGATAAGAACACCTGTTATTCAGAACATGATATGCAGGTAGCAAGACAAACCATCCCAACTGCTTCATCAATCAATGAACAAGAATTTATTTACTATGAGATAGGCATTGGGCTAGGGACTGGGGATGCAAATAAAGACAACTGTCAAGAAACCTATATTATAATGGGGAAGAAAAGCATGTATATGATGATATTTAGAATAATGTAAATAGAATAAATTCAAGTAAGAGAGGGAGGAAAGGCTTCACATAGTACTTTAATAAATTCTTTAAAAAAGAAAGGGATTCAATAGGGTAGAAGGAGGAAGAAAGAAATTCAAATCAAAAAGATAGAGATGAGAGAAGGAATGCCATGTATGAAGAACAGAAAGGTTATTTTTGTTGGATCACAGGTTCAAGAGGGTTGAGCAAAGTCTAGGGTTCATATTAAATTATGGTTACATTGAGAAGGACTTTTAAAGGCAAAACAGAGGAGTTCATAATTTATTCTTGAAGTAACAGTCACAGTAATTTATTGAGAAGGTGAATGGCATGATTATGTTTGCTCTTAAGGAAGGGTTTCTTAACCTGGAGTCTGTGTAACTTAAAAAAATATTTTTGATAGCATATTTCATTATAACTAAATGCTTTTCTTTATACTTTTATGCATTTTAAAATATTATTTTGAGGAGTCCATGATGATTTTTTTTCTTTGTTCTGGTAGAAGACCATGACATCAGGGAGATGATGCCATGCTATGCACCTGAATTGGATTTGAGTGAGGGGGTGCTGGGCAGAGTCCGGTGGCCAGATATGAATCAGGATGACTGGAGATGGCCTTGGATATGAGGTAATCAGGGTTAAGTGTCTTGTCCAAGGTCATACAGCTATGCCTAGACCAGATTTGAACTTCAGATCCTCCTGACTTCAAGGTTGGTGCTCTACCCACTCCCCTATCTTAGGCTTCACCAGACTGCCAAGGTCATCTATGACACAAAAAGGTGACAAGGAAAATCACTGTGGCAGAATTGTGTAGGATGACCAGAAGTGGGAAGAGACTTGAAACAGAAAGCAATTAAGACACTGTTGCAATAATCTAAGCAAGAGGTGAGGAGGGTCTGAGCTTTGGATAGAGAGGAAGGATCACAAACAAAGGATGTTGTGAAGGTAGAAATAGTAATTCTTTCTACAGTGTGTGATGGACCAGTACCTTTGATGTAAAGTGAACTGGATTCATAATTGGATAGGAGGGCAGCTAGGCACATACAATGGATAGAGCACCAAGCCCTACAGTCAGGAGGACCAGAGTTCAAATCTAGCCTCAGATACTTAATAATTACCTAGCTGTGTGACCTTAGACAAGTCTCATTTTGCCTTGCAAAAAAAATCCAAAAAAAAAAAACCCCAAAAAAGAATTGGATAGGAGATAGATGGAGGACTGCATTGCATTTCTGAAATTTTGCAACATTTTCAGTAAACCAAGTTTCTCCTTGAAACAATACCAACAACAGTAATAATAATAGACATTCATATAGTGCTTACTATATATCTACATTAAGACACTATATTAAGTACTTTAAAATGCTTATTTCCTTTGATCCTCAGCTCAACCCCAGGAGGTATATGCTAGTAATATTCTCATTTTAAAAATGAGGAAATTGGGGCAGACAGGTTAAGTGACTTGCCCAGGGTCACACAGCTAATAAAAAATATCTGAGATCATATCTTAATTCAAATCTTCCTGACCTCAGGTCAAGTGCTTTATCCACTATACCATCTAGTTGCCAAATTAAAAAAAATTATCCAACATTGTAATATAGATATTTGATATAAGCCAGCTGTGGATCATAGAATATCATGATCTCCTAGTAACCAAAGTGTGTATCATGCATGCAAGGGCAACAGAGAGATGAATTACAGGTTTACAGTGACTATAATATGTTACAAATTGAATACTTTATGCATGAAGTTACCTCAAAGATATTATCATTAATTATTATTATTTTCTGGAGGCAATCAGGAATAAGTTGCAGACTCACCTGGCTAGAGAATATCTGAGATCAAATTTGAACTAGGGTCCTCTTGACTCCAGGGCAGGTGCTCTATCCATTGTATCTCAAGGATATTATCAAAGACATGGTGGGTTAGTCATTTAGTAGAAGTGAAGGCTAATAGATGATTAATGCTGAAACCTATGAAGTATTAAGAGATTAATGTTAAGAGAATTCTACTAACTTGTTACATCAACATCTTACAGTGTTTTTATGGAAGGACTTGGGTAAGAAACATTGTGTAGGATAAAAAGTCATGAATGGACTTTTTTATCTAGCCATGTCACTTCCCCACTTCAGTCTAATATATCCAGGATCAAATAAGAAATCCTACCTTTGACTTCTAAAGCTCTTTCTAACCTGACTCCTTGCTACCTTTCCAGTGTTCTTAAACCTTCTTCATGCACTTTGTGAACCAGTGCTATTAGTCTCCTTGACATTCCCAACACTGGGATTTTTCACTGGCTCTCCCCAATCTCTGGAATTCTCTGCCCCACCCCTGCCTCTTCGATCCCTGAACCTAAGAGTGTTCATTAAAATCCCACTTTCTGAAATGTATCTTAACCTTCTTCTCTGAGATGATTCTCAATTCATCCTATAAAGACCTTTTTTAATTACATAGCTATTTGCATGCTGTCTTCTCCTTTAGATTGTAAGCTTTTTGAAAACAAGGACTCTCTTCTGCCTCTTTTTATATCCCCAGTGTCTGATATACAACAGGTATAATGCTTACTTGACTTGTGCCTTGGACTGACAGTTGATATCAAGGAGACTACAATTCCCTTGAGGTAATGAAGTACATGGTTCTATAAGGGTTTACAAAGTACTTTCTTGAGATGGGTAATGAAGCAAATATTTATATTTTACACATGAGGAAACTGAGACTTAGAGGGATGACTGGCCTTGTCTGCCCCATAATCAAGTTTTCAAGGCAGAATTTGAATGACTTCATTTTTTCATTATTTTGGTTTTGTTTTATTGTTTCTTAATTTCTCATAAAGTCATTAGCTTACATTTGCTCAATTTTAATTTTTTTAAGGGTTTTGCAAGGCAAATGGGGTTAAGTGACTTGCCCAAGGCCACACAGCTAGGTAGTTATTAAGTGTCTGAGACCGGATTTGAACCCAGGTACTCCTGACTCCAAGGCCGGTGCTTTATCCACTATGCCACCTAGCCACCCTCAATTTTAATTTTTAAGGAATTATTTGTACCTCCTTTTCCATTTGGCCTTGTCTACTTTTAAGGCATTCTTCTCCTCATTGCCTTTTTTGAATCCTTTTTATCATTTGACCTATCCTGGTTTTTTAAGGTGTTATTTTGTTGTATTTTTTTTATCTCCTTTACCAAGATGTTGACTCTTTTTTCATGATTTTCTTGTTTCATTCTCATTTCTTTTCCCAATTTCTTCTCTCCTTTTATTACTTGATTTTCAAAATCTTTTTTGAACTCTTCCATGACCTGGAAGGCCTTAGATGTAGGAGCTTTGACTTTGTTATCTTCTTCTGAGCATATATTTGATTTTTCTTGTCACCATAGTAAATTTCTATGGTCAGGATTTTTTTCTGTTTATTCAGTTTCCCAGTTCATTACTTGATTTTTAACTCTGTTAAAACAGGATGTGTTTTTAGGATGGAGGGCACACTGTCTCAAGTTTTGTGTAGTTGCTTTTGAGATTTTTCCAAAGACCTGTAAACTTTTGGTTCTTCCAAAGTGGTACAATCAGAGGAGAAGCTTTACCATTTTCCTGGTCTGTGCTCTGGTTTGTGAGTGACCGCAAACACTCTCTTCTGCCTTTCTATGGTGATGGGGGTCCCTGCTCCCCAGGTTCCACAAACTCTGTTGTGCCATTGCTTTTCCTTGCTCTTAGACGGCCACCCAGGACTTTGATCTGGATCTGAATAGGAGCAAAGCAACTGAGTCCTACTTGGTGCTCACAAAGAGAACCCTGCAATCTCTCTCTGACCAGTTGTTGGATCCCCCCTCCCCCTTATTGTCTGTGGGTTGAGAGCTTTGGAAGCAACTATTGTCACTGCTAATTCAGAGACTCCCAAAGCCTGCTCCTAGTTGACTGATATTGCTTGCACCAGATTGTGCTCCTCTCCCACCCTAGTACAACAGACCTTTCCTGCCAGTCTTCTAAGTTGTCCTGGACTGGAAAATTGTTCTAGAATTTATGTAAAGGTATTTGAAGGGGTTTGGGGGAGAGCTCAAGTGAAAACCTGCCTTTACTCTTGGTTCAAACCCCCTAAAGGTGGAACATGAACCCTAGTCTCTTGACATACCAAATCATACCAATATATTTTATATAATAATTAATATAATTATGATTGAAATATAAATTGATATAATTTTTAAAATTGCATCATAATAATAGGTGCGATGTAGTTGTTGTTGATCAGTAGTTTCAAAGCTGTCTGACTCTTCATGAGAAAGGAACATCTGAGTTCCAATGCTGCCAATATTTGCGCCACCCTGGACAGGTCACATAACTGCTCTCTGCCTCAGTTCTCTCATTTGTAAAATAATAATTGCTGACATTTAATATAACTCTTTGGGGTCTGCAAATATTATCTCTTTATTTTAACACAATCAGGGTAGGTAGGTGTTTTTTTTTCATTCCTGTAGTAAAGTTGAGGAAACTAAGGTAAATAGGCAGGTTGACCTGAGGAAGATGACTTATCTAGGGTCCCACAGCTTGAAAGTATCTGAGGCTAAAAATGTTCCTGGCTCCAGGTGTAGGGTCTATCCACTGTACTAACTGGCTATCTCAGAAGACAATAAATGGGGATAATAACAGAACCTATCTCAAGGATTTACTGCAAAGATCAAATGAGATAACATATATAAAGTAGTTTTTGTGATATATGAAAAGTAAAATTTGAAGTGCTGTATAAATACTAGTTACTAGTAATATTATAGAGGACAGTGGACATAGAGTACCCCACCTGGAGTCAGGAAGATCTGAATTCAAATTTGACCCCAGACATTTACAACTGTGGGACCCTGGGTAAGTCATCTTCCTGAGCTGAAATCTGGCAACTCAATGATTTACTAGCTGTATTACTTTACCTTATTTGCCTCAGTTTCTTCATCTATAAAAATGAGCTAGAGAAGGAAATGGCAAACTACTCCAGTATTTTTGCCAAGAATTCCTAATGGGATCATGAAGTATTAGATGTGACTGAAATGACTGAACAAATAATATTATTTCAGGGTTAACACTTATCTTCCCTATTCAGTAATTTTCTTCCATTTTCTAATCTGGTTCACCTGCTTGGGGCCCTGCCAGTACCAGATATTAGTGAGTGATTAACAGGTAAGGCAGCTGTCAAGTCTGAAAGTGGGGGTAGAGGAGATAAAGGTTCAATATCACACATTGCAGAGATTAAATGAACAGCTGGAGAGCAGGTCCAAAGGCCAGAGAGAAAAACAGAAGGTTACAGACCCAGGGGCTCAGGCAGGAGCATGTATGTGGTTTGAGGTGGGCAGCTAGAGACCCAAAGCCAAGAGGCTTCCATCTTGAGTCCATCAGAGCAGCGTGGAAGAAGAACCTGGGTCTTTTACCAAAGCTGATTGGCTTCCTCAAAGCAGCAGTGAGAGCCAGAGCTATGTTCTAGTCACCAGGGCCCCTTTCCCCCGCCAACCCCTCAATTCTGAGAGGCCCCCGGCTGCTGTTCTGAGCACACACAACACTATGACCTGCCCACACCTTGAGGTTGGACCCTGCCCTTTGAGAAATGTGAAACTTTCGGTCTGAAGAAATTATTGACTCCTTTTCAAGTTTCATAGTTTCAGATATCGAGAACTGGAGCATATGGTCCCCTTTCCCTTCTCCCCCTACCCCCCAATTTTTTTTTAGGTTTTTGTAAGGCAAACGGGGTTAAGTGGCTTGCCCAAGGCCACACAGCTAGGTAATTATTAAGTGTCTGAGACCAGATTTGAACCCAGGTACTCCTGACTCCAGGGCTGGTGCTTTATCCACTAAGCCACCTAGCCACCCCTCTACCCCCCAATTTTTAAAAAAGAGAATGGAGACCATGGTCACTGAATTTGAACCCAGGGCTCTCTCCCACTGTATCAGGATGCCTGTCTTTGGACATAGTACCCTCTTCTTCTCTTTCATTTCTCACCCTCTACCTAGTCTTGCCTTGACTAGTAGTGAGGTTCTCAATAGAACTGCAAGTGACCTTGGAGACTGTCTCATTTTACAAATATGGAAACTGAGGGAAGTTAAGCAATAATAATGAAAATAATAATAGCTAACATTTATGTAACTCTTAATATGCACCAGATATTTTACTAAGTACTTTACAATCATTCCCATTTCAACCTCACAACAGCTCTGAGAGGTAGGTGGTAGTTTTAGCTTCACTTTATAGATGAAAAAATTAAGGCAAAAAAGAGTAAAGTGACTCCTCTGGGGTCACACTACCATTGTTGTTGATCTCCCTGAGTTTGGCCTTAATAAAGAATTAAATAAAACATAATGTTGATCTCCAGAGTTTGTCTGAATAAGGAACAAGTGTTAGCCTCCAGACCTGATCTCCAGCAAAAGCAAACAGAATTGGATAACATATTCGTTTATTAGGTTTCTCTAAGTTTGTGAATTACCCATGTGGACCCTGGACTCAAAGTCGAGTTTTGGGGGGATGATATTTATATAATTCCACTATCAGAAGGAGGGATCTGATAAAGCAGCTTCTACACTAGTCCATCAAAGGAGTGGCCCTCAATTCAAAATGTGGCTAGAAGTGGAGAGTTTGTTATCAGAAATTCCATTAGGAGGAGTGCCCCCTTCCTACTCAGGACCTTTGAGGCTTGTCAGTTATTTTAAAGGTCATCCAGGGATATTTGATACAATGGTGGAATTCATATTTGTTAACTGAAGAGAGAAAAGCAGACTTCCACAGTATCAGAGGCGGGAATTGAAATTGGATCTTCCTGGCTCCAGGCCCAGTGATCACATAGATGATGATGATGATGCTTGTCCAGATGGTCCAGATATGAACCAGGACCACTGGAGATGATCCTGGATGCAAGGCAATATCACTATATAAATACCAGTTATTATTATTATTATGGTGATATATTTCTTCATTCTTAAAGACTGACATTGATTTTTTCTTTTCTCATAGTCCTAATTCCTCATAGACAAAATGACTAATATGTAAACATGTTAAACACAAATGTAAATGTACAATTTTTACTAGCATTTTAAAAATCTTAAAGTGCTATATAATTATTAATTGTTAGTCTTGTTTTCCCCCAGGTTGTAGGTACTAAGCTTTTCTTTTAGGTTCTCATTCTCTTGCTTATCTGTCTTTGCCCACCTCCCTTCGACTACATGCCATGTCATCAGTCTTCATCTCTCTAAAATCATACTCGGTGTCTACCATTGTCAGAAAGACTTTCAGGAGTAAGGAAGGTGAATCTCTTACCGGCCAACATAATTTCTGAATTATCCTTCCCTTTCCACAGACTTCTGCAATCAGAGCTGTTGTTCCTCTTGTCTCTACTCTTTGTAAGCTCCTCCAGAGCAACCTTTAATGGTTTTATCTTTCCTCTGTGTTATCCAAGCACTGGGGCCCAAGCTTTTAGTATGAGTGTACCTGTTAGATATTTAAAAACTTGCTAACTAACTTTTCCCCTCTTCTCATGTCACATGGATAAAACCATTGAATAGAGTCTGCCTCCTTACAGCCTGATTAAGCTATCTGAGATGGTCTGTCTACCCCTCTGTCCCAGCTGCATCATCATTTGTGGAACAATATTTAGACCCTAAATTCAAAATCGGTCTCTTTGAATTCTTACTCTCCCTCAAAGCTTAGTTAAATGAAGCCTTTTCCTACCCTTCCCCTCTTTAGAACACATTCCCAGCTCCACCTAGTTTAATATTTACTTATCTAAGCACAATCCAGTAAAAGACCAGCTCTTTTGGGACAGTCTGGTTTTTGTCTTGGATTCCCATCCCCGGGTCTGGCATTGTACCTTTTCCTAGTAAGTACTTGATTAAGATGGGTTGGTATTCCCACAGATTATCAGACATTCTTGATCTTCTTTCTGGAGATTGGAGCTCTGGTTCATCCCTTTCTGGGTCTCCTTTCTCTTCCCTTCCCTGAGTTCCCAAGGACAACTGGAGTCATCTCCAGTCCTCCTGATTCATACCTGGCCACTGGCCCAGGTGGCCCTGGAGGAGAAAGTGATGCTGGTGACTTAGCACAGCCCCCCTCCCCCAAATCCAACTCACATGCTTATCATGGTATCACTTCCCTGGTGTTGTGGTCTTCTTTGAAAATGAAGGACAAATCCCTGGGTAGAATCTGTTTTGCCCTTCCCTTTCCTCTGTCACCTCCAGATCAGACCTTGCTGGTCTTAGTCCTGAGAGCCCACCACAGAATTCTACATTAACATTCCAGTTAACATAATCACAGTTATACTGGTGAGCTAGAGAGGGAGGGAAAACCTTTACTTTACTCTTTTTTTCAACCTGTCCCAAGACTAAGGGTGATCCAGGATTACATATGTAGCCTGGGTTGAAAGCAGGAAACCAGTGCCCTCTCCTAAAACTCAAACGAGATGGGGACTGGGCATATCAACACAAATGTCTCATGATTCCCACAGTGGCATCTGAAGGTAAAGAGATTCTGTCCCCTTAGGACTTTAGCCGACTAACATTGAGTTTTAGGGTGCTTTTGGGCAGATGGCAGCTGGCTGATAGAATGATTTATTCCCAGTTCTTCTTGTCTATCCTCAACTATGGCCTCTGAAATTCTTGCTAATGGAAGGTTTCTCTTCTAGAAACTTCACTATGAACATTGAATTGGAGCTGGGTTCCTATGGCCAGAGACGGAGTATAATCAGCCAAGCAACATTCATCTAGACCGCATGTCTAGATGTCCTAGACCATATGCTAGGCCCTGGGGAAACATAAAAAATAAATCTTGACCTCTGGCTCTTTACTCTCTATCCACAGAGAGAACATGTCATCATATAAATATGTGCACTATATTCAGAGTTAAATACTGGGAGATTGGGGAGGGGGGGAGGCACCAGCAGCTGGGAGGATCAGGAACGGAGAATTAGGAGATAGAAATTGAGCTGGTCTTTGAAGGGAACCAGGGACTTCTAGAGGCAGAGGTGAGGGGGGGAAATGCATTCCAGGAATGGGGAAAAGGCTGGGAACACCCTGTGGGAAAGGAAATGGAATTTTGTATGTATGTGAGGAGCAGTAAGAAGGCCAGTTTGACTAGATGGTGGAGTATCTAAAGGGGAATAACATAATAAATCTGGAAATATAGGTTGAGGCCAGGCTGTGGAGGACTTAAGTACAAAAACAGAGATTGGATTTGCTCCTAGCTGAAACAGGGAGTCAGGGAAGATTCTAGAGCTGGGTAGTGACATAGTCAGATCTGTGTTTTAGGAATATCACTTTGGAAGCTGTGTGGAAGATAGATTGAAGAGGGGAGTAGGCTTGAAATTAGGAGACAGGGGGCGGCTAGGTGGGGTAGTGGATAAAGCACCGGCCCTGAAGTCAGGAGTACCTGGGTTCAAATCCAGTCTCAGACACTTAATAATTACCTAGCTGTGTGGCTGTGGGCAAGCCACTTAACCCCGTTTGCCTTGCAAAAAAACCCCTAAAAAAATAAAAGAAATTAGGAGACAGGTTAGTTTAAATAAAAAAGTGATAAAAGTCTGGACTAGGGTGGTGGCTGTCTTAAAGAAAAGAAAGTGACAAAGATATGGAGATTAAGATGGAGAGCACTTGGTAAATGACAGGACTCAGGTGAGTGAGAAATTTTTTTTTTTCTTCTTTGTTTTTTTCTTTATTTTTTTCTAACTACATAAAAAGATAATTTTCAACATTCGTTTTTTATAAGATTTTGAATTTCACATTTTCACCCTCCCTTTCTCCTCCCCTTGAAAGAGAACAATAGGTTATATAACTGTATTAAAATATTTTCATATTAGTCATGTTGTATAGGAAAAATCAGAACAAAAGAAAAAAATGAGAAGGAAAATCATAAACAAATTTTCAAAATTGAAAATAGTATGCTTTGGTCTACATTCAGACTCCAAAGTTCTTTCTCTGGATATGGATGATAATTTCCATGGGTGAGTGAGAAATTGAGGATAATTGGAAATGTGATACCCTAAAAATAAGGAAATTCAATACAGACATGGGTTTTGAGGGGAAAAACTAATGAATTCTGTTTTGGACTTGTTGAATTTAACATATTTATGGGATGTCTAGTTCAAACTATCTACTAGGCAATTGGTGATGTAACACTAGGACTCAGGAGAGAGTTTTGGGTTAGATAAATAGATATGGGAGTAATCTGTGTAGAGATGATCATTAACACCACAATACATCTTAAGGACTCTGAAAGTGAAGAAAGAAGAGAAGAGCGCCCAGGATAAGGGCCTGGCTGACACTCGCAGTTATGGTGACTTGTAGATTAAGTATTCATCAAAGGGGACAGAGATGTACATAGAGCAGTGTTTAGCAAATAGTAGGTGCTTAATAAATGTCAATTGACTGATAGGTAGGAAACTAGCCAAGAGAACAGTGTCCTGAAAAACCAAGGTCAGGGAAGAGAATAGAGAAGAGGAGTTACATACAATTCCGACTGCAAAGAAGTCAAAAAAAGGATAAGTCTGAGAAAAGGCCATTGGATTTAGCAATTCACATGGATAAATTATGACTGGTTGCTTGCTATCTCAGGGATGGGGGAAGGGAGGTAGGGAGGAGAGGAGGGAAATTTGGAACTCAAAAACTTTAAAAAACTGTTTAAAAATTATTTAACCTATAATTGTGGAAAAATAAAATATTAAATATAAAATACTATAATAAAAAATCAATAAGTAAACTATCATTGGAAACTTTAAAGAAAGTTGAATGATGAGGTTAGAAACTAGAAACTTTATAGCTTCTTTTAAAATATGAATCCAGGGGCAGCTAGGTAACATAGTGGATAGAGCACTGGCCCTGAAGTCAAGAGGACCTGAATTCAAATTCAGCCTCAGACATTTAATAATTACTTAGTTGTATGACCTTGGGTAAGTCACTTAACCCCATTGCCTTGCAAAAACAGACTTGCCCAGCATCAGACAGCTGATAAATGTCTGAGACCACATTTCTAATTCTGAGCCTAGTCCTCCATCTATTAGATCATAAAGAGCTAAATTTGGACTCAGGAAAGATAGATTTGAATATTTGATATTTACTTTTGTAAGGACTGGACTCCTGAGAACTTACTATTTTTCCTTGGTCTAGTGCCATTGTTTTGAATAATAAATTGTATAAATTATTATCTACTACAGTACTATGTATTATCAGACTATAAGTCCAATCCAACAGCACAATCATTTAATTAGGACATATAAACAATGTGAATAGCAAGAGGGAATCAAGTAATGGAATTTTTTCTTTCCCTACCTCTTAGACAAATGGTTGTAACCCCTCTGGCAGGCTTCTAGTGAGATCATAATCAAATACACTCCAGTCCTCACTTATAACCCCAGGACAGCAAGAACTAACCAAGGTTGCTTCACAGCTCACGAGCCTCAAAATAAAGGTCTGGGGTTTAGTGACATTTCTCTCATGGAATTCTCTCAGAGTCTCTTAGGGCAGATCTTCAGGGAAATCTGGAAGCTCTATAAAGCCTTTATCCCTGGCTGTCAAGATCCTGGCCCTTGGATCCGGCACACCATTACAGTAGTGTTCCATGGGGCTCCCCATTGGTTGCCCCCTTCCCCAGCCCCAGTCAGATAACCTTGGCACTCGTTAGATACTGCCCTTCCAAAGAGTCCTTGCCTAGTGACATCATTACTTGGCTGCCTACCCACCAGTCTTCTGGAAAATGTAGTCCAAAGAGTTTTACTCAATAATTAATATTCTGTTAACCCTAAGAATAGTGAGAAATCAAGTGCTGGGGACTTTTCTCCTTGATAGAACCCTCTATGTGTATATACTAAGCTCTGAGAAGTCATTTACTCCTTAGGCTTCAGTTTCTTTACAATAAATAAAATATGATACCTGGATTATGAGGCAATTAGGTTGCAAAGTAGATAGTGCTCCAGGCTTGAAGTCACAAAGAACTGAGTTCAAATTCAGCCACAGATATTTACTAATTGCATGACCCTAGTCAAGTTACTGCCTCAGTTGTCTCATCTGTAAAATGGGGCCTGTGTCATTCCATCAAAGTTACACTTTCTGAAATCACCAAAGATCTCTTAGTTGCTAAATTGAATGACCTTTTTTCTCGGGCCTCATTCTCCTTGACTGTTCTGAATTTTTAACACAGTCGACCAGGCTTTCCTATCTGTGGCTGAATTTGAACTCAGTTCTTTGTGACTTCAAGCCTGGAGCTCTATCTACTGTGACACCTAATTGTCTCATAACCTTCATAATCCAGGTATCATGATCTTTTATTTATTGTTGAAGAAACTGAAGCTTAAGAAGTAAATGGCTTCTCAGAGTTTAGTATTTGATATTCTTTTTTGCTCATTTCATTCATGGGCTTAACAAAATTATCGACTTAAAAATTAGCTTGCTATATTTGGTCAAACATTTAATTAACTCACCCTTAAAAAGCTCCTAGATCTATTGAATTTCAAGTCTGTCTGAAGTTGCGATGGCAGTACCAGATGAAATGATTTCTGAGGTCCTTATACAACCCTAGGTCAGACTGCTGAGAAAGGTAATGTCATCCTCTCACTTTCTCAGGTTCTCAGCCTAGGAGTCATGCTAGATTCCTCACAATCCCTGCCCTCCCCCCCATAACCAAACTGTTGCCAAGGTCTATTGATTTCACCCTTGCAGCATCTCTCAAATATGCCCCCTTCTCCCCTCTGACACTACCATCTCTCTAGTACAGACCCTCATCACCTCGCACCTTGATTACTACTACAATAGCTTGCTGGTGGATTCTCCATTCAGTTACTAAGGTGGTTTTCCTAAAACTTAGATTGGATCATGTTCCCCCATCCCCTTAATAAACTCTGGGGGTTTCTTATTGCCTCTAGGAACAAATACAAAATTCTCTCTTTGGCATTCAAAGCCCTTCTTAACCTAACCCTCTCCTACCTTTCTAATATTCTCACAACTCACTCCCACATATACACTACATCCAGTGACACTGGACTCCCAGTAGGTCCATGAAAAAGACATTCCATCTCTTGACTACATCATCCCTCATTATCCTCCAGGCTTGGGGTGCTCTCCCTCCTCTTTGACTACTGAGTGCTGTGACTTCTTTTAAATCCCATTTAAAATTCTACTTTCTACAGGAAACCTTCCCCAACCCTTCTTAATTTCAATGTCTTTCCTCTGTTCATTATTTCCTATATAGCTTGTATATGTAGCTTGCATAGAATTCTTTGTTTGTCTGTATGTTGTCTCCTTTATTAGATTGTAAGCTCCTTAAGGGCAGGGACTGTTTTTTGCTTCCTTTAAAATCCATTAGCAGAGTATCTGGCTCATAAAAAGAGCCTCATAAATGTTATTATTATTATTATTATAACAATCAAATGAGATAATGGATGCTTAGCATTATAATAATTAATATAAAGGTAATTGGATATGTAATATATGTAATATAGTTTATATACAAATTTAAATACAAATCAATACACTTTCTAAGGACAATCTCTTTTTCTCTGAGAGGTACCTAGCTGTCCTAGTGGATAGAGAGATCTTAGAGTCAAGTCTTGCTTCACATGCTCATTAGTTCTATGTCTCTGAGCAAGTTACTTAACCTCTCCCAGGCTGCTTCCTCATTTGCAAAATAAGGATAATAACAACAACATTTTTTCAGGGTTTTTTTTTGTATGACCTTGGACATTTAACCTCTCTTAATCCTAATTTTCTCATTCAGGATGCATTTACTAGTTGGGTGACCCTGGGCAAGTCACTTAATCCTCTTTGTCTCAGTTTCCTCATCTGTAAAGTGAGCTGGAGAAGGAAATAGCAAACTACTCCAGTATCTCTGCCAAGAAAAACCTCAAATGGGATCACAAAGACTGAAAAATAGGTTGAACAGCAACACCACACAGAATTATTACCACAAGGATCAAATATAAAGCTAGAAATACTATGTAAACATTAATTATGATGATGATTTCACAATTCCTCAGAAATGTCCCCCAAGTCAGTCAGATCTCTCCTAAAGGATCTTGAAAGGGATGATAAGGAGTGGCACTCAATTGTAGCTCACACTCTTGAAGTTAAGACTCTGCATGAAGCCAACAATTTATATTAATTGATTTCTATATGACACATAGTAATGTGCAAAAAAAGTCCATTTGTTGAAGGGGAGGGGAGAAGGAAGAAGCTTTAGCCCAGCTAAGCTCAACTGGGAGTGGAGGTAATGTCCTGAGAGCAACAGAAGCAAATAACCTAGTGAACTAGAGGGAAGTCTCTGTGAAAAAGCTGAAAAGACCTTGGGTGAGGAATGAAATCCAAATTCTCTCCTGAGGCCTCTGTCATAATACAGAAGACACTTGTTGTTGTCCCCCCATCCCCAGATCTTCAGTTTCCAACATCTGAAAAAGAATATCTTCCATGCATTCAGTGTTTCCCTCAGAATAACCCAATTCTTGTTTTAGAGAGGGGAGAATTTAGTCTTAGAGAAGTCATTTCATAAAAATCATATGTACTGGGTTTGGAATATCCAGATCACCTAAAATGCTGTCATCAAGATAGAACATGTTTGAGACATATCCCTGGGAAACAGGAGAACTGATACACAAATGGAAATTCTACATTGGGCCACTATGGAGTTAAGAGCAAGCTTTTCCCACTGGCCACATAGCCAGAGCAATCAGCATTTTAAAATCTACCTAAACACAATTGTCCTCTCCTATACTTCTAGGGTACATCCAGGACCATCTCTAATTATCCTGGTTCTTATTTTATTTTTTCTTAATATTTTTATCCTGATTCTTATCTGACCGTTGGACCCAGAAGACTCCAGAGGAGAAAGTGAGGCTAGTAACTTAGCTTAGCACCCCCCCCCCCAATCCTACTCACTTGCAAATTGTATCTTCTTCTTGATGTCATGGTGGTCTACAAGAATGAAGAACAAACAATAGCAACAAATTCTGGGGTAAAGGACACATTTCTTTTGAAGAGGGCGACCCCTCCAGGTACTAAGCCGGGAGAACCTAGAGTCACCTTCTGCCTTAGCTTTGGCTATATGACTTGAACAATAGGGCTTGGACTTTGGTCTACTCTCCTTTGTCCTTTTTTAGTTCTAGGCGCAGAGAGAAAATCCTCACCAAAATTTTTGAGCCGGAGTATATTAAAGTCCAGGATCCCAGATCAGACATTATAGCCAGTATAATAAAGAGATCCTGAGAAGCTGGGATCCCAGGATGCTAGCCTAGGGGGAACTTTGGGCTTGAACTTGATGGGACTAATGCTGTGCAGGAACCAAATTAAATTCTGAGACTGATCTCTATCCTTTCCCCAGAGAACAAGGTGATAAAGAAAGGATTTTGCCCTACCAGATATTGGAGTGAGGGGACCAGGGATGTTCTATATGTTTATTCTTTTGAAATAATCTTTTGCAAAATCTAATCTGATATAAGGAATTAATGGAATTAAGGTTACTTGGATCCCTAAGGTGCAGAATCCTATGGGGGAGGGAAAGAAAAAATATTAAAAAGAAAAATATATAATGGCCCTCAGTCAGATCAGAGCAATCAGTTTTGGAGCTAGAAGAGATGGACTTCACAAGTCATTTAGTCCATCTCAACCTGGAAGATAAAGAGAATAAATGACAGAGTAAGGATGAAGTACATTCCAGTTATGGGCAATGGTTTTTGCTGTGAGGAAATAGGAGATGGTACCTCAAGTTTACAGACATCTACTAGTTCACACTGGTTAAAATGTTGAAAGCATGTAGAGGTAGATGGGTACCCCTTAAGTTCATGAACTGAAGAATTATATAGTTTATCAGTTTTTATATCATCAGGAGATCAAAGATAGAAAGGTAAGTCCCATGTATGATAAAATATTCATAGAAGAATTTTTTTTATGAAAGCAAATAATTAGAAAGTGGATGGTCCATCTATAACCTATTTCAGATTGCTTGACATCTTGGGGAGGGAGAACAGAAGGGAGAAAGAAAAATTTGGAATTCAAAATCTTTCAAAAAATTAATGCTGAAAATTATTTCTACATGTAATTGGAAAAAATTAAATGCTATTTAAATTTTTTTTTAAAGTGGATGCTCATCCATTGGAAAATGATTGAACAAGAGTGAACAAGATGAAATATTATTGTAATATAAGAAACAATCTCTAATAAGAAACCAGTGTGAAGAATTCAGAGAAATATAGAAACACTTCTGTACAAAGGCAAACAGTCCACCTGATACTGTTTTCAAGTTATTCTGAGAATCTTCACAATTTGGGTTCAATATGTTCAGCCTCCCTCCATTAAAATTGCTTCTGTTTTAGATTGAACTATTTAAAAAAAATTATTTTGATGTCAGAAGGATAAGGACTGGACCTGTGCTGTCATTGACATGGGTTTTTGTCAGTGATTACTTCCCCCTACCATTTCAGGTTAGCATTTATAGCCTTACAAAGTTACCTGACAATGCCAAAAGGTTTAATGACTTGCCTGGGGTAACACGGTATGTGTCAGAAGCAGGAATTAAACATCGATATTCCTGGCTTATAACATTCTAGTTAGAATAGGAAAACATGCATTCAAACACAAGCAGCATAAAATGTGCACATCACTTACCATGGTCAAGGTAAGTCCTCCCTCTCTGGCACTCAAGCAATAGGATTGCTCAGAGTACAGACGGCAACTGCCAGTCAAATTACATCTTGTAACAATTCTCAAACTAAGGAAAGTGTTAAGACAGTGTTGTAGGGCTTGCCACATACATACCTCTCAGGCATGACTTCTCGTCTGGTTTGCTGATTCCTCTTGTGAAGTCTGAGGTAATCTCAGCTGGTGCATCCTGTGTGGATGGATAATATCTCAGATGCTGCTCATTGGTTTGGAGTGAGGTGGGAATGTTGCTTCACCAGATTATTCTGCCCATCATGGGTAGGAAAGAGAGTACTGGCTATTATACTGACTCTGGGGAAGAAATCACAGCTCTAGGACACCTGGTATCAACCATAATTTTCCCTCTCTTCCACAATGTCTCTTTTGTTCTTCTTTACTTGCATCTCTCATTACTTCCTCTATCTTTAGCCTAGCTACTTACCCAAAACCTCAGACACCAAGCATCCCAAGAAGGGGCAATCAGTGCTATAATAAAGACTTCAAGGCAAGGCTCCATAAAATATTCCTCTATACATTGATATGAACTGATACCAAGAAAATAGAACCAAGAGGGTAAAATATGCAATGATTATATTAATGTGAATGTGGTGGGGAACCCCATTATATGATAATTGATCTTAGATTGATGCAAAGATCAGTCTTGGTTCTAGAGGCTCTTTAATGAAACAGATATCCATGATGGTAGAAAGGGAGGCTTATGGATGATGGATATTGTATACTCCGACAATTGCAGTTGCTGCATTGGTCAGATTTACTTAACTATTGTAATAAATAATATTTTCAAGGAAGAAGAAGAAAACCACACAAAAACTACTCTTGATATATTCACATAAACAGGTACAAAAGGTGAGAGGAGAGCTAGCGGAAAGGAATCCCTCACTGTATAATAACCTAACCCACTCAAAAGGTGATAGGAGGAGAGAAGTAAACATGAAAGAATACTTAGTTTTAAAGCAGGTTAGATCCATCTCTCCTTTCAGGAGGGGAAAAAATCCTCAGAGTAGGACTTACTGCCCATAGTGTGCAGAGTGCCAGTCTTGAAGTCAGCAAGATTCTTCTTTTGTGAGGACAAATCTGGCTTCAGATACATAATATTTATGTGACCCTGGGCAAGTTGCTTAACCCTATTTGTCTCAATTTCCTCACCTGGAAAATGAGATAGAGAAGGACATTGGAAACCTCTCCAATAACTTTGCCAAGAAAACCCCAAATGGGGTAATAAAGAGTTGGACATGATTTAGACAACTATAGAACAAAAGTGAGCTTAATATTGGTAATTTTTCTGTCAATTTAGGGACTTTTGTTCATTACATTTCATGATTAAGGTAAAAGTTTTCCCCAGGAGTCACAAACTTTTTTATTTTTTATTTCTTAGGCTTTTGCAAGGCGAATGGGGTTAAGTGGCTTGCCCAAGGCCATACAGCTAGGTAATTATTAAGTGGCTGAGTCTGGATTTGAACTCAGGTACTCCTGACTCCAAGGCCAGTGCTCTATCCACTGTACCACCTAGCCACCCCTTATAAACCTTTTTTCACCAAAAAGAAACTGATGAATCTGACTAAAAATCCTAGACTACAAAGAAAATCCCTTTTAGATGAGTTATGCTGTGGGTAAATGTGCCATTGTGCTATAGGCTAATATTTACAACAACAACAACAACAATAATAATAATAATTTAAATCCTACCCACTGGCATTTATATAATGCTTACTATGTACCACATATACTCTAAGCACTTTGCAAATATTATCTAATTTGATCCTTAGAAAAATCTTGGGAGATGGATACTACTATTATCCTCATTTTACATTTAAGGAAACTAAGAAAAATAGAAGGTAAGTGACCTGCCTAAGGTTACACAGCTTAGCAAGGGTCTAGGGTTTTATTTGACTTCAGATTTTCCTACTCCTCTATCTTCTGAGTTTTACAGAGTTTTTCAGATGACCAGAGATGAAATATGAACCTAGACCCTTTGACTCCAGAGATAATGCTTTTTCACTCTGTCTCTTCTATTGATTGTACCCTGAAAATGATCCATTCAGTCTACTTTGATCCCAAGGAGCAGTGGTGTGGGATAGCCTGAAGTTTTCTCAGGGATTGGGATACAATCATTACTTTGTTGATTTTTAAAATTAGAATATTTTTTCCATGATTAAAAAAAATTGATTTTTCTCTCTTTCTCTCCCTTACCCCAATGGTGGAGCAAAACAGTCTTGTAATAAATATCCATATTTGAGTAAAACCAATCATTGAGTTAGCCATGTCCCAAAATATATGTCTCTGCCTTCTGTGACTATCTAACCTCTCTGTCAGAAACAGGGTAACAAATTTCATTTGGGATTTCTGAAATCATGGTTAATCATGGCACTGATCAGCATTCTTAAGGTTTTCAAAGTTTCTTACTTTTCCAGTATTATTGTATTAATTTTCCTCCTTGTTCTGCTTACTTCTTTTGTTATCTTTCAGTCATGTCCAACTCTATGGCTCCATTTGTGGTTTTCATCATAGAGCTATTGGAGTAGTTTGCCATTTCATTCTCCAGCTCATTTTGTGGATGAGGAACTGAAGCATGATTAAGTGACTTGCCTAGGGTCATATAGCTAGTAAGTGTCTGAGGACAGATTTGAAGTCAGGAAGATGAGTCTTCCTGATCCCAAGTTCAATGTTTTATTCATTATACCACCTAGATGCCCCATTTTTCTTGCTTCAGTCTGCCTCAATTCTTTAGTGGCTTCATTAAAACCATCCCCATCCATCATCCTTTATGACATAGTAATATTTCATAAAATTTATTTTTTATTCATTGATAAGTACCCTTTAGTTTGGTCTTTGCCACCACAAAAAGAACTGCCATTAATATTTTCATATATATATATATGTATATATATACATATATATATATATATATATATATATGCCCTTTTCTTCTTCTATTTCTTTAGTGTATAGGCCTAATAGCAAGTAGCACCATTGGGACAAAGGATATATGCTGTTTAGAAACTTTTTCTACACCCATCCCTTTAAATGAGTTCTTCAGGCAAGGACTGACCTTATGACCAGCCAGGGGGTGGCAGCCACACTGTTACTTGGAAGGGGAGATCCTTTTGAAAATAATTCTCATATGGACTTTGAGAGAAGAAAGTTTAAGAGAGAACCCTTGCCAAGGTATTCAATAGGAGTAGGGCACTAGAGGAAAGGGTACATTTTACACTAATGGAATGCTCAGTCTCTCCTCTCTCTGACAGAGGTAATGCTGAGGGGCAATTAATCAACATATGCCTAATTGGGCTCACTCCCACAACTATCCACTCCCACTCTGGCATCCTTCATCTCACTTGGCCATGTGTTTTCTTCCCCTCTGTCTTCACATATGCCTAGATCTCTCTTATTCTAAACAAACTCTTTTCTTTTCTCTGTTGATACTAGTAGCTAATATCTGAATTTTCTCCAACCTTTCATTGTCAAGTTCCTAGAATGTATATTCTGTGACTACTTAGTCCATATTGCTTGTATTTCCTAATCAAATCCTTGTAATCTGCTTTGATTCCATTCCTTTGTCTTCCTACTCCATATTCTTATTGAAAATGCATCATATGACTTATTTTTAAATATATTAAGAAAATTAACATCAAACATCAATACAATTGGTTCACCTTACTTAGAAATTAGTTACAGGCCCCTCTCTCCCACTATGAGAGAGGTATGCCATTTTGTTAAGATATCTTAATAAAAACCCTTTTTATCACTCTGGACTAAGTATTCTTGAGCCATTTATAACAATTTGGGGGCTCATCTCGAGATACTAATGTAAATATCTTTTCCTGGTATTTTCCAGGAAGAACATAGGAAAATAATGCACACAAATGGCCAAGTACACTTTCTTGGTGTTCTTTGCTGGGGAAATATCTGAGATTCCTGGGAAGATTGGACTGGGTTTGGAGCCAAGAGTGATTAAAATGTCTGGGAGTAGAACCACAGTAAAGGGGAGATTTCCAGGGTGGCCAGAGCCACCCTGGACTGGCTGAGAAGTCCTCCATGTGGGAGAGCTATCCCAAAGAAGAGGCCAGAGGATGTAAGGGTGCCCCAAGGAGGGGGATTTGGGTTCCCTCTCCAGGAATTTCCCAAAATCTTAAAGGGGGAAGGTTGCCTCCAGGTTTGGGGGGGTGAAAGGAGCCATGTGGCTGCTAGCTGGAAGCCAAGGAAGCCTGAAGGAAGGAAGGTGATTGGATCCAGTACTGTGCGAGTTTGATTGTTTCCATGGGAGTGTGTGTATTCGTTTTATGTCCTGTCTTGTGTGTCTGTTTTAGGCATTTCTGGGTCTGAGGACCTAGCTTAAGTTTTAAAAGAGGGATAGCTGGGAGTTGGGCCCTGGAGTTACAGAAGGTGGGGGAAAAGGAAGTATTGTGCAGTGGCTCCCACCTGGAAATCAGCCCTTCCCTCACTGAGCCAGTGGTAGCTGTGCAAGGTGTGTAGAGTTAAAGAGAAAGTAGGGAGATTCTTAAAGAGAAAAAGCTGTAGTTTGGGGAGAGATTAAGAAAGAACCTTGAAGGGAAAGATTGAGAAGTTATAGGAGGGAAAATTTTTTTATCCTTGAGTTTCTGAGAAAGATCCCATGCTTTCTCTCTGGGGTGGGGGAAGGGGGTAGTGGGTTGGACACATGGTGGTCTTGATCCCATCTGCCATCTTGTTAAGACTTGAACCCTAGATTGAGTCTACCTAAGTGTCCCACCCACCTGTGGAAGGGTGGGGGTAGACAGGAGAACTCAAGTGCTTAAGCCTTAAAGGGAAAGAGATCTCTCCACAAGTGGGATATGTGATTGGGAAAGAGAAAAAAATATATAAGATCCAGGGTTTAAGAGACTCCTTTATTGAAAGGAAATCACATTTAATGAATATCTGCTGGCCATGTGGCCTGAGTGATGACTCTCATTGTTTTTAAGGTTTCTGAAATAGAGTTTTGGAAAGCCACCGAGGGTTTTAAAAGAAGGATACTAGTGCTGCAACATTGTGACAAAATTTGTACAGAATGGGAGGAATTAAATAACCTAGATTGTTAAATTAGCTGGGGATTAAAATATTGTAACACTATTGTAACTTTTGCAAGGAGTTAAGAGGTTTGGGATTTTAAACTTCATTGTAAACTTTATTGTAACACCTTTGGGTTAAAGGAAAGTGGTATTGTGTTACTAAGAAGAGAAATACCTAGGTTATCAGGGTTGTTTACTGATTTCTTTTGGGGAAAATCTCTAATTGGTTTTAATGTTAAGTGTAATAATGCTAACAATTGTACTTTTATTTTGGATAGAGCTTTTGGAATGTGAGTGCTGGATTCTCTGTATAAGGTACTCTAAAGTTTTTATCAAATTAAAGGGTTGAGCAGTTTAGTTGTAATTGCATTGGTTAAATGTATCATGTATGGGATTGGATTCTGAGAATTTAGGTAAAGATACAAAAGTGTAAAGAACATGGGACATTCATTTTGCTCTTGTTCTAAGGGAAATGAGATGTTTAAATAAGAATCTTATGATTAATGTATATTAACAATGTATGTTTAATTTTAAAGAAGTCAAGAATGTGGACTTCTCTCTTGGTAACTGCAGACAGCTGATGGGTTTCTGAACAAATTGCAATTGCAGGCCCTATTGTAAGGTAATTTATTGATAAATAGGATGTTTTTTATCAGTTATGTGATATTTTGTAACTGAAAAGAGATTATATTTGCAATATTTAGTTATCTATTGTGGATACGTTATTTAAATACTGTATTGTTAAAGCTGGGGATTAATGGGATTGCTTTGAAGGGCAATAAGGAAAATATGAAAAAGTATGACCCTTTCTGGGATAGGTCTGTGGATTCATGAATAATGTAATAATAGAGGGATCGCTTTGTACAATCTAGTAATTTGTGTGTTACTCTTATTGCTGTTCTATTATATTGAAATTAATAATACATGTTAGAAATTTAAAGCTACCTAAGGTGTTCTAATGGCTTTAAAGAATTCTGGGGTGGCTAGGTGGCATAGTGGATAGAGCACTGTCCCTGGCATCCGGAGTACCTGAGTTCAAATCCAGCCTCAGACACATAATAATTCCCTAGCTGTGTGGCCTTGGGCAAGCCACTTAACCCAATTTGCTTGCAAAAAACTAAAAAAAAAGAATTCTGAAAAGTAATTCCTATACTAGGGGGCGGCTAGGTGGCTCAGTGGATAGTGTACCAGCCCTGGAGTCAGGGGACTTGTGTTCAAATCAGGTTTCACTTAATGATTATCTAGCTGTGTGACCTTGAACAAGTCACTTAACCCCAATTGTCTTGCCAAGAACAAACATTTGTATGTTAAGGATGTCTAGTAGGAAAACAAATTTATGTATAGAAGTTTCTAGCTATGTATGTGCATTGGGAATATTTTGGATCTATATATGTATATTCCAAAGTGGTGGTTGTTTGCTTTGAAGTAAAAGCACTAGGAAGGATACTCAGAGCTTTAGGTAGGGGTTTCATTAATTGGAACTCCATTAAGATTATAATTGGAAATTAGTGAATTGTATTCACTGGAAGTTCTAATTAGGTAAAGCATCTGTTTTAGATCACAGGACTTTTAATTTTCTTTTATGTCAGATACCAGGATGGTCAACAAAAGGAAATGCTACTGGGTAAATGTCATGTTCTTGGAGCCAAGGAAGCCAATGGGTCAAGGATGTTAGGTGACAGGGATGGGCAGTCAAATGGACAGCTTCTCAGTATGGCTGAGGTTGGACCCCTTTGACTTGATTTCCCCAAAATGACATTTGGATAATATCTCACCTGGAAGAATAAATCTGGCCTAAGACATTTGACTTACCCACATGACCTACCTGGATACTGACATTCAATACTTCTATCTGCAAAGGAATTTCCTTTAATGTCCTGAATCTTTATAATTAATTACTAAGCAAACCAGAAAAAGAAGTTTTAGGTAAACTGAATCTAACAGCCAGAGGTGGGTTAGGTGTCTGGCTCTGACACCTGCTATCAGCTACATGGTAAGGTGGGAAATAAGTTTCCTTAGTTTTTGTGTTAGAGGGGAGGGGATATTTAGGTAAGAAGAATGGGAAATTCTTAGGATAATTACAGTTTCAAGTTCTAGTATAAGGAAAGGAGTGTGAGTTAGATAAAGTACACCAGGAAAAGAAAATATGGGAATATTTGGGAAAAAAATTCATTTTAGTTAAGGATGTTTGAGTCATTATTGTAATGAGAGTAAAGGTTAAAATTGTTTTATTTTAAGCCAGATGCCTGCTACTCTTAGAACAAAGATGACTGCTGAATGTATATGTTATAAGCTTTAAGTATAATTCTCATTGGGAGTTTGCTCATGTAGTAAAATACTAATGGAAGTTTGTGTTATAAGTGAAGTATGTGTGTCAGTTGGCAATAAGGCAAAATGTAAATTGTAATAAGCTCCAGAATCTCATTGTTTTGTGATAGAAACATGTGTTTTGATCTGAATAAGATGTTAAGCAGTTTCTCTACCAGAAATCAAGATCTCCACTGGTCACCAGAGCTGGAGAGGACTTTTTGGAACAGATTCAGAAGATGCTGAAGGACATTGGATGCCTCCAAGGTAGAAGAGAAGAAGAGAAGGAAAAGAGAGGAGAGACACTGGACCAGTTCATCTCCACCATCTCTCACCTGTGTGTACATTGTTTATCTGTAACTTCCCCTTGACTCTGTAAGTGTGACACCCATACTTATGCCCTTCTCCTTATGGAGTGGAGGAGGGGAGGCAGGGTAAAAATGTTCTCCATTGAGAGAGAAAGAGGGAGATTATTGGGTGGCATTATGTCTATATGAGTCTGTATATCCTATCTAGGGAATGAGTCCTATCTCTGATTTAGACAACCGGGTGTTAGTAAAGGTGGGAGAGGAAAGTCTAGCTGGCAGAAGTCAATGCCCAGTCTTTTGATGTGGCTAACTGTTGGACTTGTGATAGTTCACAGAAGTTTGAGAATTGGCCTTGGGTGATGGTATCCCTGGGTCTAGCCTAGATTCTCAGTCCCTGGTCAGAGGTGTACTGTGGCACAGGATTCTGATCCAGATGAGAAAAACACTAGTGGCATGTGACTGAGTTAGTTCAGGGTGACTATTGTTTATAACTGACTGGCCAGGATATTTGCCTGGGGAGTAGCAAATGTCTGGACATGTCCAGAAGCAGGGTACATATATTCAAGAGTGTACAACTTAAGAGATAGGAGGCCTCAGACTCATGTGAAGGTGGCCTCAAACTCATATGAGATTAATGATGGTACCTGGGTCCCTTGTAAAGATGTGAAAACTGGGGCATTTGTTAAGGGAAACTGATTATGAGTTAGTATGGCCTTGCAAGGAAAGTGCAAAAATGGTCATTTGCAAGAAGATAATTTAAGAAACATCACTAGATATATTAGTTATTTTGGGGGTTAATCCAATGGCACAAAATCAGGAATTTAGTTTGGATTTTGGAACCAGGAAGACCTTTCTAAAGACATTGGTATAAAAACTTGCAGTGGAAGGAGGTACAGCAACATTGGAAATGTACCTATTAGCATGATGATTATATGGCCTATTTAAGAGGGCCCCTTGGAAGTAAAGAGGAACAGTATTATCCATTTGTTGGAAACTATATTCCTGGAAAACCAACTAGCACTAGAGGGACATTATTGGACTTGTAGGACTACTGCCTACACTCAATTGTCCAAAGAGTTGGTCAGAGAGATGTTATCTAGACTTAAGGGTCTACTTCCTGGGCACAGGATGGGAGTTGAGGCTATGGAGCCCCAGTTTATATCCTGAATAGATTAATAAGACTCCAAGCTATAGTAGAAAAATTACCAATCACACAGATAAGGCCTTGAACTTACTAACTGATCAAGCCATGCTAACAAAAGAGGCAATCATTCAACATAGATTGGCATTGGACTACCTGTTGGCTGAAGAAGGAGGACTCTGTGGTAAACTGAACTTATCAAATTGTTGTCTAAAGATAGATGAAAATGGAAAGGTGGTAAAGGAGATAACCAGGGATATCAGAAAATTGGCACATATGCCAGTCCAAACCTGGACAAGCCCCTTTAGTACCTCTTTGGATGAATGGGTTTACTGGTTCATGGTGGAAACAGTTACTTGGTAGCTTACTATTGGCCCTAAGTGGGATAATCCTATTGGCAGTGTGTGTCTCCCGCATATGATACAGTTAAAAATTCAAATAGTACAAAATTCTATCAGCAAATTAGGACTGGTGTATGGCTCTAATAAGGAAGAAGTAAAAATATTGATAGAAAAAGTCAGTAGTGCTATTGAGGATGAGGATTATGAATTAATTTGAGGAAAACACCGCTGAAGTGTGAAGACCAAGTTGTTAATAAAAAGAAAAGGGGGAGCTGTGAGCAATGAAGGGCATAGTTGGTCTTCACAGGGTGTAGAAGGGGGGCCCCTTTGAAATCCATTACAAAGGGAGAAATGGCCCCAGTCAATCACAAAACTGAGAGAGTTATCTTAATCCCATTCAAAAATTGACAAACTAGATTAGAAGAAACTAGTCCTTAACTGATGTAGAGTAACCTAGTCTTGACCTTCACCTTTGCACATGCTCAAAGAGATCTATCTGTTCTTGCTCATTAGTATAATGAGCGGGGTGGAGAAACATATAGGAACCAATGTATCAATTAGATTTGTGACCCCAGCCTGTGATTGGCATGAATGGGGCAGGAACAAAGTCTTTCAAAGTGCATAAAAGAGCTTTTATGTTGGGATTTCCCCACCCCTCTCTCCCACCATGAGAGAGGTGTGCCATTTTGTTAAGATATCTTAATAAAAACCATTTTAATCAAAAAAAGAAAAAGAACAAAATTGGTTACATTAAAAATGAATTAATTTCAGTTTTTTCAGTCATTCCCTCTAAGAGTTCATCAGCATTCTTTTTCCATTCATATTCATTTTCCTTTGATATGTGGTTGAAGTTAATATGTATTAAGATCTCAATCTAGAAGGTACTGTAGAGATCATATAGTTAAAACCCTTCTTATTTTACAAATGATACCCAAAGAAGCTAAAGAATTTGTTCAAGATGACATAAATATAAGGATCAGAGTTGGACTAGAAGTTCTTACTTCCTCAGTAAGTATTTTTAGTATATTCTGGTCTCCCTCCAGGTAATTCCAAAGATCACTCCTATCCATAGCTGTGGACATGCACAACCTCCCCTTTTCCCCCCTTAGTATCCACAATTTCTCTTGGCTGGTTCTTCTCTTAACATTCAATCTTACAACTTCAACCATCTATGTGAATAACCCCCATCTCTACCTCTTAACTATACCTTATAGTATAGACCTTAGAGACATTTCTGTTTAGATGCTCTATCACCTCCTCCACTTCAACAAATCTTAAACTAAACTCATTATAAGACCAAAGCTGGGGGCGGCTAGGTGGTACAGTAGATAGAGCAGCAGCCCTGGAAGTCAGAAGTACCTGAGTTCAAATCTGGTCTCAGACACTTGATAATTACCTAGCTGTCTGACCTTGGCCAAGCAACTTAAACCCATTTGCCTTGCAAAAAAACCTTTAAAAAAAGCCCAAAACTGTAAGAGATTTTAGATACCAGCTCCCCCTTTTAAATGTGTAGTGTCATGTGCTCTTTTAAACAGTCTTGAACTCAGACTATGGGAACATTTAATGGCAACTGGGTTAATTTGCCCCAATTCAATCCCAATACAGGAAACTTCTTCAACTAACTGAAGCCTGGGTTTTCAGTTGCCCAATATCCTAACAGGTCTAGGCAATGAGCCTTGTGACAATAAAGATTTAATCATAACAGAAATTAATGTCAAAGTAACAAAATCAATTTACAGCCAATTCTCAAATGGATACAGTATCTTTCTAATTCTCTCCCTTGCCCCCAATCTAATTTCAATTAAATTCAATAGGTATTTATTTTTTTTAAAAAATCATTATTTTTAACACTTATTTACAAATATTTTTTGAAGTTCAAATTCTCTCTCCCTCCCCTCTGCCCCTTTCCAATCCATTGGTTGTAAATCAAATAAATAATTTGATACTGATCATACAGTTGAAGTCATGCAGTAAATGGGTTTATTAAGCACTGTGCTAGAAGATGTCTCCAAAGGTGAAAATTAAACAATCCAATCTCTCAAAGAGCAAATATTCTACTGAAAGAAGCAATGTACAGATAAGTAACCATAAAATGCATTTTTTGTTTTTCAGTCATTTCCAACTCTCTGTGACTCCATGAACTTCTCTGTGATGTTTTCTTGGCAAAGATACTAGAGTGGTTTGCCATTTCCTCCTCCTATATGTTCCCATATGTAGATGAGGAACTGAGGCAAATAGGAGTTAAGTGACTTGTCCTGGAGTCACACAGCTTGTAAGAGTCTGAGATGAGATTTGAACTCAGATCTTCTTATCCATCTAACTGCTCAAATAAATTTTAAGCAAATACAAAATATTTTGATGAGGCTGTAACAACTAAGGGACCAAGAAAAGTCTCATATAGGATCTATGCCTCACGAAAGTAGCTAGAGTTTCTAAGAAAAGAGAAAGAAGGGAGAAAGGCTATTGTAATGGAATATTATATGCAGGGAGTATTGTAACAACCTGGAGGAAGAAGAGAATAAATTAGATGAAGTTATATAAAATTATGCTACAAAGAATTGAAGCCCTATTGTGAAGGGCTTTAAATGCCAAAAAAAATGGTATTTGTATTTTATTCTGAGGCAATAGGGAGATATTGAAAATTTTCTGAGCAGGAGAATGCCATGATCAGAAGGTGCTTTAGGATTATTGACTCAGCAGGGGTTGAGATGGCAGATTGGAGAGGGGAGAGAAATGAGGTTTTTTAATAATGGTCTAGGTTAAGTCATAAGGGCCTAAACTAAAATAATATTTGTAGAGTGAAAGATGAGAGGACAAATGTGAGGTGATATAAAGGTAGAATCATCAAGACTTGACAAGACTTGATTGTTTGGGGGTGATGGGGAAGCGAGAATAGGGGAGGGACAAAAAAAGATTGAGAATGAGTCTGTGATTACAAACCAGAGTGACTGTAAAGATGGTGTTGTTCAGTTGTTTCAGTTGCATCTGACTCTTCATCTCCTTTTGGGGGTTCTTCTTGGTAAAGAAACTGAAGTGTTTTTGCATTTTCTTCTCCAGCTTATTTTACAGATGAAGAACTGAGGCAAACAAGTTAAATGACTTGTCCAGGATCATGCAAATAGTAAGTGTCTGAGGATGGATTTATATTCAGGTCTTCCTGACTTCAGACTCAGCTCTATCTACTGTGCTGCCTAGCTACCCAAGGATGGTATAATAGCCTCCAAAGAAATAGAGGGGTTGGGAAAAGGGGAGGTTTAGGGGAAAAGCTAAAGAGGTTGGTCTTGGAGCTCCCCTGAATTCACAAGCATAAATTGTTCTCTCTGTCTGTCTGCTTGTCTGTCTGTCTGACCAAAGGATATTCCTGGAAGGCCCAAAGCTAAGGACTTCAGAAAGGAGTTGAGCCTGTGTCCGGGACTGCTTATTTTCCCTAATCCTGATTGTATAGCCGATTTCTCACCAGTGGTTTTCCATGCAGTCTCTCCTTGCATATTCACATGTTTATTTTGCTATAGAGGCTGCTCAGTATTCACCCAACCTGTCATTTCCCCTTCCATTTCTTATATCTATTACTCTTCCCTCCTATGGAGGGAAAAACCTCTTTCTTAACTGTGTGCTTAACGGGAAGGCAATGCAAACTTCCTCTAGATTTTAAGCTGGAGAAAATTTTTCTTTCTTATTTAATCAGAGGACCAGAACAAATCTCTTCCCTCCCTGGAAAAATTTCTTACCCCTCATTTATAGGCAGCAAACCTCTCTCCTTCCTTTTGAGGAGGGAAGAGGGAGTTCTATGCAGATTATTTTCTTTCCTCCACTCTGAGGAGCTGATAGCTAGGTATATAAGAAAACTAAGGACCAAGCAAGTGAAGAGACTTATTCCAAGGTCATATCACTCAATAGTTGGTAGCAGAACAGAGTCAAGAACCCACATCTTTGGAATACCAAGTCAAATAGTCTCCCAGTAACATGGTTATTCTTTTCAAATTTCCTATCTCTGTCAATTATTTAAGTATGTCATTATCATGCAGGCATTTTAGGTTATGTAAAGAAGGACAGAAGAACTTGAGATGGAATATTATGTACAGGGAGTATTGTAACAGCCTGAAGGAAGAAGAGAATAAATTAGATGAAGTTGTATAAAATCATGCTACAAAGAATTGCCATTTCTTTCTCCTGTATGTTCCCATTTTACAGATGAGGAACTGAGGCAAATAGGAGTTTGTGACTTGTCCAGGAGTCACACAGCTTGTAAGAGTCTGAAATGAGATTGTACAGGAGCTTGAGACAGAATATTATATACAATCTGGCCTAGGTCAGAAAGAGGGTTCATATTCATTCTCACAACAGCATCTATCCAAGTCATTGAAGCCTGACTGGCAGGCATATTCTCTTGTAGGACAATTGTGCCTGGCTGTGAGGTTAGGTAGAGTTGTGTCTGCCTGCCATCCATATGACAGTAAGAATTATAATAATCTTTGGGTGACTTTTACCTTTGCTGGTTATCATATCCATATTTCCATAGCAGGTTCTTATAGCTATTTGGTGAGTTGGGAATATACTGAGATTTTTCTATACCTGTCAGAGATCTAACTTCTATTAAATAGTATGTATCTGGGGACAAACATTATGGAACTAATTTTACCTGGGCTTTGTTTTCTTCAATTATATCTACCACTTCTAAACAAAACTAATTGTGTGTGTGTGTGTGTGTGTGTGTGTGTGTGTGTGTGTGTGTGTGTATTACACATTATACACACACATAAAGCAAGGGCAACTAGCATTCTATATGTGTATGTGTGTATGTGTGTGTGTGTGTGTGTGTGTGATGGTGGCATTGAATTAGATGATTTCAAAGACTTCTAGCTAAGTAGATATATATATATATATCTTACCCTATATGTAATCAGCCTTTTCTTTTCCTTGAGTTTCCTGTGTGTCCTCTCCAAGATTGACGACTATCATCTTTGGCATAGAGAGAAAGTGAAGGAAATAAGCATTTCTATCATATTAAACACTGTACAATTGTTATTTCATTTGATCCTCACAACTCTGTGAAGTAGAAACTATTACTAGTCCCCAGAAAACGGAGACAAACAGAGGCTAGGTGATTTGTCTAGGATTACACAGCTAGTAAGTCATTTGAGGATAGATTTGAACTCAAGTTTTCTTGACTCCAGGGTTATGCTCAATCTATCCCAATGCCTTAGGCTAACGATATCTTCATATGTATCATGATGGGCAAGATGGGGAAAGTCTCTTGCAAGAGTCTTGGATTAGTAGAGACATCTGACACTCCACTGGATATATTTGTAGGCTGTTGGCAGAGGTAGAGAAATGACCACACCTTTAATTGCAGACCATTATATAGGAGGGGAATTTGGCCAAACCTGATAGATACAAATTTGGCTTTTCCCTCTTCTTTACCCCTTCCATCCAAGCTGTTATTAAATGTTATTAAATTCTCTCTATGTCTGTCAGAGTCAGTTCTTTCCTTATCATTTCCCCCAATACCACCTTGTCCCAGATCTGCTTCATCTCCTGTCTGTCTGGGCTGGTTATAGGATGTGTTGACAGCTGGTCTCTGGGCCTTCCTCTCTAATCTTATCCTGCCTATTGGTAAAGACTGAAATTTCCCCCCAGTGTGCCCTTGCTTTGATTAAAGAACTGGACATCAGAAAACTTGGTTTTGAATCCTGGATCTGATAATTATTTTGTGTGATCCTGGACAAGTCATTTGACTCCTATGAATTTTGGTTTCCTCTTCTATAAAGAGTAGTTGATAATACTTCTACTTACCTCATAGAGAAAATAAAAACTACAACAACAATATCTATCATCTATATTTTGCTTTAAAGTTTGGAAAGTGTTTTGCATTAGCTCACTTGATCCTCACAGCAATCCAGTGGTAAAAATGCTGTTATTGTACCCATCTTTCACTTGAGAAAATTGGTTGAGAAGTTAAGTAACACCCAGAGTCATACAACTTCAAGCAAGACTTGAACATAGGACTTCCTGACTCAAGTTCAGAACTCTATGCACTATACCACCTTCCTGTCTAGGATATTGTATTTTTTTTTTAGGTTTTTGCAAGGCAAATGGAGTTAAGTGGCTTGCCCAAGGCCACACGGCTACATAATTATTAAGTGTCTGAGGTCAAATTTGAATTCAGTTCCTCCTGACTCCAGGGCCGGTGTTCTATTCACTGTGCCACCTAGCTGCCCCTGTCTAGGATATTGTGAAGAGAGTGCTTGATTAACCTTAAAGTTTTTGTATTAGGTTCTTCAATACCCTTTTTTGAAGCATGAACTTCCCTGTCTGGCTTTCCAGATTCTATATGTATCTATTGGGTGCCTATCAGTCCTATCCCTTACTGCTCTCACAAACCTTTGATCCTAGTCTCACTGGTCTGCCATGTTCCATTGCCCCTGGAAAGCCCTCTTTTTAATCTACTTATCCAAATCACAGTCATCCTTCAAGGCCCACTTCAAGACTCATGTCTATGCCAGTGAAAGAGTCTTTGATTAGTTTATTTCTTATGAATTTATCAGATCTTTATCTGATCAGATACCATTGCCTAATTACTTCATATATATGAAGCTTGTTTTTCCAGTTAGATGGTAAATCCCCAGGGACAAAGACTATATTCTGTACCTGTGCACAAAGAAGATACTCAATAGATTTATACTGGATGTTTTATTGAAACAAGAGACTAGGAAGGCACTTCTCTAGGTCTTAATTTCTTCATCTCTACTAGGAGTGGGGAACCATTTTTCTGTCAAAGGGCCATTTGAATATTTATAACATCATTTGTGGACCACACAAAATTATCAGCTTAAAAATTATCAAGTATTTAATTAATTCACCCCTAAAAAGTTCCTAGATTTAATGAATTTTGAGTCCCTCCTGTGGTTGCCATGACAGCACCAGACCAAATGATTTCACAAGCCTCACATGGCCTGCCAACCAAACTTTCCCCACCCCTGATCTATACCTATTCCTTCTAGATACATCTGCTAGATATATAATCATGGTACTGAAAGGCTCTTCAAACTTATAGAGAGAGTCTTTGTGATGTCCCAGAAAGGGAAAAAACCTCAGAGTCAGGGTTAAGTGAGTTCAAATATCAACTCTGGGGCTTATTAGCTGTGTGACCATGGGCACATCACAACCTTTCTGAGCTTCAATTTTTTTCACCTACAAAAAGAGGATATGACTACTTGTCCTACCTTACAACAACCAGGGTTGTTGTAAAAGCATGAATCAATTTTCTTATTCTGTGATTCTAATATGAATCATAAATGGAAGTTTTCAAGCTCACTATTTCACATGTAGAGTTCTAGGGATATAAGAGGTAATCTAGTCCAACCTTATGCAGGTAAGGAGAATTAGGTCAAAAGAGCTTAAGTAGTTCGCTCAATATTATATAGGTAGTAGGATCATAAGTTTAGGATTGGAAGGGATCTTTGATGTCATTGAGTCAAACCCCGCCCCCTTAGTGTCAGTGACTTCAACAGGGACCTGAACCCAAGTTTTCTGCTTAGAAATCCTTTCCCACTGAACTATGTCTCTATGTAGGGGGTAATAAAGTCAATGTCTTTACCTTTGTCAGTTTTCCATTTTGGGATATCAACAATTTATTTAAATTGATTAGGTTATAATTACACATTTTTTTCTTATCTTTATACTTTCTCCCAATTTGGTATTATTATTGATTTTTGCTCTAAGTAGAAGTCATTTGAATACATACTACAACCAATTTTGAAGTGACTTCTACATTAATGACCAGTCATTTTTTGCCAGCATATAGTCGATTATACTCTTTTAGGTATTGTTGTTCATTACTCATGACACCTAACAACTTCTAATTTTCTTCTTGCAAAAAGATGTATAAACTTAAAGCATCTGTCATTTGTAAGTTTTTAATCCTCTTAAATTTTGTGATCTCATATTCTCTTTCCAATCTAGCTTTCACTATCCTCTCCATGTCTACCTTCATAGTGAAATCACCAAGACCATATAGGATAGCAATTTTACAGATAATTTAAAATGATAAAAAAATTTAATAAGGTATAAGTAATTTATAATATGTATATAATGTTATTATAAAATATGAGAATTTATAATTAGTCATAATTTAAAATAGTAGAATTATACTCTATGACCCCATAAAACAATAATATACATGTTGATTATACTGGTTTCAGAGATGTAGAGGGTGTACATTTACAATATAAAATATGGCCCTCAGGGGGCAGCTAAGCAGTGCAGTTGATAGAGCAATGGCCCTAGAATCAAGACGACCTGAGTTCAAAACTGATACTACCTATATGATCTTGGGCAAGTCATAAAACCCTGATTGCCTCTCAAAAATAAAAAAAAATATAACTGCACCAGAGAGGCAGCCTGTATGGCATAATTTTTAGTTTGAAAGCTAGGAAGACTTAGGTTCAAATTAGTGCTCTCAGAAACTATAGCTTGAGATTAAAAAGATGGGGACAAGTTATGTTGATAGAAGGGGTTCACTTACATAGAATTCACTATGCCTATAAAATCACAGGTTCAGATCTTAGCCACTGTTCTACTGCTGCATCATAAATTTGACTTAAAATTAATATGCTTATAAAAATAAACATTGTATAGGCAAAAGCAAAACCTTGTTGACCAGAAGAACTCTTCTGAGATTATCTATATGGCACGTGTCTCTTAAAAATATAGCCAGGTAAGTTTGAGCTGAGGCTTTCTTTTCTGTAAGTAAATTTCCTTATAGCAAAGAGAGCCATTTCAAACTATTCTGTTGGCTTCAGGACTCTCCTAAAAAAATGTAGTACAGTAGGTGCTTATATATGTTTGTTGTGGATGATTCAAGTCATTATTAGGTGCTTCCTTTGTGTAAAACAGCAAGTCCCCCATGCTGAGAATGCAAAGATAGATAAAAACTCTTTACAAAGTATAATCCAATAGGGTGAAGGACAAGTACATAAGTAACTGAATCTCTGAAAGGTGAAGTAATTGCAAAGTTAAAATACTTATTATTCCAAATTTGGAAAGAAAAAAAATCATCTTTACCCTGTAATCATTAGGGTTAGGGAGGTCAGTGGGGAAGATTTCACAGAGGAAATGGCCCCTAAACTGAGATTTTAAAGAAAAGCAACTTCAACAGATGGAGATGGAAGCCAGGAACAGGGACTAGGCTCTGGAGGAGTTCCTTCTAGGTCTAAGGAATGAATGCAGGGGATAGGGTTTTCAAGGAGGACTAGCACATCTGATGTGAAGGCTTGCCAAGCTCTTTTCAGGACTGTTCCTCTGCCTTTGTCCTTTGTTCTGGAAAAGAATCACAACATCAGGGAGGTGATGCCATGATAAGCACCAGAATTGGATTTGAGTGAGGGAGGGTTGTGCAAAGTCACTAGCTTCACTTTTTCCTCCGGAGTCATCTGGGTCCAGTGATCAGATATAGAGCAGGATGACTGGATATGGTACTGGATGTGAGACAATCAGAATTAAGTGACTTGTCTAGTAAGGTATCAAATGTCTGAGATCGAATTTGAACCCAGATCCTCCTGAATCCAGGGCTGGAGCTCTATCTACTGTACTATGTACCACCACCTTGATGCCCATTTTATTTTGATAGACAAACAACTTTTCAGATCCCATCTTTTGATAGTGAAACTGTATAGAAACTCCTTTTCAAAGCTATATTTTTGAAGTCTGGTTCTCTAGTTGGGCTCCCATGCACCTGTATAATCAACAAAGGTAGAGAAATATTAATAAATGTGTATGCTAACTTGATTCTGTTTAGCTCTTTCTTGAAGCCAAACTCTAGAGGATAATGTTTGCTTCTTATTAGGATAAACTCTGAGTAACATCAATTTAACTGAATTATTATTTTTTAAGGCCAACTCATAGAGGTTCCTTAAATCCATGCAGAAATCCAGACGTCCATCACCCTATAATGTCCTCTTTAAAAACAAAGGACTAACAATAACAATGTGATAAACAAAGAAGAGGACAGAGGATAAGAACAAGTACAGAAAGTAATTCAGATTAGTTAAGTTCATGAAGGGAAATAGTAAATGAGTTCAGAAACATAGGTTAGAAAGAGGTTGCGGAAAACTTCAAATGCCACAATACTTTATTTGGCAGGCAATGGGAAGCCACTAAAAGTTTTGAGCAGAGTTAAACATAATACCCACATAATAAATGTTTAATCGATTAATTATTGATAGAAGAGTAAGATGATCAAGATGTTATTAGGAAGATTCAGGCTGTGCTAAGAAAAATAGAAAGGGATATACCAGAGGCAAAAGACTGAAGACCAGTTAGAATGTTATGATTTGGGGGGAGGGGGAGTTAGCAAGGCAGTGGGGTTCAGTGACTTGCCCAAGGTCATACAGCTAGATAATTATTAAGTGTCTAAGGTTGGATTTGAACTCAGGTCCTCCTGACCCCAGGGCCAGTGCTCTATCCACTCTGCCACCTAGCTGATCCATTATGATCATCTTGACGAGAAGAGATTGTAGTAGAGGAAATATTGGACAGAGACGTATGTTGTATAACTAATCCGTTCCTTCTGCAATGACCATGTCAAGTAGTTAACTTCTCGGCTGGTCTTATATTAACACTAATCCCCATCCTATTGTCCAAGCTATGGAGATGAGATCAATAAACTTTTTAGTAAAGCCCCTCCCTGGCAAGAACTTGGTAAATCTTTGCCCCCATGCATAAGACAAGTCTATCAATAAACAATGGATCCCTGTTCTAGCTCAAAAGGTTTAAGTCTTTGAGCTATTGCTCCTCATTTAATTACAACACCTTTGCTCTTTGAACTACATATCTACATATCCCTCATTTACTCAGATCTAAATTACTGCCTTCCTGCTCCCTCTAAAAGTTCACCTTTCCCTAGGAGAATTGCTCATTTTCTTTTGGGAAATCAGACCATCCTTGGGGAGAGTGTTCCCCCAAATAATCTCTTGTGCCACTATACCCTTCTTTCTTGCTACTAATCTCACTCTCCCTTAGCTTTTGCCAACCACAGCAATACCAAAACAAACTTTTGTCCCTAAATTCTTCTGGGTCCGAGTGGGTCTTTTAGGTAGATTCTTTTATATTCATTTGAACCCCTGAAGCCTTTAGCCAACCACATTTTTTCTGGCAACAAGATGAGGGCATAAACCAGTGGAATTATTGTAGAATTGGAAAAGTAAGAGTAGATGCAAGAAATATTATGAAATAGAATCAGTATGAATTGACAACCTATCAGTTGTGTAGGGTCATGGAGAGAGGAGAGTTAAAGTTTAGTATTATAGCCTGGATGACTGGGAAGATGGTAGTGCCATCAATGGAAATTGAAAAAAAAATGAGCAAGTTTTAAAGATAGCAATATAGTTTTACCTATGTTGAATTTTAAGTACATGTAGGTTATCTGGGTGGAGATAGTCAATATAAATATAGTGTGAATGCTTTGGGGAATGGTGGGGAATGAAAACAAAGATGTGGGAGTTTTTTGCATAAATATGATAATTAAAGCAATGGGAGTATCTAAACTCAAAAGAGCATAAAGCGAGAAGAGACTAGATATTATCCATATTTAAAGTGGGGCAAGAGAATGAGAAAGCAGCAACAGGACACTGAGAAAGAGGCAGTAGAAATAGAAGAAAATCATAGAAGGGAAGGTAACAGAAGCAAAGTAAGTTGGTTTTCAGTTCTTCTCCCAAGCTCAAAACCAGGATCTGCTGCTACAGTTGCATCCCTAAAACTCATTCATTGATTTTGACTACTTGATTAATAGTTTCAATGTGAGTCTAGTCATGGCAAGTTCAAGGGTACTGTCAAGTGCTGATGATCAATGGAAAAGACATTAACATCTTCTGAGAGCAGGATCCCACTAATATTAAATGGGGTGATGCTAGAAGCAAGTTTGTTGCAAAGTCTACTGGTATCTTTACCACCATGGAAAAGACCCGGGGCTCAACTGAAGGATGGAGCCAAGCAGTCATTATCTCTACCTTTTCTTCTAATGCCCCTTATGAGTGAAACATGAGAAATATAATAATTCCCTTAAGATTGTCAGTAATGCCTTCTACACTACCCCTTACTTGATTCCCCTGGCTAAGGTCATTCATGACAACTTTGGCATCGTGTGGAAGGGCTCATGACCATAATCCATGCCATTAATACTATCCAGAAGATAGTAGATGGCCCCCTCTGGCAAGCAGTGGCAAGATGGGCATAGGGCTGCACAAAACATTCTTCTAATGGTGCTATTAAGGTCAAATCTGAGAATAAGAAGCTTACTGGCATGGCCTTCTGTGTTCCTACCCTCAGTGTATCTGTTATGGATGAAAAGAAGCCTGCCAAATATGATCATATCAGGAAAGAGGTTTAAGTAACTATCAGAAGGACCCTTGAAGAATATATTGGTCTACACAAAGGACTGGGTTGTATTTTGTGACACCCACTCATTCATAAGGCAACAGGGTTAAGTGACTTGTCTAAGGTCACATATCTAGAAAGTATACAAGTTCTAAGGTAAAATTTGAACTCATGTCCTCCTGACTCCAAAGCTGGTACTCTAGCCACTGCATTACCTAATTGCCCCCACCTGGTATTACTCTTAATGAGCATTTTGTTAAATTCACTTTCTGGTATGAGTATAGCAACAGATGTATTAAACTTCACGTTCTACATGGCCCTGAAGGAGTAAAGTGGAAAGGCATGAATCTTCATCTCCACTCAAAAAAAGAAGTTCCTTCACTGGGGAGCTCACACCCCTAATCTTTGTCCCTGATCTGTGGCATCCTATGTTCCATTCATATCCTTGCCCCCAAATATCCCCCAATAGGGAGAAGCATAGAATGCTATATTGTGTACTAAAGTTATCATATTCAGTGTAAGAAGAGAGGGGAGGGCCAGGGGAGGGAGAAAGAAAGGTATTAAGATAGTGACCTAGATATTTACAAAGGTTAGACACAGATGAAGAGGTCAGAAAAAAGTCTTATGTTTGAGGAATAAACTAGTGATCATTCATTTTGGGGAGAGAAGCTAGATATAGAAGAGTTGATGAATAAGTGGATAAGAAATTCAGGCAAAAAAATGGAGATTTAGAGCTAGAAGGGAGGGACCTGAGAGGCAATTCATTTTACTGATGAGGAAATTAAGACCAAAAAAGATTAAATGATTTGTCAAATGTCACACGGCTAATGAGGGACTGATGGACTCAGGTCTCCTTAACACTAGTTCTAGTGCTCTATCCACAGTATCACCCTGCTTCTAAATTCTCACAAAGAAAACAGTTTCTTGTTCACAAGAAATGGAGGAGGATTCATTAGATCCATTAGGAGAAAAGAAATCTAATACTGCTCCAAAGAAGAAGACATAACTCCTTGTGGTTGGCAGCTCCCTTCTGATGGTTTCTGAAGTGACCACACTTAGACCTGCTATGAACAACAGGGAACTATGTCATCTTCCTAAGGCAGCAGAATATAATAGGAAACCTCTCAAAACTTGTCAATGCGGACAGTTATGACTCACTTCTATTGATTTCTCTGGGAACAAATGTACCCACTAGAAAGAACCAAGAAAAAGAAGCTAGAAAATTTTTTTATGATTAAAGAGGTTTTTTCTTACTGCCACTGATTAAAAATAAAGGTGATATAAAAACTTAACAGTTAATTAAGAAACCATGTTGGAAAACAGAATATAGAATTCTAACTCAGGACTTCAGAACAGTTGTGATGGACCATTGGCCAAGAATGGAATGTATCTAATGAAGTCAAGTAAAAAGTGTATTCCATTAATTAATTAATTTAATAAACATTTATTAAGATTAGGCAAAGCACTAGACCCTGGAGACACAAAGCCTAAAATAAAACAATCTCTGCCCTTAAGGAAAAGACTTTCCCTTGAAAGGAACAACAAGTAAATAAAAACAAATGTAGTGGTGGATGGGGGTGAGAGGTGAAGAAATTTGGTCTTCACTTTTGCAATAAAGATTATCTTGGAATTCTGGGAGAGTTAAAAGAGATAAGGAGATATTATTAATATGTTAATTAGTTGCAAATTGTGTTAATGCCCAGTTATCTCTTTCTGAATCTTGAAGCCTTTCTCTTAGTTAGAATTTCTCTTAGAATTGGTAAGGAACCCAAGCAGAAAGAAAGCTCACACCTTGGATGGCCCTTCAAACTGTGCCTTCAGTTTAAGAGAATTTGAGGAATGGCTGAGACATCCATCTCAGAGACTACACACTTTTCTGGAAGGTAGTGCCCTTGATGTGCCAGTCACTGTATTAAAGCATGAAAAATACAAAAAGAAGAGCAAAAAGAAAGTGCCCAATTTCAGGAAGCTCACAATCTAATGGCAGGCATGTAGATAAACAGATACTGGAGTATTTCAAGTAAAAAGGAATAAGATCTTTCTTCTGGTAGCAGAGAAAAGATATGACTATGGAATCAAGAATTGAGTTACAGAAAAATCCAAGAATCTAAGCTAAATGACCCCCCCCACACACACACAGTCCTAGAGATAATCATAGGATACATGAGTTGCCTTGGTTGCCTTGGTCATGTGTTTTTCCCAAATATTCCCATTGTATTTTTATTTTTTTGTGCCCACTCTTTCAACTGATACCCTGTTTATTTTTGGGAGAGCATATTCCAAGTTTTTGGTGGGAAATATTTTGCATCTACTATGCTTTGTCAGCTTGGTAAATGTCTTTGCTTTGAGTTAATTGTGTGTGTTGGATGACTATTAAAGCTAAATTCACCTGTGGGGTCTCATGAGCTGCAGTGTAGGAATATATAGGAATGTAATTCAAAGTTACACTTGAATCCTGGGGAAGACTTGCTCCTCTTAGGATCAATTTATAGAACTGTGAATGCCAAGATGGTGGTGGTGGTGGTGATGGGGAAGAAAAAGGGCTGGAGGGAATAACTCAAAGGAGATGCTGAACAAATTACAAAGTAATTTCTCAGGTAGCTGGGAAAGGAACAAACAACTAGCCATATCAGGACAGGACTTGTATAGGAGGTGACACTTAACTTGATCTTGGATTTTAGTTATGGATTCTAAAAAGCAGCACATTGCAGGCATGAAGAACAGGTTATACGAAGACATAAAGATATGAAAGTGTCATGTATGAGGAACAGCCAACAGGCCTCTTTGATTGGAATGTAAAGCATGTGTGGAGGAGTAATGTAAATAGGCCTGCAAAAGCAGAGAGATTAAGAGCATTAAGTATCTAACTGAGGGATTTATATTTTACTCTAAAGTCAATAAGGAACCACTGGAATTTATTTATCAATGAATTGAAATGGTTAGATCTCAATTTTAGAAACATTAACTTGACTATTTGTAGAGGATAAGTTGATAAGGGGAGGGGCTAATGCAGGAAAAACAAGAGACTACTGAAATTGTCTCAGCATAAGGTCAATGAGGGCTGGCAGTTGAGTGTTGACCATGTGAATGGAGAGATGAATCAAGTTCTTATTCTAAGTCACTGGAAGGATGGCAAGATTTTTAAAAGAAAGAAAGAAATTAGGAAGAGGAATAGTTTTAGGGGTGGGGAGAGGAGGATAACATGCTGAATTTGAAATGCCTGGGATAATTGATTTGGAAATAACCCATAGAAGTTGATGATGTAGGCTAGAGCTCATGAGAAAAACTAGGATTAGATACATACTTCTGAGAATTATCTCAGTTTATTGAATCCCTGGAAATGGATGAGAACACCAAGAGAGAGAAAAGAAAGAATAGATCAGAGCCTTGATATAGTTATAGTTATGCTCTGGAATACGAATGATGACCCAGCAAGATGTGACCAAACAGATAGAAGAACTGAGAGTGGTGTTGCCAAAAAATGAGGAAGGAAAGATTATCCAGAAGAAGATAATCAAGAACATCGAATGCAGTAGAGATGTCAAGAAGGAAGAGGACTGAAAAGAATCACTGGATTTGGCTATTGAGGTCATTAGTATTCTTGGAGAGAGAGTAGTTTCAATTTAATGAGATCTGAAGCCAGATGGCAAGAGATTGAGGAGTGAGAAGTGAGGACAGAAAAGAAAAGTTTTCATTTGATATTATCCCCCTTCCACTTATCATGTTATTTCTTTTTTCCTTTAAAAGATCCTCCTAGAAAAAGCCACTAAGTTTTTGATGGGGAAATGTTTTGTATATATTGGGCTTTGTTGGCTTAGTAAATGTCTTTGCTTTGAGTTAATTGTGTCTTTTGGATGAACATTAAAGATAAATTCACCTGTGGGGTCTCATGAGCTATAATATAGGAGTATGAACCCAAAGGTACACTTGAATCCTGGGGAAAGGATTCAAGTGGCTTTTTCTAGGAATATTTTTTTAAAAGGAAGAAAGAAATAACATGATAGCTTGAAATAGGGATAATATCAAATGAAAACTTTTGAAAGACTTGGATACATTTATAGGTAGTGGGGGGAAATAACTATATAGGGAAAAGATGCTTGCAGGGAAGCTGAAATGGAGGAAGATACTGCTGGAGACAAAAGGGATGATATCAAAGGCACAAGTAGATGGTTTGTCTGCCTCAAGGAAAAGGGTCAACTCCTCAATAAATGAGCTGGAGAAGGAGGCCATTTCAGTATCTTTGCCAAAAAAAATCCAAATGAGATCCTGAAGAGTCAAAAAGATGAACTAAACAACAACAACTTATAAACTTATTATACTAGAAGGCAGAGGTCATCAGGGAACCAGAAGATAAATTTTAATACATTCTTCATAGCTGCTTTTTGCTTTTCCTGACTTCTTTCAAGTCTCAACTAAAATACTACTAGTAGTCCTTCAACAAATGAAATAGGACCACACCAACCTTGAGATGATTGGAGACTTGAGTTACAATTATGTTTTTTTTTTGTAGTGAGGGGTATGCTATACAAGGCATCCTGCACATTTGCCTATACCAGAAGCAAACATCCCAGGGTCTGATTTTTAGGAAATAGGAGTATTGGAGATGATCTGGCTACTGTGGGAGTCTCTTGGCCTTAAATGGTTTTGATACCTCCCATTTCAGTGAGGCAACCATGGCAACACAACAATACCAAGTACAAATTTGTGCTATGTGGTAATGTACAACAACCAAGTACATCCTAACTTGTCACTTGATGTACAGTTGAGATGGCTGTTTCTATAATGATATCTGATTGTTTTCAAACCTTTTTTTGACAATACAGTATATCCAAACCTATCATTCAATGGGCTAATCATCAGTATGGTTTTTCATCTCAAATGTTCATCTATAATCATGATGGTATCTAATCATGTTCTAACTTTGAGCAATGAATGGTACATCTTAACTTGTCTCTTGATGGGCTATTCATCAATGTGGTCTTTCTGCTTAGATCTTCCATCTTTATTCATCCTACCTTCTTTACAGGAAGTTTTTCCATGATCTTTTTAATTCCAATGCCTTCCTTCTGTTGACTATTTTCAATTTCTCATGCAGATAACTTGTTTAGAAATAATTATTTGCACGTTGCCTCCCATACTGGGCAGATTGATGATGCTTCTCTTTTGTTTTTTTTTTTATTTTGTTTTGTTTTGTTTGCAAAGCAATGGAGTTAAGTGATTTATCCAAGGTCACACAGCTAAGTATTAAGTGTCTGAGACTGAATTTGAACCCAGGTCCTCCAGACTCCAGGGCCAATGTTCTATCTATTTCATCACCTAGTTGCCCCCTCTCCTTTGCTCTTGAAGAAGACCATGACTTCAGGGAAGTGATGTCATGACATACAAGTGTATTGGATTTAAATGAGGTGATGCTGTGTAAAGTCACCAGCCTCACTTCTCTCCAGAGCCATCTGGACTGTGAGCTTCATTAAGAGCAGGAACTGTCTTTTCCCTTTCTTTTCATCTCTAGAAACTTGGCATAGTGCCTAGAACTCAGTAGGGCTTAATTAATATTTACTGCCTGATTATGGATTGAAGAGTAGAGATTAGATACTGAATTTTGAGAAGATGACATCAGTGACAATAACCTAGCTAAGGGAGAGAGTGAAAAGAGGCAGACAGTGGAAACATGTAATGCTGTATGGAGTAGGCCCAACATATTGAAGCTGGAAGAATGGGTTTTAGGGGAGGGGGCTTAAGGATAGAGCTGGGTGAAATGGGCTTCATGGAGGGGGAGAATTAAGGATCTATGTGAGTTCATTTTGGATGTAGAAATAATCAACTCTGACTCAGAAAGGTAAGAAAAGGATTAAATTTTAATTGACAGGATGCTCAAATGTTCACAGGTGGCTACACAAGGTTCTCAGGTTAAGTTCTTTAGAGAAGCAGCAAGATAGTGAGTTTTAGTAGTAGTAGAGTTAAATAAAGAAGAAATAGCCACAAGCTGGGCTGGTGAGAACAGCAAAGACAGTTAAGAGGGAGGAAAGATGTTATAAGTTATTTGGGGGATGATGCTCCCCCAGGGAGAGGTGTCCTCCAAAGACACAAGGTATAAGCAGTAAGGAAGGGTATAGGAGGAGGAGTGTTTGGGGGATGACACTCTCCCATAGTGGACTTCTCCAAAGGATGATAAGCTACTCAACTGAGGAGTGAATTGAGCTTTTAAGGAGGATGTAAGGAAACTTAGTTTGTAGGGAGTGTAGTTAAGAGAACAGAGATGAGGTAATGAGAGGTATGTAAAAGAGGAAGGGTAGGTCAAAGACAATCTTTTCAGGCTAAAATAGGGATCCATTGTTTTGTTGATAGGAGCTTTTGTGCCTGGTGGCAGGGATTTACTGAGGTACTTTCCTTTCCCTCTAAGACAGAGATCCAAGATTTTGATGCAAGATGCTTTATTCAAGTTCACTGACCTCATCCGGATACCTTAGACAATGGAATGGTTAGGGGGCTAGGGAGAGAAATACATGATCAGTACAGAGGGTATATATTAATAACTATAAAACATATTTCTCTGTCCTTTATCCTACTTCAATAAGACAGCATGATGAGATTATCAGAAGATATTAATCAATAAGCCTGCAATACCCAAGATTTGAATTGTTGCTTGATATACATGTTCCAAACAGTAATAGCCTTCTGTGAGTGTTCTGGTCACACATGTTCACAACATGTGATCCCTGTGTTTCCCATTCCCGTGGTATTCAATATTGGGGTCCTAAGTTTTTCTTTGGGGAGTAGGGGAAACAGATCTGCAGCTACATTTTGTTCTATGTTATTTCATTAGATGCCTTTTTTTTAGGTTTTTTTCTTTTTTGCAAGGCAATGGGATTAAGTGGCTTGCCCAAGGCCACACAGCTAGGTAATTATTAAGTGTCTGAGGCTGGATTTGAACTCAGGTACTCCTGACTCCAGGACCAGTGCTCTATTCACTGTGCCACCTAGCCACCCCAGATGCCTTTTTTTAGAAGTCATTATATCTTCTGACAATGATAAAAATGAGAAGGGAACCTCAACAGAGAGACAAGGGCTCATAAACTTTGACTGTGAGTGGTCCCTGTAGAGTACCCTAAACCTGGGGTAACTTGTCTGAAGATGCAAGAAGACGTTTCCATGATACGTGTCCCAACCAATCTTATTATCATTCACTCTAAACTTTCCAGACTGTGGTTTTTTGGGTGGAGAGCAAGGAATTTATAACATTGTCATTAGTCCTGTCTTTCAAAGTAAACCTATCCAAAACATAACTCATTACCCTTCCCCCTAAATCTTCTCATACTTCTACCTTCCTTGTTACTGTAGAGGGCAACACCAACATACCAAACATGTATAGAAGATAATGTTACTATTAGTACTAACATCATCACTAGCACTAATAATAATAGTAGTAGTAGCTGCATAATAGGTAATATAGATAAATCAAGTTAGATATGTGTAAAGTCCTTTGTTTAAAGTGCTATATAAAAAATATTATTATTGTGTTATACAAATAGTATTCTAGAGTTAGAGGAAGGATAGATCCTTTTAGACTGAGGGAAAAGGGAAAGTTTTGTGGTAGAGCTAGCATGTATTTTTGGTTTTTGGAGACTAAACAGGATGTTCAATGGTAGAGATGAGACTCCAGAATCCTTCCATATTATTTCACAGTCTCCAAAGAAGGATCCTTTGCATTTATTACAAATACAATTATCCCTTCCTCATCACGACTTTCCCCTTTGCAATTTTGATATATTGTGAATCAGTATAAGAAATTAAATGGGAGTCTTTTGGAAGTTTTGTGGAAGTTGCAGATGACACACAAAAGTCAATAGTTGACATAGAACTAATGACCAAATACTTAACCCAAATTTTACATTAAGGTACCAAAAACACCTGTAAAAGAAAAAGAAAAAGAAAAAGAAAAAAAATTCAGACTTCTCTGGAGCAAAGAGAGGCCAGAAATTTTTACCCAAATTTCCCAGATTGTGGGGATGCTACACTCCTAACCCCCTTCCCAATGTGGAAGGGATAACTGTCATGCATATGTGTATGTATATATATATTCATATACCTTCAGTCATTTATATAGAGAGACATCAGAACTCCTGCACAATAAAGATGGATCCTTCTATAACACCTGTGAAACAGTTTCAAAGACAAAAAGACTTCCTATTAAAAAATCCTTCATTCTGAAATTGTGGGTGTTCTTAGGGTGCTTGGAAAGGTCACCAAATATTAAAAAGTGATAGGATACTGGAACTGGGCAAATGCTTAAAAGGCCCAAGAACAACAGAAATAGGGAGGGGAGGGAGGGATGAGCTGCTCTCAAGAAACTGTCAGATTTTACAGGCATTCATCCAAAAGTCCTCGGCATTGCAAAAGGAAGTCAGTCTGGAATGAGGAGCTCAGAGGGGGCCTTGTGAGGGGGAGCTTGTGGAGAAAGAAGGCCAGAAGGAAACCCCTTGGATGAAGGTGGGGGAAGAGGGAAGAGCCCCAAAGTTGGAGGCTGAGGTCACCACAGCAGAAGCCAATCAAAACTCTACCTCGGGCAGGCAAAAAAAAGGCTTTCACTAAGCCAGAGATTTCAGATATTTCCTTGTTACTGTAGGGAAAGAGGAAGCCAGACACGTCCTGGGCCCCATGCCCATGGACCCAGGAGACACTGCATTGGCTAGGAAAGATCCAGGGGCTGGCTGAATATCAGTCCAGAAGTCACTGATCACTAGCCAGTGCCAAAACTTATATTTTTTGTAGGGACTAGTTGTTATTGGGGAAAGTTGTCATTTCTGGTCAAAAGTCAGTTTGGGGACTCCTGGGAAAGCCATTTAAATGGATCTATTTTTCTTATGAGAAACTCCATTTTCCCAAGCCTCCGGCAGCTGCAGGTACTTCAGTTCTATGTGGTCTTCTCCAGAAGGATCATTACTTTAGGGGTGGGAGAGCTTTAAAGATCAACAAAGACAATCTGTTCATTGTACAGATCAGTTGCTCAATAAATACATTTATTAGGTGTCAAGTTTGTGTTGGCACTGTGCTAGTGTCAGAGCATGATGGAAAAGTTCAAAGCTGTCTAAAAACAGTACAGATGTGGGAAAGGGAGAGAAGACCATGCTGAACCCCCTCTTTAATGGAGGCTCTGGAACCCATGGATCTGACCTCCTGTCAAAGATCAAGCAACTGAGGTCCAGGAAGAGTTAAGTCTTACCCCAAATTTCATATATGTATAGATAGTAAGCAGAGCAAGAATTTGAACAAAATTTGGAGCTAGAGGACTTGTGTTCTAGCAGAGCAAGGATCTAAAAACCAGCTCCTTAAAATCCAAATTGAGTACTCTATCACTGTCTTTTTTTTTTCTTTTCTAGGCAATCAGAATTAAATAACTTGTTCAGGTCACACAAGTAATAAGTATTTAAGCCTGAATTTGGATTCAGGTCCTCCTGACTCCAGGGTTGGTGGTCTATTCATTTCACCACCTAGCTGCCCCCAATTCTACCTCTTAAAAGAAGGAAGAGGGGCGGCTAGGTGGTGCAGTGGAAAAAGCACCGGCCCTGGAGTCAGGAGTACCTGGGTTCAAATCTGGTCTCAGACACTTAATAATTACCTAGCTGTGTGGCCTTGGGCAAACCACTTAATCCCATTTGCCTTGCAAAAACCTAAAAAAATAAAATAAAAAAAGAAGGAAGAAGGGAGGATTAGGATTCTTTTGACCCAATTTATGGATTTGTGGATTATTAGAGTAACAGTATAGTATAGTATAGTGTAGTGTAGTGTAGTGTAGTACAGTACAGTACAGTACAGTACAGTACAGTACAGTACAGTATAGTATAGTATAGTATAGTATAGTATAGTATAGTATAGTATAGTATAGTATAAGGTACCTTAGAGATTATCCAGTCCAATCTCCAGAATTTTATATGTGAAGAAACTGAGTTGTCCTACTTGTCTGCACTAAAAGGTTTCCTAATAGACCAGCAGGGAGAAGATAGAGGCCAAATCCAAATGTAATATGCCTAGTATCTTTGGTTTCAGTTCTTTCTTTGTTAGTATAAGCATAAAATAAATCAATAAATATTTATTAAATTTATTAATTATAAGTTATTTAAGAAATTATACATTTAATAAATTACATTTACTAATAAAGGTATTAAATTTTATTAATTATAAATTAAGAAAATTTAAATTTAATGAATTACATTTACTGATAAGCATTTATTAAATGAAACATGACTCAACCCTCAAGAGACTTATAGTTTTTTAGGGGGTAAGACCTCTATACAAATAACTATTATATAACACAGTTTAAATTGCATTAAGTGAGGTATAGAGTGATGCACCTGGGGATGTGATGGTAGAGAATCAGATAGAAACTCAGGTTGCTTTTAAGCTGAGCCATGGAGTATGAGTAGGACTTTGGAAGGCAGAGATGGTGGAGTGAACAGCATAAGCAAAAGTGAAGAATTAGGAAACTGGCATTTAGGAAAGATGAAATAATTTCATTTGACTGGAATGTAGTTCATATCCAATAAGTTGCCAAGTCTTTTGGATTTTAATTGCAGAACATCTCCCACATTTGTTATCTCTTCTATCATAAGTTTTCTAATCCAGTCTCTTTCTACATCTCACTTAGACTATGGCAAGAGCCTCCTAGTCAGTCTTTCTGTATTCAACCTTTCTTTTCCCCAACCTATTTCCACACATTTATTTACTAAACACAGACACTCTCCTTTTCAAGATTCTTCTATGGCTCCCTATGACCCCTGGGATAAAATATGAACCCCACAGTCTGATATTTATTCTTTCCAGGCTGGTCACATATTACTTCTCATATATGCTATGTTTCAAGCAAACTTGCTGTTCCCATATCTGACTCTCCATCTCTTTTTTTTTCCTGGGTAATTTAATCATTTTATTAATAAGGTCAGATAATTAATAAAAAAGAGGGTCATTTGGCTACATCTCTTAGACAAGACTGATACCCCATATGTTGCTTCCATGTCTTTCATTAAATTGCTTCTTGGAATTTTCATTTACCTCCATTTCTTATAATCCTTAGATGTTCTCAAGGATCAGTTTAAATGCTATTTCCTATAAGAGGACTTTTTAAATAACCCCAGAACATCTCCCACAAAGGACTCCCTTTTCAAAAATTAACTTGAAATTTTTTTTGATCATATTTTTAAAATAATTGCCTGTACACAAGTTGAATTCCCCACTCCCATCTCCTCCCTATAAAATCTAAGTTTCTGAAGGGCAGGACCTGTTTAAGAGTAGTAGTGGTGTGGGGATGGGGGCTTTTGTGCGGGTAGGAAAGTTATTCACTCCCTTCTTCTAGTTCCCATCTTGGGTGAGCCATTCTACTCATTCCCAATCACTTTCTCAAATACCCTTTTTCTTCAGTATTCCCCTTCAGATTTTCTCTTCAAAGGTGACTTGGTTTTCCTTTCAACCCAGTTCAAGGGCAAGGAGAATAAACAATGGGAAGAGGAAATGGTCAATTTACCACCTAGCATATCAGTCTCTGCAGTCTGATCCCCCTCCCCCACCAAAGCTATTACACTTTTTGCCTGGGTCCACATTTTTCTTCCTGTTCTGGAAGGCTATTAAATATGAATCAATAACTCTTTTTTTTTTTTTTTGCTCAGCTCTGTCTCTCAGCCAGGAAACATCCTTGTAATTGTGAAAAAAAAAAACCAAAACAAACCTCTCTCTTTCTGGGTATTTCCTTCTATAGCTTCTCTCTATGTTGCTGCATTCAGGTTATGCAACACTTAGAGCACAAATGCAATGGTTAGCCAGATTTGTCTTAGAGAAACCAACTTTAAAATAGGAAGGAAAACAGATGCAAACAAGAGCTTAAGAAATAAAGACTGAACTTCCATGTCACATAACCAACAAGAAGGATTGGACATTTTGTCCAATAACTACAAAATATCCCAAGAAGAGAAATATGTATCAGACATAGAGCACTTGTAGCTCTGATATCATCTTGTTGACAAAGGTTTGCATAGTCAAAGCTATGACTTTTCTAGTAGCAAAATTTGACTCTGAGAGGAAAGTTCAGTGCTGCGGAACTGATGCTTTCAAACTGTGATGCTGGAGAAGACTTTTTGAGTCCCTTGGACAGCAAGAAGATCAAATCAGTCAATACTTAAAGAAATTAATTCAGGCTATTCACTGGAAAGTCCAGTATTGAAGCTGAAGTTTAATTACTTTGGCCACCTAATAAGAAATTTGGACTCATTGGAAAAGACTGTTCTTGGGAAAGATTGAAGGCCAAAGGAAAGGGGGAATGGTTCAAGATGAGATGGATAGCTAAGAGTCATGAAACAATGAACATGAATTTGGACAGTCTTTGAGAGATAGTGGAGGATAAAAGGGCCTGGAGTGCTCTGGTTCATGAAGTAATTAAGAGATGGACATGATTGAAAAGCAACAAAAAGAGCAAGGAGCTTAGCAAGCCTACCAAGAGGAAAGCAGGAGACAGTTTACACCAGGTGATCAAATCATCATTTTCATCTCTTGGGGTTCATGGAATGTTCCAGAAGGACCTCTGGTGGAAGGACTTGCCAAACCCTGTTCAAGGCTGCTCATCCACCTTTGGTGTCTACCTTTCTACCAACTCTCAACTGTGATTCCAACAAGCTATAGTATGTGCAGCAGCCACACCTATAAAATCCATCTCTGCAGGTGGGCTAAACCAGGCTCTACCAATAAACCTCAAACCCATTGATACATATAGGGATATCACTTCCTTCCCCTTCCAGAATGAGTGGGTGATGGGGCGGCTAGGTGGTGTAGTGGATAAAGCACCAGCCTTGGAGTCAGGAGTACCTGGGTTCAAATCCGGTCTCAGACACTTAATAATTACCTAGCTGTGTGGCCTTGGGCAAACCACTTAACCCTATTTGCCTTGCAAAAACATAAAAAAAACCCAAAAACCCAGAATGAGTGGGTGAGAGCAACTTGTTCCAGGGCCATGAAGGAGGCCACAGCAGGTGCTATGGTGTTTCGTCAGACATCGAAGATGCTAAGGTCTTCCATTGCATCCCAGATCACTCCCCAGTTGTCTTGACTTTTGTCTTGTCACTGGACTTCAATGACTATGAAAGAGAGAATGATACTAATGATTATGCAGCTCTTCATTCCTTAAATCTAATTTAGGCACAATTTATTACTCCCTGATGTCATTGATACTCTTCAGAAAATAAGGACAAACAACAAGCTCTTAATGGATAAATTTACCTACCTCCTAGGGTTGTTGTGCAGGCCAAATGAGATAGTATTTGTAAAGCACTTAGCCCAAAGCTTATCACATAGAAAGCACATGATAAGTATTTGTTCTCTTCTCCATTTGATTTTGTCCATGGAAAGGATTCTCAAGAAGGTGCATGACCATCTAGTTTGCCTCTGCATCCTAAGGACCATGAGACCTTTCCATCTGACTTATAACTGAAACTTTCCTTATATGTTGTCTCTCTCTTTTAGAATGTGAACTCCTTGAGAGCAGAGACTGTCTTATTCTTCTACTTAAAATATTCCAGCACTTAGCACAGTGCTTTGTGGTCATTGCTGAATAAATGCTTCTTCATTCATTTATTCACTCACCAGTCTTATGAATTAACAGTGGAGAATGCCCTTTAAGGCATTCTCTCATTTCCCCTTCTGCTATTAACCTCTGTGTTATGGCAGGGCATTCAAACCAATCTTCATGTGCTTTGGGTCCCACTTGGGGATTTCCCTGTCATCATAGATAGTTTCCGGGTACACCTCACTGCTGACTTTCCCTCATTATCCTATTGCAAAGAACAGGAGAAATTAACTGTGCCCAGCCATGGGGGAGATGGGGAGCAAGGGCACATTTCCTCAGCCTGGAGCGGGGAGCCTAGGTTAGAAAATCCCACAGATATCAGAACATCCACTTGACCCTCCCTTAACCCAGAGAAAAGTCACTAATTTATCCCAGAAAAGGAATTAAAGAATGAAAAAAACTGGAGGAGGTCAGTGTGTAGCTACACTGAACCTGAAGAAAAGGGGTCTAGGCTCCAGCTGGGACCAGTCCGACCCATCCAAAAGCAATGTGTGACAGGAACTAAATTTGGTCAGAAGTAAATTCCTTAACATGGGAGGGGGTTGAAATGGAGTTGTGGTCCTGCTCAGGGGGAATACCCTCTAATTAAAGGGAAAGAATCAGAAGGTGAGTAGCAAAGGAATGTAAAGATCAGGGGGAATGACTAAAACTACCAAGGATTTTTAAGAGGAAGAATATTAAATTTAAACTCTAGAGCACAGAGATAAATCAACAGAGAATATACTAAAACTAAAAGGAAAGATGAGTGCCTCAAATCAAAAAGATTACAAATTCTTCATAGGCTGAGCTAATATAACAAAAATGACAATTCTACCTAAATTAAATGACTTATTTAGTGCCTTACCAATCAAACTTCCAAAAAATTACTTAAATGAGGTAGAAAAAATTGTAAGTAAATTCATATGGAGAAATAAAAAGTCAAGAATATCCAGGGATTTAATGAAAAAAAGTACAAAAGAAGGTGGCTTAGCCCTACCAGATCTAAAATTATATTATAAAGCATCAGTCATCAAAACTGTCTGGTATTGCCTAAGAAATAGAGTGGTGGATCAGTGGAATAGACTAGGTGCAAAAGAGATAGCAGGAAATGATTATAATAATCTGCTGTTTAATAAACCCAAAGAGTCTAGCTTCTGGGATAAAAACTATCTTTTTGATAAAAACTGTTGAGAAAATTAGAAGTTAATATGGCAGAAACTTGGATTATTCCAACATCTCACATACCCTATACCAGAATAAGATCAAAATGGATACAGGATTTAGACATAAAAAAATATTATAAGTAAATTAGGAGATCAAGGAATAATTTACCTGTCAGATCTATGGAAAGGGAAACAGTTTATGACCAAGGATGTAGAACATCATTAAAAACAAACTAAATAATTTTGGTTACATTAAATCAAAAGCTTTCCCACAAACACAACTATTATAACGAAGATAAAAAGAAATGTAGTAAATTAGGAAACAATTTTTACAACTAGTATTTCTGACAAAGGACTCATTTCTAATATATATATATATATATATATATATATATATATATATATATATATATATAGAGAGAGAGAGAGAGAGAGAGAGAGAGAGAGATGAGTCAAATTTAGAAAAAACAAGTCATTCCTCAATTGACAAATAGTCAAAGATATGCATTGCTCTAAATCATTACTGATTAGAGAAATGCAAATTAAAGCATATACCTCCCACCTCTCAGACTGGCCAATAAGACCAGAAAGGATAATGATCAATGTTGGAAGGGATGTGGGAAATCTGGGACACTAAGGCATGGTTGGTGGAGCTGTAAACTCATCCAACCTTTCTGGAGGGCAATTTGGAATTATGCCCAAAGGGCAATAAAAATGTGCATACCCTTTGATCCAGCAATACCACTACTGGGTCTATACCCTGAAGATATCATGAAAAAAGGAAAAAATATCACTTTGTACAAAAATAATCATAGCAGCTCTGCTTGTGGTGGCAAAGAATTGGAAATTGAGTGAATGTCTATCAATTGGGGAATGACTGAACAAATTGTGGTATATGTACGTTATGGAACACTATTATTCTATTAGAGACAGGAGGAATGGGAATTCAGAGAAGCCTGGAAGGATTTGCATGAACTGGTGCTGAGTGAGATGAGCAGAAGCAGAAGAACATTGTATACTCTAACAGTAGCATGGGGTTGATGATTAGTCTTAATGGACTTGCTCATTCCATCAGTGCAACAATCAGGGACAATTTTAGGGTATCTGTGAGGGAGAATACCATCTGTATCCAAAGAGGGAATTGTGGAGTTTGAACAAAGACCAAAGACTATTAGCTTTAATTTTTAAAAAGTTATCTTATGTAATTTTGGTATCTCTTATATTTTATTTTTTCCTTAAGGATATGATTTCTCTCTCGACACATTCAATTTTGATCAATGTATACCATGGAAACAATGTAAAGACTATCAGACTGCCTTCTGTGGGAGGTGGGGGGAGGGAAGTGATCTTGGAAGAAAAACTGTAAAATTCAAAAAACAATTAAAAAAATTACAAATCCTTCTAAATACATTTTTCAGGATAATCAAATTGAACCAACACCTGATAAAGCCCAGAATCTTGTGAATTCTTCCAAAATCACAGGACCCCAGCAGAATGTTCCAGAGTGGTTTGAAAGAGAAACAAGAATATTGAGTGAAAAGTCTAGAAAGAACTGAATAAAACAAATATAATTTATGGTCTACACAGCAGAAATAATTAGCAGAATAGTAAAACTTGATCCATCATGCTTAGTTTCTTTAAAAGAACTAAAGGGAGAACAATAGATTTGGAATCCTGAATTGTCAGGCAAAGACAAATGGAAGAGGAAAAATTAAAAAAATTCATGAAATCTATGTAAACAAAAGATATTGATTTCAGAGACAGAATGTGTAAAAATACATTTAAGGATGTAGCAATACAATTTAAAATTCAAAGTCTCTCAGAAGAACACGCAAAAATTTTTAAAACTCAAGCACTATTATGAAGGAAATAATATAAGAAAACTACATAGAACTTCTGAATAAAGAAAATAAGGCACTTATGAGGGGGGAAATTCAGATTGTCTTCCCCTAAAAAAAAGCCTAAAACAAGCAAAATTTAAATTTAGCAGTTCTGGTGACCAGCAATAAATTCTGCAAGCAGTTAGAAGAAAGACTGAAATGTAAAGAAAGAATATTCAAATGACACCTATTCTACTCTCAAATTTGCGTTAGGAAATTGAATTTTATATCGAAAAGAAAAGGTGCTCAAGATACAAACCAAGGTGACATATCCTGAAAACGAGCCTACTCATCAATGAAAAAAAGATCAACATGCAATAAAAAAGAAGAATTTAAAAGAAACAAACAAAAAAGATAAGGACAGAACATGATGTACATGAAAAAATATTTTAAAAAGTTTGGGAAAATATATTATTTGGAACTTGGCTGCCATACCAAGAAGTTTGAACTTTATTTGCTAGGAACAATGGAAGTTGAAAGAGGAGTAATATAACCACAGTCATACAATCAATCAATAAACATTAAGTACCTACTATGTGCAAGGTTCTATGTTACCATGTTTAACTTCAAATTGATATAAAAGATGATTAGATTTACATAATTATACATGTATAAGCTATATTGGACAACTTTCCATTTCAGGGAAGGGGAGGGAAGGAAGAGGAAGGGATAAAATTTAGAATTCAAAACAAAAAAAGCTTTAAAATTCTTTTAACATGTAATTGGGAAAAAATAAAATATTACTTTAAAAAATGTTTTTAAAAAGGACAGCTAGGTGGCGCAGTAGATAGAGCACCGGCCCTGGAGTCAGGAGGACCTGAATTCAAATGTGACCTCAGACACTTAATAATTACCTAGCTGTGTGACTTTGGGCAAGTCACTTAACTCCATTGCATTCCAAAATAAGAAAAAAGAATTTAAAAAAAAGATGGATTAGAGAAAGAGTAAAGCTGGGTAAACCTATCCAGATAGGGCTGGGCTTCTTAATGGAATAATCCCAGTGTGAAGTGTTGATGGCCTAGACTAGACAACAGTCAAGAAAAGGAAAGGATAGGTATGATGAGATGTATAGGTTCAAAGAGAGAGAAGAATCAAAGGTGACTCAGGTTTTAATCCGAAAAGAATAAAAGAATAGTGATTTCATGGCCAGAAATAAGGACATCATAACCAGAAATGGAGAACCAGAGTGGTATAAAGGGAGAGCATTGGATTCGAAGTTAGAGGTCATGGATGTCAATCCTGGTTCTTACCACTTTAGGCAAGTCAGTTAAAGTCTTCAGATCTTTGTTTCTTCCCATTTTAAATTATAGGACTACATTAGATGACCCGTGAAGTTGCTTCAAGTTCTAAATATAAGATACTTAAGTCAGTAATAGAAGCATGTTGGTGGAAAAAAATGATGAATTTGAATACTTTCTGACCAAGACTTACCACTACTAGATCAGTATTCCAAAAAGATTTAAAAAAATGTATAAAAATTTTTATTGAAGCTCTTTTAGTTTTGGCAAAGAATTGGAAAATAAGGGAATATCTATCCATTGGGGAATGGTTGAAGAAATTGTGGTATATCATTGTGTTATGAAAAATGATGAGCGGGGCTCTCTCAAAAAAACCCTAAGAAAGATTTACATGAACTGATGAAAAGTATAATGAGCAGAATCAGAAGAACATTGTACACAGTAACAACAATATTATATGATGATCTACCATGAATAACTTAGCTATTTTTGGCAATACAATGATCCAAGGACTTATAATGAAACTTGATGTCCATCTCTAGAGAAAAAAAGTGGCAGAATCTGAATGCAGATGGAAGCTTACTTAACTATTATTATTATTATTATTATTATTATTATTATTATTATTAACAGGCTGTTTTCTTTCACAGAATAACTTGGAAAATGTTTTGCATGACTACACATGTATAACTATGTTAAATTGTTTTTACATGTAATTAGGGGAAAAATAAAATATTAAATTTTTTTTAAAAAGAGGAAATGAATTCAATTAGAGCAGTGCCAAGTTTGAGGTGTTGGAAGGATATTCAGTATTAAACAGTTGCTAAAATGATAGTCTGGAGGTCATGAAAAGGAGCTGCAGATGTAGCTTTGGGGTCTTTAGGGGCTACACCTCTGATAGGAAGAAGATCCATCTCTTCCTGGGTCTCTCTCCTTACTCCACAGCTGTGACTAGATCTGTTGATAGTACTACATGTACTATGTGGAGTTCTATCAATACAGAAAGAAGTGAAACAGGGGGCTTAGGAAGGAAGGAGACATTGTCCCTGTTCTCTGTTTTCCAGTGGTGGAAGGGGGAAAACCAGTCAATCTAACAGAAGCATAATTGTTGACTGTCAGAGTAGCTGACACAAGCAAAAAGTCAGGACTGACCGCTCCTTGACACCCTGCATCACACGAACACCAACCACATCAGGCTCCTTTTCCTGGTAATGCCTTCCCTAGAAAAGTTCTCACAAGTGACTACCCTCTCCACCCCGGCAAGGCCAGAGACCTGCTGTTGATGTGGCTGCTGCTGCTCCCAGGGGCCTCTTCCAGTTATGCCTGGAAATATCCTGCCAACTTCATCAAAAGCTTCACAATCAAGGGCCACACAGGAAGGGGAAAAAAAAGCAAACAAAAATCCTACCATCCTCTTTCCAGGGCTGTGATGAAAAATGACTGAGAAGTAGAAGGTTTTTTTCCTTTTTTGTAGATTGTTCAACAGTGGGTTACAGGCTGTAAAAATAATTTAAGCTTTCAATTTGTAAATAACAAGGAAATTTATCTTGGGGCCTTGAGGTCCCTTATCAGTCCTTGTTTTGTAGGGTACTAAGGCTTCACAGAAACTGAAGGGACCTAAGAGGCCTAGTCCAATTTTCCTCATTTTCCTGAAAAGGAACCCTAAAGAGGTTAAACTATTTGCTCAAGATCACACAGTGAGTTTATTTCAAAATCAGGATGAGGATCTAGGTTTCCTGATTCCTAAGCAAGTATTCTATCAGGAAACTGTCTATACCCATGTAAAAAGCAAAGTCCTGAAAGATCTGGAAGAGGACCAGATGCTGAAGAAAATGACCTCAATTGCTAAATATCGTTTGTTAGAATGCATAACAAGGAAGAAGAAGCCAGATGAACTTGGAACACTTCATCAGGTGTTAAGGAATATTTGCAAGTGTGCATCTTTTGTTTTTTGATTAAAAAGTTGTCAACTTTAACACAAAATTAGTTTAAAAAATAGTGTATATGTAAATATTTTTTATGTTTTTGAATACATTATTTTTAAATAAATTCCTTCTCTCCTCTCTCCTTAAAGTCAGTCTTTTAATCATTTAATCAATCAACAAACAAATTATTTGTCTACTAGAGCCAGGCACTATGCTAAGCACCAGAGCTAGAAAGACAAGGCAACCAAACCTTGTATCAACACACACACACACACACACACACACACACACACACACACCAGGACAGACAGTCTTGTTTTTGAAAGAAACTTACTATGTGACCCTGAGCAAGTAGCTTAACTTCTGGAGCTTATATATTATAAATGAATATATATATATATATATATATATGTATATTCACATATATGTATGAATGTATATATGTATTTCCTGGTTCTGGTTCCTTGAGCATCAATTTATATAAATCATGCTCTTTCAAATTCATAGTATCATATAGAGATGGAAGAGAACTCAGATGTCATATTCTTTCTCATACAAACTCTTCATATTCATCATTTCTTATGGCATAATAGTATTTCATTATATTCATGATTTGTTTCATCATTCTCCAATTCATAGAATGTTAGTGCTCTAAGGGAACGTAAAACTCCACGCCCTTTACTTCACAGATGATCTAACTAAGGTCCAGAGAAGTATTGTGTTAGAGAACACACAATGAATTAGTGACAGATCTACGTCTAGAACTCAGGTTTCCTGACTTCTGGTTCAATTTTTTTTTTCAACTGTTACATGTACTATAGATCTCGGTCAGGAGGGACAGCCTATAATCACATAAATCAATTTCAGTTTAGACAATTCATAAAATAACTGTTTACTTCAGTGGTGACTTGGTAGCTGATTCTGTCTCAGGGTGTTTCAACGTTTTGGGTGCTGATAGCCCTTTTAGTGTTTTTGCAACAGGCAAACAATTAACTTAACATCTAGTTATAGCAAGAATGATTAGCTAAAATGGAAAGCTACCAGATGGCTCTTACCTCCCTGCAAAAGCTCAACCCTAGATCAGTTTTTCCTGGTTCACAGTAACTTCGATCTCACCTCATATAACAGTATGCATTTTCAGGGTGTCCTTGGTTCTCTCCCAGCATGAGAATCAGCTGAATTGAGATATATTTCATGTAGCTTACTAGTTACTGCTCTGACTCACAGGCTTCTTTGAAGTTTTCCTGGGGTTTTAAGTACGGGCCTAACTCTACTCAATAAACATCAGGATCTCCTTAATGTGTCAAGTATAATATGAAAATCTTTTTTTTTAGCCCCTCACCTTTTCTTATCATTGTGTTGATCAGAGTTCTAAAGTCTTTTAAAGTTGTTTTTCCTTATAATGTTATCATTAGATAAAATGTTTTCCTAGTTCTGCTCACCAGTTCATCAAGGTCTTCCTCTGAAATTATCCATTTCATCATTTCCCACAGCACGATAATATTCCATTACCATAATTTTTTTCACCATTCCCCAATAGGAGTCTTCTCTAGAGTACAAGTTTTGGTTACCATGGAAAAGAATTGCTACAAAAATTTTTGTAAATATAGTGTCTTTTCTTCTTTCTTAATTTCTTTGGGGGAATAGACATCAGTCATACTATACTTGGATCAAAGAGTATGAAGAGTTTGGTGACTTTCTGGGTTTTGCTTTGCAGAATGGTTGGACTTGGTCCAGCTTTACCAACAATTCACTAGAGTATTTGTTTTCCCACAGCCCCTACCACATTTCAAACTTTTTTTTTTTATTATATTTGCTAGTCTGATAGATGTGAAGTGGTATTTCAAAACTGGTTTAATTTATATTTCTCCAATTATTGTGATTTCATGCATTTTTTCATGATTGCTGATGATTTGAATCTTTCTATGAAAACTGCTGCTTCATGTCCTTTGACTCTAATCAGACCTTCCAGCTTCAATACACATCAAAGTGTGTATGGCTTGGTTAATCATTCTCCAATTCATAGAATGTTAGTGCTATAAAGGAACTTAAAGAACCACACCCTTCATTTAACAGATGAGGAAACTGAGGTCCAGAGTAGTTTGTTGATCATATGAGTTAGTGACAAAACTGCATGGAATCCAGGTTTCCTGACTTCTGGTCCAATGTTGTTGGATTTTTTATGTTATTATTCCCTTCCCCCATTCCATAATTCACTCAAAATGACCCTCTTACTGTCACCTGTGGTCATAGCCTTCCATCTCCCATCCATTCTCCATCTCCATTGCCATGCTTAGGTACTGTTTTTTCCCCCCCATGTCTAGGATGTTTTCCTTCCTCATCTCTGTCTCATAGAATTCCTTATTTCCTTTAAGACCTCAGCTTTCCTGACTCCCCCACTTCCTTCTCCCCCAAACTGTTAGTACCTCCTGTCCTAAATTTCTTGGTATTTATTCTGCGTATACTTATGTGAATATCTATACTTATTTATTTATTTTTCTTTCTTTCTTTCTTTTTAAATATCTTTGCTTATTGAAGTTCCTGCTATCTCCCCTGAAAGAAGATGAGCTCCTTGAGATCAGGGACTGATTTATTTTTTAATCAATGCTTTAAAAAAGTAGCAAGATGGCACAGTGGAGTGAGAAAAACCTGAGATACTTGCTAGCCCTGGGATTCTGGGCTAAATCATTTTCCTCTTGTGAAAAATGGAAATAATAATAACACTTACTTCCCAGGGTGGTTATAAGAATAGAATGAGAAGGTATTTGTAAAGTACTATATATAAATACTACTATTGTTATTGTTGATTTAAGGGATGGTGATCAGATTCCACAATGGAAAGTGGATAAACTAGTCACAGAAAGGAGACAGAGAGCTATCCAATTTAATATTTAGGATGGGTCTGTGATTTCATTATTCTAGGTATTTAATTAATGCCAATTACAACCACTCCATCTCTTCCTGTCCTATTCTATTCTTTTCTGTCTATAAATCCCCCACAGATCTGTTATTCCACCCATTGAACACTACTCAATGCTAATTTGTGGGTAACAATGAAACATTTGTGCTGCCATCTGTTGTTTCTCATGCCTGCTCCATGATCAGCCTACCTCCTTTTCCAATCATAAATATCTTCATTAATGTCTTTTATATAACATCTTGTGCACAAGTTGTAGTTGGTGGCATACTACTGACAAAGGAAAAATATTAATATTAATACTGTGCTCTGTGATTTAGGCCTCAAATCTACTGGAAACAATTTTATTTAAGATTAATCTAAATTTAAGTCATTATTGATTGGGAAAGGGAGATATTCATACTGTCATAGCATCCCTCCTCTCCACCTCCTACCAATACTCTCTGAAGTGACTCTTATAGGAATCTTGAACAAGGAAAAGAAATTGTAAAATACAGTTCAACTTAACATTACTGAATTCATTGAGTAACCAAATTGCCCTCCCATTCCTTCTGAACCATGCCTCCTAGAGATCTGTATTAGAATCTAAATTAAATAGCAGGTAATGAAAGTGTTCTCCTATTGAATGGAATAAGGCAATTCCCAGTCTAATCCCTTCAGGGGATAAAGAGAAGAAATTTCTCTTTAATCACCTGAAGAAAGGCCTTTTTCTTTTTTTCACCTGCCTTTCCAAGGGATTTGGAAAAAAATGTTACTTCCTAATATTTCTAGAGGAACTAAGAAAGAAAATTTATATATGTGTGTGTATGTGAATATGCATTTCCATTCTAGAGTTTCCTTATATCTACCCTATGTTTGCCATTGCTCTTTGGCATATTGATAATTTCATTTTTTCTGAAATCATGACAGTCATGATTCAGAGCTATATCATATTACTGGGAAAATATTAGAATAAAAAATGGCAGTATTTACAGTAATGAGTAATTCAATAGAACTATAGCAGTTTCCAAAATTTAATTAAGCCTGATGATCTCTTCCTCCTGCTCAATTCTAAGCCCAACCTCATCCATCAGCAGTGACTGGGTAGCATAAACATATTCATGGCATAATTAAATAGGCTACTCATCTGACTGAATGTAATAACCTTGAGCAAGATGAATTTTTTCATCCACTTTTCTCCCCAGTGTGAATGATGAAACGATTTTTTATATGTGAATTTCATTAAGAACTTTGAAGTTTTCATGTAGCATAATTTCATTTGGGAATAGAGGAATTTGAAGAACCTTCTATTAAAGTATTTGGACTTTACCCAAAACATCTTTCATGAGACTCTTTCATGAGGCAAGATTTTATTCTCCCTATTGAACAAAGTTGTTTCTGTAATCAAATGTGTCATGTAGTCTTATATTTTAATGTAGGGAAGAGGGAGAAGGACTGAACCTGTAATTTCAGTGGTTTGGGAACTTTCAGTTGAGAAAACCCCCTCTACCAATGCAAATTGACATCTTCTCTACAACTTAGACTACTAGGGAGTTGACTAGGGCACTGAATGTCAAATGATTTGCTCAGATGTCATAGAGACAGTATTTGCCCAAGATGAGACTTGAACCTTGGTCTCCCTGGCTTTCAGAATACACCTCTATCTATTCCTAGGCTACTTTGTATGATTTTAGTATCTGAGTTAAAAAACACAACTGAGGAGACCCTCCAGGGCTGCATTTTGTTTTATCAAGTCATATGCTTTTAGAAGGAAATTATAAATAAACCAAAAATATACATCAGAAATTCATATCTTCTAGACTGTAAGTCATTTAGTATAGTCTGCTAGGGAGAATTGTCCATGAATGCTGGCCCCTTTTATGATTTCATTGAACACACCCTTGATTAAGACCATAGCTCCTTTACATAAAGAATTTATAGAGATTGGAAAACATTTATTAAAATTTGTAGTTGCTAATATCTTCTCCATCACTTTTTTGTTTCCATTTTAGACTATTCCCTTCTTTGAGATATCTTGGATCTGGGACTTTTAGAGTCTTTTTTTAAAAAAGAATCTTAATATTATTTCATTTTTTCTCTCAATAACAAGATGGTTTTAAATATTCATTTTTGTAAAATTTTTCAGTTCCAAAATTTTCTCCCTCTCCCCTTTTTCTCCCCACTCTCCAAGACATCAAGCTGTCTGTTATAGGTTATACATGTATAATCATGTCAGATGTTTCCATATTAGTCATGTTGTGAAAAGAGAATCAGAACAAAAGAAAAAACATGAGAAAGAATAAGAAAAAAAAGTGAAAATAGTATGCTTTGATCAGCATTCAAACTCCATAGTTCTTCCTCTAGATGTAGATGGCATTTTCTATCACAGGTCTTTTAGAACTGTCTTTGATCATCATATTGCTGAGAAGAACTAAGTCTATCATAGTTGATAATCACATAATGATTACTGTGTACAATGTTCACCTGATTCTGCTTACTTCACTCAACATCAGCTGATGTAAGTCTTTCCAGGTTTTTCTGAAATCTTCCTGCTCATCCTCTCCTTTAGAACAATAGTATTCTATCAGATTGCTTTGATTTTGAAAATAAAATTGGGTAATGGTCAACAGAAATAATATCTATATTGATATTATTTAATAATTTCATCCAGAAGGTTAATTAAGGTAAATTCCTGCAATATAAGCTAGCAAGGGCCTTAGCAAATGTGTTACTTGCCAAATAGAGAGATAGCTAATAAAGGAAAAAGGGCTATATTATAAAACCATCTGTAAAATCTATGAAATGGATGATTATGAGCAATATTATCCCATAAGACAGGAAGAAGCACCTAGCTGTGTGGTCTTGGGCAGGCCACTTAACTCCATTGCCTTGCCAAAAAAACCTAAAAAGATAGGGAGAAGCAGTGGAGGGTAAAATTAGTGTAACAAAAGAGTGTCAAGATAACCAACTAAGCAAAATCATCTCAAGGATATTCAAGACTTAAAATGGAAAGAGGACAACAAACAGACAAAAAAAAGTTAAAGATCTGCAAAAGTTATTTTAATAAACTGGTATATCAAAGAGAGCAGAACCATCACACCTAGTCTCTTCTATGAGGCCCCAGAGGTAGACATAGAGAAGGTAGAAATATTACTAAAGAGAAGAAAGGATAAGCAGGTCTATTGGAGCAGGTGCATGGAGAGGAGACCTATACTGGAAGCTATACCTATGAGGGTCTCAAGGGCTTATTGGAAAACATTTTCAGATCTCATTAATACCAAAATAAAGGTATGAGAGAATATTAATTCATAACTACTGATCTAAGCTTATTATCCCATCTGTACATCTTTATGAGAATAATCCAAAAATGATTTGAAGGCATTCTTCATCAGAGAAGATATTGTCTACTGATAAACATTTATTAAGCACCAACCAAACTAAGTGTTGAGGATTCAAAGAAAGGTAAATGTCCCTACTTTTAAAGCACAATTCAATGAGGGTGGGAAGGGGAGTGGATGAACAATTATGTTAACAACTAGGCTACAACTATGTATAAAATGTTTTACACAGAATAAACAACTATGCACAAACAAGATAAATAAGAGATACTCAATAGAAGGAAGATAATAGAATGAAGAGGGAATCTAGAATAAGCAGTCTTTCACAAGGAATGCTCTTTCAACAATGGACTATACCTTCACTTTTTCACAATCACTTGAAAGGTGGAGAGAACATAAAATTCCATTTTCTCCTTGTCTATTAGTTATTTTTTTAAAAAAAGAATTTGATTTGATAGAACAAGAAAGTCTCCTGACTGACTTTTTCTTCAGCAAACTATCTCCCATATATACAATACATGAGGACCATTCCAGAGGCCTTGGAAGATATCACAACTGAAATAGCCCTGTTCAGTGACCCTCCAACATCAATCATTAAATGAGGCTAAGCCAGGAAGTTGTATGCTCCAAAAGATATTTGCCACTCTGACTGTGGAGATTCAGGTTACAGTCTAGTTTGAGGAGGGATTCCCTATGGATGTCAAGGCCCTTCAGATCATATCTGCAGATAACATTGGGCTAATTGAACTGGGCAAAAAGACATAGCAGAGCCTCCTGGAAAGGAGATAGGATCATTCAAAGAGTTTGTCATACCCTGCTCAAATTTCATAATGCAAATGGAAGCTATATCAAGCTTATCCTACAGTGTATGTATTTGGGAGAGCCAATACAAATATTATAAAAATAATAACTAGCATTCACATAGTGCTTTAGTGTTTGCAAAGTGTTTTACAAATATTTTTTCATTTTCTGCTTACAACAATTCTGGGATGTTGCTGCTATTATTATTATCCACCTTTTACAGATGAGGAAACCGAGGCAGACAGAGGTTAACTAGATTTCTCAGGGTAGACATATACAAATAGTAAGAATTTAAGGCAGGATTTGAACTTAGGCTTTCTTAAACTATGCCACCTAATAGTTGAGTTCAGAGTTGAATAGGAGAAGAATGGATTGGATTGTTATTAGAAAGCTCTAATGTTCTTTTAGTGAGCTAAACTTTCCATGAAAGTAAAGCTTCACCTTTTTTAGACATAAATATTTTACTAGATGTCTTTTTCCCCCTTTTAAATTTAAATATAAAATAAGAGGGAAAAAAAAACATTGGCACGTGTGTAGCAAAACATAAGAGAGGATTCATAACGTCTTTTTTTTAGTTTAGTTTTTTTTTTGCAAGGCATTGGGGTTAAGTGGCTTGCCCAAGACCACACAGCTAGGTAATTATTAAGTGTCTGAGGTTGGATTTGAACTCCAGTCCTCCTGACTCCAGTGTGGGTGCTCTATCCATTGTACCACCTAGCTGCCCTTGAGGATTCATAATAGAAAGCAATAAATTTCTATTTCAAAAAACCTGTATAATAAATATTGCCCATTGTGTTCAAAACTGTTCATCTTTGCTTCCTTGTTGGTTTTCTTCTGTTCGCTGCTATATACCATTCATTTTATTCTCCCCCCCACCAGACTATAATTAAACATTAATATATACATATATATGTATAAGTATACATATACACACCAGTGTACACATATGTACATATACATACATATATGTATACATATATATCTATTTCTAGATACACACATACCCACATAATACACATACATGGATACTTACACAAATTTATATTCATAGATATTTTTATGTTTGGTTTGTGTATCTCTCATTTTTATAATATTTACTGAAAATAAAACCCCTCCTCACTTTTCTACTTTAGTTCTCACTTCCTTGCTTTCCTATTCTTTAACCTATCATCCCTTCCTTACACACCTTTTTAATACCTCCTTACCCTATTCACTCACCTCACAGTACTCTTCCTATTTCTTCCTCTTGTATCTTCCTGAATTTAAAAGGTTTTTAATGCCTTTTATGTTGGTATGTATGTATGTTTGAATGTATGTATGTAGGCATGGATATATGTATTATTCTTTCTTTAATTCATTCCCAATGAGAGTAGGTTTCCAGAACTACCAAATCTCCATCCCCATCTAATTTCTTTGGGTCAATTCTTCCTCTTAGGTCACTCAAAAGGCCCAGGATAGATAAGTGGGAATAGGCTGCTTATCACTAAGGAAGACTTCCAAAGAATAAAAGAAGTAAAAGATACCATTAAGAAACTGTATGTAACAGGAAGAGCAGATGGGTTGGCCACCTGAATGACAGATGGATGAACAGCCAGAGTGACCTACTGCAACCCCTTGATGCTGAGAAAAGGTGAGAAAAGTCTGTAGTGTTCTGCAAGGACCCCTGCAAACACCTGAGAGTGCATGGACAAGAGTTACCTGGACTGCACAGATATGGGTGATTTCTGATCTGCATTGTTGGCAGGCACTCAGGAATGGATGAAAACCAGATCTATTTAAGAATTTAACTATATTTATTCCATATAAGCCTCTGGGACAGGCAGAATGAGTAGCTCAAGAACTCACCAGTTCTGGTCAAATTTTGCATCTAATACATATTGTATGAAGAACCTTGGGCAGGTCACTTAGTCTCCCAGTGCTCTGGGTAACTTTGGATAACTATAAATTTTAAAGAATGTTCTGATCTGCATGGAAAGAGAAAGGAAGGAAGAAGAGAAGAGGAAGGGAAAAAAGAAAGAAAATAAATATTTAAGTGTCTACCATATTTCAGGCACACATCTTTTTTGATCCTCACAACAATCCTAGGAGGTGGGTGTGATTCTTTTTCTCATTTTTCATATTAGGAAACTGAAGTAAACAGATTTAAGTAGCTTGTCCAAGGTCACAATCTGAGGCTGGAGAAAGTTCCTCATTAGGAATTTCTTGTAGCTATGAAATCCTAAGTCTAGTCCACATCCCTTATGTTCTTATATATGTACTTGTTGTTTTGTCTGATTGAATTTTTTCCTTGAGAATAAAGATTATTTCATTATTTTATATTTGTATCTTCAGCACCTAGCACAAAATCTGACACATTTAATAAATGTCTAATTAATACTTGTTGATTGGGACTTTAGGAGCAGAGCCAAAAATGACAGAGTAGAGCAAGCCCTTAGCAGAGGAAGGGCAATATTCCCCACTCCAAACAACTTTCATTGAATTCTAGAGTTGTAGAGCCATCAAAAGGTCAGGGTGAGACCTAATTGGTTGGCAGGAGATGATATAAGCTGAGCTTTGAAGGATGTAAAAGGTTCTATGAAATGGAGGTAGGGAAATCATCCATTCTGAGCAAAAGGGACTACTTGTACTAGAGATGGGAAGTGTTATCTGGGACATGAGAAACAGCTAATATAGCTGGAATGTAGATTATGTGCAATAATCCTGTAGAGGTGGGCTAGAACCAGATTGTAAAACAAATAGAATGGTTTGTATTTTATCTTAGATACAAACGAGAGCCATTAGAGTTTCTTGAGTATAGTTGTGATTTAATCAGACCCATGTGTTAGGAATATAAATGTGAACATGCATAGAGAAATAACATCTGAGATTCCTTATCCCAGCTTCCATTTACACTAACAAGATGAGTCCTCCAGAATAAGCTACATCTTCCACTTTAGGTTCTGGTTAGCTCTGAGGGGCATTCAATAATTTTCTAATATTATTGGTTCCAGACCCCATTTCAATGTTCTTCTCAATAGCACTCACCAGTGATTAGTACCCTAGTATCATTTAACCAGTTCACATCAACTAATTTTTATAAAAGGATAATTTCTGAGAAATAATATATATATATATATATATATAAACAGACTCATATACATACATACATGTATATGTATATAAACACACACTATATATATAAATGAAAGAAACACTCATCCCTTCACTTACAGAAACCTGTATTCCAATGCCTATTCACTATTGGGATGGACCAAGGAGTTCATTTACATGGTCATGCCTTTCACCAGACCATGATTAAGACATACCATGACAGAGTCCAATTCATAGACCTCTGTGCTTTTACAATCTATCCAAGCTCATGAAGTCATAGCCTAGCCTGTTTCTTCTCTCATACTTCTGGAGAAGAAATGCCACAGGGACAGAAAAGTGATATGTACTCATAATCTCATGATGATCTGGGTGGGGATTGTGGACCACTGACATCCTACCCACCTAGAGGTTTACAATCCTTATTGTCTTCTCATTCAAATAGAGTCAGGGAGTGAGAAATCAGATTATATACAGGGGATCTTTTTATAAACCAATTAGTCATGGTTCAAAAATCCATCAAAGAGGCCTTTGCTTCCTCATGAGGTAAATAGACAGGAGATACTCATAAAATTGCTTGCTTTGAAGTACCTGTTGAGGATCACTGGGGACTATATTCAGAAGGGATGGGCAACCATCGGCCATTCCCCAATCGCAGAGGCATAATACAGTGGCGTTCAATAATTCAAACATCTGTGGGAGCTCCCTCTGCCAAAAGCAGAGCAATTAATAAATAACTTCCTGACTTAAGGATGATTTCAGCCTTCAAAAGGAGGAGGGCTTACCAAGGGGAAATTCTATTCTTGAATCTCACCAACAGGAAAGAACTGGTTGCTGGGTGGATATGATAGGAATCTCAAGCAGGGGAGGTAGGATGGGAGGGAGATAACCACTCCCTCTAAAGTTGTGTGTGGAAATAAAAGAAGTATAAAGTTGAGGACAACCTAATATACTCTTCCCCTAGATTTGGGAAGAATCATTTCCAAAGGGTTCCAAGGAAGAATACATAGGATCTCATGGACAAATATTCAAGAGGTGTTCAGCAAAGGAGAGTTGGGAAACTCTCAAGAAAGAAATGCTGAAGAAACAAATGGAAGTTAACAGTCAGTAATGGTCAACAAATAGGAAGTAAGAGCCTATATCATCCTATATTAGCATAGTGATATAGGGGAGAATTTAATCTCCCTTATATGAGAAGGTTATGTATACCTTCTCAGCAAATAACCCTTTATTTTTTATTTTTTTAATTAAAACTTCATTTTATTTTTCCAATTACATGCTATGATAGCTTTGAACATTCATCCATTTCATCCCTTCTCTACCCCCTACTTTTGGCAATGAACAGTGTAGTAAAAGTTGTTTATGTATGTTTGTGTTTAACATATTTATAAACTAAAGGGAAAGAAAGAAAACTGTGAAATAGGAAGAAAAAACACAAGAGAAGTTTTTTAAAAAGTGACATAGTATCCATTTATATTCCATGGTTTTATGTTTTTTTTTCCTTTGGCTGTGAATAACATTGATTATAACAGATCTTCCAGGGTTATCCTTGATCTCTGAACTACTGAGAGGAGCTGCAGTCATCATAGTAAATAACTTTTTATAAAAACTAATTGATGTTAATTGACTAAATTATACCAGGGCACCATCACTGGGGAAGGATATTGGGCAGAATCCATTAGAATGGGGTCTGGAACTAATAGTATTAAAAATTTACTTGGTCTACTCCTAGAACTTCAAGAGAGAAATGTATCTAGCTTTGCTTTGCGGGGAGACTCATCAATGTAAATGAGATTTGGGATAGGGAATCCCAGATCTTATAAAAGACACTATGTCCGGGGTCTTCTTCCCCGGACTCCCGAGTGAGCTCCTCAGTGGGCACTGCTTCAGGCGTCCCTGGTTTTTCCCTCCCCCGGGGATCAGCGAGGAGGGACTCAGGCAGACACGTCTTCAGGAGGCATATGTTTTATTAGGTGCAGAGGGATCCCCCGAATAGCTCAGGGCGCTGGATAATATAGGGAGTTATTTCCGGGCTGCCACCCCAATCCGCCCCGAGGGCAGAACCTACCACCCGGTTGGAGCAAGCGACACAGGCCAACCAGGTGAAGCCACTGCTCCCCTTAAGGAGCCGTGTCTTCTCTGGGTTGGTCTGACCTCACTCCCGGGGAGGTCCTATCCACCCAGGCGGTCAGGGCCGACCCCCAACAACACTATACTAAACACTAGGACACAAATGAACAATTCCAATGAGGAAAGAAAAGGGAGAATTAACTGGAAAATCAGAATATGTGCACAGAGAATTTACAAACCAATATGGATGTTTAAAAGAGATATATATACAGGGGTAGCTAGGTGGCGCAGTGGATAGAGCACCGGCCATGGATTCAGGAGTACCTGAGTTCAAATCCAGCCTTGCCTAGCTGTGTGAACTTGGGCAAGTCACTTAACCCCATTGCCTTAAACAGAAATTAAAAAAAAACCTTCTAAAAGGTATGTGTGTGTATATATATATATGTATATATATATATATATATATATATATATACATATATATATATACAGAAGAAAGAAATAATGGTAGATAATGAGGTAAATATAAAGAAATGGCAAGATATGAGGTTGTCAAAAATTCTGAGGCTCAGAATGAGTTATGGAAAACTAAAGACTACAACAGAAGGTATGTTTTTTAAAAAAAAACAAGATGGGGATAAAGTAAATTCAAAGAGAGGACAGGACTGTTATTTAGGGTGGCTGGGATAATGATAACAGAGTTGCTTAAATCTTGTTTTGCTTCTGAACCATCTGCAAAGGAGAATGAATGACCTTTGAACTAGAAAGAACTGAGGTGTAATAACTAATTGGAATTAGAATAATAATTTACCCAAATTAGGTAAGGAAAAAGCAAGAAAGCATTCAGTTGCTCTTGATGAGTTCAAGTTGTGTGACCCAGATGAAGTCCATCATCCAGGACTGAAAAAAAGCACTGGTAGGTCTGATGGTTGAGTCATTGACAATGATAACTGAAAGACTGTGGAGATTGGGAGCAATATTACAGGGCCAGAAAATGTTGGATGTTCAAAAAAGAGAAGAGAATGGACTCTTCAACATTAGTGAGCTTGACCTCAAATTCTGGCAAAATGCTTGAATCCCATAAAAGGGATGATTAGTGGATAATACATAGAAAAGGAAGCAGTGATTACAAAGTATCAGTATAATGTAACAAGAATAGGCTATTTCAAGTCAATCTTCCATAGTTTCCCTAAGCCTTCCCAAGTTTCACAATAACCAAGTTCAGAATTTAAGCCCATCATTACTATAATTCTGCATGTATTTTCTACTTTATGAAGTAACTCTGCTCTTCCTGCAGCCCGTTCAAAGTTTTTCTTCACCTGTACTTCCTTAAGTTGCTCTATTATTTTTATTATTTTCAGACATACGAAGTAGTCATTAATGGTTCAATTTTTATTTTTAAGATCTCCATGGGGGCGGCTAGGTGGCGCAGTGGATAAAGCATTGGCCCTGGAGTCAGGAGTACCTGGGTTCAAATCCAGCCTCAGACACTTAATAATTACCTAGCTGTGTGGCCTTGGGCAAGCCACTTAACCCCATCTGCCTTGCAAAAACCTAAAAAAAAAAAAAGACCTCCATCGTATGCTCAAGGTATCTCTGCTTGGTCCCTTGCTACTGAATATTTCTGAGTGATTATATATCAGATTTACAGGTGACACAAAACTGAGAAGGATAGTTAACAATGTAGAACAGAGCCAGGACCTAAAAGATCCAGATAGGACAGAACTTTTAACTAAATCTAATTTGGCTAAATCTAAGTGAAATTCCATAAGGACAGATGTGGAAATCTTATATACCCACCTGTGTTCAAGAATTGATCTCACAACGAGTTGTAGGATATATGGTTACACAGCAGTGGATTGCAACTAAATGTGAGCTATGGCACCAAAAATGTAAAATATGATCTTGGGTTGCATTGAAAGAGACTTCCACTTCCTGGAATAAGGTGGTGATGGTCCCTTTGCACTTTATTTTTGTCAGACCCTATCTGGAGCATTGTATTTAGTTCTAGGTACCAGATAGGAAAGATATTAATAATCTGGAAATCATACAGAAAACAGTCAAAAATACTGGGCCATTACATTGTGAGGGGATTCTAGGCAATCTTCAATGGACTGGAGTTAGATACAGAAACACATGAGGCTAAAGGAGACACAGACAGTCCTGGTGGAAGGTGGTCTCCCTGCTCCACATCCAAATACAATGGGAAGGGTGCTGGCTTTGGAGTCACTGCAGCTCAAATTCTGATTCTGTCATTTATTACCTGTGTGTTCTTAGAGAATTCTGTTTTCTTATCCATAAAATAAGTACCAGGGGTCAGTAAGGTGGCATAGTGGATAGAATACCCACTCCAGAGTCAGGAGGACCTGAGTTCAAATCCTGCCTCAGACACTTAATAGTTACTTAACTGGGTGACCTTGGGCAAGCCACTTAACCCCATTGCCTTGCAAAAATTAAAAATAAAATAAATTAAGTACCTTTCAGCTCTGTAAAGCCGTAAAAGTAAATAATCCCTTCAATCTGTACAGAATGTTGAAAAGTCAAGTGAGGGTCAATTGAAGGAAGTGAGGCTGTTTGGAAGTTGCAGAGAAGGTAGGATCACTGAGGATTAGGAATTATTCTTGTTTGACTCCATTAGAAGACATGCTTAGAAGTTGAAAAGAAGTATATTTATTCTTGCTCATAGGAAAAAACTTTCAGAGTGGAATGGCATTGGCAGTCTGAGGGTTTTCCCTCATTGGGTTTTTCAAGCACAGGCTCAATGACCACTTGTCTAGTGTTTTAGTGAGTATTTTCACCCCCAGAGCTACATGTCAGACTAGATGGCAATTGAGGCCCATTCCAACTCTGAATTTCTGTGATTCTAGTGACAAGATTAAAAAGAGGTTAAAGTCACTTCCTGTAAGAATGACTAAGTCTAGAATCAGTGACCTTTCTTATTTTTTTAAAAAGGAGTTTGAGGAGGGTAGGTTAGATGAACTCAAGAAGAGTAGTAGGACCTCGAATTCAGATTGATCTTGAGGAATTATCTCCTTCTTAGAGATCAGCAGAATTTGGGAAAGGAACCTTAACTTTGTAGGTTCAAAAAAACCAAGTTTACAAGTTCCTGGGATATGATCAAGCCCTAGCGAATTGAATGTGACCCAAAAACATTTGAGAGTGATTTATAGAACAGAATGCCAATTTATTATGCTCATAATAACAGGATATGTCTTTCCAGTGATTAGGAAACTGGTGGTCAACCAGGACACTCCCTTCCCAGTATCAAGGTCCCTGGAATCCAAATTAGTAATCAGGGGATTTTCTGGTAGACCATGGGATCAGAGTAAAGGGTTCTGGATGTTCTTGACAGAGCATACATCCAGACTGTGGTTGAACCTGATGAACTAGTGTAGTTCCATTATAAAGTATACTTCTGTAATGAGCAAAGAACTCACTTCAATCTCGAAATAAAATCTCTGTCTCTCCCTGTTTTCCTTATACAATGCTGAAGAAGCATCAAGAACTTCTATTCCTCCAACTCTCCTTTCTATAAACTCCAGGGAGATATTAAGCCATTTCTATTTTCCCCACTTATAATTATACCACTTCCCCACCCCCATTTTTTTTAGTATTTTTTTTTATTTTTAGGTTTTTTTTTTTTTTGCAAGGCAAATGGGGTTAAGTGGCTTGCCCAAGGCCACACAGCTAGGTAATCATTAAATGTCTGAGACCAGATTTGAACCCAGGTACTCCTGTCTCCAAGGCCAGTGCTTTATCCACTATGCCACCTAGCTGCCCCCCCCTCCATTTTAAGAGATCTTGATGGTTAATTATTTTCCTCTAGTTTGTCCCATTTAAAAATTTTTTATTTATTTTAGGCAATAGGGTTAAGTGACTTGCCCAAGGTCATACAGCTAGGTAATTATTAAGTGTCTGAATCTGGATTTGGACTCAGGTCCTCCTGACTCCAGGGCTGGTGCTCTATCCACTGCACTATCTAGCTGGCCCCTTGTCAATCATTTTTGATGATGACAATTCATATTGGCTGTTTCCTGAGGATGTCCATAAGATTAGGTCATCTTTCAATCATACTTTGGGAAAGGTTTTCTATAGTTATCTAATCTCATCCTCAGTAGGGAATTTCTGTTAATATTTGGATTAGAATTGACTCTTCTGGACCCTCTTCCTAGATATTTGAGTTCCATCTAGAACAGGGCCATTATCAAACACACACACACACACACACACACACACACACACACACACACACACACACACACACACACAGAGAAAATTGTATTTCAACGTAGTTTATTTCTTTTGTAATCCTGTGCATTTTATTTTATGCACCAACAAGGGCTCCATCAAGTAGGTTTTCATCAGACTGTCAAAAGACATGCCACAAAAAGGGTTAAGAGCTCTAGTTTTAGAAGATTTCCAATCCTTTTAATCATTGAGTCTTGATTTGAAAATTGCCAAGGGTGGACGATATTCTGTCTTAATTTTTTCTATAGAAAATTTATTTGGACTCTATTATATTTCTCAAATCTGGTCACAACCTTCCATCCATAAAGGAAAATAGTGTCTACATAAATGCAATATTCTGTCTTGAGAAAGGTATGAAATCCCATGGCCCAAAAACCTCCAGGCTGTGATACCAGCATCTGATAACAGAAATAACATCTCAGTTAATAAAGGGCTAGAAATAATAGGCCAGTTATTCAATGGGGCAATAATAATGTCAATAATAATAAATAATGATAGCTAATATTTATTTAATGTTATGTTATTTGCCAGATTTTTTCATATATTATCACATTTGATCCTTACAATCCTATGGGACACTATAAACAATCTTATAATGATGCCTCAGAAGCAATTTAAAAGTAGTGAAGCAACTTACCAGTCCAGGATAATTTGGAGGCTCAGTAAGAAAAGTCTGTCGGGGGGGAGGGGAACAAAGTTAGGTAGCAATAGCAGGCTGCACCCCAAGGACCTTCAGAGGTGGGGCCAAGTGACGGCAGTGAGGCTCCATCCTCAGGTAAAACAGCAATCTGAAGGCAAGCCAACTGTCCCTGTAGACAAACAGCATAGCAAGACCCCACACTGAGTGGAAGTCACCAGTGAGCCCTAGATTCTCTGCTGGTCAGCAGAAGACCCCACTTCTAGATCAGGTAAAGAGGAAGGTCATAATCCAAAAATAAGCCAGCAGGGAGGCTCTCCTCCAGTGCAAGTCAACAGCTAGTCCCTGAGCCCCAATGCAAGAAGCTTAGGCTAGTGCAGAAGCAAAGTCAGTTCTAAAATAAAAGAAAATTACAAAATAGGCAGGAAAAAGATGAGTTAAAAGCAAAAAAAAAAAAGAACTTGGACATAGAACGTTACTAAGCTGACAAAGGATCAAGGCACAAACTTAGAAGAGGGCAACAGTGACAAAATGACTACATATGAAGACTCAAAGAAAAATGTAAATTGGTCTTAAGATCCAAAAAAGAACTCCCAGAAGAGCTGGAAAAAGTATTTTAAAAGTCAATCAAGCGACGGCTAGGTGGCACAGTGGATAGAGCACTGGCCCTGAAGTCATTAGTACCTGGGTTCAAATCCGGCCTCAGACACTTAATAATTACCTAGCTGTGTGGCCTTGGGCCACTTAACCCCATTGCCTTGCAAAAACAATAACAACAATAACAACAACAAAATTAGACTTGGGCAAATGAAACCCAATAACTCCATGAGACATAAAGGAACAACAAAACAAAATAATTTTTTTTTTTTTAGTTTTTGCAAGACAAATGGAGTTAAGTGACTTGCCCAATGCCACACAGCTAGGTAATTAATAAGTGTCTGAGGCTGGATTTGAACTCAGGTACTCCTGACTCCAGGGCAGGTGCTTTATCCACTGCGCCACCTAGCCACCCCAACAAAATAAAAATTAAAAAAAAAATAGAAGAAAATGTGAAATTTCTCAGAGTAAAAAACATCTGACCTGGAAAAAATCAATCCAAGAGGGATAATTTTAAAATTATTGGACTTAATCTAAAAACCAAGATCAAAGAAAGACATCACATTATAAAAAATTATCAAAGAAAATTCCTCTGATATCCTAGAACCAGAGAGCAAAATAGGAATTTTAAAAATCCACTGATCACCACCTGAAAGAAATTCCAAAATGAAAACTCTCAGTGCTATAGGAGAGTTGGTTTGGTGGTAAGAATTCCCCAAGAGTACAAGTCTCTTTCTCAGTGAGTCAGGCTATTACTGAAACAAAAAAGCAAGAAGAAAAGAAATGAAAACTCCTTCTCGGGGAAGGAGTTGGGAAGAGTTAGAGAGATGGAGGTTCTTCCCAGGGACATTACAGGGCAGACCTTGACCAAAAGAAGAGTTATGGAGCATGAGGGAGGAGGGTACATTTGACTCAGTAGGTATGCTTTAACCCTCCTTTTGGTCAGGTTTGGTAGTAACTGTGTTTGTGCTGGTCAAGCAAAGTCTATGGAAGATAGATTAGACTGTCATCTCCAGACAATGAGGGGACAAAATATTCTAACTACTCATCATGCTTGAAGTGTTTCTGGCTACTGTTTCTAATAACATATAATTTGGGAGAAAGTTGGGGTAGGGGGAGTTTCTAGGTACAAAAGGGATGGGGGGTGCTTCTAGCCATAAAGGATTAGTAGATGCTTTTAGTTGCAAATTGCCACAACAGAAATATTTGTTGCCAAATTTTGGAGCTTATAGGTCAAGGAAAAAATAGTGCAATCACTAGAAAAGAAATTCAAATAATAATGGAGCTACAGCCAGTATTACATAGGGCTTCTTCATTAAAGAACCAGAGGGCTTAGAATATGATTTTCCAGTGGATAGAGCATCGCCCTGGAGTCAGGAGGACCTGAGTTTAAATCTTGCCTGAGACACTTAATAATTACCTAACTGTGTGATCTTGGGCAAATCACTTAACCCCAATGCCTTGCAAAATCTAGAAAAAAAAAAAAGAATATGATTTTCACAAGGCAAAAGGACTAGGATTCTAAATAAGAATCACCTACCCAGCAAAACAGTATAATCCTTCAAGGGAAAAATGGATATTTAACAAAACAGAGGACTTTTGAGCATTCTTAATTAAAAGACCAGAGCAGTATAAAAAATTGATCTTCACATATGTCTCAAGAGAAGCATAAAAAGGTAAACAGGAAAGAGAAAACTAAGAGATTCAATAAAGTTATATTTTTATATTTCTAAATGGCAAGATAATATTTGTCATCCTTTTGTTTTGGTTTTTTGGTTTTTGCAAGGCAATGGGGTTAAGTGACTTGTCCAAGGTCACACAGCTAGGTAATTATTGAGTATCTGAGTCTGGATTTAAACTCGGGTCATCCTGATTCCAGGGTTGGTGTTCTAAACACTGTGCCACCTAGTTGCCCCAATATTTGTTATCCTTAAAAACACTATAACTATAAGGGAAGTCAGAAATATATATATATATATATATATATATATATATATATATATATATATATATATATAAATAAAGAGAGGATATGGGTGTGAGTTGATTATGATGCAATGATATCCAAAAATAACAAAATTAAGAAATGAGAAAGAAAATTGCAATGGGAGAAGGGAAACATAGAATGGGATTAATTATCTCATATAATTGAGGCACAAAAGAACTATAACAGTAGAGGGGAAGACTGGGGAAGAGGAGGTAGGCAATGCCTGAACCTTAGTCTCATCAGAATAAGTTCAAAGAGAGAATAACATACACACTCATTTGGATATAGAAATTTATCTTTTCCTATGGTGAAGTAAAAAAGGTATAGGAGTAAGAAAAGAACGGGAAGACTGAGAGAAGAAAGGGCAGATTGGGAAATATGGTGGTCAGAAGTAAAATGTGTGAAGAAGGAAAAGGTGAAAAGTGAGGCACAGTGAAAATAGGCTAAAGGGAAGTGCAGCTAAGTTGTAACATAAATATGAATGGGATGAACTCATTAATAAAATGGAAGTGGATAACAAAATGGATTAGAAACCAGAATCTTTCAATATGTTGTTTGTAAGAAACAGATATGAAGCATAGAGACACACACATAGAGTAAAGGGACCGGAGTAAAATATTATGTTTTTGAAGTAGAAAGAGCAGGGGGTAGCAATCATGAACTGACAAAGTAAAAGCAAAAATAGATCTAATTAAAAGAGGAAACATATCTTGCTAAAAAAGGTACCATGAACAAGAAACTATTATCAATATTAAACACATATGCACAAAATAGTAAAGTGTCTAAATTTTTAAAGAAGTTAAATGAGTTACAGCAGGAAATAGCCAGTAAAACTATACTTATGAAATAACTTCAACTTCCCCCTCCCAGAACCAGATAAATATAATAAAAAAATAAACATGAAAGAAGGTAAAAAGGTGATTAGAATTTTTAAAAAAGTAGATATGTTAGACCTCTAGAAAAAACTGAATGGGAATAGAAAGGAATATATCTTTATCTCTGGGGTACATGTCACCTACACAAAAATTGACCATCTATCAAACATAAATTCCCTAGGTAAACCACCAGACTTCTATATCTTTCTTTCCTGCTCATCTTCTCCTGGCAGATTATGTTATTGATGTTGCTGATCACCCTTTAGGGGATCAGGGTATCCAAGTGCCTTTATTCTCTTTCCATTAGCCTCTGCTATATTACATATATGTATATATGCTGCATATATATATATATATACATATATATATATATATATATATCTATATATATATATATATATATATATACTACTGCCTCTCTCCTTCCTTCTTAGTTTTCTTCCACAATAGAACAGATATGGAAATGTTTTGCATGATTGCAAATGTATATCAGATCACTTACTATCTCAGAGGGGGGAAGGGAAAGGAAGAATAGAAACTGGAATCAAACCCAAAATCTAAAAATTGTTTTTTACACTTGTGAACAGTGAATTTTGCTCTTTTTTTGTTTGTTTTTGCAAGGCAATGGGGATAAGTGACTTGTCCAAGGTCATACAGCTAGGTAATTATTACATGTCTGAGGCCAGATTTGAACTCAGGTACTCCAGGGCCAGTGCTCTATCCACAATGCCACCTAGCTGTCCCTAATTTTGTCTTTTTAAATATATATATATATATATATATATATATATATATATATATATAGAGAGAGAGAGAGAGAGAGAGAGAGAGAGAGAGAGAGAATGGTAACTGATCTATTTTATTTGACCTTTATGAACAAAATTAGGGAATTGGTTGGAAAAATCCCATGTGTCACATGGATACAAAAACTTGCTCTTAATTAGAACAAATTAGCAATTATAAAAGATGACTCTAGTCTTTAAGATACAAATTTGAATGTAATTTAAGAAACAAAGGCTTGCCTGTTTGTTTTCCAAATCTCATAAAGATAAGCCCTAGGGCTTTTGGAAGACAGAGCATTCCCAAGCTTTGTGAAGATCTTTAGCAGGGCAGAATTTTACTGGAATATCTGAAGTCTGTCTCCTCAGTCCCATCCAGAGTTGCTCTCACCTTATCTTAAATTGGGGGCCTCTCCTTTCTTTGATTGGATAAGCCAGAAATAGCTTTTCAGATCCTGCCTTCTGATAGTCAAAAAATGTAAAAGACCACCCCAGTGTAGGACTCCATTTTGAGGGTTTGGCCCTCTAGTCAAACCTTCCCATCCCCATTTGTGTAACCAACAAGCTTAGAGAAATATCAAATATATATATATATATATATATATATATATATATATATATATTAGTCTAATTCTTTTTTGCTCTTAACTTTAGAGGTTAACATTTGTCCCTTATTAGAACAAATTCTAAAGGTTTATTTAATCTTTATTTAATTATTTAATTTTTGTTTTAAAGGCTAAAACTCTAGAAGGACCCAAATTCACATGTAACTGGGGGGAAATTTTTATTTAAAAAATAATTGATACATTTACATGGAATCATAAGGTATACAAAGAATTCCAGATATATTATCTCATTCGATGCTTAAAACAGCCCAGTAAGATAAGTGGCTTTATTTTCTCCACTTTAGAGATAATGAAATCAAAATACATTAAAAGCTAGACCATGGGATTTGAACTTAGACCTTTCCCTGATTAAGATGGAATTCCAACAATATAAGAAAACTGAAAAGATATTCAATATCCATAGATACATATTAATAATTCAGAATGATCTGAGGGCCGAAACAGGAAAATATAGGGCAAGAACTCAAGATACTAGCTTTCCAAGCAGGTTTGATTTCCTTATGCAAAAGGAAAAGTTGCAGTCTGATTTGATCAAGAGAGTGGTTTCTGGAATTTTAATTCTAGCATCCCTTTTAGGCAGGGCTCTTTGGGGTTAAATCCTATATCCATTACCTCTATCTGACTTCTAATAATGATAGCTAGCATTTATATAATAACTATTTTTTACAAGTATAGTGATAAAGGTTTTACAAATTATTCTCATTCTATACTTAAGGAAACTAAAGCAATCAGAGGTTGTTGATTTGCCCAGGATCTCTGTTATTTGTCCTTCTTGAAGAGAATCATGACTTCAGGGAAGTGATGCCATGACACTTGCATTTTTAAGCTAGCATTTTTTAACTGGTCTCAGTTTGACTGAAGCAATAAATACCCAATCAGTGATTAGGTTTGTAAGAAAAATGTCAGAGAATGGTCTCTTTTACCTAGTCAAAAAAAAAAAAAAATCTTGAAAGGATCATGTTTGAAGGCTGAATTTGAGTGTAGGTCTGGCCAATCCTGGGTCAACTGAGTGGTGAAGTGAATAGAGTGCTGGGTCTGCAGTCAGAAAGACTCATCACCTTGAGTTTGAATCTGACTTCAGATACTTACTAGCTGTATGACCCTGAGCAAGTTGCTTAATTCCAAATGCTGCTAGTCAACCCCCCTCCAAAAAGAGAATGTATTGTTAAAAAAGAGGAAGTAGGGGGAAATGTTAAAAATAGATTAAATGGGGGTAGCTAGGTAGCACAGTAAATAGAGCACCCTCCCTGGAGTCAGGAAGACCTGAATTCAAATTGGATCTCAGTCACTTAATAGTGATCTAGCCATGTGACCTTGGGCAAGTCACTTAAGCCTATTGCCTTGCCAAAAAAACCCACCACAAAATAAATAAATAAGTTAATTAAATGGAAAATTAAAAAAACAATATCAATTCCTTCCTCAAAGGATTGTTGTAAAACTAAAATGATATGATGCATAAAAATCTTACATTTGAATCTTAAATTTAAAAAATCTTAAGTTGCTTTGTCAAAGCCAGCTATCTTTTATTCTTATCTGTCTTTGAGTTTGTAGCTGTTTCCTTCTTTACTTAAACTTTACTACCTTCTTAAAAACTCATTTTCTTTATTTTGCAGCTTCCCTAAAGAACTCTGTGAATTAACTTGTAACTTTTTTCAGTAATTTGTGAATTAAAATGAATGACCTTTTCTTATCTCCCTGTCTCTGAGAGCCTTGTGATTTTTTCACTGATAAATGAATTCCCCACCAATCCTTGCAAGTCCTCTCCCCTGAGCAATTCCTCATGGTTAGTGGCTGACTCTGGATTTGAATTCAGGTTTTTCTGACTGCAGTCTCAGCTTTCTGTTTGTAGTAGGGGAAATATTGGACAGAGAAATATGTTCTATTACTAATCTGTTCCCACTGCATTAGCCATGTCAAGTAGTTAACCTCTGAGCTTACTATCCCATTTAGTATTTTCAGCAAATTATATTCTTTTTTATTTTAAACTTTTTACATTTTTTTAAAATTTATTTAAGGCAATGGGGTTAAGTGGCTTGCCCCAGGCCACATAGCTAGGTAATTATTAAATGTCTGATGTTGGATTTGAACTCAGGTACTCCTGACTTCAGGGTCAGTGCTCGAGCCACCCCCAAATTATATTCTAATAATTGTAATATAAATGTTTTTAATCAGTTGTTTCAGTTGGGTCTGACTCTTTGCAATTCCATTTGGAGTTTTCTTGGCAAAGATACTGGAGCAGTTTGTCATTTTTTTTTTTTTTTTTTTTTTAGTTTTTGCAAGGCAATGGAGTTAAGTGGCTTGCCCAAGGCCACATAGCCAGGTAATTATTAAGTTCTGAGGTTGGATTTGAACTCAGGACCGGCGCTCTATCCACTGCACCACCTAGCTGCCCTAAGGGATCTTTTTTAAAAAGAGTGTGGAGGTTCTAGTATAGATATTTTAAGGACAAAAATAAAGCATCTTCAAAGATTAACAAAGTGATCAAAAATCAGAAAAGCAGAATTAACAGAAACTGAAACTACTTACCTGAAAAAGCAATTTGTGAATCTTGGTCTGCCAGAGCATTGTCTAAACCACAGTCCAGTGAGGTGGGTGGTTTATTATTATTCCCTATCATAGTGATATAAGAAATATCTGGGAGAATGGTTTCAGAAAAATCTGGAAAGATTTAAATGAGCTGATGCAAAGTGAAGTGAGTAGAACTAGGAGAATACTGTGCACAGTAATAGCAATATTGTAAGACATCAACTGTTAAAGACTTAGCTATTTTGATCAATACAATGATTCATGATAATTCCAAAGGACTCATGATGAAAACTACTATCCATCTCTAAAGAAAGAATTGAGGGACTCTGAGTGCGAATTGAAGCATATTTTTTTCACCTGTTTTATTTTTCTTGCTTTCTCCTCATGACATGGCTAAAGTAGAAACATGTTTTGCATTGCTACTTCATAAATACTGCAAAAATACTTCATATTTATAATGGACATTATAATTTTTTTAACCTTCTGAATGGGAGAAAGAGGTGGAAGGAAGGAGAAAATTTGGGACTAAAAATGATTCTTTAAAAAGAATTATTACCATTTTATACCTACAAAAACAGAGGCTCTGAGAGACTTAAGATTTGCCCCTGATCACATAATTAGTAAGTGTGTTTGAGGCATGATCTGAATTCATGTCTGCTATCTTCCAACCTATAGTTTTATCCAAAATGACAAGTCACCAATAATTTTTTACGAATATCTTCAACATCACTATACATAGCACATACTTTACATCCCTAACCCTAAAGTGATCAATCAGGAAGTCTGATAAGTGATCTGTTAGGTAATCTTGTCCCCTGGAAACTCTCGGGAATGAGACTGAGAGAAGTCTATTAGTAATGTAAATGTGAATTTACTTGTAATGGCACAACAAAGGAACTTTAGAAATCATTTCAATGAGACAATTTGTTAGAAGAATTTGAAATGACTTGGAAAACTCTACTTAATTGAACTTGAGCTGGGTTTATTTACCTCTTAGTTGGAATAGTTTTTAATGATCCTGTGTGTAGTTGTATAGATAGGGTTAATTGGCTCTTTGTGGTTTTTTTTACAAAAGAGTTATCAATAGCCTCTACATCTCAGTTCACCAGTTTTTGTTTGGGGACCACTTTGTACTGGGATGCTGTTAAAAATCCTGTACCTGTAATCACTTAGGCAAGGCTAGTACATTGAAGATTTGACTATCCAAATCTTTTTTCCTACTCCTCATCCCAAATGATTTGAACTTACTCTAGAATACCTATGAGTCCAAGAAAGCTGGATTTGTCATGAAAAATATTAGCATTTAAGAAAAATTAATATTAAAGTTTGCCCATGTGCCTTTCATTCCCCAGCTGGCTGCCCCCAGAGTGCTCATGCTTTGTATCAACTCTTTTTTGTTCAAACTTGTTATCATATCACTATGACAGGGAATAATAATAAACTTTCTGATCTTGGCTCACAAGGTCAAAGAATACCATTTTGTCTAACTAAAAATCCTGGAAGGTTCTTGATATTTGCTTAGCATAATGTGGAAGATCAAGGACTATTTTTATTGATTGAATTAATGAATAAGATAGAGAACTTACTTCTATGCTTTATATACCAAATCTGTTTCACAGATCAGCTTTTCTATTTTTTAAAACAATACCACATAGATTTTATTATTACTGCTTTGTAGCATAGTCTGGAATTTGGCATTGCTAGGACTTACTCCTTCCTCCATTTTTTTTCTCATTATTTCCCCCTGAGATTTCTTTTCTTTGGGTCTTATAGATGAATTTTATTATTTTTCTTAGTTCCATAATGTAACTTTTAGCACTTTGATTTGTACTGAATCTACATATTCAGGTAGCACTGTTCTTTTAAACAGATTAGCAAAGTCTCAAAATGAAAATTAATATTTTCAATTGACTATTTTTATGAAAATTTTTTATTGTATTTATATGATTCTTATGTTTTCTTGACTGGACTTTCAGATATTTTCTATATTCTGTATTTTAAAAATAATTTTTCCCATCATTTTCTGTTTATAGGATGTCCTGACCTGCTGTACCTCCTTTTATGTTTGTATTCTCTTTTTCTTATGCTCTCCAATTATGCTAAATAGTTTCTTTCCCTTCTCCATTTCCTCTTTAGTATATTCTTTTTTATTCCTTTTTCTTTCCTGGTTTAAAATCAACAAAATAGAACAAAACCCAACCTGTGATTGTCTGCTTAGCCCCTCTATGATCCTTGGAAGCATTAGAATTCTGAAGCAACATTTTTCTTCTTCTTTCTTTAATTGCTTATAAACTCTTGATCAACACTTAACCCTTTTCAGTTATGCTAATGTATTTACCTTTCTAGATTTCTTTTTTCTCCTATGCTAGTCTTTTCATCAAGGGTTACAAATCATTCTATTGATACAATTTCCCCCTTGTAGATTATATATACTCACTTTAACAAAGTTAAGCCATTCTTCATTGTATGCCTTCATCTTTAGCTTTTTGAAATATCATAATTTAAGACTTTTTTCTTAATAGTATCTGTGGTGCTGTCTTGTGAGATCCTGATTATAGTTTCTTGATACTTGAACTCTCTACTGAAACTTCGAAGTTCTTTGTTCTGGCTATGACATTCCTGGATGTTTCAGGTTTGGGGGTTTCTTTCAGGAGGTGATCAGTGAACTCTTTCTATTTTTACTTTGTCCTCTGGGTTTAATAGATTTAGGCAATTGTCTTTTAAGATTTTTTTTATTTTTTTATTTTTGTTAACATTTTAACATTTTATTTGTTTTCTAATTATATACAATAGTAATATGTACCCATCATTTTTTGCAAGCCTCTGAATTCTACAATTCTCCCCACACACACACACACAGAAGGCTGTCTGACAGTCTCTACATTGTTTCCATGCCATACATTGATATAAATTGAATGTACTTTAAGAGTAAACATAAGAATAAACATAATCCCACCCCCACCCCCAAGAAGAGGAGAAACCTTAAGAATAGAGAGAGAGAGAAAAAAATTGTACTTCAGTCTATGTTCAGATTCCAATGGCTCTGTCTCTGGCGTGAGTTGCTTTCTTTATCATAAGTCTACCAGAGAAGTTGCTTCAATATTTTCCCCACAGTTGCTATTACTAGCTGTATTTCCCTCCACTCTATTCCTCCCCACTCTCATTTATTCTATTCTCTCTCTCCTTTCATCCTGGCCCTGTCCAAAAGTGTGTTGAATCTGAGTACCCTCTCCCTCAATCTTCCCTCTCTTCTAACATCTATTCCCCCCCTTTCCTCCCCCCATTCCCCCTTATCCAATCTCTTTCTTTTTGTTTTTCTTTAGGGTAAAAAAAGATTTCCTCACCCTATTAAATGTGTATGTTATTTCTTCTCCGAGCCATTTCTGATGACAATGAAGGCTCACTCATTCCCCCTTGCCTTCCCCCTTTCCACTCTATTGAAAAAAGCTTTTTCTTGACTCTTATGTGAAATTTCTTAGCTTCTTCTTCATCTCCTTTTTCCTTCCTCCCAGTACTTTCCCCCATCACCCATTGACTCCATCCCTTTACCACATCATACCATTATATTCTACTCCTTCCTATGTCTTCTCTATATATGCTCCTTCTAGCAGCTCTTATAAATGAGAAAGTTCATATGAGTTAGCAATATCTTCTTCCCATGCAGGAATATAAACAGTTCAATATCATTAAGTTCCTCACAGTTAGTCCCTCTCTTCTACTCCCTCTATGGTTTCCCCGAGTCCTGTACTTGGGGATCAAACTTTCTGTTTAGCTCTGGTTGTTTCAATAGGAAAGTTTGAAAGTCCCCTGCTTCATTGCAAGTCCATCTTTTCCCCTGAAAGAGGATATTCAGTTTTGCTGGGTAGTTGATTCTTGGTTGTAAACCAAGATCTCTTGCCTTCTGGAATATCATATTCCAATCCCTATGAGTCCTTAATGTAGATGCTGCCAGGTCCTGTGTAATCTCGACTATGGAGCCTCAGTAGTTGAATTGTTTGTTTCTGGCAGCTTTTAGAATTTTCTCTTTGATTTGGGAGTTTTGGAATTTGGCTATAATATTCCTTTAAGTTTTTCTTTTGGGATCTCTTTCAGGAGGTGACCAGTGAATTCTTTTGATTTCTACTTTACCCTCAACTTCTAGGATCTCAGGGAAATTTTGCTGTATTATTTCTTGAAAAATGAATCCTAGGCTCTTCTCCTGGTCATGGCTTTCAGATAGCCCAATAATTTTTAAATTATTTCTTCTGGATCCATTTTTGAAGTCAGTTGTTTTTCCAATGAGATATTTCACATTTTCTTCTAATTTTTGGCTTTTTGGGGGGGGAAGTTTTATTTCTTTCTGATTTCTTGCAAAGTCATCAGCTTCCTTTAGTTCTATTCTGAATTTTCTTCAGAGAGCTTTTTTTATCTCCTTTTCCAACTGTCCAATTCTGCTTTTTAAGGCATTCTTCTCCTCATTTGCCTTTTGTTTTGCATTTTCCATTAGGCCTAAACTGGTTTTTAACATATTTTCTTCGTTATTTTTTTTGTATATCTTTCACCAAGCTTTTGATTTGGTTTTCATGATTTTTTTCTGCATCTCTCTCATTTCTCCTCCCAATTTTTCCTCCACCTCCCTTAGTTGCTTTTCAAAGTCTTTTTTTCAGCTCATCCATAGTCTGAGCCCATTTTCTATTTGTCTTGGAGGTTTTAGATATGGAAGCTTCAATTTTGTCTTCCTCTGAGTATGTGTTTTGATCTTCCATGGGACTAAAATAAATTCTCTTTGGTCAGATTCTTCTTTTTCTGTTGTTTACTCATTTCCTCAGCCCAAGACTAATTTACAGCACTTCCAACTTTGGGTTTGTTTTTTTTTTTCAGGACACCCCACTGGGACCTTTATTCCTCCAAGGTCTTATGCTCTCTAGCCTGTGTTTTGATATGTAGAGGACCTAGTACTTCCCTCTGCCCTGGGGCTATAAGGAGGGATCCAGCTATCTTTGTATGGAAGCCCAAACTGCCATATCTGAGTGTAGGCAAACAGCAGAGTCCTACCCCAGGCAGAGCAGAGAAATCTCTGCAGACTTCCCTTACCATCTCTGGGGGTGCAGGCTGCTTTCTCCAGATTCTCACTGCAGGTTCTGCGGCCGGTGCTCCTCACTCCACACTCACCCAGGTGTAGCAGAGTTCTCTCACTGCCCCTTCAAGCTGTTTCAGTGATCTCTGAGTTGGGCTGGGCTGCACTGGGCTGGGCTAGACTGGGCTGGACTGGGCTGTGCTGGGCTGTGCTGTGCTGTGGCTTCTGCTTTTTTTCCAACCCCAGGTCCTGATGCAACACATCTTTCCCACAGAATGCCTAAGTTATCTTGAACTGGGAAAATGTATCATTCAGTCTTTCTGTGGGTTCTGCCTCTCTAAATTTTGGCTAGAGCTATCCTTTGTTTGTTTTTTTGGATGTTGGGGGAAAGGAGTTCCTGGGAAATGCTGCCTTCACTTTGCCATCTTGGTTCCGCCCTTCCTTAAGATTTTTTGAAATATGTTTTTAAAGTTTTTTAGTTTGGTCTTGGTTTCCAGAAACTCCAATACTGCTTAAATTTTTTCTCTTTGACCTGTTTTCCAGATTAATTGGTTGATTTTTAAAAAAAAATAGTAGATATCTTCCATTTTATTTCATATTTTTCAGCCTTGACTTTGTTCTAATGTTTCTTGTTTCCTCCTGAAATCTTTTGAGTTCTGATTACTCTGTTCTTTTTTTCAAGATATTCTCTAATTGGGTAATATTTTTCACTTTTTATACCAAACCATTTTTCTTTTAGTTCTCTGCCCCAGAGCTCTCATTTCAATTGTAATTTCATTTTTCATCTACTGCTTTATTTCTTCCAGTTGCTCTTCCAGTTCTTGTGGTCATATTAATATTTTCTTCTTATTTACTCATATTTCCAGTTTCAGATTTTGAACTGGTGGTCTATGCCCAAGTTTGGATGGTCTAAGTAGGCCCTTTTTGGTCCTTTGTCTTCTGTTAGTCTGAGGGTGTGCCACTGTTATTCTGGATGAGGTCCAAAGCCCTACACTTTGCCACCATCTCTTGGTGGTCCACTATGAGTCCTGGACTCATCCCATTTTGGTCTCCTCCTCCTTACAGAAACTTCCAATTTTGCAGAGGACTCTGGTTGCAGACTTCTTGTAAGGTCTCTTATTTCAGACACCAGGAGAAAAAGTTGTCACCATCTCATTCTGTGGATCTCAATGTCCTGAGGAGTATATGGCTGTGCTCTGTCTCTGGGCACTCTCAGAGCCTCTAGCAACCAACTCTACTCCCTACTTGGCCAGAGCCAGGAACTGGTTGCAGGTCCCAAGTACCAGAATTTGTGTTGGCTTCCAATGTCCTTGAAACGTTCTTGTTCAGAAGGCTAGTTGTCTTCAGGTCCATTTGTAGGGGCTTGAAATCACAATCCTGGTATGGGCCTTCAGTTCAGAAATCAAATACTTCAAACTTCTTTATTAGATCTTGTCCTGGCTTCTGTGATTTAATCCATGATTTATCCTTTGATGCCTTCTTGTCACATTTTTGGATGTTTCTAGAGTGGATAGAAGTTTTGTTTTTTTCGACCTTTTTTTTAATCACTGATCTATCAGGGGCCTCTTTCAGATGAGTTAGTAGGGTTCCTCTATAATAGTTATTATTATTTATATAGTACTTTAAAGTTTGAAAAGCACTTTATCAATATTTCATTTGATGCTTACAACTCTGATAGATGCTATCATTACCCCCCATTTTACAGATTAAGAAATTTAGACAAAACTAGGACAGAGAGTGTATGATGTATTTGAACTTAGGTCTTCCTTAACTTCAGGTCCTCAGAGGCCTCAGTGAAGAGGCATGGGGAAGATTTTATATAAAGAGACAAAAATGAAAAATCAAATGACGTGCACCAAATATGTTCAGGTGGAAACCAGAAGGGGAGCAATATAAAATAAAGCAGAAAGTGTAGGTTGGGGTCAAGCTATGAAGAACTTTAGATGCCAAACAGAAGTGTTTATTTTTGCTAATTTTCACAAATATCTTGATCTTTATAACAATCCTGAGAGGTAAGTGCTATCATTACCCCCATTTTACAGTTAAAGAAACTGGGGCAAACAGAGGTTGATTGACTTGACAGTGCTAAGGCCACATTTAAACTTGGGTTTCTTGGATTCAGGCCCACCAGTGTAGCCACTGTGCCACCAAATTGCTGTGAAAGACAAGAGTTGAAATTTTGAAATAGAATGGTGGCTATGTGAGTGGAGAGAGTAGAAGTGATGAGAGATACTGGTGAGATAGTAATGGAAAATCTTAGCATAGACTGAAGGAAAAGGATCAAGGATGAGCTCGGATTGTGAAATAGCTGACTTAGAAAGATGGTGATTCCAGTTACAGAAATAGAGAATCTCTGAATAAGAAATGAGTTTGGCAAGAAAGATAATGAATCATGTGTCAGGACATCCAGTTTGACATGTCCAATAATTATAGTTATGGTAAAAGGAAAGACTGGATGTAAGAGATATTGATGTGATAGAAATAACAGGAAAAATGGAATTGGATGCCAAAGATACTTTGGAGATTACAAAAAAGTCACTAGGATCTGGCAACTGATTTGTTGGTGAAGAATGAGGGTGAGCTGGTAATTATCAAAGACATCCCAGTCTAGCCTAGTTGCTGTTATACTCATCCTATCACTATTCAGCCTTGAAAAGTTCTGTCTTTGGGTCAAAGATGGTAGTCAGAGACACCCAGTGCTGAAGCATGGAGAAAGGTCAGACTAGAAATGACTGCCAGATCTGAGCCATAGTCAATCTATCTTTAGCAGTGTGGCTACAGGAACTTGGAAAGAACAACCTAGATGTTATCTACTAAGCGAGTCACAAACAGGTTTCTATGGAGTTATACTAGAAATGGTCACTCATAGAGTATCATGGGCATCGTATTTTCCTCTTAAGTACTTAATAGTAGCCATGATTGCTAGCTAACAAGAATCCTGGATAACTGAGGTTTTAAATCTGGGTAACTAAGAGAATGGCAGCACCATTAGCACAAATTCAGGAATTAGGAGGTAGTTGTCTTAATTTCCTGTGTTTTTTGAACTTCATGGATGGATCAACCTTTTGTATTATCACCTTGGATCCCTTGGCCTTCCAAACCTGCCAACTATCAGTGGTGGGTTCATCTTGCTATGTATCACACACCATGCTAAGTACTGGAGACAGAGACAAAAATAAGTTGTTGCCCTCAAGGAACTCTCATTTTAATGGGAGAGACAACATACATACAACTAAATATGCTACATTCTAGGGCTCAAAGAGCACTGCAAATGGCAACTACAGCCATGAAATTCAAAGATATTTGCTCCTTGGAAGGAAAACCATGGCAAATCTGCACAGCATACTAAAAAGCAGAGACATCACTTTGCTGACAAAGGTCTATATAATCAAAGCTATAGCAATGTTTGGCTGTGAGAGTTGGAAGTATAAGGAAAGTTGAGTGTTGCAGAATCAATGCTTTCAAATTGTGATACTGGAGAAGACTTTTTTAATTGATATTTTATTTTTCCAATTACATGCTATGTTAATTTTTCAACATTCATCCATTTGCAAATTTATAAGTTACAAATTTTTCTACCACCCTCTCTTTTCTACCTCCTCCCCTTGGGGACAAACAGTCTAATTAAAATTGTACATTTGTGTTTAACATATTTACATTTTAGTCATTTTGTGTATGAAGATTAAGACCTAGGGGAAAGAAAGAAAACTGTGAGATAGGAAGGAAAAACCTAAGAGAAATTTAAAAAAAAATCAATACATTATACATTCAGATTCTATGGTGTTTTTCCCCCACTGGAGGTGAATGGCATTGTCCATAACAGGACTCCCAGGGTTGTCTTGGATCTCCAAACTGCTGAGAGATACTGCATCCATCATAGTTGATCATCTCACAATGTTGTTGTTAATGTATGTGTACAATGTTCTCTTTTTCCACTCCCTTCACTCAGGATCATTTCATGTAATTGTTTCTATGCTTCTTTAAATTCATAGTTTATTACAGAACAATAGTATGGAGAAGACTTTTGAGATAACCTTGGCTGGCAAGGAGATTGAATCACTTAATACATAAAGAAATTAATTCAGATTCTTCACTGGAAGGTCAAATTATGGAAGCTGAAGCTTAAATACTTTGGCACATAGTGAGAAGATAGAACTCATTGGAAAAGATCCTGCTATTAAGAAAGATTGAAGGCAAAAGGTGGACAGACCACAAGATAGTGGAGGTTAAGAACAACCTGTCATCCTATAATCCATGGGGGTCACAAAAAATTGGACATGAGGAAACACTATACAAACAAGATTTATACAACAGTTATGGTATAAATTGTAGGAAATCTCAAAGGGAAGGGAAACTAGGACAGATCTTTTGTAAAAGGTGATATTTGAGCTGAGTTTTAAAAAGGAAGCCAGGAAAATCAGAAGGTAGAAGTGAAGAGGAAGGAGAAGAGATAATGAAATTGTACTGTCTTGTGCAAGGAATGGCAAGGATGCCAATGTCATTGTAGAGATTATGGAGTCAGTAAAGTAAAAATACACTGAAAAGATAGGAAGGTTCCAAGTTGTAAAGCCAAACAAAAGATTTTATACTTGATTCTGGCGGTTTTGGAGAATCTGAAACTAGAGTGTATCGAAATAGGAAAGGTGGGGATTAACATGGCCATATCCTTTACTTTAGAAAGATCATTTTGACATCTGTATGGAGGATGAACTGGAGTTGGCATAGACTAGTGGCAGGCAGACCTACCAACTGACTATTGCAATAGCCTAGGTGTGAGGTGATGAGGGCCAGCCCCAGAATGATAGCAGGTTCAGAGGAGAGAAGGGGATATTGAAGAGACTTTTTTTGTTCCCGAGTCTCTGAGTGTTGTTGGAGGAAGCCACAAAAGTTTGCTAATGGTTGGACTATAATGTCATACTATTTAACTTCAGCAGAGCCCTCATTGCTCCTCAAAATTCTTTAACTCACTTCCTGTTGAGTTGGTTTTCTTTTTTTTTAGGTTTTCCCAAGGCAATGGGTTTAAGTGACTTGCCCAAGGCCACACAGCTAGGTAATTATTAAGTGTCTGAGGCCTGATTTGAACTCAGGTACTCCTGACTCCAGGGCCAGTGATCTATCCAATGCACCACCTAGCCACCCTGAGTTGGTTTTCTTTTTCTGACAACAATACCATCACTCACCATTCCAGACACTCAGGTTTAAAACCTTCAAATCATCCTTCACACTTCTCTCCCATACTCCCTCTCCTTCTACATTCACTCCCATAATGTTTCTCATTGTTAAACTTCAATCATCTAGTCAGACAGTGAGGTTACATAATCTCAAATTCACAGGTCTGGTTCACAAGGGTTTAACTCTAATGACAAAGCAATGGGGCCATCGGGAAAGAATGTGAAGCTGGGTCAATGGTCAGTTATTGTAGGGGAAGAGATTGGGTTAAAAGTAGAATTTCTAAGGGCTTGCCATTAGAGAGGCCCAGAGAGGCCTCTGGGGTTCTGTTACCCTTTAAATTAATGTGTCTCAGACCTTCCTGCTCAGACCAGTGATCTTATGCTGTGTTTTGCCTGGGCCCATTTCTTTGGATTTAAAGGGAGCTCTCTCATTTCCGGGAAGGTCCTTCTCTATTAATATCTTATAGTGAAAGAAACTTTGTAGGAGAACCAGAGGAATCTGGGAAAAGAAATGGAGTTCCAGAGTTTCAGAACCTCTGAATTCTCTTTATTATTACTGCCATTTCCTGAGAGTTATGCAAGGAACCTCAAAAACAAGAGAACTTAATGTTCACCTTTGTTCTTTTCCTTTTCCACCCCACTAGTGTACACCCTCATAACTTCATTGCATTCTTCCTAAAATATTACTTTACTCCATTACACTCTTACTTTAAAAAATCTGCAATTGCTTTTTATTCCATTTAGAATCAGGTTCATTATTTGGTTTTTCAAATTGTGATACCAGAGAAGACTTTTTTCATTGATATTCATGGATGGCTACTTCAACCTTTTGTACTATCACCCTGGGTCCCTTGGCCTCCCAACCCTGCCAACTATCACACAATGTCCCTTGCCTATGCCTCCTATCATATATCTTGTAAACTTAAGACCTTAGCACTGGGCATTGTTCTTCTGGATATGTCATGATTATTCCACCTCTGAGTCTGTGCAGACAGCTCTCTTGCCTGAGATACCCTTCCTCCTTCTCTCTACTTAGGGGTTAGAGATGCCCTGCCTTACCATTCATACTCAACTTATATCCTAAGCCTTTTCTATTGGTCTTAGTTATCTTTAATAGCAGCTGGGTGGCACAGTGGATAGGCACCAGGCCTAGAGTCAAAAAGACCTGACTTCAAATTCAGCCTTAGATACTTACTATGTGACTCTGAGCAAATTGCTTATCCCTATTTGCCTCAGTTTCCTTATCTGTAAGGAAAATGGAGAAGGAAATGGCAAACCATTCTAGTATCTTTGCCAAGAAAACTCCAACTGGGGTTACAAAGAGTCAGACACAACTGAAACAATTTAACAACAACATTAACAATAACTAGTACTCATTATTTCTGCATGGATGAAAAAGGCCTGAAAGGCAAATAGCTCCCAGCAGTCTTTGAACAAACTAAGCATCTTTTTCTTACATCTGCATATTCTACAAAGATCTTTAATTTTTTTAACATGATTCCTTTTCATTTTTTTTCTTTTTGTTAGAGGGGATGAAATTGAGGCTTAAAGTGACTTCTCGTTCACACAGCTATTAAGTATCTGAGGTTAGATTTGAATTCAGGATCTCCTGACTCCCAGATCAGTGCACAATCTACTGTATCACCCAGTTGTCCCCAATTCCTCTTCTTTGTAAAAAAAAAAAAAAGTTCATGGACTTCCAAGTGATGATAATATTTATATTATTGGCACATATTAAGAAAATATATAATAACACAAAGTTACTATGAATTCAATGATGACTTGAAAGGCATTTGAAAAATATGAGTGCACATCTATTAGGAATCCCACCCATTTCTGGAATGACACCACTATTTGGGTTCAATGAGAGAGCACATTTTTGTCCAGTGCCACACCCTTCCCCTCTCCCCTCTACCCAGTGTATTCTTCACCATCAGAACAGGATGATGGCAGGCTGCTCTGGCTTGGCTCCCAGCCCTTGGCAGCTTCGGATTGCTCTCCTTGCTGTGGAATACACTCTGCCCTTTGGAAGTTCAGAATATGCCAAGACCGCTGTGCTCCTGGGTGTTGACTTTGCAGACTCACCCACTTGGCTGCGGTTTCCAGGTAAGAAAGGGTTTCCGATTCAGGACCCCAGCTAGCAAGTTCCACCCACCTTCTTGAGTCCTGCAGCAGGACCCAGGAAGCCCCGCAGTCACCCGAAGCTATGTCTGCTCTCGTTTCTGCTGACTCCCAAACCCTTCAGAGGGAACAGGGGCAGGAGGGGGTCTCCCCTGCAGGTTCCAGGCAGCAGCATCAATCTTGTAAGGGGAGGATGCTCAAGGAACCTCTTTCAGTCTAATCAATACATGATCACCTCTACTTTCAGTCAAGAAGCACTGGTATCGGGGGGAGAGGCAGAGAGAGACAGAGACAGAGACAAAGAGAGAGAGAGAGAGAGAGAGAGAGAGAGAGAGAGAGAGAGAGAGAATCTCTATTTTCATGAAGTTTACAATCTAATAGGGAAGACAAAAAAGGAACCTGAAAAGTGGTGGTGGGGAGGGGGAGAGGAGATAAGGTATCCAATATGAGGACATGATAGAGGAGTCATTTAAAGAAATCTCAAAATAAAGCAGTGAGATGAAAAAACGAAATGTTTGAGTTGAGTTTCTCTTTAAATGGAAGTTTGGAGTTTATGGCTCCACCCTCCAATAAGAGAGGCAAAGAGTAGCAATAATGTGGAATACCAAGACTGATGAGATCTAACAGGATGATGAGATTATCTCAAAAATAATTTTGGAACTGGTTATACATTGTCCCTCTGGATATGCCATGATTATCCCACATCTATGCCTATGCATATGGTTCTCTTGCCTGAGATGTCCTTCCCCCTTGTCTCTACTCCTCTAAGCCCCTCCCTATCTTCCATACTCAACTTAAATCCTAAGCCCTCTCTGGAATCTTTTCTAATGCCCTTAGTTATCTGTAATAGCAACTGGATGGCACAGTGGACAGGCATCAGGCTTGGAATCAAGACCTAGGTTCAAATCCAGCCTCAGATACTTACAAAATATGTGATTCTGGGCAAGTCACTTAACCCTGTTTGCCTCAGTTTCCTCATCTGTAAAATGAGCTGGAGAAGGAAATGGCAAACCATTCTAATATTTTTGCCAAGAAAACTCCAACTGGGGTTACAAAGAGTCAGACATAACTAAAACAATTTAACAACAACATTAACATTAACTGGTACTCATTATTTCTGCATGAATGAAAAAGGCCTGAAAGGTAAATAGCTCCCAGCAGTCTTTGAATAAATTAAGTATCTTTTTCTTACATCTGTGTGTTCTACAATGATCTTTAATTTTTTTTAACATGATTCCTTTTCATTTTTTTCTTTTTTTTTAAGAGGAGACAAAATTGAGGCCTAAGGTAACTTGCCTTGATTCACACAGCTACTAAGTGTCTGAGGTTAAATTGGAACTCATGATATTCTGACCTGACCTGAGTTCAAATTCAGCCTCAGACACTTAATAATTACCTTGCTGTGTGACCTTGGCAAGTCACTTAACCCCATTGCCTTGCCAAAAAAAAAAGAAAAACTCCAATTGGAGTTTCAAAGAGTCAAACACAACTGAACCAACTGAACAACATCATCCTACCATGAAAGGATAGTATACTACTAAATGGTAAGATTGCACCATAGCTAGATTCTATACATTGTGCTCTGACTGTTTCCCACCCATATCACTGTCATCATAGTGGTCACATAGAGGTTTTTCCCTACTCTTTCCTCCCCTTGTTTTTGCCTTCATTTCCTACTTTCTCCACATTGGTTTCCTGCAGAATATTATTCCATTCACCATACTTAAGATTATCCTGTCTAAAACACTCCTTCACTGCAACCACTCTTTTACATATGATGTTTTCTAATAGAATTAAAAGTCTTTACCAAGATCAAAAGAAATGTAGTAAATTGGGAAACAATTTTTACAACTAGTATTTCTGACAAAGGATTTCTAAATTATATAGAGAAATGAGTCAAATTTATATATTAAAAAAAGCTGTTCCCCAATTGACAAATAGTCAAAGGATATGCAGAGGCAATTTACAGATGAGGAAATCAAAGCCATGCAAATTAAAGCATCTATGAGATACCATCTCACACCTCTCAGACTGGTATGGGAAATCTGAGACACTAATGCTTTGTTGGTGGAGCTGTGAACTCATCCAACCTTTCTGGAGAGCAGAAGGTCAATAAAAATGTGTATACCCTTTGATTCAGCAATACCACTACTGGTCTATACCCTGAAGGATTATGAAAAAGGGTAAAAACATCATTTGTACAAAAATATTCATAGCAGCCCTGTTTGTGGTGGCAATGAATTGGAAATTAAGTGAATGACCTTCCACTGGAGAATGGCTTAACAAACTGTGATATATATATACACCATGGAACACTATTGTTCTATTAGAAACCAGGAAAGATGGGAATTCAGGGAAGCATAGAAAGATTTGCATGAACTGATGCTGAGTGAGATGAGCAGAACCAGAAAACACTATACACCCTAACAGCAATATGGGGGTGGCGATCAACCTTTATGGACTTGCTCATTCCATCAGTGCAACAGTCAGGGACAATTTTGGGCTGTCTGCAATGGAGAATACCATCTGTATCCAGAGAAAGAATTGTGGAGTTTGAACACAGACCAAAGACAATTTTACCTTCAATTTAGAAAAAAAACCATTATCTTATTATGTAATTTTGCTATCTCTTATACTTTATTTTTCTTCCTTAAGGATATGATTTCTCTTGAGTGATTAAAAAAAAATCAGGCCAACAATTCTGGGGCCATTTAGCTGTTTTTGACAATAAATTTTTTATTAAAAAAAGGATATGATTTCTCTCTCATCACATTCAACTTAGATCAATGTATACCATGGGAACAATGTAAAGACTAACAGACTGTCTTCTGTGTGGGGTGGGGGGAGAGAAGCAAGAATGGGGGGGAAAAATTCTAAAACTCGAAATAAATAAACTCTTTCTTTAAAAAAATAAATAAAAAATTTTTAAACATTAAAAAAAAATTAAAAGTCCTTGAGGGAAGGGGCTATCTTATTTTTCATTCATTCATCCATTGTTGCTAAAGAGACTCATTGCCCTCACCTTGCTAGCCCATTAAAAAGCCTTGCTTCTAATCTTTTCCTTGAAGGTCTTTAGCACTCCTAGTGGGGTTGGGGTGAGTTAAGTCCCTTAATCTTTTCCCCACCTTATTGTACAAGGTATAATTAGGAGGCCCTTACTATCATGCTCAGGGTTTCCTATTGAATCTTCCTGAGGTTTAGGATAAGCACACATATTCTTTTTCATTTGTCCTTTCAAATCCCATTATGCATCTTCCCTCATTCTCCCTCCCACCCTGGTCAATAAGGACCTTGACATTCAAGTGATCCTAAAATTCCAATGACCTTCTAGAAAACAATAGGAAACTATACAGAAGAAAAATGAAGTATAGGTCATCCTTTGCCAATATTTCTGCTATCATGTCACTGGTCCTTGTCCATTTTACACATGTATTTATGAGATATATTCTTTATTCAGTCTACAGATGGTGTGTTTACTTATTTATGAATTCACAGATGGATTAATGGATCCCTTGGAACAACTTCTTAGCTCTTCCATTTGTCTGTGTTCCACAGGGTGGGAGCCACTACTCTATAGAATTCCTTTTGATTCCACTGAATATCTCATGCTGCCTGGATCCTGTTTGGCAAATTGGTTGAAGCTCCTGGTCTTATTTCCTCAGAACTTCATATCTGGGCTCCTCTTCCTAAGCTTGAAGAATGAATTTTTCAAGGAAATCTCAAGCTTGTATTCTCAAGCCACATGTTGACCTAAAGCCTCTCCCCTTACAAAATTGTCCCTTCTCTTCTTTTCTGTATCTTCTCCAGCTCTGAGGATAAGCAGTGCAAGGGAGTAGAAAGAACTCTGGTGAAGTCAGAGGTTTCAGAGAAGTCTCTAGCTTCTCATCAGTGATTCAACTTTGATTTGAATCTCTGCTCTGCCATTATTACCTGGGTGACCTTGAAAATGTCAAACCTCTCTGGGCCCCTATTTCCTTCTCTGCAAAATGAGAGCATTAGACCAGATGATTCACAAACATTTATTTATTCTAATAAAGAAAGGTCACAGCTTAGTTCTGCTGCATAGCTGTTCTGCTTACTTGTCATGAGAGTCCCCTTCCAACTCTTTGGCTGGCTTGCCCTTGGTAGGCTGTAATTCAAGTTATCATCACTGCCTCAGCAGCCAGTGGAGCAACCAGAACGGGCCATGCTACTAGTCTACAGGATTTCTTTCCTCTCTTACTATCTGTGCTTCTCATTGATACAGCAAAAATGATTTTGTATAATAATTTATACTGTTATGCCCCCAAACTAGATTGTGAGATGAAGTTGCACATTCTGCATATAATTATTTCTATTGTTCAGTTGTTGGTTGGTTGGTTCTTGTCCTATGTTATAAAGAAGACCAAAATGGGGGCGGCTAGGTGGCATCCTGGAGTCAGGAGGACCTGAGTTCAAAACCAGCCTCAGACACTTAATAATTACCTAGCTGTGTGGCCTTGGGCAAGCCCCTTAACCCCATTACCTTGCAAAAAAAAAAGGCCAAAATGACATCACTATTATTGTTCAATTATATCTCTTCATGTCCCTGTTTGGGGATTTCCTTGGCAAAAATATTAGTGTTTTACCATTTCCCTCACTAGATCAGTTTTCAGATGGGGAAACTGAGGCAAATAGGGTTTAAGAGACTTGCCCAGGGTCATATAACTAGTGAGACTCCCTGACTCCAGGTCAGGTGCTCTATCCACTCTGTGGCCTAGCTGCCCATCTGCAAATAGTTAACATTCAGTAAATGTGTCTGATCTAGGGATGATCATTCATACCAAAACACATTTTTTGAGTGATAAATCAGACTCTCTAAGAGGAAAAACTGAGGTAAATGTGAGAAGATGACTCCCAGAGTTCCCTATTATAGATAGTAATTCAAGAAAGTTCAGCTGGTGACCCCTCTATTATCAGCTAAAGAGATGTAAAGTTTACAAGAGTTAGTCCTATGAGTCAACCAGCTCCAGATTTTGTCTTTCATGAATACCAAGTAACATTGTGTGTATGTGTGTGCATAAATTATACCAAATATAGCATCTTTTAGTATCCCACCCCCTCCCCCCACAGAATTTCTTTGGTCATTTTAGTTACTCTTCCCTCCTTTTCTAGACCTCTAGTTCTGAGGATAAATAATGTGTGGGGGTGGGGGTGGGGGAATGCAGTGGAAAGAACACTGGCTTGGAGCTAGAGGACCTAGGTTTAACTACCTGTGTGACCTAAGACAAATTGCAAACCTCTCTGGGTCTGTTTCCTTGTCTAGAAAATTAGAGGACTGAGGTGAATAATTTCTGAAGGCAACAATTCCAAAACAAATACTATTTTCCAGGCACCATACTCAAGAGACAAAAATAAAAATGAAATGGTCTTTAAAATTTTTTAAATTTAATTTCTTTCATTTTAAAATTCAGTTTTATTTATTTTTCAGGCACAAATTCTCTCCCTCTTCTGTTCCCTCTGGAACCCATTGAGAAAGCAAGAAAAACACAGTCCATTACAAACATATCCAGTCATACAAAACAAATTCCTGTATTAGCCAAGGAAAGGAGAGGAGAGAACAGAGACAAGAGGAGAGGAGAGAAGAGAAGATGAGAAGAGAAAAGAAGGGAAATGCTTCATTTTGCACTCTGAGTTTGACAACTCTCTATCTATAGGCAGATAGCATATGAAACAGTCCTTAACCTTAAGAAGTTTCTGTTAAATTGGGGGGAAAGACTATGTATACATATTAGTGAACAGCTAGATAGTATAGTGGATAGAGTTCCAAGCTTGGAGTCAGGAAGACTCAAATCTGGTCTCAGACACTTACTAGCTTTGTGAACCTAGGAAAGTCACTTATCCATGTTTGTCTCAGTTTCTTCATCTATAAAAATGATCTGGGGAAAGAAATGGCAGATCACTCCAGTTTTTGCTAAGAAAACCCCAAATGGGGTCTTAGAGTTAGACTTGACTGAAAGCAACTGAATAGCAACAAACATAAAATAATTACTAGATAATTTCCAGAGAAAGGGTAATTCCTGGGAAGACCAGAATAATCGCTCTAAAGAATTGATATGTGCTAAATTTTGAAAAAGCAACAACTTAAGGTTTCTGTAAGGCAGAGATGAGGAGGGAATGCAATGTAAGGTATAGGAGACAGTTTATGCAAAAGCATGGACATTAGACATGAAATGCTGTGTGTGAGTATTAGGGAATGGGCTAATTTGACTGGACTGTGATATACATGAGGAGTGATATGAAATAAGCCTGGAAAAGTAGACTGGGCCTATATTGTGAAAGTCTATAAATGACAAATAGAGGAGTCTAATTCTACAAGCAAAAGGGAGTCATGGGTGGCTAGGTGGTGCAGTGGATAGGTCATTGGTCCTGGAGTCAGGAGTACCTGAGTTCAAATCCAGCCTCAGACACTTAATAATTACTTAGCTGTGTGGCCTTGGGCAAGTCACTTAACCCCATTTGCCTTGCAAAAACCTAAAAAAATAAAAATAAAAGAGAGTCACTAGATATCCTTGAGCAGGACAGTGATGGTCACATTTGTGCTTTAGGAATTTCAATTTGGTAGCTGTATGTAGGATGAATTAAAGAAAGGAAAGTCTGAGGATAGGGAAACTATTATTCGATTATTCTAATAGTTCAGACAAGAAGTGATGAGACCTTTTAATTAGTATGGTCGACTGAATGGACAGAGGAAGGGAATGGAAAAGAGGTTGTAGAATCAATATGATCTGTCAGCTAATTAGATATGAGAGCTGAGGTAAAAGCAAAGTCAGGGGTTAGGAACCTAAGTGACTAGAAGACAGAAATAGAGAAGCTAGGGAATGGGATGTGTTTGAGGGGAAAGAGAATGAGCTCTGCTTTGGATATATTGAGTTCAAGATGTCTATGGGACATTAAGTTGTAGATATCCATAAGATTGATAATATGGGACTAAATTCAGGTGAGGTACTATAGCTCAGTCTTTAGAACTGACACGATGCTAGGTGAACTTCAAGGTTGCTGATGAAATCACCAAGAAAGAAGGTATAGAAGAAGGTATAGTGGGAGAGTGGGAGAGGGCTCAGAACAAAGTCCGAGGGTATACGGGGACATACATATGGATAAGGGATGAGACTGATGATAATCAAGGAGAAGGGGCTGAGGAGTAGCCAGGTAGATAGAAGAAGCATGAAAAGTAAATACCATAAAAACTCAAGGATGAAAAATAGTGTCAAATGTTTGAAAAGAGAAGAAAGAGAAGGACTGAGAATAAACTTTCAGATTGGACAGTTACCAGCACATAGGTAACCTTGGAGAATATATTTTCAGGTAAGTGCTGTAATGAGAAGCCAGATGCAGAGGTCAAGAGTTGAGTGCAAAGTGAGAAAATGTAGGGGACAAGTGTGGCTGGAATTTTTCATTAAAGAGAGGAGAGATATAGCTTAAGAGTATGGGACAATGAAGGGAATTAGTTTTTCTAAACATAGGGGAGATCTGAGCATGGTAGAAGATAATGAGTCTGTGGATAAGGAGAGGTTGAACATTAGATAGAAAGGGAGACAATGAATGAGCAAGTTCCCAGAAGAGATGGGAGGATACAAGTAGGAGTGACATGTATACTAGGTCTATGCCATGAAGAGATGATGGAAAAGGGTAAAAATATCACTTGTACAAAAATATTCATAGCAGCCCTGTTTGTGGTGGCAAAGAATTGAAAAACAAGTAAATGTCCTTCAATTGGGGAATGGCTTAGCAAACTGTGGTATATGTATGTCATGGAACACTATTGTTCTATTAGAAACCAGGAGGGATGGGAATTCAGGGAAGCCTGGAGGGATTTGCATGAACTGATGCTGAGTGAGATGAGCAGAACCAGAAAAACACTGTACACCCTAAGAGCAACATGGGGCAATGATTAACCTTGATGGACTTGCTCATTCCATCAGTGCAACAATCAGAGACAATTTTGGGCTGTCTGTAATGAAGAATACCATCTGTATCCAGAGAAAGAGCCGTGGAGTTTGAACAAAGTTCAAGGACTTCCCTTAGGGAAAAAAAACCCCTGCTATCTTATTGTCTAATCTTGTTACCTCTTAGACTTCTTGTCTCTTCTTTAAGGATATGATTTCTCTCTCATCACACTCAGTTTGGATCAATGTACAACATGGAAACAATGTAAAGACTGGCAAATTGCTTTCTGTGGGGGACCCATTGCCTTGCAAAAACCTAAAAAAAAAAAAAAGGAACAGAGTGTAGAGGCCCTTCCTTCTCTTCCTTCTTCTATCCCACCTCTCTCCCTTGCACAACTGACATTCTGGTGAACTATGATGGAATTTTAATAGACAATTTCTGGCCATGTATGATTCATCTTCTGAAAATTCTCTGACTTTGGAGTTGGAAGATCTAAGAACTAACTAAAAGAACCTTTAAAAATAGGAGATACTTTCTGACTGGCCTTCCTTGTAGCTCTAAAAGTAAAATGATAAAACCCCAGTGAGGGGTGGGGGCTTTCCCCCACCATGTTTATCCCACCAGCATGACAACTTACATGGGGTGGGGGAAGCTTGTGCCAGGACCTCTGACTGTTTTGCCTTTCTTTTTCCATTTCCTTTCCTATAGTATGTCTTCAGCAGTAACAGAATCTACCAGAGCAGTTGAGGTTTTGGCATTGGCAAGACTGAGCTGGCAGCAAGAGTAAGGGTTAGCCCCAGCAGGGGAAAAGTCAGAATCAGAGAGAGAATTCACTAAAAAGAGCTTCAGAACTTGACTGTTTGATCTGACAATGCTGGGTATAGAAGAAAAATATGAAATACTGATGAGTAGCCTTGTAGAAGCTGCTGTATATTCTTAGGAAGTTCAACAATCAGCTTTCCAGAGCTTGGCATCTATAGCAAAAAGTGGATTGTGCATTTTATTAAATTAAATCATTTTGCAAATTTGCACTGTATTTATTAGTATTGCTTTCTTTTATTAGAATAAACAGCCAGAAAGAATTGTAAATTGAAGGAATACCCAACAATTGGGGAATGGCTGAACAAGTTATGGTATATGAATGCTATGGAGTTCTAGTATTCTGTAATATATCATGAGTGGCTAGACTAGAAAAGTCTAGAAAGACTTGCATGAACTGATATGGAGCAAAATGAGCAAAACCAGGAGAGCATTGTACACATTAGCACATTGTGAGATGAATCAACTATGATGGATGCAGTGCCTCTCAAGAGTGTAGTGATCAAAGAAAACCTGAGGGACTTTTTATGGAAAATGTCATCCACATCCAGGAAAAAAAAATAAAACAAAAACTATGGAGTCTGAATGCAGAGCAAAGCATATATTATGTTCACTTTTAAAAATTTCATTTATTTTTTTCTTTCTTTCTCCTGTTCCCCCCCCGCCCCCAACCCTTAGCTTTAATTCCTCTTTCACAACATGACTAATATGGAAATATGTTAAACTGTTTGGACATGTACAACTTTTATCAGACTTTTAGCTGCCATGGGTAGGGGAGAGACAAGAAAGTTGTAGAAAAATGTGGAACCCATAAACTTGCAAATGAATAATATCATGAACTACTTTTGCATATAAATAGAAAAAATAAAATGAAAATAAAAAAAGAACAAGCAGTCAGCCCCATATGCAATTCACATTGTGTATTGATTATCATTCCACCCCAATTGGGGAACTCTTAGACTTTTGAGCTATAGCTATTATTAGCAACTTTCCCAGAAAACCAGGAGGGAATGATAATCCTGTGAATATGAGGATGTGAAGTCCAGTTTTCTGAAGAGAGACTGGACTCCCTCTATCATTGGATAATGAAGAACCCACATGTTTGGAGCAGCTAGGATGTGCAATGGATAGAACACCTTGGGTAAGTCACTTAACTCTGATTGCTTTGCACCTAGGTCCATCTCCAATTGTTCTGATCCATATCTGGCCAATGTCTCACCATTGAGTGAGCTATTTTTACTGGTGACTTAACTCAGTACTCCTCACTCAAATCGACTTCATTTGCTTGTCATGGCATCACTTCCCTGAAGTCGTGGTCTTCTTTGAGAATGAAGGATAAACATCATCATTACCAACACATGTTTGGGCGCATGACAAAGAGCACAGGTTCCCCAGCTCTCATGAATCTCAGCAGTGTCTTCTGTGTTCGAGGAACAAAGGAAAAAATAGGTGATATGATGACGACTTGGAATATAGCACTGGGAAGAAGACAGAATGCAAAATGGATAGCTTTAGTTTCTTCCGTGAAGTATTTGTTGGGTGGCATGGCTCAACTTGCCTGTATTGAAACCAAGGAGGGCATATCTATCTAGCAATGCTTTAAGGACTGGTTTTAATTGTCTACACTATAAATTGTCTACACTATAAATTCACACTATAAATGATGTCTTCTACTAAAAGGAAAGAAAAAAGGAAAGGATATAAGTGTCTTGGGGATAAAAAAGAAGGTTTGGAATAGACACTGAGGACTAGTAAAAGAATTGGCATGCAGCAATGAGTTCTACTTGAGATTACATGATATAAATTTGTAGTGGACCCAGACAGCAAAGTTCTTTGACTTCCATCTCCTGTGTTGACTTCTTAACTAAAATCCCATTTTCTACAGGAAGCCTTTCCCAGCACCTCTTAATTCTAGTAACTTTCCTCTGCTAATTATTTTCTGTTATTTAGTCAATAAATAAGCAATGTCTAACTCTTCATGAGTACATTTGGGGTTTTCTTAGCAAAAATATCGTAGTGGTTTGCCTTTTTCTTCTCCAAATCATTTTACAGATGAAGAAACTGAAGCAAAAAGAGTTATGTGACTTGCCCAGGGTCACATAACTAGTAATGTCTGATGTTGGATTTGAACTCAAGTCCTCAGGATTCTAGAGTCCTACCCACCTGCCCAATTATTTCCTATTTACCTTACTTTATTTATTCATATTTGTTTGTTATCTTCCACCTTAAATTATGAGCTCCTTGAAATCAGGGACACTCTTTTGCCTCTTTTTAATATCTACCTACAGTGTATGGCATATCATAGGCATTTAATAAATGTTTATTGATTGTTCAAACTGGAGCAGAGAAGGCAGATAGAAGGAGTAATCTAGTGCTGTGGTGTACAAAGGGATGGGGAGTAAGAGGACAGGCATAAAGAACTCACAGAATAATTTGTTAATTTTAATTTGTTAATTTGTTAATTATCGATACAAGAAGGGCAGCTAGGTGGCACAGTGGATAGAGCAGGAGGATCTAAGTTCAAATTCGACTTCAGACACTTAATAATTACTTAGCTGTGTGTCTTTGGGCAAGTCACTTAACCCCACTGCCTTGCAAAAACAAACAAAATTATCGATACAAGATTTTGAAAGAAGGAAAAGGAGCCATAGCAAGAATAGAGAAAAGCAGAAAATGAGACTGACTAGACATTGCAAAGAGAATAAGTTTCATATGGGTTAGATACAGGGAGAAATGGTAAGCTAGGTTATTTTGGTTTAATAGAGAAAAGAATTGGATATATCTGGTCCTATTATAATCCCTTGATTTCCTAAGAGTCTTCAAGTCCCCTCCCCCACCCACCCCAGGATATCTAGAGGATTCTTTGCTCCACCATCCTTTTTGTCTTGTTTCTCACTACTTGGGCCTTTCAAAAAATTTTAAAAAATCAAAATAATATTGCATAAAATGCAGCTTGTCATTTCTACACTGAAGCTTCACCCATCAACAGGCTTTCTTGGTGGAGGTAGTCCAAACCGTAGTGGTTTGAAGTTCTAGTTACCTCATTGCTTTATTTTCAGATCAAGGTGTGGTAAGAAGCTGAAAGTGACCTTTAGCCACTTGGTGGCTATGTCCTACAAAGAAATGTGACAGGTGCTGTGGACAGTGCTACAGGAGTAGAAACTGGGAAAACAGAGAAACCAAGGAGATTCACCTAAGAAAGGTATTACAAACTCTTTTTACAAACTCTATGTTCAAATCAAATAGTCTATTTTTCTTTTAGGGATAACCAGGCTCAGTAGTCTGGAGTCAGGAAGACTCCTCTTCCTGAATTCAATTCCAGTCTCACACACTTACTAACTGGGCAAACTGGGACCTGAGCAAGTCACTTCACTGTTTGCCTCACTTTCCTCATCTGGAAAATGAACCGGAGAAGGAAATGACAACCACTTCAGTATCTTTGCCAAGAAAACCAAATGGGGTGGCAAACAGTCTGAAACAACTCAACAATAATAGCACCTTTTGGTTGCTTGAACATGACAATGCACCTCCTAACTCTGTTCCTTTGACTCTATCTGAAATGCTTTATCTCATTGTATCCTTAGCTTCCTTCAAAGTTGAGCTTATCTCAAGTACCACCTCCTACAAAGCTCCCCTAGTTACTATCTCTCCTCCCTATCCTAAAAGTTTCTTTGTCTATATTTTGAATGCATATATATTTAAATATGATATATATTTACTTATGTTTATGTTATTTTTCTGCTCCATTTACCCTGACATAATCTCCCTGAAGTTAGATGTTATTTTGATTTTGTCATTATACCCCAAGTGTCTACTATAGTCCCCAACTATATCGTGCTTAACTGATGACTATTGATTGATTCAATTAGCACAGAAAGCATTAAAGTGACTGCTAAAAAACTAGGGGAAGCTATCCCTGTGATGTTTGTTTGATAAAGACTTCACCTTCAGAGCAAATCAACCTCAATCAAGATAGCTCTGATGCAGTGGAGAGAACACTAGAATTGGAATCAAACTGACCTCTAGCCTTAGCTTAATTGCTTAGGACTTGCTCATAACTTTTCTTGGCCTCAGTTTAGTCATTTGCAAATTGGGGAAAAGAATGTATGTGGCTTGTCTGGGCACTTTCTTTGTCTGGGCACTTTCTTTAAAATGGAGATTTCTTGGAGGAACTTCCTCAATCAGAGGAAGGGGCCAAAGAGTTAGAATGATCTTCCAGGGTGAGAAGGCTGCTGTGACCTGGTACAGAGAGAAGTCCAAAGATTCAGGAGTGAAGTCTGGAGAGGAAGGAAAGACCATTTAGGAGAAAGAATTATGTCATTTCTCCTTCACCACCCCAGCCCCAACTGAAAAAAAATCAATTTCAACCGCAAGAGCCTTAATTAACTGAGGAAATATGAAAAAACAGAGCAACAGTGACTGCTTCCCAATTCTTGCAGAAGCTCTTTTCTGCAAGAAAAGCTGTGGGTGTTTGGGATGGTTGCTGGTTTATTTCATTTCTCTCCAATTGAATCCAGAAACTCAGGAAACACAACAGAAGTAAAGTCAACTAGAAAACAGATAAATTAAAATAATAGCAATTAAGCCACACCAGGAAAATGAGGCTCTCTAAAACTAGACAGAAGATATATTGGCAGTCTGGTCTTGGTGTCTATGTCCCAACAATCTTCTCCACCTTTCTCTACTTGTCCATGATGCCAGAAGGGACTTCTGTAGACAGGGGGTCTTCACAGTCCAATCCTCTCTATGTAGTTTATGCACTGTGGGGAATATCTATGACAAATTTTTTAATCCCAGTCTTTCTTCCTCCTGCTACCCAATTTGCTTTTAGAACAGCTTTCTCTGTCAAAAATTGGACTATGCCCAAGGAATACCAATTTCAATATTAATCCAAGGAGAATATAATTAGGAAAGCTTGTCCATTGCTCAAAATATTATGTAATTTATACAGTCAAATGCTATGGTGTATGTTTGGATTGCCTGCCTTCATGAAAATTGCAGTTTATTAAGGGAGGCATCATGACATAATGGTTAGAACTCTGGATGTGAAATCAGAATCATAGGATCATAATTTTAGTGCTGGATGGCTCTAATAATGGCTCTAAATAAATCAGAGGGGATCAAGTATAATTCCCTCATTTTACAGATGAGAAAACCAAGGCCCAGAGAGATTAAGTCATTAACCCAGGGTCACACAGCAGTAATGAATTCTTTTAGGTTTTGGGTTTTTTTTGCAAGGCAATGGGGTTAAATGGCTCACCCAAGGCCACACAGCTAGGTAATCATTAAGTGTCTGAGACCGGATTTGAACTCAGGTGCTCCTGACTCCAGGGCCGGTGCTCTGTCCACTGTGCCACCTAGCCGCCACGAGCAGTAATGAATTCCTGACATTAAGTTCAGTGCTATGTCTACTACCCCGAATTTTCTTTATGGTAGACCTGGGTTGAAATAACACCAGAGATATTTGCTAACTGTTTGACCCTGGGGAAATTATTTAACTTTTCTGACTGTCCTTTTCTCCATGTATAGAATGAGGACACTAATAGCATCTACCTAATAGGGATTGCAGAATATCAAATATTTAAAGTGTTTATTAAAACTTATAGCATTATATAAATGTCAGCTGCTATTTTTAAAAAATATATTCTATAGTACACACAAAAATAACATATAGTAGAATATTGACTTGGGATCAGAGGACCTGGGTTCAAATTCCAGTTCCTCCATATATTATCAAGTCCCTTAACCTCTTTCAAGGTCTCATTTAAAAATAAAGGAGAGAACTGGTTAGCCTAGATAGTCTGCAAGATGTCCCTAAACTTCAAATCTTTGAATTATAATACTAAATAATTAGTATGTGAACAAAAGAGATATAGTAGTCACTTTTCTGATCTCCAGTCCCACATCACCAAATGCCTATCAGACATTTCCTACTCAAATAAAACTCATCCTATTTCCTTCCTGAATCCTTCTGTATTGATGTATAGGACAGCCCATCTTTCAATAATATTGAACACCTCAGTTATCCTTAACTCATCCTTAACTCTTGTCTTCTCCTTCATCCCACCCATTCCAACAGTTTCCAAGACTTCAACCTCCATAACATTCATACCCCTCCCTTCATCTATAGATCCTGACTCTAGTCCAGACCCTTGGATTGCTTCTTGAATACTCCATTGAACTAAACTCCTAATGAATTTTCTTGCCTCCAGTCTCTCCTGTCTACAATAGATTGATTTGTATAGGCTACCTCCTATGTTGGCACTAAATTTTCAACACACCTTTGACTCTTAGCTCCCTTCAAAACTCAATCCAAGTAATTTCTCCTATATGAGGCTTTTCCTGAAACCCCCAGGTGCTAGTGCAACTTACTTTTTTTTGTATGTATTTCATTTGTATTTAAATTTATGTTTGAACACTATTTTCCCCAACAGAATATATTCACCCAGACAACAGATGCTGCTTCATTTTTGACTTTGTATCCTCAATAGCCAGGACATCATTACTAATCAATGAAGTAAACTCAATTAAGATGATATTTGATTGGATTTTAAGGAATAAGCATAGCTTCCATACGTAGATAGGGAATGGGGTCAGAGTCAATAAGCATTATATTAAGCATCAATTAAGTACTTGCTGAGCTCTGGAGATAGAAAGAAAGACAGTCCTTGCCCTTGAGAAACTCACAATCTAATTAGGGAGATAACATATAAAATGAATTTTAAAAGTGATAGGAGGAGAAGCTATGGATAGGGGAGTGATGAAACCATATAGTTAGTTGGTCTGAGGAGATGAGAATTTCTGAGTTGATATCATCATACAAAAGATGAGCTTTTGAAGATGATGAAGTCCAAGGAAATATCTGGGTGGGAAATGAAGACACTGTATGCCCTCTCTAATTAGTGGGTGGAGAATCTGAGAACTATCCAATGTCCAGGTCCTAGGGACAGGATCGATGAGGAGATGTGCATTTCTGAATTAATTTCTGAGTAATGAGGGAAGGGAAAAGATGGGCAGGGGAGAAGAGATTGGTAGGTTTAGGGAATGGAACAAATAATTCTATAGGTAAAAAAGTACAGAGTATGTAATGGGACTGTAAAGTGGTTTAGACTAACTGGAAAGTAGAGAGAGTTCTTCCTAATTCTAGGCCAATACTCTAACCACTGCAATACCTAGTGGGCAATTTCATGGTCAGTGCATTACCATATAATGTATCATATATAGGAGTTAATGTTTTTGTAAGTCCAATTTCACCCAAACCTGGGATATTTTTCCCAAGAGACAGACAGCACTGTGAAGCTGCATGCAGAAGGAGATGCAACTTTGGATAATCTGAGAGAAAACTAAGTATGATGCTGTAGATACTTTGTTAAATAGATATATGGGAAAGAGAACCTTGAAAGAGGCAGGCCATCCAGATAAGAATCTAGCTCTGAACTTTTGAATGGTTACCGGGAACCTGGAAGCAGAGGTTCCCCATCATGTCCTTTGATTTTCCTTAGAACTGTAGAGACTGTTAGTAGAATTTAGAAACTCCCCATTTCCTCTTAGTGAGATTATTCTTTCTCTCCTAATTTGTGTTGAGGTATGGAATAATGTTCTCATCATTCCTGTTTTGGTCTATTTTAATCTATTTAACTATTTTAAAAGCCTGTATGCCTATATGACTTTTCTTTCTTCTTTTTCTCCTGAATAAATGAATTTATTCTATATTCACTATTTGTAATAGTCTTTTGTGTAACCAGCATTGGGGAAAAGGGAACAAAATTGGTGAAGGTTATCCTGTCCTATTGAGAGTGATGAGGGAAGAGTTTTTTCCTTCTGAACTATTTGAGGAATAGCAAATAGATAAATTTAGCCCAATATTCCTCTTAAGAGATAAGAAATATCTCCCATATTCAACAGTCCTATATTTTGCCTGCCTCTCTCCTCAGTTTAGCTAGTGGTGATGCTGCCATGAAGTTTAACCCTTTAAGAGATTAGATTTCTCCTACTCCCTGTAAAAGTGAGCTGCATCTTTACATTTAGACAGTCCTCTCTATCCCTACCAAAAATATGTTAACACTTTTCAAAAAAGATGTCTGGTCTCTGGCACACCTATTGAACTGATAGAAGTAGATTTCTGATTGAGTGTATCCAATTTAATGAAAGAATGGTTTCTACATAATTTCCCTCCTGGCAGTATCCTGAAAATGCCAACTGAGAGGGCAATCTTCTGGGACAACCAGGTAATAAATATCAAACTTTTGTGGATAAAGGCCCCCATAGTAAGTGATATCATACAAGCACATAGGCCTAGGACACCTGGCTTCCAGAGCTACCTCTCACAGGTGAGCTTGGCCAAATTTCTTAACTTCCTTCCTTGTTTCAGGAAGAGTTAAGTAAATACAAAGTTAAATACATAGGTAAATATAAAGTATATAAAAAAATAAATTGGTGTGGTGGTGCTGGTGTCTGGGACTGAGGCAGGAAATAGGAATTCAGCTATAGGAGGTGAGGCTTGGACTGAGCCTTTAAGGAAACTCGGCATTCAAAAAGGAGGGAAGGAGGAAGAAGTGAATCAAATAGTTTTTTTCCCTTGTAATATAATGGGGTTGAATTATATGATCTCTAAGTTTCCTTTCACTGCTAACATTTTATGATTCTAATTGATCTTATGTCAAATCACATTACTTCCCTGGGCTTCAGATTTCCCTTCTGTAAAATGAGGTGGGAGGATTAGGTCCTATGAACCTAATTAGCTTGAGTTCTTAAGAGAACAGTCAAATTAAGACTCAAAATGGGTTTGTCACTACGATTATAAAAATAGCCCCTCTACCAATGCAGAGTGTTTCAGCAAGTAGAGCACCATATTCTCAGGAAACAAGGATAATAACATGGTTCACACTGAGAGGACTCCTCTACAATTCCGAGAAGCACTGTTACTTATCAGTACAAAGAACACTGGGCAGAGTCTAAAGCTAGGGCTTCTAGTCCTGTCCTGTCCACTTACAAGCTGTGGCATCCTGGAGGAGTCACTTAGCTCTGAGCCCCAGTTCCCTCATTTTAAAAATATAGAGAATGAATTTTGTACTAACTACTTCACAGTACTTTTCCATCAATCGACAAGCATTTAAATCCTTACTATGTCCCAGAAACAATATGAAGTATTGGAGATACCCAGATAAAAACAAAACTGTTCCTACCCCACAAAGAAGTCACTTGGGAATGCAGAGGTTTCCCATATACATAGGTACAAAATAAGGAAAATTCCTTGGAAATGGTATAGAACTGTGAAAGGTGATTATTATTTGAAACTAAAACAGATTTTCATTTCAAAATCTCATTTCTCAGTGCATTCTAGGCTTGAGTTTTTCATTATAAGAAAGATTAAAAAGAGCAAAAGATTAGGCAAAGGAGAATCAGAAGCACTGAGAAAATCTCACTTTAAGAGATTAGATTTTAGTTGCTGACTTGAGATGTGCTACCAACTGAATGGGCCATGGCCCCCAAAATTCATGGTTCCTAAATTCTGTAACTACCCTGGCCTAAGAATATGCCTCATAGGCTTGTTTTTCTTCTTTTAGAAATTTAGTAAGAGCAAATAATAAGTAATGAGTAAATAAACAGCATACATCTGGCCTAAAAATTAAGAAATTACTCCAGATTTAAACAAAGACTAAAGACTATTACCTTAATTTTTAAAAAAAAAACCATTATCTTATTATGTAATTTTTCTGTCCCTTATACTTTATTTTTTTCCTTAAGGATATGATTTCTCTCTCATCACATTCAACTTAGATCAGTGTATACCATGGAAACAATGTAAAGACTAACAGAATGCCTTCTGTGGGAGGGTGGGGGGGAAAGGAAGTGAGATTGGGGGGAAATTGTAATATTCAAAATAAATAAATAATTTTTTAAAAAAAGAAAAAATTAATCCAGAAATGTGGAAGAAGTAAGCCAGATAATACAAAGTGCTGAAAAAAAATAAATGCAAAAAAAAAATTCTATCCCACATGTTGAACAGAAATCTCTCTAATGTGATTTTGTTATAATGGAGATGGGTTGCATCTGGAGAGATGAGATTTTGAGTAGGGTAGAAATACCAGTGCCAAAATATCCTTCAACATGGGTAGGTTAGGTCAGTTCCTTTGCTCAAAAACCATCAATGACTCTCTATTGCCTATTGATTGAAATTCAAGCTTCTTTTTTTGACAGAAAAAAAAGAATTCACCCCATTCCTCATTACAGCTTTTTGTTTCTCCACTTTCCTGCCTTCTTTAGGATCTTGCTCCAGCAAACACCCCATCCCTTTTGTGAATTTTCACTCTCTTCCTTTCCACAAATTCCTTCTCATCCATCTACAAAAATTCTCAGGTTTCCCATACTTTAAAGTGTTTTTTTGACCATTCTGTTTCATCTAACTATAGTCTCATTTTTTCCACTTAGAGCCAAACGTCTTGAAAAAGGTTGTTTATACCATTTCCTCACCACCTACTCTGTCCTCATGTAATGTGGTATCTGTCTCCACCACTCTATGGAAATAACTCTCTCAAAGGTCACCAGTTACCTGCTAATTCCTGAGATGATTCTTTGCCTCCCCTTCATTTCTCTGCAACATTTGAAACAGCTGACTATCTCCTTCTCTTGGATTTTCTTAGTTTCAGAGACATAATAGTCCTGGTTCTGCTACCTTTGTATCATCTTTCTCTCTCTGACTCCTTATGATGGTCCGTCCATTCTCTTAGAAGCTTATTAAAGTGAACTCTCTCCAGAGTTCTATCCTTACACTCTCTCACACACCCCTGGCTCCCCATATCCAATTTGTTGCTAAGTCTTGTTGATTTTATCTTCTCAACATCTTATGTATGCCTCCTCTCCTCTGATGTTATTTCCACCCTAGTAAAAGTATTCATTTTCTCATTCCTGGATTATTGCAAAAGTCTGTTGGTTGATCTCCTTACCTCAAGCCTCTCCTCACTCCAATCCATCCTCCACTCAGTTATCCTAAATGACCTCCTCATGTTTACAACATCATTCCCTCATTCAATACACCTTAATGGCTCCCTATTGCCTTCAGGATCAAATACAAGATCTTCCCTTTGACATTTAAAGCTCTTTACAACCTGACTCCTTCTTACCTTTCCAAGTCATTTTATACCATATTCTCCTCCTCCCATGTCAGTGATCCAGGGACACTGACCTCCTTGCTATTCCTTGTATGTGACACCCCATCTCTTGATTCATAGGTTTTTATCCATGCCTGGAATTCTCTCTCTCCTTATCTCTACCTCTTGGTTCCTGGGCTTCCTTTAAGCCTCAACTAAAATCCTAGCTTCTATAAGAGAACTTTTCTGATCCTTCTTAAAGATAAATGCCTACCTTCTTTTGATTATCTCTAATTTATCCTGTTTTTTGTTTTTGTGGGGCAATGGGCTAAGTGACTTGCCCAAGGTCATGCAGTTAATGTGTCAAGTGTTTTGAGGTTGAATTTGAACTCAGGTCCTTCTGACTTCAGGGCTAGTGCTCCATGCACAGCACCACCCTAGCAACCCCTCTTATATGGATCTTTCTTGTACACAGCTGTTTACATGTAGTCTCTCTTCCATTGGGGAATGGCTGGTTTATGAATGTTATGGAGTAATATTGCTTTGTTAAGAAACCATGAGTAGTTGGACTTTGATGAAGATGATGTTTGTCTTTTGTTCAAAAAGAAGACATCAGGGAGTCAATGCCATGACATGCACACAAATTGGATTTGAGTGAGGGATACTGTGCTAAGTCACCATCCTTACTTTCTCCTCTAGAGCCATCTGGGTTCAGTGGCCAGATATGAATCAGGATGACTGGAGATGGCCTTGGATGTGAGGGAATCAGGGTTAAGTGACTTGCCCAAGATCCCACAGCTAGTAAAATGTCAAGTGTCTGGGGCTGGATTTGAACTCCATTCTCTTGACTCCAAGGCCAATGTTCCATTCACTGTACCATCTAGGTCGGACTTAAGAGAATCATGGAAAGAATTAAATGAATTGATGCTAAGCAAAGAAAACATTGTGCACATTAACAACCACATTGTGAGTTGATCAACTATGATGAAAGCAGCTCCTCTCAGCAGATCAGAGATTAAGGATGATCCTGCAAGACCTGTTTTTACCAGAAGAAAACAAAAACCAACAAATAAAACTCTGAATCTGAATGGATACTATGTTCATTTTTTTAAAAACTTCTCTTATGTTTTTCCTTACTTTCCCCTCATTTTCTTTCTTTTCCCTTAGTACTAATTCCTCATATATAAAATAACTAATATGTAACTATGTTAAACGCAAATATGTATACACACAACTTTTACTAGACTGTTTGCCCTGAGGGAACGGGGTTGGGAAGGGAAGGTGGTCGAAAAATGTGTAACGTAAATATGCAAGTAGATGAATGTTGAAAAACTTTCATAACATGTAATTGGAAAAATAAAATGAAATAAAATACATACATACCTACATAAAAGAATGTAAGCTCCTGGAGGGCAAGATCTGTTTTTGATCTTTGAATTCTCAGCACTGTGCACATTGCTTACAACAAAGTAGACATTTTATAAATGAATAATGACTTTGTTCCCTCACAATTTCAACAATCAGCTCCATGATTCCCAAATCTGCATCTCCACCTGACCTCCCTTCTGAGTTCCAAACCCTCACCTCCAACTGCACAGAGACATCTACACTTGGACATCTCACTAGCATCTCAAACTTAAAATCTCCAAAATTAAATCAATCTTTCCCTCTATAACTATTTTTTTCCTTTTGAGGAATCTTAGCTAAAAATTTTTCATTTGGAGTAAGCAGCACAACACATTTACCACCCTATCAGATTGCAGAAAAGGTCCTTCAATTGAGGTGGAAGTAGAAACAGACACCATAAATCAGAAGAGACCCTGAAATCCTGAAATCCTGGCTGCTTCTGAAGATTTTCTGCATCTCTCAGGGGAGAGGAAGCAATCTAGTTGGTAGCTTCCTAGCTTAACTAATTTTTAAAAAAATTATTAGGTGATAAAAACAGTTGTTTCTTCACCATCAGATATCTAAGAAGTGTAATTATTGAAGAGTGGAAAGGTGGAAGGAGGGCTGGAATGATAACATTACAGGAAAGAGATGGATATATGCTAATAATTCCTCTCTCTCCAGAAAATTCCAACTATCCTATCAGAAAGTTAGCATTCCAGAGATTTAAGAATGCTCTAGTCCTCCTCCATTATTTTACAGAAGAGAAAGCTGAGGTTCCAAAAAAGGTTATTAACTTGTCCCCAAGTTCCAGACTTGCTAAATCTAGAGCTGAGCTGAGGAGTGTCCTAAAGAGCCAAAATTTCCTAGGTTTGTAGGTGGTTAAAGCTGAACAGGACTTTAGAGAACACCTCGTCATTTTACAAAGGAGGAAACTCATGTCCAGAGTTCATTTCAGACCAGAAATAAGAATCTAAGTCAGACTCTTTTCAAGTCAGGGAGCAGCTCCTAGGGATTCTAACCTTCTTTTCCCTCCTCTGCTTCTTTGCTGCTCTCCTTTTCTATGGAAGAACACAAGTGCTGTGAGAATCCTCTTTATTTTCCACCTTGGGGAAAATTTTGGAACAGGTTTCATCCTAGGACATCTGGACTGTTGATCAGCCCAAAGATGAAATAAACTGCCTCACTAAGAAGTGATAGGCTCTCCTCTTTGGAAATCTTTAAGCAGAGGCTAAACAATGATAGATATCTTAATAGTTTGGATTGTAGTGTGCCTGGATTAGACTAGATGAAGTCCCTTCCAACATTCAGATTCCAGGTTTCTGTGGTTCTGACTTCATTATTTTTGTTTATAGCACTGTAATCTCCTGTGTGGGATTATCTTCTCTTCCTTCTCCTTCACCTAATAATCTGCAAATCTCAAATTCTTTACTTTCTCTCTATTTCTGGTACAATAACCCTAGTGCAAGCTCTCATTACCATCCACCCAAACTATTGCAATAGCATCCATGTCATCCTCCCCACTTCCCATTTATTCTTGCCTGTGCCAAAATTATCTTCCTTAAGGTATGCATTTGATCAAGTCATTCTGCTAAAAAAATCTTCAATGGCTCCCTATTGCATGCTTAACTAAGCCTTAAGTTCTTTTGCCTGGCCTTCATAGAAACGTGGAATTTAGAGTTAGAAGGAACCTCAAAAACCATTTAGCCCAATCTATGCCTTATCTTCCTAACTCTTCCTTCTGTTGCAATATGTACTCCATGTCCCAATTAAAGGAGATTACTCTCTATTTGCTGAACATAGTTTATGTTTTTCTAACTTCCTGTCTTTGCTCTCTCCATTCTCGATGACATGATTCTTTACTATGCCAGTCCCCTTCTACCATTGGTGAGTTCTTTCCGGGGCCTCCATTTTGGTGACAGGAACAGGCCCAAGCTAGTCATATTTCATTTCCTTCCCAACCATGCCTTTGACTCCTAGGACTTCACTATCATGACTCACCTGCCTTCTCAACCTGGAATGTCTTTCTGCCATACCAGCTATTTTCTCCAATTAATAAGTTCTTTCCAGGGCCTCTATTTTAAGGAAGGGTTTAGACTGACTTATGTTCATTCTTGTCCTACTCCAGATTCTCTAACGTAGGTATGTCCAACTCATGGGTTGTATATGTAGCCTTCAAAGCCCATTCATACAGCATTATTTTATTAATTATTGAAATAATTGGTAAAATGGGTTATATTATAGTCATAAATAAATATTATATTCTGTATGTGACCCTTGACAAGATTTTGTTAGGCAACACAGCCAAAAAGAGCTAAAAGGTTGGAAACTCCATTTCCCCCCGCCTTGGATACTGTCTCTCCTCAAAGCCTAGATTTTTAACCCCTTTTTATGTGTTTTCTTCTCTCATTAGAATGTAAGCTCCTGAAAGAAAGGCAGGGACTACCTTTTTGCTTATATTTATATTTTCAGCACTTAGAACAATGCTTTCCACATAGTAAAGCTTTTAATAAATGTTCCAGTTAACACAACCACCACACATGCTATTCTTCATGATACCGTGACAAAGATAATAGAGTGGTTTGTCCCTTCCTTCTCCAATGAATTAAGAGAAACAAGTTAAGTGAAGCAAGGTCACAGAAACTGAAGTTGAATTTGAACTCAGGTTTTCCCAACTCCAGATCCAGCACTCTATCCACTGAGCATCTGGTTTCCCCAAGATTACACATAGGCAACAGCAAATAAACCTATTTTTTCCCAGACAAAAATTAGAGAAGTTATACAGATAAGAAAGACTATGTGAGGTAAGAAACAGTGAATGAGATGAATTCAACCAAGAGAGTCCCAGATCTCATCCAAGAGGAAATTCTTTTGTAGCTAGAGTGATAATTTGGGGATAAAAATACAATCAAAGTATCAACTCCTCTACATGATAGCTTCTACTCAAATTCTTTTTCTTCCTTTAGGTCTTTCCCCTGAAAGAGAATCTGGAGACTTGTGTCTTTCTTCTCAGGCTCTCAACAACTATGCCCCTCATATAAGCTTGGAGCACTGAGATCAGTCTCCATCAATGAGGAGAGTTTTATGCAAATGGAATCTGAGCCCCTGATTATAAATGCTTATTGCCTAACTGGGATGTCCTCCTTCGTCTTTTTAACCGATTGATTAATTAATGTGTAATTTCTATCCATCTTTTGAAGTCCAAATAAAAATTTACCTCTTCCATGAAGGTTTCCCTGAAACCTTTTTATCAGTAGTGATCTTCCAGACTTTGAATAATGTACTTTGTTCTGTGACTTTAATACAATTATGTATTGTTGTTTTATTGTATTATTATAGCTAGAATTATTTGTGTGTATATATCTTCTTCTATTAATAAGCTCCACCAGAAGACAATGTAGTTTCTTAATGTCATCTCCCCAAATGTCAACCTCAGGGCTTGTACACAATTGTTCAGTTACAAATGCCATATTTTATAAAGGATTGAATAGAGAGGGTCCAAAAGAAGGCAACCAAGACAGTGAAAACCTTCAGGATGCCATATGAAGATGGCTTAAGCAATGTGGGCAAGTTTAATTTGAAGAAATTTTTGGGAACATATTCAGCATGTTCAAGAATTTGAAGAGATGCAATATTGTAAGGATAATCACTTGTGAAAGAATTAGCTACTCTGGTCAAGACAGTGATTCAAGACAATTCCAAAGGATCCATGATGAAAAATATCATGTACCTTCAGAGAGAGAACTGAGAAACTCTGAGTGCAAATTGAAGCATATTTTTAAACTATAATTGTTTTGTTTTTAAAAAAATATGGGGGTGACTAGGTGGCACAGTGGATAGAACACCAGCCCTGGAGTCAGGAGGACCTGAGTTCAAAACCAGCCTCAGACACTTAATAATTACCTAGCTGTGTGGCCTTGGGCGAGCCACTTAACCCCATTGCCTTGCAAAAACCTCAAAGAAAAATATGGTTAATATAGAGATATGTTTTATGTGATTTCAGAGGTACAATTGCTATCATATTTATTACCTTCCCAAGGAGTGGGACAGGAACAGGTGGGAAGGAAAGGATTTGGAATTCAAAATTTTTGAAAATAAATATTATAGAAAAATTACATATTAATTAGGAAATATTTAATGAAATAAATAAAAATATAATTTAAAAAATAAAATAGTTTTTATGATTAAAAAAAGAATTTAAAGGAATGTCTCCTTGGAGAAGAATTAGGCTACATGGTTTAGTTGATAGAATGATAGATTTAAAGTAGGGAGAAAGTAGAAACAAATTGTATTCCCAACTCCAACTGGTTAGTAACTTAATCTAAGTATCAGTTTCCTCATCCATCAATAAGGGACATTTGGGTCTCATACATTATGGCTAAGACTCAACTGAGATGATATAGAGGTCTTTGCAAATTTTAAAAACACTATATAAATATTAGTTATTATTAAATTAATTAGTTATATTTATTTGGTGCTTACTATTTGCATAAAGTTCTAGAGTTACAAAGAAAAATCAAAAACAACACCTACCTTCAAGAAACCTACATTCTAATGTAACTAATAATATGTTCATAATGGTACCTATAAAATCCATACCCCTAAAGTGATATAAGTTAACAATAGAGAAGAAGGCAGTAAACTTATTCTGGCTTGGTCCCAAGAGCATAGAATAGTTAAAAAAATAATTCCTATTGTCCTAGGTAGTCCTATGGTAGACTGTTCTGGTTTTACCATTCTGAGTAGTAGTTACAAGTCTCTGGAAACTTGGGGAACTCTAGGGAATGCCTACTAGCTAGTATTCCCACTCCATCAAGTTGCTATGGTAACATCCCATTGTGGGAAATTACAATCTCATTTCCTTTTGCTTCTCTTTCTTTTACTCTTTATCTTCTTTCTTTCCTAGCTCTCTGCTCCACCCTCCATCCCCAACTGATAGTAATATTGAATTTATGTGTGTGTGTGTGTGTATGTATATATATATATATATATATATATATATATATATATATATATATACATATATTTCCCATTCTTATATCAAAAAAGAGGTAAGAAATATTTTGCACTTCCCTGTGGGTCAGGGACTTTACTTAGAGAGTTAAAAAGTTATATATCCCTAAGTCACATGGAAAAAGCTAAATTTAGAGTCAGAAGAGCTGGCCTTGAATTCTGACTCTGACATTTACTTGTTGTTACTTTGGTAAGTCACTTCATCTCTCCAGGATTTATTTTTCTCATGAAAAGTTTGAAGGAGTTGGGATAGTTGACTTTTAAGGTTTCTCCCACTTGTGGATCTTTGTTCCTATGGCTTAAGATTTCTGCAGATCCTCTCCACAGAGCCCAACTCCCTCTCCAACTGTTGTTTACAACAATTCCTTTTGAGAAAACCCCTTTCCAGTTCTGTAGTCTTGGGTAAGTCAATATGCCACAATGGACTCAGTTTCTTTCTCTGAAAAATAGACTAATTTGTCTTTTAAGCACCTTCTCAATTCTAGACCTGGGTGTGGTCCTATATAACATTCTATAAAGAAATATTAAGGACTGGACCCTGGATTGTATTTCTTGGCACTTTGTGTAATTAGCAGGAGACAGTTTAGCAGTTCAGCCCTTCTCCCAAGGGCACATCTAGGAGACAAGTCACAGGTTCTAAAGATTCAGTATCTAAGAAGAGAAAACAATTGTTTATAACCAAATAAATTCTCCCTTTCTCATGATCCCAGTTTTCTTTGAAAAAAGGCTAGAATGACATTGATATAACTACCTCTGATGCCATCTAGATGGCATTGTTCAAAACTATAAGGAGGAAGACTAGCTCCTGATGCAAGGAGGAAGCTTCCCACAACCCTGTGCAGTTCATATCCCAACAAATGACTTGAACTCAAATTTCACTTCACCATCAATCATCTTGGCCCCACCCTTTCTCTTGTATCTTCAATGTCTATCCCTCAAATTGGCTTTTTTCTTACTCTCTACAAATATGCTCATCTACCAAATTCTTAGAATAACTTCTATGAACCCTCTTATTCTCATGTGCTTAGTTTTCTTGAGAAAAGTATGGAGTCACTGTCTCCACATCTTCTAAAAACTGCTCAAATCCTTACAATTTGACTTTCATCTCCAACAATCCATCAAAAGTAACCAGTCCCCAGATCTAAGGGTTTCATTCTTCTTGAACTCTCTGTAGTGTGTGAAAATTGAATATGTCCTTAATTTCAGAAACTCTCATCTCTCTTTCTTTCCTGACACTGTACCCTCCTAGGTCCTCTCTTTTTTTTCCTTTTGTTGGCACCCCCTCTTTCTCCTATAGTAAGCAAGTGCCAAGTACCTCTCCCTCTTCTTAGGTCTGCTTGACGAGGTGTGAATTCCCTAGACCAAGTATAATTTCCCTTGTGTTCATTGTTCCACTTGGGAGGCCCTTGTTCTAGTTTTGATTCAAGTTCATGGATAGTTTATATACATGGACTTTTCCCTACAGAATTATCTTGAAAGAGAGGTCAGAATTTTTAGAATGTTTAAAGCAGTTCTCTTTGTGGCTAGGTGGCATAGTGGATAAAGTCTTGGAGTCAGGAGTACCTGGGTTCAAATCCGGTGTTAGACACTAAATAATTACCTAGCTGTGTGGCCTTGGGCAAGCCACTTAACCCCATTTGCCTTGCAAAAACCTAAAAAAAAAGAAATTGTAGGGATGTCCATCAGTTGGGGAATGGATGAACAAGTTGTAGTATATAATTGTGATGGAATACTACTGTGCTAATAAGAAATGATGCATTCTATGATCTAAGAAAAATATGGAAAGATTTAAACAAAATTAATGAAGAGTGAAATGAGCAGAACCAAGAGAACATTGTATATAATAAAAGATATAGTATTATTAAAACAACTTTGAGCAAATAAGTTATTTTGTCTATTATAAATACCCAAATTAGCCATAAAGGACAAATGAAGGAAAAACACTCTGAATCCAGGAAAAAAAACCTGATAAATAGGAGTATGTATATCATTCTATACACACACACACACACACACACACACACACACACATACATACATATATATGACTATTTGTATTCAATGGTAGTCATCTCTAGAGTGGGTTGGGGAAAGAAAGAAAAAAATAAATTTATAAAATAATTTTTTATATTTCATTTACAATCATCTTTTTTATTATACTATGGAAATATTTTTTAAAAGTAAGGTTAGACTCAAGACAGAGAAAGAGACAGGCCAGGCTGGATGTCAATTATACTTGAGTTCCTTGGGAGAGACTTGTCCATCCAAGGACAAGCCCCTCCAGGGAATTATGTGCATTCAGTGATTAGAACTAGTGGAAACATTGACCAATGGGGAGTTGAGGATTGGACTGATGGGGAGTCAGGGACACTCAATAGCATCTGAAGAGAAACTTGGGAAATAGGAGAAAAAGGGAATATTTCCCAGATGGTCATTCAGTGAGACAGAGTCTGGGAAAGAGATTTGAGATACTCAGCTTTACTTAGACCTCAAAAAAATCCTGTGAACCATACCATCTGCACAGTCCCAAAATAAAAGGACTGACCCAGCAAGGAGCCAGAAAATAGAAGAATAACCTAGACCTATCCATTGGAGATACTATTAGTCATGTGAGTTATATAGATTCCCAAGGAAAGGGAGGACCAGAAAGGAGAATTGCATGATTCCACAGCAACTCTGAATTCTTTTCCACATGCTAATAATGAGAGACCTCAAGACCAAAATGGGACTGTAACTTGGAAGGAGGGAGAACTCACTATAGCAGAGAAATTTTCATATTATATAGGAGCATTAAATGCCAGACTAAGTTCAGAAAGTCTGAGGCTTAAATTTTGATTGCTTTTTACTGGCTAAGTAACCATGGGCAAGTTACCTGACCTCTCCATAAAATGAGAAGGTCAGACTCAATGACCTCTAGACCTGTGGTTCTATGACTTGGGTCCAAGTTTCTGTATTTTACTTGGATTAAATAAAACTTTCCTTTATCTTATATCTGGTTGGTCTGAATGCTTAAAGTAGATACAAGTCAAATACTAATGTTCCCAGGGTGAGCCTCCATAGGAGTAGAAGCCAAAGAGATTTATCAGAGGTGCTCAAGGTAAATTCAGTTAATAATGAGAGAAGTTGTAAGTTCTATTTACTCACTGTACATTCTTAATTTTTGGAATTCTACAGAGCTTAATTCTTACCTATTTTTCTTCCTTCTTCTTCCCTATATTCTGTTCCTTAATCTCAAGTACTTTAGAGGTTGCAACCATTTATTTCCACATCTTTATTTCCAGTCCTTTCATCTTAAATAAGATTTATAGTCATTCTAAAGATGATGTCCTGACTCTAACCATACACACATAAAGAATGCCACTAATAGTCCTTTGATATTGAAGAGGAACACACCAGTCAACTAAGTGATTTGGTGGTGTGTGAGTTGCAGAGTTATGTTTATTATAGTGAGGGGTACATTGTGCAAGGCATCCTTTTTACTTTACTAGAACTGTTCCACCACATGACTTGATTGATAGGAAAAGGACTATTGGAGGTAGTCTGGCTGCTGCTGTGGGAGATTCTTGGCCTTAAATTGATATTGCTTCCCCCAGAATCAGCAAGGCACCATGGAGCACCAGCAGTGCTGGGCAAGCACCAACATGTGGATTCTGGCAACCAAATTTGACAACCCAATACAACCTAACTTGTTTCTCAATGGATGAAAGAATCTATGATTATCCAATCTGATACATAATGGGATGGACAAGCTATGGAGCTCATCTATCAATATGTATTTGCATGTGTGAATATGTATTATAGATAGATGTGTGTGTTACATGTATGTGTCTATGGGGCAGCTAGATGGCTCAGTGGATAGAGATATTGGACTTGGAGTCAGAAAGGCCTGAGTTCAAATTTGACCTAAGGCACTAGTTGTGTGACTCTGGGCAAGTCATTTAATCTCTATTTGCCTTAATCCACTGGTGAAGGAAATGGTAAACCATTCCAGGATCTTTTCCAAGAAAACTTCCTGTACAGTTTGATCCACAGGATCATAAAGAACCAGATACAATGAACAACATCAACAGATATATTTGTGTATGTAATGTATATACATAACATAACTATATATATATATATATATATATATATATATATATATATGTATACCATAAAGTGGTACATTAAGAATGGTTGCTACAAAGAATGCAAAATATATATTTAAAATATATATAACTATATATGAAATATATAACTATATTATATAAACATAAATTGTAATTGTAAGTAGCATAACATAGTGTTCCATAGGTACATTAAGAACAGTTGGAACACACACACACACACACACACAGACACACACATACATACACACACACACACACAAACACACACACAGAGCTAGGATCAAAAAGAAAAAGAAAATCCTTTGGTTAATAAAATCGTCCATACCAAGGCTCTTTTCTATTTCTTCAGTCTCCTTATGCCTTATTACCCTCCACAAACTCTCTGATGCAATGATATATGTTTCCTTATGGTTCTTTTCAAATAAGATCCCATCTCATGACTCTAAAGACTGACAGTCTTTCATGATTGAAATTCTCTACCTCCTCAACCCCTCCTAATGTCTTCCCTGGCTTTCTTTAAATCTCCACTAAAATCCTTCCTGCAAGAATCCTTTCTTAGTCCTCCTTCATCTTTGTACCTTTCTCTGAAATTAGTCCCAGTTGTCTCCCCCTTAAACTATGAGATCCTCAAGGGCAGGGACTGTTTTTTGCCTTCCTCACTGCCTAACAAATTGTAGGTACTTCATAAACCTTGTCGACTGACCTAGTATAATGACTGCCAGATAATAAGCAGTTAATAAATGTTTATTGAATTGAATTAGATCAAAAGAGAGATGAACAAAATTGAAAGCAAAAAAAAATCCCTTGAAACTAATAAAATTTGAAGTTGTGTTTTTTTGAATTGAATTAGAAGGGACTTTAGCCTTCTTTAGTCTGACTGATGGATGAATGCCATCTACAACTTCCCTATATAGCAGTTATCCAGCCTTTGCATAAACATTTCCATTCCTAGAGAATTCACTACTTCATAAGGAAGCACAATGAAGTGGAAAGATGTTGGGCCAAGCTTCAGAAGTCTAAGGTTCTACTTCTGTCTCCTCATCTAAATAACTTTGGAATCTTAAATATGTCACTTTGAATCTGTCACTGTGAAATGAGATGATTAGATGATCTCCATACACACTTATATTTTAAGATTTTTTTATCTCTTTTTTGGACAGTTCTTAATTCTTTATTTTGAGTAAAATGATGCCTCCCTTTAACTTCCTAGTTTTGCCCTCAGAAGCCATGAAGAATGTCAAATTTCTCTTCCTTTCAAATATTTGAAGTCAGGAATCTCATTCCCCTAAAGTTTTCTCTTTACCTCCCTTCACTGATTCCTCATAGGATATTATTTGAAGTTCCTTCAACCATCCTGATCACTGTCCTCTGAATTTGCCTCTAAAATTGTCACTATGCTCTTCCCCTCCCAAAATTCAATATTTCAAATTGTGATTTGACCCAGGGCAGAGTATAGCAAGGTTATCATTTATTCTTTATAATTACAAAGAAGGAACAAGTGTTTTAATAGGCAATTTGATGAGTTTCCTAATTAATGTGATAAGATTCCAGGGCATGGACCTTTGTTTGGATTCAGCTAAGAGGCAACTTCCCTTGGAATGGAATAGAGTATGCCCACTGGTATTATATTGATGGACATCAAACAGGAGGTTCAAGAGACACATGAAAAGGTTAAAAAAAAGGGGGGGGGTAAAAGTAAAAAAAAAGAACTGCTATCCAGTAAGATGAAACTGCTATATACCCACTTGGAAGAAAGGTTCTCATAACTCTTGAGAATTGTAACTCTATTAGAGAGAATATACTTATCCAGAAGTGATGGACACTCATGACTTTTCTGTGAGTCAGATAGAATGATTTAAAAACAATACCTCCTTAAAAAGGGGGACAATAAGGAGATGGGAAGAGGGAGGAGACTGAATGCGGTAAATCTCATTACATTAAGAGGTACAAAAGACCTATTGTAATAGAGGGGAAAAAGGGAGAAGCTGAGACCCACCTGAATCTTCTTCTCACCATACTTGGCTTAAAGTTAACTTACACTCAGTTAAGAAACTTATCTTTTCTTTCAAGTATTAAAAGGGGAAAAGGAGAGGGAGGAGATGGGGAGGGAAGGGTAACTAACAGAAGGAAGGGAGGGAAGAAGGGGAAAAGGGAAAGGGGAAAGAAAGGGGAGGGGGGGTTGACATAGGAGGGTAAACACCCTGAAGGTGGCAGTATCCAGAAGCAAAATACTAGGGAATATGGATAAAAGGGAAAAATACAAACAGAGGGAAGATAGCATGGAGGGCAATAAAGAGTTAGTAATTATAACTTTGAATGTAAATGGGATGAACTCTCCCTTAAAATGTAAGCAAATAGAAGGTTATGATTTTTCTCTCATCACATTCAACTTAGATCAATGTATACCATGGAAACATTGTAAAGACTAATAGTCTGCCTTCTGGGGTGGGGGGAGAGGAAAATTGGCAGAAAATTGTAAAAACAAAATAAATAAAATCTTTTAAAAAATTAAATTAAATTAAATTTTAAAAAATTTATTTTAAATATCACAGGACAGTGGATAGAGCACTGGCCATGGAGTCAGGAGGACCTGAGTTCAAATCCTGCCTCAGACACTTAATAATTATCTGTGTGACCTTGGGCACGTGACTCTTAAACCTCACAGCCTTAAACAAATTAAAAAAAAATCTCATTTAATCTTCACAACAACCTTTGTAAGTAGGTGCTCTTACCATCCCCACTTTATAGATGAGGAAACTGAGAGAGATGGAGGTTAAGGTACCTTTTTTTTTAATTGATATTTTATTTTTCCAATTATATGTTATGAAAATCTTTCAACATTCAACCACATGCATATTTATAAATTACATAATATTCTGCCCACCTTCCTACCCCCCACCCCCAGCTGTGAACAGTCTAGTAAACATTTGTATTAACAGGTTTACATACTTTTCTGTATGAGGAATTAGGACAAAGGGAGAAAGAAAGAAAACTGTGAGATAGGAAAGAAAAGTATAAGAGAAATTTTTAAAAGGTGACCCTAGTGTTCATGCAGATTCTGTAGCTTGTTTTTTTTTTTCATTTTGTTTTGTTTTCTTCATCTAAATGTGGATGGTATTTTCCTCACAGGTCTCCCAGGGTTGTCCTAGCTCTCTGAACTGTTGAGAGGAGCTTCATTCATCAAAGTTGATCAGCTCACAATGTTGTTGGTAATGTATACAATGTCCTCTTGGTTCTAATCCCTTCATTCAGCAGTTCCTGTAATTCTTTCCATGCTTCTCTAAAGTCCAACCATTCATGGATGCTTACAGAACTATAGTACTCCATAGCATTCATATACCATAACATGTTCAGCCATTCCCCAGTTGATAGGTATCCCCCTCAATTTCCAATTCTTTGCCACCGCAAAAAGAGCTGCTATGAATATTTTGGAACATGTGGGACTTTCTCATTTTTTATAATTTCTTCTGAATATAGGCCTAATATTGATATTGCTAGGTCAAAGGGTATGATCAGCTTTATTGCTCTTTGGGCATAGTTCCATATTGCTCTCTGTTGAGTCGCTTTCTGGACTCGCTTAAACTTTACCCAGGTGAACATTGAAGGCGCAGTAGACAAGAGAGACAAGAGAGACAAATTCTCCCTAACCAAGATCCCCATTTATTAAACCAAATACAAGTGCTTAAATATCCTGCCCAGTCCCTGGTCCACTCCAACTCCTGTGGCATTCTACAATCAACCAATAAATAATGATCTGGTGCTAGAGGACACCAGGTGCTGAAGGTTTACAGTACTCCCACACACACAACAGTCCCTAACAACTCTCTAGAATGGTTGGATTAGTTCACAACTCCACCAATAATGCTAAATGAGATATTTTTAGAGTATAGTGCCTGGTACACATAGTAGAAACTATATAAATGTGAGCTTTCATATATATATACATATATATATATTATATATGTAATAAATACAATTAAGCATAGATAATTTCCCATTTAGAAACTAGATCAATATATGAGACAGGGATCCTTCTGTTTGGATTAATGGCCAAAGTTTCTATTTGAGTTTACCCTTGCTTTAGACCCTCCCTTTTCATCTCTTTGGCCATTTACCCTCTCTATAGTTGAGGAGATATCAAAGTGAGCAGAAGAGAACCTTGAACACAAGCTCCCTTTGCTCTTGAAAGCTACCGAAAGTGAGTGGCTGGGGCAGCTAGGTGGCACAGTGGATAGAACACCAGCCCTGGAGTCAGAAGTACCTGAGTTCAAATCTGACCTCAGACACTTAATAATTACCTAGCTGTGTGGTCTTGGGCAAGCCACTTAACCCCATTGCCTTGCAAAAAAAAAGAAATACCAAAAAAATAAGAAAGTGAGTGGTTAATAGAGACTCAAGGTAACAGTTTCTAATGGAAGAGCTGCTTTTCTCCAAGCAATCTATGAGACCTTCCCCATCCTTACTTCCCAGAGTAGAGTAGAGCCCCCACAGCTCTGAGCAATAGGGTTGAAGATGAGCAAATTTGGAGAGAGGCAATACTTATCCAATATGATGTTAATATCACATTTAAAAGCACAAATTGGTCTGGAGGAAAATATCATAGTTACAATAATATCCAGATGGGAAAGATATTTGTAAGTTTTCTCCACTTTGGGGTAATTCTAACATAAAGAATGAAATGAGAAATATGAAGGAATTTCTAATGACTTATGGAACCATTGATGTTCTAGGATGGGGTCTGGTTGGCTTTTTAGGAAAGTCCACAGTGGTTGAATGCCTTTCATCAATAGATTAAACCTTGTTTTGGCTATTGATTTTCCAATTCCTACCCAGGCTTATTTCCCTAGCTCTTAGAAAACAGATTTTCTTATATAATTGTAAGCTCTTTGAGAGAAGGGATCTGTTCTTAAATCCTTAGCGCCTAGCTCAATATCTGGCACTTTCTGATTAATTAAACAACTAGGTGATACAGTGGGTAGAATGTGGGTCTGAAGTCAGGGAGACTTGAGTTCACTTGGAACCTCAGACACTCGCTGGCTGTGTGACCTTGGGCAAAGCATAAAAGTGATTTTTCAAAAGTACAGGTCTGATCTCATCACTCCCAGACTCAGTAAACTCCAGTAATTCCCTAATCACTTCCAGGATCAAATACAAAACACTGTCATTCAAAGTCCTTCATAGCCTACCACCCTTCTACTTTTGTAGTTTTCCTCTACCTTACTCTGCAATGTGAACTCTTCAATCCAGTGACACTGGATCCACCAAGGATTCCAGCTCTCATCTTGGAGCATTCTCTCTGGCTGCCTCAAACATGCTCTCTCTCTCTCTCTCTCTCTCTCTCTCTCTCTCTCTCTCTCTCTCTCTCTCTCTCTCTCCATCTCTTTCTCTCTCTTTCTCTCCTACTCTTTCCACTAAACAAATTGTGTTAATAGTCTGTTTTCCTTTAAGTTCCAATCAACATTCTACCTTCTTTACAGGAAGCCTTCTCTAACTCCTCTTAACTCCAATTCCTCCTCTTTTAATTATTTCCTATTTATTTAGTATATAGTTTGCTTCATATTTATTTATTTACGTTCTCTAACTCATTAAATTCTAAGCTCCTTGAGGGCAAGGACTATCCTTTGCCTCTTTTTCTGTATCCAGCACTTTGCACAATGTCTGGAATATAATAATGTTGATTGATTGATTGACTTCATTTCTAGGTGCCTGGAAACTAGGTTTCCTCAGTTCTAAAATGAGGATAATAATAATACCACCTACCTGCTAAGGGTGCTGTGAAGATCAAATGAGATGATATTTGTAAAGCTCTTAGAACACAGTATCTGATACAGAGTAAAAGCTTAATAAATGCTTTTCCCCTTCCTCTTCTATCTCATAAAAACAGAAGAGTAATTTAGTCATAATAATCTCCAACCAGTCAGTCAAACATATTCTTCCAGGCAGCTCTTTGAAAAAAATTACATAAACCAAAGTTAGAGGTTATCATATTTGCCATCTGAGAGAGTAATGCTTTGGTAAACAGTTCTATTTTCCAGGGCTCTTTAGGGCAGGCTGTGGGTGATAATGGCATTCTTGCCTATTCCTCGGTCCTATTCCAATGTTTACTTTCCTCTACTGGTCCCAGTCTTTCATGGCACTGTCTGACATCCACGATTCACAGTGTGAAAAAGCCAAACTTCTTTTAGAATAGAGATTCATAACTCGGGGTACTTGAACTTTAAATTTATATATATATGTGTGTGTGTGTGTGTGTGTATATGCATATATACATATATGTATGTATATATACACACACATATATATATACACCACACACACACACACACACACACACACACACACACATACACACACACACACACTCCCACCTATAGCTAGATGAGAAATAACCAAACTATAGTGTAATTGGTTTCCTTTTTTAATCTGATATATTTTATTTCATTCATTTAAAAACATCATACTAAGAAGGGATTTGCAGGTTTCACCAGACATCCAAAGGGGTCTTCAGAACAACAAAGCACTTGCCTTTAAAAGAGCAAGCTAGTCAGCTCACCAAGGATATCCTAAAGGCCATAATTACTGTCAGTTCCAGATATACAAGAAGAACCTAGCTCTTGAGAGGAAATCACTTTTCACTTTTCCCCTTGTACTGTTTCTGCTTTTCCAGATTATGGGAGGGGATTTCTCTCTTTTTTACCCCCTCAGTAATGGCATCTTTCAATAGAACAGGTCTAGTTCAAATGAATGAGATCAGTTGAGCTTCAAAGACAAACAGGTTCAGGGAACCCAACAATATCATCAACCTAGAAAAGTTGCTATATCCACAGAGGGGGAAGGAGGACAGCATGGGAAGAAAAGAGATTTTGGGGGCCTTGTAGGTTCAGAAGTGTGACTTGCCTTGAGTATGTGTTTCATATATATATATATATATATATATATATATATATATATATATATATATATATATAAATATATATGTATATATACATGTATATATATATGTATATATATGTATATATATGTATATATATATATCTTTTGATTTTGAACTAATTGTGTCAACTGATTGTTAAAGGTAAATGAACTGGTTGGGGCTCATGAGTTATAGTTTTAGGAGTTCAGACTCACAAAGTGCTTGGATAACTGTGACCCAGGAGATACTACATATGAATGTAAGTTGGGAGTAAAGGACATGCCAGGAAAGGGCTACTTACATATTATGTGTGCATGACTATGAGAAAGTGATTTAATCTCTCTAAGTTTCATTTTCCTCATGGCAGAGAGTTTCATAATGAGAAAGACAGGGTTTTTTCCAGTAAATACAGGGGTTTTGTATTAAATAAGAAATTTAAAGATAAAAGTATAAAGTAATTCATAAACCTTAAAATTATATAAATGTTGGCTATAAGTTTAGGATAATATCCATTTTACAAATAATTTTATTTTAAATGTTCAACAAATGCTCACACTCACTAGATAAGTTGCCAGTAGTTTGAGCACTGGATGTGGAATCAGGAGGACCTGAATTCAAATCCAGTCTCTGCCATTTACTAGCTCTGTGTCCCTGGGCAAGACACTTAATTCCTGTTTGCCTCTGTCTTCTCAACTGTTAATTTGGGATAATAACACATTCCTCATGTTGTGAGGATAAAATGAGATATTTATAAACCACTTAGCACAGAAGGCAATTAATAAATGCTCTTATTTTTCCTCTTCCTCATCATTTTCAATCCTACCAAGCCTTTTTAGGACAGCTAACAACTCAACCAGCTCTTTGCTATAGCACTAATATAACTTGAAAATCAAAAGTTCTCCTGCTCTAGGTTCTAGAATCACCAAAAAAAAGACCCAATCCATCCTATATCAGATTGATCTGTACCTCTCTTGCCTGAAATTCAGAACCAGGAAAGATTATTCCAACCTATATGGCAGCATGAAGTTGAAGGATCAGTGTGGAGGTGGGATAATGCAACTAGGAAACAGGTGAGGCACAGGAAACTGGTTAAAAAGCAAACTTATGTAGAGGTTTATATACTATACTTCTTTCAGGGAATTCTCAGTTTGTAAGTCATCAGAGATAGTAGACAGAAGACTGAAAGTAGAGTCAGCAAAATCTGCAGTCCCACTTCTGATACTTATACAACCCTGGCCGAGTCACATCATCTCTCTGAGCCTGAAAGACTTGAACTCACTAGCCTAGCTCTATGATATTATGATCAGTTCACTAATGGACACAACATCCACAAAATAGACAACATGTAATTTAGTCTGAGGAGGCTTCAGAGATCCCACATTTCCATTCTGTTAAGATAAGAGTGCAATAATAATAACTGATATTTACATAGTGTTTTAGATTTTACAAAAGATTTCCTTGAGGCAACGTTAGAGATAGATAAAGCAAGTACAGGCTCTATTTTACAGATGAGGAAACTAAAGCTTAGAGAAGTCGAGGGACTTTCCAGGTTGCTTTTAGTTAAGGGGTACAAAGTGTCCCAAAATCCTTTGGGTAGTTTTATTGTACTGTATTATAGTATTGAAGGAAGCCTTCTCTAACTCCTCTTAACTCAAATAGTATTTAGATTGAATTCATTAAATGCTTTCATGTCCCAGGGACACTTAAAAATAACATAAAAAACATTTTATTGGTCAGAAATGAATTATGTTCCATGTAAAATATACTTTTTAATGACAAGGATAAGGGTAGAATTTAGGAGTAGGGAATCTGGTTAAGTGAAATACCATAATCAAGGTAAAGTCTGTTCTGATGGAATTGAAAACTTACCTAGGCAGGTCCCTTCTCCTTGAGCAAAGGTACACGGAGAACGTGAGTATTTGTGGAACTATCTCTCTGCTAGGATCATGGCTGTGGTCACACAAGGTTTACTCAATCCTTATCTTGGTTCTGGCCTAACCACCATATTTGAACATACAAGGCAGTTGCAAGGTGGGAAGGAGAGCATTAGATCTAAGACTGAAGGAGTTTGAAGTCTGCTTTTGGAATTTCCTTTTAACGAGCTATTCGACCTGGGGTCTTTCCCTTTAACTGCTCTGAGAGACAGTTTCCTCATCTGTAAAATGGAGATCACATTCCACTACTAACTAATGCCTCTAGATGATATTAGTAAAGTACCATATAAATTAATTTGTGTTACTTTTGAGTGAGAAAGACATCAGAGGATGATGTCTTTCTGTGTTGGTTCTAATAAAATCAGATGTTCTCAAGTCTCAGTTTCTAATATACTTCTCTTCCTCCTAATACCAATGGTTTTAGACAGACTTCAGTAATCCTCATGAAACTAAACAAAGCTGTGGGCAACAGAGACAGAAACCACTTTATTAGGTAACCCAGCCCTGTGGTTCAGAATTATCTAGAAATTGACCCCCCGTGGCAGTTATTGAGTAACTAAGCACTGAGTAACTTCAAACCTGAAAGTACTCCAATAGAGAGCATTGGGCTGGGTAGGGAAGACTGAAGGTAGGGACCCACTTGAACCAACAAAATTAGGACTGACTTCCTTTGGGGTTTGAGCTTTCTCACTACACCTGAACCTTTAAGACCCACTGTGAATTCTTCAGGTGCTTCAGGGAGGAACAATCGAAGAAAAGAGTTGGAGAAACCCTAACTGCAGGCTGGCAGAACTGCTTGCTACCAGCTGGCTGCTCTCTTGGCTACCTCCTTCTTCCCCTTTCCACACCTTACTGTTGGCAGGGCAGGAACTGGGTCACATCATGAAATGAGTGATGGCTTTCCTGCATCCTTCCCTCTTTTCAGTAGCCCCCCTCTCCAGGATCCAACATGTACATTATCTAGGACCTGCCATATTTGACACAGTACCCTTGTATTGCTTCCTGCCCTGCTCCCCAGTCTTTTATTTCCTTCATCACAATGCCCCTTCCTGCCACTGTGTCCCAGTTGACAAATAGCTAATATGGGAGGAAAATAGTATAGCATAAAGAATACCAGCCTGGAGGCTAGGGTCTTAGAATCAAAACCCAGCTCTGCTTCTATCTGTGTTGACTGAGCAAGTTATTTCACTTGTGTTCTCCTCTATAAAATAAGGGGTTTGGCTAAGACCCCTTTAAACTCAAGATATTTTGATAGATGAGCCATAGAGTGCAAGAAGTTAGGAAATTGGAGGTGTCAAAAAGACTTGAGTTCAAATCCTACTTCAAACACTCTTTAGTATGATTCTGGGCAACTCATTTAATCTGCCTTGATCTCAATTTCCTCATCTGTGTAAGAGGAGGATGAGTTGGCTCAGTAGAGTACTTGTCCTGGAGTTAGGAAGATTTGAGTTTAAATCTGGCCTCAGACACTTAATAGCAAGTCAACTAATCTCTGTTTCCCTTAACAATCAGAGAAGGAAATGGTAAACCACTTTAGTATCTTTACTAGGAAAATACCATGGACAGTATGGTCTACAGGGTCATGAAAAGCTGGACACAACTCAACAGCAACAGTACAATGAGTATAATAATAAAATCTACCACACAAGATTGTTGTGAGGATCAAACAAGTTAATAAAAGTCAAGTATATTACAAAGCTGAGCTATATAGATACCAGCCATTATTATAACAGTATTGTACTCTATTTTTCCTCACAACAAGAAGAGGTAGGCCATGCCAGTATTATTTGTAGTTTATTCAGATACTCAAGTGGGCCTGTGACTAATTGTCCCTCCACTGATTCAGATAAAAATCCTTACATTTATGCCCTATTTTTGTCATGTTCTTCCATAAGTTCACCACAGCAAACTCATTTACTCAATATTCTATGGGTTCTCCTTTTTTCCCCCTGGTATTTGGAGGGTACCAATATAACATTGTCACTGTCCACTTGTTATACATTGCCCTTGCCACAAGGCTAGTCTACCTTCTTTTCTTATCATACAATTCCTTGATGACATCTTTTCTATCTATTATTCAAAGTTCTTCATTGGATGTGTGCTACAGCTTGCTCATACCCACCATGTACCTCTCCATTAACTTCTATATGTATTCATTTTTCAGTTTTTAATTTTTGTGACAAGATTTTCATTTTGCAGATGAGCAAACTGCATCATAGCTAGTAAGCTTGGATACAAACCCTCAACTGACTTCAAATGTAATTTTTTTTTACTCCAATACCACTCTGCCTCTCAATTAATCCATTAACTAGTGTGTTAATGGGAAAGGGATGTTCCATCCTTCTATATAATTGTCTATCCTTTCCAACTTCTCGTTCCATAGAGCTTTTGTAGACCACATCCCTAAAAGAAGTAGCTCATGGAGAAAGTACAGAAGGAAGAGAAGAAGGGGTGAGTAGACCACAACAGAGCCAGCAGTGAGAGAAATTTAGAGGAATCCCAACAACCCTTAGGACAGCTAAGGTAGCCCAGTGATTAGAGTGCTGGGTCTCCAGTGGAGAAAATTCATCTTCCTGAGTTCAAATCAGGCCTCCAACACTTACCAGCTGTGTGACTCTATGCAAGTCACTTAACCTTATGTGCTCCATTTCCTCGTTTGTAAAATTAATTGGAGAAGGAAATGACAAACCTCTCTAGTATCTTTGTCAAGAAAATACCATATGGGGGCCCAAAGAGTCAGACACAACTAAACAGCAGCAGAAGTCCTTGGGTTTTCCTCTTTCTACTCCCAATTCCTCTCCTTTCAAACCTCCTTGCCTTCATAATCCATGTCCCTACCCCAGGGCACCATCTCAAAAGCACATTCCTCAGTATTTGGAACATGAACCTGGAACAAACCTTAACTACTTGAGGTATGAAGGAGTTAGTGTTATTCTACCCTGGCATCTGATTCCATAGTAAAAATTCCCTATAAAAGGAAAAAATATCTATCTATCTATCTATCTATCTATCTATCTATCTATCTATCTATCTATCTATATCTATATCTATATCATCTATATCTATATCTATCATATATATATATATATATCAACCAATTTATTAAGTGTCTACTACAAAGTGCAATTTTGGGGCATTGTTGGAGGACTGGTGCCTCTGGCATGAAGACTTTCTAACTTCTAACTTTGGTGTCCACTTTTCACCCAACTCTTACCTGTGGCTATATGAAGTTATATGGACAAAGGCCGCACCCTGTATTAACAAATGGGCTAAACAACAGGCCTCAAACTTATCAGTGAGTTAGGAATGTCGGCTCTAATCACGGGAAGACATTCCAATACAGAATGGGTGGGTAACAGCAGTTTGTTCTGGTGGCCATGAAGGCAGTTGAAGCAGATGCTGTGGGATACTTGGTCAGACACTGAAGACACCAAGATCATCCATGCACTACCTCTCTGCATTGTTTTGTCTTGCCACAGGTTTTTGATGACTCTGGAAGAGAAAGTGAGGCTTTGGACCTTGTGCAACTCTGCCACATTTAAATCCAATTCAGGAGCAAGTCAAGATATTACCCCATGATGTCCTTCATTGGTGCTCTTCAAAAAAAAAAAACCAAAGGAAGAAACAGCAACCATAGGCACTGTGCTAAGCTCTGAGGATACAAAAAAGGGTGTGTGGGGGGGAACAGAGTTTGTCTTCAAGGACCTTTCAATCTAATGAAGAAGAAATCATGCAAATACATGCAAACTATATGCATAGAGAAGCGTAGGTCAAATTCTCTATTGGGTTTGTGGTTTTGCTACTGATTTGTAACTAGATTACCTCTACCTTACTTGTTCATATTCCTTTTTTTTAATTAAATTTCTATTTATTTAAGACAATGGGGTAAAGTGACTTGCCCAAGGTCACACAGCTAGGTAATTATTTAAGTGTCTGAGGCTGGATTTGAACTCAGGTCCTTCCAACTCCAGGGTCAGTACTCTATCCACTGCGCCCCCCTAGCTGCCCCCCTTGTTCATATTCTTGATTAAGGATCTCCTTAAAAAGGAATATGCCAGTTACTCAGATAGGAAGATAGTCATTTTATAGATTCAAATGTCAGTTGCTCCCTATCTTTGTCACAATAGTTATATCTTCTGCAGAACTCTGGTGTTGACTGGATGGATGCATGAATGAAAGAATGTTTATGAAGTGTTTACTAGGCTGGGCCTGTGCTGAGCCCTGAGGATACAAATGCAAAAAACAAACTAATACCAGCCCTAAGGGAGTTTGCCATCTAATTAAGGGAAAACCTTCCTTAGAGAAGAAAGGAAAGATGACTGAGTTTAACTTTTTTTGTTAGGGTTAGCTAGGTGGTGCAGTGGATAGAGTGTACTGACCCTGAAGTCAAAAGAACCTAAGTTCAAAAACAGCCTTGGATATTTTTGGATTGGCATCCAGGGCCGACTGATATCATGGTCTTCTATGTGAATGAAGGACAAACATAAATCAATTCCCAGGTCCCTGTTATTGATGACTTAATTTCCTGAAATGTTTGAATTATTTTAATTCACATCCTCTTTTTTTAATGGCCAAACTTTATATAATTATAACTTTAAGTAATATAAATTTGAATACACAAATATATTTTATACATTGTGTATTCTTAATTGAAGCTAATTAGACTTAGCTCTAACAATATTGATTTATCTGCTTCACAGTGTTGTGGTTATTCCCTGTACTCCTTTCTCTCACATGCTATTCCATAGCCTATATCCATGTCTTTGTATTGGATGTCCCTCATCCCTGGAATGTTCTCCTTCCTCCTCTCTGCCTCTTGGAACTCCCTAGGCTCAATTCAAGGTCAAATTCCTTCCTGGATTCTCCAGTTGGTAATAACTCCTCCCAATTAACTTATATTTGCTGTGTAGTTATAAGTGCAATTGTGATCAAGGAGGTCCTTTGCTGCTTTATTCATTGTTTCTAAGACACTGTCTCCTTAGAATTTTATCTCTGAGGACCAGCAATTTCGGCTCTCATTAAAAAACTACCTGTCCTATATAATACAAATTGAGATACTTTTTAATGCTCTCTCTCTCTCTGGTCTGAGTTCTCATTTTGAATACAAAAGAATGAATCGACATCTACATTCTGGGGTGCTTGTGGTAGAAGTCCAGTTCTCATTGAGGTGGACTGGAGAAGCACTTGGCTAGTTAAATGTTTGCTCAGCTAGATGGAGAATGGAGTTCATGCATCTCAAGTTCATGGATGCTTTCTTCCTGTTTCCTCTCTTGAGCACAGGTCAGAGACAAAAATTCATGATAATGGATTTTCCTTACCCAAGATATGGCAGCAACTGAGACATTGATAAGAGACCTGTGGTAGTGAGAAACATCCTCAGAATAGATAGGATGACTTACCTTGTGGGGAATCCTAAGTCCAGTGACTTTCAAGACTGAGGGTTTCTATGTTTGAGAGACTGATCTCAGTCAAGAGTTGTTTCTTAGAAAAAGGATTACCAATGTGGCCCCATCTAGTTAGCCACATCTTGTCAAGGCAGGAGATCAGAACCTTGACAATCTCACTTGTTATTGCCATGGCTTGCTTAGACAATGAAGGCCTAATGAGTTGGGAAATGTTTGTTCAGAGCTTCTCACACACCCCATATCAAGATGTTTCCTTCTGGAAGCTATTTAATGAATTATTTGAATGCTTTCTCTTGTTCCCCCATAGTTCAATTCAAGTATCAGTTTTGTAGAAGTTCATCCTAATCCTCAGACACATAGCAGGGAATATTCATTCAGGCACATACTAATATCTTAAAGTAAATTGGAATTTTATGTCTTAATTTTTAAGTTTTTATTTTTTAAAGTTTATTAATTTTTTAAAAACTAAGTTTAAGTAAGTTTTAATTTCCTTATTGTGGACAAAAATAATGTCCTTTATGATTGGGCATCCATACAAAAGTAAAAAATAAAATCTCCTATGTGCATACTCTAAAGAATGTTCAATAAACACCTATGTCCTAATTCCACCCCTAATTGTTGGTACCCTATTTCCAGATATTACTTGAAATATATTTTGTGTGGAATATTCTACATATATGTTATTTTCTTCTTAGAGAATATAAACTCTTTTGAGATCATCTACTGTTTTATCCTTGTCTTTTTATCCATAGTGACTAGTTCATGGTAAGCATTTTAAAATTGCTTTTTGAAGTGAAATGTCATGTGTTCTTATGAATTAGTAGCATCTTATGAATTTTGTGGAGTGAAACAAAAGTTGCGCTCTACTCAATACTCATTTTGTACATTGAGTGCATGTGAAGGGCCTCTTGGGGAACTCTCCATGATGGCAAAAAGACAAGGGAAAAAAAAACAACTCATGAATTCTCTTTGGGTCATACCTCTAAAGATTTAACTTGGATTTGTATGATTCTAGAGGCCTTAAGGATCATGGGTCATGGACCACACATACATATCTCTACTTTATGCTAATATATATATATATATGTATATATATATATATCCTACATTTTCTTATCTGTGAATGTATTGTACTTTACTTCTCTCATCCAGTAAAATATAAGCTCCCTGAAGAGAGGGAATGTATCCTTTTTTATTTGTGTCCTTAGTGTCCAACCTAAAGTCTGGCATAATGTGTCAGGCAAGAAAATGTTTGCTGATTGATTGAATCATTAGTAAGTTAAATGAGTCATTATGTTAAAGAGCATCATAAAGCATAGGTTGCATTGTAAATGTAATTTGCAATTATTACTTCATTATCATTAATTAATGATGAGTCCACATTTATATAGCATTTTAATATCTGAAAAGTGCTTTAAGCAAAGTTTCTTATTTGATTTTCACTATAAACCCTGTGAGGAAGGTGCTAATATTACTAGCTTTATCTTGAAGATGAAGAAATTAAATGACTTGTCCAGGGCCACCTAGCTAACACCCAAATGAAGCAGAAGTTAAATCTAGCTTATTCAAAGTCCAAACTTATTGCTGGGAAACTTCAGACATACTTGTCCGAAAAAGACCCAGAAAGTCACGGGACTAATTTTGAGAATCAAAAAGTATGGAATTGGGGTGGCTAGGTGGCACAGTGGATAGAACACTGGCCCTGAAGTCAAGAGTACCAGAGTTCAAATCTGGCCTCAGACACTTAATAATTGCCTAGCTGTATAACCTTGGGCAAGTTACTTAACCCCATTGCCTTGCAAAAACAAAAACAAAAACAAAAGTAAGGAATTCCATGGTTGCAGCTATTACAACCAGATTTTGTCCTATGGAGATGGAGATGCCAAGTCTTTACTAGGGCCCTGGGGTTAGTTGTGAGTACTACTCAACAAATGAACATAATAAAGAAAGGTTTCCTAGCCAACAGATGAAAGTCACAGATGCATAATAAGGGATGAAAAAGAAATTTCAGTTCTAGCATATTGAGCTACATTTAATGGAGTCTCAATAGACTCAATCTCTTTGCCTCCAGGTCTAAAATGAGTCTAAATTTCAGTTTCCAACATTCCAGTTTGGGAATGGGAATAATTTTTTGATCCAAGTTTTTACTCCTGACTTTCTGCAACAATAGGCTTACAGAAAAAACAAAAAAGATTTTTTTTCTTCCTGTTAAAGGAAAAATGAAAATGGGGAAATTGCTGGTCTCCTTGGATATAGAAAATATATGTATTATATATATATGTAGAGAGAGAGAGTGAGCACAATATCATCTTACAAGTAAGTAGATGGTGCTAAAAAAATGTGATAAATGAAAGTTGACAGGTCTTTTCTCATTTCTAGAAGGTCTGAAAACTGCTGTTTAGGGACATGGGAACATTTCTACCATTTAGAGAAGGAAGAGGGACAATCTAGGCAGGAGAACAAAGGCAACAAGTCAGAAAATTGCAAGTTTAGGGGACAGAAAATAGTCACATAAATTTAGACTCTCAAGAGGAAGAGGTCATCCAACTCAACCATAGCTGATCAAGGAACCAGACAAGTGGTCCTCCAGATTTAACCTGTGAACCTCTAGTGTTTGGAAACTAACTATTTCTAGAATTCTACTTTTTGATAGGTCTGATTGGTAGGAATTTTTTCCCCCTTATGTTCTGTTTAAAATCATCTTTGTAATGTCTATCTACTGCTTCTCTTTCTAGCCTATAGGCAGCAAACAAAGCAAGTCTAATTCCCCTTCCTTAGGACAGTCCTTCAAACACATGAGGCTAGCTATCATAGCTTCATTAAGTCTTCCTTTCTCTAGGTTATATAATGATAGTGCTTATGGCTTGCAGTGGTTTTCCACATATAATCTTTTTCTTTTTTAGATTTTTGCAAGGCAAGGGGGTTAAGTGCCTTGCCCAAGGCCATACAGCTAGGTAATTATTAAATGTCTGAGTCAGAATTTGAATTCAGGTCCTCCTGACTCTAGGGGCTGGTGCTCTAACCACTGTACAACCGAGCCACCCCTCCACATATAATCTTACTTTATTCAGCTAGACTCTCAGAGAATGGGTTTTCTTCCTTTCATCCATCCCAGTTGTCTTTCTCTGGTTATTTTATCACTATCCTTCCTGAAATGTGACACTCAGAAATGAACACAATAATTCAGGTAAGGTCTAAGCAGAACAGAGAACAGCTGGTTTGAAGCCTCTCTTATTTTAGGTTCTCATCTTCTATTAACTTAGTTCAAGATTGCATTCATTTATTTTGGCTGCCATATCACACAGTTGGTTCATGATGAGCTTTCTTTCAATTCGTTAAAAACTTCTCACTTTTTCTGCATGAACTGCTATCTAATCAGGTATTATCTATCACCTTATGAAACTGATTTTTTGAACCCAGAGGGAGTACTTTACATTTATCCCTTTTGGGTTGAATTCATCAGGGTGCATTTTTGTGCGATGTGATGTAGTGGTAATTTTTAACACTGTCTGCCTGCAGATATAATATGTTAGATAAAATTATTATGGTTGGGATCAGGCATAGGAGGTCTTTGACAAAATTCAATTTCTTTGTCCTTGATAAATTAAGGGAGCAGATTATGCTTCAGTCAATGCAAATGGGATTTCAAATTTTACTTGAAAGAGAGTATGAGATAAGAACAAAAAAATGAAATGATGCCAGATTGTAAAGGGTCTTGAATATCCAGAAGTGAAATGAATAATGTTATTACTTCCAAAGTTCTATTTTTCTTCTCCCTGGAATTTCCAAACCCTCCCCCAGACAAATTCAGTATTCTTCAGATTCTGGTCACTACCATATCAAATAATTGCTTACACCTGGAGATAAGAAACCTCCACACACCCTAGGTTCTCAGATAAAGCTGGGTGTGGTTTGGACACAATGAGGAGGCTCCTGCTGGCTGCACCCAAGATCTAAAGAGTTGGGAAAGCTATGCTCCACCCTGGAAAATCAAGAAACTGTATTTACTGGTACTGTAATCAGAACTGATTTATTTTCTTCAGATGATCTTCATGAAGGAGCTTTGGTTTCACAAAGGTATGTATGGAGGCACTGCATGAAGCAATTTAAAACCACAACCACTGCCTTCTAGTCACAGGTGGCCAAATGTGGAGACCTTTAGAATTGCCTACGCAACCTTACCTTTGGCTTTTCATTAGGATCTAAACCAGAAGAGAAAATGAATCAGTTCTCACAAAGAGTGTTGTGGGGACCCTTGGGGGTCCCCAAGATCCTTTCAGGGAGTTTCTGGGATGAAAATTATTTTCATAATAAGATTAAGATGTTTACATTTCTTTTTTTTCTTTCTTTCTTTCTTTTTTTTTTGCAAGGCAAAGGGGGTTAAGTGGCTTGCCCAAGGCCACACAGCTAGGTAATTATTAAGTGTCTGAGATGGGATTTGAACTCAGGTACTCCTGACTCCAGGGTTGGGTGCTCTAACCACCATACCACCTAGCCACCCCCTAGATGTTAACATTTCTAATGAAGTAAATATCAACAGATATAACCCATATAAACAAAAGTTCTTTGAAGTGTTCTCAATAATTTTAAAGAATATAAAAGAATCTTAAGACCAAAAAATTTAGGGGCAGCTAGGTGGCATAGTGGATAAAGTACCAGCCCTGGAGTCAGGAGTACCTGGGTTCAAATCCGGTCTCAGGCACTTAATAATTACCTAGCTGTGTGACCTTGGGCAAGTCATTTAACCCCGTTTGTCTTGCTAAAAAAAAAGACCAAAAAATCTATAGGATTTTAAAATAAAATAGACATCAGAGGTCATTTAGTTTGTATAGCCTCTCATTTTACAGAAAAAGAAACTCAAATCCAGAATGGGGAATTCATTTGAAATCATTAATTGGGGAAATCACCAATTCAGTTTGACAGTTTGATGGCCTATGGACCCCTTCTCAGGGAAAAAAAAAAATTTTAAATAATTAAAAGAAAAGCTACATTATATTCAGAGGTTACTGAAAAGAAAAATGTATTTTATCTCATACAAGTTCAGAGACTCCCTGAAATCTATCCATTTTCATGGACCCCAGGTTAAGAACTCCTACACTAACAGGCACCTGAGTTTCTGGCTTCTACTCTTGGACACAGTAGACACAACAGTGTCGCTATCCCCTCTAACCATTGCCTCAAAGTTCAGGTTGCTTTGCACACCACAGAGCAAATGTTTATTTGAAACCCTTTAGAAAAGTTTGAAAATGCCAGTCACTCATCTATCCTCATTGACACTTTCCCCTCCTATTCCCTATACCAAGGAAACTTCAAATACTCCTAAAATGACTGATAAAGACAATCTTAAATGTCTAGGAGAAGTAGGGCAGGGAAGTGGAGAAGCCCAGAGCTGGGCTAGGACAAGGTCAAGAGGTGACCCAGCAAGCCAGAAGGCAAGGCTCAGATTAAATCTCTTTCTGACAATATTTCACCCAATCAGAACCAGGACAAGAATGGTGCTATCACTAGTCTCAACTTGCCAATTTGTCTTTTTTACACACACACACACACACAAAAAGAGTCATACATAGAAATTCCCAAAGGATTTTGCTTTCTCTCCTCTTTGTCTGCCTCTCTCCTCTCTTGTCAGTCTAGAGATGTTATTTAAACAAGGCGGGACATTGGACAGAATTTGGGAGGAGGTGGGAAAGAAAGATTTTTAAAAATAGAGAACATAGTTCCTGCTTTGGAAGTGTTTCTAGTGAGTATAGGCCTCTTCTGGAGATGTATACCACAGGACTAAGAAGATAAGGGCACAAATAAACTGAAGTCCCTTATTCCTTCCTCACTTTTAACATATACCTCTGCTTACTCAGCTGACCTTAGGACAGTATCCTTCCCCCAAATGCAGGTTTTAAGCTTTCTTGGCCTAAAGCCACACCTGGGAAGTAGGACCAGCTCCTCACAGCCCCAACTCAAGCCAGAATTTCATCCAAGGATTAGACAGCCCTGCAGCAGCAGCAGCAGCCACAATGAGCATAGCAAGAAGCCAAGGTAGCTTTGAGGGCCAAGTTTATGTCTAGCTTATATATGTTGAGGTCAGATGCCCAGGTATCTGATATCTGAGAGGGAGTCATCCTGCTCCTTTCTTTTAAAATTATTTTACTTTCTTTTTCAATTGACAAGAATTAGGGGCAGCTAGGTGGTGCAGTGGATAGAGCACCGGCCCTGGAGTCAGGAGTACCTGAGTTCAAATCTGGCCTCAGACATTTAATAATTACCTAGCTGTGTGGCCTTGGGCAAGCCACTTAACCCCATTGACTTGCAAAAAAAAAAGTGAAGTTCAAATTAACAAGCATTAATTTTCTCTCCTTATTGAAAAAAGGAAAACCTTGGTAATAAAGATGCAACATCAAAGTCAAACAGAATCCCTTACTGTTCACATCTAAAAGTATATGTCATTCTGCATTTTGAATTCATCACCTCCCTATCAGGAAGTCCTCTGGAATCATCATTAGTTATTTTATTAATCATAATTTTTAAATCTTTCAAAGTTAATTGTCTCTATGATGTAATTGTAAAAAATATTCTGTTCACTTCCCTCTACATCAGTGTCCGTGTCATCCTTGGATTCTCTGAAACCTCATCACTTCTTCTGCATTCTTCCCACCCACTCCCCGTCTTTTCCCTTAGCTACTGCTCCTCTCCAGTCCTTTTGTAACTCATCTCTTTCACACCCAATTCATTCTCTGACCTCTGGGTCCAACTTCTTGCCATCAGTGGCAACTGTTCCAGGAGATTCTGCCACTGTCTTGCCCTCTGCTGCCTAGGAAGTGGACAGGGCCTCCCAAGATAGGACATGATCCAAGGGATTATTTTATAACTTCAAGGAAAGCAAAAAGAGTTGACCAAAGGGGGAAGACCTCACTGTGCTCAGTACCAAAAAGCACTATTTCAAGTTGAAAAAAAAATGCGAAGGGGGAAGACTATCATGTCCACAATTGGTAGCTTATACTGTTATGGTGTTATAATGTTAGAAAGTGTCTTTCTCATAACCATCCCTAAGATTGGTGGTATTGTCTCTATTTTATTTATGAGGAACTTGAGCCCCTGAGAGGTTAAGGGGAGTCATCCCAGTATCATGGTAAGTATGCAGGATTTGGGATCAGAAGACCTAAATCTAAACCTTACTTTAGGGGTGGCTAGGTGGCACAGTAGATAGAGCACTGACCCTGAAGTCAGGGGTACCTCAGTTCAAATCTGGTCTCAGACACTTAATAATTATCTAGCTGTGTGGCCTTGGACAAGCCACTTAACCCCATTGCCTTGCAAAAAAAACCCCCAAAACAAACCTGACTTTACTACTGACCTCTTGTGAGATCTTAGGCAAGCTATGTGATAGATCTAAGCCTCAGTTTCAGACACCAAATTAAATAGACCCTACAGGTCCCTTCCAGCTCAAAAGCGATGATACTACATCTTGTCCATGATACATAGCTAGTTGGTATGAGAAGCCCAGGTTTCCTGACAACACTCAACCTGCATTTTTATAATAGGGAAACTCATTAATGAAGGTTCAGTCCCAGGAGTTCTTACCATATGTGAGAGAATCTGTTTCTAGAAGTTTGTGACCAAGTGGGATGAAGAAATCCTTCATTCACATTCATCACAAATTTCCAAAAACAGGTTCACCACTTAAACATGCTCCCAAAGTTGAGCTATGATACTTTGGCATAAGGCAAAGTTATGAATAAGAAGTGACAACAATAACAACAACAAAAAAAGTTAAAGGAAAAACATGAATTTACAGATTCAGAATTAGTCTTTCTTTGGCCAGCTCTGACCTAAGTTTCCAAAAAAAGGAAAAAAAAAGTTAATGAAATCAGGTCTTGTTCTTAATACCTTCATCTCAACACTCCTCATGTAGATCACTTTTTCTCTGCTTACTCAGCCCTAGTCTAGGTGTTGTCCTCATCATCTCTGCCTCAATTATTGTTCTAGCCTTCTCATTGGTCTACCTACAGTGCTTCCCTTTCATCCTCAAGTTCAAATACAAAGTCTTCTGGTGTTGAAAATTCATAAACTGTCCTTTTCCTAAATTTTTGGGCTAACTTTTCTCTATGCAAAGGTATGTTTTTGTGATTATATTATATACTGTAGATAGATGTGATATCATTATCATACTCAAAGAAATAATTTATATAAAGCCAGAGTGGTGTATTAGTGGGGTTTTTTGCAAGACAATGGGATTAAGTAACTTGCCCAAGGTTATTGGGCTAGGTAATTATTAGGCGTCTGAGTCCAAATTTGAACTCAGATCCTTTTGACTCCAGGGCTAGTGCTCTATCCACTGTAGGACTGTTAGACTGTGTAACTCCTTGGGAGTAGGGACCATCTTTTACTTTCTTTGTATCCCCAGTACTGTGCCTGGGGTATATGATAGGTGTTTAATAATTGTTTATTGGCTAACTATAAGATTAGGAGCTCCTAAACTTTCTTCCAGATCTAAATCTGTGGTGCTATGATTATGCCTCAAAGCCAAATTTCTCTTAATAGCTAATTTCACTAGGTCCTTTAGTGAGATTAAATCTCATACCAATCAATTTATACTATCACTGCAGAGAGCAAGAGAGAATAGGGAAAGAGGGTTTGCCAGATACTTCCCCCTTTAATTCACTTCTGACCAATGACCAGACAGAATGAATGTTTACTATTTACCAGAAAGGCTCAAGATACAAGTGTCATCAGAAGGGGCCTACCTCTAAATAGAGCATATCTAACACCTTAAGACAAACAGCCTCAGATACATGTCATAGAGTGTCCTCTAACCAGAACTGATCCGTGGGGATAAGAAGGGAGTCCTGGATGACATCCATTACAGTGGAATCAAAGAATTTTAGACTCTTGAATAGAAGGTGAAGTTATATGTCATCTGAGCCATCAAATTTATTTTTTTATAGATATTATAGATATTTATAGATATTCTATAAATATATTTTATACATATATTATATTTATATAGTTATTTATATATTTATTGTATACTCTATATGTTATATAATGTATATATAAAATATATTTATATATTATATAAATATATTATATTTATAAATATATTTTACATATATTTGAGATAGTTTTTATAAATCCAGGAGATTCTGCCACTGTCTTGCCCTCTGCTGCCTAGGAAGTAGACAGGGCCTCCCAAGGCAGGACATGATCCAGGTTTTTATAAAGCCATTTCAAAGAAGTTAGCCACACTGACCGAAAAGCAGGACTTGAATTTCATTCTCCTAAGGATGTTGTAAAAGGAATAAGGAACACTTGTGCCAGGTGGGAAGGTGGCCTAAATCAATCAATCGACTTTTATTAAGCACCCACATGTGCCAGACAATGTACTAAGTGTTAGGGATACCTACCCTTAAGAAGCTCATAGTCTATCAGGGGAGAGAAAAACACAGACAAATACAAAAAGTACAAACAAGCTGAATATAAATCCAGTGAAGACCTAGATTACTTTAAATCCAAGGAACCCGCATTCTCAAACTGGCGCCAGCTGCCCCAAATCATCTTGAACCTGAATAAACTCAGTCATGGATATAAGATCTGGATTTGGTGCATTTCTCAGAGAGTACAGATCCTAGATAAATGTGAAATAACTGTCTAGCAGTCTCACAAAATTATCTTTACCTCCCAGGAAAATGAAACAGGAATGACTGGGTTATTTGATTATGTATTAACTATTTAATGCACATCTACTTTTGTTTGTTATAACTATTTGTTAACAAGGTAAATGTGTTGATTCCACTGTAATGGATGTCATCCAGGACTCCCTTCTTATCCCCACGGATCAGTTCTGCCTAGAGGAACTCTATGGCATGTATCTGAGGTTGTCAGTCTTCAGGTGTTAGATATACTCTATTTAGAGCTAGACCCCTTCTGATGACACTTTTACCCTGAGCCTTTCTGGTAACTTTTATCTTTTAAGCAGTCTCATATCTATACAGTACATTGAGTGCCTATACATGATGGAACCCTGTTAATCATTTTTTAGGCAAGACTAGACATGAGTCATTTATCTAAATTTTGTTTAGAATCCAGGGTGGGAACATAACAAAGCCAAAGAATACAATAGAAAGCCAACTACTTCTCTTTGAGTCAGGATCTACTAAAGATGAACTTCTCAGGGTCCCCCTGGGCCACAGGTTTCACATATATAATAAATATGTGAATGTAATATAGATGAATATATATATATGTTTATAGGTATATGTGTTCATTTACATGCATGTATGAATATATGTAGATATTAGTGTGTGTATGTATATAGGTGGGCAGCTAATGGCTCAATGGATATAGTGCCAGGCCTGGAATCAGGCAGACTCAGCTTCTTAAATTCAAATCTAGCCTCAGACCCTTACTTGCTATGTGATCCTAGGTAAGTCTCTTAACCCTGCTTGTCTCAATTTCCTCATCTGTAAAGTGAACTGGAGAAGGAAATCACAAACCACTGCAGTATCTTTGCCAAGAAAACCCCAAATGGGGTCATGAAGTCACACGCTACTGAAAATGACTTAATAACAACAGTGTACATGCATGTCTACATATATACACATAGACATCCATATATGTATGTACATACACACATATAACATTTCCCCTCTTATTTTGCAGAAGAGGAAACTGTAATTCAGACAGTTTAAGTGACTAGCTATGATCATAAAACTAGTATCAAAACCAGACTTTGAACCCATGTCTTCCTCATTCCAAGCCACTCTACCACTCTTTGCTACTTCTCAGGATGTGACTAAAGTAAAACCTCTTTCAAGTCATGCTCCTAAGGAAAACAAACACATGGAGTTCTTCCTTAGATACATAAGAGCAAAATTAAACACACACACACAAATATATATATAGATATATAAATTCTTGTGCTATCCTAAACAAGCTATCAAATTAGTTTCACAATGACAAGCTTACATAAGTTTTGGATAAAGGAAAAAGTTCTTGTGATTTCCCAGTCACCAGTGGAGTGAAACAAGGGTGTGTGCCTGTTCTTGTGCTTTTTAGCATGACGTTTTCGGCAATGTTGTTAGACGCCTTCAGTGAGGACAAAAATGGCATCATTATTTTAACTTTAAAGTCTACAAGCCAAGACTAAAGTAGAGGGAAAACTTGGGCATAATATATTGTTTGCAGATGATTGTACACTCAAGTCAGCCTCTGAGGCTGAGATCCCACAGAGTATGGATCAATTATTTGCTATTTGGGGTAATTTTGACTTGGCAATTAACACCAAGAAAAAGAGAGGTTCTCTACCAGCCAGAAGTGTACCATTCACCTGTGGAACCAGAAAATGGATAAATTCTGAATGCTATGGCTAAGTTCACCTACCTTGGCAGTACATTTTTCAGAGATATCCACACAATGAGGCTGACTCATGCATTGCCAAAGCTAGCTCAGTGTTTGGGAGGCTCCAAAGCAAAGTGTGGGAGAAAAGAGTTTAACAGGCTGACTACCAAACTAAAGATCTACAGAGCCATTGTGTTGATCCTATCATTGTATGACTGTGAAACCTGGACAGTCTATCAATGCCATGCCAGGAACCTGAATTACTTCCATTTGAATTGTTTTAGGAAGATTCTAAAGATTGGGTAAGGTATTGGACACAGAGATTCTTTTCTTGAGCTAAATTGCTAAGCCTTCAAATTCTATTACAGAGAGCACAATTCTGATGGATTGGCCACACTGACCATATGCTAAAATATGCTTGCCTAAAAATCTATTTTATAAAAATCTCACACAAGGCAAACACTCACATGGGTAGAAGAAGTGATACGAGGATATTCTCAAGGTCTTCCTGAACTATTTTGGAATCAGGAGATACTGGCAAAGAAGTCCTATGTCAAGGAAGGCCATTGAACTCTGGGAGTGAAGCTGAACTTCGGTAGTTCAAAAGAAATGCGACGCATGCAAATGTTCAAATGTTCACAGGGCCTATTTGTGCCTGACCTGTAGCAGAGCTTTCTGAGCTCATACTGCTTGTATCAGCTGCAGTTGGACACACTATACCTTGGACCTCTTCAAAAATGGACAACTGGGGCGGCTAGGTGGCACAGTGGATAAAGCACCGGCCCTGGAGTCAGGAGTACCTGGGTTCAAATCCAGTCTCAGACACTTAATAATTACCTAGCCGTGTGGTCTCGGGCAAGCCACTTAACCCCATTTGCCTTGCAAAATACCTAAAAAAAATAAATGGACAACTAACCATAAAATTAATAATAATAGGTAGCATTTATACAGTGCCTGCTCTGCTAATCATTTTACAGGTATTGTCTCATTTGATCCTAACACCAGCCCTGGGAGGGAGGAACTATTATTATTCCTATTTTACAGATGAGGAAACTAAAACAAAAAGAAGTAAAATGGCTTGCCCAGAGTCACACAGCTAGTAAGTTTAATGGGGGAAGGAAGATTTTGAGATTTTAGCCAAAAGGGACCTCAGAAATTATCTAGTACAACCCACATCATAGATAATAAAACTGAGACCCAGGGAGATTGAAGGGTCTTGTGCAAGATCACATGTTTATTATTTGTCAGAGGTTAGACTTGAACCTAGGTTTTCCTAGTTCCTAGGTACTCTTTCCAAGGGGCACAAGTTAATATATTATTACAGAAATTTGCTACGGGTGGGAAATTTTTTGTCTATATCTTTACATAAGCAAAATATGGAAGAAAGTTCAAATCTCATAATTTACCTGCAACTAGAATGAATCATAGAATTATAACATTTTAGAACTGGAAGGCACCTAATTCTAGTAACTGATAACAGCCTAAAGTGTTACCTTTTCTGGAATATCCAAATTTGAGAAAGTACTTTTAACTTGAAGCTAAAAGTTCCTTGTAGAGAGGTTGGGGCAGCAACCCAGATGTGGAAGAAGGTGATCTGGGGGGTTAGAGGAAGAGCATGAGTCCTTCTCTGCCTCTTGAAACCTTGGGACAGTAAATATAATCACCAACTATTGAAATTTAAGCAGCCTGAGCATTTGGGCAAGTAGTTCTTTTCAAAAAGGAATTCATTAGAGTACTAATACCATTCAAGCAGTTGCTATTTCTCTATTTTAAGGTATTCAGCATAGACTCCAGCCTCAGCTCCCCATGTGGATTGTTTCCCTTTTTCTTGCTCTCCCCCTTCACTGAAAACAAGACCTTGGATTCTGATCATTCTGAAGCCACACTTCCAGAACTAGTTGGACAATGGAGAACTGATAACATTACCAGAGCAATCAGACTGATGAATCAGCAATTTGCTTTAACCTTAATGAAGTATATTTTACACACTAGTACATGAGAAAATGAGGGTATGGTTGGTCCTGGAACTCAAAAGGCAAACATATCACTAATGGGAGAGAATGATCAATAGTCAGGAACAAGTCAATGCCAACACTCTCTTGATCCATTTCTGCTTGGCTTCTAGTCAGTTCCTGACAGCACTGGGGTCACTGCTGAATGATCTCTGAATGAGAGAACAGGTAATATCACTAACCAGAAGCATACCCAGGATGTTTGATCATTTCACAGCAAGTTTTATAAACAGGTGCCTCCAAACTAGAGGTCATGGACTGAGCAAGATGGTATGTGAGTCACTAATTAAAGTCAGATGGTAAGTTAGCATTTATTAAGCACCTTTTATATTCCAGACACTGTGCTAAGTACTAGAGACAGAAAGGCAAAAGATGGTCTCTGTTTCCTTGGAACTTCTAGATTAATGAATGATGATGTTTTGTCCTTTATTCTTGAAGAAGACCATGACACATCAGGAGATGATGTCATGACAAGCACATGAATTGGATTTCAGTGAGGGGGATGCTGTGTGCTAAGTCACTAGTCTCACTTTCTCCTCCAGAGCCATCTGGGGTCCAGTGGCCAGATATGAATCAGGACAACTGGAGATGGCACTGGATGATGGAGGAGAGAACATACAAATAACTAAAAACAAACACGACATTTACATGACAAACTGGACAGAATCAGAAAAGGGAAGGCACTAGCCTTATGTGGGATCAGGCGAGGTTTCTTACAGAAGGAAGGATTTGGGGGCTGTTAGTCAGTGCAGTGGATAAAGTACTGGTCCTGGAGTCAGGAGGACCTGAGTTCAAATCCGGCCTCAGACACTTAATAATTACCTAGCTGTGTGGCCTTGGGCAAATCACTTAACCCCATTGCCTTGCAAAAACAAACAAACAAACCAAAAAACCAGAAGGGAAATTTTAGCCAGGACTTGAAGGAAGCCAAGAAAAGATAGGATGTCAAGATGAAGGAGACAGAGATCCAAGTAGAGGATAGGAAGATAGACCTCTTCATGATAATCCTACTCTCCAATTGAGGGGTTTTTCTCCAACATAACTCCATCTACAGTTATTCTCACCTTCATTTTTTTTTAGGTTTTTGCAAGGCAAATGGGGTTAAGTGGCTTGCCCAAGGCCACACAGCTAGGTAATTATTAAGTGTCTGAGGCCAGATTTGAACCCAGGTCCTCCTGATTCCAAGGCCGGTGCTTTATCCACTACACCACCTAGCTGCCCCTACAGTTATTCTCTAACTCTTTCTTTTCCTTCTATTCAAACTCTCTCTACCTTCCCTACTTTAATATGAGCATTATAACCTAACCATTACCTGGATTTCCACAGAAGTAGCTACATAAATTTGTTTAGTCATTTTCAGCCCTGTCCCATTCTTTGTGACACCATCTTGGCAAAGATACTAGAGTGATTTGCCATTTCTTTCTACAGCTCATTTTCCAGATGAGGAAACTAAAGCAAAAAGGATAAATGACTTGCCCAGGGACACCCAGCTAGGAAGTATCTGAGAGCAGATTTGAACTCAGGTCTTCCTGACTCCAGGCCTGGCACTATATCCATTGTGCTAACTATATAGTAACTATATAGTCACCTTAGCTATGGTGAAATCCACTCTCCCCTCAGCACATTTCTCTTCTCATTCAGATCACTTCACATCTTCAGCATAAACCTCTCAATTCTTAGACTACAAGGCAAATGGCCTATGAATAAGGGCCACCTACTCTCTCCCAATTTCTTTTCATTTTTTTGATTAGGAGAGAATGAATTGTATAAGATGAACAAACATGTATAAGTTTTGGTCTTCTTTATAGATTTCATCATATTAACTTTCCCCTAAAATCCATCCATCTTCTAAACTTCCCTTTTCTGTTGAAGGCCCCATCACCCTTCTAGTTCCTTAGTTCACAACTTCATTGTCATCTTTGGAGCATAGTCTGTCTCTAAACCAAGGGTGTGGATCCTTTTTTGTTTGTTTGTTTGTTTGTTTTATTAGGTTTTTGCAAGGCAAACAGGGTTAAGTGTCTTGCCCAAGGCCACACAGCTAGGTAATTATTAAGTGTCTGAGACCAGATTTGAACCCAGGTACTCCTGACTCCAAGGCTGGTGCTTTATCCACTACACCACCTAGATGCCCTGGATCCTTTTTTTCTACTAAAGGCCAAAATTTTTAAATTAGCCTGCTATATTTGATCAAACGTTTAATTCATCTATAAAAAGTCTTCAGTCCTGCCTGCCCTTGCCTAGGCAGTGACAGACCAAATGATTTTGTCAGCTTTTGTAGTATTAGTGGGCCTGATGTTCCCCAACCTTGCTCTAAACCCATATATTTGCAAATCTTGTAATTTCTATTGTCACAATATCTCTTATCTGTTTTCTCTCTATTCATGAGAATATGTCCATAGTTCAAGCTCTTGCCTGCTCTATTTCAAAAAACTCTTAATTGGGCTTTTTGTCTCCAGTCTTTCCCTTTTCCAATTCATCCTTTATATAGCTGCCAAAGTGATTTTCCTAAAATTCAGGTTGAATCAAGTTACTCTTTAATTCAATAAACTCTAGTGGTCTCTATTATTTCTAGGATTAAATATTTAATTTTCATCTTCAGCACTGAAAGAATTTGGTACTTTAAGATTCAATAAGCCCTTTCCCACTTTTCTGCTTTTCCTGCACACTTTGGTCTATTTTATCACAACCCTTGCACCCTGAGGAAAATTACCTTTAACTTAGGTTTGTTTCATGTCTGGGGCATCCTCAAATTGGAGAATAGAAAAGTACTCAAGTGTGTAATATGAATTAGGTATGGGACAGCTATGTATCACCTACACAAAAAAGAAAATGTTTAATATGAAAAACAAGTATTTATTATCAAAAAGACTAAACAGTATAAAGTACTTTGTAACTTACTATAGTCTTATAGGAGTTTGATTTAAACCATAAAAACATAAAGAATTTAAAAATAAAAAATGTGGAGCCACTCAGCAGCAGAGTGGCTAAAGTGCCAAAACTGCAGTCAGAAGGTCATGAATTCAAATGTAGCCTTAGACACTTACTGTGTGACCCTGGGCAAATCACTTAGCCCTGACTGCCTCCTTTTACAGGATAGTTGAATGGGTACCACTATATTTCAATTCATTTCTACACTGTTTAAACAGTTCCAATAAAATCTAGCAAGCTTCCCCATATGGATAGCATCCTCTTAGATGCAAGAACTCTCCCTGCTCCAATCAATGGACCCAGGAGCTAAGAAGATTGCCTCCAACCCTGGACAAGTCAACCCTGAGATGGCCAAGGAAGGAGCACAAAGCCGAAGAGACAGTAAAGGCCCAGCCTCAAGTTCACAATTTGAATCTCCTCATTATAGATAGGGGCAAGTATGTGGTGCAATGGATAGAGCACTGGCCTTGGAATCAGGAAGACTTATCTTCCTCAATTCAAATCTGATCTCAGATAATTATTAGCTGTGTGACCCTGGGGAAGTCACTTAACCCTATTTGCTTTAGTTTCCTTGTCTATAAATGAACTAGAGAAGGAAATGGTAAACCATTTCATTATCTTTGCCAAGAAATCCCCAAATGGGTCAGTCATGACTGAAATAACTGAACAACAGCATTATTATAGTTGCTTTTGGAAACAATTGCCATGGTTCCAGGGTTAGGGTAAGGGCTACTCTTCCATCCCTCCTTGAAGAATTACTTACCATACTTCCTAAAGAATCAAAACAGAAGTGGAGAGACAGAGCAGGAAGCTGTCTCTTCTTTTTCATTGACAGAGCATCCTAACTCCTGCTACTTTTACATGGTAAGAGAATGACCAAGGGACCACACAGGGTTTGCTTCTTCATACCAAAGCACCAACCAAGTCCTTTCAGTGCTGAGTCACTGGTAGTCAGTCTGAAACAAGTAGGGTTGCTTTGTGTGTGTTCTATACCTGTTACATAACTATTAGATCAGTAGAACCTATATAATATAGAAATAAACAAATATAAGTTAATTGGGAATGTGTGCTAAAATTTATTTGGTTTTTTATTGTTAGTGACATATGATCAAAAAAGTTTGGAGCTCTCTACTCTTCAAACTGATTACTGGGGAATGGTTAATTAGCACTGGATTACCTCCATAAATCAGGTCAGGCATATTCCCATGATGCTAGGACATTGGATAGAATTTCCAAGGTGAATGAGTAGGTAGGCCACTGCAGTTTCCTTCCTACATCTCTAAAATAAGTGTAAGACAGGCAGGTTGATTCTATAAGCAGGTAGGTTGAAGTCTGCTTGCCTTCAGAGGTAATCTAACCCTGCTGTCTTTATGCTCCACAGACTGTAGCTTTAATTTTCCTGAAAGATGATCCACAACAGAATTGAGTCCCTGCTGTTTCCCTGTAAGGGCTGCAGTGTCCCACAAGACTCAGATCCAAATTTATCTCACATCCCTGAGAGTTAGGGGAATCAAAGCATCAATGCATCAAAGATAACTAATTTTATTTTTTGTCCTTTTCATCCAATTACACCTGGAGCATTCCATAGTACCCAGAACAAAAAGAAAATAGGATTGATGGCAGACACAGAAAGAATAATATTTTAGGTGGTCCAATGTAGTAGTTTTTTTGGAACATGCTTATAGGCAATGGTAATAGTAAAATATAATCTCTAAAAGCATATTTTTATTATAGTTGTATCTCCTACCAGTTTCAGAGCAGTTGGATAGTGCAGTGGATAAAGCATCTTCCCTCCCTGGAGTCAAGAGGACTTGAGTTCAAATTTGTTCTCAGACAACTTACTTAGCTGTGGGACCCTGGGCAAGTCACTTAACCTCATTTGCCTCAGTTCTTCATCTGTAAAATGAACTAGAGAAGGAAATGGCAAACTAGGATCTTTGCCAAGAAAATCCCAAAAAGGGTCAGGAAGAATTGGACATGAATGGAATGACTCAAGAACAACAGTGTAAACTGGCCCAGTATGGTGGAAAGAACACCAGATTTGTGAGTCAGTGATCAGGTCTCTGTTATTAATCATAGACAAGTCTTTTGCCTTCCTATGACTGAGTTTATTTTTTTTTATATTTGGCAAGTTTTATCATTTTCCAGACAGTTCACAAAATGAATCCATTCTTTAAAAAAATTTTTTATTGATATATTCTGTTTCTTATATCACCATAGTTCTCCAATGTATCCCTCCTCCTTCCGCTCTCAGAAAGTCATCCCATATGACAAAAAGTATTTATTTTTGAGAGGTAAAAACAGTCTACAGAACTGATTGACACAATAAAAATGTCCAAAAATATGTAATGTGTAACACCTGTGGACTTTCCACCTTCATGAGGGGTAGATTGGAGAATAGTTCACCTTTGAAGAGATTAGATATAATCATAATATTAAAATTTCCAATACTAATTAAGATTGCAATATGGCAGCTCAATCCACACTTCTTTCATCAGAGGGCAATGCATTGAATTGAATTGCATTGAATGCCATTAGCAACAGTGAGCTTAATTCTTAAAATTGGTAAGAACAAAATGTTATTTCCTCCTCACATTTATGTGTTTCATAAGAAGGAAACTAAAACCACCATGTCTTCTTCATTATAAATCCAGTAGGACATTTCTCATTTAATTTTCATTACTAAACACTGAAGTTCTTTTCAGTTCCCAGAAGGAAATAAAATGTTCTATAGGATCTGTCAAACCTAATTTTGTATATCTATTATCAAAACAACAAAACAACAAAACAACTCAAGGCTTTCGTCATTTAAAAAGTAAGCTTCTTGAGGGGAGTTAATATTTTTTCTTTGTCTTTTGATTTCCTACATTTATCACAGGCCTCCTCTGAGCATATTAGATAGGTATGTAATAAATGGTTTTTAATTTAACTGAATTAAAACCAGAATTTTTAGCCAATACATGAAGTGCTTCATTACAATATTCCAATTAAATTCTGACCAAAAAGAATCAATGGAATCAAATCCACTTTTGACATAGGGCTTTCAGGAAGGAAGTAAACAAGCATTTATTGAGTGCTTACATTTTGCTAGAAATATGTACTATGGGGTGTATAGGAGGAAGAGCATCTCTGGTGTAAAGGCTTGCAAAGCCCTTTTCAGGGCTGCTCATCAACCTTTGGGGTTCACCTGGCACTCAATTATCACCTATGGCTCCAAGAACCTGTAGTTTACACAAGAGCCATACACAGGTAAATAATCTTGTCAGATGGGCTAAATCGGGTTCAGGGTAACAACAGACCTCAAACCCATTCATGAGTTATGGAAGTGTCTATCCCAAGACTCCCCCCAGAATGGGCAGGTGATAATAATTTGCTCCAATAGCCATGAAAAGGGCTGAAGCTTGTTGTGAAGTGCTTAGCATTTGGTCAGACATCAAAGTTGTCAAGATCATCCACTTTATCCTGGGACATTTCCAGCCATCTTAACTTTTTTCTTGTAATTGAACTTTGAAGACTTTGGAAGAGAGCGTGAGGCTGACAACCTGGTACAACTCTGTCTCTCAAATCCAATCACCTGTGATGCCACTGGTCCTTTTCAAAAACAAAGGACAAACAACAATAATAACTACAAATTAGGTACCTTGATAAGTGCTTTGCAAATTATCTCATTTGAGAAACTGAGGCAAAGAGCAGTTAACTGTCTTGTCCAGGGTCACATTACTAGTATTTGAGGTTACATTTACCTAAATTATCATTAAAAGTGCCTTATTCACAGCAAAGGCTGAAATGATTTCTAAATATAACAGTTTTAAAAATGCCAACTCCCATGTGTAGTGAAAGTCCACTGTTTTTTATAATAGTGGACACCTATATCAGACTCAGTAGTCTTTACCTGCTATTGACTTTTTCCATATTAATTTTCATCACCAGATTTTAAGACAATCAAGGAATTTCCTTATGGATTAATAGAAAGGAACTATCTCATTATTTAATCAATTAGCTCTGAGTTTCCACCACCATCTATAACTAAGAAACCTCTTTTCTCATAAATTTTTGTTTCCCAAATATTTTCAATTTCAAACCCTTCCAATCTCAGAGATTTCAACAAGATCAATTTTTATCAACTTCATAATTTATTAATAAGGTAGTCATTTAAAAATTTTTTAAATTGGGTGGCTATGTGGTGCAGTGGCTAGAGCACCAGCCTGGTAGTTAGGAGGACCTGAGTTCAAATTTGACCTCAGACACTTAATAAATACCTAGTTGTGTGGCCTTGGGCAAGTCACTTAACCCCACTGCCTTGCAAAAAAAAAAACAACCTAAAAAAATTTTTAAAAAATATTTCTTCAATGTATTCACCATGAAAAAGATCATAGCTCCAACTTATAACTGCTGACTTCAACAGACCCTCCAAATCATAGCCCCAACATTTAATTCTCAGATTGAAGTTAAAAATTTCTCTTCTCTATAGTATAAAAGGTAAACTCAATGCTCTTGAAATTTCTTCAGTCTTTCTCAGTATCCCTTAACTCATTAGACTTTCATTAAAGTTTTCTTAGTCTTCTCATAGACTCTCTTAGTCTTGACAATTAATTCTTTTAAGAGGAGAGTTAATCTGTAATTCCCCCAAGGTTCTGTTCTCTCTCTTGAGGATACATTAACTGGGTCCATAGTTTCTGTTAGCAGGGTTACAGAAATTCATATTACAGAAGTAATCTAGAGGGAACACATACATATGGTCACTTGGTCAAGAGACGCAGAAAAGAGGGTTACAATATATAAAGGTATCTTTTACGCTGTTTTAGACAGAAATCAATTGATTGAAGGATGGCTACTTCCCATTTTGTACAGGGTGTAAGACTAGGCATATCATTCAGGAAATAACCATAATATCTAAACTGGATTAGTGGGCTCAGTTCCTCTTCTTTTCCTGATTACTAATGGAAGGAAAGGGTGATAAGTGGATGTCATCCTTGTTTCCTGAAATGACAGGTAACTAGCAAGTGACCAGGCATTTATAACCAAGTGACAAGATATGTGAGTTTTTACATTAAACCTCACTTAAAGGTTTAGGAATAGAAAGACTCCTTGCATCACTATATTGATAGTGTCATATTCTCCTTCTCTCCCTCATTCCTTCCCTTTTTTCCTTTGCCATATATTAAATGCCAGATAAATCATAAATTTGCTTATAAGTATCTATAGAATGTAGTCTATAAAATCTTTCAGGTTTGGGAAGGATTAAGATGACGGGGGGGGGGGAGGAAATTATCATTCTTGCCATGTTTACTAGATTATCTGCAGCTAAGCAAGACAGGTTATTATAAAGTATTAGATTTGTAGTCTGGAAAACAAGTTCAAAATCTGCCACAGATAATAGTTCTATGACACTAGTCAGTCACTTAGGTGCTATTTGTCTCATCTCTAAAATAAAATAATCATACCCACTTTCCAGGATTATTAGGAGGATCAAATGAATACCTGGAATGTAGTTGACACTTCCTTCCTTGGATATGTCCCTTGGTGATACCTGGAGAATAGGTCTTAAAGATTATAGAATAATTGGTTGGCTTTGCTTCTCAATGATGGGATGAACTATTGTGATAAGATTATTGTGTTAGCCCACCAAAGATAAAGGGCTAACCCTTTTTCCTTTTTCCTCCCCTTTTTTGGAAGACAAATTGATTGATAGCAAAATGATTCTCTTCCCTCCCTTTACCCTTCATGCTATCCTCCCCAGGTGTAATAAAATTCATCATGGAGCAGAAGGACCTGAAAGAAAGGTCTGAAACCAAAGGGTCTAATCTCACTTTTGGAGCTATAATGGCCTAAACTTCTCAGTCTTAGAGATGGCAGTCATAGACATCCAAGAGTTAAGAATCCTGAATTCCATCCTCTTGAAGAGAGGAAGATTTTCCTGGACAATGCCAGGTTTCTGAAACTCAGATTCCTGGATAGAGTAGAAGAGAGCTCCTGGATAATGTGATTCTAGAATCCAGATTTTGGCAACATGTAGCCAAACATTACATTCCAATTCTAATAACCCCAAAATCAAATACTCCAGAATATGCCTAATAGTGAGAGCAAGGGATTTTTCCTATTCAGCAAAAGACAGGTAGAAGTGGATTGTATGTAATTCCCCCAAAACTGAAGAACTGGCAAGAAACTAGTCACTAAATGGTAGAGCAAAAGAACTAGATTTTGCTATCCATTATTACCATTAATTCTGAGAATAGTATAGGAATAAGGGGGGGAAAGGTTTGCCTCCCTAGCAAGTCCTAAGCTTGGAGAGTCCAATTTTTCTCTGGTAGTACTATAAGGCTAGGTGCCTATATGAACTGACAGAGATGGAAGACTTTGATAAGATTTTTGTAAATATGTGTGCCTGTAAATATGCCTGCCTGTTTTACCAATTCCAAGGTAAAGTCCAAACCACATGGTATTACTAGCAATCTGGATGCCTATATGGGATTCAAGAATTGAAAAAAGAATCTTAATCAACCAACCAACAAATATTTATCAAAAAAATAAAATGTGCTAGGTACTAAAGATAAAAATATATAAAATAAAATAATTCCTATTACAAGGAGTTTATATTCAATATGGACACATAAACTCACATTTCTACAGAATAAATGATGATATTTGACAGATTCAAGGTGGTTAAAGAAGAAGAGCAATAGTAACTTGGGAGTATGAAGGGGTAAGGAGTCAATTCCCTTGAAAATCCAAGGACATCTTCAGGTGAAAGTTCAAAACACAAAGAGATCCTAGGAATCTGGAATATTTTAGGACCATAAAGGAAAGTGAGATTCAACAGGAGGATGAATTGCATAAATTATTTATGGTCAATTAAGAATCCTTAAAGTGTTTTCTGTTATTTCTATGGGGTAGACCTAAAGACTATCCTGTCTTTTATATATGCATTATTACCTCAAGTTTTTATAAAAGACCCAGGGACTCTTTTGTTAAAAAAAAAAATTAATTGTAAACTCCTTGAGGGTAGAGTCTTGTTTGAATTTCATTTTTGAATTCCCCAGGACCCAGCACAGTAACTGGCACATGCTAAATGTTTAAATAAATGTCCGTTGATTGACCTGTGGAAACTTAGAGGAGCTATTTTTTAGTTATATTCTGAGATTTCTTAAAGGCAACTATGAATTGCCTCTAAGACAAAAACAAAATGATTGGGGTAGGGGGAGATGCTGGACACAAAATTAGACCTAGTCTATGTAAACTCTTAGCTAGGTAAGCTAGGCCATAATTTATATTTTTGTCTGCCACAAAGCCTTGATTCTCAATTGTTCACAAAACTGCAACAAACATGCAGAATTGGGCAAAACAATTACCAGAAAATGGTAGACTATGTAGTTAACCATTAATAAAGGAATTAGCCTTAGTCATCACTTGGCATTTTCATTTCTTTTGAGGCCTAAGGATCATCACCTTAAAGTTAAACAATTCCAGATAATATCTATCATAAATCTTTCCTATTGCCTTCATAGGGAGAATTCTAAAGAAAACCCATTGGCTGTAGGATTTCAATTCATGAAAAATAAGAGAGCTGAACTGGAAGTTTTGTAAGGTACCTGCCAGTTCTAAATCCTTAAATACTGCTTATATGTCCTCCCAGCAAAGAGTTAAAAATGCACACAATCTTAACCTGTTTTAATGTGTGCTTTCCACAAACCTTGGTCTTTGCTGTTTTTCATTATTTTTTGGTTATTTTTTTTTTTTGCAAGGCAATGGGGTTAAGTGGCTTGCCCAAGGCCACACAGCTAGGTAATTATTAAGTGTCTGAGGCTGGATTTGAACTCAGGTACTCCTGACTCCAGGACTGGTGCTCTATCCACTGCACCACCTTGCTGCCCCTGTTTTTCATTATTTTGATTTGTCAGGGCAAATATGACATCCTTAATCAATCTTTAGATCATGGTTTTACAACTAAAAGAAACTTTAAAGATCACCTACAATGAAAAGCAATTTGCGGAGTCAAAATTTGAATCCAGACCTTCTGAAGGCAGATCTAGCAGATTCTACCATATTGCATTGCCTCCCAATCAACAGTGCTAAATATAACATTCCAGTCTTCAAAGATCTTATGTTCAAGTTGACAAGGCATGATGAACATAAGAGAAATGGAATAAAAAAAGTAAAAAGTGAGGAAAAGCAGTATAGCAAAATGAATCAAGACATCATTAAGTCTGACAGATATAAAATAGTCCAAAACCCACAGTGCCACTCTCCCCACCAAGGCATGAACAACATTTTTTTTTCCTAATTCATCAAATTTGATGAATCTGATTAAAATAGTTGCTGTGTTCTTTATTTTGTTGTGGATACTGTGTTTATTGTTTTCTTAGTTCAGCTAATTTCATTTTATGTCAGTTCATGAAAGACTTTTAAACAGGCTTGTTTTCATTCAGCATGAAGCTTAAACTGTATTATAAACAACTCAGTGTTTTATACATATGGTTAATGCCAGTTAGACAAGGCAGCTATACAGCTCTCTTTAATCTTCCCTTCCTTTTCCTCTATTCCTCTCCCTAGGTCCACATAGGGTATCTTATTCTTATCTTCAGGTACTCTGCTCTAAGGAATGTAAATTTGGATCTCTAAAACCTGGTAAACTATCTTGGGAGTTTACTTGGGATTTGATGGACTCAGATTGAGTATAAATAGCAATTGTTTCTGTTTTGGCTAGAAACCCTGAGGCTCTTCCCCTCCCAGATTGGATTTTGGTTATGGGTTTTTTTTTTTTAACTAAATATTCTTATCTAGAGCCTTAATCACTAAATAGGCTTTGCTTCAGTCAAACTGAGACCTGTTAAAGATCTATGTTTAAAGGGCAAAGTCTCCTATGGCATCAGGGCTATCTCTAGTCATCCTGATCTGTATCTGGCCATTGGACTCAGATGGTTCCAGAGCAGAAAGTAACTTTGCACAGCACCCTCTCACTTAAATCCAATTCACTTTCAAGTCATTGTATCACCTTCCATCAGGTGATACCATCCTCTTGCAGAATGAGGGACAAACAGCAACTATCATATAGGTGCCAAACTGATTTTCTTTTCCTTTTTTTTTTGGCAAGGCAATGAGGGTTAAGTGACTTGCCCAAGGTCACACAGCTAAATAATAAGTGTCTGAGGCCAAATTTGAACTCTGGTCTTCCTGCTTCCAGAGCTGATACTTTGTATCAGCTTTGGATACACTGTACCACCTAGCTGCCCCCAAAATGATTTTCCAAATCCAGGTCTAATCCTGTCATGCCCTGACTCAATAAATTCTGGTGGCTCTCTTTAACTCTACTCTGTAATTGAAAGCCCTTCAAAACTTACTCCCAGCATACCTTTCCAAACTTATCACTAAGCTTCTTTATGCTTTCTACTAACAAGGTAATCTGGCCTTTTTAGTCTTCCTTAATTGTGGTATTCTATTTCCCCTCTGGAGTCAGCATTAATTAAGCACCTTGATATATGCCAGTCACCAATAGAGTGAAATAAGGATGTATCCTTGCTCCCATGCTTTTTAGCATGATGTTTTCAGAGATGTCATCAAATGCCTTTGCTGAGGCTGAACATGGCCTCAAGGACAGCTACCATACTGATGGTAAATTCTTTAATTTGAAAAGGCTTCAAACCAAGACCAAAGCAGAGGGAGTGTTGGTGCACTCTGTTTGCAGAAGATGGTGCACTCCATACAGCCTCTGAAGCTGAGATGCAACAAAGTATGGATCGATTCTGTGCCGCTTGTGCTTATTTTGGTCTAACAACACCAAGAAAAGCCAGGTGCTCCATCAGCCAGCACCCCATCATCCATATGTAGGACCATCAATTACAGCAAATGAAGTTTTGAGTCCTGTGGACAAGTTACCTTGGCAGTATCCTTTCCAGGGAGGGACGCATTGATAAAGAGGTTGACACATGCATTACCAGAGCTAGCTCAGTATTTGGAAGGCTCCAGAGAAAGTGTGAGAGAGAAGAGGTATTAGAATGATTGACAAACTAAAGGTCTACAGAGACATTGTGTTGACCTCATTGCTGTATGCCTTTGAAACCCGGACAGTCTACCAGTGCCATGTCAGGAAACTGAATCACTTCCATTTAAATTATCTTGGGGGGGGGGGTGGAGACAAAATGGCCACAGCAGAGGACCATCACCTAGTTGCTCTGGAGCAAAACTTATAAACCAAGGACTCTAACATTTTCAAGAGACAGAACCCACAGAGGGATCTAGTGAGGCAATTCTCCAACCCAAGGTAACCTGGAAAAGAACAGAAAGGCTTGGCTCCACGGGGTCAGAGGGGTGGCCCGCCCCAGCAAAGGAACTTCAGCCTCCCAGAGGCAGCCCCAGGGTGCTGGGAGCCATGGGGGGGGGCAGGGGGGCAGTTTCCTGACCTACACCCCGGGGAGCAGTGGGGGACTTGGGGGAACAGCGGGGGACCTCTGCCAGAGTGAGCACATGAAGCCCAGCCCTCAGGGCACACAACGAGAAGTGTGGCCAGGGCAACCCAGATCCAGGAACCAGAAGCAGGGGGAGACAGTAAGCAGGAGCCCCCAGGGCATGAGCTCTGAACCTAGGGAGGGGAGTGAAGAGAGAAACTGCAGAGCTCTGTCCTCTGTCCCTGGAACAGGACTCTGGGGCTCTGACCACATTCAGATCCTGATCGCAGTCCAGACCCTCCCATAGAACAGCAGGACCCCCCCTCCCACCTCAGCCCTGTGGCAGAGGGGTATGCTTGTGGTCATTCACAGACCAGGAGAGAAGACAGAGCCTCATACATGAAGATCCTTGTGGGGGTATCCCACTAATACTCAGAAGCTCAGGAAGCACCCCAAAACCAGGCACAGGCTGGGGAAATGAGTAAGCAGTGAAAAAAGAGAAACACCATTGAGAAATACTTTACCTGTGATCCCAAGAAGGATCAAAACACTCAATCTGAAGATGAGGAAGTCCAAGCTCCTGCATCTAAAGACTCCAAGAAAAACAGAAATTGGGATCAGGCCATGACAGAGGTCAAAAAAGACTTTGAAAATCAAGTGAGGGAGACAGAGGAAAAATTGGGAAAAGAAATGAGAGAGATGCAGGGAAAATATGAAAATGAAGTCAGCAGCTTAGTCAAGGAGATCCAAAAAATTGCTGAAGAAAATAGCATGCTAAAAACCAGCTTAGATCAAATGGATAAAACAGTTCAAAAGGTTATTGAGGAGAAGAATGCTTTAAAAAGCAGAATTGGCCAGATGAAAAAGGATATAAGAAAGTTCTCTGAGGAAAACAAATCCTTCAGACAAAGAATAGAACTCAGGGAGATTGCTGATTTTATGAGAAATCAGGACTCAATACTTCAAAACCAAAAGAATGAAAAATTAGAAGAAAATGTGAAACATCTCATTGCAAAAAACAACAGATATGGAAAACAGATTTAGGAAAGATAATTATTGGAATACCTGAAAGTCATGACCAAGAAAAAAGCCTTTGACATCATCTTCAAAGAATTATTACAGGAAAATTGCCCTGATATCCTAGAAACAGAGGGCAAAATAGAAATGGAGAGAATCCAATGATCTCCTTGAGAAAGAGATTCCCAAAAAACCAACCCCCAGGAATATTATAGCCAAGTTCCAGAACTCCCAAGTCAAAGAGAAAATATTACAAGCAGCCAGAAGGACCCAACTTAAATATCATGTAGCTGCAATCAGGATCACACAGGACTTAGCAGCAATTACATTAAAAGCTCGTAGGGCTTGGAATATAATATTCCAGAAGGCAAAAGAGCTTAGAATGCAACCAAGAATTGACTACCCAGCAAAACTGAATGTCCTCTTCCAGGGAAAAAGATGGACTTTCAATGAACCAGGGGAATTTCAAATGTTCCTGTTGGAATGGCCAGAGCTGAACAGAAGGTTTGATCTTCAGATACAGGACTCAGGCAAAGCATAGAGTGTGGAGAAGAGGAAAATATGAGGGACTTAATGATGATGAACTACATGTATTCCTGTATAGAAAAATGATACTGATAATACTCATATGAACCTTCTCATTTAATAGAGCAGGTAGAAGGAGCTTTTATAGATGAAGCACAGGAGAAAATTGAATTTGAAGATATATTGTGGTATAAAAATGGAGTCAATAGATAAAAAGGGAAATGTACGGGAGAAATAAAAAGGAGAGGAGGAATGGGCTAAGATATTTCATATAATAAGATTTTTCTTTATTACAATGAGCTATTGTAATGATATGGAAGGGGGGAGGCAAGGGAGAATGAGGGAGTCTTTGCTCTCATCAGAGATGGGTAGGAGAGGAAATAGCATATATACTCAATGGGGTATAGACATCTGGAGTAAGAAGGAGAGAAAGAGGATGGGGGGGAAGGGGGGGAATGTGAGTGATGGAGGAGAGGATGGACCATGGGGGGAGAGTGGTCAGATATAACACATTTTTTTTTTTTTACTTCTTGCAAGGGGCTGGGATTGGATGGCCTGTCTGGGTCCATAGGGCTGGGTGGATGCTGGGTAAGGGGTGGCATGTGGGCTCAGGGCCTCTTGGCCCCAGGGCCGGGGATCTGTCTGCTGGATCACTCAACTACTCTACAGCAGAGACAGAGTGAAAGGAGAGAGAATATACAGTTCATGGTAGTAGAGAAGTATGAATGGAGGGAGTTGCGATCAGCAATGGCAATGGTGGAAAAATATGGAAGTAACTTTTGTGATGGACTTATCATAACGAATGTGATCCACCTGCGACAGAGTTGGTGGTGTTGGAACACAGACTGAAGCACATTTTTTATTATTATTACTTTTTGGGGGGTGTTGCAGGGCAAATGGGACTAGGTAGCCTGCCTGGGGCTGCACAGCTGGGTGACTGTTGGGTGTCTGAGGCCAGATTTGGACCTGGGTGCTCCTGGCTCAAGGGCCAGTCATCTGTTTGCCACCAAGCCACCCCTACTATTATTACTATTTTATTTTATTTTGGGTCTTTTTTTTCCTTTGGTTTTTGTAGGGCAATGGGTTTGGTGTGGCTTGCATGGGGTCACACAGCTGAGTGATTGTTGGGAGTCTGGGGCCGGATTTGGGCTCCGGTGCTCCTGGCTCTAGGGCCGGTGCTCTGTCCACTGCGCCACCTGGCCATACCTACAATTATTATTATTTTTTAATATTAATTTTAATTTTTTCTCTCCCCTTTACTTTATCGCTTATGCGGGTCTATATTTTCTTGGGGGGAGGGAGTATTATGTTTACTCTTAAACAAGAATATTTTAGTAATGTATGAAAAACATTATTTGTACAAAATAAGAATAAATAAGTAAATAAACAAACGAATGCATGAATGAATGAATGAATAAATAAATAAATAATGAATTGTCTTAGGAAGATTCTGAAGATCACCTGGCCAGAGAAAATACCAGACGCTGAGGTACTTTCTGAAGCTAAACTGCCCACCATTTCAACATTGCTACAGAGAGGGCAACTATGATGGGCTCGACATGTTACAATGCTAGACATACACTTGCCAAAAAACTATTTTATGGAGAACTCATACAGGCAATCGCTTACAAGAGGTCAAAAGAAGCAAGACCGAGACACCCTGAAGATCTCATTGAGGAACTTTAGATTTGATTGTACAGCAGGGTAGACACTGGCACAGGATGCCCAGCCTGGTGTGCCCTTATCAGTGAGGGTGCTGCTGCATTCTATGAGGAAGGCAGAATTGAAGAAGCTCAAGGGAAATGTGACATCCAGAGTTTAGAGTACCCACCCCAGGTGTTCACATGGGCTATTTGTGACCAACCTTTGGTAGAACATTCTAGGCTCGTATTTTGTTCTGATCAGTCACAGTGGGGACACATTGTGATTTGACCTAAACATAGTGATGTCATTTTGGTCTTTGATAACAAAAGATAAGAACCATAACTAGATAAGAGAAGTAACCTAAGCTTGGCCCCAAATGCCAGGATTACCAGGACAGGGCAGTGTCTAGGTGAAAGGTTTACTAGAATGAAGTCCTGAAAAACTTTTATGTTCTAATGAGGTTTACATTAGCCTCCTAGCAAACATAATTTAAAATTAAATTAATGACTTCATTAAAATTTGCTGTGATTCTTCTATGTTTAGCATTTCTTTTGGTGTAAGAATAAACTCTCAATCCAATACTCAATTTTCTTTTACAAATTAAGTAGTTTTTACTTTTTTATAGGAAAATTCTTGGGATCCCAGTGGGATGCTTGGTTTATCAGTTTACAAACTGGAGCCTCCTCCATAGTAGAGGCAGCCTCTGACCTCACCCACACTGGACCCAGTCCACAAACCACCACGTCTGTGTAAAAGAAAGGGAGGGGCGAGTGTTCCAGACCCTGTGGGCCCCAACAGTTATTTGGCTCTCCAGATAAGCAGATAAAAATTAATTCAGGGTAATTTGGGAGTAGGAGGGAAAAGTTAGTAGTTATGGGGGAATCAGGCAATTAATAAAACTTTGTGGAACAGAACTGAATATATGATACATTCATTTAATACTTCATCCAAATACCAAATGGATCCTTGTTGTCCCCCTGAACAGCTTTTTGTTCTGCTTGACAAGGTGTAGAATTCCAGGAAAAGGTTAGCACTATGATAATTAGGCATATTTTTTGCCTTCTCCAAGAAACTTGTTGCTACTTTAGTAATATATTAATGATTGATTCAAGACTTTTCAATTAACTTCTTTTAAGCAACTACTAAGTTCAAATATACTGTTAAAAAGGGACATGGGCTTTCAGACAGATTAAAGAGGAATTCTAAGAGGTGGAGATTAAAAGGAAACTCATTTCCGATATAGGGAACTATCTTTGAAAGAATGGAAGAGAGATATGGAAATGTCATATATAGGGAATGCCCAGCAATACTGTTGGACTGACATGAAATAAGAATAAAAAATTGTGTAGGGATAACACAACAGAATAATCCCATATAGTGAAGGGATTTTGTATTTTATCCTCTATGTGTGTGTGTGTGTCAACTAGGTAGATAGAGCAGTATAGATAGAGCACTAGGTCTGGAAGCAGGAGGACTTGAGTTCAAATGTGGCCTTAGACACTTGATACTTACTAGTTGTGTGACTTTGGGTAAGTTTACTTTACCTTAAATTCCTGGAATCCAGGACCTTCTCCAGGTACCCTGATCCATATCTGGTCACTGAACCTAGGTTACTCTGGAGCAGAAAGTGAGGCTGGTGACTTTGTACAGCACCCACTCACACAAATCCAATTCATGTGCTTACCTCCCTGGTGTCATGGTCTTTTTCAAAAAATGAAGATTTTTGAGTACAGGAATATTAAAATTGGATCAGTATTTTAGGAATATTAATTTGTCAGATACATAGAGAATCATTAGAGAGGAATCATAGGTAATAGCTGTAGAGATGTCCTTTCTCATATATTTACTGTGTAACCACAGGCAAATTACTTAATCTCTTTCAGCCTCAGATTCCTCATCTATACTTTGGGCCATTATGAGGATTGTTGAATTAACATCTATAAAATATTCTGAAAACCTTATAGCACACCATATACTGGCTATTAGCACATTTTTTGATAATATTGATAATATAACATTTTAAAGTAGGGAAAATACTGGACAGAGAAATATGTTTTATAGTTTCGGATCTGTAGCCTCTATACTGACCATGTATTGTCCCTGCCCCCACCCCATTCAACCTAAGAGACAGGTCAATGAACTTTATTATGTACCTTACCCCTCCCAGGTAAGGACTCAAGAAAGCTCCTGCCCCAGGCACAAAAGCCCCTATCAACAAAACCAAGGATCCCAGCATTAGCCTGAAAGGATGGTCTTTGACCACCACTCATGATACAGAAGGCTCATTATCTCATCTCTGCTCTCTGAGCAACTCATCCATCTACCCCAAGTCCTCCTTAAAAGCTCAGCTCTTTCCTCAGTTGAGCTGCTCCTCTGCCTTTGGAGGGTAGCCTGCTCTGGAGGAGTGTCATCCCCCTCTCCCTCTGCTCTGTCCTGGTTACTTGCCTTCACATGACGGCAGCCTTTTCTGGGGGAGCATAGTCCTCCAAATAACCTCACATTCTTTCCTTCTGCTTAGCCATCCTTGATGTTCCTACCAGCCCAGCTTGTGGCTGTTTCTTCTTAATTCTACTACTTCTAATGAAATTTAATCTGTGAACTTACCCTCCTGAGTAGACAGCCTGGTGAATTCTTCACAAAACCCACATTGATCCTTAAGTCTCTTCCCTGAAGTCCCCATTTCTCAATTTTACTTGGGTCTGATTCTTTGTGATGGGATTTTTTTGGCAAAGATATTAGAATAGTGGGTGGCTAGGTGGCGTAGTGGATAAAGCACCGGCCCTGGAGTCAGAAGTACCTGGGTTCAAATCTGGTCTCAGACACTTAATAATTACCTAGCTGTGTGGCCTTGGGCAAGTCACTTAATGCCATTTGCCTTGCAAAAACCTAAAAAAAAAAGATATTAGAATAGTTTCCCATTTCCCTCTCCATTTTACAGATGAGGAAACTGAGGCAGATAGCATCAAATGACTTGCTCCCGGTCACACAGCTAATGCCTGAGGTCAGATTTGACTCCAGGCCCAGTGCTCTATGCACCCCCCCCCCCACACTTACTTGCTGTCCTCCATCCACAGCTCTAACTTGCTCAGTCATGGTGTCCTTGAAAGTTGAAAATCTAGGCAGTTCTACCAGCAGTTTTGGTTCCGGTTCTGACTGAATCTTAGCCCTGACATCCTCAAACATGGTGGTTCCCAAGAGTGAGGTCAGGCTTGCTGTCAATGATATCATCTATGTTCCTGCTGCTCTCTTCCAGCACCTTTCTCCCCAACCTATAGCTATAAGGAACCTTCACAGTTGGGACAACATAGGAAACCTATCACTTGACAGAGTTTGTGACCTTTGAGACTGCTGTAAAAGCAAACTTCCCCTCCTCTGCTTCCTCCCCCCCTTCCTAGTTCAACCTTAATATTTCAATATTTCAAAACTATTGGACAGAGTCTTTCAATCTACTACTTTTGGCAGTCACTCTGAAACAAAATCTTCCCTGTCCACTCCAATCCTAATCTGTCATTAACCCAATTCTAGGGGAAGCACATTAAGGATTTTGACTTTGTTTGTGATGCTAGTACTTCAGTACTAATCTTAGCACTTAGTAAACCCTTAAATGATTTTTCACATATTCATTGAATGTTATATTTAATATTGATCAAAGGCTAATTATTAATAGTAGGTTATTAACCACTGAGGCTGATGTAAGTACTAGGGATACAAAGATGTTCCTGACTTGAGGGAGCTTACATTCCATGGGAGGAAATCATATGCATAGATATGACTAAATCCAATCTATATATGGAGTAAATACAAAAGAATTTCAGAAAAGAGTGAGTACTACCTGGGAGAATTAAGAAAGGATCTTGTGTAGGAGGTAACACTGGATTTGAACCTTGAATGGAGATGGGGATTAGATAATCTGCCTAAACTCTGTAGTGTAGGAAGCTCTGTTGGAGTTTTTGCAGGTTTTTTTTTTTAGATCTTCTGTGGGATCACCATCTGTTTAATCCTCCCACAACTTTTGAAAGATGTAACCACACAACTGGAGAGTCCTTCATACTTCAAGCGAACATTTCTGTCATTTTATTTTACATTAAATTCTAGTCCCTTTCTCTGATTAGAGACATTTGTTATAACGTGGTGGTGGGGTAACTAGAGAATCGTATTACCGATCCAACTATTAAAAATATTAGACCTAGGGCAGTTAGGTGGTGCAGTGGACAGAGCACCAGTCCTGGAGTCAGAAGGACCTGAGTTCCAATTTGGCCTCAGATACTTAATACTTAGCTGTGTGACCTTGGGCAAGTCGCTTAACTTTGTTGCCTTGCAAAAATAAAAAAAAATTAGACCTGGAAGGGACCTTGAGAAGCATCTAATCCAACCCCCCTCAATTTTATAGATGAAATTGAGCACCAGAGAGGTTTGGTGACTTGTCCAAGGACACATAGGCATTAAATATAAAAGCCAAGATTCAACTTACATCTTCAAGACTTCAAATTCAGTATTTGTTCCATTCTATCTCACAGGATATGTTACAGAGAAGTACGGTTATCAGCATTTATTAAGTACCTACAGTATGCTAAGTGGTAGAGATATCAAAAAGCAGGGGAGAAAGGCATGTAAAGAAAAAAAAAGTCCCTGTTCTCCAGGAGCTTACAGTCTAAAGAGGAGACAATATTCAGACAGCTTTGAATAAACAGTAGGGTAAACTGGAGATAATCTCAGAAGAAAAGCACTAAGATTAAGGAGGACTTTCTTGGAGAAGGTAGGTCTTGACTGAGATGTGAAGGAAACCAGGGAAGCTAGGGAAAGTCCTATAGGCATTGGGGACAATTAATGAAATAGGAGAATCATGGCGGGGTGGATGAGGATCAACCAGTAAGGTGGTCAGAGTCATTGGATCCTTAGAGGACATAGAGGGGAGGGAAAGAAGACTGAAAAGAAAGGAAGGTGTTAGGTTATAAAGACCAAAGAGTATTTTGTATTTGATCCTAGAGGTAATTTTTTTATAAGAGCAACACCTTACAGAGACTTCAACTATCTCTCAAACTTACTTATCTTGAATATAACCTAAAGTCAAAAGGGCAATATTGTCTCTTGTGAAATTGTGTTCAGATCTTGTCAGACAACCTGATTCTAAATTGTGATATGACTCAACTATTAAGGAATTAGAGAATAATAAATATAGTCAAGCTATCTTAGAATTCTTCTATTAGGACTTTTGCCTTGGCCCCTCACTCCTTTCCAGAACTTTTATTTTCTTTTACTTTATAAATATCCACGTGTAAATGCAAGAGGGTAAAGGAAAGAGGCAGCAGGTATCAGACACAAGGGCTCTAAGACTCTAGGTGTAGTAGTGGCAGAGGAAGAGAGGAAAGCTATGGTCAGAGAGGAGGCAGCTAAGTCATTCACTGTATGGTCCTGGGTCTAGTGTCAAGACTTGTATTCAAATTCAGCCTCAGAGATTTACTACTTGTGTGACCCTGGACAAGACACTTATACTGTTTGCCTTAATCCACTGGTGAAGGAAATGGTAAACCACACCAGTGTCTTTTCTAAGAAAATTCAAATATGATCATGACTAATAACAGTAAGAAGGATCAGTGAATCAAATAGGCATAAAGGTCAAGATGGTCCTGGAAACTTAGTGTGTCTTAAATCACAGATTAGAATTCAGTGTTAGGTGGAGAAAATAAGCCCTGGTGACCCATGGATCAGTTCTAAGGAGAGGCTGACAGCCTAGTTTACCTGCCTATAGATCAGGCCTAGAATCACCTTTACAGATTTAGCAACATTAGGAAGGGGAGGTATAGTTCTTTTAAATACTGTTCACCAAATACTAAGGGCCTTATTTTGCTTTGTAAGTAATTCTCATATCCAGCACTAAAGTGACTATTATTAGTCCAGATAAATGGGCAAACTTGGGGTAAAGATGACCTCTTCAGTCTATTCCAAATTATGGTGTTCTCCAAGGGCATTATTAGAAGCCAATTTCTACCTCTTCTTTTTTTTCTGAAATTAGTCTTTGCTTCTAGCTTGGAGATGCTCTACTTTTGAATTATCTCAGAATCCACCCAGCTTCTGCTCTCTCGGTTCTCCAACCCTCCTCCTCTCCCCACCCTGTATGAACTCTTGTCCTGGTTTCCCCTGCTTAGACTGTATTTCTACAGCATTATTTTGGTGCAAGGGAGAAGGCCCTACATGCTCTTGGAATTTAATTGCGTTTAGGTCTTTCGGGACCCGATGCCAAACTGTGATGTGACTCAACTGTACAGAACAGCCCCCGACAGGAAATACAGCTTCTAGGACAGACAGAGCGCTTCCTCTGACTGCAGCAGGTGCTAACAGCCGGCCCGGCTGCCCAGCCCGCCTGCTATCAACAGGATGGGGCCTACCCGAGCGGAAGGAAGCCTGGAATAAGGGACAACCCTGCAGACAGAAGCAAGGGAAGGGGAGGAAGGGAAAAGTGCCTGGCACCGGCTAACTGGAAGCCCTCCAGCTGCTTCAGGAGAGGCAATGACAGGAGTCCATTCAGTCTTCCTCTGCAGAGCTCCTTGAGCCTCCTTGGCACTGAGTCAATGTATTATATTGTTATTATTATTATTATTAGATCATATTTGACTTAAACTGGCATGCTGGCTATATTCAAAGCAATTCATAGATTTCTAAAATAATTTTTAAGTGATCCAGGCCCTCTTCTTGATTTTTGAGATAGGTAGAAAGGAGGCACAGTGTTCTAATCAGAGAAGTGAGGAGACAGAGACCCGTAATGTAAGCCGGTCTTAGAGCTGGTGGAAACACAAGGTTTCCCTAAAGATTCTGCACGGTAAGTTAAAAAAATTTAAATATTGTATTGTTAGGGTTCCTTAATGCGGCGAACAGAAAACGGCTAGGGCGCCGTCCGTGTCATGGACACGGAGCTCGGTGAGTGCCCCCTGCCCGTCGGCCTGCCCTCCCCGGGGGGCTGCTGCATCCCAAGGCTCGGGGGGGCGCGCCGGGCGGCGGGCCAGGCGCGGGGAGCTCCGGGGACGGGGCGCCAAGATGGCGAGCTTTCCCGCCGGCGCCCGCAGCGCCCCGGGCCGCCCAGCACGAGGTGGCAGCTCAGCCCCGCGCCCTCCCCGGCCCCGGGGCCGCCTCCCCGCGCCCTCCCCGGCCCCCGGGGCCGCCTCCCCGCGCCCGCGCCCTCCCCGGCCCCCGGTCCCCGGGGCCGCCTCCCCGCGCCCGCGCCCTCCCCGGCCCCGGGGCCGCCTCCCCGCGCCCTCCCCGGCCCCCGGGGCCGCCTCCCCGCGCCCTCCCCCTCCCCGGCCCCGGGGCCGCCTCCCCGCGCCCGCGCCCTCCCCGGCGGGGCGGGGCGGGGGAGCGCCTGGGCCCGCCCGCGGGGGGCGCGGGGCCCGAGCTGGGGAATTCCTCCTTCCCGCCCACGTGGTCCCGGCGGCCCCGCGCAGCCCGCGTGGCCCGGCGCCCCCGGGAGCGGGCCGGAGGGGCCGGGGCGGGGGCGGCGCCGGGCGGGGGGGGGGGCCCTGCGGGAGGGGGGCGGCGGGAGTCCCCGGGAGAGCCGAGGGGCCACGCCGCCCGGGGCCGCGGACACGCTCCGCTGACACCGCTTCACGCCGCCGGGCAGCCGCCGATCACGCGCGGTCCCCGGAGCCCATTGGCCGGCGCCTCACACACCTTTGCGGCCGATTGGTCGGCGGCAGGCTCCGCCCCCGCCCCCGCCCGCGGCGCTGGGCAGGCGGAGCGGCTACCTGAATGGGGGGGCGGACAGACGGCGAGCGGCGCCGGGGCGGCGGGAGCGGGGCGGCGGAGCGGCGGAGCGCGGAGCGGCGGGGCGGCGGAGCGCGCGCGTCTGCGGGTCGGGGCGCAGCCAGCCATGCTCAACTTCGGCTCTGCCCTGCAGCAGCCCCCGGTGAGTGCCGAGCCGAGGCGGGCCGGGGCGCCCCGGGGAGCCGGGGGCCCCGGGCAGGGCGCCCCGCGGCGGGGCGGGGGAGCGCGGCGGGAGCGGGGCGGCTGGCCCCTCGGGAGGGCGCCCCAGGCGGAGGGGCGCAGGGGGCCGGGCTGCCACGGGAGCGGGGCGCAGGGTCCCGGAGCCCCGGGACAGGTGCACGGGGGTCTCCCGGAGGAGCATGAGCGGGGCGCAGCGGGGCTGCCCACGCCGGGAGCGGGCTCCGCGCCGGGCGCGCCCGGGGGGCCGCCGTCTGGGCCGCCCGGTGGGCGGGGGCGGCGGGGGCTGCGCGGGGCCGGAAGCGGAGGGGTCCGGGCGGGGGCGGGGCGGGGCCGCCTCTATGGTGGGGGCCGGCGGGGCGTGGGGCCGCGGGGTCAGCGCCGGGCCGGGGGCGGGGCCGAGGCGGCCGGGCCCCCCCCCCCCACCGGCGGGCCCGGGAGGGGGCGGGGAGCGGCGGCGGCGGGGCGGGGGCGGGGGAGCGCCTCGTCCCCGGGTGACCCAGGCGCGCGGGAGGCCCCGCCCCTCTGTCGGTTCCTAAGGGAACGGCGGCTGGGCGCGGCCCCTCCCCCACCCCGGCTCCGGAGCCGGCTCGGCCCCGCCCCCGCCCGCCCCGACGCGGGGGCACTCAGGAAGTAGGTGAGAGGTGAGCGCGCGGCGCTCCCCGTCCACGCTTCCTGCCAGCCCGGGAGCAGCCGGCGATCACGCTTTGTTCACATGCCCGCGGCCCCAGCCCCCTCTCCTCGCTGCTCCCGCCCCCTTCCCGGGGCCGGCCAATCGGCATCCACGCCGCCTGTCCTGACTCGCCAATGGCGAGGAGGGGTGCGGGGACGTGGGCGTGGTGAGTGTGCCCCTGGACTCCCCCGGCCTCCGGGCGGCGAGGATCTCCCTCCCGTCTCCCCGGCTGCCTGCCCCGCTCCCCCTCCACCCGGGGCTCTGCTCGTCCTCCCCCCTGAAGCCAAAGGTGTGACGCCTCTAGCGCCAGTGCCTTTCTGCTTTTTTGAATCCATCACAAAGCCGGGTTTTCAATCCCGCATCTTCAGTGTTTCAGCCATGTAGGGAAAAATGGATACGAATCACATAGGTCCCCCAACTCTGTTTCTCCACGTGCAAGGAAATGCAATAATGGTTCTTTATAAAAATACAAAATTTTGGTGTAGTTTCCTTGCGACGCATACGTGGTATCCTCAGCAGAACCGATTAAAACTAGTCAGAAACCTACATAAGTCCGAACCGTATCTAGCAAGCAAACGACATTTAAAACCAACCAAATCTGAAAAAAAACTGCTCTAGTTAATTGAGGTCTACAAGCCAAGCTTTCAGTTTTTTGGACGCTGATTATTCAGTTTAGTGAGACATAAAAATTTCTATATCTTGTTTGGGTTTTTTCCAGGCAATAGGGTTAAGTGACTTGCCCAAGGTCACACAATTTTTGCTTAGTTGTTCCTTCTGATTGAAAAAAAGTATGACACGATAAAATGAGGCTTTGAATTTTCTGAACATTACATCTGACTTATTCAGTTACTAAAAATAAAACTTCCCAACAGTCTCCCAAATTTTATTAACCTTTCATGATGTGGTGGATTACTTGCTCACTTTTTAAAATGCATAACAAATAAAATTCATAGCAATGCAAAGGGAAACAATTCTATGGGAATAAAAATTCAAGTTCTTTACCCTCAGGGTAAAAACTCCTGACATAGTCCAGTGCTCAGTGCCTTGGAATGAATTTGTGAATTAGAATTAGAACCTAGGTCTCTTGAAACCTCAGTGCTTTTTCTATTTATTTTATTTATTTTCCATCCACTGCTTTTTTTTTTTTTTGCAAAGCTAACGGGGTTAAGTGGCTTGCCCAAGGCCACACAGCTAGGTAATTATTAAGTGTCTGAGACCGGATTTGAACCCAGGCACTCCTGACTCCAGAGCCGGTGCTTTATCCACTCTTACCCACCTAGCCACTCTTACCCACTGCTTCTTAAGAAAAAGATGGCGATTTTTTTACCATCAAAAATTCACACTACAGACAAAAGGTCAGCAGAAATTTTGCAGTTGTACCAAAAACTTTTTACAAAAGGAGAACTTAAATATCATGCGTGTACCTTAAACTATTTTATCCAAGGCCATTTAGTTGGTCATTTCTTTTCAGATCTGTCTCTTGATTTTACAAATGGAGTTTACACATGCAAATTTTATCTCCTGATTTTTTAATGTTTATGCCTAAATATTTAGGTGATGAAGTTTTTTTTAATAACATGAGTTTTCAATCTCTTAAAGAATGACAGCAGCTTCAGTTCTGTCTCTAAACAAGTGGTGCTCAAGTAACTCAAATGTCTTCATAAGTTAATCTAATTGCCATTTAGTTGGCAAAAGATAATAATTTCTTATTGTCTTTTGTAGGTGGAAAGAATAGAAATGATTTTTGAAAAACCAAAAGATGGCAGATGTTACTGGAACAACGCTACAGAGAAAAGTGATTTTGAGGCTGTAGAAGCGCTTATGTCCATGAGCAGCTGCAGTTGGAAGTCAGATTTCAAGAAATATGGGGAAATTAGACCAATCACGCCAGCATCTGATGTGTCTGAAGAAACTGAAGAAAGTCTGCTACCTGGTACAGCCGATTTCCATGCAATACCAGCTTTTGTAAGTTGTTAGAAAGAACAATTAGTGCCTGTGGTTGAATATTTTGTTAACTGAATTAACCACCCTCCCGGATTTTTCTTGGTAATATATTTACATTTTTCTTTTTCTTTAGTGTCTGACTCCACCCTACAGTCCATCTGATTTTGAAGCCTCCCAAGTCTCCAATTCAGTGGTGCCAGCGCCACCTACCGGGCACTTCAAATCATTTGCTGACACTTCCAAGCCTCTCGGGCCAGATTTTAAAGAGAATGATAAGGGTCAATTGCCAGCACCAAGACCTTTGAAGGCTCAGGCCACCAGTGTGATTCGTCATACAGCTGATGCCCAATTGTGCAATCACAGAACCTGCCCTGTGAAGGCAGCCACTATGCTAAAGTATCAGGACAATGTTTTTAAAAGAAGAGCTCACCTGAGTGTTGAGACATCAAGGAAAAATGTCCCGTGTGCAGCTGTGTCACCAAACAGATCCAAATGTGAGAGCGATACAGTGGCGCCTGTGGAAGAAAAAGCAGGTTCCGCTCTTAATGACTTTTCAGTGCCTTCTTCAGAGACTGTCATCTGTAGCCCTCAGCTACTTCCTGGCTCCCCAAAACAAAAGTCAGTGTTGGTCTCTCCACGTGCTACGTCGGCAAGTGGAGTTCCACCGGTGCCAGTCATTTGCCAGATGGTTCCGCAGATGGTTCCCCTCCCAACAAATAATCCTGTTGTAACAGCAGTTGTCCCCAACACTCCACCTAGTCAGCAGCCAGCCCTTTGCCAGCCTGTTGTGTTCATGGGAACACAGGTCCCTAAAGGTGCCGTCATGTTTGTCGTACCACAATCTGTGGTCCAGAACCCCAAACCTCCAGTGATGAGCCCAAATGGCACCAGATTATCTCCCATTGCTCCTGCTCCAGGTTTTGCTCCTTCTACAACAAAAGTTACGGCACAGATTGACTCATTGAGAATAAGAAGTCACATTTGCAATCACCCAGGATGTGGAAAGACTTATTTTAAAAGTTCTCATTTAAAAGCCCATATGAGAACACATACAGGTATTGATCATTTTTGTCTTGGGTGTTTAGATACAAGATGTTCAGTTATGATACTGTTGAGAGGGGCACAAATGTAGTCATATTGTTGGCATAGTATTATAAACATAGGGAGGGTATAGAAAATTTTACTTTTGGCCTATAGGTATGATACCATAGCCACTTGTGTGTAAGAGAAACAACTTGCCGGTTTACATAGCAGATATGACATGATGTGATTACATAATCTGATTTTAATCAGGTTTGAAAAATAATCTCATTGTCACGGAATATTATACTAGCAGATTTAATAGATGGCATGATAAAATACATAGGTGACATTGATTCGTTGCTCCAGTTTTGGTTTTTTTTTTAATTATGATTTGTCCATTTTTGTTTCAGGAGAGAAGCCTTTTAGCTGTAGCTGGAAAGGTTGTGAGAGGAAGTTTGCCCGCTCAGATGAACTCTCACGACATCGCAGAACACACACAGGCGAGAAGAAGTTTGCCTGTCCAATGTGTGATCGGCGGTTCATGAGGAGTGACCATTTGACCAAACATGCCCGTCGTCATCTGTCAGCTAAGAAGCTCCCAAACTGGCAGATGGAAGTGAGCAAGTTAAATGACATTGCATCTCCCCCAACACCGGCTCCAGCACAGTGAAGTAACAATGCCTGAAGACCGTATTGGAACTAACCATTGGTCACAGCCACAATCAGCAATGATGTAAAGTGCTTCCACTCCGGTTCTGGGATGTTTTGATTCTCCCTGGGGGCGGGGCTACAGTGGCTTCTGGGGCAAAGGCCCACTCTGGGTTAGAGATGACAAGAAGCAGAGATACAGGCAGAAAGTGGGGCCAGTCACTAATAGAATGGCAGATATCATTTGCACATGAGGAAGAAGAGTCTTTCTTTTGGAAGGTTTCTGATCAGGACAAAACAGGCAGCACAAGTTTTGAATTGGTGTGCATCATTTGTTAGCATATTTGCTCTTATTTGAGACCAACTTTCCAGTAGGATCCTTTTTAAATATTTTGTGGTTTCAAGAGAGTGTCGACCAGAAAGAAGTATGGTACTGAAACAGACCTGTAATGTTGGTTTGCATTGATTACTACAAATATTGTCATCTTTTCCTAGCTGAGTAATTATCTTGTTTCTTCGTATCTCTATAGTTAGTGAATGCAGTTGTCAACTATTAGCTAATATTGGCAGTTTCCTACAATTGCTATATTTGAGTAAAACAAGCCATTTGTGGCTGGAGAGGACTAAGAAAATTGGAATCCTCATAAATTTAATTTCTTTTTAATGTATAGCTCCACTTGTTTTTACTTTTTGTTTTAGTCACAAAGTTACAACAAAGGACTATTTAAGCATCTCACGGTGCTTTAAACTTAGTTTGCCTGCAGTTTCTGGTATAGATTTGAAAATTGTATGCCATTGTGTTTTCTGTAAACTCTGAGATACACTGCACTTTGTTAAAAAAAAAAATCTGAAGATTTAAAAAATCTTGCAGTTTTAAGAAGGGACATCAAGAATAAGTTACTCTTTGAAAGATGGTTCTATCATAGGTAAAATATTCTTATATAATAAGGATATAATGTGTGCTGTATTGAAATAGAAAATTAGTGGGGGTTATTGTTTTTTTTAAGTTCACCAAAGGACAATGAAAAAGTTTTGTCCTGTTTTTAGGAATTTTTAGGGTAGAGGGGAGGTGTGGGAATAATTAGTAACATAACTTTCATTAACAGTATTTCTATTATATCCTATTGTATCGTGGATGTTATACACAGTAGGGCAAAGTGAACTTGTTTGACATACAATGAAATTTTCATTATAGTGTTCCTTCATTTAACATTTTTTTATGAATCAGGTTTAGTTTTTAAACATTCAGGTAAAGGCCAATATTACCTCTTCAAATTTTCTCTTAATATACGATTGAAAAACTTGGCCCCGTGGGAAACATTATAGAGAAGTTTTCATTGTAATGCCAATATTCTTGTGACTACTTTAAGATTTGCACAATATTTCTTATGTTGTACTTTATATCTTGTTTACAATAAATAATTTCCTTTGCTATACAGACTGTTTATTGGTTTGCTTAAAACATTTCCCTAATATCTTCGCCATTATCAAATCATTGAGAATCTGACTTCTGAGTGACCTACATTCACATTTGGTATTGCATGACTGATATACTGTATCACAAGTACATTTAAGCCACTTTGAATTGAAAAAGTGTTTCTGTATACATGAAATTGGATATCTGCTTGGTATTGGGTCAAGATAGGAAACTTGTCCAAAGGTAGCAATAAAATCAATATTGAAAACTATATTTGTTTCAAAAATGACCTTTCAACTCAACAATTATTATAAGCATTAATACTAAATGTTGGGACTTGGTCAGGTTGTAGGGACATGAAAATGCAATCAATGCCTGCCTACGATTAATTTTATTTTCTACTGGCCATTCTATTTCACATGCCTGAAACATGACTTTTGGCAAAGTCCTATTGAATTAGAGAGTACAGTCTCTGCTCAAAGCAGAATTCTATTGTTATGGACAAATGTTTGATTATTCTCCACTGGTTTGTCTTCAGTGACAAATCATCCTTCATCCCCAATTCATTCCATCTTGGGACGATTCCATATCTTGTTTCTGTTGAGCCCAAATCTGCTTCTTTTCTACCTATTATCTCTGGTTTTATCATGTAATATTGTTATTTAATCTCAACTAGTCCCTCACTGTAGTGAGGCAGTCTTTTTAATGGAATTTCCAAAGAGAAAGTGGGAAAAAAAATAAGCCTTTTTTCCTAAAGCCTCACATTAATCTCCTAGGACTTCACCTTCACCTTCACCTTCATGTATTTATGAAACCCTTTTTTCCCCCTGAGATCTCAAAGTTACTTGATAACTTAGGAAAATCTCTAAAAAAGGCCTTCTAGCCTAGGCCTACCTCTTGTATTCTTGACTTCTTACCTCATTTTTATTCTCATTTTTTTCCTTGCTCCTGCAAACTTGGCCTTGTCTCCTTTAAAGGTGAGCCCCCATTCTCTAATGTTAATTATCTCCTTTTATAACCCAATTAGAAAAAGCTTCCTACAACTTTGCTTCTACTTTTTCACTTCACCTTTAATGCATTCTTAATTGCCAAATCTGAAGACCTCAGGTCTCAATTTCCTTGATTTCCTCTGGACATCCTTATTCCTCTAGGTTTTTAACCCTGTCCTCGTTTTTTGGTTGTTGAGTTGCTTCACATATGTCTTCCTTGGGCTTTTCTTTGCAAAGGGGTGAGACACTGAGGCAAACAGGGTTGAGTGACATAAACAGGGTCATAAAGCTAGTAAGTGAGGTCATATTTGAATTCAGAAAAATGAGTCTTCCTGACCCCAAGCCTGGCATTCTGTCCACTGTACTTACCTGGCTATCCCATAGTCTGCCCCTCATTCATTTCCCTATCTGGTTATTCACCTCAACAAAATATGGATGGATTCTCTGCTACTTGTACAAATTTTGACCTAATAACCAAAAATAACCACAACTGCTTCCATCAGCTAGCACCACATTATATGTGGAACTTATTGATTACAGCAAATGGAGAAGTTTTGAGTACTACAGATAAAAGTTCATTTAACTTGGCAGTGGGCTTTTCCAGAGAGATCTATACATTGATGAGGTTGATATATTGCCAGAGCTAGTTTTCATATTTGGAAGGCTCCTAAAAGTGTGGGAGAGAAGAGGTATTAAACTAACAAGCTAAAGGTCTACCGAACCTCATTGTGCTGACTTCATTGTATGCCTGTGCAAACTAGACAGTCTACCAACACCATGCCAAGAAATGGAATTGCTTCCATTTAAATTGTCTTAGGAAGATTCTAAAGATTACTTGGCAAGGGGTGGCTAGGTGGCACAGTGGATAAAGCACTGGCCCTGGAGTCAGGAGTACCTGGGTTCAAATCCCGTCTCAGACACTTAATAATTACCTAGCTGTGTGGCCTTGGGCAAGCCACTTAACCCCATTTGCCTTGCAAAAAAAAAAATTACTTGGCAGAAGAAGATACCAGGTTCTTTCTCGAGCTAAACTGTCAAGCAATCAAACCTTACAACAGTACAGCTATGATGGCCTGGCCACATTCAAATAACAAAAATCTAGTTTTACAGAGAACTCACAGAGGTGTCAGAAGTGATAGGGACACTGAAGGTCTCTTAAGAACTTTCGAATTGATGGTGAATCATGGAAAATACTGGCACAGGATCACCTAGGATGGCATGCCCTCAGAGAGTTCTATGAGCAAGGCAGAATCAAAGTAACTGAAAGGAAACATGAGATGCATAAATTTAGAGAACCATCATCCCTAGGTGTTCATATGGACCATTTGTGCCCAATCTGTGGTGGAGCATTCTGAACCAGCCAACTACACTTCTTACCTTTTGCTGGTTCATCATCCATGTCCCATTTCTAGGTATACCTAAAAGCTCTATGCTGGTTCTCCACTTTTTCTCTTTGTGATCTCATGAGCTCATGGGTTCAATTATCCCTATAGAAATTAGATCTGTATATCCATTTTCTATCACTCTTTATACTGAACTCCAGTCCTGCTTTATACCATTGGCAACTCAAGTCAAGATATCCAAAATAATTCATCTTTTCTCCAAGTCTATCCTTTTTCATTTTTTAAAATATATTATTTATTTGTTTTTTTCCAACTATATGCAATGATAGTTTTTAACCACTCTTTGCAAAGTTTTGAGTTTTACATTTTTCTCCCTTCCCTTTCCAACTCCACTCCTGACAGAAAGATTATCACTTTTCAAAACTTCTATATTACTGTTGAAAAAAAATCACCATCCTTCCACTCTTCCAGATTTGCAATATTGGAGCCAACCTCCACTCTCTTCCTGACTCATTTCCCAAAAACTTGCCAAGTCTTGATGATTCTGTCTCTGCATTATCTTGTGTTTGACTTGTTTTCTCCATTCATATATCCAACAAACACCATGTGCCTACTGTGTGGAGAGCACTGTCCTAGATATGTACTGAGGAAATACGAGTTTAGTTAAGACAGGCACCCTGCTCTAGTGGGAAATAGACTTCACAAAAACAACTTTAATGTAAAAACGCATGAAAATCATGATCCTAGGGAATAATTGTTGGATCTGGAATCAGAGGATCTGGGTTCAATTTCTGGACCTGCTGCTTAGATTTGTGCAATCTTGGCCAAGTTATTTAACATCTTTGTGTTGAAGTTTTCTCCCTAGTAAAAATGAGGGGAGTTGGAGTAGATAATGTCTAAATTTTCTACCAGCTATAAAACTACAATTCTGTGAAGGGCAAAAAAAGTTCTATGTGAGATTGTGTGTGTGTGTGTGTGTGTGTGTGTGTGTGTGTGTGTGACCACTGATCACTGGGTCCAGCCTCTTCCAACTTTTTTCCTGAATAAAGTATTGATGTTAAGCAACTTTCTAAGAAATCTATAAATCTTCGACCAATTTCATTTCTTAACTCCAAAACATTTTTAAGACATAATTTTGTTGTTCTATCAATGTCTATAATCCAATGATCCTGACTTAATATGGAGAATTTTGTCAAGTTCTTCATAGAATTTCTCTTATGGATACATAAGCAAACATTTATAAAGTGACTCCCATGTGCTAGGCACTGTATGATGCTCCATGAATATAAAGATAAAAACAAAAGAGAAACATTTGAATGAGGAAGTTAAAAAAAAGACAAGCTCATCTTAGGGATGGAGGAAGAAGGCACTTTGGATACCAGGAAGAGCCTCATGGACAAGGGTCTGATGTGATATACTTGGGGACCCGGGGCTAAGTAAGAAAGGTTATCATTGGTCTTAGTGGACAAAAAAGAAAGGGAGCAACTGGGTCACCAAAGGGGACAATCATTAGGCTTCAGCATTCTAATTGGCCTGTCTACTTCAAGTCTCTATCCACTCCGATTCACCCTATATATTGCAACCAAAGCAATTTTCTTTAATCTTTGACCTTGGGATTCCTCTAGGGGCTCTACACTACTCTAGGGGCTTCCTAATGCCTCTAGAATAAAAAAGAAACTCCTCTGTTTAACTTTTAAAGTCCTACACACCTGGAGTCTGGACTCACCCTAGTTTTCCAGTCTTCTTACTCAGCACATTATACCTCTTTTCTATACTTTATCAGATAAACAAACTGGCAGACTGGTCTTTTCTCTTTCCTTCACACTCCATGATTTTTGTATTGGTCATCCTGCATCCTTGGAATAATAAATTTCTTCCTTACCTGTATTTCACGGAGACCTTCCCTTCCTTGCTCAATAAATGCTTGCTTCTTTTCTCCCTTTTGCGCTTACTTCCTTTTTTTTTCTCTTGGACTTGGCTAACATGAGAATTTGTTTTCCATGATTGTACATATTTATAATGGTTTGTTTTTCTTGCTTTCTCAGTGGGTGGGAGGAGAGAGGGGAGGGAAAGAAATTGGAACTGAAAATAAAATAAAAATGAATTTTTAAAAATTTAATGAATATATTTGTATTTATTTGCTTTATAATTATGCTGTATACCTTTTTTTGGTAAACATATACTGGTCTCTCACACTAGAATGAAGACTTCTTGTGAGCAAAAATTGTTCCATTCTTTGTACTTGGCTCCCAGTACCTACTATAATTCATAGTGGGTGGTTACTAAATAATTGTTGATTGATAATATTATTTTTAAAAAATAAGCTACCTCAGATTTCCAACCCATTGATGAATCCCATAGTAAACAATAATTTTTCCTCCACACTCTCCAGATATTTGGGTTTATACTTTAATGTAATTAATGTAGTTATAGACTGGTACAGGATAAAGAATACTGATTCTTGAGTCAGAGGACATGAGTTCAAATCCTGAATCTGCACTTCCTATCAAGTGTACTTCCTTTCAATTTATTCCTATCTACTTTCATTCTGAAAACCTTTCCTGATTTCTCCCAATCAAAAATAAACTCTCCCTCTTATGAGCTGTCATTGTACCTGCTAATACCGCTCTTGTGAATTTACCATATCCTATTTGCTTTTTTAGTTATTCTGATAAAATGTTTTTGAAAGATCTAGAGGAAAGTCTACCATGTTACATAGAAACAGGTCTAGAGCAAAGATGGACCTTAGGAGTAATCTGTCCATTCCCCCCACCCCTCTCCAACCCCACCTTTTTTTTTTTTAAGAGTAGGAAGTGACTCAAAAGATTAGCACTCCAGACGGTGTGAACGCTTGAACTTTTGATGTCAGAATGCTCTTTCTTCTCTCTAATCTAGGGTTTCTCAACTTTATTTGGATGTTATAGATCCCATTGACTGTCTAGTGATCCTTATGAACCCCTTCTCAGAATAATATTTTTAAATAATCAAGAAAATGCTAATTCCAAGTTAGTGAAAATGATGATGTGCTCCCCCCCCATCCAATTTCATAGGCTATTTGAAAAGTACCTAAAACTCCATTGGAATCTGTAGACCCATGGAAAGAAGTTTTGTGCAGGAAGAATACACAATATCAGGAAGAGTCATCCTCTTAAGTTCAAATCTAGCCTCAGATACTTACTGTATGACTTTGAACAAACTTTGCCTCTGTCTCCTCATTTGTAAAATAAGCTGGAGATGTCACTTTGCCAAGAAAACCCCAAATGGGGTCATGCAGAATCAGACATGACAAACAACTGAACAACAAAATGGATAAGAATCTTGTAGAAAGAAAAGTCACTGGTAGATTATAATCTGCATGGTTGGAGTGAACATTCACCCCAACAAGGTTATGAACTCATCAAATATGTGTTTGCATCTTCTTTACTTTATCAGATTAAGATTACAAACTCCATAAAGGCAAAGGATGTATTTTCTAAATCTTTGTATCTTGCTGAAGTAGTTTGGGTTTTAAGTTTCCCATATCTTCCCAATTTAGAAAGTAGCTCTTGTACTTATTCTATGGAGAGGCATAGACCAGGAGTTTACTATTACTACCAGTAGACCACTTAGAAAAGGGTTGATTGGGGGGGGGATTTTGACCTCAACACATACTCTCTACCTAGTTGATTTTTTTTGGAGGAGTGAAGTAAATAAATTTTCAACACTGTTATGTTAATCTAAAGGGAGAAAGAGGTGGGAAGGAATAGGATATAATATAGCCAAATAACACTGCTGCATCTAGATCTGTTTTAAATAGTTTTAAAAAACCTCAAAATACTTTTTTTTAATGATAACCTTTATCTGATTATCAAGGCTAAGTTTGCACAGATGAGGGCTCTGTATTAGAGTGGTTCAATCATTCATCTCCTCTTGATTCTCCTTCATCTCCTTGCAATTACCTTGGGAGGGAACTCTCCAAGCCCAAAGATTAGCTAATACATGATAAAGTGTCTAATATCATGGGAACTTGGAAGCACAGGCCCCAAATGGTAAGCCAACACACCCTGAGACATAAAAGAAGTCCATGTCCTGGAGGCAACCAGGGATGGGGGGTCAGTCCCAGTGACTTCTTCTAGCTTCCAGTCCCATACCCAGATCTCTGGGGTGCACACTTGGGTACTAGGTCTACAATCCTTACAATTTAATAACCCTAAAGGTAGATTGAGGCAAAATTTCAAATAACCCACAACTCTCTCATCTATTCCAGCCGAAGCAATTCGACTAAATAAGACCTACTGTTGTCTCACGCTTCCATCAGTCATTTGGCATCCTAAACTTGGCAGAGGTTCCACATTTCAGGGCCGTCTGCCACAGGCTGCCAGAAATCCCATAATGACCTGAATTGACTTGGCTAACAGGAAAGACATTAAAAAAAATCTAGGAATATCAGAAGGCTAATCTATTTTTCTTTTAATTCTCTTGGAATAGCAGAACTGTAATTGAAACTAGTCACAGTTCAGGCTTGGCACCTATCATAGGGCACCTATCTCCTGAGGGACTCTGGGAAGAAAATAACAGGTGACTTTGCCCAAAAATGTTAAGTGAGGTCATGAAGATTCTGGGAAGCCCTTTGATAACAGCTGCATATTTATCTGATTATATCAACCAAGACTGAAATATTGGTTTCAAAACATACACACACACACACACACACACACACACACACACACACACACACACACTAGTTTGAATAGTCTTATTTTTTAAAAAATACATGAATTTTTTTGTAGCTTTCTTTCCCTATTAGGTACACCCCCCAAATCCAAATGGTATAGATGATTAAAAGAACACTGGTCTAATATGTTCAAATATCTCCCTCCTTCTCCAACCTTAAAATTTGCCATTAACTATGTTGGATTTTGGAGTAATTGTTTTAAAAATCTTTGTTTCATTTTTAGAGGATTGTAGATCTAGTGATAGAAAGGATCTTAACTAGTTAGTCCACCCCTTCCTCTTTATAGATAAAAAAAGTGAGTACTAAAGAGATTAAAGGCTTATCCAAACTCACACAAAAGGAAACAATATTCAAATAAAAGTTTTCTCTTGTTGGAACAGGGTCACTTCACCACTCCATCTCACCTATTTAAAAAAAAGTGGAAGTGATACCTATCTATCTTACCTAATAGCATTAAGTTAAATATGAAAGCTTTCAGACTTCCAACATAGATCAAAGCATTTCGATGTGTTGTCATAGTGATTCCTAATTGGTGGAGAAAAAGCTAAAACAATGTTATGTCCCTGCATAAGGGGCAGAGTTAATATCAGAGCTTTTGGGGAGAAAGAGATAACATATTTCCAGATACTTTAGAAGTTGCAAATGTCATATCTCTCACTTCTAAGGTACTCAATCTCTCCAGCATTTTTTTAATATTCTATGTGTAATTTGACAGAAAGTTCTTCCCAACATCTCCTAATAGCAGTTCTTCCCCTCTGTTATTTACTTCCTATTTATTAGATAGATAGGTAGATAGACAGATAGATAGATAGATATAAATATAGCTTGCTTGGTTTATAATTGCTTGAAGGTTATCTCATTAGATTATAAGCACTTTGAGGACAGGGGACTATTTTTTGTTTCTTTTTATATCCCCAGCACTTAGCACAGTGCCTTGCCAGACTCATGACAAAAGTTTATTGCTTGATTGATTGATATTTTCCGATTGCTTGTTTAATCGTTGATTAGCTTTATTTAGGCTTTTCTTTCTATTTCTGATGGTCTTTTCTGTAATTAGCATTTGAAAGGAAGAATCAAACCAGCAGGTATGTAAACTTAGACTACCTTACTCTTTAAAAGTGACCAGGGAAGTGGCTTTTGTCTTCTTACCCCTAGACCAGAAATATTGCAGGGGACAGATTAATTCTCCACTGATATCCCTCTTGGAGGTCATGGAGGGAAGGAGCAGGCACTCAGCCACAACCCTACTTTCAGGTTCCCTCAAGGTGAAAGATGCAATCTGCTTTAGAGAAGGACAGGCAGGTCAGATTTCAGAGCTATCGAGCTATGCTACCTTCAAGCCAGGTGTAGAAAATCAATACAAATATAACCATCTTACCTAGGTAAGAAAATAAAAGTTATCATATTGAAGACCCAGATGAATTTATCATTTACTCACCCTATTCATGCTTCATTCATTTTAGCATGTATTAAGTTATTATTGTATTCTTCCTGAACCTGGAAAGACCTAAAAGGTAAATGATATAATTCTTGCCCTCTGAAGAATTTAGTTTAATGAGCTCCTTTTGTTTTGATAGAAGGAAAAATTTGCTAGCAATTAGAACTACCCCCAAAGTAGGGTACTGTGGGAGATAACAAGTTTCCAAACTCTGGAGGTTTTTTATCAAATGGGAGACTTGATGATGTCTGAGGTATTGTAAAAGGGATCCCAGTTTGAGTAGGATGGCCTCAGTGATCTCTGACACAGCTTCCAGCTCTGAGAGTCTATGTATGATTAAAGCCAATTGCCTTCCTTATCCCTAAGCAGTTCCACAGAAGTCAAAGTGGTCCAGTTTATTTTTGTAAGAAATAGTCACCTCTCCAAACTGCTAAACAGAGGACTTTGGAATTCTAAACCTCTGTGAGTCTATATTAAAGCAGTTTGCGATAAACATCTTGTATATTTATCGGCCACATGATGCTCATTGCATACTGGTGATCATCTGTAATGATCATCTGATTGCCTTATCCTAAACTGTCATCATACGACCTTCTGTCTTACCAGGTAACATGCATCTATGCTCACAGAAATTAAAAATTAAATCTAAATGCAGACAAACTCACTTTATAAATTAATTATGCTACGATGTTCATGGAAACTAGTATATTAATAGTCTTCCTCTTTCTAAATTCATTTTACTGGAGGGCTTCTGGAAATAATACTTTTTTTGAAGAGGTTCCCAAATTTGCCTGTGTGTTGAGTTGTTGTACATCTAACTAATTTAGGAGAATTAAGGGGGGTGGGGGTGAAGATTAAACCAAAGAAATTCAGTTTCCATGGCATATCAGAACTGGAATTAGAAGACATGGGTTCATATCCCAGCTCTGCCACCCACCACTAACTGTGGACCTTGGGCCATGACTTATCACCTTTGGGTCTTTGATTTCTTATCTATAAAACAAGATGGTTGAATTTAAGAGCAGCCAGAATCTTAAATAAGAGAATGTATTTAAAGGGTCTTACAAATGTGAACCTTTCTTTTATTTCAGTTCTAAATTTAAAACTACCAATATGGAGCAAGGAGAGAGGATGCTGGTAGCTTCATTTATGCAGCTATGGACAAATCTCAATCTCTATGAGTTTCATTTTCCTCATCTATAAATTAGAGACCAGATATTCACAGGGTCAAGGACTAAGATCTGGAAGGAACCTTCTTTCCTCTCCATGGATTTTTAATTTAGTGACTCTGAACTTGTTTTTAGTGACAGTTAGCTAACATTTATGTAAAGTTTTCAAGTTTACAACATACTTCACAAATATTATCTCATTTGATCCTCACAACAACCTCGGGAGATAGATGTTATAATTGTTCCTATTTTATATTTGAGGAAACTAAGGCTGTAAGAGCTTAAGTAATTTGTCCAGGGTCCCACAGCTAATAAGAATCTGAGTCTTCCTGACTCCCTGTCTAGTGCTCTAATCATTGTGCTCTTAGATAATTTGCTATCATAACTTTAATATAATTGATTTCTCCTGTATTTAATGTTATGCATTTAATTTTAATTTTAATTTTTTTGTTTATTTAAAGCAATGGGTTTAAGTGATCATACAGCTAAGCAATTGTTAAAGTGTCTGAGGTTGGATTTGAACTCAGGACCTCCTGACTCCAGGGTCAGTGCTCCAGCTGTGCCACCTAACTGCCCTAATTTTATACATTAAAAAAAAATTCTTCTGTGAAGACTTTACCAGATATCCAATGGGATAGATTGCCACAAAGAAAAGGTTAAGAATCCATGCTGCAAATCTACATCCCTCAATTTGTAGATGAAGACATTAAAGCTAGTTAGGTGGTGCAGTGGAATGAGTTTCAGGTTCATAATCAGGATGATCTGATTTAAATCCAGCCTCAACTACTTATTAGCTGTGGGACCCTGGGTCAGTCACTTAACTCCTACTTGCCTCAGTTCCTCCTCTGTAAAATAGGGAGACAATGGAGAAGGAAATGCCAAACTATTGTAATACCTTTGCCAAGAAAATCCCATAAACAAAGTCCAGGGGTGCAGGTAGAGATGTGAATGAACAACAACAAGGGAAGTTTAGCTCTGTGCTAAAGTCAATTGTCACTCCAAGTTCGCTATACCAAGCAGTTTATATCACCTCCCTTACCAGGATTTTCTGAGAAAAGCATTTTATAAAACTTTATACATAAATATGAGTTGTTATTAGTAGTAGTATTAATCATATTATTGTTTATTAGCATGGGGAGTTCTTGGTATGGAATCTCCCTCATCCATAACAGTTCATTTCAGAGAGTTCTCTGGGTCTTGAAAGATTATGAAACTTGTCCACACACACACACACACACACACACACACACACACACACACACACACAGCATGGGTCATAGGCAGAATTTGAACTCAAGTCTTCTATACATCAAGACTGATCCTATATACTATACTGCTTCCCAAGACGTCTCCTATCTATAAATCAATATTATTCATGATTCCTTAAACAAAATAAAAACAGATAACCTAGATCCCTGACCCTCTGATTATAAATATTAGGCAAGGCAAAAAATAGAGAGAGATGCAAGTTCATCAAAGATACCACAGACAGAATAGATTAATTAATCAACAATCATTTATTTGCCAGCTGGGTAGCAAAGGCCTGGACTAGGAGTTAGGAAGACCTCCGTTCAAATCCTGCCTCAGACATTTATTAGCTGTGTGACTGTGGGAAAAATCATTTAAATTTTGTCTGTCAAAAGTTTCCTTATATATAAAATGGGGATAATATAGCACCTATCTTACAGGGTTGTTGTGAGGATCAAATCACTTAACGTATATAAAGTATTTTGAAAAACTTAAAATGCTAAATAAATGTTATTATTATTATTATTATTTTATGCTAGGCAATGTACTGAGCTAATAACACAGATAAAATGAAACTATCTCTTCTTTCTATTGGGAGAAATAATATATGAAAATTATAATATATAACATTTTTATTTTTATGTATAATTATATATATATATATATATATATATATATATATATAGTAAATAACATGTACTTTAGCAAAGACAAAGTTGGAACAAGGGATGCTAAGGTTTGAGAGCATCAGAGAAAGTCCTTATTTAGGAACTGAGCTTTGAACCAAGCTACATGTTCTAAAAGGAGAGCATTCCAGTCAAAGGCTATAGGCTGAATTGAGACAGATACATAGGAAAAGGAATGTCAACTATGAGGACCAGCAAATAGGTCAGTTTGACATGAGGAGAAGAGGGTGTGGAGGAAAATCATAAGCCTAATTCAGTAGCCTGGAGCCATATAGGGAAAGTTTTAAATGACACAAGAGGTTTTGTTTATCCCTAGAGGCAATGGCAAGCCAAGATGAGAACTGGAATGACAAAGTCTTTCCAATTTTGATTTAGGAATATCAATTTGACAAGTGTGTGGGGAAATGGATTGGAAAAAGAAAAGATCAGAGGTTCTAAGGGCAATTAGGAAGCCTTAGAAATGTTCTTGCAGTACTAGGTGGTACAGTAGATAGAGCACCAGCCCTGGAGGGAGGAGGACCTGAGTTCAAATCTAGCCTCAGACATGTGTGACCTTGGGCAAGTCACTTAACCCTGATTGTATCATATCCAGGGGCATCTCTAGTCATCTTGATCCATATCTGGCTCACAGGATCCAGATGGTTCATGAGGAAAATGTGAGGTCAGTGACTTATCACAGCATTCTCTCACTCAAATCTAACTTCTATGGCATCACCTCCCTGATGTCATGGTCTTATTTTTATTCCTAATTTAATTTAAATTAAATTTTCTTTTCTTTTCATTTACATTCAACATTCATTCATTTGCAAGTGTGTATCCCACATTTTTCTACCACCTCCCTTCCCTTCCCTTCCCGTGTCCTAATTCCTGTTTAGGCCAGCAGGACAAGGTGTGCTTGCTGTTCTATTCTAATGAGAACTCCGGGTTACCTGGCTGTGTGGCCTTGGGCAAACCACTTAACTCCATTGCCTTGCAAAAAAAAAAAAAGAGAACTTTCAGGGAGTCAGGGAATTGGGGTTAAGATATACTGCATCAATGGAACATTACAGTCTCTGAAGAATCAAAATGAGTATCATTTAGAGGGCAATGGAGAGACACATGGTAGGAATTATTAAGAGCTGAAGCAAAGAAAATATATGAGGGGCGGCTAGGTGGCGTAATGGATAAAGCACTGGCCCTGGAGTCAGGAGTACCTGGGTTCAAATCCGGTCTCAGACACTTAATAATTGCCTAGCTGTGTGGCCTTGGGCAAGCCACTGCACCCCGTTTGCCTTGCAAAAAAAAAAAAATCTAAAAAAAAAATATGATACAAAAAGTTGGAATGTTTATGGGCCAAGAAAAAGGGATAACTAAAGAATGACATATGTTCTTCATTGATATTTCTTTTATAAATAAATTTCTTCTTAATATCTATTTATAAATAAGCTAAGAAGGCACCCTGAAAATTGAACATGAACAAGGGTAGATGGATATGGAGGGGTAGCAATATGTACCAATGAAGAAAATGTCCACATTGATGAGATTACAGCTCCATTTTAGTACTACTGTAATTGATATTAGTAATAATGCAAATAATACATATTATTGTCTTTGTTGAGTGTTTTCCTTTAAGTGAACTGAATTGCTCCCCCACCCCCATCTTTTTTCTTTCAATAACGGAATAGTTAATCTTTCTCAACGACAGGAAGTTTAGATATAATAGAATTAACAACAACAGCAACAACAACAAATATTAATAATGAAATATCCTGAATCTGTTATCCAATGTACCCTTAGTACTCTACTTGGCAACATGTCAATTAGAATAAATGAAAGGATAGAGTTTTGGTTCAGAATTTCAACCTGGTTTTACTGGGTCAGCACTGAGTCTTCTGGTGATTGTTAAACCGGACAAGAGTGGGTCAAAGAGATTTATTATTGGTACTAGAAAATACAACCTGATCCCAAGTAAAAGTCCCATTCAGGGAATTCCAGGCAAACTGGACCAGTTTTAGGTTCAAGCTGGGAGTTCAGAACTATTCTAGGGGTAGCTTGGAATTTCATTTCTATTGTGGTTGTTTTCAATGTCCCTTATTTCATCTTTAACCCTGAATCACACAAATTCTGATCTTTTTTTTTAACTTTGCTTTTATTGCTATACTCTCCAGAAATACTCTTTCCCCTTTCTATTAATTCCAATTTGTCATCTAAGAAAACCTCTTTCATAACATCATTCTTGACTACCCTGAATCCATTGCTTTCTCATTTCTCCTAACAATTACTGCATAAGTAGCATGCAAGTTTTGGTATTACTCTGTTTGGGAGATGGGTTATGTTTCCTTCTCAAGGTTCTCTCTGAAGTGCTTCTCTATTGCTATTGACTTGATCCACAGCAAAACATGCTTCCCCATATTTGTTAAGGGGCCAGTAAATAGGATTCTAGTTCCATTTGACTTCTTAATATCTATTAGTTGGCTCAGCTGGGTAGAACAGTGGTTAGAGTGCTGGGCTTAGAGTCAAGAAGAATCCTCTTCCTGAGTTCAAATGTGGCTTTTGATTCTCACTAGCTGTGTGACCCTAGACAAGTTCACTTAACCTTGTTTGCCTCAATTTCCTCATCTGTAAAATGAGCCAGAGAAAGAAATGGCAAGCACCCCAGTATCTTTGCCAAGAAAACCCCAAATGGGATCATGCAGAGTTTGACACAACTGAAAAGCAAATCAATTACCTTTTATAAAACATTTATTTCAAAGATATAGCTTGAACAAATGACAAACATTTCCTCTTTAGCCTCCTCCTTTCTAGAACCTCAGGGATATACTCTCCCCTTCCAGGTCTCTGTGGGAATAGATTAAAAATTTTGCTTAGTTTTTACTTAGTTCTTAGTTCTTTGGGTCCTACTAAGTTCATGTGCAAGTACTTTATGGCTGATAGTCTCAGCTGTCACTGGGCTGAGGTCCCAAAGGTCATTTCCAAAGATCCCTCCTTGGTCCTCAGGAAATCAAAGCTGTGCTAGTTACAGACCTGAACTATGGGACAACTGGATTCTGAGGAGCCTTCTAGATCCTTTGAACTCACAGTTGTAGGTTCCATTGCCTTCACCTTTGTCAAGCTTCTCAAGGGCACTGAGACAAAGATCTAGTGGCTGACAGGGATAGACCTTTCCAAATGCCTCTAAGTTCAGTCAAAAAATCCTCTGTTTCAATGCATAATTGAACCAGTTATAGAATATCTCCAACCCATTATAGAATGTCTACACATGCTTCTCCAAGGCCTTTCCTTTAAACCACATCCAGGTTCTGTGTCGTAGCTTCCTAGTGCCCCACTATGTGGACATTCATCTTCTCCCAAGCATCCTCCATGTGTAGACATCATCTGACCCACTTTGTGTATGCATGAAACATCCATTATACATATGCAGTCCATTATCACACTATTGAGTCCTTGAAAATCTAGTCTTGTTTCTCATTGCCATCTTTTTATTAGTTTTCTTTTCCTGTTCCCAATTCAATCATAAGCTTCTCAAGGAGAGGGGACAATGCTTTGTATTTATACATTCCCTCCATATCTAGCACTCTGCTGAGCACTAGATTAATTACTGCATTCATTGATTGATTTAGTACCTTAATAATCTGTCAAGGCCCATCTTGGAATCTTGAGGAGAAAGTACTAGGAATTGATCAGGGAAGACTTTCTATAAAAGGTAGAATTTTAGTTGGAACTTAAAGGAAACCAGAGGTCAGTAGCCAGAGTGGAAGAGAGAAGTGTTTCAGGAAAGGACAGCCAGAAAGAATGTCCAGAGAATACACTCAGTCTTTAATAAATATTCATTGAAAAATAGAGTAGACTTAGAAAAAGAAAATAGGATTTAAAATGGGACTTAGAGGATATGTATGATTTTACATGGGCAACAGACAGGGAGAACATCACATGTATTGAATATGAGAAATGGAAAGGGACAAAAAAGAAGTCTCGTGCTATGTACAGGATAAATAGAAGGTAAAGAAGAGAGGGAAGATAATATAATTAAGAAGGGTTTGGCACTAACAGAATGCCTTCTGTGGGGGTAGGGGGAGGGAAGTAAGAATGGGGAAAAATTGTAAAACTCAAAATAAATAAAATCTTTTAAAAAAAAGAAGAGTTTGGGAAGATTTTCTGTAGAAGATGTGATTTTAGTCAAGGAAACTTGACTAGGAAATCAGGGAAGCCAATAAGTGAAATTGAGGAAGGAGAATGTCCTAGGTCATAGGGGACAGTCAGAACGAATGTGGAGCTAAGAAACAAGAGTGTATTGTTTGAGGAAGAGCCAGGAGGTCTTTGGATTGAAGAGTAAATATTGAAGAGTAAGGTGTAGGAAGATGGGAGGGAGGCATTCTGGGAAGATGGTGGAGTAGGCCAGAAATTTCTAGGCTTTCTTGATTTCCTATACAGATTGCTTCACTTTCTCCTCCAAAGTGATCATGATTCCACATAGCAAGACAAAGTCAAGACAACTGGTGATGTCTTGAGATGCAGTGGTGTCTTCAGTGTCTAAAGAAACTCTAAGTTCAACAAAGCACTGGCTTCAGCTGCCTTCGTGGTAGTTGGAATGAATTGTTCTCTTCCACCCATTCCTCTCAGTGGAGGACTTCACATGCTTGGGGTAGACCCCCCCCACTACTCACCGATGAGTTTGAAAATCCCTCGGTTACCCTCAACCCGGTTTAGCCCACCTGCCAAAACAGTTGACTGGGGTATTGCCTGCTGTGCATGCTGCAGCTTCTTGAAGCCACAGGTAAGAGTTCGGTGGCTCAAGTGAAATCCAAAAGTGGAAAGCATCCCTAAAGAGGACTCAACAGCCCTCACACCAAGGTACTAATCTTCCTTGAACATACCCTACACCATTATAGCATATATATTATCTGCTGCTTGTGCTCATTTTGGACTAATATCTAACACAAAGAAAACCCAGGTGCTCTATCAGGCAGCATCACACCATTCATATGTGGAACCATCGATTATAGTAAATGGAGAAGTTTTGAGTACTGTGGACAAGTTCACTTACCTTGGCAGTGTCCTTTCCAAGGAGGTACACATTGACAATGAGGCTGACACTCATATTGCCAGAGCTAGCTTAGTATTTGGGAGACTCTAAAAGAAAGTGTGGGAGAGAAGAGGTATTAGACTAACTACCAAACTGAAGATCTACAGAGCTGTTGTGCTGATCTCATTGCTATATGCCTGTGAAACCTGGACAGTCCACCAGCACCACGTCAGGAAACTGAATCACTTCCATTTAAATTGTCTTAGGAAGATTCTGAAGATCACCTGGCAGGAGAAGATACCAGACATTGAGGTCCTTTCTCAAGTAAATTACCTAGCATTTCAACATTACAAAGAGTGCAACTATGATGGACTGAACATTTTGATAGAATGCTAGACATACATTTGTCAAAAGAACTATTTTATGGAGAACTCACTCAGAGCAAGTGCTCACGAGGGGGTCAGAAGAAGCACCCTGAAGACACTCTGAAGATCTCATTGAAGAACTTCAGAATTGACTGTACAGCATGGGAGACACTGGCACAGGACCATCCAGCATAGTGTGCCCTCATCAGTGAGGGGCTGCACTCTATGAGGAAGGCAGAATTGAAGCAACTCAAAGGTAATGTGATACATGTAAGTTTAGAGTACCCACTCCAGGTGTTCACATGGACTACTTTTGCCTGAACCATGGAAGAGCATTCCGAGCTCATGTTGATCTCATCAGTCACAGTTGGACACACTCACTGTAATTTATCTCAAACATAGTGATGTCATTTTAATCTTCTTTGATAACAAAGGACAAGAACCATGCAAACAGACAAGAAAATCACCATGAAATGAACATTAACCATAAAAAATAAAGGGATAAAGCAGTTGTTCTCCTAGGACATCTTGATGGAACCTCAGAGAAGACTCTAGGGGCTGAAGTTTGGTCTGAGTGAAGTGCAAATATCTCCAGGTTGACTCCACCAAATAACAAACAGTGGACCCTGAGGGAAGCAGACTAGATCTCAAGAAATTTCATCTTAATTTTCACTTCACTCACCAACCTCAAGAAATTTTACAGAGGAGGAATAAGGGAAGATTGAAGAAACCTTTGCTGACCAGAGTCTTGATCTCTGACTGTGACTGTGGGAGAAGAGAGAGCACTAACCCAGTGAGTGGGGTTCTGAGTTAAGAACATTTTCTGGACAGTGTGACTGAGGCTTAGGGGAAGAAGAGAGGAGTCCCTGAAATTGAACCCCTGGACAGAATTTTAAAAATAGACAGTAAGAAGGACCTGAGGCTCAGTGCAACATGGCCCATAACTCAGGAATAAAACTTAATAAAAATGATAATAAAATTGAGCTTCTAAAAATAAAATAGGACAAATTAAAAATAAAAATGAATAAGCAAAGGAAAAAGAACCCAACCATTGATAATTACTTTGGTATAAAAGAAGATTCATATTCAGAGAAAAATAGGTTATAAAACAAAGTCATTCCTACCCTAAAAAGTAACTTCAAATTGTCACAAGTCCAAAAAGAAATTCTGAAAGAACTTAAAAAGCAATTCGGGTTGGGGGGCAGCGCAGCTAGGTGGCGGCTATGTGGCGCAGTGGATAGAGCACCAGCTTTGGAGTCAGTAGTACCTGAGTTCAAATCTGACCTCAGACACTTAACAATTGCCTAGCTGTGTGGCCTTGGGCAAGCCACTTAACCCTGTTTGCCTTGCAAAAACCTAAAAAATAATGTTTCCAAAAGGTAATTCAAGAGGCAGCTAGGTGGTGCAGAGGATAGAGCACCAACCTGGAGTTAAGAGGACAAATGTGACTTCAGATACTTAATAATTGTTTAGCTGTGTGACTTTGGGCAAGTCACTTAACTACATTGCCTTGCAAAAATCATCCAAAAAAATTCAAAAATGAAATATAAGAGAATGAAAAAGTAAGAGAGAATGAGGGGGGAAAACAATTCAAGAAAATTATAAAAAGAAAGTTTAACTAGTTAAAAAGGAGATACAAATTTTTTTTTTTTTTTAGTTTTTGCAAGGCAAACGGGGTTAAGTGGCTTGCCCAAGGCCACACAGCTAGGTAATTGTTAAGTGTCTGAGGTCGAATTTGAACTCAGGTACTCCTGACTCCAGGGCTGGTGCTCTATCCACTGCACCACAAATTGTTTGTGTGTGTGTGTGTGTGTGTGGCTACTTGATTTTGTACACTGCCTCTGTTACTAACTACTGTAGTTCTGCAATTTTAATCACATTGATATCTCTTTCTGGATCTCAGTTTCCTCATCTATAAAGTGAAGAGTTTCACTAAGTGATCACTGAGGTTCCAGGTCTCACATGTCCTTTTTTTTTTGGGGGGGGTTTTACAAGGCAAATGGGGTTAAGTGGCTTGCCCAAGGCCACACAGCTAGGTAATTATTAAGTGTCTGAGACCAGATTTGAACCCAGGTACTCCTGACTCCAGGGCCGGTGCTTTATCCACTACGCCACCTAGCTGCCCCTGTCTTTTTTTTTTAACAGAAAGATTTTATTTATTTTGAGTTTTACAATTTTTTCCCCTATTTTTGCTTCCCATTCCCCCTCCCCGCCCCCCACAGAAGTCAGTCTTAGTCTTTTGCATTGTTTCCATGGTTTGCATTTATCTAAGTTGAGATGATGAGAGAGAAATTATATCCTTAAGGAAGAAAAATAAAGTATAAGAGGTAGCAAAATTACATAATAAGATAACAGTATTTTTTTCTAAATTGAAGTTAATAGTCTTTGGTCTTTGTTCAAACTCCACATTCCTTTCTCTGGATATAGATGGTATTCTCCATCTCAGATAGCCCAAAATTGTCCCTGATTGTTGCATTGATGGAATGAGCAAGTCCATCAAGGACAACATTTTTTAAAAATTTATTTATTTTTAATTTTTTTCCTCTAGCAAAAATCTTAAGAAAATTACCCATTAAAAACTAGAATTGGCCAAGAATGACACCATAAGACACCAACATATAATAAAACTAGAAAAAACAATTTAAATATTATGGAAAAGCAATCATGATCTCAGAAGACCTAGCATCAACTACAAGAAAAAACCGTAGGCCTTGGAACTTATATTTTGCAGAGCATCCAAAAATAATTTATCCAGCAAGTGGATAAGGAAATAACTCATTCTTAAAAATTAATTGTATATTAAGCAACCTAATCTTAAAGAATGAATGGGTTAAAGAACAAATGATAGAAACAAATCAATAATTTAATTAAAGAGCAAGACAAAAATGAGATGTCAAAATTTATGGGATACAACAAAAGCAGTGATTAGAGGAAAATTTATATCTCTAATTGATTATATAAATAAAATGGAAAAAGAACAGACTGATGAATTGGGCAAATTGACAATCCTTAATCAAACTAAACTGGAAATCCTAAAAATTAAAGGTAAGATTTTTAAAAATCAAAAGTTAAAAAAGAACACTGAATTAATTAATAAAACTAGGAGTTGGTTTATAAAAAAACAAATAAGATAGATTTCAATTAATTTAATTTAACATGATTAATTTGATTTTTTTAAAAGGGAAGAACAATAAATTAGTAATTTATCAAATATGAAAGGGTGATTATCCCGCTAATGAAAATGATATTATAATAATTATAAGGAATTAATTTGCCCAGTTATATGCCAATAAATTTAACAATTTAATTGAAATCCTAGCAAACACAATGAAAAGAAAAAGAAATAGAATGAATCAGAATAGGAAATAAAGTAATAAAAATATAAATAATAAATAATAATAAGTAATAAAAAATAAAGTAATAAAATTCTCTTTTTTGCATATGATATGATGATATACTTAAAAAAAGACAACTAAAAAGCTAGTTGAAACAATAATTTTAGGAAAGTAATAGGAAATAAAGTAAATCACATAAGTTATCAGTTTTCCTATACATCTCAAGCAATACTTTGCAAGAAGAAATAGTAAAATACCTCATTTTTTTAGATTGTTTTTCTTTTTGCAAGGCAATGGAGTTAAGTGGCTTGCCCAAGGCCACACAGCTAGGTAATTATTAAGTGTCTGAGACCGGATTTGAACCCAGGTACTCCTGACTCCAGGGCCAGTGCTTTATCCACTGCACCACCTAGCCACCCATAAAATGCCTCGTTTAAAATAACTCTAGACAGTAAAAAATGTCTGGAACTATACTTAACAAAATGAACCCAAGAATTATGTGAATAAAAGTATAAAAAACTTTTTATATGAACAAAATCAGATTTAAATAATTGGAGAAATAGTAATTATTCATGAATAGACAGGGACAAAAATAATAAAAATGATTATTTTACTCAAAATAATTTGTATATTCAATGCCATTCCGATTAAATTACCAATTTTTTTTACTGAATTAGAAAAAATAATAATTCATTTGGAAAAAGAAAAAATCAAGAATATCAAAGGAAATAATGGGAAAAATGTAAAGAAAAGAGATTTATCTGTACTGGATCTTAAACTATATTATAAACCAGTAATTATCCAAGCTTTCTGGTACTGGCTAAGAAATAGAAAGGTAGAACAATGGAATAGAGGGGACATACAATTTACAGCAGCAAAAGAACATAATAAATATTTGATAACTGTAAAGATAAGATTTTGGGTTAAGAATTCACTATTTGTTGGAAATTGTTGGGAAAACTGGAAAATAGTATGGCAGAAACTGGTCATAGATCAATATCTTACACCATTTACCAAGACAGGGTCAAAATGGATACATGATCTTGAAACAGAGATTTTATAAAAAAAACAAATCAGAACATGGAACATATTACTTAACATACATGGATAGGCAAAGATTTTATGATTAAACAATGTGTAAAATGGATCATTTTGATTATATTAAATTAAAGAGTAAAAATGAAACAAATGTAGTCCAGATCAGAAAGAAAACAGAAAATTGGGAAATAATTTTTATAATCTATCAGATAAAAATTTCACATTTAAAATATATTAAGAACTTTTCAAATCTATAAGACGGCAAGTCATTTTCCCATTTCATAAATGGTCAAAGGATGTGAACAGTCAATTTTCTGAAGAAGAAATCAAAACTATTTATAGTTATGTGAAAAATGCTCTAAATCATTATTGTTTAGAGAAATGAAAATTAAAATAACCATGAGATATCATTTAAAACCTAACAGATTGGCTAAAATGACTGAAAGTGTCAAGGGAAAGTGCTGGAGGAGATTGGAAAAATTGGATATATTCACTGGGTTTTTTTTTTAGGTTTTTGCAAGGCAAATGGGGTTAAGTGGCTTGCCCAAGGCCACACAGCTAGGTAATTATTAAGTGTCTGAGACCGGATATGAACTCAGGTACTCCTGACTCCAAGGCCGGTGCTTTATCCACTACGCCACCTAGCTGCCCTGACATATTCACTGTTGATGGAATTGTGAACTGATATTTTGGAGAGCAATCTTGAATTATATCCAAAGAGTTATTAAATTATCTATAAATTCTTTGTCCCAGCAATTTCCAAAGATAATTAGAGAAAAAGGATATGAACACACACACACACACACACACACACACACACACACACACACACAAACATATATTCTAAAATGTTTGTAGCACTTCTCTTTGTAATGCCAAAGAGTTGGAAATTGTAGGGTCCATCTGCCTCTCTGTAATTTCTGCCCATGGTTCATAATCTTGTCCTCTAAGGATCAACAGAACAAGTCTAATCTTTCTTTTCTATTATACTTTAAATATTTCAAGAATATTTGAAACTATCATGTTTCCCTTAAATTTCCCCCATTCCACTGATCTCATAGCATCATCTCTACCATCCTATTCACCACTCTAATTAATCAATATCCCTCCTGAAATGTGATGTCCTGAACTGAACACCATACTTTTAGATCAGGAGTTAGCATACAGACTATTGCCTGGTCATAGACTTCCTACTATCCTATTGTCATACAGTTGAATTTTTCAACCCAATACTGGACTTCACAAGTTTCCCTGTTAATGTCACTTTATATAATTGGATCTATTATTGTAGTCTGTCAAAATCATTTTGGATTTCGGCTCCATTATTTAACATGGTAATTATCCTATCCATCTTGTGCTAGCTGCAAATATGATAAATATAAAGTTGTGGGTCAATAAAGGTCCAAGAACCTATATAGCCCTGTGTCTCTTTACTAGAGATATCTCACAGATAATTGAGGCATTAATGATTACTCTTAGGGTAAAGGCATTCAACCATTTTAGAATCCACCTACTTGTGCTGTGTTCTCAAGGACAATATAGTAGTCAAAAGTGTCACTGAAAATTAGGCATATTATATATTCAGTATTTTTCTGATCTGAATCTACCAATCTTACCAATCTTAACATCTACCAATGTTAAAAAAAAAGAAAAGAAAGAAATGAGGTGCCAATCAGTCAACAAGCATTTATTACCTTTTTACTATGTGTGAGGCACTGTGCTAAGTAGTAGGGATACAAAGGCAAGGCAAAAATGGACCCTACCCTCAAAAGCACCAGCATTCTAATGGGAAGAGGTGGAGACATGTAGATAATGTTGTACATACAAGACATATATGAAGTAAATCATCATGGAGGGAAGGCACTAGTAGAACTGGGGGAGGGGAGATTTGAAGGTGGGATGTGAGCTGTCTTGAAGGAATTTAGGCCTTGGAGACAAGACAGAAGACATTCCAAGCATAGGGGTACAAATGAACTATAGCGTGTGTTGAATGAATGGATGATGACCAGTTTTGGCCCTGGGGATCAGACAATGAAATACCTTTCCCTCCTCAGAGTAAAGAGGTGGAGAACTTTAGATGTCATTTGTCTCATACACCATCAGATATGGTTGATGTATTGGTTCATTTTTTCCCCTATACTACAAGGAAAGAAGCAAATGAGGGATGAGGAAGGTATGTCAGGTAATGACTATGATGTAAAAAAAAGCAACAATAAAATTTTTTAAAAAGAACATTTCTAAAAAAGTCTCTATTTCCATGAAAAATTCTGTGGTATCTTACATATTCAGACATTTAATTACCCTTTGATTGATGGAACTGAATTCTTATGAAGCCTTATTGATTCTTAGTGATTAAAGCCTCCTTTTCCAAATGCTGAAAAGCTCTAGTGGATAAGAAGACTTAGACAGGAAGATAATCCTACCTAGGATATTTACTAGTTGTGTGACTTTTCTCAGCCTTAATTTCCTCATATGTAAAATGAAGATCAGATTCATTGATACTTTCCAATTCTAAATCTACGATCTTATCCTTTAATATTATATTCTGGGGTTTTGATAAGAATTAAAGTCAACCCAATCAACCAATAGTTGCTCTTCCTCTGGCACAGAGAAGGTGTATAAATAAATGTTTATTGATTTGCTGGTTGATTAATTGTGACATCTCTCCCACACTCCAAAATTTTTCAAAGATAATTGACCATGGTTTTGCCAGTTTCAATATTTTGATATTTAGTTCCTCTGAATCACATGACTTGAAGTCACTGAGGACAACTAGATGTCTCTTATAATTTTTTCTGAGATTTCAACCCTCTGTTAGCTATTTTATTCCATTCTTCCCAGACTGAAGACAGTTTTCCTTGGTTAAGAAAACACAAGTAAAATAAATAATAGTCCTGCCTTCTCTCCATTCTCTAGTAACAGTGTCCCATCCACTTTGAGCAGTGGTCCTATCCTTTACTTCATCTTCCACTTGACCACAGTTAAAAAGAGACTCTTTAATTGGCATTCATTGCCAGTGCCAACTCACCATGTGCATTGATATTATGTGCATCAATCTTTTTTATTTTACTCAAAACTTTGTAACATTGAAAAAGATAAATATTCAAATAAACATATAAAATAGATTATATAAAAACAAAAACCTCAAAGAATTTTAATTTTGTAACTTTTGAAATAATCCTTACATTCCTACTTCTTCTCATATTACCTCTGATCTTTTTCTTTTGTATTTTTCTAATATGATCACTATTATTATTTTAGAAGACCATAGTCAGTGTTCATATACTGTTCTGATTCTGATTTCATATATATATGTATATATATATATATATATATATATATATATATATTTTCTTTCCCTCATTTCCATCTTTTATCCAAGTGTGACCCAAGTTTCAAGCCTGAAACATTTGCATTAGACTTTTTCACTGGTGGAGAGAATAATGATTCAATGCTCAGAACTTGGGTTCCAGACTGGTCTTCTTGTGTTTTAGAAATAATGTACAGGGAGTATCATCCAAGTTTCTTCAGACAAACATGCTTTCAAAGGTCTCTTAAGCTCATCCAAGTACTTTTCACACAAACTAAAGTCTTTATTTGATTGAAATGTTTTCTCTCCAAGATAAATAATGTATCAGGATATGGCATAATATCACTTCATTTAAATGGAGGTGGGGTAATTGATAGAACTGACATCCTTATACTACAACAAGGATTAATAACTCCAACATTTTTTTATATTAATATAAAATGAGGAATAAAGTGAGCAAGTGGGAGTTAAACTTTCCATTAATCTAGAAAACTGCCAGGACACATACTGTTAATTATAGAGAAGAAATCAGCTTCTGCTTTTGACTCCTTTCCCCAATTGGGCAATTAATAGGAACTGTTTCCTTCCCTGAGGGGTGGAGGAGGGAGAAGAGGAAGATGTCTTGGAAGCACTTTCAGTTCTCAGAAGTCTTTTCCACTTTCATTCTCCCAGAACAGCAAGGGCACAGGAACAGTAGAAGCAGTGGGAGCTTCTCAAAGTCTCAAAACAAAATGTCAGGGGAATATATGCTCAGAAACCTGGAACAACATTCAACCCTTGTTTGCACAAATGGCATCAAGTTGGAGAGTGAACTTTTGATCTCTCTCCTTCTTGCTCTCCTCTCCCAGAGATTTCCAAAAATTTATTCCCAGAAGTTCAAGTTCTAAAATACCATGAACTGATGACCTCAAATAGCTTCTACTTGATTCCTTTAACTCCATAGCAATGCAGGTGCTGAATATGTTTAAAATAGATATATTCTCATTTCGAATAGGATCTTTTAGTATAAAATATTTTTGAATATATATTTTTATTTTTAATACTTTCTGGTTTGAATTACATTTTGTCAGATACTGTCATCAATTTTTTTGTGTTGATTTATTGGTAAAATGATGAATTTTAATTGATTCCTATTTTATATTTAATTTTTCTGTGTTAGCTATTTGCTATAATAGTATATTGATGAATTTTGTTTTTTATTCTTTTGATGCCTTTTTTCATTTTATTGGAGAGTTTAGTATTTTTATATTTAGCATTACAATTGGTAGGGCTCTTTTTTATTCAAATATTCTATTAGAAAGGAATACACTCTTTACAAATTTATTATCTGTACATTACTACAAACATAACAAAACAACTCCAAAATTTGTCTCATATTAATAACTATAGGTTTTTCTATGTGTATTTTTCTTTATCAATGATAAAGTATCAAAGATAGGATCTTTGATTTAAATTTACTTACCATCATTCCCCATTTCCCTCTTTGTTTGTATTTCACTTACTTTCAAAAACCTTTCTAATTTGTCCAACTCTGAAAGATCTCTCATTTTGTTAACAACCGGCTTACCTTGATTTGAGAGACACAATTTATTTAAATGTTTGTCTAGAAAATTGAATTGTTTTTTCTAGAGTTCATTGATCTGTATATTTACACATGTTCATGTGTTTTTTCAAATCTCCATCTTTTGGTCTATTGCAATAGTCTCCTATTTGGACTCTAGATCTATTCCTGCCCCATTCATTCCTCCTCACAGTTGCCAAAATGATAATTAAATTTTTTCCTAGGGGTGGCTAGGTGATGCAGTGGATAGAGTACCGGTCTTGGAGTCAGGAGTACCTGAGTTCAAATCCGGCCTCAGACACTTAATAATTACCTAGCTGTGTGGTCTTGGGCAAGCCACTTAACCCCATTGCTTTGCAAAAACTAAAAAAAAAAAAAATTCTTTTTCCTTATTTACTCTGAACTTAATAATTGTCTACAAATGTTAATATTTCAGCAGACAAATAGCAAAAAAAAGATTTTGTGTATGAAACCCAGAGTGTAAATTAAATTTAACATAATAGTGACAAATCTAGTATGTTTCCCTTTTGAGTTTTATTGATTTCTTCTTTGTACTTTAAAATATTTCATTGGTGCTATTTTTTTTTTTCCTTCTTTCATCCCTGTCACTACCACTGTCAACCACATTCATGTCCTTTCCTGGACAGGTCTGACTATATCAATCTACTGGTCAAGAATATCTAGGAGAAAATGCATCTATATGACTTCCAAAGCCCTTCGTAATCCAGTTCCAGTCTACTTTTACAGACTTACTTGTCTTCCAGTTAAACTGGCCTTGCTTGCCATTCCACATATACAACATTCCATCTCCTGCTTCCATGTTTTGTACAGTCCATCTCCTAACCCAGAATGTGCTCGTGGCAGTAGTGGGGTGGGGAGGTAATTAGCGTTTTTTTTGTTTTGGTGAGGTATTCAGGTTTAAGTGACTTACTCAGGGTCACACAGTGAGTCTCAAGTCTCAATCCTGTCTGAGATAAGATTTGAACTCAGGTCCTCCTGACTCCAGGGGCAGTGCTGGTAATTAGAATTTTTTAAAACATTCCTAGTTGTCCCCCTCACCCAGCTAGTCATTTATTGTCCAGGCAGGTTTCCTGATATCAATGTTCCTTCTAGTTCTGGAAGTTGTTTCAAAGGATCTATAGTTCTCTCTATATTTTGTAGCTTTAAGCCCCTCTCCAAACATAACACCTTGGTAATACACCTCAGCATTAGACCTGCCTTTCTATTCTGAGGTTTTTGCCTCCTCAATGGACCCCTTATTACTAGGGTGTTCAGGAAAGATCTACAAAATCCTTATCAGGGAGGGCTGCTTTCCACCTTGGTGTCAACCAGAATTATCCAGCTAACCTTACCTGTTACTCCAAAAAGTTGTCCCATGCTCAGTGGTCATATCTTGGCAAACCATCTCAGTAGATGTGTTAAATCAGGTTAAGGGTAATCAACAAGCCTCAAAACCCTCCGTGAATTAGAGGGGGATGTCTACCCCAAGCATGTAAAGACTTCCCATGGTGGAATGGGTAGATGATTTCATTTCAAAGGTTAATATGAACTCTTTTTGTCTGATCTGTGGTAGCAGAGCCTTCCAAGCTCATACAGGTCTGATAATATATATGATCAGATGTACTGTACCTTGACCCCAACATAGTGATGCCATTTGGTCCTCTTTGAGAATGAAGGACATTATCCAAACAACTTGTAGGTATATCCAGACTAGCAAAGACCTGTATTTAACACTGTTTATTAAGACAAAACAAACATTTCAGACAAAAAAGACAGTTTTTTTTTTCTTGTGGGACTAGAGAGAAAAGAGATATAGATTAAACACTCTTCATATTTTATGACCTGAAGCAGCTTCACTCTTTCACTGCTGACCCTGCTCTCTTTGCTCATGATTCTATTCACCAAAGTTCATGTGGCATCTTGTGGCCTTTCCTTCCCAAGCATTTAATATATATCTCATATTATTTGAGTTCTTCAAGTATGACTTCTGTATAGACCTACTAGAAATGACCTCATTGACCATCTGTAGTCTCTACCACTGCCAGATTCACACTCAGCTACAAATCCTCAGCTGGGTGCAATGATAGAGAATGGACCCTCACCCTACGATTGGTAGAGCCTTTCCAGTTCTGCTCCTTTGGGTTCATAGATCTGAAACCTGGCACCACCTAGGCAGGATGTGGGAAATCAGGGTTATTCTGGCAAGCTAATATAGCATTGTTAAGCTAAGTCTTTATTTTTCAACCTTCCTTCCTGGTACTGGACTGGGACTGTTGGTAAATGTCTACCAACTGGCTCTCTAGGGGGAAAAAATAACATACACATACCTTTAAGTTTAATCAGCAACATAATCATTGTAGCCATCACTTTCTTAAGCTTGAACAATCAATAAAAATAGATTGGCTCTCATGAGCCATTTTAAGCTTACTCTGGGACAACCTTGGGTTGGCTCACCTTAACTTATGGTGACTTTCAGGTACATTTCTCAAATAGTCTGGGCTTTAATTAGTAAATGATCTTTTGCTCAGTAATCATCACGCAGCTCTGTGGTTTAGGGTTTCTCAATTTTTAAAACTCAAAGTCTTTCCTATTTGTCCATGAGTTTGTGGAAGAAAATATTCTGCTCCCTTGAAGGAAATTCTTTGTCTCCACTGACTGCTAAAATCTTTATTTTATCATTTATCACATGGAAATGAACTACTCAAAATCTCACATACTTACAAGGTGTTAAAGGAATTCACTCAAAAAATAAGAAATTTGACCATGGGAATCTAGCTAGTATGTTTCATATGCAAGAATTGAACTTAGTTCTCCTGACTCCAAGCCTGGTCTTCTATCCTATATGCAACAACACCTCTCACCCCATTTTACAAATGAGGATATAGTTTCAGGGATATTTAATGATTTTCCTACAATCACAAGGCTAGTAATTATCAGAACCAAGTCACCAAATCTACTACCCCTTGCAAAATCTTTTGTAGCTATATATGTTTATGATATTAAGTCAGATCTCTTTAAAGGTTTTTAAGATATAGGAATTTTCAAAATAGGTCAGAAGATGAAGTGGAAAAAAATGCAAGTGGGTCTATAAAGAAATGTTAATTTCTTTTAAATAGACTGTAGGAAAATCCTTAATTTGAGTAGGGGCTTCCCTGATCCAGCCCCTTCTCACAAATAAGTATCTTAAACTCCTGTTGTTTCATCCACTTACACAGAAAAGGAAGATTTTATTTACACAATTAATTGACATATGGGCAGTTAACCTTGCTACTATATTATCTATTTTAGAGTGGAAACATTCAAAATTGTTTTGCATCTCATTTGCTAAGGATAAACTTTCAATGTATCAAAGCTACTATAGCACCAATTTTTTTATGTTGAATGAGTTAGATTTGTTGTTTTTTCACTTTTTCACAACCAACTACTCTAAACAATTTTGTATGAGTAAAGTTTTTGAAAAGTTTCCTTTTGATTATTAAAACCATTTAATTTTCCCTGGAAAAATTCTGTTGACTTTCCCGTTGTTCTGAATATATACTTTTACAATAACATAATTTCAATGTAGTAGTATAGCTGAAAGCATTCACACAAAGGACACACATAAGCTTCCCCCCCCCCCCCCCCCCATCAATAATGCTACTTACTAATTCCAAAGATAAACATAATGGATCACAGTTTCTGGATCTGAAATTGTTTCTTTCTATTTCTCTATTTCTACTACTTTCTTGCCTTGCTAATATTAATTTTAGCTGCACCAATGGATTTTTCTTCTTCAAACTGGTTTTTAATTTAACTGTTGTGAGATGATGCCATTCCACTTTTAACAAACATGAGAAGAAAAAATTTTTAGATAAATGTAACTGTTAAAACATTCAAATAATTATAAACATTTTCAAGTCATTGCAGTTATTCAAAATTTTGCAAGATTTAAAAAACTTAGCTTATTATATTGTATCTACAATATGACTATTGTTGAAAAATACAACATATTATGGTACTTTTAATTATCATGCAAAGATGGGGCAGCTAGGTGGAGCAGTGGATGGTGCAGTGGATAGCACACTGGCCCTGGAGTCAGAAGTACCTGAGTTCAAATCAGACCTCGGACGCTTAATAATTACCTAGCAGTGTGGCCTTGGACAAGCCACTTAACCCTATAATCTTGCAAAAACTAAAAAAAAAAAATTATCGTGCAAAGATGTCTGAATTTTAAGTTTATACAATTCACAATCAAATGCAAAAAAAACACATTATAACACAGCTTTGTGATTTTCAACATGAACTGTGTCAAATAAAATTTTGCCTCTTTTGCACATACTGTACTAAATAATTGCTACCTACATTCACTGTCAGTTGGAACAAATTTACCTTTTATTGACTTTGGGTTGAATTCTATTTTCCTTGAAAAAAATGTATATATTCATATGGGCATTTTCCTCAAATATATCCAATACTATTGGCCATTGCTTCATATCCATCATAAACTCCCTTCCTTTTCTCTCCCTCCAGATTCTTAGAAAGTTATTTTCCATAGCTGAGTACACACATAAGCTTTTTTCCCCCTCCATCAATAATGCTACTTACTAATTCCAAAGATAAACATAACTAACTTACAGCTCTCTGCAATATTTAAGATAATTGTGAATGGTTTTTAATTATCTTTTAATAATTACACTAAGGAACACTGAAAACAAAAACAATGATAAACTATTTTTTCTGGAAAAAAATTGCTTAATTGGCTTATAGCTCCCAGATCTCAAACTTAATTCTAGTAAAGAGATAGCAAGACTTCTTTCCTGGGGAAAAAAAAGGAAAGGAGAAGAAAAGAAAAGAACCATTCTTCCCTAAAATATTAGGATTTTGTTGCTGAAATATATACATGCATAATAAATACAGGAACTGATCTAGTAAGATGGAGAACAGTGACTTTGGTTTCTTGATTTATCTTTTTTTTTCTGGTTTAAATAAATTTTCATAGTAAGTTCAGAGAATTTTTGAAATATCCAGCTCAAAGTTGGATAATTATCTGTAAGAGAGGGCTTTGATCTCTCCCATGGGAATTGTTCAAAAAGAAAAGAAGAAAAGATTTTCTTAGCCTGTCATTTTGAGGAGAGTTTCTAGCAATAACAAAAATAAAAATTAAAAATAAATTTGGCTGAACAAACCATGGTTAATATGGCTGGCATAGCCCAAAAGAGATGAATTCACAAGCTGGTAGCCCCACAAAGACTCTATATATAATTATCACCATAATATCAGCAAAGTATCAAACTTTGATGAAACTATGCTATGATAATAAACAGAGCAATACAACAATATCACTAGAAGATATTAGTAGACCAGCACCATCAGAGCCATAAGTTAACTCTCCATGCCTACACCATGGTTACATGTGTTTCCCTTGTGTATTCTTATTGTTCAAAAACCTAAAGCTAGTCACTTTCCTAACAATGTAGTTGTAGATGATGGATGACAGGTCCTAGTGTAATGTTTCTTATGTTATTTCATTAAATGCCTTTGTTTTAAACTAATTGTACCCTATAATCAACTAGGAATAAAGTAAACATATTGGTGGGGTCTCATGGACTATGGTTTTGAGTGGATGAGTTGTATAGACTAGAGTATACTGAATAGAGTATATTGAACCAAGAAATACATACGTTAGAGGTACTGCAGAACAGGACTATGTCTACCCCACAGTCAAAAAGGAATTCCAACTACAATATATCTGACAAATAGTCATCCAACTTTTAACTGAAGGGAAATCTGCTACCTTCCAAGGTTGGCAGTTCCATTTTTAAATCTCTAATTCTTAGGAAGCTTTTTCATGAATCTTAGAGTATAGGACCTGGAAGAGAGACCCTAGAAATCATCTAATCCAAATCCTTCATTTTACAAATGAGAGAATTAAGGCCCAAAGAAAAGAACTTTCCCCGAGGGCAGCTTTTGGTGGTGGACCTGAGAGCTAGGAGTCTGAGATGTGACTTCAGATAGAAGAAATGGAAAAAAAGAGTTCATTTGACAATTTTTATCAGGAAAATGCTAAACAAAATGATAATCAACCTGGAGCATGTGGGTTTCATCTGGAAAAGATAAATCTTCAGTACAGCAATTATTACACTTAAGTTGTGTGCAAATTAGAATTCCATGCATATTAGTGTAATCAGAGGATCCAAGGGCTCAATTGAAAAGATGAAAATTTGTTAATGGTCTAAATAGAAAGCTAGAATACACCATAATCTGGTGGGCAGCAAACAGACAGGATTTCACTTTCTTTTTTTCATTATATCCCATCACTGATCTTATTGATAAGAGGAGCATAGTCCTGAGTGTGTTTACATGTTTGTAAGCTAGCAGTGTCCAGGAAGTACCCCCCACCAATAGTTGTTGCTTATCAAGAGTTTGGGGGGATAGCAAAGAGCTCTGTTTTATATTTTTATCAGCAACAATCCCATGAAACTACACGAATACCTACATATATATACATACATACATACAAATATAGTTAATATTTTATGAGTGTTTCTAATTTCTAAAAACTCAACAATATTGATGTACAAATGGAAATCAGGTTGGTTATAGTCATTCTTCATTCACAAGAACAACTTACTGTCCTCCATTCTGCAGGTTCCCTGAAGCAGTAACTTGCTCAAAATTGCACAGTCAATAAGGAGCAAAAGGAGGACTCAAAAGTAGGTCCATAGACTCTAGATCTGATTAGAAGCCATTATAAGATACTATCCTTCGTGAGCAGTCCCAGAGAAAGCAATATAGCCTAGGGTCCTTCATTAAAAACAAAACAAAAAGCATCAAGAACAACATCCTACCTTATATTCAAGGTGCATTTCAATTCTTCATCAGTCATATAATCCCAGATCATGAGCAAATGACATTTAATTAATCAGAAGAACATAGTAAATGACAGGAACAATTCCTCCTACACACATGGGGGAACGCTCTTCTCCATATTTCCACACTACAGGTAGGAGAGAGAAGATGTGTAGCAAGTAACATGTGTGATACTGAGTCCGGTTCATGAATAGGAAGCTCTGATATCTCAGGCAACTCGTATTCAGGATCATAGATCTAGAGTTGGAAGGGTCCAAAGAAATCAAGTATAACTCGTTTATTTTATAGATGAGGTCTAGAGAGTTTTTAAGTAACTTGCCCACCCAGTACCAATAGAGGTCTGATTTTTATGAAAACAGTTCTTGCTGATTTCCAGTCTAGCCCTTTATCTACTATACTACCCATCTCTTTTGAAATACAGCTCTATTTCAAGATAGATCTTCTCTCCATCTAAGCTGAATGCTGTTTTAATGAACATCTACTGATGCTATGTAGTCAAGCAGTGTCTCTCCTGACCTCTTCTGATCCTCTCTGGCTGTGATCTACAAGTTCTTTGTTGCTCTTTGTTTCTATCTGCTGGATCTTCAGGTCCTATTTAAGCTTGTCCCATTGGTTTAATGGACTATTGATTCTTTTATTTATTTATTTTTTTAGATTTTATTTATATAAGGCAATGGGAATTAAGTGACTTACCCAAGGTCAGACAGCTAGGCAATTATTAAGTGTCTGAATCTGGATTTGAACTCAGATCCTCCTAACTCCAGGGCTGGTGCTCTATCCACGGCACTAGCTGCTCCCCTCAGACTTTAAGTACTTCTAGCTCATAATCTTCTTCCTAGCAAGGCCAAGACTGGCCAGATAAGCCTTTAGGCATTAAGGCTATTTTTAAAAATCACTTAACCCCCTTGCCTCCAAAAAATAAAAATAAAATAAAACAAAAGCTTTTGCTGTCTTTTCATCCCCACCCCCAACTATCCTAGTCAATTATCTGATCTAGTTAAAAAAAATTCCTTTGAAGACATATATAAATTGATATTGAGTGAAATAATCAGAACTAGGAAAGAAATACACACGATTACATCACACAAATAATTTTTTAAATGAAAATGAATGCTGTGTAATTTTAATAATTAAGCCTCACTGATCAGAGCTGAGAGAAAACAAATTTTTCTCTGCAGTATTGGAGAACTAGTGTATATAAAAAAGACAAGAATGATTTGTTGGTTGGTTTGAACTGTATTATCTTTTAATACTATGCATGACACCCTATATGTTGGAGTGGGGTGGAGAGGGTGGAACATACCGTATTTCCCCACAAAAAAGATGCACCCTTTTTTGAAAAATTTGGGGTCTAAAAACTGGGAGCATCTTATATAGTAGCTGTTATAGATTTTTTAACTCACATTTCCCACTTTTTTGCACTTGTTTTTTTGTGCTCATTGTTTCACATTTTTACTGATATATTAGGTTACATTTTGCCATGTTCTGCCCAGAAATAGTTCAGAAAAGCTTTTCATCTAGTGCTGAATTCAAGTTCAAAGTGATCCAGTTTGCAAAAGTGAATAGAAATGCTGCTGCTGAACATCAATTTGGTCCTCCTCCAACTGCAAAACAATCTGAGACTGGCTATAGGAAGAAGAAACTCTACTGAACATCCCGGGGCTGAAGAAGACCATAAGAGGCAAGTCAGAAAAATGGCCTGATTTAGAGAGGGAATGGAAGAGATGGATTGAAGAGCAAAGGGCAAGGGGAATTCCTGTGTCCACAAAGATGGTTCAGCAGGAAGCAAGAAGAAATGCTGATGAAAAAGAAGGGACTGGTTTCAAAGGAGGACACAACTGGTGCTTCAGGTTCATGAAACGGAATAGACTAAACATATGTCCAAGTACCAGACTTACCCAAAAGATGCCTGAAAACTATGAGCAGAAAGTCCTTGAATTTCATGATGAACAAAACTTGAGTTCAATAATTTTATGTAATTCTTTTTTTTTTTTCAAAATTTCAGGCCCCAAAATTAAAGTGCATCTTATACATGGGGAAATATGGTATTTGGAAATGAAGGTGATACAAAATACATGATATGAATAATTTTGAAAATTTCCTTTCTAATTTTCTATTTCTAAATTTTCTATTCCCCTCATGCCACTTGAGGCAAGTCTCACTTCATATTCAAAATAAAGGTTGTTTCATTGAACACTCAGACTTTGTACTATTTTCTTGTCAGAAACAACATTGCTACCTTTACTACATTAATAAAGGAAGAAAAACAATAATAACCACTAACTCATTGTAGTAAGAGAAAATCAAGCAATCAATCTATAAACATTTATTAAACACTGAATATTTGCCAGGGACTAGGCTAAGCACTGGGTTACAAGAAGAGGCAGAAGACTGTCTCTGCCCTCAAGGGGCTTACAATCTACCATTGCTATTGAGATCTTAGGTGCAAAATAGATTAATGCCTCATAAAAGATTCCACTCTCCCCTGAGAAATGCCCTCTGGAAGGATGGGTACAGAACCTATATTAAATATAGAATCATTTTGGCTATTTCCTTTGTGATTGACCCCACAATATTCTTCTACTTTCCTCCTACATGACTGTTCTTCCCTATCAGTCTGCCTCCCTGACCCTAAATTGCTACCATTAGTCAATACCCTTGGGCAGATAACAAATCTACCATTGTTTTCATTACTTGAACATACTCATTACTTTATGACAGTATGGAAGAATTGAAGGTAGATTACAAAAGACTGGGATCTGTCTTCTAGGTCTGAATAACTTTCTGTGTGGCCTTTGGTATGGGATCAAATGGCTTTTAAAGACAATTTAATTCAACAAACTTGTTAAATACTGATTTGTATTATGCTTGAACAATTTGAAGATGAAAAATGACATAATCCCTGAACTTGAGGGATTTCTAATATATGAGAAATTACATGTAAAAAAAATTCAAACACAAGTTAATATGAATAATAATTTTGCCATAATCAAAATTTATATCAATGACTTTTCTATAGATCTTTGATTATGATTTGCTATTAATATTTTATTTTTTCCAGTTATGTATAAAGACCATTTTTTATATATTTTTTAAATTTTGAGTTCTAAATTCTCTCTGCTCCTCATTGAGAAGGCAAGCATTTTTATATAGGTTAATATGTATACTCCTGCAAAATATATTTTCATATTAGTAATGTTGTGAAAGAAAACACAGACCAAAAACAAACAAGGAAAATAAAGAAAAAAGTATGCTTCCATCTGCATTCAGATTCCATTATTTCTTACTCAGGAGTCATAAGTCTTTCTGAATTGTATTAGATTATTGTATTGTCGAGAATAGCTAAATCATTCACAGTTGATCATTGTACAATGTTGCTGTTACTGTGTTCCATATTCTCATGATTCCACTTACTTAATTTTGCATCATTTCAAATGAGTTTCCAGATTTTTCTGAAAGCATCCTGCTAGTAATTGCTTTTAGTACAATATTAATTTCTTCACAATCAAATGCCACAATTCATTCACTCATTCTGAGCATTCCCTCAATTTTATTCTTTGTACAAAAAGAACTGTAATAAATATTTTTGTATATATATGAACTTTTCCCTTCTTAAACAATTCTCTTTGTTCTCATTTCTAAAATATATAGAGAGCTTAATCAAATTTATAAAGTTAAAAGTCATTCCCCAATTGATAAATGACAAAGGATATGAACAGGCAGTTTTCAAAGAAATTAAAGCAATTTATAATCATATGAAAAAATGCTCCAAATCATTACTAATTACAGAAATGAAAATTAAAACAGCTATAAGGTACCACCTCACATCTATCAGATTATCTAAAATGACAGAAAAGGAAAATAAGCGATATTGGAGAGGTTCTGGGAGGATTAGGACATTAATACATTGTTAGTGGAGTTGTGAACTAATCCTATCATTCTGGAGAGCAATATGGAACTGTGCCTAAAGAGCAATAAAACTGATCATATCCTTTGATCCAGTAATACCAATACTAGGCCTAAATTCTGGAGAAATCATAACAATGGTAAAAGTCCCACATGTAGTGGCAAAGAATTCGAACTGATGCTGAGTGAAGGGAATAGAACCAAGAGAACATTGTACACTGTAATTACAACATTATGAGTTGAGAAACTGATGAAGGCAACTTTTCTCAGAAGTTCAAACAACTAGGACAATCCTGGTAGGCTTATTATGGACAAAATCATCCATATCCTGAGGGGAAAAAAACACAAAACAAAAAAATAAACTGCAGGATCTGAATGAACACTAATGCATGACTTTTAAAAAATTGATCTTGTTTTTCTTTCTTATCCCTTGATTTTTCTTTCTTTTCCCTTAGTTCTAATTCCTCATACAGAAAATGACTAATATGTAAATAGGTTAAACACAAATGTATATGTACAATATGGGGGAGAAGACAGGAAGGTGAAAGAAAAGTGTGAAACTTGTAAATATGCATGCCATGAATATTAAAAATTTTTTCATAACATGTAATTGAAAAAATAAAATATCTAAAAGAAAAGACCTACTAGTGGTATAACAGGGTCAAAAAATATGGAAAGTATTTTTTTAGTTTCTTGGATATAGTGCCAAATTGCTCTCCAGAATGGTTGAATCAATTTACAACTCCACCAATAATGCATTATTGTTCCAATTTTCCCACATCCCCTCCAACAGCAGTCATTTTTTCTTTTCTGTCATATCAGTCAAGTTGATAGGTATGAGGTGATGGCTCAGAGTTGTTTGAATTTGCATTTTTCTCCTTAGTAGTGACAAAGTGGGGCAGCTAGGTGGCACAGTGGATAGAGCACCAGCCCTGGAGTCAAGAGTACTTGAGTTCAAATCTGGTCTCAGACACTTAATAATTACCTAGCCATGTGGCTTTGGGCAAGCCACTTAACCCCATTGCCTTGCAAAAACGTAAAAAATAAATAGTGACAAAGTATTTTTTATATGACTATAGAAAGCTTTGATTTCTTTAACTGAAAAGTGCCTGCTCATATCCTTTGATAATTTGTCAGTTGGGAAATGACTTCTACTCTTATACAGTCGACTCAATTCTCTATGAGGGAGTCTTTATCAGAGAAACGTGCAATACAATGGGTTCCCCAGTTTGCCGTTTTTCCTTCTAATCTTGGCTGCATTGATTTTGTTTGTGTAAAAGATTTTAAATTTAGGTATAATAAAAGTTATTCATATAAGCAGAACCAGGAGAACATTGTCCCACATATTAGCAGCATCATTGTAAGGTGATCATTGATGATAGATGAAGCTCTTATTAGTTCAATGATCAAGACAATTCTGAGAAACCTGTTATAGAAAATGCTATCCACATACAGAGGAAAAATATAAAGTCTGAAAGCAAAGCAGAGTATATTAGGTTCACTTTTTAAAACTTCTTTTTTTTTTTTTTCATTTTTGCAAGGCAATGGGGTTAAGTGACTTGCCCGAGGCCACACGGCTAGGTAATTAAGTGTCTGAGGCCAGATTTGAACCCAGGTACTCCCGACTGCAGGGCTGGTGCTTTTTCCACTACGCCACCTAGCCACCCCCTAAAACTTCTTTTATATTTTTTCTTTCTTTCTCATGGTTTTCCCTCCCTTAATTCTAATTCCTCTTTCACAACATAACTAATATAAAAATATGTTAAACACAAATGTACATGTATAATCTTTCTCAAATTGTTTACTGCTATGGGGAGGGGGGAAGGAAGAGAGGGTGGTAGGAAAATGGGGAACTCAAAAGCTTACAAAAGGATAAATATTGAATTCTACCCTTACATGTAATTAGAAAAAAATAAATAAATGAGAAAAAAAGAAGATAGATGCTTCCTTATCTCTTGGATTATTTTATTTGTCTTTCTTTACATTTGTTATCTTTTTCATAAGGGATGGTGCTAAGAACTGCCATTGGTACTCCATTTGAAACTTATATCAGATTGTTTGTTGCCATGGGAAGGGGAGAGGGAAGGATAGTAGAAAAATGTGGAACTTAAAAGTTTGCAAAAAGTTGAATTGTGAAAACTATCTTTGCATGTAATTGCGGGGGGGGGAAGAAAATTTTAGAAAAAAAAGAAAAATTATTCATTTTATCTCCTATCCTGTAATGCTCTCTATATCTTGTTTGGTCATAAATTCTTCCCTAATTAATTGAGCTGATGGATTGAGTTACTCCATGTACCCCTAATTTGCTTACGATATTACCCTTTATGTCCAAATCATGTCCACCCTGCTATCTGCTTATATTTTATAGGTGAATTCATTTCATTAACACTCAGTTATAATCAGTAACTATGTATTTCCTTCCAGCCTACCCACCATTTATCCTTCTCTCTTTCTTCTTACATCTTATCCCTCTTTAAAAGAATTTTGCTTCTGATTGCCATCTCCCTCAAACTACTCTCCCAATAGCCCTTTCTTCTCTTGTCACCCTATCCTCCTACTACTTTCCGTCTGTGTGTGTGTGTGTCACTCCCTCTTTAAGCCAATTCTGATGAGAGTAATGTTCAAATCTTGTCCCCCTCCTCCATATTCCCTCCTCTGTAAAATCTCTTTATACCTCTTTTATGTGAGATAATTTGCCCCATTCTACTTCTCCCTTATTGAATTCTTAGGACAACTAGGTGGTGCAGTGGATAGAGCACTGGCCTTGGAGTCAGGAGGACAAGAGTTCAAATCCAGTCTCAGGCATTTGACATTCACTAGCTGTGTGATTTTGGGCAAGTCACTTCACCCTGACTGCCTCACATCCAGGGCCATCTCCAGTCATCCTGATTCATATCTGGCCACTAGACCCAGATGACTCTGGAGCAGAAAATGAAACTGGTGCCTTGCAAAAAAGCATCCCTCACTCAAATCCAATTCACATGCTTCTCATGGCATCACCTCCCTGATGTCATGGTTTTCTTTGAGTATGAAGAACATATCTAATTCTTTATGATTTTTCTTTCCTATTTACCTTTTTAAGCTTCTCTTGAGTTTTTTACTTTTACAGATAAAATAATTCAGAAAATTTAAGTGATTTGACCAGTGACATAGCTGAGATTTGAATTCATGTTTTTTTTGAGTCTAAATTCTAAGGCTAGGAGGTATCAAACAGGAGTCAGAGGAGAGATTTGAGATATATCATTTCTAATTCAGGACAGGAAAGATGGAGTGAGAGTCAGAAAAGATTTAATGTCAGAGGTTTCATTTGTACTAGCCTTGCAAGAAGAAAGTATTCATAAGTAATCTACAGTTTTTTCCTATTTGATAACCATGTGGTCAAGAAAAGCTCCAGAATTATGTGTGCTTTCAAAATGCTCCAACTGAGGAAGCTGATCGCCTCCCTTCCTCCTTCCATGCTGGCCTGTGAGTATATGGTCATCTAGGTAAGCTTTAGTTTGAGATGGCTTCTTTCCTTACAAGACCCACCAGAAATAGGAGCTAACTCTGAGGGATGACTTGTTTGATCTAGTCTAGCAGCAGAGACAATAGTTCTTGAAAGCAAGGCCAACAAAATGCAAGCAATTCATCTATCTAAAAAATAACAACAACAAAAAAGAACTAAATTTAGTGGTAGCAAGAATATTACTTTCCTCAGGGACCAAGGTGATAGAGGGAAGATTGTGTCCCGGTTCAGGGAGAATATTTTTGTTCTTTGGTTCTTATATCATTTTTTAGTAAACATTCCCTTATAAAAGTGAATTGATGTTAATCACTTAACCAATATTGAGGAGGAATCAATTTTGCTAAATGGATTATAGGGTTCTAATCATTGGCATCAAGGCACTAGATGATATAACAGGGAGAATACTGAAACAGAGATTTAAGTCAATATTATTAGAGAAAACACCATTGCCCCTCAGGGGTACCCTTAGGACCTCTGGAGTAGGCCTGGAAATCTGATCTGTTACTTTGTATGTGGGTTGGGAGAGTTAGTCTTAAGCTTCACTGCTTTTCTAAACAGTGGGTGAATGACTTAAATTTTCTGGAGCAATGGTGAAAGACCTTCTATCCTACTGCCCTTTTGGTATGATACTGATGATTAATAATAATTAGTATTTATATAGAGCCTGCTATAACACTGCTAAAACCTTCAAAATTAGCGATTTGAGACTCAACAACAATCCTCTAAATCAAATACTTTTATTAGCCCCATCTTATAGTTGAGAAAATTAAAGAAGAGAGTGACTTTCTCACAGCTAGTAAACATCAGAGGTGAGATTTGAACAGAAGTCTTCTTGACTCTGAATCTGGCACTCTATCCATTGGGCCATTTAGTTACCTCTTTTATTATTAGGTCTTTGGAATCCCTTTATCATTTAGAATAGATGAAAGCTATTGGAGTTTAGCTGAATAAGCTAGGACCCAGGATATGGTCATACCACTAAAACAAAAGTGTGACTATGGGTAAATTGCTCCAATATGCTAGAGAGGTAGTTGTTAAATTTTCAGTCTGAACATACACACTTTAGGAATGAGCAAATGCTACAAACCAGAGTATGCTTTATTATCTAGATGATAGTCTAGACATAAGAAAGTGATGGGGAGGGGGGCAGAGCCAAGATGGCAACAGGAGAGGACCTTTTCTCAGTTGCCCTGGAGCAAAAACTTATAAACTAAGGACTCTAACTACATTTTCGAGAGACAGAAACCAGAGAGGGATCCAGTGAGGCAATTCTCCAACCCAAGGTAACCTGGAAAAGAGTGGAAAGGCTTGGCAACATGGGGTCAGAGGGGTGGCCCACCAGAGGGGTGGCCCGCCAGAGTGAAGGAACTTCAGCCTCCGGGAGGTAGTCCCAGGGCGCTGGGAGCTCTGGCTCCCAGGGCGGGGGAGTTTCCTGACCTATGCCCTCCGGGGAATACCAGGGGGACCTCTGCCAGAGTGAGCATGTGAAGCCCAGCCCTCAGGGCATACAACGAGCAGTATGGCCAGGGCAACCCAGATCCAGGAACCAGAAACAGGCCTAGCAGGTAAGCAGGCGCCCCCAGGGCATGAGCTTGCTGGGCCGTGGGAAGGGAGTGAAGAGAGACTGCCAAGCTCTGTCCTCTGTCCCTGGAACAGGACTCTGGGGTTTTGATTACATTCAGATCCTGATCTCAGTCTAGGCTCCCCCCCCCCACAGAACAGCAGGGCCCCCTCCACCTCAGGCCCATGGCAGAGGGGGGCGCTTATGGTCATTCACAGACCAGGAGGGAAGGACAGAGCCTCACACACTGAGATCCTTGTGGGGGTGTTCCAAAAGCTCAGGAAGCACCCCAAAACCAGGCTTAGGCTGGGAAAATGAGTAAGCAGAGTAAAAAGAGGAACATCATTGAGAAATACTTTGCCTGTGATCCCAAGAAGGATCAAAACACTCAATCTGAAGATGAGGAGGTACAAGCTCCTGCATCTAAAGACTCCAAGAAAAACAGAAATTGGGCTCAGGCCATGAGAGAGGTCAAAAAAGACTTTAAAAATCAAGTGAGGGAGATAGAGGAAAAATTGGGAAAAGAAATGAGAGAGATGCAGGAAAAATATGAAAATGAAGTCAGCAGCTTAGTCAAGGAGATCCAAAAAAATGCTGAAGAAAATAACATGTTAAAAACCATCATAGGTCAAATGGATAAAACAGTTCAAAAAGTTATTGAGGAGAAGAATGCTTCAAAAAGCAGAATTGGTCAGATAGAAAAGGAGATAAGAAAGCTCTCTGAGGAAAACAAATCTTTCAGACAAAGAATAGAACTCAGGGAGGTTGCTAACTTTATGAGATATCAGGACTCAATACTTCAAAAGAATGAAAAATTAGAAGAAAATGTGAAACATCTCATTGAAAACACAACTGATATGGAAAACAGATTTAGGAAGGATATTTTAAAAATTATTGGAATACCTGAAAGTCATGATCAGGAAAACAGCCTTGACATCATTTTCAAAGAATTATTACAGGAAAATTGCCCTGATATCCTAGAAGCAGAGGGCAAAATAGAAATGGAGATAATCCCAAGATCTCCCCGAGAAAGAGATCCAAAAAAAAAAAACAACCCCCAGGAATATTATAGTCAAGTTCCAGAACTCCCAAGTCAAAGAGAAAATATTGCAAGCAGCCAGAAGGACACAACTCAAATACCGTGGAGCTGCAGTCAGGATCATACAGGACTTAGCAGCAACTACATTAAAAGTTCATAGGGCTTGGAATATAATATTCCAGAAGACAAAAGAACTTAGAATGCAACAGAGAATCAACTACCCAGCAAAACTGAATGTCCTCTTCCAGGGAAAAAAGATGGACTTTCAATGAATCAGCGGAATTTCAAATGTTCCTGTTGGAATGGCCAGAGCTGAACAGAAGGTTTGATCTTCAAATACAGGACTCAGGCAAAGCATAGAGTGTGGAGGAGAAGAGGAAAATATGAGGGACTTAATGATGATGAACTACATGTATACCTGTATAGAAAAATGATACTGATAATACTCATATGAACCTTCTCGTTTAATAGAGCAGGTAGAAGGAGCTTTTATAGATGAAGCACAGGAGAAAATTGAATTTGAAGATATATTGTGGTATAAAAATGAAGTCAATAGATAAAAGGGAAATGTAATGGGAGAAAGAAAAAGGAGAGGGGGGAATAAGCTAAGATACTTCATATAATAAGATTTTTCTTTATTACAATGAGTTATTGCAATGATATGGAAGGGGGGGAAGGCTCATCAGATGTGGCTAGGAGAGGAAACAGCATATATATACTCAATGGGGTATAGGTATCTATAGTAAGAAGGAGAGAAGGGGGATGGGGGAAGGTGGGGTATGTGAGTGATGGAGGAGAGGATGGACTATGGCGGGGAGAGTGGTTAGATATAACACATTTTCTTTTATACTTCTCACAAGGGGCTGGGAGTAGATGGCCTGTCTGGGATCATAGGGCCAGGTGGATGCTGGGCCTAAGGGGTGGTATGGGGGCTCAGGGCCTCTTGGCCCCAGGGCCAGGGATCTGTCTGCTGTGCCTCTCAGCTACCCTACAGCAGAGACAAAGTGAAAGAAGAGAGAGAATATAGTTCATGGTAGTAGAGAAGTATGAAAGGAGGGAGTTGCGAACAGCAATGGCAATGGTAGGAAAATATGGAAGTTACTTTTGTGATGGACTTATCATAAAGAATGTGATCCACCCACAACAGAGCTGGTGGTGTTGGAACACAGACTGAAGCACATTTTTTTATTATTATTATTTTCTGGGGAGGTGTTGCAGGGCAAATAGGACTGGGTGGCCTGCCTGGGGCTACACAGCTGGGTGATTGTTGGGTGTCTGAGGCTGGATTTTAACCTGGGTGCTCCTGGCTCAAGGGCCAGTGATCTGTCTGCCACCCAGCTGCCCCTACTATTATTATTACTATTTTATTTTATTTTGGGTCTTTTTTTTTTTGGTTTTTGTAGGGTAATGGGGTTGGGGTGGCTTGCATGGGGTCATACAGCTGGGTGATTGTTGGCTGTCTGGGGCCAGATTTGGGCTCTGGTGCTCCTGGCTCCAAGGCCGGTGCTTCATCCACTGTGCCACCTGGCCATACCTACAACTATTACTATTACCATTATTATTATTATTATTTTAATTTTTTCTCTTCCCTTTACTTTATCACTTATGCAGATCTATATTTTCTTGGGGGGAGGGGGCATTATGTTTACTCTTTTTGTTTTTCTTTTTTTTTAAGATTTTTTTTTCAAGGCAATGGGGTTAAGTGGCTTGCCCAAGGCCACACAGCTAGGTAATTATTAAGTGTCTGAGGCTGGATTTGAACTCAGGTACTCCTGACTCCAAGGCCAGTGCTCAATCCACTGTGCCACCTAGCTGCCCCTATGTTTACTCTTAAACAAGAATATTGTAGTAATGTATAAAAAACATTATTTGTACAAAATAAGAATAAATAAATAAATTGATTTTTAAAAAGTGATGGTGAAAATTTTTTAAACGTAGATTAAAAGTAAATTATTGTGGTTACATATTTTTTTTGGGGGGGGGGATCCAGTTGCTATTTCATCCCTGATGATAACACGCCTCTGTCTAACTTTCCCAGTCAGTTTACTAGTTTGTTAGGAGGACAAAATAGCTTTAGAAACCTTATGAAAATATGGATAATTGTTAATGTATCTGATTATTTCAGGTTCTGAAAGGATTATAGCTTACAACAGATAAATCAAGAAAAGTCTGGTAGGCCACTGCCAAGTCCTTTAAAGAAAGGTTTGGAGAGAGAAAGGGCGGAATAGGTGTTGGTGCCAGCTTTCTTCATCATTTTGTCTAAAATAGTCCCGGAAGGCAGGAAGTAGGAATGTGGGTGGCTCCTTGCTGGTCTGTTCTTCACCAGTCTTACTTCCCCCAGGGCTACAGAGGCTTCCCCACCCTCCGGGAGTCTATAAAAGTCAGGAAGTCAGAATCTTACTCTCTCAAATTCCAGGATGCAGAACTTCAATTTTGTCAGAGTTAGCATTTCTTCCTTCCTGTCTTTGATCGTTGGCTGGGTGGCAGTCCTGGGCATCATAGTTGTGACTGATTCATACTACAGTGAAAGAAGGCTGCATCTGGATTTGGAAGACCTAGGTTCAAACTATGGCTCTGATATTAGTTAGTGATAGGCAACTTTGTTAGGGGAAGGTAGGTGGCACAGTGGGAAAAGCACTGGGCTTAGAATCAGGACAATTTGTCTTCCTGAGTTCAAATCCCAGCTCAGATAGTTATTATCCATGTGATCCTGAGCAAGTCACTTAACCCTGTTTGCCGCAATTTCCTCATCTGTAAAATGAACTAGAGAAGAAAAAAGCAAACCTCTCCAGTATCTTTGTCAAGAGAACTCCAAATAGTATCATGAAGAATTGAACATGACTGAAAATTTTTGTATAACAGAGTTTGTTAACCCTAGAAATTTACTAACCTTCTGGGGCTTCAGTTACCTTATCTAGGAAATGAGGGAGATTAGATTAACTGGTCTATGAGGTCCTTTCTAGATCTGGGGCCATAAGTTGCCATCACAAGCTTAAAGAATCTTGAATATTGCTAGTATAAAAATGCTTTTCATGACTTATCATGTATATTTTTTAAATTATGAATTTTAAAATATTTTAAATAAAATCATATCCATTTATTTTAACATTTTCTTTTTAAATTATGAGTACCAAATTCTTTCCCACCCTCCCATGCCCTCCCTTACTACTGAGAAGGCAAGCAATATGATAATAATTAAACATGTGAAATCATGCAAAATATTTCTATATTAGGCATATTTCCAAAAAAGAGTAAGAAAAATAAAGTGAGAAAATTAAGCTTTAATTTGCACTCAGAGATCATCGGCTCTCCCTCTGGAAATGGATTGCATTATTTCATCATGAGTCCTTTGGACTATTCTTGGATCTCTGTATTGATTAGAGTAGCCAAGTCTTTCATAGTTAATCACCATTATAACATTGTTGTTACTCTTCTCAATAATCTCCAGTTTCTTCTCACTTTACTTTGCATGAATTCATCTAGGGCATGCCATGTTTTTCTGACACCACTTTCCTCCTATTTTCTTACAGAACAAGAGTATTCCATCTCAATCATATGCCACAATTTGTTCAGTCATTCCTCAACTGATGAGTATCCCCCTCAATTTTTAATTCTTTGACATCACAAAAAGAACTGCAATAAATATTTCTGTGCATATATATGTCCTTCCCTTTTTTCTTTGCTCTTTTTGAGCTACAGACCTCTTAGTGGTACTGCTGAGACAAAGGGTATGTATGCACAGTTTTATAGCACTTTGGGCTTATTTCCAAATTGTTCTCCAGAATAGCTGAACCAGTTCAGGTCCAAATTTAAGCTTCTTCTCCTATTGAAGTAGAAATTTTAGAGAAATATTTGTCTAGCCTTCCCTGTAATTTTTTTTAAGGTTTTTGCTAGGCAATGGGATTAAGTGGCTTGCCCAAGGCCACACAGCTAGGTAATTATTAAGTGTCTGAGGCAAGATTTGAACTCAGGTACTCCTAACTCCAGGGCCGGTGCTCTATCCACTGCACCACCTAGCCGCCCCCCTTTCCTGTAATATTAAGGAACTATTTTCCATGCTTGACTGACATTTTCTGTGGGTCTCTGACTTCCCCCTTCTTGTTCAGTTAAATCCTCTTCTCAAATGTAAATTCACTAAGAAAGCAACTTCAGCCTTTTCCTCCTACCCCTCCTCCACCTATCTGGCTTGACTTCAGTCACATCCAGGAGGGTCAGTCCTTGACCCCTTCCCTTGGCTCCTCCCTGCACAAGAGGGAGGTTTAGCTCTCAATAACTGATCACCCCATTGCCTTCTCTGGACTGGATCCATGTTGATCTAAGCCATCTCATAGCTGTTTCCTTTTCCCCTTTCTTAACTGTCTTTGCTGTTCTCACCAGCCCAACTTGTGACTGTTTTTTCTTTACTTAACTTCACCACTTCTACTGAAACTTGTTGCTTCTCCAAAGAACATGACTGTGAACTTTTTGTAATAACCTGTGAACTTTTGCAGTAACCTGTGAATTAAAAACTATGCCTTTTTTTACTCTCCTGTGTCATGCTGGTGATATGAACCCACATTGATCCTCAAAGTCCCTTTCCCTCAATTCTTTTCTCCAGCTTCACTCCCCATGGATGCTGTGTGTATTTATGGGAAGGGAGAACTAGGTTTTTAAGAGAACATGTTGTACTAATTTACCAGGCTATCTGAGCAAATTTCTTAAATAAAAGCTAATTGAGACTATTTCTGCATAACAGAAATTTCTGTATAACAAAGTTCATTAACTCTAGAAACCCTAGGTGAAGCCCAGTTTCCAAGTCATCTCTAGAACTCAGAGTAGTAGTAGCAGCTGAAGTTGAAGAATGCTGCTATCATCATCATCATCATCATCATCATCATCATCTTCTTCATAATTTTTGGTTGCTTATATTTTACAAGATATTTTGAAGTTGGGGGCTAGATTTTTTAAAATTAATTTTCTATATTTTAGTATTTATTTTGTTTATTCAATATATTGTTACTATTTTTTTCAAAAAGCTGAAACAATTTACTTTTTGTCCTGTGTAGTTTTCACTTATGATTGAAATGTGACTTCTGAAAAAAATTTATTTCAATATAACTTTATATCTGAAAAACAGGATTTTAAAAAGCCTCTTGTCTTTCAAGTAAAGTTTTTTGACTACTCCATTAAACCGAAATCACTCTGGGTTTTATTGATTGGACAACAATAGCTTACAACCCACACTTCTGTGGCTCACTGTTAAGATTTTAATGGCTTATTGTTATTATTGTTATTTGTCTTCACAAATTGTTGTTTGTTCATCCTTCTCTAAGAGGACCTTGACTTCAGGAAAGTGATACCATGACTTGAAAGTGAATTGGATTTAAGTGAGGGCAGATCGTGCAAAGTTATGAGGCTCACTTTCTCCTCTGGGGTCATCTGGGTCCAGCAGCAAAATAAAAATCAAGACTACTGGAGTATACCCTGAATGCAGTGGGACAACATGGCCTTTTTTGCACTAAGGTCTTTCCTAGGTCTCAGTTTGACTGAGGAAAAGCCCATTTAATGATTAATGATTAAGGCTAGGGGAGAAATGAGGGAAAATAATGATTTCCTTTACCTAATCAAAAGAAATCAACTGGGAAGAAAAGATCCTCAGGGTTTCTACCCCAAAGAAAAACAGGTGAGATTGACACTCACCTTGAACCAAGAGGGCTCAAATAAAGACCAAGTGAGACTTAGACTGGTATTGATTGTTGGTCAATTAATTCCAGCCAGAGTGACTTGGTCCTTAAGAAAGAAATCTATCCCTTAAACTCTAAGACATCTTGGCAGGTTTCAATGATCAAAATTTATATGACTTTGAGCAGAGAACCCACAGGCAATAAGCAATATGACATCTTTTGTGGACATAGGAAGAGAAGAGAGAGATGAAGTGAGAGAAGGAGGGAGGGAAGGAAAGAAGGAAGGTGAAGATTGATAAGGATCAAATTTCCATGTCTGTATGAAGGATGGGACAAAATTGACAAGAATGGAAGAGAAGAGAAATCTTCTTAATTCACTTCAGGATCTTCTGGACTCCTTCTTAGAGAAAGAGGCCAACCCTATTTCAGATTGTTGAAGGAAGAAAAAGATTCTGGTAAGAAGCCAATAGGAGAGGAATTGGCAGTTTCCATAAAGTCCCTATTTCTAGTTTGCTACCCTAGAGATTTTGAAGAGTTTCTGAAGGAGATCTGGGACTCTTCCTTTTGATTGGACTGAGCTACCTAGTTCCCAATTGTAAAATTCCTATTATCATATATATATATATATATATATATATATATATATATATATATACTTATATATTCAAATTGGATTTAAGGCATATACACATATATTGGCTTTTATTTTGAATATAAAACAAATATATATATTATATATACATATATAAAGTTTTTATCTTGCTATTGTCTTGGATAATGGGTTTATTTGTCATTTACTATGTTTACTATGAAACACAATGATTTCGGTTTTGTTCTTATCTTGAATAATTAGTTTATTTGCTGTTTTCTATGTGTCATTGTAGAACTAGATCTACAGTTTGGAGACTCCTTTCTTATTAAGAAATAGTGAGGGGGGTGGCTAGGTGGTGCAGTGGATAGAGCACCAGCTCTGAAATCAGGAGTATCTGAGTTCAAATCTGGTCTCAGACACTTAATAATTACCTAGCTGTGTGACCTTGGGCAAGTCACTTAACTCAGCTGTCTTGTAAAAACGAAAAAAAAATAGTGAGCAGGAGTTTAGCTTAAACCTAAAAATTACAATTAGGAGGCACAATGGATGGAGTTTAGGGCTTGAAATCAGGAAGACTCATCTTCCTGGATTCAAATCTGACCCCAGATACTAACTGCATGACCCTGGGTAATTCATTTAACACAGTTTGCCTTCCTTTCCTTATCTGTAAAATGAACTAAAAAAAGAAAATGGCAAACCCCTCCAGTATCTTTTCCAAGAAAATCCCAACAAAGAGTTGACATGATTGAGACTCAACAACAAAAAAAATTACATATCTGTGAGATTTGAGAGAGCAGAAAGATACAATTCTAGCCCAGAAATCCTTTTCTCTGAGGAGAACAGAGGGAGCTCCAACCTCATGTTTCCCTTTGAAAGGTAGAAGAGAGGAGACCCTAGAGATATATCTATTCTGGCCTGTGAGTCTGGCATGGAGACAGCCTTGTTACATTTGTAGTATCTCTGACCTTGACTAGCCTAGCAATTCTTAAGCCCCTTTAAATTACCAAAAATCACTATTTAATTAATGGAGAAGTCAATTCAACCAAATAAGCTGAAATCAAGACAGAAATGGAAGTTTTAGAATATCTACAGACTTTAGTTAGCCTTGCAATTCATGAGTCCTAGATGAGCCTATTAAAGTCATCTGCCTGTGACACTATTATTGTAACCTTGGTCTACTTACTCAGTCCTCCTGGGCTCAGTATCCTCATCTGTAAAATGAGATGTTTGGCTTTGATGGTCTCTGAGGTCTCTTCCAGCTCTAGATTTATGATCCTCCTGTTGGGTGTAGTCCTGACACTTCTTTGATCATCCAAGCCACAAGAAAGACCCAATTTTTCATTAGTCCAAAGTGGATTTTGGGGAGAGAATATACAAAAAGAAAGGTTTCCCCCCATCCTCCAAATTTCTGGGCCGGACAGCTTCTGGCATCCAGGAAGCAACTGTAAACTTTAGTAATCCTTTGGCTGCGTTTTGGATTTCAAGTGATTTACTTGTCTGGCTATTTTGGTCAATGAAGGGAAACTCCTGACCCCCTTAGAAGCTAGTCTGTGGCTGACAGTGTTCTGCATGTTTATCCCCTGAGCTCTTGCTCTCATTTCTTTCCTTGCCAAGATTCTCTTTAAGGTCACTTTTCATGCCAGGTACCTATGACTCTGGATCACTAAGAAGTCAAAGTATCAAAAGTTACCTCATGTGTTCAGGAGGCAAATCAGTATTGCCCCTGGGTGTCTCAGAGGATACCTTTCTCTTCTGGCTTTCTTTTTCCCCCTCTCCCTTCTTTCAAGATCAAGGCTAGAACTTAATCACTACTACTACTGCTACTACTACTACTACTACTACTACTACTATTACTACTACTACTACTACTACTGCTACCACTAAAATTACTTTAATTACAATTAAAACTACAACTACTACAACTACAAGTACAACTTTGATGACAACAGTGACTACCACCAATACTACTACAGTTGTTCAGTTGTTTTAGTCTTTTCTGACTAGAGATTTTCTTGGCAAAGACCTGATGTTTCCTTCTGTAACTCATTTTATAGGTAAAAAAACTGAAGCAAACAGGACTAAGTGACGGTCTAGAGACACCCAACCACTAAGTATCAGAGGCCAGATTTGAACTCACTCTTGCCTCACTCCCTCCTCCTCCTCCTCCTCCTCCTCCTCCTCCAGTGTGGTTTGCATAACTTTATGTGTTATTTCATTTGATCCTTAAGGTAGACATTATTATCACCATCATCATCCCTCTTTTACAGATAAGAAAACTAAGGCTGAAAAATACATAAGTGACTCATTCAGAGTTATACAACTGGAAAGTATGTGTAGCAACATTTGAATCCAGGTCTTCCTGACTTCAAGTCTAGAGTTCTTTGGTTTGACATATTCTTAAAGACTTCAAGTGATTTTATTTGTGTGGGTTTTTTTTTTTTACAAAGTAGCTTGTACAAGCCCCATCCAAAAGAGACAGAGATGAAAAAACTAAGAGACATAAAGATAGAGACAAAGGGAAAATAAAAGAGAAATACAGAGAAATGGAGACAAAGAAAAAGAGGTAGAGAAAGAGAGAAAAGGAGGGGAAGGAGAGAGCTGAGAAAGACAGTCTTCATTAGTTGCTGTGGTTTAAAAAAAAACAGCTATTCCCTCGCAACCAGTCCTTTGGGAATGGACCTCTCTTGTCTAGGTTTCTCCTCAGAGTATGGCCATCATTTTGATGCCAGACCCACATTTAGAGCTCCTCCAGATTGTTTGGCTAAGCTAGAATTTGTGCTTTGTTGGCATGGCCTGAAAGAATACAGGATAACCTGGAGAAATGAAATAAGGCTTTAGAGGACGATGAAAGAAAGATAAGTAAGATCTCAGTGAAAATGATAAAGAATTAAAATAAACTAATATTGCCCTGAAAGTTCTGATTTAAATTCTAATAGGTTAGGTCTCAAGAGGCAGCCTAGAGTGGCAGAAATGAATCAACCTGGATTGGAGTCCTACCTCTGACATATTTAGCTACGTGATCCTGGGCAGCTGAATTCCCCTAACCTTGCCCAAAACAACCCTTTAAGATTATGAATTAGAGAGTAATGACACAAGGGGTTTCCTCACTAAAAAAAAACCCCAAAAAACCACTTCTCTACCAGTGTAATCATAGGCCGCTTTCACCTTTCTATCCCCTCACACCAAATAGAGATGGATGGATGTGCCAGTACTTGTGCTAAATGCTGGGGATACAGACATGAACAACTAAGATAGTGTCTGCCAATAGAGATTACATTCTACTGGAAAAAGACAGTACACAGAGGATGTCAGTAAGTAGGTTTGTGGGGAACCTACAGAAAATACAGGTGGCTTGGAGGCATGGGTCCCAGTAAGGAAAACATTGACCTGTCAGAGCTAGGGATCCAAAGTTCTAGTGGGCAGAGAGGGGATGAGAGTCCAGAGAGTAGAGGGCATGGTGATGAGAAAGCCAGCAAAGCTAGAATCTTGCCATCCATCAGGAAAAAATAGGGAGGCTTACTGAATCCTGTTTACCTCAGTTCCCTCATCTGTAAAATGAGCTGGAGAAGGAATGACAAACCATTTCAATATCTTTGCCAAGAAAACTCCAAACAGGGTCACAAAAGAATTAGGCATGACTGAACAACAACCACAGAACTGAATGCTTACCTTTACATGAGAACTGCCCCCCCATATATACTTCTCTGTTTATTTTCCTTATTGGAAGTTCTCCAACTGTTGGTATATACATTTTGAGAGTACTCAGGGTTTATACAAAGTCATTCAGGTATAAGGGGCAGAGCCTTGACACTGAACTATGTTATCTCCCATTTATTTTATTCAAGGCCTTTGCTTTGAACGAATTGTGACATTTCATTGACTACTAAAGAAGGCAGGGCTCATGAGCTATTATTTTGACCAGACCCAGCCCAAGTGGTCTGAAACCTTGATCTAGGGCTAGTCTTGTTTAGGAGATCCTTTTTGGAAGCTGGGGAGGAGGGTTGCCCCACCCCAAATGTTACATATTAAAATAATCTAGTACAACAAATGTTTTCTATAAGCTTGCATCAAAAAAAGTCTCTTCATGCCTTTTGGTACAAAGGTCTTCATCTTTCCTTGCTCTTCTCCAGGTCCCTGAAAAAAAGCCTAAATTCCCCAAAGTCCTTTAAAAACAACATATAAATATGTGGGAATCTGAAGAAAATAGGGAGCAGCATGAAAATGTATGCACATTGTCTCTCACTTCTCTTATAGAGTTCATAGTTCCTTTCAGTTGTTAATTCACTGAAGAAAATCAAATGCCCAGCAATGGATTCAAAACCAAATTTACTCCCAGTGAAGAATTAGGATGCAAAGTGGATGTTTAGTCCTTCATTCTCAAAGATCACAGCATCAGGGAAGTGATGCCATGACAAGCACATGAATCGAATTTGAGGGAGGGGTGCTGTGCTAAGTCACCAGCCTCACTTTCTCTTCCAGACCCATTTGGGTTCAGTGGCCAGATCTGAATCAGGATGACTGGAGATGGCCCTGGGTGAGAGGCAGTCAGGGTTAAGTGACTTGCCCAAGGTCACACAGCTTGTAAGAGTCAAGTATCTGAGATTGGATTCTAACTCCAGTCCCCCTGACTTTAAGGTCAGTGCTCTGTCCACTTCACCACCTAACTGCCCTTATAGGCTTTTAATTTTTGTTTCATTATGGGCTTTTAAAGAGACTTGACCAATATCAAAAATGTCCAGATTAGGAGAGCTCAGCTACCTCTACAACTTGAGTGAGTCAGGTACAACTGGCATATGATGCCAGTTCTATAAGTAAAGTTTCCAAAGGTTATAGAATATTTGCTCCTCCTCTCCGGCCTTCTACAAAAGTGTAAACAAGTGTAGTTTAGTTTACACCCCCACCCCTCTTAGGCCACCAAGTAAAAGTCTGATTGCCCTCTGGGGAAGTCTAAGGCAAGCAGAGTGACTGTGTGTAGACCAGTAATAACTCTCATCTGCCAGTGGTGTGCCGTCAAGGTGAGCCGATCTCCACAGAATGAGCCTATTGATACAGACAGGTAGGCTGGGGAGATGTGTCAGGTGACCCAGAGGCAAACATGTTATCTTGGGAAATCTGCACAGGTTTTCAGAAGGGAAAAGAACTCACCTCATAGACCGTAGGACCCAATGAGCATAATCTCTTCTGCCACCAACTGCATTCAAGGTAAAATGGTGACCCAGCTTCACTTCCTCTGAAATGCAGGGTATACCCATGTCCCTATCGTCCCTGGTATTTTTATGTTAAGGGAAGTTAAATATTAAGAGTGCTCAGATGTCTAGGAAGTATGTAACTATGGGAGAGGAGGGAGGGTACAATCTGAAGATTCTGGACTCAGTGTGCTGGGAGAGGAGGGGAGTGCAAATGCAACCCTCACTCCCAAGGAGTTCTAAGCCCTGGCTATAATAAAAAGGACAAGGGAAAAAAAAACAGTACCTGAAATGGCTCTTAAATTTAGGAGTTTTTAAAAATGCATCTTGGGGAGCTTGGGCACTGGAGTTGGGAGGACCTGAGTTCAAATCAGACTTCAGACACTTAGTACTTACTTACCTGTAAGTATTACCTTGGGCAAGTCACTTTGGTTTTGCCTTGCAAAAACCAAAGGGGGGTGGAGGTATTCTATAATATTATTGACAAATCTGGCTAATTTGAACAATTTTGGCAGCGTCTGAATCAGCTGTCAAATAAACTGAATGATTAACAGGCCAATGGAACAATTTAATGAAGCAGATTAACTGAATAATTGCCCAATCTCAAACTTCCCTGGAGTGGCACCAGCACTCTCTATTGGAGAACAACTTGGGTCAGAGAAACAAGATTATTCCCAAGTGTTTTGAGTCTGAAGTTTTGTGTTTTCTCAAACCTCTCTGCAAAGAAATAGTTCCAGGAAGGGAGGAGGCAAGTTCATGACCCATGTCTAGCTTAAGTTTTCCCCTTTATTGTTGAGACATGTCTGATTCTATTTGACCCCTTTTGATGTTTTCTTGGCAAAGATCCTGGAGAGGTTTGTCATTTCCTTCTCCAGTTCATTTTACAAATGAGGAAACTGAGGCAAACAGGGATAAACGACTTGCCCAAAGGCAAACAGCTTGTAGGTATCTGAGACCAGAGTTGAATTCTGGTCTTTGATACTCCATTCTCTGTGAGTTGAGCTTTTTCTTATTCCTAGCTAGTAACCCCAATCCCAAGATTATTGGGAATAGTTGACTCAACTGCTGATGCTTTACTACTTGTGTGGCCTTAGACAAGGCAATTAAAACTGTCTAGGACTCAAGTTTCTTCATATATCAAAAAAAGGGATTAGATTTTCAGACTTCTGAAAACTTTTCTTGTTCCACATAACAACAGCAATAATAATAATAATAAAATAATAATAATAATATTTAGTGTTCATATGACACTTTAAAGTTTGCAGAGTTTACCTATGTGAATTCATTTGACTCTCACTACGCCCCTGGGGGTAGGTACTATTACTATCCCTTTTTTTACAGGTACAGAAGGTGAGGCTGAGAATTAAGTGACTTGCTCAGGGTTGATGATGATGTTTAGTCCTTCATTCTCAAAGATCATTACATCAGGGAGGTGATGCCATGACAATCACATGAATGGGATTTGAGGGAGGGGGGGGCTGTGCTAAGTCAACAGTCTCACTTTCTCCTCTAGAGCCATCTGGGTCCAGTAGCCAGATGTGAATCAGGATGACTGGAGATGGCCCTGGATTCCAGGCAATCCAGGGTGAGTGACTTACCCAGGGTCACACAGCTAGTTAACTGCAAGTTAACTGAGGCTGGATTTGAACTCCTATCCTCCTGACTCCAAGGCCAGAGCTCTATTCACTGAGCCACCAAATATCTGAGGCAGGATTAGAACTCAGGTCTTCTGACTTCCAAGTCCCTCACTCTATCTAGCCTTTAAGAAGATACTGACGACTCAAAAGTTTCTATCTAAACTCTATAGAATAAGATTAAAATGATTTGACTCTGTCAAAAGTGAATGAGTTTTAAGTTTATGTTTCTGTAACAAATGACTGGAAATTCCCCTATTTCAGAGGATTCATAGGAGGATCAAATTAGTGAACTGAGGAGAGGAATAGCAGAGAACCTCCAGGTAATTAGGTTTGAGAGACAACTCCCTTAACAGTAAAACAAAACAAAAGGTTCACTTTCTAATTCCATCAATAGGACCTGGAAGCAGGCTTTGAAGGTGTTTTTAGACTTTCCTTACAGGAATCCCTCCCTCTCCTCCTTCCTCTTTCCTCCTCTCCCCTTCCCCTCCCTTCCTCCACTCCCTCTTTCCTCCTCTCCCCTTCCCCTCCCTTCTCCCTCCCTCCCCTTTCTCAGTTTTGGTTGAATGAGACGGAAATGACTTTTGGACTATCCTCCAATGGATAATGCTTCAATTAAATTGAATCTAAACAACCTTTTGCTGGAGGTGTGGCCTTCAGGTTGGAATTCCCCATAGGCTAGTTGAAGGTAATGTCAATATATGTGCTTTTAACCTAATTTGGCTGAAACCTCTTTCCTTTCTCAAAATTTTCTCAGTTTCCTCAACTGTAATAACAGTAAGTAACAAGCACCTAAAAACATTCTTTTATCTAACTTTACAATGCTGAGATAGATACTTCAGCTATTTCAATATTTCACAGATAATGGAACTAAAATTAGGAGGTGAATGGCTTAATCTTAGTATCATGGCTAGGAACTGTTTGAGGTAGGATGTGAACCCAGTCCAGAGTGTTAGCCCCTATGGTATATTACTTCTCAATGAAGTTATAATTTTTTCCTTTGGGGTTTTTTTGGAAACAATAATTCTCCCAGAAACTACTGGTACAGTTATGGGCAAAAGCAATCATTCTTCCTAAGACAAAGGAAGTAAAAGTCCCTTTGGGAAAATTTTTTAAAAGCATTTAATTTTTTTCCTTTGTCAAAAAAAAAAAAGATTTTATTCACAATTAGGGGAAAATTAAACTGAGCACAAAACTGTCCAAATACAGAATTCTTATACTAAAATAATCCCTACTCCAACAAGGGAGACCAGTATAACTGAAGCTAACATGCGATTCTAATCAAGGGTAGCAAGTTGGTACAGTGCTAGGCCTGGAAGTCAGAAAGACTCATCTTCCTGAGTTCAAAACTGACCTCAACCATTCATCAGCTATGTGAGCCTAGGTAAGGCCTTAAACCTTTACTGTTTGCCTCAGTTTCCTTATCTGTAAAAGGAACTGGAAAATGACATGGCAAACCATTTCATTATCTTTGCCAAGAAAATCCTAAATGAGGTCAGACTTCATGGTCAGTTTTGTGTCCCTTCCTTTTCTGAACTCCTTCCTCCTAAAGAGCTAAAATCACAACCATGATTTACTATTTAAAATTCTAATTCATGTATAATGCTCAACAAACCTTAAACCATTATATAAATCCTAGCTATTTTTCTTGGTGTTTTTTACTTTTAGAAAACAGCACCATAGAGGTAAGTATAGGACCTACTATGTGCAGGCATTTTACAAATATTTCATTATTATTATTATTATTATTATTATTTTTATTATTATTATTATTATTTGAAAGAACTGGGGCAAAAAAGAGGTTAAGCAGGTACCTGGGTTACGCACCTAGTAATCATCTAGGCAGAATTTGGACTCAGGTATTCCTGACTCTATGCCCAGTGCTCTATTTGCTGCACCACCTAGCTTATTCATCAAGCCCTAGAGTTAGTACTCTAGAGCTGACACTAGATAACTAGCTTTTCCCAAAATTTTTCCTTTCTGGGAGAAATAGTTCTGTAAATAGGAAATTAATAAATTAATCCACATTTAATAAACACTTATTGCTGAGGTAGATGCTGGGGATATAAGGATAAAATGAAGCTGATCTATAGGTCAGCTTGGTGGTGATCTTGGAGTCAGAAGGATAGGAGTTTGAATCTGACCTCAGACTGTTTGACTCCTACTAGCCGTGTGAGGGAGCCATCTCCAATCATTCTGATTTCATATCTGGCCACTAGACCCCAGATGGCTCTGGAGGAGAAAGTGCGGCTGGTATCTTAGCACAGCATCTCCATTCACTCAAATACTTGGCATCATCACCCTGATGTCATGGTCTTCTTCAAAAACAAAGGATAAATATCACATCATATTCTACTGAGGAGGAACAATATATATATATACATATATATATGTATATATATATATATATATATACACACACACACACACACACACACACACACACACATGTAAGTCAATACCCAATAATATTTTTTAAAAAAAGACACAAAGAAGGGCAATAGCACTTGGGAGAAATCAATAAAAGTTTCTTTTTAAGAGATAACTTTTCATTTGAAAATGTTGCAATTCTGGTAAATTATAAATTTGACCAATCTGACAGAAATCAGTGATTTTTAAAAATAGTTTTTATATACTAGCACCTTTCATGTGCTAAAGAATCATGATCTTAGGAAACCAAACCCAGGAATTTAGAACAATAAATAGGGTGCAGATTAGAAAAATGCATTTAGGGTTTAAAGGCTGCTGACCAGAAACTCCTATATAAAGATTCTGCTGGTTCATGCTTTGAAATCTAGAAACATATGTTCCTTGTTTTCCATGAATATCAAATAGGGATGTTCTTCCTGGGATTTACTTGCTCATTTATTTTACATTATGCATCAAGATTTAGTAATTGCTTATTATGTGCATAACACTATATTGTAGGTACCTTTAGATTGGGAATGGGGAACTAAAGAAGTATGATTATAGTTGTTTAGATGTTCAATTGAGTCTGACTTTTCATGACCTGATGGACCACAGCATGCCAGGCCCTCCTGTTCTCTACTTTCTCTCCAGGCTGTCCAGGCTCATGTTTGGTACTTCCCTGACATTATCCATCTCATCCCCTGCTGTCCCCTTTGTCTTTTGTTTTTGTTAACTTTGATTTTTTGGGCTAAAAATGAAATTACAAAAAGGTTAGGTTATCTATAAAGTTTTTTTCTATAGGATCTTACCTACAGATGGAGACATCATTAAAGATATCAATTAAGAACTTAACGAGGGTAAATTATTTATAGAAATCATGCAAAGAGTCATAAAAGTTTGGCAGCCAATTAATCTGGTTACACATTAGTACATAAAGCAGTCATTGATTATTTTATGATTCTTTTAAGTCATCTATAAGGTCTGTCCTATGTCAGAACTGACAAAGATCCAATTAGGAGCAGGACTAATATCTCTTTTTCTGACTTGTTTTATGTTTTTATCAGCTATATTATAGGCATATTAAAACATTGGAATTTCTCACTTTCCAAGATGCCAGAAGTCTAAGAATTAAGTCTCTTCTAGAGCTAGCCAGACCAGTTCCCTGTCTTCTCAGGATGGTCTTTGTCTAACTGTTGACACGACTGTGAAAACCAAATTAGTAAAGGGGGACAAGTCTATTTCACACAGACAGAGCCAGTCTTCAGATTTGTAGCTAAAGAGACACAGACCTTGGGGAGGGCAGAGGTTCACATACAGCCAAACCTCAATTAGAGACTGAGAAACCAATTTTTGATTAGAAATATAAGATTAAAGAAATTAAGCTTTGCTTTTAGTGTTTTTTGCAAGGCAATGGGGTTAAGTGACTTGCTCAAGACCACACAGTTAGATAATTATTAATTTGATTTGAACTCAGGTACTCCTGACTCCAAGGCCAGTGCTCTATCCACTGCACCACCTAGCTGTTCCATATATTTATTTTCAACAGGTCAAAATTCAGTGAGGACCTCTTCATTTGGAGGAAACTTCATAACATAGATCAGATTTAATTTTAGGAGTTTTTTACTAATCATGGTTTTTCACTCATGACCTTACCCAGGACTTCTCCTCAGATCAAGAGAATTTAACTTGGGTCTAGATGTCTACAACAACAAAGAAAAAGAAGCCCTCAGTTCTCATGATAGTACTCAATTAGCAAGAGATCAGCAAAACCAACCAATATAGCAACTATATCTGATAGTATATACAACATTGCACACCCTGAGCCCCTCACCCTGCAAGGATTTATAGCTTCAGAAGGGACCTTATATAATTTATAGATTCAGAAGGGAGATCATCTCATCCAACCCCTTGATGTATGCTCTTTCCACACTGCTTTAACTCTGGTTCAACAAGGCTGGCATTTGGAGCACAGCAGTCTCCACTAGAGGAAATAATACCAGTTGTTCAGTCATCCTGTCATCTTGTGACTGATTTTGTGACCCCATGGACCATATTGTCCATGGGGCTTTCTTGGCAAAGATGCTGGAGTCCTTTGCCATTTCTTTCTTCAAAAATATCAGTTCTAATTCTAAATCAAATAGATGCAAACTAATTTCCTCTCAAGGGTTTGGAATTGGTTAAATACAATCCAGGGTGTTTGAGACAGTTATTGATGAAATTTCATTTTATAAACAAAAGGACTAAATGAGTAGCACCTGGGAAACAAACAAGAAACAAGGAATATTTACCAAAGGTATAGTTCACCTTCAAGATTTATTTCTTTTCTGGCCTAATCAAATCAGCAATTGTTTTAAAAACAACTTGACAATTTAAATTGTTACTTGGTAAAATGCCCATAGGTTCATTTGGATTCAATGTGATAATAAAAACAATGACAATTACTAATATTTATGTAGTGCTTGCTATGTACCAGGAACTGTGTTAATCACTTTTCAATTATTTACTTTTTTGATTCTCATAACCACCCTGGGAAGTAGATATTATTATCCCCATTTTACAGATGAGAAAACTGAGGCAAACGAGTTAACTGACTTGTCTCAGATCACATAGCTGTAGTAAATATCTAAGGACAGATTTGGATTCAGGTTTTCTTGACTCCAAGTGGTCTAAGCACTGTATTATTTAGCTGTTCTTTCTATGTAATAGAAAGTATGTCACCCCTACCTTTAGGAGAGGTCATAAAATCCTAGAGTTAGAACTAAAAAGCACCTTTGAGGTTGTCTAACTTGACCTAGGATGAAAAACCCAGATTAAAATGTAACTGGGAAATGTTTAACAAAATCAGAAAAATGTAATACTATGTAGTTAAGTTGTGGTTTTCTAAGTCAATTTGTTTTTTATTTGCATTTAACAATTTAGTACAACTGATATTTAGCATAGCTGAGGTTAGAACTAAGGTTTTCTGAAGTCAAATTTATATGATAGATTTATTGAATTATCAAATAATAATTTAATATATAATTAAATTTAAATAATATTGACATTAATTCTTAAAATAAATGATAATATAAATTATAATTATTTGTAAATACATAAGCTGGCACATTTGGATGAGATGTAAACAAATGAACTCAAAACTTATTGCCTAATGATCAGTTAGAGTATAGTTACAACTCAGAGATACTGTGTACACTTGATAATGTCTGGATGGAAAGAAAGCCCCACCTCTAATCATCACTAAGTCAAGAAAGATAAAATTGAAGTGTTTCAGGCATTTATATTCTTGAAACCAAAAAAGCTATGGGGAAAACAAGCAGTTTTATGGAAGGGGGGTGATTTAATACTGCCCCTTGTTTTGTGAAGTGGCCAAAGAGGTCTGTTGGTCTGGGATTCAATCAATGCTCACCATGACTGCCTATCTCCAGATCCTCGATGCTGCAAAAAGCAAGCTATTCAAGGACCACTTGCACATGGGAATCAATGACTACATTGAAAATATAATGGGCAGCAAATATAATGGGCAGAAATCAGCATGGAAACTTAGTGAAGTCTCACCTGCAAGAGGTCATGACTTGGATGAAGAATTCATATTGTAAAATCATTGACAGCTGTGTTGCCCATGCACTTCAAGCAGGCTCCATGGATGAGAGGTGCTCATTGGGGCCAATGGTTCTACAGGAAATGGAATTGCAAGAGATTTAGGTCCCAAATTTGGGGTTTGGAGCATTATAATGATATTCCAGAAGAAGAAGACTTGACTGTATTTGAATAAATGTAGGATTTTATACATGAATAAATGTAGATTTTTGTACATGAATAAATGAATAAATGTAGATTGTTATGCATAAAAAAGATCCCCTGAAAATAGGCCTTAATGCATCTTTTAGAACAAAAATTAATATGACCCGATCTTATTTTTCAGGGAAATAATGGTACTAGGCTTTTGGCCATGCCAAATAACAAGTGTTATATAAGGATAGAGTGCCAGGCTTGAGGTAAGACTCATCTTCCTGAGTTCAAATATGACCTCAGGGGGCAACTAGGTGGCACAGTGGATAGAGCACTGGCCCTGGTGTCAGGGAGGACCTGAGTTCTAATCTGTCCTCAGACACATAATACTTACCTAGCTGTGTGTCCTTGGGCAAGTCACTTAACACCATTGCCTTGCAAAAAAAAAGTATGACCTCAGACTCTGTGTGACTCTGAACAAGTCACTTAAAACCCTGTTTGCCTCAGTTTCCTCATCTGTAAAATGAATTGGAGAAGAACATGGCAAATCATTGTAGTATCTCTGCCAAGAAAACCCAAATGAGTAATGGAGTGTCAGATATAACTGAAATGACTGAATAACAGCAATAGGAGTTTTAGCTATTATTTCTATTGTTTATTAATAATCACATCTATCTCCCAGGATTGTTATGAGAATGAAATGAGATAATATTTGTAATGTGCTTAGCACAGTGTCTGGAACATTTATCAAGGACCTTATAGAAGAAGCTTAATCAATTGTCTATTTCCTGCCCTAGTAAGAATTATGAGGAATAAATCTCACATATAGCAGGCTAATAATGTTGAGTCTTTGGTTGTCCACTCTCCCTTATTGGTTGTCCCTCAGCCTTCTCCTTGACTCATTATAAATTCATTTAAAAAGTTTCATTTGTTTCAGTCAGCAAAAATTTGCCTTCTTATCTTACCACCCCAACTCCCCCACTTCCATTTGAGAAAAAAAGAAAACCAAAGCCCATTATAAACATATACAATCAATCAAAATAATTTCCACATTGGTCATGTCTAAAAAAATTGTTTCATTCATTCTGTATTCTGAGTTCTTTTTCAGGAGGTGGGTCATTATATTTAGTCCTCTAGAGTTGTGGTTTTGATCATGAGGTTGATTGAGTTCCTAATTCTTTCCACATGGATTTGTCTTTACATTTTTTCCTTTACAATTTTTTTTACAATTTTTTGCAATTTCTTTTTTTTTTAGTTTTTTTTTTTTGCGAGGCAAATGGGGTTAAGTGGCTTGCCCAAGGCCACACAGCTAGGTAATTATTAAGTGTCTGAGACTGGATTTGAACCCAGGTATTCCTGACTCCAAGGCCGGTGCTTTATCCACTATGCCACCTAGCCGCCCCTACAATTTCTTTTACAATTTTTCTCTTGGTTCTGTTCACTTTATATCAGTTCACAGAAATCTTTCCAGGTTTCTCAGACACTAGCCAAATGGTATATAGCACCATAGTATTCCATCACATTTATATATCATAATTTGTTGGTCTGCTTCATATTTTCCTTTTTTGTTTGGATTTTGGATTTTTGTAAGGCAATGGGTTAAGTGACTTGCCCAAGGTCACACAGCTAAGCAAGTATTAGGTATCTGAAGTCAAATTTGAACTCAGGTCCTCCTGACTCCAGGGCTGCTCTATCCACTGTGCCATCTAGCTTCCCTGTTGAGGTTCTCATTACCTTAAAAAGAGCTTTAAATATTCTTAGAGTGTTTTGGGTTTTTTTTTTTTAGAATTAATCCTTCCTTCAATCTACTCTTCTAATTGCCCTCCCCTTTCTCTATTTCCTTGTTGAGGGAAATAGTGTTGAGTGTGCCAGACAATTTTCAAATATTTATCTCATTTGATCTCTATAACAACCCTGGTAGGTAGGGGCTGTTATTATGCCCATTGTGGTGTATGGAGTATTCAAGAGGACCAGCTCCTCTGGTGTGAGGACTTTCCAGAGCTGCTCATCCACCTTTGGGTGGCTCCAAGAAGTTGTAGCCTTGTACAGTGGCATTACCCCAGTAAAGCCTCTCGGCAAATGGGCTAAACCAGGTTGAAGGTAACTGTCAGACTTCACTTTTGTCAGTTTGTCAGAGGGATGTCTGTCTCAAGCATGTGAAGACTTTTCCTGACAGAATGAGCAGATGAGTATAATTTGTTTGGCCATGAAGCAGGAGTATAGGATGCTTAGAGCTTGGTTAGACATTGAAGATGCCAAGGTCATCTATTGCATCCTGGACCATCCCCATACTCCCGCTGGACTTCAGTGACTCAGGAAGAGTGAACTTGATGACTTTGTGCAACAGCTGCTCATTTTAATTCACTTCACACCCAAGTCAAGATATCTCCTGTGATATCATTGATATCATTGGTCCTCTTCGAAAATGAAAAAAACAAATAACCTCAAGGAGGAAGCTAACATCCAGGGTCACAAGGCTAACTTTCTGAGGACAGATTTGAGCTTTTGAGTTCATCTTCCTGACTCCAGGTCACACTGAACTACCCAGCTACCTCAAATGCTGTACTCTGAGTGAAATATATTTGTGTGTGTGTGTGTGTGTGTGTGTGTATGTGCATGTGTGTCCATCCTTCTATCTGTTGACCAATTCAGATAAGAACAAAGTTCGTCAGCATTCCCCCATAAGCCCTTTCCTCCTTGTTTGTATAGATGTCTACTTATATGAAATAATTTCCCCTAAGCCTCCTTTCCCTTTCTCCCCACTTCCAGCATTTTCCTCTTCCTCTTTTCTTTCCAACATTCTCCTTTTTTTTAAAAAGTTTTTGCAAGGCAAATGGGGTTAAGTGGCTTGCCCAAGGTCACACAGCTAGGTCATTATTAAGTGTCTGAGGCTGGATTTGAACTCAAGTACTTGTGACTCCAGGGCCGGTGCTCTATCCACTCACCACCTTAGCTGCCCCTACAATATTCTCTTAAGAACATCTGGAGTAAAACTCTCCCAGGTCTTCTTTACTTAGGTTCCTTTTTTGACCCCTGATGATAATAGGGTTCAGCAGGCACCCATATTTGAATGTAGGCAATTTCTTCTTGTTTAGTTCTTTATTATGTTCATTTATCACATCATACCTTTTTGTATTTTTTTTCTCTCTTTCTAAAGGTCAAATTCCTACTCAACTTTTCATCAGGAATGCTTAGAAGACATCTATTTCATTACAGATTCATTTTCCCCTTATATTCAGTTTTGCTGGACAGTTATTCTTGGCTGTGAGCCTTTATCTTTCATTTTCTGTAACATTATCCTTCCAAATTCTATGCTCCTTTATGAGGGGTGACTGCTTAAATGATCCTGAATGTGGTTCCTTAGTACTTGAGTTTTATCTTTTTTTTAACTGCTTGCAGTATTTTTTTCTATCTGGAATATTTAAATTTTGTCTACAATGTTGCCAGAAGATTTTTCTTTTTTTTTTCCACTTTGTCCTCTGATTCCAAGAGATCTAAACATTTTTTTTCAAGGTTTCTTAAAATAGTTGACTAGGCTCTTTTTTTGATCATGCTATTTAGAGTTCAGTCATTCTTAATTTTTTACTCCTTGATCTATCTTCTAGTTATTATTTTCTGTGAGAGTCTATATATTTTCATCCATATTTCCAGACTTTTGACTTTGTTGAAATATTCCTTGTCTCATGAAGTCATTGGTTTCTATTTGATTCATTCTAATTTTCAGGGAATTTTTTGCTTGGGCAAAGATTTGCGCTTCTTGTTCCAAACTCTTCATTACCTTTCCAATTCTTTCTCCTCTTTCTACCTCATTTCTTTTCTAATTTTCCCCCTCAAGTGCCCTCGTTTTATTTATTTAAAAAATATTTTAACTCTTTTTAAACTCAGCCCCAAACAGCCAGCTGGAAAGATTCAGGGGCATGCCTAGCTAGATGATGGAACTAAGACCCCACTCTGCTCCTGGTGGCTGAACCCCACTGCTGCTCCTTGCTTCTGAACCTCTCCCTTTCTCAGTACACCCAGGCCTCCCTACTGGATATGCTACCCTTGGACGGGTCCTCTTCTTAGTCTATCCTGGATTGGGTGGTGGGTAACAAAGCTGTCACTTGGCACCATCAAGGTACATTGCCCTGGGGCACAACTCCTGACTCAAAGTGTAGCATATTTCTGGCCTGACTCCATCCCCTATATCAGAGGTCTCTTTGTACCTAAGCAGAGTTATGTTGGACAAATGTCTCATTTTAACTTTTTCTGGATTTTTCCCATCAGGATTGATCTGGTGCATTTTCTAGATTTTTCTTGGAGGAGTTTTGTGGAGGAATGCTCAGCTGTACCACTTCCTCTCTTGACTATGAGAAGCCATATTTAGTCTTATTCTGAATTCAGGAGTGTACTTAGATATTTTTTATTTAATTTTTTAAATTGCAAATTCTTTTTATTAGTCAATTAGTTCATAAACCCTATACTAATTAGATACAATTTCATAAACTGTAGAGACCTCTTTCTCTATAAGCAATTAATCATATTTCTCTATGTCAAATCCCCAGTCTCTTAGGATTAACTCAAAATTAAAATTATAGATGTTTATTGACAATGGAAGTAATAATAATACAAAGATGAATAATTATTTACAACACTATAATTATGAGAAAGGTCAAAGCCTTTCTTACCTCTTTTCTTCTTACCTTTATACATACCTCTATTTATCACTGTTAGTACTGATGATGTCTTCTTATTCTAGAAACACAGTTTTATCGTCTAGTGTCCTAAAGGTACTAATGTATTCATTCAGAAGAGATATCATAAGAATGTCTTTTCTGAATAATTGTTTTTAAACTTTTTTCAAGAAAAAAATAATTTTATCAACTAAGATGTCCTCTTCTCTTTTTCTGTATGCTCCAGTTTCTGAAAATGACCGAAAATGTTTCATTTTAAAAAGTTTTCCTTTTAAAAAACATTAAATATCAATAAAAGAAAAACTAAAACCTCATGACAATTATTAGTAGGAGATATGTTTGTTACCCATGTAGATTATATGTATGTCTACATGGGTTTGTCTAAATGGGACTCACAAAGAAGCATGAATAAATATGTCTAGATTCTTCCCGACTTTTCTCCAAGGAGACTTTGATTCTTGCCTCAAGGGGAATAAGAGATTGGGGCCATCCTAGCCTGCTCTTCTCAGAGAAGCAGGGTGAATTAAAATTATATCTGATCCTCTGACTATTGCTGGTCTAGGGGAAATGATTTATGGGTTCAAGCTACTTTTCTGGTTATTATCTCTTAACAGGGAAGGAATGCCTCAAGCTATAGCTAAAGCTGGACTCCAAATGCTATTTATCTAGTTATGCAAAGACCAAATAGTGTATAAGGAATAAACCCATTTATCAAAGCAGATAGTAAGCAGAAATCAGAGAAGTTATACAGATTAAAATGTACTAAGCAATATACTAGCATGCAAGTTCTAGAGATATCTCATCAAAGGAGACTTAGAAAGAGAAAAACAGAGACTCTGTCCTTACTAAAGGTCTAATTCCCCAAAGTCTCTAGTACATGTCTGTTTTTTCCAGTCTTTCTCCATCCTGGGACTTTCCTTGAAAAGAGCTTAGAACCACATGTGCTATATCTTGAATTTGGAATTAAGAAGAAAGATCTCTTCTCCCCAAATTCTGCTCCTCACACAGGCACAAAACATTGAATAATCATTTTCTCTATTAATAATTTGGAAGAATTTTATACAAATGTGCCAGACTTGAACTCCAGGTAACATTTCAAGTCAAGTAAAACAAATTCATGCATTAGTAATATCCAAAAAGGTATGTTTTATTCTGGATTTTGACTTAAACACTTTTCAGCTAATAGCTTGCATGATTCATTTTTGTTCCTCTGGAATAGTGGATGGATCAATGCATTTCTAAAATCTTTCAAAATTGTTTTTATTTATAATGTTGATATTGTATAAATTATTCTATTTCTGTTCACTGCCTTAGTTCATGCAGTTCTAATGTTTTCTCTGAAACCAACCTTTTCATATTTTTATATCATAATAATATCCCTTTATATATATTTTAGAAACCTCTCCATTTTCCTTTTTTTGTCATCTTTGTCAATCTTATGAGTATGAGGTAGAACACCAGAGTAATGTTAATTTGTGTTTTTCTAATTATTAGTGATGTGAAGCATTTAAAAAAAATATTGTTGATAGCTTGAATTTTTTTTTCCTTTTAAAACTGCCTCTTCAAATTTGTTGACCATTATCTTTTTTGGGGAATATCAAGCAGACCCTCTTAATAATCTTCCTCCAGATTCATTACTCATAAAATTCTCTTCATAACATTTCTCCATAATATAAAAATTTGAACAGTTCTAAAAAGAAGTATTTTATCTTCTCATCTTATTCTCTGTCATCTCCGTAGTTTATCTAATATATTCTCTTTTTGTATCCTTTAAAAATTATTCATTTATTTTTATCCATATGCACACACATATTTTTTGATTTTTAAAATTTATTTATTTTCATCCATATGCACATGTATATTTTTAAGTTACAAAATTTCCTTCCACCCTTCCTTCCCAACCCCCTCCCTCAACTGTGAACATATCTAATATATTCTCATGAATCAAAATCAAAATGTGTTAGAGATGGCTAGGTGGCATGGTGAATAGAGTGCCAAGTCTGGAGACAGGAAGATCTGATCATATTTGGCCTTGGTCACTTAATAGTTATGGTCTTATAACACAAGTTTCTTCAACTTACCATATTTCCCCATGTATAAAACATACCCTTTTTTGAAAAATTTGGGGTCTAAAAACTGGGCACAGCTTATAAAGTGGTTGTAGATTTTTTTTTACTTGCATTTCCTGCTTTTTCATGCTTGTGGTCTTTGTACTTATTGTTTCACATTTGTTACTTGTATATTAGCTTCATCTTGCCACATTCTGCCAGAAATGACTTAGAAAATATTTTCGTACAGTGTTGAATTCAAGTTCAAAGTGATCCAGCTTGCAAAAGTGAATGGAAATCGTGCTGCTGAATGTAAGTTTAGTCCTCCTCCTCAGTTGAGAAAACAATCCAAGACTGGCTACAGGAAGAAGAAACTTACTGAAAATGTCATGGCAGAAGAAGGTCATGAGAGTAAGTCAGCAAAATGGTTTGATCTAGAGAGGGAATTTAAGAGATGGATTGAAGAGCAAAGGGCAAGTGAAATTCCTGTGTCCACAAAGATGGTTCAGCAGGAGGCCAGAAGAAATGCTGATGAAAAAGAAGTGACTGATTTCAAAGGAGGATACAATTGATGCTTTAGGTTCATGAAATGGAATGGACTAAGCATATGTCCATGCACCAGATTTGCCCCAAAGATTCCTGAAAACTATAAACAGAAGGTCCTTGAATTTCTTGATGAATAAAACTTGAGTTCAATAACTTTATGTAATACTTTTTTTTCAAATTTCAGCCCCCAAATTAAGGTGTGTCTTATACATGGGGAAATATGGAATGGAGATAAGAATAACACCTCCCTTCCAGCTTTGTTGTGAGGATCAAATGAAATCCCAATTGTAAAAGTGCTTAGTGAAGTGTCTGGCACTGTACTATATAAAATGATTTTTAAAAAATTGAGCTCTGTCAGAAAGTAGGATTTTAGCTGAGATAATGGAAACCAGGTAAGCCAGAGGCCTGAGATGAGGGAAGAGAGAATTCCAAGTATAGGAGACAATGAATGAAAATATACAGAGTCAGGACCAGGACTTTCTACTTATACATAAGAATAGCTCAGAGGTCCTGATTTTTTCATGCATTACATAGTACACTGCTAGCCCACTGGGACCAAATTGCAATATACATAAGTTAAATGCTTGTGACAGAGATCTAGCAGAATATTTTTAGTACTTGGGGAAAGATGAAATTAAGCAAATCCCATCCTCAACCCCGTTCCATAAAGTTTTTGGACAGGCTTCATTTTTCCTCCATGAGTTCCTACCTATTTTTAACCATTAATAATTTAGGGATAGTAGAATCTGGCAAATTCACTCTTCTGATAAAGAAAATTCCCTAAATAATTCATTTTGGTGTATTTGCAATGAAGTAAACAATAGGAAAATAAATGTCCTCAGCTACCTAGTTAGTATTAAATAGGGGAGTTAAATGGCACATGGGTAGAGCCTTGGACCTGAAGTCAAATTCCATCTTAGATATGATCTTGGGCAAGTCACTTAACCCCAACTGTTCCACATCCAAGGTCATCTCTAGTTGTCCAGATTCATATCTGACCAATGGACCCAGGTGGCTCTGAAGGAGAAAGTCTCCATCAGAGATAGCCCAACACCCCCTCACTCATGTGCTTATCATGGCATCACTTCCTTGATGTCATCATCTTCTTCTAGAATGAAGGACAAATATCATCATCATTATCACTGAGTAGGGACAGATGAGAGGTACAGTGGCAGAGAAGACTGGACTTGGAATCAGGAAGATCTGTTCAAATCTGACCTCAGAGATGTACTAGCTGTATGACACTGGGCAAGTTACTTAACCCTGTTTTGCCCCAGTTTTCTCATCTGTAAAATAAGCTGGTTAGAAGGAAATGACAAATTACTTCAGTATCTTTATCAAGAAAATCCCAAATGGGGCCACAAAGAATCAAACATGAATGAAAAATTATTTAAGAACAACAAAATTCTGAAGGGTGAATAAAGCTGTTCAGGAAGGATGAGCTCCTCTGGTGTGAAGGCTTACTAAATCCTTTTCAAGGTTAGTTATCTACCTTTTATATTCACCAAGACTCACCTGTGACTCCAAAAATCTATAGCATGTATAATGCCTACACCCTAGTAAACCATCTTAGCAGAGGGGCTAAAACAGGTTGAGGATCACCTCAAACTGCAAATGAATTAGGGGGATGAGTTAGGGATGAGTTAGGATTCTTGCCCAGAGCAGAATTGGTGGGTGAGAGCAATTTTTTCCAATGACCATGAAGGTGACTGAAGCAGGTGAGTGGAACTCTTAAGAATTTGGTCACACATTGAGAATGTTAAGGTCATCTACTGCATACTGGGCCATCCCATTTATCCTCACTTTGATGTCTTTGGAAGAGAGAGTGAGGCAGAACTATGCCTCATTTAAATTCAAGGCAAGTCAAGACATCATCACATGATGTCATTGGTCCTCTTTGGAAAAACTAAAGATTAACATCAACAGTAATGATAATTTTGACAGATATAAGGGTATTTGCAGTGGGCTTTAATCCACTCAAACAGGGAGGAGGGATGTCTTAAAGGAAACACTGAGAAATGAACATCTTATTAACTCATTAACTGGGTAATTATATCAACCAGGGATGAAAATAGCCAAAAAGGTGAACCCCTCTGACATTTGAGTTAATTTCAGATTTTGAGTTTGTTTGTAGTTTGTCCTTCATTCTTGAAGAAGACCATGACATCAGGGAAGTGATGTCATGACAAGGATTCTGGTCCTTTGGACTTCAGGGTCAGTACTCTGAGTAGCTTATTTCCACATGAAAAGTGCAGGAAAACAGTTGAGTAACCAGCAGAGTCAATGAATGAATTTGACTGTGCAGAGGTGGCTTAGGTACTTTTCCTCATTCATTTGTGGGGACTAAAAGGAAAACTTAAGGATTTTTAAAAATAGGGGGCCATGAAACTCTGTTTATTGCCTGGTTATGACTAGTCTGAAGAAATGGAACATCTGGGTAAATGTATTGAGTGGTTACCATAAGTTAGGATGGCCCAGCCCTTGTATAAGAGTTATTGAAAAGAATGGCTCCAGTGTGAAGGTCATTAGATAGCGATCCTTTCCAACTTTTAGCTTTGGAGGTGGTAGGCTTCAGAATAAAGATTCCCAAGGGAACAGAAGTGAGAAGACTTCTGCCAGTCCCGGGTTAATAGTTCCTGACCTCTCTGTGTTTCAGATGCCTGGGAAGGTGAGTGGAAATGTGGGTAGATGCAGTTACTCCAAGGAACCACCCCTAGGTTTATTGAACTCAAGCTCATTGTCAGAATAAAAGTTTTGTTAAAACAGGTATTACTAATTTCTCTTTCCCTTCAGGCTTTCTCCTGGAAACCTGGAGAGGTCTCCCTTTAGGTTGGGGAGAAGTTTGTTTTTAATATTTGCTTTGACTAGATAAACAGTATTAACCCTAGAGGTTTGCTAGTATGGATGAATTTATTGAGAATTCAATTTAGAAGAGCCGTGGGGAGATTTCCATGGAGAAGAGAGAAGAGATTTTACACTAAGGAGTTTGCTAGAGTGCTGTCTTGGGCTAGGAACTCAGAGCTAGAAAATAACAAATTTAGAGATTATAGATCTTTTTGTCATAACTTTTGAGAGTAATTAAAAATGTTTACACCAGGAAACCTATCTAGGCAATGTCTCAGTAGTAAAGTAAGAGGGTGAAATAAGGTTGAAGAGCCTTATTTATCAATCCACTCCACCACTGCTAGGGTAGAGGAGTTGGTCCCATGTGAAAAAGCTCAGAAAGGTTGTACAGCATCACTAGATTAATGAGCTGTTAAATTGTTAAAGATTTAATTAGGGGTGGCTAGGTGGTGCAGTGTATAGAGCACTGGCCCTGGCATCAGGGAGTCCCCCAATTCAAATCCAGCCTCAGACACTTAATATTACCTAGCTGTGTGGCCTTGGGCAAGTCACTTAACCCCATTGCCTTGCAAAAAGCCTAAAAAAATGTAATTAGGCACCCTGATCCTTTTATAAAGTGTGAATATATTTTTTTTAAACAAGCAATGGGGTTAAGTGACTTGCCCAAGGTCACAAGCTAGGTAACTATTAAGAGTCCGAGGCTGGATTTGAACTCAGGTCCTCCTGACTTCCAGGCTGGTACTCTATCCACTGTGCCACATATCTGCCCCTGAATATCTTTCAATGAATCAAAAGGAATTTTTAAACTCTGTTGGAAAGCCTTTGCAGGATTGGGGATGAGACTGCAGTTAGTAACTCACAGACACAAGGCACAGGCACAGACACACACACACACACACACACACACACACACACACACACACACATGCACACATCTTGGTTTTAATGATTCTAGCAATTTTTTTTTGAAGGAAAAAAGCAAGACGCTTTTGGAATGTGTATTATAGTGACGCAGGTAGTTATGAGAATATGATGAAGGAAGTTATGGCCATAGGAGATGTAGGGATTAGAAACAAATTTTGTGGAAGGAAAAATATTGTCTGTGGCTTTCTGAGGAACTTTTGTTCTAACTCCATTGTTAAATGTGAATTTGTCAAGATGGGAGTATTCTTAGCTGGTTTCTCTTCCTCCAGCTTCCAGTTTTCCAGTCTATCTGACCTTGGCCAGTGATGGTCAAGCTTGTGCTGGTATGATGGGAAATGACATAGAGGACTTAGAAGTCACACCACCTTGGGACAGGAAGGACTTGTATGTGTCTTGCCTCTTGGAGAATACCTGAAGCCAGGTGCTAGACCACTCCTCAAGAGCCACCCTTATCCAACTTACTACAGAAGTGCATTGCCTGGAGGAAAAGTGCCACCTTTTTTCTCTTCTTCACCCTACTTTCACCTTGAAAGGAAGGCTAGCTCTCTCTCTCACTTTCTAAATTAGGTCACACACTCTGGCCTAGCCTGCTGGAGAGCCAGGGTCCCCCATGCCATATGGCTGGACTAAATCAGCCCTTATGGCTCTCTCTCTCTCTCTCTCTCTCTCTCTCTCTCTCTCTCTCTCTCTCTCTCTCTCTCTCTCTCTCTCTCTGTGGCTTGCATAATAAATCCTGAATGATCTCAAAAATCCCAAGGCTATGTGGGAATTCTTACATCATTCAGGTCCTCTCAATCTTCAACTGGCGACCCCAACCCCTGGCAACATTTGGAACAAAGTCAATTAAACTGCATCTTTGCAGCCAAGTGCCAGTTATATCCTGTAACTTTCTGCCATAAAACCCCTAATGGGAATGAGACACAGGAAGAGAAATAATGCAGTAAGGTCTTATCTCAGTCTCTCAACAGTCATTTAATGAGTCAACACAGAATTTATTAGACTGAGCTATGCCAAGGACACAGCAACCATGTTAAGGACGTGGTGACCTCAACCCTTGCCCTAGGCTCCCAGTCTGGAGAGATACAATCTTGGCAGCATTGCCTTTCAGACTGCTAGAGCCTACAACCGGGTCTAGACAGCCTTAGGGAAAGTAATGTAATGACCAAAGTTCATTTTTGTTAGCCTCTCCCCACCTTCAGTACCCCTGTCCCTATTTCACTCTTACCTGTCACTCTCAGGCTATTTCCTCCAAGGCACCATCCAAAAATGTCTGGAATAATGGAAGAGCAATGAATTTGGAAGGCTTGAGTTTTAGTTTGGATACTGCTCCTTCCTCAGTGGAAATAAAGAACAACCTCACATAAGTTGTTCTCTTTTCTGGTCTTTGGTTGACTTCTTCACAAAATAAAGGTTTGGAATATATTATATTTAAGGTCTCTTCCAGCGCTAATAATCTGTGAATTTAAAAAATATATACTGAGAAATACTTGCTGGTTGATGTTCTTAGTATCAGTTTTTTTACATCACTTTTTACATTACATTTTACATTACTTTTTACACTGTTTTCACACATTAATGATTCCTTCTACATCCCTATTCCACCCTCTCCTCTGTTAAAATCAAAAATAGGCAGGAAGGCATCAAACATTAAGAATTTATCATGTTGGAGCAGCTAGGTGGCACAATGGATAAAGCACCAGCCCTGGAGTCAGGAGGACCTGAGTTCAAATACAGCCTCAGACTGGGAAGATGGTGATTACATTAACTGTCAAATAGAATTAGGAAGGAGGTGAGTTTTAGGGGCAAAGATAATTATTTCCTTTGGCAGAAAGTCCTGATAAAAAGGATTTCCAAGGATGCCCAGAGGAAATTGGAAATTCAAGCCTAGAGTTCAAGAGAAAGATTACGGCTATATTCATATATTTGGAAATCATCTGTTCAGAGGTGATTGAAGTAACCAGCTTTATGAGATAGCCTAAGGAAGGAAGTGTGATCCAACAGAAAGTACAGAAACACAGAAAGAGGGTCATCAAATGTTAGATTAAATCCTGGCTCTAGGTGTCTGACCATTGAAAAGTCATCATACCTTTCTTGAGCCTCAGTTTCTTCATCTCTAAGATGGGAATTTTATACACACCACCTCTCTTAATAAGTTATTTGAGTAAGTACTTGGTAAACTTTAAAATCCATAGAAATATATTCTCATTAATTTTGCTGGAGAGAGAAGCAAAGAGGGTCAGAGCTTTGATTGATGCTTCCATTTGCTGAGTTAGAGAAGATGAACCAACAGAAGCTTAGAAAGATATGAGAGAAGGAAAACCAGATGAGAGCAGTCATGGAAGCCAAGTGAAGAGAATTATTTCAAGTTCATTGCCATCATCATCATCACCACTCTTATCTATATAAGCTTTAAGATAATGTTAACAAAGTAGTTGCTTCACAACTCTATGAAGTTGGCAGGCCAAGTGTGATTATCTCTGTTTTTTATATTTATTTAATTCTCATTTTGTACAAATAATTTTTTTATACATTAATAAAATATTCTTGTTTAAGAGTAAACAAAATACCCCCTCCTCCCAAAAAATATAGACTCGCTTGAGCAATAAAGGGGAGAGAGAAAAATTAAAATAAAAAAAATAATAGTAATAGGTGTAGGTATGGCCAGGTGGCGCAATGGACGGAGCACCAGCCCTGGAGCCAGGAGCACCCGAGCCCACATCCGGCCCCATATACCCAACAATCACCCAGCCGTGTGACATACAAGCCACCCCAACTCCACTGCCCTGCAAAACACCAAAAAAAAAAAAAAGGAAAAAAAAGACCCCAAATAAAATAAAATAGTAATAATAGTAGGTGCGGCTGGGTGGCAGACAGAGCATTGGCCCTTGAGCCAGGAGCACCCGGGTCCAAATCCGGCCTCAGACACCCAGTGATCACCCTGCTATGTGGCTCCAGGCAGGCAACCCAGCCCCATTTGCCCTGCACCCCCCCAAAATAATAATAATAAAAAAATGTGCTTCAGTCTTTGTTCGAACACCAACAACTCTGTCGCAGGTGGGTCACATTCTTTATGATAAGTCCATTACAAAAGTTACTTCCATATTTTTCCACCATTGCCATTGATGATTGCAACTCCCTCCTTTTGTATTTCTCCACTACCATGTACTATATTTTCTCTCTCCTTTCACTCTGACTCTGCTGTAGGGTAGCTGAGTGCTACAGCAGACAGATCCCTGGTCCTGGGGCTAAGAAGCCTTGAGCCCACATACCACCCCTTAGGCCCAGCATCCACCTGGCTCTATGATCCTGGACAGGCCTTCCAATCCCAGTCCCTTGCAAGAAGTAAAAAAGAAAATGTGTTCTATCTGACCACTCTCCCCCCATGGTCCATCCTCTCCTCCTTTATTCACATCCCCCCCCTTCCCCCATCCCCCCCCTTCTTATTCCAGATATCTATACCCTATTGAGTATATATGCTGTTTCCTCTCCCAGCCATCTCTGATGAGAGCGAAGATTCCCTCATTCCCCCTTGCTTTCGCCCCTTCTATATCCTTGCAATAGCTCAGTGTAATAAAGAAAAATCTTATTATATGAAATATCTTGACCTATTCCCCCTCTTTTTTCTTTCTCCCTTTACATTTACCTTTTTTCTATTGACTCCATTTTTACACCATATTTTATCTTCAATTCAGCTTTCTCCTGTGCTTCAACTATAAAAGTTCCTTCTACCTGCTCTCTTAATTGAGAAGGTTCATATGAGTATTATCAGTGTCATTTTTCTATGCAGGAATACATGCAGTTCATCATCATTAAGTCCCTCATATTTTCCTCTTCTCCTCCAATCTCTATGCTTCACCTGAGTCCTGTATCTGAAGATCAAACCTTCTGTTCAGCTCTGGCCATTCCAACAGGAACATTTGAAATTCCTCTGGTTCATTGAAGGAAAGGGATGGCTACTCCAATAATGATTATTTGGATTTGGGTGGGTAGGGATATGAAGAGGAAGGACTATGGATACCATTAAATACTAGCCATACCCAATATTTTTTTCTTTTGTTTTTTGTTTTAGGTTTTTGCAAGGCAAATGGGGTTAAGTGGCTTGCCCAAGGCCACACAGTTAGGTAATTATTAAGTGTCTGAGACTGGATTTGAACCCAGGTACTCCTGACTCCAGGGCTGATGCTTTATCCACTGTGCCACCTAGCCGCCCCCATGGAGATTTTAAAAATAAAAATTGAATCATTAATGACTACTTCTTATGTCTGAAAATAATAAAAATAATAGAGCAACTTAAGGAAGTGACAGTGAAGAAAAACTTTGAACGGGCTGCAGAAAGAGTAGAGTTACTTCAGAAAGTAGAAAATGCATGCAGAATTATAGTAATGATGGGCTTAAATTCTGAATTTGGTTATTGTGAAAAACTTGGGAAGGCTTAGGGAAACTATGGAAGATTGACTTGAAATAGCCTATTCTTGTTACATTATACTGATACTTTGTAATCACTGCTTCCTTTTCTATGTATTATCCACTAATCATCCCTTTTATGGGATTCAAGCATTTTGCCAGAATTTGAGGTCAAGCTCACTAATGTTGAAGAGTCCATTCTCTTCTCTTTTTTGAACATCCAACATTTTCTGGCCCTGTAATATTGCTCCCAATCTCCACAATCTTTCAGTTATCATTGTCAATGACTCAACCATCAGACCTACCAGTGCTTTTTTTCAGTCCTGGATGATGGACTTCATCTGGGTCACACAACTTGAACTCATCAAGAGCAACTGAATGCTTTCTTGCTTTTTCCTTACCTAATTTGGGTAATTATTAGTTATTTTAATTCCAATTAGTTATTACACCTCAGTTCTTTCTAGTTCAAAGGTCATTCATTCTCCTTTGCAGATGGTTCAGAAGCAAAACAAGCTTTAAGCAACTCTGTTATCATTATCCCAGCCACCCTAAATAACAGTCCTGTTCTCTCTTTGAATTTACTTTATCCCCATCTTGTTTTTTTTTAAAAAAAAACATACCTTCTGTTGTAGTCTTTAGTTTTCCATAACTCATTCTGAGCCTCAGAATTTTTGACAACCTCATACCTTGCCATTTCTTTATATTTACCTCATTATCTACCATTATTTCTTTCTTCTGTATATATATATATATATATATATATATATATATATATATATATATATACCTTTTAGAAGGTTTTTTTTAAATTTCTGTTTAAGGCAATGGGGTTAAGTGACTTGCCTAAGTTCACACAGCTAGGCAATTATTAAGTGTCTGAGGCTGGATTTGAACTCAGGTACTCCTGAATCCATGGCCAGTGCTCTATCCACTGCGCCACCTAGCTACCCCTGTATATATCTCTTTTAAATATCCATATTGGTTTGTAAATTCTCTGTGCACATATTCTGATTTTCCAGTTAATTCTCCCTTTTCTTTCCTCATTGGAATTGTTCATTTGTGTCCTAGTGTTTAGTACAGTGTCTTTTATAAGATCTGGGATTCCCTATCCCAAATCTCATTTACATTGATGAGTCCCCCCCCAAAACAAGGCTAGATACATTTCTCTCTTGAAGTTCTAGGAGTAGGCCAAGTAAATTTTTAATACTATTAGTTCCAGACCCCATTCTAATGGATTCTGCCCAATATCCTTCCCCAGTGATGGTGCCCTGGTATAATTTAGTCAATTAACATCAATTAGTTTTTATAAAGAGTTTTTTACTATGATGACTGCAGCTCCTCTCAGTAGTTCAGAGATCAAGGATAACCCTGGAAGCTCTGTTATAATCAATGTTATTCACAGCCAAAGGGAAAAAACATAAAACCATGGAATATAAATGGATACTATGTCACTTTTTAAAAACTTCTCTTGTGTTTTTTCTTCCTATTTCACAGTTTTCTTTCTTTCCCTTTAGTTTATAAACATGTTAAACACAAACATACATAAACAACTTTTACTACACTGTTCATTGCCAAAAGGAGGGGGTAGAGAAGGGATGAAATGTATGAATGTTGCAAAGCTATCATAGCATGTAATTGGAAAAATAAAATGAAGTTTTAATTAAAAAAATAAAAAATAAAGGGTTATTTGCTGAGAAGGTATACATAACCTTCTCATATAAGGGAGACTAAATTCTCCCCTATATCACTATGCTAATATAGGATGATATAGGCTCTTACTTCCTATTTGTTGACCATTACTGACTGTTAACTTCCATTTGTTTCTTCAGCATTTCTTTCTTGAGAGTTTCCCAACTCTCCTTTGCTGAACACCTCTTGAATATTTGTCCATGAGATCCTATGTATTCTTCCTTGGAACCCTTTGGAAATGATTCTTCCCAAATCTAGGGGAAGAGTATATTAGGTTGTCCTCAACTTTATACTTCTTTTATTTCCACATATAACTTTAGAGGGAGTGGTTATCTCCCTCCCATCCTACCTCCCCTGGCTCCAGGGCCAGTGCTTTAGCCACTTTGCCACTATGCCACCTACCCCCCCCCCCCAACCCTGCCCTGTTCATTGAAAGTCCATCTTCTTCCCTGGAAGAGGACATTCATTTTTGCTGGGTAGTTGATTCTTGGTTGCACTCCGAGCTCTTTTGCCTTCTGGTATATTATATTCCAAGCCCTATGAGCTTTTAATGTAGTTGCTGCTAAGTCCTGTGTGATCCTGACTGCAGCTCCACGGTATTTGAATTGTGTCCTTCTGGCTGCTTGTAATATTTTCTCTTTGACTTGGGAGTTCTGGAACTTGGCTATAATATTCCTAGGGGTTGTTTTTTTGGGATCTCTTTCTCAGGGGGATTGGTCGATTCTCTCCATTTCTATTTTGCCCTCTGCTTCTAGGATATCAGGGAAATTTTCCTGTAGTAATTCTTTGAAAATGATGTCAAGGCTCTTTTCCTGATCATGACTTTTAGGTATTCCAATAATTTTTAAATTATCTTTCCTAAATCTGTTTTCCATATCAGTTGTTTTTTCAATGAGATGTTTCACATTTTCTTCTAATTTTTCATTCTTTTGCTTTTGAAGTTCTGAGTCCTGATTTCTCATAAATTCATCAATCTCCCTGAGTTCTATCTTTGTCTGAAGGATTTGTTTTCCTCAGAGAGCTTTCTTATCTCTTTTTTTCCATCCGGCCAATTCTGCTTTTTAAAGCATTCTTCTCCTTAATAACTTTTTGAACTGTTTTATCCATTTGACCTAATCTGGTTTTTAGCATGCTATTTTCCTCAGCATTTTTTGGATTTCCTTGACTAAGCTGCTGTCTTCACTTTCATGTTTTTCCTGCATCTCTCATTTCTTTTCCCAGTTTTTCTTTTAACTCTCTCATTTAATTTTCAAAAGTCGTTTTTGAGCTCTGTCATAGCCTGAGCCCAATTTCTGTTTTTCTTGGAGTCTTTAGATGCAGGAGCTTGTGTTTCCTCATCTTCAGACTGAGTATATTGATCCTTCTTGGGATCATAGATAATGTATTTCTCAATGGTATTCCTCTTGTTTCTCTGCTTGCTCATTTTCCCCAGCCTAAGTCTGTTTTGGGGGTGCTTCCTGAGCTTTTGGGACACTCCCACAAGGGTCTCAGTGTGTGAGGCTCTGTCCTGGTATGTGAATGACCATATACACCCCCTCTGCCATGGGGCTGAGGTGGGGGGGACCCTGCTGTTCTATGGGGGGCCTAGACTGCGGTCAGGATCTGAATGTGTTCAGAGCTCCAGAGTCCTGTTCCAGGGGCAGAGGACAGGGCTCAGCAGTCTCTCTCTCTTTTGACTCCCCTTCCTAGGTTCAATGGGCTCATGCCCTGGGGGCTCCTGCTTACCAGCTCTGCCTGCTTCTGTTTCCTGGATCTGGAACACAGTGGCCATGCTGCTGACTGTGTTCCCTGAGGGCTGGACTTCATGTGCTTGCTCTGGCAGAGGTTCCCCCCCCCCACCCTGCTGTTCCCCAATTTGTGCCTGGTGCTCCCTGGGCGTAGCTCAGAAAACTCCCCCACTGCTGTGAGCCGGGGCTCCCAGCACCCTGGGGCTGCCTCCAGGAGTCTGAAGTTCCTTCGCTCTGGTGGGCCACCCCTCTGGAGGGCCACCCCTCTGACCCCAGGGAGCAGAGCCTTTCTGCTCTTTTCCAGGTTACCTTGAGTAGGAGAACTGCCTCACTGGGTCCCTCTGTGGCTTCTGTCTCTCGAAAATTTAGTTAGAGTCCTTAGTTTCGAAGATTTATGAGAGAGTACCTAAGACGTGATCCATTTTTGTCACCATCTTGGCTCCGCTCCCTCAATTATCTCCATTTTTCAGATTAAAAACTGAGGCTCTTGTCTAATAAGCACATTGCCAATATCACAGAAAGTCAAGAAAAATGAGCATTGAGAAGATTTAATGATCTGGCAAACAAAAAGTTCTTAGGAGACCTTGGAAAGTGAAATCTCTTATTATTTATTTACTTATATTCTGAACTTAAACACCAAATAAAATAGATGTGTTATATGTATGTAAAATGAAATAGAAGGAGTAGTCTGATATTGATAATTTTGGTTCTATATAGTTTGCTTTTCTTTTTAAATATATTAATATGTGTGTGACAGAGACAGAAAGAGTGAGACAAAGAGACAAAAACAGAGAGAATTTTATATACTTTGCATATTACTGGGTACAATTTTTATTCCTCTAATGTTTATCATGGAGGAAACTGGATATAACAAACACAAATTGACATTATACTCAAATCAAAACAAGTGTTGTTTTTCAGAATAAATGCCTTTAAAATGTTTGCTTCCAAACAGCCCTGTGAATATATCTACTATTTGGTAATGGAAATATTACTATCCCAATTCAATGGAGGTCCAGAGAAGTTAAATACTTTACTCAAGATTGCAAGGTTATTAAATGTTAGTAGTTGGAATTGAACCCAAGCCTTCTAATTTTGTTATTTAATCATTTGTTGTTTGTTTGTTTTTTTCAATTAGGTCAGATGCTTTGTGACACCATTTGGGGTTTTCTTGGCAAAGATATTGGAGTGATTTGCCATTTCTTTCTCTAACTCATTTCACAGATTAGGAAGCTAAGTTAAGTGACTTGTCTAGGGTAGCACAGCTAGTAAATGTCTAAGCCTGGATTTTAACTCAAGTCCTCTTGACTCCAGAACAGATGCTTTGTGCTACTTAGCTGTTCCACTTCTAATTTACCATGACCTTTCCCCTCTAATACATTGTCTCATGCCATTTGTGCTTGGATGGCAAAATAGAAAAACAAGACCTTAGTTTGTTTTTGACTAAGGTACTTTTTGAATGTGTGGCCATGGACAATTCAACCTCAGTTCCCTCACCTGTAAAAATAGTTATAAAATTCATATAAACCTATCTTCAGGGGTTGTTATAGTAAATGCACTATGTAAAACTTAAAGCCTGTGCAAGTATAAGTTGTATTATGATTATTTTTTAAGCTGTCTTTATCATTAAGAAGTTGTTTATTCACATGACTAATCCTAATTTCTTTCTTATCTAGGGATACCTTTTTTCTAGCCTCAAATACTTCTAATTGTCAACATGAGTCAGCCAGACTAAGGAATGTTGTTGTATCAGGGTTTTGTTTTGTTTTTTTGCTTCAGTTTATTTGTGAAATGAAGTTGGTATATGTTAGTGGATAGAGAGGAAAGAGTGATGAGCCAGACTCTTCTTCCAAAGTTCAAATCTGGCCTCAGACACTTACTATCTGTGCTATCCTGGATAAGTCATTTAACCCCATTTATCTTACTCCTCATCTGTGAAATGAACTGGAGAAAGAAATGGAGAGCCTCTTCAACATCTTTCCCAAGAAAATCTCAAATGTAGTGATGAAGAGTCAGACATGACTGAAAAACAATTGAATAATAATGCAATGTCAGATCTTAAGCAATCATGTATTATTTTAGGTGGTGGGTGGAACAATTTGATAAGGAATTTAAGTCCATTTGTAGCTAATGTTCTTCCATGTTCTTATCCCTAAATATATATCTTGAATATTGCTGTAGTTAAAGTACATTTTGGACTAAAAATCAAATCCCTTTGTGGTGGTTGTTGTTATTATTATACCTTGCTTTAAAAAGCCTGCACAGAGGGCAGCTAGATGGTGCAGTGGATAGAGCACTGGCCCTGGAGTCAGGAGCACTTGAGTTCATATCTGGCTTCAGACACTTGATAATTACCTAGCTGTGTGGCCTTGGGCAAGCCACTTAACCCCATTGCCTAGCAAAAATAAAAAAAAAAAAGCCTGCACACAAAATTGTCTCTTGTATATCAACCAGAGAGGTTATGTTACCAAAGAAGAAAACTAGGAATTGTCACTCCCTCTTCTCACTCCTCTTCAAACCTCACCTGGCTAAGTGCTGGGAACACCTGGAAATTGTCCCTGCTGGTTTGGACTTTAGAACAGATAAAGAATCTATCTGAATCCCTAAAGTTGTAGAGGGTTGTTGCAAGGGTATTCCAACTCTCCACAATATCTCTTGCCTGCTTCCTATTAAAGGTAACTGAAATTTCCTCCATCAGAATCACTCCTTTGATTAAGGCATTATCTCCAAAATAAAACACTGGAAGCACAGTATGTTAAGAGATCAGCATTTTTGTTCAGTCATTCACTCTTTGTAACCCCATTTGGCATTCAGTCATTCACTCTTTGTAACCCCATTTGGCGTTCAGTCATTCATTCTTTGTAACCCCATTTGGCAGAGACACTGAAGTGATCTGCCATTTCCTTGTCCAGCTCATTTTACAGATGAGGAAACAGACAAACAGGGTAAGGTTCCTTGTCCTGGGTCACAAAGCCAGTAAGAATCTGAAAAGAGATTCGATTTTGGGAAGAGGAATCTTCTGGACTTGGAGGTCTGACACTGTATCTATCCACGCACCAGCACCCATATGAAGACTTCCCACTGTGGAATGGGCATATGAGAACACTTTGTTCCAATGGCCGTGAAGGCAAATGAAGCAGGTGCCATGGAAACTTCAAACTTAGTCATTCACTGACAACAACAGGGTATTTATCCTGCCGCTGGAGTCCCCTGACTCTGGATGAGAGAGTGAGGCTGAGGACTCTGGGCAACTCTGCCTCACTTATATCCCATTCATTGGCAAGTCAAGACATCACTTGTGATATCATCCAGAAAACAAAGGATGAACAATATGCGGATGATGAAATAAGACCACTTTTATCCATTAGCAAGGAGCAGGGTCCTGAGAGAGGGGCAGATACTTTTGATGTGATATGAAAAAAGGTTTGCTGCATAAGGAGCAGACTCTTGAGGGTGAAATACATGAGGCCCATGTGTCTGTGGGGTTCAGGTGCTGGTAAGATGAATTCAACATGTATTTTAAACTCCTTGCATACATTTGATAATGTGAATTCAAAAACAAAATGAGAAAAGTCCTTACCTTCAACACAAGGTCATTCAAGATAAATTACAATAGTTAAATGCACTCTATGGGCAAGACAATGTGCTGGGGACACAAAGCTAGGAAAAAACCAAAATTCAAACATTTCTACCTGCAAAGATTCAACTGGGAGATATGTATATAATATAGATAAGTAAATACAAAGCAAAGTGTAGGGGGCAAAGAGACTCAAAGCAAGTGCTCCGGGCAAATTTGAGGGAGGAGAGAAAAATTATAGGGGAGGGGGTGATTATCTTCTCCACACTATTTATTGAGGTATAATAGGGGAGAAGTTGTGTATTTAAATTTGAGGGGAAGTGGGGGAAGGACCAACCTGAAGTCAGACTAAAGTTCTCAGAATGTTGCAAGCATCACTTCATGTGTTTTGCTCTCAGATCATCCCCTTTGAGTTTCATTTCTTCCTCTTAATTCCCTTCCACCCATTAACCAGTCACCTGTTTCTGCCCCTCAACATGGGAGGGGGCAGCTGGGACTCCTCAGCTCCTCAACAAGCAGAGACCCCTCAGCTCTCCCCCTGTCAGAGGTGACATAACCTCCTGGGACTGAGGGACAGGGAAAACCAGATCTTCACAGGCCATCTGCCCTCTTCCTACCACCAAGGGGTAGCCATGGCCCCTGACCTTAATGTGGCCCTGGGTGGAAGAAAGTTTGGGGAAGAATGAGGAAGAAAGTAGAGTTTCCTCAGACAGGCAAGCAAGCCAAGGGAGCAGGCAGGCAGAGTGGGGGGCCTCTGGCTTTTTCCATGTGCTTCCATGGCAGGAGTGTGGCTTCTGTTGAGTAGTTTGGCTCAGGACCACACACCGATTACAAGCTGGGGCCTTGGGGATTCTACCACACGGTGGAGGTGCTGGTGCTGCTCAGACTCTGTTAGCAGGAGCACAACTGGATTTGACATCATTAGTACCCCCCCACCCAAAGCTTAGCAGCAGGGGTGTGCTGGAGACCATTCTCACTGTCTAGAGAGCAGATCTGTTAAATTTTCAAAGTGTACAATTAAAGGCTTGATTTTTTTGTTTTGCTGACTGTGTAGACTCAAGAGAGTGATGGAGAAAATATTAATAATATTGATTAAATTTATAAGTACTTTTATCCCCTTTAGAAAGTCAATTGTTAAGTAATTACCAGGACAGGCTCAGAAGTTGAGGGAGGTAAGGAACTGGCAGAGAAGGGAGGAGGGAAAGTCTGGAACTAATAGAATGGAAAGTTCTTTTGCCTAAACATGGTGCTAAGGAGAGCTCTAAAAAATTTCAATAAATCTCAGCAAGCTTGGTGAGGCAGAAAGGGCTAGTGAGGGATATAAAAAGTTTAGTTTCACTTAGCAGCTGTACTAAGCCCATGAGATGATGCCCTGGAAGATGCTGTGATGGGGCTGGTCCCATTCTGAAGCTATTTTTAAATCACAGGGTCAAATTACAGACTGGTTAACTAGTAGACTGAGCTGCTTTGGATGCCAGGCAAACCAGACTGACATGAGCTTGCAGGGAGAAGCAGCAGCCAGCAGATTCTGAGGTCAGGGACATCGCCAAGGGAGGAAAAGAGCCAAGTCAGATGTAAAGAATTAATTTAAAACATCACAGAACTGTAAAAATACTAATACTTTAAAAATCTGCTTTGCTTTGTGACACCCCTCATTTTAAAAGAGCCCTTTCATGCGGTATCTCCCTCTCCAGTAAATTCAGCACTCTTAATTTTTAAAAAAAATCTTTCATTTTAACATCAGTTTATTTCTCAATATATATTTCCATCCTGAGAGCCATCCCAAATAACAAAAGAATAAAAAAGAAAGGCAAAAAATGCATCCATAGTTCCCCCACCTATGAAAATGGGGGAGAGGTGCCTTCTCACATCTTTTTTTGGGCCAAGCTATGTCACTATAATTTTATAGCATTCAGGTTCAATTTTTTTTTGCTGTTGTTTCCCCCATTTTCAATGTTGTGGTCACTGTATGTATTCTTTTTTTTTTTATTTTTTAGTTTTTTAGTTTTTTCAAGGCAATGAGGCTAAGTTGCTTGCCCAAGGCCACAAGGTAATTATTAAGAGTCTGAGGCCGAATTTGAACTCAGGTAACTCCTGACTCCAAGGCCGGTGCTCTATCCACTGTGCCACCTAGTCACCCCTATATATTCTTTCAGTTCAAATAAATTGATTCACATGCTTCTTTCTATTTATCACATTAATCATTTATCAAAGACAGTAATATTCCATACATTGCTGTTACCTATGTTCATCCATTCCTCAGATGATGGGCCTCTTTTTGTTTCAAGATCTTTCAGTACTTTTCTTAGAGTATTACAGAAATGGACCTACTACAAAATACTAGTAAGAGTATTAATTTAACTAACTTGCCTCTGAAATTTGACTTTTCAAAGTGAGGAATGTTTAAAAATTGTTAGTTTTGTTTGTTTTAATATAACACAAAGGCCTAAATGACCTTAAAAGATCAAGATGAAGACCTTTTTTATGCTGGGTAGATCTTGTTAAAACACTCATGGGCTAAAGGAACTTAAAAGATCAAGATGAAGAACTCTGTCATGTTGGGTAGATCTTCTTAAAATACTCAAGGTCAAGAATTGCTGTGGATGAGAGGATGGGAAAACTCCCACCAATGAATTTAGGTTACATTAAACTTTTGAAGGTCAAAGATATGGTGTCATCCTTTTTGCATAAGCAAACAGTCTATTCTGCGTGCATCTTCATGCTCCATGAATTTTGAAGCAACCATTATTTATTTGGGGGAGTAGTTATTTAGTAGAATGAGCACTTTGAAGACAGTGAGGAGCATTGAAGAGAGAGTAGAATTGGAGGACCTGAGTCCAAATTGAGCCTCTCACTGCCTGTGGGACTTTAGACAAGTTCCTTAATCTCCCTAGACCTCAGTTTCTTAATCTGTAAAAATGAACTAGATGGTCAATGAGATCCCTTCCAGCCCCAAGCCACTGATCTCATGAATATCACCATATAATCATACTTGAAGCCAAGGATTGCCTTTTGTTCTTGGTATTACCATTGCCTTGGAGATGGTAGCTTGTTAAGGTAGATTGGATTGAGCTGGACTGCCTACTATGTGTTTTGATATATTCTGTTGTGGATTTATATTCTCACATTTGGGATTTTTCATCACGTTTTTTCTATTGTGACATCTCATTTCTACATTAATTCTTGTGGCAGCTTCTTGCTATTAAGTCAAGAGATTTCTTTAATTTTTAATTGTTTCTTCTTTACTTTAAAACATGACTCTTGGATCCTCATAGAAACCTGAAAAACACTTTCAAAGAACATTTCCTTTATCATATAACTACTGAACAATTTATTTTCCTACTAGGGAGCTCTTCCACGAAAATGGAGTCTTTGTTTTTTAAAAGCGTTGGCCTCCTTATTCCCCCACCTGAGATAATAATTGTTTTGTAACCTCACAATCACTTCCATAGCAGTCTTGTTTGTCCAAATTTAATCCTGTTTTTATTCAATTTTCCCCAGTGATGGTGATGCAATGGTAAATTGTTAAAAAGAAAAATCTATGCCATGCAGAGAAACTTTCTACATGAAATGTTTTTCTTTTTTATTATCTTAACTGTCTTTATAGTTTATTAAGCAAATAGGATAGTTGAATTATATAAATAAAGCAATAAAAATACATTGAGGTATGAACTATAATGTATCTGTGCCATGACCATAGTATAAATTTGATAGCTAAAAATAGACAAAATATTAAACACTGGGGGTGGCTAGGTGGCACAGTGGATAAAAGCATTGGCCCTGGAGTTAGGAGTACCTGAGTTCAAATCCAACCTCAGACACTTAATAATTACCTAGCTGTGTGGCCTTGGGCAAGCCACTTAACCCCATTTGCCTTGCAAAAACCTAAAAAAAAAGTATCCTTAATGGGTAGCTAGGTGGCACAGTGGATAGAGCACTGTTCTTGGAGTCAGGAGGACCTGAGCTCAAATTTGACCTTAGACACGTAATAATTACCTAGCTGTTGTGACCTTGGACAAGTCACTTAATCCCACTGTCTTGCCAAAAAAAAAAAAAGAAAGTATCCTTAAGTTCTTTAAGGCCAAGGTGGGGGGGGGGGTCTGGTGGAAGGAACTCAAACTCCCCCAATAGAATATAAACAGGAAAGATTGGAAAAGGAAAGATGGATTTTCTTTTTTGGCTTTATATTCCTGGTAATAGTAGGCACTTAAGAAAAGCTTGTTGGGGGCAGCTAGGTGGCAGAGTAAATAGAGTACAGGCCCTGGAGTCAGGAGGACCTGAGTTCAAATTCCACCTCATTCCCTTATTATTTATTTAGCTGTGTGATCTTGAGTAAGTCACTTAACCCTATTGACTTGCAAAAGTAAGGAAAAAGAAGCTTGTTGGAATGAATTGGATTAGGTTGTTAAATTAGAAGAAATTCAATTATAGGTCTACTGACAACTATGTATATTTGACACCTGAGGAACATCTTCAATAAGTCTGGAATGCTTATTCATCAAAAGAATTTCCAACAGAGTAATGTTTTTTCCTTCAATGTTAGTCATCATGATGCTATTTGCCACTGCATGAAGGGGTTGTAGTTTTTGTTAATAGGGAAAACTATCCATACCAATTAAATTACAGGAATTTTGAATTTAACAGTTTAAAATAAAGAACTTGAAAAGGATTCAGGTATTTTTTGTGAAATTTAGAAGTCTCAACTACTAATTTCAGTTAGCTATTATGAAATTGTTTATTGATTACCAATTGATTAATACTTGAGTTTTAGTAATTACTATAACCAACTTCTAGACATAGATCTGAATTTATTTTGTAAAGGCCTTGGAGGAAAAATGTGTAAACGACTTTGTAGAAGATTATGAACACAACAACACTGGATCTGCTTCTTGAGGGGGATAAAGAAAATGATTGGAGGATGATTTAACTTGGTCAGATGTTTCTCCTAGAAATAGATTTTTGATAAAAGAAGGGTTGGGGGGTGTATTTGGTTGGGGATTTAATAGAATGTTATGTAACACTGTACAATTGTTACTATGGATTCTGGAGACCTGTGGGCCCTCCCCCCACTTTACAATTATGAACCAATTGCATAACTATGGACCAATCACATAGTCTGAATTTAGTTGGTACCAGTAGACATTATGTAACCAAAGTATATTAAGGTGTGTCCTTGGTCAATAAGGGCCATTAACTTCTACTATTGGTGTTTGCTACCCTTGCTAATAAATAGATTTTACTTGCCTTTTTGTGCTTCAGTTTCTTTTTATTTCATTTTTTACTACAACACCATTAAAATGTATAGGAAAAGTGGATCAATTTCTCCTATGCATTTTCTTCTCTGAATTTTTTATCAATAACTTGGTATACCCATATTTTGATAAAAATATTTATGTTGCTTTTTATATCATCTTTAGTCAAAATTTAGCTCTTCTGCTTTCCTAGAAAGTATAGTAAATAGTCTTTTTCTCTTTTCTAAGTAACATTCTTCTTTTTTCTTTCCTTGATAAGAATAATTTTAATACTAATTACCTTGCTCAAAGTCAAACTGAATGTCCCCACCTTTGGGGAAGGAATAGTAGGGTTGGGAAATGCCAGCCATTGTGTTGTAGTTGTGAAGATCTGTTAGAAATCTTTAGACACTGGCAAATTGAACTCTGAGGATGTCACTTTTGGGACCTGCACCTCCATCAGTGTAATGCAATTGCTTCTAAAACTCAAAGGAATAGGATGGAGTTAGAAAGGGTGACAAGATGACTCTGTTCCAAACCATCATGAATATTTGCTTAACATGGAAAACAGCAGAGCAAGTGTAGCTAGGGACCCAGAGTTCTTGGCAGCTGAAGATGATGTTTGTTCTTTGTTCTTGAAGAAGACCGTGACATCAGGGAGGAGAAGCCATGACATGCATGTGAATTGTATTAGAGTGAGGAGGTACTGTGCTAAGTCACCAGCCTCACTTTCTCCTCCAGAGCCCAGATATGAATCAGGACAACTGGAGATGGTCCTAGATGTGAGGCAATCAGGGTTAAGTGATTTGCTCAAGATCACAAAACTAGTAAGTGTCAACTGTCTGAGGTCAGATTTGAACTCAGGTCCTCTTGACTCCAGGACTGGTGCTCTATATACTGCACCACTCTGTGTGACTCTGGACAAGTCATCTAACTTCTGTGTCTGCCTCAGTTTCCTCATTTGAATAACAGGGATAATAGTAGTACTTGTCTCCCAGAGTTGTGAGAAGATGTTTGTCACATGTTTTGTAAACCTTAAGTGCTATATAAATGCTAGTTCTTGTTATCATAAGAGGAAAAGCTATGCCAGGACACATCAAAAGCAGACCACCCTGCCTGAACATTGGTCATCTTCCATGAAAATCCCCTGGAAGATTATATCAATATCTGGCACATATGAACACAAGAAAAATTAAATAGCTCATAATCTAATTAAAAGCAGTGGAAAAAAATATGCAGAACAGAATCCAGAAAATAGAAATCCTAATGTCACTTCCCTCACTCAGCAATTGAAAGCCAACATCAAATGTCAAAACAAATGGATACATAATCTTAGATTAGTAATAATTTATCTTATATGTAGTTTTTTTTTGTACAAAATTGTGTTCTCTTCCATTAATCCATGAGCTCCTTGAGAGCAGGGACTTTCTTTGCCTTCCTTTGTATCTTAAAATGCTGTCAGCCGAATCTGTACATAGAAGGCACTAAATAAATGTTTAAGGACTATCAACCATGATAAACATGGCAGAGCTCTAAAGGAGTAGGCCTCAGGCCAACTTCTTCCTGCCAGTTTTGAGATGCAACGATGATTCCTTGAATTATGGCTGTGTTTGTGAGAGGATGATCTTCTCCTCACATGGTCTCATAAGCTCAGGGCCTTCTAGACAGTCCAGTGTCTGAGATGAAGATCTCTTTCTGTTTCTATCTTCTTTCTTTTGCCTTGAAAGATCTCAAACAACATCTGGTGTTTTCCCACCCAGTCTACTCACCACCGTGGCCATCTGAGCAGTGGGCTATTACTTACAGAGCAGAAGTGGCTACAACTGCTGCAGCAGCAGACTGGACAAGATAGAAAAACCACCAAAAGGAAGATCACATTTGACAAGGGTGGAGGCTAGTCTCTGGAGATGAAAAGAAAATGAGAGCCAGTGGGTAGTTCTGTTGCAAAGATCCCAGTGAAGTTGAATATTTGCTTCTCAAAGGATTGGAACCATTCTTGTGAATCCTTAATTAAAAAGTATTGCTTGTACTCTCAGTGTGAAATTAAAGTGTCTAGTTCCATAACTTACTGAAGTTTGCACCCAGGGCATCTTTTTAACTTCCTCCCTTCCAGTCATCCATGTCCATGGTCTTTGATTTCTACTCACATTCCCTTATACTTCCTATGCAACCAGTCATCTCATAGAATCTACCTTCACAGTTCTCATATCTATCCCCTCTTCTCTCTATATACATGACCATCACTCCTATTTCAGACTATCATCATCATCCCTTAACTGGACTCTCAATAGGCTCTGAATTGGTTGTCCGTGTCTCAAGTCACTCTCCCCACAAATCCATCCAATATGCAGCTGCCAAGGTGAAATTCCTAAAGCATATGTCTCTCCTCTGCTCAAGATGTTCCAATAGCTTCTTGCTGCCTCTAGAATCAAATCCAAACTCCTCAGCTTGGCATTTAACCTCCCCCCCCAATCTTATTCCAGTCTGATTTTCCTTTATAAGTTCTTTGATTTATTTCTTGTTTATGACATCTCTTCTCTCCATGAATTTGCCCAAGGTTTTCCTTATGTCTGGAATGCACTCACCTCCTTTTAGACATGCTAGTTTCTTTTATTTCCTCAAAAATATATTTAATCATTTGTCTTCCATTTGATTGGTTAATTTACATAAATGCTAAATAAAAAAGTTACGTTTTTAAAAGAAAAATTTGTAGTTCCATGATAGAATGGTAAAAGTATTCAATAAATCTAAAAGTCCTCAAAGTAAAACAAAATTCAAATCTTTTCAATCATTTCTGAAAATCTGAGGTGTTGGTTTGTTTCAGCTCTGTTGATCAACTTCTTTCTTCTTTGTTTGATTTCATAGAGTTGATTGAGTTTAGCCTTCCTATCTACTAAAATCTGCCAGTATCTCTCTGTTCACAGTCATCAAAGAGGGTCTCAAATTTCCAATTATATTTCTTTTTAATTTCTTCATGTGCTTTGACAGCTGCTTGAGCATCCTCTAAAGTTTTAAAGCTAGCATGGCACTCTGTATCTTCAAGCACATCAGCAACCCAAACAAACTTAAGATATCCTTGCCAAGGTTTCTGGGAGATGTTTCCTGCTTGGCAGGAGCTCTCTGCTAATGATCATCACAATCAATCCACTCATAAACTGGGGTCCCATTGTGTTAACTTTCTCAGGAGGCTGAGAGTCTTCACTATTTGCATGGCCATTTTTAGTCCAGGGATTGTGTCCATTTGTACTAAATTCTCAGATTATATTTAGAAGATATATACATATATATATATATATACACACATATATATACATATATAATATACATATATTATATAATATATTATTATAATAATATATTAAAATAAAATATAACTTTCTTTTCTTCAATTTTATCCACTCACTCTTGGACAGTACTGGCATGATCTCCCATTCCATTTTGTGCCTTTATTTATGCTTCTTCTGTTTTTTAAAACATTTTTAAATCTCTTTTACAATATCTTTGAAAAGTAGTTAACCAATCTGCACTTAAAAGGTTCTAGAAGTAGCCTAGCTTGATTTTGGATAGCTCCATTATTAGAATCTACTTGTGTAATCATGGATCTTCAGAAACCTAACAGAGACATCAAAATGACCCCGTTGTTCAACTTCCTCCTTTTATTGATGAGCTAACTGATGTCTAGACAAGTTTAATTTGTCCAGCTTCACATAGGTAGTAAATAGCAGAGCTGGAATTAGAAGCCAAGCTCTCTGTGCCACATTGTCTATTGAGAGATAGACCAGATCAATAGTTAATGTTGACCACCCCCACACAACAGCAGTAAATTAGTTATTCCGAAAGGAATAAACTTCTATATCCTTCTACCTCTGTGATTATTTTATAGAATTAATGTTATATTTGCATTTCCTGCACTCGCTAATAAAATATCTCCTTTTGTTGGTCCAGATAATAATGACAAAGCCAGAATTCTAGAAAATGTGTTTGAGGGAAACTCCAGGGTGTGAGGGGATTAACAATCAAAGCTTTTCCCAAGTTTTCCCATCCTGAGATTTCCTGCCTCTTATTTATCCCAGTTTTGGTTGATCAATCAGATAACAGATAGTACTGCCACCCTTAACCTTTAGGGATACTGATCTCCTTTAATTTTCTTGGCTTAGACTCTAGACAAATTCCTTTTCTCCCTTAGTTCAGAGGAGAGATGAGGGTTTTCGCAAAACCAATTTCATTGGAAAATAAAATAAATTTAAAGCATAGTAATGGATGAGTTAGCATGGTACAAATAATTATCCCAAGGTAATTATACACTGTAAATAGGAAATTTTATGCCCAGAACTGGACAGGAAGAAGAAAGTATGTGGGATTGCCATTGTGAGATTGTAAAATTCTTTGAATAACTCCAAGCTTCTCCCCCAAACAAAGGCTCCTCTTTTTAAAACTAATATTCTTTTTTTGTTTTATGTCAATGAACAGCATAGTCTCTGGAGCATTAAAAATGAACATCACTTGTGGGCAGGAGGGTACATTGTGGTTAGGAGGAGACTGCAAATATTATAAGCAAGGGATTATGAACACAAACCAGAGTAAAAGATGTCATCGTAGAAATGTATGAATGAAAAAACAGGCAGCATTGTACAGAGGAAAGATGTCCATCTTTGGAGATGAAAAAATGGCTTTTCATTCTGCCTTTAACTTAGAGCTTACCTCTGGGAGTCTCATTTTTCTCAGCTGTAAAATATTTTGAACCAAATAACTTCTAAGACCCCTTCAAGATTTTATCTATGATCCTGTGAAGATGGAATTGTTACATGAGAAGAGTAAGGCATAACTTATGGAAAGTGGTACCAAGATATATCAGCAACTTGGGTAAACTTCTTGTGATGAATTTATAGGAGGACATGGACCAGAAGAGCAGAATCTAGGTAAACATGGGCTACTTGCAGTCTGAACATGATAAGATCACAGAAGTATTTTGAGGGTTAAACATATTTTTAGTAGCACATTTTCTTGACTCATATGACTGATAAGGAGGCCAGTCCTACCTATATTTCTGTATGTTGAACCTATCTATGACTAGTAGTAGCCATGGGACCTTGAGGAAGTGGACCATCATCTCTGGACACCATGATTATCACATTATGGTCCTCCAATGGTAAATTTGTCAGTCTTCTCTCTCAGTTTCAAATATTCTACCCTTGTTGGACTCCTTCCTATGTACCTATAAAACACCTGCTTCAGTTCTCCCATCTCATCATTCATTTACAGATAACTGATGACTGACCTAATCCTTAACCCTAACCCCCTTGAAGGAGATTCCCTCTAGATTCTTTTCCACTATTCTCTTCCAGATTCCTTTCACTGTACAATTACATTCACTGCATGCTATAGGATACAATTATATGAATATTTCACCCTATTTTTAGGGACATGTTACAATTTCAAAGGGATAGTGTGTCTTGGAATCTAGAACTTCCTTCTAGACTAAACTCAGGAGACATCTCAGACAGGAAGCCTTTCTAAACCCATCCTCTTCCATCCCAGTTGTTTGTACTCTCTTCTTCCTAAAATTATCTTGTATTTATTTATCTGTATAGATATTATAGAATGGAATCCTTACTTTTGTCTCTGCCTCCTTAATGTCTAGCAGTTTCTTCTTGAACATAGTAAGTGCTTGAAAAATATTGACTTTTTTTTTTTAGTTTTTGCAAGACAATGGGGTTAAGTGGCTTGCCCAAGGCCACACAGCTAGGTAAATATTAAGTGTCTGAAGTCGCATATGAACTCAGGTCCTCCTGACTCCAGGGCTGATGCTCTATCCACTGTGCCATCTAGCCGCCCCTGAATATTTCTTAAAATTCTTTTTCTCCAAGAATTAGCTCAAATCACCTACAGGAGGGTTTTCCTAGTCTCCCTAATTATAGCTCAGAATCAGTCTTTCCTTCCTCCCTTCCTTCTTCCCTCCTTCCTTCTTTCCTTTCTTTCTTCCTTCCTTCCTTCCTTCTTTCTTCCCTCCCTCCCTCCTTCCTTCCCTCTTCCCTCCCTCTCTCCCTTCCTTCCCTCCTCCCTTTATTTCTTCCCTCCTCCTTCCTCCTTCCATCCTTATTTCTTTCCCTCCTCCCTACTTCCTTCCTTCTTCCCTCCCTCTCTCAACTTCCTTCCTTCCCTCCTCTTCTATTTCCTTCCCTACTTCCTTCCTTCCCTCCTCCCTCATTCTCTCCTCCCTCCCTCTCTCCCTCCCTCCCTCCCTTCCTTCCTTCCTTCCTTCCTTCCTTCCTTCCTTCCTTCCTTCCTTCCTTCCTTCCTTCCTTCCTTCCTTCCTTCCTTCCTTCCCTCCTCCCTGTCTTCCTTCCCTCCTTCTCTCCTTCTTTCAGAAGATTCAAAATTAATCAAATTCTAAATTTCCCCCATGATTTACTCTTCCCTCAAAACGTCTGTGGGCTAAGATTAAATATGAGATACTTGAACTTAAAGGACAATTATGGTTCCATGGAAGTAGCTGAAAACAAGGATCAATAATAAAAATGTCCAAATACCTTAATTAGCTCACTGCTCTCCCAAGTGGTATTAATACTTTACATTCACCACATGCTCAAGGATTCATCTGTAGGAACCATTTGTCATTATGTTTAGAGTATATACTTTGACATCAGAGGAAAGAGGAAATGTACAGAATGCTGGAAAAACTCAACAAAAAATCTGATCAAAAATATTGTTCAAGTGCTCCTAGGAAGACTGAATGATTTCCTCTCCATTCATATTCCCCCTCAATCACTCTCTGTTCATCAAACTGCAGATAAGAAATATAATTAAGCAGATTAGCACATCAAAACTCAATTCTTTTTTTCCCTCATGTAAATATTTTATTTAGAAATTGTCAAGTTCTGAGCAGAAAATAAGCAACATATAAACTTATTTAAATAAAAAAATTTTTAAGTTTGCTTCTTGTTTATGCTTTAGTTGCTTTATTTTTTGTAAGTAGAATTTTATTTTTTCTAATTACTTGAAGAGATAGTTTCCAATGCTCATTTTTATAAGATTTTACAAAACTTTCTCCTCTCCTTCCCTTTCTTCCCAAAGATGGCAAACAATTGGATATATATACATATATATATATATATCTATATATATATGTATATATATGCATCATGGAAACATTTCCACATTAATCATGTGAAAGAAGAAACATAACAAAAAGGAAAAGCCCCCCCCAACCAAAAAAATGTGAAAATAATATGCTTCAATCTGCATTCAGACTCCATAGTTCTTTCTTTGGGTATGGATAGCATTTTCTTTTTTTTTTCTCTTTTTCGTTTTTTTTTTTTTTTTGCAAGGCAAACGGGATTAAGTGGCCTGCCCAAGGCCACACAGCCAGGTAATTATTAAATGTTTGAGACCGGATTTGAACCCAGGTATTCCTGACCCCAGGGCTGGTGCTTTATCCACTGCGCCACCTAGCTGCCCCCCACTGCGCCACCTAGCTGCCCCAGTATTTTCCAACATTAATCTTTAGGAATATTCTTAGGTCCTTGTATTTCTGAGAAGACAAAGTCAATCATAACAATGTTCTCCTGGTTCTGCTACTTCACTCTGTATCAATTCATGAAAGTCTTTCTAGGTTTTTTTGAAATTTACCTATTCATCATTTCTTATAGTACAATAGTACTCCATTACATTCATATAGCATAACTTTTTCAGTTATTCCCCAGTAGATGGGCATCTCTTCAATTTTTGTACTTGTAGGTTTTTACCCTTTTTTTATGATCTCTTTTGATTGCAGACCTAACTAACAGCAGTATTGCTGGATCAAGAGTCAAAACTCACATCTTATATTCAATCAGATTTCTATGATATTATTTATAATGCAGACATCAACTAAATCTGGTCTTTCATTGTGGTTTGATGGTGATTGAGAACTCATATTATGTAGTATGAAGCCTGAGAAGCAAGAACCTGTGACCTTGCAAAGTGGAAAAGAAGACAGATTTAGGTGGCTTTGGAGTATATGAATGTGTGACAAAAGGCACATCTCACCAGAAAGTGATTGTAAAATTAATGATTTCTTCAAGTTTGTGAATATGAGGGTGTATATTAAAATGTAAATGAAAACTCCTTAGGATCATTAAGGTTGTTATTGAATTTCATAAGGACTTTATGGTATTGAGTATTTGTATTGGGAAGGAATGTTGGTGAATTTTTGAATAAGGAATATATATATATATATATATATATATATGTATGTATGTATTATATACATATCTGCATCCAGTTCTCTAGTTTCCAAGAGAAAATACATACATATATGTGGAAAAACCAAGTGTAATGATGAAAAATAGGAGAAAATACACACACATATACATATCTGAATCCATGCTGCATGGAATTTAGTGGTATCCATATGACCTTCTCTTTCTAAGATGAACAGAGATATGAAAATATAATTGGTATTTTCAGAGGATTACAGGGCAGATAAAAGAGAGTGAATCAAAGATGGTGACTCAAAATGGTAGGACCAAGACCAGTTCCCCCTAGAATAAAATCATAGATTTGTAGAATACCAGACTTGGAAGAAATCTAAGAAGTCATCAAAATCAACCTCTGCCTGAGCAAAAAAATTCCTCTATAAGACCCCTGACAAATAGCATTCAATCTTTACTTTAAAACCTCCAGTAAGGAGCGGCTAAGTAGTATAGTGGATAGACCGCCAGCCCTGGAGTCACAAAGACCTGAGTTCAAATCTGGCCTTAGACATTTAATAATTACCTAGGTGTGTGGCCAAAACCTAAAAAGAAAAACCCTCCAGTGATAACATCTACTAAAACCCAAGGCAGTGTATTATACCTTTGGGTAGTTCTTTTTTTTTATGTTAATTTTTTAGGTTTTTGCAAGGCAAATGGGGTTAAGTGACTTGCCCAAGGCCACACAGCTAGGTAATTATTAAATGTCTGAGGTCAGATCTGAACTCAGGTACTCCTGACTCCAGGGCCAGCGCTCTACCCACTGTGCCACCTAGCAACCCCTAGATAGTTCTTAAACATTAGAAAGATTTCCTTTACATCAAACATATCTTCCACCCTATAACTTTCACCTGATACTCCTAGTTCTAATATCAACTGCTAAGTTAATATATATGAATAATCTGGAAACTAGATGATTCTTATTATTCTCTTCTTTCTGCCTATCTATCATCATCAGTGCAGAAATAGAAGGGTCACTCCCATCATTTTCTAAGCACTCATAAAGCATCCTTAAAATTTTGCCCCACAAAAGAAGTTAATTTACTAATTCAGTGACATATAAATCAAACTACCAAATGATTTTATTCATAGATATAGAAAAATAAAATTATGTGGAAAAACCAAGTGTAATGATGAAAAAAAGGAGAAAAGAAGGTAGCTCATTAGTATCAAATTTCTAAGTATACGTAAATGTAATTTCTAAAATATTTTGGAAATAACAGGGACATCTGGGTGGCATAGTGGACAGAGCAATGGGCCTTGAGTCAGGAAAATGTGAGTCCAAATTCAACCTCAGACACCTCCTATCTGTGTGACCCTGGGCAAGTAACTCTTTGCCTCAGTTTCCTCATTTGTAAAATGAGCCAGAGAAGGACATGGTTAAATTACTCCAAAATCCTTCCCAAGAAAATCTCAAATGGGGACATGATGGAACAACAGCACTGGTTAAAACAAAGAGGTAAAATCTAATCAGTGGAACAACTGGGTACTCAACATGCTGAAGTAAGCAAACACTGTAATGGTACAGCTCTTGATAAACCTAAAGGCCTCAGTTACTGGAAAAAGGACTCACCAGTTGACAAAAAATGCTAGGAAAACTGGAAAGCAAGTTAGCAGAAATTTAGTATATATTATCACCTTATACTAGAATAAGATAAACTCCAAATGGCTACATGAGTTAGAAATAAAAGGTGACATCATAAATAGACTGGAGGTGCAAGGTTTCAAATCTGTGGAAAGGGGAAGTAATCAAGATGGTCATAGAAAACAAACTGGTTAATTTTTATTATATAAAATTAAAAAGTTTTTGTACAAACAAATCTAATGAATGTAAGATTAGAAAGGAAAAGGGGGCGGCTAGGTGATGCAATGGATAGAGCACTGGCCCTGGAGTCAGGAGTACCTGAGTTCAAATCTGCCCTCAGACACTTAATAATTAACTAGCTGTGTGGCCTTGGGCAAGCGACTTAACCCTGTTTGCCTTTCAAAAAAAAAAAACCTAAAAAAAAATTAGAAAGGAAATGAGTAACTGAGACAATAATCTACACAGTAACTTCCTCTGTTAAAGAACTTATATGCAAGATATATAAAGAACTCCAGTCACCTGATTCATATCTGGTCACTGGATCCAGATTACTCTGGAGGAAAAATGAGGCAGGTGATTTTTTTTTTTTTAGGTTTTTGCAAGGCAAACAGGGTTAAGTGGTTTGCCCAAGACCACACAGCTGGGCAATTATTAAGTGTCTGAGGCCAGATTTGAACTCAGGTACTCCTGACTCCAGTACAGGTGGCCACCCAGCAGCCCCAAGACTGGTGACTTTGCACTGCACCCCCTCACTCAAATTCATTTCACATTTATGTCATGGCATCACCTCCAAATGAAAGACAAACAAACAACACCAAACAAGGAACTGATTAAAACTTCTAAATAGAAAATAGTCAAGCACAGTTTTCAAAGGAAGAAATTTATCAATAACCATATGAAAAAATACTCCAGACCATTAATAATTAAAGAAATACAAATCAAAACAAGTAAGCTATTTTACCTTATACTTATCACATTAGCAAAGATGAAAGAAGATATAAATGTTGGAGACACTGTGGGAACATGGGCACATTAATGTATTGTAGGTGGAATTATGAATTTGTCCAGCATTCTGGAAAATAATTTGAAATTCTGTCCAAAATGTTACTATGCTCACCGTTTGAACTTGATCCACTATACCCTAAAGAGATCAGAGAAGAAGAAAAAGGACCTACATGTATAAAAATATTTGTATCGATGTTTTTCATGTTAGCCCCCATCTAGAGCTAAGGGGATACCTATGTATTAGTGAATGCACCAACAAATTGGCACAAATGAGTATACTTAAATATTATTATACCATAAGAAATGTCAAAATGGGATTGGGAAGTACCTTTATGAACTGATACAAAATGAAGTGAGCAGAATTAGGAGAATAAATTTACACAGTGACAATATTATAGAAAAAATACAACTTTGAAAAAACTTTAGAACTCAGGTAAATTCAGTGATAAACTATGAGTTCAGAGGATTGAAGATGAATCACATTGCCCACTGCCAATCACAAACAACTGCCAACAAAGTGATGAACCTAAAAATAGAATGAGACATGTATATTTAGATGTGGCCCAATGTAGAAATTTGTTTTGTTGTACTATGCATATTTATTGTGAGAGTTTAAAATAATTGAAAGGGTTTTGTTTTTTTTTTTGGTTAAGATAATTAGCACACTAATATGAAGAATTGAATTTCTTTCTACTTTTGGAAAAAACAATAATAACTAGCATTTATACATCATTTTTAGGTTGCAAAATGTTTTCCATATATATTCTCACTCTGTCATCAGAACAAGATCACATAACTAGTAATTGTTTAAGACTGGATCTGAACTCAGATCTTCCTGGTTCTAGTCTACTATTCTATTCTATTCTACTGTTCCACCTACCTGCCCAAAGTAGAGAATACATTTTTTCATCTCTTGTAATTAGCACCAGTCCAATGCATCATGATTTTTCAAAGACAGTGACAGTACTTCAACATTCTTATATTCAGTTTCTTTCAATCTTCCATTTCATTAGGAACAATAGTTTCTAATAATATTTTGTTGTGTGCCTATTTCTACAACAATAATAAAGTATATTCTGTACTCCCAGGGTACTCATAATATTCTTTTAAAATTATTTTTATTATATAAGTATTTTATTTGTTTTCCAATTACATACAATGGTAGTTTCTACCAATAATTTTTTTCGTAGTTTTGAGTTTTACAATTTTTTTCTCCCTCTGTCCCTTTCCTCCCCCCTCCCCCCAACAGAAGGCAATCTGATATAATCTTTACATTTGAATTCATAATATTCTTTACCATTATTTACTCTCAAGGTACTATTAAAGGATGTTTTAGTTCAAACCCTTTGCACCATTGTTGGGAACCTCCAAGGGATCTGAGAACCATTAAATGGAACCACAAATCTAGGATATAGTACTTTAGGGCCAAGTATCTTGAAGTCCATTAGTTTAACCATTTGTTTTAAAAGGTAGATGCTTTCAAAATCCCAGAATCTCATAGTTAGAAGGGCCCTTAGGGGAGATCTAAGTAGTAATAATCCGATTAGGGGTTACAATTGCCCAAAATTCTCCAGTTGCTTGTTGAAGGGATTCAACCAGATAATTCATGTTTCTGGAGTTGCCTCCTAGCTAGAACATTTCTCATAGTTCCATTGCTTTAGTGTTCCAATATTCCACTGGACCTTATCACCCCTCTGTTCTTGCTAGTTTGAGTTGTTGCTACTTACTACAGCTTTGTTTCTTCCACAGTGGACTACTAGAACCACATTTGCTGTTATAACCCTTTTGTGATGTATAAAAAAAGGACATCAATAATAATTTGTTTTTGAAAAAAAAAAGGAAAGAAAACTATTTAGTTAGCCTTCCCTGGTCAAAATATACTCTCAGTTAATCTGCTTGTATTGAGTAATTTTGTCATTGAGGTCCACAACCAGGCCTGAGTCAATATGAAAAAGCCCTTCAAGTCAGTCTTTTTTTAAAAACAAATTTTGTTTTAATTTATAGAATTAAAACAAAGTATTTCCATAGCATAGTATAATAAAAAGATGCTTACACATGAAACTGCAATTCTATTATGTACAATTTCCATTTCCTTTAAATATATAATAAAGTTATATACATTTCTATTTTCTTTTTTCCTCTACCCCTTCCACCCTAGAGATAGTTACATTATACACAAATATGTGCATATGTAAAATCATACCTCTTTTTATCAGTTCTTTCTCTGAATGCATACAGCATCTTCCTTCATATGTCCTTTATAGTTAATTTGAGTATTTATAATAGTCAAAATGACTTAGTCACTGAAGGCTATTCATAAAATAATATTGCTGTTATTATATATAACTATATACAATACTCTCTTGGTTCTGCTCATTTTTCTCTTCATTCTTTCATGCAAGTCTATGTTTTTCTAAAACCCTTGAGCTCATCATTTCTTTTTCTTTCTTTCAATATTTTATTTATTTTTTCAACTATATGCAACAGTAGTTTTCACCAATCATTTTTTGGCAAGGTTTTGAGTTTCACAGTTTTCTCCTTCCCTCTCTTCCCTTCCCTTCCTCCTGAAAGAAATCAATCTAATATATATATATGTATATATATGTATATGTATATGTATAATCATGCTAAACATAAATTCATATTAATCATATTGTGAAAGAAGAATAAAATCAAAATGGGAAAAAATGAGAAAAAAACCCAATGCATAAGACAACTTTTAAAAATTGAAGATGGTAAACTTTGTTCTTCATTTAAACTCCATAGTTTCTTCTCTGGATATAAATGGTATTTTCTATCACAAATCTTTTAGAATTGTCTTTGATTATTGTACTGCTGAAATGAACACAGTTGACCATTACCCAGGGTTGCTGCTAGTGTGTATGATGTTCTTCTGGTTCTGTTCACATCACTCAGCATCAATTCATTCCAAGCTATTCTGAAGTCCCATCCCTCATGATTTCTTATAGAACATATTCATATACCATTCATATACCATAACTTACTCAGCCATTCCCCAGTTGATGGGACTCCTCTCAATTTCCAGTTCTTTGCTGGATCTGCTATAAACATTTTTGTACATGTAGGCTTTTTACCCTTTTTTGTGATCTCTTTGGGATATGGACACTAGTAGTGGTATTGCTGGATCAAAGGGTATGCACAGTTTTATTGTCTTTTGGGCATAGTTCCAAATTGCTCTCTGGAAAGGTTGGATCCATTCACAACTCCACCAATAATGTACTAGTGTCCCAGTTTTCCTACATCCCCTCCAACATTGATCATTTTCCTTTTTAGTCATATTGGTCAATCTGATAGTTGCAAAAGGGTACCTCAGAGCTGTTTTAATTTGCATTTCTTTAATCAATAATGATTTAGGAGCTTATTTCTTTTAGCACAATAGCATTCCATCATCCACCCCCTCTGTTTTTGGCAACCTGACTCCCCTTCAACTTGTCTTTTTCCTTTTAGGTTAGGGTACGTACATCCCTTTCATTTTCCACCATATCTCCTAGTAACTAATATTAAAACCAAACAAATTATTTCAAAGCTTCCCTTAGTAATACCAGAGTTCTAAGTAACTTTTGCTCTGCATTCCTATCTATCCACCCAGGTTGCTATCCTCTTTACAAAAGCTTGAACCCAGTTTCAAAATTCTCCTGCCCTTGAAATCCTTCCCTCTGTCTGATTGGAGATGTTGAAAGTTGGGCAACAGAGAGCCCCTCCCAGATCCTCCATTTAAAGAAGGGGACCAGGACAGTCATTCCATAATTTTCCTATTTAGCTGCATTTTATCATGCCCTGTGCTAGACACACTTCCCCTTGTCCCCTTTCAGCTTCTTTTTGTGGATTGTCTTCCCCTAATAGATTTTACGCTCCTTGAGGGTTGGGACTATCTTTTGCTTTTCTTTGTATCTTCAGAGTTTAGCCCAATATAAGCTAAATAAATATTTAATGACTGACTGAACAGGTATTAGCCTTTATATTTATGCACCTAATAGACTTCATTCCATTTATCTTAGCACAACATTCAAGTATACTTTTTAAAAATTTTAACTACTGTTCACTGTGCTAGTTATCCTTTGTAACTTTATATTATTTGCAAACTGGATAAGCATATCATCTATATTCATATTCAAGTCACTGAGAAATATGTCAAATAGCACAGGACTGAGCCCAGGTTCCTAGAATTCTCTTCAGTAGAGATTCCCTTTCAACTTGACATTAAGCCATTGCTGATAAATCTTTGGGTCTTACCATTTCCCTAATTTCAGTCACCTTAACTATGCCAACATATAGTTCACATAGCTTAATCTTTTCCACTGCAATACTGTGAGAAATTTTTCTATTATAAACTTCCTCTAATATAGAGGATGGGGCAGTTGGAATACTGTGTCTGGAATCAGGAAGACATGAATTCAAATTTGGTCTCAGATATTTACATCACTTAACCTCATTTTTCTCAGTTTCCTTATCTGTAAAATGAGCAAAGATACTCTGGTATCTTTATTAAGAAAACCCCATAAAGAATCAAACATGCCTGAAACAAACAACAAAATGAGGGAAAAGTCTGGAAGGGTAGGGTAGAACCATATCGTGAAGGGCTTTAAATGACAAGCAGTGGTATTTATGTTTGATTCTAGGAGCAATGGAGAACTACTGATGCTTATTTGGCAAAGTGGGTTATAGTCAGATCTGTACTTTGGGGAAGGAGACTGAGAAAAAGGCTATTGCAATAGTTCTGGTAGGAGGTGATGAGGGCCTGTATCAGAGAGGTGGTAGGGAGACTAGGCTTGGGTGCTAAAGATTTTGTAGTGATAGATTTGGCAGCTCATTGGCTATGAGAAGTGAGTGAGAGTAAGGAGTCAAGATGACTCCAAAGTTTTGAACTTGGTTTCCATAAGGGTGGTGATGTTCATCACATAAAGGGAAGATCAGAAGAGTAATAGGTTTGGGGAAAGGCAAAGAGTTCTGTTTTGGGAGATGCTGAGTTGAGACCAACTTGAGGACATTCAATTCAAAATGTCCAAATGAAACTCAGTCATGTGGAACTAGAGCTTTAGGACTAGCAGAATATATAGATCTAGGTGTAGGTTGTTCAAAGAGGACCACAACAGCAGGGAGGTGATGCCATGACATGAAAGGGAATTGAATTTAAGTAAAAGAGGGTTGTCCAGTCACCAGTCTCACTTTCGCCACTGGAACCATCTGAGTCCAGTGGTCAGATATGGATTAGGATGACTGAAGATGGCCCTGGATGCAATGAGAGAACCTTGTTCACTTGTCTAAAACGTGTCTGAGATAAGAAGTTGATGAATTGAGTTTGACACTATAGTTCACTTGTCTGGGCATGAAAGTTGGCTCAGAGTTCTAAAAAAAGTTACTGAAGTCATCATTCGGAGACAAAATTCTAAGACTATAGTTACTTATTTTTTAATGTGACAGCATACTGGAACAAGTGGAGAACATAGTATTTATCAGTGATGTGTATATAAAGAACTGATAAATGAAGAACTATTGTAGTTAATAATTCGGGGAAATATGAACATCAATATAATTCTATGTAGAGCAGTAAAATAATTTACCTGACAGTAGACAGAAGATAAGAATGGAGATGGGAAAGGAGAGAAAAAAGAGAGAGAAGGGAGAAAGGTGAGATGGAAAGAGAGGCAGAAGGAGAGAGGGAAAGAGAGGGAGGGGAGAAAGGGTTAGAAAGAGACAGAAACAGAGATAGAGAAAGGTTAAAAAAAAAAAGGTAAAAGTAAATCCAGTTGAACAAAGGAACAATTTGGAAGCAGAAAAGTCAGCATGTAGCTCAACTAATTTGATAGACATCTTGGCCAGTAAGACATTAGTTAAGTATGTGGGTATTCAGGTTAAATAGCATGCAGGGCTTAACCCCCAAGAATTCAAGGATGCCTCCATCATCCATCTCTATAGAAGTAAAGGGAATAGATTGTCTTGTGACAATCATAGAGGTATTTTCCTCTTAGTCACTGCTGGTAATATTCTTGCCAGAGTCCTTTTCAATAGGCTGATCCTTCACCTGGAAGATGGTCACCTCCCTGAGAGCCAGTGTGGCTTCAGAAAGAGAAGAGAAACAGTTGATATGGTGTTTGCTGCCCAACAGCTCCAAGAAAAATGCCAGGAGCAGAAAAGAGGTCTGTATACAACATCTGTAGATCTGATCAAGGCCTTTGATACCAGCAGTCATGAGGGTTTGTGGAAAATTATGTCATAATTTGGTTGTCCAGAGAAGTTTATCAGTATTGTACATCAATTTCATGACAACATGCTTGGGTTCTGGATAGTGCATGATGCTCTAGAGATTTCCCAGGCACTAATAGAGTAAATTAAGGATGTATCCTTGCTCCCATACTTTTTAGTATGATGTTTTCAGCCATGTTATCAAACGCCTTCACTGAGGATGAACATGGCCTCAAGGTCAACTACCACACTGATGGCAAATTCTTCAACTTGAAAAGGCTACAAGCTAAGAACCAAAGTGGAGGGAATGCTAGTGCATGATATTCTGTTTGCAGATGGTGGTGCACTCCATGCAGCCTCTGAAGCTGAGATGCAATAGAGTATGGCTCAATTCTCTGCTGCTTGTGCTAATTTTGGTCTAACAATTAACACCAAGAAAACCCAGGTGCTCCATCAGCCAGTACCACACCATCCATATGTGGAACCATTGATTAAAGCAAATGGAGAAGTTTTGAGTTCCGTGGATAAGTTACCTTGGCAATGTCCTTTCCAGGGAGGTATACATTGACAATGAGGTTGACACCTGAATTGCCAGAGCTAGCTTAGTTTTTGGAAAGCTCCAAAACAATGAATGGGAGAGAAGAGATATTAGACTGACTACCAAACTGAAGGTCTCAGAGCCTCATGGCCTCATTACTATATGCCTATGTAACCTGGACAATCTGAATCACTTCCATTTAAATTGTCTTAGAAAGATTCTGAAGATCACCTGACAGGAGAAGATAACAGACACTGAGGTCCTTTCTTGAGCTAAACTAACCTTACTACAGAGAGTACAACTATGATGAGTTAGACAAGTTGTTAGAAGGCCAGATGTATACCTGCCAAAAAAACTATTTTATGAAGAACTCACACAGGGCAAGCACTCACAAGGGGGTCAGAAGAAGTGAGACTGAGACACCCTGAAGATCTCATTGAAGAACTTTAGAATTGATTGTTCAGCATGGGAGACATTGGCACAGGACACCCAGCATGGCATGCCCTCATCAGTGAGGGTGCTGCGCTCTATGTGGAAGGCAGAATTGAAGCAGCTCAAGAGAAACATGACATCTGTAAGTTTAGAGTACCCACCCCAGGTGTTCACATATAATATTTATGCCCAATATGTGATAGGGCATTCCAAGCTCATATTGGTCTGATCAGTCACAGTTGGGCACAGTTTTAGTCTTCTTCGATGATGAAAGACAAGAACCAACCAGCCAAGGTTGTTGTCCAGTTGTATCCAATTCTTCATCACCCGATTTGGGGTTTTCTTGGCAAAGATACTTTAGTTGTTTGTCATTTATAAACAGGGAGACTTGCCCAGGGTCACTCAGATAAGATAATAAATGAATTCAGTTCTTCTTGACTTCCAGGCCTGCACCACCTTGTCAAGCCTGGTATGGATCAACTCATTTTAGCAATGTAAGCATCTATTCATTGCAGAAGCCACATTCATTAAAGATGTTAAATGGGGGGAGGCTAGGTGGCACAGTAGGTAGAGCACTGGCCCTGTAGTCAGGAGTACCTGAGTTCAACTCTGGCCTCAGACACTTAATAATTACCTAGCTGTTCAGCCTTGGACAAGCCACTTAACCCCATTGCCTTGCAAAAAAAAACTAAAAAAAAACAAAACATGTTTTATGGGCAGTTCCTGAGATAAAGGACAACAAATTGTACAGTTCCAGAGTTGTGAATTCCTCTGAAAATATGGATTTTTCTCACTCAAGTGTTTCCTTGCCCAGTTTCTGAAGTTCATGCACCCACTCCGTCTTAGAAAAGAGTATATTAGTGAAAGAATGTGACTCAAGTTTATGTGACAATTCAGATGTATTTATTATTCCTGCATTTGTCTAATGCATGAATGTTATGCCAATGATGTTATTTTCATTGTTTATTTTGTCTTATTGCTAACAAAATGGTTATGTTTAAGATCTAAATATGTCATCTTAGTGAGTACTCGATTTTGTGTAAATGAAAGCAAATTAGTAGAGGCTTGAGAACTAAAGTGGGTAGCAGGGGGGAGAGAATTCCTCCCACAACAAGAGTTCTGAGATAGTTGGAGTGAAACTACATCATTGTGATCCTTCTCTGGGAATGTGAGAGCAGGATGGAAGGAGGGAGCCAGCTCCTAGAGGGTGTAGGTATTCATATAAATTATATGAGAGTTGTGCAAGGCTACACAGAGAGGAGAGACATCCCATACAAATTACATTTAACTTTTCTTGTGAGCTTCAGCTTATTCTGAGCTTTATCACTTTGGATACTATACTTTTAGGAAGATACCATGCTTCTGTGTTTACTGGTTGTTATTTGTTCTATTTTCTATACAAATCTTAAATTTAAGCTGGTTGAAATTTCCATGTGCATTCACACTATTTACTTTAAATTCTCTCATCTTCTCCCTTTATGACTCCAGATTTCATTCTTGAGAGCTTTGCATTGAGGATCCTACCTATTCTTTTTTTTTATTTTTGTTTTTGCAAGGCGATGGGGTTATGTGACTTACCCAAGATCACACAGCTAGGTAATTATTATTAAGTCTCTGGGACTGGATTTGAACTCAGGTCCTCCTGACACCAGGTCTCGTGCTCTATCTGTGCCACCTAACTGACCACTTCACCCATTTCTCTACTTTTTTTTTTTAACCCTTTCAAGATTGCTCTCCAAACAACTAGGGTACATGTAAGTTCTGCTGACCAGGTTTTACTGAACTGTCTCTAACCTGGTCAAGAGTGACAGTATATCAGATAGTGGTTTATTAATTACTTTTTTGTAAGGAACCAATTTACCAATCATGGAATTACTCCATTCCTTGAAGCTCTTTGTGAAGCTTGCCTTTGTGGAGCCAGATATTTTATACATGATCATAAGTACGCAGGTGGATCATAGAACAATCTTGGGGTTGAATGTTATTCCCAGGGCAAGCCCACCATGCAGGATGATTGCACCACTAATGACCATTCAGGTAGGAGTCCTCTGGAACAACTGGGTTGTTTGTATAATTACAGTACTTCACTTACCATAAGCAAGCACAATTCAGAGCAGAACCTGTTATGATTGATGATTGACTTCTGTGCGCTATTTGCTTAGGCCTAGAACCTACCTGTGAAAAGGATCTCTAGAAACTAAATTATTATTATTAAATTCATTATGCTTAGTAATATAAAATCACAATTTTGCTGTTCTGTCTTTTTGGTCAATAAGGGCAGTGCCCCATTTAGTTCAATCATTTTTTATTTTGATTTGTCAATTACCTAATAAATTTGATACAGATTTACAAAATTTCTTGATTATAGAAATGTACTATAAAAAGAAAAAGAGGAATGCTGTTATCATGGGACAAGGGAAAAACTCCCTTAACTCTATTTGATTCCAGAGTGTTAAAAGCAAGGCTCAAGATTCACCAGCTGGGCAATTTTTCTTTTTCAGAAAGGAAATAGCACAACAGGGAAATAGAATCAAGAGACTCCTCCCTAGGCTGTGACCCAGGTCATCTTCATAACCCTTTTACCTTTCACAGCCATTCAGTTTAGCAATCCTCAGACTACTGCACATGCCATTCTCTCTTATTGGCTTTATGATAATTCAAACAACCATCCTGGGAATCAAAACTCAAAACAAATTATAGAACCAGGAATTTTATCCTTAAATAGCAAAAACTTAATAAGTACAGCTTCAAGTTTAAGTATCTTAGACAAAAACCACTACTTCTATGGATCATTATAACTAGGTATACACTATCTAGGAGAAAGAAAAGTCATAATTCATGAATGTTGTAATTGCAAACCTCGGCCCACATCCAATTTCTTGGGTCCATGATCTTCATCAGATGTCAGCTGCTTCTCAGCCTAGGGATCTTGGGTACAGCAGTCTATCTCAGATGTTGGCTGCTTCAGGCCCAGTTTGATTTTCAAGGTTGGGTCACCTGTGGGCTCCACAATCCAAACAGGTGGTGCTGCCCTTTTAAGGGGTGTCAGTGGATCTAGGACTTGCTCCCTGGAGCTTGGCATCAATGAGGATGTTGAGCAGAACCTCAAAAGGACCTTTCCATTGTGGTGCCAATGAGTGTTCCTAGAGTTGTCCTTTCCAGACTTGGATCAGGGACTGAATCTCAGTTGGGCTTTCTAAATGGGATTATGAGACAAGTTGGTAGATCTCTGATATTCTCTGTGTCAATCTAATATCATATTGCAGGAGGGAGCCTTAGGCTGCTATGTTCTCTACCCACGGGTACAATGGCACTGAGTGTCCTTTTACTATCTCCTGTTACTAGAACCAAATGGACTAGATCTAAGGCTTAGCAAAGCTTAAGGAAGGGCTTTGAGCTACGGGATGCCTAGCTCCTCAGATAATTTAGTGAGGGAGGTCTTAAGTATTCCATTAACTCTTTCAAGTATTCCTGATGATTGGGGGTGATAGGTACAGTGGAGGTGGCTATGTAATTATTCAGGTGAAAGCCCCTAGCTAATGAAGCTCCTGTGAAATAGGGGCCTCTATCATTAAATATTTCTTTAGGAACCCCTCATAATGGAATAATATTTTTCTAGTAGGACTTTTGCTACCTCAGAGGCTGTAGCATTTCAGAAAAAAAAAACAATTACATGCACTGGGAAAACATACAGACCATAACTAAAGCATATTTGTAACCAAGAGCAGGTGGCAGTTGGATGAAGTCAATCTTCCAGATTTCAAAAGGCCCATCTGGGAAAGGAAACTGTCCTTGAGCTGGCTTCAGTGACTTGGATGCATTGTGCTTAGGCCGGTGGGACACATCTCATAAGCAGTGATAGCAGCCCTATGAAAACTCCCTCCCTCACCAATATTTTCAAGTCAACTCTGCCAGCTTGTAGGTGTCCAATGACTGACTGAATGAAGATGTTCCATCATAGGGAGAGATGAGTTCTTAGGGAGTACTTTAAGTCCATTTGAGCCAACCTATAGTCCCATAGTCTTATTAAGTTTACATCCCTCCTTTTGAAGTCTTTCCTGTTTGTGATAAGCAGTTTTTTTCTGAGTAGTGGCTATCTCTTCTTTGGTTAGGTTAAGACACTTAGGCAGGCCTTTGGGGCTTGAATAGGCTAATAAGGCAGTACTTTGGAGGACTTTTACTTCCAAACAATTTCCTCAGGAATCTGAGGAGTTAATATTGTTTGGTCAGCCAAGTCATTTCCAGGGGCATGAATGCTGTTTTTTCAACTGTGTCCTGAAATTGTAATTACTGTTATAAACTGATACAATCTAATAGATGGGAAACCTGTTTCTGATTTTTAATGGACTGTCCTGTAGAGGTAAGGAACCCCTAATATTTTCATAACATCCCAAACTCATGAGCCACTCAAATGCATACCTGCTCTTAGTGTAGACATTAATTCTTCTCCCTCTTCTTAATTCACAAACCCTGGCTACTACCAAGAGTTCTACTTATTGTGCTGAATGGGCATCAGATAATGATGAAGCTTCTACCACTTCTATGGCAATAGTGATGCCATCACTATCAACCAAGTTGACTTTCTCATCTCTGAGTTAAGATCTATCAATAAATATACCAGTCTTCTCCTTCTAAAGGAGCTCCAAGTCCTTGGGGAAGTGGGGATGGGAGGGTGGGGGGAAAGCAAAACATCCAGATGAATATCACAGATATTCTAAATCTCATCTTCACTTAGATATCTGGCAGGATAGATTGTGTTTACACCAATTACATTCCCACCTTTCCCAGTGGTAAATAAATCTATAACATTTGATACCCACAAACTGTAGGGAACTTGGCTAAGAATGAGATGGTTAGAAGGGGTAAAAGAGGGTGTTGGGGATAAAGGACACAAGGACGTGGTCCCTCCTGGGTCAAATGGAATGACCTGTCTAGGGACCTCAGAGACCAGGACAGAAGGATAAAAGGCACTGATCCCTCCAATAGTGCTGAGATGGGCTATAATCATGATGATGATGTTGATGATGATGTTTGTCCTTCATTCTCAAGAAGACCATGACATCAGGGGAAGTGATGCTATGACAAGCACATGAATTAGATTTGAGTGAGGGGGTGCTGTGCTAAGTCACCAGTCTCACTTTCTCCTCCACAGTCATCTGGGTCCAGTGGTCAGATATGAATCAGGACAACTGAAGATGGACTTGTATTTGAGACAATCAGGGTTAAGTGATTTGCCCAAGGCCACACAGTTAGTAAATGACAAGAGTCTGAGACTGGATTCAAACTCCTGTCCTAACTCCAAGACGAGTGCCCTATTCACTGCACTACCTATCTGTCTCCCCCCACCCCCTCTCCCAGGCTACAATGGTCTCACTAGCTTTCCCCACAGCTGAAATACTCTCTTGACTCCAGGAGAAGGGAGTGGAAACTGAGAGTGTGGTATTGGTGTCAGCTGAAGCAGATACTTCTTGCTCCTGTGTGATCAAGGAGACATTTCTAAGCTGCTTCTTGGGAATGATCTGAATATAGCCCTCCTTTTGCCATCCTTCTTGCCAGCTCTCCCAAGAGCCCAATTATTCTGAATGATCAGGATTGCAGGGAGGGTCCTTCATTCCTTCTTGGGATGCTTTCTGGCACCAACTTCCAGTCTTCTCTTTCTCAATTAAGATAACCATGAGTTACCTGGCTTTCTTTTCCTTCTTTATTATGTGAAATGTTCCTCTGGTCATCTTCTTCTGAATGTGCTCTGGTTTGTCTATGTCTTTTCTAAAATGTGATTTCCAGAACTGAGCAGTTGTAGCAGCCTAGGGTAGAGTATACTGGCGTTGACCACACTGCCCCTGCCTTATAATACATACTCTGTCTTTCTTTTCTTTTCTTTTTTAATTTTTGCAAGGCAATGGGGTTAGGTTACTTGCTCAAAGTCATACAGCTAGGTAATTATTAAGTGTCTGAGGTGAGATCTGAACTCAGGTCCTCCTGACTCTGGGGTCAGTTCTCTATTACTATGCCACCTAGCTGCCCCTACTCTGTCTTTCTTAATGGAGCTTGGGATAGCATTGCCTATTTTGGTAGCTATATCATATAGCTGATTCACACTGAGTTTGTAGAACATCTATATCCTAGGTCAGAACACAATCCCAACTCAAAGATAAGATTCTCTTCCTTGCTGGAGAGTGATAATTCAATGCTCTGAAGTGGCATCAAACAGAAATCAGAGAAAGTATACAGAGATTGTACATGAGAATATGCCAGACAACACAGAGTGAATTTGCTCTCTTATTGGGAGAAAGCTCAATCAAGAGGGAAAAAAAAACCCCAGATTGCATTCAAAGAGAAACCTTATTCTATCAAACTTATCAAGATCTTTGGGTATCCTGTCATTCAATGTATTAACTACTCCACATGCTTCATATCAATTGCAGATTTGAAAAGCATGATATCCATGCATTCATCCAAGAAACATTTTTTTTACAAGCTCTTATTTTTTACAAATTCTTATAATTTTTGTTCTTTACTTCCAAGTGAGAAGGTCATTATTTTTGGTAAAGAAAGTAGTATCAAATTAAGTTTACTAGTTCCATCTTCTTTCTGTCAATGATTATCATCATTCCATCTCCTTGAAGTAGTCATGTCCCTTCTTTGATCTTCCCCTTGACCCCAATATTCCTATATACCTCAATATGCCTATCATATCACTGGAGTAGTGAACCAATTTAGATCAGCATCTCAGCACAACTGAGAGTCTTAAGATTTCCTTAGAGTACTGAGTTTTTGGGTGGTTTGTTCAGGGTCACACAGACCATTTGAGTTAGAGGAATTCAACTCTTCCTTGCTTCTAAGCTAGTTCTTTTTTTTCCCTAAACTAGTTCTTAATCCACTATATCATACTGCTACAATTTTTTTAATTGTTATTAAAATAGGGGAAATATTGGATGGAAAAATATGTTTTATAATTAATCTATTTCTTCTTCACTAACCACTTACAATACTGACCTTACATTAATATTGACACCCCTCTCTCCATCCCATTGTCCAAGTTATGAGTTGAGGTCAAAGAACTTTTAGTAAAGTACCTTGCCCCTCCCTGGCAAGGACTCTGTAAATCCCTGTCCCCAGGCACAAAGCAAGCCTCTATCAACAAAATAATGATCCCTGCCTTAGCCTGAAAGATTAAGTCTTTGAACTAATCACCCCTCATCTACATATCCCTAATTACCTGTTCTCTAAGTTATTGCCCCCCAAATTACCTAATCTTCCTACTCCTTTAAAAGCTCACTCACTCTTCAGTTGAGTTGCTTGTCTTTTTTTGGGAGGCTCATTTGCTCTGTGGGGAGCATGATCCCCAAAATAACTTCTGATGCCTATATATCTTTCTTTACCACTTCTTCCCTGAGTACTCTTCTTCCTTTGGGAGGACAACACACTCTGGGGGGAGCATGTTTCACCACATAACCTCTCTTGCTTCTATATTTTTCCTTACTCAGCATTTCATGGAAGCTTAGGTTGCTTAAGGATCAGTGGTTTCCTGCCTTTAGTCTTTTGGTCCTTTAGCTTCTGCTAACAACAGCAATATTAAATAAGCCTTTTGTCCCTAAAATTTCTTCTGGGTCAGAGTCAGTATTTTGCATGAATTCTTTCATGTTCTGCCCAAACCTTAAGTTGGCTACATGTTCCTCAACAACAATGTTGTTTTTATCTTGACACAACAGGTTCTTTTCCCTAAAAAAGCATCTAGACACACTTTATTCCATTTTTTTTTTGTTTCCAAAAGACTTTTTTGTTTTCCATTAAATTATCTGCAAGTTCATTCAGGACATGAACTTTTCTACTTCTATTCTTGTCTAATTAGCTTCAGTCATATATCTTTGTTTTCATCCTGTGCCTTCTAAAATCTATAATCATCTTGTTTTTCTAAACAGTTTCCACTTTTTTTTCACTTTTTAGTCATCCCTAGATTTGATGACATGGAGGAAACAATGAATGATAGAAAAGTCATTTAAAAAATGCTATGTGCCAAGTTCTAGGGAGAATAAAAGTACCAGGGACACAAATACTACAGTGAGACTTCTAGTCTGACCTTGCCTTCATGGATCTTACTTCTTCTAATGGGAGAATGCAATGTATGTAGAGAAATGGGAGCCAGGAAAGGTTTTGGCATGAAAAGTCAGGGATTGTGAATGGAACCATAGGGCAGTTGATAGTTAAGCCCTTTCCAAAAATCATGCTAGCACTCAGCTGATAATTTTGTTAAGGAGTCTCAAAAAACCTGACTTTTCTAGAAGTCATTCAGCCTTTTAATATTTCAGCTTTCTCCTTTTTCTTGACTTTACATTTATTTATTTATCTATTCATTCATTCATTTAGTTTATTTATTTACCTATTTATTTATCTGTTTGTTTGTTTGTTTGTTTGTTTATTGCCAGGCAGTGGAGTTAAGTGACTTGCCCAAAGTCACACAGCTAAGTAATTATTAAGCATCCAAGGTCAAATTTGAACTCAGGTCTTTCTGACTCCAGGGCTGGTGCTCTATACACTTCATCACTTAGCTGCCCCAGCTTTCTCCTTTGTGAAAGCTAAGAACTGTTTGCTATTTGACAATTTTTTTTTGGCAACTTTTTTAAAGCCTACTAAGCACTATCACCAGCAACATTATGAAGCTCTGGGTCCATTATATGCATGGATAAAAAAGAAAAACAACAACTTTGAGATTTACAAAGTAGTAAATATGTAAAAATATATATAAATATAATATATATAATATATATATAAATATAAAAAAATAATATATGTAAAAATAATTATCATTATTTTACCAATTGATATTTGAGGTTCAAAGTTAATTGAAACTCATACATTAAAACATTAGAAATAAAAATTAGCTAGTATTCATGCAGAACTTTAGAGAAACTATTCTATTTGACTTCAAACAATGCTAAGAGATAGATAGTATTATTATCTACATCTTGCAGATGAGGAAACTGAGATAAGAGCAGTTAAGTGTCTTGCCTGTCTGAGGTAGAATTTAAACTCTAAATTGAGATCTAGGTCTCTAGCCACTGCCTACCTAGCTAGCTCCAATTTATGAAATGACTTCCCCAGGGTCAAATACCTTATAAGAATTGGAGGAAGGATTCAAACCCAGGACTTCCTGACATTGCAAGTTTAAGACTTTGTCTTCCTTACTTCCAAAGTCTCTCATTCATTGAACCATGACTTTTCCAGAAGTCATATAGACTTAAATTTTTTTTTATTTCTGTTAGAAAGCTAAGAGCTGATTGTTTACTTGATAAACTCAAAGAATATTAGAAACCCAATGTACAATGTCAGCACCTAATGCCTCCCTGGCTTCCTGTGGGTTCACAAGAGTCCCAAGTTAAGAAATCCTTGTGGTTACTTTCAACCATGAGCTAGGTAACAAGGCAAGCAACGTCCTACCAGGGTTATGCAGGGACATCGGACAGCAAGTCTAATTTCCCGGAAAGCTGACACAGGGCAAAGACATACCCTCTATTTTAGGGCCACCCAGCTATTACCGGCTGGCACTAAATAATTGGCTGTTACAAAAATGGAAGCAGGAATGCCTGTCACCAGACACAGGTATTTGACCCATTGAGATCTACTCCTGGACAGATTTCCTTTCCTTTCTTGTGTCATTCCAACAGAATATTCATTTTTCCAGCTATCAAGACCTGAGTTGGAGAGGAAAAGAAGAGGTATAAGAGGCTAGCAAAAAGACAACCAGATAAAGTCAGATAGCAGATAGAGCTTTTATTATATATTTTTCTGTACCAAATAGTACAATTTTAAAAATAGTAATAACTACTTCATGAACTTCTCCCTTGCCCACTTCTCTTTCCTTATCCCATAGCTCCAGGGGAAAGTTCTGGTCTGAAGTCAGGAAAACTCACTTTTCTGATTTCAAATGTTGCTATAAACACTTCTAACTGTGTGACCCTGGGCAAGTTCCTTAACCCTGCCTTGGTTTCTAAAATTTAGTTCAATTTATGTACAGTGCTTTGCAAACCCTAATGAACTCATTCTTTTCATTTTTGTTCATTCTTTCATTTCAGTTGTGTCCTACTCTTCATGATTCTATTTTCTTGAAATGGCTTATCATTTCCTTCTCCAGTTCATTTGATAGATGAGGAAACTGAAATAGGGTTAAGTGACTTGCCCTGAGTCATAGAGGTAGTAAGTGTCTGAGGCCAGATTTGAACCCAGGAAGATGAATCTTCCTGACTTTAGGCCAGGTAAACTATCCACTAAGTCATCTAGCTTATTTTGTTATCGCATGACTTTTGAGAAGTCATATAAACCCTTTTAGAGCTTACTGGATCGTGGTTTTAGAACTGGAAGGGACCTCAAAGCCCATCTAGTCTAAAAATTCTTAAGCAAAATTTTTTTTAAAAAACATGTAGATAATTCAATGAAATTGACTTTTTCCTAATCCTATGTATTTCACTTTTATTTATTTGAAAACATTATTTTGGGAAGGGGGTCATGAACTTGATCACACTGTCAAAGGGATCCTTGACAAAAAAAAAATGAAGAACTAGATCAACTTTAAGATGTTCATTTTTGAGGAAATGGAGTATCAGGGTGGTTAAGTGACCAGGGTCACACAGATAGCATCCATCAAATGTGGTATTTCAGCACCTATCCTTGGTTTCCAGAACCAGCTTTCCTTCCACATCAGTTTTCTCATTTACAAAGTTAAGGGGTAGAATTAAATGTTCTTCAAGCAATTCGAAATCTCTAGTTTTGTGGTCTCAACTTCTTCACTGAATCATTTTATCATCACATTGCACCGGTTTTCCAGGAAACTAAGACCATAACAGAACTGGCCACTAGATGGTGGCTGAAACCTCCAATCCTTCGGGCTGCAGGCTACTCTAGGGCCTCCGAAGCCCAAGTTGACTAAGAAGCCCAACCCGTCGGCAAAAGGCAAAGCAAAGCCATGCAGTATTTATGAGAGAATTTAATGCAAAACATATTTCACATTTATGCCCAAATAATAGGACTGCAATGAAGTGAATTTCTCATATACATATCAATTCCTCCACCAGAAGACATTCTAAAACAAGAGCCATTTATTTTGAGACCATCATAGCCTACTACATATTAATGAACTCTTATATAATATATTTTCAGGGATCCCAATGATTCCATAACCAGGCAAGTTAATACTACTCCCCCCCTTAACAAAACACTTTAGAGAGGGCTAAAAACTAAGATTAAAATTGCTTTGTCATTTTGGATGCCAAATAGCAGCTTTTATTATTTATATTTGTCCCATGGTTAAAAACTACACTTAGAAGTGCTTACCAAAATGTAATATATGCACCAGTTCAGTTTGACAATTTGATGTTTATTGTCTCATTATCCTATTCTGGGGGAAATAAGGTCATCATTGGGGTTCATAAAAAGCATGCGCCACCTAGTGATAGAATTTTGTGGGAATAAAAGAGAATTTGAGAAGCATCCTTGTGCAAAGGCTTCTTTTAAAGCTTGACAGTTACTTCTGCATGGATGTGCCATCTTGTGACATTGGGAAGTCCCTCCATACATTAGTAGGTAGTCTTCATAAATTAGCACATCTGCAAAAATTGATTACCTGGTGACCAAAGTTCTGATGACGAGCCTCTGAAAACTAAGACAAATTTGTCCTCAGACTACTGTCACTTAACGTCTTAAGCCTTCCCTGGGCCTCAATTTCTTCATCTGTAAAATGAAAGAGATTAGACTAGATGGTCTCTGAGGTTCCTTCTAGTTCTAGAGTCAGAAGCTTCTTTAATTCTTTGTGGTTATACATTCTGGAAAGCTATTTGGAATTAGGCATAAAAATGACTAAAAATATCCAAGTTCTTTCATCTAAAGGGGCATAACCCAAGATATATTTCTTATATCCACCAAAACATGTAGCAATAATAGTAAAGAATTGGAAATAAAGAGGATGCCACCAATTGGGCAATGGCTAAATAAGTTGTGATACATGAATGTAACTGAGCATTACTGTACTATGATGATTATGATGTGCTTCATTCTCTCTCTATTTTTTTTCAAGGCAGTGGGGTCAAGTGGCTAGCCCAAGGCCACACAGCTAGGTAATTATTAAGTGTCTGAGGCCAGATTTGAACTCAGGTACTTCTGACTCCAGAGCCTGTGCTCTATCCACCGCACCACCTAGCCACCCTGTCCTTCATTCTCAAAGAAGACCTCAGGGACATGAGGGAGGTGATGCCGTGACAAGTACATGGATCGAATTTGAATGAGGGGGTCCTGTGCTAAGTTTACAGCTTCATTTTCTTCTCCAGAGTCACCTGGGTCCATTGGTCAGAAATGAATCAGGACAATAGGAGATGGTCTTGAATGAGAGGCAATCAGGGTTAAGGCTAAGACCACACAGCTAGTAAGTGTCAAGTGTCTGGGGTTGAATTTGAAATCCTGTCCTCCTGATTCCAAGGCCAATGCTCTATTCACTGCACCATCTAGCTACACTGTACTATAAGAAATGATGATTGTAGTGAGAAACTTAGAGAACTCATATGAACCAAGGCCAAGTGAAGTAAACAGAACCAAAAAAATCCCAATATATACAGTAACTACTGAAGAAGGAAACAAGAAAAGGAAAAAGAAAAGGGGAGAGAAAAAAGGAAGACCTTCCCAAATTACTATCTGATGAAAAGGACCTTTAGGAATTTAAGGCTACTCGACCATGCCAAGGAAGCAGAGCAAGACTGGAAAACCCCAAAGTAATTTTTCTTTTCAGTTCTACAAACTGTACTTTGACCCATTGACTGTTTTAATTTATTTCCTTGTATCTTGAGGGAAATACTCCATGCCCATATTTGACAATGATAAATATTGGGAAAGACCTGAATTCAAATCCAGTCTCAAACCCTTAATAGCAGTGTGACCCTGTGCAAATCACATAACTTCAATTTATTTCAATACCCTCATCTTTATTTTTTCAATATTTATTTATTCTCATTTTGTACAAATAATGTTTTTTATACTTTAATAAAATATTCTTGTTTAAGAGTAAACAAAATACCCCCCAAAAATATAGACTCACTTTAGTGTTAAAGTAAAGGGGAGAGAAAAAAATTAAAATTAAAAAATAATAATAATAATAATAATTGTAGGTATGGCAAGGTGGCGCAGTGGACAGAGCACCCACCCTGGAGCCAGGAGCACCCCAGCCCATATCCAGCCCTGCACACCCAACAATCACCCAGCTGTGTGACATGCAAGCCACCCCAACCCCAGTGCACTGCAAAAATCAAAAAAAAGAAAAAAAAGACCTAAAATAAAATAAAATAGTGATAATAGTAGAGGCACCTGGGTGGTGGACAGAGCACTAGCCCTTGAGCCAGGAGCACCCGGGTCCAAATCCAGCCACAGACACCCAACGATCACCCCACTATGAGGCCCCAGGCAGGCCACCCATCCCTATTTGCCCTGTACCCCCCCCAAAATAATTAAAAATGTGCTTCAGCAGTTTGTGTTCCAATACCATCAACTTTGTCGCAGGTGGATCACATTCTTTATGATAAGAACATCACAAAAGTTACTTCCATATTTTTCCACCATTGCCATTGCTGATTGCAGCTCCCTCCTTTTGTATTTCTCCACTACCATGTACTCTATTTTCTCTCTCCTTTCACTTTGACTCTGCTGTAGGGTAGCTGAGTGGTGCAGCTGACAGATCCCTGGCCCTGGGGCTAAGAGGCCCCAGCCCCCCTACCACCCCTTAGGCCCAGCATCTACCTGGCCCTATGGTCCTGGACAGGCCATCCAATCCCAGCCCTTGCAAGAAGTACAAAAGAAAATGTGTTATATCTGACCACTCTCCCCCCATGGTCCATCCTCTCCTCCATCATTCACATCCCCACCCCTTCTCCCTGTTCCCCACTCCTTCTTACTCCAGATGTCTATACCCCATTGAGTATATATGCTGTTTCCTCTCCTAGCCACCTCTGATGAGAGCAAAGATTCCCTCATTCCCCCTCGCCTCTCCCCCTTCTACATCATTGCAACAGCTCATTGTAACAAAGAAAAATCTGATTATATGAAATATCTTGGCCTATTCCCCCTCTCTTTTTTCTTTCTCCCTTTACATTTCCCTTTTTTCTGTTGACTCCATTTTTACACCATATTTTATCTTCAAATTCAGCTTTCTCCGGTGCTTCATCTATAAAATCTCCTTCTACCTGCTCTGTTAATTGAAAAGATTCATATGAATATTACCAGTGTCATTTTTCTATATAGGAATACATGCAGTTCATCATCATTAAGTCCCTCATATTTTCCCCTTCTCCTCCAATCTCCATGCTTCACCTGAGTCCTGTATTTGAAGATCAAACCTTCTGTTCATCTCTGGCCATTCCAACAGGAACATTTGAAATTCCTCTGGTTCATTGAAAGTTCATCTTTTTCCCTGGAAGAGGACATTCATTTTTGCTGGGTAGTTGATTCTCAGTTGCATTCCAAGCTCTTTTGCCTTCCGTTATATTATATTCCAAGCCCTATGAGCTTCCAGTGTAGTTGCCGCTAAGTCCTGTGAAATCCTGATTGCAGCTCGATGGTATTTGAATTGTGTCCTGGCTGCTTGTAATATTTTCTCTTTGACTTGGGAGTTCTGGAACTTGGCTATAATATTCCTGGGAGTTGGTTTTTTGGGGTCTCTTTCTTGGGGGGATCAGTGGATTCTCTCCATTTCTATTTTGCCCTCTGCTTCTAGGATATCAGGGCAATTTTCCTGTAATAATTCTTTGAAGATTATGTCAAGGCTTTTTTCTTGGTCATGACTTTCAGGTATTCCAATAATTTTTAAATTATCTTTCCTAAATCTGTTTTCCATATCAGTTGTTTGTTCAATGAGATGTTTCACATTTTTTTCTAATTTTTCATTCTTTTGGTTTTGAAGTATTGAGTCCTGATTTCTCGTAAATTCAGCAATCTCCCTGAGTTTTATTCTTTGTCTGAAGGATTTGTTTTCTTCAGAGAGCTTTCTTATCTCTTTTCCATCTGGCCAATTCCACTTTTTAAAGCATTCTTCTCCTCAGTAACTTTTTGAACTGTTTTATCCATTTGACCTCAGCTGATTTTTAACATGCTATTTTCTTCAGCATTTTTTTGGATTTCCTTGACTAAGCTGCTGACTTCATTTTCATGTTTTTCCTGCATCTCTCTCCTTTCTTTTCCCAGTTTTTCTTCTGTCTCCCTCATTTTATTTTCAAAATCTTTTTTGAGCTCTGTCATAGCCTGACCCCAATTTCTGTTTTTCTTGCAGTCTTTAGATGCAGAAGCTTGTGCTTCCTCATCTTCAGACTGAGTGTTTTGATCCTTCTTGGGCTCACAGGCAAAATATTTCTCAATGGTGTTCCGGTGTTCCTCTTGTTTCTCTACTTGGTCATTTTCCCAGCCTGAGACTGGTTTTGGGGTGCTTCCTGAGCTTTTGGGACACCCCCACAAGGATCTCAGGTGTGAGGCTCTGTCCTCCCTCCTGGTCTGTGAATGACCATAAGCACCCCCCTGTGCCATGGGGCTGAGGTGGGGGGGCCCTGCTGTTCTATGCGGGGGCCTAGACTGCAATCAGGATCTGAATGTGGTCAGAACCCCAGAGTCCTGTTCCAGGGGCAGAGGACAGAGCTCTGCAGTCTCTCTCTCTTCATTCCCCTCCCTAGGTTCAATGGGCTCATGTCCTAGGGGCTCCTGCTTACCGGCTCTGCCTGCTTCTGTTTCCTGGATCTGGACAGCCTTGGTCATGTTGCTTGCTGTGTGCCCTGAAGGCTGGGCTTCACATGCTTGCTCTGGCAGAGGTTCCCCCCCACCCTGTTTCCCCAAGTTGTGCCCGGTGCTCCCCGGGGCATAAATCAGGAAACTCCCCCGCTGCTGTGAACCACAGCTCCCAGTGCCCCGGGTCTGCCTCTGGGAGGTTGAAGTTCTTTTGCTCTGGCAGGCCACCTCTCTGGTGGGCCACCCCTCCAACAGCAAGGAGCAGAGCATTTCTGCTCTTTTCCAGGTTACCTTGAGTAGGAGAACTGCCTCACTGGGTCCCTCTGTGGGTTCTGTCCCTCAAAAATTTAGTTAGAGTCCTTAGTTTACAAGTTTTATGAGAGAGCGCCTAAGAGAGGATCCTCTCTTGTAGCCACCTTGACTCCACCCCCCCAGAAAATGTCTCTTATTTTAAAATTAGGTTAACAAATTTACCTCCATTGTAGTCCTTGGCTGGGATCAAACACTATTCCTTTTTCCTGAGCCCAATTGAAGGATCTCTCACCTGATGAGGGACCCCTTCCCTTCCTGTGATTGCAGAGGATGGTAGGTGGTTATCTAATACCTTCATCTTTAAAGTGGTGATAAGAAAAGCACTCACTTTCCAGAGTTATTGTGACGATAGAATGAGAAAATATTTGTAAAACATTCACCTTAAAATGCTTTGTAAATATATGAGTTAAAATCTAAAAGCTGTGAAAGTAAAAAAATCTAATGTTAATACGTGGAACCTATGGGAGGTAGGGGGTTTTTCTGTGTCCTTGGTTCTTGAAAACCATGACATCAGGGAGGTGACTATGATATATAAATGAATTGGATTTGAAGGAAAAGGTGCTGTGCTGTCACCAGCCTCTGGAGCCAGTTTCTCCTCTGGAGCCATCTGAGTCCAGTGGCCAGAAATGAATCAGGATGATTCAAGAGAGCCCTGGATAGAGTTAATAATGATGATGATGATATACTTTTCTGCCTATAATTCTTTAGAACAAAACATTAGTTATGATAACATGTACTTTTCCTAACACAATAGTCATGAAATAACCCATAAAATACAAAATAAAATTGGTAACATGCAAAACATTTTTTCTCACTAGTAATTCCCTAGAATTCTAACATTTTTTTGCTAACATCTCAATAAAAAATTGATTTATACTATTAACTTTTCAATATGTATTAAATCAAAGAACCATAAATACTGTACAACAAATAAAATTCTTAAATCTAAAACATTTTTTGAAACCTGAATCTTACCTTCTGAGTGTGTTGTATGGCATGTTAAACTACCATAAAACTATCATAGTCTCTGTTTTCGTAGTTGCTGTTTTCAGAAGACTTTGAGAATGGTAAGGTCTCAACATCATGTGTGTCCTTTATAGCTGATGAATGGCATTGTAGATCACAAAGGATGTACCAGCTTAAGGGTCTTGGAATATGAAAGCCAAATTTTCTTACTATCTTTACAACATTTTTAAATATGTTCCCTTCTCTTCACTCACATATCCATCATCCACTTCAGGCCCTCATCACCTGTCATCTGGACTATAATCTTTTTATTAATCTCCTTGCCTCAAGTATTTCTCCATTCCAATCACTCCCTATCTGCCAAGGTTGTTTTTCTAAAGAGTACATCTAACGATGTCTCTACTATATCTCCTCTCCCCCAAAGAGTTCTAGTGTTTCCCTATTAACTCCAGGATCAAATCTATCTCTTTGGAACTTAAAACTCTTCATACACTGGGTCATTTTTACCTTTCCAGTTTTCTCATTATTAATAATTATAAAAGCTAATATTTATATAGTATTCACCACTGTGATAAGTGCTTAAAAATTGCTATTTTATTTGATCTTCATAACAGTCCTATGAGGCAAATAAACAAAGGTGAAGTGACCTGCCCAGGGTCACCCAACTAGTAAATGTCTGAGACTGGATTGGAGCTCAGGTCTTCCTGTCTTTAGGTGTCCTATATATTGCTCTACCCAGTTGTTTCAAGTTTTCTTTCCCTTTTCACACTCTACAATTCAATAATATTGCCTGGTCTGTCTCTCAGTTCAGTCCCTTTGCAATGACTGTCTCCCATCCATGGACTCTTCTGCCCCCCTCATTCCTGTCTTTTAGCTTATCTGGCTTCCTTTAAGACTCACCTTCTAGAGGGGGTCTTTCATGGTCCCATGTGCTACTGCCTTTTCCCTTCATATTATTTTATATCTTATATAAGCCTGGTTATTTACAGGTTATCTTCCCAATTAGGATACAACCTTTGTGAGGGCAGGGACTGTTTATGCCTTTCCTTGTATACCTAGGGCTCAGCATAATGCTGGCATATCATATCATATCATCATATCATATCATATCATATCACGTCACATCATATCATATCATATATCACAACATTACATAAGATAACATAACATATCACAACCATATATGATATAATACAATATTATAATACAATTAATATAATATATAATGTAGCAATACATAACATTAATATATGATAAATATAATAGTGATATTTAATTTAATATAACATAATATATAACACAACATAATAAATGCACGTGTTTATAGACACATGTATGTATAAAATGCATGTTTATATATACACATGTACAATACACACATGTGTGTGGTATAGATACACACATACATGTTTTGCATGTTCTAGCTTTCATTAGAAAGTGAACTTCTTGAGGGCAGGGACCATGTTTTTTCCATTTTTTTCATATCTCTATTCTAGTGCTTAGCACAGTGATGGACAATATCAGTGATTAATAAATACTTGTTGAGGAATATATGGTCTGGGACCTAAGAGTTTGGACGCAGAGGCAAGGGGGAAAGGTCCATTGGTCTGCCTCCTGCTCGTCCTTGTTCCTGGGAGTGACACATAGCTAGCCAGGGAGGTGCATCTCCCCATTCAGGTCCAGATCTCTGTATCGGTGGGTCCTAGATACAGTGGAGAATGTCACTTAGGCCACAACAGTAGTAGCAATACCAGCACCAGGCACCAGCTTCATACTGACCAAACTGTTCTCTATTCTCCTCTCTTTGAGCTTTCCAGCATTCAAAAACAGATGCCTGAATGGGTAATTTCCTGTTTGGGTTGTTTCATTTGTGTTTGACTCTTTGTGACCCCATTTGAGATTTTCTTGGCAAAGATAAACTAAAGTGGTTTCCATTTCCTTCTCCAATTCATTTTATAGATGAAGAAACTGAGATGAATGACCTGCCCAGGTTCATACAGCTAGTAAATGTCTGAGACAGATTTGAACTCAAATCTTCCTGATTTTAGGCTTAGCTATCCACTGTGCCACCTCTCTGTTCAAAGATTAAACCAGCCAAGACAAAAAAAGACTAAATGTAATTACAGACTTTTTTTACTCAAACTTAATGATTCCTCTATTTTCCTGATACAATCAGCATTTCACATTTCACATTTATCTGACTGTCCTATTATAGCTTTTGAAAGACATTTCACAAATTTTGACAAAGTTGACTACCTTTATAAAGGTATTAAGATATATCTAATAGGGCGGCTAGGTGGTGTAGTGGATAAAGCACCAGCCCTGGAGTCAGGAGTACTTGGGTTCAAATCCGGTCTCAGACACTTAATAATTACCTAGCTATGTGGCCTTGGGCAAGCCACTTAACCCCATTTGCCTTGCAAAAACCTAAAAAAAAGATATATCTAATTAAGATATATCTAATATTTGACTTACGGTTCAACCTAACATCTTGAAAGAAAATGGTATCTATCATGGTTTTTCAAATGGACATAACTTCTGTGGGTTTTGGTAGATTTCATTGACAGTTGGAACATGGGTTGATATTATGGAAATAATGGATGGTACCAAGTTAGATATTTAATTTATAAAAGTATCAATTATGAAGATGACTATAGAGATAATGCCAACCAGTTGTTCTTTAACTCTGTAGTAAAATTTAAACCTTTAAGATTTACAAAGCACTTTCCTCAGAACAATCCTGTGAAGTAGGTTGCACAATGATTATCAATCTCTTTACATATAAGAAAATTGAGAGGGAGAGAGATTTAATAACTTATGAAGACATACTCAAACACTGTGTCAAAGCCCATGTTCAAGCCTAAGTTCTCCTCATGCCTGTCACTATCCTTTAGACTACTCTATGAGAAACTTTAGAAAAAAAGTTGTTTTCAAACTTATACAATGGAATATGACACCAAAGGAAGTTCTGTAGCCAGTACTTTTCTCAAGTCCTGTAGACTTGATTTGGTATGATTAAAAATAGAATCACAGTTCTGGCTCAAAAATTTTCATGCCTGACTGGATTAGATATCCTTTCAGCATACATTTTAAGCAATGTGATTTATGTATAACTCATTAGTTTCTGAAAGGACTTATTTTTGGGGAGAGTGACTTTGAAAACATCTATTAATACAAAGTTTCTCAGTGATTCCATCTTGTTTTTTGAAAAAAATGGACAGTTTGGAAGTTTAATGGTGCAAATATGATTGACAAGATATATTTATATAGTTATATATTTAAAAGTGTAGAATTCTACTATTTAAAGTTTATTTCTTTCCATAGTGGCCCTGTTATATATATCTTTCTGCTCTCTATAGTTACAAATTCAATCTTTCAGTCTTCTGTTATATTTGTTTGATTTATCCCTACTTTTAGATCAAATATACTACACATCTCAAATTTCACTAAGGCTAGTGGGGGGGGGTTCCCCTCCCTTCTCTTCTTTCTTCCCTTTCCTTCTCTTTTCTTTCTCTTTCCTTTCCATTTCTCCCCTTCCTTTGACTTTTCTGCCTGCCCTTCCCCTTCTCTTTTCCCTTTCTTCTACTTTCCTTTCCTTTTCCCTTCTCCCATTCTTCATTTCCCTTCCTCTTTTCCTTTCTACTTTCACCTTCTCTCTTCTCCTTTCCCCCTTCTTCCTTCTCCTTTCCCACTTCTCTCTTCCCCTTCCCCTTCCCTTTCTCTCTTTCCCTTCCCTTTTCCTTTCTTTTCCTTTCTCTGTATTTTTTTCTTTGGTGCTTTCAACTACTCTCAAGAAGTCAACTATCAACTCTAAATAAACAACTCCCAAATCTTCATCTCCAGTTCCAACTTGTCTACTAGGAGCTTTATTTTTGGTTTTCAACTGTGTACTAGACTGTATCATCTAGATCATCCTTCAAACAACTCAAACCTTAAAACACACATAACAGAACTCATCAGTTTCCTCCAAGAAACTGCCTCTCTAATTCTTCTACTTCTTTCATCTTCCCAATCATTTATGACTTTCTCTTTTCTCATATTTTATATCCTACCAGTTGCTAAATGTTGCCAATTCTTCTTGCACAGTAGCTTGTATATAGGTGTCTCTTCCTAATTGCAGAATAATTGCAATCTCCTGTATGAACTTTCTGCCTCCTAAGCTTTATTTCATTTCCAATCCATCCTTTACACTAGAGTATGAAGTAATTTTTCTTATTCACTCCTTATATCACATCATTCCTCTGCTCAAAAACCTTCAATAACTTTTTCATTATCTAATAAATAAAACATAGTTTTCAACATGATCACTTAAGACTCTGTATAATCTGATTTCAACTTTTCCACCTTGTCTGATACTCTCCCCTTTCACAGAATGTGATAGTACAGTGGGGAAAATATAGCTTCTGAAGTCAGAAGGCCTTCATTTAGGTGTTAATTTTGGCATTTATGTAACTCCATCTACTAAAGGCAGTGTGGGACAAGTGTTTAAACACATAACCTCCAGGAGGTTAGCTTGGAAGATGAAAAAAATCAGATAGCATAAGATTTTAATTATGTATGCTGAACTTAAGCAGAGGCTAAAAAGACTGTAAGCTCTTCTATAAGGGAAAAAACAAAAAACCACAAAACATTGCTCTTGTCTCCAGGACAGTGGCAGCAGTTCAGAAGAGATGGTGGACACAAAGAAGACTGAGACAGGGTTGTGATACTGGATCATGCAGCTAATAAGTAACTGAGGTCAGATTTGGACTAAGGAAGATGAGGTTTCCTGACTCCAGGTCTGGCTCTCTGATGCTACCTTTCTGCCCATCTATCTATAATAATAGCAAATAAACAATGAATTAGACGCAGAATGGAGCAGTAGTTGTCATTGCTGTTCATTTTTCATTTTCAGAGAAGACAATGAAAAGTCAACTGTTACCTCTATATAAGTAATTCCCAAATATTTATCTCTAGCTCCAACTTGTCTGCTATGAGTGGGCAGGATTATCATTGAGAAGTTGACTGGCGAGGGCATGGTGGCATCCAACCCAGAGCACAACCAGAAGTTTCACCCAATGGAGGTGGTGGCAGCAAAATCAGTAGCCCAATCTAGCATGACCCTTTTCATTCCACTTTCTCTTCTATCAGTTTGGAGAGATAAAAAAACTAAAATTATTGATATTTCCTAATTTTCTATCCCCTGCTTCCCATGGCAGTTAGTCAGCCTGATTCTCTTTTTGTAAATGAATTTGCTTCCACTGTCTACAAGTATGTTATTTTTTTTTTAATTAGAGTGTGCTTTGTCCCTGAAGGGTGATTTTTTTCCCCCTAGAGTATATAAACTGAGTAATGCTTGTATATACGTGTATGCTGGTCTTGAAGTCAAGTGAATCTGAGTTTGAATCCTTCCTCAGATACTTAATAGCTTTGCAAACTTGTGTGATTTAAAGTGTTTGCTTTAGTGTTCTTATCTGTAAAATAAGGATAACCATAGTACCTAAATTAGAATTGTGGTAAGAATTAAATGAAATATTTTCTCTGTGAATATTAAAGTACTATAAAAATTTTGTAATTATTATTTTTACCACTCAGGATACAGTAAGTTTCCATTTTTGGAGATCTTCAAGTGAATCTGGATGATCCATCATGAGGGGATTTCTCTTCAGACTGTACAAAGGGTCTGAGGCCTCATCCCATCCTGAGATTCCATGATAAGAATAAACTATATATGTACAGCTGGAGTCTGTAATGGGAGAGATGGAAGGATAGGCAACTCTGGAGGTGGTTCCAAATAATGATGTGAAGGTCAAATGTGTGCCTTTACCTGTGGGTGGCAAAAGTGGAGTAAAGGTCGTGAGAAGTTCAGAGGAGCTGAAGCCTGGATCTGTCTAGTGAAGTGACCTTTAGTCATCATTAGGTGACTGATTCAGGGACCAAGAATTAGTAGGGTGGGTGAGGAAAAAGAGTCCTCCCTTCAACTCATCCAAATTGAGTCATTCAGAGGCCTAGGCAAGGGAAGCTTAGGATGAATTAAGAGTCTGATATAAACAAACCACCCCACGCGCTTGTGTTTATAAGTAAGACTGGAAAGACAAGTACAAGCTCTAGCTCTAGTGTCTTAAAAAAAAAGTGACTTCCAGGGGCCACTCTTCTGGATAAACACGCCAATCCTAAGATTGCATACCACTGGACTCACTGGGGAGTTTCTGGGAAATATTATGACAATGGTCTTGAAACCATAGAACCTTAAGTTTGGCTTCATCTCTGGTTTTTAATTTCCAGACCCCATGATCCAGCTTTAACTAGTAATGAACTTGAAATATTACATAGTACTCAGTTCAAAGATTTTGAGATCTGTGACATGGATCATGCCTCTACTATTTACAAAACATGGCTCCAAAGCTTTAAGTTCAATAATCATGCTCTTTGGCAAAGAGGAAAGGCCCAAATAGCTAAAGGAAGGGAGAGAATATAGTGTTATATAAGCTAGATCCTAGGAAAAGCAAAGCAAAAATAGTTCATGAAGTCCAAAATGACACCATTTACAACTATCTCAAATCAGGACTAATAAATTCCTAGAAAGATAGCCTGGTGGAGTAGAGAAGGTTGATCTTAAGAATCAGGTGGACCTGGAGTTAAGTCCTCCTTCTGACTCACTTTGGCTATGTGGCCATGGTGAGTCACTTAGTTTTTTAATACTTTGGGACAACTCCCCAAGACTACAGAATCACAGAGGAGTTTTTGATCTTCATCAGGGAGGGGCTTGCTTACTCATCATCAATGAAATTAGAGATTTGGACCATACCTATTTATATGTGCTTTGGAATTGTGATATACCTTTCTAATCTCTGCTATAGATTACCAAAAATGAGGGATAGCATTTGTATATATGGGAGTCTGGAGGCAAGAGGAAAAAGTGAAAGATATGGATAACCAGTCTTAGAATTAGAAAGACCTAGATCCAGCTTTCATCTCTAACACAGGCTGTGGAATACTGGACAAGTCATTTAACTCCTCAAACTAAATCTTTAACTTGAAGAGCAGGTGACAATGTCCTTTGGTGGAGGGACTTTTTTTTACTAGGAGTTTCCTAGTTCTATAATATCACAGATATGGCTGACAATGAGTGTGTACATGCGTATACATCCCTAATTTGCTCCTAATTCTTAAGAAATTAGACTGTGGGATTTTCTAAGTGATGCAGTGGCTAGAGCTCTGACCCTAAAGTGGGACCTGAATTCAAATGCTACCTTAGGTACTTAATAATTACTTTGGGTAACTTAGCCCCATTGCCATGAAAAAAAAAATTAGACTGTGAGCTCCTTGAGAGCATATACTAATGTGCTTTTTTTTTGCCTTTATCCTCAGCTGAATACCTAGTAGAGATAGTAGCCAATGTTTGTTGAATGACTGAAAATAAAACATAATCCCTTCTAACCAATGGGCCTTGTATTGATTAAGCTCATTACAGAAATGAGGAAATTTTCAGCTCATGTAACATTAATACGTCTAGAATATATTCAATATTCATAGAATTGTATAATTAACCTCTTCTCCATCCTTAATTCTATAGTATTTACCTAGTATGTTTATTAGTCAGGGCTTATTAACTTAAGTGTTTACATTTATTAAATTTAGTCTACCATCCAAAGCAAAGCCTGGCTAATTTTTCTGGAACAAGACAAAACCACATCCCTTCCTTAAAACATTGTAAACAAACAGACCTGTAAATGAAAGTTGAGCTCTCATTCATGAAAGGAAAAGCAACGAAGGACAAGAGAAAATCTGGGCAATGAAATCCTCTCCCTCCCCTTGCACAGAAGAGGGGGACTGCGAGAATGGAATACTGCATGCGTGGTCAAACACAGACTCTGTATTGGATGTTTTAATTTGTTTTTCTTCATTACAAAAGAAAATTCAATCTGCAGGGAGGTTGGTGGAAAATAACTGATGCAAAGACAAAAAGATCAGTGAAACAAACATATATGTCATTTTATTTTTTCCAATTAACATGCAAAGATCAGTTTTTTGTAAGATTTTGTAAGATTTTTGACTCCCTTCCTCTCTCTACCCCAACAGCAAGTAATCTGATATAGTTTATTCATATACAATCATGTTTAACATATTTCCATATTAGTCATGTTGTTAAAAAAAAGAAATAGAACTAAAGGGGGGGAACAATGGGAAAGAAACAAAAAAACAAGTAAAACATTTTTAAAAGTTCAGTTTTGCTCTAAAGCAGGAGAAATCTAATTTCACTGGCCTTCACAACCTCTTTCTGTCTTTTATCCCCCATTTTCCAGTCATCTGCTGCCTTCATTCTACTAATTCCAACTCCTTCACAAGCCTGTTCTCTTTAGGTAGTGATTCAGATTCCAAAATAACTGATTCCTACTTCCATTCCCTTCCTGCTACCAACATAAAAACTTACATTCCTGAAATGCTTTGCTTTCAGCTAACTGTAGTATATGAAAACATAGATTCATTCATACTAATATGCAATGACTGGTGAACCATCAAAGTGCTATCTTTCCTCAAAGTATTCACATTTTAGTATAATACTCCTTGAGAAGCCAGAGGAATAAATGGAGGAACTGAATTTCAGGCTACCTATCAGCTAGCTTGGAGAGCTTAGGGTGGTCCAGTAGGCAGAGAACCAGGTCTTTAGTCAGGAAGACCCAAGTTCAAATTTTGCCTCAGACACCTACTAGCTGTGAGACCCTGAGAAAGTCACTTAATACTGTTTGCCTCAGTTTCCTCATCTGTAAAATGAGTTGAAGAAAGAAATGGCAAATTAGTCCAATATTGTTGCCAAGATAACCCTCAATGGGAGTCATGTAGAATTGAACATGACTGAAAACCTGAACAAAATCATCAATCAGATAAATGATTGGGGCATAGGAGAAGAAGACAGAAAATGGCATAATATTTGGGGCAGGGAGAAATTAAGTACATAAGGCCATACCATGCACCATGCTTTCTCTTAAAAACTCCTTAGTATAGCAAGGATCAATTCTTGGATATGCCATGTTCTTTGGGAAATTAGCAGTGAGTTGATTACCATGGAGTGTCTAGTTGCAGTAACAAATTTGCATAAATTTGTTACTAGAAAAAGATTCTCTCCAGGCCATTGTTTATAAGGCTCAGGGCTTTTGGGAGAGGGGCAATCCTCCTGTCTGGTCAGGTGGATGAGGAGTCCAGCCTATGAAATGATTCATCAAGAAATCAGTAAACATTTATTGTCTACTGTGTTTTCAACATTATGCTAGATTCTGAGGGAATCTTGAATTTTATTTTCACCTTTAAATCCATTTGAGGGAAACTAAGGATTAACAGGCAAGAAATTATATATATATATATATATATATATATATATATATATATATATGTATGTATGTATGTATATATGAAGCACAGATTTGGATTGAATTTCATGGATGTGGACTGAAAATCAGCTATAACTTAGTACATAACCTGAGGCTCAGAAGTTAAGGGATTTGTCAATGGCTACAGATCAGAGGTTGAATTTGAATTGGTCTTCCTGACTCCAAGTATCTCCTTGATCATGTTGACTCTCTCTCACACTACTGTATAACAGTTTAATAAAGAACTAAATTGGGCAAAAGGGAACAAATTTTTACAAAGACTTAGTGTGTGCTAGAACCAGGTCATACCATCTCAGGAGAGCCAATTGTTAAAACTTTATTGCTAGCATAATTAAGCCTTGGAAAATCAACAAACTAATAAATCAGGATTTTTTTGTGTGGATATATTTAGACTTCAGAAAATGGAGAAAATGTTCATCAGAGCAATTAAACTTAAAAGTATGTCCTGCATACATTTTTTCCCCTAGAGAGTCAATCTTTAAACCTTTAAATAGCACACCATTGGGTGGGGTCATCAGAAAAGACTTTATGGTGGACATGAAATTTATGGTAACCTCATAAAAATAGGCTAAGGAGAAATGTACTCTTGGGAATTTGGAGTTTGGGGTGCAGAGTTGAGGAAGAGGGAAGGTAGTTCTATAAAGATGAATGAGAAAACCAGAAGCTAAGAGAGGTGAAATGAAAGATGTAATCATTGTTACTACCAATAATGCTACTACTGTCCTTACTGCTATTACATTGAAGGTGAAAAGAAAATCATTGTTTACTGAAAACAAATCTCTAGTGAGCCAGAATGCAATAGAACCCCAGCTGACAAACTGATAGATCAGATAAGGGAAAATTATATAATTTTGAATGAAGTCTAGTTTTTTGAAAAGTATTCATTCAAAAAAAACCCCAAACCAACCTAAAAGAAAAGTATTCATTTAAATATTTGGGATGTCAGATGAAAAATGACTACGTTTTTAGTAAAAAATTTTTGTTCATATAAAGGGAGGAGAAGCTGGAGGCTACCCTAGCCTCTTTCCTTTCTCTTGATCAGGTTCTTAACTTGAACATATTTCAGAGTGTATTATAAATTTAGGGGAAAAATATATTTTCATTTACCTCCAGCTGAAATTTGGCATTTTTAACTGTTTGGAAGAATATTTATTCAAAAATATGTCTAAATTCTGTTTTTTTGATAGGTTCTAATTCTACTTCTATTTGCACTAAACAATACTTATTCTCGGCACCTAGGTGCTTCAACAGCAGTCAGGAAGATCTGAATTTAAATAAGACCTAAGAAACTTTGTGTCACCCTAAGCAAGATGCATTACCTCTGTCTGCCTCAGTTTCCTCATCTATAAATGAAGCTAATCATAGAACCTAACTCTCAGGGTTGATGAGATGACATTTTAAAAGTTTTTCTAAGCTTTAAATGCTAGTTTTTGTTATAAGAAGCAGCTTCACCAGATTGTCAAAGAGTTCCATGTTCCAACAAAGTTTAAGAACTTCTGCCAGGCAGTTTGTGTCTCTGCCATCTTCATGTGGATCTTATATGTGCAAATTTACAAAGGACAAAAGAAAAAAATAATTGGAAAACAGTGACCTTGGGTTGTTTGAAGACATTTTGCTGAGAGGTTCTATTTATAACCCTAAAATGATAGTTTACATTAATTATTTGGGGGAATAAGTAGAAATCTGGACACAATTTCTCTGTATTTTTAATATAGAATTTACTGTTATCTAATAATTTTATGAGTTATCAATCTTCTCACCTTGGCTAGATAATAAGATCATTGGTAAGATTCTTCTTTGAGATTCCTCATAAGATCTAGCATAAAGCAGACAGTAATGGCTTATTGATTGACCAAGCTCACTTCTCTGTGAGTAGAAGTGACCCAGCCTATCTACCTATACAACAAAAGAGCATATTTTTGGTTCTGACCTCATTCACTTTGGATCATTCACTTTAGAGTGATTTCAACAATACAATCTGGGGACAGAAAAGGATAATAAAATGTTCTTTTTCTATTCACTTGCAAACAAGATCAGGGAGGAGATCAACAGCAGCCCCCCACCACCACCATATACACCATACACACACACACACACACACACACACCTCCCCCCACACCTTATGCACCCCCCACACACACACCCATGCATACACACATCAATGCACACACACATCTATGCACCCACACATGCACTTACCCATGCACACACATTTTTGAGAGCTATAGGCAGGTCCTCATACTCATCCTCTGTCAAATGGGCTTAAGTCATCAATAGAATTCTATTGACTGGAAAAAGAGGCTGCAATCCAAAAGCATTCCTAAATCTTCAATTCAACAAACATTTATTAAGCATTTGCTGTTTAGAGGGCTCTGTGCAAGGTGCTCAGGATACAAAGACAAAATAAAACATTTCCTGCCCTCAAGGAGCTTACAGTCTACTGGGGGAAGGGAGTGGTTAGAACAATTGGTATAACACGGGATATAGTGTTATGGGAGGAGGGGAGGAAGAATGAAGAGTTCCACACAATTTGTTCAAAGAAAATTGAGGAAGAAAACAATATGAGAGGACCTGGGAAGGCTTAAAAGAAGAGTTGATCATTGAGGTGATAGTTGAGTTGAACATTGAAGGAAAATTAGGATTTTGACAGCTAGAGATGAAGAAAGACTGGTTTTTCAGACTCTAGGATAGCCTGAATGAAAAGGGAGATAGAGTATTGGTTTGAGAGATAACTAGGATTCTAGAATATATAGTATGTAAAAGAAAAATAGTATGAAATATGGAAAGGTAAATTGGAGCCAGATCATGAAGGGCCTTGAATGCCAGGCTAAATTTTTGCTATTTTTAGTTCAATGGGGAGCTACTAAAAGTTTTTGAAGAGGGTAGTGACATAAAAGTCCCACACAATAGAAAGGTAATTTTGGCAGCTATATGAAGGGTGGGTTGGAAAGGAGAGAAAATGAAGGCAGAGATCAATTAGGAGCCTATTGCAGGAGTCCAGGCAAGAAGTGCTCTCAATCTACTCCTGAATTAAACTAGGAGCCATCTGAAAGAAGAAAAATAGATATGGGAAATATTACGGAGAAAGCAATGGAATGGAACTGTGGAATGGGAAGTGAAGTGAGAGAGATGAATCAAAAATCAAAAGAGGGATTGAACTTGGGTGACTGAAGGATGATGGTACCCTAGTAGCTAGTATAGCTAGAAATTTAGAAGGGAAGATGACAGTTTTGGACCTATTCAATTTGAGATATTCGAATGACATCCAGGTAGTTCATCAAGAGGTTACAGACTTTATGGAACTGGAGTTCAGAAAGGAGATTAAGATTGGATACACAAAACTATGAGTCATTTGTGCAGAAATGATCATTAAATTCTTTTTTTTGTTGTTTGTTTGTTAGGTTTTTGCAAGGCAAATGGGGTTAAGTGGCTTGCCCAAGGCTACACAGCTAGGTAATTATTAAGTGTCTGAGACCAGATTTGAACCCAGGTACTCCTGACTCCAGGGCCAGTGTTTTATCCACTGCGCCACCTTAGCCACCTTAGCCACCCCCTGATCATTAAATTCTGATGAGATCATCAAGAGCATGAGTTTAGGAAGAGGAGAAAAGAAGGGAGGAGAAGAGAGGAAAAGGGGATAGCCAACATAATCTTGTAAGATAAATATACTTAATAAGTAGGGAAAGGGGGATGAACTATCTAAAGATTTAAAAGCAGACAAACAGGAAAAAGGAGAGGACGATTCTTGGTAGTGAAGGAAGGAGAATATAATCTAGGGGGAGAAGATTGTCTACAGTGTTGACTATTGCAGAAAGATCAAGGATGATTCAGGACTAAGCAGAGTTAACTTTAAAAGACTTTTATGACCTTTGGGGGAAAAATTTTCATTTATGAAAGGTGGGGGAAGGATGTGGAAACAAAAGGATGTGGAAACAAAAATATAGACTATTCTTCCAATTCTTTATAGCAGTGAAAGGGAGAATTAGAAAATGAAGGAAAGTTTTTTTTTTAAAGATAAGGAAGACAAGCACATTTGTAGGTTGATGGACAAGAGGGATTCATGGGAAGAGGAGAAAACAAAAGGGCATGGAATCAAGAAGACAAATTGAGTGGTTAGATTTGACAAGAAATAGTCTCATCTTCTGAGTCTGGTGCAAATTAAAAGAATAAAGATATATATAGAGAGATTTTGAGGTATATAGAGGAAGGAAGCCAAGAGAGATCATGGATGGCTTCTTAGCTAAATAGGAGGAGATATAATCTGCCTGGAGAGAGATAAGACTGAAGGAGTAAAAAGAAATCCTGAAGTAGTTGCTGAGGTTAGGAAGAGAATCTCTTAAGATTTCCATGCAAGGGAAGGGTCCAGTTAAGATTAGATAACATCAGTTTGTAGAAGAACTAATCTATGGTTTTGTGACCTTTGCCAGCACAGTTTAATGTCTTAGAACAGGATCAGAAAAGGCAGATATTAAAAGATTAATCAAAAGTTAAAGATTAGCTAGGCATGAACAGTGGAAAGATCAGAGGAGCTCAGATAGAGCTGAAGGGGACCTTGGAAGCTATCAGGCCCAAATCTCTTATTTTTTTTCAGATGAGAAAACTGTAGCTGGGAAAGATTTAGGGACTTGTCTGACATTACTACAGCTAGTAACTATCTGATATAGGGTTTGAACTGGAGTCTTCCTAATTCCCAGCTCAGCACCTTACCCACTGAACCACCCAGCTGCCTAAGTAAAGGGGCAAGGGATTCAAAATAGCACCCTTTTGGACCTGGGGGGAAGGGGTGGGAGATGGGGTCAAACAGAGGTAAGACTATGAAGGGAGGACAAGTCAGGACAGAATATGAATAGGAAATTGGTAGCCTTTGCACAGAGAGGGGGAAAAAAACATCTCAAGATAATTGTTGTGTCGACACCAACCACCAACATTCCTCAATCCTGGACCTGAAGAAGAAATCAGGAGATATTCAGGTTAGGAAGACATTCTGGGTCCATTTAGCCCATCACATCACAACTGAGACTGGTAAACAAGAGATATTAATATTGCAAACTTTATGGTTTTTGTGTTATCTTCAAGGGATAGGGTTGAAACCGAGAACTTACTCCCTTTGTTTGACCCTTCCCAAGTTTGTCCCTTTTCATTTTCTTCTCAGTCTTTTTCCAGGCAGCCAACATAAAATATGTTCTTCATGATTTGGGGTCCTTCAAATATTTCACTTCTCTTTAACTCCTGAGTTGGGCTCCGAAAGACCATCATTTGGAAATATGATGCCCGTGGCCACCTATGAGAACAATCCATGCCTGGTTCTTTGTAAAGAGATCTCCCATGTCAAATTTCTTTTCCACTTCTTGGAACTCGGGAATTGTGTAGGGCTAACCCCAGTCGACAGCGGGCAGAACTGAAAGATTCTCACACAACACCAACAGGTTTGCAGTTATGTATTATGGAGCCTACAAATTTCAGAAAGCAGGGAAAGAGAAACACTGGAAGAGCTGCCTCATGGTAATCTAATTACAACTAACCAGTCTATCTGTACCCCTCTACGTTATGATCTTCCGGTAGGAAATCCTGCTTCCACATGGAAAGCATGGATCACACGGATCACATGGACTGCCTGTATTGCATGGATTGCACGGATCACAGGGATCACATGGACTGCACGGATTGCATGGATTGCATGGATTGCATGGATTGCAAGGATTGCATAGGTTGCATGGATTGCATGGATCGCATGGATTGCATGGATTGCATGGATTGCATGGATTGCATGGATTGCACGGGTCACATGGATTACACGGATTGCACGGATCGCATGGATTGCACGGGTTGCATGGGTTGCATGGGTTGCAAGGATTGCAAGGGTTGCATGGGTTGCATGGATTGCAAGGGTTGCATGGGTTGCATGGATTGCATGGGTTGCAAGGGTTGCAAGGGTTGCATGGGTTGCATGGGTTGCATGGGTTGCATGGGTTGCATGGGTTGCATGGGTTACAAGGGTCACGAGGACCACATGGACCACATGGACCACACGGACCACATGGACCACACGGACCACATGGAAGGCATGGGTTGCAAGGGGCTTCAATGTTCACACAACTGCCGAGTCCGTAAGAATAAGTCACATCTTTCTCATCAACACATGGGGGCAAGATAAACTCTTTGCAGATGTTCATGTAGCTGTATTTTTTCGATCCTAGGCAATCGTATCTATTCTCACGTTCCGCTGATACAAACACCTTTCCATCTTTCACTCTGACTTTGACTTGGTCAGGTTCAAAGCCGCACACATTCACTGACCCTAGTATGTTACTACTGCAACAGGATGCTGCCAGAATCTTGTTTGTTGTTCTTCTTAGTCTGCAATTAAAAAAAAAAAGGCAGCTCAGACCAGATAATACTTTCAAAGAAAGACAGTATGATATGTTAAGTGGGGGTGGCAGTGAAGATAAAGGGGTCATCCAGATGGAACTCAGGGTCAGGAGCCTGGGGGTGACATATCTGGCTCAGTCACTTCCTAGCTGGATGCCTTTAGACGAGTCATTCACTGACCATCTACCTAGGCCCTGGTCTGAGAATGGAACTATAGGATTTCTGATATCCCTTCCAGGGACCCACAAAAATAAACTGTCCATCATTCAGAGGGCAGGGTCTATATGACTGCTATCTCAGATTGGCTTGTAGAGAGGTGATGGTCCATCTGGATCAATAACCTGACAGCTCAAGATTCTGGACTTTGTCAAATAATCTCTGGTCTCTGAAGTCAGGGACAAATTGTTTCTCTCCCCCTTTCTTGTTCTAGGCTAGGGGGCCCAGTGGATAGAACACTGGTCTTTGAGTCAGGAGAACAGGATCTGGTCTTAGACATTTGACTCTTATTGGTTGTGTGACCTTGGGCAAGTCACTTAACCCTTATGGCCTTACAATCCAGGTTTGTCTCCAGTCATCCTCATTCATATCTGATCACTGGACTCAGATGGCTCTGAAAGAGAAAGTGAGACTGGTGACTTAGCACAGTCCCCCTCACTCAAACCCAAATCATGTGCTTGTCATGGCATCAACTCCCTGATGTCATGGTCCTCTTTGAGAATGGGGGACAAACATCATCATCAGACTAATCTATAGACAGCTGCTGCATCTTCCTATCCTCTCAGAAGATGATGAGTCTCCCTTTGGAGAAGGGTGGGTGGTTTCCTGAATATTCCCAGAAATATAGATTGGCAATAACTGAAAGCCATCCTATCCCCTACCTTGCATCTCACTTGGGGCAGTAGACCACCAAATGCTGTCCCTGACCTAAGAGTGGGTTCTCTTTGGTTCCTTGCCACTGGTTTTTAGATTTTTTTTGGGGGGGGATTCATTCATTCATTGACTCTACCTAGTTTCCTATTCGGGTAGCCTACATGAAAGATAATGTATTATCTTACACTTGTTTCTCATAGTTATTTTTTTGAATCTTATTTTATTTTTTCAATTACATGCAAAGATAGTTTCCAACATTCATATTTTTCATTGATTCTTTCATTCATTGATTCAGAACTAGTTTCATATTCAGGTAGCTAAGATATTGTATTGTCTTAAATTTTTCTCTCCATCATGGCTATTTTTTCCCCAGTATTATTCCATTTTATTTTTTCAATTACATGCAAAGCTAGTATTCAACCTTCCTCTTTTTTATTTATTCTTTCTTTCATTAATTCAGGTCTAGTTTGTTATTCAGGTATCCTTCATAGATGATACTATATTATCTTAAACTTGTCTCTCCATCATGGTTATTCTTTTTTTTGAATGTTATTTTATTTTTTCAATAACATGCAAAGATAGTTTTCAACATTCATCTTTTTGTAAAATTTTGAGTTCTAATTTTTTCTTCCTCTCTCCCTTCCACTAACCCCCCCTCCCTCCCTATGATAGTGAGTAATCTGATATAGGATATACATATACAATACTATATTTCCTATTAGTCATGTTGTGAAAGAAAAATCATCAGAACAAAAACTCCTTGCTACTGTTAAGTGCAGCTGTTGACATTGTCTGATCCTAGAGCTATAAATTACCTGAGGGTTATTCAAAACTAGATTAAAAAAAAAAGAATGTTGGGGTGGTTAGGTGCCATAGTGGATAGAGCACTGGCCCTGGAGTCAGGAGGACCCGAATTCAAATTCGGTCTCAGACACTTAATAATTGCCTAACTGTGTGACCCTGGGCAAAGTCACTTAACCCCATTGCCTAGCAAAAAGCAAAAAAAAAAAAAAAAAAAAGATTTCTTTTAAAAAAAAGTGTTGAATGTAGATATCAGAAGGGGCTACCTGACTTTGATCTAAACTGTCTTCAAGATTGGAGCAAATATAAAGGAGCAAGTCTAAACCAGTTTTCCTGGAGCCCAAGACTACTGTTCTAACTAGATGTCACTCAGCCCTCTTCTCCAGCCTCCCTCATCCTTCTCTATGGACTTTTGGTTGTTATGTAAAAACTTATGTAACAGCTTCTGGAGGTTGTACCTCCATGGAAACCTCTCTCTATTGAAATGTATTTAACTCTGCCCTGTCCTCAGATGCTGTGTAGTGGCCCCTAATTGCAATCCTTGCCTTGGTTAATAGGCCCTAGTTTCTGCTGTTTTGGCAGTCTTTATTTCAGGTTGATATATTTGGTGTGAGGAAACGTCTGACCAGCTGCTGCTTTCACTCTCAGGTGCCTGGTATCAATAGGGACCTCTCACATTCCAGTCAAGATTTGACTCAGTGGCTTGACCTGGGTGAGTTTCTTGAATTTCCTGAACTCCTACCTCTTTTCAGTTAAGTTCTTGGCTCTTTAAAGGAACTTTTTGTCAAAAGACCCACAGGTAATTTGGAGTCAATCTGATGGGTTTGTAATTATGAACCCTGTGAGATCATTCTAACAAGTCCCTCTAAAAGGATAGCTGTTGGTTATATGTTTTGTATTTTTGTGGAGTATGCCACATGCTATGTGTGTTTATGTGTATGTTCATGGGTAAAAAGTCAGTGGGTTTTTTTTTTCCTTCTCCCTTCCATGGTCTAAGATTGGGGGGAGGAAAAGGTATGGTCAATAGAGCATAATGGGAGACCAAAACAGCAAAACCATCAATGAGAAAGAAATAGTTTGAGATGTATTTTTTCCTCCAGATTCTCCCTCTTTCCCCTCCCAACTACTTAATTTGACTAAGTCCTTATCTTTGGTAAAGTTGCTCTATAAGCTATGCACATCTCTTTGCCACAAGCAGCAGAAAAATAATTTACACAGAGTGTAAACAACTTGGGTTTTCTGTTTGTTTATTGTTTATCTGCTTTTAACTAATTAGTTTCTAACTAACTGAAACTTTCATTGGAAAATTGATCTTGAATATTAGAAATTGTAAATTCAAGTTTAAATCAACCCCCCCCCCCATTAAGATTTGTAGATTATGTTTAAATTGTGTCTTGAAAATTGTCTGGTTCCTTGGCCACCAAACAGAGTTTTAGGTGTTAACTCATGGAAAATCGGAAAAGGTTAAATAGAATTTGATTAGAAAATCCAAATTGATACTTGAGAGTTTTATAAATTAGTGAAATAGAAATCAATTTAGACATAACTTTTGAATTTGTGTGCATGTATGTTTGAATTTAGAAATTTTGCATAATTTGTGAGATTCCTAACCTTTTTAAAAATATAGTATGCATTTAAATTTTTGAGAACTTGTTTTGCTTCTTGCACACACAAAAAAGAGAAGTTTATTTAAAAAAGAAATTTGAAATGTTTATTATATTCTAAAAAAACAAATTTGAAATGTTTATTATATTCTAAAAAACACTTCATGTTACTTCTGTGATTAACATACCCAAACTTAATTGTTATTAGAATAAATCAAACTTTCGTTAAGCTGTTAAAAAATTTTCATAATTGCTAAGAACCTCTTAATGGTTTTTTTGGTGCTTTCATCTTTTAGGGAATAACAAAATTGTAAATGGTTGGTCACAACTGGACAGTTTGTTAGAGGTATATATTGATACTTAAGATTGCATTTTGAGAGGAAAAGTCTTTAATAAGTCATTAGTTTTATTTAACACTATGTGCTAAAAATATAAAGGAAATATTTAGTGGAGTGAACATAGTGTGGGACTGGGTAGACATGTGAGAAATGTAGGATTTGATGAAGTAAAGAATAAAGGAAATAAGAAAAGATTTGAAGAGGGTGTGTGATTGTGGAGAAAGAAAGACAGAGACAGAGAGAAGAGGGGGGTCAAGGAAGAATGCTGAAGTTTAAGCATGTTGAGAAAGCTTTGGGGAAGTTTTCTGATTTAGTAGAGAAAAAAAGGATATAGGAAACTATTTTTTTGTGACTTGCAGTTTGGAATTCCTGGACTCAAATTAGGGGATGGGGAAAAGGAAGCTTCCCTTTATCCTTATTGAGAAAACCTCAGAGATAGGTAAAATGAGACCAGAGACTCAGAATTATCCAACTCTGAGAAAATAATGAAAGTTAGGATGGTTTGTAAAATGCTTTTGTTGAGTACTCAATATCAGAGCTTATCAGTGTTTTATTTTAAGTATTTTATAAATGTTTGGCTATTATAATTTTCAGTGCTCAATTCATTGCATTAACTCTTTGTGAAAACTGTAATATAAAAATTAATTACATGCATATAAGGTGAAATTTAGTACCCCCAATAGAAGAATGGCTTCTCTTGTAATTTAGATACATACTCAAAAATCTCTTCATTGTTTTATTGGGTAAAACCTGTGAGACTTGTTATTTGACAAGGTTATAAATTTGTTTCAACTCTGGTGATGACATGGTGTAAATTCTGTAATCCTCAAACCTGAGATCTATGAGTTATCTTTTAATGTTGGCTCTTCTTATCATTGTGAAGCAGAGTTCACCAAGTGGTGGATTGTTTACCCACTACACTAGTCTTTTGAGGTTTTAAGTAGGTGATATCAGAAAAAATTACCACTGGCTTGTGGAGACTAAGGGATCATAGCAATCTCACTTTCTGAAGGAAGTTCCACCTAAATTTGTTCTGTTGTAGTAAAGTCAATTGTGATTTTTTAAATGTAAGGTAATTTGTAAATTGTATTCAACTGAGTTGAGAGATCAACTTGACAGGTAATGGGTTTTGTTTCAAGTTTCAGAGCTATCACTTGTAAAAACTGCACAACTCTGAAAAAATTTGTACTTCACTCCATTTAGAAAGCTGATTCTTTCCCATCGCAAACAATTCTTTCTGAGAGGAGAGTAAGCAAAAAAAAATATGTTTATAGAATAGGATTTTTCATTGTGAATTACACAATTATATTTAGAATTATCTATACTTATATCTTTAGCCAACTTTGTCTCATTAGACTACAGTTTAAGAAATATTGAACTCTACTGCCTTTTTACATTGGGTTGAATTCTAAACTATTTGAGAAAAAAGGGAATATAAGAAGAAAAGAACATTATGCAAAATCTTTTATATGATCTTTCTGAAGGCCTGATAATTTTTTATTTGCTCATTTATTGCAAGAGCTTGACAGAGTTGATAGTAAGTGCAACCAACCCCACTGTGATTAGTGAGACTGCTGTCTGAGATGAAACCTTTTGTGCCAATGGATTTTCTTTTTGAACTTTATTTTCAGGTTCATTGTGTCCTTGAGCCAAGGTTTCACTGCTTCAAGGAAAATGCCAGCAGCCCAATGAGAGTGAAGCCTGTGACTTACAGCCAGCGGATATCTGTCCCTAGGAAAAAGGTTGCACCTTGGAAACACTAAGGTAGGAACCTCTTGACTCAGCTTGCCATAAAAGAAAACTTCCCAACTAGTTAACTGTGGCCTGGCTAGGGTAGCCTGTCATACACTTGACTGTTTATGCTTATTTTCACCTACAAGCAATTGGAACTGAGCAAGCTTTAAATATTTTTGTGCCCTTGGACTTTGTCCTAGAGGCTGATATAGAGGTCACAAACTGCTTTTATTCTCTCCTAGTAAAATATCTATAACCAGTGAAACTCTAAAAGTAATTGTTGTTGTAATACCTTAGCACTCCCTATTTTCAGTCAGAGATTCCATAAATTGAACATCTAAGTAAACGAGTATCTGACTTTGTCATTTGCCTGTCTATAGTTATATGTTCATGTATATGATAAGGTCCTTAAATTTTCCAAAATGTAATGGGAATAACAACAGAATATATATGTATTAGTTAAAATCCAAAACATCTTCAGTTTTATTTTAAAGAAAAAGATTAACCTTAAAAGAGAATAACTTTTGAACTATCCTGTGTTACCTTAAAAGGAATTCCAATTTTTTACTTAGGTTATTTAATGTGAGATAAACATTTGTATATAGAGTATACTCTGAAATGCAAAGGAATTGCTCAAGGATTTGAAAAACGACTTAAGAACAGTGGTATATGTGGGTATATTATCTAGTTCATTTGAGCATGGTTATAGACTAACTCATTTGATGAAATCTAAAATTATTTACTTTATTTGGATACCTCACCACAGCCTTAAAAAAAATAAAAATCTTTTGGGTGAATTCCTTTGTGTGACTATTAAACATAGGCATAGGCATTTACTTACAAAGAATGCTGTTAATAGATTATTAAAGTATATCTCTTCCTCCTAAGAGTAAGTTATACTATTTTTTCCTATAAGTGTTACAGACATTTTGACTCTTCAATGCTCTTAGCATTCAAATATTATGAACCTGAGCAAGCATTTTGGTAAAACAGTATCTTTTATTAAAAACAAAATTTTAAATGCCTACAGAAGAATATTACAAATTAAGCATCTTGTGTTCTGTATATAGGAAGATTGTTTTGTTTCACAATAGGATATCTGACTAAAATTTGTTTTATAATGATCTGGTGTTTTTTTTCCTTAAAGCACGTTTATATTATTTAACCTTTTTCCTTCCATTAATAGTATTTTGTTTCATTGCTAATTTTATGAAAATTAGCAACCTGTGTTTTGTTTTTAGCTTTTCTCTATTTAATTTTTAAATGTTGTCATACATATGTCACTATGATGCTATTTTTAGGTAAACCATTTCCATACCAAGTGTGTCTTAAGTTAAATTCAACCTTAATGAAGTACCTTCTATATTTTTTCTTTCCTCTCTGAAATGTAATTAAATATCTCTATCCAAATACTGAAATACTTATAATAAATAATCCTGGTAAAAGTATAACTGCCTAAATTTCTTATAGTTACTGTTATAATTAATTCCTAATGAAAATGTAAAAAAGATGTTACTAAAAGCATATGCTCTATATTTAATTAAATCAAATGAGTCATGAGTCAAATGATTTCAAGGTCGCAAGCCATTTCAATAAGTCTAATAATGTTGCTGTTGCTGACCACATGGGTCCCCAAGTTCTCTGTTGAGCATCTTACAGTAATTTAAAATCAAGTACATGTAAGGTACTATGTTAAATTTGCATATCCATAACATATATTTTATATTATATGTATAGGTATATACACACACACACGCACACACACACAAAATACAAAAACTTTTGTCATCTGATCTTTTAGATAATTTGTTTATTCCACAAGTCAAATTCTCATGGATTCTTTCAAAATTTCCCTTTGACTTGTTGACAGTGATTAGAATCACTCAGGAGGAGAGAGATTTCTAGAAGACCAATTTAACTGCATTAGGAGATGTTCTTAGAAACCAGACAGTTAGCAGCACAAGCCATCTGAAATTCTAAGGTAGGATGGACTAATGAAATGGATAAGTACGAGTGGGTTACCTTTCCCTTTCCCTTTCCCTTTCCCTTACTTCCCATGTAGAATTGTTATTTGTAAGATCTGCTTACAGAAGGAGACCGCCCCCCCCCCCAAAGGCTCCCGTCTATGTGTTTTATTTTTCTCTTTTTCCTTTTCCTTCCCATCCCTCATAGGTCTGTATCTTTTTCCCTTTGGGGGGATGAATTAAGCATTGCCTACATATCGCTTCTCTTCAGAGGTTCACGTTGCTGATACTGGACCATGGTTTATACTAGACCTCCTCAAGGTCATCCTTGTTCAGCAATGGAATTTGTCTTGACCAGAAGGTGGGGAATGTCGAAGGCAACTGCTGACCTTGCCTCTTCCTAGAGCTATGAATTACCTGAGGGCTACTGAAACCAGTTTTAAAAAGAATTTTGAATGTAGACATCAAAAGGAACTACCTAACTTTGATCTCAACTGTCCCCAAGATTGGAGCAAGTCTAAACCAGTTTCCTTGTTGCTTCACCTGGAGCCAGAGCCTGCTGTTCTGATCAGATGTCAGCTTTCCCTCTCAGCCTCCCTCAGCCTTCTCTATGAACTTTCAGTTATTATATTAAGCAACTTAAGTAATAGCTTCTAAAGGCTGTACTTCCAATATTAAAATATATCTAGCCCTGCCCCTCTTGGGCACTTCAATACTTTAGCACTGTGACTCTGGTTTGTAATTCCCTTGCCTCAGTTAAAAACTCCTAATTTTTGCTGTTTTGTCAGTCTCATTTATTTCAGATTGATGTCACTTAACAGTTCCATTGTGTGGGCCTTAGAAGGAAAAAAAATTGTGCCTCTAATTTGACTTTTTTGTTAATTCTGCATAGACTGACCTCTCTGGGTGACAAGGAAACTCTAATCTGCATTTACACATCATTTCATTTGCCTCAGAAGTTCAGATATTCTTTTTTTAGGGTAATAGGAATTTTTTTTTCCTTTAAAAAATAATTTTTAAAAAATGGTCTAATTTAAGGAAAACACTGATGGAAAGAGTATTTCTTAAGTAAACTTAAATGGATAAAATGAGCAATTAAATCTTTTAGCAGACAAGAATAAACTACTAGCCTGTTAATTAACAGTCAAATTGCTCTCATTTCCAAAAGATTTTAGTCAGACATTGACATAAGAAAACTCATTTCTTACAATGGAACTCAGAATAGAAAAAGATTGGCATGAAACTCTAGTCTCTCTCTTGACCCTACAAAAGTTCTGGTTGTTCCATCGACCAACAGAGAAGAAATGCACAATAGAATCTGCCATTTTTGTGAAGGGGTTGATATAAAACCCCTTCCTGCTTCACTCTGGGCCAAGTACTCTTTTTTTTTTCTTAGGTTTTTGCAAGGCAGATGGGGTTAAGTGGCTTGCCCAAGGTCACACAGCTAGGTAATTATTAGGTGACTGAGACGGATTTGAACTCAGGTACTCCTGACTCCAGGGCCGATGCTCTATCCACTGCACCACCTAGCCGCCCCCCCAAGTACTCTTTTTGCAAGGAACCAAATCAGATACTGCAACAATGCATGTATGGGGAGAAACAGCTTCACTTTCCAATACATACTGAGGCTACTCCAAGGAGGTTGGGGCTGGAAGAGAAAGGAAATTGGGTCAATAATGCTGCAGATGCTGAAAGAATGTCTGTGAGCTAAGTAGGAGGCAGGTACATATATATCACCATTAAGAAAGCTTCTGGGCTGGTAAGTAAGCAAGCTGACAGATATTCATTCTGGATAGATAGGGAATAGCTCAGACAAGTAGCTCATGAGCCAGCTTGGAAACCCCAGACACCAGGCTTCCTGGAATGGATAAGAAATTGAAAGGGGCCAAGTTCCTCTCTCTTCTGTTGGGAACAATCAAGGTTAAAGTTTCCAAGATGAAGCACTTGTTTTTTTAGGGATAGGATCCCAGTCCTGTGCATCCCTGAAGGGATCTATTTTCTGGGAGGAAAGAATCAGAGACCTCTAATCCCATCCAGTTTTCTAAGCAAGGCTAAAGTTAGGAAGACCCCTAGTTCTGTTTCTAGTTGGAAGATGAAAAGCCCTAAAGTACCCAGGATATTCTGCAGGCTTCCCAAGTCTCAGATCATTGTGGCTCCTCTTTAATGGGACAAGTTGTGCTCTGAGCCACTGGAAAAATGTCAGTGCTCTCTCTCTCTCTCTAATCCTCAATCTCTTTATTGTTTGCTTTCTTTCCTATACCTACATATTTGCTCATATCTCACAAACAACAAAACAAACACAACCCCTCCCAATGGACCTTTTTCATTCCCTCAAACTATTTTCCTGTATTTTTCCCCTTCCCTTTCCCAATCAAACTCTTAGGAAAAACTACACTGATTACCTCAATAAATCAATCAGCAAGCATTTATTAAGTGCCTGCTAAGCATCCTGGCACTGTATAGAGGTAGTGTTTGTTGTCCTTCTTTCTTGAAGAGGACAAAAATGACATCACTATGTTGGGAAAGTGGTCAGACCAACATCAGCCTGAAAGGTTCTAACACAAATAGTCCACATGAATATATGGATGAAGATGTCTTTAAATTTGTGCATCTCAAGTTTCTTTCAAGCTTTTATAACTCTGAGATAGAAGTACAAAGAATGAAAGAATTCCTACTTGCAATAGATTTTTAGATTCTAGTGTAAAAATATATGAAATTAAATACATGCATACCTACAGACCTAGATGTATTTGGGAATATTTGTGTTTATATACATATACATACATACATATATATATATATATATATGAACATGTATTGCATAAATTACACAAAGTAATTAAATGTAAGTATAGTAGTTTGGTAGTGAGAGCATTAGTTTTTGAGGAAAGGGACTGGGCAGGAAAAAATTCCATACAGAGGGATGATGCCTGCATTATATCTTAAAAGAAGAAATGGAAGAAAAAAGGGACTAGGCATAAGAGATGGTCATGTAAAGACACAGATGGGAGATGAAGCATCTTAAGTAAGGAATAGAAAGACAGCCAGTTTTTCTTGTTCACTTCCTTTCTTCTCACATCTCAAGTCATTGCAATTGTGGCTTCCAACTTTGCCACTCAACTGATACTGCTCTGTCCAAAATTACCACAAATCTCTCAAATGCCAGATCTGATAGTCTTGTCGTAGTCTTTCTCCTTTCCAACCTTTCTGCATCATTTAGCACTATTGACCACCCTCTGCTTCTGTGTACTGTCTTTGCTCTGTTTTTTAGGTGACTTTCTTCTTATCGATGCTAACACTCCTGTCTCCTATGTTGAATGATCATCTATGTCATAGCCTTAACTTTTGAACTCAAGGTTCTTTACTTAACCAATTTCCTTTTCCTTTATGCTTTTTCCATTGGTAACTTCAGCAACTTCTATTGGTTTGTTATCTTTATGTAGATGACTCAGGAATTTTTAAAATTTTGCCCTGACCTCTCTTCTAACCTTGTACATTTCTGAGTTGTCTATCTCTAACTGCCAAATGGAAATTTCCAATGGAATGTTCCTCTATCATCTTGAACTCAATATTTCTGAAACAGAACTCATTTTCTTTTTCTCCAAACTCATTCCTCTTCTGAATTTCCTATTTCTGTTAAAGGCATTATCATCCCATCAGTCAATCACTGGGACATTGGTATCATCCTTGATTCCATACATTCTCTCCCCTCACCCTCAAATCCTGTTATTTCTACTCCAACCAACATCTTTTGTTTATGTTCTTCTTATCACATAGGTACTGCCTTGGTCCAGAACTTGCTCACCTCTCATTTAGACTATTGCAATAAATTTAATTAGTCACCACTTCTCCACTGTCTTGCCAATCCCACCCCATGCTCCACGTAACTGCCAAGTGATTATCCTGAAGTACAATTTTCACCTTGTCAGCTCTCCTACTCCAAACTCCAGTGGTTTTCTATTGTCTTTAGGATCAAACTTCTCTGCTTGAGATATAAAGTCTTTCACTACATGACTCTCACTTATCTGTTTAATCTTACATATTAACTTTCTTGCACTCCATGAGCTAACTATACATTACTATTGATTCTTCATCATATCCGTGTCTCTGCACACTGTCCCTCATCCTGGGGAACATACTTCTTCCTTATCTCCACCTCTTCAAATCATGTTTCCCTCAAAATTCAGCCTAAGAATCACCTTTTTCTATGTGAAGCCTTTCCTTATCCCTGTCTTCTATTGTTCTTCCTTGTTTCCCCCATTGCCACCAGGCATTTAAATTGTAAAGTTTATATTTATATGAATGCAATGTAAGTTCTTTGAGAACAAGGACTATTTAATTTTTCCCTTTGTTTTCTCAGGATCTAGTTCAGTGCCTGAGACTTAAATGGGAATAGGATCTCATTACCTAAAGTAGGGTGTGGGGTCCCTTTCTCTAATTCTAAGGGAGTGCAGTGTATAGAGTGCTGGGTCTGGAGTCAAGAAGAATTACCTTCCTGAGTTCAAATCTTGCCTCAGACACTTACTAGCTGTGTGACCTTGGGCAAATCACTTAACTCTGTTTTGCCTCAGTTTCTTCATCTATAAAATAAAGTGAAGGAAATTACAAAGCTCTCCAGTATCTTTGCCAAGAAAACCTCAAATGGGCTCATGAAGGGTGTTGGATATGACTGAACAACAGTGACAGCATCCCAGATCTCAGGGCCTCCAAGTTTTTTCTCCATCAGTTGATAGGTACCAGACCTTCTTTTCCTCTCCCTGAATCATTCCCTGTTCCAGCTCTCTTTCACAGTACAGGAGTCCCACAAAGCCTGGGGCAACGGTCCTAATTTGTTCCATTCCAGAAAATGTTCTGTGGTCCCCTCATCTTGTTCTCAGATTGACACAAATGAAAAATGACTAAGCAACAAAATCATAACAAAAGCATGTTATGGGGCAGAGTTTATTTGACAGATTAAGGATAGAGATTGGACCTGTGGTTATCTTTGTTATCAACATTATTATTTACTCTCAGATGAGAAAACTCCCTTTACTCAATGCAGATCAGCATCTTGTCTGTCATTTAGAGCATTGAGATATTAAGTGACTTCATTCAGGGTCACAGAGTTAGTCTGAGCCAAAAGTAGAACTTCAACTCAGGATTTCCTGGTTCTGCTCTTTGCCCATGATGCCATAATGGCATGATACTTCTCATTCATCAAAGCCCATTATAACAATCTATATTCACAGACCACTTTCAGGTTTATGACAAACTTTGTAGAATCATCCCATTCACAATCTTTACAATATGGCAAGGATTATTGTTCATTTTATTGATGAGATTTATTTGAGACTTCTCTCCTAGATAGTGCAGCTTGATCATTCTACTTCCCAACACGCACATTAGATTATCACTCCCTTTGTCCCAGGCAAAAGTAGAAATTTTACAATTCATTACTGGGGGGAATTCAGCTGCAATCTTAGAAGAGTTTCGACCAGATTTAGAGCATAGAACCCATCAAAAGTGTAATGTTCTCATTTTGCCAATGAGGAAAATGACTTGACCAAAATCACATATATAGTGAATAACAAACTAAGCTTTGAATTCAGATTCTCAGATTCTGAAGCAGAACCTTAGAAGAATAGGCTGTGCTAGGAACAGGAGTGTGCTTGGAACTAGCATCTCCCTCTATTTGCCATTTTATAATGTTGTAGTTTTAAAGCTGACCAATTCCCCTTTCTGCAGAGAAGGAAGAGAGAAACTAAGTGACATTCTCAGTCTCATAGAACTACTAAGAAATTTTAGTGGGACTTTTATGTTATCTAGTGGATAAAGAACCAGGTCTGGAGTCAGGAAGAACTGACTTCAAATAACCTTAGACACTAGCTGTGTGACCCCAGACAAGTCACTTAACCCTGTTTGCCTCAGTTTCTTCATCTGTCAAATGAGTTGGAGAAGGAAATAGAAAACCACTTCTATATATTTACAAAGTCCCAAATGGGGTCATGAAGAATGGGACAATGACAGAACAACAAGCTCTTCTAGAACAAATGCTTTTCCCATTATCTGACATGATCGATAATGATCAGATCTATGAGGGGAGGAATTTGGGGGTTGGGGGGAGAGTAAAGAGAGTATAGAGAGGGGGCCAAAGAGGATTCATCCTGTGGTTCTTTTGAGGAAGGGTAATTATAATCCTGTTCCCTCACTTCTCAGGAGATTTAAATCATTCCAAAGGTCTATTCCTGACTTACCCTACTGTCTTATCTCCTTTGCTTTATTTCCCTTCTCTCTCTTTTCCAAGTCTCAAAATGGTATCTGGGCAAGCATAGCATTAGGGTGGTGTGCATGATTAGGGGGTCAAGCAGAGGAAGTGTTCTGGGACTTAGAAACTGTAATCTGACTCACCAACTCCAAATCAATGAGACCTGTATATGAACCTTCAGATCAGATGGTGAAATGCTGTTCTCCTAAACAGCAATGTCATAGCATAGAATGCAGTGGAACTAAATTTGGAAATTGGCTAGCATGAAATAACTCTTTTTTTTGTGCAGTCATTGGCTGAATGATGATGGCAAAGGACTAATGAAAAAGCACATAGCATGACCTCTCTCTGTTGGGTACACTATCCCTGCTGCTCTCATGGATAAGAGAAGATAGATTATCTCATCTCACTATAAACCTGACTTTGGGGCTTTTTCTGGAGATTTCTGACAATCCAGTCTGTGCTTTAATCCTTAGAACCAGATAGTGAAGTTACCATATTATAAATACTAATTGACTTTTCAATAACCTTTTTATTTGCAAAGTACTTTCTCTACATTTCATTTGATCCTCTCAATGATCCCATGTAGCATGGTATTATTGATATTAATTCCCATTTTATGAATGGAAAAGTTGAGGCTCACAGATGTTAAGTAACTTGTCCATTCAGGTAACCAATAATTATTAGAGCCAAGATTTCAATCTAGGTCTTCCTGATTGCAAGTAGAGTTCTAGCATTTCTGCCTTGGTGCTTTATTTACCATTTATGTGAGGAATACCATCTGTGAATTCCTTTATGATATTTTTATAGTCCCTCTCCCTCTCAAAAAAATCTGATTCATCATGTTTATTGAATTCAATATATTAAATTTAGAGTTGGTTGGGGTCTAGGCTTGTGGCATCCAAAGATTCTCATTATTCTCTCATAGTACTAATTGTTTACCAACCTCCAGTGAAAGAAGGGAGGGTAAGGTGGGAAAGAAGGAGGTAACCTAAAATTTGGATGAGGGACTTGGAAGTTTCATGAGACTGTGAAATAGCGATGCCTAATGTGTTTGAGGACTTTCTACTAAAACAAACAAAAAAAAAACCCAATGCTTTGTATAAAAAATATACAACAAATAATTTAAGAATTTAAGAAAAAGTGCTTAATAAACAGTTTTTACAAGAATGAGTGAATTGATACTTGGATTTGAGGTCAGCTAGAGAAATGGTAGACTCAATAGGGGTTAATCCCAATGGAGAAAATACATTCATGAATATCTGATGAATCAAAGGTGCCATATCTCATTTTTCTAGATTGACCCATAATCCCTTCCTAATTGAATAGCTCTATCAAAGGTACTTAATAACAGAGGTTTTTTTTTTATGCAAGTAGACATGGAAGGGATTTCAGAAGGCACCTAGTTTCACCTCCACATTTTACAAAGGATAAGTCAGAAGGGGCAGCTAGATGGTGCAGTGGATAGAGCTTGGGCCCTGGAGAAGGGAGGACCTGAGTTCAAACTTAGCCTTAATAATTATCTAGCTGTGTGACCTTGGGCAAGACACTTAACCCCATTGTCTTGCAAAAACAAACAAAACAAAAGAAGACAGACCCAGGAAGTTTAAGGGACCAACTAAAAGTCACACAGATAATAAACATTAGATAGAGAACTGGAACTCAGTTTCTTTTATTTCAAGATCCAAAGCTCTCTCCATCATAACATGTTGCTTCTAAATCTTTAAGTTCAAGAAACATTCATTTATTACATTATGAATTCTAAAAGGGAAGGATTTATACAACTGTCTTTGTGCATCTGACAAGTAGAGAAAAAGAATCTAAATGAGATGGGGGTCCACAACTTAAAACTATGATTACCAAAAAACAAAATCAGAGTAAATCTAAGATCAATGGTTCTTTACAGTAAAGGTGGCAGCTTTCCTTCTTGCTCAAGGAAGAGAAGGAATCTTTGGATAGGTAAAAGATAGTAGAGAATCTTTTGCTTCTTCTTTTGAGGAGACAGGCTCACTTCTCTAATCTTTTAGGATAGATCATAAAGGATAGATAAGGGTAAAGACAGAAGACCTCAACTCAAAGAACAAAGTGTATACATACATGTGTGCACATATATGAGGTCACATACATGTCTATATAGAGATATACGTGTACAAATATACAGTATGATATACAATATATTTTTTATAGTGTATATATATATGTATGCATATGGATAGAGCTATATAGATGGGATGGATGACATTGAGCTAGGACTTCTGCAAAATTTCATATTTCCTATTTTGGAGGTTTTTTTGTATTTTGTTTAGTTTTTGCAAGCCCAAGATCATACAGCTAGGCAATTATGTGTCTGAGACCAGATTTGAACTCAGGTCCTCCTGACTTCAGGGCTGGTGCTCTATCCACTGTGTCACCTCGCTGTCCCAAAATTTTTATATATATGTGTGTGTGTGTGTGTGTGTGTGTGTGTGTGTGTGTGTGTGTGGTGTGTGTGTGTGTGTGTGGTGTGTGCATATATATATATATATGTATGTGTGTGTGTGTGTGTGTGCATATGTATACATATGGATAGAGGGATAGATGGGATTGATGACATTGAGCTAGGATTTCTGCAGAAATTTCATGAAGAAATTATGGAATATTTGACTAAAAAATCATTTGTAATTTGTTATTAGAAGCCATGTCTAGGAATATCAGAAAGCTATTTCTCAATCACTATATATGTCCAAACATCTTTATGCTAGATCATTGCAGGGATGGGGAACCTTTATTCTTCCCAGGGCCATTTAGCTATTTATAACATTATTTACAGGCTTTAGGTAGTCAAAAATTCACCCTTAAAAACTCCTAGACTTATTGAATTTCAAGTTCTACCTGTGGTTGCCTTGTCAATTCCAGACCAATATGGCCCCCCAAGGGTTGAAGGTTCCCACCCCTCTGAGAGCATTGGTGTTTGGTTAAAAAGCTTGACCATTTCAGAACTAATGCTTCAAAGGACATTCTGGGAACTATTGGAGACAAACTGATTAAATTCATAATAAAAATGTACTATTACTTGAACACCATAACTAGACTGTAACTAGAATCCTTCATTTCCTTCAAAGTTCATGTTAAGTACCATTCCTATGTAAGACCTTTTCTAAAAGCTTTTTGTCTGACAGATCCACTTAATTGCCAATGCCCTGACCTCCTTCTCCCACAATTACCTTGTATTTATGTCTTCCCCACTAGAATGTAAGGTTCTTGAGAGCAGGAACTATTTCAATTTTGACTTTTTATCCACAGCACTTAATATAGTCCCTGGCTACATATAATTGATGCTTATTGAACATTTGTTGTTTAAATGATTTATCAGCAACCTTTGCAGGGAGAGGTAAGATAGGGAAATACAGCTTAATGGATGCCCAGTATAATCTGCTCAGGGCCTACAAATTAAGACATCTCTTGATGAGAGTATAAAAGCTGAGTCAAACCTTAAAATTAAAAAAATGAATTATCATGACAAATGATCCAATCACTACCTTACCTAGAGGGAAAAAAAATGGGTAGCATCAGATTTTAGGTTCTCAGGTTCAAAGATGGTGACTACCACTATAAAATTTAAAGATGCTTGCTCCTTGGAAGGAAAGCTATGACAAATATGAATAACACACTAAAAAGCAGACACATCACCTTGCTGACAAAAGTCTGTATAGTCATAGCTATGGTTTTTCTGGTAGAAAATGTATGGCAGAGACAGCATCTTGCCACAAAGGTACCTTGTCAAAGCCATGGTTTTTCCCAGTAGTAATGTGTTATTGTTGTTTGTCCTTCATTCTCGAAGAAGACCATGACATCAGGAGGAGAAGTCATGACAAGAACATGAATTGGATTTGAGCGAGGGGAGGTTGTACTAAGTCATCACTTTCTCCTCCAGAGTCATCTGGATTCAGTGGTCAGATATGAATCAGGATGCCTGGAGACAACCCTGGATTCAAGGCAATCAGAGCTAAGTGACTTGCCCAAGGTTACACAGCTAGTAAGAGTCAAGTATCTGAGGTCAAATTTGGACTCAGTTTCTTCTGCTTTCAAGGCTGGGGCTTTAAACCACTGCACTACCCAGTTGCCCTAGAATTGAACTATAAAGAAAGTTCAGTACCATTGAATCAATGTTTTTTACTTGTGGTACAAAAGAAGACTTTTGAGAGTTCTTAGACAGCAAGGAGATCAAATCATTTTTTTTTGCAAGGCAATGGGGTTAAGTGACTTGCCCAAGACTACACAGCTAGGTAATTATTAAGTGTCTGAGGCCAGATTTAAATTCAGGTACTCCTGACTCCAGGGCTCTATCCACTGCACCACCTAGCCACCCCGATCAAATCAGTCTTAAAGAAATTCAGACTATTCATTGGAAAGACAAATAACTGAAGCTGGAGCTTCTCACATAATGAAAAGAAACTCACTGGAAAAGACTTTGATGTTGGAAAAGATTGATGGTAAAAGAAGAAGGGGATGGCAAAGAATAAAATGTATAGATAGTGTGATAGAAACAATGAACGAAAGGTTGGACAGTTTTTGCAAGGGAGTGGAGGATAATTTGTGCTTTTCTAAGTCAACATGTGATGTATTTCTTTTGAGTCTAACAACAGTAGTCCAATCTTCTCATTCTACGGATGGGCAAATTGAGGTCCAAGGAGGGACTTGCTCAGGGGTTATACTGATATTACTTAATAGGATAGAGATTTGAACTCCAAGATCAAAATCCTTTCCACTCTAGCATTTGTTTCTTTCCTTCTTCAGATACATTACTATTATTGAACAAGAAAGTAATGAAATAAATACAAATTTCAAGGTATCACTTGACCTTGGGTCAAATGTTATTGTCTGTATTTTCTTCTTTGCTTCCCTGCTCACAAAACCTAAAATATACATAAGATATTTTTATTAATACCTCCCTCATTGTCATTTCTCTCATTTCAAAAGACTCAGTTCACTTATCCCCAGGCAGGAAAAGATGCTGAGTTTGCTGCGTTTAATCATTGGGAACCCCACTGTCTTTTCCTCAAACCTAAATACAATAATAATAATAATAATAATAATAATAATAATAATAATAATAGTAATACTATAAATCTGTGTTCTTACTACTTCCTCCATGAGCTCATTGTCTCTTCCTTCTCCTTACTATAATAATTCTTTTTATTCCCACTCATTTTTCTCGTCTTTGTGAAAGAACCAATCATTGAACCTCTTTCCTTATCCCATCTTATCAAGTTAATATTAGCAACTATAAATATCTTAGAATAAGTTTACTTGGTCAGTTCTTTCTTTTCATCCAGAATGGCTTTAATGGCTTTCCTCTCCAAACTTCTTATTGATGGTCGAAGACAGAATAGCTTGATATCGCACATGCAATAGGGGTATAGATCACATAACCCACACACGCGTGAACACTTTGAAGAGCAGAGACAATACGGGTATGGATGTAACTCACAACAGCAATAAGGATGCACATAGTAGTCACAGAGGCAACGTGAGCATTTGTCGAGGCATTTTAATTGCCTCAGTTCTCGGTCCACCTTCCTTATATCTCTTCTGACACTGTCCAATAGACAATTTAGTGCAGCCATTACAGTCACACCTTATTTGTTGGTGAGTACCTTTGTAAATTGGCACTCGAGGGGAGGAAAAAAATTGTTCTAAGCTCTTCTCAAGAGTTTCTTTTAAAGATAAAAGAAACCCACATGATTCACTTATTTTATAGCATACCTTCTATGACCTCACCACCCACTGAGGATGTCATAGTCTCTGTTACCATGTGAACGGAGTGGCTAGTTTATTGTGTCCAGAAAAGCTCTTTTGAGGTTGGAGTTGCTCTTCATGTTCCTGAGTTTCAGAGTTCAGAGCTCGAGAGGTTCCCCAGGCTCTTTCTACCTTTTTGGTGCTTGTCAGGAAGGTCATCTTGGTGCATTTTACCTGAGTGTGCCTTCCTGGAGTAGTGGACTTGTGTGTAATGGTCTGCTTACCTCTCTGTCCCTGAATCCATCTGACTCTGACATCTATGTCTCATCTGTACAACTTCCTAACCTTGTCTCCTTCTCTGGGACCTGCTCTGAGCCATACACAAGATGGATATAAGATTCCACACTGTGATATTTCTCTGGGTTAGCATCAAGCCTGACTGAGTTCTTAAAGATCTCTGACTCTAAAGTTCTTGGGGTTCCATCTTTAAACCCTGATATTCTTGAGCTAGGGTTCTGCTCAGGTCTCTCAGTAGCTATAGCAAAGTCAAGCCCTTGAGCCTCTGTCTCCCCGTGTTTGGAGGGTATTAGTTGTACTCCTGGTCTATAAAGTCTTACTTCAGCCTCTTAGCCCTGTTCTGATGGAACTGATGAAGTTGACCCAGATACCAATTTGAATAATGACTGATCATTGTACTCATTCACAGATGAGTATATGCACCTACAATTTGAGACCTGGAACATCCCCTCAACTTATGGTACTTATATTTGCCTTTTCCTCTCCCTTCTGATATTTCATAATCTCTCTTGTTCTTTTTGAACTCCCATGCCCATTCCCCTGAAAGGCTAGAAATAGTAGTATATATTCCTAGCTTCTGCCTGAATCCCTGGGTCACACAGATAGAAAGTGTCTGAGACTGAATTTGAACTCAGGTTCTGACTCCAGGGTCCACTGTTCTATCCAATGAGCAACTCAGCCTCCTCTCTATCTTCTTTAGGCTCTGCAATATTGGTGCCCTTATGCCTGAGGATTTGCTATTGAAAAACAAAAAGTACAGTGCATTTTTTATATCAGTCATTCAGAGAATAGTAATTAGCCATTTACAATGTATCACTAAGGACTGGTTCATATTCCATCTCTATTGCTTTTATTTTCAATTCTGAATTCCTCCTTTCTCTTCCAGTCATTGAGAAAGCAAGAAAAATAAAACCTATTACTTTTGTTATTCCTGTTTCTTTCCAGAGTTAAAATGTTTATACATACAAGCTCCAAGACTTTCTAGGCTTTATGCATTACAAGTGTACAAAATGAATTGAAAAACTTGATCTTTTGAATTTATAGAGAACAAATGTCACACTTTTTACAAACATATGCTGCCATCTTGGACCAACAAAACCAATTTCATACTACTTGTTGGGTACTCTATTGACCTAAATGTCCAAAATTGCTTCATGACCATAAAGTAAAATATTTTAGGTAACACCAATTGCTTTTTTGGTACCTTTTATGGGATGAGTTACATCCCATAGTACAATATTCAATTGCATGCCTCCAAGTGTTATCAGTCCCTCAATAACAAGGGGACCTCCAGGGAACAAAGTTGGAATCCTCAGGTCCATTTCCTTGATTCTTGACTAGTATCACTTTTCGTAGATGTTCATATGCAGTTTTTTCCCCAGTGCTAGTCATCCAAGGACAGTCAAGGAAGATTGAATGTTCAACTAAACAAAGTTCATATTTACCTGTAATGAATACTCTCTAGTCAAACTCTCAGAGTTTGATGTGGTATTCACCTTATTGAATTTCATAGATTGTCTTCATGTTTCCATGAGTTCTTTTACCATACATTCAGAATTACATGGCCTACAGGTAAAACATATGCACCCACATTTATGGATCTATAAAAGGAGGGGATTTCAGAGACCTTCTAGTTTAGTTCAGCCCTTTATAGATTCTAGGCCATGTTTGATTCAGGCCAATCTGATGATTCAGATTCAAGATCAGAATGAAATGTGACTCCTGAGTTCAAATCCAACCTCAAATACTTAATAATTACTTAGCTGTGTGACCTTGGGGAAGTCACTTAACCCCACTGCCTTACAAAAAAGAAAAAACAAAACAAAAAGAATGAAATGTGACAATCACAGACCCATCTATAACAAAAAGAAGTTTACTTACCAATAGCTTGGAAAGGATATTTCATCAAGGATACAGAACTAGTTCTGGTAGATAGATGTAGCCTTCATCTCTATAAAGAAACAGGTCTTGTCAAAGTATGTTAGATCAGAAGAGTCTGTAGATTCATTTGATAGTGGGATAACCATCAAGTCTGAGTGACTGACTTATTTTGAGTTAAAGTCTGGCCCCAGACACTTATTAGCTTTATGATCCTGGAGAAGTAACCTAACCCTGTTTGCCTTATTTTCCTCATCTGAAAAATGAGCTGGAGAAGGAAATGGCAAATCACTCTAATATCTTTGCCAAGAAATTCACAAATGTGGACACAAAGAGTCAGACATGACTGAACAACAACAGATGCTGATCTCTGAATGTGTCAGTATGCTTCCAATATTACATTTTGGAAATGTATAAATCCAAAGGAGTGATTCTGATGGTGGATATTTGCTAACCAAGTTGGTGAGCGATATTTTGGAGAGTTGGAATATCCTTGCAACAATCTTCTAAAACTGGAATTCAGAGACTTTACCAGTATCTAAAGACAAAACCAATAGGAACAGTTTCCAGGTGTGCTCAGATTTAGCTGGGTGAGTTTTGAATGGAAGAGGGTTAGGTAAGTTTCAGTTCCTGGTTTTTCCTCTGGTAAAAACTGCTCTGGTTGATACACAGAAGACAATTTTATTTGCAGGCTTTTTAAAGCAAGGTATACTAACAAAAGGATTTGATTTCTAGCTCAAAGTATACTGTAACTACAGCAATATTCAAGGTATGTATTTATGGAGAAGAACATGGAAGAACATTAGCTAGGAATGAACGTAATCATTATCAAATTGTTTCAGCCATCACCTAAAATGATAGTACATGATTATTGCCTAAGATCTGATACAGTATTGTTGTTCAGTCGTTTTTCAGTTATGTCTGATTCTCTTCATGATCCCATTTGGGATTTTCTTGGTAAAGATATTGAAGTGGTTTACCCTTTCTTTCTCCAGCTCATCTTACAGATGAGGAAACTGAGGCAAAAAGACTTGTTCAGGTTCATACAGCTAGTAAGGACAGATTTGAACTCTGGAAGATGAGTCTTTCTGACTCCTTGCTTGCCACTCTATACAGTATAACAATTTGGAGATAACCTATTCCAAGCCTCCTCATATTGCAAATAAAGAAACTTAGTCTGGCTGGCTCATGTTGGTGCTTAGAGGTGTTTGAGGTTAGAAAAGGGATAAACTCTGTAGACCTTCAGTTTAGTAATCTAACACTCCTTTTCTCCAGTTTTTGAAAGGAGTGCTATATCCTTCCATAAGATCAGTCATATGAATAAACAACTTCTTAACGATAAGGGCAGTTAAAAAATAATCATAATACAACTTACACAGACTTGAAGTTTTATATGGTGCATTTACCAAAACAACCCTGTAAGATAGGTTTATATGAATATTATCTCTATTTTATAGGTGAGGGAATTGAGGTAGAATTGTGCATGACCACAAATTACATACGTGGAAATCTAGGCACACATTTTTTTTTTTTGAGTTTCCCCCATAGATAGCTTTCAGGAGGGATAAGGCATTATAAACCAAAAAGAATATATGTAGTTAGGTTTCAAACCCTGGTCTTTAAAATCTACTATGCTACTCAAATATAATTTATTCAAGTAAGAGAAAATGTAATATAAAGGAAAGGGAATTGTAAATTTGAAGTGGAAGAACCAGGTAGTACAGTGGTTATAACACTAGGTCCTGGGCCATTTAAGTCTTAGGGGCAGGTTTCTTGCCTTTTAAGAAAAAATAATTGCAACCTAGTAGACATTACTCTTCTCATATTCTCATTTTACAAATGAGGAAACTGAGACCTGAGGAGGTTCATTTGCCTGATTCCAGAGTTAGTATCCTTTCCATTTTATTGTATATAGTGTTAACCTTCTCTGACAATGTGAATTATTTAGTTCTAATAACCACTGTTGGTAAGCGGTATCAAACAGTGTTAGTAATAATATATCAGTGGACTATTTGCAGAACAGTTGTTTGAGTTCTGTGACATAGCACTTCTTCCAAAACTAGAGAGAAAGTCTCCAGGGCCATTGTACTGACCTCCTTGTTATATGCCTGGACAGTCTACCATCTCCATGCCAGGAAATTAAATCGCTTCCATTTAAATTGTTTTAAGAATATTCTGGCATGATGAAATATTGGACCCCAAGGTCCTTTCTCGAGGTAAACTGCCAAGCATCCAAATGTTCCTATAGAGAGCACAAACTATAATGGACTGGTCATATTGTTCTAATGCCAGACATACCCTAGACGAAAGACTATTTTATGGAGAACTCACTGAGGTGTCAAAAGAAATGATACAGAGACACTCCATAGGTCTCTCTCAAGAACTGTAGAACTGATTGAGCAGCATGGGAGACACTGGCACAAGACCACCCGTCCTGGCATGCCCTCATCAGAGAAGGTGCTGCACTCTATGAGGAAGACAGAATTGAAGCAGCTCAAAGAGACATGATCTATGTAAGTTTAGAGTACCCACCTCAGGTGTTCACAAGGACTATTTCTATTCAATTTATGGTAGAGCATTCAGAGTTTGTATTGATCTGATTGGTCACAGTTGGACACACTGTAATTTGTCTCTGACACAGTGATATCTTTTTTTTTTGTCTTTTTCAATAATGAAAGACAAGAACCAACCATCTAACTACCAACCAACCAGCTTAAACCAGGTTCAATCTTGGGAGCTATACCTCAAATTATTCTTTTTGGTTTATAATGCCTTATCCCTCCTGAAAGCTATCTATGGGGAAACTCAAAAAAAAATGTATGCCTAGATTTCCATGTATGTAAGAGTTCCCCAGATCCCACATGTGCATTCAAGGTAACAATGTAAATACTGAATTCAAGACAGCCTTTATTGCTTACAACAAATGAAAAAAAAAAGACAAAAGACTCTTCATAGCTCATAAAAATCAATATCTTGCTGAACAGTCCCATAGATTTCAAGATTCTAGTTTCTTCCAGACTCATAACACATCCCTATGGTTTGGAATTCCTTCAGAAAGGAAATAAAGTAGGGATTGAAATAGGGCAACTCCTCTCACACTATCTTTCACGTGATTTTCATTTGATTTATGCTACTATCCTATGGTTTGGATTCACATTGAAAGAGAAACAAATTTGGGATTTCTAGTCAAATTTTCCAGATAGCATGGAAAAATTACTGGTACTTATTATCTTCTGGGGTTTGGTGCAGAGGGGTCTTGTGAAAAAATTTCGCTAACTCAGGTTATCAACCAGTCAAGCAAGTTGCTAATTTAGGATTCTGGCTTTGGTAGATAGTAGACTAGAAAGGGGCTCTAGCCCTGGTTTAGGAGCAGGTTGGGCACTGTAGCTCAGTGGGCTAGGCTGGGAGGGGCACCAACCCCGAGGGTTTGAGGGTAGGGTCCTTAAATAAGGAAGAATAAGCAAAAATGTTTTTGGCAGTTGCAAAGATGTGGTTGAGGGACAACTGGACTTTGGACACCAGAGGGGGCCTCAGACAGGATGAAAACTTGTTTTTTTAAAACATGCTTTCCAAAACTAAAGTTTTGGGTTTCCACAGACTCAGAGTAGAGAGGGTTGGGATCTCATTATTACTACTGAAAAAATTTAGTAAAAAATTATTGCCCTATATGCCTACTTTCTTTATAAAATATTTTATGGGATTCAACTAGATAATTATTGAGAACAACCTTGAGGAAAGTAGTAGTACTGGTGCTAAGTACAAAACAAACAACACAAAAATGATGGTATTTTCAAGATCTTTTGAACAAAAACAAGAGAAATCGTATGAAGAACTGATAAGACATTCCAATAGATATTTTGATAGTGATATCAATGAAAGATAAAAATTAGAAAATATGGAGCAGTAATAAGAAATGAGAAAGACCAAAGACATCAGAGGTGGCATATCTATATATCATGAATCTGTTCTTTAATAAAAGAAGCAATAAGGTAGGATATAGCAAGGTTATCAAATAACATCAAGAAAAGGATTTGATTTTTTGTTTTAATAGTGAGGTAGTCTTTCACCGAATCAATAGAAATCAGGTCCTTGAGTTAAAAGAATTAAAAAATTAAGATACCTGATGGGAAACTCTTAACTGTTTTCTTCATTTAGCAACAAATGCCTCTCCAAATGAATGATTACATGGTAATCTTGTGCCTATACTAGGGAGGGGAAAAGGAAATCTTTGCAAAAACTTACAAGTCCAGGGGCAGCTAGGTGGTGCAGTGGTTAAAGCACCAGCCCTGGAATCAGGATTAGTTGAGTTCAAATCTGTTCTCAGATAATAATTGCCTTGTGTGACCTTGGGCAAATCACTTAACCTCACTGCCTTAAATAAAATAAAAAAAACTACAATTTCAAAGGAGATTTATTAAAGGATACTCTTTGCAGCCATCTGGAGATAGACCTCTAAATTTGCAGCTAGATCTAGGTAAAGGGTTTCCACTCACCAAACTGTAGAGCAGTTTCCACGCTCCATACTTTGGCAACTCCAAAGATGACTTCTCAAGTTTTCCTTTTCATAGAAGTGCCATCTCTGACATGTATTAGAGATGCTCCTTCATTTTTAGGGATTACAGGATGGAGATTGGTGGGGAGAAAGGTATTATAGTTTACTTTTGTTTTCATATCAACACTTAGAGATCTTAGGGTATAGTAATTAATTGAGGGGAGATGAGAGCATAGATCTGATTATCCAGTTAGCTGAGGAAAATGTAGAGGGTTTTACCTATGATATTATGGAAACATATTGGTCTAAAATTTGTTTTTAATTTCTAAAGTAATTGAGAAAATAAGAGGAACCTTCTTTGTTGCTTTTAGGGATGAAAATCAAAATCAAAGAACCTACTTACATGATATATACCAATTATTAGGCAAATGCAGGGAGCACATCTTTGGGTTGTTCTTTCATGTGAAGGATCAAAGACTTTACAGAGCACTTTAGTTTTTTTCTCTAAGATTTTGCATATGAAATGCTAACTCATTCAAGAGGGGTATGTGTGGAGAGAGGTAGGAACAACTTTACATGTACATAAATCTTAAAGAGGATAAAGACCTTGCATATTAACATAACTACATTTTTATATATGTATGAATATATTCTATAACAAACAGTATCAATTCATGCATTTTCCTTAAAATATGGAAGGACAGCACCTATAGTTACAAAATTCTCAAAAACATAGATATCCTTTATATACATATTAAAGAGATGGGGAAATTCTAGAAACCAGACATGATGAAAAACATTCCAACAGTTTAATAAATTGTTAATTGGCACACATAGGAAATAACTTATTGAGACAGTCTTTCTGAATCTGTCTAAAGATAACTTGTTAGAGGATGGCTAGGTGGTGCAGTAGATAGAGTACTGGCCCTGGAGTCAGGAGTACCTGAGTTCAAATGTAACCTTTTGCTGTGTGATCTTGGGCAACTCACTTAACCCCATTGTCTTGCAAAAAAGCAAAACACAACCCCCCTCAAAAAAAACCCAGATAACTTATTAGACAAAGAGCAAAATTAGTGCAAAACCAGAAAAATAGAAATGAAAAAAAAAGATAAAATGTGCAAAGAAACAAGTCAATCTTGATCTATCCAGTCAAGTTATTAATAATGAAAAATAGGTAATAGAAATAAGGAAAGATCTAGACACAAATCTCATACTAAAATTTAACATGCACTTAAAATAAAGAGCCTTAGAAAAACCTCAGACAACAAACACTTTTACTTAGTTGCCAGTTTGGAGAGAGTTGGCAATGAAAAGCAATACCAGTTTAGAATACTAACTTGTTTATATAATCTGGTGGAGAAGAAAGATGCCACATTCATTAGAAGCAGTATCACCTTATATAGAAAAGGGAAACAATAAATGGTGGTGGTGGGGAATTAAAAACTTCTTTAAAATAGATTTGATGAGAGACTTAGCTCAGAGAAGGTAATCCAAAGGCATTTAAAGAAGAAAGCAGACATAGGATGACAAACAGATGGAAAAGATCTTCAAATAATTTTATTAGAAACTTTTTTCACTAGCAAGGATAGTTGAGTAAACACACTTCTTTTGTGAAGTTAAAGGATCAAAAAAGTTAAAGAAGATGCAAAAAATATCACAAAAGAGAATACAGACTTGGAAAAGTTGAATTAGATAGTGTACATAGATTTGATCCAAGCTCAGATGATATAATTGTAAGGGATCAAATCAAGTATGTGAAGGTAATAAAGATATGAGGGAAAACACTATATTATTATTATTATTATTATTATTATTATTATTATTATTATCATCATTACTGAAAAAGGCAATTAAGAACCCATAAGCAAAACTAAGAGTTGATTTTGAAATCTAACAAAATTGATAAGCCATTAGTTAACTTGATCAAGAAAGAGAACATTAAATAACTAAAATAAAAAATGAATAAGATTAATCCATAACAATGAAAAAGGAAATGAAAAGAACTATCAGAAACTATGAAAGTAAAACTGACTACTCAAAGAAATTTAAGAATATCTACAATAATTATGAAATATGTAAGCTAATAAAGCTAAAAATAAGGTAACCTTTATGATAGAGTACATAACACATAACAAACCCCGGAGAAAACCTTTCAAGCTGAGTCACAATGGTATGGTGGATAGAGTACGGGACCTGGACTGATTTCAGAAAGATCAGTTCGAATATGGCTTCAGACTCTAATTTGCAAAATCCTGGAAAAGTCATTTAAACTTTTTTTTGCCTCAGTTTACTAAAAGGTAAAATGTGGATAATATCACCAGTCTCTCATGTTTGTTGTGAAGATCAAATGAGATATTTGTAAAAGGTATTATATAAATGCTTATTCCCTTTTTTCCTTTTTGAATATCCTTCCAATGTTACCAGTTGACAGGTCTTTTTAATCTTCTCAGGGTTAGTGTTTTTACCCCTTTCAAAATGCTAGATAAAATATACATAACAGGAAATTCTGTAGAGCTGGTATTTGTCAGAATGAAAACAAAATTTTGAGATATAGCTGATGTATTGTTTTGCTTTACTGTATTTTTGTTTCCTTTTTTATTTCCATGAATATGAAAAACATTAACAAAGAAGTATAGAAAAAGAGGATTGTATAGGAAACTATACAATCTGTAAGAGAGATTTCTATACCCACTTTAGTTTGTATGTTATTCCCTCTCAGTTTTGATGAGAGTAAACCTCATTCACTCCCCATCAACTCTCCCCTCTTCCACTCCACAGCAAAAACTTTTTCTTACCTCTTTAATGTGAAATAATGTAACCCATTCTCTCTCCCCCTTTCCTTTTCTCCCAGTTCATTCCTCTCTTATTTTTCACACATGTTCCTTTCATTTCCAACTCCCACCTGTACCCTCTAACTCCCTAATAAACAGATATGCATTCATGTGAATTATCAGTATCATCTTTCCATGTAGGAATACAAGCAGTTCAACATCATTAAGTCCCTTATGATTTATCTTTTGTTTACCAATTTATGCTTAACTTGAGTCTCATATATGAAGATTGAATTTTCTATTCAATTCTAGTTTTTTCATCAGAAAAGTTTGAAAGTCCCCTATTTCATCGAATATCCTTCTTTTTCCCTGAAAGAGCGTGTTCGGTTTTGCTGGGTAGTTGATTCTTGTTTGTAATCCCAGCCTTTTTGTCTTTGAAAATATCATATTCCAAGTCCTGTAATCCCTTAATGTACAAATTACTAAATCTTGTGTTATCTTGACTGTGGCTCCAATATAATTGAATTGACTCTTTCTGGCTGCTTGCAACATTTTCTCCTTGATTTGAAAATTCTGGAATTTGGCTATGATATTCCTGGCAGTTTTCATTTTGGGATTGCTTCTAGGAGGTGATCAGTGGATTCTTTTAATTTCTATTTTACTCTCTGTTTCTAGAGTATCAGGGCAGGTTTCCTCCATAATTTCTTGAAAACTGATATCTAGACTATTCTTTTTTGATCAAGGCCTTCAGGTAGTACATTAATTTTAAAATTATCTCTTCTGGATCTATTTTCCTGGTCAGTTGTTTGTCCAATAAGATATTTCACATTTTCTTCTAGTTTTTCATTTTTTTGGTTTTATTATTTCTTGATTTCTCAGAAAGTCATCAAAGTTTCCTTTTTTTCCAGTCTATTTTTAGGAAATTATCTTCTTCAATGAGTTTTTATTTTTTTAGGTTTTTTTGTAAGGCAGATGGGGTTAAGTGGCTTGCCCAAGGCCACACAGCTAGGTAATTATTAAGTGTCTGAGACTGGATTTGAAACCAGGTACTCCTGACTCCAGGGACGGTGCTTTATCCACTATGCCACCTAGCCGCCCCCTTCAATGAGTTTTTATATCTCCTTTTCCATTTAGTCAATTCTGTTTTCTAAGGCATTCTTCTCCTCATTGGCTTATTTTAACCTCTTTTTCCATTTGGCCCAGTTTGGTTTTTAAGATGTTATTTTCTTTAGTATGTTTTTGTGACCTCTTCACTAAGCTGCTGACTCAGTTTTCATGATTTTCTCATATCACTTTCATTTCTCTTCCCAATTTTTCCTCTTTCTTCTTTACTCGATTTTCAATATCCTTTTTGAGCTCTTCCATGGCCTTAGAACAATTCATTTTTTTTTTTTTGGTTGAAACTTTGGATGTAGAATCTTTGACTTTGTTATCTTCTTCTGAGTGTGTATTTTGATCTTATCTCCATAGTAACTGTCTATGGTCAGATTTTTTTTCTTCTGTTGTTTGCTCATTTCTCAGTCTATGACTTGATCTTGACTTTTTGTTAAGGTGGAACTCTGCTTTCAAGCTGGAGGGCATAGTGTTCCAAGCTTGGTGGATTGGTGGGGGGCGGGGTTGCAACTGTTCAGAGACACTCTTAGAAATCTGCAAGTTTTCAATTCTTCTAAGGTCTTATGATTTAAGAAGAGGTTTGTGGGGTGGCTTAGGTGGCGTAGTGGATAAAGCACCGGCCCTGGAGTCAGGAATACCTGGGTTCAAATCCAGTCTCAGACACTTAATAATTACCTAGCTGTTTGGCCTTGGGCAAGCCACTTAACCCCATTTGCCTTGCAAAAACCTAAAAAAAAAGAGAAGAGGTTTGTACCACTCTCCTGACCTGTACTATGGGTGACCATAAGCACTCCTTTCTGCCTTGGAACTGTGAGAAGGGTCCCCTATTCCCCTGCAGCAGTAAGTTCTATTGTGCTTCTGCTGCTTCTATTCCTGGGAGTGGGACGCAAAATTTTGATAGTTCTTGAGGATGGACAAAGAAGCAGAAATCTGCCTCAGGAATAGGAAAGGACCCCTATAATCTTCTGACACCCCCCCCCCCAACTTTACCACCAAAGTGAGAGCTCTGGAAGCAGCTGTCTCTGCTGAATCATTGGCTTCCGGTCTGTACTACTGAGAACTGCACTGGACTGTGCTCCACTCTCACCCAGGTATAGTAGAGATTTCCTGCTGACCTTCTGAATTGTCCTTGACAATCTCTGAGCTGAGAAGTCTGCCATCAACCACTGAGTGGGTTCTGTCATTCTAGAATTTGAATAGAGACATTATTTAAAGGTATTTGGAGTGGTTGGGAGACAAGCTCAGGTGTGTGCCTGCCTTTATCACCATCTTGGTTCTCCCCGATAGTAATGTTTTGAAAAAGTACATCAATAAAACATTTTAAAGAACTAGCACTAGGGAATTGAGAGTTTGGGATCATTATTTTTCCAGTTGAAAGATATTTTTCTCTGATTTTTTCCTTATGTTCTCCCTAAATCTTCTGAAAGATAATGAGAACATTTAGCAGTGCAACAATACATCAATACTGCCCAGTAATTCATGTTGTCAATTACCTTCTCTTTTTTTTAATTTAAAATGTTTATCTTCAGTTTTAAATGCTCTCCTGCCCTCCATCATCTTCTCTACCCATTGAGAAAGCAAGAAATATGAAACTCGTTCTGCATATGACATCATGCTAAACATATTTCCACATTAACCATGCCATTGAAAAGTGGCAGGAGGTGGGGCAGCTAGGTTGCGCAGTGAATAGAGCACCAGCCCTGGAGTCAGGAGTACCTGAGTTCAAATCCAGCCTCAGACACTTAATAATTGCCTAGCTGTATGACCTCAGGCAAGTCACTTAACCCCCCATTACCTTGCAAAAAAAACTTAAATTAAGAAAAGTGGCAGAAGAATTTAAGATTTCTTGGGAATATATATATATATATATATATATATATATATATATATATATATATATACTCAAATTGTTTGAATATTTTTTCACTTTTTTAAATTAATATTTTATTTGTTTTCCAATTATATACAATAGTAGTTTCTACCTTTCATTTTTGGTAAGGTTTTGAATTTTACAATTCCCCCCACCCACAGAAGGCAGTCTGATAATCTTTACATTGTTTCCATGCTACACATTGATCAAAATTGAATGTGTTGGTAGAGAAACCATATCCTTGAGGAGAAAAAAAAATATTAGAGATAGCAAAATTATGTAAGTACATAAGATACTTTAAAAAAAAATTGAAGGTAATAGACTCTGGTCTTTGTTTAAACTCCACAGTTCTTTGTCTGGATACAGATAGTATTCTCCATCGCAGGTACTCTAAAATTGTCCCTGATTATTGCATTGATAGAATGAGCAAGTCCATCAAGGTTGATCATCACCCCCATAATCATCATCATGCTAGGGTGTTCCCCCTATCACCAGTTCCTTCACCAGTATCCTTCTGGTTCTGCTCATCTCACCCAACATCAATTCATGCAAGTTTTTCCAGGTTTCTCTGAAATCCCATCCCTCTTGATTTCTAATAGAATAATAATGTTCCATAATATATGTATACCATAATTTGGTCAGCCATTTCCCAGTTGAAGGACATTCACTCAATTTCCAATTCTTTGCCACCACAAACAAGGCTGTTATGAATATTTTTGTACATGTAGTGTTTTTACCCTTTTTCATGATCTCTTCAGGATGCATATTTTGTCAAAAATGTTCTATTGCCTCACAAATAGTCCAGGATATTTTGAAAATACAGCTTGGTATACTTCAGTTCTTTCACTCCAAGTGTGAAAGTTCTCATATGTCTGCATTTTCCTAGGTTTTTCCTTCCATACTACCTTAGATGAGATTATGGACTGCAGGACCCTACAATTATGACAGTGACTTAGAGATACTACAGATATTTTCTAATGTCTTTAACACCAAGAAGATATATCTTCTGAGATTCTTCTCAAAAGGATAAGGAAGGCATGGCTAGGTGGTGCAGTGGATAGAGTACTGGCCCTGGAGTCAGGAGTACCTGAGTTCAAATCTGGTCTCAGACACTTAATAATTACCTAGCTGTGTGGCCTTGGGCAAGTCACTTAACCCCATTGCCTTGCAAAAACCTAAAAAAAAAGGATAAGGAAACATTGATGCAGATTCTCTATGTTGCTCCATGGACACATCCTATTTATGCAATGAAACTACACACTGGTGTTCAGTCCTCAAATTGAACTTATTCTTAAATTGGTCAATTCATTTCCCAGGCACTGAGGAATCAGCAAGTCAAACTTCTCTGGATTTTCTCTTGAGATGGAGGATTCGGTACTCTGATAATTGTTTTCCATCACTGGCTTTGTTTCTTTGTTAATTGTCTGAAAAAAAAAACCAAGTATTGTTAGACAATTTAGGTGTTGAAGCCCAGTTTATATCCATAATATTTTGTTAATACTTTGTACAGACTAACCAGGGTCTGGACATACAGACTCACTTTTTTTATCCATTACTTCCCTAGGGAATTAAGCTAACACTGAAAGTGCCCTATTATGGCTAACCCACAGATGTTCAATCCCTATATAGACTGTAAACAAATCTTTATGCAAATGCATTTCTGAAATGGCTGAAATACAACTGTCACTTAGATTTCACTGTCCAGTTCAGCAAGATGCTCTGCATATCCAATCCTCCTTATCACTGTACATCAGCTTCTCTAAGTTCACCTGGAAAGCATTCAGGGAGAGAGTCAGGTGGTGCAGTGGATAAACAAGAAGCAAGAGGATCTAAGTTCAAATGCAGTCGCAAATACTTATTATAGCTGTATGTGATTCTAGGCAAATCACTTAATGCTAATTGCCTCAAAAAAAGAAAAAAGGAAAGGCTTGAGAAAAAGGTGGCTTAGATTTTTCAGGCTCTGGGGTAGTTGAGAGCATTGTACAATCCCTAGCTCCCTTCAAAGTAAGCTTGGGTTCCCCTTCCTGCAGGAAACCTTGCTGACTTCCCCTGGTTAGTAAGTTTGCTTTTTTTTTTTAATAGGTTTGTTTTGGGGTTTTTTTGCAAGGCAATGGAGTTAAGTGGCTTGCCCAAGGCCACACAGCTAGGTAATTATTAAATGTTTGAGGCCAGATTTGAACTCAGGTACTCCTGACTCCAGGGCCGGTGCTCTATCCACTATACCACCTAGCCGCCCTGTGTTTGCTTTTTAAGATTACTTTGTATTTCTTTATATATGCATTGAATTGTGTTCACCCAATAGAAATGCTTCTTGAGGACAATGGTCTTCCATTAGTATTTTCCTCTCCTCCCACCCACACACTTAATGCTTATTGATTTAAATTGACCACCTATGTATACGCTAAATACAAACTGGCCTCCTTCATGGAGGGAAACATGAAAGAAGGGTCTGGTGGAATTTACCTCTACTTTTTAGTGTAGTAGAGAAAAAGATGAGTTCAATAAATGAATGGAAGTATCATTCCAAGGACAAAGCAGAAACGGGAAGCTGGGTGATGCAATGGATAGAACACTGATCCTGGAGTCAGGAGGAACTGAATTCAAATTTGATCCCAGACACTTAGTAGCTGTGTGACCCTGGTCAAGTCACTTCATCCAGGTTGTCAACCTCTTCCCTACCCCCCCCCCCACCAAAGGAAGAAATGGGGTGGGGGGGAAGGATGTGAAGAGACGTAGAGGAATTCTCATAGAGGAACATGACAACAGGAAAGGAAATTATGCTTAATAGAACCATAAGCAAAGGATCAATATCTATTCTAAAGATGCATCTAAATTCTCAAGGGAAAAATTAACTGAATTCTAAAAAGACTTCAATGGTATCACAGTAGCTATAGGAGGTTTTAATGTTTTTCTATCAGAGATGGATTAATAAGATAAAAAATAAAATATAGTACTGAATAAATTATTAGTGAACATGGAGTAGAAAGACTTATGATATCTTCTGAATAGGAATATTAAAGAAAATTCATATTGCTCAATGCTACATCTTACCTATACAAAAATAGTCCCTGTTTCAGGGCACAGAGAAATTATAATTAAATGTAAAAAAAAAAAAAAAGCAAAAATGCCAAACAAATTTTTTACAGATTATAGTTTAATAAAAATAGTAGCACAGGGAACACAAGCAAAAAAATAGAGACCTAAATGGAAGCTTAATAATGGATACCTTAATGATGAGTGGGTCATAGAACAAATCATTGAAACAGTAACTATGTGAGACAGACTGAAAATGATGAGACAAAATACCAGAATTATGGATGCAGCTAAAGCAGTCCTCAGAGGAAGTCATATCTCTAAAAATAAATATGAACAAAATGGAAAAAGAGGGGATTAATGAATCAAATTTAAAAATGCAATTAAAAAATAGAAAACAACAAATAAACCCAAAGTTAGAACAAAAAAGACTATGCAATTGATAAACAAATCTAAGAGCTAGTTTTTTTGAAAAAACAAAACTGATGAAAGTTAAGCTACTCTGATCAAAAAGAAGAGGGTAAGAAAAAATAAAATTACCCTCCAAAATGGACTAGGCAGAATTACAATAGAGAAGTAAAAAATGATTATTACAACTACCTGTACAATTTTGTAATAGAAATTTTTTTTTAGGCTTTTGCAAGGCTATGGGGTTAAGTGTCTTGCCTAAGGCCCCACAGCTAGGTAATTATTAAGTGTCTGAGGCTGGATCTGAACTCAGGTACGCCTGACTCCAAGGCTGGTGCTCTATCCACTGTGCCACCTAGCCGCCCCCATGTAATAGAAATTTAAGATTTTAAAATAAACTAATATTTATCAACAAAAATATAAAAATTTTTAAATTTAATAGAAAATGAATTGAAACTCTTAAGCAATACAATTTCAGAAAATTAAACTGAGTGACAGATATACAGGTGAATTCTTTCAAACATTTAAAGAGAAATTAATGCCTATATGATATTATTTATACTCAAAAGTTGAGAAAGGGAACACTCTACCAAGCAGCTTTTGTGAGACAAATTTAAACCTGATACCTAAGCCAGAAAAGAGTAAAGCAAAGTAATAGAACTATAGATCAACATCACTAATGCATATGTATAAATATTAGAAGTGTGGACCCACAGAATATCTGAACCTGGGGTGATTGTCATCCAGGCAACCTCATTTGCAGGGATAAGTTGAGGGGATAGCACAGGAGTGTTACATTTCCAATGTCATATTCTAGTCAAGAGTCACAACTCAGGGCAGCTAGGTGGCGTAGTGGATAGAGCACCAGCCTTGGAGTCAGGAGTACCTGGGTTCAGATCCGGTCTCAGACACTTAATAATTACCTAGCTGTGTGGCTTTGGGCAAGCCACTTAACCCTGTTTGCCTTGCAAAAACCTAAAAAAAAAAGTCACAACTCATTGAATTTGTTTAATACCTATACTCTGCATATTTTTGAACATAAATATTTCAGGCTATTAGCCTAATTGTTGTCCCACTTTCATGGATCATATCCTCCTAAATCACCATTATTTCTCTTCTATCATACCTGTTATCATTGATAGTATGTAGCTTAGCAATTTTTAATGGGCAGTTTTTTCTATTTTCAGTGTAAAGTCCTTTAGGTGTTCAGTGATAGAATTCTCACTAGCCACAAACATGAGTTTGAATCCTGACTCTCTTACACAGTATTTGGGAGGCAGCATGATAGAGTGGGAAAATATTTGAATTTGGAGTCAAAAGATTGGAATTTTAATCTACCTGGAGTAGTGATCCTGTACCAGTCACTTACAAGATGAGAAGATAGAATTAGTTAGCAGTTTTTCTGAAAAAAATCTTTGGGGAACTGCAGACTCAATATAGGTCACATATGGTGACAGTACCCTCTAAAAAAGTTAATTATTTTGGGCTGCAGTAAAAGAGCCTTAAATTCCAGGAAGAGTGAAGTAACAGTCACACTCTACATCTTAGGTATGTTTCACCACCACATTTTGGAAAGAACTTTGATAAACTATAGTGTTGGGAGGAAAGCAATCAGAGACTGGAGTTTTCAAAATAGCAGAATTAGTAGAAGGAACTTGGGATATTTATTCTGGGGGAAAAGGATGGGGGGGGAACAAGAAAAATTTTTTTTCCAGATATTTGAATGGTTGCAATGGGGAAAAGGAATTACGGTTATCCCTTCTACATGGTGGGGGAGGGAGAATTAGAGGAGGGGTATCCCCAAGATCTGAAAAAAAATCTACATAAAAATTTTTGGCCTCCTTTTGTACCAGAGTATTGATATCTACAACACCATACATATATTTTATGCATTTCTGAGTTTCTAAACTTTTTCTGCATCAACTGCTGGCCTTCATATGTTGTCCATGGCTTCTACAAAACCCCTCCCCCAAATCCCATTTAATTACTTAGATTGATCCACAATATATCAAAACTTTGTTGGGGAAAATCTCAATGTAGAAGGGATGACTGTAGACTTATTCTATTTAGTCAGAAGAGATAGAATTAGTAATAATGAATGAAAATTAACAAAGAAGAAAATTAAAACTGGGTAGAAGGAGAAATTTACCAATTAGAAATGACCCAAAATAGAGTAGGTTTCCTTAGGAGATAGTGGGTTTACTATTACTGGAGAGATTCAAATAAATATGAATGGTCACTTGTCAGATATGTTGTAGTGGAGATCCATGTTCAGGTGTGGGTTGACCACTCAGGTTCCTTCCAATTCTAAAATGTTGTGCCTGTGTAGGATTCAATTTTATCATCTAATGAATGATGAAGGTTAGATTAGGTGATAAATAAGGTACTTTCCACATGAAATGATTAATTAGGGATAGTACTATACCTATGATTTCATTAGTACAAGCAATTCTTGAATAAGGAAATTCTTTACCAAAGCAGTTACTTGCCTTATCTGCAACTTACAGCATTGATTGTCCAGGATCACACAATCAATATGTGTCAAATATGGAATTTGAACCCAGTTCTGGGTTTCAAGACTGGTTCTATCCACTCTTTCCAATGATTAAGTAGAACAAGTATTTTTAAAAGTGCATTAAGGTGGGACAGATAGGTGGCATAGTGGATAGAGCAATGGCCTTGAATCAAGGCTGAGTGCAAGATACTTATTACTTACTTGGGTATGTGACCCATTACCTTACAAAAATAAAAAAAAGTGCATTAAGGTTTATAAAGTTCTTTATATACATTACCTTATTTAATTATAATAACAGTGGGTATGGAGAGAACAGTTATTATTATACTCATTTTACAACTGAGTAAATTGAGGTAGAAAGGTTAGATGATTTGCCCTGGTCACACAGCTGATAAACAATGGCAATACATGTCTCTGAAGGTGAAACTCAGCACAGTTTTTATTCACTATGCTGACTCTGAACTGTAATAAAAATATTTCCTTCCTAACCATTATTAGGCTTACACTATCTAGCCAAGAACTCATCATTTCAAATATTAATCCTTATCCAGAAATACAAATTTTATTATTATTACTTTTGGTCATTTCCAATATTCTCCTTTATTTTCTAAGATCCCTATCTTTGTTCAGATGTTTTGATGAAAATCCCACTTGTGTTCCTTAGTGTTCGGTTTCCCATCCAGAATTTCATGATCATTGGCGAGTCTTTTTTCTTTCTAGTAGACTTATTTATGCTCACATAAACCACTTGAAGTAGACAATGGTAGTTAAGTTTGACAGATTTCCTCCTAGATACATGTCCTGGGTCAATATATTTATGGCCACCTTCATGTTCCTTATTAATTGCTATTTTATTTTTATTTATTTATTTCTATTTATTTATTTATTTATTTACTTTTATTTATTTATTTTATATTATTTTACATCACATGTTTATTTTTATTTATTTATTTATTAGGTTTTTTTTTTTTTTGCAAGGCAAATGGGGTTAAGTGGCTTGCCCAAGGCCACACAGAGAGGTAATTGCTAGACTTTATAAAAAAATGGCAAGCAGGAAGTTGCCATTTCCTTCTCCAGCTTATTTTACAGATGAGGAAACTGAGGCAAACAGTGGCTTACCCAAAATATAGAATTAGTAAATTCTGAGGGAACATTTGAACTCAGGTGGTCTTGATTCCAGGTCGGATTCTCTATTTACTGTGCCACTTAGCTGGCATTGGATACAGCTGGTGATAACTGGCAACTCCATTGCCCATACATAGTTCTGAATCCTACCTCCTTAGTTTCTGTTAGAGGTTATCTCAGTTATCATCTTCTACATGAGATCTTTCCTGATGCCCTACTTACTAATGCCATCTGAAAAAATTCTTACAATTTTTTGTTATGTATTTTGTGTTTATTTGTGCATGTCTTTTTCTGGCCTCAGACACTTACCAGTTGACTGGGAAAGTCACTTAAACCTTTTTGCCTCAGATTTCTCATTTATAAAATGAGCTGGAGAAGAAAATAGCCAACCATACAGTATCTTTGTCACAAAATTTCCAAATTTGTCAGGAAGAGTTGGACACAACTGAAACAACTGAACAAAAATGCTTTATCTCCTAATAGAATAAAATTTAAGAACAATGTAACAATAACAACAAAATATCATTGAATTCTGTGTAATTATAATGAATAAAAGATGCATTTGCCTCCCCTATTTGGAGAGGTGTAGGACTATGGGTATAAAACACTGTAGGTATCATCACACTCAGTTAATGTACTGACTGGTTTTAATGAGTTGCTTTTTTTCTCTTTATTTCCCTTTAGTTTTTATTAAAATCTATGACTTTATAGGCAGAGGAAAGGTATTTTTTGGGAAAAAGTAATTTAAATATAATTTTTGTCTGGTTTTGAATAAATAAAGAAGAAACTTTACAAATACTATTCTAATGACTAAATATGGCTAAGGAGTTTCTGTATGTTCTAACAATGACAATACATATAAATAGGAGGTTGACAAAGAACTTTTCTGTAAGTCTTTGGTGGCAGTTTTGGTAAGTGAGTGCTTGAATTCTGTCTTGGTGGGATAGGGGTGTGAGGTTCATAAGCGAAGGAATGGGACTTTTTTATTTTTAGTTTTATAAATGCCAGAACCTGGCATGTTGCCTGACTCACTGTTCTAGAATGCATCTGACTCAGTCCATTCCTCTGGTAGTTTAGGCTCAATAGTGGAACAAGAAAAAGAGATTTAGTTAGTCATAGTAGTAGGAGAATATTCAATGATTGGCATTGAACACACCAGTAGTTGATTCAACTGAGCAAAGTGTCCTTACCTGAGTAACCCATAGAGATCCATCAGAATGCCCCTGGAGCTTCTCAGACCTTCTTTATATTCAATTGACCAAGTAGGGTTGTCATTAGTCTGAACCAACCAATATTTAAATGGTTTCAATACTTGTTAAGTGAAAATTAACCCAATTTGAATGATGGGAGGGGGTTAGATTATTGCTCCTACAGCATACATAATAGGCATTTAATAAATGCTTGTTTACTGATAAACTGATTTAAAACCTAAAAGGTCACCTATCCCTTTTCATGTAAGTTAAAATTGCTTTAGGTCAATTGATTCTATGCTAAAAATGTGGCTATGTATTAATCTTTTTTATTAGCTTCTTTTTTGTTTTGGTTTGGTTTTTGGTTTATTTATTTTATATTATTACAATAATCTTGTGGTGAAAGTAAACATAACACCCCCCCCCAAAAAATGATAGAGAAATCTCAAGAATAGTGAGAGAGAAAAAAGTGTACTTAAGTCTGTGTCCAGATTCCAATGGCTCTGTCTCTGGGATGTTGCCTTTTTTATCATAAGTCCACCAAATAATTTGCTTCAGTATCTTTTCCCACAGTCACCATTACCAGCAGTGTTCCCCTCCACTCTATTCCTCCCCACTCTCATTTATTTTGTTCTCTCTCTTTTCACCCTATCCCTGCTCAGAAGTGTGTTGTATCTGAGTACCCTCTCCCATGATCTTCCTTTTCTTTTATCACCCATCTCCCCTCCCATCCCCCCTCTCCCTTATCCCATCCCTTTCCTCTCATTTTTTTCCTAGGGTAAGATAGATTTCTATACCCTATTGTGTATGTTATTTCCTCTCTGAGCCATTTCTGATGAGAATGAAGGCTCACTCATTCCCCTTCACCTTCCCCCCCTTTCACTTCATTACAAAAACTTTTCTTGACTCTTTTATGTGAAATATCTTTGCCCATTCTTCCTCTCCTTTCCCTTTCTCCCAGTACTTTCCTTTATCATTCATTGACTCCATCCTGATACCACATTAAACCATTATATTCAACTCCTTCCTGTGCCTTGTCTATAAATGCTCCTTCTAACTGCTCCCATTCAGGAATACAATTCAATATCATTAAGTTCCTCATAGTTAGTCCTTCTCTTCCACCCCCTCTATGGTTCACCAGAGTCCTGTACTTGGAGATCAAACTTTCTGTTCAGTTCTGGTTGTTTGGAAAGTTTGAAAGTCCCTCTTTCATTAAAATCCATCTTTTCCCCTGAAAGAGGATGTTCAGTTTTGCTGGGTAGTTGATTCTCGGCTGTAAACCAAGATCTGTTGCCTTCTGGAATATCAAATTCCAAGTCCTATGAGTCCTTAATGTAGACACTGTCAAATCCTGTGTAATCTTGACTATAGAGCCATGGTAGTTGAATTGTTTGTTTCTGGAAGCTTTTAGCATTTTCTCTTTGTTTTGGGAGTTTGGGAATTTGACTATAATATTCCTGAGAGTTTCTCTTGGGACCTCTTTCAGGAGGTGACAGGTGAATTCCCTCAATTTCTATATTACCCTCTGTGTCTAGGATCTCAAAGCAATTTTGCTGCATTATTTCTTGAAAAAAGAAGTTTAAGCTCTTTTCTTGATCATGGTTTTCAGGTAGCCCTGAAATTTTAAAATTATCTCTTCTGGATCTGATTTTAAGGTCGGTTGATTTTTCCAATGAGATTTTTCACATTTTCTTCTAATTTTTGGTTCTTTGGTATTGTTTTATTGTTCCCTGACTTCTTGCAAAGTCCTTAGCTTCTTTTAGTTCCATTCTACATTTGAAGGATTTATTTTCTTCAGAGACCTTTTTTTAACTCCTTTTCCAGCTGATCAATGCTACTTTTTAAGGCATTCTTCTCCTCATTTGCCTTTTGGAATGCTTTTCCCATTTGGCCTAAACTGGTTTTAACATGTTATTTTCTTCAGTTATTTTTTTTGTATTTCTTTCACCAAATTGTTGACTTGGTTTTCATGATTTACTTGCATCACTCTCATTTCTCTTCCCAATTTTTCCTCTACCTCCCTTAATTGCTTTTCAAAGTCTTTTTTGAGCTTTTCTATTGTCTGAGCTCATTTAATATTTCTCTTGGAGGCTTTGGATATAGAAGGTTTGACTTTGTCATCTTCTGAGTGTGTATTTTGATCCTCCATGGGACCAAAGTAATTTTCTATGGTCAGATTCTTCTTTTTTCTGTTTCCTCACTTCCTCAACCTCTGACCAATTTACTGCACTTCCAAGGCTTTGGGGGCATTTTTGGGACACCCCACAGGGACCATAATTCCTCCAAGGTCTCATGAGAGGCTCTGACTGGTCTTTTGCCTGTGCTCTCCACAGGCCCTTGTAGCTATGAGGAGGGTTCCTGCTCGGCTATGGTAGTATGGGGGCCCATACAGCAATCCAGATTTGAGTGTGGGTAAGCAGTAGAGTCCAGAGAAGTGCACCAGTCCTAGAACAGCCCTGTGGTGAGAACCTGCAGTGGGAATTCTCTGTGCTCACCCTGGTGCAGCACAGTTCTCTCACTGCCTCTTCAAGCTGTCCCTGGTGATCCCTGAGCCAAGAAGTCTGGAAACTGCCCCCTCTGCTATAGACCCAGGCATCCCTAGGGATCCAAGTTCCCTACAGACTGGAAGGCTGGAGCTTGTTTGCTTCCCCCCCCCACACACACACACACACTGGGCAGTGGCTGCGCTGCCGTTCTTTCCATCCCCAGGTCCTGGTGAAACAAACCTTTTCTGCAGATCTTCTAAGTTGTGTTGGACTGGGAAATTGTATCATTCAGTCTTTCTGTGGGTTCCCTCTGAATTTTGGCTAGAGTCATAATTTGATGGGTTTTGGAGTTTTTTTGGGGAATGAGTTACTGGGAATTCCTGCCTTCACGCTGGTATCTTGGCTCCCCCCCCCCCCCCCCCGTATTAATCTTTTCCAGGACCAATCGCACCTACACAGACCTAGTGTGTTTATTCAGTGGAGAAAGAACATCTTCTGTTTAGATGATAATGACTGCCTAACATATTTTTACAGCTTAAACGAGATCTCTTTGCAAAATGCATTTTCTTGTCTCCTTTAAGAATGATCTTTGGATTCCTTTTCAGAGCAGAGATGCCAACTGGAGCTCCTGGAAGGACATCAAAGTGAGTCTGCTAGCCAGCAGTGTACTTACCTTCCCATTCTCAGCTTGCCAGCTACATTTGAGGTCTCCCAGAGGCAAATTGTAGAGAGAAGAGAAAAAGTTGTGGAAGTGGGAAAAAGGAAAGAACTATAGAAAGAGAAGGAATCAAGAAACCAACCTGAAGATAATAAAGCATCACCCTCAGGCTCCATATTGGCCATGGGTACCACTACATCAAGGTCCTATGACCTAGACAACAATGAAAGTGACCAGAGCTCTGAAGAAGAATTTGTTATGCTTCATTTGCCACCCAAGTTTGTCCCTAAATGGTTTTTTTTTAGGTTTTTGCAAGGCAATGGGGTTAAGTGGCTTGCCCAAGGCCACACAGCTAGGTAATTATTAAGTGTCTGAGACCGGATTCAAACCCAGGTACTCCTGACTCCAGAGCTGGTGCTTTATCCACTGCGCCACCTAGCCGCCTCCCCCCAAATGTTTTGAAAATTTGGAAGACACTCTTTGGTGTCCTTACAAGTTCACCTGCTGACCAAACTAGTGAAAGTAAAGACAACAGCAGTGTTGATAGTGATTTTTGACAATTTTGAAGACAACAGCAGTGATAATTGGGACAATCAGAGCCACGATGATCCTACCAATTACGTCCACAGAACTGGCTATGTCAAATTCCAGGAAGAAGGAGTATCCCCTGGTAACATCCACCTTCACAACAGGAAAACTAAGCTAGATCTCAGTTCCATAAAAAATGTAGAGAAATAGAAAAACTTCAGAGGAGAAAGAGGTAGAGGAAGATGAGTGCAAAGAGTGTGAGATGCAAAAAGTCAACAAAAAGATCAGGAAGCCTCATCTTTAGGCTTCACTCTGATTGGTGATACCACCATGTCTGCTTCAAGGGTCTCAGAACTAAAGGGGAGTTCTAATGAATTCTTTGTGTTTCCTTTGCCCCTCTCATTTGATCTGGGAAGATTTTTTGGAAATATCTTGTCCCACACCTGGATTTGAAGATTTAGAAGATGATCTCATGCATCCTGTTTCACTAAGTGCTTTGGAACAATAGGGATCAGCACCTGCTGGATAGATGGAGCTAGAACAGTGCCCTAGCTACAATTCCTCTTCTGGCTTTTACTTTTGTGGGTTGAACCAGGGGACACTTTTTGATGCCATCTGGAAACCCCAGGTAGCCAGTGTGAACTCAGATGCTTTAACCTGCCAATTACAAGCAAAGATGCCAATAGGCTTTGATGGTGGGGCTTTCCTCAGATTCTATCTCTATTTCTCTCCTGCTTTTCTTTTTTCTCAAATTGCTAGCTGGATCAGAAGTCTTTACACCAGGAAAGTCGGTCCCATTACACCTTTCTACCATTTCCCTTGTTGAAGTGACTTTGAAAGACTATTAAAAGTTCAAATTAAGAACCATCTCAAAGCAACAATAGTGAATTTGGCAAAATTATACCTAAAACACATCCCCAAAGAGAGATAAAGGAAGACTCCCCCATCTCACTACTTTGCAGAGATGGGGGGGTATTTGGCTGTCTGTATGTCTCTCTGTGTGTGTGTGTGTGTGTGTGTGTGTGTGTGTGTGTGTTTATGTTAATTTCTTTTTCCCTTTTACCCTTAAAAAACTCATTTGTAATCTGAGAGATCATTCTGGGAGAGAAGGGGGAATGAATACTGGATGAAATTCTTATAATGTAAAAAAAATTTCGATAAAAATTATTTTTAAAAACAAAAAAAATGATCTATGGCCCTTTAAAGAGAACTGGATATTCAGTAACTTTATTTTAAAATGAATGAAAAGAAAGTTAATTTGGAAGTTAGATTTGCCATATTTCAACCCTACACTATACTCTATCATTAACCACATAAAGTTTGATTTGCACTACATTATGTGACTGTAAGAGTAATTTAATGTTCAACCTTGCAACAAATCTCCCATTCATTTGGTTTTTGCTTACCATATAATTAATTGACAAAACCACTTCTGAAGTGGGTATCTCTGCTTCAAGCCCTAACTATGCTTGAAAATTGATATTTCCTTCCCCCTCAACTACTAATGAACACCACCAGTCCCTCTTGAAAGATTTTTCTTCTTTTCCTTTTTCTCTTTTTTTTAGGCGGTGGTGGTGTGCATGTGTGTTTCTTTTTTACATGTGGACTGGACCACTTATTTTTCAGAGAGCATTTTATTTGCTCAGTCAAAACAGAGAAGATGGGCTGAGGCCAAAACTTTCACACAAAACAGAGCTAGGTCATTCTAGCTAGAACTTCTTAGTGTTTGAATTAATTTGGGCCCTCATTTAAAGTACAATCAGGAAATACAAAATCCAAGTTCTCTCTACACACACACACACACACACACACACACACACACACACACACACACACAAACACATACACAAACATTCTGAGGTAATTTGCTCAGATCCCTGCAGCATTCCTTTGGGACAAAGAAAATCAACTCAATTTTTTGGATAATTTCCCCTTTGGATCACACCTAGAGGAAGATGGATCTGGATCTGGTAATTGTGATTCCAGTAGGACTGATTGGGAAATGACTTAGAGATTCTCGTACATTTTAGAGCTGTGGGATAGAACAGAATAGAGAGAGAAGAAGGAAACTACATGATACTTTTCTTCTTTCTATTAAAATGATGGAAGTCTTCCAAACCCAAATGTTGAAGTGCTTGGCTATCTTAAAAATTCAACAGAACTTTGGTTCTCCTGCACTTTCTTCAAGGGAAGGGAAATGTGATGTATGGAAATTGTGAAATGATAGTTAATGAATATTGTTTTGTATTTATTGTGGAATGAATCTGACCCTTTAAAGAAAAAAGAGCTTACAAAGTCAATGAATATCTTCTGTTCTAGGAGCTTGATTAGAATCATCTGAAACAGAATGACATCACTGAGAACTGGGAAAAACTCCAAGTGGAGACTCCTTGCAGGGAGAGGCTTAGAGAGGCAGCCTGCCTGCTCTATTCCCTCGGCCATTGCTCCAGTACAACTCCTCTCTCTCCTTCCATACAATGACAATAGACTTCTAAAATAAATTTCTGCCCCCACTCTCTACCCTGCCAGAAATTCATCCTTCCATGATCAGTGTAAGTGGTAGAGAGAGAGATTTCTGCTCTATTTAAGGAAAAATTCCCCAATAATTAGAGCTCTCTAAAAGGGTGATGGGTTATACTGAGAGGTAAAAAAAAGATTCCTCCTCCCTGGCAGGTCTTCAAAAAAAGGCTAAGGTGACCCCTGAAGTCAGGGGTGGGAACCTTTTTTCTGCCAAGGGCCATTTGGATATTTATAACATCATTTGTGGGTGATGTAAAATTATCAGCTTAAAATTAGCCTACTATATTTGGTCAAACATTTAATTAATTCACTCCCCCAAAGCTCCTAGATTTATTGAATTTTGAGTACTGACTGCAGTGGCTTTTGCCCCTCTCTCTGCATTAGGAAGTGGGTTATGGAAGACATTCTTGTTCAAGTGTAGGTTTGACTAGATGACTTTTGCAGTGACTCTGTTGACAGATTATAAACTCATAGACATGGTTATATTGCTTCTTTAGTCAGAATTCATCAGTGGCTCCCTATTGCCTGGTAAAGAAAGCCTTAGCTATTCTAACCTGGCCTTCCTAAACCTCAATAATCTGTCACCACCCTACCAGTACATCTCACTGTACTATACACACACAAAGGCACACACACACACACACAAAGTTAAATTGGGCTACTTTCTAAAAACACATCAAGATCTTCTACCTCTCTACATTTGTTCCCATTGCTCTCAGTTCCAAAAATGCCCCTTCTCTCCCTTTTTCCTGTCAAATTTTTATTCCTATTTTAAAAGTCCAGTTTCTTTGTGAAGACTTCCTTAATTCTCCATCAGTATTACAGAATCTTAAAAATTTTAAATTGGAAGGTACCCCAGAAAGCATCTTGTCAACAAAAAAACTACATAGGAAACACCTCAAAAATGACAAGATATCATTCAGATTTTCCTTGAAGAACTCTAGTGAGAGAGAACCCACTCTCTCATCTATACACTTCTCAATTCAGCCTAAAATGAACTTGTCCCTGCTTCCCTTCATATGCAAATTGGTGAGCATGCCATCTGTTCTTATGTAAGTTATGACCTGTTCTTGACAAAATCACTTTGGCTCTTAATGATCACCAGTTCCTTTTCTAAATCCCCCATTTCACTTTTAGACACTTTTAATTCAGGGGTACTTAACCTAGGTTTCAGGGAGTCTGTGAAATTATTTCTTTCTTTTTTTTTTAAGTTTTTACAAGGCAATGAGATTAAGTGACTTGCCTAAGGTCACATAGCTAAGTAAGTATTAAGTGTCTGAGGCTGGATTTGAACTCAGGTCCTCCTGACTTCCAGGCCAGTTATACCACCTAGCTGCCTGAAATTATTTCTTATTTTTTTATTTTTTATTTTTATTTTTTTCCAAAATTATTTCTTAGAAAAATATATGGATAACTAGATTTCAATGTAAATTGTTTCCTTTGTAATCCTCTGTATTTTATGCCTTTAAAAAACATTATTCTAGGAGTCAAGATGGTGGAGGACATACAATAACATGATGGAACTCTCCCAAAATTTTCCTTCAAGCAACTTTATATAACTCCTTAAGTCAAATTTTGGAGAGGCAGAGCCAAAATAAAAGGTCAGATTAAGACATTTTTCTAGCATAAAAACAATTTAGGAAGTTGACAGGAGAGGTCTGTGACTTTGGGGAAGGAATCAGCCCAGCAGCTGACCTGGAGGAGGCAGAAGCAGCATCAGGAGCTCCCCCCCCAAAACAGTAAGGTAGTCAGAAAGATATTACAGGGGGGTGCACCGGGTGACGATTGGCAACTCTCTTTCCCATACATACATAGCTCTGAGTCTGAGTTCCAAAGCAGAGAGGAGTAGTAGAGCTTTTGGTGACAGGAAGGCTGGGGTCCTGATCATAGTACCAGAGCCAAGAAGAGTGCTAGTGTTTTTGACTTCAGAGGAACAGGAATCCTTCCTAGGTGGAGAGCAGAATGAAGGCCAGGAGAGCAGTAACTAAACCTCTCCCCGGATAGGAGCACAAAAACTGACCCTGAAAATAATAAAATGAAAAAGTCTAAAATTTGGGACAAGGATTCCTTACCCCCAGGTCAGCAGGGCCCAATATAATTTAATTTCATGTTTAATAATAAACTTAATGTTTCTTAAAACTTTTAAAAATTCAATTTGAACCTAAATACCAAAAAAAATATTTCCGTGGACAGAGCACAACACCAGAAGAGGATTCAAGATGAAACTATGAATCTCCATTTCAGTTTACTTTTTTGAAAAATTATAAAAAATTATAATAATTATTACATATTAATAAATAAAATTATAATAAATACTACACCTTGTTTTCAAAAACTATCCTATTTTTAAAATGTATTTATTTTGAATTTTATAATTTTTCCCATAATCTTGCTTCCCTCCCCCCCACCCCCCACAGAAGGCATTCTGTTAGTCTTTACATTGTTTCCATGGTATATATTCATCTAAGTTGAATGTGATGAGAAAGAAATCATATGCTTTAGGGAAAAAAAACATAAAGTAAAAGAGATCACAAAATTACATAATAAGATAAAAGTTTGGTTTTTTTTTTTAATTAAAGGTAACAGTCTTTGGTCTTTGTTCAAACTCCAAATTCTTTCTCTGGATACAGATGGTATTCTCCATCATAGATACCCCAAAATTGTGCCTGATTGTTGCACTGCTGGAATGAGCAAGTCCATTAAGGTTGATCATCACTCCCATGTTGCAGTTAGTTCTGCTCTGGTTCTGGTTCTGCTCATCTTGCTCAGCATTAGTTCATGTAAATCCTTCCAGGCTTCCCTGAATTCCCATCCCTCCTGGTTTCTAACAGAATAATAGTGTTCCGTAACATACATATATCACAGTTTATTAAGCCATGCCCCAATTGATGGACATTCATTATATTTCTAATTCTTTGCCACCACAAACAGGCTGCTATGAATATTTTTGTACAAGTGATGTCTTTACCTTTTTTCATAATCTCTTCAGGACCAGTAGTGGTATTGCCAGATCAAAGGGTATGCACATTTTTATTGCCCTTCTGTTCTCCAGAAAGGTTGGATGAGTTCTACCAACAGCTCTACCAACAATGTATTAGTGTCCCAGATTTCCCACATCCCTTCCAAAATTGATTATTGTCCTTTTTGGTCATATTGGCCAGTCTGAGAAGTGTGAGGTGGTGCCTCAGTGATGCTTTAATTTGCATTTCTCTAATAAGTAATGATTTAGAGCACTTTTTTCATATGACTATGGATCACTTTGATTTCCTCATCTGGAAATCGCCTTTGCATATCCTTTGACCATTTGTCAATTGGGGAATGGCTTATTTTTTTAAAAATTTGATTCAGTTTTCTATATATTTTAGAAATGAGTCCTTTGTCAGAAATACTAGTTGTAAAAATTGTTTCTCAATTTACTATATTTCTTTTGATCTTGGTTACAGTGGTTTTGTCTGTGCAAAAGTTTTTTAATTTAATGTAAGTGAAATTATCTAGTTTGCTTTTAATGATGTCCTCCATCTCTTTCTTGGTCATAAAATGCTTCCCTCCTTGATCTCCTAGTTTCCTTATCATATTGAAAAACTATCCTATTTTTATGTGCTTCCTTCTGAGTTTTGTTCTCTGCTATATACTTTCTTTTTTTATTTTGTTTTTCCCTCCTTTCCCACACCATATTAGAGGTCACCATTTGACACAGATATCTGTGTGTGAGTGTGTATATATATATATATATATATGTATATATATGCAAATGCACAAGCATATGTGTAACAATAGATATAAAAAAAACCATACCATACATATTTCTAATTATCAGTTCTTTCTCTGGACAAGGATAGCATCTTCCTTCATAAGTCTTTTGTAGTTGATATGAGTATTTATAATATTAAAAATAACTTAGCCATTCATAGTTGTTCTTCAAACAATATTGCTATTACAAGTATATAACATTCTTTTGGTTCTGTTCATTTCATTTTTCATTATTTAATGCAAATCTTTCCATGTTTTTCTAAAATTAACTAGCTCATCATTTTTATAGCATAATAATATTCCAACACAATTGTATAACATAGGGCAGCTAGGTGGCGCAGTGGATAGAGCACTGACCCTGGGGTCAGGAGTATCTGAATTCAAATTCAGCCTCAGACACTTAATAATCACCTAGCTATGTGGCCTTGGGCAAGCCACTTAACCCCATTTACCTTGCAAAAACCTAAAAAGAATGGAAACAAGAAGTATAAAATCTTGCTGAAGGAAAATAATTTCTCAATTCCCCAATTCCTTAGAATTGGGCAGCTAGAAAATGACTCCATGAATCAACAAGAAGCAATAAAACAAAGTCAAAAGAATGAAAAAAATAGAAGACAATGTGAAATATCTTATCAGAAAAACAACTATCTAGCAAATAGATCATGGAGAGATTATTGAAGAATTATTTGATCAAAAAAAGATAAAAACATCTGATAAAAAAAATAGCCTAAATATCCCATTCCTTGAAATCATAAAAAAGCAACTAATATATACAGAGAGTAAAATAAAAACTGAAAAAATCCATTGACCACCTCTTGATAGAGATCTCAAAATGAACACTTCTGGAAATATTATAACCAAATCTCAGAGTTCTCAAATCATGGACAAAATATTGCAAGAATTTAGAAAAAACAATTCATAGTCAGGTTCATACAAATTTAGCAGCTTCTTCATTAAATAAGTGGAGGGCTTGAAACACAATATTTCAGAAGGCAAAGAAAGTAGAATTAGAAGACCTACAATTACCAGAATCGCCTACCCAGCAAAACTGAATATAATCCTTCTTGGGGGGGGGGTAGTTTTTTATTGAAACAGAGAACTTTTAAGCATTCCTGATGAAAAGACCAGAGCTGAATAGAAAAATTGGCATTGAAATACAAACTCAAGCAAAGCATAAAAAAAGGTAAACATAAAATAATAATCATGAGGTTCAATAAAGTTAAACTGCTGATATTCCTAAATGGGAAGATGATATATATATAAATCCTATGAACTTTATCAACATTGAGATCTACAAGGTTGGGGGCCATTGCTCATATAAAAGCTGACTGAAATTTTCCAGGTTATCTGGCAAGAAGAGGTTATTCCAAAGGAATTCAAGGACACCTCCACTGCCCAACTCCATAAACATAAAGGGAAAAGATTGTCTTCTAATATCACAGAGGGGTTTCTCTTAGCCAGTGTTGGCAAGATTCTTGTCAGAGTCTTCCTTAATAGGCTTTTCTTTCACTTACAAGATAGTCATCTATCTGAGAACCAGTAGGACTTCAGAAAGAATTGAGGAACAGTCAATATGGTGTTTGATGTCCATCAATTCTAGGAGAAATACCAGGAGAAGAAGAGATGTCTGTATAGAACATTTGTAGATCTAACTGAGTTCTTTGATACTATCAATTGTGAGGACTGATGGGAAATTATGTCAAAATTTAGTTGCCCACAGAACTTCATCAGTATCATACATTCCCTTCATGACAGCATACTTGTCCAGGTTCTAGATAATGGATGATGCTCTCACATTTTCTCAGTCACCAGTGGAGTAAAATAAGGATGTGTTTTCACTCCCGTGCTTTTTAGTATGATGTTTTAAGTCATGTTGTCAAACAACTTCAGTGAGGACAAACACATCAAAGTCAGCTACCGCATTGATGGCAACTTTTTCAACTTGAAAAGGCTATAAGCCAAGACTAAAGTAGAAGGAATATTGGTACATGATTTTCTGTTTTCAGATGATTGCACACTCAATGCAGACTCTGAATCTGAGAAGCAACAAAGCATAGATCAATTTTCTGCTGCTTGTGCTAAAGCTGGTCTAACAATTAATACTAAGAAAACACAGAAGTTCCATCAGCCAGCACCAAACTATCCATATGTGGAACCATCAGTTATAGCAATGGAGAAGTTTTGAATACTATGGATAAGTTCACTTACCATGGCAGTAAACTTTCCAGAGATGTACACATTGGTAATGAGATTGACACCACATTGCCAGAGCTAGCTCAGTATTTAGGAGGCTCCAAAAGTAGGTGTGTGAGAGAAAAGCTATTAGACTGACTACAAAACTGAAGGTCTGCAGAGCCATTGTGCTGACCTCATTGATATACCTGTGAAATCTTGAACAGTCTACCAGCACCACAGAAGGAAATTTAAAACTTCCATTTGAATTGTCTTAGGAAGATTCTGAAGATCATCTGGCATATACCAGACATTGAGGTCCTTTCTCAAACTAAACTGCCAAGCATTCAAATTCTACCATAGAGAGTGCAACTCCAGTGGCCTGGTCACATTATTCAAATGCCAAATGTATGCTTTTCAAAAAGACTATTTTGTGGAGATTTCACATGGAGCAAGTACTGACCTGGTGGTCAAAAAAAAGTGATAGAAGGACATTCTCAAGGTTTCTTTTGAAAAATTTTGCAATTGGTTGTGTGAAATGGAGACACTGGTACAGAACTGCCCAGTATGGTGTATTTGCCTTCATCAGAGATGGTGCTAGTCTCTTATGAGTCAAGCAGAATTGTAGTAGCTTAAGAGAAACAGTAAATTTAGAGAATCCACCCAATGTTCACCTGCCCAACCTATGTTAGAGCATTCTGAGTTTGTATTGGTCTGATCAACCAGTCAGACACACTTGAACTTGACTTCATAGAGTGATGTCATTTTGGTCCTTTTCAAGAATGAAGTACAAGTAACTAACCAATCATCATTAGGATAGTTAGAAGGAATCTACATAATCAGAGGAGATAAGTCAATTATGTTGCTATGATTGTCTAAAAAAGAAGGGGTAAGAAAGAGGGATGCACCAAGGAAGGGAGAGATAAAATGGGGAAAAATATCATGAAAAAAGAGGCATGCAGGGAAGCATTTTTATATTAGAGAGGAAGATGGGGGGATGAGGGTGCAAACTTGAACTTTACTCTGGTCTGAATCAGTTCAAAGAGGGAAGAAAATGCATGCACATTCAGCTAGAATTAGAATTCTATCTTAGGGGCAGCTAGGTGGTGAAGTGGATAGAGCAATGGCACTGGAGTCAGGAGTACTTGAGTTCAAATCTGGCTTCAGGCACTTAATAATTACCTAGCTGTGGAGCCTTGGGAAAACCTCTTAACCCCATTTGCCTTGCAAAAACCTAAAAAAAAAAAAATTCTATCTTACCCAGTAGAGACCCAGGAAAGGAAGGGGATGAGAGATGGGAGGGAATTATAAAAAGGAGGGCAGATTAAAGGAGACAGTAGTCATAAGCAAAACAGACTTTTGAGGAGGGACAGGATAAAAATAGAGTAGAAACATAAGAAAAGCAGATAGAGAGAAATACACAGTTAGTAATTCTAATTGTAAGTATGAATGGGATGAGCTTGCACTTAAAATAAATGTGGATAGTAGACTAGATTAGAAACCAGCCAACAATATGTTGTTTACCAAAGACACACTTGAAACAGAAAGACACACACACAAAGTTCAAATAAATGATTAGAGCACAATCTAATATATTTCAGCCAAAGTAAAAAAAAACAAATGATAGAGCCAGAAACGATTCAGACAAAGAAAAAGCAAAATATTGTTCAGAAGTTTTCATTCATGTCTTTGTGATCCCATTTGGGGCTTTCTTGGCAAAAAATATTTGAGTGATTTATCAAATCCTGCTCTAAACCATTTAACAAAAAAGGAAACTGAGCCAAACAGGTTAAGTGACTTGCTCAGTAGTAAATATCTAGTAAATGTCTGAGACCAGATTTGACCTTAGACCTTTCCAACTCTACTGCCACCTAATTGCCCAAAAGTAAAATCAGACCTAATTCTGAGGGATAATCAAGAAAACAACATCTTGCTAAAAATGACCATAAATGAAGTAATAAGAATTTTTACATAAATTTCTCTAATAAAGGCCTCATTTCTCAAATGTATAGAGAACTAAGTAAATTTGTAAAAATAAGAATCAATTCAATTGATAAATCGTCAAAGGATATGCTAGATGATACAGTGAATAGTGTTTGGTCTGGAGACTCATTTTCTTAATTTCAAATCCATCCTCCCTAGGTATGTGTCCCTGGGCAAGTCACTTAACTCTATTTCCTCAGTTTCAGAGGTTGTAAAATGAGTTCAAGAAGGAAATGACAAACCACTCCAATATCTCTGCCAAAAAAAAACCTGCAAATGGAATTATAAAGAATAAAACCCAAATGAAAGCAACTGAACAACAAATACAAAAGGTATGAATAGACAATTTTCATAAGTTACTACTGTATAGAGAAAAACACAAATTAAAACTTCACATCTATCAGAAAGGATAAATCCTGGAGGGGAAGAGGGAAAATGAATTTCTGGTAGAGTAGTGAACTATTCCAACCATTCTAGAGAACAATTTATAGCTATAAAAAACTATGCAGGAGTGGAGCCAAGATGGCGGCATGAAGGCAGCATTTCTGGGAACTCCTTCCCCCCCAAATTCCAAAAGCCAAAAAAATTATGATTCTAGTCAAAATTTAGAGGAGCAAAACCCACAGAAAGACTGAGTGATACATTTTCTCAGTCCAGGATAACTTAGAAGTTCAGAAGGGGGGCAGCTAGGTGGCTCAGTGGATGGAGCACCAGCCCTGGAGTAGGGGTACCTGAGTTCAGATCAGGCCTCAGACACTTAATAATTACCTAGCTGTGTGGCCTTGGGCAAGCCACTTAACCCCATTGCCTTGCAAAAACTTTAAAAAAAGAAGTTCTGAGGGAAAGGTGTGTTTCACCAGGACCAAGGGTTGAAAAAAATCTGGGGCTGTGCAGCCCAGCCTAGCTCAATGCAGCCCAGCCCAGAAATCACTGGCAACAGCTTGAAGGGGCAGGGGAAGAATTCTTCTACACCAGAATAAGTGTGGAATGAGGAGCATCAGCCACAGAACCTGCAGTAGGAATCTGAAGAAAGTAACCTGCAGCCCCAGAGCCAGGAAGGGAAGTCTGCAGAGATTTCTCTGCTCTCCCTTGGGATAGGACTCTGCTGCTAGCCTACACTCAGATCCAGGTTGCAGTTTGGACTTCCATACTAAGATAGCTAGATCCCTCCTTATAGCTCCAGGGCAGAGGGAAGTACAGGGGCCATCTACATATCAAAGCACAGTCAAGAGATCATAAGACCTTGGAGGAATAAAGGTCCCAGTGGGGTGTCCCCCCCAAAAAAAAACCCCAAAGCCTTGAAAGTTCTGTCTTGGGCTGAGGAAATGAGGAAACAACAGAAAAAGAAGAATCTGACCATAGAGAAATACTTTAGTCCCATGGAAGATCAAAATACATACTCAGATGATGACAAAATCGAAGCTTCTGTATCCAAAACCTCCAAGAGAAATAGAAAATGGGCTCAGACTATGGATGAGCTCAAAAAAGACTTTGAAAAGCAATTAAGGGAGATGGAGGAAAAATTGGGAGGAGAAATGAGAGCGATGCAGAAAAATCATGAAAACAAAATCAACAGCTTGGTGAAAGATACACAAAAAAACTGAAGAAAATAATATGTTAAAAACTAGTTTAGGCCCAATGGAAAAAGCAAAATAAAAGGCAAATGAGGAGAAGAATGATCTTTGAAGAAAATAACTTCTTCAAAGGCAGAAGGGAACTAAAGGAAGCTGATGACTTTGAAAGAAATCAGGAAGAAATAAAACTCTTCCAAAAAAGTTAAAAATTAGAAGAAAATGTAAAATATCTCATTGGAAAAAACAACTGACCTTGAAAATAGATCCAGAAGAAATAATTTAAAAATTATTGGGCTATTTGAAAGCCATGATCAAGAGAAGACCTTAGACTTCATTTTTCAAGAAATAATACAGCAAAATTACCCTGAGATCCTAGAAGCAGAGGGTAAAAATCGAAATCAAGAGAATTCACCAGTCACCACCTGAAAGAGATCCCAAAAGAAAAACTTCCAGGAATATTATAGCCAAATTTCAAAACTCCCAAATCAAAGAGAAAATTCTAAAAGCTTCCAGAAACAAACAATTCAACTACCAAGGCTCCATAGTCAGGATTACACAGGATCTGGTATCATCTCCATTAAGGGCTTGTAGGGATTGGAATGTGATATTCCAGGAGGCAAAAGATCTTGGTTTACAACCGAGAATCAACTACCCAGCAAAACTGAACATCCTCTTTCAGGGGAAAAGATGGACTTTCAATGAAATGGGACTTTCAAACTTTCCTCTTGAAACAACCAAAGCTAAACAGAAAGTTTGACCTCCAAGTACAGGACTCTGGTGAACCATAGAGGGGGGCCGAATAGATGGACTAACTATGGGGAACTTAATGATATTGAACTGTTTGTATTCCTGCGTGGGAAGAAGATATTGATAATTCATGAACTTTCTCATTTATAAGAGCTGTTAGAAGGAGCATATATAGACAGGGCATAGGAAAGAGTGGAATATAAATGGTATAATATAGTAAAAAAGATGGAGTCAATGGGTGATAAAGGAAAGTCCTGGGAGGAAGGGAAAGGAAATGAAGAAGAAGCTCAGAAATTTCACATAAGAATCAAGAAAAAGCTTTTTCAAAGGAGTGAAAAGGGGGAAGGCAAGGGGGGAATGAGTGAGCCTTCATTCACATCAGAGATGGCTCAGAAAGGAAATAACATACACACTTAATAGGGTATAGAAATCTATCTTACCCTAGAGAAAAATGAGAAGAAAGGGATAGGATAAGGGGGAATGGGGGGGAGGGAAGGGGGGAATAGGTGATAGAAGAGAGGGAAGATCGAGGGAGAGGGCACTCAGATGCAAAACACTTTTGGTCAGGGCCAGGATGAAAGGAGAGAGAGAATAGAATAAATGAGAGTGAGGAAAAATAGAGTGGACGTACAACTAGTAATAGCAACTGTGGGGAAAATATTGAAGCAACTTCTCTAGTGGACTTATGATAAAGAAAGCAACTCACCCCAGAGACAGAGCCATTGGAATCTGCACACAGACTGAAATAATTTTTTTTCTCTCTATTCTTGGGGGGGCTTATGTTTACTCTTATAACACATTCAATTTACATCATTGTATAGCATGGAAACAATGTAAAGAGTATCAGACAGCCTTCGAGGGGGGGTAGGAGGGAAGGGAGGGTGGGGGGGGAGGAACTGTAAAATTCAAACCCTTTCAAAAAATGATAGGTAGATACTACTATTGTATATAATTGGAAAACAAATAAAATGTTAACAGAAAGTATAAAAAAATAAAAATAAAAAATAAAACTATACAAACTCTTTGACCTAACAATACTACTTTGACCTAACAATACTACTACTAGATCTGCATCTCAAAGAATTCAAAGAAAATGGATAATGTACCTACACATAGAAAAAATATTTATAGTAGCTCCTTTTGTGTTGGCAAAGAATTGGAAATTGAGGGGTTGCCTATCAACTGAGGAATGATTGAACAAATTGTGCTATATGTTTGTGATGGAATACTCTGAGAAATGTTGAGCAGCATGGTGCAAGAAAAAACTGGAAAGACAACATAAATTGATGAAAAGCGTAGAACCAGGAAATCATTGTGGCAATATTGTAATGATAATAACTGTAAAAGACTTAGCTGTTCTGATCAATACAATGATTCAAGACAATTCCAAAGTACTCATGATGAAAAATGCTATTCACTTCTAGAGAGAGAATTGATGCACTTTTCCTCACTTTATTTTTCTTGGTTATTTGTGACATGGCTAAAATAAAAATGTTTTGCTTGATTTCACATGTATAAGTTTTTTTTTTTAATTTGGGTTTTTTCCCCCCTTAGGCAATTGAGATTAATTGATTTGCCCAGGGTCACACAGTTAGCACATACTGAGGTTAAATTTGAACTCAGTTTCTTTTGATTCCACTGACTCACCTCACTGCCCCTTCATATGTGTAATTGAAATCATTTTGCCTGCCTTCTCAGTGAGTGGGAGAGGGGTAGGAGTGAGAAACAGAATTTGGAACTCAAAATTTATAAAGAATGTTAAAAACAAATAAATAAATAATGATTTTTAAAACCCATTATTCTGAGAAGGGGGTCCTGAGACCTCCTAAACTCCCAGAGTCCAATACACAAAAGGTATTCAAGAAATGTTAAGAACTAATTGTTGGGCGGCTAGGTGGCCTAGTAGATAAAGCACCGGCCCTGGAGTCAGGAGTACCTGGGTTCAAATTCGGTCTCAGACACTTAATAATTACCTAGTTTTGTGTGGCCTTGGGCAAGCTACTTAACCCCGTTTGCCTTGCAAAAAAAAAAAAAGAACTAATTGCTAGGGGCAGCTAGGTGGCGCAGTGGATAGAGCACCGACCCTGGAGTCAGGAGGACCTGAGTTCAAATGTGACCTCAGACACTTAATATAATTACCTAGCTGTGTGGCCTTGGGCAAGCCACATTGCCTTGCAAAAAAAAAAAAATCCTAAAAAAATTTTTTAAAAAGAACTGTTAGTGAATTTTTTGTTCTGTCCATCAGGAATCTGTCTCCAACTTCCACCAGTTGCTCTAGCTCTGCCTTATGGGGGCAGACAAGTCTAATCCTCCTTCATAAGAATAGTTCTTTACTTACTTAAAAGAAACTATCCTGTCCCTTCTTAAATCTTCTCCTTTCTAAACATCCTTTTAGAGTATGGCCTCTAATCTCCCAGTTCTCCTGGCTATCCTCCTTTGGACAGTCTTTAGCTTGTCAATGTTCTTTTTAAATTTGCCTTCCAAAACTGAATACACTGCTATTTATGTTACCTAACAGTGGCACATCGTTTTCTTTAGTCACATGTTTTTTCAATGTGACCTAAAGCAGAGTTGGCTTTTGGCTACCTTGTCATTGTTGATTCATATTAACCTTATGCTCTACTAACCCCCCCCCAACTTTTCCCATATTAACTATAAAGTGGCTCCCTGTAATTATGTATTTGATTTTGAAATTTTAAGCAAAAGCTTGCATTTATTCTTATTAGATTTAATCTTATTAGGTGCAATTTATCCTTCCAGCCTGTCAAGATAATTTTAGATCCTGACTCTATCATCCAACATGTCAGCTTGCCCTCTAGATTCCTTTCATATACAAATGTAATGATGGTGATATCTATTCTTTCTTCTAAGTCATGATCTATTCTTAACAAAGGTACATAAGCTCTTAATAATTGCCAGGGTTTTTTTTCTAAATACTTAAGCTCATTAACCCTTAGCTTGGAAAGTCAAAGTTTGAAGACTTCATATTCCTTTTTTTTTTTCCAATAGGGACACTTGTCCAACTGCAGTCTTGTGGCATATCTCCTATTCACCACATTTTCTTTAAAAATTTCACAATCATATCCTTTTCAATTGCAGTATCATTCTCCTTGGTTCAAAAAACAGTAGGAAAAAAGAAACAGGCAATTTCAAAGAGTTGCTCCTCCAAGACTTTCACCTTCTTGAGTAGGAGAATCAGTTTCCATTTTGTACATGCTTGGCTATTGTTGGTGCTGGCAAAAGCACCCACAAAACAAATTTAGACTCATTGGATCAGATTTTAAAAGGGTCTTTGGGGATTGTCTAGTCACTTCTTTGTAGTACATGGTGGCATGACCTCTCCAATTCACAGAGTGAATTCCCTAGACCAGGCTACTCCAGGTTCAAGGTACTCTGTGGTTCATATCCACTCAAAAACATAGTTACCAGTCCCCAACAATATGTAGATAGATAGATAGATAGATAGATAGATAGATAGATAGATAGATAGATAGATAGATAGATAGGTGATGATAGATAGATGATAGATAGATAGCCTTTATTAGTTAGTCAGAGGACACAATTAAACATGAAGATATTATTTAAATGGAATTAAAAGAAAAATAACTAGAAAAGCATTTTCTCCATATATTTGAGGCACAATCTCCTACAAATACACACCATCAATAGACACATAAAGGAAGCATGAGTGGTTAGGACATATTCAAGGAGATACACATAACTAGAGAACTCATATGGTTCTAGTACATGTGAAGTGAGGAACACAGAAATAACATGTCAGAGCAAATGTGTAAGAGGACAACTCATTACTCTGGTAAAAGTCTTCCTTTGGACATAGGGAAGAACATTACTGACTATTTCCCTTAAGAATCAGATTATTAAGTCAGGAAAAGATAAAACACAGATAGAAAATTATAGATATCATTATTTAAAAAGGTATTTTATTTTTAATTTATGGAATAAGGCATACATTTTCATAACAATATAAACATGTATTTTCATAACAGTATAATGTGAAGCTGCAAATATATTATGTATAATTTTCTATTCCTTTTAAATATATAATAAAATGATCAAGTCATTTTCTTTTTTCCGCTATTTTTCTTCCCTCTCCCTTACCCCCTCCCAGAAATGTCTACCATTAAATACAAATAGATGTACATGTAAAATTATTTATCTATGTAAAATTACTTTATACATATTTCTACTTATCAATTCTTGCTCTGGATGCAGATAATATCTTTCTTCATATGTCCTTTCTAGTTAATTTAGGTATTTGTAATAGTCAAAAATACATTTACTCAAATTTGTGTAAGATATTCTCATAGTTGTATTTATTTCATTCTTCATTATTTCAAGCAAGTCTTTCTATGTTTTTCTATGATCATTAAGTTTTTCATTCCTTATAGCACAGTAGCATTCCATCATAATCTTATACCACAATATTATCAGTCATTCCCCAAAAGATGAACATATCTGAATTTTCCAGTTCTTTGCCACACAAAGGGAGAGACTATAAGCATTTTTTCTTTTAATTCTTTCTTTCTTTTAACTCTTTTCATTTTTCCCTAATCATCTTTGAAAATAGATCTAGGCTGGTCAAAGGATATAGTCAATTTAATAATTCTTTGACCATAATTTCAGATTGTTCTCCAAAATATTGGGATCAGTTCACAATTCCACCAACATGAATTAGTATCCCAATTTTTCCACATCCCCATTCAACATTTGTTACTTTCCCCTTTAGCCAATTGGGGTTAAGTATAAAATGATATCTCAAGTTTGTTTTAATTTGTATTTCTCTAATCAATAAACTAACATTAAACTCAAATATTGTCAGAAAAATATTGACTCAAAAATTCTGAACAAAATTCTATCAAATAGACTATATTATAGCAATTTATTCAAGAAATCATTCATTATGATCAAGTGGGATTTTTACTAGGGATGCAAGAATGGTTTAGCAATAGGAAAACAAGATTAATAATATTAAAAATTAAAACATCTAAAACCACACAATCATCTCAATAGATGCAGAAAAAGGCTTTGATCAAGAACAATATTCTTCTTGCTAAAAAGCAAACTAAAAATTCAACCAAGTACAGGCATAGAAATGCCTTTTTTAAAATGTAATAAAATGTATTCATCTAAAATCAAAAGCAATCATCATATCCAATAGGGAAACCCTAGACTAGACTTTTTCCAATGAATATGGGAGCGAAACAGGAACACCCACTCCTCATTATTATTTGATATAGTTCTGTAGTGGGAGCAGTAACAATGATATATAAGACAGAGAGGAATAAAGACAAGTAAAGAGGAGATACTATTATTCCTGTTTGCTGATGATATGACTGTTTATGTGAAAAATCCTTGGGAATCAGCATAAATACTAATTGAGATAATAGTATCAGCAAGATTGAAGACTTCAAAATAAATCCTCAAAAATCAATCAAAACATATATTTTATATAATAATAAGAAAACATGAAATGCAATAATAGAAAGGGAAATCCTATTTTAAGAAACTACAAAATGCATAATGGGGAGCATACTCCCAAAGCACAAAAAAAGATTTGTGTTGATTCAATTACAAAGCACCCCTTAAAGAAATAAAGAACAACTCAAATAACAACAGGACTATTCTTGACTAGCCCATGCTAATATGATAAAAATGACAATACCACCAACTTTAATTTACACTTTTAATGTTATATCAAACAAATTGCCAAGGGTATACTTCACAAAACTTGATAAAAAGCAAAATTCATTAGAGAAAAAAAAAACAAAGAATTTCAAATATCAAGGGACATGATGAAAAGAAGAATGAAAGGGGAATAGTACTTCCAGACATAAAAATCTATCATAAGGCAGTAGACATCAAATACATCTGGTACTGATTTAAATAATAGAACCAACTAAACAAGGGAGATTCAAAAGCAAGAGAATTCAATAACCCAGTTTTAATAAAATGGAAAACACAAATTTCCTAGGGAAAAACTCCCTATTTGACAAATACAGATAGGAAAAGTGGAAATAGTCGGGGAAGAATTAGATTTAAACCAACACCTTACACCATACTCCATTGAACAGTCTATATGGATATTTGACTTTAATATTAAAGATCATACTATAAAAAATCAGAATAAAAATTGATAACATAACTCACAGTTATAGGTAAGAGATATATTCCTTTGTTTCCAAAGTAATGGAATTAAGTGACTTGCCTAAGGTCACACAGCTAAGTAAGTATTATGTGTCTGAGGTCAGATTTGAACTTAGTTCCTCCTAAGTCCAGGGTTGGTACTCTATCCACCGTACCACCTAGCTGCTCCTAGAAGATATATTCTTAACCAAAAAAGAGATGGGAGAAATTTCAGAAGATAAAATATATAACTTTCATTACTTGAAACTGAAAAATTTGTGTTTCTGCAAAACAACATTAATGTAACTAGAATAAGAAGGGATATTACTGAATGTATCTTCATATTCATTACAGAATAATCTTCAAATCCAATTTCTCTGTTAAGGGTTTGGTAGGCAAAATAAAAAAATTTAGAATGTATACATGTATAATTTCTGCATAATATGTATTCATATATAATATGGATGTATAAAACTGTCTTTTCCCATTAGAGTTCTTCCAGTACCCTACAAATTGGAGAAAATGTTAAATAATGGTAAAAGTCAATGTGCACACTAATATTCTGATGGTGGAGCTGTGAAATTCTATCAGCATTTTGGAAAACAATTTGGAATTATGGAAATAAAGTGGCTAAATTATGCATCATTTTGAATCAGGGACTCCATTATGGGACCCCAAGAAAGCAATCTACAAAAAAATAAGTTCCTATATACTACCAAAATATTTGTAGCAGTGCTTTTTGTGATAGTTAAGAATTAGAAAATAAGTAGTTGTTCATCATCTGGGGAATGGCTAAACAACTTGTGGCACATAGTTGTTATGAATATTACTATGAAATAAGAAATTATCTGTATGATGAATACAGAGAAGCATGGAAAGATCTATAACAACTAATGCAAAGTGAAATAAAGCAGAGTCAAGAAAACAAAATATGCAACAATTACAATACAGTAAATTAAAAGAATAATATATTAAAAAGTCAAAAGTAAATATCACAAAATTATAGAGCTCAAACAGGACTCCATTGAGTAAATATAAGAAGATATCCCAACCCTCCCCTTCATGAAGGTGGGAGATATAACAGATATATATGTGTAATATATATATATATATGTATATACATAATGTATATATGCCTATATATAAAAAATGTATATATAAAACTTTCTCCAGAGTTTACCTCACACCCTGCAAATTGGAAAAAATATTAAAAAATGACAATATTCAATGTGCAATTATACATTACACATGTTTATGCATTGCACATGTTTTGGACTTTGTGTAGTGTATTAATCAATTGTGATGATTTTTTTCCTCTCTAAAAAATATGCTGTTAGATGAGATGGCTCTCTGGGAGAAAGAGGTAAGGGGAAGGATACAAGAGATAACTATAGTGATATAAGAAAAAGAAAATATCAATAAAAAGGTTTTTTTAAGTAGCCTTTTCAGATAAATCCTTATCTAGAACAAGTTTTCATTTTTAGGATGAAATTCTTTGAACCACTTACCAAGTTCATTGATAAACATGACAGATATGATACTCTTTGTTAAATACTAGAACCCTCAAGCTTTGATCTGTCTTTGAACAGATTTCTGAAGTCAGGGTGTCTTATTTATTTCTCGAGGTTAAATTAAATTTAAAATTAACCTCTGCTCTATCAACCACCCTCCAACCAAACTGCTAGATCTCTTAGAATCTTTCACTTTCTCAGTTCCACAACCCCTTCTCTTCTCCCAGATATATGGCACAGAAACAAAGTTCAGCTAAAGGCAAGGTCTATGTCTCTCCTATCTTGTCATATTTCTATAGAGAGAGAGAGGAGGAGGGGAAAGAATAAGTATTAATATATCTTCTAGGGCATCACAGTGCTAGAACATTAAAGCACTGGCTGTGTGTCTCTAATCAAATCATTTACCTCATTTGTAAAATAGGGATGATAGTGTGATTATTTTTTTAAAAAATTGTTACTATGTGCCAGACTCTATGGTAAGAATTTTACAAATATCTTATTTGGTATTCACAACAGAAGTTGGTGCTATTATTATCATCACTTTATCTATGCAGCCCTAGTTGGCAATACTAAATGATAAAGAGACTAGACAGCTCCACCTACCTATCAACTGGAAAAAAAAAAAGTATGTTACCACAATCAAAGAATCAAGACAATTAATTGTTCTAGAAAGCCAGATGACAGCAGCTGCTACTAGTAGCCCCAATAAGGCCAGCAGCCTCTTTTCTCCAGTCTGCCTAGAAACAACAAACAAATGTGAGGATAACCAGAACCTCTAGAATGATAGGTTGTTATAGGCTGGTCCTTTATATTGTGTTCATGGAGCAGTTAGGGAAAGAATCAGACAGAATGAACCCTGTAAGACCTCTGGAATAGAGCAAGGAATCTTTAAAGATCTGCTTTTCCTGGATTTCCTTGGGTATTTTCCTTGAGAAATTTGAATCTCAGGCTTTGGTAAGATGCCTAAAATCTTGGACATAAATAACACAAAGTATGTTAAATTGAATTAAATTGAATTGAGTCAGGTTACTGATTGGTCTGAATCAACAAAACTTGGCAATATATTTTCTAAACCCATCCCAATTCTCCCAGGTATAATTTTGTGGGAGGTTTCGGGACTCTGATACATTAATTGATCATTCACATTTCAGTAAGAATTCCAAGAACCACCACATGGATCCCTATTACTGTTGGCTATTATCTTCATATAAATGACTTCTGCAAATCTCTTGAGTTTACCCAGAGGTATGCTGGCACTGAGAATCAGAGATGAGTTTGCAGAATTGAGAGAATTAAAGCATTCACAGATGGTAGATGTGATATAGAGTTTCAGGTATCCTACCAGGGTCAGGGGCTTCAGGAAGAGGCCCAGGATAAGGTTGACTTGTTATCTGCATTCCCTGGATAGGAGAGTCTATTCTATTCTACTGTTAGAAATCCAAGCTTCTTTGTTGCAGTTAACTCTCTAGGGGGAAAGGACTGCCTTGGTAAAGGTATTTCAAGTATGCAGCATCTAACCAGAAATGGAAAACAATTCTTTCATCATTCATATTTTCTCTGGTGATAATGTAAATCCAGTCTTGACAACATGGTTCTTTAGTCCTAGATTAGGGATTCTTAACCTTTTCTGTGTCAGGGATAGCCTTGGGAGTAGGTGGAAGCCTACAGTCCCTTCCATAATACAGATGGTTTCTCTATTAATGAGAATTTCACATTGCATATTTCCATTCCATCATAGAACCAATTACCATATTTTGCACATCTGTAAGTTTAAATAATGAATTTGTATATAAGTGACTTCTTCAATTAGGACCTAGACTTTTAAAATAATTCAAGAAAATTTTAAAATAAAGATACTTATATAGTTTTGTAAATGTATATATTTATATATAACATAATTTATATATAATATATGTGTGTATACACACATATATTTATATTCCCATATAAATTCATGGATTCCCTGAAACTTGGATCCCAGGTTAAGAATTCCTTTCCAAGACAGACAAGATTAATGGAACTCCCCCATTCTATTTTCCCAGTGAGATGCAAACATAGGGCATATTCTCTAGATGTCTGGCCAAGCCAAACAAATCTTCAGAGAGCCACAAAAGAACTGCAAGTCTGAGGGTTAGGACTCAGGACTCCCTGACACTCCCAGGAGCTGTGTTGGCATGCTGAGGTTGAAACTATTGCCTACTCTCTCACAAGCTGATGTCTGCAGAGCACCTGAATAGAATTGCAATTGGCCCAGTCTCAGCAATAGCCTCTTGCTGCCAGGTCTCTAGTTAGTCATTCTGCATATAATTACTGCCCATTTTAAGTATAATTTCCCATAGGTCTATTTACCAGCTGACAAGTGACTTTGCATCTAAGTACTTCTGCCCATCTTCCACCAGGCTGTGGCAGCCCAACAATTCCACTTCCTAGAGTGCTCTATATAGTGTCAAAGTGCACGGGTGAAGTAGTGGAGGGGATCTTGTATTAGTGGAACCACCAGAAGGTCAGTAATCTGGGATAAATGAATTTTAGCTCACAGACTCTTACCTGAGGCAGCAGTGCAATGTAAGAGCTCACCTGATTCCTTTTGGGGGTTTTCTTGGCAAAGATATTGGAGTGTTTTGTCATTTCATTTCCTTCTCCAACTCATTTTTTCAGGTAAGAAAACTGAGGCAAATAGAGATAAGTAATTTTCCTGGGGTCACACAGCTAGTATCTGAGGCCAGATTTGAGCTCACGAAGTCTTCCTTATTCCAGGCCTAGTATTTTATCCATTCTATCCACTAGGAATATATACTGGTCTTAAAGGATGTACTATATCATATCTGGGTTCTGCTGCTTCTGACTTGAGAGGTTATGTACCATATGCATTTGATAATATACCATCCCTAACATCCCAAACCTGTGTTTGAATATCACCTTAGATTGGTTATGTCATATTGAACAAGTCATTTCTTATTCTCAGAGTCTACTTCTCTGAGATCTACTTCTAATTCTAGATTTTCTTCACCATAGCCCCACATACCATTCTGCTTTCCCTTCCTTTTCAGCTTGCATTTATGTGTTATCTCTCTCCATTAGAATATAAACTCTCTGAGGGCAGGGACTGTCTTTCTTTCCATTTGTATCTCTGCTTAGCACAAAGTAAGAATTTAAATGATTATTGACTTACAAAAGAGGGACAATGATATTTACACTACCTCCTTCATGCTCATTATGAAGAAAATACTTTTTATACCTTCATATGCTCAGTAAATGTGAGTTATTATTAATATTACCATGGTCAAGTTGTTTATTCTCTCTGTGCTTCATTTTAGTCATTTAGCCATCCAGTGGCCAGGATTAGATGATCTCTATGACCCTATGACAATATCATTCTATGATCCTATAATATCAATTAAACTGGGATGAGGATTAGCAAGATTCAGGCCCAAAATTCTCCCAGAGATATTTAGCACATTGATACCTCTGTATGTAGCATTGTTACTCATGATCTATCCATGTGGACCACCAACATGTAATTACCATGTTATGGTCACTGAATTCAGATGCTCAGAGGAAAGCCGGGTTGGTGGGGGGGGGGGGGTTGACTGTGGGCCTGATGTATAAAAGGAAGACTGTTGCTCATACTACATACTGGGCAATCACCGAGGATAAAGTATTGCTTCAATGTGTTTGTTGTGGGTAATACTCCATTAAAATGGTCATTCAAAGCATGTGAATGGGTGTGTCCTTGGTCAAAATGAGGTCTGTAAAGACCTTAGCATAAAAAGGCCAAGGTCTCCCATTGCATCTAGGGCCATCTCTAGTCAAGCTGATCCATATCTGGCCACTGGACCCAAATGTTGAGGCTAGTGACTGTGCAATCCTCCCTCACTTAAATCCAATTCACTTGCAAGTTATAGCATTACCTCCCTGATGTCACAGTCCTCCAAGAGAATGAAGGATAAACCACAACAATAGTCACTGCCTTGATAAGTGGAGGTGATCAGTCAAATAAAGTTTCTTGGTAAGAATGAATGAAAACAAACTACAATGTTATTGTCACCATGTTTGACACAGCATCCTATCCCTATGATAGTTAAGACTCCCATGTGTGTCTTATTTAAATGCTATAAAAGAAAGACCATAGGCTGTGAGGTCAGAAGAACTGGATCCAAATTCCAACACTGATGCTTATTTCCTATGTGATTTGGACAAGTCAAGTGACTTCACTCTCATGGACATAAAATAAGAGTAGTTGAATTAGATTTTTCCCACTAGATCTAAGACTATGGTATTTTGAAACCCATTGTGAAGGTACTTGTCTCCTAACCTCTAAGACAAAGAGCAAAGTTAGGCATAAATCTGATATAAAGATGAAGGCTCTAAGCAGTATGCCTTCTAGAATGTTAAATTTTCCCAGGGTTCTGTTACCTAAACTTGTGCAAACAGCTTTATTTTTGGCAAACTCACCCACGAGCCCAGGCCTCTTGTAGTTTTGAGGTACAGTTACAAAGATATCATGAAATGTTTTGGCTGATTGATTGGTTGACTCATTCTACTTGTCTATTTATTTATATGAAATATTGTGGTCAACAAATAGTATATCCCCAGTAGGTTGTGTAGCTTCTGCTGAAATCTGACCTCTGTCTGAAGTAATCTATTCATGTTGTCTAAGGGAGTGATAGTTTTTTGTGGTTTTGTTGACAGACCAGGGAATGAGACCAAGTGGTTCAAACTGGAGAAATATTACATATGACCTCCATGACAGTTCTGAACCTTCAGGTAGACAGCAACTCAGAGAGTCACAAAGTTACAGACTCCCCCAAGTCATGTAGTTCAACCCATATCAAATAAGAACCAATATCCTCCAGCTTTTGCTGAGAACTTCCAAAGAGGGGGAATCCACCACTTCCTAAGACAGAACCCAATTCATATAACTCTAATGCTTTTGAAGTTTTTTTTTTCAACTGAGTCTAAATCTGCCTCCATGAAACTTCTACCCATTATCTCCAATACTACTGTCTCATGCCAGGAGACCCTGCCTCAGCTCAAAAACTACATTTTATTTCTTTGTCAGTCACCTTTCTCCCAGGCAGGTATCATTCAATCCTTCTGCTTCCCTGACCCCTTGCTATCCAGCTCTTCTTTGTGTATTATCTTTCTTCATTAGAATATAAACTTCTTAGGGGAAATAATTGTCTTCCTTACTTGTATTTATAATAATAGAGGTTAACATAGTGCCTGTCAAAGCAGAACCAAGAGAACAACATACACATTAACAACAACATATTGAGCTGATCAACTATGATGGATGCAGCTCCTCTCAGCAGATCAGAGACCTAGGACAATCCTGGGAGACCTGCTACGGATAATGTCATTCACATTCAGATTGGAAAAAAAAAGAGTCTGAATGAACACTAAAATGACTATGGAGTCACTTTTTAAAAATTTCTCCTATGTTTTTCCTCCTTATCCCATGGTTTTCCTTCTTTTCCCTTATCCTAATTTTTCATACATAAGATGGCTAATATGTAAATGAGTTAAGCACAAAAGTACATGTACAATGTTCACTAGACTGTTCGCCCCTGAGATGGGGGTGGAGGGAATTATGTAACATAAATATACAAGTGGATGAATGTTGAAAAAGTTTCATAATATATAATTGCAAAAATAAAATATAAAAACCCCATAGTTCCTGTCACATGGTAAATACTTAATAAATGGTCTATCTCTATATCTAGTATGTCTGTCTATTTCTGTATAGCAACCCTTTAAATACTTGCATATCCTTGTATAGCCAACCTATCCTTCTCAGTCTCCTTTGCTGAGTTATCCATGCATGCATACATCCCAGGTCTATGTCCTAGGCCTTCTTATCTTCCTTTCATTATCTCTCTATGGTCACCATTCAATGATTATTTCTTTGTTGTTTTTTTTTAGGTTTTTTGCAAGGCAATGGGGTTAAGTGGCTTGCCCAAGGTCATACAGCTAGGTAATTATTAAGTGTCTGAGGGCAGATTTGAACTCAGGTCCTCCTGACTTCAGGGCTGATGCTCTATCCACTGCACCACCTAGCTGCCCCAAATGATTATTTAAGAATGAGTCCTAGGAGCAGCTAGGTGGTACAGTGGTTAGAGTACGGGCCTGGAGTCAGGAGAATCTGAGTTCAAATGTGACCTCAGATGCTTAATACTTACCTAGCTGTGTGACTTTGGGCAAGTCATTTAACCCCAATAAAAAAAATCCCCCCCAAAACAAAACAAAGAATAAGTCCTAGATCTAAGTATTTAGATATCAATTTTCTCCTGGGCGCCAACTCCCATATTGTCAGCTAGACATCTCTACTTATATGTGTCCCATTTGTTACTGTTTGGTCTTTTCAATCTTATCTAACTCTTAGTGACCTTATTTTGAGAGTTTCTTAGCAAAGATATTGGAGCAGTTTACCAAATCCTTCTCTAGTTCATTTTTACAAATGAGAAACTAAGGCAAACAGTGTTAAATGATTTTCCAGGGTCACACTGTAAGAGACTGGAAGGTCATTGTGTGACTGGGAATGACTTAAAAGTCCTCTTGCCCACATACACCGTGGCCTACTCACTTGGGTCGGCTCTCTGGGTCTTCTCATCTGTTCCTTAGGTTTTTTGGCACTTCCTGGAACATTGTGTGTAAACACTAAGCCTATGATAGCAATATTGTGTGAAAGGAAGTAAACTTTTATCACCTGCAGTTCATGAGCATGAAGTATTGTTTGAGTCTTAAAATGCCCCATGAATTGGTAGTAAACCAGGGATTAAAGGGTATTTAAGCTCTTGCATGCAGTTAAATAAACGGAGGACTTGCCATCTTTGTCTCCCACCTCTTCAATGTTTGTCTGAGAACTTGACTACAGTTGGCCTGAGTCAAGTAACAGGTTATGAGTAAAGTATAAGTTAGCTGGCCAGCACACAACATAGGACACTCAGTGTGGGGCATGAAGGCATGAAACAAACTGATTTCAGGGCCATCTAATCAGAGTCCAGGAGAAGGACCAAGCAGAATGACGCATCAGTGAACCGAGACTTTGGGCTGTCACACAAGCGAGCAAAAAGCTTCCAGGCAACATCCTGGAGCAAAAGATTTCGGAGAGGTAACAAGTTAGTTGTTATTATGAAGCAGAAATTAGGGGTAAAAGGAAAAGGGTGCTTGGTAACCCTTAAAAAGATTAGAGAATTTTTGAAAATAGCAGAAAAAGTATCCCCTTGGTTACATGAAGAAGGGAATCTGGATCCACACAGATGGAAAATCTTTGGGGAACAGCTTTCAGAATATCAAAGAAGCAAACCTGAAGAAGTTACTCTTATAAAAATGAGTTTGAGCACTCCTACTAATTTAACAGAGAATAGGTCATTTGCTATAGAAACACAGACTATTCCTGACAGAAGAAAATCTCCTGAGAGAGGAGAAAAAAACAGAGATATGGGCTCTGCACCAAGGATATATCACATCAGTGTTGAGTCCCTTTCTGGACTCCCTCAAACTTCCCCAGGCGAGTGTTGAAGGGGTGGGAGACAAGGAAGACAAGAATGACAAGATCCCCAAGTACTCCATTTGTTCACCAGAATACAGATGCTTAAATATTCTCTCCAGTCTCTAATCCATTCCCACTACCGTGGCACTTAGTAAAATAACTTTCTGGTGCTCAAGGGCACCAGGTGATGAAGATTCCCACACACACAAACAACTGTCCCTAACACATCAGCATTACAAAAGGCCATCAAAAGGACCAAGAACAAGGGAGAAAGATGACCAGTAATCTCAAGATAAGGAAGGGAGAAGACTTTTTTTCTGTAATAGAGTAGTTAACTTTGAACGTTATAAAGTTACTTTTTTTTGATTGGCTATTTCAAGATTTTCATGAATATATATGAGGTTCTTCAAGAAATCCTGATTGATTCCAAAAGTTTTTTTTCTTTACGGTCTTAATTGGTGCATTCAAAAATATATAATATAAATATATGTGTGTATATGTGTATTTAAATATCAACAGGACATTTTACATCTCTCCACTGGCCTGGAGAGGTGGAAAAATATTTCTATATTTTGAGATTTGGGGGCCAGCCAAGTTGCCAAACAATCTCACTTTGATAAGTGAAATCTTTTTACAAAAGAATTGTTTCTGTGTTTGTGTTAGTGTCTAAACTCTTGTGTGTGTATGTGCGTGTGTGTGTATGTATGTGCGTGTGTATGTGTGTGTAATTCAGATCGGAAATAGTTATAGTTACTTAAGTTAAATGTTACTCTTTTTGGTTTTGGTTATGTTTTCCAAGTTTATCAGATTTTTAGGCAATGTGCTTGGGCTGCCTGAAAGGAATAGTTACTCCTATACATAAGAAATAATCATTAGTAATAAGTATACAAAATAGTTCAGAAAGTTTTACAGATTTATTTCTCGGCTACTAGAAGCCATTGAGAGGTCTATAGCAACAGGCCCTGCATTAGATATTAAACAATTGGCCTTAGAGAACTGCACAACTGATTGTAAACATGTTTTTCTTACCCTTTCAAAGGATTCAGCTCCTTAGAAGGAGCATGGATGTAGGTTCTTAGACTTTTGATGCAGCTGTCATGACTGCACAAGACAGGAAAAAAGGGAAAATACTGAAAATGATTAGATGCTGTTGGATTTTTCTTTTCTGCCCTTTGCTGTGATTCTGTGCTACCAGTTACCTGAGTTAAATGTTACTCCTTCTAGTTTGGGTTAGTCCCTTACTAGGGCTAAGCTTCTGTTAACCTAATATTGATTGAGAACTGTATATTAACTTATGTTAATATATGTTATATAATAATGTTAATTGTTGTTAACAATTAACTTATGTTAATTAAGACTTTAAGACTTAGTAAATGTAGACTTCCTACCCTCCAGAGACTTTGAAAAGAGGGATGGAAAAAGGCCTCTACCTTGTGTTTAAAAAAAAGGAAAACTACAGAGAGTAATTTAGGCACCTTTGACATTTCAAAGTATTTGACACTTTTGTAACAAGTCTTGTGAATTTTATGTTATTAAGAAGGAAACTATAATTGGGATAAATTGTATGTCAAGGAATTTGGGAATATTGAATAATACAATTATTATATTTACTGATTTCTTTTGGAAAGAGAAATACTGTACTAAATTTTGTTATCTGACTTATTTCAATGTTAAAATCAATATTGATAATACATTGTCAACAATCTCACAAGGTCTTTTGTTGGTAAAGGAAGAAAGTTTGTAATAATCTTTGTCTCTTATCACATGTTTATGGAAGGGAATATATATATATATATATATATATATACACATATACAATATGACAAAGTAAAATCTACTTAACATGTTATTTGAAAAATAAGAAAATGATTTAAGGTTATTTTGGATATGACTTTTGGAATTTAAGAGAAGTATAAAGAAGATCTTGTAGTTAGAAAAAGGGCTTTTTACCAATCTGAAAATACATGTAATTGAATTAAGGAAAGTATAGGAATATTAAAACACTCCTTCAAAAACAAAAAGGAGGAAAATATGGTACACCCTCCATTAGATTGAATTATGCAATTTAAGATTGAATTATATAATTTATACTATAAATTTTTAGAAATTTGATTCTAATTGACTTACTTCAGCTATGAAATTTTGGGGAATTGAACAGTGCAAACAAAAAAAGCAGGTGTTTCAAGCAAGTCAATATGAATACCCTATGCAAGAAATGATAATGTGGAAAGATAAGGAAGAAAAGTGGATAGGACCCAGACTAGGTAATAATCTGAGGGCTAGGATATGTTTGTATTTCCATAGGTAATGGAAAAATCTGGGTTCCTGAAAGGAATGTCCACATTATCACTGAAAGAGAGAACCAACATGAGAAAGAAGAAGCACAGGATGGGTTTGACACTCAATCTGCCAATTTATTTTGGCAGAACAGCAAAAGACACATGTGTTCAGATACAAAAGATGAACTTTCATCATCTCAGTGTCAGGGATATTGTATGTAACGTGACAATGAGAAGTATTCGGAGACATAGAAACCTTGGCAATAGCCTGTTACATGGGATATTGGAAAAGAACATGTTTATCCACCCTTTTTAGATTGCTGTACTATGTAAGAACTTGTTATAAGATCATTGATGATTTTGTGATTCAGTCATGGTATAATGACAGTTATAATGTCTCATTTTATGGTGGGATGGAAAGCTATTGCTGCAATGAATAATGTTACTGGTTAGTGCTGAAGGTGCTGTAGTAAGACGTAATTGGACCATGGCAATGGACTTATGATAAAAAAGGAGATTAGCAAAGGAGATGCTATATAGAGAAAACATAGATTCATTGGCATCATTCCATAAAGTTATGAGCTTGCTTGGGAGGTAATTATGTATTTATGTGGGGAAGCAATATGACGATAAGGAAGGAAGATGAGGGATTTAACATAACCTGTTGTAATTACACAGTGTTGGGGAAAATAGAAAATGACTGATAATGCTTCAAAACAAGATCTCAAAGAAGCTATTGTAACTATTGGAAATGAAGATGATATGTTAGAATTTCAATACAAACTGAGATGTGATTATAGATTTACAGTTTTTTTTGTATGACCAATAGAAAGTTAAAATATTATTGACTGGTTTGATAAACTTCCAAATCCTTCAATGATTTGGAACCTCCCCGTGCATGATGAGTCAGTGATGGTACTGTTTATGATCATTATTGGTATTATAGTACTTCTCATACAATATTGTCTGAAAATAATCCGCCCTTTTGTGGATGGCTTAAAGAAAATTCACCTCAAAACAAAAAAGAGGATTTGTAAGAGACTGTTGAGTGTCACAGGAAGGTCATTGCGTGACTGGGAATGGCTTAAAGGTCCTCTTGCCCACATACACTGTGGCTTATCACCTGGGTCAGCTCTCCGGATCTTCTCATCTGTTCCTTAGGTTTTGGCACTTGTGTGTAAACACTAAGCTTGTGATAGCAACATTATATGAGAGTACTAGGTTTTTTCACCTACTGTCCATGAGCATGAAAGCATGTTTGATTTGGCTATTTAAAGTGAATTGGGAGTAAACCAAGGATTAAAGGGTATTTAAGCTCTTGCATTTGGTTAAATAAATGGAGAACTTGCCATCTTTGTCTCCCACCTCTTCAATGTTTGCCTGAGAACTTGACTACAGCTGGACTGAGTCAAGTAATAGGTTATGAGTCAAATAATAAGTTATGAGTAAAGTATAAGTTAGCCGACTAGCACACATCACACAACTAGTGATAGCAACAGATTTAGACTCAGGTAGATGAGACTTCCTGTTTCCAAGCCCAGCGCTTTCTCTATCTACTACATCACTTAGTGACCCCTAGGGATGTTCCATAGGTGTCTCAAGTCCAATGTACCCAAAACAAAACTCATTATCTTCCTGAAAACCTATACCTCCTCTAACTTGACTATTTTTGTGTAATGAGACTATATTCCTTCCATTCACTCAAGTTAAATGCATATATTTTATATTTACTTATTTCTAAACATATTGCTTCCCTTCAGTAGAATATAAGCTTCTTGAGGAAAAGTAGTACAATCATTTTTGTCTTTTTAAGTCTACAAGTACCTTCTACAGGGTACAACACAAAATGGTTGGTTGATTGGTTCTTATCCTTCATTATCAAAGAAGACCAAAATGACATCACTGTGTTTGAGACAAATTACAATATGTCCAACTGTGACTGATCAGAACAACACAAACTCGAAATGCTCTACCACAGGTTAGGCACAAATAGTCCATGTGAACACCTGTGGTGGGTACTCTAAATTTACATGTGTCCCATTTCCTTTAAGCTGTTGTAATTCTTCCTTCCTACCTCATAGAGTGTAGCACCTCACTGATGAGGGCATGCCATACTGGGTGGTCCTGTGCCAGTGTCTCCCATGCTGTAGAATCAATTCTAAAGTTTTTCAATGAGTCACTCAGGGTATCTCGGTATCACTTCTTTTGAACTCCTTGTGAGCACTTGCCCTGTGTGAGTTCTCCATAAAATAGTTTTTTTGGCAAGCGTACATCTGGCATTCTAACAATGTGTCCAGCCCATCATACTTATGCTCTCTGGAGTGCTGGGTAGTTTAGCTCAAGAAAGGACCTCAGTATCTGGTATCTTCTCCTGCCAAGTGATCTTCAGGATCTTCCTAAGACAATTCAAATGAAAGCAATTCAGTTTCCTGACATGGCACTGGTAGACTGTCCAGGTTTCACAGGCCTATAGCAATGAAGTCAGCACAATGGCTCTGTAGACCGTCAGTTTATTATCAGTCTAATGCCTCTTTTCTCCCACACTTTAACAGTCTCCTATATACTGACCTCATTGTCAATGTGTACCTCCTTGGAAAGGACACTGCCAAGGTAAGTGAACTTGTACACAGTTCTCAAAATTTCTCCATTTGCTGTAATCAATGGTTCCACATATGGATGGTAGGTGCTGGCTAACAGAGCACCTGGGTTTTGATGGTGTTAATTGTTCGAGCAAAATGAGAACAAGCAGCAGAGAATAGATCCATCCTTTGTGGCATCTCAGCTTCAGAGGCTACATGGAGTACATCATCATCTGCAAACAGAAGATCATGCACCAACACTCCCTCTACTTTGGTCTTGGCTTGTAGTCTTTTCAAATTAAAGAATTTGCCATCAGAGTGGTAGCTAACCCTGAGAGCCATGTTCAGACATTTGATAACATGACTGAAAACATCATCCTAAAAAGTAAATGCTTTTTGAACTGAATTATTGGATTAAATTATTATGTAACATTCACCTCAAGTCTTCTCAAAGCTAAATATCATTATTTCTCTTAATTAGCATAGTCTTGAGAGCTCTTACCATCCTGGTTGCCTTCCTGAACTCCTTCCAGCCTACAAATGTCTTTCTGTATCCAGAACTGAACACAGTACTCAATTATCTGCATAGTTTTTTTTGGGGGGGGTGTTACATGTTGTCTTCTTTATTAGACTGTGAGCTCCTTGAAATTTAGGAGTGTTTCACCTCTAATAGGTGTTGAAATACATTTCTTGACTATGAGCATTTTGGGAGGGCATCTAAGGCAATTGACTCATTCTGGGGGTTTCCATCATCTAAAAACCTTCAAAGCTTTTCCATATAGTCCTACACTTGTATAAACTGACACTTTGAACCCAAATATAGAAACTTACATTGCTCTCATTCCAATTTGATTTTATTAATCTTTCCCAAGGTAGCCTTTCAGGATTTCTTTGGAGCTGGATTCAAACATCCAACATGTTTGCTTCTCTTTCCATTTTTTTCACCAAAACAAAAAGGTCATCTCCACATTAAAGTAAGCATGAAATAGAATTCAGATCAGCAAAAAACCAGCTCCAAGCCTTCTGGTAGGATGATTGGTACTTCAGTGCTGCTGACACCCTTGCACATTCAACACATATTCATCTAATTGAATAATGGCACCTGATGGGCACTTTACTGCTTCATAATCTAGACCCAGGATGCCCAAGCAATAAAAAATTATAATGAGTCAGTAGGAATTTTAGCAAAGTAGAATTACCACCAGGAGTACTTAAAACTCCAAAAAAGAGCAAGTCTATAGAAAGGAGGTCATGATGAATGACATAAGAGGAGTGGGGGAAGAAAGTCTGGCATTTGTTCCTTCTCCAGGATTCTTCTGGAACTAAACTGCCACAGAGAGAATCTAGTTACAGTTTTTATATATCTGAGGTAGCATATGATTCTCAAGTTGAACTAAGGAAAGAAAAGTTCCCAGTAGTCATGATGTCACAAGAGCACCAGATTTTTTTTTGCAGTGAGACTGGGGTGGGCAGCTCCCTTCACTGCTAGCATTATCCTATTTATTATTGAATAATTCCCTCCCTCCTTCCTTCCTTTTCTTCCTTTCCTCTTTCTATTTTTCCTTTCTTCCCTTTTATTTCCCTCCTTTCCTCTGCCTTTTCTTTCCTTCCCCATCTCTATTTTTCTTTCTTTCTCTATCTTGTCCAGGATGGCAATACAGCAGCCACTTATAGACTGTATCCGACTATGGATTGGCATGGGAGCTTTGACAATCTCTGTTTCTGATCTGGGCCAGTTTGTCTCTCTTTAGGCAGCCTAGTGACATCCTGCTCCTAAGGACAGTTCATATAAATTCTGGATTTAGTTCAGACATCCAATCAGTCTAAGCCTCTGAGGCTCAGAACTCTTGAGCCCAGATGGACCAACTTCAACACCACTACCACCACCACCCCACTCCCCAGTAGGAAAGATTAATCATCATTTACCACCACACCCAGTTGTTTGGGACATCCAGGGTCAGAGTTCCGAGGATTATATAAGGTGCTGGTAATTCTGGGAGTTGCCTCTGATAGATTGATATTGGTTATGAAAATTGAAAACAAATAATGGAAAATATTGAAAGTGGAACATTTTATAGTTATATGGAAAGCAGAAGGGAAGGAGAGCTCAGAAAGGGAAGAAAAATAAGGAGTAAAGCAAAGTAAAAAGCCTGGAATTGAATAACATCTTGCCCATATGGATTGGGAAACTGCTTGATATAGGTTATATAGGTAAAAGTATTTCATTTAGTCATTAATTCAACAATATGCAGTAAAACCCGGAGAAGAGGATTGTGCTAGATGCTGGTTCAGATACAGAGTTTGGTTACTGCCCTTCTTCTCATGGACCTTACAATTTAGTTGGAGACAAAGAGTCAAAGATAAATGACTATGATATACAATAGTACAACAGTGTTAAGTTCCAAGGGGGAAATTCATTTCAACAAGAGGGACTTCAGAAAGACATCCTTGAAAGAAGTGACCTTTGAGTTGAGCTTTAAAAGATACATAGGAATTCTATAGGTGAAGAGAGAAAAGAGCATTATAGACATATGGTTCAGTGGACAGAGTACTGACTCTAGAGTTAGGGAAACCTAGGTTTGAATCCTATCTCTAACATTGCCAGAGTGACCTCAGGCCAGTCATTTAACATTCCAAGATCTTAGTCTACTTATCTACAAAATGAGGAGTGGGAGTAGTGACTTCTTTATTCCCTTCCAGCTCTATTTCTAAGAACTATGAAGAGTAAATGGTAACAGCATAGAGAAGAAAGTTGAGGCATGACACTGTAGTGCATATTGCCAGGAGTGGTGGCACCAAAGTCTAGTTTGGTCCTTGGGGCAGAAACCAAAGTTAGCGAAATGTGAATCACCTAGAGTGGGAAGAAACTAAGACAGCTTGGAGGTCCAGCCCCATGGGGGGAAAAATGGCATCAAAGTAAGAGTTAAAAAGTGAGTGATTAGGGAAAATAATGAAAAAAAAATACTGAAATTTCCTAAAATCTTAGAAACCTGAGCAAAAATAGATAAACCAGCAAAAAAAAAAAAGGTATTGAGAATAGAGGGCAACAGGGTCTCCAGATCAACTAAACAAATCTAGACATCTGTGAATAAATACTTCAAGACCAGAGGACCAATTATGTTGTTTCTGAATGGTTTAAAAAACATCCTCAGATAGGCATCTTAGAGGTATTAATATTATGAGGAATACAATGACTAAAGAAGGAATAAATAGGAAAAAGAACAACAAAACAAAGAATAAAAGTCTAAAATAGAAATATAAAAGAATTAATTAAAGAAATTTTTAAAAAGATATCTAAAGTATTTAAAAACTAACAAAAATTGAAGGGGAGAAGAGAGAAAATATTTTGCTTTACTACTTAATTGGGGAAGAGAAGGATTAGCTAACTAGATAAAAACAAAGAGAAAAGAAACTATTAATTTAAGGAAAATTCCAAAACCAAGAAAAAGGATAACAAACAGGATGGGTCAGGGCTTCAGGGTGAAAAGAAGAAAACCAATAGGAAAAAGTTAGATTAAGCTAAAGTAACTAAAGAAACATAGTACTACTTTACAGAAGAAAAGGACAATAAAATCCTAATCTGGAAAAAAATAGTAGTAAAGAGAAGAAAATATAAACTTACCTCTATAACTTTAAATGTGAATGGATTAAGCAAACCAATAAGATTAAAAAGAACGACATATTGAATAAAAACTTAACTCCCACAATTTGTTGCTTTTAAAAGAAATGTGACTAAGAAACAAAGACATATATGTAATAAAAATGAGAGTCTGGAACAAAATTTACTATGCATCAGGTAAATCTAAAAAACAGAAGTTATAATTATATTATCAAAGCAAAAACAAACATTGATATGATAAAATGAGAAACAAGAAAACTAGATCATGTCATTCACTCAGTCTACTATGTTTTAGGCCCTTTGCTAAACCCTGAGGACACAAAGAAAGGCAAAAGACAATCCTGATCTTTCAGGATCTCACAGTTTAATGAAGGAGACAACATGTAAACAGTTATGTTCATAAAATGTATTTAGTTCTGGATACCGAACTTTTAGGAAAGGTATTTGAGCCTGGGAGGAGTCTAGGAGGACGATTAGGAAAGTGAGAGGTCTACAGAAATACTTCTTAAATGGGGCAGACAAAATGCAAAGTTATGTACAAACAATTTACACAGATAGAATACAGAATAATCAGAAAGTACTAAAATTGAGGGGTTAGGAAAGGCTTCCTATAAAAGATAAGATTTTAGTTAGGACTTGAAGGAAGTCAGGAGGCAGAGGTGAGGAGGGAGAATATTCCAAGCAAGAGGGGACAGAGTTGAGAAATACATATTTAAGGAATAGCAAAAGAGACCAAGTCATTGAATCAAAGAATATGAGGAGGAATGTAAGGCATAAGCAAACTGGGAAAGGGGGAGGGGTGGTAAGTTATGAAGGACTTTGAATGACAAATACAGAATTCTATATTTTATCCTGTAGGTAAAAAAATGGGGGATTGACATGGTCAGACCTGTGCTTTGGGGAAAATCACTTTAGCAGCCAAGTAGATAATGTTTAAAAGAATCATAGACAACAAACCAATATCTAAATTTATATGCTCTGAATGTCTTAAGATCTAAATTTATGGGGCAGCTAGGTGGCGTAGTAGATAAAGCACCGGCCTTGGAGTCAGGAGTACCTGGGTTCAAATCCGGTCTCAGATACTTAATAATTACCTAGCTATGTGGCCTTGGGCAAGCCCCTTAACCCCATTTGCCTTACAAAAACCTAAAAAAAAAAAAAATCTAAATTCATAAAAGAAGAATTAACTGAATTACAAGAAGAAATAGCCAATAATATATATAACAGCAACAGGAGATTTTTGTGTCCTTTTCCCCTGTTTCATACCAATCTAACAGAAAGATAAAAAAAAAGGAAAATATAGAACTGAACATATCATTGGAGAAACTAGAGCTAAAAGATTTATGGTGTTTTACAAAAATCAACTATATATTAGATATTGAAAGTAATTGTTAAAAGGAAAAATAACCAATACATTATTTCCAGACTATAACAGTAAAAATAGTAAATCATTTAGGGAGTATAAAGAAAACACAGACCCAAATGGAGACCTAACAATGAAATTCTAATTAATGAGTAAGTAAAAAAATAAATTAAAAATAGCAATTATGTGAAAGAAAATTATAATAAAATAAGATTACATGTCTGTGACATAGCTAAAGTAATCATAGAGAAAACATATTTATACATAAATATTATATATATATAAAACAAAGTAAAAAAGGAATAGATTAGTGAAATAAATAATGTGTTTTTTTAAAATTAGGAAGCCACCAAGTAATCAAAGCTATAATAAGTATAAAAGTATAAAAGATGCTAAAAATTATAGGGGGAAAAACTCACCAAAGAACTACATAAATGATCAATAAAATTAAAAGTTGCTTTTTAAAGGCTTGTAAAATTGATAAAACTTTAGCCAATCTGATTAAAAAGAAAAACCAGAAAGTCAAATCAGCAAAATAGCAAGCAAACAAACAAGATTACAGCAAAATCAGAATTAAAAAATTATCAGAGGGTGGCTAGGTGGCACAGTGGATAAAGCACTGTTCTTGGAGTCAGGAGTACCTGAGTTCAAATCTGACCTCAAACACTTAATTACCCAGCTGTGTGGCCTTGGGCAAGCCACTTAACTCCATTTGCCTTGCAAAACACCTAGAAAAAAAAATTATCAGAACCTACTATCCATAGTTACATGCTATTAAAACTGGGAACAGAAAAGAAATAGTGGAATATCTTCTTTTGAAGGCATATTTAAAACAGATGATCAAATAGAGATCCTAAATAACCTAATCTCAAGAAAGAAAACAGAACTAGCTCTGAGTTATCAAAATAAAGTTTCTGATCCTGATGGATTCCTAGGAAAATTTTCTCAAACTTAAAACAAATTAATCAGCTCAAATGCTACTAAGCAAATTATTCTCAAAAATGAAGAAATCATTATCCTAGACTCATTTTATGAAAAAGTAATAAAGTCCTAATTCTAAATCAGGAAGGATATGGCACAGGAGAAAGATAAACCAATACCAATAAATATGAATTTTTTAAGAAAATTAAATCTCCAACTACAGTAAATTATTTAAGAAATCATTCATCATGACCAGTTTGGGTATATATCAAGGATGCAAAGATGTTTCAACATTAAGAAAACAATCAACATAAATCATATTTAAAAAACATCCAAAACCAAGTATATCAATGAATGTGGGGAAAAAAAACCTTTGACAAAATACAATTCTCCCTTAGGACTATAAAATAACCCCTTTAAAATATAACCATAGAAGGAACTTTTTTAATATTATAAAAAGTAACTGTCTAAAACCAAAAGTAAGCATCATGCACAAAGGGGACACATTAAAAGCCTTCTCCCCCAGAATATAAAGGTATAAAGCAAAGATGCCCACTCTTCCCACTATTATCTGATCTAGTTCTAGAAATACTAGCAAAAAAAGAGAAACAAAAAATATAAATATAGATTAAAAAAGATAAACACTATTTTTTTGCTGTTGACCATGATACTTTAGATAATCCTAAAGAGTTCAGATAAAAATACTAATTGACAAAATTGACAGCTTCAGCAAAGTTACAAGCTATAAAATGAATCCTCAAAAATCAACATTTTTAAATAACAATGGCAGAATCCAAAAGTCAATAACATAAATGACCAAACTTTCAAAGTTATTTTATATTTTTAATGCTATACCAAATTATCAAAAGAATACTTTTGAGAACTTAATGAAGTTCACTTAAAAAATAAAAGATCTAGCATACAAAGGGAAATAATGGAAAAAGAAGTAGAGACAATAGTACTTTTAGTCTTCAAACGATATTATAAAGTAAGAGTCATCAAAACCATTTGGAATTTGTTTAAGAAGCAAACAAAGAAGGAAGAAAGAGAATGTAACAATCATTGGAACCAATGATACAAATGAAAAACAGAAAAATCAACTCAATAACTCAGTGTTCAATGATCAGATGGTCTGACTCCAAATTTAATTCTCTTCAGTCCAGGGTTGGCTTCTAGTTGGTGTTTAACAAATGTTTTTTTATTGATTGAAAAGTTCTCTCTAGGTGTTTAATAAATGTTTATTGATTGACTGATTGAAAAGTGTTCTCCTTATCCTAATGAGGGGGAGAAATAACCAAATGTAGTTAACCACAATTCCAGAGGAATGATGATGAACAATACTACCCACCTTTTATCAGAAAGTTGGATGGAGAATTATATTCCAAGACAACATACCAAAATTTTGGGGACATATTTGAATATAGTCTATGTGGGAATTTGTTTTGTTTGACTTTACCTATTTGTTACAGGATTTGATTTTGGGTGAGGGGAGTGGAAGAAAATAAACAATTATTGATTGAAAAATATATTTAATTTGAATTTAAAGAGAGAGGAAATACATAACTTTTTCACTCTATCTTGGTTTTGAGTAACCATTCTACTGAAGTCTATTCTTCATCATAAAAAAACAATTTCAGATAAATCACAACCTGGGAAATTTCTCTGACTTGTGTCAGTCAAAGCAGGAATTGGTGTCAGAGGATCTGAGCCCAGATTCTGTCTCTTCTTTTTTACTATCTGATTGATATTGGAAAAATCATTCCCCCTCCACCCCAGTCTCCCCATCTGTAAAATAAGGGGGTTGGGTTAGATGACCTTTAAAGTGTTTCTAGCTCTAAACCTGCTATGTATCCATAGCAAAGCTGTTGTTTTGGCATTCCAAGTTCTAGTCTTGGAATTATTATTTTTTTAAAGAATTTACCCTTCTTGTTTAAAATGCTTTTTGAGATTTTCTTTGATTCCCTCTGCCATTCTTGTTCAAGTCAAGCATAAACTTCTTTAGTTGCAATCTTCCATCCTTCAAAGGCTTTTCAGTTGTGGAGGTGGTGGCATTTGTGGCTCTCTGGTTACTCATCACCAGTGTTTTTGAACAAGGTGCTATTTACTCCCACAGACCACTGGGTCCAATTCAGCCCAATTTTATTATTTCAGTGGGTTTCAGGGAACTAGGCTCCCCAGGATCTAGTTTTCTCCTTGAAATGGATGTGGGAGGTAGTGACATAAAGAAGATTCAGTTTGTGAGGGAAGAAGACAGAAGAAGGGAGGGAGATATAGGACTTTTCCCCCTACTCTATACCAAAAATTTCTACCTCGAATTGAGACAATCATTTCTCTCATGTTAATAACTAATTATTGAATTTAGGACTAATTTCTATTTCCTCATTCAGAAATCAGTTCTTTGTAGATTATTCAACCAGCATAGAAAGTACTGTTGACAATGAGATTGGATTAACTTTCTCCTCAATCTTGTTCAAAACCCATTCAATTGGGGAAGCCCATTGTTTTCTACTCAGGTTTGGATAAGAAGAAAGGGAATAAATCTTTTGTCTAGATTGTCAGAAAGGGCAGCTAGGTGGCACAGTGGATAAAGCACCGGCCCTGGGGTCAGGAGTACCTGAGTTCAAATGCAACCTCAGACACTTAATAATTACCTAGCTGTGTGGCCTTGGGCACACCACTTAACTCCATTTGCCTTGCAAAAACCTAAATAATAATAATAATAATAACAACAATAATAATAATAGATTGTCAGAGACTGGGATGGTCTGGGTAGAGATAAGTAAAAGTGACATAATCAAAGTCATTTCCCAGACCCTCATTAGAATAATAGACCCACCTCTAATTATAATATTCATTATTTTATTAACCATTAACCAATCAGAATTTACTGCTGCCTATCAGTAACCCCCACTCTTCCAAGGGCATGTAAGTGTCAAGAGGCTTCCTTGAGGGTCTTTGGTTCCTGAGAGATGGCCAAATAGCCATCTTTTATCAATTATTCAATAGTTTGTAATTAATAGAATGGTTATCCAGAAACTATGTGTCTTTTATACCTCATAGTTGTAACCTGAACTGATTCAAATATTCATGTCAAGGAACTGAATTGTTTCCATTGTTTTAGGAAGATTCTGAAGATCACCTGGAAGGAGAAGATACCAGACCCTGAGGTCCTTTCTCCAGCTAAACAGCCGAGCATTCAAATGTTAATACAGAAAGCTCAGCTGACCGCATTGTTCAAATGTTAAATGTACACTTGCCAAAAGATAATTTTATGGAGAACTCACACAGGGAAAGTGCTTCATAGTGGGGTCAGAAAAAAACAATGTAAGGACACTCTGAAGATCTTTCTTAAGAATTGTGGAAAAGATTGTGTAGCATGGGAGACATTAGCCCAGGACCCCTCAGCATGGTGTGCCCTCATCAGAGAGGGTGCTGTGTTCTATGAGCTAAGCAGAATGGAAGCAGCTCAAAGGAAATGTGAGATGCACAAGTTGAGAGCAAGCATCCCGGATGTTCACATAGACTATTTGTGTGTGACCTGTGGAAGAGCATTCCGAGGCCTTATTGCTTTAAGCAATTACTAACCTTTATCTTGTGAGATATTCCTTCCTCCACGTCAAATCATCTAGCATTTATTCAGTACTTACAACTTCTTAGGTTCTGCTTATACAAAAAAAAAAGGACTGGGTAGGAAGTGGACCACAAACCTAGTCCTTGTCCTAAGGAGCTTGCATTGTAATAAGGAGATGACACTTAAATTGGGGGGACCTGGAAAGTCCTTCTAGAATAGATGATGAGTCTTAATTGAAAGAAATTGAACTGAGTTTTAAAGATAGAGAAACTAAGGGGTAGAAGTAAGAGGACAGAATGCTTCCAGTGGAAGACAGCCAGGACAAAGGCACAGAGATAAGAGAAGGAATATTTTTTATAAGGAACTGCAAGTCAGTGTAGCTAAATCATAGAGAACATAAAGAAAAAGTAATGTAAGAAGACTGGAAAGGTGGGAAGGAGCCAAATTACAGAGTTAAAAAATATTTATTAGGTTCTTATGGTATGCCAGACATTGTTCCAAGCACTGGGAATTCAAAGAAAGGCAAATAAACAAAAGCTTAAAAATACCAAACATAGAAATTTGTATTTGATCCTGGGGACAATGGAGAGCCTCTGGAGCTCATCCCTTGCTGGTGAGTTATGACACAGGCACCTATGCTTACAATAATCCCCTTGACAGTTGAAAGGAGGATAGATTGAATTAAGGGAGGAACTTGAGGCAGGGAGAACAGAAGGATTCTGTAAATACAACTACTAAGCCTGTATCTCAAAGAGATCAAAGAAAAAAGGAAAAGGATCTATATGTACAAAACCATTTATAGTAGCTCTTTTTTGTGATAGCAAATAATTAGACACTGAGAGAACACTCAGCATTTGAGGAATGGCTTCAGTTGTAGTAGATGATTGTGGTGGATTACTATTGTGCTGTGGGAAATGATGAGAGGGGGCAGTTCTAGAAAATATTACAAGACCTATATGAACTGTTGTAAAGTGAAGTGTAAAGAACTGGAAGATCATTATTACTGTAACAGTGATATTATAACAATCAGTTGCGAAAGACTTGGCTAGATCAATACAATGATCTGAGACAATTCCAAAGGACTCATGATTTAAAATATTATCTACCACCAGAGATGTGCAAATTGAAATATAATTTTCTCATTAAAAATGGATATTATAAAAATCCAGGCAAGAGGTAATAAGGGACTGAACTAAAATCATGATTGTGTGAGTGGAGAAAAGTATGCCTGAGATGTTGTGAAAATAGAAATGATGAGGTTTGGCAATGGGAGAGCCATAAGGGGCAAGGGGAGAGTGGGATTCAACTCTGGGGTGGCAAGTCTGGGTGACTGCAAAGATGGTAATGTCCTTGACAATAATAGGAAAGTTGTAAAATTAGAGAAAATTTAGAGGCGGGTAGAGGAGGGAAATAGTGAATTCTATTTTGGATATTGAATTTGAGTCTATCAGGCAACTAATTCAAGATATCCAAAAGACAATTGATTATGTGAGATAAGAGCTCAGGAAAGAGATCAAGGCTAGAGATATAGTTCTAGGAATTATCTACATAGAAATGTAATCAATTCCATGGGAGCTGATGAGATCATCAAGCTGCTGAAATAACCTGAGATACTCCTCAACTAGATAGTTAACTTCTTAAGAGCAACAGAGCTATGCTGTTTTTTTTTAATCCCAGAGCTTCTAACATGTTACCACCCCAGGCTCATTCCCCTCCTGCGGAAATTGACAAGGTTATGTTTTGGGGAGAAAAATTCCTCATTTAAAAATAGAAATCCCACCCTCCCCATCTTGCCCTTTCCCCCCATGCTGTAGGTTCCTAGTACAAACTGAATTAAATAAAAAATTAAAAAATGAAATAAAAAAGACCAGTAATATTCAGAACTCTAGGAAGAGAGTTGATGGCAGTTCCATTTCCAATACTCTGCCCTCAGCCGATAGAAGCGATATACTAGCCCGTGACTGAGGTAATAGCTGGGTTGAGTCTCTGAAGCAAAGCACAACAGACAACTAGTAAGAGAACCAATTTTCAGGATTCCTTCACTATAAAAGAAAAGAGATATTTTGGCAGTGTCTGTGGGTCCAGATTGCAACAGCTTTGATCTCAGTAACTCCCAATCTAAGGTTTACCTAGATAAAAAAATAAAAATCTATCTTTTCTCCCTAAAAGGCCTAGGAATAGGCCAAGTCACTTAAGAATTCAGGAGAATGTGAGGTCCTTGGGGCTACTGCCTAACACAAATGTTTCTGTACTTACACATAATAGTTAATAAATACTTCCTGAAATTAATTGAACAGCAAATTTCCCCTTCTGTGATGATGACACAGTAATTCACAGGTATATTATGTTCAATAAACTCTAGTGGCTCCCAATTACCTTTAGGATCAAATACAAACTCATCTGTTAGGTATTTTAAAGCCCCTTAGAACCTGGTTGAAACATACCCTTCCAAGCTTATTAAACAATGCTCCCCTTGTTCCAGTCAAATTGGCGTTTTTATAGACCTTTCCAACTGTCCTGCCACTTCCCGTCTCCATAACTAAATAACAAGCATCCATGGGTTTCCTCTTACCCTCCCCTCCTATATCTGCTTGCCATGCTTAGAGAAGAGAGCCCACCAAAGCACAAACCCCAGTGGAGGCATTGGCGTTAGTATCAGGATCTACCCTATTTTAGTGGCAGTTACCTTTTTGAGGGGCAGCATTTCAGATCAAGCCTAGATCTCATTAGCTCCCATGGGATTGATTACCATCTCTATACAGATGATTCCAAGAACAGTATCTCTAACCCTGATTTCCCTTCTGAATTCCTGTCTCACATAATAATAACTTAATGAGCTTTCTCCTTACCCTATCCTCTTAGAACTACCCCCTCCACCCAGTTTCTGACAAACCTTAGCTCAAATATCAACTCTAAAAGAATCTGATTCTGAGCCTTCCCCAACTCTTCCCTTTGGTCATCCATAACCCATGAAACACCTGAAAAACCCCAGCCAGAGCCGATGCCAAGCCTTCCCATTTACTGCCCCAGGCTCTCCAAACTTCACCCCAACCTTCCTGCCAATACCCCTTTCCCATTTCTATTCCTTATTAGACACTGGTTTCCCATTTCTACTCCTGGGAGAGGAAGCCCAGAATTCTTGTCCCTCTTGGATCCCCCCCTTCCCAATGGTAGTAGACTAGTTCCTTCCAGATCCCTTTGGCCTTGCCAGGTGACTTAAAGCTTAAGTCAATTCTATAAGTTATCTCCTTCAAATAGACTGAGTTCCTTGACCCATGAAGGGACTATCTTCTCAACCTAACCATCTTTTGCATTCTGAGAATCAGAAGGGAGTAAAAAAGGGGCACCTTTTAGTGTCCAAGCATCTGTGGGTTCCCCCTGGCCCTTTCCTCCTATATTTGCTTGCCATGCCTAGAGAAGAGAGCCCGCCAAAGCCCAAACCCCAGTGGAGGTGTTGGTGCTAGTATCAACCTACGATACTTTAGTGGCAGCCTCTTTTTGAGACCAAAACAGACCAAAGTCTGTTCTTTCTGGATTCCCCACAAGGTTTCTTCACTTATGCAAATGTGGTCACCCTCAGTCACCCTGTGAGTTCTATCCTGGTGTTTACCTAGTCCTTTTAAACCTTCTCCAGGAAAATCCACACCATGTATGCCCACCATTGGCTTCCTGTCTCTCCCCTAGACAAATTTTCTACTAGTTAGTGAAACTGATAACTGAACAATATGGTTCCTTAGACACAAATCTGAATGAGTAATGGAATCCTTGCCATTTCCCCCAGCTCTCCTCCCGCAGAGGACCCCATTCCTCACTCTCACCCTCGCAACCCTCCCATGCGCCATGCTATTCCTGGTGAAACAGCAAGCTTGAAACTGTGCGCTCTGTCGGCCTCCCCGGGCTTATCAGCAGCTCTGGGTATCAGTCCTCTTTTGTTGCCGACTGAACTCTTTGTTTTTGCTCAGGGTTTAGTCACATCATTTTGAAAGAGTTTCCCTCTCTTGAACTCACACATCCGCTCTTTCTAAAAAGACAGGGCCCTCTGTCCCGCAGACCCCTAGCTCCTCTGGGGATGGACTTTTGTCTCGTTTGTGCCTTTTGGGGGTGTTCTTATAGAGTTTAACACCAAGTGGCTGAGCAGTGACAGCACCACCAACCAACCACACACACACACCTGGTGCAGCCTCTGATAATCTCCTCCTACTGTGACACAAACACAATGCCCCACCGACTTCAGCAACCCCAGTTCTGTAGAATGGAAGCTGGCTCCTAGGCAGACTCATTCGGGAAAACCCGGGGGCGAGGGGCATTGATGAGCCTAGGTCCTCAAGGAAGGATTCCTCACTTGGGTCTGGAAATGCCATCCGCCTTGCCCTTTCTCCCAATCCTGGAGGGAAGCCTCGGTATCCTTGCTTACCATTCATTCTATGGGTTTCCTGTGCTTACTCTAGGAAGAGGACAAATGGAATGCAAGCCTCCTCCAAAGACTATATCCCTTTCTCCTCCGCACTCACTGACTGTCCTTTAGGATGGCTTTTGTTATTCTCCACAGCTTTCCCTGCCTTCTGCTGTGGTTTTTATCATTATCATCATCATCATCTTATTATTATTATTATCATTAATTTTCCATAGCTCAACTTTACTGCAGTTTTAGTTCAGATCCCAAGCCATCCAGTGAGACTGAGCAGTTTGTGGCAGGCACCCTACCTAGAAGCCTATGAGTCTCCTGCAATTCATTTAAATCAGAACCCGAGCCAAGCAAGCCTTCAGGGCTAATGATCAGCCACGGGGACCGGCTCAACATCCCAATGTTCTTCAGCACTCCTACCCCTCCGCTCTGGGGATGGCAGCTGTCTAGGCAACTTCCTTTGTCACTCAGGGATGTGGAGGCTGAGATGGGGGGAGGGAGGGGGGAATTAATTAGCTGCTTCTTGGAGAGTATAATTACACATCGTTTTGGGGGGGGGGGGTTGTCATTTCCCGACTTAACGAGGGGAATGCCCAGGTGAATTTCCATGGGTAGAAAATGAGCTCATCTGCATCCAATCAAAGGTCCAGGGTTCTCAGTCACTTGGGCTGATTCAGGGATTCTTCCATTACGGATGCTGCTAGAGCTGCCTGTCACTATAAATTCTAACCAAAACGTAGTTAAGAGAAGAAAATTCAGTATCTGTTTTTAGGAGTGTTATCTCCTCGCCCCCCGCTTCCCAGGCTTCCTCTTTATTAACAATTTTCCTTGGATTTTACGTGTTGTTAAAATGAAACCTGGAGATCCTGAAATCAAGACCTGAATTCCAGCAAAGAAAATTTGAGCCTTACCAAAAACATCATTTGACATCCATTCAAGGAAATGGTGGCAGATGACCAGCAGGTGACATCACATAGCAGGTGGACTAATGCCCTCAATGAAAACTATTTGAGCTGAAGGGAAGGGGAAGGAAGGGGAAAACCCATGCTAAAACAGCTGGATAGAATCTTCCCAACCAGGGTTAATTCAAGGAATTTTTTTTCCTGTGGGGTAATCACCAAATTAAATGTTTTAATTACAGAAATTAGACATGCATTTCTTTCTAGAAAATAGCATCATCAGAACATAGTACCTCCTCCCCAGAGTGCAAAGAAGCTCTTCTTATGAAGGAGAGGAGAGGCATATTTTAATTTTATTATAAAATAGGCTCAGGGAAATCAAAGAATCAGATTGACAAGTATTCCCAGCCAGCTGTGACTTAATGAGCACAATTCAAGACTTGGAACTTGCTTGCCACATCCATATTAATGTACCCATGAAAGACTAAAGAAAGAGACAAATTACTGTTCCTATTATTTTAGATTTATTTTAAACTATTGTTAAAGCAGCTAACACTGGTAAGTCACTTTCTGGCAGCTCAGCTGTCTGCATCCTGCCTTTTAGTCATTCTATTTGCAGCTGATGCAGGGTTGATGAAGAGTAGAAATGGTTTTCCAACAGACTTGAAAGAAGAGATCTCCAGTGACAAGTTAGGCTGGGGAGGTGGGGGGAGGACTAAAGGACAGAAACACTGAATTTACAGGATTGAAGATCTAGAAATGACTTTGGTGCTCCATCTATTCCAATTCCTTCATTTTACAGATGAGAAAATTGACACCTAAAAAATTTCAGTGACTTATCCAAGTCACACAGGTAGTAATCAATAAGCATTATTGTCTATAATGTGCCAGTCATTGTGGTTAAAAATACAAAGAATGAAACAATCTTCAACTTCAGAAATAGAATTTGAATTCTATCTACAGAGCTAACTGGTATTCTCTCCTCTATACTATTTGCGCAAGATTTCTATTACTCTGTTATTTTTCCCTCATGATTCAATCCCAGAACCTTTTAATCTGTAGTGCTTAAGTCAACAAACAATTATTAAACTCCTGAGGCATGTCAGTCATTATTCTAAATTCTAGAAATACAAAGAAAAGTAAAAAAAGTATCTGGGTTCTCAAGAAACTCATGTTCCAATGGAGGAAATGACATGCAAACAACAATATACAAACCAGATACAGAAAGGATAAATTGGAGAGAATCTCAGAAAGATGGCACTAGGATTAAGGAGGATTAGGAAAGGCTTCCTGGAAACTTTAAGGAAGTGAGGGGAGCTAGGAGGTGGAGATGAGGAGGAAGAGAAATTCATGCATAGAGGAAAGTCAATGGAAATGCCTAGATTTGGCGGGGAGTGTCTTGTCTTATGCCATCAACAAAAAAAGGATGGCAGTGTCGCGGATAGCAGAATCTGTGAAAGGTGTAATAAAGAAGTAAAAGTGGAAAGAAGAATAGAAAGTTAGGAAGGGACCAGGTTATGAAGGACTTTTCAAAACAGAGGCTTTCCTACTTGTTCCTAGAAGTCACTGGAGTTGACTGAATAGGATTATGTTTGACCTACTTGTGAATTTGGGAAAATCAATTTGGACTAGAGTGGAAAGAGACTTGAAACAAAGAAAGCAATTAGCAATCATAGCAATAATACGATCATGAGTTCCAAAGGGCTTGCACACAGTCTTCTCATCATTCGCCACACAGCTTTGGGGCTTCTTTGAACTTTGCTATCATGTCCCATCATTAGAAACTCCATTCCCTTCTCTCTCCCCACCCCTTCCTTTTTTCAGCTTTCTTTTGTATGATGACTTCTTCCATTAGACTGTAAGATCCTTGAGGGCAGGAACTTTATTTTTTTAAACTTATGTTTGTATTTCCAGCATTTATCACACTGGCTGGCACATAATCAGCATTTAATAAGTCTCTATCATCTGTCAAATCTCAGATCAAACACCACCTCCTACAAAAGCTGTTCTGATTCCTTCCATAATATTAGAGAGGTAATATCATGACAAGCAAGTGAATTGAATTTGAGTGAGGGGGTGCTGTGAGTCCAGTGGTCACATATGAATCAGTATGACAGGAGATAGCCTCATTTGGGAGGAAATCAGAGTCACACTGCTATTAAGTGTCTGAGGCCAGATTTGACCTTGGGTCTTCCTGACTTCAGGATCAGTGCTCTAACCACTTTACCATCTACCAGTAAAGAATGAAATGACCCCCATTGTCACTTGGGGAGGGTGAAGAAAGGGGACCCCACCATTTACAGGGAGAATCTTGGACAAGATCCAGCTATGTGTGTACTTGAGGAAATCATTAGTACATCCTGGGAAAAGTTTCCTTCATCCCCTTGATGAGATCCCATCCCCAAGTCCAGCATCCTATCATTAATGTGATTTTAAACAACATGGATCAGAAAAGATGGTAATCGCCATGTTTTCATTAGATTTGCCTCACTTTTATTTGTTTTTCTATGAACAGTTAGAGAACCAATTTTTTTCAAAGGTGATTGTAAGTCATATTTTATATAGCATTTTGCTTGATTATTTGCTCTGTACTGATTTGTACGCCGTTGCCATTAGATCTTACAATAATGTTCCACTCTGCAAATTTTAAGGTTCAAATAAAGTTTAATTGTTTGCAAAAAAATTAAATGAGCAGAACTAAAAGAACAATTTATATAAAAACAACATAAAAATAGTTCTTGAGAACTATAAGAACTTTTAAAAAAGTATAATCAATAGAATAACCATCTATAATTCCAGAGGAATGATGCTGAGATGTATAACTATTTCCTGATAAAGAGGTAACATTTAAAGTACAGAATTTTATATGTATATATATATATATATATATATATACACATATATATGTATATATTTGGCATACAGTATTTGAAGGAATTTGTTTTGTGTATTTGTTATAATTTGTCTTTTCTCTTATTGTCAATAGAGTGGAAGGTAGGAAGGAGCAAAAATAGATTTCTGTTAATTTGAACAATAACTTTTTTAAAAAAATGTGCAATGTTGCAGGGATTTTCATTTGAAGCCATTATTCTTTTACTTGTTTTACTTTGTTAAAACATAAAGTGGGGATAATCTGTAAATGTTCAGAATATAGGGAGTGGCTAGGTAGCGCAGTATATAGAGTGCCCACCCTGGAGTCAGAGTACCTGATTTCAAATCCAGCCTCAGACACCCAGCTGTGTGGCCTTGGGCACGCCACTAAACCCTATTTGCCTTGAAAAAAACCTAAAAAAAATGTTCAGAATATGAAAACAAAACATATCAATAAAACCTAAAAATAAAAAGGATGACAATAAATTCAGTTTTAGACATCTTGAGTTTTAAGATAGCTACAAAGCTTTTAGTAAGAGATATGAAAATAGGCAGTTGGAGATATGAGACAGGAGGTCCAGAAAGAGGTATGGCTGAACAAATGGATTTGAGAATCAACAGAATAGAGATATTCATTGAATTCCTGGAAGCTGATGAAATCACGAAGCAAAATCATATAGAAGAGATAAGAAACCAGAATAAAGACTTGAGGGATATTCACAGTTAGTGGGTACAACCTGGATGAAGATCCAGCAAGGGAGTCACGGGAGTCAGGTAGGAAAACCAGGAGAGAAGAGTGTCATAAAAAGTCAGAAGAGAGTATTAAGGAGAAGAGGGTGAGCCACAGTGTCAAAGGAGTGGTCAAGGAGGATGAACATTGAGGAAAGGCAATTAAAATTTACAATTAAAAGATCATTGCTAATTTTGAAGAAATTAGTTTTGGTTGAATGTTGAATTTGGAAGCCAGATGGCAGAGAAAGAAGAAGAGAGTAGGAAGAAAGGAAGGCACTGATTGTAGACATCCAGAAATGTTAGGCATGGTGTTGACAACAATCTTACCCATTCAGATTTTTCACATTTATTTTAAAAAATCAGAATGTAAAAAAGAAAAATTCATATCTTGTTCATTAGACATTTGAGATCCTGGATAAAAAATTACATAGAAAGTGTTCAGCATTAATAAATAGGACAGTCTAGTGGGGAAAGAAGAACTGCTAAATGAGAGAAAATGTCAGTTTATCTCAGCTGACATTCATCCTGCAATAACAATCTCTGCTCAATAATTCAACAGAAGAGAAAGATGTACCTGACCAATTGTAAAATTGTTTCTGCTAGGGGGAAGTTGAGATTTCCTCCTGATCCTGACTGGTGACTTGGGCATGTCCTCCAGCAAGAAACTAGATTTGTCTTTATCATTTAAAGATAAAAATATTGAATCTCTTTCTTTGAGCTGCTCTTCTGAATTCCCAAGTTAACTTTGTCTTTGGATCTTTGAGGGGACATTGGGCACTCTTAACTCAGCAGTTAAATTTAACACCTGTTGATAAAAACCCTTCCAACTATAACACCTTAGGAGAAACTCCTCAAACATGATACTTAAGATTTCATATGTCATGAATAACTCAGATTCAGTAGAAGTTAATGAGGATCTATAGGATGTTCAGGGAGGACCTCTATACCCTGGTACCTCTGGTATAAACCCTTTTCAGAGCTGTTCATCTGTCTTTTGTGTCTACCTTCACCTACTTTTGGCTCCAAGAGCTGTCACACACACACACACACACACACACACACACACACACACACAAAGAGTGAACACACTCTGGTAAAAACCAGTCTCTTCAGATGGTTCAAACCAAGTTGAGGGTAATCAACAGGCCTCAAACCTGAGGTGAGTTAGGGGATGTTTACCACAATGATGTGAAGATTTTCTCCAAGAAGAATGAATGAGTGGATGAGAACCATTTTTTCCCATGGCCATGAAGGGATTCAAACAGGTACTGTGGAGTGCTTTGAGCTTGGTCAAACATCAAAGACATCTACTGCATCCTGGGCCATTGCCAGTCATCCTGACTTTTGTCCTGCCATTGGTCTTTGATGATCCTGGAAGAAAGAGTGAGGCTGAAGCCTTCTTTTAACTGTGCTTCACTTTAATCCAATTCATGGTCAAGTCAAGACATCATTACTGAAGGTCCTTTTCAAAAATGAAAGACAGGGGAGGCTAGATGGTGCAGTGTATAGAGCACTGGCCCTGGAGTCAGGAGTACCTGAGTTCAAATCCAGCCTCAGACACTTAATAATTACCTAGCTGTGTGGCCTTCGGCAAGCCACTTAACCCCATCACCTTGCAAAAACCTAAAAAAAAAAATGAAAGACAAATAAGAGGTTGAATCCATGAAGTTTTAAAGCAAAAAAAAAAATCTTCAAATTGAACTACTTAATTGCATAAAAGAGAATAGCTGAATATATATTGACCCCAGTGTGAAGTCTCTGCTACCGAGACTAAGGCTGATGGATCTTGAGTTCAGGAGTTTTATAGGAAGGCTAAAGTTAATCATATGTTTGTATTGTGGTAAGTACCTAGGAGTGGAGGCCATCCAGGCTGCCTAAGGAGAAGTGAACTAGCCAAAGTCAGTAACAGAATATGTACAAATCATACCAATCATACCAATCATACCAAATCATACCACTATACTTCTAACCTGAGAGACAGAAAAGAGAATGTTTTGACAAAGTAAGTCAAGGTAGTGCAGTGGAAAATGCCTTGTTTTGGAGTTAGATAACCTAGATTAAAATCTTAAGTTTTGCCCCCTACTTCATCAGAGGCAGCTAGGTGGAGCAGTGGATAGAGTGCCAGCCCCAGAATCAAGAAGATTCATCTTCCTGAATTCAAATCTAACCTAAGATATTAGCTGTGTAACCTTGGATAAGTCATTCCCTGTTTGTCTCAGTTTTCTTATCTATTAAATGAACTAGAGAAAGAAATGGCAAACCACCATAGTATCTTTGTCAAGAAAACCCTAAAAGGGGTCACAAAGAGTCAAAAATGACTAAAAATCAACTGGGGGGGTCAGGGAAGACTAGCATTTCCTGTTTTGAGGGCTTGCTAAGCCCTTTTCAACCTTGCTCATTTGCCTTTGGTGTCAACCTTCACATGTTTCTCACCTACAGCTTTAGGAAGATATAGCATGCAAAGTGGCCATATCCCAGAAAAATTGTCTTATCAGACTGGGCTAAACCATGTTGACAGTAACCAACAGACCACAGACCTATTGGTGAGTTAGGGGGACATCCACTCAAGCATTTACCCCAGAGGTATGGGTAAATGTGAACAATTTGTTCCAATGGCCATGAAACAATCTAAAACAGGTGCTGTGGAGTACTTTTAGAGCTTGGCAAGACATTGAAGATGTCAAGGTCATCCACAGCATCTTGGACACAGTCACCTTGACTGCCACTGGACTTGGATGATTCTGGAAGTGAGAGGAAGGCTGAAGAATTTAAGCAACTCTGCCTCACCCTAATTCAACTCATGTAAAAGTCAGACATCACTCATATTGTGATGTCATCAATCTCCTACAAAAATGAAGAATGAACAAGTGTTTAATAAATGACTTTTCATTTAGTCATTCATTTTACCAGGACTCAGAGGGCAGAACTTGAAGTACTGAGTAGAAATTGGAAAAAATACAAACAAATCACATTTCATTTTGATGTAAGGGAAATTTCCTTAACTTTTAGAGATGACCAGAAGTAGAATGAGCTGCCCCAGGAATTAATGAGTTCCCCTGTCCTGGAGAGGTTCCAGTAGAGGCTAAATGGTCATTAATTAGAGATGATGGAGAGGGGATTTCCAATGAAGTGTGGGTTGAATTAAATGGCCTCAGGAGTCCCTTCTGGCTCTGAGAGTCTGTAACCAGAAGCAACCCTCACTTAGAACTCTTCCCAAGCCAGCATCAGAGAATGATTGAAATATCCTCAGCTTGGTCCTGAAATACCTACTGGATTCAAATAATTGAGGATGAAATGAGTAAATACATCTTTCTATAGTTTATTAGAACACATTAAATATGTTAAAACAGAGTGGAACAGTGGAATGTATGCTGGTTTTGGAGATATTGGACCCGAGGCCCTTCCTATCTGTGGGTCTTAGTTAAGTCACTTGCCTTGTTTCCTCAGTTGTATAGCATTTGGATTAGAGAACAGCTGAGGTCCATTGTAGAACTAAATTTATGATCTTAACAAGCTATTTTGAAAATTATGGTAGTTTAAAATCAAAGAATGTTAAAACTGGAAAGTTTCTAATCCAGAACTATCAAACTCAAATGGGGGATTTGGAGGGAGGGAGGACTAATCATATATAAGTATCCCTGCTAGTTGAAAATTGATTAGATAACCATATTCTAATATTATCTATGTTCTATTGTATTTTTATTTTGCTAAATATTTCCCAATTACATTTTAATAATACTTGGGTTGCACCATAGAGTGCTATAGATCATATAGGCCCTGAGGGCAGTGTTTTTGAAGCCTCTGATATAGCCCATTTTAAGATTAAAAAAAATCCAGAAAAATTGTAATTTGATTATGATGACATAATAATCACTATGGTTTGAATCATTTTACATGATTTGTGATTATATAATAGGATTCAATAGCACACATGATCTAAAAGGTATATTAATAACATGAAACATTCTTTTTGAAGTGGAAGATTCCATTAAAGGTAGGTTTCCTCAACAAAAAGAAAGTCCACAAGTTATTTGCATTCTATCATATACAGGGTGTCCCAAAGGAATTGTAATTTTGTCAGTGTAGGCATACCTTCCATCAATATAGAGCTGTGATTTAGTAGATGGTCTTCAAGAGTTTCTTTGGATGAAAAGGCATCACCCTTTGACTTGATGGGCAGACATTCCAAGGTTCATTGGGCTAGTCTTCAGATAATAGAGTGCTGTTTAAACATTCAACAACGAGCTCCAAGTTGGGAAAGGCCAGTTTTTGGAACAATGGATAAAGTGCAGGACTTGGAATCAGGAGGATCTGAATTCAAATCTGGACTCAGACATTCACTGGGATCCTGGGCAAGTCACTTAACAGTTTCTTATCTGTAAAGAGTGAGATACACACACATACACACACACACACACACACACACATACACAAACACACCACTATTGGGGGAGGGGAGGATGAGAGAATAATCTATCTACAACACACTTTTAAATTTAATTTGCATTACTAACATTTTTTCTATCACTTAAGTCTAGATAATCAACAAAACAATAAATCAAGCCCTAAGATGTGTATCATTTGCTAAATGTTATTGTTCAAGGGGCAGCTAGGTGGTGCAGTGGATGAAGGACTGGCCCTGGAGTCAGTAGTACCTGAGCTCAAATCCGGCCTCAGACACTTAATTATTACCTAACTGTGTGGTCTTGGGCAAGCCACTTAACCCCATTACCTTGCAAAAACTTTAAAAAAAAGTTATTGTTCAGGCATATTCATTTCAATGACTATTTTTAGGCAATAACTAGGAGCTAGGAATTATCTAGATAAACACTGAGGATACAAAAGATTAAAAAGAAAGAACCCTTCCTTGCTCTCAAGTTTTCAATATTGGGTGGGGTGGAAAGAGACAATAAGGAAGGAAAACTTCTTCCATGAGTCATTAAATACAAAAAACATGCAAAATACTACCAAAGAGGAAGGGAATGATAACAAAAAAGGGAAGATGGCACCTGAACTGAATTTGAAAGAATCAAATAATTATATGAAGTAAAAAAGAAAAAAACTGAAGTCCAGAAAAAAGCATTATTTCATTATAATTACATTTGTAATTAGTAGATAGTCCAATCATTTTTAAATATAAATTTAATTTAATTTTTTCTTTATAAATAAATATTTTTAACATTTACATTTTTTAAATTTTCTGAATTTCATCTTCTTTCCCTCCATTGCCTTCCTCCTTCTTGAGAAGGCAGCAGTTTTCATTCTTGTCATGTTGCAAAAGAACACAGAGCAACACCCCCCAAAAAAACCCAAACTAAGAATAATAAAGTCTTTTTTTAAAAAGCTTGAAATGCTTCAATCTGCTTTCAGACTCTACTTCTTTTGAAATAGATAATATTTTTCATCATAAACCCTTCAAAACTGTCTGGATCATTATATTGCTGAAAATAGCAAAGTCAATCTCAGTTGATTGTCATAAAATATTGTTATTACCGCGTATAATGTTATCCTGCTTTTGCTCATTTCATTTTGCATCAGTTCATGTAAGTCTTCCCAGGTTTTTCTGAAAGCATACTGCTCGTTGTTTTTGATAGCACAATTATATTCCATTATAATCATATACCACAGTTTGTTCAGGCATTTCTGAATTAATGGGTCTCCCTCATTTTCCACTTCTTTGATATCAGAAAAAGAGCTACTATAAATATTTTTGTGTATATAAGACCTTTTCCTTTTTCTTTGGGATAGAGATCTAGTATTGTTGAGTCAAAAGGTTGGCACATTTTATAGTTCTTTGGTCTATCTGTTTTCCAAAATGGTTATATCAGTCTACCGTTCCACCAACAATGCATCCCTTCCAACTTTTGTTGTTTTCCTTTTTTTTTGTCATATAAGCCAGTCTTTTAGGTATGAGGTGGCATCATTGTTTTAATTTCCATTTCTCTAAAGAGCATTTTTTCCCATATGACTATAAGATAGCTTTGATTTCTACATCTAAAAACTGCTTGTTCATAACCTTTGACCATTTATCAATTGGGAAATGACTCGTATTCTCATAAATTTGACTCAGTTCTATATATATATATATTTGAGAAATGAGGCCTTTATTAGAAAAACTTGCTGTAAAAATCCCCTCCCTCCCCCAGTTTCCTGCTTTCCTTCTAATTTTTACTACTTTGAGGTTTTCTGTGCAAACCCCTTTTAATTTGATATAATAAAAATTATCCATTTTACATCCCATAGGGCTCTTTTTCTCTCATTTGGTTATAAATTCTTCCCTTATTCATATATCTGACAGATAAAATATTTCATGCTCCCCTAATTTAAGTTCAGGTAATTTTACATGGAGTGGCTTACATGGTAATTACATGGCAATTTAAATATTAGAGACCTTTTGTGCAATGGCATGGGTGGAACATCTTATATAGAGACTTCAGGACAGTTTGACTTTTAAAAAAAAAGTATATAACCTTAAAGTAAATGACCAGAAACCATGGAGAACCTCGAAGTTCTCTAAGTCTTTAAGTCTCAACTCAAATGCTACTTTCTACAGGAAACTTTTCTGAACTTGCAACTTCCTCCCCCCCCCCGAAGGAAAAAAAATTTCTTTGTATTTATTTAGTGTATATCTGTATATGAATATAATGTTTTCCCTCCAACAGAATGCTTTAAGGAGGCATGGGCTGTTCAGTATCCTCTTATGAATAATTCCAGACTCTTTCCCAGAAAAGTTGGACCAATTCATGTTTCTATCAGTAGTGTACTAGTGATTCTATAAGAAATCATGAAGGATAGGATTTCAGAAAAGCCTGGAAAGACTTGCATGAATTGATATTGAGTGAGATAAGCAGAACCAGAAGAACATTGGACACATTAACAACAATACAGGGTGATGATCAACCTTGATGGACCTGCTCACCTCATCAGTACAATAATCAGGAACAATCTTAGGCAATTTGTGATGGAGACTACCATCTACATCCAGAGAAGAAACTGGAGTTTAAATGAAGACCAAAACTCATTATCTTCAATTTTTAAAAGTAGTCTTATATATTACATATTTTTGCTATCTCTAATGTTTTCTTTCTTCCTTTTGGATCTGTTTCTTCTCTCACAATACATTCAATTTGATCCATGCATATCATTGATGCAAATGCAAAGACTATCAGATTGCTTTCTGTTGGAGGGAAGAGGGGAGGGAAGGGACAGAGGGAGAAAAAAATTATAAAACTCAAAACATTACAAAAAAAAATAATTGATAGTGGTACCAGTGAGCTTGTTCTCCCAAAGCACCTACAATAGTGATCATTTCTTCTCTTAGTCAAATAACAAGAGTTTATGAGGTACCTACAATGGACCACTGTACCATTCTGTTTTAACATATTTAATGTGTTAAAATGAAACACTGGAGTTGTAAAAATTAGTCCCTGCCCTCAAGGAATTCATAATCTAATAGCAGAGATGACATGCAAAGCAACAAAGTTGTTACTTTGTACAAACAAAATATATTCAGGATAAATAAGGGTAGTGTTAGAGAGAAGGTTCTAAGGTTAAGGAAGATTTATAAAGGGTTCTTGCAGAAGGTGGGACATTCAACAAAACCTGAAGGAAGCCAGGGAAGCTTGGAGATGGAGTTAAGAGATCTTTAGCATCTTCTCACCTGTTGCAGGAAATATGAGAAGCATCCTCAACACTGCCTCTGGCTTCCTCAGTTCGATACTGTTGCCTCTAGCTATTTGGGACCTCTTGTTAGACTGTTTTGACTTGTACAAGCTGAAGTGCGGCTCTTTCGGATTGAAGTGAGGTTCCCGGATCTCTTGTTTCTCAATTCTTTGCCTGAACACAATGCCCCTTATTTGAAGTTGCCCCCTTTTTGGAGAGTCTTACCAGGACTGGGAAGCCAGCTTGATTCCCTTTTCTTACTCCCATGTTATTTCTCTTTACCTTGTGTTCAGCTTTGGAAGACTCTAAGAAAAGTAAACAGTACACTTTCTCTATGAGTCCTCATTTCTCCAGGTTATAGTCTGCAAGTGTGAGAAAATCTCACAATTTAATTGGCACCAGTGAGCAGAGATGGTCTCTTCCAATTGTAAGGGGAAGGGATCAGAAGAAGAAGAACCTGTGAGCAGATAGGACTTGCTCTCCCACATCATGTGCTTGAGCCACAGGCACGAAAGAGGAGTAGGGACTGCTAGAAGCAGCAATGTGAGGTAGACAGGATAGCTTTCAGGTGATTATAGCAATTAGGAAAGTGAACAGGTGGGAATGGAACAGGTGGCAATCTCAGCAGCTGCTGGTGAGCAGCACAGATGCCTAAGGCAAGCCAGAAGCTGAAGGACCAAACACAAAGATGATGATACTGACCATGATGGCAATGACCTGAAGTCAGGATAAAGGAGTGGATACATAAGCAAGTTTAGAGAATACTTTGGACAGAAGAAAGAAGATATATTTCAGTTCACTGAACTGACCCTGGGACTAGCAGTAAAACAGGACAGGTAGGTTACTGAAACCCCCCTACTTTAGGGGGACTGAGACTAAACCTCTAGAGAGAAGTGAAGAAAACAGGATTAATTGGAAAGTGGGCAATAGATATTCCCTCAACAATTGTACTTGGATATGAATTCCTTTGTTTTTAATAGGTTTATAATAAATTTGCTTTGAGATCAAATGCCTTTATAGCCTTGATTGCTTGTAGAAATAAATTGAATACTCTTAGGACTGAGCTCTGATGAGCATGAATCTGATGTTTTCAGAGAGACATCTGGATGGAGGCAAACATGATCCATATAGTTAATAATGAAGAAGACTCCAAGATTGACCTCTGCCTCTGTGAGTTCAGAACCACTTTTGTGAGGTGATGGGGCTCTAAATTGTACGTATTTCACTTCTGATTTAAAAGAGCCTGAATGTTCCATCCCTCAGAAAAAGAGATAAGTCTTATTTAGGTAGCTAACACTTTCAGATGTTTAAGGACTAGATAAAGTATCCCTTATCTTATGGATACATTTTTCTTTTAAGAATTTTTTTTAATGTAACTGCACTCGAGTGTTTTAAGGCAGGCCATAACTTCTAATGGGCAGTAAAATGTTGTCTTAGGAAAGAGAGTGCTTGTTTATTGTAGGAATATCTGTCAAGTTGTCCTGCTTCACTAGCATAAGACATTTGGGCTCTTACCTAACCTTTCCAGCCTCAGAATCAAAGATTCAGAAGAACTTAGAGATTAACTAACCCCAAATCCTCATTTTTACAGCTGAGAAAAAGGAGGTTTATGAAGGTGAAATGATTCTTCCAAAGTTGTAAAGCTAATAATTAATCAAACTCAGATTCTAAACCAGGATATCTGCCTCCAAGTTAATGTAAACTCTCTGAGAATAAGGACTGTTTTTGTTTTACCTTCAATGTCTACACAATGCATCTTAATTAAGAACACTTAATAGAGGCTTAATAAATGTTTATTAACTGAGTGATTTCCATATGCTTCCTTGTTTCACATTATTTCACATTTTTCCCTGTCATACATTATGTTTCACCTTTTACAGGCCCTGGACTCAACAATCAAGTATTCCCTAATTTCACTCTAGCTTTTTGGGATCTCTTGTTAGACTGCTTTGACTTCTACAGGTTGAAGTGAGGCTGCTGGATCTCTTGCTTAACCTTAGAAAGGTTATTACTTAATTTAGTCCAGGCATCAACAAGCATTGCACAGGAAAAAAATTCTTCTCTACAAATAAAAAAGTATGGAAAAAATTGAATTAAACTTCTAGCTCCTTGAGGGTAGGTATCATCATCTTTCACCTCAGACTCCTCAAGGCCTAGGACAGTGCTATGCAGTAAGTAGTAGAAAATATTTCTTTACTGAATTGAACTGAATTGAACAAAATTCCCTCCTTCCCTCCAAAAAATGTATTTTCAGTGTTTTCTATCCCAAAATCTAAGGAAGAAGGAAAGATCAGTTATTATAAATAAATAATAATAACATATGTTGTAGAAGGAGTAAAAAATGTTGGTATGGGCAGAGAAAAGAGAAAAGGAATGGTATACAGTTTGGTCAAGTTTCAAGTGAAGGCATTTCTGAGAATGACAGTGATCTGAAAAGTTAGATGAAGGAGATAATACAGCAGCATGAATTTAATAACTACAGTTCTGGTCAGATTGGGATAGGTTACCAGAGGCCTTATTCTTTTGCCCTGATAGTCTGATAAAATCCCAAAGGCTAAGCAGATGGACTTTTTGAAATTAACCTTCTATGCTTATCACATTTCATTCACAAATTCATTTGTGAATTTGTCCTGGCATTCTTTTCTCCTGTTTTGTCATCTTCATAATGAGGGCAGCCAAAAAGAAATGTGGACATATGGTTATGTCCTTGCTTAAAAACAAACCTATTGCCTATTTTTCTTCAACTCCCAGACTTGTAAGGAGCTTGGTTCTTGCTTCCTGCTCCTAATTGCTCTATTAATTCTGTCACTCTACTTATCCCAAGAGCTCTAGTCTTGAGGGGCTGGTTCTTGTCTGTTGTGGTCTGGCTTTTGCTCCTTTGGGTTTGGAGCTGTTTTATATGTTTCACAAGGTGTTGTTTTGAGGCATTTGAAGTTTTATGATGACTGTATTTCTTGAACTTCAGCACATGAAATGATAGAAAATAAATACAGAAAATCTACTTTTACTGTCTTCTCAAGACCCATAAAAATACATGTTTTGTTTTTGTTTTGCAAATGTATGAGGTATAAGAGATTTTTGTAAATTCTGGGTTTTTAAAATTTGTTTTTGTAAAAATATGCTTGTGGTATAAGATATCTATATCCATATGGGTTATCTAAACGCAAAGAGGGGGTTTGAAGAGAGCATAGAAAGGTAGCTCTGAAATCTTACTTACTCTTCTCCAAGTAATTACTTTTTTTTGGAAAGATTTTATTTTGAATTTTACAATTTTCCCCCAATCTTGCTTCCCTCCCCCACCCCCCACAGAAGATAGTCTGTTAGTCTTTACATTGTTTCCATGGTATGTACTGATCTAGGTTGAATGTGTTGAGAGAGAAATCATATCCCTGAGGAAGAAACATAAAGTATGAGGTATAGGCAGAATTACATAATAACAAAACTTTTTTAAAAAATTGTTCAAACCCCACAATTCTTTCTCGGGATACAGATGCCATTATCCATCACAGATACTCCAAAATTGTGTCTGATTGTTGCCCTGTTGGTATGAGCAAGTCCATTAATGTTGATCATCACCCCCATGTTGCCATTAGGGTGTACAATATTCTTCTGGTTTTGTTTAATCTCGCTCAGCATCAGTTCATGCAAATCCTTCCAGGCTCCCCTGAATTCCCATCCCTCCTGGTTTCTAATAGAATAGTAGTGTTCTATGACATACATATACCACATTTTATTAAGCCATTCCCCAATTGATGGACATCCCCTCAATTTCCAATTCTTTGCCACCACAAATAGAGCTGCTATGAATATTTTTTTGTACAGGTGATGTTTCTACCATTTTCCATAATCTCTTCAGGGTATAGCCCCAGTAATGGTATTGCTGGATCAAAGGGTCTGCACATTTTCATTGCCTTTTGGGCATAATTCCAGATTGCACTCCAGAAAGGTTGGACAAGTTCACAGCTCCACCAACAATGTATTAGTGTCCCAGAATTCCCACATCCCTTCCAACATTGATCATTGTCCTTTCTGGTCATATTGACCAGTCTGAGAGGTGTGAAGTGGTACCTCAGAGATGTTTTAATTTGCATTTCTCTAATAATTAGTGATTTAGAACAATTTTTCATATGACTATGGATTGTTTTGATTTCCTCATCTGTAAATTGCCTTTGCATATCCTTTGACCATTTGTCAATTTTTGTAATGGTTTGTCTTTTTTTTTTTAAATTTGACTCAGTTCTCTGTATATTTTAGAAATCAGTCCTTTATCAGAAATACTAGTCGTAAAAATTGTTTCCCAGTTTACTACATTTCTTTTGATCTTGGTTACAGTGGTTTTGTCTGTGCAAAAGCTTTTTAATTTAATGCAATCAAAATTGTCTAGTTTCTTTTTAATGGTGTTCTCCATCCTTTCCTTGGTCATAAACTACTTCCCTTTCCATAGATCTGACAGGTAAACTATTCCTTGATCTCCTAGCTTGCTTATAAATATTGTTTTTTATGTCTAGATCCTGTATTCATTTTGATCTTATCTTGGTATAGGGTGTGAGGTGTTGGTCTAATCCAAGTGTCTGACATACTAACTTCCAGTTTTCCTAACAGTTTTTATAGAAGAGAGAATTTTTATTCCAATAGCTGGACTCTTTGGGTTTATCAAACAGAAGATTACTATAATTAATTCCTGCTATTGCACCTAGTCTATTCCACTGATCTACCATTCTATTTCTTAGCCAATACCAGACAGTTTTGATAACTGATGCTTTATAATATAAGTTTAGATCCAGTAGGGCTAAGCCACCTTCTTTTGCACTTTTTTTCATTAAATCCCTGGAGATTCTCAACTTTTTATTTCTTCATATGAATTTACTTACAATTTTCCCCTAACTTATTAAAGAAATTTTTTGGAATTTTGATTGGTAGGGCACTAAACAAGTAATTTAATTTTGGTAGAATTGCCATTTTTATTATATTTGTTCAGTCTATCCATGAGCAGTTGATATTTGCCTAGTTATTTAAATCTTATTTTATTTGTGTTAGAAGTGTTTTATAATTGTTTTCAAAAAGTTTCTGAGTCTCCCTTGACAGGTAGACTCCCAGGTATTTTATATTGTCTGAAGTTACTTTGAATGGGATTTCTCTTTCTAGTTCTTTCTGCTTCATCTTGCTAGTCATATATAGAAATGTTGAGGATTTATGAGAGCTTATTTTATATCCTGTGACCTTGCTAAAGTTTCTAATTATTTCTAATATTTTTTAGATGATTTTTTTGGATTCACTAAGTATACCACATTGTCATCTGCAAAGAGTGAGTTTTATCTCTTCCTTCCCTATTCTAATTCTTTCAATTTCCTTTTCTTCTCTTATTGCTGAAGCTAAAATTTCTAATATGATATTGAATAGCGGTGGTGATAGTGGGTATCCTTATTTCACCCCTGATCTTAATGGGAATGCCTCTAGCCTATCCCTATTGCATATAATGCTTGTTGATGGTTTCAGATAGATACTGCTTATTATTCTAAGGAACAATCCACTTATTATTATGCTCTCTAGTGTTTTTTAGTAGGAATGGGTGCTGTATTTTTGTCAAAAAGCTTTTTCAGCATCTATTGATATGATCATATGATTTATGATAGGTTTGTTATTGATATAATTAATTATACTGACAGTTTTCCTAATATTGAACCAACCCTGCATTCCTGGGATAAATCCTACTTGGTCATAATGTATTATCCTAGTGATAACTTGTAGTTGTTTTGCTAAGATTTTATTTAAGATTTTTTCATCAGGGAGATTGGTCTAGTTTTCTTTCTCTGTTTTAACTCTTCTGGGTTTAGGCATCAGCACCATATTGATGTCACAGAAAGAGTCAGGCAGAGTTCCATCTTTACCTATTTTTTCAAAGAGTTTATATAGAATTGGAACCAGTTGTTTGATGGAATTCACTTGTGAATCCATCTGGCCCTGGAGATTTTTTCTTAGTGAGTTCAATAATGGTTTGTTGAATTTCTTTTTCTGAGATATGGTTATTTAGGTATTTAATTTCTTCTACATTTAACCTGGGCAACTTATATTTTTGTAAATATTCATCCATTTCACTTAGATTATCAAATTTATTGGCATAGAGTTGGGCACAATAATTCTGAATTATTATTTAATTTCCTCCTCATTGGTGGTGAGCTCACCTTTTTCATTTATGATACTAGCAATTTGGTTTTCTTTTTTCTTTTTTTAATTAAATTGACCAGAGGTTTATCAATTTTCTTGGGTTTTTTTTCATAAAACCAACTCTTGGTTTTATTTATTAGTTCAATAGTTTTCTTGCTTTTGATTTTATTAATTTATCCTTTAATTTTTAGAATTTCTAATTTGGTATTTAACTGGGTGGGGGAGTCCTTTTTAATGTTTTATTTATTTAAGGCAGTGGGGTTAAGTGACTTGCCCAAAGTCATACAGCTAGGCAGTTTAAGTGTCTGAGGTTGGAATTGAACTCAGGTCTTCCTGACTTCAGGGCCAGTACTCTTTCCATTACTCCACCTAGCAGCCCCTACCTGGGGATTTTTAATTTGTCCTTTCTCTAATTTTTTTAGTTGCATATCTAGTTCATTGATTTCCTCTTTGTCTAATTTATTCATATAAGCATTTCGAGATATAATATATGCCCTGACAGCCATCTTGACTTTATCCCATAGGTTTTGGTATGTTGTTTCAGTATGGTCATTATGTTGGATGAAATAGTTAATTCTTTCTATAATTTATTGTTTGATCCTCTCATTCTTTAAAATGAGGTTATTTAGTTTTCAATTTGTTTTGGGTCTATATCTCCCTGGCCCAATATTGCATATAATTTTTATTGCATTGTGATCTGAGAAAGATATATTCACTATTTCTGCCTTTCTACAATTGATTATTAGGTTTTTATGCCCTAGTACATGGTCAATTTTTGTCTAAATGTCATGTACTGCAGAAAAGAAAGTGTATATTCCTTTCTATCCTCAATCAATTTTCTCTGTAAGTCTAACATGTCTGGGTTTTCTAACAATCTATTTAGCTCCTTAATTCCCTTTAAGTTTATTTTATAGTTACATTTATCTAAATCTGAGAGTGGGAGGTTGAGATCTCCCACTAGTGGAGTTTTGCTGTCTATGTCTTCCTGTAACTCCTTCAACTTCTCCTCTAAGATTTTGGATGCTGCATTGGGTGCTTACATATTCAGTATTGAAATTACTTTATTGTCTATGGTACCTTTTAGGAGAATATAGCTTCCTTCCTTATCTCTTCTAATGATATCTATTTTTGCAGCTGCTTTGTCTGAGATAAGAATTGCTACCCCTGCTTTTTTCACTTCAGCTGAAGCAAAATATATTTTGCTCCAACCTTTTACCTTTACTCTATATATATATATATCTCTGCTTCAGTTGAGTTTCTTGTAAGCAACATATTGTAGGATTCTGGTTTTTTAATCTATTCTGCTATTCGCTTACATTTTAAGGGAGAGTTCATCCCATTCATATTCAAAGTTATAATTACTGACTCTTTATTGCCCTCCATGTTATCTTCCCTGTGTTTGTATTTTTCCCCCTTTTTCCCCTTTATCCATATTCACCAGTATTTTGTTTCTGAATACCACCACCTTCAGTGTGTTTGCCCTCCTATATCCAACCTCCTCCCCTTTTTTCCCCTTTCCCTTTGACCTTTCTTCCTTCCCTTCCTTCTGTTGATTCCCCCTTTTCTCCCCATCCCCTTTTCCCCTTTTAACATTTTAAAGGTAAGATAAGTTTCTTAATTTAGCTGAGTGTGTATATGTTAACTCTAAACTAATCTGATGAAAGATTCAGGCAGTTCTTACTTCCTCCCTTCTTCCCCTCTATTGCAATAAGTCCTTTGTACCACTTAACGTAATAAGATTTACCCCGTTCAATCTCTTCCATCCTCCCATATCTTTATTGTCCTCCTTTTTAAGGAGGTATTGTTTTTAAATCATTCTATCTGAGTCACAGAAAAGTCATGAGTATCCATCACTTCTGGGTCTTCTCTCTACTAGAATTACAATTATTGAGAGTTATTAGAGTCTTTCTCCCAGGTAAGGATATATCCAGTTTCATCTTATTGGATAGCAGTTTCTTGAATAAGTCATGGCTAATTAAATTCTCTCATAGAGTTACAATTCTCAAGAGTTGTTAAAGTCTTTCTTCCAGGTAAGGATATTGCCAGTTTCATCTTATTTGATAACATTTTCTCCTGCCCCCCTTTTTAAAAAAAAATCTTACCTTTTCATGTGTCTCTTGAGTCTCATGTTTAAAGTCCAAATTTTCTGTTAAGCTCTGATCTTTTCATGAAGAAAAGTTGGAAGAATCTTATTTCATTAAATGTCCACCTTCTGCCCTGGAAGAGAAGACTCAGTTTTTCTGGATAATGGATTCTTGGCTGCATTCCAAACTCCTTTTCTTTTTGGAATATTGCATTCCAGGCCCTTTGATCCATTAATATTGATGCTACAAGGTCTTGTGTAATCCTTACTGTGACTCCTTGGTATCTAAATTGTTTCTTTCTGGCTGCTTGCAGGCTTTTCTCTTTTATCTGATAGTTCTTGAATTTGGCTACAATATTTCTTGGAGTTTTCATTTTGAGATCCCTTTCCAGAGGGGATCGATGTATTTTTTCAACAGCTATTTTGCCCTCTTGCTCCATGATATCAGGGCAGTTTTCTATCACTAAATCCTGTAATACTGAGTCCAGGCTTTTTTTTCTCTCTCTCTTCAATGTTGTCAGGAAGACCTATAATTTTTAGGTTATTTTTTCTCAATCTGTTCTCAAGGTCGGTGGTTTTACTGATGAGGTATTTATCATTTTCTTTAGTTTTTTCCTATTCTTTGCCACTACAAAAAAGAGCTGCTATAAATATTTGTGAATACGTGAGACTTTTCCTGTTTTTTTTTAATGATCTCTTTGGGATTCAGACATAGTAGTGGAATGGCTAAATCAAAGGGGTATACAGTTTTATTACCCTTGGGAAAAGTTCCAAATTGCTCTCAAGAAAAGTTGACTCAGTTCCCAACTCTACCACAATGCACTAGTGTCCCAACTAAAGATATCTTAAACTCATTATGTTCAACACTAAACTCATTTCCTCCTCCCCCAAACAAACTCTTCCTCTTTCTAAATTCCCTATTACTGTCAAGTCAGGTTCACAGCTAAGAAAAATGAAAAGTCTAAGAGAAAGTGTTTCTGGGTAATTAATGTCAATTCATTGATTAAACTAGCAAATAATCAGTGATTTTTCCTCTCTGTAACCAAAGACCCTTCATGGAAGTCACTGAATATTAAAATAAATTTGGGAAAATAGGTAGAGAACCCTTTTGGTGAATGATCAATTAAGTAGTAGAAAAGGGGATGGACTGAAAGCCTTTAGCAGCTCTTATGGTAGATTGGCTTGTGAGACTCTGCTGCCTTCCACTTTCTGGTCAAAAATATCCATTTTCATCTAGCGCACTTAAATTGAACAATCTACCTAGATTAAATTCCCTTTTCACTTTAATCAGAAGAAAACATTCCTAATGGGTGGAGTTCTGCCCAAGAATATTCCCTGAAGATTAGATTAATCTCACCTTCAGTCAATCCTTCTGAGACTTTTTTTTTGCAAGGCAAATGGGGTTAAGTGGCTTGCCCAAGGCCACACAACTAGGTAATTAAGTGTCTGAGACCAGATTTGAACCCAGATATTCCTGACTCCAGGGCCAGTGCTTTATCCACTATGCTCCCTAGCCGCCCCTCCTTCTGAGACTTTTAGGACTGATCCCTGAATGAGAAAATAGAAAGAAAAAGAATACTAAAATAACCATAACTAATCTACTAATAATTGATTATTAACAATAGAAAAAGAATAATTTCTTTCCTAGCCTACATGTCATTCTCAACTCCTTACTTTCTCTAGTCCCCATCTCTAATCACTTGTACTGATTTTTTTTCCTTTACCTGTCTCTCATATATTCCCCTTTCTCTCTTCTGATACTGCCATCACACTAGTAAAGGCCCTCATTATTTCACACCTGGACTACTGCAACAATGGTCTGGTTGATCTCCCTGCTTCAGATCTTTTCTCACTCCCATCCATCCTCCATTCAATTGTCAAAATGATTTTTTTAAAGTCAAGGTCACCTCAGACCCCATATCCAGCAGACCCAAACCCCCAGAAACTGTTTTCTTTCATTCAAGACAGTAGAGCCAAGGAGACATTTCAGCTTACTATTTTCCTCCAGTTTCCTTTGTTAATGTCTTAAAATATGAAATTTAGAACTGAACATTCTGTGGAGGCAGGGAGAAGGGCAGGGTATGTACATATTTGTATTAACGAGGACAGAGTAGAGTGGAACTATTCTATTAATTAAATTATATTATATTATATATATATATATATATATATATATATATATATATATATATATATATATTTGGTTTTTGCAAGGCAATGTTAAATGGTCACACAACTAGAAAGTATCAAGTATTTGAGGCTGAATTTGAACTCAGGTCCTCCTGACTCCAGGACAGTGCTCTTTCTGCTGGGCCACCTAGCTTTTTAGGATGCTATTGTTACATTATTTGATAATATTGAGCTTGGAGTAAATAAAATACCTCAGGTCTTTCTTTCCCCTCTGAAATATTGGTTAGCTGGATCTCCTTTATCCAGTATTTGGACAATGCATTATTTAACCCAAATGTGGAACTTTACTTTTATCTATTCTAAACTTCATGAAATGAGTGAAAAGTCTGGGTAATTAATAGGCATTTATTAATTATGACTAGTGAATAATCAATAAAAGAGGTAAGTGGCACCCTAGGGGACCAAAGACAAATCATGGTGGCTATTTAATGATTATATACTCTTGGAAGAATGAATGTACCCCCAAAGTGGAAATCAACTATGGTTGATTAACAATTAATGAGCAAATTATCATTAATGAGGGTATTATGAGAAATGAGTTTATTCTAATGAGGGACAGGAAACATGACTTTGATAGTGTCACTATTTCACAAAGAGACATCTCTACACCCAGACCATCCTCTGTAGTCAATCAGGACTTGGTAATTGAATTTTTTGAAGGCAGCTCTCATCAGGTCTTTATTTACCTCAGATTTAATATAAAAATGTGTTATATATCATTTCTTCCATCTAAGAGTTGTAATTACCTTAGATGTAATTTTATTTATTTTCAATATAATTTCACCATTTTTGTTATAGCCTTCAAATTGTGCCAATCATTCTCCTTGGCATTAAAAAAATAAGTATAAGTTGACTAGTTTAGTTTCCCATCTTTGTGATCATTATCATGCTCCTATTCAATGCCCAAGTATCTTCTTTTTTCATATTTCTAATATCCTCCAAAATCATTTAAAAAAAAAAAACTTCCTGTTGAGTATTCACTGTCAGTCTCAACTTGATCTTGTCTTTAAAGCTTTCCTGGAAATATTTTTGTATTCATCCTCAGTTTCTTGTCTTTGGTTCTGCCTTTTTTTATTCAGTTACCGTTTCAATCTGATCTAGTGAATGTGTCATGAGCAGCTGTCATATACGAAAGAGCTATTACCCTAGAGCCAAGCTGCTGGTGAGTCTCTCTCTAATCTAGGCTATCCTTGGACAACAAAACAAGACTGTTAACTTTTGCTAGAGAGTGAGTTCTCTTTTCCTCAATATATGTAATAACTTTTTTTTATTGAATGAGTATGCATATAATTAATTATATAGACCCCCTAGAACCTGTTTCCTTTTATTCAAGACTATGTTAAATGTCTAATAATAATAATAAATAATAATAATAATAGGTCTAATAATAAAATTTTTATATATTATATATTTTATATATTTTGTTTTTATTGTTCAGTCATATCTGACTCTCTAGACCCCATTTGGGATATATTATTTTTGGTTTTGTAGTGTAATGGGGATAAGTGATTTGTCCAAGGTCACACAGAATTGGATGTATTTTTGACAAAGCTACTAGAGGGGTTTGTTATTTCCTGCTCCTGTGGATTAAGACAAACAGAAGTTAACATTCACATAGCTAGTAAATGTTTGAGGTCAGATTTCTATTTGAGACCAGAATTTTGCCTGACTCCAGGTCCAGTGCTCTATCTACTTAGCAATCTTGCTGCCTCATATATTTTACATACCTAAAATATATTTTATTTTAAACATTAAATTCAAGTTTATTAAAAATAGATTAAAAGCAAAATATATTAAAATTCATTTTAATATATTTTATGTACCTAAAAAATATTTTTGACTATAAGATATAAAGTCATGCTGCCTAACAATCCAGTGAAGGCATTATTCCCATGATCCACCAGGCAGCTTCCAGGAAACTAGCCATTGAATTCTGGGAGTATTATTGTAAAACTGAGTAGAACAATTCAATCACCTCACTGTTGGTTGGACCATGGAGAAACAAGTGAGCTATACAACATTGTCAAAAGTTATAAATGTGCTGTGCTGGCGAATAGACCATCGAGAGACAGGTTAGCTGTACCATGTTGGCACAAAATTGTCACCAAAAAAATTCATCATACTGGTGTTCTGCCCCACTGCTGAAATGGAATGGTACCTCGGCAATATGGGAGGGATCACATGGTAAAGGTCAAAGACTCTTAATAGCCTCCGAGCCATCACCAGAAGTCCTGTTTCCTATTAGATCAGACCAGGGAGTAGATTTTGGAAAAGGCAGTGAGAAGACTGTCTCTGTACAACATTCCCTCAGTATAATCAACATAGTATGTAAGTCATGACATCAGTCATTGGACATCATGGTTTTATTTTGACAAAAGACAACAATAACAAACTTGAACATTATGGTTAAAGGCAGTTTAAACAATAAATTCATATCTGTTAATATATAAACAGCAAATGACATAGCACCCAAATGCTTCAAGGAAAAATGAACTAAATACAGGAAAAAATATACTTTTATAGTGGGACACTATAATTTACTCTTTTAGACCTAGACTAGTCAAAAGATAAAGAAGAGCCTTGGGCAAGCCAATTAACCCCATTTGCCTTGCAAAAAATATAAAATAAAACAAAGAAGAAAGAAATAAAGACCTGAAAAGAATTTTAGAAATTATTAAATAAAAGGCCTATGAGAAGTGGATTAAAATTAATTTGAGATAATAATTCAAAAGAATTCACAAATCATAATATAAAAAAATTAAATGATGAAAATATGAGCGTATAACAAAACAAAACTTTTAGGATACAATCAATATATTCCTAAAAGGAAAATTTCTATCTCTGAATACTTCCTTCAATAAAAGAGAAAAAGAACAAATCGATAAACTGAAAAAAGAACAAAAAGTAATAATAATAACCAAAACCCCATCAAATATTGAAACAAATCCATAGAGATTCTGAAAATCAAAGAAGAGTTTAACAAAATTGAAAGCAAAAGTTCTCATTGCATTGGCAAATAAAGCTAGATTCTGATTTTTGGGGAAAAAAAAACAATAAAAACCATTAGCTAGTCATTGAGAAAGAGAAAATGTGTGTATGGGGAGGGGGGAGACCAGAGTTTCAATATTACAAAAAAATAGAAACTAGAAATCAACACAAATGAATAAGAAATAAAGGAAATTAGTAGAAAACTATTTTGTACAATATAATCCAACAAAACTGATACTGTAAATAAAATAAATATCAACAAAAAAATATCCATTCAGATGAATGAAACATAAACTAGAGAATCAAAATATTCCAATCATAGAAAAATAAAATGACTATAAATGAATTTCAAAAATGGGGGGGGGACCAGATGGATTTATATGTGAATTCTATAAAATATTCAAAGAAAAATTCATTACACAAACTGTTTGCAAAATTGGAACAGAAGGGATTCTACCAAATTTTCTCTATACTATAAATAAGGTCTTGATATTTACCCTGAAAGTACACAAATCAGAGAAAGAAAACTGTAGACTAATATTCCTAATGAATATTGATGTAGAGTTGTTCATTAAAATTGGCAAAGAAGCTACAGTAACACATTAAAAAAGATTATATATTATATATTATGATCAAATAAGATTTACACCAGGAATGCAAGTTGGTTCACTATTAGAAAAACAATGAACATAACAGATCATATTATTTATCAGGGACAATCAGAATCACATGATTATGTCAATAAATTCAGAAAAAAACTTCTGACAAAATGAAATCTTCTTTTAAAAAATGTCTTTAGCATAGAAATAGAATTTCTTTAATACTTCAGTTAGTTTACGTCTAAAACTAAGAGAGTGTTATATAAATAAACAAGTACCAATCTAGAATACAGAATTTGAAAACTAGAAGGAAAGGGACTTCATTTAGATTTCTAGGAAAAATAAAAGATTGTTAAATAAACATGATTGTTGACTATCTACAAAGGGAAGTGATGATAACAGAGAATCAGTGAGTTGTCATTTTTTTGTCTGGATTACTAAACTATTAAATGAAGAAAAACACTGTGGATTTATTTTATCTACTGGTCTCAATTTACTCTTTTTTTTGCCTCAGTTTCCACAACAGTAAAATGGGGATCATAATAGCACCTACTTCCAGGGTTGCAGTAAAGATCAAATGAGATGATAGTTCTAAAGATAGGAAAACCAAATTACTGATATCAAAAACTAACAGACTTCACAATAAATGAAGAAATTTAGAGACCTATTTGCCCATTATTAGGCCAATAAAGCACACAAATGAAATGGATGAATATTTACAAAATAGCAATGCCCAGATAAACAAAATTCGGTATAGAAAATTTAAACAACCCAATCTTAGAAAAAGAAATCAATCATATGGATTCAGAACTTGTTGGATGACCAGATTCCATTAGTAGTTGCTAATGGTTTAGTGTCTCTGTGGCAAGAGGTCTCCAATAGAGTATTCCAATGATCTATAATTAATAATAATTATAGTTGTAATCACAGCTAACATTTATATAGAACTTACTAGTTGCCAGACACCCTACAAGGTGCTTTACATATTATTACCTCATTTACTATATCAATCTAACTACCAAAGGATTATTTTATAGAAGAAGAAAAAATTAATTATAAAATTTACTTGGAGGGAAAAAGGTCAAGAATCTCAAGGATAGGGGGCAGCCAGGTGGCGTAGTGGATAAAGCACCGGCCTTGGAGTCAGGAGTACCTGGGTTCAAATCCGGTCTCAGACACTTAATAATTACCTAGCTGTGTGGCCTTGGGCAAGCCACTTAACCCCGTTTGCCTTGCAAAAACCTAACAAAAAAAAAAACAAGAATCTCAAGGATATAGTGAAAAAAGTGAGAAGGAAGGAGGCAAAGCCATACCAGTTGTCAAATGATATTTCAAAGCAACAATCATTAAAACAACTTGATATTGGTTAAAAAGACAAACAAGTCAATCCAAGGATCAGTTTAAATAAAGCAAGTTAATCTAGTAACCGGTGGGTGTTTAACATATTCAAACTAGTAACCTAGTGTTTAATATACTACTTCCTGGGGTAAGGACTCATTATTTGATAAAAACTGCTGAAAAAAATGCACAGAAGTCAAACAAAAATTAGATTTAGACCAACAACTTATGCCATATACCAAGATAAAAGGTCACACCACAGACAAATTAGAACATGAAAGAAACTACCTTCAGATCTATAGACAGGAGAAAAGTTCATGATCAAAAAAGGGATATATTTTTCAGCTGTGTCTGATGCTTCATAGTCCCATAGGGGGTTTTCTTGGTAGAGATACTGAAATGGTTTGTTATTTCATTCTCCAACTCAAGGTTAAATGACTTGTCTAAGCAGCTTGTAAGTATCTGAGGCCAGATTGCACTCTATCCAGTGTGCCACCTAGCTATTCTAAGGGATAAAAAGGATTACAGAAGATAAAATAGACAATTTTGATTTCATAAAATTAAGAAGTTTTGGGGCAGCTAGGTGGCATAGTGGATAAAGCACCAGCCCTGAAGTCAGGAGTACCTGGGTTCAAATCCGGCCTCAGACACTTAATAATTACCTAGCTGTGTGGCCTTAGGCAAGCCACTTAAGCCCACTTGCCTTGCAAAAAAAAAAGTGTTTGCAATAAAGGAACTAGTTATCTAGAAAAAAAAAGTCTTTGTAATAAGTTTCTTCAATAATGGTGTTATTTCCAATACATTTAATACACTGATTCAAATTTATAAAAATAAAGTCATTCCCTAGATGGTAAATGGTCAAAGGCTACGAATAAACAACTCTCAAGGTTAAAAAAAAAATTCAAACTATTTATAGTCATATTAAAAAGTGCTTCAAAGCACTGATCATTAAAAAATTAAATTTAAAGCAACTGAGGGCTGGTAAAATTGACAAAAAAGGGAAAAGGACAAGTGTTAGAAGTGATGTAATAAAACAAATATATATTGAAGAACTGTTGGTGGGGCAATAGAGTAGTCCAACCAATCTGGAAAGCAATTTGGACCTATATCCAAAAAAATTACTAAAAATTTTGTGCATACATTTTGATCCAGTAATACTAGTATTAATCTTATATTTCAAAGGGAGAAAAAGAAAAAGGTCTTCGATGTATTATACATGTATATGTCTATGTACATATACATACATGTTTGCATATATCTGTCAGCTTTGAGGTGGCAAAGAACTAGAAAAGTAGGAAGTGTCTATAATTGGAAAATAGATAAACATATGACGTATGAATCTAATGGAATATAATTGTACTATATAAAATGAAGAACATTTCAGAAAAGCCTAGGAAGATGATAGATAGATAGATAGATAGATAGATAGAGATACAAAGTAATGTGAAAAAACCTGAAAAAGTTATGAGCAGTATTGTAAATACAATTTTTTTAAATTAAAGACTTAAGTTTGATAAAGTCAATAATCAATACCTATTTCAGAGGACTGATAATTAAGACTCCTTCCCAACCACTCATGAGTGTGGATTATTATTAAACATGAGACTTTTTTTGGAACATAATTGATATGGGAATTTGTTTTGCTCAACAATGCTTATTTTATGAAGGTACTATTTTTCTCTTTTTTTCAGGGCTAGGAGGGTATTGGAGGTAGAAAGAGAGAGAGGAGAAGAAAAAAATAAATGCATGATAATTTTTAAAAATTAAATTAATTTTAAAATTAAAAAATTTATACTTTCACTGTCATAGGAACTAGAAGAATACAATTATGAAATATAACTTACAGAAATAAAGTTGATTTTTTTTTTTGTTCAGTGGTATTGGACAGATTAAGCACCCAAGTTGAAGAACAAATATACCTAGTAGCCTAGTGTCTGACCAACCCCCAAACCCCTATTAAAAAAAACTAATTCAGAAAAGTTAAGAGCAGGCTTGAAGAAATTAGGTTTAGATCAAGACCTCACAGCACCTCAAGTGAATACATTACCTAGATATGTAAGGGAAACATCATGAACAAATTAAAGAACAAGAAAAAAAAATGCCTTCACAACTCAGAAAGGATAGAGAAGATGATAGATGATAACCTGGACAATTTTGGTTGCCTAAAACTGAGAAGTTTTTGCACAAAGTTAATGCAAAGATAATTTCCCAGATAACTGGGGAAATTTTTTTATGATAATTCTAGGTATATTATTCAAGATATATAGGGAATTGATAGAAATCTGTAAGAATAAGAGCCATTACCAATAGATAAATTGTCAAAGAATAGGAACAAGTAGTTCTCAAAGGAACAAGTAGTTCTTCAAAGGAAGAACCACAAACTATCATAAACATGAAAAAAAAGCTCTGAATCACTTAAAATGAGCGAAATATATATTAAAACAACTCTGACATCCTAACTCATATCTCTCAGACTGGCAAAAACCACAATTGTTGAAAGGGCGAAGGGAGGAAAAGGCCACTGGTGCACTGTTAGTAGAGTAATGATTTGTTTCATCTATTCTGGAAAGCAATTTAGGACTAGGCCCTCAAATTTGAATAACTGTGCATACCATTTGACCCAGTACACGAGATCTATATCTCAAAAAAAAGGAAAAGAAAGAGGAGAAAGACCCCCAGGTACAAAAATCCTTATCCTCTCCTCTTTGCAATTGAAAATATTGGGGGTATGAGAAAACCTCTGCAAGAATAGGCATGGAATGTTCTGGCTACCTTACAGATTTCCTTCTCCCCCTTTGACTTTCCTATTTTATTCTTAAAATCTGTATAGAGATATCTAATCCTTTTTGTAAATAACTATTTTATTCTTTTCATTTTTTATTATTTTGTTTGTATTCTATTTTATTTTTTAAATTTTACTTATTTAAGGCAATGGGGTTAAGACTTGCCCAAGGTCACACAGATAGGAATCATTATGTGTCTGGGGTTGGATTTGAATTCAGGTCCTACTGATTCCAGGACTGGTGCTCTATCCACTGTAAGACCTAGCTGCCCTTGTATCCTGTTTTAAAGCACTTGTATTATTCATCTGCATCTGCATCATTTATGTGCAGCATCATTTGACTCATTAGTCATTTCAGAGAAAGACATTTGTGTTTTAAATAAAACTGATGTAGCGGGAAAAAAGAGCAATATTAGGAACCTTAAAGATAATCCCAAAATTTCACAAAATAGAAACTGAGGGCCAATAATAAAAGTGACTTGACAGGGCGGCTAGGTGGCATAGTGGATAAAGCACTGGCCATGGAGTCAGGAGTACCTGGGTTCAAATCTGGTCTCAGACATTTAATAATTACCTAGCATGTGGCCTTGGGCAAGCCACTTAACCCCATTTGCCTTGCAAAAACCTTAAAAAAAAAGTGACTTGACACACAGGGATTAGTAGTGAGACAAAATGTGAACTTAGATTCCACTTCTTGACTGTTGGCTCCAAAGCATGCCATCTACACTTCCACCATCTATTTCTGCCTTCCCACAAGAGCCTTAGGTTCCTTGGATCCACTTTCACCTCACTTCCCATCCACCATCTCCAAACCACAAAGCTCTGTGAGAAACCTTTCCTTATGCTTTCAGCTCCCCTTTATCTACCATCCTCCCTAACAGAATGTAAACTTACCAGAGGCAAGGACTGTGTGATTTCTGTAAGGATGCAGTATGGAGGAGCTATTTTATTTTATTCATAGAAATTATATATTCCATAGGTTTGCCTAAATACTCGGAATAGGTATCTCTTGGGATTCCTCATTCTTCTCCAAAGAAGCCTGCTAGGAAGGAAATTTAAATGTTGGGATCAGAGGTTGGCCCTTTGATTTCCATCTGCTTTCCTGAGAGAGAAGGGATATTGGGCTAGAATTATCTCTATCTATTCCCTGAAATATTATTAGACTAGGGGAAGTAGTTTTTAGGTTCAACCTATGGTTCCTGATCACTATTCTTTAATGATGAAGGGATACCTCAGGTTCTTTTTGTGAGCCTCAGTCCCCTTCCCACCAGATACTAGGTTCACAAAGAACACACATGGCGAAGAACAATTAAACCCATTTACCCAAGTCAATAGCAAAACAGAAATCAAAGAAAGTCTAGATAATACTGAGAAAAAGGAGCTAGCCATTGAGAGCAAGAGAACTCAGCTCAACCAAGAATCTCAGAGCTAACCCAAGGGGAGAGTCTCTGAAGTCTCTATTGGAGCTAGCTAGGGACAAAATTAGAGTTCTATACATCAGTTTCTTAGATTTTTCTTTCCCATTAGCAACCTAAAGAGAGGTTGGAATGGTACATTTTCACTCTCAAAGTCAAAATTCAAAAAGTCTGGATCTACCTTCTCTCCAACCTTCACCAACACCACCTACACCTTATACTAGCACGGGTAATATCACTGAGTAATCAGTTTTCACTAACAAGTGGCTCTTTGAGGTAAGAGTTGTATTTACTCGTATTTGCATTCTGAATAATAAATTTCTTTAAGTTTATTTCTCTGACTCCAAATCTAGCATTCTTTCTACTACAAGTGGTTCAGGAAAGGGATGAATATTTTACCCCTGTAGGAATAATATTTTTGCATTTCAATGTGGACTTTCTGGAGTACAGCCTCCACCTGAAAGACTGCATTTAGCATTCTGAATTTCAATTACCATGGCTAGTTCAAAAAAAGAATTTTGGGGCTGGCAGATCCTTCAACTGTCACTGGGTAAAAAGCTACTAACTTTACTCCAAATAAGAAAATTTTCTTATACAATTAAGTTTATAACCATCTGATTTATTCCTACCACATGGACCTCAGGCTCAATTAGAACCTGAACTCTCCAAAATAAGAAAGTCTTCTGTGTCTTTCTGTTCATTGTATGAACTCAATTCAATTCAATAAATATTTAGTAAGCTCTTACTGTATGTCTGGGCACTATACCAGGAACTAGGGATACAAAGTTTAAACATGAAAGCAGTCTTTACCCCCCAAGAAGCTTATCTTCTATTGAGAGGAATATGTAGACAGGTAATAAATTAAATATAAATATATATATTTACACACATATATTAGCTAGGTAATTTATTAAGCACTTATAAGGGAGAAGATGACAAAAAAATTGAAAAATGGGATGCTATGATAGACAACCATTATTAAACACTTATTATAATGGGACAAGCTGACTTAAAAGGAAATTGAAAAAATAGGGTGCTTTGAGATAATTTATTAAGAACTTAGAATAATGAGATGCCAAATATGAAGACTAGCATGTAGGCTGGGTTGGCTAAAACATGAGTGTGTGTGTGTGTGTGTGTGTGTGTGTGTGTGTGTGTGTGTGTGAGAGAGAGAGAGAGAGAGAGAGAGAGAGAGAGAGAGAAGGGAGAAATGTCTAAAAAAATTGGAGTCAGACTATGAAGAATCTGAAGTGCTGCATTAAAGTATCAGGGAAAATTCAAGCCAGGGAAAGACATGGTCAAACCTTTGCTTTCGAAGATCAAGCCTGACAGGTATGTGGACGATGAATTGGAGAAGGAGAGACCAGCCACAGAATGACTAATTAGTACGCATTACAAGATTCTAGGCAAATGGTGAAGACCTAGATTGGGGTGTCTGTGATATTAGTGGAAAGAAAAGAACAAATGTGAGAAATGCTGTTATGATAGCATCAACAATCAATTGGCTATGAGAATGAAGAAGAAAGAAGAGTGGAGGATGATTCCAAGGTGGCAAACTTGGCCCATATGTTCTCTCCCTCCTCTAAACTTCTATAGCTCTCAATTGTCTCAACTTTTCATATAATTAATTACATGAGTATAAATTTCAATACTTCAAGGATTCTTGACTTTTTCAGTAAGTGTAGTTTTCTTTACAGGCAGCAGTGACAAACCTTCCATGACTTTGAGATTTGCTTTACTTAAAGAACACGTGACTAACCTAGGGATGAACATTTCTGAACTTACCAGGGCTAAGTCCTCAGACAACAAGAAGGCAGAATAAAAGGTTAAAATGTTGCCTTAGTTCCTTCACATCTTCCTCCATATTATCTAAAAAACACGCCAACCCAATTCTGATCAAGAAAGTCAAGGAAAAAAAGCACATTGAGTCATTTTTTTCTGTCTCAAGACAATTTAGGAAGAGAGATCTGTGAAAGGTGACCAGGGATGCAGTAAAGTGACTTGGATGGCTTGCAAGTGGCAGCAGTGGAGGGGAGCGGACCACTGCCCAGGTATAGTAAAGGGATGGTAGACCTAGACAGGAAGATCCTGAGAACCCCACACTAGCACTGGAAGCAGGAACAAGTACCATCCGGTAATTCTGGTCCAAGAACGAAAGAAGTCCTTATTGGTTAAGAGGGATTAGGGGCCCTACCTGTGTAAGGAGCAAGGAAAAAATGTCAGAACCATAGATCATAGTTGTGTAGCTCTGAGCCCTAGAGTGGAATGGGTATTCAGTTCTAAATTTTAGCCTCATACATATGCTTATAGTAGAGTAAACCAGACCAAAAGACCGTGGTGAAAGGGGAGTTCAGTTTCTCTGAACCAGAAAATTCCCAATGAGCTAATTATGAAAAGTAGCCATCTACAGAAGAAACCAAAAAACCAATAGACTGAAACTGAATGAGAAATTTTCAGAGTGCAAACCAGGAGGGCAGTGAACAGACCTTTCCCTGGATCATTCACTTTGGAACAACCAAAACTTACAGGATCCCAGATACAGCCTAGAAGTAACAGAAAGACATAAAAGGCAAATATTCCCCCAGCTTGTGAGCAGAGTCCAAGATTAACATAAAGTCTAAAGCTGGGAAGTAAGCTAGAAAAAAATAAACAATTTTTAAAAAGAACTTGACCAATAAGCTACAATGATGATAGATGAAGACTCAAACTCAAAGAAAACAATTATTTGAGGGGTGGTAGATGGCATAGTGGATGGAACCAGCTCTGAAGTCAGGAGAACCTGAGTTCAAAATTGGTTTGAGACAATACCTAGCTGTGTGACCTTGGGCAAGTCACTTAACCCCATTGCCTTGTAAAAAACAAAAAACAAAACAAACAAAAAACAAAACAATTATTTGAAAATATTACATGCAAAGTCTCAATGAAAAATGCAGATTAGGCATAAGTCCAACAAGAATTTAGATCAAAAATCTAGTAAATGCCTAATTCTGGATTTGAACACAGGTCTTCCTGACTCCAATTCCAGACCATTAATTTTATTTTTTTCATTACAGAAATAGAGTGGCAAAAATGAGCAAATAAATTTGATTGAGGACAAAGAATCTCAGAGTAAGGACATGTTAGGAGTGGGGGGTAAGAACTGAGAGTAGAACTATGAGGGAAGCTTCCATAGGCTTATGTCCTATTAAATATTAATTTATTTTAAAAAACACAACTACAATATATTACATATTCAGCATATGGTATGACTGAGGCTAAGCAGTTTTGGCATCTGTGAGACATGTAAGAATTTTCTTATTACAGGGCCGAGAGATTTTGAAATCCTGCCATTTCTATGTGTCATTCATTTTAGAGAAATAAACAAATTAAGTCATGAAACAGGGAAGTCAGTGTTCCTTTTGCTCTCTTGAGATTGAATTTATAAATAAAAATAAGAACATGGAGCCCATCCTGAGCTCTTCTGAGGAACTATTGACAAATGTAGGGCACCACTGACAGCCAATCTGAAACTCAATTTCCATCCATTGTGTTTCCAAATCACTTCTGAACACATATTTTTACATATTTGTTTTCAGAATGTTTAATTTCCCCTAAGAAAGAAGGGCTCTTTGAAAAGAACCACATGTGGAAATTAGCTGAGTCATTTGAAACCATTTATAATGTAAATTGATATGCAGTAACCAGATCACTAAAGTTTAACATTTACCTTATCATGCAATTCCTGTTTCTTCAAAGAGATCTCCCAGACTAAGCTTCCCAACCATGGCAGGGAGAGGTTTCTGATTTTATAATAAGGTAATGCAGGCACAGGGAGACTCAGTAATCTGATCAAAACCACACTGTCAAGAGCAGATTGAAGAATGCAACTGGGGATTTGAAACATTCAAGTTGTATATTCCAAACACTCTACAAGTCAACTCTCTCTCTCTCTCTCTCTCTCTCTCTCTCTCTCTCTCTCTCTCTCTCTCTCTCTCTCCTCCTCCTCCTCCTCCTCCTCCTCCTCCTCCTCATTCTCCTCCTCCTCCACTTCTTCTGCCTCCTCTTTTAAACTGACTTCTTCATCTACTATTAAATACTAATTTTTGCTCATATCCTAGAAAGAGTTAAATACTTCAAAGCTACTCTCAATGGTAAAAGATCAAATCAGAAGGAGTAAGAAGCCTAGAAAACCAATATTTTAATCTTTTTCATACATATTCAATTTAGGAAAATTTCATCCAAGAAATTGAGACCATGTGTTTGTTACCTGCTCTGGAGAAAGAGTTAAGAAAAATGTTGATTTAAAAACAAATTGTTTTGGGCAAACAAGGAATAGGTTAGAAGTTACTGCCCATCTACTAGGAAATGGCTTCATAAATTATGGTATTTTAATGTAATAGAATGTTATTGTACCTTTAAAAATGACAAAATAATTCTATGAACAAAGTGAGAACTAGAACAATTTATATAATGACAACAGCATTATAAAGAAAAATAACTTTAAAAGACTTTAGAATACTGATTAATTTAATGACAAACCACAATTTCAGAGCATCAAAAAATAAACATAGTACCCACTTCTTGCTATAAAGGGAATAGACTTAAAATGCAGAATGAAACATAAATTTTTGGTTAGGACCAAATGTAGGAGGGAGCCAAGATGGTGAAGTAAGAAGTAAATCACTGCAACTCTCCCATATTCATCTCCAAACAATCATAAAATAACTTCCCAAAACAGCAGAACGAGTACAATGATAGGGTGAAACAATCATTTAGCTGAAGAAACTTGAGAGAATCACAAGAAAGGTCCATCTCACTCCAGTAAAGGGGGAGCAAGGAAACTCAGCATACCAGTGAGCAATCCTGAGCCCCAGTGTGGTGAAGCAGGGAAATGCCAACACCTGGCACCCTAAGTGCCACAGCCTAGCCAAGGAACCAGCAGACTCTAACAACAACCACGTGCTTTAGCACAGCCTCAGACAAACTGGCATCCTCCACCAGCCAGGAACTTCAATATAGTTCCAGGAAAATGCAGGAACACCCACCTGACCTCAGCATACACCAAACACCACCACCAGGACCCCAACTCAATACAGGTAAACTGCTAGATCCTTATGGCCTCAGCAACACCAACCACCTCCCTCCCCCACACCTTATCCCCTCAATATAGCACCAGACATGAGGGTCCCCCAAAGGTCTCAGACCAATAGCAACACATTTTTTACCAGGTAAAAAGCCAGGGTCTACAGCCAGTGGCATAAAAAACCTAAGGCAGTGCCCCTTTCATTTTGGAAGCAAAGTTCAAATTTAAAGAAAGAAAAAAGACCAAAATAATGAGCAAAAAACAACAGACAGAATACGTCTATAGAAAGTTATTATGGGGAAAGAGACAAGATGGCAGCGTGAAGGCAGGAATTCCTGGAAACTTGTTCCCAAACTCCCCAAATTCCCAAATTCTCAAAAAATTCCAAAAACTATCAAATTATGACTAGCCAAAATTTAGAGGGGAAGAACCCACAGAAAGAATGAGTGATATAATTTCCCAGTCCAAGACAACTTAAAAGTTCTGTGGGAAAGGTCTGTTTCACTGGGACTAGAGGTTGGAAAAGCTACCTCAAGCACAATCCCAGGGCAGCACAGTGGCCCAAGTGCCTAGATCCCTGGGGGTGCCTGGGTCCATGGCAGAGGGGGAGGTTCCCAGACCTCCTGGCCCAGCTTTAAGAGAATTCTGCCTCACCAGAGTGAGTGTGGAGTGAGCACTGGCCTCAGAGCAGCCCTGTGGTGAGAACCTGCAATGGGAAGCAGGGAAGCTAGCCTGTATCTCCAGAGTACAGCTCACAGATGGTAAGGGTATTGGGAAGACTGCAGAGGTCTCTCTGTTCTCCCTGGGGCAAGACTCAACTGTTTGCCCATACTCAGATCCAAGTTGCAGTTTGGGCTCGCATACCAGCAGGGATCCTCATCACAGCTCCAGGGTGGAGGGGAGGGCCTGTGATCATCCACATACCAAAGCACAGGCAAGGGAGCAATCAAAGCCTCTCATAAGACTTTGAAGAATTAAGGTATCTATAGGTTGTCCCAACCCCCCCCCCAAAAAAAAGCCTTGGACGTGTGGTAAATCAATCATAGGTTGAGGAAATGAGCAAACAAAAGAAAAAGAAGACCCAGACCATAAAAAAATTACTTTGGTCCCATGGAAGAGTCAGAAGATGACAAAATCAAAGCTTCTGTACCCAAAACCTCCAAGAGAAATAGAAAATGGGCTCAGGCTATGGATGAGCTCAAAAAAGACTTTGAAAAACAATTAAGGGAGGTAGAGGAAAAACTGGGAGGAGAAATGAGAGCAATGCAGATAAATCATGAAAACCAAATCAGCAGCTTGGTAAAATACAAAAAAAAAAAAAAACCTGAAGAAAATAATGTTAAAAAACCAGTTTAGGCCAAATGCAAAAGGCAAAAGGCAACACAAAAGGCAAATGAGGAAAAGAATGCCTTAAATAAAGCAGAATTGGCCAACTGGAAAAGGAGATAAAAAAAGCTTTCTGAAGAAAATAACTCCTTAAAATGCAGAATGGAACTAAAGGAAGTTGATGACTTTGAGAGAAATCAGGAAGAAATAAAACTATTTCCCAAAAAAACCCAAATTAGTAGCAAATGTGAAACATCTCATTGGAAAAACAACCAACCTTGAAAACAAATCCAGAAGAGATAATTTAAAAGTTATTTGGCTACCTGAAAGTCACAAACAGGAAAAGAGCCTAGACTTCATTTTTCAAGAAAAAATTGCCCTGGGATCCTAGAAGTAGAGGGTAAAATAAAAATTGAGGGAATTCACCAATCACCTCCTGAAAGAGATCCCAAAAGAAAAACTTCCAGAAATATTAGAGCCAAATTCCAAAGTTCCCAAGTCAAAAAGAAAATATTAAAAGCTTCCAGAAACAAACAATTCAACTACTGTGGCTCCACAGTCAGGATTACACAGGATCTGGCAGCATCTACATTAGGGGATCATAGGGCTTGGAATATGATATTCTGAAAGATCAAAGATCTTCAACTACCATGGCTCTAGAGTAAAGATTACATAGGATTTGGCAGTGTATACATTAAGGGCTCATAGGGCTTGGAATTTGATATTCCAGAAGGCAATAGATCTTGGTTTACAATTGAGAATCAACTACCCAGAAAAACTGAACATCCTCTTTCAGGGGGAAAAGATGAATTTTCAATGATACAGGGGACTTTCAAATTGGCCTATTGAAACAACCAGAGCTGAACAGAAAGTTTGATCTCCAAGTACAGGACTCAGGTGAACTAAAGAGAGGGCAGACAAGAAGGACTAACCATGAGGAACTTAATGATGTTAAACTGTTTGTATTCCTACATGGGAAGAAGATACTGATAATTCAAATGAACTTTCTCATTTATATGAGCAGTTAGAAGGAGCAACAAAGCACAGGAAGGAGCTGAATATAATGGTATAATATACTAAAAAGATGGAGTCAATGGGTGATAAAAGAAAGTACTGGGAGGAAAAGAAAGGAGAGGAAGAAGGGGTTAGGATATTTCATGTAAGAGTCAAGAAAAAGCTTTTTCAATGGAGTGGAACAGGGAAGGCAAAGAGGAATGAGTGAGCCTTCATTCTCATCAGAAATGGCTCAGAAAGGAAATAACATACACACTTAAATAGGGTATAGAAATCTATTTTACCCTAGAGAAAAAATGAGAGGGAAAGGGATGGGATAAGAGGGGAATGGCGGGGGGGGGGGGGGGGGGGGGGGGGGGGGGGCGGGCAGGAATAGGTGATAGAAGAGAGGTAAGATCATGGGAGAGGATACTAAGAAACGACACAAAATTGAACAGGGATAGGGTGAAAGAAGAGAGAGAATAGAATAAATGGGAGTAGGAAGGTATAGAGTGGAGGGAAATACAGCTAGTAATAGCAATTATGGGGAAAATATTGAAGCAACTTCTTTGGTGGACTTATGATAAAGAAGGCAATTCATCCCAGAGACAGAGCCATTGGAATCTGAACAGACTGAAGTACATTTTTCCCCCTCTCTCACTATTCTTGAGATTTCTCATCTTTTTTGGGGGAGGGGGTTTTATGTTTACTCTCACAACAAGATTATTGTAATAATATAAAAGAAATAAACCAAAAACAATAAAAAAAAAAGAAAGTTATTATGGATTCAGGAAAGACCAGAACACAAACTCAGGAGAGTTTGTGACATTGACAATAATGTCAAAACACCTATTAGCAAAACCCCAAAGAAAAATGGGAAATGGTCTCAAGCCCAGAAAGAACTCTTAGAAGAGCTCAAAAAGGAGCTTAGGTAGAAGAAAATTGGGAAAAGAAATGACAGTGACACAAGAGAATTATGAAAAAAAGAATCAACAGCTTGGAAAACTGCTTTAAAAAAAGAAAAGATTAAAAAATCTACAAAAAAGAAAAAAAAATTGACAAAAAGGAAAATAATGCCTTAAAGGGTACAGAGTAGAGGCAGCTAGGTGGTGCAGTGAATAGATTACCAGCCCTGGAGTCAGGAGGAGTTGAGTTCAAATCCAGCCTCAGAAACTTAATAATTGCCTCACTGTGTGACCTTGGGCAAGTCACTTAACCCATTGCCCTAAATAAATATAAATTTTTAAAAACAAAAATAAAAGGGTATAGAGTCAAAATGAAAAGAAAGTATAAAAGTTAATTGAGGAAAGCAACACATTAAAAGCTAAAATTGGGCAAGTGAATCTAATGACTTTGTGAAACATGAATCAATCAAACAAATTCAAAAGAATGAAAAAATGTAAGAATATGTAAAATATCTCTTGGAAAAAAAACAACTGATCTGTAAAATAAAACCAGGAGTCTCAATATCAGAATCATTGAACCACCTGAAAGCCATTATTAAAAGTAAAACCTTTTGCTAAAGCTTCTTTCTAGAAATTGTTAAGAAAACTGCCCTGATGTCCTGGAACCAGAGAGCAAACTAGGAACTGAAAGAATCCACCAATCAATCATCTTTGGAAAGAAATCCCAAAATACAAACTCCAAGGAACATTAAAGTCAAATTTCAGAACTGTCAAGTTACAGAAAAAAATACTACAAGAGGCCAGAAAGAAACAATTCAGATATTAGAGAGTCACAATCAGTATAACACAAGACTTGGCAGCTGCAACATTAAAGGATCAGCATCATGGAACACAATTTTCTGGAAGGCAAAGGAGCTAGGGCAATAACCAAGAATCACTTATTCAGTAAAATTATGCATAATATATAAGGGGAAAATGGTTATTCAATGAAATAGAAGAATTTTAAGTTTTCATAAGGGGAAGACCAGCACTAAACCAAAATTTTAACCTTTAAGAGAAGTATAAAGAGGCAAAAAGGGAAAAGAAAACATAAGGGATTCAGTGGAGCTAAAAGTGTTTACATATCTACCCAGGAAGATAATAACTGTAATTCTTTTTTTGTTGTTGTTATTGTCTTTTGCAAGGCAATGGAGTTAAATGACTTGCCTAAGATCACACAGTTAAATATTAAGCATCTCAGGTCAAATTTGAACTCAGGTCCTCCTGACTCCAGGGCCAGTACTCTATCCATTATGCCACCTAGCTGCCCCAATAGCTGTAATTCTTAAAAATTGTATCACTAACAGTACAACTAGCAGAAATATACATAAAGAGAGGATATAGGAAGAAAGGAAACTTGAAGAAAAGACATTAATTAAGAAATGAGAAAGAATGCAGAAGGAAGGGAGAGAGAATGTGATAAATTATTTCACATGAAGAGGCAGAAAAGACCTATTACAATGGAGAAGAAGATAGGAGGCTGGAAGATGATCATTGACTAACACTGGAGTTTGTTCTATTTTGTTCAACTATGTATATTTTAAGAGGGGTTTTTTTTTCCCTTTTGTTGTTGTTCAATTGAAGGAGGAAATAAAAGGCACTTAATATACTTATTTCCTCCCCCCCCCATAGATCCTCATCTTTCAGCCTTTGATGCTATCATCATCCTCTTTGTTATCTATAAAAGAAACAAATCTGCTGGCAGGAGAGAAGAATTGAACACTTTATTCTTGGATCTTGCAAGTCACCGGTGCCCCACCTAGTGTGAGGCACACCATGGTGCAATACTGTCTGTTATTATATAGTTTTAGAAACCCTTTCCCCTCCCACCTGGATTTTCATAGGCTCTTGGAATTTGTTATTGCCTAAGAGGTCTGCCCATCCCATTACATGTCCCTAATATGATTTCCCCCATCATATGATGCATGCTATTTTGATGAACCTCAATTGTCACAGGGGGTGTGGGGGATAATATTCAAGTACCTAACTATGCAAACACAGTTGTGTTCAGTTGAAACCTCTAGGTCACCCCTGACTAGTTAGGAACTTGTTTCTTATAATCTTGGTTTTGTCATTTTTGGAATGGAATTAGGAGAACTCTCCCAGTTTTGTGATTGGCTGGGGCCATTCCCCTTTGTAATGGATTTTGTAGGGAGCCTCCACCCTGTGGAGACCAATAACACCCCACATTACTTACACCCTTCTACTGAGACTTTCTTGACTTTAGGTTTCTGGGAACACTGCTCTCTCTTGATTCTCCACTTTTCTATCTGATTGCTCCAACTTTCTCCTTTGTCAATCTTCATCCAGCTCAATAACTCTAGATGTCTCTCAAGGATCTATCTTAGGCTCTCTTTTATTTTTCCTCTACAGTATTTCACTTGGTAATCTCTTCAGCTCCTAAGATTTCAACAATCAAGTCTATGAAGATAACTCTCAGATCTCCTTATACAACTTTAATCTCTCTCCCAACTTCTAGTCTTGAATTTCCAATTATCTTTCAGACATTTCAAACAGAAATTTTTATATACATTTTGAACTCAATATTTCCAAACCAAAATTTATTATCTTTTCTCCCTAAAATCTCCTCTCTTCCTAACTGCCCTATAACTATGAAGAAAACTATTATTTTCCCAGGCATACAGGCTCAAATGTTGATGTACCCCACACTCCCCCTCACCCCAAAATCTAATCAAATTCTGTCATTTACTCCTCTATACCATTTCTAATATGCCTTGTCCCCTTTTTTCTTCTTTCACTTTCACTGCCCTCATGGGCTCTAAATACTTCATGGGCATCTAGATGAAACAATGGATAGAGCACCAACCCTGGAGTCAGGAGGACCCGAATTCAAATGTGACTTTAGACATTTAATACTTACTAGTTCTATGATCTTAGTCAAGTCACATAAGCATCTTTGCCTCATATCCAGAGCCATCTCCAGATTCATATCTGGTCACCAAACCCAGATAGCCAGAGGATAAAGTGAGGCTGGTGACTTAGCACAACACCCCCTCAACTCAAATTCAATTCATGTACATATTCAAGGCATCATCCCCCTGAAGTCATAGTCTTCTTTAAGAATGAAGGTTGGGGCAGCTAGGTGGCATAGTAGATAAAGCACTAGCCTTGGAGTCAGGAGTACCTGGGTTCAAATCTGGTCTCAGACACTTAATAATTGCCCAGCTGTGTGGCCTTGGGCAAGCCACTTAACCCCATTTGCCTTGCAAAAAAAAAAAAAGAATGAAGGTCAAAAATGGTCAAAGGATATACAAAGGCAATTTACAGATGAGGAGATCAAAGCAATCCATAATCATATGAAAAATTGCTCTAAATCATTACTTATTAGAGAAATGCAAATTAAAGCTTCTCTGAGGTACCACCTCACACCTCTCAGATTGGCCAATATGACCAGGAAGGGTAATGATCATTGTTGGAAGGGTTGTGGGAAATCTGGGACACTATTACATTGTTGGTGGAGCTTTGAATTCATCCAACCTTTCTGGAGAGAAATTTGGAACCATGCCCAAAGGGCAACAAAAATGTGCATACCCTTTGACCCAGCAATACTACTACTGGGTCTATACCCTGAAGAGATGATGAAAAAGGGTAAAAAAATCACTTGTACAAAAATATTCATAGCAGCCCTGTTTGTGGTGGCAAAGAATTGGGAATCAAGTAAATGTCCTTCAGTTGGAGAATGGCTTAGCAAACTGTGGTATATGTACATCATGGAACACTACTGTTCTATTAGAAACCAGGAGGGATGGGAATTCAGGGAAGCCTGGAGGGATTTGTATGAACTGATGCTGAGTGAGATGAGCAGAACCAGAACTGATGCTGAGTGAGATGAGCAGAACCAGAAAAACACTATATACCCTAACAGCAACATGGGGGCAATGTTCAACTTTGATGGACTTGCTCATTCCATCCTTGCAGCAATCAGGGACAATTTGGGGGTGTCTGCAATGGAGAATACCATCTGTATCCAGAGAAAGAACTGTGGAGTTTGAACAAAGACCGAGAACTATTACCTTTAATTTACTTCATCAACTTTTTTTGTTTGTTTTTGCAAGGCATTAGGGTTAAGTGGCTTGCCCAAGGCCACACAGCTAGGTAATTATTAAATGTCTGAGGTGGATTTGAACCCAGGTACTCCTGACTCCAAGGCTGGTGTTCTATCCACAGCGCCACCTAGCCACCCCTATTACCTTTAATTTAGAAAAAAACAAACTGATATCTTATTGTCTAATCTTGCTATCTCTTATACTTTATGTTTCTTCCTTAAGGATAAGATTTCTCTCTCATCAGATTCAATTTGCATCAATGTATACCATGGAAACAATGTAAAGACTGACAAATTGCCTTCTGTGGGGAATGGGGGGAGGGAAGTAAGATCAGGGGGGAAATTGTAAAACTCAAAATAAATAAAATCTTTATAAAAAAAAGGAATGAAGATCAAACATCATCATCATCATCATCATCATCATCCACATCAGTATGACTACACTACTACAATACCCTACTGGTAGATTTCCCTGCCTCGGGTCTTTCCCTTCTTGCTATCTATCTTCCACTCATCTACCAAAGTGATCTTAAAACAGATCTGACTCACATCACACCCTTCCCCCATTCAATCAACTTCAAGGGCTCTCTATATTACCTCCAGAATCAAATGTAAAATTCTATTAAGCTTTTAAAGCCCTGACCCCTCCTATATTTTCAATCTTTTTATATCTTAATCCCCCCAACACACATACATTAACATACATTTTAGGGACATGGCCAATGTGGGAATTTGTTTTGCTTGCCTATTTTTGTTATGAGTTTTGTCTTCCTTTTTCTTTTCCAGTAGGGTTGAAGATGCAGAGATAAGAGAAAAAAAAGCAACTTGATAATTGAAGAAAAATTAAATTTGATGACAAAAGAACTCTTTTATTCATTACTATTTTCCACTAATTCTTGCTCTTTTACACAATTCCAGTGAAAAGAGTCTTCATTTTTAATGTCATGCCCCTAGAATAAAAAGGATACTTAGATCTATGTTCTTGTGTCTATGTGTTAGGAAAGTAAATTTTTGGCTACCTCTTTGAAAAATATCAACTGTATACAAGAAATTCAGAGAATCATGTAAAGACATATGAACAAAGTTAGCACAACTAAGAAAGCAACATAGTTAGTGACCATAATTATGTAACTAAAACAAAGACTAAAATCAGAATTCAGACTAAAAGCAATTACCAATCTTGATAGCATGATGTAATTTTAAAAACTCTGAATTAAGAATATAGGACATGAGTTCAAATTTCAATTCTTTTACTTACTACCACTATCACACTAGAAAATTTTTTAGCCTCTCTTGGGTCTCAGTTTTGTCAACTATAAAATAAGGACCTTGGATGAGCTGAACTCCCAGATTCCTTCAAATTCTAAATCTATAATTCTATCATCACTAAGGTTTCAAGAGATAGATGATAGAGCACACTTCCCTTTCCTCCACCAGGAGGTGGTAGACTACAGATGCAGATTTTTTAATACACTCCTATATGGTTGCTGTTATGGTTTGTTTTGTTTAATTTTTCTTTGTGACAACGGAAGATTTTATTAAAGAGTATTAGGAAATGACTATAGTAAAAACAAAAAGCATCAAAAATATTTTTAATAGAAAAACTTTTATATCATTTAATTGGAAAAATAAAATTAAAATATCAATTGATTTTATAGTTAACTATATTAAATGAGAAGTTTTTAAATTGTGAACAGTTTATATATACATGTACATATACATATGCATGTGTATATATAATATGTTTTTATATATGTAGTATAATATATATATATATATGTATATATATATATATATATAGTCTTTTATCTCCATCAAAAAATTGGCAAATTAGTTAATTTCTCTGTTTTGATAGGTCTGTTCTTAATAGTTTTCTTAATCTTAGTTCTATTTGAACCGAAGTACTTTTTTCATCAAGGAGTTCAAAGACTTCATACTCTCCTTAGGTCTTCTTGGTGTGACCTAAAGGTCACATTTGAGGCTTTAGCATTGGGTTTTTTCCCCCTCAGTTTGGCTTTTAAACTCCTTTATAATTTGACTTCAATGTAACTTTCTAGTCTCATATATGATATTTCATTCTTCTCCAGGTTACACATCTCTCCATGGTGCTGTCTCTACCAAGTCATAGAAATTCCTTCCCCCCCACCCAAGCTATTTCCACTTCTGTTGTACTACTCCTATCAGTAATGCCTTCAGGCTCTGCAGCCTCTGCCTCTGATTGGCTGGTTCCTTGAAGAACCTCTATTTGATGGGGGCAGCCCAGGCCAGCCTGGTCTTCATTCCTCTCTAGGCTTCACTAAAGACTCATCAAGCTCCTCTTCCAGAGAGTGGAGCCTGTCTTCACACTCCTGTCCCCTGGTTTCCAACTCTTTTCTGAGTTATCTTTCTGTATTAGAATGTAAACTCCTTGAGCAGAACCAAGAGAACATAGCACACATTAACAACAACATTGTGAGTTGATCGGTTTTGATGGATGCAGCTCCTCGCACCAGGTCAGAGAGCTAGCATAGCCCTAGGAGACTGGCTATGGGCAATGCTATCCCCATCCAGAGGAAGAAAAACAGAACAAAACAAAACAAAAACCCTTCAGAATATGAATGAACACTACATTCACTTTTTACAAATTTCTCTTATGTACTTCTTTCCTATCTCATGGTTTTCTTTTCCCTTAATCCTAATTCCTTATACTGAAAATGACTAATCTGTAAACCTCTTTATCACAACTTGACTGTTTGATGCTGAAGGGAGGGGAATGGGAAGAGAGGATGGAAGGAAATTATATAACTTAAAAATATGTATATGCATGTAGATGAATGTTGAAAAACTTTTATAACATGTAATTGGAAAAATAAAATTAAAATATCAATTGAAAAAATAAAGGAATTGAGAGCAGCTAGGTGGCATAGTAGGTTGAGCATCCACCCTGGAATCAGGAGGACCTGAGTTCAAATCCAATCTCAGACACTGTGCGACTTTGAGCAAGTCACTTAACCCCATTGCCTTGCAAAAAACAAAACAAAAAGAATGTAAGTTCCTTGAAGACAGGGTCTTTATTTTGCTTATATTTGTATTGCCAATGCTTTCCATAGTGTTTGACCCATTGTTGTTCAGTATTATTCATATCTGACTCTTCATGACCCCATGGACCATAGAATTCCAGGCCCTTCCCTCCTCCACTATCTCTCAAAGTCTGTCCAAGTTCATGTTTGCTGTTTCCATTATACAATCTATCTATATCATCCTTTGCTGCCCCCTTTTTCCTTTTGGTTTCAATCTTTTCCTGGACCAAACTGTCCATGGGGTTTTCCTTGCAAAGATATTGATTAGAGTGGTTTGCCATTTCCTTCTCCTGTGGATTAAGGCGAATAGAGTTTAAGTGATTTGCCCAACCAATCACAAACACAGCTAGTATCTGAGGTCAGATTTTAACTCTAACACTAACTCCAGGTCCAGGGTTCTCTATCCACAGAACTACCTAGCTCAGTAAGCATCTAGTAAGTGCTTAAAAAAAATACATATTCCTCTTCTGACACTCTCTGGCTTAATATTACCAGAACACCCCGATTATATCTATTGCTATTTTCTGTGTTAAAATTTAAATGTTTTAACATTATTATGAAAATGTTTTGAGCTCAGAGATCCCTAAAAGGATCTTGGGTACTCCTAGGGGTCCCCAGACCAGATTTTTTTGTTGGTGTGGTTTTTTGCAAGGCAAACGGGGTTAAGTGGCTTGCCCAAGGCCACACAGCTAGGTAATTATTAAGTGTCTGGGACCATATTTGAACTCAAGTCCTCCTGAATCCAGGGCCGGTGCTCTATCTACTGCACCCCTAGCCACCCCAGATTTTGAGAATTGTGCTCTAAAGATTGACATATAATAACATAAGGATTATTTAATGTCTTATTTAAAGTGTTCTACTTGCCATTAGTCTGGGAAAAACATGCTACTATTAGTTGAAGCTGGGGCTCCAACTGTGCATTCATTCCCTGAGGAAATCATGCTGTGAGTCATGGCTCCCTATTAGAAACAATTCAGAAACCTGAGAATTCAACACTTCAAAAGACTTTTATCCTGGAGATTAATCCTGCTATGTACTATGCCTACTATGTGAAAGGCAGAGGCAACATGGGGTCATGAATAGAGAGCCAGGTTAGGAGTCAGGAAAGCCTGGGCTCAAGTCCCACCGCAGACTCATGCTGACTCTGTGACCAGGGATGAATCATTTAATCTCTCAGCATCTCCTGGTCAGGGGCCTGTGGTGAAAGAGTGGCAGGTAAGGCAAAGTTGAGCCTCACCTGCTGCCTCCTCACCTCAAGTCCTTACTCCAGGAAACTCTCTAAAACCACTTATAGACTAATTGCTAATTAGCTTTGGTAAAATTCCTCATCTGTTATTTCCTACACCAACAAAATCATTATCTAATCCTATAGGGAAGGTCACTGTAGTAGGCACCAGGGATACAAAGATTTAGTCCCTACCTTCAAGGAGTTTTTGCTTGTGTTATAAACTAGAAACTCCTTTTTTTTTTTACCCTTTCTTTTTATAAAATTTAATAGTATCTTATTTTTCCTAGAACATGTAAAGATAGTTCTCAACATTCATTTTGTAAGATTTTGAGTTTCAAATTTTACTCCCCCTCTTTTCTCCCCCTCCAAGATAGCAAACAATCTGATAAAGGTTATACATGTACAGTCATGTTAAACACTGTTCCACATTAGTCAAGTTGTGAAAAAAAAAGAATCATAACAAAAGGGGGAAAACTATGAAAAGAAACAAAAAATATAATAAAATTAGTAGGCTTCAAACTGTATTCAGATTCCATAGTTATTTCTCTAGATGTGGATGACATTTCCCATCATGAATCTTTTGGAATGGTCTTGGACCATTGTATTACTGAGAAGAGTTAAGTCTATCATAATTGATCATCGCACAATGTTGTTGTTACTATGTGCAATGTTCTCCTGGTTCTGCCCACTTCATTCAGCATCAGTAAACCAGAAACTCCTAAAGGAGAGACACAGAGTTCCCCATGTGATCCTTCTCAAACTGCCATCTATTAAACTTTTGTCCAACCAGCTCTGGTTATTAAGCTGGTTATGAGTTCAAACACCACTTCAGTGAGAGCTTCCAAAGCTGAGATTAGTCTATCCTACAAACTAGCAAATCAATTCCTATCTCTTCTTTTTTTTTTTGGCAAGGCAATGGAATTAAGTGACTTATCCAAGATCACACAGCTAGGTAATTATTAAGGGTCTGACGTTGGATTTGAACTCAGGTACTCCTAACTCCAGAACTGATCCTCTATGCAGCATCCCACCTACCTGCCCACAATTCCTATCTCTTCCAAATATTTTATGAGACTTTCCAAAGTCAATTGTTGGAAAAATTCCATTATAGAATAATTACTTGATACTTTAGGAGACCCTGAGCATGGCTACCATCACAAACCCTTATGGAAATTCCCAGAATTAATCAAAAATCTGTTTTAAAATTTCTTGTATGAAGTTTCTCCATTAGAGGAGTCACTGAACTCAATGACAAGATCCCAAGTAGTACATGACAATTGCCTTTATTTTCCAGACACCAGAGATCAATGGGACACAGGGTAAAAGCTCAAACTTTTCCAAGAAGTTTGAACTTTTCCCCCACTTAGGATCACGAATTTTAAGCTAGAAAGAATCTTAGGGTAATCTGATCCAATTTATAAATGAAGAAATAGGAGCTCTGAGTGATTTCAGTGGTTTTCCCACAATCACAGTAGAATGGAGCAGAGCCAGACTTTGAACCCATATCTTCTGGCTGCAAATCCAGAAGTCTTTCTACTCCTCCATTATTTTTGCTCTCATCCCAGTTCTATATGGATACTCTGGTCTTGATGAGCTAATATGGACACTCCCTGATCTTACAATTCTGTCTCCTTGAATTATGTAATCATAGACTATGAAAGTTAGAAGGGCCTTTATTTACCGTCATCCCCAACCCTCTCTGGCTCTGGGTCAGAAATGATTGGCAAGGGGAGTTAAAGCTTTGAAGAGGATACCACTAGCATGGAAAGGAGCCCAGCTCTTCTGTGGCTAGCTAGAATACATGGACTTTAAAGTTTAAAAAGAAGGGGGGGGGGGGTCTCTGTACAGAGTCAAGGGGAAAATATTAGTGCTTATTTAGCTCTCTCTCAAACTATTTCATTTACTAATGTTTAAGCTTCAACCTCATGGTAGAATATAATAGCTACTCATATAACTCTTTATTAATGTGTATTTGTTAAGTATTAGTTCTGTGTTTATGAAATAAGTTCCTGTCCCATACTTCATTCATATTTTATAGATAAGTACTTTACTACTTTCTCTCTTTAGAGAAGAATCCAGGCATGAGTCAAAATGTAGGTTTTAATTGCTTTGCATCTGCTACCCTACCTGGTTACAACTCCAGGGAGCAAGATGCTCCCATGCCAAGCATCCCCAGGTGTCCTCTTTCCCCCCATCCCTTTTTCCGTCTCCTTTTGTATGTTGCCTCCCCTCAATAGCTTGTAAGTTCCTTGAGATCAGGGACTGTCTTTGGGATTGTTTTTTTATTAATTGTATCCCTAGTGCTTAGCTCAGTGCCTAGAATATAGTAGGTGATTAAAAAAATATTTATAGGATTGAATAAAAACATAAAAGCAAAACAGAAGCTGCCTTCAAGGAGCTTAGATTCCAGTAGAGGAGAAGATATGCACACAAATACACACACATATATACACAACATACATACAAAATAAATATGTGGTAGTTTTAGGACAGAGTTTCTATTAGTGGAAGGAGAATGGGGATGACAGCAGGGTAGAGAAAAAGCACAGTAGAAAACATTGGATAAAGATCAATGAAGGCAGAAATAGAAACAATATTGTCATTGATTTATATGACAGACCACATGGATAGAAAGACAAAGGTCTCAGAAACAGGCTACAAGCCTAGTGCAGCTGCATCATATGGTGGAGATTAGGAGCTTCAATTATGCAATTAATAATTTCTTTACTTGCCTTAAAGATAACTTTGTCCTTCAAAAGGTGGTAGAATTAATAAGGGGAAATTCTAATTTGCAACAGATGCTCACAGACAAATAGGAAGTGGTTTTTTTGGGTGGAAATTCAAGTTGTGCTGAAGCCTGCTTCTAATATGACCTTGTGAGAATTTATTGCTAAATTTTCAATATAAGCATCTATAACCCCAGAAATCAGTAAACTACAAATTGGATCTTAATGTATTGTTTTGTTGGATACTTCAACATAACAGTGAGTTAGAGAAATGTTAATAATGCATAATAAACTTAAAAATGAATCCTGCTTTTTTTCTTTTCTTTTTTTATAGAAGCTATTGTTAAACATTGATTGGAAATGATAGAAACCTTGGAAGGGAATAATCACTCCATTTAAAAATTTGTGAAGAAGAGAAAGATCAGAATTAATCAGATATATGTCATGGATTTTAGGAGGATAGATTTTAAAGTACTCAAAAAAAGAATAAGTGGACCCCACAGATTAATATTCTATAGAAGTCAGCTAAGGAGGGATGGGAAACTCTCAAAAAATAGTCCTGAAGGTAATGATGAGAAAGAATTATGTTGCAGAGGGAAAAAGGAGAGTTATCTAAAGAAGTCAATGTTAGTTATATAGGGATATAGACATATATATATATATATATATATATATATATATATATATAAATGACATATACATAATTTAGAAACAAGGGTGATAAAATGAATACAAAAGCACAATACAGAACTATAAGTGAAATGTTCAAGTTTAAAATGGGCTGAGACTAGAAGAAAGCTACAGATTACAAAAGGGTAGATAGGGTTGAAGTATAGTTTATAGTTGGGGGAAATGAAGATCAAACAAAGAATAAGACTGATGTACAGTTTGGATAGGACACAAATAAATAATGGTGGAAAGAAGATTGAGCTCTTACACTTATCTTGTTTCTATTTTCTTTGCCAAGATGAACAATCTTTGGTTCAGAAAAGACAGAACAAAAATGGCAAAGAGAATGCCGATAATAAAGAAGATAAGTAAGAGAGCACATAGCTTCCCTCAATAAATTTAAAGCACTATATACCTTAGGACTGAAAGAACCAAGGGAAGTGATGAATGAGCTATTGTTAGAGGTCTTTGAAGAAAATGGAGAAATAGGAAAAGTAGTGAAGACTTCTAAAAGGGGAAATGTCTTGATGATTGAAAAACAGAAGAGAATGGAGTCTGCAAACTATAGACCGCTTCAGATTGATTTCCAGATAAGCTCCCAAACATATCAAATGGATGCTTTGTGAAGATCTAGAAAAGGGAGAGTGATCACAGAGTTGGAATCATTTCATCTAGAACAAATCAGACCATAATGAATATATTTCCAGTTAGGACAGTGTTAGTAAATTGGTAGTTACTGATGATATAGTTTACCTGGATTTTAGCAACATAGTAGATAGTTTCTCATGCTCTTATAGAGGCACTAAGGTAATGCAGTGGATAGAACACTAACCTTAGAGTCATGAAGACCTGAACTCAAATTCAGCCTCAGCTACTCAATAGTTGTGTGACTGAACAAGTCACTTTAACTTCTTTCTATCTCAGTTTCTTCAACTGAAAAATGGGAATAATAATAGCTGATTATTTACAACAACCAAGTTGTTGTGAAGATCAAATGAGATAAATGTAAAAGCCTTAGTACAGTGCCTGGCCATGGAAAGTGCTATAAAAACGATAGCTGTTATTAAATGAAATAATAGATGTAAAAAGCAATTAACATGATACCTATATAAAAGCTTATTCCTTTTCCCAATTCTCTTTTCTTCTGTTCTGTGGGAAAAAATGGAGAGATGTAGGCTCTATGTCTAGATCCAAAGAAGAGTCATTAAAGGTTTGTTCCGTGTCACATTGGAAAAAGGTCTCTAGCAGAGATAGGTCTGTATCTCTTCTCTTTATCATATGAATAAAAACAGAAATGGAAGGCCTATTATTTCTAGATGTCACAAATGGTGAACACTTTAGTTTTTTAATTATATATTGTATTTGTCTTCCAATTACATACAATGGTAGTTTCCACCAATAATTTTTTGCAAGGTTTTGAATTTTATAATTCCCCCCCCCTTCCTCCCTTCCCTCCCCTCTCCCCCCAACAGAAAGCAATCTACTATAGTCTTTATATTTGCTTCCATTATATGTATGGATCAAAATTGAATGTGTTGAGAGAAAAAACAGATCCATAAGGAAGAAAGAAAACATAAGAGATAGCAAATTTTAAAAACCTTTTTTTAAAAATTGAAAATAATAATCTTTGGTCTTCATTTAAACTTCACAGTTCCTTCTCTGGATACAGATGGTATTCTCCATCATGAATTCCCTAAAATTGTCCCTGATTATTGCACTGATAGAATGAGCATGTCCATCAAGGTTGATCATCAACCCATGTGTTGTTAAGGTGTATAATGTTCTTCTGGTTCTATTCATTTCACTCAGCATCAATTCATGCAAGTCTTTTGAGGCTTTTGTGAAATTCCATCCCTTCTGACTTCTAATAGAATAATAGAGTTCTATTACATACATATACCACAATTTGTTCAGCCATTTCCCAATTGATGAACATCCCTTCAATTGCCAATTCTTTGCCACTACAAACAGAACTGCTATGAATATTTTTGTACATGTGGGATTTTTGTTCTTTTTTATGATCTCTTCAAGATACAGACTCAGTAGTGGTGTTACAGGATCAAAGGGTATGCACATTTTTATTGTCCTTTGGGCATAATTACAAATTGTTCTCCAGAAAGGATGAATCAGTTCACAGCTCCATCAATAATGCACCAGTATCCCAGATTTCCCCCTTTCAACACTGATCATTGTCCTTTCTGGTCATATTAGCCAATCTGAGAGGTGTGAGGTGGTAACTCAGAGATGCTTTAATTTGCATTTCTATAATCAATAATCAACAATATTTCATATAAGTATGGATAGCTTTGATTTCCTCATCTATAAAATGCCTTTGCATATCCTTTGACCATTTGTCAACTGGAGAATGACTTGTTTGTTTTATAAATTTGACTCAAGTTTCCTATATATTTTAGAAATAAGTCCTTTGTCAGAAACACTTGTTGTAAAAATTGTTTCCCAATTTATTACATTTATTTTTATCTTGGTTACAGTGATTTTGTTTGTACAAAAGTTTTTTAATTTAATGAAAGCAAAATTATCCCCCCAAAATTTGTTTTTTATAGTGTTCTCTATCGTTTCCTTGGTCATAAACTGCTCCCCTTTCCATAGATCTGACAGATAAACTATTCCTTTTTCTCCTAATTTGCTTATAATATTGTGTTTTATTTCTAAATCCTGTACCCATTTTGACCTTATCTTGGTATAGGGTGTGAAATGTTAGTCTAGTCCTAGTTTCTGCCTTACTATTTTCTAGTTTTCCCAATAGTTTTATCAGAGAGTGAGTTCTTATCCCAGAAGCTGGAATCCTTGGGTGGTGAACACTTTAGAAGATACTAGGATCCAAAAAGATCTTAATGGGCTTGAACAAGTTTGTATATGGGCTGAACCAAAAAGAAATTTAATAGAGATAAAGTCGCACTGGAGGACTTCACTTTCACAAATATAAAATATGGATGGTGTAACTAAAATCAGCACTTGATCTGAAAAGGAGTCTGTAAATTTTAGTGGAATAAAATATGGATATGCCAATCAAGATAGCTAATGCGATCTTGGGCTGCATTAAGACAGGAACAATGCTCAAGGTGATAGGACCACTGTATTTTGCCCTGGTCAGTCACATCTAACGTATATTAATAGAAGAACATTGGGTTTAGCTCTCAAGCTAGACCATACCCCCTCCCATACATGCCTGCATAATTCACAACTTAGAGAAATATTAATAAATAAAAATTCATAAATAAATTAAAAAGTATATGGTATCCTAAAAAAGAATAACAATAATGATAATATGGATAGTTTCCCAGAAGAGATTCATCAGTTATAGGATCATAAATCTAGAACTAAAAGGGGACCCTAGAGTTCTTCTAATCTAACTTCCTCATTTTACAAAGAAGGAAATTGAGGAATAGGGTGATTAAGTAATTTGCTCAAGATCATAAAGGCAGCAAGCATCAGAAGAGGGATTTGAACTCAGCTCCCCTAACTCTAGAAAGAGTCAATGCTCATTCCACTGTATCATTCTGCTTGTGCCTGAAATTTTTTCATCCTTGTCCCCTGTTGAATTTTTGTCCATCTTGTAAAGCTTAAATCAAATTCTACCTCTTCCAGTAAGCCTAACCTGATTTTCTTTTACCAATAATGACTTTTGCTACTTGAACAACAAGAGAGTGTTTATATAGCCTTTTAAGATCTACAAAGCACTTTTAATATAATTTTTCATTTGATCTTCACAATAACACTATGAAAAAGATATTATTATCTCCATTCTGCAGATGAAGAAACTGAGAAGTGTAGTGACTTGGCCTTGATAATACAGCCAAGAAGTATCTGAGGTACTATTTGAACTCGGGTCTTCCAGACTCCAGGACTAGTGCCCTAACTACCATTCCACCTGACCACCTCCATTTCATGTCACATTTTGTTTGTGCATGTTTTGGGCACTTATCACATGATATTTTTATTAAAATGTTTATATTATTAAAATTCAAATTTATATCCCATAGACGGGATCTCAGATTCTCAGAGACTATTCCTGAGGGGCATAAGCTCCAACAAGTTCTGGAAAGTTAGGATGCTTTGAGTGAATGACTGGTGTATGAGGGCCAGCTTTGAAAAAATACAGAGAGGGTCACTGCTTCAGAGACTGGAAACGAGGTGATGAATTCTTTGGTCATGGGGACCAGTGGAAAATAGGAAAATAAAGACTGGTCCTCAGTCCTGGGGGGGAAAAATGACCCCAAAATGGGCTGAGAGAGCTGACCCATTTTTGGATCATCCATAAACATTCATTTAAATGTCAATAATCTTTTTTATTATTGATTTCCACTGTTTTTACATTAATAATAGCTAGCTTTTATAAGGTACTCACTAATGTGTCAATCACAAAGATAAGAGCTTTGTAAACACCATCTCATTTCACCCTCACAACCACTCTGGGAAGTAGAAGCTGTTATTTCATTTATTTATTTATTTATTTGGTTGGTTGGGTTTTTTTTACTGTTCAGGAAATTGAAGCAAACAAAGCTTAAGTAACTTGCCCAAAGACACAGTTAGTAAGTGTCTGAGTCTAGATTTGAACTCAGGTCTTCCTGATACCAGGTTGGACATGCTATCCACTAAGACACCCTGCCACTCATTTCCAAATAAATTCCTGCTCCCTTTATCCTCCAGTGTGTCATTCATTTTAATGAAGCATTAAAAAACAGGGAAAACGTGTTCTACCAAATTAAACAAAGTATCACTATTTCTGACAGCATGTGCAATATCTCACATCTCACCTCTACTAAAAGAAGGAAGGTGCATTTTCTTTTCTCCCGGTGTTGATGGGCTTAATATGATATTATTATTGAACTACAAAGTTGTCATAATACTTAAAGAACTAAACCTCTTCAGCATTAGCATCTTCATTATAAACAAAACCAGAAAGTATAAAAAAAGTTGTAGATAATGATGACCCACATATTCTAGAAAAGAAAATAATTAGAAGAGTTTAACTTCAAGAAATATTATTTCATGAACCCTTAGGATCAAGGGTTAGAAGAAAGCTTTTAGAGATCATCTAGGTCAATACTCTCATTTTACAAACAGAAAAACTGAGGCCCAGACTTGTTTAAAGTCACACAGCTCCTAAGAAGCAGAGATTATAGTAAGCAGTTAGATTATTAGTCCATTATTATATATCTATAAGTATGTTGTATTAGAATCCATACCATGTTAAAAAGGATTAGGACATAAATTTCCATTATGGATGGGAAGACATCACATCCTTTGCTTTAAATCACTAAGTCCCCTGCACATTATGTTCTCAAAAGAATGGAAGAGAAACTCAGAAATATGAACACATGTTAATAGACCTAGAAATATTATCATCATTCTGCAAAGTAATTTGGAATTATCATTGAAAAGGCAATAAACTGTGTATATACCTTTGACCTAGCAATCCTACTACTAAGAACATTTATATCTCAAAAAAAGACGGACAGAAAAGGACTCATATGAACAAAAGATATTTATAGATCTTTTTGTAGTAGCAAAGAACTAGAGAATAAGGGGATGTCCATCAATTAAGGAATGGCTGACTAAATTATGGTATATGAATATAGAATACTATCTTCCCAAAGAAAAGATGAAAAGGACAGTTTCACAGAAACCTGGAAGGCATGTATGAATTGAAGCAGAGTAAAGAGAGAATATTATAATGACTTTTATTTGTTGTTTAGTCATGTCTGAATCTTCATGACCCTATGTGGAGTTTTCTTGGCAAAGTTACTGGAATGGTTTGCCATTTCTTGATTGATTGATTGCTTCATAGTCAAAGAAGACCCTGATATCAGGGAGGTGATGCCATGACAAGCACATGAATTGGATTTGAGTGAGGGTGCTATGCTAAATCACCAGCCTCATTTTCTCCTCTGGAGTCATCTGGGTCCAGTGGCCAGATATAGATCAGGACGACTAGAGATGGCCCTAGATGCAGTGGGAGAACTTGGCCTTTTAAAAGTTAGGTCTTTCCCAGATCAAAGTTTGACTGAGGCAACATCCATTAAGAGTAGATAAGAAAGAGGAGGAAAAGAGATCAAGAATGATCATTCCAAAAAAAAAAAAATTAACCTGGGAGGATTACACTCTCAGGGTGTCTCAGTAATCAAGAAGAGCTTTTTGCAAAGTCCAAAAAATTAAAAAAAAAATCAATCTGGGAGGGAAAGACTCCCAAGAGTTTCTGTTTGAATTCACTCTAAACCAATCAGGATTCAAACAATAGCCAAGTAGGCTTAGCATGAAACCCACTGTTGACCAATCAAGGTTACTCGAAGTGATTTGGGACCTGTAAAAACCCCAAGAAATCTTACTGACCTTCAGTTCATTTGACAGATGAGGAACTGAGGCAAACAGTGACTTACCCAGGGTAACACAGTTGCTAAATATCTGAGGTTGGATTTAATCTTAGGAAGTTGAGTCTTCCTGGTTTCCAAACCGGTGATCTGTTTATTGTGCTACCTTCCTGCTCACTGTTATAACAATTAACTTTGAAAGACTTAATAACTCTAACATAATGACCAAACATAAGTCAGTTCTGCTATCCACTTTCTAACCAAGAGATAATAGATTTAAAATACAGAATAAAACATTTATTTTTTGGACATGGCCAATGTGGGAATATGTTCTGTATAATTATGTATATTTATTTGAAGGGTTTTGTTTTTCTATTTTTTTTCTCCTGGTGAGAGGATTAGATACTCTGGTAGGGAGAGAAAAATCAATGCTAGTTAATTGATGAAAAATAAATTTTTTGAAAGATAAAATTTTTAAAAGAAATACTTATATATAGTGAGAAAAATCACTGGATTGTAGTCAAAGGACTTAAATTTTAATCCTGGGTGATAATGTATTACAAGTGGGATATTGGGCAAGTCCGGGTCTCTCTGGACCTCAGTTTGCTCATTTGTAAAATGAAGGAGGCAGATTGCTTGGCCTTTTAAGGTCCCTTCCAGTTCAAGGTCTAGGATCCTCTGATCATCTGATCCATTGTAGAATCTGGCCTTACAGTTTCAATCTTTGCTCAAATCTTGGCATAGAAGAGCTGCATAAGGAAGAGGAACAGTAGCAGGGAGATCACCACCTCCTGGACTCATTGTTTACACATATATTCTCTCCCTGATCAGTATTCAGTTCAGTTCTGCACTCCGCCTGAGATTGGCTTCCTGGGTCACATTCTCTCTGCCTCTCTAAGCTCTTTGAGTCAATTCTCCACCACTTACACCAAACCAATTCTCCCTTACATTTCTGTTCTTTCTCTCTTCACACATTGACTCTAACCACAAATGCCAGCTTTCGTTCCACTCCTTCCTTCCTTCCCCACAGGCCAGCCAGCTTCTAACCACCAACAACCAACACCAGCCCTAAGGCTATTTCCTGATACCCTTAAATAGACCTGGGAAATCATAAGCAGCTGCTATGCCTCTGCAACCTCTGGGACACAGCTGGTCCCCCTTTCTCGGAATGCTCCGTGGCTGAGAGGAACGACAAGTATCATTCAGGATGAGAAGGCATCTGCTCTGGCAGAAACAAAAGCTATAGCTTTGTTTCATGGAGGTGTCAGATCAAATAGATTTGTGTAGATGGTACACTTTCATAACAAAACATAAACGTCACAGAGTCAGAGACTTCGAAGTGTTAATGTTTCCCTTAGCAATTGGCTTTGTAGATAGTGTCCCAGAGTGACTTTATATTTATCGAACAGATTTAAATAAAATACAATGTCACTTTAAACACCTCCAGGATTGGATAGAACTCCCAACCTCTCCACTAGACCCATTTCATTTTTGGAAAACTTTAATTGGTTAGAAAGTTATTTCTTAGACTAAATATACCTCCCTGTTTTTTGATCCCTGCTTCCTTCTGAGGTCAAACAGAATAAGTCTATTTTTTCCTCTTCCCTGAGTTTGGTCAGGAAACATTCAAGGGAGTTGGGTGGCATAGTAGATAGAATGCTGGTCCTCGAGTCTGGAGGACTCCTTTTTCTCAGTTCAAATCCAGCCTCAGACACTTACTAGTTGTGTGACGCTGGGTTATTTCACCCAGTCTCCCTCAATTTCCTGAGCTGGAAAAGGAAATAGCAAACCACTCCAGTATTTTTGCCAAGAAAACCCAAAATGGGGTCACTGGAGAGTCAGACTTGACTAAAACGACACAATTATCTCCCACTAATTCTTACTTTCTTCAGGCTAAATGGTATTCATTTCCTTCAACTGATTTTCATATATTATGTTTCAATTGACTATCATCCCGAATTCCCTTCTTTCTGGATATAATTTGGTTTTCAATTCCCCTGCTAAAATGTGGTACTGACTTGTTTTGAATTCCTGTATATAACTTGTTTGTATATATTTATTTGCATGTTGTTTTTCCTGTATTAGATTGTAAACTCCTCAAGGGTAATGACTGTCTTTTACCTTTCTTTGTATGCCTAGTACTCAGCTCATAATGGCCCAGTATATTGTAGGCACTTAATAAATCTTTACTGACTGACCCAGCAAGTCAATTCTTTTAGAAGAGAAGGGAATAATTGTTTTAAGTCATGATGAACTGTTCATTTACAAAATAAGTTTAGTTATGTTTTAGTTTCTTTAGTTTGAAGAATGTAAACAATGTTCTTTATTAAACATTTATTAAGTGCTTTATACTCTGCACAGTGATAAGTTCTTCTAAAGGAGGAAAAAAAATATACAAAATTGAGTTGAAAAGAGTTCAGGGACATGGAGTGAGAGAAGCTAACATCTTTCTTTCCTCCCCTCCCTCCCTCCCTTCCTTCCTTCCTTCCTTCCTTCCTTTTTTCTTTCTTTCTTTTTCTTGCCAACCAGGCATGGTTTTAAAGTCCAGAGCAAATAAGAAAAGGGCTGGGAAGGAATGAAAGGAAATTAGCTTGGGACCCTCCACAACATGGAAGCTCATGGAGGATTTCACCGATGGGAAAAGGAGAGCTGACTTAACTAAGGAAAGTTCTGGGCTGAGAGAAATACCAAGATAATCTGGTAGGAAAGGAACATGGTTTTATAGTTGAGAGAAAAATCAGGAATAGGGTAAGCAGAATGTTCTAAGAGAGTTTGTAACTGGAATATATCAGTTCAACTGCTATAAAAATCATATATCACTGATTCTTAATAAATGATCACTGAATTAAAACTATCTTCCTTTAAATAATTTCATAAAATGTCTAACAATATAAGGGCAAAGACAGTAGGATGGGTGCATGGAAATACCCAGGCACACCCTAATGTATCAAAAAAAAAGATTGGTATTCAGGGTTCATATTTAAATTTATATTTTCTAAGTAATGGTGAATGGTTCATTTACAAAATAAATTCACTTGTATTTTAATTTCTTTATTAGTTGATGAATATAAATGACTTTATGATTGAATATTCAGTAAAACCAGATAAATAGATAAAATTAAAATAAGTAAAATAAAAATCCATGGATGTTGCACATTCTAATAAATTGTGGTGACCAAGGTGGCACAGTGGATAGAGCACCAGCCCTGGAGTCAGGAGTACCTGAGTTCAAATCCGGCCTCAGACACTTAATAATTACCTAGCTGTTTGGCCTTGGACAAGCCACTTAACCCCATTGCCTTGCAAAAACAAAAACAAAAAAAAAAAACCTGAAAAAAAAATGTGGTGAACAGATTCTTTCCAAGAAGAGAGATTACCTTCCATGTTGGCATCAGTCCACTAATCAACACTTTCAAGCTTTGGTTTGGTCAGTCAGTGACAAACTGAATTAACTGCTTTGTAATCCAGCCATCTAGTGGACTAGATCACCATCTAGTCTACAAGATGCTGTCAAATGCCCTGTTAAATTCTACCCTGCAGCACTTCAAATGATAGTCCAAGAAAGCTTATTCTCAATGAACCCATGCTCACACGTGATCATCATTCCTTTTTATGTGCACATAAACCATCCTTTTAAGTAGCCTTCTGTGTAACTTTCCCAGAAATTACCATGAAGTCTCTAATTTAAATAATGTGCCTTTTCCTCTTCTTTTGAAAATTAGACAAGTATTTGTTAGTCTCCAGGCCTATAGCACATCTCCTTTATGTCCCTATTTTTAAAGATCACCAGTTGGGATCCCATCTATAAATTTTTTTAGTATGATAGAATTAGCCTATATCAAGTGATTTGAATTTAGAGTAGCTAGGTGCTCTGTTACTACCTTCCCCCTCTTAATTTTCATTCTATTCCTTTACATTGAAAAAATTCTTCACAATAGAGAAATATTCAAATACTCAAATGGATTTATGACTGCATTAATTTGAATGTTCTCTCCAACAGCACAGACTGAAACTCAGCCCTAGCTGCATATGATTCTGCAACAATATTTCATGCTCTATTACTTTCTAAGGGAAGTGAAGAGGGGCCAATATGGTAGAGGAGTATGTGCCCGGTGTGATGGAACCTTCATTGATCAGTAATGTAGTAGAGTTTGTTTATATGTTATCACATGCCCTCACTTCATGACCATCCCATCTTCTTTCTGTCTTAGGGACTGTCTCTAACAGTTATTCAAAGTTACTTATTGTTTATATATTACAACCTGCTTACAGGAGTCATGGACCTCCTCACTACTCTGGGAGTGACATTCATTTTATTTATTACTACTTCAGAGAATGTAATAGTTCATGACTCATAGATGTACATAAGACTGGTAAAATATTGATAAAATGAGGCACTGTTTCTAAAGAAATTAGATGCTTAATAAATGCTTATTAGAACATATTAATATTTTAAAAATAAGCCTTTCTGAAGAAAGTATAGGGTCAAAAACAAAAAGTATGGGGTCATTAAAAGACTTACAGTTTCCAGAAGAAAACTGAGTTCACACTTCTCCGTTTTAATTTTGGGCCCAAGTGATTATCCATTAATACTATCTACCCATATTTGTGTGTGTGTGTGTGTGTGTGTGTGTGTGTGTGTGTGTGTGTGTGTGTACTAATGGACAAACTCTATAAACTGTCCATCTAACTGCATGCCATTATCTGGACAACAGGCAATTCTTTATTCATTTGTTGTTGGGTTTTTAACCTCTATTCCTAAGCTACTATGTGTCTTTCTACAATTTCTTAGGAACCTCTTCACCCTGGAATCTCACTCCTTCACACACTAAGTATTCTCTGTTCTTGTAGCCTTTCCCTCTGATTGACTTGTTCCTCCCAGATCCTCCATCCTAAAGGAACAGGCTCAAGTCCACCATGGCTTCTTTTCTAAGTTACATTCCTGATTCTTCAGGATTTTCTCTATGATGCCCTTGCACTGAGCACCTTCATCTTTTACTTTCCGTACCTCTTTCAGCTCCCTTTTATGTGCTATTTCCCCATTAGAGTGTAAAATACATGAGAGAGAAATTATCTCTCTTCCTGCTTCTATTTATATTTCCAGGACTTGACAGGGTTTGGAACATTGAATGCACTTAATAAGGATGTCTTTTTGCTCTTTGAGATATCTTGGGGTTTACAGGCTAGATTTCCTTCTTAAACTAAACTAAACTAAACTACCTGTTTATTGCCATACCAATCAAAATTCATACCTTAAACCCAAATCATTTGACTCTCATTGACTGACCAACAATAATTCCCAGGCTTGGCCTGGTAATTGTTTGGGTCTTGATAGTAAATAACAATTGTGTGTTTTGATCAGAAACCTTGAGAGTTTTCCCCATCCTTAATAATTAATTTGTTTTCTATTTAGTAATATTAGAGAAAAGAGGCCATTCTTTGCCTCATTTCTTACCTAGCCTTAATCATTGAGAGTAAATGGGTATTGCTTCAGTCAAACTGGGACCTGTTAAAGACCTTAACTTTAAAAGCCAGGGTCATCTCTAATTGTCCTGATCTATATTTTGTCACTGTACCCAGATGGTTCCCAAGGGGAGAGTGAGGGGAGGGCATAGCTCTACCTCTATCTCATTTAAATTCAATTCACTTGCAAGTCCTGATGGCATGGTCCTTTTCAAGAAAGGAAAAACAACAATAATAACAATTATCCTGTGCAGATTGATAGGACTAACTCTTCAGAGTGTTTCACAGTGCTTATGGATCTCTTCTAGGAGACTCTAAATGTTCTATATAGAATTTACAAAAACCAGTGAAGTGTTATATACAAAGAAGACCTTTCCATCTTTATGATAAATGGATCTCCACAGGGGATTCTTATTTAACCAACACTCTTCACTGGACTTCTTCTATGATAATGGTGAATACCTTTAGCAAGACTATATTGCCCCTATTTCATGCCATCCTCCTCCTCTTTGCCTGACATAACTCTCTGTTTGCAAAACTGAACCAAGTGCGATAGATAATGCCAAAGTATAATGTTTCTCAAGCTATATTCCTGGTTAAAAAGTTTTGGACAGTACTCAGTCTTCACATCTCAGTTACCTTTGCCACTGGGTAAGAAGTTAAGATCTTTGGGTATCTCCCCATATACTAATTACAAATGCAAGAAGACAAATGATCAGGAAGCTGGAATACTTGTCCTGCCCTTACTATGCTTTAAGTCCAGGAAGAGATAAACAGTTCATCAGATAGTATTGTATAAGAATGATAGTCTTTGATGAGCAATTGGGCAACTTAATATTGTGCATGCAACCTTCATAGACAGGCCTCCAAGGAGGTTAATGATTTCTCCCTCTTTTGTTTTGATAAATCCTCCCTTCTCTCTCAGTTTGAGGAGTCATCTTGAACAGATGACCTCCACCTATAGGTTTCTGGTAAATCTTAGAGAACAAAGCTTCATGTTTAACCTATAACCTTTGTCATTTTATGTTAATCGTATTTTTTTGTTTTTGTTTTATTTTTGCAAGGCAATGGGGTTATGTGACTAGCCCAAGGTCACACAGCTAAGTAAGTATTAAATGTCTGAGGTTGGATTTAAACTCAGGTCCTCCTGCTTCCAGGGCCAGTGCTCTATCCACTGTGCCACCTAGCTGCCCCTTATCTTATGCTTTTAAAGTTTACAATATGTGGATAGATAGGTGAACTAAAGTACTTTTTAAGGTTCTTTTGGTTTCTTTCTCATGGCAATAAATTTCTGCATGAAATCAGAAGTCTGTTTCTATATCCTTTTTTTGTTCTGACCACTCATTTTGCATTATCAGTAACTTATTTGAATAGTTCAAAATTGAGTTATTTTAATTGTAGATTGGATGAAAGCAATCTATAGTATTCATCTCCCTTCTGCCAAAAGTTAGGCTATTTTTTTCCTTAAGAGGTATTTAAACTAACCTTAATATTTAATTAATGGACTCATTCTCCAGTTGATAAATGTTCAAAGGATATGAACAGGCAGCTTTCAGAAGAGGAAATCAAAGCTATTTGTATTCATATAAAAAGTGCTCTAAATCACTATTGATTAGAAAAATGAAAATTAAAAAAACTCTGAGTTAGCTCCTCACACCTATCAGAAATGACAGAGCTGAAGGGAATATAGGAAAATAGTACTAATGAATTGTTGAGGGAGTTGTGAACTGGTACAATCATTCTGGAGAACAATTTGGAACTATATCCAAAGGGTTATAAAATTGGGCATATCCTTTGATCTTGCAATGCCATTACTTGATCTATATCCCAAAGAGATCAAATAAAAAGGGAAAGGACCTATAAATATATATACCAAAATATTTATAGTAGTTCTTTTTGTGGTGTCAAAGAACTGGAAGTTGATGGTATGCCCATTAATCGGGGAATGACTGAACAAATTTGGTATATGATTGTGATGAAGACCTATTCTACTATAAGAAATGACAAGAGGGACCATTTTCAGAAAAACATGGCAAGATCTACATGAACTTGCAAAGTGAAGTGAGCAAGAACCAAGAGATTATTTTGCACAGTAGCAACAACTACTCTGATCAATACAATGAAAAAGGACTATTCCAAAGAACTCTTGAAAAATACTATTTCAGAGAAAGAATTAATGAACTTTTAGTACAAATTCAAGTATAATTTTACCATTTTCTTTACTTTTCTTGTTTCTTTATGACATGGCTAATATGGAAATGTTTTGCATGATTTCACAAATATAATTGATGTCATATTACTTGACTTAATAGTGGGTAGGAAAGAGACTGGAGGGAGGGAGAGAATTTGGAACTTAATTTTTTTAAGAAATGTAAAAAATAAATAAATAATAACTTTTTTTAAAAAAGAAAAATATAATTGCCTTATGCAAGGTCATGAAAGCTTTCTCTCTGCCAAAAGAGACTTTAAATTTTCTCTTTGTCCTGTGATCACATAACAGCAGCATGAATCCCCTTGGAAAGTTATAAGCTGAATCAGTGCTTTATCCTGGATGAACATCAACCCCCTTCTCTAAATAAGCCTACTTTTGCTAGGTGTTTAGATGGATTACCAGTGTTCCATTTTGGTATGATTTTGAACCTGAGTTAGGCAGAATCCGTGCCATTTGGCCATAGTTTTACACAATTGGAACTAAATGACCTTCTTTGAAGACAGAGGAAGTGAGCCCTAAGTGACTTTTGTGTCTCTGATGATGCTTTGGGTATTTTCTTGGCAATAGTGGTTTCTTTACTGTTCCATTTCCTCTATCACCCTTGGGAGATTAGTGAGTAAATTGCCTGTGGCCATTCAGCAGGAGACTAATGCAGATTTGTTCTGTTCTGATTGTATCCTGAAGAAAACTGCAATGAACTGTTAGTGTTTGAATTTGCACATTTTCTTATATTTAGGGACTATTGTAATCTCCAGATCCATCAACTATGTTGCTCTTGGGCTTTCCAGTCTAGAAATTTTTGTTTCCTCCATGATCTAAGATATTGTCTCAGAACTTAGATTATTTTCCAATCAAAGAAACTGATTGAACTGAACAAATCAAGGTAAGGACTGAATTGGGTGTGTGGGGAAGTTTTATCTCCCTAACCCCTCCAGACATAAGATAAAATTTCTAATAATGCCTTCTGGTAGCAGATGGTTTTGTTTCACTAATAGTTTTTGAGAATTGTCTCCAATAAAATCACTGACAAAGATACCAAATGTTTTCTGGGAGTTAGTTGCCTATAATGTAAATTTGACCCCATGGCATCTTTGTGGTTTAAACTAGACTTTTGTCTTTTGGAAGCTTTAATACCTCTCAAGCACCACACTGTAAGATAAGGTCATGTGTCCCACCCCCAATTACAGTTGGTACAGTTGGTACAGTTAGCCAATTGTTTTATATCTATGGATACTCTGTTCTTCAAATATTTTTCAGTCTTTTTTCAGTCATGTCTTCATTTGAGTTTCCTTGGCAGAAAGCCTGGAGTAGTTTGACATTTCCTTCTCCACCTCATTTTACAGATAAGGAAACTGAGGTAACCATGGTTAAGTAACTAGTCCAGGGTCACATAGCTAGTAAATGCTCTGAGGTCAAATTGGAACTTGGAAAGATGAGTTTTCCTGATTCCAGGTCCAGCATTCTTATCTACTGTGCCACCTAGATTTTGAAAAACTGTCCTGAAGAAACTGTTTCACATTTTTTAATGCAGCATTGAGAAGACATTGGAAACTATGTCTTGGTCCTTCCCAGAAACCCTTGAGACCTTTCAAGAATTAAGTATAATTGGGGGAAGGCCGGAAAGGAGACAAGTGCTACATTAGTTTTAAAATTTTCTAGAGGCAAATTTTATTTTCCCTCCAGAAGTGAACTATAACTCTTTCTTTCTGATTTTCTCTGTGTCTGTCTCTGTTTCTCTCTCTCTGATTCTGTCTCTGTCTGTCTCTGAATCTTGTGTCTCTGTCTCTGTCTATCTCTGTCTGTCTTTGTCTTTCTGTGTCTGTCTGTTTACATATCTATCTCTGTCTCTCATTCTCTGTCTCTGTCTCTCTATCTCTCAGTCTGTCTCTGCACTCTTTCTCTCTATCTCCAATTCTTTGTCTCTCTCTCTCTCTCTCTCTCTCATTAACAGAGAAGGACCCCAGAGCTCCCCAGCAAAAATGAATGCAACTTTCTCTTTTATATATATATATATTTCTTTTAGCCTTTGTATTAAAGATTTTATTTATTTTGAGTTTTACAATTTTTCCCCTATAATCTTACTTCCTTCCCCCCACCCCCCACAGAAGGCAATTTATCAGTCTTTACATTGTTTTCACCATATACATTGACCCAAATTGAGTGTGATGAAAGAGAAATCATATCCTTAAGGAAGAAAAATAAAGTATAAGAGACAGCAAGATCAGACAATAAGATATCAGGTTTTTTTTTCTAAATTAAAGGTAATAGTCCTTGGTCTTTGTTCAAACTCCACAGTTCTTTCTCTGGATACAGATGCTATTCTCCATTGCAGACAGCCCCAAATTGTCCCCAATTGTTGCACTGATGGAATGAACAAGTCCATCAAGGTTGATCATCCCCCCCCATGTTGCTGTTAGGGTGTACAGTGTTTTTCTGGTTCTGCTCATCTCACTCAGCATCAGTTCATGCAAATCCCTCCAGACTTCCCTGAATTCCCATTCCTCCTGGTTTCTAATAGAACAATGGTGATCCATGTCATACATATACCACAGTTTGCTAAGCCATTCCCCAACTGAAGGACATTTACTTAATTTCCAGTTCTTTGCCACCACAAACAAGGCTGCTATGAATATTTTTGTACAAGTGATGTTTTTACCCTTTTTCATCCTCTCTTCAGGGTATAGACCCAGTAGTGGTATTGCTGGATCAAAGGGTATGCTCATTTTTGTTGCCCTTTGGACATAGTTCCAAATTTCTCTCCAGAAAGGTTGGATGAGTTCACAGCTCCACCAACAATGTAACAATGTAGTGTCCCCAATTTCCCACAACCTTTCCAAGAATGATCATTATCCTTTCTGGTCATATTGGCCAGTCTGAGAGGTGTGAGGTGGTGCCTCAGAGAAGCTTCAATTTGCATTTCTCTAGTAAGTAATAATTTACAGCAATTTTCACATGACTATGGATTGCTTTGATCTCCTCATCTGTAAATTGCCTTTGCATATCCTTTGACCATTTGTCAATTGGGGAATGGCTTGTCTTTTTTTTTAAATTTGACTCAGTTCTCTGTATATTTTAGAACTGAGTCCTTTGTCAGAAATACTAGTCATAAAATTTGTTTCCCAGTTTGCTACATTTCTTTTGATCTTGGTTACAGTGGTTTTGTTTGTGCAAAAGCTTTTTAATTTAATGTAATCAAAATCATCTAGTTTGTTTTTGGTGATGTTCTCCATCTCTTCCTTAGTCATAAACTACTTTCCTTTCCATACATCTGACAGGTAAACTAGTCCTTGATCTTCTAATGTGCTTATAGTATTGTTTTTTATGTCTAAATCTTATATCCATTTGGATATTATCTTGGTATAGGGTGTGAGGTGTTGGTCTAATCTTCCATACTAAATTCCAATTTTCCCAGCAGTTTTTATCAAAGAGAGAATTTTCATCCCAATAGCTGGACTCTTTGGGTTTATCAAACAGAAGATTACTATAATCATTTCCTGCTGTTGCTCCTAGTCTATTCCACTGGTCCACTACTCTATTTCTTAACCAATACCAGACAGTTCTGATGACTGATGCTTTATAATATAATTTTAGATCAGGCAGGGCTAAACCCCCTTCTTTTGTACTTTTTTTTTCTCATTAAGTCTCTGGAAATTCTTGACTTTTTATTTCCCCATATGAATTTACTTACAACTTTTTCTAACTCAATAAAGTAATTTTTTGGAATTTTGATTGGTGTGGCAATAAACAGGTAGTTTAGTTTTGGTAGAATTGTCATTTTTATTATATTGGCTCTACCTATCCATGAGCAGTTGATGTTTGCCCAGTTATTTAAATCTGATTTAATTTTTGTGAGAAGTGTTTTATAATTGTTTTCAAAAAGTTTCTGAGTCTGCCTTGGCAAATAGACTCCCAGGTATTTTATACTGTCTGAAGTTACTTTGAATGGGATTTCTCTTTCTAGCTCTTCCTGCTGTATCTTGCTAGTCATATATAGAAAAGCTGAGGATTTATGAGGGTTTATTTTATATCCTGTAACTCTGCTAAAATTGCTAATTGTTTCCAGTAGTTTTTTGTCCTTATTCTCATTTTTTTTAGGTTTTTGCAAGGCAAATGGGGTTAAGTGGCTTGCCCAAGGCCACACAACTAGGTAATTATTATTAAGTGTCAGACCGGATTTGAACCCAGGTACTCCTGACTCCAGGGCTGGTGCTTTATCCACTGCACCACCTAGCCACCCCTAGGTAATTATTAAGTGTCTGAGACTGGATTTGAACCCAGGTACTCCTGACTCCAGGGCCAGTGTTTTATCCACTGCACCACCTAGCTGCCCCTCCAGTAGTTTTTTGGATGATTTCTTGGGATTCTCTAGGTTTACCATCATGTCATCTGCAAAGAATGAGAGTTTTGTTTCTTCCTTCCCAATTCTAATGCTTTTTCTTCTCTAATTGCTGAAGCTAACATTTCTAATATGATATCTAATAGTAGTGGTGATAATGGGCATCCTTGTTTCACCCCTGATCTTATTGGGAATGCCTCTAGCCTCTCCCCTGAATGCAACTTTCACATAGCAGATCACATGAACTGAGCTATAAGAGTCTCTAGCTTCATGGTTTGTTTTTGGTTTTGATTTTTAATTTCTGCTTTGTGTTTCTTTCCTTGAGAATAAGAAGACTATCTCTGGCTAGGTTAGACATTCTCTCAGGAAGAATCTCCTGGGGTGGCTAGGTGGTACAGTGGATAGAGCATCAGTCCTGGAGTCAGGAGTACCTGGGTTCAAATCCAGTCTCAGACACTTAACAATTACCTAGCTGTGTGGCCTTGGGCAAGCCACTTAACCCCATTCACTTGCAAAAAAAAAAGTAATAAAAAAAGGATACATAGGAGAAATAAACCTCTGATATACTAAGAGAAATCTAAATCCAGGCATGACCCATCAGAATCCCATAGAGTTGCCTTATTATTGGGTCAATTCCTGACCTCAACAATTGTGGTGGATCAGCAAAAAAGCAGTGACACTGGCCTGAAGCAATGTCAACTAGTAGTACCACCTTAAACAGATAGGCAGACTGGCCTGGCAGTCTATTAGGAGAGAGCTCAGACTGCAGCAATGGAAGGGCAGAAGTCAACACTTTTTCTCTAGCACCTTTAGGTAGAGAAGAGGGCTTGAGGGAAGTAGGAAAAAAGTTGTAATGTCACATGTATGGAAGTGCCCAGGCTCCCAATTAAGAGAGCTGCTTTGCCCTAGAATAGGGAGGTGATACTCTACCCTAATATACGATCCAACTCTTTGTGGGAAGATCAAAATCAGACTCCCAAGATAGAGATGATGGTGATGATCAGTTGAGCATGAAGGGGGGAGGCTCAGAGTAAGGCCCCACTTTACCATCTCCTTTAGTTACCTCTCTTAAGTAGAAATTGTGAATCACCCTCATTTTTTCTGGTTTCATTTATAATTTATACTGATAACGACAAGTTTAATATGATGCATTTTCTCCAATAGCAGCAGATTGGTCATTCTATGTCACTTCCTGATAGAAAGGGGAACACCTCAAGATGCAGAATGAGAAACATAGTTTTGAACAGTGTGGGTCAGTTAACCAGCTAGTATGTTCTATGTGTTAAGGACTGTGCTAAACAATAAAGATACAAAGAAAGGTAAAAGTCAGTCCCTGCTCTCAAAGAATTTAATGCTGAGAATGTTTTGCTTGAAGGGTTTGTTTTTTACCTTTTTCTTTCTCAATGTTGGGGGGGGCATGGAAGAGATAAAATGCTTGCTAATTGAAAAAAAAAAGAATTTTTAAATTAATGTTAATGCTAAGCTTTCCTATTCATCCTTGTTTGTATGACCCTTCCTTTTTTCTTTGGACTTTTCTAAATTCTTACCAAACCTATGACATCATCCATGTGAATATTTCTTCAGCAGTGCAGATCACTTCTGCTAAATGTATTATCTTGTATGGTTCTTATCCATTTGTGAGTTCCTTGAGAGAAGCACTATTTTTTTTTTTGCCTTTCTCATGTCACTTATCATGGTGTCTTGCATATATTAGACATTTAATAAATTCATATTTACTAGACTTGGCAAATTGTCTCAAGAGAATTGACCAGGGGCAGCTAGGTGGCTCAGTGGATAAAGCACTGGCCCTGGAGTCAGGAGTACCTGGGTTCAAATCAGGTCTCAGTCACTTAATAATTACCTAGCTGTGTGGCCTTAGGTAAGCCACTTAACCCCATTTGCCTTGCAAAAACCTAAAAAAAAAAAAAAAAAAAAAAAGAATTGACCAGTGAACATGACACCTCCTTTTTTCCTTTTCATATTTTAAAAATATCAGTGCAGAATTTGAAGCATCAATCTTTAATCTTTGTTTTTCAAAACATAGACAGACACCAACTATTCTGGTCAGACACAGATCTATGGCTAGAGGAGATTTCAGAAACCATTTAGTTAAAAACCTTTGTAAAAATTAATAAAAGCAATTTCTTTTGTTTATTTATTTTCTTTTTTGGATGAAGCAATTAGGATTAAGTAACTTGTCCAGGGTCACATAGCTAATAGGTATCAAGCGTTTGACATTGGATTTGAACTCAGATCCTTCTGAGTCTAGAGTTAGTGCTCTATCTACTGCACCATCTAGCTGCCCCTAAAATCCTTCATTTGGTAGCTAAGAAAATTGGACCCCAGAGAGGGTGAGTACCAAGGTCATAAGGGGCATAAATATCAGTGCTTGGACTTGAAGCCAAGTCCTATGGTTCTCAGTATTCTTTCTACTATACAAAGTTGTCTCCTTGTCCTTGATTGTGTCTTTAATATTATTTTTTCTTAGTTAAATTATCATTGGCAATATCCACAGCCTACTTAAACCCATCACATATCTTTTCTATCACTCTTAATTATGATTCTTTTGAAATTATGGTACTCCATGTTTCATGGAGGTCATATATCATCTCTGGAAAAGGATGGACTTTTGATACTGGAAGTAACTTGGGTTTTTGTTATTTGGCCATTTTTTTAGACATGCCCAACTCTTCAAGACCCTATTTGCAGTTTTCTTGGCAAAGATCCTAGAATGGTTTGCCATTTCCTTCTCTAATTCATTTTACAAGTGAGGAAACTGAGGCAAACAGGGTTAAGTGATTTTTCCAGGATCACATAGTTAATAAGTACCTACTGCCAGGTTTGAACCCAGATCTTTCTAATTTCAGCTCCAGCATTCTGTTTACTGCCATTCCTAACATCTTAGGATCTCTGTGAATTTGCCAATTGTTACCCAGCCCACTCTTCCATGTATTAAATTCTGGGTCCAACTCATTCTATCTGTTATCCAAGCTTTCTGGTATATTAAGTCAATGTCTTTTCATCCAGTTATATATTGGTATGTGATAAATAAGCATTCTTCAGTTGTTCATCCATTATGGTGGGTAGGGCTAATTCTATTGATTACATATGGATCGGTACAAGAAGCAGGCTGTGTGCTCAGACAATAGGAGCATCTGGAGAATCTCACTATCAGCAGAGAATCTTTCTGTTTGGATTCTGTGCAGGTCATTTTTCATGGAACAGGAAACACCTTGATGAATATCACAATTTTTTTTCTCTCTTCTTTTTTTTGGAAGTGATCATTCTTGGCCTTTTTGCCTTATCTCTCTCTTACCTAACTTTAATGACTGAAGGGGCTTTGCCTCAGTCAAACTGTGACCTGGGAAAGACCTAGCTTTAAAAAGCCAAGGTCTCCTACCACAATCAGGGCTATCTCCAGTCATCCTAATCTATAACTGGTCACTGAACCCAGATGGTTCCAGAAGAGAAAGTGAGGCTGGTGACTTTGCACAGGTCCCCTCATATTCAACTAATTTGCATTTCATGACATTATCTCCATGAGGTCATGGATTTCTTCAGGCATGAAGGACAAACAACAACAGAATCTTGTATAAATTTAATGTTTTCATGAGAGACAACTTCTTTGAAAAGAACCTCCCTCTATCAAGTCAAATGATTTTAAAGAAAAATAGATGCAGTGGAATTTTGTATTTTCTAAGCTATCCATTCAGACTTGAGGCCAATTCCAGCATTGGGCACTTACTAGTTATGTGACCATGGGCAAATCACTTAACTTCTGTGTGCCTCAGTTTCCTTATTTGTAAAATAGGGATAATTATAGCACCCAATTTCTGGGGCTGTTATGATAATCAAATTAGATAATAATTGTAAAGCACTTCTCATAGTGCTTATACATAGTAAGCTATATAATGCTAACTATCATCATGGTCACCAATATTCATTATTTCACTTGACTTGATTATGCTGATCTCCCAGAGAAAAACTTTTTATGAAGAATACTGTTGATATAGGTGATGGAGCCTTCTAACAAGAGAACTACATCTTCCTTGGGTCCTGAACCAGTTACTTTCATGATAATACCTAATGAACCAAATGGCAACAAAGGTGAGCAGCAATTATCACCACACTAATTTGAATCAGTGACCCAAGCAAGAGGAGAAACAAGAAATTAGAATCCATAATTATAAATGCCTTCTAAGTTGCTTTTTTTGAAAATTTATTTGGAAAAGTACCACCCATGATGTTTTTCATTTTTCTGGAACCTTTATATCTTTAAGTCATCTTGAAAACTGATTCCCAATTGCTTTTGAAATTAAATGTAAGAATGTGGTCCAAAGATTATGTTTTCATGGAAAGGGGCTAAGGGCCCTTCTTTCTGAGTTGTTCTGTCTGAACTGATGAATAAAGATTTAGTTTAGTTCAACGTTAAGAACTTTGAAACCAAGCAGGAAAATAAATGGGAAAATCAGAACCGAAGATCAAGTTAATATAGCCTCTAGTCAGAAAAACTTAAAATCGGGCTTAGCAAATAGAAATAGCAAATTGGAAGTAAGATCTTGAATATGGGGATTGAAGATAGAAAACTAAGTCAAGTGTTGAAAGCTAAGACTGGAAATCAGAATCAGACTACCAGATTTTGATGAGATAAAAGGAAAGAGAAATACTTTAAAGTCACAGGCTAGAACAGAGTAGAATCAGAGAAGGAGAGCAGATCACCAGTTTTACCTGCAGGTACTGGTCATATGTCCTCTCCACCTGACGCTCTGTTGCAGGTTTACCTCTGCACATTCAATTTGCCAACATTTTTGTAAGGTCTTAACAACAAAGACTTCCTGACTGTCTGGATGGATTTCTACTTCTTTTTGCTAGCCTTGCCTCCCTCACTTGTCAGTAAACTGCTGAGATAGCAACAATCAGTAAAAGCTTCTAACTCAGCATCTCGGAAGAAGAATTCCAACTGTACCTTGGGTCTCCCTGCTATAAACTGGTCCATGTCTTCAGTTTCTTCCAGCCAATCACCAATCTGGAACACTCTGCTGATTCTGCAGTGGCCTATAGCCTCCCACAGCTCTGATGGAGGAGGGGGCTCCTGAGCTTCAGGCGCTAGTCCTAAACCCTTCTCAGAGGACTATCCCAAGAACTTTTGATTAGGCTAGCAGCCTGTTGAACAGCCAGAGTCCCCAGAGGACCAGAAACACATTCACCAACTAATCTTTGCTGCATCCTCAAGCATGACTGCACAAAAGAAGATTGAATGTGACTGAACCTATTGTGAAGGAATGCCAAAGCCCCTTAACAATCAGAAACAGCTCCAATATGGAGCCATCAGTTATAACCAAACCAGAGCGAGGTATTTACACACCTCTGCCCTCGTTAGAGTGGTCCTGTAGGTGACAGAAGACAGCTAAACAAAACAACCAAATTGATTTGCCAAGGCCAAACAGCAAAAGATGTGAATTCATTGAAAATATAGCATACCATAATTTAGGAAAAGAAAAAAAAGAAATTTGTATAACTTTGTATATTTAAAAGGAATAGCAAATTATACATAGTAGATTTGCAGTTTCATGTGCAATCTTTTTTTAAATCATACTATATTATGGAAATACTTGTTTCAGTCCATAAATTAAAAATAACTTTTTTAAGGAAAGAAAACATAGTATAACATAACCATTTCAAGACATTTCCATTATAAAGGACATTTTCCTCAATATTCTAAGTATGCTTTTTTATTATGGTTCAGTAGCAAAGGGTGAGTTTTTGGCATAGTAAGATTCTTAGATTGAGCTCAGCTCCAAAGAAATTTACAATGATCAACATGAGACAAATCATTCAATACCTAATGCTTTTGCAAGCAATAGTTTTGATATAGCTATATACCACTAACATTAGCCTCATCAACACTGATTCTTAAACTATTTAGATTTACTAATCACTAAGGCACTTATTTATTTATTTAAGATGGGAATTTATTGTCCACTACATGAACTCAGCTAATGGTCTAGAGAGCTAATGGGTTCTCTCTTAATCTATACCATTGGAAGTGCCAGGCCCTCTGTCCTTCTGTTCGGGAAAGATCAAAGTGCTTTAAATGTATTTCAGACCTAATTCTGTTGTCCTTTGGCTCAACTCTTTCAAGTCCCAGGGCAAGGACCCTACGTGATGGAGCCTTCTAAGTGAGAGAACTACAATCTTCCTTGGGTCCTGAAACAGTTACTTTCTTGATAACACCTAATGAACCTGATGGCAACAAAGGTAAGCAGCAATTATCTCCACACGGATTTGAACTAGTGACCCAAGTGGAGAAACCTTACCATTACCAGTTATGAAACTACTGAGTTAGATAACCTTCTATTCTCAGGGTTGATAACAAATAAAAAATTCATGATATTACACTTGGAGAGATATAGTACATGGAGTTCCCTGAGGAAAGAGAAACCCTTCTGGTTACAAATGTCTGCTTTTCATAAGCATAAATAGATACTGATGATTGATCTCACCACCAGCAGAGCACTGCCAAAGCTCCCAGGGTGTTCAATTGCACACTCTTCTAGGAACTTCATGAAAGTAATACTAAATGGATGGAGAAGCCTGTGGCAGAAAACAGGCAAGTATCCCATCCTAGGTCTACTCAACTGAAAATAGGAGATTTGATGTACTCATAAACAATTTTCAGAAACCTGATGGAATTTTGTCTACAGAATTCAATTCAACTCAATACAATTCCATAAGCATTTTGTATTTGTTGGACACTTAGGAGATAAAAGTAACAGTCCCTGCCCTCAATTAGCTTATGTACTATTAGGTCGAGGGGTTAGTATAGAAAAAGAAATACAAAACACATCCAAAGTAAGTTTTGAATAACTGAGGAAGAAGCATGTATAGGAAGGTAGACTTGCCCTCTATACTTACTGACTATGTGACCCTAGGAAAATCACCTCTCTGAACCTCTCTGTGCCCCCAGAAAATACTATATAGTATTAGTTATTTTTATTATATTTAAAGCACTTTGCAAACTTTAAGGTACTGGGTAGCTAGGTGGTGCAGTGGATAGAGCACCAGCCTTGGAGTCAGGAGTACCTGGGTTCAAATCGGACCTCAGACACTTAATAATTACCTAGCTGTGTGACCTTGCCAAAAAAAACAAAACCTAAAGAAAAAACCCTTAAGGTACCATATAACTATTATTATTATGCTATTTTTACATATTGCAGAGCAGGTGCTAACCTGCATCAGTAGAGAGAATTTCTTTTTTTGGGGAGTTCACTTTAACCAATAAAATGAAAAGTAAGGTAAGTGAGCAGGAGAGTCGATAAGAATGTGGGACCTAAGAATCAAGGAGACTTGAGTCCCAATCCTATTTTTAACTTAATACGTATAACCCTAAGAAAACCATTTAACCTGTCTGCCTCAGTTTCCTAACTATAAAATAGGAATAATAAAAACCCATAGCCACCCAGGCTATCATGAGGATAATATTTATAAAACTTAAAGCACTATACCAATGCTGGCCACAAAACAAAAAAATAGCAAACATCAAAGGGTGGGGTATCATTCAGAGTAGGAATTTTTAAAAAGAAAATAGAACAAGTATTAAGAGACAAAGAAATAAAAATAAATATAAAACAGTTGTCTTTTGCAAACCTTCATGCAATTATTGGAGTAACTGGTTTTCAGAGATATGCAAAAGGTAGATCTAAATGGAGATTTCATAATGATATCCTTAATAACTAATGGTTCAAAGAACAATTAATAACTCTGTAAAAGACAATAACTATACAGTAAATCAACATTTTTGGTATTCAGCTAAAGCACTGAAGAATAAAATAACTTGCCCAGGGTTCCTAAGCCAGTATGTGTGGGAGGCTAAATTTGAACTCCTTCCCCTTGAAGAACTAACAGTGAGGAGTTTAGCTTGAACTTGAAAATTACATCTCTAAGACTAACAATATATGAGGGAATAGATAGAAAAATTTTTAGACTGGTACCCTCCCCTGCTGTGAAGAGTAAAGCAGTCAACCTTCCATTCTAATTTCCTGCTTCCTCTCCTGGCAGGACCTAATATCTTCTTAGGAGAAAGATTGGAGATGAAAATGTTAGAGATTTGTCTCTTCTGGCCTCCCTGAGAAACAAATTGAGACAGCCTCACTACACTATGTATAGCTTAACAAATAGCTACCTAATACAGGGGAAAATAGATTTTTTTTCATATTAATGTGACTAACAAAAAAGCCATATAATAAGACAACTAAAAAAGGTCTTACAGATCATTTGGTTCAGCTAGATGGAAAAAATTTTAAAATTCAGCAGCTCTTAAAGTACAGTCTAGGGATGCTTGAGGGATCTAGACATTTTCATAATAATGCAAAGACATTTTGATTTCTCAAATAGGAAATATTGATAGATGTAACTTACATAAACGAAAGCTCTCAGAAGAGAATCCACAGAAATTTTAAAATGTTTTTGATCTGGAGACTAAAAAGTTTGATAACTGCTGCTGATCTAATCAATATCCTCATTTTACAGAAGAAGAAATCCCATAGCCATAGAGTCTGTGTGATTTTCATATGGCAACACAGTAAGGCAATGAGCCACAGAATTCGAAGCAGTCCAGTGATCCTCCTGCTACTCCACAGTTCTATTTATCATTTGGGACTAGGATTTAACTTGGACTCCATTACTTTGTAAATTCCAATCAGCTGTAGTGGTTTATTTTTTTAAAGATCTTGTCGTTGATATGTATTTCACAAGCCAATAGTCCAGGTTTTGGAAAATGTGAATTCACTGTAGGAAGGGGGTGGAGGGTGGAGGGTGGAGGGTGGAAAAGGAAGCAGGGTGCGGTCCAAAATAGGATCCAAGTAGTTAACAGTGAGCCAGGCCCAGTCAGAGCCAAGGGTTCACAAAAGCAATCCATCCAGAGCCCTAGGCAAGAAGTTGCAAATTGAGTATTAGAGCAAAAGGTCGGAAGCCTAGGAGCAAGGCCAGGTAAACACTCAGAAAGGGAAAGTCAGAGTTCTTAGACTGGATTAGCTTGCTCCAGGCCTCCTCCTCCCTCCTGAACCAAGCAAAGAACCAAAAAAGCAAAGTAGACCAAAAAGATCTCACACAATTGGTGTATAACAAAGTTCATGTACTTTTCTCAAGGTGGAACCTCTCAGTTCTTCACTCAGATTATTCATTTTTACACCCCACCCAACAATAAATATTTAAGTGCTCCCATGTATCTACATACATATATCCTTTTAAAAAACCAGAAATGGGATTTCATTAACAACTCTTTTTTTTTTTTGCAAGGCAAATGGGGTTAAGTGGCTTGCCCAAGGCCACACAGCTAGGTAATTATTAAGTGTCTGAGACTGGATTTGAACCCAGGAACTCCTGACTCCAAGGCCAGTGCTTTATCTACTATGCCACCTAGCCACCCCCCATTAACAACTCTTGAACTGCTTTACACTCAAAAAATTATAGAGGACTCCTCAAATAACTTTTTTTATTATATTTATTAATATTTACCATGGTAAGATTTAAAACCTCTTTTTGCGTTTTTATGAAAATATATTATGGGGTTTTTTGCAAGGCAATAGGGTTAAGTGACTTGTCCAAGGTCACACAGCTAGGTAATTATTAAGTGTCTGAGATCAAATTTGAACTCAGGTCATCCTGACTCCAGGGCCAGTGCTCTATCCACTGCGCCACCTAGTTGCCCCTTATGTTTTGATATTTTATTTTTTCAACAATTACATGTAAAAACAATTTTCATTATTCATTTTTTAAAATTTCTTAGCTCCAAATTCAGTTCCTTTCTCCAGGAAAGAGCTAGTATACTTTCCATTATATGACACTGCTTCCCACAGGTGAGGCTGCTGTATTATAGAACAATATGATAATTTAATTTCAGAATCATGACCCTGCCTCAAGAACTCCAGTTTAAATCATGTTCAATATTAGTGCCTAGCTAGAGTGTCATAGTGGAAAGAGAACTGGATCTTTTTGTTATATTCTCTATAATCTATATCTATTATTATTATTCATCTGATTAAGAAAGCATAGCTATATATTATATATGATATATTTTAGAGATATTTCTTTACAGGGCAGCTATATACTTCCATGTATACTAGGCAGTTAGATGAAGCACTTGATAGAATGCTGGACTTGGAAATAGAAGGTACTGGGTTCAAATCCTTCTTCAGATACTTACTAGCTGTATAGTCTTGACCAAGTCATTAAACCTCTCTCAGATATCTTCTGTCACTATTTCTTCCTTTTTAAAAATATTTTATTTTTCCAATTGCAAGTAAATATAGTTTTCAACACTCATTTTCTATTAGATTTTGAGTCTCATATTTTTTTATCTTCCTCCCTTCTTTCTGTCTTACTCCTTATAAATGGGAATAATCTGATAGAAGTTATTGTACATGCTCAATCATATTACACATATTTCAATATTAGTCATATTGTGAATGAAGGATAAGAACAAAAGGGAAAAACATAAAGAAGAAAAAATAAGCCAAATTTTTTAAAAAGTGAAAATAAAAAAATTTTAAGTGAAAATAGTATGCTTTGATTTTCATTCAGATTCCAAAGTCCTTTCTCTGAATGTAAATGGCATTTTCCATCACAAGTCGTCTTTTACCCTTGTTTCATATAGAGAAGTGATCTTATTCCTTACCCCAGCTTATCCATCTTCTTTGGAAAATCAATCCCATTCCATCCCATCTCATCTCCTCCTACTTCTGTCATCCCCACTTGATCACTTATTTTCTGTTTTTCTTTTTATTTTTTTTATTAAATTTTTTTTTTTAATTTTAAGGCAACAGGGTTAAGTGACTTGCCTAAAGTCACATAGCTAGGCCAGATTTGGACTCAGGTTCTCCAGGGCTGCTGCTCTATCCACTGTGCAACCTAGCTGCCCTTGATCACTTATTTTCAGTCTTGCCTTGTCTACTGATCTTACACTGACTGCCTGTAAACATGCCTGTCTCCCTCATCTTCAAAAACCCCTCCTTTGACCCCTCCATCTCCACTGATTATCATCCTGTATCTCTTCTTTGAGAAAGCCATCTATAATAAATGCCTGCCCTTCTTCCCCTCTTCCTGACTCCTAAAGTTATCAGTGATCTCCTCATCCATTGCTAAGTCTCAGTCCTCATTCTCCTCTACCTTTCTGGAGATTTTGACACTATAGGTCACTCTATCTTTCTTAATACTCTCTTATCTCTAGGTTTTTGGAATAATGTTCTCCTGGTTCACCTATCAGATCACTCCTTAATCTCCATTGCTGGATTCTTATCCAGATCACACCATCTAACCATAGGAGTTCCACAGGGTTTTGTCTTTTGCCCTCATCTCTTCTCCCTCCATACTATTTCATTTGGTGATTTCATCAGCTCCCATAGATGTAATTTATCATCTCTATGCTGATGATATTCAGATCTATCTATACTATTCTAATCTCTCTGCTGACCTCCATTCTCCAATTGAAGCACCATTTACTTAAAACTGAACTTATTAACTTTCTCCCTAAATTCTCCCTCCTTCCCAATTTCCCCAATTCTGCTGGTTCCTCAGGCTCACAACCTGGGGCAATCCTGGACTCCTCAGTATCTTTCACTACCCTGCCTACCCTCCCCCCAAATCTAAACTGTTGCCAAAGCCTGTACATTTTATCTTTGCAATATCACTCAAATACTCCCCTTTATCTTCTTTGATACTGCCATCAGCATTCAGACCATCCATACTTGGCCTGTTGGTAGACCCGCCTGCCACAAAGCTAACCTAATTCTAATTTCTTCTTTCAACCACCAAAGTAATTTTTTTTAAAGCATAGATATGACCATGACGCTTCCCACTCCCACACTCAACTCCAATAACTTCCTATTATCTCCAGGATCAAATTCCAATTTTTCTGCTTGGCAATTCAAAGTCCTTCATAAGGTTTCCCCTGCCCCTACCTTTCTAACATCAGGGATAACTCATCTCATTTTACTGGTCTACAGAGTCATTGACCCTTCTTGCTCAGAGGTCAATAAGAGGACAGCTTTGTCATCCTCTAAGTGTCCTTCAACAAGGAGCACTCAACAACAGCTAGAAATCTTCCAGCAATGTCCTATTTAATGTAGATTGAATTAATCTGATGAATTAATTAATTAATGTAGATATTAGTTTTTCAAGGCTGTGTCATTTTGTTTTTCTTTTTTTTACTAAGGGTGCTGAGCATATTAAACAAATGTTTCATAAACTTTTGTTGAATTGATTTGACATTCCTGACAACTTATCTTTTTGATACCTAATTTATTGTAATAAATTTGCATAATAGCCAGCATTTATATACTACTTAAGCTTTGTAAAGTATTTTATATATATTATCTTATTTAATATTTTCAAGAACCCTATAAGATATGTGTCCCTTTTACAATTGAGGAAATTGAGGTAAATAGAGGTTTAAGTGACTTGCCCAAGATCACATAACAAGTCTAAGACAGGATTTCTAATTCTAAGTCTCTCATTCTATCCACTAGCTTACTAGCAGGCATGAAAACATATAGCTACCCTACATGGAGAGTGATGACGATCTGTGAAGAACACTATGAAAATGTTCAGCCCATCTCTCTAGGATAATGTTCCTATCATTAATCAAAGTGACTTCATCAGCAATGAGTATGCATCATATAACTTTGGCCTTCAGGGCATCATAAAACAGTTTGGATTGTTATTATCCACGTAATAATGAATCTCATCTACCTTCTTACTACTGAGTAAAAACTGCTGAATCTCTCTAAGCTTTACTTGTACTTTACTTTTTTTTTTTTAGGCTTTTGCAAGGCAAATGGGGTTAAGTGGCTTGCCCAAGGCCACACAGCTAGGTAATTATTAAGTGTCTGAGACCACATTTGAACCCAGGTACTCCTGACTCCAGGGCTGGTGCTTTATCCACTGCGCCACCTAGCCGCCCTACTGCACCACCTAGCTGCCCTACACTTAGGTAATTATTAAGTGTCTGAGGCCAGATTTGAACTCAAGTACTTCTGACTCCAGGGCCCGTGCTCTATCCACTGCACCACCTAGCTGCCCTGTACTTTACTTTTTGTGGAATTAAATGCTGCCTTCTTAGAATGGATGAACTATCCTGCTGGTAAACCCTATGAAGTTGTTGTTTTTCATTTAGCAGCTTCTGTATTTCTCCATCATTTTCATTAAACCAGGCTTGATATTTGTGAGTGTTCTGGACCAGATGAGCACATGCAGTGCTGTACACCAGCTCTCTGAAAGCTGCCCACTCCTTTTCTGTTTCATTGTTGCCCAGTGTGTGTAGGCTCAACTTTCCCTGAATTGTTCCAGCTCCGAGAAACACTCTAATCTCTTGACATTAATTCTTCTAGTAGTCATTTTGCCTTGGGGCGGCTGCCTCTTAGGTTGAATGTGAGCTTGGAAAGGAGGAATCTGAGAACAGTCCAGCACTCTGCATCACACATTACCTTTGTCACTCTTATATCTTGTCTGTCTCTTCTTACAATCACATAGTCTAATAGGTGCCAATGTTTGCCACGAGGGCACATGTAAGAAATGTTATTTCCTTTAGGTAAATGGAAGACAGTGTTTGTGTTGAGAAGGTCATGAGATGTGCAAGTCTTGAGTAGTAGATGACCATTACAATTGCTGTTTCCAACTCCATTCTTCCCAACAATTCCAAGCCATGTCTGGTAATCTGAGCCTACTCTAGCATTAAAGTCACCCAGAATTATAAATTTGTCCTCTTTTGATACATTAATGATAAGGATTTCCAGGTCTTCATAAAATTTTTCTTTAACTTCACCATGGTGCGGCCAGAGACACTGATGATGGTGGCATGGCATTTTCCTGCAAGTGTCAATCTCATCATCCTAAGCCTGTGATTGACTCCTCTTGGTAGACATTCAAACTTGCTGACTACATTAGCTTCACAGCGTTCCCCTTCACTGTGGCCACTCCAGAAGAATGTGTGTCCAGCTCCGACTTCAGTAAGCTGACCTTCATTTGCCAGCCTTGTTTCACTCAGGATTGCTATCTGGATATGACACCTGCTGAGTTCTCTTGCATCAAGCACCATTTGTCTTTCGAGTCTATTGGATCTTGTGTTGTCTATCAGTGTGTGCATATTCTCTGCACTGATGGTGAATGGAATTTTCTTTGAAGAAGTTTTTGTACATTTTTTTGTGCTTCAATCAGAGTGTGGGATCCTCACCTACCATGGTAATCAGGCCAGGGTTAGGTAAACAGGCAATTTTTAGGGCATCTTTTCTAGCCCCTTCCTCACACTAGGAGGTGAGCAGTGCAAGCCTTTAAAGGACTGCTCAGTCACCCAGGGGACTGCTGAATCCCACTGCTGCTTACAGTGGGCCTTTATTTGGGACACCTGTGTGCAGGGTTGTGATTTTAGTTCCCAGAGTATTTGTACCTGCTGCTTCATTACTTGCCTGTCACTACAGGACTTTGAGATAGGTGTGGGTGATGTCTTTTTTATTATTATTATTTTTTATTTTGCAAGGCAATGGGGTTAAGTGGCTTGCCCAAGGCCACACAGCTAGGTAATTATTATGTCTGAGGCCAGATTTGAACTCAGGTACTCCTGACTCCAGGACCTGCACTCTATCCACTATGCCACCTAGCCGCCCCTGGGTAATGTCTTTTGATGAGTACATAAATTGTATTTAAGTGAGGCAGAGTTGCACAAAGTCCTTTGGACTCACTCTTTCTTTCAAAAATCACATGATCCAGTGGCAAGACAGAATCAAGACATCTAGTGATGGCTCTAGATAAAATGGATGACTTTGAGATCTTTGATGTCTAACCAAGTTCTAAGCTCTCCACAGGACCTACTTCATCTGCTTTTCTGGTCATTGGAATGAAGTGTTCTCATCTGCCCATTCCATCAATAGAAGACTTCAAATGCTTGGGGTAGACACCCCCCCAACTCACTCAATCATTTGAAACTCAGGGTTACCCTCAGCCTGGTTTAGCCTGTCTGCTGAAATGGTTTACCAGGATATGGTCACTATGCATACTACAGCTTCTTGGAGTCACAGGTAAGAGTTAGCTGCCTCAGGTGGACATCAGAGGTGAAAAGCAGTACTGAAAAGGCAACTCTCTTATCAGAGCACTAATCTTCCTTGTACATACCCTGAAGCCCATATCTCTTCACAATATTTGTAAATTAAATCTTTTTTACTTCCTATTTAAGGAAGACCCTGGATATAGAGTCCAAACTTAAGTTTTAAGTTTCCTCCCCTTGAGTGCTAAGATAGAAGCATTATGATACAAACAGTGTATTCAAAAAATTCTCTAATTAAGAGCCAAGATGCCTCAGAATTAAACCTGATCTAACCTTGTGCATAGTCCAAAGGAGGGTGAACTTTTTCCAGTATATTTTATTTCATTTTTCCTGAGCGATATGCAAAAACAAGTTTCAACATTCACTTTTCAAATGTTGAATTCTGAATTCTTTCCCTTCCTCCCACTACAATCCCCCTCATTGGCTATTTAGTATAGATTAAAAATGTGTAGTTATGAAAAACATTACCACAATAGTCAAGTTGTAAAATTAAACATAACTCCCCCCCAAAAAAAGGAACCTCATGAAAAATAAAGTAAAAAAAAAAGTATGTTTCAGTATTCTTTATCATGAGTCCTTCAGATTTGTCTTGGGTTATAGGATTGCTGAGAAAAGCTAAGACATTCACAGTTGATCATCATAAAATATTATGATTATTTTGTATATTGTACATTTCTCATTGCATCTCTTCATGCAAGTTTTTCTACTGAGAGCATCCTGTTCATCATTTCTTATAAAAATTGCTTTCCATATTAATCACATATCACAATTTGTTCAACCATTCTCTAACTGATAGGCATCCCCTCAATTCCAGTTCTATTCCACCACAAAAGAGCAGCTATAAATATCCTTATACATATAGGTCCTTTTCCTTCCTGTTTTCATCTCTTCTGGAATATAGACCTAGCAGTAGTAATGCTAGGTCAAAGGATAGGCATGGTTTAATAGCTCTTTGGGAATAGTTCCAAATTGTTCTACAGAATCATGAAGTTCTTTCACAATTCTCCAACAATGCATTAATGTTTCATTTTTCCTACATCACCTCCATTCCTATTAGGCAATCCAATCCATATTTCTCCTGTTATAATAGTGACTTAGTACATTTTAAAACTTACTTATTTTTTGTTTTTTGCAAGGCAATGGGGTTAAGTGACTTGTCCAAGGTCACACAGCTAGGCAATTATTAAGTATCTGAGGTCAGATTTGAACTCAGGTACTCTTGACTCCAGGACCAGTGCTCTATCTACTGTGCCACCTAGCCACCCAGTACATTTTTTAAATGATTTAAATAGATGACTTTGATAATCTCATCTAAAAACTGTTCATATCTTTTGATCATTTACCAACTGGGGAATGGCTCTTATTTTTTTTATAAATATGATACAGTTCTCTATGTTTGAAAAATGAGTTCTTTAATCAGTAAAACTTGTTCAATACTTTTTCCCATAGTTGCTATTGCTAACTATATTTCCCTCTATCCTATATCCCTCACTTCCATTTATTCTATTCTCAATCTCCTTTCAAACCTTCCCTCCTCAAAACCTCCCACAGTCTTCCCTGCCTTCCATCACCTACCCCTCCCTTCTCCCCTCCCTTTCCTCTTCCACTTTTCTCTAGGGTAAGATAAAATTTCATACCCAATTGAGTGTGTATGTTATTCCCTCCCTAAGCCAATTTGGATGAGAATAAGGCCCACTCATTCCCTCTTACTTCCCCCATCTTCCATTCCACTACAAAAGCTTTTTGGGGGGGGGGGCCTCTTTTATGTAAAATAACTTATTGCATTCTACCTCCTCCTTTGCCTGTCTCCCAGTACATTCTTTTCTCACCCATTAACTCCAACTTTTTAATATATTATCCCTTAAAATGCAACTCCCACCTGTGCCTGTTCTATATATGCTCCTTCTAATTGATCAAAAGAGAGAAAGTTCATTTTAGTTGTCAGTGTTATCTTCCTATGCAGGAATATAAATAGCTCAACATCATTAAGTATTTTATTATTTGCCTTTCCTGTTTACTTTTTTTATGCTTCACTTGAGTCTCATATTTGAAGATCGTATTTTCTGTTCAGCTCTGGTTGTTTCATCAGGAAAGTTTGAAAGTCCCCTATTTCACTGAGCATTCATCTTTTCCCCTGAAAAACATGTTCAGTTTTGCTGGGTAGTTGATTCTTGGTTGTTATCCAAGCTCTTTTGCCTTCCAGAATATCATATTCTAAGTCCTATGATCCCTCAATATAGGAAACTTCCAAATCTTGTGTTATCTTGTCTGTGGCTCTGAGATATTGAATTGCTTCTTTCAGACTGCTTGCAATATTTTCTCCTTGACTTGAGAACTCTGAAATTTGGCTGTGATATTCCTGGCATTTTTAATTTGGGGAACTCTTTCAGGAGGTATTTGGTAGATTCTTTCAATTTCTGGAATATCAGGGCAGTTTTTCTTAATTTTTTTAAAAAATGACATCTTTTGGAAAATATAAAAAAAATTTTAAATTATGTCTTCTAGATCTGTTTTCCAAGTCAGTTGTTTTTCCAATGAAAATTTTCACATTTTTTCTTGTTTTTCATTCTTTTTGTTTTATTATTTCTTGATTTCTTACTAGGTCATCCAGTTTCCCTTTTCTCCATTCTATTTTTTAGGGAATTATTTTCTTCAATGAGCTTTTGTATCTCCTTTTCCATTAGGCCAATTCTGCTTTTTACGACATTCTTCTCAGGACTTTTTTGACCTCTTTTCCCATTTGACCCAGGCTAGTTTTTAAGATGTTATTTTCTTCAGTATTTTTTTGTATCTCCTTCACCAAGCTGCTGACTCAGTTTTCATGATTTTCCCGCATTACTCTCATTTCTCTTCCCAATTTTTTTCCTCTACCTCCCTTACTTAGAAGGTAGATTTTCTTTTTTGGAAAAAAAAAGATTTCTTGAGCTCTTCCATAGCCTTAGTCCAGTTCATATTATTCTTGGAGGCTTTCTTCAGAAGGTATATTTTGATCTTCTATATGGCCATAGCAACTGTCTATAGCAGGATTTTTTTCCTTGCTCATCTCCTTACTCTGTTTCTTGCTTTTAACTCCATATCAGGGTGGGACTCTGCTTCCAGGGTGGAAGACACATTGTCTCAAGTTTTTAAAGGTTTTTTGCAGCTATCTTCAGAGATACTTCTAGGAATCTGCAAGTTTTCAGTTCTTCCAAGGTCTTATAATTTAAGGAGAGGTTTGTCTCACTCTCCTGGTCTGTGAGTGATCACAAGCACTCCTTTTTGCCTTGGAATTGTGAGGAGGATCCCTGCTCCACTTACATAGTAAGTAAACAGTTGTACTCAAGCTCCTCTTCCTGGGACTAGAGCCCCAGACTTTAACCTAGATCTGAGTCTGAGCAAAGCAGCAGAGTCCTGCCTTAGTGATAGCAAAGAGACTCCTGCAATTCCCTTCTGAGCCCCTTATGAGTCTGTGGGGTGGGAGCTCTAGAAGCAACTGCTCCCATGTCTGCTGAGATCGGGCCTGAGCTGCTGAGGCTTGTACTGGACTAAAAAGGTAAACTTTTCCTGCTACCTTCCAAAATGTTCTTGGCAATCCCTGGGCTGAGAGTTCTAGAAACCACCAGTGCTGCCTGACCCAGTCGCCCTGCTTCCTGATCCTGGATTGCTAGACCTGGTTTGTTCTGGAGCGACTTGCTCTGCTCCTCTCTCATCCTGTTGCACCAGACTCTTCCTGCTGATCTTTCAGGTTGTCTTGGGTTAGAATATTGTTTCACTCTCCTTCCCTCTCTAGAATTTGGTTAGAGCCATTGTTTAAAAATATTTGGAGTGGTCTGGGGGAGAGCTCAGTTGAGTCCCTGCCTTTACTCTGTTATCATAACTCTGCCTCCCCAGAGTAGATTCTTTTTGGGTTTTTTTTTTTTTAGGTTTTTGCAAGGCAAATGGGGTTAAGTGGCTTGCCCAAGGCCACACAGCTAGGTAATTATTAAGTGTCTGAGACCGGATTTGAACCCAGGTACTCCTGACTCCAGGACCGGTGCTTTATCCACTGCGCCACCTAGCCACCTAGCCACCCCCAAGAGTAGATTCTTAATGGAGAGGAAGAGAAAGACTATACCAGATCTCTTGATTCCATCAGAGGATCATTATTTGGTTTGAAATAATTTAACTTTATTATTTTTTCTAATTAATAAGCATTTATTCTTTCACTCACTCCCCTTTCCCTCAAAAAAAGAAAAAAAGAAAACATAGCAAATATCCAGGTAAGCAAAACAAATTCCCTCACCGACCATGTTCAAAAATGTCTCATTCATTTTGTCCAGAAGTCAGTAGCATGTTTAATCTTCTGCCATCTGTGGTCATGCTTTGTCATTTCATTGCTCAAAATTCTAAAGTCTTTTAATGCTATTTTTGCCTATAATACTCTCATTCCATTGCATTTGTATGCCATATTTTTGTGTATCCATTTCCTAATAGTTTTCAAGGTTTTTTCTTTCTTTCTTTTTTTACTATGACAAATAATAGCTTCAATCAATATTTTTGTACATATGATTAATTTTCCTCTTTCTTTGATCTCTTTGGGATCTTTGCCTAGTAGTGGAATTATATTACAATATAGTATAATGACTTTTTTCAGTGAACTACCAATTGCTTCTCAGAAAGGCTGGGCCATCCATAATGGACCAGATTTATAGCTCTGCTAACTGTTTCTGTCTACTGTTTTCCCATAATCCTAACATTTTTCATTTTCCTTTTTTAGCTATTGTTATCAATCTAATTGGTGTAAGACAGAACTTTAGTGTTGTTTTAATTTTTATTTCTCTAATTATTAATGATTTGAAATAGTTTTTTCCTATGATTTTTGGTAGCTTGAATTTCTTCTTTTGAAATTTCAGTTCATATACTTTGACCATTTTATCTATCATAGAATGAATCTTCTTTCTATAAATTTGAATCAGTTCCTTATATATATCTTAGAAATGAGACAATTATTGTAAAAACTTACTTTACTTAGATTTTTCTCTAATAATCTGTTTCACTTCTAATTTTAGTTGCATTGAATTTATTTTCGCAAATTTTTAAAATTTTGTATACTTGAAATTTTATCCACTGTGATCCTCTCTATACCTAGAATGATATTCAGTTTTCCTAGAAATTTTTACCAAATAAGGAGTCTTTATTCTAGTAATTAAGGAGCTGGATTTATCAAATACTATGCAAGTATTTTCATTTATTTCTATATGTTATATACCTAATTTCTTCCACAGATTTAACACTCTATATTTTATCCAGTATCAAATAGTTGTTATGTTGAGGGTTTTTTATATTTTGAGATATTTATATTTTGAGATCTGATACTGCATTCCTCTTTCCATTTAAAAAACTCCCTTGAGATTCTTTATCTTTTATTCATTCATAAATGTGGGGGTTTTTAACTTTCTGTAGTTATCTTTTGGTAGTTTGATTAGGATAGCATTAATAAGTAAATTAATTTTGGTAATATTGTCATTTTTATTATAATGCATAACTGACCCAAGAGCAATGAATATTTTTCTAATTTAGGTTTGTCTTTATTTCTATAAAGAGTATTATTTTTTTTAAGGTTTTTGCAAGGCAAACGGGGTAAAGTGGCTTGCCCAAAGCCACACAGCTAGGTAATTATTAAGTGTCTGAGACCGGATTTGAACCCAGGTACTCCTGACTCCAGGGCCAGTGCTTTATCCACTACACCACCTTGCTGCCCCTATAAAATGTATTCTTAAGTTGAATTCATAAAGCTTCTGGATATGTCTTCATAGACAGATTCCCAAATATGTTATAACATTTATAGTTATTTCAAATGGAATTCTCTATTTCTTCCTGCTGTGTTTTGTTGATAACATACAGGAATGCTAATGATTTTATGTTATTTTATTTGCTGAATTTATTGTTTAATTAAGTTTACTTGATTCTTTAGGGATCTAAAGATAACACAGCATATTATCTGTGAAAAACAAGAATGTTGTTTTCTCTTAGCCTATGTTTATACTCTTAATATCTCTTTTTTGGTTTGTTGCCATAACTATAATTTATTGCACTGTTAAAACAATAGTGAGATAATAGATAGCTTTCTTTTACCCCTGATCTAATTGGAAAGGCCTCTAACTTTTTTCCAATTACATAAAATGTTTTAGTTTTAGATAATTACTATTTACTATATTCAGGAAAAATCCACTTATTATTAAGGTATCTAGAGTTTGTTGGGTTTTTAAAAACATAAACAAGGGCTAGATTTTGCCAAAAGTCATTTGAAAATCTATTGCTACAAATCAAATATTTTTATTATTTATGTTATTGCTCTGGTTTACCATAATAATCATACATCAAACCAATCTTGTCTTCTTGACTCCAGTCATTTATTATATTTCATTCTAAAAAAATGGAGTAAAATTAAGGTTTGCTAACATTTTAGTATATCAACTATCACTACACCTCTAACTATCTGTATGTCAGATAGTCACATGTCCAGTATAGCATGCGATATATCCTGAGGGAAAAGTTGGAGTTCCAAAATATGATGGTGTCAATAGTGGTATCTTCACTTATTTGTTCACCCTCAGTATTTTTAACATATTAAGTATACATGTTCCTAGTTAAGTGGATTTACAAATTAGATTATCTACTTTTAACTGATCTAACCACTATAAAATAGACATGGTTTTAAAAGATTCTTGCAAGAAACCTCAGATTAAATATAATACTAATACAAATGTGAGCAAAAGAGACCAATAAGAAAATGAAAGTTGACATTTCTATTTCTAGAATAAGCTTATCAGTCATATTATGAGGTAACTACAAAATTTAAAATTACCAAGATTGTTTGAAATTTGAATTTATATCCAGTGTCATTAGTGATGGATTTCATCCCAAAAGTTTATTGTACCTTAAGATTGATAATATGGGGGAAGCTAGGTGGTGTGGTAGATGCAGCACTGGTCCTGGAGTCAGGAAGATCTGAGTTCAAATTCGACCTCAGAAGCTTAATAATTATCTAGTTGTGTGACCTTGGGAAAGTCACTTAAACCCCAGTGCCTTGACAAAAAAAAAAGAATTAGTTTTTAAAAAAACATTAATATTACGGAGTCATCACAATCAGCTAGGTATTTTAAAGAAAAGCTTTTGTTGTTAAAATCAATAGCTGGGTGGTGTAGTGGCGTAGTGGCTAAAACAGTCTTGCAGTCAGGAGTACCTGGGTTCAAATCCGGTCTCAGACATTTAATAATTACCTAGCCATGTGGCCTTGGGCAAGCCACTTAACCCCATTTGCCTTGCAAAAACCTAAAAAAAAAAAATCAGTAGCTGCATACTTTTAAATATGGGAACAGAAGTTACTAATTTAACAATCTTCTCAATGAATGGGGAGCCTATTTATAAATTTATTAAATATATAAAAATGCAAGCAACTCCTTCCAATTAGTTTGCAAGAACAACTGACTGACACTAGAGAAGATGTAAATTTATTAGATGAATTTCAAGAAAATATTTTGTAAAATTGGCGAATGAAACTGAAAAATGAGTTTCATGATTTAGTAATTGCCGTCAATGATATACTTCTCCCATTAACTTCTCTTTATCTATGTGAGTTGTCTTTTCCAGCTATGGCAGTCATAAAAGTCAAATATTGAATTAAAATGAATGTAAAATAAGATATTAGAAGTATTGTATGAAGTATTAGTGTTAAATCAAGATTTTTCCAAGTCATTGGAGCATCTTCAATCACAATACTCTTACTTTTATTTTTAATGGCAGTATTGTTTTTATATAATTAATAAAAATAGTGTATTGTTAAAACATTTATTTCATCTTAACTTTATCCTCTATTTTTATATATTTTTTATAATGTATATAATATGCCAAAATTAAACATATTCTATACAATTATACAAATATATATACAATATTATACATATATGTATATGTATATTGAGTGTACATACACAAACATACAGACACATCCTTTAGGAGTGCTCAAAATTTTTTCATTGATTGGAAAGCAAGAAAGTTTGAAGACCACTAGTTTATAAATGAGAAATTTGGATTAAATAATCTCTAAAATCACTTCTAGTTCTGAATTTTGTTTCTATTAATTTCTAACAAACAAACCTATACAAAAATAAAACTAGCTGCCTTAGTAGAAAATAATTTTTCTGCCACTATTACCCATGGATTTTCAATCTATGTCATTTGTAACCCCCAAAGGAGTAACAGAAATATTTGTTAAATAACTAAATTTGAAATAGTAGAAAAGTAGTAGAATTAGTGAAAATTGTAGATTGAAGAGACATACTGAGGAGGAGGTAGGTGGAAAAGGAAGAAGGCACTATGGTGCATCTGAAAAATTTGACACTCATGAAAGAATGTTTGCTAAAATTAATGAATTTAAGATGCAAAATCTTTCTCATATTTAGCTAGAAATAAATCAGTGATAGCATGCCAGTAAAAGAAGAGTTCATTGATATCTGAAATAACCAAAAATTACAAATTAGCTTCCAGTCGATGAACTTAAAGTATTTTTGGTGTACTCTTGGTTTTGGGGTTTTTTTTAAACAAGGCAATGGCGTTAAGTGACTTGCAAAGGTTATACACTAGGTAATTATTAAGTGTCTGAGGTCACATTTAAACTCAGGTCCTCCTTCCCCCAGGACCAGTGCTCTATCCACTGCACCCCGCTCTGGTATATTCTTAGAGAAGTATATCCTTTTTTTCTTTTTTTTTCTTATTGATATTTTATTTTATTTTTCCAGTTCTATGTTATGAAAGTTTCTCAATATTCATCCACATGCACATTTATAAGTTAAACAATTTTCTTCCTCCCTCCTTTCCCACCCTCCTTCCCTCAGTGGCAAACAATCTATTGAACATTATACATGTACATTTGTGTTTAACTTGTTTTCATATTGGTCATTTTTGGTATGAAGAAATAGGACGGGGGGGGGGGAGAAACCATGAGATAGGAAGGAAAAACATAAGAGAAATTTTTAAAAAGTGAAGTGTTCATTCAGATTTTGTTTGGTTTTTGTTTTGTTTTATTTTGTTTTTCTTCATCTGGATATGGATAGCATTGTCTATAACAGGTCTCCTAGGGTTGTCCTAGCTTTCTGAACTGCTGAGAGGAATTGCATCCATCAAAGATCATCATCTCACAATGTTGTTAATATGTACAATATTCTCTTATTTCTGCTCCTTTCACTCAGCCTCAGTTCCTATAATTCTTTCCATGCTTCTCTAGAATCCAATCATTCATAGTTTCTTATAGCACATTAGTACTCCATAACATTGATATAACTTATTCAGTTATTCCCCAGTTGATGGGCATCCCTTCAATTTCCATTTATGAACTACTACAAAAAAGAGTTGCTATGAACATTTTGGAACATGTGAAACTTTTCTCATTTATTATGATTTCTTCTAGATATAGACTAGTATTGGTATTATTGGGTCAAAGGTTATGATCAGTTTTATTGCTCTTTGGGCATAGTTCCATATTGTTTTCCAGAACAGTTGGATTAGTTCACAACTCCACCATCAGTGCACTAATTTCCTAGTCTTCCCATAGTCTCTTCAACATTGATTGTTTTTCCTTTTTGTCATCCTAGCCATTCTGAAAGATGTGAGGTGGCACCTCATATTTGCATTTTTCTCATTGGTAATGATTTGGAGCATTTTTTCATATGATTATATATAGCTTTAATTTCTTCATTTCAAAACTGCCTGTTCATATCCTTTGACCATCTATCATTTGGGGAATATCTTACTAACTTTATCAATTTGATTCAATTCTCCATATATATTTTAGAAATGAAACCTTTATCAGAACCCCTAGTTGTGAAAACTGTTTTCTAACTTTGTTTTCCTTCTAATCTTGGTAATATCGGTTTTATTAGTGCAAAACCTTTTTAATTTAATGTGGTCAGGATCATCCATTTTGCAATTTATAATGTCCTCTTGTTTGATCATAAATTTCTTCCCTTTCCACAAATCCAACAAATGAAGTATTTCTTGATCTGTTAATTGGTCTATGGTATCACCCTTTATGTTTATGTCCTGTACCTATTTTGACTGTATTTTGGTATAGGGTAGGAGATGTGGGTCTATGCCTAATTTTTGCCATACTATTTTCCAGTTTTCCCAATAATTTTATTGAATACCAAGTTCTTATTGCAGAAGCTAATGTCTTTGTGTTTATTAAATAATAGATGACTGTAGTCATTTACACCTGTTTCTTTTGTACCTATTCTAATCCAGTGATACATTTCTCTATTTCTTTTTTGCTTGCTTGCTTGCTTGTTTTTTACAAGGCAATGGAATTAAGTGACAAGCCTAAGGTCATATAGCTAGGCATATTTCTCTATTTCTTAACCAGTACCAGGCAGTTTTGATGACTGTGAATTTATAGTTTTTATATCTGGTACAGTTAGACCACCTTCTTTTACATTTTTTTTATCAGTTCCCTTAATATTCTTGATCTTTTGTTGCTCTAGATGAGTTTTGTTACATTTTTTCTAGTTCAGGAAAATAGTTATTTGGTAGTTTGATTGGTATGGCACTAAAAAAGTAACTTAATTTGGGTAGAATTGTCATTTTTATTATATCAGCTTGACCAAACCATGAGCAACTGGCATTTTTCCAATTGTTAGATCTGACTTTATTTGTGTGAAAAGCATTTTGTTCATACAATTTCTGGGTTTGTCTTGGTAGAGCATATCCTTTTTTCACCAAATGTCCTTGCAAGGTCTTTTTTCTGTTTATATTAACTTCTTTCTGCCAGTCAGGCTTCTTAGTCCTATTTTCAATCAAATCCAAAACAAGAAACAAATTGAAGGCTGAATACGATATTCAGGTATTTCTTTCAAAAACAGAGAATAAACCTTGCTTGAAAAAAAAACCAGAGTTCTCACAAATTTATTTGACTGTTCTGATAAATATTCAAAATTTTTTGATACTAAAAAGTGATGTTCTGAATAAAGTATTCTTTTAAAAAATTAATTCTTAAGTAATTATAAAATGGATTTATTTTAATATTAAAAGAAGAGTTGAAGGTTTTATGGTAAGCCAAGGAATGTGGGAGAAAAGGGAGCCTACCAGTACCAGACCTCCAACTATACTACAAAGTAATAATTTTTTAAAAAAGCTATTTGCTATAAGAAATTGAGAGGTGGAGTACTAGAACAGAGTAAGCATAAACATACAGAACCAAAGGAATACAGTAACTTAGTATTTGATAAACTAAAACACCCCACCCAGTTTGGGAAGTAAGAACTCACTATTTTGACAAAAACTACTGGGAAAAGTCACAAGAAGTCTGGCAGAAACTAGTTTTAAACCAAGATATGACACCATATTCAAAGATAATCTTCAAATAGGTACATAACTTAAAGTGATAAAATAAAGAAATTAGAGGAGTAAAGAAGAAATAATTTGTCTAAGGGAAGAGTTCATAACTAAAGATAAAGATAAAGAAGGTCACACAAGGCTAAAATGGACATTTTAGAGTTAGATAAAATTTAGAAGATTTCAAATCAGTGAAACTAGTGCCACGAAAATTAGAAGTAGGTAAATGAGGGAAAAATCTTTGCAGCAGCTTTCTCTGATAAAGGTCTTATTTTTAAGATAGAATTGATATAAATTTATAAGAATAAGAGTTATTCCCTAATTGATCTATGGTCAAAGATATGGATAGACAGTTTTCAGAGTAAAACAAAACAAACAAAAATCCAAGCCTCTGCTAAGACTATAAAAATATTCTAAATTATTAGCAATTAGAGAAAATGCAAATCAAAGCAATTTTGAGGTTCCATCTAACATATACAATATTAACAAAGTTAAAAAAAGGAAAAAGTCAAAGGTTAGAGGGACTGTGAGAAAATAGATACATTAATGCACTGCTGTTAGAGCTGTGAACTGATCTAGATATTCTGGAAAACAATTTGGAACTATGCCTAATAATAAATATTGTACATCCTTTAAACCAATGAGACCACTCACTACTAGGTCTATATGCCAAAAAGATCAAAAAAATTAGAAAAGGATCCATATGTACAACAATATTTATAGTAGCTCTTTTTTTCACTAACAAAGAATTGAAAACTAAGGGTGTGACTAACAATTGGAGAATTGATTGAATAAATTACAATATATAAATGTAATTAAATATAATTATATTAAATGAAATGAAGAAAGATAATAGTTTTAGAGAAACTTGGGAAGCCTTGTATGAGCTGATACAGAGTGAAATGAGTATGATGAACCAGGAGATCAAATTATATAATAATGACAATATTGTAAAGAGAAACAATTTTGGAAAAACTTGGAAACTTTGTTTAAAGAAGTAACTCACTGTTTTGAAAGACCCATGATAAAACTTGCTACTCACTTCCAGAGAGAGGTGATGGACTAAAAATGCAGCCTGAAACATTTTGTTGGATGTTGTCATTGGGGGAATTCATTTTGCTTGACTTTACATGTGGGTAATAAGAGTTTTGTTTTTCTTTCTTTCAGGATAATTGTGAGAAAAGGCAAATTTTTGTTGATTAAAAAAATAAATTTAAAGAAAAAGATAGTACTGAGGGGATGAAGGGACTGGAGATTTCAGTGAGAATAAGGAATGGATTTAGAAGAGGTGAAACATAGAAAGATGTGGAATTATATGGCCAGTTAGGAGAATGTCAGAGTTTCTAATGAGGAAAGTATGATATGATCTAGTGTGTGACCATCCCCATATGTAGCTGATATGAAGTAAAAGAATAAAACACAAGATTTGAGGTATTTAAGAAGTAGGATTAATGAGGACTAAGAGGGTCAAGGAATTATTGGGTTACAGTCAATGAAACATGAAAGTAGATAAACATGGAATAAAGGTTATATGGGTGGTAAGTGAAGCCGGGAAGAAGATGGACTATTAGAAACAAAAAGAATCAAGAAACTTTAAGGGGGAAAAAAGAGAGTATTGGAGTTAAGAAAATTGAGGAATTATATGGTGTGTTTGTTTCAGGGGTCTCAAAAATGAATAATAATGTTTCCAAGGATGAAATCAAGAATACACAAACTAAAATCAAGGATAATCTGAATTGAAAGTGAATTGAAAGAGAAATTAGTGTCAATGTAATTCAACATTGTTATCTACTATATATCAGATTCTATATTAGGAATTGAGGGGTATGATACTCTCCTGGGGAAGAGAGCTACTTTGTCTTTATTATTTTCAATAAAACTTTCATTTCTAAATTAAATAATAATCTGAGAAAAGTAAGGATGACAGCATAGAACTGGGGACATCCTATCCCATTAAATGTTTATAGACATAGATAATTTCAGCCTATCATGTGGAAAGGAAATTCAAAGCACTTCTAAAATGTATAAAGCATTAGACTTGCCACTAACTAATAAACAGAAAATTTAGATCAATCAGAAAACAGCCACTGAGACAAAACATAGTAAAGTATGCATAAGGAAGACATGGTTTATGTAATAGCTTAATTGAAAAAGACCCAGGGATTTTAAGGGACCACATCATGAGCCAAATGCCTTGTAATACCATAAGGTGAATCTATCTTAGGCTACATTAATAAAAAGCACAGCAGCCAGAATGAGGGAGGTGAAAGTTCCCCACCACTGTACTGCCCTGGTCAGATACTCTGAATCATTTGGTTCAGTTCTAAGGAAAACATCAATGCAAAGGATACTGATTGAATCTTAGAACCACAAAGTTTCAATTAAAGGACATATCCTGCCTTTCTAACAATCAATAAACTGAATGCCCCTGAGGTAGGTGGAGGCTGTTAAATCTCTTCAGTTCTGGAATATTGAATTGTCAGTAAATCAACATTTAATTGAGGTGCTGTGCTAAGCTTTAGAGATACAGAGAAAAACAGTCCCTGCCCTTGAGGAACTCACAGTCTAAGTGAGGAGACAAAATATTAAAAAAAAATGTGTATGAACAAGTAATAAAGGCTAAATTGGGAAAAAAAATCAACAGGGAAGGCACTAGAATTAAAGGGGAATCACGAAATGTTTCTTATAGAAGGTAGATTTTAGTTGAGACCTGAAAGAAGTCAGGGAAATTAGGAATCAAAAATGAGAAAGGGGAGGATTCCAGACCAGAGAAAATACCTGGAGCTAAAAGATGGAGAGATTAGTCCATGGAACAACAAGATCTGTGTCACTGAATCAGAATGGCAGGGAGTAAGATGTAAGAAGACTGGAAAGGTGGAGGAATGGAAGGGAGAGAGGTTATGAACATTCAACAGAATTTTCTATTTTATCCTAGATGTGACAGGGATCACTGGGGTTTATTATGGTTAGATCAGCAACTGAACCACAGTAGAGCTAAAGTCCATTGGGTGTCTCCTCCTATAGACCTTCATGTAGAACATAAACAAAGTTTCTTAATCTTAAGTTTAGACCAAATGATTGAGATAGATTTTAAAGTATCCATGAACTTGGTTGAGAAAAAAAACTACACCTTCATTTTCACAAACATCTAACAACAATTTAGCATTTATTATTATTATTATTATTATTATTATTATGCAAGGCAATGGGATTAAGTCCAAGTCACATCACATAGCTAGGTAATTATTGTGTCAGAGACCAGATTTGAACTCAAATCCTCCTGAATCCAGGACCAGTTTACTATCTACTGCACAAACTAGCTACCCTCTCCTTTTATTATTTTTAAAAAATATTTCGTTTTTTCCAATTACATGTTAAAACAGTTCAAAAAAAATTTTTTAAGTTTTGCATTCCAAATTCTATCCCTCCCTCCTTCCTTGTCCTTCCCCTCCTCTGAGACAGTAAGCAATCTGATATAGGTTATGCATGTGTAACCATGTAAAACATTTCCATTATTAATTGTTTTGTAAAAGAAGTCTTGGACAAAAAAAAGAGAATGAAAGAAAACCTGTATTCAATCAATATCAGTTCTTTCTATGAAGGTGAATAGCATGTTTCACCATGAGTCCTTTGAGATTGTTATGGATCATTGCCTTCTTGAGAATAGCAGTCATTCACAGGTCTTCATCATATGAAATGTCTGTTGACATATACAACATTCTCATCAGTTCATGTTAGTCTTTTCATGTATTTCTAAAATCATACTATTTCCTTCTATTATTAATGTAGGAAGCAAAACAAATTCTGGGAGGCAGACTATAGATTTTCCCATACCATCAACAGGGGTCCAGGTTGTAAAAAAGATGAAGTACCCTTGACATAGAAGCTGGATAATCTATTGTAGGGGAGGGCATGGAGAGATTAGAAATGATCTCTGAAATCCTTTCTAACTCTTAGCTTCTATGATAATATTTGCAGAAGTGCTTTGGAAATTGTAAAGAGTTTAGCATAATTCATAAAAAGATCGCCTTTGGAATCAGGAAAAGTTGGGTCCAAGATCCTGCTTTTGATATATACAAGTTTAATAAGTATTATCAAATCAATAATCCCTCAGCATCCTTTAGCAATTCTCTGATATTATAAACTACAGATGAGTACAGATGCCAGTCTACATCTGTGGACAGAGTTTGCTTAAGGGTTTCCATACACTGAGGAAATCACAAATCGAAACTGGGATGGGGTGAGATATTTTCTAATTTTGTCCAGTAAATTTCAACTAGAAATAGTCCTGAAACAAATCACTGCACAGCAACAATTTTTAAAAAATGCTTTAGGGATGATAGCAAAAGGTGGATAAAATAACTGCTTTTCATAGTTGGATCAAGGTATTCTCATACAAATTCTTCTTTAGCAGGTTCATAGAAAGTAACCTCAGAACAACTCTAGAAACAGCTGGAGCAATGGGGATGAAATAGACCTGATCTCATATGATTTTGATTTCTTCTACTAGTTCCTTATATTTTGAAAGCTCTTTGTTCTTACAGATTGGAAACTACAAATATTTGATATGCTGATATCTGTTCAATACATCATCTCTAAATTTTGGTAGACCACAATACTATTCAATTGAAAACACCAAACACTGCAGACTAAGAAAATATTCTAATTTCAGGAAATTCATTTGTTCTTTTGAGATCTGTATTGGTAGGAAGGTGATTTGTCATTTCTAAATCAATGAAAGCATGTGCTCCAAGATTATCTCTCATTTTACTTCCTCCTTTCAGGTGAGGAAGTATTCATTTTCCAACAGCTGTCATAGGCCCTGTTTTTCATTAATATCATATAGACTTTGCTAATATGCCTTCCACATGTGTTATGATATACAGTCCCAAGAAGTGTTCTTTAAGACCAGCATTGGTGTAGACATTAATTACTTTAAATTTGTTTCTCCCACATTTGCCTTTGATTTTAAGATACTCATAAAGCTCATAAATATTGAATTACCACTTTTTCCTGGATTGTTTTATTCTTAAGTATTGCTTCTTCCATTGGTTAAATCTGGCTTCTAGATTCAAACCCAAAGCCTTTATCACTGTCCTCCCTTAGCAGAAAAGAGTTTTACCCTTGTTGAGTAATATTCCATTTTCATATAATTGTAGAAAGAATTCGCAACATAAGAGAGTTGGCAATATAAGAGAGTTATTTATTTTCTTCAAGAAGGTTATATATGCGGAGCAGCTAGGTGGTGCAGTGAATAGAGCACCAGCCCTGGAGTCAGGAGTACCTGAGTTCAAATCTGGCCTCAGACACTTAATAATTACCTAGCTGCGTGGCCTTGGGCAAGCCACTTAACCCCGTTTGCCTTGCAAAAACCTAAAAAAAAAGATTATATATCTTGATGTCATATATCTTCATCAAACAATTTTTCAGATTCTTTTGACATTTGAAATTCTCCCTACCTAGACCCTTTCTCCTTTTATAATCTTACACTCTGTTTCCTGCTAAGAACTTGATGATCCAACCATACCCCTTATTTGCTATTCCTTACACATTCCATTCCATCTCTCTTTGTATTGAATGTCCTCCATACCTGGAATGTTCTCTCTCCTTGGATCTTTCTTTTTTTTTTTTTAGTTTTTGTTTTTGTTTTTTGCAAGGCAGATGGGGTTAAGTGGCTTGCCCAAGGCCACGCAGCAGGGTAATTATTAAGTGTCTGAGGCCCGATTTGAACCCAGGTACTCCTGACTCCAGGGCTGGTGCTTTATCCACTGCACCACTTAGCTGCCCCTCCTTGGATCTTTCAAGACTCAGTTCAAATACCATCTTCTGCAGGTGGCCTTTCCTTGGTCCCCAAACAAAAGCCTTTCTCTTGAAGGTACTCTTTATAGATTTTAATGTATATTTTTATACCCTGTATATATTTTAATATATATTTATATGTTGCCTCTTCTGCTAGAATATAATCTCTTTGAAATTAGGTACTATTTTTGACTTTCTAGTTCTAGTTTCTAATAAGTGCTTCTTGGTTAATTGATGAAATTGAGCTGATTACCCATTAAAATATATGACATGCAATTGGAAATTAAGAGAATGCAACTCCCTCATAGGTAGAATGGAAGTGATTTCTTCTTTTAAAGTCTATTGGGTTGATAGCTCTTGCTGTTCAGGGATCAATTTTCTTTGATGTCCACACTTGGAAATGGAGTGAGGGAATGGGGCATATAGAGTTTGTTCATTCAGAAACTTCTAGTTTTGCATATCATTTATCAAGCGTCCCACAGGAAAGGTCCAGGCTAATGGAAAGGACCCAGCTCTACAAAATATGTAGCATTGAAAAGCAAATTGAACATTCTACTCCATGGGTGGCACTCTAAGCCAGACCAAATCAGAGAGTCTTAATTACCCCCATTATTATTGAGGAGCACATTGATATTATTCTGGACTAGCATAGTGGCAGTGGAGAGGAAGAAATAAATCTAGGAAATGAATGCTTTGCTGACTTTGGTGACATATATACTGAGGATGAAAAAAAGGGAGAGAAATAAAAACTGATTCCAAGGTTTCTAACTGGAGAGATGAGGAAAATCTCAGCTTTCTTCAATCACTCCAATTGGAAATTCTATCTCTCTTTTGCACTCCTTTGTCCTATAGTGTTTTCATGGTTCTTATCACACATTGCATTATATCAGAGTTGTTTTATATGTGCTAATTTTACTACAAATTCATAAGCTGCCAGAACAAGCTCAATGTCTTACTTATTTTTGTAATCCCACAAATAAAGTCATAAAAGGAGATTATAGGAATTATTTTGTCTACTCCTGAAAGTTAATTCCCTTCAATAGATTTTATTTTTTAATGAGTATTTTTAATATTATTGCCTGCTCTCACTCTTCCTTGAGAAGACAAGTAATTTGATAAAGATTATACATTAGAGTCTTGGAAAACTTTTTCATATTTACCACTTTGCAAAAGAGAATCAAACAAATCAAAAAGAAATCCCCCAAAATAGCAAAGAATTTTTTTAAAAGTATACTTCAGGGGCAGCTAGGTGGTACAGTGAATAAAGCACCAGCCCTGGAGTCCAGAGTACCTGAGTTCAAATCCCACCTCAGACACATAATAATTACCTAGCTGTGTGACCTTGGGCAAGCCACTTAATCCCATTGCCTTGTTAAAAAAAAAAAACCTTAAAAAAATTTAAAAAATAAAAAAAAAGTATGCTTCAATTGGCAATCAAACTCCATCATTTCTTCATTATAAGTTCTTTGGAATCCTCTTAGTTCATTGTATTGTTGAAAATAGCTAAGTCACTTACAGTTGATTAATCTTATGACATTTTTATGTTTTGGTTCTGCTCATTTCCCTTTGTATTAATTCATGTAAGTCTGCAGAGGTTTTTCTGAAAGTATCCTGATCATCATTTCTGATAGCATTATAGTATTCCATCACAATCATACACCACAACTTTTTTAGTCATTTTGCGAATGATGGACATCACCTCAATTTCCCATCAAAAAACAAGGTACTATAAACATTTTTATGCATTTTAAACATTTTTTTAAAAAATCTTTTTGGGATGCAAGCCTAGTAATGGTATTGCTGAATCAAAGGAAATTATCGATTGTTTCAATGATTAGTACTTTGACCCACTCATTCTTTAGGATTAGATTTTTTTTTTTATTAGTTTTTGCAAGGCAATGGGGTTAAGTGGCTTGCCCAAGGCCACACAGCTAGGTAATTATTATGTGTCTGAGGTGGGATTTGAACTCAGGTACTCCTGACTCCAAGGCCGGTGCTCTATCCACTGCACCACCTTTCTAATTTATTTTTAATCTATGTTTCCATGGCCCTTTGTTGAATATATTTTTTTTTTACTGTTTTATGACCTGAAAAGAATACATTTAATATTTCTGTTTTTCTGTATTTGGCTGTGAGGTTTTTCTGCCTTAACACATTGTCAATTTTTATGGAAGTGTCATATGCCACTGAGAAAAGGTATACTACTTTTTATTCCCATTCAATTTCCTCCAGAGGTTTATCATATCTGACTTTTCTAAAATTCTGTTCATCTCTTTAATTTCTTTCTTATTTTTTCATTAGATTTATTTGGTTCTGAGAAGGGAAAATTGAAGTACCCCTCTTGTAATTCATTTATCTTTTCCTTTAAGAATTTGGATGCTATGACAATTGATATATATATATGTTTAGAATTACAATACTTCATTGTCTATGATGCCTTTAAGGAAAGCATATGTTCCCCAGTTATATCTTAATTAAGTTTATTTTTGTTTTACTTTGTCTGAGATTATATTTGCTACCCCCTACTTTTTTTCCCCCTAAGCTAAAGGATCTTCCCCTCCTCTTGGTTTTATTCTATGTGCATGTCTCTCTTTTAAGTTTATTTTTTTTAATGATATATTGTACAATTCTGGTCTTTAATCCATTCTGTTATCTACTTCTCTTTTGGCATGAGTTGTCCCATTCACATTCATGGTTATGATTATTAACTGTGTATTTCCCTCCACCCTATTTTTACTTAGTTTATCTCTCTCAGGGGTGGCTAAGTGGCGCAGTGGATAGAGCATCGGCCCTGGAGTCAGGAGTACCTGGGTTCAAATCTGGCCTCAGACACTTAATAATTACTTAGCTGTGTGGCCTTGGGCAAGCCACTTAACTCCAGTGCCTTGCAAAAAAAAAAAACAACTAAAAAAAAACTAAAAAACTAGTTTATCTCTCTCTCTCTTTTTATCCTATACTTCCTCAAAAGTTTGTTTTGCTTCTGACCACTCTCTCCCTTAGTCTACCCTTCCTTCTATCAGTCCCCCTCCCCTTATTCTATTTCTTTCCTCTCCTATTTTCTTGTAGGATAAGATAGATTTCTACCCCACTAAATGAGTATGTAATTCTCTCATTGAGCCAATTCAAATGAGAATAAGGTTCAAACATTGACTTTCAAGCCCATTCCCCATCTTCCACTCCATTGTAAAAGCACATTCTTTTGAGTTTCTTTTATTTAAGATAATTTTTCTCCATTCTTTCTTTCCCTTTCCCCTTCTCACAGAGCATCTCTCTCTTTTTCACCCTTTAATTTTATTTTTGGGGGATAACATCCCTTCATAGTCACAGTGCTCTCTGTCTAAAAATAGTTCTTCTAATTGTCTAAATAATTCTAATTGTCTAAATAATAATAAAGTTCTTAGGAGTTACATGGATCATCTTCCCATTTAGGAATGTAAACATTTTAATGTTACTGATTCCTATGTGATTTCTCTTTCCTATTTACTTTTTTATGCCACTCGTGAGTCTTGTATTTTAGGGTGGTGTGGTCATTGCTCTCCTGGCCTGTGCTCTGGTCTTTTCCCAGTAAAAGACCTTGTTGCCCTGAAGCTACCAGTGCTAGCACTCCTCCTTGCCCTAGGACTGTAACCAGGTGCCCTTCTTTCCTGCCCTCTGTTCTTCTGTGTGCAACCACAAGCACTTCTCTTTGTTGTGAAATCCTGACCTGCTCCTCTATGGCAGCAAATGCTACCTCTCCTTTTGGTCCTGGGTCTATATGGGCAATACAACAGGGATTTAAACCCATCACCAGCACTGGAACCCCTGCAATCTCCTTCAAGAAGTTATTCCATATTCCACGCTCATTCCCCACCCCATAATCCATGGGCTGAGAATTCCTAAAGTTGCCACCACCACCTCCAATACAGCTGCCTCCAAGGCCCATGCTGGCATCATCAGTGCTACTCCAAGCCCATTTACCACCCTAGGAAAAAAGACCTTTCCATTCAACCCCTCAAATTATGTTGGGCTAGAAAATTTTTACCTGAACTTTTTTAGATCTGATGCTCTAGAATTTTATTTGAGATTTATTTTAAAGGTGTTGGAAGGGAGTTTGAGATAACTTGGTTGAGTATGTATCTACTCTGCCAACTTGGATCAACCTCCATCAGGCACAAAAACAAAAAAAGTCATTCCTGCCTTCAAAGAGTTTTCATTCTACTTACTGAATGAGAAACAATAGGTAATGGAGTCAGTACAAAGTAGGCAAAACAATACAAAATAATTTCAAGAATCTGTCTTCTTCAAGCCAGCTATAGAAGTGTTTACAATAAAGACTTGAGAGAGCATTTCAAGGTAGTTAACAACTGGTGGAGGGGGTAGGGAAGGGAATCATGAGTCCTTGGGTAAGAGGGACCTATGCCGACCTATCAAGGAAGCTAAGGATGATAGAGGTAGAGAGGGTTGCATTACAGACATGGAGGACTACTTGTGCCAAGGTGGGAGATAGAATGTTTTGTACTGGGACCTGCCACTGAGGTTTTACTTTCTTATGTGTTCAGTGACTCTCATCTTAACCTCATCTACCTACTTAGTGCACTCATCTGGGTTCCCTTGCTCTGCTCCTCTCCACAGCTCAACTCTTGGGATGACCGGGGCTGGTTCTTAATTCACAAAACTTCTCTGCTTTGCTGGTTGAGAAATCTCCTTAATTCTCCCCAGAGATGAACTCAAAGGATGAGTTCTTCCACAACTAGAAGTCTCTTTTTGACAACAGATATCACAATAATCACAATAAGAGCTATTTCCTACTAAAATTGATTCCCTAGAAAATAGGTTTCATTTTTTTAAAGGACAACCAGGAATGTATCCAGTTCTTAATTGACCTCTGATGACATCAAGATTAACTGAACAACTTCTGCACTTTAAATACTTAATTTTTCATTGTCTCTTACCTATCCCTGTTATTTTTCAGTCATATCTAACTTCATGACCCCATGGATCATAGCATCCTCCACTATCTCCCAAAGCCTGTCCAAGCTTATGTTCACTGCTTCCATGACACTAGCTATCCATCTTGTCCTTTGCCACCCCTTTCTTCATTTATCTTCAGTCTTACACGATGTCAGCATATTTTACAATGAATCCTGTCTTCTAATTGTTGGGTCAAAATATTTAAGCTTCAGCTTCAGTATTTTTTCAGTAAATAGTTCAAATTACTTTCTTTAAGTATGGACTGCCTTGATCTCTTTGCTATCCAAAGGGATTCTCAAAGTCTTCTCCAGCACAATTCAAAAATATAGATTCTGCAGCATTCAGCTTTCTTTATAGTCTAAATCTCACGCTATATATTAGTACTGGAAAAAACATTTTTTGTTCAGTTGTTTCAGTCATGTTCAACTCTTCAAGACCCCATTTGGTGTTCTCTTGGCAGAGATCCTGAAGTAGTTTGCCATTTCCCTTTCATAATTTTACAGATGAGGAAACTTTGAGCATACAGACCTTTGTCAGCAAGGTGATATCTCTGCTTTTTAGTATGCTGTCCGGATTTATCTTAGTTTTCCTTCCAAGGAGCTAGTGTCTTTTAATTTCATGTCTGCAGTCACTGTCTGCAGCCCAAGAATACAAAATCTGATCTTGTTTCCATTTCTTCTCCCTCTATTTGTCAGGAACTGATAGGTCCAGTTACCATGATCTTAGCCTTTGTAAATTTATCAACCAGGCTTGTGGGGAGAGGAGAGGACTCTAGATCAACTCCTCCAAAATATAATAGCAAAATAGCATTATTATTACAAATTATTCTTTGGCTAATTAGTTCATTTTGACAATGCATTTTACTCCCAAGGCCAGGTTCATGGTTGAATCCCAACTCTTCTTTTTTATTTCTACAAACCACCTGTATCACTTAACCCTTCCAGTTCTCAGATTCTTCATCTATAAACTCAGAGAAATGGAGAAGATAATGAGGCCAACTTCCAGCTCCAAAACTATGGTCCTCTATGATCTAAACCTGATTCTAGTTAATATCTCTTTGCTCCTTGTACACTGAGGACACTTTCACCTTAGTCATTGTGGAAATGCATGTCATTGGTTCTGAAGAAGAAAGAGCATCACTGGACCCGTTCTCCTGTTGGAAAAGAAGCTCAAAGCACATGCCCTCCTGATGATAGGCCTGGAACATCTCTTCATACTCTATCAGTTTGTAAAATGAAATTATTTCTATGTCCTGATGTGTGGACTATAGAGGGAGAAATCTTTCCTGTCCTTTTAAGCTCAAATTCTGCACAATCCCATATGAGTAATTGTTTTGGTTTCTCTTCATTTACTGTACATTCCAAAGGATTTGTGATTTTATCCACATGGGTCCTCCTACTATTGATTCAGATCACTGTTTGTAAACAGTTTCCTGAATTTCTGTGACTGAAAGAAAATCATTACTTTGGAGCCAATTTGGTTATACTGAACTTAGCCAGGCAGGTCCTACCTAACCCATTAACAAACACATACTCAATGCTTTTCCAGCTGGGATTGACCTGTAAGAACATGAATTCCACTGGCATAGTCTTTAAAAAAAGTCATCTTCTTTTTCATTGAACAGACTCTCTGTAATAAATATTGCCAAAAAAAGATAAATTATATCTTTTATCTTGCCATTATGTAAGCAATAATAAGATTTTCACACCATGTATTTCATTTTTCTAATACCCTTAAGTACCTAAACAGAATCTGTTTAAACTGACAACTAATCCAGAAAAATAGAATACTCCCTCTCCCCCTCCAAAAAACTACATTCAATGAAGGGGATTGATGTATGTGTGTGTATAGGACATCTCTCCATTTTAAATTCTGAATACAAAGTTTTCATAAAATCATAGAGTTTAAGGCTGTGAGATTTAGAGACCTCCTAGTCTTTATAGTTTTCATATAAGAACCTGACTCTATGGACATAAAAACAGTACTATGACTACAACTCATATTCTTTGGATCTAGATCAAGAACTCTTTTGAAAGATGGGGTAGAAAACTCTGCTTCACACTTACCAATTAACAAACAGTTTGTTATATTTCAGGCAGTAATGTGGGGTGGGGTCCCTTACTAAGGAGGCATGAAAGTATCAGAGTCAGTATTTGCACTGGATGAGATAGCTTAAATTCACTATTATTTCTTTTAGTGGTGTGTGTAAGCAGTAGCAGTATATGTTATATATGTTTTATGCTAACTGGCAGGTTTGGTGACCATGTGTTTCATATACCATATAACATTCTTTACCCATACACAGGTAAGCTAATGCAGAATGTTAAATACATAGCAGCTTGAGAGGAGAGAGAAATGAAAATAAAGACTATAAAATATGCACGGTCTTACCCTTTTTTTTTAATGGTCTTACACTTATTTGTAAGTGATATATATTCAACTATCCTTCTGGACAAAAATCTATGTAACTTGGTTGTAGAAGTCCTCCTCTCTTTTTTAGTTTTAAATGTCTCTTGGTCTTCGTGACTTTTTCATTTGGGCTTGCCTCTTGCCATTTTATCATAGAAAAAGAATGATAGTAGAACAACCATAAACCTGAGGTGGGCTCACACATACCCCTTTCAGTGAAACTGCCTCACCCAGTGGTTTTTCAGGCAGTTTAAAACAAGATCAGGGATACTAAATATCTTATATATAAATGTCACATATGTGAAATGCATCATCTAGACTATGGGAAAATGAGCATATAGAATAAAAGAGCCTAAAAACATTACACTGGGATGCAGAGAAATGACACAGCTAATGTTTAGTGTAGGTACTCAACCCAGTTTGTGAGGGATTGCACAATCTGAGCGAGATGAGGCATAGTTCACAGTGCCTCAGCTTAGGTCTTTCCCATATTTGAGGCTAAAATATGCGAATTCAGCTTTTTTTTTGTTTATGAAAATGACTTGAATCACAGAAATTATACATATAACCCAGAGCAGTGAGCAAGAATTAATATTTATTTTACTTTATCATCATTATTTTTTTTTTTTTACTTTTGGTGAAGTTAGAGGAAGCTTTACCTCCTCTGCTTCCCCTGACCCTCAGGTCCCTGGTTTCTTTTTTCTTTTTTAATTTTATGCATTTAAGGCAATGGGTTAAGTGACTTGCCCAAGTTCACACAGGTAATTATTAAGTGTCTGAGGCCACATTTGAACTCAGGTACTCCTGACTCCAGCGCCGGCGCTCTATCCACTGCGCCACGTAGCCACACCCACCTCCCAGATTTCAAGCACTGTGATAGACACTAGGAATACAAACACAGAAAGAAAATATAGCCTCTACTTTCCTTGTTTAGTCATTCAGTTCTGTCTGATTCTTTGCCATCCCATTTGGGTTTTCTTGGCAAAGATACTGGTGTGGTTTGTCATTTCCTTCTCTAGTTCATTTTATTGAGGAGGACACTGAGGCTAACAGGTGAAGTGACTCTCCCAGGGTCACCTAGCTAATGTCTGACACCAAACTTGAACTCAGGAAGATGAGTCTTCTTGACTCTAGTTCTGGCACTTTATCCACTGTGCCACCCTGCTGACCTTCCCTGACCCCTTCAAGGAGGGTCTATTCTTTAGGCATGTTTGATATAAGCAAGTACAAAGTATAGTCAACATAAAAAAAAGGTAATTTGAGGGAATCACTTGAATCAAGTGATCAAGAAAGGCTTCCTTGAGGTGGAGAATTCTAAGGCTGGACATGAGGAGGGAGCACATCCCAGGAAGGAGGTTGTTACCTGTCATGGAGACTGGAGATGGAATCTATCATGCAAGGAATAGTAAATAAGCTAGTTTGATTGGGGGGGGGGGTAAGAAATCCAGGAGAGGCTGTAAAAGGATCAATTCTCTTCCTAATCTCCTATCCCACTTGTAGAGGCAGCTGATGGTGCAGAAGTGGAGAGCTTGAATACAGGAAGACTTGAGCTCAAATCTTGCCTAGCACTCTGTGTGGCCCAGGGCAAGTCATGCAACCTCTGTCTGCCTCAGTTTCCTCATCTGTAAAATAGAGATAACAACAGTCCTACTTCCCAGGATTGTTGTGAAGATCAAATAAATATTTATAAAATTGCTTACTAGAGTGCCCCTGGCAAATAGTATTTTACACACACATATATCATATATATTATATATATACAAATACATAGGTGTATGAGGATACATATAATATACATTATGCACACATATATTCATATATATATGGATGTGAGGATATATAATACATACACTATACGTGTGTGAGTATATGTGTTCACACATGTGTGAGCATGTGTGTAATATATTATATAATACATGCATTAGATATATATGATATAATATATGCATTTAATCTATGTACATAATATGTTAATATATACATTAGACATGTATATATGAGTATGAGAATATATATTATATATTATATACATATATGTATGTGAGGATATATATATATAATATACATTATACACACATATTTAATATGTAATAAGGGACAGGGAAGAAATGATGAAGAATTAAATTATTCTCTTCCACCCCAATTCTGGCTCTCTCTCTCCATGTATATATATATATGTGTGTGTGTGTGTGTGTGTGTGTGTATACATATATGTTGTCTTTCTTTCTATATCCATCTATAGATATATGTAGTTAATTAGATAAATGTGCTTCTAAACTACACACACACACACACACACACACACACACATACACACACACACATCATGAAAGTTTGTTAGCTCAAATAAAAAACCTCCTTACTTTTAGCTCACCCTCTTATTACATTGAGCTGACTTGGAAAACAAATATTGTTTGTTTTCATGTGAATGATTTTCCCTTGGGGTAATGGATATTCCTTATCTCAATATTTAGAAATTTAAGACATAACAGAAAAGAAAATTATTTTAAATAAGGACAAAATGAATAAAGTCAATTAGGGGAAAAACCCAACTTTGAGCTCCCTTCAGTTCTCCAGCCTCGTCTAGCTTCTGCAAGATTCTTTGCATTCTTTAAGCTTGCCTTCTCCCCATCCCTTCTCACAGCCTCTACTGACCCAGCTGAAATACAAAACAAAGTAGAGTTAATAGCTGCTAATATGTTTTTATATAGCACTAGAATAAACAGAGGCAAAGTAATGGATAGAACTCTCAAGGCAGGAAAGGGAAGGAACCCTTGTGGGTATACACTGGTTTGGCACAGTTGCTTCAGGAACTAGGGTTTTCCTGTATTAGCTCCTTCAACTCACAGGAAAGCACAGGAACATTAATTTTGGGGGAGGGTTACATTAGAAGGTCCATCTTCTTCTTGACCCAGAGACAGGTCAGGCCTGCAACGGTCATCTCCCTCAACTTGATCCACTGGTCTCACCTCTCACAGGTCACTCTCCATCCCTTCCCACCCCAACTGTATTGTTAATCAGAGGGGTGGCCACTGAAGCTTTGAAGAAGAAACTCAAATCCAAAGTCCATCTGACCCTAAGATAGAATCATTGGCCAACTTCACTCCTTGATGGTGGCTCCCTCTTCTTTCTCCTCCTTCAAATATCTTCCTTCCAGAACTCTAAATGAACAATCCCAGATGCCCCCACACTGTTCTTCTTGACCTCAGTGGTCAATCACATTCTGGGAAGCATCAAAATGTCCATAGACTAGGGCCGGCTAGGTGGCGTAGTGGATAAAGCACTGGCCTTGGAGTCAGGAGTACCTGGGTTCAAATCCGGTCTCAGACACTTAATAATTACCTAGCTGTGTGGCCTTGGGCAAGCCACTTAAGCCCCATTTGCCTTGCAAAAAAAAAAAAATCTAAAAAAAGATTGTCCATAGACTTAAATCCAAAATCTGACATGGAGTTATAATAAAATGCAAGAAGGAGAATAATATGAAACAGATTGAAAAAGTGTGGGGAGCTTTAAACGACAAAAAGAGTAGTTTGCATTTTATCCTAAAAACAATAAGGTACTTGTAGAGATTTTCCTAAATACAGTTTTAAAATACCACAGCCAGACACATATTTTTATGAATATCACTTTGGTAGGAATGTGAAGAATGAATTAGTAATATGATTTCTAGCAAAGCATTGATTTAAATTAAATTTCATGACAAGATAATTTCCCACAGGTTTATTTGGTTTTTTATTTTTATTTAATATTTATTTATTCTCATTTTGTACAAATAATGTTTTTATACATTGATAAAATATTCTTGTATAAGAGTAAACAAAATAACCCCTCCCCAAAAAAAATATAGACTCACTTGAGCAATAAAGTAAAGGGGAGAGAAAAAAAATAAAATTAAAATAAAAAATAATAATAATAATTGTAGGTATGGCCAAGTAGCACAGTGGATGGAGCATCAGCTCTGGAGCCAGGAGAACCCGAGCCCATATCCGACCCCATATACCCAACAATCACCCAGCTGTGTGACATGCAAGCCACCCCAACCCCATGCAAGCCACCCCAACCCCACTGCCCTGCAAAAACCAAAAAAAAAGAAAAAAAGACATAAAATAAAATAAAATAGTAATAATAGTAGGGGCAGCTGGGTGGTGGACAGAGCACTGGCCCTTGGGCCAGGAGCGCCCAGGTCCAAATCCGGCCTCAGACACCCAAAAATCACCCTGCTATGTGGCCCCAGGCAGGCCACCCAGCCCCATTTGCCCTGTACCCCCCCACCCAGAAAATAATAAGGGTAGAGGTCCCCTCACGGTTTCCCCAATTTGTGTCCAGTGCTCCCCGGGGGTGTAAGTCAGGAAACTCCCCCGCTGCTATGAGCCACGGCTCCCAGCACCCTGGGGCTGCCTCCGGGAGGCTGAAGTTCTTTTGCTCTGGCGGGCCACCCCTCCACCAGGCGCCCCTCCAACCCCAGGGAGCAGAGCCTTTCTGCTCTTTTCCAAGTTACCTTGAGTAGGAGAACTGCCTCACTGGGTCCCTCTGTGGGTTCTGTCTCTCGAAAATTTAGTTAGAGTCCTTAGTTTATAAGTTTTATGAGAGAGCGCCTAAGAGAGGTTCCTCTCTTGTTGCCATGTTGGCAAACCCCCACAGGTTTATTTGTAAAGGGATTTCACTGTTGTTGTCCAATCAGCATAGTTTTGCTTCTGATATTGTCTTGTCTTGTGTAAAAGGTGACATATGCTGTACCTGAGATTTGGGGGCTTCATGCTCTTTAATGTAATTAGCTACCAGGTTTTCTATTTCATTGCTAGAGTATACTTGGAGATAATAGTGCTAGAAAGGGTTATGAAAAAAAATTCAATTAACATATGAAGGAACAAAGTATTCCAAGAATATATCAACTGCATTGTTTGCAATGGATCTGAAAATAGATAATGTGGATGTTTTATAAACAGTTGAAATATTATTCACAGCGACAAGGACTTTAAAAGATGCTTTTGCAAGAGTACAAATTGTTTCACTTGTAAACCAAAAACTCAATACCAATGAAAGTGAGGTTTAGCTAGTACTAAGGAAACAAATGGATGGAGGAAAGATGTGACCAACATAAACATTCAGAGTAAATGTTTATAATGTTTTTAATGGATGCAGTTTCTTGATTCATTTTTGTTTTTGTTTTTGTTTTTTTAGTTTTTGCAAGGCAATGGGCTTAAGTGGCTTGCCCAAGGCCGCACAGCTAGGTAATCATTAAGTGTCTGAAGCCCGATTTGAACTCAGGTACTCCTGACTCCAGGGCCAGTGCTCTATCCACTGTGCCACCTAGCCACCCCCTTGACTCTTTTTTTTTTTTAGGTTTTTGCAAGGCAAATGCGGTTAAGTGGCTTGCCCAAGGCCACACAGTTAGGTAATTATTAAGTGTAAGAGACCAAATTTGAACCCAGGTATTCCTGACTCCAGGGCTGGTGCTTTATCCACTGTACCACCTAGCCGCCGCCCCCCTTGACTCTTAAAATTTAAAAACCATTATCTTCCTATGGATATTCCCTAGTGGGATATTTAAAATCTTGTTGTTCTTGTTCATTTGTTCCCATCGTGTCTGACTCTTTGTGACTCCACTTGGGGTTTTCTTGGCAATGATACTGGACTGGTTTATCATTTACTTCTCCAACTCATTTTACAGATGAAGTAACTGAGGCAACAGACTTGACTGAGGACACAAAACTAATAAGTATCTGAAGTTGGATTTGAACTTGGGAAATTTAACATACAGCAATAGAAAGAGAAATCTCATTCAAAATAACTTAAAAATGCATAAAATATTTGGAAGTTATTTTTACTTAACACACACTCCATATTTGAATAGATTCCAGTATAAGTGGCTCCCTGTAGAAATAAAGAACTGGAAGAATATTCAGTGATCATGGCTAGGTCATGTCCATATAATAAAAATGATAATAATACTAAAGCTAATATTTTAATGCTGTATCAAACTATCAAAGTGATACTTTACAAAACTCAATAAAATCATAATAAAATTCATTTGAAGAATAAGATATCTAGATATCAGGGAAATAATAATAGAACAGGATTTACAGACTTCAAACTATATTATAAAACAGCAGTCATTAAAACCATTCAGCACAAGTTTAAAAATAGAAAAATAGATCAATGGAAATAGACAAATGAAAAATAGAAAAATAGATCAAAGGAGAATCAGACATAATAGAATTCATTAATTCAGAGTTCAATAAATCCTTAAAAATTACTTATGAAGTCTTTATTTATAAAATCTTCTAGGAAACCTGGAACACAATAGGGCAGAAATTAAACTTAGACCAACATAGTTATAGTATATTTCAGAATAAATCCCAAATGGATACCACCTAATATTAAAGCTTATGCCATGAAAATTAGAAAAGTTCTTATACCTCTCATAGTTATGGTTATGAATGTATTCTTTTTAAAATAAATATGCATATGCATTCAATCAGTAAAAGTTTGTCTTTTTTAACCTGTTCCCTAACACTTCCTTCTCCCCAAAGAAAGCTAAAGACAAATGATATCCTTGATACAAAGATATGAAATAAATTTATACATTTTCCAAGTCTTATTAAAAAAGCAAACTCAACCTGCTCTGAGTTTTCACCTCTATATCAGGAGGTTGTAGCATGTTTACCTTTCAAGATGAGGTGAGCATTTATATTCTGGAAGACCACATGGAGACAGCTGGTGGTTTCAGGGAAGGAATGTGGTCCTGGAGTCTAAAGAACCTGAGTTCAAAACTAGCCTCAGATACATACTAATTGTGTGACCTTAGGCAAGTCACCTCTACTGTTTCAGTTTCCCCAACTGGGTAAAATAATAGCACTTATCTCCCAGGATGGTTGTGAGGATTAAATAAGATAATATTTATGAAAGTACTTTGCATAGTGTCTGGCAGGTAGTAGTTGCTATAAAAATTTTTATTTCTTGCCTTTCTAATTCCCTCTGAAATCATGGTTGGTCATTACACCAGAGTTATTAATTCTTTCAAAGTTGTTTGTCTTTATCATAATGTTGTTTTTATATAAAGCATTCCCCTGCCTCTATTAATTTCACTGTCGATTCATACAAGATTTCCCAGATTTCTCCCAAACTACCCATTTCATCATTTCTTACAGCACAACAGAATACAATCCCATATATAGAATATAACTAGTCTAGCTATTGTCCAATTGATGGACACCTCCTTAAAGCTTGTTGGATTAGCACCAGTTCCTTCCTTAATCACTGCTCTCTCTAATTCTCCTATCTTCTCCTCCTTTTCTCCTATTTTCCTGTTGTGCAAAATGCATTTTTTGTAGCAATCATGTATTTGTGTGTATTCTTTCCTCTTTTGACCAGTTCAGATGAAAGTAAGGTACAAGTGTCATCTGCTCTCCTCAACTCTTCTCTCTTATTTGTACAGATGTCACTTGTACAGTTTGATTGTAAGATAATTTTCCCTAATTTATTTTCCCTTAACTACTCTCTGTGAATTCCTCTTCCTTTCTTTCCATTCTTATCTTAAAATAATCAAGACATAACAGAACTACTCCCAAACCATCTGTCTAATTAGAATCCCTCTACAAGCCTTGATGATAATACAATTTTGATGGGATCTATCATCCCCCCATTTTAGAATGCAATCAATTTATCCTTAGAAGTCCTTAATCATTATTCATGTTTACCTTTTATGCTTCTCTTAACTCCAGAGTTTGAACTTCAAAATTTCTATATAGTTCTCGACTCTTCATCAGGAATGCTTGGAAGCCCTCTATTTCATTAAAGATTCATTCCCCGCCCCTCTAGCATTATAATCAGTTTTGCTGGATAAATAATTTTTTGTTGAAAGTTTATGTCTTTTGAATTTTGAAAAAATGTTATTCTGAACTCTATACTTCTTTGTAGTGGTTGCTGACAGACCATCTATGATTTTGACTGTGGGTCCTCAGTACTTGAATTCTTTCTTTCTGGCTGCTTGCAGAATTTTTCTTTGTCCTGAAAGTTCTGAATCGTGAATCTCTACTATTACTAGGACTTTTCATTTTAGAGTTTCTCTCAGGAGGTGATTGGTGTATTGGTAGGGCATCCCTTAGCAAAATAAAAAGCTAAAGGTATTAAAAATGAATTATTTTGATTACATGAAATTACATTACATTACATTAGAATAAGATTACATTAGAATAAGAAGAGAAATGGTTGAATGGGAAAAATTCTTTGCTTCAAATTTTTCAGCTAGAGATTTGATAATATGTAAGACTGCAACCCTTTCCTATTGGATAATGATCAAAGGATATGAACAAATAGTTCTCATAAGAATTATAAACAATCAAATGACAGAATGATGCAAATCACTAAAAATAATAGAAAATCAGGTTCTACCTCAAAACCAACAGATTTACAAGGATGACTAAAATGTAGGAAGAGTCAATGTTGGAAGGGTTGTGGGAAGATAGACATAGTAAATAGTGCATTATTGGTGAAAGCAGGAATCAATTAAAGCATTTTGAAAAGTAATTTATAATGACACCAATGAAGTAATTAAACTGTACAGTACTCCTTAGCCCAAAGATTCCATTATTAGATACTATACCCCAAAGAGATCATTGGCAAAAAGAAAGTCATGATATATATTAAAGTCTTTATAGTGGCTCTTGTTACAGGGGCAAAGTAGAGGAAAAGAACAAGCCTTTTTAAAGCACCTTAATGTGTTAAGTCTTTGCAAATGTTATCTCATTTGATCCTCATATTATTCTTATTTTACAATTGAGGAGTTAGGCAAATAGTAGTTAAATCACAAAGGTATTAATTATCTAAGTTCAGACTTGAACTCAAGTCTTTCCAATTGTAGGGCTAGCACTCCATCTGCTGTGCCACCTTCCTGCCTCTAAAATACTAGAAACAAAGTAGATATTCATTGATTGTTGAGTCCTGTCAGTCATGTACAACTCTCCATGACCTCATTTTGGAATTTTTCTTGGCAAAGGTATTGGAGTGGCTTGCCATTTCCCTCTTTAGCTTATTTTTCAAATGAAAAATTGAGTCAAATAGGATTAAATGATTTCCCCAGGGTCACACAACTAGGAAATGTCTAAAGTTGGATTTGAATGCAGGAGGATCAATCTTTCTGGTTCCAAACCCAATGCTCTAGCCATTGTATCACTTATCTGCCCACCCAATAACTGGAAACTGGTTAAAGAAATTGTGGTGTATAATGGAACATTACTATATAGTAAGAGACAACAAATATAAATATAGGAAGGCATAGAAAAACTTTTGTGAACTGATGAAAATTGAAGTAAGCAGAGTCAGAAAACAATATACAGAATAATTATAGTAATGTAAAAGGAAAGTCAATCAAATTAGTCAACAAGAATTTATAAAATGATAGGTACTATGCAAAGTGCAGTTAATTCCAAAGAAAAGGTAAAAGAGAGTCTCACAGGGGCAGCTAGGTGGCATAGTGGATAAAGCACGGGCCCTGGAGTCAGGAGTAACTGGGTTCAAGTCCGGTCTCAGACACTTAATAATTACCTAGGTGTGTGGCCGAGAGTGAGCCACTTAACCCTGTTTGCCTTGGAAAAACCTAACCCCCCCCCAAAAAAAGAGAGTCTCACAGTCTAATGGAAAGATAACATGTGAACAACTATGTACAAAAAAATACATACATAATAAACTAGAAATAATTAACAGAAGGAAGACATTAGCATTAGAGGGATCAAGAAAAGTTCTCAAAGAAGGTGGGAGTTACTTGGGACTTGAAAGAATCCAGGGAAACCAGGAAGCAGAGAATTCTAGGCACCTGGGACAGTCAGTGAAAACATCCAAAATTAGGAAGATGGCAGGCATCTCCTGAGAGGAAGAACAAGGAAACTGGTATGTCATTAACTAGCAGAGTAAAGAGGAATCAGTAGGGTTTGAGAAGACTGCAAAAGTGGGGGGGGCAAAGATGGCGACAAGAACAGATCGTGTCTTAAGCGCCCTCTCATAAATCTTCAAAACTAAGAACTCTAAATTTTCAAGAGACAGAACCCACAGAGGGACCCATTGAGGCAGTGCTCCTACTCAAAAAGCTCAGGAAGCACCCCCAAAACAGGCTTAGGCTGGGAAAATGAGCAATCAGAGAAAAAAGAGGAACACCATTGAGAAATATTTTGCATATGAGCCCAAGAAGGATCAAAACACTCAGTCTGAAGATGAGGAAGCACAAGCTCCTGCATCTAAAGACTCCAAGAAAAGCAGAAATTGGGCTCAGGCTATGACAGAGCTCAAAAAAGACTTTGAAAATCAAATGAGGAAGTTAGAAAGAAAAACTAGGAAAAGGAATGAGAGAGATGCAGGAAAAACATGAAAATGAAGTTAGCAACTTAGTCAAGGAAATCCAAAAAATGCTGAAGAAAATAGCATGCTAAAAACCAGCTTAGGTCAAATGGATAAAACAGTTCAAAAAGCTTTTGAGGGGGGTGGCTAGGTGGCGTAGTGAATAAAGCACCGGCCCTGGAGTCAGGAGTACCTGGGTTCAAATCTGGTCTCAGACACTTAATAATAACCTAGCTGTGGCTGGGCAAGCCACTTAACCCCATTTGCCTTGCAAAAAAAAACACCTAAAAAAAAAAGTTATTGAGGAGAAGAATGCTTTAAAAAGCAAAACTGGCCAGATGGAAAAAGAGATAAGAAAACTCTCTGAGGAAAATAAATCCTTCAAACAAAGAATAGAACTCAGGGAGATTGATGAGTTTATGAGAAATCAGGACTCAATACTTCAAAACAAAAAAATGAAAAATTAGAAGAAAATGTGAATTGTCTCATTGAAAAAAACAACTGATATGGAAAACAGATTTAGGAAAGATAATTTAAAAATTATTGGAATACCTGAAAGTCATGATCAGGAAAAGAGCCTTGACATCATTTTCTTTTTTTTTTTTAGGTTTTTTTGCAAGGCAAATGGAGTTAAATGGCTTGCCCAAAGCCACACAGCTAGGTAATTATTAAGTGTCTGAGATCAGATTTGAACCCAGGTACTCCTGACTCCAAGGCCGGTGCTTTATCCACTATGCTACCTAGCCGCCCCATTGACATCATTTTCAAAGAATTACTACAGGAAAATTGTCCTGATATCCTAAAAGCAGAGGGCAAAATAGAAATGGAGAGAATCCATCAATCCCCCCGAGAAAGAGATCCCAAAAAACCAACCCCTAGGAATATTAGAGCCACGTTCCAGAACTCCTAAGTCAAAGAGAAAATATTACAAGCAGCCAGAAGGACACAATTCAAATATCATGGAGCTGCAGTCAGGATCACACAGGACTTAGCAGCAACTACATTAAAAGCTCATAGGGCTTGGAATATAATATACCAGAACACAAAAGAGCTTAGAATGCAACTGAGAATCAACTACCCAGCAAAACTGAATGTCCTCTTCCAGGGGAAAAAGACGGACTTTCAATGAACCAGGGGAATTTCAAATGTTCCTCTTGGAATGGCCAGAGCTGAACAGAAGGTTTGATCTTCAAATACAGGACTCAGGTGAAGCATGGAGATTGGAAGAGAGGGGGAAAATATGAGGGACTTAATGATGATGAACTGCATGTATTCCTGTATAGAAAAACAACACTGATAATACTCATCTGAACCTTCTCAGTTAATAGAGCAGGTAGAAGGAGCTTTTATAGTTGAAGCACAGGAGAAAGCTGAATTTGAAGATAAAATATGGTGTAAAAATGGAGTCAATAGAAAAAAGGGAAATGTAAAGGGAGAAAGAAAAAGGAGACGGGGGAATAGGCCAAGATATTTCATATAATAAGATTTTTCTTTATTACAATGAGCTATTGTAATGATATGGAAGGGGGGAAGGCAAGGGGGAATGAGGGAATCTTCGCTCTCATTAGAGGTGGCTAGAAGAGGAAACAGCATATATACTCAATGGGGTATAGGCATCTGGAGTAAGAAGGAGGGGGAGGACAGGGGGAAGAGGGGGGGATGTGAGTGATGGAGGAAAGGATGGACCATGGGGGAAAGTGGTCAGATATAACACATTTTCTTTTTTACTTCTTGCAAGGGACTGAGATTGAATGGCCTGTACGGGACCAAAGGGCCAGGTGGATGCTAGGCCTAAGGGGTGGTATGGGGGCTCGGGGCCTCTTGTCCCCAGGGCCAGGGATTTGTCTGCTGCACCACTCAGCTACCCTGCAGCAGAATCAGAGTGAAAGGAGAAAGAAAATATAGTACATGGTAGTGGAGAAATACAAAAGGAGGGAGTTGTGATCAGCAATGGCAATGGTGGAAAAATATGGAAGTAACTTTTGTGATGGACTTATCATAAAGAATGTGATTCACCTGTGATAGAGTTGTTGGTGTTGGAACAAAGACTGAAGCACATTTATTATTATTATTATTATTATTATTATTATTATTATTATTTGGGGGGGTGCAGGGCAAATTGGGCTGGGTGGCCTGCCTGGGGCCGCATAACAGGGTGATTGTTGGGTGTCTGAGGCCGGATTTGGACCCAGGTGCTCCTGGTTCAAGGGCCAGTGCTCTGTCCACCACCCAACCTCCCCTACTATTAATACTATTTTATTTTATTTTGGGTCTTTTTTTCCTTTTTTCGGTGTTTTGCAGGGCAGTGGGGTTGGGGTGGCTTGCATGTCACACGGATGGGTGATTGTTGGGTGTACGGGGCCAGATGTGGGCTCGGGTGCTCATGGCTCCAGGGCTGGTGCTCCGTCCATTGCGCCACCTGGCCATACCTACAATTATTACTATTATTTTTTAATTTTAACTTTTTTCTCTCCCCTTTACTTTATTGCTCAAGCGAGTCTATATTTTTTGAGGGAAGGGGTTATTTTGTTTACTCTTAAACAAGAATATTTTATTAATGTATAACAAACATTATTTGTACAAAATGAGAATAAATAAATATTAAATATAGATTGTAAACTCCAAAAAAGGGGGGGGGGGGCAAGTTTTTAAGGTTTTTGAATGCCAAGCAGAGAATTTTATAGTTGATCTTGAAGGTGGTAGGGAGCTACTAGAGTGTACTGAGTAGGTAGGTGACTTGGTCAGACCTACACTTTAGATGAATTTCACAGCTGAATGGAATTCAAGAGTAACCATAAAACAACAATAAAAAATAAATGTTGCAAAATTATTAAAAAAAAAAAAACATGGCCCTAAAGAAGAGATATGAGAAGTCACCTCTTTTCAAGAGTGGCAGGTCCATTATATGTACTTTGAGGGTTCCCCCCCCACAAAGTATTGATTGGTTTTGCTAGATTTTTCCTCTTTCTTTTTCTTCAAAAAATTCTTTGATATATGAGATGGTTTTGAGGCAGTGGGGTATGTGAGAGGAGAACGAGAGTTTCAGGAGGAAATTTAGATTATGTTCCATATTAAGATAATATGATACCTTAAATACAAAAGGTATCATAAAAATTATTTTTAAAAATTTAAGACATAGTATATTATAGACTTTAAAAGTCACAGGGCAGCTAGGTAGCGCAGCAGATAGAGCACCAGCCCTGGAGTCAGGAGTAGTACCTGAGTTCAAATCTGTCCCACTTAACCCCATTGCCTTGCAAAAACTTAAAAAAAAAAAAAGGTCACTTAATTTATTCTTTTCTTTTTTGCATATGGATGGGAAAACTAGTCTCAGTGTAGTTAACTGAACTGCCCAAAGTCTGAGAGATAATATACTGAAGACTGAGGATTCAGAACCAGGTTTCTAGCTTCAGTATTCATTTCATTGGACTATATTGTTTCCATCTAGACTTTCATTTTCCAATTTTGTTAATAAACAACAAAAGCATAGCAACCAAATGCTAATTCAGGATATCAAAAATGGAACTGAGAATTCATAATGAAAAGAGGCAATGAAGCAATGAATCAAAAGAACATGAGATTAAAAGAAGGCTAAAACATAGAAGGAAAAGGTATTGTAGTTCTGCAGGAAAAAACTGAAAACAATTATTTGTTATCACTGCTTTTAACATATTGAAATAATGTTTTTAAAATACAACAAGTTATATAATTTTTAGAACAAAAGACTTTCTTGACTCTAAGCTCCCACTACAAAAAGATCTGTAAAAGCAGAGTCTGTTTTACCAAAACCTTTTTCTCTCTCTCTCAGCCCTAACACAATGCTTTGCCCTCTTGGATGTGCTTAATATGTGTGTGCTAATGATAATATTTGCTGATTAGAAATTAATTTTTGACAGGGTTTTACATTTAATTTCCTCTAAAAGAAGGTTTATAACTTAATATTCATTCAATTGACTCATCAATATTTATTGAGTCCCTATTGTATGCAAGACATCAGAATCAATCTTAAAGACATTTCTTGAAGAATAATTAAAAAGGGCACCTAACCTATGACAAAAAATTCACTTATTTTTTATCTTAACTCAATAACCTAAAAACCAGTTCTTGAATTCCAGGTCACTAGAAACCATTAATTTCTCTTCCTGAAGGAAAATATAGAAATGATGTCTGTTTCTAGCCCTTTGCCATCACAAAAAAGAGCTGCTATAAATATTTTGTACATATAGATATTTTTCCTTTTTTTTAAATCTCTTTGGGATACAGATCTAGAAATTGCTGGATCAAAGGGTTTGCACAGTTTTACTTTCTTTTTACTTTCCTTTGGGTATAGTTCCAAATTGCTTTCCAAAAAAAGGTTAGATCAGTTCACAACTCTACCAACAATGTATTAGTGTCCCAATTTAGCCATATCCTTTCCAACATTTGTCATTTTCCTTTCTGTCATATTAGTGAAACACATAAGGTGAGGTGGTATCTCAGATCTGTTTTAATTCACATTTCTCCAATCAATAATAATTTAGAGTATTTTTAAATGACTATAGCTTTGATTTATTCATCTGAAAATTGTCTGTTCATATCCATTGTTTATCTGTTAGCTGGGGAATGACTTGTATACTTATAAAATCTGACTCAGTTTACTATATTTTGGGGAAATGAAACTTTTATCAGAGAAACTTTCCCAGTTTCCCACTTTCCCTCTAATCTTGGCCACATTGCTTTTGTTTGGGCAAAAACTTTTTAATTTAATGTATAAAAATTATCCATTTTAGGGGGCAGCTAAGTGGAGCAGTGGATAGAGCACCAGCCCTGGAGTCAGGAGTACCTGAGTTCAAGTCTGGCCTCAGACACTTGATAATTACCTAGTTGTGTGGCCTTGGGCAAGCCACTTAACCCCATTGCCTTGCAAAAAAATAAAAATAAAACCTAAAAAAATAAAAAATTATCCATTTTATTTTTCATAATACTCTTTATCCCTTGTATGATCAAAAATTCTTATCTTATCCATAGATCTGACAGGTAAACTATTCCATGTTCTCTTAATTTGTTTTTAGTATCACCCTTAATGTCTAAATCATGAACCCATTTTGACCAAATCTCAGTATATGGTGAAAGACATTGGGCTATGTGTAGTATTGGTCAAACTGCTTTCCAGTTTTTCCAACAATTTTTTTGCCAAATTATGAGTTCTTGTCCCAAAGGCTTAGATCTTATGAAACATTAGATTACTATGGTTATTTACTACAGTATATTATGTATCTAGTCTATCCCACTGATTCATCATTCTATTTCTTAATGTTTGTTCTTCATTTTAGAACAAGACCACAACATCAGGGAGATGATGCTGTGACAAGCACCTGAATTGTATTTGAGTGAGGGAGGTACAGTGCTAAGTCACCAGCGTCACTTTCTCCTCCAGAGCCATCTTGGGTCCAGTGACCAGATGTGAATCTGGATGACTGGAGGTAACCCTGGATGCAAGGCAATCAGGGTTAAGTGACTTGCCCAAGGACACACAGCTAGTAAGTGGCAAGTATCTGAAGCTGGATTTGAATTCCAATCTTCCTGAATCCAAGGCCCGTGCTCTATCCACTGTGCCACCTAGCTGTCCCTATTTTACTTATTACATAGTGACAGACAGTTTTGATGATTACCACTTTGTAATATATTTTAAGATGTGGTATGACTAGGCCAGATTTCACTTTTTTTTAATTGATTACCTTGATATTCTTGATCTGTTTTTCTTTCAAGTGAATTTTGCTCTTATTTTTTTCTATCTCTATTAGATAATTTTTTAATACTTTGATTGGTATGGCACCATATAAATGAATTAATTTAGGTATGATTGTCATTTTTGTTATCTTGGCTCAACCTATATACAAGCAATTAATATTTCTCCAATTGTTTAAATCTGACTTTATTTGCATAACAAGTGTTTTGTGATTGTTATCACATGAGTTTGTCTTGGCAAGTAGACTTACCAAATGTTTTATATTGTCTACTGTTATTTTGAATGGATTTTTTCTTTCTAACTTTTGTTCTGTCTTTTGTTGGATATATAGAGAAGTGCTGATAATTTATGGGGGTGTATTTTATATCCTGTAATTTTGCTAAAGTTGTTAAATATTTCAACTAGTTTTTTAATTGTATCTTTAAGTATTATCATATCATCTGCAAAAAAATGAGTTTTGTTTCTTCGTTGCCTGTTATAATTTCTTCAATTTATTTTTCTTCTCTTCTATAATTAACATTTTTATTATACTAAATAATAGCAGTGATAATGGACATCCTTCTTTTACCATGATCTTATTGAAAAGGCTTCTAGTTTTTCCCCCTTTGTAGATAATGTTTCCTGGTGATTTTTAGACAGCTAATACATATCATTTTAAGAAAAGCTGATTTCCAGGAATGAGTGTTTTATTTTTGTCAAAAGTTTTTTTTTCTGCAACTATTGAGGTCAACTATTGAAATCATATAACTTTTGTGTTTTTGTTTTTGACTTGGTCAGTTATACTGATAATTTTCCTAACATTGAACCAGTTCTGAATTGCTGGTATAAATTCTGCCTGGTCATAGTAATATATTACTGAAACCTCCCTGGTAGGATTTTATTTGAAAATTAGGGAAATTGGTCTAGAGTTTTCTTTCTCTGTTTTGGTTCTTTCTGATTTAATTATAAGCACCATATTTGTTTCATAAAAAGGAATTTGGTAGGACTCCTTTTTGGATTATTTTCCCAAATAATTTATATAGAATTAGAATTGTTTTTTAAATGTTTAGTAGAATTCACTTGTGAATCCATCTGGTCCTGGGGATTTTTTCTCAGGAGTTCATTGGAGTCTTCTTCAATTTCTTTCACTAAGTTAGAAGTATTCAAGTATTCAGTTTCCTCTTCTGCTAATCTAGTCAATCTACATTTTTGTAAACATCCATCCATTTCATTTAGACTGTGATTTATTGATATATATAATTGAGTAAATTAGCTCCTAACAATTGATTTAATCTCATCTTCACCCTTTGAATTTTTGATAGTGGTGATTTGGTTTTCAAAATTAACCAATGGTTTATTTACTTTATTGGGATTCCCCCTTCCCCATACAATCAACTCTCAGTTTTACTTACTAATTCAATGGTTTTCTTTAATTTTATTAAACTCTTCTTTGATTTTCAGGATTTCCAATTGGGTCTTCAATTGAGAGTGATTAATTTTTTTGTTTCCTAGGTTTTTTATTTAGCTGCATGCTGAAATCATTGATCTGTTCTTTCTCTAATTTACTGATTTATTATTATATCTCTAATTTAGAGATATAAATTTTCTCTCAGTATTGCTTTGACTACATCTCATAAATCTTGGTATGTGGTTTCATTGTTATCATTCTCTTTAATGAAATGATTTATTTGTTCTATCATTTGTCCTTTAACCTATTCATTCTTTAGAATTAAATTACATAATTTCCAATTAATTTTTAATTTATGCTTTTATAGTCCTTTTTTGAATGTAGTTTTTTTTTTTTAGGGCTTTTATTTTTGCAAGGCAAATGGGGTTAAGCGGCTTGACCAGGACCACACAGCTAGGTAATTGTCTGAAGCTGGATTTGAACTCAGGTATTCCTGACTCCAGGGCTGGTGCTCTATCCACTGAGCCACCTAGTCACCCCTTTGAATGTAGTTTTCAACTGCATTATGATCTGAAAAGAATGCACTTAGTATTTCTACTTTTCTACATTTGGTTGTAGGTTTTCATTCTTTAACAGATAAACAGGTTTTGTAAATATGCCATATACCACTAAGAAAAAGGTATACTCCTTTCTAGTCCCATTCAGTTTTCTCTACAAGAACATCATATTTGACCTTTCTAAAATTCTCTTCATCTCCTTAACTTCTTTTTTTTTTGAAGATTTTTTTTTCGTGGCAATGGGGTTAAGTGGCTTGCCCAAGGCCACACGGCTAGGTAATTATTAAATGTCTGAGATCGGATTTGAACCCAGGTACTCCTGACTCCAAGGCCCTACTACTTAACTTCTTTCTTATTTTTTTTGGTTACATTTATCTAACTCTGAGAGGGGAATGTTAAGATCCCCACTAGTATAGTTTTACTCATTCAATTTTTCCTTTAAGAATTTGGACACTATATGATGTAGTGCATATATGTTTAGCATTGATATTATTTCATGATACCTTTTTTTTTGCAAACTTTGGTTTCTCTGCTTGTGTCTTTTAATTAGATCTATTTTTGCTTTTGCTTTGTCTGAGATCATGATTAATACTCCTGTTTTTTTTTCCTTTTATTTCAGTTGAAGTATAATGGTTTCTTCTCAGTCTTTTATCTTTACTCTCTGTGTATGTCTGCTTCAGGAGTGTTTCTTCTAAACAGCATGTTGATGGGCTGGCTAGGTGGTGTAGTGGATAAAGCACTGGCCCTGGAGTCAGGAGTACCTGCGTTCAAATCCGGTCTCAGACATTTAATAATTACCTAGCCGTGTGACCTTGGACAAGCCACTTAACCCCATTTGCCTTGCAAAAACCTAAAAAAAAAATAAACAGCATGCTGTAGGATTCTTGTTTTTAATCCATTCTGTAATCTACTTCTGTTTTATGGGTGAGTTTGTCCCATTTGTATTCATAATTATGATTACTCCTACTTTCTCTATCCTAACACCATCCTATTTTCTCCATGTTTATACTTCCCTCTCTCTTCTTTCTCCACAAAATTGTTTTGCCTCTGACTATGACTTTCCCCAACTTACCCTTCTCTTTATCAATACCCCCTTTCTTAACCCTTCCCTTCCTTCTTCCCTAGTGGATGAAATAGATTTCAGTACTTAACTAATTGAGTATGTTATTTCCTCCTTGAGCAAATCCAAATGAGAGTAAGGTTCACACCACACCACCCCTCTTATCTGTCCCTTCCACTGTAAAGGCTCTTTTGTTCCTCTTTTATGTATCCTTCTCTCTGTCCATCCCTCTCTCACCCCTTAATTTTATTTTTTTGTAATATCATTCCATCATAGTCAACTTGTAACTGTGCCCTCCATCTATATATACTTCTTCTAACTGCCCTAGTAATGATAAAATTCTTAAGTGTCACAATGATCATTTCCAAAGGAAATCTCTTATGATTATTTTCATGTTTACTTTTTTATCCTTCTCTTTAGTCTTTTATTTGAAGATTACATTTTCTAATCAGCTCTGGTCATTTCATCAGAAATGTATGAAAGTCTTCTGCTTCATTAAATATCCAATTTTCCCCCTGAAGAATTATACTTTGTTTTGCTGGGTGGGTGAGTCTTGGTTATAATCCTAGTTCATTTGCCTTCCAGAATATCACGTGCAAAGCTTTCCAATACTTTAATATAGAAGCTGATAAGTCTTGTGTGATGCTGCCTATAACTCCAAGATATTTTAATTATTTCTTTCTGGATGATTGAAACATTTTCTCTTTGACCTGAGAGCTCTGAAAATTGGCTAAAATATTCTTGGGAGTTTTCATTTTGGAATATCTTTCCTGAGTAGATTGATAGATTCTTTAAATTTCTATTTTGCCTTCTGGTTCTAGGATATCAGGATATTTTTCTTGATAATTTCTTTAAATGTGATATCTAGGTTCCTTTTTTTTAAAATCATGGCTTTCAAATAGCCTAATAATTTTTTTTCAAGGCAATGGTTTAAGTGTCTTGCTCAAGGTCACACAGCTAGGTAATTATTATTAAGTGTCTGAGGCTGAATTTGAACTCCGGTCCTGCTGACTCCAGGGCTGGTACTCTATCCACCTTAGCTGCCCCAGCCTAATAATTCTTGAATTATTTCTCCTCAACCTGTTTTCCAGGTCAGTTTTTCAAATGAGATATTTCACATTTTCTTTTATTTTTTCAGTCTTTGACTTTGTATTATTGTTTTTGATGTCTCATAGAGTCATTGTTTCCATTTTTTTCTAATTTTTTCTTCATTGAGTTTTTGTACCTCAATTTCCATTTGGCCAATTTTACTTTTTAAAAAGTCCTTTTCTTAAGTGAATTTTTGTATATCTTTCCCCATTTTTCCAATACTGCTTTTTAGAGATCTTCAGTGAATTTTTTGTACCTCTATTTTGTTTTTTTAAGATTATTTTATTCACAATTTTTATGCCTCATTTATCAAACTGTTGTCTCTTTTTCCATGATTTTCTTGCATTATTCTCTTTCCTTTTCTCAAATTTTCTTGTAACCTTCTGATTTTTTAAATCTTTTTTGAACTCTTCCATGTATTTGAGGGGAACCTGAGATCAATGGATATTTTTTTTGAGGCTTTGCATTTAGCTGTTTTTACATTGCTGTCTTCTGAGTTTGTGTTTTGATCTTCCATGTCACCATAGTAACTTTTTTAGCTTGCATGCTTATTTTTCCAACCTATATTTAACTTTTCATTTTATGTTAAAATTGGTCTCTACTCCCATGGTTGAGGGGATATTGCCCTAAGCTTTAGCTTTTTTTGTGCTGCTGTTTTTGGAGCTAATCCTGAAGAGTCTGTAAGGTTCAATTATTTCAAGGCAGTTTGATCTAAGGAAAGGTCAGGTCACTGCTCTCCTTGCCTATGCTCTTGTCTATGAGTTGCCACAAGTACTCTACAGTAGAACTGTCCCTACTCCTGCTGGTGCTCCTCTTGACCCTGAAATTACTATTTAGGACTGTGTATAGGCAATGCAACAGAGTACTGCACCCAGTGCCAGCAAATGATACTTTATAATCTCCTTCTGACCACTTGTCTGACCCCTTTACCATCTGTGAGTTGAGAGCTCCAGAAACCAAGACCATTTATTCAGTTGCACACAAAGTCTACTGCTGGCATGCCAGGGCAGGGCTTCTGTTGTCACTTAGTAGTTGTGTGATCTTGGGGAAGTCACTTATTTGCCTTGCATATAGGATCATCTCCAGTTGTCCTGATTCAATCTGGCCACTGGACCCAGATGGCTCTGGAGGAGAAAGTGAGGCTGGTGACTTAGCACAGCAGCCCCTCCCTCAAATCCAATTCATGCTCATGTCATGGCATCACCTGATACTGTGGTCTTCTTCAAGAATGAAAGACAGGGGTGGCTAAGGTGGCATAGTGGATAAAGCACCGGCCTTGGAGTCAGGAGTACCTGGGTTCAAATCCAGTTTCAGACACTTAATAATTACCTAGCTGTGTGGCCTTGGGCAAGCCACTTAGCCCCATTTGCCTTGCAAAAATCTAAAAAAAACAAACAAAAAAACCCAAACAAGAATGAAAGACAAACATCTTCTGTTACACTATGCTCCACTCTCACTCTGACAAGACAGACCTTTCCTGTCAATCTTCCAGGTTGTCTTCAAACGGAAAATTGTTTTAATCTCCCCCTACCTATATTCTCTGTCTTTTTTTTTAATTTAAGGTAATAGGGTTAAGTGAATTTCTCAAGGTCACACAGCTAGGCAATTATTAAGTGGGTCTGAGACTGGATATGAACTCAGGTCCTCCTCACTCCAGGGCTGGTGCTCTATCCACTGTGCCATTTAGCTGCCTCTTATCTTTACTCTACCATCTTGGCTTCACCAGACTCTTTAAGATGAAGATATTTTGTTAGAAAATTACTTTCAAAGTCTGAGTCTCTTGTCCAGAACCATACTTCTATACTACTTCCTCACTATCTCCTCACCATGTTGCCCACCTCTAGTATCATTGTAAAGGTAAATACAGTCTTGCTTGTTTGTTTTTGTACCCCCCCAAACATAGCCAAGTGCCTGGTACTTAAAAAATATAATAGGTAAGAATTTAGCAAATGCTTACTTTCTTTTTGTATGCCATCTATTTATATTATCTGTCATCTATCTATTTATCATCTATCTATCCAACTATCTTTCTATCTGGCTTATAAACTCTTGGAGGGTAGCAACTATTTTTTTAGATTTTATCTTTGTATCCCTATTATCTGATGCAATCTTTTAGACATAGTATATAGTTAACTGTTGAATTAAATGCCAGAATTTTCAATTTACTATCCAGACATTTGGAATTCTGTTTCCCTTAGCACACTCAAAACAAGACTGGAAGATTCATCTTATTGCCATCAGAATGACAGCTATGTTGTAAGAATATGATTAACATGGAGATCAAAGTAGATAAATAACCAATTAACAATCAGTTAGCCATCCTTGAAAAAAATAAAGAAGTATACATGGGATTCAAACTAATTCAGAAACTAAACAATACAGAATAAAATGACAAAATTTAAGACCAAGTTCTACTTTACAATAAAGTGCAGACATTAATTACTACATTTTCTACCTCTCTTTTTTCTTTTCTTTCCTTCCTTTCTTCATCTTCTTCTTTTTCTCCTTCTTCTTAAGTCTCCTCTTGTTCTTTTCCTCTTCTTCTTTTCTTCCTCTTCCTCTTCTTTGCTTTCTCTTTTAATCTCATCATGATACTGTTAACTCACACCTTGACTGACATCACTTCCTTCAGCCTCTTCTCACTTCTTTTTTTAATTTTTTAATTTTTTACAAATTATGTTTTCATACATTACTAAAATATTCTTGTTAAGAGTAAACATAATACCCCCTCCCCCAAAAAATATAGAACCTCATGAGAAATAAAGTAAAAGAAAGAGAAAAAATGTACTTCAGTCTGTGTTCTGACACCACCAGCTCTGTCTCAGGTGGATCACATTCTTTATAAGTCCATCACAAAAGCTACTTCCATGTTTTTCCACCATTGCCTTTGCTGATTGCAACTCCCTCCATCCATACCTCCCCACTACCATATACTACATTTTCTCTCCCCTTTCACTCTGTCCCTCTTCTAAAATGTGCTATAGGGTATCTGAGTGATGCAGCAGACTGGTCATTGGCCCTGAGAAGCGCTGAGCCCACATATCACTCCTGAGACCCAGCAGCCACCCAGCCCCATGATCCCAGACAGGTGACCCAATCCCAGCCCCTTGCAAGAAGTAAAGAAGAAAATGTGTTATAACTGGCCACTCTCCCCTACAAGCTACCCTCTCCTCCATCACCCACATCCCCCACCTTCCCCCTTCCCGCTTCTCTCCTTTTTACTCTAGATGTATATGCCCCATTGAGTATATATGCTGTTTCCTCTCCAAGCCACCTCTGATGAGAATGAAAGTTCCCTCATTCCCCCTCACCTTCCCCCCATCCATATCATTGCTATAGATCATTGCAACAAAAAAAATCTTTTATACAAAATATCTTAGCCTATTCCACCTTTCCTTCTCTTACTTCCAGTACATTTCCCTTTAAGCCATTGACTCCATTTTTACAATATATTATTATCTTCAAATTCAGCTCTCTTCTGTGCTTCATCTATATAAGCTCCTTCTACCTGCTCTATTAAATGAGAAGGTTCATATGAGTATTATCAGTATCATTCTTCTATTCAGGAATACATGCTACTCATTATCATCAAGTCTCTCATATTTTACCCTTCTCCACTCTCTGTGCTTCACCTGAGTCCTGTATTTGAAGGTCAAACTTTCTGTTTCGGCTCTGGTCATTTCAACAGGACAATTGAAATTCCCCTGGTTTATTTAAAATCCATCTTTTCCGCTGGAAGAGGATGTTCAGTTTTGCTGGGTAGCTGATTCTCAGTTGCATTCCAAGCTCTTTTGCCTTCCAGAATATTATATTCCAAGCCCTATGAGCCCTTGATGTAGCTGCTGCTAAGTCCTGTGTGATCCTGACTGCAGTTCCATGATATTTAAACTGTGTCCTTCTGGCTGCTTGTAATATTTTCTCTTTGACTTGGGAGCTCTGGAACTTGGATATAATATTCCTGGGAGTTGTTTTTTTTAAATCTCTTTCCAGGGGAGATCAGTGGATTCTCTCAATTTCTATTTTGCCCTCTGCTTCTAGGATATCTGGGCAATTTTCCTGCAGGAATTCTTTAAAAATAATGTCAAGGCTCTTTTCCTGATCATGACTTTCAGGTTGCCCAATAATTTTTAATTATCTTTCCTGAATTTTTTTTCCAGATCAGTTGTTTTTTCAATGTGATGGTTCACATTTTCTTCTAATTTTTCATTCTTTTAGTGTTGAAGATTGTGTCTTGACTTCTCACAAAGTCATCAGCTTCCTTTAGCTCCATTCTACATCTGAGGGATTTGTTTTTCTTAGAGAGCTTTCTTATCTCCTTTTCCATATGGCCAATTCTGCTTTTTAAAACATTCTTCTTCTCAATAACTTTTTGAACTGTTTTATCCATTTGACCTATGCTGGTTTTTAACATGTTATTTTCTTCAGCATTTTTTTGGATTTCCTTGACTAAGCTGCTGACTTCTTTTTTCATGTTTTTCCTGCATCTCTCTCATTTCGTTTCCCAATTTTTCTTCTATCTCTCCTATTTGATTTTCAAAATCTTTTTTTGAGCTCTGTCAGGGCTGAGTCCAACTTCCATTTTTCTTGGAGTCTTTAGATGCAGGAACTTGTACTTCCTCATCTTCAGATTGAGTATTTTGATCCTTCTTGGGATCATAGACAATGTATTTCTCAATGGTGTCCCTCTTTTTTCTCTGTTTACTCATTTCTCCAGCCTGTACCTGGTTTGAGGGTGCTTCCTGAGCTTTTGAGTATTATTGGGACACCCTCCCACAAGGATCTCAGTATGTGAAGCTCTGACTGCCCTCCTGGTCTGTGAATGACCACAAGCATACCCCTCTGCCATGGGGCTGAGGTGGGGGGGGGTGCCCTGTTCTATGGGGGCCTAGACTGCAATCAGGATCTGAATGTAGTCAGAGCCTTAGAGTCCTGTTCCAGGTACAGAGGACAAGCCTCAGAAGTCTCCCCTACCTTCGGTGGGCTGAGCACTCAGGGCTCAGTTGCCTGGAGGCTCCTGCTTGCCAGCTCCATGACAGCTTCTGTTTCCTGGATCTGGGCTACCTCTGCTCTGCTTCGCTGACCTCACTGACTGCTGCAACTGCCCTGAGGGCCTGGACTTCGCATGTTTGCTCTGGCAGAGGTCCCCCCACTGATCCTCCAAGTTATGCCTGATGATCCCTGGGTATAGGTCAGGAAACTGCCCCCAGTGCTATGAGATGCAGCTCCCAGGTGCTCTGGGGCTGCCTCCAGGTGGTTGAAGTTTCTTCACTCTGGTGTCTGCCACTCTAACCCTGTGGAGCAAAGCCTTTCCACTATTTTCCAGGTTACCTTTATTTGGAGAATTGCCTCATTGGATCTTTCTGTGGGTTCTATCTCTTGAAAATTTAGTTAGAGTCATAATTTTAAGATTTTTGAAATATTATGGAGAGAATACCTAGGAGAGGCTCGCCTCCTGTTGCCACCTTGGCTCCACCCTTCCTCTTCTCTCTTCTGATTGGAGCACCAGAAGGTAAAATACCAAATTCTTTTCAATACTTCCCTTTAAAGAGACCAGGAAGAACTATTTGATTCACTCCACTCTACATTTGCTGCCATGCCTGCTCTCCTCCCCTTCCCACTCCCTTGCCTACCTCTTGTGTGTGTGTTGCCTGTCTCTACCCCCTATCCCCCTGATAATATAAGCTCCTTGAAGGCAAGGACTGTTTTTCTTTTTATTAATTGAATTCCCAGTGCCTGACATATACTGGGTATTTAATAAATATTTATTGAATTGGATTTTTTTTCTTATCAACAAGTCAAAAACCGTTTATTAAATGCTTACTATGTCCAGGTACTGTGCTGATTTCCAGATATACAAAGGATTTAAAATTAAATCAAAATAAAACAAGACATTTCCTAGGAGCTCATACTCTAATGAGGCAAACAAGATGCAAATACAGGATAAATTGAAGGTAGTCTTCAAGGTAAAGTACTAAAATTAAGGAGAGCTAGGAAAGGTAGGACTTTAGCAGAAACTTGAAAAATAATCAGGGAAGACAGGAGTCAGAGATGAAAAAAATGCCTGTAGTCAAAAGATGGAGTGTGTCATTTAATGCAAAAGAAGAAGGTTAATGACACTATATGGCAGGTTACCACCAGGGAAGTAAGGTATCAGAAGGCTGGAAAGTTAGGAAGGGGCCAGATTATGAAGGAATTTCTTTATAGTCTGAATTTAAAAAGCATCAAATTAAATGGGCATTTTTCATATACTTAGCACAACAAAAAAGAATGTACCTGAAACAACAAATATGTTTAGCCTATTTTTCATTTAAAATGTATAATAAATTCAACACGTAACTTCCAAAGCTATCCAGTTTGTCTATGATAATTTGTCTTTACTTCTATTATTTTCTGTGTATTAAAAAAAACCAAAACCAAAAATCCCCCCCACACTATCCATTCTTCTCTTCCTATCCTCTTTTCCCTCTTTCATACCTCCCTCCTAATCTCATATTCTTGCTATAGAGATCCTCGTCAGAATCTAATAGTTTGGAAAAGAGAAAAAAACAGTGTTGACAAGAGATAGTAATGGAAGGTTTTCTAATCAGAGCTAGAATTTGTCACAGTTTCACACTTAGTTTATGTAATAACAATTTTAACTCATATAAGAAAGACTCAAGAAGACATACCTGTTTAATGCACTTATATTGCATATGTGCAGATAGTGATTAGAGAGCCAGCCTTGGAAATCATGAGACTTGAGTTCATATACTGCCTGTAACACATACTGGCTATGTAACCCTGGGCAATCTCTTAATTGCTTAATGTCCCAGTTAATTCTCCAAGACTATAAATTGTTGAAGTGTTGACAATATGAATTAACAAGCAACCCACTATACTGGTAAAGTCAAAGAGCCATAGAAAACACACACACACACACACACACACACACCATATATACTCTTACCAGCTAGCTTCTTTGTCTGGTTCAGGGAAATGATACTGCAGATGTAATGCTCCCAGGAAGTCCACTCTATCTAAACATAGTCATACCTCCAGAAGGTCCAATGTAGTTTTATGATTTTGTAGACAAAAGAAGTTGGGCTGGGCAGACCCATAGTACCTTTGGTACTAGTCATAAAAATGTCAACCAAGAACTAAACACAGAATTGGTAGAATTCCTTTGGTGTCAGAAGCAGCATTAGGAAAATTCATTAGTCATTCTGGCTCTCTTTATCCTCTTGTTCTCTGTCTTCACTCTGGGGGGAAGGGATCTAGTTTAACCCACTTGCTTCCAGAGGGAAGGAAGATGAGTTTTTGGAATTCATAGCTTCAAGAAGAGGAAGTCTCATCAAAGAAGGGAGAAGAATTTAACCTAACAATGTTTGCAATGACATCTTTGTTGGTTGATTTTATCAATAATAATACCTATCAGCTATGCAGAGCTTTAGGATTTACAAAAGCACTTTATATAAATTACCTACATGGAATCTCAGCAAACCTTAGTCAGCCAACTAACATACTATTATTAATTCATTGGTGATTATTGAGTCAGTTCAGTTGGGTGTGACTCTTTGTGACCCCATTTGAGGTTTTCTTGGCAAAGATATTAGAATGGTTTCTCATTTCCTTCTTTAGTTCATTTATAGATGAGGGAAGTGAAGCAAACTGTTAAGTGAATTGTGTTGGGTCACACAATTAGTGTCTGAGTTCAGATTTGAACTCAAGAAGAGGAGTCTTCCTGATTTCAGACCCAGTGTTCTAAGCACTAAACCACCTGCACTTATTAGCTTGGGAAGGTAGGTGGTACTGTGGTAGATGGAGCACCAGTCCAGAGTCAGGAGAACCTGAATTCAAATCTGTCATCAGACATTTGCAACTTACTAGCTGTGTTATCTTGGGCAAGTCATTTAACCCTGATTGCCTCACATTCAGGTTCATCTCCAGTCACCCTGATTCATAACTGGCCACTGAACCCAGATGGCTCTGGAGGAAATAGTGAGCCTGGTGACTTACCACAGCATCCCTCCCTCCAATCCATGTGCTTGTCATGGCATCACCTCCCTGATGTCATAGTCTTTTTAAAGAAGGACAATCATCATTTATCCTCTGAAAAATCTTATGAGGTACATGCTATTTTTCAGATTAGGAAACTGAACCTGAGAGATATTCAATCACCCAGAATCACATTACCCAGTTGCTGCTCTTCCAGGACCTTGCCTTTTAATTTTTGCTGATTTGGATAAGTCTTTCCTCTGAAGGTCTTAGCAAGTTCAAGGTTCTCTTCTTCACTGGGTAATTCAAAAGTTCCCATTAGATTCCTATAGGATCATAGAAACCATTATTTCCTGAACTTTTTATTAATGAATGTAGCTATCATCCTTCACTATAGCACCGGTGCTTTATCCACTGCGCCACCTAGCCGCTTCCAAGAGTAGATTCTTAATGGAGAGGAAGAGAAAGACTATACCAGATCTCTTGATTCCATCAGAGGATCATTATTTGGTTTGAAATAATTTAACTTTATTATTTTTTCTAATTAATAAGCATTTATTCTTTCACTCACTCCCCTTTCCCTCAAAAAAAGAAAAAAAGAAAACATAGCAAATATCCAGGTAAGCAAAACAAATTCCCTCACCGACCATGTTCAAAAATGTCTCATTCATTTTGTCCAGAAGTCAGTAGCATGTTTAATCTTCTGCCATCTGTGGTCATGCTTTGTCGTTTCATTGCTCAAAATTCTAAAGTCTTTTAATGCTGTTTTTGCCTATAATACTCTCATTCCATTACATTTGTATGCCATATTTTTGTGTATCCATTTCCTAATAGTTTTCAAGGTTTTTTCTTTCTTTTTTTACTATGACAAATAATAGCTTCAATCAATATTTTGTACATATGGTTAATTTTCCTCTTTCTTTGATCTCTTTGGGATCTTTGCCTAGTAGTGGAATTATATTACAATATAGTATAATGACTTTTTTCAGTGAACTACCAATTGCTTCTCAGAAAGGCTGGGCCATCCATAATGGACCAGATTTATAGCTCTACTAACTGTTTCTGTCTACTGTTTTCCCATAATCCTAACATTTTTCATTTTCCTTTTTTAGCTATTGTTATCAATCTAATTGGTGTAAGACAGAACTTTAGTGTTGTTTTAATTTTTATTTCTCTAATTATTAATGATTTGAAATAGTTTTTCCTATGATTTTTGGTAGCTTGAATTTCTTCTTTTGAAATTTCAGTTCATATACTTTGACCATTTTATCTATCATAGAATGAATCTTCTTTCTATAAATTTGAATCAGTTCCTTATATATATCTTAGAAATGAGACAATTATTGTAAAAACTTACTTTACTTAGATTTTTCTCTAATAATCTGTTTCACTTCTAATTTTAGTTGCATTGAATTTATTTTCACAAATTTTTAAAATTTTATATACTTGAAATTTTATCCACTGTGATCCTCTCTATACCTAGAATGATATTCAGTTTTCCTAGAAATTTTTACCAAATAGGGAGTCTTTATTCTAGTAATTAAGGAGTTGGATTTACAAATACTATGCAAGTATTTTCATTTATTTCTATATGTTATATACCTAATTTCTTCCACAGATTTAACACTCTATATTTTATCCAGTATCAAATAGTTGTTATGTTGAGGGTTTTTTATATTTTGAGATATTTATATTTTGAGATCTAATACTGCATTCCTCTTTCCATTTAAAAAACTCCCTTGAGATTCTTTATCTTTTATTCATTCATAAATGTGGGGGTTTTTAACTTTCTGTAGTTATCTTTTGGTAGTTTGATTAGGATAGCATTAATAAGTAAATTAATTTTGGTAATATTGTCATTTTTATTATAATGCATAACTGACCCAAGAGCAATGAATATTTTTTCTAATTTAGGTTTGTCTTTATTTCTATAAAGAGTATTATTTTTTTTAAGGTTTTTGCAAGGCAAACGGGGTAAAGTGGCTTGCCCAAGGCCACACAGCTAGGTAATTATTAAGTGTTTGAGACTGGATTTGAACCCAGGTACTCCTGACTCCAGGGCCAGTGCATTATCCACTACACCACCTTGCTGCCCCTATAAAAAGTATTCTTAAGTTGAATTCATAAAGCTTCTGGATATGTCTTCATAGACAGATTCCCAAATATGTTATAACATTTATAGTTATTTCAAATGGAATTCTCTATTTCTTCCTGCTGTGTTTTGTTGATAACATACAGGAATGCTAATGATTTTATGTTATTTTATTTGCTGAATTTATTGTTTAATTAAGCTTACTTGATTCTTCAGGGATCTAAAGATAACACAGCATATTATCTGTGAAAAACAAGAATGTTGTTTTCTCTTAGCCTATGTTTATACTCTTAATATCTCTTTTTTGGTTTGTTGCCATAACTATAATTTATTGCACTGTTAAAACAATAGTGAGATAATAGATAGCTTTCTTTTACCCCTGATCTAATTGGAAAGGCCTCTAACTTTTTTCCAATTACATAAAATGTTTTAGTTTTAGATAATTACTATTTACTATATTCAGGAAAAATCCACTTATTATTAAGGTATCTAGAGTTTGTTGGGTTTTTAAAAACATAAACAAGGGCTAGATTTTGCCAAAAGTCATTTGAAAATCTATTGCTACAAATCAAATATTTTTATTATTTATGTTATTGCTCTGGTTTACCATAATAATCATACATCAAACGAATCTTGTCTTCTTGACTCCAGTCATTTATTATATTTCATTCTAAAAAAATGGAGTAAAATTAAGGTTTGCTAACATTTTAGTATATCAACTACCACTACACCTCTAACTATCTGTATGTCAGATAGTCACATGTCCAGTATAGCATGTGATATATCCTGAGGGAAAAGTTGGAGTTCCAAAATATGATGGTGTCAATAGTGGTATCTTCACTTATTTGTTCACCCTCAGTATTTTTAACATATTAAGTATACATGTTCCTAGTTAAGTGGATTTACAAATTAGATTATCTACTTTTAACTGATCTAACCACTATAAAATAGACATGGTTTTAAAAGATTCTTGCAAGAAACCTCAGATTAAATATAATACTAATACAAATGTGAGCAAAAGAGACCAATAAGAAAATGAAAGTTGACATTTCTATTTCTAGAATAAGCTTATCAGTCATATTATGAGGTAACTACAAAATTTAAAATTACCAAGATTGTTTGAAATTTGAATTTATATCCAGTGTCATTAGTGATGGATTTCATCCCAAAAGTTTATTGTACCTTAAGATTGATAATATGGGGGAAGCTAGGTGGTGGGGTAGATGCAGCACTGGTCCTGGAGTCAGGAAGATCTGAGTTCAAATTCGACCTCAGAAGCTTAATAATTATCTAGTTGTGTGACCTTGGGAAAGTCACTTAAACCCCAGTGCCTTGACAAAAAAAAAAAGAATTAGTTTTTAAAAAAACATTAATATTACGGAGTCATCACAATCAGCTAGGTATTTTAAAGAAAAGCTTTTGTTGTTAAAATCAATAGCTGGGTGGCGTAGTGGCGTAGTGGCTAAAACACCAGTCCTGCAGTCAGGAGTACCTGGGTTCAAATCTGGTCTCAGACATTTAATAATTACCTAGCCATGTGGCCTTGGGCAAGCCACTTAACCCCATTTGCCTTGCAAAAACCTAAAAAAAAAAAATCAGTAGCTGCATACTTTTAAATATGGGAACAGAAGTTACTAATTTAACAATCTTCTCAATGAATGGGGAGCCTATTTATAAATTTATTAAATATATAAAAATGCAAGCAACTCCTTCCAATTAGTTTGCAAGAACAACTGACTGACACTAGAGAAGATGTAAATTTATTAGATGAATTTCAAGAAAATATTTTGTAAAATTGGCGAATGAAACTGAAAAATGAGTTTCATGATTTAGTAATTGCCGTCAATGATATACTTCTCCCATTAACTTCTCTTTATCTATGTGAGTTGTCTTTTCCAGCTATGGCAGTCATAAAAGTCAAATATTGAATTAAAATGAATGTAAAATAAGATATTAGAAGTATTGTATGAAGTATTAGTGTTAAATCAAGATTTTTCCAAGTCATTGGAGCATCTTCAATCACAATACTCTTACTTTTATTTTTAATGGCAGTATTGTTTTTATATAATTAATAAAAATAGTGTATTGTTAAAACATTTATTTCATCTTAACTTTATCCTCTATTTTTATATATTTTTATAATGTATATAATATGCCAAAATTAAACATATTCTATACAATTATACAAATATATATACAATATTATACATATATGTATATGTATATTGAGTGTACATACACAAACATACAGACACATCCTTTAGGAGTGCTCAAAATTTTTTCATTGATTGGAAAGCAAGAAAGTTTGAAGACCACTAGTTTATAAATGAGAAAATTGGATTAAATAATCTCTAAAATCACTTCTAGTTCTGAATTTTGTTTCTATTAATTTCTAACAAACAAACCTATACAAAAATAAAACTAGCTGCCTTAGTAGAAAATAATTTTTCTGCCACTATTACCCATGGATTTTCAATCTATGTCATTTGTAACCCCCCAAAGGAGTAACAGAAATATTTGTTAAATAACTAAATTTGAAATAGTACAAAAGTAGTAGAATTAGTGAAAATTGTAGATTGAAGAGACATACTGAGGAGGAGGTAGGTGGAAAAGGAAGAAGGCACTATGGTGCATCTGAAAAATTTGACACTCATGAAAGAATGTTTGCTAAAATTAATGAATTTAAGATGCAAAATCTTTCTCATATTCAGCTAGAAATAAATCAGTGATAGCATGCCAGTAAAAGAAGAGTTCATTGATATCTGAAATAACCAAAAATTACAAATTAGCTTCCAGTCGATGAACTTAAAGTATTTTTGGTGTACTCTTGGTTTTGGGGTTTTTTTTTAAACAAGGCAATGGCGTTAAGTGACTTGCAAAGGTTATACACTAGGTAATTATTAAGTGTCTGAGGTCACATTTAAACTCAGGTCCTCCTTCCCCCAGGACCAGTGCTCTATCCACTGCACCCCGCTCTGGTATATTCTTAGAGAAGTATATCCTTTTTTTCTTTTTTTTTCTTATTGATATTTTATTTTATTTTTCCAGTTCTATGTTATGAAAGTTTCTCAATATTCATCCACATGCACATTTATAAGTTAAACAATTTTCTTCCTCCCTCCTTTCCCACCCTCCTTCCCTCAGTGGCAAACAATCTATTGAACATTATACATGTACATTTGTGTTTAACTTGTTTTCATATTGGTCATTTTTGGTATGAAGAAATAGGACGGGGGGGGGGGGAGAAACCATGAGATAGGAAGGAAAAACATAAGAGAAATTTTTAAAAAGTGAAGTGTTCATTCGGATTTTGTTTGGTTTTTGTTTTGTTTTATTTTGTTTTTCTTCATCTGGATATGGATAGCATTGTCTATAACAGGTCTCCTAGGGTTGTCCTAGCTTTCTGAACTGCTGAGAGGAATTGCATCCATCAAAGATCATCATCTCACAATGTTGTTAATATGTACAATATTCTCTTATTTCTGCTCCTTTCACTCAGCCTCAGTTCCTATAATTCTTTCCATGCTTCTCTAGAATCCAATCATTCATAGTTTCTTATAGCACATTAGTACTCCATAACATTGATATAACTTATTCAGTTATTCCCCAGTTGATGGGCATCCCTTCAATTTCCATTTATGAACTACTACAAAAAAGAGTTGCTATGAACATTTTGGAACATGTGAAACTTTTCTCATTTATTATGATTTCTTCTAGATATAGACTAGTATTGGTATTATTGGGTCAAAGGTTATGATCAGTTTTATTGCTCTTTGGGCATAGTTCCATATTGTTTTCCAGAACAGTTGGATTAGTTCACAACTCCACCATCAGTGCACTAATTTCCTAGTCTTCCCATAGTCTCTTCAACATTGATTGTTTTTCCTTTTTGTCATCCTAGCCATTCTGAAAGATGTGAGGTGGCACCTCATATTTGCATTTTTCTCATTGGTAATGATTTGGAGCATTTTTTCATATGATTATATATAGCTTTAATTTCTTCATTTCAAAACTGCCTGTTCATATCCTTTGACCATCTATCATTTGGGGAATATCTTACTAACTTTATCAATTTGATTCAATTCTCCATATATATTTTAGAAATGAAACCTTTATCAGAACCCCTAGTTGTGAAAACTGTTTTCTAACTTTGTTTTCCTTCTAATCTTGGTAATATCGGTTTTATTAGTGCAAAACCTTTTTAATTTAATGTGGTCAGGATCATCCATTTTGCAATTTATAATGTCCTCTTGTTTGATCATAAATTTCTTCCCTTTCCACAAATCCAACAAATGAAGTATTTCTTGATCTGTTAATTGGTCTATGGTATCACCCTTTATGTCTATGTCCTGTACCTATTTTGACTGTATTTTGGTATAGGGTAGGAGATGTGGGTCTATGCCTAATTTTTGCCATACTATTTTCCAGTTTTCCCAATAATTTTATTGAATACCAAGTTCTTATTGCAGAAGCTAATGTCTTTGTGTTTATTAAATAATAGATGACTGTAGTCATTTACACCTGTTTCTTTTGTACCTATTCTAATCCAGTGATCCATTTCTCTATTTCTTTTTTGCTTGCTTGCTTGCTTGTTTTTTACAAGGCAATGGAATTAAGTGACAAGCCTAAGGTCATATAGCTAGGCATATTTCTCTATTTCTTAACCAGTACCAGGCAGTTTTGATGACTGTGAATTTATAGTTTTTATATCTGGTACAGTTAGACCACCTTCTTTTACATTTTTTTTATCAGTTCCCTTAATATTCTTGATCTTTTGTTGCTCTAGATGAGTTTTGTTACATTTTTTCTAGTTCAGGAAAATAGTTATTTGGTAGTTTGATTGGTATGGCACTAAAAAAGTAACTTAATTTGGGTAGAATTGTCATTTTTATTATATCAGCTTGACCAAACCATGAGCAACTGACATTTTTCCAATTGTTAGATCTGACTTTATTTGTGTGAAAAGCATTTTGTTCATACAATTTCTGGGTTTGTCTTGGTAGAGCATATCCTTTTTTCACCAAATGTCCTTGCAAGGTCTTTTTTCTGTTTATATTAACTTCTTTCTGCCAGTCAGGCTTCTTAGTCCTATTTTCAATCAAATCCAAAACAAGAAACAAATTGAAGGCTGAATACGATATTCAGGTATTTCTTTCAAAAACAGAGAATAAACCTTGCTTGAAAAAAAAACCAGAGTTCTCACAAATTTATTTGACTGTTCTGATAAATATTCAAAATTTTTTGATACTAAAAAGTGATGTTCTGAATAAAGTATTCTTTTAAAAAATTAATTCTTAAGTAATTATAAAATGGATTTATTTTAATATTAAAAGAAGAGTTGAAGGTTTTATGGTAAGCCAAGGAATGTGGGAGAAAAGGGAGCCTACCAGTACCAGACCTCCAACTATACTACAAAGTAATAATTTTTTAAAAAAGCTATTTGCTATAAGAAATTGAGAGGTGGAGTACTAGAACAGAGTAAGCATAAACATACAGAACCAAAGGAATACAGTAACTTAGTATTTGATAAACTAAAACACCCCACCCAGTTTGGGAAGTAAGAACTCACTATTTTGACAAAAACTACTGGGAAAAGTCACAAGAAGTCTGGCAGAAACTAGTTTTAAACCAAGATATGACACCATATTCAAAGATAATCTTCAAATAGGTACATAACTTAAAGTGATAAAATAAAGAAATTAGAGGAGTAAAGAAGAAATAATTTGTCTAAGGGAAGAGTTCATAACTAAAGATAAAGATAAAGAAGGTCACACAAGGCTAAAATGGACATTTTAGAGTTAGATAAAATTTAGAAGATTTCAAATCAGTGAAACTAGTGCCACGAAAATTAGAAGTAGGTAAATGAGGGAAAAATCTTTGCAGCAGCTTTCTCTGATAAAGGTCTTATTTTTAAGATAGAATTGATATAAATTTATAAGAATAAGAGTTATTCCCTAATTGATCTATGGTCAAAGATATGGATAGACAGTTTTCAGAGTAAAACAAAACAAACAAAAATCCAAGCCTCTGCTAAGACTATAAAAATATTCTAAATTATTAGCAATTAGAGAAAATGCAAATCAAAGCAATTTTGAGGTTCCATCTAACATATACAATATTAACAAAGTTAAAAAAAGGAAAAAGTCAAAGGTTAGAGGGACTGTGAGAAAATAGATACATTAATGCACTGCTGTTAGAGCTGTGAACTGATCTAGATATTCTGGAAAACAATTTGGAACTATGCCTAATAATAAATATTGTACATCCTTTAAACCAATGAGACCACTCACTACTAGGTCTATATGCCAAAAAGATCAAAAAAATTAGAAAAGGATCCATATGTACAACAATATTTATAGTAGCTCTTTTTTTCACTAACAAAGAATTGAAAACTAAGGGTGTGACTAACAATTGGAGAATTGATTGAATAAATTACAATATATAAATGTAATTAAATATAATTATATTAAATGAAATGAAGAAAGATAATAGTTTTAGAGAAACTTGGGAAGCCTTGTATGAGCTGATACAGAGTGAAATGAGTATGATGAACCAGGAGATCAAATTATATAATAATGACAATATTGTAAAGAGAAACAATTTTGGAAAAACTTGGAAACTTTGTTTAAAGAAGTAACTCACTGTTTTGAAAGACCCATGATAAAACTTGCTACTCACTTCCAGAGAGAGGTGATGGACTAAAAATGCAGCCTGAAACATTTTGTTGGATGTTGTCATTGGGGGAATTCATTTTGCTTGACTTTACATGTGGGTAATAAGAGTTTTGTTTTTCTTTCTTTCAGGATAATTGTGAGAAAAGGCAAATTTTTGTTGATTAAAAAAATAAATTTAAAGAAAAAGATAGTACTGAGGGGATGAAGGGACTGGAGATTTCAGTGAGAATAAGGAATGGATTTAGAAGAGGTGAAACATAGAAAGATGTGGAATTATATGGCCAGTTAGGAGAATGTCAGAGTTTCTAATGAGGAAAGTATGATATGATCTAGTGTGTGACCATCCCCATATGTAGCTGATATGAAGTAAAAGAATAAAACACAAGATTTGAGGTATTTAAGAAGTAGGATTAATGAGGACTAAGAGGGTCAAGGAATTATTGGGTTACAGTCAATGAAACATGAAAGTAGATAAACATGGAATAAAGGTTATATGGGTGGTAAGTGAAGCCGGGAAGAAGATGGACTATTAGAAACAAAAAGAATCAAGAAACTTTAAGGGGGAAAAAAAGAGAGTATTGGAGTTAAGAAAATTGAGGAATTATATGGTGTGTTTGTTTCAGGGGTCTCAAAAATGAATAATAATGTTTCCAAGGATGAAATCAAGAATACACAAACTAAAATCAAGGATAATCTGAATTGAAAGTGAATTGAAAGAGAAATTAGTGTCAATGTAATTCAACATTGTTATCTACTATATATCAGATTCTATATTAGGAATTGAGGGGTATGATACTCTCCTGGGGAAGAGAGCTACTTTGTCTTTATTATTTTCAATAAAACTTTCATTTCTAAATTAAATAATAATCTGAGAAAAGTAAGGATGACAGCATAGAACTGGGGACATCCTATCCCATTAAATGTTTATAGACATAGATAATTTCAGCCTATCATGTGGAAAGGAAATTCAAAGCACTTCTAAAATGTATAAAGCATTAGACTTGCCACTAACTAATAAACAGAAAATTTAGATCAATCAGAAAACAGCCACTGAGACAAAACATAGTAAAGTATGCATAAGGAAGACATGGTTTATGTAATAGCTTAATTGAAAAAGACCCAGGGATTTTAAGGGACCACATCATGAGCCAAATGCCTTGTAATACCATAAGGTGAATCTATCTTAGGCTACATTAATAAAAAGCACAGCAGCCAGAATGAGGGAGGTGAAAGTTCCCCACCACTGTACTGCCCTGGTCAGATACTCTGAATCATTTGGTTCAGTTCTAAGGAAAACATCAATGCAAAGGATACTGATTGAATCTTAGAACCACAAAGTTTCAATTAAAGGACATATCCTGCCTTTCTAACAATCAATAAACTGAATGCCCCTGAGGTAGGTGGAGGCTGTTAAATCTCTTCAGTTCTGGAATATTGAATTGTCAGTAAATCAACATTTAATTGAGGTGCTGTGCTAAGCTTTAGAGATACAGAGAAAAACAGTCCCTGCCCTTGAGGAACTCACAGTCTAAGTGAGGAGACAAAATATTAAAAAAAAATGTGTATGAACAAGTAATAAAGGCTAAATTGGGAAAAAAAATCAACAGGGAAGGCACTAGAATTAAAGGGGAATCACGAAATGTTTCTTATAGAAGGTAGATTTTAGTTGAGACCTGAAAGAAGTCAGGGAAATTAGGAATCAAAAATGAGAAAGGGGAGGATTCCAGACCAGAGAAAATACCTGGAGCTAAAAGATGGAGAGATTAGTCCATGGAACAACAAGATCTGTGTCACTGAATCAGAATGGCAGGGAGTAAGATGTAAGAAGACTGGAAAGGTGGAGGAATGGAAGGGAGAGAGGTTATGAACATTCAACAGAATTTTCTATTTTATCCTAGATGTGACAGGGATCACTGGGGTTTATTATGGTTAGATCAGCAACTGAACCACAGTAGAGCTAAAGTCCATTGGGTGTCTCCTCCTATAGACCTTCATGTAGAACATAAACAAAGTTTCTTAATCTTAAGTTTAGACCAAATGATTGAGATAGATTTTAAAGTATCCATGAACTTGGTTGAGAAAAAAAACTACACCTTCATTTTCACAAACATCTAACAACAATTTAGCATTTATTATTATTATGATGATGATGATGATGATGATGATGATGATGATGATGATGCAAGGCAATGGGATTAAGTCCAAGTCACATCACATAGCTAGGTAATTATTGTGTCAGAGACCAGATTTGAACTCAAATCCTCCTGAATCCAGGACCAGTTTACTATCTACTGCACAAACTAGCTACCCTCTCCTTTTATTATTTTTAAAAAATATTTCGTTTTTTTCCAATTACATGTTAAAACAGTTCAAAAAAAATTTTTTAAGTTTTGCATTCCAAATTCTATCCCTCCCTCCTTCCTTGTCCTTCCCCTCCTCTGAGACAGTAAGCAATCTGATATAGGTTATGCATGTGTAACCATGTAAAACATTTCCATTATTAATTGTTTTGTAAAAGAAGTCTTGGACAAAAAAAAGAGAATGAAAGAAAACCTGTATTCAATCAATATCAGTTCTTTCTATGAAGGTGAATAGCATGTTTCACCATGAGTCCTTTGAGATTGTTATGGATCATTGCCTTCTTGAGAATAGCAGTCATTCACAGGTCTTCATCATATGAAATGTCTGTTGACATATACAACATTCTCATCAGTTCATGTTAGTCTTTTCATGTATTTCTAAAATCATACTATTTCCTTCTATTATTAATGTAGGAAGCAAAACAAATTCTGGGAGGCAGACTATAGATTTTCCCATACCATCAACAGGGGTCCAGGTTGTAAAAAAAGATGAAGTACCCTTGACATAGAAGCTGGATAATCTATTGTAGGGGAGGGCATGGAGAGATTAGAAATGATCTCTGAAATCTTTTCTAACTCTTAGCTTCTATGATAATATTTGCAGAAGTGCTTTGGAAATTGTAAAGAGTTTAGCATAATTCATAAAAAGATCGCCTTTGGAATCAGGAAAAGTTGGGTTCAAGATCCTGCTTTTGATATATACAAGTTTAATAAGTATTATCAAATCAATAATCCCTCAGCATCCTTTAGCAATTCTCTGATATTATAAACTACAGATGAGTACAGATGCCAGTCTACATCTGTGGACAGAGTTTGCTTAAGGGTTTCCATACACTGAGGAAATCACAAATCGAAACTGGGATGGGGTGAGATATTTTCTAATTTTGTCCAGTAAATTTCAACTAGAAATAGTCCTGAAACAAATCACTGCACAGCAACAATTTTTAAAAAATGCTTTAGGGATGATAGCAAAAGGTGGATAAAATAACTGCTTTTCATAGTTGGATCAAGGTATTCTCATACAAATTCTTCTTTAGCAGGTTCATAGAAAGTAACCTCAGAACAACTCTAGAAACAGCTGGAGCAATGGGGATGAAATAGACCTGATCTCATATGATTTTGATTTCTTCTACTAGTTCCTTATATTTTGAAAGCTCTTTGTTCTTACAGATTGGAAACTACAAATATTTGATATGCTGATATCTGTTCAATACATCATCTCTAAATTTTGGTAGACCACAATACTATTCAATTGAAAACACCAAACACTGCAGACTAAGAAAATATTCTAATTTCAGGAAATTCATTTGTTCTTTTGAGATCTGTATTGGTAGGAAGGTGATTTGTCATTTCTAAATCAATGAAAGCATGTGCTCCAAGATTATCTCTCATTTTACTTCCTCCTTTCAGGTGAGGAAGTATTCATTTTCCAACAGCTGTCATAGGCCCTGTTTTTCATTAATATCATATAGACTTTGCTAATATGCCTTCCACATGTGTTATGATATACAGTCCCAAGAAGTGTTCTTTAAGACCAGCATTGGTGTAGACATTAATTACTTTAAATTTGTTTCTCCCACATTTGCCTTTGATTTTAAGATACTCATAAAGCTCTTAAATATTGAATTACCACTTTTTCCTGGATTGTTTTATTCTTAAGTATTGCTTCTTCCATTGGTTAAATCTGGCTTCTAGATTCAAACCCAAAGCCTTTATCACTGTCCTCCCTTAGCAGAAAAGAGTTTTACCCTTGTTGAGTAATATTCCATTTTCATATAATTGTAGAAAGAATTCGCAACATAAGAGAGTTGGCAATATAAGAGAGTTATTTATTTTCTTCAAGAAGGTTATATATGCGGAGCAGCTAGGTGGTGCAGTGAATAGAGCACCAGCCCTGGAGTCAGGAGTACCTGAGTTCAAATCTGGCCTCAGACACTTAATAATTACCCAGCTGCGTGGCCTTGGGCAAGCCACTTAACCCCGTTTGCCTTGCAAAAACCTAAAAAAAAAGATTATATATCTTGATGTCATATATCTTCATCAAACAATTTTTCAGATTCTTTTGACATTTGAAATTCTCCCTACCTAGACCCTTTCTCCTTTTATAATCTTACACTCTATTTCCTGCTAAGAACTTGATGATCCAACCATACCCCTTATTTGCTATTCCTTACACATTCCATTCCATCTCTCTTTGTATTGAATGTCCTCCATACCTGGAATGTTCTCTCTCCTTGGATCTTTCTTTTTTTTTTTTTAGTTTTTGTTTTTGTTTTTTGCAAGGCAGATGGGGTTAAGTGGCTTGCCCAAGGCCACGCAGCTGGGTAATTATTAAGTGTCTGAGGCCCGATTTGAACCCAGGTACTCCTGACTCCAAGGCTGGTGCTTTATCCACTACACCACTTAGCTGCCCCTCCTTGGATCTTTCAAGACTCAGTTCAAATACCATCTTCTGCAGGTGGCCTTTCCTTGGTCCCCAAACAAAAGCCTTTCTCTTGAAGGTACTCTTTATAGATTTTAATGTATATTTTTATACCCTGTATATATTTTAATATATATTTATATGTTGCCTCTTCTGCTAGAATATAATCTCTTTGAAATTAGGTACTATTTTTGACTTTCTAGTTCTAGTTTCTAATAAGTGCTTCTTGGTTAATTGATGAAATTGAGCTGATTACCCATTAAAATATATGACATGCAATTGGAAATTAAGAGAATGCAACTCCCTCATAGGTAGAATGGAAGTGATTTCTTCTTTTAAAGTCTATTGGGTTGATAGCTCTTGCTGTTCAGGGATCAATTTTCTTTGATGTCCACACTTGGAAATGGAGTGAGGGAATGGGGCATATAGAGTTTGTTAATTCAGAAACTTCTAGTTTTGTATATCATTTATCAAGCGTCCCACAGGAAAGGTCCAGGCTAATGGAAAGGACCCAGCTCTACAAAATATGTAGCATTGAAAAGCAAATAGAACATTCTACTCCATGGGTGGCACTCTAAGCCAGACCAAATCAGAGAGTCTTAATTACCCCCCATTATTATTGAGGAGCACATTGATATTATTCTGGACTAGCATAGTGGCAGTGGAGAGGAAGAAATAAATCTAGGAGATGGATGCTTTGCTGACTTTGGTGACATATATACTGAGGATGAAAAAAAGGGAGAGAAATAAAAACTGATTCCAAGGTTTCTAACTGGAGAGATGAGGAAAATCTCAGCTTTCTTCAATCACTCCAATTGGAAATTCTATCTCTCTTTTGCACTCCTTTGTCCTATAGTGTTTTCATGGTTCTTATCACACATTGCATTATATCAGAGTTGTTTTATATGTGGTAATTTTACTACAAATTCATAAGCTGCCAGAACAAGCTCAATGTCTTACTTATTTTTGTAATCCCACAAATAAAGTCATAAAAGGAGATTATAGGAATTATTTTGTCTACTCCTGAAAGTTAATTCCCTTCAATAGATTTTATTTTTTAATGAGTATTTTTAATATTATTGCCTGCTCTCACCCTTCCTTGAGAAGACAAGTAATTTGATAAAGATTATACATTAGAGTCTTGGAAAACTTTTTCATATTTACCACTTTGCAAAAGAGAATCAAACAAATCAAAAAGAAATCCCCCAAAATAGCAAAGAATTTTTTTAAAAGTATACTTCAGGGGCAGCTAGGTGGTACAGTGAATAAAGCACCAGCCCTGGAGTCCAGAGTACCTGAGTTCAAATCCCACCTCAGACACATAATAATTACCTAGCTGTGTGGCCTTGGGCAAGCTACTTAATCCCATTGCCTTGTTAAAAAAAAAAAAAAAACTTAAAAAAAATTTAAAAAATAAAAAAAAGTATGCTTCAATTGGCAATCAAACTCCATCATTTCTTCATTATAAGTTCTTTGGAATCCTCTTAGTTCATTGTATTGTTGAAAATAGCAAAGTCACTTACAGTTGATTAATCTTATGACATTTTTATGTTTTGGTTCTGCTCATTTCCCTTTGTATTAATTCATGTAAGTCTGCAGAGGTTTTTCTGAAAGTATCCTGATCATCATTTCTGATAGCATTATAGTATTCCATCACAATCATACACCACAACTTTTTTAGTCATTTTGAGAATGATGGACATCACCTCAATTTCCCATCAAAAAACAAGGTACTATAAACATTTTTATGCATTTTTAACATTTTTTTAAAAAATCTTTTTGGGATGCAAGCCTAGTAATGGTATTGCTGAATCAAAGGAAATTATCGATTGTTTCAATGATTAGTACTTTGACCCACTCATTCTTTAGGATTAGATTTTTTTTTATTAGTTTTTGCAAGGCAATGGGGTTAAGTGGCTTGCCCAAGGCCACACAGCTAGGTAATTATTATGTGTCTGAGGTCGGATTTGAACTCAGGTACTCCTGACTCCAAGGCCGGTGCTCCATCCACTGCACCACCTTTCTAATTTATTTTTAATCTATGTTTCCATGGCCCTTTGTTGAATATAATTTTTTTTTACTGTTTTATGACCTGAAAAGAATACATTTAATATTTCTGTTTTTCTGTATTTGGCTGTGAGGTTTTTCTGCCTTAACACATTGTCAATTTTTATGGAAGTGTCATATGCCACTGAGAAAAGGTATACTACTTTTTATTCCCATTCAATTTCCTCCAGAGGTTTATCATATCTGACTTTTCTAAAATTCTGTTCATCTCTTTAATTTCTTTCTTATTTTTTCATTAGATTTATTTGGTTCTGAGAAGGGAAAATTGAAGTACCCCTCTTGTAATTCATTTATCTTTTCCTTTAAGAATTTGGATGCTATGACAATTGATATATATATGTTTAGAATTACAATACTTCATTGTCTATGATGCCTTTAAGGAAAGCATATGTTCCCCATTTATATCTTAATTAAGTTTATTTTTGTTTTACTTTGTCTGAGATTATATTTGCTACCCCCTACTTTTTTTCCCCCTAAGCTAAAGGATCTTCCCCTCCTCTTGGTTTTATTCTATGTGCATGTCTCTCTTTTAAGTTTATTTTTTTTAATGATATATTGTACAATTCTGGTCTTTAATCCATTCTGTTATCTACTTCTCTTTTGGCATGAGTTGTCCCATTCACATTCATGGTTATGATTATTAACTGTGTATTTCCCTCCACCCTATTTTTACTTAGTTTATCTCTCTCAGGGGTGGCTAAGTGGCGCAGTGGATAGAGCACCGGCCCTGGAGTCAGGAGTACCTGGGTTCAAATCTGGCCTCAGACACTTAATAATTACTTAGCTGTGTGGCCTTGGGCAAGCCACTTAACTCCAGTGCCTTGCAAAAAAAAAAACAACTAAAAAAAACTAAAAAACTAGTTTATCTCTCTCTCTCTTTTTATCCTATACTTCCTCAAAAGTTTGTTTTGCTTCTGACCACTCTCTCCCTTAGTCTACCCTTCCTTCTATCAGTCCCCCTCCCCTTATTCTATTTCTTTCCTCTCCTATTTTCTTGTAGGATAAGATAGATTTCTACCCCACTAAATGAGTATGTAATTCTCTCATTGAGCCAATTCAAATGAGAATAAGGTTCAAACATTGACTTTCAAGCCCATTCCCCATCTTCCACTCCATTGTAAAAGCACATTCTTTTGAGTTTCTTTTATTTAAGATAATTTTTCTCCATTCTTTCTTTCCCTTTCCCCTTCTCACAGAGCATCTCTCTCTTTTTCACCCTTTAATTTTATTTTTGGGGGATAACATCCCTTCATAGTCACAGTGCTCTCTGTCTAAAAATAGTTCTTCTAATTGTCTAAATAATTCTAATTGTCTAAATAATAATAAAGTTCTTAGGAGTTACATGGATCATCTTCCCATTTAGGAATGTAAACATTTTAATGTTACTGATTCCTATGTGATTTCTCTTTCCTATTTACTTTTTTATGCCACTCGTGAGTCTTGTATTTTAGGGTGGTGTGGTCATTGCTCTCCTGGCCTGTGCTCTGGTCTTTTCCCAGTAAAAGACCTTGTTGCCCTGAAGCTACCAGTGCTAGCACTCCTCCTTGCCCTAGGACTGTAACCAGGTGCCCTTCTTTCCTGCCCTCTGTTCTTCTGTGTGCAACCACAAGCACTTCTCTCTGTTGTGAAATCCTGACCTGCTCCTCTATGGCAGCAAATGCTACCTCTCCTTTTGGTCCTGGGTCTATATGGGCAATACAACAGGGATTTAAACCCATCACCAGCACTGGAACCCCTGCAATCTCCTTCAAGAAGTTATTCCATATTCCACGCTCATTCCCCACCCCATAATCCATGGGCTGAGAATTCCTAAAGTTGCCACCACCACCTCCAATACAGCTGCCTCCAAAGCCCATGCTGGCATCATCAGTGCTACTCCAAGCCCATTTACCACCCTAGGAAAAAAGACCTTTCCATTCAACCCCTCAAATTATGTTGGGCTAGAAAATTTTTACCTGAACTTTTTTAGATCTGATGCTCTAGAATTTTATTTGAGATTTATTTTAAAGGTGTTGGAAGGGAGTTTGAGATAACTTGGTTGAGTATGTATCTACTCTGCCAACTTGGATCAACCTCCATCAGGCACAAAAACAAAAAAAGTCATTCCTGCCTTCAAAGAGTTTTCATTCTACTTACTGAATGAGAAACAATAGGTAATGGAGTCAGTACAAAGTAGGCAAAACAATACAAAATAATTTCAAGAATCTGTCTTCTTCAAGCCAGCTATAGAAGTGTTTACAATAAAGACTTGAGAGAGCATTTCAAGGTAGTTAACAACTGGTGGAGGGGGTAGGGAAGGGAATCATGAGTCCTTGGGTAAGAGGGACCTATGCCAACCTATCAAGGAAGCTAAGGATGATAGAGGTAGAGAGGGTTGCATTACAGACATGGAGGACTACTTGTGCCAAGGTGGGAGATAGAATGTTTTGTACTGGGACCTGCCACTGAGGTTTTACTTTCTTATGTGTTCAGTGACTCTCATCTTAACCTCATCTACCTACTTAGTGCACTCATCTGGGTTCCCTTGCTCTGCTCCTCTCCACAGCTCAACTCTTGGGATGACCGGGGCTGGTTCTTAATTCACAAAACTTCTCTGCTTTGCTGGTTGAGAAATCTCCTTAATTCTCCCCAGAGATGAACTCAAAGGATGAGTTCTTCCACAACTAGAAGTCTCTTTTTGACAACAGATATCACAATAATCACAATAAGAGCTATTTCCTACTAAAATTGATTCCCTAGAAAATAGGTTTCATTTTTTTAAAGGACAACCAGGAATGTATCCAGTTCTTAATTGACCTCTGATGACATCAAGATTAACTGAACAACTTCTGCACTTTAAATACTTAATTTTTCATTGTCTCTTACCTATCCCTGTTATTTTTCAGTCATATCTAACTTCATGACCCCATGGATCATAGCATCCTCCACTATCTCCCAAAGCCTGTCCAAGCTTATGTTCACTGCTTCCATGACACTAGCTATCCATCTTGTCCTTTGCCACCCCTTTCTTCATTTATCTTCAGTCTTACACGATGTCAGCATATTTTACAATGAATCCTGTCTTCTAATTGTTGGGTCAAAATATTTAAGCTTCAGCTTCAGTATTTTTTCAGTAAATAGTTCAAATTACTTTCTTTAAGTATGGACTGCCTTGATCTCTTTGCTATCCAAAGGGATTCTCAAAGTCTTCTCCAGCACAATTCAAAAATATAGATTCTGCAGCATTCAGCTTTCTTTATAGTCTAAATCTCACGCTATATATTAGTACTGGAAAAAACATTTTTTGTTCAGTTGTTTCAGTCATGTTCAACTCTTCAAGACCCCATTTGGTGTTCTCTTGGCAGAGATCCTGAAGTAGTTTGCCATTTCCCTTTCATAATTTTACAGATGAGGAAACTTTGAGCATACAGACCTTTGTCAGCAAGGTGATATCTCTGCTTTTTAGTATGCTGTCCGGATTTATCTTAGTTTTCCTTCCAAGGAGCTAGTGTCTTTTAATTTCATGTCTGCAGTCACTGTCTGCAGCCCAAGAATACAAAATCTGATCTTGTTTCCATTTCTTCTCCCTCTATTTGTCAGGAACTGATAGGTCCAGTTACCATGATCTTAGCCTTTGTAAATTTATCAACCAGGCTTGTGGGGAGAGGAGAGGACTCTAGATCAACTCCTCCAAAATATAATAGCAAAATAGCATTATTATTACAAATTATTCTTTGGCTAATTAGTTCATTTTGACAATGCATTTTACTCCCAAGGCCAGGTTCATGGTTGAATCCCAACTCTTCTTTTTTATTTCTACAAACCACCTGTATCACTTAACCCTTCCAGTTCTCAGATTCTTCATCTATAAACTCAGAGAAATGGAGAAGAGAATGAGGCCAACTTCCAGCTCCAAAACTATGGTCCTCTATGATCTAAACCTGATTCTAGTTAATATCTCTTTGCTCCTTGTACACTGAGGACACTTTCACCTTAGTCATTGTGGAAATGCATGTCATTGGTTCTGAAGAAGAAAGAGCATCACTGGACCCGTTCTCCTGTTGGAAAAGAAGCTCAAAGCACATGCCCTCCTGATGATAGGCCTGGAACATCTCTTCATACTCTATCAGTTTGTAAAATGAAATTATTTCTATGTCCTGATGTGTGGACTATAGAGGGAGAAATCTTTCCTGTCCTTTTAAGCTCAAATTCTGCACAATCCCATCTGAGTAAGTGTTTTGGTTTCTCTTCATTTACTGTACATTCCAAAGGATTTGTGATTTTATCCACATGGGTCTTCCTACTATTGATTCAGATCACTGTTTGTAAACAGTTTCCTGAATTTCTGTGACTGAAAGAAAATCATTACTTTGGAGCCAATTTGGTTATACTGAACTTAGCCAGGCAGGTCCTACCTAACCCATTAACAAACACATACTCAATGCTTTTCCAGCTGGGATTGACCTGTAAGAACATGAATTCCACTGGCATAGTCTTTAAAAAAAGTCATCTTCTTTTTCATTGAACAACTCATATTCTTTGGATCTAGATCAAGAACTCTTTTGAAAGATGGGGTAGAAAACTCTGCTTCACACTTACCAATTAACAAACAGTTTGTTATATTTCAGGCAGTAATGTGGGGTGGGGTCCCTTACTAAGGAGGCATGAAAGTATCAGAGTCAGTATTTGCACTGGATGAGATAGCTTAAATTCACTATTATTTCTTTTAGTGGTGTGTGTAAGCAGTAGCAGTATATGTTATATATGTTTTATGCTAACTGGCAGGTTTGGTGACCATGTGTTTCATATACCATATAACATTCTTTACCCATACACAGGTAAGCTAATGCAGAATGTTAAATACATAGCAGCTTGAGAGGAGAGAGAAATGAAAATAAAGACTATAAAATATGCACGGTCTTACCCTTTTTTTTTAATGGTCTTACACTTATTTGTAAGTGATATATATTCAACTATCCTTCTGGACAAAAATCTATGTAACTTGGTTGTAGAAGTCCTCCTCTCTTTTTTAGTTTTAAATGTCTCTTGGTCTTCGTGACTTTTTCATTTGGGCTTGCCTCTTGCCATTTTATCATAGAAAAAGAATGATAGTAGAACAACCATAAACCTGAGGTGGGCTCACACATACCCCTTTCAGTGAAACTGCCTCACCCAGTGGTTTTTCAGGCAGTTTAAAACAAGATCAGGGATACTAAATATCTTATATATAAATGTCACATATGTGAAATGCATCATCTAGACTGTGGGAAAATGAGCATATAGAATAAAAGAGCCTAAAAACATTACACTGGGATGCAGAGAAATGACACAGCTAATGTTTAGTGTAGGTACTCAACCCAGTTTGTGAGGGATTGCACAATCTGAGCGAGATGAGGCATAGTTCACAGTGCCTCAGCTTAGGTCTTTCCCATATTTGAGGCTAAAATATGCGAATTCAGCTTTTTTTTGTTTATGAAAATGACTTGAATCACAGAAATTATACATATAACCCAGAGCAGTGAGCAAGAATTAATATTTATTTTACTTTATCATCATTATTTTTTTTTTTTACTTTTGGTGAAGTTAGAGGAAGCTTTACCTCCTCTGCTTCCCCTGACCCTCAGGTCCCTGGTTTCTTTTTTCTTTTTTAATTTTATGCATTTAAGGCAATGGGTTAAGTGACTTGCCCAAGTTCACACAGGTAATTATTAAGTGTCTGAGGCCACATTTGAACTCAGGTACTCCTGACTCCAGGGCCGGCGCTCTATCCACTGCGCCACGTAGCCACACCCACCTCCCAGATTTCAAGCACTGTGATAGACACTAGGAATACAAACACAGAAAGAAAATATAGTCTCTACTTTCCTTGTTTAGTCATTCAGTTCTGTCTGATTCTTTGCCATCCCATTTGGGTTTTCTTGGCAAAGATACTGGTGTGGTTTGTCATTTCCTTCTCTAGTTCATTTTATTGAGGAGGACACTGAGGCTAACAGGTGAAGTGACTCTCCCAGGGTCACCTAGCTAATGTCTGACACCAAACTTGAACTCAGGAAGATGAGTCTTCTTGACTCTAGTTCTGGCACTTTATCCACTGTGCCACCCTGCTGACCTTCCCTGACCCCTTCAAGGAGGGTCTATTCTTTAGGCATGTTTGATATAAGCAAGTACAAAGTATAGTCAACATAAAAAAAAAGGTAATTTGAGGGAATCACTTGAATCAAGTGATCAAGAAAGGCTTCCTTGAGGTGGAGAATTCTAAGGCTGGACATGAGGAGGGAGCACATCCCAGGAAGGAGGTTGTTACCTGTCATGGAGACTGGAGATGGAATCTATCATGCAAGGAATAGTAAATAAGCTAGTTTGATTGGAGGGGGGGGGTAAGAAATCCAGGAGAGGCTGTAAAAGGATCAATTCTCTTCCTAATCTCCTATCCCACTTGTAGAGGCAGCTGATGGTGCAGAAGTGGAGAGCTTGAATACAGGAAGACTTGAGCTCAAATCTTGCCTAGCACTCTGTGTAGCCCAGGGCAAGTCATGCAACCTCTGTCTGCCTCAGTTTCCTCATCTGTAAAATAGAGATAACAACAGTCCTACTTCCCAGGATTGTTGTGAAGATCAAATAAATATTTATAAAATTGCTTACTAGAGTGCCCCTGGCAAATAGTATTTTACACACACATATATCATATATATTATATATATACAAATACATAGGTGTATGAGGATACATATAATATACATTATGCACACATATATTCATATATATATGGATGTGAGGATATATAATACATACACTATACATGTGTGAGTATATGTGTTCACACATGTGTGAGCATATGTGTAATATATTATATAATACGTGCATTAGATATATATGATATAATATATGCATTTAATCTATGTACATAATATGTTAATATATACATTAGACATGTATATATGAGTATGAGAATATATATTATATATTATATACACATATATGTATGTGAGGATATATATATATATAATATACATTATACACACATATTTAATATGTAATAAGGGACAGGGAAGAAATGATGAAGAATTAAATTATTCTCTTCCACCCCAATTCTGGCTCTCTCTCTCCATGTATATATATATATATGTGTGTGTGTGTGTGTGTGTGTGTGTGTGTGTGTATACATATATGTTGTCTTTATTTCTATATCCATCTATAGATATATGTAGTTAATTAGATAAATGTGCTTCTAAACTACACACACACACACACACACACACACACACATACACACACACACACACACATCATGAAAGTTTGTTAGCTCAAATAAAAAACCTCCTTACTTTTAGCTCACCCTCTTATTACATTGAGCTGACTTGGAAAACAAATATTGTTTGTTTTCACGTGAATGATTTTCCCTCGGGGTAATGGATATTCCTTATCTCAATATTTAGAAATTTAAGACATAACAGAAAAGAAAATTATTTTAAATAAGGACAAAATGAATAAAGTCAATTAGGGGAAAAACCCAACTTTGAGCTCCTTTCAGTTCTCCAGCCTCGTCTAGCTTCTGCAAGATTCTTTGCATTCTTTAAGCTTGCCTTCTCCCCATCCCTTCTCACAGCCTCTACTGACCCAGCTGAAATACAAAACAAAGTAGAGTTAATAGCTGCTAATATGTTTTTATATAGCACTAGAATAAACAGAGGCAAAGTAATGGATAGAACTCTCAAGGCAGGAAAGGGAAGGAACCCTTGTGGGTATACACTGGTTTGGCACAGTTGCTTCAGGAACTAGGGTTTTCCTGTATTAGCTCCTTCAACTCACAGGAAAGCACAGGAACATTAATTTTGGGGGAGGGTTACATTAGAAGGTCCATCTTCTTCTTGACCCAGAGACAGGTCAGGCCTGCAACGGTCATCTCCCTCAACTTGATCCACTGGTCTCACCTCTCACAGGTCACTCTCCATCCCTTCCCACCCCAACTGTATTGTTAATCAGAGGGGTGGCCACTGAAGCTTTGAAGAAGAAACTCAAATCCAAAGTCCATCTGACCCTAAGATAGAATCATTGGCCAACTTCACTCCTTGATGGTGGCTCCCTCTTCTTTCTCCTCCTTCAAATATCTTCCTTCCAGAACTCTAAATGAACAATCCCAGATGCCCCCACACTGTTCTTCTTGACCTCAGTGGTCAATCACATTCTGGGAAGCATCAAAATGTCCATAGACTAGGGCCGGCTAGGTGGCGTAGTGGATAAAGCACTGGCCTTGGAGTCAGGAGTACCTGGGTTCAAATCCGGTCTCAGACACTTAATAATTGTCTAGCTGTGTGGCCTTGGGCAAGCCACTTAAGCCCCATTTGCCTTGCAAAAAAAAAAAAATCTAAAAAAAGATTGTCCATAGACTTAAATCCAAAATCTGACATGGAGTTATAATAAAATGCAAGAAGGAGAATAATATGAAACAGATTGAAAAAGTGTGGGGAGCTTTAAACGACAAAAAGAGTAGTTTGCATTTTATCCTAAAAACAATAAGGTACTTGTAGAGATTTTCCTAAATACAGTTTTAAAATACCACAGCCAGACACATATTTTTATGAATATCACTTTGGTAGGAATGTGAAGAATGAATTAGTAATATGATTTCTAGCAAAGCATTGATTTAAATTAAATTTCATGACAAGATAATTTCCCACAGGTTTATTTGTTTTTTTATTTTTATTTAATATTTATTTATTCTCATTTTGTACAAATAATGTTTTTATACATTGATAAAATATTCTTGTATAAGAGTAAACAAAATAACCCCTCCCCCAAAAAAATATAGACTCACTTGAGCAATAAAGTAAAGGGGAGAGAAAAAAAATAAAATTAAAATAAAAAATAATAATAATAATTGTAGGTATGGCCAAGTAGCACAGTGGATGGAGCATCAGCTCTGGAGCCAGGAGCACCCGAGCCCATATCCGACCCCATATACCCAACAATCACCCAGCTGTGTGACATGCAAGCCACCCCAACCCCACTGCCCTGCAAAAACCAAAAAAAAAGAAAAAAGACATAAAATAAAATAAAATAGTAATAATAGTAGGGGCAGCTGGGTGGTGGACAGGGCACTGGCCCTTGGGCCAGGAGCGCCCAGGTCCAAATCCGGCCTCAGACACCCAAAAATCACCCTGCTATGTGGCCCCAGGCAAGCCACCCAGCCCCATTTGCCCTGTACCCCCCCCCACCCAGAAAATAATAAGGGCAGAGGTCCCCTCACTGTTTCCCCAATTTGTGTCCAGTGCTCCCCGGGGGTGTAAGTCAGGAAACTCCCCCGCTGCTATGAGCCACGGCTCCCAGCACCCTGGGGCTGCCTCCGGGAGGCTGAAGTTCTTTCGCTCTGGCGGGCCACCCCTCCACCAGGCGCCCCTCCAACCCCAGGGAGCAGAGCCTTTCTGCTCTTTTCCAGGTTACCTTGAGTAGGAGAACTGCCTCACTGGGTCCTTCTGTGGGTTCTGTCTCTCGAAAATTTAGTTAGAGTCCTTAGTTTATAAGTTTTATGAGAGAGCGCCTAAGAGAGGTTCCTCTCTTGTTGCCATGTTGGCAAACCCCCACAGGTTTATTTGTAAAGGGATTTCACTGTTGTTGTCCAATCAGCATAGTTTTGCTTCTGATATTGTCTTGTCTTGTGTAAAAGGTGACATATGCTGTACCTGAGATTTGGGGGCTTCATGCTCTTTAATGTAATTAGCTACCAGGTTTTCTATTTCATTGCTAGAGTATACTTGGAGATAATAGTGCTAGAAAGGGTTATGAAAAAAAATTCAATTAACATATGAAGGAACAAAGTATTCCAAGAATATATCAACTGCATTGTTTGCAATGGATCTGAAAATAGATAATGTGGATGTTTTATAAACAGTTGAAATATTATCCACAGCGACAAGGACTTTAAAAGATGCTTTTGCAAGAGTACAAATTGTTTCACTTGTAAACCAAAAACTCAATACCAATGAAAGTGAGGTTTAGCTAGTACTAAGGAAACAAATGGATGGAGGAAAGATGTGACCAACATAAACATTCAGAGTAAATGTTTATAATGTTTTTAATGGATGCAGTTTCTTGACTCATTTTTGTTTTTGTTTTTGTTTTTTTAGTTTTTGCAAGGCAATGGGCTTAAGTGGCTTGCCCAAGGCCGCACAGCTAGGTAATCATTAAGTGTCTGAAGCCCGATTTGAACTCAGGTACTCCTGACTCCAGGGCCAGTGCTCTATCCACTGTGCCACCTAGCCACCCCCTTGACTCTTTTTTTTTTTAGGTTTTTGCAAGGCAAATGCGGTTAAGTGGCTTGCCCAAGGCCACACAGTTAGGTAATTATTAAGTGTAAGAGACCAAATTTGAACCCAGGTATTCCTGACTCCAGGGCTGGTGCTTTATCCACTGTACCACCTAGCCGCCGCCCCCCTTGACTCTTAAAATTTAAAAACCATTATCTTCCTATGGATATTCCCTAGTGGGATATTTAAAATCTTGTTGTTCTTGTTCATTTGTTCCCATCGTGTCTGACTCTTTGTGACTCCACTTGGGGTTTTCTTGGCAATGATACTGGACTGGTTTATCATTTACTTCTCCAACTCATTTTACAGATGAAGTAACTGAGGCAACAGACTTGACTGAGGACACAAAACTAATAAGTATCTGAAGTTGGATTTGAACTTGGGAAATTTAACATACAGCAATAGAAAGAGAAATCTCATTCAAAATAACTTAAAAATGCATAAAATATTTGGAAGTTATTTTTACTTAACACACACTCCATATTTGAATAGATTCCAGTATAAGTGGCTCCCTGTAGAAATAAAGAACTGGAAGAATATTCAGTGATCATGGCTAGGTCATGTCCATATAATAAAAATGATAATAATACTAAAGCTAATATTTTAATGCTGTATCAAACTATCAAAGTGATACTTTACAAAACTCAATAAAATCATAATAAAATTCATTTGAAGAATAAGATATCTAGATATCAGGGAAATAATAATAGAACAGGATTTACAGACTTCAAACTATATTATAAAACAGCAGTCATTAAAACCATTCAGCACAAGTTTAAAAATAGAAAAATAGATCAATGGAAATAGACAAATGAAAAATAGAAAAATAGATCAAAGGAGAATCAGACATAATAGAATTCATTAATTCAGAGTTCAATAAATCCTTAAAAATTACTTATGAAGTCTTTATTTATAAAATCTTCTAGGAAACCTGGAACACAATAGGGCAGAAATTAAACTTAGACCAACATAGTTATAGTATATTTCAGAATAAATCCCAAATGGATACCACCTAATATTAAAGCTTATGCCATGAAAATTAGAAAAGTTCTTATACCTCTCATAGTTATGGTTATGAATGTATTCTTTTTAAAATAAATATGCATATGCATTCAATCAATAAAAGTTTGTCTTTTTTAACCTGTTCCTTAACACTTCCTTCTCCCCAAAGAAAGCTAAAGACAAATGATATCCTTGATACAAAGATATGAAATAAATTTATACATTTTCCAAGTCTTATTAAAAAAGCAAACTCAACCTGCTCTGAGTTTTCACCTCTATATCAGGAGGTTGTAGCATGTTTACCTTTCAAGATGAGGTGAGCATTTATATTCTGGAAGACCACATGGAGACAGCTGGTGGTTTCAGGGAAGGAATGTGGTCCTGGAGTCTAAAGAACCTGAGTTCAAAACTAGCCTCAGATACATACTAATTGTGTGACCTTAGGCAAGTCACCTCTACTGTTTCAGTTTCCCCAACTGGGTAAAATAATAGCACTTATCTCCCAGGATGGTTGTGAGGATTAAATAAGATAATATTTATGAAAGTACTTTGCATAGTGTCTGGCAGGTAGTAGTTGCTATAAAAATTTTTATTTCTTGCCTTTCTAATTCCCTCTGAAATCATGGTTGGTCATTACACCAGAGTTATTAATTCTTTCAAAGTTGTTTGTCTTTATCATAATGTTGTTTTTATATAAAGCATTCCCCTGCCTCTATTAATTTCACTATCGATTCATACAAGATTTCCCAGATTTCTCCCAAACTACCCATTTCATCATTTCTTACAGCACAACAGAATACAATCCCATATATAGAATATAACTAGTCTAGCTATTGTCCAATTGATGGATACCTCCTTAAAGCTTGTTGGATTAGCACCAGTTCCTTCCTTAATCACTGCTCTCTCTAATTCTCCTATCTTCTCCCCCTTTTCTCCTATTTTACTGTTGTGCAAAATGCATTTTTTGTAGCAATCATGTATTTGTGTGTATTCTTTCCTCTTTTGACCAGTTCAGATGAAAGTAAGGTACAAGTGTCATCTGCTCTCCTCAACTCTTCTCTCTTATTTGTATAGATGTCACTTGTACAGTTTGATTGTAAGATAATTTTCCCTAATTTATTTTCCCTTAACTACTCTCTGTGAATTCCTCTTCCTTTCTTTCCATTCTTATCTTAAAATAATCAAGACATAACAGAACTACTCCCAAACCATCTGTCTAATTAGAATCCCTCTACAAGCCTTGATGATAATACAATTTTGATGGGATCTATCATCCCCCCATTTTAGAATGCAATCAATTTATCCTTAGAAGTCCTTAATCATTATTCATGTTTACCTTTTATGCTTCTCTTAACTCCAGAGTTTGAACTTAAAAATTTCTATATAGTTCTCGACTCTTCATCAGGAATGCTTGGAAGCCCTCTATTTCATTAAAGATTCATTCCCCGCCCCTCTAGCATTATAATCAGTTTTGCTGGATAAATAATTTTTTGTTGAAAGTTTATGTCTTTTGAATTTTGAAAAAATGTTATTCTGAACTCTATACTTCTTTGTAGTGGTTGCTGACAGACCATCTATGATTTTGACTGTGGGTCCTCAGTACTTGAATTCTTTCTTTCTGGCTGCTTGCAGAATTTTTCTTTGTCCTGAAAGTTCTGAATCGTGAATCTCTACTATTACTAGGACTTTTCATTTTAGAGTTTCTCTCAGGAGGTGATTGGTGTATTGGTAGGGCATCCCTTAGCAAAATAAAAAGCTAAAGGTATTAAAAATGAATTATTTTGATTACATGAAATTACATTACATTACATTAGAATAAGATTACATTAGAATAAGAAGAGAAATGGTTGAATGGGAAAAATTCTTTGCTTCAAATTTTTCAGCTAGAGATTTGATAATATGTAAGACTGCAACCCTTTCCTATTGGATAATGATCAAAGGATATGAACAAATAGTTCTCATAAGAATTATAAACAATCAAATGACAGAATGATGCAAATCACTAAAAATAATAGAAAATCAGGTTCTACCTCAAAACCAACAGATTTACAAGGATGACTAAAATGTAGGAAGAGTCAATGTTGGAAGGGTTGTGGGAAGATAGACATAGTAAATAGTGCATTATTGGTGAAAGCAGGAATCAATTAAAGCATTTTGAAAAGTAATTTATAATGACACCAATGAAGTAATTAAACTGTACAGTACTCCTTAGCCCAAAGATTCCATTATTAGATACTATACCCCAAAGAGATCATTGGCAAAAAGAAAGTCATGATATATATTAAAGTCTTTATAGTGGCTCTTGTTACAGGGGCAAAGTAGAGGAAAAGAACAAGCCTTTTTAAAGCACCTTAATGTGTTAAGTCTTTGCAAATGTTATCTCATTTGATCCTCATATTATTCTTATTTTACAATTGAGGAGTTAGGCAAATAGTAGTTAAATCACAAAGGTATTAATTATCTAAGTTCAGACTTGAACTCAAGTCTTTCCAATTGTAGGGCTAGCACTCCATCTGCTGTGCCACCTTCCTGCCTCTAAAATACTAGAAACAAAGTAGATATTCATTGATTGTTGAGTCCTGTCAGTCATGTACAACTCTCCATGACCTCATTTTGGAATTTTTCTTGGCAAAGGTATTGGAGTGGCTTGCCATTTCCCTCTTTAGCTTATTTTTCAAATGAAAAATTGAGTCAAATAGGATTAAATGATTTCCCCAGGGTCACACAACTAGGAAATGTCTAAAGTTGGATTTGAATGCAGGAGGATCAATCTTTCTGGTTCCAAACCCAATGCTCTAGCCATTGTATCACTTATCTGCCCACCCAATAACTGGAAACTGGTTAAAGAAATTGTGGTGTATAATGGAACATTACTATATAGTAAGAGACAACAAATATAAATATAGGAAGGCATAGAAAAACTTTTGTGAACTGATGAAAATTGAAGTAAGCAGAGTCAGAAAACAATATACAGAATAATTATAGTAATGTAAAAGGAAAGTCAATCAAATTAGTCAACAAGAATTTATAAAATGATAGGTACTATGCAAAGTGCAGTTAATTCCAAAGAAAAGGTAAAAGAGAGTCTCACAGGGGCGGCTAGGTGGCATAGTGGATAAAGCACGGGCCCTGGAGTCAGGAGTAACTGGGTTCAAGTCCGGTCTCAGACACTTAATAATTACCTAGGTGTGTGGCCGAGAGTGAGCCACTTAACCCTGTTTGCCTTGGAAAAACCTAACCCCCCCCCCCAAAAAAGAGAGTCTCACAGTCTAATGGAAAGATAACATGTGAACAACTATGTACAAAAAAATACATACATAATAAACTAGAAATAATTAACAGAAGGAAGACATTAGCATTAGAGGGATCAAGAAAAGTTCTCAAAGAAGGTGGGAGTTACTTGGGACTTGAAAGAATCCAGGGAAACCAGGAAGCAGAGAATTCTAGGCACCTGGGACAGTCAGTGAAAACATCCAAAATTAGGAAGATGGCAGGCATCTCCTGAGAGGAAGAACAAGGAAACTGGTATGTCATTAACTAGCAGAGTAAAGAGGAATCAGTAGGGTTTGAGAAGACTGCAAAAGTGTGGGGGGGGGGGGCAAAGATGGCAACAAGAACAGATCTGTGTCTTAAGCGCCCTCTCATAAATCTTCAAAACTAAGAACTCTAAATTTTCAAGAGACAGAACCCACAGAGGGACCCATTGAGGCAGTGCTCCTACTCAAAAAGCTCAGGAAGCACCCCCAAAACAGGCTTAGGCTGGGAAAATAAGCAATCAGAGAAAAAAGAGGAACACCATTGAGAAATATTTTGCATATGAGCCCAAGAAGGATCAAAACACTCAGTCTGAAGATGAGGAAGCACAAGCTCCTGCATCTAAAGACTCCAAGAAAAGCAGAAATTGGGCTCAGGCTATGACAGAGCTCAAAAAAGACTTTGAAAATCAAATGAGGGAGTTAGAAGGAAAAACTAGGAAAAGGAATGAGAGAGATGCAGGAAAAACATGAAAATGAAGTTAGCAACTTAGTCAAGGAAATCCAAAAAATGCTGAAGAAAATAGCATGCTAAAAACCAGCTTAGGTCAAATGGATAAAACAGTTCAAAAAGCTTTTGAGGGGGGGTGGCTAGGTGGCGTAGTGAATAAAGCACCGGCCCTGGAGTCAGGAGTACCTGGGTTCAAATCTGGTCTCAGACACTTAATAATAACCTAGCTGTGGCTGGGCAAGCCACTTAACCCCATTTGCCTTGCAAAAAAAAAAACACCTAAAAAAAAAGTTATTGAGGAGAAGAATGCTTTAAAAAGCAAAACTGGCCAGATGGAAAAAGAGATAAGAAAACTCTCTGAGGAAAATAAATCCTTCAAACAAAGAATAGAACTCAGGGAGATTGATGAGTTTATGAGAAATCAGGACTCAATACTTCAAAACAAAAAAATGAAAAATTAGAAGAAAATGTGAATTGTCTCATTGAAAAAAAACAACTGATATGGAAAACAGATTTAGGAAAGATAATTTAAAAATTATTGGAATACCTGAAAGTCATGATCAGGAAAAGAGCCTTGACATCATTTTCTTTTTTTTTTTTTAGGTTTTTTTGCAAGGCAAATGGAGTTAAATGGCTTGCCCAAAGCCACACAGCTAGGTAATTATTAAGTGTCTGAGATCAGATTTGAACCCAGGTACTCCTGACTCCAAGGCCGGTGCTTTATCCACTACGCTACCTAGCCGCCCCATTGACATCATTTTCAAAGAATTACTACAGGAAAATTGTCCTGATATCCTAAAAGCAGAGGGAAAAATAGAAATGGAGAGAATCCATCAATCCCCCCGAGAAATAGATCCCAAAAAACCAACCCCTAGGAATATTAGAGCCACGTTCCAGAACTCCTAAGTCAAAGAGAAAATATTACAAGCAGCCAGAAGGACACAATTCAAATATCATGGAGCTGCAGTCAGGATCACACAGGACTTAGCAGCAACTACATTAAAAGCTCATAGGGCTTGGAATATAATATACCAGAACGCAAAAGAGCTTAGAATGCAACTGAGAATCAACTACCCAGCAAAACTGAATGTCCTCTTCCAGGGAAAAAGACGGACTTTCAATGAACCAGGGGAATTTCAAATGTTCCTCTTGGAATGGCCAGAGCTGAACAGAAGGTTTGATCTTCAAATACAGGACTCAGGTGAAGCATGGAGATTGGAAGAGAGGGGGAAAATATGAGGGACTTAATGATGATGAACTGCATGTATTCCTGTATAGAAAAACAACACTGATAATACTCATCTGAACCTTCTCAGTTAATAGAGCAGGTAGAAGGAGCTTTTATAGTTGAAGCACAGGAGAAAGCTGAATTTGAAGATAAAATATGGTGTAAAAATGGAGTCAATAGAAAAAAGGGAAATGTAAAGGGAGAAAGAAAAAAAGGAGAGGGGGGAATAGGCCAAGATATTTCATATAATAAGATTTTTCTTTATTACAATGAGCTATTGTAATGATATGGAAGGGGGGAAGGCAAGGGGGAATGAGGGAATCTTCGCTCTCATTAGAGGTGGCTAGAAGAGGAAACAGCATATATACTCAATGGGGTATAGGCATCTGGAGTAAGAAGGAGGGGGAGGACAGGGGGAAGAGGGGGGGATGTGAGTGATGGAGGAAAGGATGGACCATGGGGGAAAGTGGTCAGATATAACACATTTTCTTTTTTACTTCTTGCAAGGGACTGAGATTGAATGGCCTGTACGGGACCAAAGGGCCAGGTGGATGCTAGGCCTAAGGGGTGGTATGGGGGCTCGGGGCCTCTTGTCCCCAGGGCCAGGGATTTGTCTGCTGCACCACTCAGCTACCCTGCAGCAGAATCAGAGTGAAAGGAGAAAGAAAATATAGTACATGGTAGTGGAGAAATACAAAAGGAGGGAGTTGTGATCAGCAATGGCAATGGTGGAAAAATATGGAAGTAACTTTTGTGATGGACTTATCATAAAGAATGTGATTCACCTGTGATAGAGTTGTTGGTGTTGGAACAAAGACTGAAGCACATTTATTATTATTATTATTATTATTATTATTATTATTATTATTATTATTATTATTTGGGGGGTGCAGGGCAAATTGGGCTGGGTGGCCTGCCTGGGGCCGCATAACAGGGTGATTGTTGGGTGTCTGAGGCCGGATTTGGACCCAGGTGCTCCTGGTTCAAGGGCCAGTGCTCTGTCCACCACCCAACCTCCCCTACTATTAATACTATTTTATTTTATTTTGGGTCTTTTTTTCCTTTTTTCAGTGTTTTGCAGGGCAGTGGGGTTGGGGTGGCTTGCATGTCACACGGATGGGTGATTGTTGGGTGTACGGGGCCAGATGTGGGCTCGGGTGCTCATGGCTCCAGGGCTGGTGCTCCATCCATTGCGCCACCTGGCCATACCTACAATTATTACTATTATTTTTTAATTTTAACTTTTTTCTCTCCCCTTTACTTTATTGCTCAAGCGAGTCTATATTTTTTGAGGGAAGGGGTTATTTTGTTTACTCTTAAACAAGAATATTTTATTAATGTATAACAAACATTATTTGTACAAAATGAGAATAAATAAATATTAAATATAGATTGTAAACTCCAAAAAAGGGGGGGGCAAGTTTTTAAGGTTTTTGAATGCCAAGCAGAGAATTTTATAGTTGATCTTGAAGGTGGTAGGGAGCTACTAGAGTGTACTGGGTAGGTAGGTGACTTGGTCAGACCTACACTTTAGATGAATTTCACAGCTGAATGGAATTCAAGAGTAACCATAAAACAACAATAAAAAAATAAATGTTGCAAAATTATTAAAAAAAAAAAAAACATGGCCCTAAAGAAGAGATATGAGAAGTCACCTCTTTTCAAGAGTGGCAGGTCCATTATATGTACTTTGAGGGTTCCCCCCCCCACAAAGTATTGATTGGTTTTGCTAGATTTTTCCTCTTTCTTTTTCTTCAAAAAATTCTTTGATATATGAGATGGTTTTGAGGCAGTGGGGTATGTGAGAGGAGAACGAGAGTTTCAGGAGGAAATTTAGATTATGTTCCATATTAAGATAATATGATACCTTAAATACAAAAGGTATCATAAAAATTATTTTTAAAAATTTAAGACATAGTATATTATAGACTTTAAAAGTCACAGGGCAGCTAGGTAGCGCAGCAGATAGAGCACCAGCCCTGGAGTCAGGAGTAGTACCTGAGTTCAAATCTGTCCCACTTAACCCCATTGCCTTGCAAAAACTTAAAAAAAAAAAAAGGTCACTTAATTTATTCTTTTCTTTTTTGCATATGGATGGGAAAACTAGTCTCAGTGTAGTTAACTGAACTGCCCAAAGTCTGAGAGATAATATACTGAAGACTGAGGATTCAGAACCAGGTTTCTAGCTTCAGTATTCATTTCATTGGACTATATTGTTTCCATCTAGACTTTCATTTTCCAATTTTGTTAATAAACAACAAAAGCATAGCAACCAAATGCTAATTCAGGATATCAAAAATGGAACTGAGAATTCATAATGAAAAGAGGCAATGAAGCAATGAATCAAAAGAACATGAGATTAAAAGAAGGCTAAAACATAGAAGGAAAAGGTATTGTAGTTCTGCAGGAAAAAACTGAAAACAATTATTTGTTATCACTGCTTTTAACATATTGAAATAATGTTTTTAAAATACAACAAGTTATATAATTTTTAGAACAAAAGACTTTCTTGACTCTAAGCTCCCACTACAAAAAGATCTGTAAAAGCAGAGTCTGTTTTACCAAAACCTTTTTCTCTCTCTCTCAGCCCTAACACAATGCTTTGCCCTCTTGGATGTGCTTAATATGTGTGTGCTAATGATAATATTTGCTGATTAGAAATTAATTTTTGACAGGGTTTTACATTTAATTTCCTCTAAAAGAAGGTTTATAACTTAATATTCATTCAATTGACTCATCAATATTTATTGAGTCCCTATTGTATGCAAGACATCAGAATCAATCTTAAAGACATTTCTTGAAGAATAATTAAAAAGGGCACCTAACCTATGACAAAAAATTCACTTATTTTTTATCTTAACTCAATAACCTAAAAACCAGTTCTTGAATTCCAGGTCACTAGAAACCATTAATTTCTCTTCCTGAAGGAAAATATAGAAATGATGTCTGTTTCTAGCCCTTTGCCATCACAAAAAAGAGCTGCTATAAATATTTTGTACATATAGATATTTTCCCTTTTTTTTTAAATCTCTTTGGGATACAGATCTAGAAATTGCTGGATCAAAGGGTTTGCACAGTTTTACTTTTCTTTTTACTTTCCTTTGGGTATAGTTCCAAATTGCTTTCCAAAAAAAGGTTAGATCAGTTCACAACTCTACCAACAATGTATTAGTGTCCCAATTTAGCCATATCCTTTCCAACATTTGTCATTTTCCTTTCTGTCATATTAGTGAAACACATAAGGTGAGGTGGTATCTCAGATCTGTTTTAATTCACATTTCTCCAATCAATAATAATTTAGAGTATTTTTAAATGACTATAGCTTTGATTTATTCATCTGAAAATTGTCTGTTCATATCCATTGTTTATCTGTTAGCTGGGGAATGACTTGTATACTTATAAAATCTGACTCAGTTCACTATATTTTGGGGAAATGAAACTTTTATCAGAGAAACTTTCCCAGTTTCCCACTTCCCCTCTAATCTTGGCCACATTGCTTTTGTTTGGGCAAAAACTTTTTAATTTAATGTATAAAAATTATCCATTTTAGGGGGCAGCTAAGTGGAGCAGTGGATAGAGCACCAGCCCTGGAGTCAGGAGTACCTGAGTTCAAGTCTGGCCTCAGACACTTGATAATTACCTAGTTGTGTGGCCTTGGGCAAGCCACTTAACTCCATTGCCTTGCAAAAAAATAAAAATAAAACCTAAAAAAATAAAAAATTATCCATTTTATTTTTCATAATACTCTTTATCCCTTGTATGATCAAAAATTCTTATCTTATCCATAGATCTGACAGGTAAACTATTCCACGTTCTCTTAATTTGTTTTTGGTATCACCCTTAATGTCTAAATCATGAACCCATTTTGACCAAATCTCAGTATATGGTGAAAGACATTGGGCTATGTGTAGTATTGGTCAAACTGCTTTCCAGTTTTCCCAACAATTTTTTTGCCAAATTATGAGTTCTTGTCCCAAAGGCTTAGATCTTATGAAACATTAGATTACTATGGTTATTTACTACAGTATATTATGTATCTAGTCTATCCCACTGATTCATCATTCTATTTCTTAATGTTTGTTCTTCATTTTAGAACAAGACCACAACATCAGGGAGATGATGCTGTGACAAGCACCTGAATTGTATTTGAGTGAGGGAGGTACAGTGCTAAGTCACCAGCCTCACTTTCTCCTCCAGAGCCATCTTGGGTCCAGTGACCAGATGTGAATCTGGATGACTGGAGGTAACCCTGGATGCAAGGCAATCAGGGTTAAGTGACTTGCCCAAGGACACACAACTAGTAAGTGGCAAGTATCTGAAGCTGGATTTGAATTCCAATCTTCCTGAATCCAAGGCCCGTGCTCTATCCACTGTGCCACCTAGCTGTCCCTATTTTACTTATTACATAGTGCCAGACAGTTTTGATGATTACCACTTTGTAATATATTTTAAGATGTGGTATGACTAGGCCAGATTTCACTTTTTTTTAATTGATTACCTTGATATTCTTGATCTGTTTTTCTTTCAAGTGAATTTTGCTCTTATTTTTTTCTATCTCTATTAGATAATTTTTTTAATACTTTGATTGGTATGGCACCATATAAATGAATTAATTTAGGTATGATTGTCATTTTTGTTATCTTGGCTCAACCTATATACAAGCAATTAATATTTCTCCAATTGTTTAAATCTGACTTTATTTGCATAACAAGTGTTTTGTGATTGTTATCACATGAGTTTGTCTTGGCAAGTAGACTTACCAAATGTTTTATATTGTCTACTGTTATTTTAAATGGATTTTTTCTTTCTAACTTTTGTTCTGTCTTTTGTTGGATATATAGAGAAGTGCTGATAATTTATGGGGGTGTATTTTATATCCTGTAACTTTGCTAAAGTTGTTAAATATTTCAACTAGTTTTTTAATTGTATCTTTAAGTATGTTATCATATCATCTGCAAAAAAATGAGTTTTGTTTCTTCATTGCCTGTTATAATTTCTTCAATTTATCTTTCTTCTCTTCTATAATTAACATTTCTATTATACTAAATAATAGCAGTGATAATGGACATCCTTCTTTTACCATGATCTTATTGAAAAGGCTTCTAGTTTTTCCCCCTTTGTAGATAATGTTTCCTGGTGATTTTTAGACAGCTAATACATATCATTTTAAGAAAAGCTGATTTCCAGGAATGAGTGTTTTATTTTTGTCAAAAGTTTTTTTCTGCAACTATTGAGGTCAACTATTGAAATCATATAACTTTTGTGTTTTTGTTTTTGACTTGGTCAGTTATACTGATAATTTTCCTAACACTGAACCAGTTCTGAATTGCTGGTATAAATTCTACCTGGTCATAGTAATATATTACTGAAACCTCCCTGGTAGAATTTTATTTGAAAATTAGGGAAATTGGTCTAGAGTTTTCTTTCTCTGTTTTGGTTCTTTCTGATTTAATTATAAGCACCATATTTGTTTCATAAAAAGGAATTTGGTAAGACTCCTTTTTGGATTATTTTTCCCAAATAATTTATATAGAATTAGAATTGTTTTTTAAATGTTTAGTAGAATTCACTTGTGAATCCATCTGGTCCTGGGGATTTTTTCTTAGGAGTTCATTGGAGGCTTCTTCAAGTTCTTTCACTAAGTTAGAAGTATTCAAGTATTCAGTTTCCTCTTCTGCTAATCTAGTCAATCTACATTTTTGTAAACATCCATCCATTTCATTTAGACTGATTTATTGATATATATAATTGAGTAAATTAGCTCCTAACAATTGATTTAATCTCATCTTCACCCTTTGAATTTTTGATAGTGGTGATTTGGTTTTCAAAATTAACCAATGGTTTATTTACTTTATTGGGATTCCCCCTTCCCCATACAATCAACTCTTAGTTTTACTTACTAATTCAATGGTTTTCTTTAATTTTATTAAACTCTTCTTTAATTTTCAGGATTTCCAATTGGGTCTTCAATTGAGAGTGATTAATTTTTTTGTTTCCTAGGTTTTTTATTTAGCTGCATGCTGAAATCATTGATCTGTTCTTTCTCTAATTTACTGATTTATTATTATATCTCTAATTTAGAGATATAAATTTTCTCTCAGTATTGCTTTGACTACATCTCATAAATCTTGGTATGTGGTTTCATTGTTATCATTCTCTTTAATGAAATGATTTATTTGTTCTATCATTTGTCCTTTAACCTATTCATTCTTTAGAATTAAATTACATAATTTCCAATTAATTTTTAATTTATGCTTTTATAGTCCTTTTTTTGAATGTAGTTTTTTTTTTTTTTTTTAGGGCTTTTATTTTTGCAAGGCAAATGGGGTTAAGCGGCTTGACCAGGACCACACAGCTAGGTAATTGTCTGAAGCTGGATTTGAACTCAGGTATTCCTGACTCCAGGGCTGGTGCTCTATCCACTGAGCCACCTAGTCGCCCCTTTGAATGTAGTTTTCAACTGCATTATGATCTGAAAAGAATGCACTTAGTATTTCTACTTTTCTACATTTGGTTGTAGGTTTTCATTCTTTAACAGATAAACAGGTTTTGTAAATATGCCATATACCACTAAGAAAAAGGTATACTCCTTTCTAGTCCCATTCAGTTTTCTCTACAAGAACATCATATTTGACCTTTCTAAAATTCTCTTCATCTCCTTAACTTCTTTTTTTTTTGAAGATTTTTTTTTCAAGGCAATGGGGTTAAGTGGCTTGCCCAAGGCCACACGGCTAGGTAATTATTAAGTGTCTGAGATCGGATTTGAACCCAGGTACTCCTGACTCCAAGGCCCTACTACTTAACTTCTTTCTTATTTTTTTTGGTTACATTTATCTAACTCTGAGAGGGGAATGTTAAGATCCCCACTAGTATAGTTTTACTGTCTATTTTCCTCTGTTACTCATTCAATTTTTCCTTTAAGAATTTGGACACTATATGATGTAGTGCATATATGTTTAGCATTGATATTATTTCATGATACCTTTTTTTTGCAAACTTTGGTTTCTCTGCTTGTGTCTTTTAATTAGATCTATTTTTGCTTTTGCTTTGTCTGAGATCATGATTAATACTCCTGTTTTTTTTTTCCTTTTATTTCAGTTGAAGTATAATGGTTTCTTCTCAGTCTTTTATCTTTACTCTCTGTGTATGTCTGCTTCAGGAGTGTTTCTTCTAAACAGCATGTTGATGGGCTGGCTAGGTGGTGTAGTGGATAAAGCACTGGCCCTGGAGTCAGGAGTACCTGCGTTCAAATCCGGTCTCAGACACTTAATAATTACCTAGCCGTGTGACCTTGGACAAGCCACTTAACCCCGTTTGCCTTGCAAAAACCTAAAAAAAAATAAACAGCATGCTGTAGGATTCTTGTTTTTAATCCATTCTGTAATCTACTTCTGTTTTATGGGTGAGTTTGTCCCATTTGTATTCATAATTATGATTACTCCTACTTTCTCTATCCTAACACCATCCTATTTTCTCCATGTTTATACTTCCCTCTCTCTTCTTTCTCCACAAAATTGTTTTGCCTCTGACTATGACTTTCCCCAACTTACCCTTCTCTTTATCAATACCCCCTTTCTTAACCCTTCCCTTCCTTCTTCCCTAGTGGATAAAATAGATTTCAGTACTTAACTAATTGAGTATGTTATTTCCTCCTTGAGCAAATCCAAATGAGAGTAAGGTTCACACCACACCACCCCTCTTATCTGTCCCTTCCACTGTAAAGGCTCTTTTGTTCCTCTTTTATGTATCCTTCTCTCTGTCCATCCCTCTCTCACCCCTTAATTTTATTTTTTTGTAATATCATTCCATCATAGTCAACTTGTAACTGTGCCCTCCATCTATATATACTTCTTCTAACTGCCCTAGTAATGATAAAATTCTTAAGTGTCACAATGATCATTTCCAAAGGAAATCTCTTATGATTATTTTCATGTTTACTTTTTTATCCTTCTCTTTAGTCTTTTATTTGAAGATTACATTTTCTAATCAGCTCTGGTCATTTCATCAGAAATGTATGAAAGTCTTCTGCTTCATTAAATATCCAATTTTCCCCCTGAAGAATTACACTTTGTTTTGCTGGGTGGGTGAGTCTTGGTTATAATCCTAGTTCATTTGCCTTCCAGAATATCACGTGCAAAGCTTTCCAATACTTTAATATAGAAGCTGATAAGTCTTGTGTGATGCTGCCTATAACTCCAAGATATTTTAATTATTTCTTTCTGGATGATTGAAACATTTTCTCTTTGACCTGAGAGCTCTGAAAATTGGCTAAAATATTCTTGGGAGTTTTCATTTTGGAATATCTTTCCTGAGTAGATTGATAGATTCTTTAAATTTCTATTTTGCCTTCTGGTTCTAGGATATCAGGATATTTTTCTTGATAATTTCTTTAAATGTGATATCTAGGTTCCTTTTTTTTTAAATCATGGCTTTCAAATAGCCTAATAATTTTTTTTCAAGGCAATGGTTTAAGTGTCTTGCTCAAGGTCACACAGCTAGGTAATTATTATTAAGTGTCTGAGGCTGAATTTGAACTCCGGTCCTGCTGACTCCAGGGCCAGTACTCTATCCACCTTAGCTGCCCCAGCCTAATAATTCTTGAATTATTTCTCCTCAACCTGTTTTCCAGGTCAGTTTTTCAAATGAGATATTTCACATTTTCTTTTATTTTTTCAGTCTTTGACTTTGTATTATTGTTTTTGATGTCTCATAGAGTCATTGTTTCCATTTTTTTCTAATTTTTTCTTCATTGAGTTTTTGTACCTCAATTTCCATTTGGCCAATTTTACTTTTTAAAAAGTCCTTTTCTTAAGTGAATTTTTGTATATCTTTCCCCATTTTTCCAATACTGCTTTTTAGAGATCTTCAGTGAATTTTTTGTACCTCTATTTTGTTTTTTTAAGATTATTTTATTCACAATTTTTATGCCTCATTTATCAAACTGTTGTCTCTTTTTCCATGATTTTCTTGCATTATTCTCTTTCCTTTTCTCAAATTTTCTTGTAACCTTCTGATTTTTTAAATCTTTTTTGAACTCTTCCATGTATTTGAGGGGAACCTGAGATCAATGGATATTTTTTTTGAGGCTTTGCATTTAGCTGTTTTTACATTGCTGTCTTCTGAGTTTGTGTTTTGTCACCATAGTAACTTTTTTAGCTTGTATGCTTATTTTTCCAACCTATATTTAACTTTTAATTTTATGTTAAAATTGGTCTCTACTCCATGGTTGAGGGGATATTGCCCTAAGCTTTAGCTTTTTTTGTGCTGCTGTTTTCGGAGCTAATCCTGAAGAGTCTGTAAGGTTCAATTATTTCAAGGCAGTTTGATCTAAGGAAAGGTCAGGTCACTGCTCTCCTTGCCTATGCTCTTGTCTATGAGTTGCCACAAGTACTCTACAGTAGAACTGTCCCTACTCCTGCTGGTGCTCCTCTTGACCCTGAAATTACTATTTAGGACTGTGTATAGGCAATGCAACAGAGTACTGCACCCAGTGCCAGCAAATGATACTTTATAATCTCCTTCTGACCACTTGTCTGACCCCTTTACCATCTGTGAGTTGAGAGCTCCAGAAACCAAGACCATTTATTCAGTTGCACACAAAGTCTACTGCTGGCATGCCAGGGCAGGGCTTCTGTTGTCACTTAGTAGTTGTGTGATCTTGGGGAAGTCACTTATTTGCCTTGCATATAGGATCATCTCCAGTTGTCCTGATTCAAATCTGGCCACTGGACCCAGATGGCTCTGGAGGAGAAAGTGAGGCTGGTGACTTAGCACAGCAGCCCCTCCCTCAAATCCAGTTCATGCTCATGTCATGGCATCACCTGATACTGTGGTCTTCTTCAAGAATGAAAGACAGGGGTGGCTAAGGTGGCATAGTGGATAAAGCACCGGCCTTGGAGTCAGGAGTACCTGGGTTCAAATCCGGTTTCAGACACTTAATAATTACCTAGCTGTGTGGCCTTGGGCAAGCCACTTAGCCCCATTTGCCTTGCAAAAATCTAAAAAAAACAAACAAAAAAAAAAACCCAAACAAGAATGAAAGACAAACATCTTCTGTTACACTATGCTCCACTCTCACTCTGACAAGACAGACCTTTCCTGTCAATCTTCCAGGTTGTCTTCAAACGGAAAATTGTTTTAATCTCCCCCTACCTATATTCTCTGTCTTTTTTTTTAATTTAAGGTAATAGGGTTAAGTGAATTTCTCAAGGTCACACAGCTAGGCAATTATTAAGTGGGTCTGAGACTGGATATGAACTCAGGTCCTCCTCACTCCAGGGCTGGTGCTCTATCCACTGTGCCATTTAGCTGCCTCTTATCTTTACTCTACCATCTTGGCTTCACCAGACTCTTTAAGATGAAGATATTTTGTTAGAAAATTACTTTCAAAGTCTGAGTCTCTTGTCCAGAACCATACTTCTATACTACTTCCCTCACTATCTCCTCACCATGTTGCCCACCTCTAGTATCATTGTAAAGGTAAATACAGTCTTGCTTGTTTGTTTTTGTACCCCCCCCAAACATAGCCAAGTGCCTGGTACTTAAAAAATATAATAGGTAAGAATTTAGCAAATGCTTACTTTCTTTTTGTATGCCATCTATTTATATTATCTGTCATCTATCTATTTATCATCTATCTATCCAACTATCTTTCTATCTGGCTTATAAACTCTTGGAGGGTAGCAACTATTTTTTTAGATTTTATCTTTGTATCCCTATTATCTGATGCAATCTTTTAGACATAGTATATAGTTAACTGTTGAATTAAATGCCAGAATTTTCAATTTACTATCCAGACATTTGGAATTCTGTTTCCCTTAGCACACTCAAAACAAGACTGGAAGATTCATCTTATTGCCATCAGAATGACAGCTGTGTTGTAAGAATATGATTAACATGGAGATCAAAGTAGATAAATAACCAATTAACAATCAGTTAACCATCCTTGAAAAAAATAAAGAAGTATACATGGGATTCAAACTAATTCAGAAACTAAACAATACAGAATAAAATGACAAAATTTAAGACCAAGTTCTACTTTACAATAAAGTGCAGACATTAATTACTACATTTTCTACCTCTCTTTTTTCTTTTCTTTCCTTCCTTTCTTCATCTTCTTCTTTTTCTCCTTCTTCTTAAGTCTCCTCTTGTTCTTTTCCTCTTCTTCTTTTCTTCCTCTTCCTCTTCTTTGCTTTCTCTTTTAATCTCATCATGATACTGTTAACTCACACCTTGACTGACATCACTTCCTTCAGCCTCTTCTCACTTCTTTTTTTAATTTTTTAATTTTTTAATTTTTTACAAATTATGTTTTCATACATTACTAAAATATTCTTGTTTAAGAGTAAACATAATACCCCCTCCCCCAAAAAATATAGACCCTCATGAGAAATAAAGTAAAAGAAAGAGAAAAAATGTACTTCAGTCTGTGTTCTGACACCACCAGCTCTGTCTCAGGTGGATCACATTCTTTATAAGTCCATCACAAAAGCTACTTCCATGTTTTTCCACCATTGCCTTTGCTGATTGCAACTCCCTCCATCCATACCTCCCCACTACCATATACTACATTTTCTCTCCCCTTTCACTCTGTCCCTCTTCTAAAATGTGCTATAGGGTATCTGAGTGATGCAGCAGACTGGTCATTGGCCCTGAGAAGCGCTGAGCCCACATATCACTCCTGAGACCCAGCAGCCACCCAGCCCCATGATCCCAGACAGGTGACCCAATCCCAGCCCCTTGCAAGAAGTAAAGAAGAAAATGTGTTATAACTGACCACTCTCCCCTACAAGCTACCCTCTCCTCCATCACCCACATCCCCCACCTTCCCCCTTCCCGCTTCTCTCCTTTTTACTCTAGATGTATATGCCCCATTGAGTATATATGCTGTTTCCTCTCCAAGCCACCTCTGATGAGAATGAAAGTTCCCTCATTCCCCCTCACCTTCCCCCCATCCATATCATTGCTATAGATCATTGCAACAAAAAAAAACTTTTATACAAAATATCTTAGCCTATTCCACCTTTCCTTTATCTTACTTCCAGTACATTTCCCTTTAAGCCATTGACTCCATTTTTTACAATATATTATTATCTTCAAATTCAGCTCTCTTCTGTGCTTCATCTATATAAGCTCCTTCTACCTGCTCTATTAAATGAGAAGGTTCATATGAGTATTATCAGTATCATTCTTCTATTCAGGAATACATGCTATTCATTATCATCAAGTCTCTCATATTTTACCCTTCTCCACTCTCTGTGCTTCACCTGAGTCCTGTATTTGAAGGTCAAACTTTCTGTTTCGGCTCTGGTCATTTCAACAGGACAATTGAAATTCCCCTGGTTTATTTAAAATCCATCTTTTCCGCTGGAAGAGGATGTTCAGTTTTGCTGGGTAGCTGATTCTCAGTTGCATTTCAAGCTCTTTTGCCTTCCAGAATATTATATTCCAAGCCCTATGAGCCCTTGATGTAGCTGCTGCTAAGTCCTGTGTGATCCTGACTGCAGTTCCATGATATTTAAACTGTGTCCTTCTGGCTGCTTGTAATATTTTCTCTTTGACTTGGGAGCTCTGGAACTTGGATATAATATTCCTGGGAGTTGTTTTTTTTTAATCTCTTTCCAGGGGAGATCAGTGGATTCTCTCAATTTCTATTTTGCCCTCTGCTTCTAGGATATCTGGGCAATTTTCCTGCAGGAATTCTTTAAAAATAATGTCAAGGCTCTTTTCCTGATCATGACTTTCAGGTTGCCCAATAATTTTTAATTATCTTTCCTGAATTTTTTTTCCAGATCAGTTGTTTTTTTCAATGTGATGGTTCACATTTTCTTCTAATTTTTCATTCTTTTAGTGTTGAAGATTGTGTCTTGACTTCTCACAAAGTCATCAGCTTCCTTTAGCTCCATTCTACATCTGAGGGATTTGTTTTTCTTAGAGAGCTTTCTTATCTCCTTTTCCATATGGCCAATTCTGCTTTTTAAAACATTCTTCTTCTCAATAACTTTTTGAACTGTTTTATCCATTTGACCTATGCTGGTTTTTAACATGTTATTTTCTTCAGCATTTTTTTGGATTTCCTTGACTAAGCTGCTGACTTCTTTTTTCATGTTTTTCCTGCATCTCTCTCATTTCGTTTCCCAATTTTTCTTCTATCTCTCCTATTTGATTTTCAAAATCTTTTTTTGAGCTCTGTCAGGGCTGAGTCCAACTTCCATTTTTCTTGGAGTCTTTAGATGCAGGAACTTGTACTTCCTCATCTTCAGATTGAGTATTTTGATCCTTCTTGGGATCATAGACAATATATTTCTCAATGGTGTCCCTCTTTTTTCTCTGTTTACTCATTTCTCCAGCCTGTACCTGGTTTGAGGGTGCTTCCTGAGCTTTTGAGTATTATTGGGACACCCTCCCACAAGGATCTCAGTATGTGAAGCTCTGACTGCCCTCCTGGTCTGTGAATGACCACAAGCACACCCCTCTGCCATGGGGCTGAGGTGGGGGGGGGGGTGCCCTGTTCTATGGGGGCCTAGACTGCAATCAGGATCTGAATGTAGTCAGAGCCTTAGAGTCCTGTTCCAGGTACAGAGGACAAGCCTCAGAAGTCTCCCCTACCTTCGGTGGGCTGAGCACTCAGGGCTCAGTTGCCTGGAGGCTCCTGCTTGCCAGCTCCATGACAGCTTCTGTTTCCTGGATCTGGGCTACCTCTGCTCTGCTTCGCTGACCTCACTGACTGCTGCAACTGCCCTGAGGGCCTGGACTTCGCATGTTTGCTCTGGCAGAGGTCCCCCCACTGATCCTCCAAGTTATGCCTGGTGATCCCTGGGTATAGGTCAGGAAACTGCCCCCAGTGCTATGAGATGCAGCTCCCAGGTGCTCTGGGGCTGCCTCCAGGTGGCTGAAGTTTCTTCACTCTGGTGTCTGCCACTCTAACCCTGTGGAGCAAAGCCTTTCCACTATTTTCCAGGTTACCTTTATTTGGAGAATTGCCTCATTGGATCTTTCTGTGGGTTCTATCTCTTGAAAATTTAGTTAGAGTCATAATTTTAAGATTTTTGAAATATTATGGAGAGAATACCTAGGAGAGGCTCTCCTCCTGTTGCCACCTTGGCTCCACCCTTCCTCTTCTCTCTTCTGATTGGAGCACCAGAAGGTAAAATACCAAATTCTTTTCAATACTTCCCTTTAAAGAGACCAGGAAGAACTATTTGATTCACTCCACTCTACATTTGCTGCCATGCCTGCTCTCCTCCCCTTCCCACTCCCTTGCCTACCTCTTGTGTGTGTGTTGCGTGTCTCTACCCCCTACCCCCCTGATAATATAAGCTCCTTGAAGGCAAGGACTGTTTTTCTTTTTATTAATTGAATTCCCAGTGCCTGACATATACTGGGTATTTAATAAATATTTATTGAATTGGATTTTTTTTCTTATCAACAAGTCAAAAACCATTTATTAAATGTTTACTATGTCCAGGTACTGTGCTGATTTCCAGATATACAAAGGATTTAAAATTAAATCAAAATAAAACAAGACATTTCCTAGGAGCTCATACTCTAATGAGGCAAACAAGATGCAAATACAGGATAAATTGAAGGTAGTCTTCAAGGTAAAGTACTAAAATTAAGGAGAGCTAGGAAAGGTAGGACTTTAGCAGAAACTTGAAAAATAATCAGGGAAGACAGGAGTCAGAGATGAAAAAAATGCCTGTAGTCAAAAGATGGAGTGTGTCATTTAATGCAAAAGAAGAAGGTTAATGACACTATATGGCAGGTTACCACGAGGGAAGTAAGGTATCAGAAGGCTGGAAAGTTAGGAAGGGGCCAGATTATGAAGGAATTTCTTTATAGTCTGAATTTAAAAAGCATCAAATTAAATGGGCATTTTTCATATACTTAGCACAACAAAAAAGAATGTACCTGAAACAACAAATATGTTTAGCCTATTTTTCATTTAAAATGTATAATAAATTCAACACGTAACTTCCAAAGCTATCCAGTTTGTCTATGATAATTTGTCTTTACTTCTATTATTTTCTGTGTATTAAAAAAAACCAAAACCAAAAATCCCCCCCACACTATCCATTCTTCTCTTCCTATCCTCTTTTCCCTCTTTCATACCTCCCTCCTAATCTCATATTCTTGCTATAGAGATCCTCGTCAGAATCTAATAGTTTGGAAAAGAGAAAAAAAACAGTGTTGACAAGAGATAGTAATGGAAGGTTTTCTCATCAGAGCTAGAATTTGTCACAGTTTCACACTTAGTTTATGTAATAACAATTTTAACTCATATAAGAAAGACTCAAGAAGACATACCTGTTTAATGCACTTATATTGCATATGTGCAGATAGTGATTAGAGAGCCAGCCTCGGAAATCATGAGACTTGAGTTCATATACTGCCTGTAACACATACTGGCTATGTAACCCTGGGCAATCTCTTAATTGCTTAATGTCCCAGTTAATTCTCCAAGACTATAAATTGTTGAAGTGTTGACAATATGAATTAACAAGCAACCCACTATACTGGTAAAGTCAAAGAGCCATAGAAAACACACACACATACACACACACACACACACACACACACACACACCATATATACTCTTACCAGCTAGCTTCTTTGTCTGGTTCAGGGAAATGATACTGCAGATGTAATGCTCCCAGGAAGTCCACTCTATCTAAACATAGTCATACCTCCAGAAGGTCCAATGTAGTTTTATGATTTTGTAGACAAAAGAAGTTGGGCTGGGCAGACCCATAGTACCTTTGGTACTAGTCATAAAAATGTCAACCAAGAACTAAACACAGAATTGGTAGAATTCCTTTGGTGTCAGAAGCAGCATTAGGAAAATTCATTAGTCATTCTGGCTCTCTTTATCCTCTTGTTCTCTGTCTTCACTCTGGGGGGAAGGGATCTAGTTTAACCCACTTGCTTCCAGAGGGAAGGAAGATGAGTTTTTGGAATTCATAGCTTCAAGAAGAGGAAGTCTCATCAAAGAAGGGAGAAGAATTTAACCTAACAATGTTTGCAATGATATCTTTGTTGGTTGATTTTATCAATAATAATACCTATCAGCTATGCAGAGCTTTAAGATTTACAAAAGCACTTTATATAAATTACCTACATGCAATCTCAGCAAACCTTAGTCAGCCAACTAACATACTATTATTAATTCATTGGTGATTATTGAGTCAGTTCAGTTGGGTGTGACTCTTTGTGACCCCATTTGGGGTTTTCTTGGCAAAGATATTAGAATGGTTTTTCATTTCCTTCTTTAGTTCATTTATAGATGAGGGAAGTGAAGCAAACTGTTAAGTGAATTGTGTTGGGTCACACAATTAGTGTCTGAGTTCAGATTTGAACTCAAGAAGAGGAGTCTTCCTGATTTCAGACCCAGTGTTCTAAGCACTAAACCACCTGCACTTATTAGCTTGGGAAGGTAGGTGGTACTGTGGTAGATGGAGCACCAGTCCAGAGTCAGGAGAACCTGAATTCAAATCTGTCATCAGACATTTGCAACTTACTAGCTGTGTTATCTTGGGCAAGTCATTTAACCCTGATTGCCTCACATTCAGGTTCATCTCCAGTCACCCTGATTCATAACTGGCCACTGAACCCAGATGGCTCTGGAGGAAATAGTGAGCCTGGTGACTTACCACAGCATCCCTCCCTTCAATCCATGTGCTTGTCATGGCATCACCTCCCTGATGTCATAGTCTTTTTAAAGAAGGACAATCATCATTTATCCTCTGAAAAATCTTATGAGGTACATGCTATTTTTCAGATTAGGAAACTGAACCTGAGAGATATTCAATCACCCAGAATCACATTACCCAGTTGCTGCTCTTCCAGGACCTTGCCTTTTAATTTTTGTTGATTTGGATAAGTCTTTCCTCTGAAGGTCTTATCAAGTTCAAGGTTCTCTTCTTCACTGGGTAATTCAAAAGTTCCCATTAGATTCCTATAGGATCATAGAAACCATTATTTCCTGAACTTTTTATTAATGAATGTAGCTATCATCCTTCACTATAGCATTCATCTAGTTCTTCATTTCATTTGAAGGTAATCCTGAGTTCTCAAAGACTCTTTGGTCTCCCAAAAATATTACTGAGCTTGAAAGACTTCCAATTCAAACCAGTGAGACTAAGCTGAGAACCACTGTGACTGAGTTCAAAATGGCTAAACATCAGAAGATTGGCACTGCATTGGTAATGAATGATATTGACACAGAGCAATAATGAACATGTAGGAAATATTTATTGATTGATTGACTGGTTGGTTGTTATCTATCCTTGGAGAGAGTATCCATATGAGTTAAATCATAGATCACTTTAAATATTGAAGTACTGTAACCACTTCACCTGGTAAACAGATATATATATTTCACAACTGACTCAAAGGTCAATTTTGGATCAACGGTCTAGTCAAATTTTCTATTTTGATTTAGTAGTAAAATAACATTATAAAAGAAGGAAATACTGATATGTTATCTGAGGCAGGAAGGTTCTAAAGTGGTTAAAGCACTAGACCTGGAGTCAGGAAAACTGGAATCTTAAATTCACCCTCACATATTTACTAGCTGTGTGTCCTTGGTCAAATTATTTAATCTTAGCCTGCTTCACTTTCCTCATCTATGAAATAGGGATAATAATGGTTCTCACCTAACAGAATTGTTGTGAAGATGAAATAAAACATTTGTAAAGGACTTTGCAAAGACTTAAACATTTTATAAATGTTAGCTATTATTAATAATAGTGACCATGATTTCTGCGTACTAATGACGAAACCTCTTAATAGAGAGGTGAAGGTGTCAATGTGGAGAATGAGACATATTTGGGATTTTTTTTGACAAGGCCAATATGAAAGTTAGTTTTGCTTGACTATTTATCTTTATAATGGGGTTTTGTTTTCCTTTTGTCCTCGGTTGGTGGGTAGGGGAGGGTACAATAGGGAAAAGAGAAAGATGATTTTTTTTAATTTCAAATTTTTTTTTAAGTTTCCAGACTATGTTGAGGAAATAGTTGAAGTCTGATTTCTAATGTCTAAATTATCTAATTTCTTTGTTGAACATTGTTAGAAAAATAAAACAACTAAATTATAAACCTCTTAAAGAAGAAAAACCCCTCATCTTTTCTTTTATGTTTTTAAACAATTCTAAAGGCATTGTTGACTCCACAAAATTATACATCTTAACAATGCTATAGCATCTTTTTAGGCCTGAATTCATCTTCCAAATTCTGCCAAACTACCTATCAATAAAATAAAGGATTCTGCAAGAAAAGCAAGAGATATCAACAGTGAAATTAGGTATTGACTGTCTATTTTCTCTCAGGAAATACACTGTAAAGAGATAACTATGTAAGGAAATAATGTGTTCTAATAGTGGTAAAAAGCATAACTAAGTCTCTAAAGCAGATTAAATGGAGGTCCACGCCTGGGTAAGAATAATAACATACTTATATAGTGCTTTACAAAACACTTATTATTTAACCCATTTTTCAGATGAGTAAAGTGAGATACAATAAGGTTATATGAGCTATCCATGATCCCTCAGTTGAGAAAAAGCAGACAGGAATCAAAACTCATACTACTGATTCCAAGATTAGCATATATATTCTACAATGTCATACTATTTCTTCTTTAATAATATAATAATATTATCATACTAATAACACACTAATATTACTATCATATTAATTTTATTATGATTAAAAGAACTTCAATTGGATAACATTTTATTTACTATGTTTTACAATTGTAAAGGAATATCTTTAAGTTGCCTTTCACTTATATGAGCTTATAGTTGTTGTGGTTGAGTCATTTTTCAGGCTGACTCTTCATGATCCCATTTGGGGTCTTCTTGGAAAAGACACTGGAGTGATTTACCATTCCTTCTCCAACTCATTTTACAGATGAGGAAACTGAGTGTTAAAGTGACTTTCCCAGGGTCACCCGGCTAGTATCTGAGACCAGATTTAAACTCGGGAAGAAGAATCTTCCTGACTCCAGGTCTGGTACTCTATTCACTGTACAACCTAGTTTCCCCCATATGTATCAGCTTTACGGTTTGAAAACTACATATATTATCTAAATTAAACCTCATACAAATCTTTTGATGTGAGTGCTACAGAGATTATTTCTTCCATTTTACAGATGAGAAAACTGAATATAAAAAGAAGTTAATTGACTCGAAAGGATCTGAGGTCAGACACAAACCTAGCTAGTCTTTCTGGTTCCCAATGTAGCACTCTGCTACATTGATTTTTTTTTCCTTAACTATATTTTATCACTCTTATAATGCAAGATTTCTTGCATTTAATAATACTTTACATGTTTATAATAGACTTGCATCTCTCTTTTTATGAGTTTCTGTTATAAATTCCAAAATGTCTAAGTTATTTCCGAGGAACAGAAGTTTCTTACAGTTTGTTTTTAAATTATTATCTAAGAGTGAGATCCTTAAAACTGACTGCTCCAGGGCAACCTAGTCAAAAAACTATGAAGTCAAAAAGTTTTATGATGGGAAAAGCCTTAGAGTTCATAAATTCTCATTTTACAGATAAAGACACTGAGTTCAAGAAGGTTAAGAAACTAACCCAAAATGGTACAATCAGTAACAGAATTAGGACTTTTATCTCAGGTTTCCTGACTTCCAATCTAGTACTTTTCCTCTAAAACCCCTAGTCAAAAATGACCACTCTGTCCTTTGAATTTTGACAGCGTTTAATATCTATAAAACTCCTTGTTTCCTGACTTGTGTTGTAATCATTTGTAGGGACATCATATTCATTTTAATAGAATGCAAGATACTGGAGGAATAGAGCCATACATTGTTTATCTTTGTAGTGTTCATGCTACGTAGAATAGGCCTTCACTCATAGGGGCTATTCAATTAATGTCTGTTATGTTTTTGTGACTTTTTTTATTTCAGACCATTCATTATAAGTTAATTTGACTCACATCTGTAGTTTGAAAAATACTGCTAACCTGCCATTGATCTTTTTGGCATGTTATGAGAATATCATTAATGTCATCATCAATACAGTAATGTAGGAGATAGATAATAAATTTCTGAAGTTGATCAAGAAACTGGAATGGAGATGTGATAGGTTAAGGAACTTTAAAAGTCTCTTCCCATTTCTTCCTCTTTTTTTTTTTCAGCAAGGCAATGGGATTGAGTGACTTGCCCAAAGTCACACAGCTAGGTAATTATTAAGTGTCTGAGGGCAGATTTGAAGTTGGGTCTTCCTGACTCCAGGACCAGTACTCTATATACTGTGCTACTTAGCTACCCCTCTCCTCCCATTTCTTTTTTTTTCTATATTCTTTTTTTTGTTTTGTTTTGTTTTTCTCCTCCCATTTCTTGACCATAATTTCTTCATCCATAAAATGAGCAGATCAGACTAGACTTTGTAAGGTTCCTTTCAGTTCCAATGATGTGATGACTTCTATCTTGGACTTCCTAAGCTCTTTTCAATATAGGATGCTATTTTATTAGCAAAGCATTGTAGCACAGTTTCTTATGCCTTTTTTTTGTACTTGTTTTTTTCTATCCATATTACCTGGTATAATGTTTGGTATGTGTTATGTTCTTAATAAGCACTAGATGAATTATATTGGTGATGACATTAATGATGTTCTCATAAATGGGCCAAAAACATCAATGGAAGGTTAGCAATATTTTCCAAGCTACAGATTTGAATCCAACATTTTTAACTTATAAGCATAATCTCACTTGGCAACATCTGGTGCTTTTTGTGACTGTTCTGTGGTTTGTTCATGCCCTTGCTCAAAGGGAGCTACCCAATCTGTTTCCCATAGACCTATGCCACTATCATTTTTCATTTGAAATCCTGAGGGGGAAAAAAATCACTGTTTTCAGCACTTTATTCTGGGGTTACCCCATATAGAAATATCAGGTCTTTCAGACAATGTCATTAGTAGGCATTCAAAATATATTAATGAATGAAAATTTCTTCAAAAATAGCAAGCCTTAGGAGATGGTGGCCTATCTCTCAATGGATTTCTTCAAACAAAGACATGGATGATCAATTGCTGGAATATCATAAAGCAGGGGTAGGGAACTTCCAGACTGTGGGTAGCATAAGACCCTTGAAAATATTTGGTTTGGTGCTGCCCCAGCAACCATAGGCAGGACTCAAAATTCAATAAATCTAGGAGCTTTGGGGGGATAAATTCATTAAATGTTTGACAAAATATAGCAAACTAATTTTATGTTGATAACTTTATATGGTCCATAAATGATGTTCTAAATATCCAAATGGCCCTTAGCAGAAAAAAAAAGGTCCCCTATCCCTGTTGTAGAGAGTTCTCTTGTTCAGATGCATATTGAATAATATGGCCTCTAAGGACCCCTCCAACAGGAAGATATTGTGCTTCTGTGAATAATATGAAAAAAAAGAGTATGATGATAATATGGCTAGATTGGTCATCAAGATGTTATATTATCTTTCTGAGATGAGAATACAATATATTTGCTATCAGTAGGACACACACACACACACACACACACTTTGAACACTTTGGTCCCTTTTATGGTCAAAGACCAGTATTTTCCCACAGCTATCCACAAGTAACTGAATATGCTACAGATAGGTTGCACAATGGTTAAGATACTCTCCTTGGAATCATGCAGATCTGAGTTCAAATTCTACCACAAACATTTTTTTAGCTGTGTGACCCTGTCAAAATCATTGAAACACTCATGTTAAAATTTCCTCATCTTGAAACAGGGGATTCTGATAACATCTACTTCTTAGTGGAAATCAAAGTGCCTGGCACTTTCCTAGATTTACTGCTAGTTTCATTACTTGGATTGATGCAAATTAAAATAAGCAGTATCAGGAAAACAATATACACAATAACTACACTAATGTAAATAGAAAGGATGACAGCAACAACAAAAAACTAAACTGTGTAATTATAATGATGAAGCTTGGCCTGAAAAACAAAGGAGAAAATGAGGGACCCTCCTTTTATTATAGAAGTTGGGAACTGTGGTGGAAGAACACTGAATGTACATACCATCTGGGTTGATATGTTGGTTAGCTTTGTTGAACTGTTTTTCTCTTTTATTCTTTGTTACAGAGTATGACTCTTTGGGAGGGGAGAAGGGAGCACTATAGTTGGAAAATAAAAATGATTTTATAAAAGAAATAAAACAAAAACAATTTTAAAATGGGTTTTAAAAAAGATTCAACTACCAAAATAATAATATATTTCATTTATTTTTTTATTTAACATTTATCAAGGATTTATTATGTGCTTTGTGTCTAGGTACTTTGGGAGATGTGAAACAGGTGAGCAAATAATTTTTGACTCAAAGAATAGTGTCATGAGATATGAACAAATAGGCATTTCTAAGAGGTAGAAATCACTTCTAGCTGTAGGGAAACTAGAAATATTTCTGTAACAATCAAGGGGTTTGTTGCCTTACTCAGTTTTCCACCTGCAAGTATCATTCCCATGATGCCCAACAAGTAGTTGATGAATACCTCCAATATCCTTAGATGAAAGGGCTGGAAGAGAGGGTGCCATAAGAGGCTTGAGGAAATAGTTGGGGTTATGGGAATGGTTCTGAGTGTCATCTGCATAGGGATGTTAATTGAACAGCAGCTGAAGAGACAACTGGAGTGAGAAAGAATAAAGAGAAAATATAAGAAGGCCCATGACATAGCCTTAAGGTTCATGCTCAGTATACATTATCATATAGATGAAAAATTAGCAAAAGTTACTGAGAAGGAATGGTCAGATAGGAAGAGAACTTGAAAATACACGATTTCAAAAACCAAGACAGGAGCAAGTATTCAAGAGAAGAAGGTCAATTATTAAAGAGTGATCAAGAAGGATGAGAATTGAGAAAAAGATATTAGATGTCACAATCATGAAATTATTAGTAACTTTCAGTTGAGTGATGTCAGAATTCAGGGTGCAGAAGGTTTAGAAGGGAGAGGAGAGAAAGTAGAGGTAAAATTACAATATATATATATACACACATGTCTATGCATGCATGCATATGTGAATATGGATATACACATATATGCAAGCATAAATATATATGTGTGTATATAAAATGTTTGCTTCTGCTGCCTCTCCTCTCACTCCTAATATATAATAAACACACATACATATAAACATAGGTAGGTAGGTAGCTAGGTAGGTAGATAGGTAGATAGGTAGGAAGGTAGAATAAATAGATAGATAGATAGATAGATAGATAGATAGATAGATAGATAGATAGATAGATAGATAGATAGATGTTAGATGGATGGATGATAGAAGAGAGATAGATGATAAATAGTATAGACAGATTGATGATAGAAGAGATAGAGAAAGATGATAAATAGTAGAGACAGATGATAGATGGATGGGTGCATGATAGAGCAAGCTTACTATATAGGGTAGGCACAGTCCTAATGTATATTCAAATAAATAAGGCAGTTTCCACTCTAGAAGTTAACACCTTGGTATGGGAAGAAAACTCATAGAAGGAAACTTGAAAAGCACTTGAAAGGATTATACAAATAGAGTTGACCAACAAGATAATAAAAATTGTCCCTTTAGGGGCGGCTAGGTGGCACAATGGATAGAGCACTGGCCCTGGAGTCAGGAGTACCTGGGTTCAAATCCGACCTCAGACACTTAATAATTACCCAACCATGTGGCCTTGGGCAAGCCACTTAACCCTATTTGCCTTGCAAAAACCTAAAAAAAAATTGTCCCTTTAGAGTTCACCCAGAGGTGGAGTCCAATATTGTAGCTGCAAAAGAATAAGACTGGTGGCTGAGGTGGAGACAGAATGGAGAGGATTTTTAAAGATAGGAGAGACTTGGGAATGTTCAGAGACAGCACAGATGGAACCATTCATTAAAGAAAAATTGAAGATCAAACAGAATATGCAATCTGTTGGAGAAGATGGAAGGATATGGGGTCCAGGGTACTTGTTGAAGAATTGACTTAATTGAAGAAAAGGGTCTTTTCTTTATCTGAGACTAAATTAGAGGAAAAGATGCAGATCACTAAATAAAAACTCAGATCTTTTTCATACGATTTGTTTTCTGGCTAAAATTCCTTTTTTCTTGCACTTGTATGATGTAGCAGATAGAGTTTAGGACTTGGAGTCAGGACACACTTATTGTGTGTCCCTGAGCAAGCCACTTAACCTCTCTGTAAAATGGAATAATAATAATACCTACCTCAGAGGGTTGTTGTGAGGATAAAATGAGTTAACATATGAAAAGCATTTTATGGGACAACTAGGTGATATAGTGGATAGAGCACTAGTCCTAGTGTCAGTTCAAATCTGACCTCAGACACTTAATAATTATTCATCTGTGAGGCCTTGGGCAGGTCACTTAATCCCTTTGTCTTGCAAAAAAAGATAAGAAAATCATTTTGTAAAACTATATAATTGATAACTTGTTGTTCAGTGTTGTCTACCCCTTCAACACCCCATTTTGGAGAGTTTTCTTGGCAAAGATAATAGAATGGTTTACCATTTCCTTTTTCAGCTCATTTTTACAGATGAGAAAATTGAGGCAAACAGGGTTAAGTGACTTGCCCAGGGTCACACAACTAGTAAGTGACTGAGGTCCAATTTGAACTCAGGAAAATAATAGGCCTAGTCACTCTATCCATGGATCCATCAAGCTACTCAAATTCTAACTTATAATTATGCAATTTTTCATTTTGAACTCTAGAGTTGGACATTACTTTTATCATCATTGAATTTAATCATCTCAAATTCAGTCCATCTTTCTATCTTGTTGGACCCCAATCCTATCATTTAATGTAATATCTATAGTTTTGCAATATTTATAAATTTAATTAAATTTATCTAGGTCATTAATAAAAATATTGAGAAAAAGATGAAAGAACTATGATAGCTAACCGATATCTTGGTTTATGTGGATTCAGCAATCACTACTTCTTGATTCTAATCAGTTGACAGTAAAGGCTTGTTGATTGATTGGTGCAATCAATTCAAAGCCATCTTGCTAAAATGATTATCCAATCTTTTTTCCATCTTTCCACAAGGAAATCATGAGAAGCTTTGTCAAATACCTCAAAAATAGAGGTATATTCTTTCTGTTGTCTTCCATTTATGTAGCAACTACCACTCATCTAATAAACTCTGTCAAAAAGGAAAATGAGAATAATCAAGTGTGACCTATAGTATTGATAAACTCATGCCAGCTCTTAGTGATCATTACTTCTCCTCCTAAATGCTCATAATACATCCCTTTAATAATACATTCTAGAACTCTTAACAAATTAAAGTGAAATTCATTGTTCTATAATAGTTCAAAAGATCTATTTTCTTTCTCTTCTTTTCTTATTTATTTATTGTGTGTGTGTGTGTGTGTGTGTGTGTGTGTGTGTGTATGAAAATGAGGACAGATACTTGCCCCTATTTCCACAGAATCAATTTGAATCACTTTGATTTGGGAGAAAATACTACCAGCAACAATCACATTCACCATTTCTTTTAGTAGCCAAAGTTTCAGTGATTGATCTCCTTAAAAGGAACAGCTGGCTATTCTTAAACCATCTTTCTCACTTATCTCATGTTTCAACCCAACATTAACAATTTTTACTTTGTCTTTTCCAGTTCAAAAATTGCTTTCCTTGCTAAAGGAAACAGAAGTGATATAGTAATTTAGTAATTCTGTCTTCTGTCCTTTGTTTTTTCCCTTCCTTTGATCTTTTGTTCCCAACATAGTTCACAAAGCCTTTATGGGGTGTCTTTAGTACAGATAGATTCTGGTCATTGTGAACTTTACCCTGACACTGTTCTCTTATGGCCACACTTTATTTTTCTGTTTATTCTCAGACACTTACCTTTGTCTCCTTGACTCATACTCTTCCCTTGCCTGTCTTTTGAATACTCTAGAAACACTCTTGTCTCTTTTCTGTTCCACAAATCTATCACCTCTTTAGACTATGAGGTCTGAATATCCCTGCTAAATCTTGGGGTCCTATGTACCTTGCTAAATGGTCCTTGAGATGATTATTTAAGCTTCTTCAGAAAACTTTAATCGGCACTGCTTTCTCTCAGCCCAAAACTGTTCACCACAGCTGAATTCATTAATATGTTCAATTATCAGCTTACTTTTTGCTGTTCAGTCATTTAGTCATGTCCAAGTCTTTGTGACTACTTTCATGGAGTTTTCTTGGCAAAGATACTGCAGTGATTTGCCATTTCCTCCCCCTCCACAGTCCCCATTTACAGTTGAGGCAAACAGAGATTAAGTGACTTGATTAGGGTTTCATAGTTTGAAAGTATCTGAGGCATGATTTGAACTCAGGCCCAGCATTTGATCCACTTGTACCATTTAACTGTCCTTCATCAACATACTACCTTGCCTTAATCTAAATGTTACCAAAGGAACATCCCTCTTTCTTTTTTATTATATAAATATTTTATTTGTTTTCCAATTATATACAATAGTAGTTTCTACTTATTATTTTTTTGGTAAAGTTTTGAATTTTACACATTCCTGCCCCCCAACAGAGTGATACCATTTTGGTCTTGTTTGAGAATGAAGGACAACAACAATCTTTTCACTGGGTAATCTTAGTATCTTCTATGGATTCATTTATGCTGATAGTTTCAAATTTACTTATCCATCCCTAACTTTTTTTCCTAACTTTTAAACCATGGGTGTTCAACTTTTTACCTCGTCTGGGTCACATCACCCACATCACCCACAAAAACTTGTCAAGGGATGCATAAAGAATTTAATATTTATTTATAACTACAATGTCATTTACATTGACAGTGAGTATAATAATAAAAAATAATGACTATAATGATAAAACATTTACTTTTTAATCAAGTAATAAGAACATACCATTTTTAATGTGAATACTGAGCATACGCTCACCTATTCCTTCATTTTCCAGATACCCATCTTGGGTTGCCATGAATGTATTTTAAGGGCCAGATGTGGCAGTCTGGGCACACCTTTGGACATGTCAAATTGGATGGCCCATAAACATCTAAAATTCACCAAGTCTAAAATTGAATTCATTACCTTTATCTTAAATTTTGTCAAGGCTTCCACTGGTTTGCTTACTCATGCCTGATTTCTCCCTCTCACCACTATATCCAAGGCATTTCCAAGTTCTGTCAGTTTTATATCCATAACATTGATCATGTTTGCCTCCTCTCTCCTCTGATATTGCTTCCACTGAAAGTAGCCCCCATCACCTCAAACATGGACTATTACAATAATTTTTAGTTGGCCTCCCTGTCTCAAATCTCTCCCCGCTATCAAAGAAGATCAAAATGACATTGGTGTTTGAGACAAATTACAGTGTGTCTGACTGTGGCTGATCAGACTAGTGAGAGCTTGGAATGCTCTACCATCAGGCACAAAGAGTCCAACACCAGGGGTGCTTACTCTAAACTTATATATGCCACTTTTCTTTTGAAGGCCCCAATTCTGCCTTCCTCATAGAGCGCAGCACTCTCATTGTAGTCCATCTACATTTGGATAAAAAAATTCATCTTCCTAAAGTGCAGGTTTGACCATGTTACTGCCTTGTCATTTCCAGGATCAAATATAAAATTCTTTGGCATTCCAAGTATTTTATCACCTAGCTCTCTCCTATCTTTCCAGTCGTATTCCCTGCCAAAAAAACTGAACTGTTTTCCAGTGATACTAGCCTCCTTACTATGCCTTATACAAGACAATATCTCATTCCTATCTGGGCATTTATATTAGCTGTCCCCCATGTCTGTACTTCTCTCCTTGAGCCAGATAACAGTGAGTGAGTCCACTAGGTCTGGAACACTTGCCCCTTCCTTCCTTGTATGCAGATATTGTGGTTTCTGGTCTGGGTCCAGTACTGGTCAAGGGTGATGTCATTGGTCCTCTTTGAAAATGAAAGATGAACAACAATACAATAATTCTCTCTTTCTCCTTATCACTTTCTGGCCTTCCAGGCTTCCATCACGTCCCAAGTAAAATCCAACCTTCTACAAGATCTTTTCTGATCCTCCTGAAGTCTGGTCCCTTCCCTGTCTTATCTCCAGTTTATCCTGTACAGTGTTGTTTGCATATTGTCTCTCAATAGAGCAAGTTCCTTGAGAGCAAGGACTATCTTTTGCCTTTCTTTGTGTCACCAGCAAGTTAGCTCAGTGCTTGACCCAAAGTAGACATTTCATAAATGTATATTTATCATACTGACTGTATGCTTCTGGATAAGTCTTTCTGTCTCAAGAAATCTCCTAGGACTTATCTCAGTCATAGCCAGTTTCATTTTCATTGGCAGAGAAAATTTTCTTATAATGATGTGCTGAAATCACAAATCCTTCCTGAATTCTTGTAATTGATAGAATATCAGAACCAGAAGGGACCTTAGGATGACCTTTTCCAACCCTTCTATGAGCACATTGAGGTCTAGGGAAGTAAAATAACCTGCCAAAAGCAACACAGGTGTTACAAGTTTGGATCGACAGGATAAATATTATTTTAAAAAATTATGTTGTGATTCCTTAATTCAGTATTTAAAAATCTTTTAGTTTAATACAGAGGTTCTTAATCCTTTCAGTGACAAAGACTCTTAGTAGATGAAGTCTATGAACCCCTTCTCAGAATAATCTTTTTAAATGAATAAAAGAAAATATATGGAATTTAAAAGGAAGTCAATCGCATTGAAATATGATGAGTATATCATATATATACATACATATGTGTGTGCCCATATACATTATATATAATATATACATATACACATATATACACATTCAGTTAAGAACCTTGGTTGAATGTAAATCAGGTTTTAGGTTTAGATGGTGGTACAGGAAGCAGCTGAACATTTAGTCATAATCACCTGTGTTATACTAGTCTGTTTTGGTCCAAACAATAGCATTTGGTTTACTTTAAGAATATTAAGGGGCAGCTAGGTGACCCAGTGAATAGAGCACCAATCCTGGACTCAGGAGGACCCAAATTCAAATTCTACCTCAGACATTTGGTACTTACTAGTCTTGTGACCTTGGGCAAGTCACTTAACCCCATTGCCCCCAAAAAACAAACAAACCAAAAAGAACACTAATTAGTAACTGAACTAGAAGTCAAGCCTTCCCTTTCCCCAGGAAAAACTGTGGTCCAAAGAAAATGTCTTTCATTTCCTTGAGGGAATGATTCTCTTTCTTTCCTCATCCCAATAGTGCAAATAGAGAGAGGTATTAAATTTATTGTTAATTAGAGAAAATAAGTATTATCATTGTGTCCTTGGAGATGTTCAATTACCCCCTCTGGGAAATGCTTAAGTTGGGGATGCTTCCTGGAAACCTGAGAAGGTCTTCTCTTTCCTGTATCCCAGCTAGGCCAAGGAGGTAGATGAGGCCACCTTCTCCTGTGCAACCAAGTTTTAATAAGAGGGAGTTGATGCTGGGTTGAAGGAAGTGATGGAATGGAGACTTAGTTTAAGTACCATGGATTTGATCATTACAAATCCAGTGTACTTTGAAGAATATTATTCTGGCCTTATAAGATATTGCACATCAAGTGACCCTAGACATTTTTTTCCCTTAATGATAATGTATCAAATTTGTTCTACTGATCTTAGAAAGAAGGAAGGCACAATATAAAGACTAACAGACAGCCTTCTGTTGGGGGTGGGGAGAGGGAAGTAAGAATAGGGGGAAAATTGTAAAACTCAAAATAAATAAAATCTTTCTTTAAAAAAAAAAGGCTCACCAGGAAGAGGAGATAACAGAAGGATGTTGGTATTCACAATGGGACAAAGAACTTTTATTTCTAACATTTGGTTTGGTAAAGAATGACTTTCTTCAACCTGTAAGAATCCATAGGAGTGAAACACTTTAAACTAAATGTCTTTTTTAAAAATAAATATATCATTTTTTTTTAGATTTTTCAAGGCAATGGGGTTAAGTGGCTTGCCCAAGGCCACACGGCTAGGTAATTATTAAGTGTCTGAGGTTGGATTTGAACCAGGTACTCCTGACTCCAAGGCCAGTGCTCTATCCACTATGCCACCTAGCCACCCCTAAAATAAATATATCATTTTGGTCAGCTACTTATATAATCAATTTTAGATTTAGAGATGGAAAGAGCCTTGGAGATCATTGTGTTGAACTCTGTGATTTAATAGATGTACACCTGAGGTACAAGGAGATTTACTTAGGATCATATAGATACTAAGTGTTTGAAAAGTTATTTGAATCCACATCTTCTTGATTCTGAGTCCAGTGCCTTTTCTATCCAATCTTGTTTTCTTTGATACTAGACTAGTGTCATTGAGTTATATTGAATTCCTGGGGGCTAGGTAGAAATCTCATTATTTCATATATTCAACTGCCTAATAGGTGAGGGTATTACAAGTGGAGTTTTATTATAAAAATCAATTGATCTTGGTAATTTCTATTGAACTGGTAGATAAAGTGAAAAAAGAAAAGAACTTAGATTGATTTAAGCTAACTACTAAGCATAGTGTATATATGTAACGAATATAGTTCCATCTTTAAAAAGGCAGAACATGCATTTACATTTTTATGTTAGCTGTATTTGGTGATTGTCAGAGATGCTGTTGTGACAGGGTCAGAAAGTGTAATGGTGTTTGGAAATGTTGAACAATTATCTCTCTCCTTCCTGGACATGATCTTCTTGTTTGTTTTCCATGGTGCTATTCACTATCAGTTCTCCTTATTTTATTGCTGCTTTACTAGATCATTATCCATCTTTCTATCTTCTTTCCATCACTCTCCCACAGGTCTCTCTTCTGGGACATCTCTTCTCTCTTTGTATTTTTTCTCTTGGTAATCTCACCAGTTCCCAAGGCTTCAATTATCTCTTTTCAGATAATTCCCAAATCTATATGGTCAACCCTAAATCTCTCTCTTGTACTTTAGTGCCAAAATTGCTTGATATATCTTTCAGTCTGGATATTTCATTGATATCTCAAGCCAATATATTAAAAACAGATTATATTCTTCCCTTACAAACCATCTTCCAAACTTTCCTATTTCTGTAGCAGGAACTATCATTCTCTGAAAAAGAATCCTTTCCTCTAGCCTCTCTTCCCACATCCCTTTACTTAGTCAAATTTCATTAGTTTGTCCTTCACAACATTTCTTATCCCTGTATCATTTTTCTTCCACCTATATAGTATCTCTTTTCTCTTTTGAACCTCTCCTTCTAGATTGATTTCTTCTGTTCTGTCTTTAAATATGTCCATTTCTTTGTATCTTAAAAAAATCTTCACCAGATCCTTTCATCCCCCTAAGATCTTATCCTAGAGCTCTTCTTTGTTTCTCAGTCCAATTCCCCCCCCAAAAAAACTGGAGGCATATATTTAATGCTTCTACTTTGCCTCTTATTTGCTCCTCTACACTGGTTTCTATCAGAATCTCTTGTCTTAAATCACTTTCTTCAAAATTACTAATAATCACTTAATTTCCAAGTCTGATGGTGTTTTCTCAGTCTTCATTCTTCAGTTGGTCAGTCAACCAACATTTATTCAACCCTCACAAAGCTCTAAGCACATAGCAGAATCAAGATGGCAGACAAAAGTCAGGGCTTACCTGAGTTCTCCCAAATTCCCCTCCAAACAACTTTAAAATAATGCCTCAAATAGAACTCTGGAGTTGTAGAACCAGAAAATGTCAGGATGAAAAATTTTATAGCCCAGGACAATTTACTAGGTTGGTAAGAAAGCTCTGTCTCAATAAGGTGGTGGCTGGAGCTAGAGCCCAGCACAGGCCTTGGAGGCATAAGCAGCAGTAGCTTTAGGAGTTTTCAACTCACAGATGGAAAAGGGGTTGGGCAATCGCTCAGAAGGGGACCTTCTCTAGTACTGTGTGGTACAGTACTGGCTTATAGTCCCAGGGCGAACATGACTATTAGTTCACTACCATTTTCAATGGTACCCTCATCACAGTTTCAGGGAGGAGAAGAATGCTTATGGTCACTTACAGACCAGAAGATAGACCAGGAGAAGAGTGGCCACAACTCTCCTTGGATCAAACCACTTAGAAGAACTGAAAGCCTTCAGAACCCCAGATCAAGCTCTGAAAACAGCAATAAGCAAAGCCTAAAGTTTGGAATAGTATCCTCTCCATTCTGGGAGTAAATCCCAACTCTAACATAGAGTTATAAGTCAAGAAATAGCTGGAAAAATGAGGAAACAACAAAAAGCTGTCTATAGAAAGTTACTATACTGATAGGAAAGATCAAGACACAAACTCAGAAGAAGATAATGAAGTCAAAACAGATACAAGCAAAGCTTCAAAGAAAACATGTGAATGTCAGAGGTCCAAAAAGAATTCCTAGAAGAGTTCAAAATAATTTTAAAAATCAAATGTGAAAAGTAGGGGAAAATTGGCAAGAGATATCAGAAAGATGCAAGAAAATTATGAAAAGAGAGTCAATAGCTTGGTAAAGAAGGTGCAAAAAAATACTGAAAAAAGTAATACCTTTTTAAAAAAGGAATTTGATAAATGTAAAAGAAGCACAAAAATCAACTGAAAATGACTCATTAAAAAGTAGGGGACAGATAGGTGGCATAGTGTATAGAACACTGACCCTGGGCCAGGAAGACCTGATTTCAAATCCAGCCTCAGATACTTAATAATTACCAAGCTGTGTAATCTTGGGCAAGTCACTCAATCCCTCATTGCCTTTCAACCCCCCCCCAAAAAAAAGTAGAATTGGCCAAATGGAAAAAGAGACATGAAAATTTACTGAAGAAAATTTCTTAAAAATTGGAATGAAGAGGGTAGTGTCAATATAGTGGAGTAAGGAATTTACCTGACCTCCTCCCTCAAATCACTCCACATACTTTTAAATAATAATGTTAAACATATTTTAGAGTGGCAGAATCCTTAAAAAGACTGAATGAAAGAGTTTTCTAGGACAAGACAACTTGGAAAATTTGCAGGAAGGGTCTGTTACATGGGGTTTTAAAAAGTGCAGCCCAGATCTCACTGGAAGCAATCAGTTCCAGTCATCCAGGAACAGATTGTAAGATGCTTGGGACAGTGTTAGTGGTGGTGGTTTCTAAACCTCCCAATGCCAAGGACAACTTGGATGGTCAGCAAGAAAAGTCTGCCACACTAGGATAAAAGGGGAGCCCAGTCCAGGGCAGGCCTTAGCAACACAGATGCGATTACAGTAGACCTGGAGCAGGCCTGTGGAGTCACTCAGCAGCTGCTTTCAGAGCATTCACCCCTTAGACAGTAAGGGGATTGGTGGAAATTGCAGAGGTCTCTTTGCTATCCCTGAGGCAGGACTCTGTTGCTTTGACCATACCCAGATCCAGGTCACAGTCTGGGGCCCCAGTCTCAGGAAAAGGAGTAGAAGGACAACAGAGCTTACTGCCTTAATGGAGTGGGAATCCTTCTCACAGTTCCAAGGCAGAGGGAGTGCTTGTGGTACCCACAGACCAGAGTATAGGCTAGGTGATCAATCATAGCCTTTCATAAGACCTTGGAGGAATTGAAAACTTGCATGTCCTGGAGATATTGCAAAAGAGCTGCAAAAACCCTCCAAAGTTTAGGACAGTATGTCCTCCATCCTGGAAGCAGAGCCCCATCTTAGCATTTAAAATCAAGTCACAGGCTAGGGAAAATGAGCAAACAACAGAAGAAAAAAATCTCTCCATAGATAATTATTAGGTTATATGGAGGATCAAAATACACACTCAGAAGAGGATAACAAAATAAAAGTTTCTATATCCAAAGTCTCCAAGAAAAATATGTTTGACTCAGGCTATAGAAGAGCTCAAAAAAGATTTTGAAAATCAAGTAAGTAAAGAAGAGGAAAAATTAGGAAGAGAAATGAGAGGGATCTTTAAAAATCATGAAAACCAAGTAAGCAGCTTGGTGATGGAGATACCAAAAAATACTGAATAAAATAACATCTTAAAAATCAGTCTGGGGTCAAATGGAAAAAAAGTGACCCAAAAGGCCAATGAGGAGAAGAATTCCTTAAAAAAAGCAGAAATTGGCCAAATGGAAAAGGAGATACAAAAGCTCTCTGAAGAAAATAATTCTTTAAAGCATAGAATTGAGCTATGGGAAACTAATAACTTTGTGAGAAATCAAGAAACAATAACAAACCAAAAGAATGAAAAATTAGAAGAAAATGTGAAAAATCTCATTAGAAAAACAACTGACCTGGAAAATCAGATCCAGAAGAGATAATTTAAAAATTATTGGACTACCTGAAAGCCATGACCAAAAAAGAGAGCCTAGACATCATTTTTCAAGAAATTATTAAGGAAAACTAACCTGATATACTAGAAGCAGAGAGTAAAGTAGAACCTGGAAGAATCCATCAATCACCTCCTGGAAGATATCCAACTGCCACAAAAGCTATAGTCAAATTTCAGAGTTCTCAAGTCAAGGAGAAAAATTTGCCAATAGTGAGAAAGAAGCAATTTATATCTTGGAGTCACAGTTGCAAACAATACAAAATTTAGGTTTTGTAGGAACTGGAATATGACATTCCAAAAGGCAAAAGAGCTTGTATAACAACCAAGAGTCAACTACCCAGTAAAATTGAACATATTCTTTCAGGGAAAGGATGGATAGCCAATGAAATTGAGGCTTTCAACTTTCCCGATGAAATAACCAGAGTTGACAGAAAATTTGATCTACAAATATAAGACTCACTTGAAGCATACAAATAGTAAATAGGTAATAAAAATGCTAAGGCACTTAATATGCTGAACTGCTTATATTCCTGCATGGAAAGATGATACTGATAACTCAGATGAACTTTCTCAATTATTAGAGCTGTTAGAAGGAACATATATAGAAAAGGAATTTGAAGGTATGATATATTAAAAAGATGGAGTTAATGGGCAAGAGAGGAATGTACTGGTAGAAAAGGAAAGGAGAGATAGAATGGGGTAAGTCATTTCACATTAAAGAGGCAAGAAAAAGTTTTTGCAATGAAGTGGAAGAGGGGAAAGGTAAGGGGAAGTGAATGAGCCTTATTCTTATCAGAACTGGCTCAGAGAGATAATAACATACATATTCAATTATGCTATTGAGGAAAGTAAAAGAAGAAAGGAATGGGAGAAAGGAGATGGGGGTTGGGGGCAGATGACAACAGAGAGGGAAGATTGTGGAAGGGGGTAGTCAGATGCAAAACATCTTTGAAAAGGGATAGGGTGAAAGGAGAGAGAGAGAGAGAGAATAGAATAAATGGGGTGGGGAGGAATAGGATGGAGGGAAATTCAGCTAGCAATAGTAACTGGGGAAAAAAACAAGTTTCTCTGATAAAAACCTCATTTCTCAAACATAGAGAACTGAGTCAAATTTATAAAATATAAGAACCATTCCCCAAATGCTAAATAATCAAGAGATATGAACAGATTTCAGATGAAGTTATCAATACAATTTATTTAAATCATTTTTAAAAAGTCCAAACTCACTACTGATTGGAGAAATGTAGGTTGGAACAATTTCAGGGTGCTAACCTTATATCTACTGGATTGGCTAATAAGACAGGAGAAAATGACAAAAATGTTGGAAGGGATATAGGGAAACTGAGACATTGATGTACTATTGGAGGAGTTGTAAAGTGATTCAATAATTTTGTAGAACAATTTGAAATTATGCCCAAAGGGCTATAAAACTGTGCCTACCCTTTGACCTAGTGCTACTACTGTTAGGTCTATATTCCAGAAGAGATAAAATATGGGAAGTAAAGAACTTGTATTTATGGGGATATTTATAGCAGCTCTTTTCTGGTGGTGGGGAGCTGAAGATTGAGAAGATATCCAGAAGTGGAGAATGACTGAACAAATTGTGTTATGTGATTGAGAAGAAAGACTGTTATGGGCAATGATGGACAGGTGGCTCTCAGTAAAAAATTTACATATGTAGATGCAATGGGAAATATAATATATAGTAAAAAGTAACAGCAATATTGCAGGATGATCAGCTGTGAATGACCTCCCTTTTTCTCAGCAATTCTGTGGCCCAAGAGAACTCTGAAGGACCTATACTAAAGTATACTCCTCTATTCCAAACACAAAGCTGATAGTATTTAAATACAGATTGAAACATGCTTTTTTTTTTCACTTTATTTTTCTTCAGGTTTCTCTTTTTTTTTTGAGGGAGGGGGTTATGCTTACTTTAACAACATGACTACTGTCAAAATCAAGCAATGTTTTTCATGATTACTTTTTTTTCCGTTAAAGATTTTATTTGTTTTACAATTTTCCCCCAATCTTACTTCCCTCCCCACACAGTGCAATTTGTCAGTCTTTACATTGTTTCCATGTTATACATTGATTCAAATTGAGTGTGATGAGAGAGAAATCATATCCTTAAGAAAGAAACATAAAGTATAAGAGATAGCAAGATCAGACAATAAGATATCAGTTTCCCCCCTAAATTAAAGGAAATAGTCCTTCGACTTTGTTCAAACTACACAGTTCTGGATACCGATGGTATTCTCCATTGCAGAGAGCCCCAAATTGTCCCTAATTGTTGCACTGATGAAACAAGTGAGTCCATCAAGGCTGATCATTGTCCCCATGTTAGGGTGTACAGTGTTTTTCTGGTTCTGCTCATCTCACTCAGCATCAGTTCACGCAAATCCCTCCAGGCTTCTCTGAATTCCCATCCCTCCTGGTTTCTAATAGAACAATAGTGTTCCATGACATACATATACCACAGTTTGCTAAGCCATTCCCCAATTGAAGGACATTTACTTGATTTCCAATTCTTTGCCACCATAAACAGGGCTGCTATGAATATTTTTGTACAAGTGATGTTTTTACTCTTTTTCATCATCTCTTCAGGGTATAGACCCAGTAGTGGTATTGTTGGATCAAAGGGTATGCTCATTTTTGTTGCCCTTTGGGCATAGTTCCAAATTTCTCTCCAGAAAGGTTGGATGAGTTCACAGCTCCACCAACAATGTAATAGTGTCCCACATTTCCCACAACCTTTCCAAGAATGATTATTATCCTTTCTGGTCATATTGGCCAGTCTGAGAGGTGTGAGGTGGTACCTCAGAGAAGCTTTAATTTGCATTTCTCTAATAAGTAATGATTTAGAGTAATTTTTCATGTGACTATGGATTGCTTTGATCTCCTCATCTGTAAATTACCTTTGCATATCCTTTGACCATTTGTCAATTGGGGAATGGCTTTTTTTTTAAATATGATTCAGTTCTCTGTATATTTTTGAAACGAGTCCTTTGTCAGAAACATTAGTTGTAAAGATTGTTTCCCAGTTTACTACATTTCTTTTAATCTTGGTTACAGTGGTTTTGTCTGTGCAAAAGCTTTTTAATTTAATGAAACAAATCATCTAGTTTGTTTTTAGTGTTGTTCTCCATCTCTTCCTTAGTCATAAACTGTTTCCCTTTCCATACATCTGACAGGTAAAGTAGTCCTTGATGCCCTAATAGTATTGTTTTTATGTCTAAATCCTGAATCCATTTGGATCTTATCTTGGTATAGAGTATGAGGTGTTGGTCTAATCTAAATTTCTAATATACTAACTTCCAATTTTCCCAGCAGTTTTTAATGATTACATTTTTTTAACCTATATCAAATAACTTGCTTTCTCAATGAGGAGTGGAGTGGGAGGAAGGGAAAGAATTTGGAACTCAAGGTTTTGGAAGTGAATGTTGAAACTTGTTTTTGCATGTAACCAGGGGAAAAAAATAAATTTAAATTAAAAAAAAACCTTTTGACAAAAAAATTGGAATGAAACAAATAGAAGCTAATGACTTCATGAGAAATCAAGAAACAATAAAATATCTCTTTAGGAAAAATACTATTCTGGAAATGAACATGGAGAGATAATTTAAGAATTAATGATTCATAGGCAAATCATTTAACCCCATTGCTTTGCAAAAAAATAAAATAAAATTAGTGAACTACCTGAAAATCATGATAAAAAAAGACTTCATTTTTCAAGGAATTATCAAAGGAAACTGCCCTGATATCCTAGGACAAGAGGTAAAATGTGACTTGAAAAAATTTACTGATTACCTCCTGAAAAAAAGATTCCAACATGAAAACTCCCAGGAATATTAAATTCCAGAGTTCCCAGATCAAGGAGAAAATATTAAGTAGGTAGGAAAAATAATTATGGAACCAGAGTCAGAATAACACAAGATTTAGCAGCTTCTACATTAAAAGTTCAGAGGTTTTGGAAGATGATACTCTGGAGGACAAAGAAGCTAGAATTACAACCAAATCTATCCAGTAAAACAGGGAAAAATTTATATTTAATGAAAAAGAGGAATTTCAAAGCATTCCTGATGAAAAAGAATAGAGATTATTTAATAAATGCAAAACTCAAAGGAGACATAAAAAGGTAAAGGAAAGAGGAATCACAAGGAATTATTTAAGGTTAAGCTGTTTACATCCCTACATAAGAAGATGATAGTTGCAACTCCTAAGAATTTTTATTAAGGCAGTTAAAAGGCATATCCATTGACAGACAGTGTGAGTACAAATTGACTATGATAGGATCATTTCAAAAAAATAAAATTAAGGAGTGAAAAAAAGGGGTGTACTGGGAAAAGGAAGAAGGGAGAGGTGGTTTAGGGGTAAATGATCTTCCATAAAAGAGGCATGAAAGAAAGATCTTTTACAGTGAAGGGGAAAATAGGAGAGTGTTAGGTAATACTAGAACTTTAACTGGAACTGGCTCAAAGAAGGAATAATGTATACTTAGTTGGGTATAGAAATTCATCTTCCCCAACAGGGAAGAGAAAAATGAAGGAGGATTGAAGAAGATGGAATAATAGAAAAGAAGGCAATTTTGAGGAAGCAGAAGTCAGAAGCAAAACACTTTTGAGGAGGAACAGGCTAAAAGGAGAGAAAGAGAAAGATAAGGGGAGGGTGGGTCAGTAAGGAAAGCCAGATGGAGGGAAATATAAAACTGTGAATGTGAAAGGGATGAATTTACTTATAAAATGGAAGACAATAACATCATGGATTAAAAAACCAAATCAAACAATATATTTTTACAAGAAACACACGAAGCAGAAAGAAACACAGAGTAAAGGAAAGAGGCTAGTAGTAGAATAGTAGAATCTATTATGCTTTAGTTGAAATTAAAACATTTGTAAAAACATACAAACAAACCAGGAATTGCAGTCGTGTTCAAAGAAGAAGCAAAAACAGATCTAATTGAAAGAGCTTTAGCAGTTTGCTAAAAGGTACCACAGTCAGGGCAGCTAAGTGGAACAGTAGATAGAGCACTGGCTCTAGAGTCTGGAGGACCCGAGTTAAAATTCAGCCTCAGACACTTAATAATTGTCTGGCTGTGTGACCTTGGGCAAGTCACTTAACCCCATTGCCTTGCCAAAAAAAAAGGTACCACAGTCAATGAAGTAATATCAAAAATAAACATATATGCACTAAAAGGTGGTAGCATCCAGATTCTTAAAGGAAATGTTAAATGACTCACAGAAGGTAATAAACAATAAAGCTATACTAGTGGGGGCAATCTCAATTTCCCCCCTCAGAACTTAGATTAATCTAACCAAAAAATAAAGTTAAGGTAATGAATAGAGCTTTAGAAAAGTTAGATGGGGGGGCAGCTAGGTGGCGTAGTGGATAAAGTACTGGCCCTGGAGTCAGGAGTACCTGGGTTCAAATCTGGTCTCAGACACTTAATAATTACCTAGCTGTGAGGCCTTGGGCAAGCCACTTAACCCCATTTGCATTACAAAAAAAAAGCCTAAAAAAAAAGAAAAGTTAGATAGGATAAACTGTATGGGAATAGCAAGGAATATACCTTTTTCTTAGTGGTACATATTACTTACACAAAAATTGGTTATATCTCAGTAATCCAAAAAAGCTCACAACCAAATGTAGAAAAGCAGAAATATTAAATGCATCCCTTTCAGACTATAATGTCATAAAAATTACATTTAATAAAAGGTCAAGAAAACAGAGATTAAAAATTTAATTGGAAACTAAATCTAAATGTAAAGAATGAGTGAGTCAAAGAATAAATCATTGAAACAATAATTTCATTAAAGAGAATGATGACAATGAGATATTATAACAAAATTTATTATGGGATGCAGCCAAAATAGTATTTAGGGGAAAATTTTTCTCTCTAAATGTTTACATACATAAAATAGAGAAAGAGCAGATCATTGAACTAAGTATACAACAACAAAAGAAAAAATGAAAAATCCCTATTTATAACCCAAATTGGAAATACTGAAGATCAAAGGAGAGATTAATAAAACTGAAAAAGGGGAGCAGCTAGGTGGCGCAGTGGATAGAGCACTGGTCCTGGAGTCAGGAGTACCTGAGTTCAAATCCGGCCTCAAGACACACCTAGCTGTGTGGCCTTGGGCAAGCCACTTAACCCCATTACCTTGCAAAAACCTAAAAAAAAAAAACCTGAAAATAAGAAAATCATTGAACTAACAAATAAAATTAAGAGCTAGTTTTATGGGGAAAAAACCACCCAATAAAATGGATAAACCATTGTTTAATTTGTTTAAAAAAAGAAAAAGGAAAATAAAATTAGCAATATCAAAAATTAAAAGGGTAACTTTTTACCCTTTGAAGGATTAATGAAGATAAAGTAAAAGAAGATGAAAGTAAAGCAGTTATTTGGGAGCTACTTTGCTTAATTACATCCTAATATAACAGACAATCTAAGTGAAATGGATTAATATTTACAAATATATGAACTGACCAGATTAACAGAAGAGGAAATATAATACTTAAACAAACCAACCTTAAAAAAACAAAGAGAACATATCTTCAATGAGCTCCCTAAGGGAAAAAAAAACAGAATTAGATGAATTCACAAGTGAATTCTATCATTTAAGAATTAGTTCCAATATTACATAAACTATTCAGAAAAATTAGGCAAAGGAATACTACCAAATTCCTTTTATGACAGAAATATGGTGCTGATGCCTAAATCAGGAAGAGCCAAAACAAAAAAGAAAACTATAGACCCATTTCACTAATGAATACTGATTCAAAAAAGTTTTAATAAAATAAAAGCAAGGAGATTACAGCAATATATTAAAAGACCCATATATTATGGCCAACTGGAATTTGCATGAAGAATGAAGGACTGGTTGAATATTAGGAAATCCATCACTATATAAATGGCCATGTCAGTAACAAAAACAATAAAAATCACATGATCATCTCAGAAGATGCAAAAAAAAAGCTTTTGACAAAATACATTATATACTCATTCCTATTAAAAATGCTGAACAGCATAGGATTAAGTAGGAATTTTCTTAAAGTAATAAATAATATCTAAAAATATCAACAAAAACATTTGTAATGGGGAAAAGCTAGAAGCCTTTTTAATATGATCAGATTAAGGATGCCCATTATTACCACAATTATTCAATATTATAGTAGAAATGCTAGCTGTAGCAGTAAGAGAAGAAAAAGAAATTGCAACAATTAGAAAAGCCAATGAGGAAACAAAACTATCACTCTTTGTAGATGATATAACAGTATACTTTTAGAGAATCAACTAAAAAATTATTTGAAATATTTAACAACTTTAGCAAAATTGAAGGTATAAAATAAACCCACATAAATCCTACATATTACAAAGTCCTGCAGTAAGAGATAGAAAGAGAAATTTCATTTAAAATAACTGTAGATAAATCATGGAAACAAATGTAAAGACTATCTGAGATTGCCTTATGTTGGGGGAGGTGGGAGGGAAGGGGAAAATGTTGTAAAATTAAAAGCCTTGCAAAAAAAATGACTGGTAGAAACTACTATTGAATGTCATTGGAAAACAAATAAATACCTATATAATTTAAAAAATAAAAAATAATAATTGTAGACAAGATAAAATACTGGGCGTCTCTACCAAGACAAACCCAGGAACTATATGAATACAATTACAAAACATTTTTCACACAAAGCAAATCAGATCTAAACAACTGAAGAAATATTAATAGTTCGTGGATAGGCCAAGCCAATATAATAAAATTGGCCATTCTACCTAAAATAATTTCTTTTTTTTTTTAAGGATTTTTCAAGGCAAATGGGGTTAATTGGCTTGCTGAAGGCCACACAGCTAGGTAATTATTAAGTGTCTGAGGCTGGATTTGAACTCAGGTACTCCTGACTCCAGGGCCAGTGCTCTATCCACTATGCCACCTAGCTGCCCCCTAAAATATTTCTATGCCATATTAATTACCAAAAAATTATTTTATAAAACTAGAAAAAATCATAATAAAATTAATCTCCTAAAAAGCAAAAGTCAAGAGTATCAAGGCAACAGAAAGACTTGTATGAACTGATACTGAGTGAAGTGAGCAAAACCAGACATACATTGTACACATTTACAGCAACACTGTGGGATGAGTAACTGTGATGGACTTGCTCATCTCAGTAGTCCAATAATCAAACACAATTCTAAAGGACTTATGATAGGAAATATCCACATTCAGAGAAGGAACTATGGAGTCTGAATGCAGATCAAAACTTACTATCCTCAATTTTAAAAATTTGTTTTATGTTCTATGATTTTTTCCCCTCTCATAGTTATTTTTCTTTTTGTTCTAATTCTTTTTTTTACAACATGATTAATATGGAAATATGTTTAACATAGTTATACATGTATAACCTATATTAGATTGCTCTCCATCAGGGGGAGGAGAGAGGGAAGGGAGGGAGAAAGAAAAATGTGAAACTCAAAATTTTACAAAAAAAGATTATTGAATATTTAACATGTGAACTCATCCAGCCTTTCTGGAGAGCAATTTGGAATTATGCCTAAATGGCAATAAAAATGTGCATACCCTTTGATCCAACAATACGGTTTATACCCTTAAGAAATCATGAAAAAAGGTAAAAACATCACTTGTACAAAAATATTCATAGCAGCTCTGTTTGTGGTGGCAAAGAATGGAATCAAGGGAATATCCATCAATTGGGGAATGGCTAAACAAATTGTGATATATGTATGACATGGAACACTATTGTTCTATTAGAAAACAGGATGAACTGATAATGAATGAGAAGAACCAGAAAAACAATGTACATCATAACAGCAACATGAGGGGTGATGGTCAACCTTAATGGACTTGATCACTCCTTAAGTGCAAACATCAGAGATAATTTTAAGGGATTGGTGACAGAGAATACCATCTGTATCCAAAGAAGGAACTTTGGAGTTTAAACAAAAATCAAAGATTATTGCCTTCAATTTTTTTAAAAAAAGTTGTCCTATGTACTATATAATTTTGCTATCTCTAATATCTTATTTCTTCCTCAGGGATATGTTTTTTCTCTCAATACATTCAATTTTGATCATTGCATAGTATGGAAACAATGTAAAGATTATCAGATCATCTTCTGGGTTGGGGAGGGGGGGAGGGATGGGAGGCTGGGAGAAAATTTGTAAAATTCAAAACCTTACCAAAAAATTATAGCTAGAAACTATTATTGTATATAATTGGGAAAAATGGTTATATAAAAAAATGGTTACACAATTTAGAAAGAAAGGGTGACATAATCAGCAAATTAAGGGAGTATAGAATGCCTTGCCTGTCAGATCTATGGATAAGGGAAAAAATTATAATCAAAGAAGAAACAGAAAGCTTTATGAGAAGTAAAATGGATACTTTTGATTAAATTAAATTTGAAAGTTTTTACACAAAAAACCCAATGCAGATAGAAAATTTCTCTGATAAATATTTCATTTCTAAAATACATAGAGAACTCAATCAAATTAATAACAATGTGATTTATTTTGCAATCAATAATGTTCAAAGGATGTGAAGAGGCAGTTTTCAGATGAAAAAAGCTCTGAATTATTATTGATTAGAGAAATGAAAATTAAAACAACTCTGAGGTACCACCTCATACCTATCAGATTGGCTAATGACAGAAAAAGAAAATAACAAATTTTGGAGATGATGTGGGGAAATAGGCATACCCTTTGACACAACACTAATATTACATCTGTACTCCAAAGAGATCAAAGAATAAGGATATATATATATATATATATATATATATATATATATATATATATTTGTAAATACTTAAAAGAAGGTCCTTTAGTGGCAGCAAAGATTTGGAAATTGAAGGGATGCCCATCTATTGGAGATTGGCTAAATAAATTCGAGTATATGATTGTGATAGAATACTGTTGTGCTTTAAGAAATTACTGACAGTGGGCAACTAGATGGCACAGTGGATAGACCCTGGAGTCAGGAGGACCTGAATTCAAATTTGACCTCAGACACTTAATTACCTAGCTGTGTGACCTTGGACAATCATTTAACCCCATTGTCTTGCAAAAAAAAATCAATTATAAACAAGATGGTTTTATAAAAACTTGAAAAGACATATGGACTGATGCGAAGTGAAATGAGCAGAACCAGAAGAACATTATATACAATAACAGCAATATTTCATGCTTAATTGTGAATAACTTGGTTATTCTAAGTAATACAATGATTCAAAAGAATTCCAGAGGACTGCTGATGGAAGATGCTATTTACCTCCAGAAAAAAACAAAACTTATGGACTCTGAATGTAGATCAAAGAATTTTTCTTTATTTTCTTGATTGTTATTTTTGTGTGTGGAGGGGAGTTCTCTGTTATCTTTTGCAACATAAATAATATGGGAATATATTTTGAATGACTGCATGTATATGATCTACATCAAATTGCCTTCTCAAGAAGGTGGGAGGAGAGGGAGAGAATTTGAAACTTAAAATTTTAAAAAAAGGAATATTAAAAATTGTTTTTACATGTAATTGACAAAAAACAAGCCAAAACAACAACAAAGAAATAACAACAACAACGAAGCACCTAATGGCAATTAGACACAACACTAATATTACATCTGTACCCCAAAGAGATCAAAGAATAAGGAGATATATATTTGAAAATACTTAAAGAAACTGCTGAAGGTGGGAATATGGAACTAGAAGAGTGGAAAGGAAGGTCTGTGCCTTGAAATGTCATGAATCTATGAATGCTTGTATTGTCTTTATCTTTCTTTCCTTTTCTTAGGTGAATGACTTCTTAGAACTGATTTAATTATAATTGTGTGACCTTCAAAAGGTTGTATGACCTTTTGGATGTCCAGAAAAGGCAGTTGATAGCAAAGTTTACCAGCAACAGGGCTTGTTTAGGAATGACTTACTTTACTTTTTTAAACTTTATTGTTCTTTCCATGTGTTTTCATTTGCAATGTGGCTAACATGGAAATATGTTTTGTATGACTTCACATGTATAATTCATCATGAATTTGCTTGCCTTCTCAAGGAATGAGGAGGGTCAGGAAGGAAGGAATTTGGATCTCAAAATTTTTAAAAATGATAGTTAACATTTTGAATATATAATTGAGAAATAACAAAATTTTTTTTGTTTTTGTATGGCAATGGAGTTGTGACAGGTAATTATTAAGTATCTGAATCCTGGGCCTGACTCCAGGGCCAGTGTTCTATCCATTACACCACCTAGCTGCCCCTCCTCCCCAAATTAAAATATATTGGGGGGAAAAAAAGAAGTGACTTGCTTGACTTGGTTTATCTATCAGTAACCCATTTCAGCCACTAAGACATTCTGTATATATCTTTGCTATGACACATTTAGAAGTGAATTTGTTGGGAAGACTATTTTCTCACCATTACTTTGAGTCCACTTTGTCCAGGGATTAAGGTGTAGGGGTAGGGGAGAAATGCTCAAATCAAGAGCATTGTAAAAAGACACCTCAGCCTCCTAGGACTATTCCTAGAATTGATAAAGGTAAAAAATATAGGAGTGGTCTATTGTAGGGTTTGAGACTATGTGAATGAATTCATGGAAAGAAAAACTTGGCCAGAAGTGTTAGGGACAGAAAAAGTTTATTCATGAATTACTGTAGATATTAAAATAACAAACTAAACAGTAATAGAGGGTTCTTAGGAAAATCTTAGCAAAAGCTAAGGGAGAGGAAGAGTAAGTAAATGCAGTTGGCAAGGTTATAAGCAGCAGCTAGAAACTTAGCAAAGTAAAGAAGAAAAGTTAGGACAGTTACAAAAGTGTTACAGTTGGGCTGATCTTGCAGCAGCACCAGCAGGGAATAAATAGTATAAAGAGGGAGAGAAGCTTAAAGAAGAGGAAATTAAAGACAGTTGCAAGGTTGTTGCAACTGGGCTGAAAGCAGCAACCACCAGCAGGGCAACTGGACTGAATCAGGTGCCAGGAGGGGATAAGCAGAGTATTATAGGGTATGTACTGGGAAAGGGGTGAGGGAGGAGCTGCATTGCTAAGGGAGGGATTGAGGAATAAGACAAAACTGCTCTTAGAGAGTAGGTGGACTTCAAATAATTTGTTAGTTCAGTACAATGGAATAACAGTAGGTGTGGTAGACCTTTCAGGCCAGGGCAGGGATTTATTGTTTTGTTGCTAGGGCTTGTTCTGTGCCTGGGGAAAGGGATTTACTGAGTCCTGGTCTGGGGGGCAAGGTCCTTCTCTAATCTCATCAGAACCACAAGAGGGAGATATATATATATATGTGTGTGTGTGTGTGTATATATGTGTGTATATATATATATACATATATATACACATATGTATATATATGTGTGTGTGTGTGTGTGTGTACATATATATATATATATATATATATATATATATATATATATATATATATATATATATATGTATATAGTTCAGCTCCGGGGATTTCACTGACCAGTGAGAGTAGAAATTGAGATAAAGTCCCTTAAGGACCTACATGAGATACATTGTATTTATTTGAGTGGTACAGTTGATACAATGCAGGCCTGAAATCCTTACATCTGAGTTCAAATTTGGCCTCAGACACTCTATAGTTGTTTGTCCCTGGGCAAATAGCCTAACTTCTCTGTAGCTCAATTTCTGTTTCCAAAATGAAGATGATAAATAGTACCCACTTCTCAAGGTTGTTGGGAGTATTAAATGAGAAAGTATTTGAAAAGTATAGGGGCAGCTAGGTGGCACAGTAGATAGAGCACTGGCCCTGGAGTCAGGAGGATCTGAGTTCAAAACCCATCAGATATTTAACAATTACCTGAGTGACTTTGGGCAGGTCACACAACCCCATCACCTTGCAAAAAACCCCCTAAAAATAGTGCTTTGTAAATCTTAGATCAGCAAGGAGACCCAGTGGACAGAGTGCCAAACCTGGAATCTGAAAATTCAGTCTCAGACTAGCTATGTGACCCTGGATAAATCACTTGTTTGCCTCAGTTTCCTCATCTGTAAAATGAGCTGGATAAGGAAAGAGCAAACCACTCCAGAAAGTTTCAGATGGGATCACAGAAAATCAGACACAACTGAAAAGGATTGAGCACACTTGCAAATCTTAAAGAACTAAATGGATGCTATAACTCAGTTATCATCAGCTTTTTATACATGTGCATTTAAATATTTATATTTATGCTGTATATGTGTATATTCTTGTTGTCCCTATCATTAGAGATTGAAGACTCCTTAAGAGCAGGTATTGTTTCATTCTTTGTACTTGTACTTGTATCTGTAGCACTTCACCCTTACTTGCGATATACTTTTTAGACCCTTGTGGAGGTAGAGGATATTGAAAAAGCCTTTGCTGCATCAGAATACAAGGAGATAACAGAATTCAATAAACATTTATTAAATGCCAACTCTATGTAAAAGGTATTGATTCAGGTTCTAGGTACTAAAATTTTACATTCCTTGTCCTCAAGAAGCTTAAATTCCAGTAGAATGCATTCTCCTGAGGTTCAGCAATTCCACCATAGATTAGGACTCTTCAATTCATCCTCAGTGTAGAGCCAAAATAACCATGCCAGTACAAAGGTCTGACCCATGTTACCCCCTGTTTAGAATCCTTCAGTGGCTGCCTACCGCCTCAAAGACAAAATACAAATTCCTCAATCTAGAATCTAAGGTGCTTTGCAATGTGGTTCTAATTAAACTCTTCAGTTTTTGTCTCATGTTACCTTACTTCACATATTCTACTTTCAGAACATACCAGGACTATTAGTTATTTCCCAAACTTAATATTATACCCTTTCCCTTTTGATTCAGATCTGTAATTTCATCTGTCAGAAACTTCCAGTGAGGAACCTCTCATTAATGTTGAAAGGCAACAGCACTGTAATTTATTGTGGACTTACAGAGTTACATGACTTAACTGGGATCATACGGTCAGTATGTGTTTTGGGGATAGGATTTGAATTCAGTCTTCTTGACTCAGAGGCTTGTTTTCTATCTACACAATGCAGGCCATCACCCCATATTGGCTTCATTCTTCTTCCTTTCCTATTCTCGACCTCTTCATGATAATGTCCTCTTCTTCAAATCTCTTTACCTCTTATATCATCTTGCTCAGCATTTGATTACTCCTGTTATGTATTGCTGTTGCTCCTATTGATGATCTGCTTGAATGAAGTTGGAGACAATAATAAAATCATGCTAACTTGGTCCATTATAAGTCTATATTACATAATATCAATTGTCTCCCTCTTTTGCAAGGAAATCTCTTTATGTCTCCTTATTTAATTCATGATTCCACCCACCTAGTAACTTTTCTCAAATTTACCCTATTTAGAGGCTTGCCTCAGAATTCACTAAAAAAAAATTGAGGTAATTCATCAAGAACTCTCTTTTTTCCTTTCTCCTTTTTTTCTTTTACACCACTCAGATACCTTCATAACCAAATTTTGCAATAATCTGCTGGTTGTTCTCTCCCACTCCTGTCCCTCTTTCACTCAGCTATCAAGTTGATCTTAAACCCATGTCTAACCATGTCATTCCCAGATTCAGTAAATTCTAGAGGCTTCTTATTGATGAAATATAAAGTCCTTTCTGTTTTTTTTTAAGTCCTTTATAATCTGATTGCTTTCTGCCTTTCCAGTCTTCTTATATTCTACTACCCTCTATAGATTCTAAAGTCCAATGACTGACCCTCTGGCTTTACCTTACATAGGACACTCTATCTCTTCTTGACTGTATATTTTCACTGGCTGTCTCCCATGCCTAGAATGCTTTCTCTTTTCACTTCCACTTCTTGGCTTCCCCCAAGTTTTAACTAAAATCTCATCTTCTGCAAGAAGACTTTCCCAGTCCTGAATGTTAATTTCCTGCTGAGATTATTTCCCATTTCTCCTGTCTTTAGCTCCTTTAAACATAGTCCTTTGCATATTGTCTTCCTTCATTAGACTGCAAGTTTCTAAGGGGTCAGGGACTGTTTTTCCCCTCTATCTTTTTTTTGTATCCCCAGCACTTGGCACAAAATAATATATTATTTAGCGTAATACACCCTCATTGACCTGACTGAACAAATGAGGCTGCCAAACTGCCTCATTAGTTGAATCCTTAAGGCTTAGGAAATTTTTAGTTTTTCTATTGAGACCGCAAATAGGGGTAAAATTTTAGAACTGGTTGCATACCACTTTTTGTGTTGTAGAAATAGATTAGCAACCTAGATGCAGTTCATGTGGGCTTTCACAGAACAGCTGTCTGAAATACTTTTTTGAACCTAAAGTAATCTGGGTCAGTGTCAGCTATGTTGACCTATGAAAGTGTTCCATTACTATTTCCTTGTGCTATTTAGACTATTCTGCCTTATGTATAATTTTTGATATCCATGTTTCAATTGCAAATTTTTTCAATAGATCTTTGAAAATGGTACAATAAAGTTTCATAAAAGCAATCTAAGTTAACCATAACACATAAATGTTTTTATAAACCTATTTAAAATAGCTCACTAGAGCTCAGGATTCATATTTTCTAATACTGCCCCTTCTTGACTTGCTTCTTTTATCTCTTTATAATATCATTTTCAGTGAGAAAATTTGTTTTACTTCTGTTTAAATAATTTACAATTCATAACACTTTTGGTCACCATTTGCCATGCAAAGAACTTTAATGATTTTAACATTTATCTATTTAATTTTTTCCCCACTTGATGTGTAATTCTTTTTTTTGTTTGTTTTTGCAAGGCAATGGGATTAAGTGACTTGCCCAAGGTCATTCAGCTAGGTAATTAAGTGTCTGACATCAAATTTGAGTTCAGGTCCTCCAGACTCCCTGGCTGGTGCTCTATGTACTGTACCACCTAGCTGCTCCTTTGATGTGTAATTCAAAACTCTTTAACAGTCCTTTGAAGGTTAGGACAGACATTTATCTTAATATAGACTTATTGGAGGTTCAGTCCACAGAAGGAATGTTTATTAGGAGTTGTTCTGGGAATATTTTTTGGTGTCAATATTCTACTGGTTGAGGGCTTGGAAAGATCAAGAGCCCTTACTGGACGCATTGAATGGAGCAGTGAACATTCCCAATGTAGGCTCTCTGAGGGCAGAATTTATTTCGTTTTTGTTCTACTCCTCCAGTGCCTAGCACAATACCTGAAACAATCAATCAACTATCATTTTAATAAATGTTACTATAGTGAACTCTTATAAATGATTGATTAGACTCTTGTCTATTTCCAGAGCACTAGGAATGAACCAGGATGAGGGTCTCCAATCAGGGCCAGTGTAAATGAGGGAATCTATTTCTTTTTTAAAAGATATTTTTAAAATTCATTATTTTTAGCATTCTTTTTTTTTTTTAATTTGAATTCCAAACTGTCTCCCTCCCTCCTATTCCTTCTCCACTAAGGCAAGCAATATACCAATTATACACGTGAAATCATGCAAAACATTTTCATATTAAAAATGCATGAAAAATAAAGTGAGAAAATTATACTTTAATTTGCACTCAAGAGTTCATTAGTTCTCACTCTGGAGGTGGCCGGTATTTTTTTCTTCATGAGTACTTTAGAATTGTCTTAGATCATTGTCTTGATCAGAGTAGTCAAAATTTTTATAGTCAATAATCATTACGACATTTTAATGTGCACAATAATGCGTTCTTCTCACTTTACTTTGCATGAGTTCATCTAGGTCTTGCCAATGCTTTTCTGAAACCACTCCCCTACAGCACCATGGTACTCCTTCACAATCATGCCACAGTTTGTTCAGCCATTCCCCCACTGATTGGCATCCCCTCAATCTTTGTCACCGTCCCCAGAGAGCTGTTTTAAATCATTTTTGTGCACAGAGGCCCTTTTCCTCCTATTGCTTTGGGATACAGATCCAGGAGTGGTGGTGCTGCTGGGTCAAAGAGGAGGCACAGAATAAAACTATTTTTAAATTCTTCATTTGGCTGTAAAACGAACAAGCCAGCGGCATCACGGCATGGTAGGATAAGCCCGGAGGCAGTAAATTTGGGCTCTTGACATGGCTGCCTCCATCTCTCTGGGCCCTGGCTTCTTCGGTTGCGAAATTAAGACGAAAAGCGGACCAAAGGGTCTCTACCGTGCGAAGTATCCACTTCTCTCATTCTCCGTTCTGCGTCTCCGGGAAGATCTTCTCCCACTGGCTTATTATTCTAGACTTTTTCCTTCTTTGAACTGTTTTTAAGTCGTTCACGTTAAATGCAACAGCAGATCCAGAAAAGGAAATCAAAGCCCCACAGCGGCTAACCCGATTCGGATCGCTGCAGGGAAGTCGGGGAGAAAACCCGGCCGGAGGCCCCTCCTCCGCGCTTCCCACCCGGGGATACCCTTTCGCACTCCGGGTCCACTCAGCCAGGCCAGCCGGGGCTCTTCCCTTCTCCTCCCTCCTCCCCCATCACACGTGCTCCGGCCGAAAAGCCCTCTCCGGATCGTCCCATACACGGGAGCGCCGGGGAGGGCGGAGAGCCGGCCCGGACCAATCCCCCCGGCTCTTACAGCTCCGTGGCCTGCCAGCGCGGCGCCGCCCAATCAGCGGGGCCCTACCGTGCGCCGCGCCGGCCCTCGTTCTCTCTCCCCTCCCTCCCCCTCCCCCCTCCCGCCCGTCTCCTCCCTCCTCCCTCCTCCCCCTCCCCCGCCCCACGGAGCCTGCGAGAGGGAGAAACTGGGGCAGAAGTGAAGATGGCGGCGGCGGTGCTGGCGGCGGCGGCGGCGGCGTCTCGCCTGTGAGCGCGGTGCGGACTCATCTCCCTCCCCACCTCCCCCCGGGCCCGACCCCCGCCCGCCGCCCTCTCCGGCCCCCGGCGGCCCCGCTGGCCCAGTCCCTCCCGGCGCGTCTCCGGGCTCCGCCGCCCTCCCGCCCGCCCGCCCGGCCGCGGCCCCGCTCTCGCCCCGGCCCCGGCCCCGGCCCTCCCGCGCCCCCGCCCCGCTTACCGGCCTCTTCCCTTCTCCTCCCTCCCCCTCCCTCCTCCTCCTCCTCCTCCGCGGCCTCCTCCCCCTCGGCGCAGGGGGAGCCGCCGGCGGGTGGCCCGTCCGCCCGCCGCCCGCCGCCCGCCGCCCGCCCGCCGGGCCGGCCGGCCCCGCACACACAGCCCGGAGCGGGGGAGCCGGAGGCCGAGGCCGAGGCCGAGGAGGAGGAGGACGCGGAGCCCGCGGCGGGGAGGAGGAGCCGGCCCCTGCGCATTTGGTTCCCTCCATTCGGGGGCTGGGAGGAGGAGGAGGAGGACGAGAAGAGGGGTTGTTTTTTGGGGGGGAGGGGGGACGGGTTAGCGCGAGGGAGGTGGGGTGTCCTAGGGAGGAGGACGAGGAGGAAGCACCATGACGTCCATCCATTTCGTCGTTCACCCGCTGCCGGGCACCGAGGACCAGCTCAATGACAGGTAAGGGGGACGGGTGGGGGCCCCCACTCGGCCTGCCCATCCCCCTCCTCCGCCCTCCCGTCCCGGGCCCGGGAGGTGGGGCAGCGCGGCGCCACGGGGCCGGGGCGCCGGGTGTGTGTTTGGGGGGACCCCGGGCGAGGGGAGGCTGGAGGCAGCTGCCCCTTCCTCCTCCTCCTCCTCCTCCTCCTCTTCCTGCCTCGGATGTAGGCCCGGGCCGGGGTGAACTTCGGGGCACGGGGAAGGGGAGCCGCGGCTTCGGGGAGGGGGCTCCGGGGGCTGATCGCAGCCCCTCCGTGGGGGCCGTGAGGAACGGGCGGGGGGGGCAGGCAGCCCCCTCCCCAGGAGGAGGAGGAGGAGGAGGCTGTGATTACTGCCGGGCCCAGGCCCGAGGAATCCATATTAGTCAAAGTTGAATTGAGACAGACAATGCGGATGGGGGATGGTGGAGGTGAAAAGGGAGGGAAGGTGACCGAGGAGCCCGGGCCTGGGGGGGGACGGCCGGAGCGGGCCCTGGGGTCCCGGGGGCCGGGGGGGAGGCGGCGGGCTTCGGCCCTCTACGGGAAAGGGGAGTAGCCCTTTGGCAGTTTCGGGGGGGGGGTGCGAGTGGGGAGCTGGGCTGGAGGAAATGCCATGATGATAATTATCATTATTTAATTTGAACCCCTCCCGGGGTGAGGCATGCCGCTCCAGGGAGGGGGTCGAAGCCCAGCCAAGAAGGGGAAAAAAGAGATGGAGGTGGTGGCACGTCCGGAGACGGGCAGGCGGGCCCATGCTCACCCTCCCGGGCCAGTCTCCGGAGAGTCGCGCTCCCAGCTCTGGCTGTCTCCCTCCGGCTCTCGGGTCTCTTCCCAATATCACAGGGGCAGGAGGGATTTTCCCAATTGTAATACAGCAGAAGAAAATCGACCTTAACCCTTGAGGAGGTTGCCGGGATTTGTGGGGTAGTTACATAGTGTTTTGTTCTTAAAACATTGGAAACGTGTTGGGTTCGGGCTCCCCTTTTCTCTTGTTCCACATGGCCCGGCAGATAAAACACAGAACTGTTGGGGCGGCGTGTTCCCTTTGAACCCAGAAAAACCAGGAAAAGTTCCTCCACTGTTGCAACAGAGGCTCGCCAAAGGTTGAAGAGGCCTCCATTTAAGTCTGTCTCAGGGCCAGTCCTGGCTAGAGTGTTTACAGGATCAGAAAGTGGGTCCATTGAAGCTTTCCCCGTTAGTGTGCTAGACCCTGGATATGCTGGTCCCGGGCCCTGGAAGGCCGCATCGGGCTGAAGTTGGGGAGTTCCATGTAATTTTGGCCGGTGACCCGGTGACACAGTTCGCATGACGCCCTGTTTGTCATGCGCTTCCCGGAGGGAGGAAGAGGCCTGCCTAACTTGCTGCTAAGAGATTGGCCTTCATGCTCTGTGTATGTAGAAGCACTTCCAGTGGGGCCCGCAGCACTTCTTCAGTTAGAGGGCAAGATGTTCCTTTTCTGACTTAGGTAAAGATGTCCAATTTTGCTGAAGCCCCTCTTGTTGGTAGTTTTTGTTTGTTTTTTTTTTTTAAGATTATGGTAGGGAATGAGTTAGCCACGTGGAATTGTCAGCATTTTTTCCAAATTACTTATTTTGAATTCGTTTATTTCACTGGTTCAAATTTTCAATGTCATTTTACCTAGAAACTTTTAAAGATTCAAAGATGCTTTGATAAATTTAGAAGCCGCTTGATGGCCGTAAGATTATAAATCTTTATGTACTTAGTTTATACATAAAGTCTGAACCAAGGAATGTAGAGAAATGGATGTTTTCTGATATTTATCCTAATTTGTATATTCTAAGAATTTTGACTGTTGTTTTTCATGAAAAAACTTCAAGTCAGCTTCTCAATTTTTTAAATAGGAGTAATTCTTTAAAAGTCTTTTGTTTCTTTTTTATATATATTTAAAAATAATTATTGCCATTAACATGACTAATCAATTTTAAAATTGCTGAATTTATTAAGCAATTATTATGGACCAGTTGTTGGCACAACAGTTATATCTCATATAAATTAGTGATTAAAAAGTAAAATAGATGTAATTTAAAGCATAGAATATTTGTGTATTATTTTTACATTACTTACAATCTTCACAGGCAAAAGAAATACAGTGCTCTAAGTAGGATTTTTAAAAATCCTATGTAATAGTTGTGGAATTCTCTTGTTCGTGAATATTTTCAATTGTCAACATTTGGGTGCTATATAGCCAGAGTGGAAATTTGAAGTATTTTAACTCTGGAGGGGAAAGTGAAGGGGTAGAGAAGCCCTTTTTCAAAGAGCCATTTGATTGTTTCAGCTATTGTGGCATTGCTTCTTAAGTGTCTAACACTTCAATATAAAACATTTGTTTTGTGAATTCTTTTGAATTCAAAGTAGGCTTTAATTGAAAATTATTTTTTTTGATGGCTTAAGAAATTTTTATTAGGATTCACTTAGTGACATTGATCATCCATAATTATTCTACTGTGATACTTAATTTCAATGTCTTAATAGTCACAGTTAATAAATTCTACTTTGGTATTTTGGGTAGAAATGTTTATATTTTTTAGAATGCTAAATTTCTTATTCTACATTGTAAAGTAACAAGGTTAGAGCTAATCATGTAAAACAAAAACTTTTAGCATTTGCCCAAACCATTTCAATTATATAGCCTTATATTTGCTTACAAATGTTACTCAGTGAGGATTCCTTTAAGTCAGGCATTTTACTCAAAATTTCTTGAACTTTTCAAGAATGAAAACATTTCAGTGACTAAAGGAGAGTCAGAATTTTTTTCTTTTTCTGATTTGCTGATTCTGGTATGTAGTTTGTTAAATATTGAAATAATAGCTTAGACCACCTAACTTCCATAGATTAAAACTGTCCCGTAAAAATAACAGGTTACCTCCTTATCATTTGCACCTAAATGTTAATTCTGGATGACTAATTGGGAATGGGTCCTTTGGATGTATGAGGATGCCTTGTACTGATAACTGTGATGCTTCTGAAGCCTTTCAGTCAGGAAGTGTTTATTAAGCATGTACTATGGACCAATTGTTGGCATCACAGAAATGTGCCATGCACCATATTTATTGAGGGTAATGCACAAATAAAGTCCTGTCTTCCAGGAGCTCAAATTTGAATGGTAGAGACAAACGAGAATAACTCAAATCCTTGGACTGGGGTGGATTGGTGGCAGAGAACTGGTCAGCTTTCCTAAGGATGGGACGCCTTGAACTACTTTCCTTTGATTTATTGGTTTAGGGGAAGTATTCTTAAAACCAAACAAATTGTAGACTTTAAGAGAAGCTCAGGATTCAGAGGTACAGTTAGAAATTTCTGCTTATCAAACATTATTAAAGTATAAATCATGTAATAAATTAGAAGCATAATTAGCACTTCAGAGATGATCAAATCTTTCTAATCCAACCTTATTTCATAGATGTTGGAAATCCAGGTCCGTGGAGGTTAAGCGACTTGTATATAAGATCACAGGCCAGTCTTGACTGGGTAATTCAATATTAGAAACCAATTCCAAAGCTTCTCTGGTGCTCTTGCCAAAAAGTGCTTCTTTTTTGGATTGTTTCTATGATCCTAGACTTCTCTTTTAGTTCTCTGTTAACAGTTTTATAATTTAATCATTGAATTAGGGATAAGATTTATGTAATCCTTCACTTGAAGAATGGGGATGAGGTGTGAAAGTATTTGCAGAGAGGTAAAACATTTCTTTGACTGGGTTAAGGGCAATGATGATTTGTTTAAGGAATATTTTTGATATTGTGAAATCCCTAAAACCATTTAGAATTATAGTAACAAACATGATGAAATTTGTTTGAAATACAAAGTGGAAAATGATTTTTGGGAGGGGGCTTTGAAATTTGCTATTACATTTTTTAAAATGTCTTTTAGAATAATTTATAAGTTAAAGACTTTTCTAAAAATACCCCTTTTAGGATCACTAGATCACAGAGATTGAGTCAGAAGAAATTAGAGGTCAGCTAACTCATATCCCTTCATTTTTAAGGATAAGGAAATACCAGACTTCGATGCAGTTTGCCTAAGGTTAAGTGTAAGCAGATCTTTGATTTTTGAACACAGGTCCTCAGATTCCAAGTTCAGCAACCCTCTTTTCCCCAATAATCTACAATGCCTTAGTATAAGAAACTTTTACAAAGACACTCCCTAACGATTTTTGTTTGAAGAGTATAAATAAAGTATACACTTCTGCAGTTTCCAGTAACATACTCAACTATGTTGAATTGATAGCAAGTAGCTTATTGTTCATTTTTACAAGTAGTACAGGGACCCATAGAGGCTTTTATTGGATTGTCATTTTTAGGCCTGAGCTCCCATTCTTGGTGCTAGCTCACCTACGATTCAGAATTAATTGTAAAGAATAAATAAAGGTAATTTAAGAATATAATTACTGCCCCAGAAAGTAAGGTAGCCTCAATTTCCAGACAATTTAGGGCAAAATGTGTCTCTGCTCTTGTTATTTAACTTCCCAAAAGCTTAGAATATCTTCTTTTTTTGTTAGTGATTAATGAAAATATTGATGATTTATTTTGTGTCTTAACACTGATTTTAGTGCTTGTGGTGGAAAATATAAACCTTTATGGAAAAAATTAGCAAGAAATTAATTTAAATGGTTGTTTCAAATGTTTAGAAGATTAGACCACCCACATGAAAAAACACTTTGAGGCCTTAAACAGTTCCCAGTTGCATATAGTAATTCTTATGACATTTACAAGGGAATTAATACAGTATGACAATTTTTATTTTGGTATCTTTTCTCTTGAGAACTTAATTTTGTACATACTACTGGGTGTCCCTTGTTTATTTAGGTAATTTAATTTTGCTCTTGATACTCAGACTGTATTAAAATTAAAAAGGTGACGCTATATAGCTCATTACCCACAGCTTTATCCATAATTAATATGTAGTTATTTTGGACAGTGGATAGAGAATTGAACCTAGAGTCAAGACCTTGGCAAGTCACATTTCTCTGATTGCCTCCATTTCCACATTTGTAAAATGAGCTTCAGACGGAAATGGAAAACTGCTGCAGTATCTTTGCGAGAAAATTTCAAATAAGGTCATGGAGAGTCAGACATAATTGAAACAACAGTAACAAAATAGATAGCAACCAGGAAGTATAAATCAAGCATTGCTGTAAGATGAAATAAATGAGGTTATAAGGGGAGTGTGGTTATTCAACAATTCAGTGTGGCAATATCAAGAAAGGAGGGTGACAATAGCATTGAATTTGTGAATGGTATGGAAAGATCTTGAAAAATTAGAGCCAGAGCACCAAGAGAGCTCAGAAACCTAAGGAAAGTTGGTCAGGAGAAGGAAGATTAAAAAACAAGCATAAGGGGGCAGCTAGGTGGTGGCATAGTGGATAGAGCACTGGCCCTGGAGTCAGGAGGACCTGAGTTCAAATTTGGATCAGAAGCTTAATAATTGCCTAATTGACCTTGGGCAAGTCACTCTTAAGCCCCATTGCCTTAAAATAACAAATAAATAAATAAAACAAGCATAAACTGAATAACTTAAATTGAAAAAAAATTCCAAGTGAGTTTTGTAATAAGAAAGATGTAAACAAAACTGAGTGAGAATTAATACAGTACACAAGAGTATAGCTAGGAGTAATGGGATGAAATTAAGAAAGGAAAAATTCCTGACTTAATGATTTGGTTAGGGAATAATCTCCAAAGGGAAGTTTAATCACATGAGACCATTTTGAAGGGAACCAAGTAGTTTATAAATAATAGTCTTAAGCCTCAGTTAATTTTTATAGTAGAGAAGTTTTTTAAAGATTAATATCTTGTTATAATTGTATACTATATCAGCTTTTGAGAAATTGAAGTATGACCAAATAAAATATCCTTCGATCCTTGGAATCCACTGATTTCTTCTAAACTGGGGGCGTGTGCTTATATGGTTTCTGAAAAAAAAAGTCTTTTGGACTTGGGGAATAGTAAAGAAATACGATGAGATTATAGAATCTCTGGACTTCAGGAGTGTCATCCGTAAAATGAGGGTTGTAGGATTGGATGTTCTCTAATATTCCTTTAGGATCCAAGGTCTGTTTCTGTGCACAGAGAATATCATTCATCTAGTTCATAGGTAATCTTCCCCATAAGAAAGGTAAAGGGCTATTGGAAAACTTCTTAAAGTCTATCTCTGCTTCAGTCTCCTGTGCCTTCCTATCCCCAAGTCTGTTATTCTCAAAGATTCAACACCAGTGTGTATTATTAGCTTTTGCTTATAAAGTGCTTATATTATTGTAGTTCAAGACAAGAAGACTTGAAAAACTGATGGTTTGTATAGCACATGAATGATAAGAGTAAATTAAGTGAAAAGTTTTAAAAGTTTATAGTAATCTGTGATCTGATTAATTAGATAGGTAAAAACTTGGTTTTGTTGCACAATTAAATTTTGATATAAATTACACTGCATTTTCTTAAATTTAAGGTGAAATTTGCTTTATGCTTTTGATTTTTTTAAGAGAATTAGCAGCAATAAACTCTTAGAAATGGTGAATTCATAGTTTGAAGCATTTGAAGCATCTATACATCTTTAAGCTATAATATTTGATATTGATTTTTTAAATTTATAATAAATTTGTTGATTTTTCTTTGAAAGGAAACATAATTTAATTGCTGGCATAATTTCTTACCTTATTAAAATGATTCAGCTTCTCTAGATGTTAATTTTCTTTTTATGATTAAAATGCTAAGAAATCTTTTGTTACCAAGTAGAGCATCCTTTTTTTAAAGACATTTTTCTTGATACTAATTCCTCTTGATTTTAAAGAGTGAACTTTTACAACTAAAGCAAACAGAAAAATTTTAGAATTTCAGTGCAAATCTGAATTACTAGACAAATTTTGGCAATATCCAACAAAGCAGTGTATAGATTTGAATGCTTCAAGAATTTTTCTGTTCTGTCTGCCTTTCTATCTACCTGTCTACTTATTTTTGACCTAGTTCTAAAGACTGAAGAAGAGTTAACCAGGGACTGATTTTACAGCAAGGTATTTTTAGATTTTGATGTTTATCTTAATCACATGTGGTTCATTTTTCTAGTTTCCTTTAAAAGGATGTATTCCATTCTTTGATGATCTGGGAGTTTTAAACTAAACAGGTTTCTAGGCTTTCTCTAGAGGAAAACAAAACCTTGGAGACTGTCTTTGTATGTAATAGGTAAGGGATAGTTTGCCCAGAGCATTTCCTCAAGTTAATTTGCTTTACTGTTGGCACTTGAACATTACAATGTGAAAAATGACTTATTACTTGGTACCATCTGCAATGATTTAGTAGCCTTTAGGAAAAGATTAAACTTTAAAATTATGGAAGAAGTTAGAAATTGAGCTGATATAGAGAAAAATAGCATTGAACTATTTAAAAATGTCTAAATATTGAAATTTCAGATAACTAAGGATTGAAGATTTTTGACAGAAAAAGACTTGAGGGGCTATGCAAGTACTGGATCTTGTACAAAGTATATGTAACTATGTTTGTACATGCATCTCTCTTGACCTTTCCTTGTGTGTGAAATGGGAGAAATACTTGTACTGTCTAATTTAAAGGGTTGTTATGAAGAAAACTATTTGTAAACTATGAATTACTACATGAATGTGAACAGCTATAACTCTTTAACAGTGATTACTTTATTCTACCCCTTAGTTCAACAACATATATTTGGGAGGAGAAAGGTTGAGAGAAGAAGGATATGTATTTATTTTAATTTTTAAAGATGATGACCTTTGAGTTTTGTTGTTACTCATTTTGGAAGAGTGGAAAGCTAAAGAAGGTACATGACTTCATATTGCAGTTGTCTTCTACATCACTACCACTTGTCCTAAATAATTTTTTAGAATATGCTGACTCTAGAGCAAAAGAATAGGAGATAACACAAAATATATATGTACACAAACATAAAAAAATGTAGTTTATTCATAGATATTCTATAATAATGACATTGGCATGGTTATGACATTGACAGTTTTTCCTAAGGACCAGTTCCTCCTTTCCTTTCCCCTTGTGCAGATGGCTATTGATAGCTCTGTGGTCAAGGCTCCTACTTGGTTCTGAATATGCATATTTTTCCATTATGGAAAAAAGGATAAGAATCTTTAGCATATTGATTACAATTTTTTTTGTACCTTCTCTTATAGCTTCATGAGTGTAGTTGATGCTGATGTACTTGTCCTTTTTGATTTTTCTCAATACCACTTTTATTATTCCTAATAGGCATTTTATTTTGTTTTATTTTATTTTAGGTTTTTGCAAGACAAATGGGGTTAAGTGGCTTGCCCAAGGCCACACTGATAGGTAATTATTAAGTGTCTGAGATCGCATTTGAACTCAGGTACTCCTGACTCCAGGGCCGGTGCTTTATCCACTGCGCCACCTAGCCACCCCTCTAATAGGCATTTTAAAATAATTTTATTTATCTAAGGCAAATGGGGTTAAGTGATTGCCCAAGGTCACACAACTAGACAATAATTAAGTGTCTGAGTCTGGATCTGAACTCAATGTCCTCCTGACTCTATTCACTGTGCCACCTAGCTACCCCCCCCCCCATGGACTTTTAAGTTTCCAAAGATTTCTGTTTTGATTTAGTTAATAGTGATACATTTTCCTTTTGTCTATTCTTAGAACTTGTTTAGTGGAAATGATAGGTTGGTAAATGGAATTATTAAGCCAATTTCATGAGATTTTCAAATGTAATTATAATTTAAAAATCTGAACTTTGAGTGGTAAGGTTACTACTTTTAATTGCCAAAGCATGGTGTATCTTTGTGGCATTGAAATGGCTTAAACTTTATTGATGACAGCAGAGTAAAAGATCATGTGCTCAAGTGGGTTTCATGGTTTTTTAAACTGTTTGCAAATTGCTGTATCACATTGAACCACTATGAACATAAAGTCTGTTAATAGTATCAGGCCTATTTTTTCTTCTCCTTCCCCATAAGTATCTTTAAAACTCTAGAAGTTAACACTGATTGCAGGACACAAGTCAAAGACATTGGATTGTGAAGCTTTTTATTAGTCTAGTTTTGGATACAGGGGAAAAATGGGATGAAAAGTAAATTGGAGTGAGTGTAGAGTGGAATGTAAGTGTGTAACTGGGATATGGAAGGATTGGAAATTTTCATCTGTTCTAGAACTGATCAATATGAGGAAGAAATGTGAACTTGTAGGTTTCCTTGACTGTGCTTTTATAAGTTTCTTTCTTTATTGGTCATATAGTTGAGTCAGTGAAGTGTGGAAAAAAGAAACTTCATCTGCAGTCTCTGATACAGTTGGCTGTAATAGGAAACTGACTTTATATTTCCCACTTCTGATGAAAGTTTAGATTTATAAGGATTAGACTTGATATCAACAACCAGATTTATTTTTTACATTTATTATATATAAGTATTCATTTGTATGTAATAACAGAATATAGTTTCCAAAATAAATAGGAATATTTTCCTGAGTCAGGAAGACCTGAGTTTGAATTTTGCTTCAGACACTTGATAGGTATGTGACCCTGGACAGACCTCTGAGATGTGTTGATAAGAAGACTACCTTAATGAGCAGCTCATAGTACAGGGTAGCCTTCATTAACTTTGTTCTTGTGTGATTATTTTTATTTCTTTAGAGACCATAATTCTCATTGAGAAGACTTTGTAATTAATTTTGAGGTTTGATGTAGTTGTCACATAGTGATTTGTAAATAGGAGCACTCTTCAATCTGTTTCTCAACCTGTTAAAATGGGCGTTGTTTTGAGGATCAATTTCGATAAGTAAAGGTCTTTGAAGACCTCAAAGTGCTATATTAATGCTAGTTATTGTATGAGTAAAGATAGTTTATTATAAACTCCAGTTTTGAATGAGTTTTTTGGTTTGCAAATATATACTATATATGTGGATAAAGAACTAAGGCAGTGAATAAAGAACTAAGGTAGTCCAGGTGATTTGAAGAGTAAAAGTTTTATTTGATCATTTTTGTGTGACCCTATTGATGATGTAAACTTTATGGGATATTGGGTGTAAACTCTTTAGTTTATCTCTAGAATAAATCTTTTATTTCTGAGTTATAGATCTGAGTTGCTGATCTGTATCAGAGTTTTCAACCCATGAATTTTCCATACTGATGAAATCACAGACCAAAGGGGGGGGCAGGGGAGTATGGAAAACATTTCCATTTCTTTTTTTCCTTGTTACTCCCAGTTATAGGATTTAGAGAGACATGGGGCTTTCTAGAGAGTGCTAGATTTGGAAATTAGGAAAGATTTTGGTTCCAGCATTATCTTCGATATTTACTGCCTGTGTGAAATGGGCATATGACTTAATTCCTCCAATAGTCCTTTTTGTCTCCAAAATGTGTCTGTAGTACTACCTCAAGAGTGGTTGCAAATTTCACATGAGATAATACATGTAAAAGGCTTTATAAACTTTATAAAAATATGTCCCTTATAATGGTTAAATTTTTATCCTATCCTTTCTAAACTTTTAAAAGTATTCATTTTAAGTTGGCTCATCAATTCTTGTTTTTCGATTATTTTAATATTTGGTTTTTGTATCCATATTTTGGAGAATTATGGTTTTTTGTTGTTTCTTTTTGTGGGGTAATGGGGTTAAGTGGCTTGCCCAACATGTAATTAGCTAGTAAGTATCAAATATCTGAGGACAGATTTGAACTCAGATCCTCCTGACTCCAGGACTGATATTTTACTGTTTCATTTTGTTCCCCCTTATTTTTGATTCTTTAGGGTAAGAATTCAGATATCCTCTTTGGTCTCACACTGATTGGCTGTTACCTAGTATTTAAAGAGGCCTATGTCGTTACTCAGTGTGGACCAGTCATTTAGTTTCTAAGAGATATGGTTTCCTTATTTATAAAATAACAAGGACTATATATTCTCAAATGTCCTTCTAGCTTTTGTAGATTTTTAGATAGAACTTTGGTAGTACACTCTATTTAATGTATTGCTCAAGATAAAAAACTATCCTGGTTCAAACCTATTTCCACATTTACTATGGGCTATTTGCTTTGTCCTCTGTTTTAACTGGATAGGTTAAAGTTCTAAAGGCTCTGTAAAGAAAACATGTAAAGTTAAACTTAGTCAAACTAGCCTTTTAATTTGACTCAAAGTATAAATTCATTAGGAAATTTCTATGGGAGAAATTTTTTTTATAGAAAACATTTCTAGAAATCTGTTTTCTTTTGGTATTGTTTTTCAGCTTTAGAGTTGACTTGAGGGAATTTTTTGCCTGTGAGTTTTAGTTTTTAACTTCCAGAGGTCAAAGAAATGTTCTTAATTTCATTCTTTTAAATGACAATATAACACTTTTCCCTTTTCTTTATCAGTTACTTAATAATGACTCAAAATTGCTACGTAGGTAAGTCATTTTATGAATCAGGTGGTTTTTGTACGTTACCTAGAATTTCAGAATTTTAGAAACCATCTTGGTTAACCAACTTCATCATTTTATATATGAATAAAAGAGTTAGTGGAAGATGGTTGACTGACCAGTTGGTGTTAAAACTGGGAAGAGAACCTGAGTTAAAACTAAGTTTGTTTTTGGGTAAGTAGAGAGGTAATTACTTTTTCTGATATATTAAAAACTAAACTATTTTTTAACATCTTTTCTAAACTGTTTGCAATTGATCCTTGAAAATCCTTATATTTTTAATTCATGTTCATTTTTAAAAATTCTGTTTCATTTCTGATGAAACATCATATTATTCAAGTAATTTTCATGTTTTAGTCTTTCAACATTTATTTGCTGATGCTATTACATTTTTGCATGCTAGTTCCTAAAATTATACATTATCAGTTATTGATTAGCTTAGGTTGATTAAAGCACTTAAACATCAGGTCAAAATTAGAAGTTTAATCCTCTTATATTCAGCCTCCTTATTCAGTAAGTGAACGAATGTCAATGTTAAAAAAAAAAGGAGAAATCAGCTTGAATGAAAAAGTACAAATTTATCATCACTATGGGGGGAAGGGGCAGGGGGAGAACCTTGATCTAGACCTCCCTGGTACAATCTGTGCCTAGTAGTATTGTGATTGATTGAATTGTATATATATATAGCATACATTTATGGTCTTAAAAATGTTAGAACTATAAGTTTCATATAGCTGGCTAATGACTATATTAGATGAAGCATGTAATATTTTGTTTTGTGCATCCTTCTGTGCACTCCCTCACTTCTGTAATTAATAACCAACTCTTCCATGCCCTCATTTTGCATGATTCTTGTCCATCTACTTATATACATACCCAATGCACTAGAAGGCCATTTTCCCAGATCTTCTAATAGTTGGTGACTACCAGTGTTGCATTTGGCTTGTCTGTCTGCTGCTTTATCTTCCTACTTTTGACCCATCCACTTCTTTTCCAATGAGAAATATCCTTGATTTTGCATAATTTGTATATAAGGCATCAGTAGTGATGTCTTACATTACCAGTGTAATGGAGCTTAAACCTATTCTACATCTTTTTTTTGCTGTTAGGTTATTCCTTGCTTTGTAGCCATACTGCATCATGGGTGAACACTGGCAATAAAAAAAATGAGTGTTTACATCAGCTGCCTTAGATCATTGAAGGTACTGTGCAATTTTTCAAATATAAGCCAGTTTCCTTCAGGTCTGAAATGCAGTTTCTGAGATGTGTTGATAAGAAGACTACCTTAATGAGCAGCTCATAGTACAGGGTAGCCTCTATTAACTTTGTTCTTGTGTGAATTATTATTATTTTTATTTCTTTAGAGACCATAATTCTCATTGAGAAGACCTTGCAATTAATTTTGAGGTTTGATGTAGTTGTCACATTGTGATTTGTAAATAGGAGCATCTTGAATACTTTATATAGTATATGGAAATCCTATTTAAATTTGGATTCTGCTGCTTAGGACAATCCGGAATGACACTGGCACATTTGGTAAATATTTTTCCTTGTGTTTCACCCTCGTTAGATGTTAAGCAAAGAATTAGTGAGTAAAATTATCCCTTGTAGTTACATCTATAAAACATTCTTGTATTCTTAGGATCTTGGAAGAAGAGCTAAGAAGACCTCAGGTCATTTAGTTAAACCCTTTTATTTTTAGATAAAGAAATAGGCCCAGATTGAAGTAACTTGCTTAACTTAAGCCAAGGAAGGAGTCATAGGTGGCAAATTAACTGAACTGAGATTTGAAGCATCTGACTCGTTTCTCTGTGTGCCACACTTCCTTTTGTGTAATGATCCTAACATGCACTTGGGAGATAAGGTCATGGAAAAGAGGAGAGGTATCCTAAGAGCAGATGTCTCAAAAAAAAAAAAGAATTCCTAGGAAAAGTGCTCGTTAAACAAATTATTTGTGAACATCTAGAAATGGAAATGGGGCACCTAGGTGTTTCAGTGGGAAGAGTGCCATCCTTGAAGTTTGCAAGACTCATCCCCCTTAGTTCAAATGTGACCATAGATACTTAGGAGCTTAGGTGACCTTAACCCTATTTGCCTCAGTTCCTCATTGATAAAATTCTCTGGGGAAGGAAATGGCAAACTCCTCTTAGTGTCTTTGCAAAGAAAACCTCAAATGGCTTATGAAGAGTTGAAACAACTGAACAACAAAAAAACAGAGGGATGTGGTGATTACAAAGAATCAGCAATGTCTATCAAGAACAGTTCATGCTGGTCTGACCTAATTTCTTTTTTTGCCAGAATTATTAAATTGGCAGATGAAAGGAATTCTATATAGTTTATCTAGATTTTAGCCAAGATTTTGACAAACTTATCTCATACTGTTCTTTTGGTGGTGGAGAAATGTGGACTAGCTGATCATACAATTAGATGAATTCCTAATTGGTCAGATGACTGGACTCATAGTATCTGTTTATTATTTCGTTGTCACTGTAGCAGATCTCTCCAGGTGCATACTCCATGAATTGAGCTCAGCTCTGTGCTGTTTATTGTGGACTTCTTGTTCTTGAGGAAGACTATGATATCGGGAAGGTGATGCCATGACTTGCAAGTGAATGTACTATTTAACATTTTTATCAAATGTTTGGAAAAAAGGCACAGATGCCATGTCCATCAGATTAGATGACAAAAGCAGGGAGGACTAGCTAACAAACTAGACTAGAGTCAGGAGCCAGAAAGATTTTAACAGTCTACATCTTTGGGTTGAAGCTAATGAGGTAGAATTCAGGGGGGATAAATATGATGTGTACAAAAAAATCCAACTTGGAATACAGAGTGTGGGAGATGTGATTAGAAAGAAGTTTGTCTGTTGCAGGGGTACAAGGATAAGATTGTGACAGTCAAAAAGTTAATGTGATTTGGGGCTTTATTGAGAAGAGCAGGTAGGAAGAGAGATGATTCCACTTTTCCTTTTCCTTCAAGAACTCAGGTTGGAACATCAGTTCTGGACACCTCAGATAAGGAAGGACATTGAGAACTTGAGTATTCAGAGAAGGGCAGTCAGAATAGTGGAAGAGCCTTGTTTTCGTGTCCTTTGAAGATCAAGTTGAAGTAGCTTACTCTGGGAAATAGAATCATCAGTAACATGATAGTTTTGTCTCAAGGGTTGTCTTGTGGACTAGGGATTAGACTTGTTCTGTTTGGCCCTAGAGGGCAGAATCGGGAGCATTGAGTGGGATTTATAAAAGAACAAATTTAGGCTGCAGTCAGGTAACATTTCCTAACAATTAAAACTGTTCAAAAGTATAATTGCCTTAAGAGTTGGGGGGGGGGGTTCCATTTGGAAGTTTTCAAGCCAAAAATGAATTGTATTTTGTTCATAGGTTCTATAGATACCCATCGGGATCTCTTCCAACTCTTGTGATTTTTTTTTTCTGTCCTAGAATACATTTGCAAAAAACTATTTTTTCTTTATTTTTTCAACATGACATTTTCCCTATTTTAAAAATCCTGAATTTAAATATCAATTGATACAAGCATTTGTGTATATACAGTAGCATGAGAGTTATATATGAAATTGTGAATGGCTTGTATTGCTCTCAAGTGTGTGCTACTTTCAAAGCAATTCTACTTTGTAGTGTCTTTTGTATATTTCAAAAACAAGTTTCAATGACCCTTTTTGCTTTTTTCTTTTATTGGCAATCCTTCACTTCTAGAAAAAGAAAAAAGCCTTAATATAAAATTTATGCTTATTTGCATAATTGAAAAAATATAAATTCCTACATTGATTGTATCTGATAATGTTGCATTTACAATGCTTAAACAATTTTATAGAGATAAGAAAGCAGTGTTAGAAAATTAACAAAATTTATTCATTAACCTTTCTATTCTTTTGGAATTTTCTTCTAGAAATTAAGTCTTTTGAGAGTAGAAATTGTTTATTGTTTATTTTTTTATTTATTTTAAGGCAATGGGATTAAGAGTGACTCGCCCAGGATCATACAGCTAGGCAGTTATTAAGTGTCTGAGGCTGTATTTGAAGTCAGGTACTCCTGACTCCGGGGCCAGTGCTCTATCCATTGTCCCACCTAGCTGCCCCCTAAATTGTTTATTTTTGATTTTCATCTTCCTAATCTCTTTTTTGGACTATTGCTGAAATACTGAAACTCCAAAGTTACCAGTGTTCTCTTAATTGACACATCCAGTGGCCTTTTCTCTATTCTTCTTGTCTTCTCTGTAGCCTTGGATGTTGTTGATCATTCTCTTGTTAATTTTTTCTTTTTTTTTTTTTGAAATACCACTCTTTCTTTCCCAGTTCCCCTTCTATTCTTTCAGACCCTTCCTACTTAACATTGCTTAATCCTTTTTCATATCATGCCCTAACCACAGGGATTCTCCTCTTAACTCCCTCTATACTACTTTACTTGCATTTAATTATCATCTTTTTTTTTTCTTTTTTAAGTTTTTGCAAGGCAAATGGGGTTAAGTGGCTTGCCCCAAGGCCACACAGCTAGGTAATTATTAAGTGTCTGAGGCCAGATTTGAGCTAAGGTACTCCTGACTCCAGGGCTGGTGCTCTATTCACTGTGCCACCTAGCCGCCCCATAGTTATCTTTATACTGATTGATTCTCAAATCTATACTGTCGTAACCTCTCTTTTGACCTTGCTTTCACATCTCCAATTGAATTAGACATTCAAACTGAATGTCCAATAGACATCTTCAATTAAACTTCTTGAAAACAGAACTCATGATATTTCCCCCTTAATTTTCCCTGTGTCCTAGATTCCCTAAAGTAGAGTATACCACCATCCTAGTCCTTCAGGCTTGAGATCTTAAATCATTCTAGACCCCTCCTTCTCTCTTACTTCCTCATACTCAGTGCATTGCCAACATTGATTTCACCTTTGCAATGTCCTTTAAACCCCCCCCCCCCCCCCCAAACCACCACCACTTTTCTGGTTCAGGCCTTCATCATCTCATTCCTGGGCTATATTGCATTAATCTGTGGATGAGTCTCCCTGCCTCAAATCCCTGATGCTTTCTAGTGGAATCATGAGTGAAAAAGACATCTAAGGTGTTACTATGATTACAAAGTAACAACTAAAGTTTTTTTTTTTTTGCATGTGGCTTATAGAACTGGGAGTATGATCATAGTAGAAACTTGTTAGAACACATTTTAATTTAGGGCAGCAGTATTTTTCAAGGATGGCTAAGTTTTGTGATAGAAGACATAACGAAAAGAAATGTTTTGGTGTAAAAAGTAGTTGCTGTTGTTTAGTCTTATGTATTGGTATTAATTCATAGTTTTGTGTGAAATAGAGCAGATTTGTTCTATTGAAAGAATCTCAAAAGGATGAAATGATATTAAGAGCAAGTGTTTTTACTAGGACAGATAATTTAAAGAAAATTTCATCTGCAGTGATGCACGAAATGGTTGTATAAAGAAATCTTTCCTTCTGTAAAGGTGCTTTGTGGGAACAATAGCTGAAGAAAAGAAAAGAAAAACAATGTCATAATTTGAATACTGATCAAAATCGGCAAAGGAAACATTTTGTTTTAATGCTTTGAGGAGGAACTGGACAAAGTGACAGTTTTTGAGGGAAAATAGTAATAAACAGTATCAAAGTTTATAGTTTAAAAAAATGAGCACAAGAAAGAATCCACATCAACATAAGTGAAAGATAATTGTTAATTTATTTAAATTTATTTCATTGTAATCATTAGAGTTGTTACTGAATTGTCCTGCAGTTTAAAAGGCCAGTCTTTCATAATGACATCTTCAATTTTTTTTAACTCTTTATATACAAAAGAAATGAAAATTATTTAGTTATTGATTTGTCATAGCAATAAAACGGTTCATAATATATTTTCTTTGCTTAAGAAATCAAAAATTGCTTTGGGCATCCAGTTTGCTAGGTATGATTTTGAATGATGTAATGTTGAGAATCATTCACCTGAAAGACAAAAATTTGCCACCATTATTTAAATGAATGTGCCACAGATTTTCAAAATATTTATGATAAAAGAATTTCAGTAACATTTTGACCAAAGAAGTCTTTTTGATTAAGTGCATGGTTTTTCAATGTGCCCTTTTCCAAAGAGGACACTACTCATATAAGTAATGTATTTTTTTTTTGTCATTTTTGTCATTAGGGTACTTTTAATATTGTCACATCTGATTTCCCATCTCTTTTTTTTTAATACTGAAAAGATGAAGAAATTATAGGATTGTAGAATAAATAGAATCTTTGATCAATATGCCCACCTGCATGATTATAGTTTTGGAGTTAGGACTATAAGTCATCCAAGCTCTTTTTTATAGTCTTTTTTCTTATTGAAATAAATAGATAACATTCTGATTTGAAGAGTTTTCCAAGTCCATTGTATCAGTTTATTGATATAGGGTTTTTCACACCCCTTGAGTATTATTCATAGTAAAAAGTATGTCTATTGGTTAGAGCACTAGGGATGAAGGATTGATTTGGTTTCATTTGAAGGGGAAAAAATGAACTTTAGGTAATTTAAAAATTTTTTTGGATGACTGTGTTTTATATTGTTTTATGACAAAAATATTACTTCAGGTAACCTGGGTTTTTCTGATAAAGGAGACAAATTAGTGGGTTACATGTAATTAATTGAGTTCTGTACCATTGTGCCTAGTATCTCCCCAATTCCAAATTAGAATGCTTTTAAAATCAAATTCAAGTGCCTCTTCAACCTTCAAGACTTTCTTCCCTCATCTACCCCTCACCCCCAAGTGAATAAAGAGAATGAAGAATCAGATTTTGATTGAGTTAAGAGAATAAAGAATCAGACTTTTGGTGTATGAGACTGGAAACTGGAAAGATAGTGATGCCCTTAATAGAAATATAGATGTTGGTAGGATTTTAGGAAGCTAGTTCATTACGGACCTAGTAGATAGGGAATTTTGGGGGGCCGTCTAGTGTAACTATTATTTTATACATGGGCATTATGAGGCCAAGAGGTAAAAGTTCCATTTGGGAACTGCCTATACTAAACTATACCATAGAATTGCTTTTTTTTTTTTAACCTTTCTAGTTTATTATTTAATACATTAATTCTTATTTAAAATTCATTTATGGGGATATCTTTTCCCCAAAAAAGTTTTGATCATGCATGGACCTAAAATCTATTTGGTACATTAGTTTTTCATTATATAAACATTTTGTTTTCCAATTTCTACCAACTTTTTTTTTCTTGGCAAGGTTTTGGATTTTATAATTTTTTTCTCCCCCCCCTTCCCCCAACAGAAGGCACTCTAATATAGTCTTTGCATCTACATCCATGATATGCATAGATCAAAATTTAATGTGTTGTGAGAGAAGAAATAGATCTAAAAAAGAAGAAAGAAAACGTTAGAAATAGCAAAATTATGAGACAACTGTTAAAAGTTGAAGTTAATATAAATCTTTGGTTTTCATGTAAATGCCACAGTTGTTTCTCTGGATACAGATGGTATTATCCATCACAGATCCCCTAAAATTGTCCCTTATTGTTGCACTTGAACAAGGCCATCAGAGTTGATCATCACCACTCCGTGTTGTTAAGGTGTACAGTGTTCTTCTGGTTGTGCTCATCTCATTCAGCATTGATTCATTCGAGTCTTTCCAGCTTTTTTTGAAACCCATCCCCTCACTCATAATTTCTTATAGAATAGCAGTGTTCCTTCACATGCATAAAACACCAATTGTTCAACTATTTCCCAATTGACAGACATCCCCTCAATTTCCAGTTCTTTGCCAGTACAAACAGACCTGCAATGAATATATATATATATATATATAAAATCCCTTTTCATGATCTTTTCAGGATACAAGACCCAGTAGTTTTGTTTCTGGATCGAAGGGTATGCACAATTTTATTGCTCTTTGGGCATAATTCCAAATTGTTCTCCAGAAAGGTTGAATCAGTTCACAACTCCACCACCAAATGTATCAGTGTCCCAGGTTTCCCACATCCCTTCCAAGATTGATCAATTATCCTTGCTGGTCATATTGGCCAATTTGAGAAGTGTGAGGTGGTAACTCAGATGCTTTAATTTGCATGTCTCTAATCAATGATTTAGAGCAATTTTTCATCTGACTATGGATAGGCTTTGATTTCCTCATCCAAGAATTGTTTTTACATATCCTTTGACCATTTGTCAGTTGGGGGATGATTGCCCATTTTTTAAAAACCAATTATTTTTTCTCCTCATTTGACACATATACTGTTTCCTTTTTTTTTTTGAATGAAACTAAAAATAACTGATTGTACTTTAAAGAAAAAGGTCTTTTAGTTGAGTGTAATATTCTGGTGACAAACATCTCTTTGAAATGGCACGGTAATTTTTAAATTTAATCCACTTTTTTTATATTCAGAGTCACTAACTTTAATTATTTTGGGGTTGTTGTTTTTTTTTTCCAAGGCAATGGGATTAAATGGCTTGCCCAAGGCCACACAGCTAGGTTATTATTAAGTGTCTGAGGTCGGATTTGAATTCAAGTTCCCCGACTCCAGGGCCAGTGCTCTATCCACTAGCTGCCCCCAATTTAGTCTACTTTTAAGAGAAGCTATTTCCCTGGGAAAAATTGTTGTCTTTGACAGGAGTCCTGTTCTTGTTTTAGTATAGAAGAAATAGAAAAAAATGGTATAGTACAAATTTATTTTTTAAAAAAATTTTCCTTTTTATTTTTAATATTGATTTTGAAAAAAATTCTCTCCCATTTATTGAGCTGGCATTTTAATTATACATGTTGAGTTATGTAAAGCATTTCCATTTTAGCCATGTTGGAAAAAAAGTAAGACAGAGAACAAAGAAAGTGGAAAAATGCCTCAATCTGCACTCATAATTCATCAGTTCTTTCTGGAGGTTGGATGGCGTTTCTCATCAAGGGTCCTTTGCAGTTGAACTTAATGATGAGAGTAGCTATGGGAAAGAATATTTTCTAGTTTTAATTTGGCAGAATTTCAGTCTTTAACTGTATATTTAGTTATTTTTGGTGATGTAATTTTGTCAGATTTCCAGACTTTTGAATGATAAGCCACTCTTTCAATCTCTTCATCTGTAAATTCAAGAGAGCAGAGTAAAATATTCTGAATCTGTGATTAATACTAAAGAGAGTGAATTTAGAAAACTTCTCAATTCCTGAACTATCATTTGCTTATGAGAGTGAATTGTTTTTGTGAAAGAAAAGAGGCTTTTTGATGGTGCTGGCAAACATCTGTATTCAAGTATTTATTGAACTTAACAATATACAAGTTAGTTTAGCATGGATAGTGTGATTTAGGTCATTTACAGTTAACATATTTTTTTCAGCTTTTTAAGCACAATATATTTTTCTTCAAATAATCAAAAATTGTGAAAAATTAGATTTATGTTTTGGAACATGGCAAATTTATGTTGAATATGATATTCCACCCTACACTACCAAAAAAGAAAACTTACATAGACCAAAACAAGATCCAAATGTTCAGAAATAATGATGGAAGTTCATACTTTATTAGTTTTCAGAGTGCTTTCCTCATAACAGACTTGCATGAAGTAAAGAGTGTTAATTATCAAATACCTACTCTGTTTCTGTAACTCACCATTTGGGATTTAAATACAATTATTCAATAAGTGCTTTGAGATCAGATCATGTAGCTATCACTTCTACCAGGAAGACTGGAGGAAGCCTTGTATTAGGAAGTAGCATTCAGTTGGGCATGAAATTACAGTCAAGTTAGGGAGGAATTGAATTGGAAGAGGATGGCATCTATAATAAAAGAAAGAGAAAATAATTATTAATGTAATTATCTTATTAGATTAGGGTCAAGCACTTGAGAGTTGTTCTAAGTGCCAAAATAACTAATGCAGATTTTGTTTTTGTTGTTGAAAGCTTAAAATGCTATAATAATGTTTGTTATTCTAGTTCTCATCTGTTTATGGAGTTCAGATAAAAATGAGACAGCCAAGTTACCATTCTGCTATTATCTTACCTATTGTACAGGTAAAAAATCTTTTTTTTCTTTTTTGGTAATTGAACAAAAATTGAACATAAAAACTCATTATGATGATAATATAGTAATTTAAGGAGATTAAATAACATCTACCTTGACTGTAGGTTGCTTATAGTGATTTATATTGTTACTAGTAAAATTTTCAATATTTAAGTGACCTTAAGGTAGTGCTTTCTTGGTGTGGTGATCTGAATCTTGAAGTATAAGTTGCTATATGATTGCTTCAGATAAAGTAATCCATTGATTTTTAAGATCCAAAGGCTTTTTTTTAATTGTTAGGAACTTTTTGTTTATGAAAATTTCTAATGGACAAATTTTACTTGTCATTTTAAAAAGATAAGGTTAATTTTAATGGGAGGGTTGCTATGTTTTTCACACTTTATTCATTGGACCTGTTAGAGTAGATTATCTGAAATTTAATACAGGAAATAAAAATCTCAGAATTTAGAAATGGACAGGGACAAGGTATCTTATTTCTCTGAGAGAACAGTGGCACAAATTTTATTTTAGATTTTAGACATGTGATCATTTGATATGTGTGCTGTTGTGGTGAGAATTCATATTACCGCAAACTAACCAAATTTTCTGACTCAGCAGAAGTTAGAAAGCTATTTAACTTTTCCTTTCTCTTCTCTCTTTTCACTATGTTCCCCAACCCAAATGAAACAGAATACACATTTTGTTAATGGAATGGAGTTTTAGCACATAAGCAAAATTCTACTTTCACAAGTACATTTTGCTGTTTTGAATTTGCTATTTCAGAACTCCCTATTTCAGAACCCCTGAGAGAAAGAAGTGTTTTCTTTTTTCTTTTTTTTTTATTGTTTTTTTAAAAGATATTATTTGAGTTTTACAATTCCCCCCCCCCCCCCAAAGCAATCTGTCAGTCTTTACTTTGTTTCCATGTTATACTTTGATCCAAATTGGGTGTGATGAGAGAGAAATTATATCCTTAAAGAAGAGACAAGAAGTCTAAGAGGTAACAAGATCAGACAATAAGATATCTGTTTTTTTTCCCCTAAATTAAAGGGAATAGTCCTTGAACTTTGTTCAAACTCCACAGCTCCTTATCCGGATACAGATGGCACTCTTTTGCAGACAGCCCAAAATTGTTCCTGATTGTTGCACTGATGGAATGAGCAAGTCCATCAGGGTTGATCATCACCCCCATGTTGCTGTTAGGGTGTACAGTGTTTTTCTGGTTCTGCTCATCTCACTCAGCATCAGTTCATGCAGATCCCTCCAGGCTTCCCTAAAATCCCATCCCTCCTGGTTTCTAATGGAACAATAGTGTTCCGTGACATACATATACCACAGTTTGCTAAGCCATTCCCCAATTGAAGGACATTTACTTGATTTCCAATTCTTTGCTACCACAAACAGGGCTGCTATAAATATTTTTGTACAAGTGTTGTTTTTACCTTTTTTCATCATTTCTTCAGGGTATAGATCCAGTAGTGGTATTGCTGGGTCAAAGGTTATGCACATTTTTGTTGCCCTTTGGGCATAGTTCCAAATAGCTCTCCAGAAAGGCTGGATGAGTTCACAGCTCCACCAACAGTGTAATAGTGTCCCAAATTTCCCACAACCTTTCCAACAATGATCATTATCCTTTCTGGTCATATTGGCCAATCTGAGAGGTGTTGAGGTGGTACCTCAGAGAAGCTTTAATTTGCATTTCTCTAATAATTAATGATTTAGAGCAATTTTTCATATGGCTATGGATTGCTTTGATCTCCTCATCTGTAAATTGCCTTTGCATATCATTTGATCATTTGTCAATTGGGGAATGGCTTTTTTGTTTTAAAAATATGACTGTGTTCTCTGTATATTTTAGAATTGAGTCCTTTGTCAGAAATAGTAGTTGTAAAGATTGTTTTCCAGTTTACTACATTTCTTTTGATCTTGGTTACAGTGGTTTTATCTGTGCAAAAGCTTTTTAATTTAATGTAATCGAAATCATCTAGTTGATTTTGGTGATGCTCTCCAACTGTTCCTTAGTCATAAACTGCTCCCCTTTCCATAGATCTGACAGGTAAACTAGTCCTTGATCTTCTAATTTGCTTATAGTATTGTTTTTTATGTCTAAGTCCTGTAACCATTTGGATCTTATCTTGGTAAAAGGTGTGTGAGGTGTTGGTCTAATCTAAGTTTCTTCCATATTAACTTCCAGTTATCCCAGCAGTTTTTATCAAAGAGGGAGTTTTTATCACAATAGCTGGACTCTGGGTTTATCAAACAGCAGATTACTATAATCATCTGCTTTTACACCTAGTCTATTCCACTGGTCCACCACTCTGTTTCTTAGCCAATACCAAACAGTTTTGATGATTGATGCTTTATAATGTAATTTTAGATCAGGTAGGGCTAAGCCACCTTCTTTTGCACTTTTTTTTCCCCTTAAGCTCTTGGGAATTCTTGACTTTTTATTTCTCCATATGAATTTACTTACAGTTTTTTCTAACTCATTAAAGTAATTTTTTGGAATTTTGTTTGGTATGGCAATAAACAGGTAGTTTAGTTGTGGTAGAATTGTCATTTTTATTATATTAGCTCTACCTATCTGATTTAATTTGTGTGAGAAATGTTTTATAATTGTTTTCAAAAAGTTTCTGAGTGTGCCTTGGCAAATAGACTCCCAGGTATTTTATATTGTCTGAGGTTACTTTGAATGGGAGTTCCTCTTTCTAGCTCTTCCTGCTGTATCCTGGCTAGACATATATAGAAAAGTTGAGGATTTATGAGGGTTTATTTTATAACTTGCAACTTTGCTAAAATTGCTAATTGTTTCCAGTAGTTTTTTGGATCATTTCTTGGGATTCTCTAGGTAGACCATCATGTCATCTGCAAAGAGTGAGAGTTTTGTCTCTTCCCAATTCTAATTCCTTCAATTTTTTTTCTTCTCTAATTGCTGAAGCTAACTTTTCTATTATGATATTGAATAGTAGTGGTGATAATGTGCATCCTTGTTTCACCCCTGATCTTATTGGGAATGCCTCTAGCCTCTCCCCATTGAATATAATGCTTGTTGATGGTGAAAGAAGTGTTTTCTCAAACTTCCTATTTGTTTATTGACACATTGGGCTTAATAAAGCTTATGGGTAACTGGAAAAAAAATTCAAAAAAGGAATAATTAAAAAATTGACACTGCTCAGTCAGGCATTTACTGAAAAAAAAACAAAAAGTTTTTGGAGAAGGAATTCTTTTCCAAAGTAAAGATGACTAGAAATATTTTACGTTTGAAATAAAAGCTTCCCTCAAACTATATTTGTTTTCAGTAGTCAAGCAAACTGTTGATGGGTATTGGCTCCTCGGAAAAGTAAGAGTTAGATGTTTTGTGTGGCTTTCATAGTCTGTACCTAAAATAAAGCATTTGAAATCTTTAAACATATTAGAGGAACATTGGTCAAAGTGCACTTCTTTTAATTCTAAACACAAGCTGAAAATTTTATCCATCAAACACATAGGAAATAGGTGAACTTGATGTAGCCTGGAGAATCATCAAATAGTTTGAAAATATAAGAGTAGAAGGTTGGGGTGAGCCCTTTTTACTGTTTATTTCTCATTGGTTCCCTTTGAGAAGTAAAACAGAAGTCTGTTTTATATTTCACACATCAATCTGCCATTGTATTACCAGTTACAGCCAAATTTCCCAAGAATTTGGCTGCTTAGAGCAGAGAAGTTCTTGTATGGGTTAGGCTATCTTGGAAGAGTTAGAGGGTACAGAGTTTTGGCTAATTTTGTTTTGTTTTTTTTCTTTTCCTTTTAGCTATCTGGACATTGTAGGAGGATAATTTTCTAAATGTGGGCTAGTAAGTTTTGAATACTGTATTCACAATGAGGATTATAAATGTTCTTTCCCCATATTTTAATAAGAAATGAAAATTGAGTCTTTTGAAGAAATGCCAAGAATATTTCTAATGTTTGTGTGTGTGTACACACACACACACACACACACACACACACACACACACACACAAACACAACACACAGTATAACTGTTAAAAATCCTTGATGGATAGATTTCATTCTTTCAAATTTTGACAGAACTTTTTCTAATTTCTGTTATTTTATTTGAATGATCCTCTATGAAATGTTTTTAAATGGACAAATATTTTTTAAATGGTTAGGCTACTTTTAGTGTTTGAGTGTATGCATGTTCTTTCCTACCCCCGGCAATTAGTCCTGTTTACTTAGAGTAGCATCATTTACAAAATCTATCACAGGAAGTAAATTACAGAAATAGACTTAGGGTAGGTTTATTATTTCTTTTAGGAAACAATTACACAAATAATAAAACATTAATATTTGTCTTTAAACATGATCATTTGATGAGTGTCCTACAAAATTTAGATTATTTTGCAGGCATTAGTTTTCTTTCTGGTGTAGTAACCCATCAATTTTACTATTTATTCTGGTTTGATTTTGTTGCTAATCACTTTTAGAAAGTTTTGTGGGTAAGTTAAATTCCATCATATTTATGGATCTCATCTTGAGGAATCTGATATGTATATGATAAATTAAATATTCCATTTCTGATTCTTCTCTTGATAGTATGTGGTTTTTGTTGTTGTTGTTGTTTTGCATTAGCCACACATGAATAGCTTTGTTTCCAGCTGTACTACAGATAACAACTAGGTTATATAGTATATAATTTGATATAGATGAGAGGTGAGAAGTTTTTGTAAAAACAACATACCTCTTTATAGTCTCAGTTCCACAAGTAACCTTCTGTCTTTCTCCTATATGAACATTGTACTGATTATGCTGTTCTTTATTCTGACTAACTTCTGAGGTATAACAGTTGACAGTGGGGGGGGGGGGATTTTTCTTTTAAGTGATGAACTCAGCAGTTTATATCTTTGCAACCATCTGCTTTCATTATATTGCTATTATTGTGAACTCCCTTTCCTGCCCTACTTTCTACTTAACCATTCTTTTTCAAAGTCTTTATACTTGGGAGTTACTACATCTCCCCTCTTAGCACCATTATCATTTTTGTTTCTTTTCTCTGCCATTCATATCTTGTTACTGTTGATTAAGAAACTTTTTTTTTTAGGTTTTTGCAAGGCAAATGGGGTTAAGTGGCTTGCCCAAGGCCACACAGCTAGGTAATTATTAATTGTCTGAGACCTGATTTGAACCCAGGTACTCCTGACTCCAGGGCCATCCACTGCACCACCTAGCCACCCCTGATTAAGAAACTATTAAGATAAACTGTTCAGGATATATAAATGGTTAGTTCCCAAAATGAACAGATTGCCAAGATCAGGTCACTTTTCTGTGCAATACCTCTAGGATCAAATAGAAACTTGTTTGATTTTTAAAATTTATCTTACCTCTCTATCTCACTTTTCTTCCTTATGCTTTTTTCACATACTTTACTTCCCAGACAAGCTAATCTTGCTTTTTCTCTCACATGGCACTCTATCTTCCGTCTTTGCCTTTGAACAGATTGTCCCTAGTGTTTGGATTGCATACTTTCCTCATTACTTTTTTTTTAGAATTTTTTTTTAGAATTCTTACATTTTTTTTAAAGCCAAGCTCTTTCCTAATCCTCTAAATTGCTAATTCCCCTCCTAACCCTCATTACCTTATATTTAAATATATGCATACATATTTTGTCCTCTGATATGTAATCATTTTGAGCTGAGGGGTTGTTCTATTTTTGTATCTCCAGAGCCTTGCATGATTCTTAGCACATGGTAGATGGGTTAATTAATGCCTGTTGATTGATTGAATGTTGCTTGCCTTGTCCTAGTGAATTGTACCACCTACCCCCCCCCCCCCAAGTAACTAATGTTATGCCCTGAGCCTCCTACTCAAGATTTTCCTGGATCTTTCTCTGTTACTTAATAAGTGACTTGTTCATGTTTGTTTATTTTTTATATGTGCATATATGTATATGTGTGTACGTGTGTGTGTGTATACAACTTTTTTTCTGTTCTTGAAGGCAAGCTAAAAGTGGAATTGATGGGTAATTTTTCTTTAATGACAATAAAATGATGATTATTATTATTTTTAATTAATAGAGCGCTTTTAGTGTTGCCATGGTATTTCATTTTATCTGAAGTTGGTATCGCAGATCTGCAGAAACAGATTGAGAGTTTTGAGATTTTGCCTGTAGTCACACAATTAGATAGAATTTGAATCCAAGTCTTTTCTGATTCTTTGGTCAACAATCTCTGCACCACCCTCATTTCACTCACTGCTTTCTGTAAAAGAGCATGGAAAAATTATATTTATTTTCCTCTTTCCTGATATACAGAGAAGGTAACCTTTAGGGAGACAAAAAGTGAGAGCATATGTTGTACAGAATTTCTCTTTTGAAGTATTAAATTAAAAGCAGACTAAAGCACTGGTATTTTGACCTAGCTAGATTGTATTAAATTTGATTTTTTTTTGTCCTTAATGCTTAGCACAGTGCCTGGCACATGGTAGGTACTTAATATTTTTTTGAATTGAATGTTATTTGCTAAGGAAATTAGGTACTGGGTCTAGTCATGGTCACTCATTTCTTTTTTTTTCTTTTTTAGTTTTTTTTGCAAGGCAATGGGGTTAAATGGCTTGTCCAGGGCCACACAGCTAGGTAATTATTATGTGTCTGAGGCCGGATTTGAACTCAGGTACTCCTGACTCCAGGGCCGGTGCTCTATCCACTATGCCACCTAGCCGCCCCAATGGTAACTCATTTCTATAAGGGCACAAGCTAGAAAATATCTTTTCTGTGTGCACAGAGTATTCACCAGTTATTCTGCAATTATTTCTGATCTGGTCACCAATAGGTAAAAAACTTTGAATATGCCAGCTTTTATTTGTCAATTTTTTTGAGAAGAGTCTGGGCCTTATTGCTCATGCAAACTCTCATGTAAGCCACTTTGATCCCATCCTCACTTATTTTCTTTAACATGTCTGCAGTAATCCTCATTTTCTCTAGTCTTAATTCTCCCCAAATCTACTGGTTCCTGCTACTTAAAATTATATTAATTGCGTCTTTAATTTCTCCTCCTCCCCTCAATTTTTTTGGTGAAGGAGCATGTTATGTTGAAAATACACATTTTCTGCATATTTTGTTATTTTAGGTTTTAGAGGTAATTGGGGAAAAAACTGACACAAATTGAAAATATAATTAATCCTTTGTGAAATTCATATTTTGGCCTCAATTTGGCACAAAATATTCAACCCTGAATTGAAAGGGGGGAAAAAAGGTTGTGCCCCAGCAGCAAAAAGGGTTTTTTTAAAAAAATGATCTGGATTCTGAAATTGCTTGGGGTGTTGTATTTTTTTTTTTTAAGGTTTTTGTAAGGCAATGGGGTTAAGTGGCTTGCCCAAGGACACATAGCTAGGTAATTACTGTTTGAGATCAGATTTGAACTCAGGTCTCCAGACTCCAGGACGTGTGCTCTATCCACTGTGCCACCTAGCTGCCCCTTGAGATTACTTTGTATTTGTACTGTGTCCTTTATGTTTGTAGTTTTTTTTTGCATTTTCCCCCCTTATTAGAATGTGAGCTCCATGTAAACAGATAGCCATTTTTTGCCTTGTTTAGTATCCTCATTGTTTATCACATCTAATAGATAATGCTTAATAAATGTTAGCCTGATTGCCTGATTAGATAATGTACAGGTTATAGTATAGGATTGTTTACGATTAAATGTGATTAAGTGATAAATTTTACAGGCTATATATAAAGTCATAGGTTCAAAAAATGTCAGAGTGGAGGAACCTCAGAGATAATTTTAGTCTTGACTCTTTTCTGAACATCTTTTCTGTGATGTCCTTGATAAATTCTGCTTTTACACCTCCAATTAAGAGGAGCCTTTTGCTGTTATTCTTTTGTAGCTTATTCCAATTTAGACAGTTCTTATTGTGTTCCTTAAATCAAGCCTGCTCTTTTCAATTTCAACCAGCAAGGGCTGGTTCTACCCTGGGGCCTAAGAAGAATATGTTCATTTTTCTACCAAAAGCCCTTCAACTACTTAAAGACAGTTGCTTTGTCCCCTCTTAAACTTTTCTTGTGGAAAAATATTCCCAGTCACTTCATATTTCATGGCATAGACTATTTGGCTTCATCAGTTCAGAGACCGATGGCTAGAAAGTACCTTAGGACTTATCAAGGATAACCTCTCAGTTCATAGATGAGTAAACAGTTCAAGGGAGAGTAGGCTCCTTGTTTAAGATACCACAGATAATAAGCAGACAGGATTCTCATCTTGCCCCTCTGTCTCTGAATCCAGCATGTTTCTCATTGTAGTGCATACATTATTAGCCCTGTCATTTGACCGAGTGGGGTTTTTTCCTAAAATGTTTTGCCTAGAGCATTATACTATCTAAAACACATTGTACCATTTAATTTGTCTTAAGATCAGGTTAGTTTTGGGGAGCTGTTTTCATTCTGCTGATCATTGTACTTGCAATCTATTAAAATTCCCAACTTTTTGGGGGGAGGGCTTTTGCAAGGCAGTGGAGTTAAGTGACTTGCTCGTGGTCACACAGCTGGGTAGTAAGTGTCTGGGTAATAAGTGATAATAAGGCCACATTTGAACTCAGTTCTTCCTGATTCCAAGGCCAACAATGTTCTATCTACTGCTCTACCTACCTTAGCTGCCCCAATTCCAAACATTTTTAAGTAGAATTATTTCACCAGGCACATCTTTTTTCTCTGCTTGTTAAATTTATTTTTAGGACTCATGTGTAATTAGGAGTTTAATCTTCACAGAAAAGTATAAAGTAATATAACTAAAGAGGGAGATTACATACTCCATTCAGGAAAGACTGTTGAGAACTTAATCTGACCTCAAGAATGACTATTTTTTTCTATGTTTATGGAAAAAAGAAAAGATATCTAATAAAGGAACAAAGGTTTGAATTCAGGGATAGAATTGTTTCTTAGGGCCATTAAGCAGACCATTTGCTACAGAGGAGAGGAGTATTTGTAGTGGGGTGTAGTGACAGATATCTAGATAGGAGAATGTTATAGGGATCCTGAATGTAAAACTTTGAACAGTTTGGATTTTATCCTAGAGACAGTGGGGAGTTCATATTCTTGGGCAGGGGATTAACAGGATGAATTGGGAAGTTTTGGGAAGATTAATCTGGCATTAATGTTGAAGATCGATTATATAATGCATATAGATATAGGGAAATAGCTACTAAATTCACCCAGGTGTGAGATACTAAACTGGTGACCATCTCACTCTGATTCTTTGGAGATTAAAGAGAATTACCATATAAGCTATTAAAACTTAAAATTTAACTAAGATTATATTGTCATTATTCCTGGTGGATGCTAATGGTGGTAGTCATGAGGTTATTGCAAAGAAGTCATGAGTCCAATTGTATATTAAGCATGATAATTTTGATTGCTATTTAGCTCTAACAATATGTAACATTCAGTATAACAGAACACAACTTAAATAGACTAACATGTCTCATGTTATTGTGGTGTAGTGGAAAGACTATATGAGAATTCAATGTGGATTCAGTCTCATTTGTGTGACCATAGAGAAATCACTGAGACTTGGTTGTCCTATTCTGTAAAATGGACATACAGTTCTATGATCTACTAAGACTTTTCAGAAGTTTTGTAAGGGTTAAAGAGATATCAGTACTTTATAAACTCTATAGACAAATGACAGTTATTGTTGCACTTGATACTTTTCAAAGGTATGTAAATTGATTATATAAATAAGGAGTTATGATTTAGAACTAAAATGGTTCCCTTAAAAATATGATTTAGAAAAAGGATTGGATGGTTATGTGGCGAAAGTGAGTGATATATAACCCATATACTATACTGGCATCTCATGCTGAAGAAATTGAAAAAGGTCTTCAATACTTTGGAAAATCCCTCTTGTAAGGTAAAATCAAGGAAGCACATTCATCATAGATTATGATCATCATCATCATGACATCATACATTTATTTGAAGATAGATAGATAGATAGATTACTGAATGCAGATTACCTTTTTTGCTGCTCATTGAGAAAACTTATGCAAAAAATTTATTAAAAACTAAAGAGTTTTACTAAAAGAATCTACCCCATAAAAGATTGGGACTAATGCTAATGTAAAAGATGTGTGCACTCTTGAAATATTAATCTTTTTTAAAAAAAAAAGGTTTTATTTTGAGTTTTACAATTTTCTCCCTAATCTTGCTTCCCTCCCCCACCCCCCACAGAAGGCAGTTTGTTAGTTCCCATAGTATGCATTGATCTAAGTTGAGTGTGATGAGAAAGAAATCATATCCTTAAGGAAGAAACATAGTATGAGATATAGCAGGATTACATAATAAGATAACTTTTTAAAAAAAATTAAAGGTAATAGTTTTTGGTCTTTGTTCAAACTCCACAATTCTTTCTCTGGATATAGATGGCAATCTCCATTGCAGATATCCCAAAATTGTGCCTGGAAACAATTTTTTTTTTAAAGATTTCATTTATTTTGAGTTTTACAATTTTTTCCCCCACCCCTGTCAGTCTTTACGTTTGGAAATATTAATCTTGAACTATTTAAACAGGTAATAAAGTCATGGAGTTAACAAAGAATGAGATTGAAGCAATAATAGCTTCAACAGTTGCAAACCCACAAAAATCAAAAGAATTTCTTTTTAGTAATAGAATCCCAAGAGAAACAATGGGAAGGGAAATCCTTTTCAAAATAATTACAAAAAGGTGTATTTGGGAGCTAATCTAAGGCACACTCAATATTTGTATAGATTCAGCTCCAAAGTGTTCCTTAAAGAAAAATAGAAAACTTAAATACCTGGAGGAATATTCAGTGTTCATGACAGAAGATGTCATTACTAATTAGTTATAGTAATAACAATACTACCAGAGTTAATTTAGCTTTAATAACAGTTGAACTATCAAAGGAATACTTTACAGACCTGAATGTAATAATAAACAGTGCATTTGGAGGAACAAAAATACCTAGAATACCAAAAGTAGGCACTAATGGAGGACAGTATTTTCAAACCTCAACATAGAAAACAATAGTCATCATAACTATTTGGTACTGATTAATGGTAGGTAGCATTTATAGCTTTTATAATTTGCAAATGCTATCTCATTTGATTCTCATAGTTTTGCCCCAAAGATAGGTTCTATTATCACTCCCATTTTAAAGAAGACAAGACTAAGGCAAACATAGGTGAAGAGACACTTGTCTCCAGGGCCAAATGCTAGTACATATCTGAAGCTGTATTTGAACTAGTCTTCCTTACTCCTGGTCCAGCCCTCCACCTACTGCACCAGAATAGAGAAGTACGTAAATTAGAAATAGAATAGAAAAAGAGGAGAATCAGATATAATGGAGCTCAATAATCTAGTCAGTAAACTGGAAAGCCTACATTCCTTAAAATGGAGGAACTCTCTTGAACCAAACCTGCTAGGAGAACTGGAAGGACAGTCTGGCCGAAATTAGTCTTAGCTCAACATCATACAATATTCCACAATGCATTCTAATGTATACATGACCTGAAAATTAAAGACCATACTATAGAAAATAAGAAAAACTGTAAACTACTCATAGCAATAGTTAGCTGTATTCTTAACCACACAAGGGGTAGAGGCAATTTCAAAAGATAAAAGTAGATCATTTTGATTAAAAATCACCAACCTCACTTTCTCCTGGATCCATCTGGTTCCAAGACCAAATATGAATCAGGATGACTGGAGATGGCCCTGGATGTGTAGCATTCTGGGTTAAGTGAGTTGCTAAAGTCTAGTAAGTGTCATGTGTCTGAGGCCAGGATTTGAACTGACTCCAGGGCTGGTGATCTTTTCTACTTTTTACTATCTGATTGACCACTGGACCCTAGACGACTTTGGAGGAGAAAGCAAGGTTGGTGACTTAACACAGTACCCCCCCCCCCACTCCAATCCATTTCACTAGATAATTTTTAAAGCACTTGAAGATTAACTCCAAAATCCTTTAAGTTGAGTTTTTTTGTTTTTTTTTTTTATTGAATCTTTACCAAGAAAACCCCAAATGGGATCACAAAGATACTGGAGAGATTTGCCATTTGAGGCTGAGACAGTCAGGGTTAAGTGATTTAGCCAGATATTAACTCAGGAATGAGGGTCTTCTTCACTCTAGGCCCACCATTCTACCTAACTGCCTTCCAGAACTCTATACAACTAAGCAAATTAAAAATGAAGGAATTTTATCTGTAAAATTGACAAAGAAGACTAAAAGCAGACGAAATGTGAAAAATATTTGTAATCGCCACAAAAAACAGCAAACCATTTTGTTCTTCAAGGTAATTGGAAATATCACATTTGGACCCCAATATCCTCATTTCCATTGTGTTTATAAGAGGAGGTTAAACAAGACCAAAGGCAAGAAAAACATCCAGATTGGACCAAGCTGAATGTGATAAGGATCTAAGCATATTGATAGGAAAGCTATCTGCATGTAAGGGAGATGTCAAAGCTGTGGCCTTGTTGACCTTGCAGAATGTTGAAAGCAGCAACTATTGCTCATCTCTATGCAAATTTCCCATTGACTTAAATTTTTAGAAGAGTCGAGCATGTATCTTGAATCCTTGAAGACAAGCAGGGTTTTTTGTTTTTGTTTTTTTAGATTTTTGCAAAGCAAATGGGGTTAAGTGACTTGTACAAGGCCACACAGCTAGGTAATTAAGTGTCTGAGGCTGGATTTGAACTCAGGTACTCCTGACTCCAGGGCTGGTGCTCTATCCACTGCGTCACCTAGCTGCCCCGACAAGCAGCTTTTTGAAAAGAGTGGTAGTGGCATGCTCGTAGAAGGGCCACTAAACCAAACCATGCATAAGGATCTTTGTGGATTACTTTGTGACTTAGGTTGAAGGAAGTAAATGTCATCATGGAACATATCAACATTATCTATGTTCTGTTATTTTTATTTTGGAAAATATTTGAGCTGCCACTTGGATTATTGTAGATTTAACACCTCATGTCTAGAAAAAATAAGCATCACATCTTTACAGTTTGTTGATTATGAAAAGCATTTGATTTTTTTTAGACTAAAACACCATTTTACTTGCTCTTTTATATCAAGATATCTCCTGCTCTGATTGCTTAGATATAACATAAATAACTTTTCATTGAAATTCTGTAAATAACCGATAAAGACATAAAGCAAGGAGATGTAGCCAAAGCTATTCATCTTTCTGTTGGAAGGCAGGTAGGCAGCCAGTGCTGATTATGTGCCAGGAGCTTCAGTAAGTGAAAAAAAGGAGTTGGCAGGCCTGAATAGATAAAAGATGGATTCCTTGTAGAAGGTGGCAGATGACACTGTGCTAATTGTATGAAGATCCAGAACATTGCAGTGGGGGGGGGGGGGGGCGGAAATTGGGCAAGGCAATGAGGTTAGTTGACTTGCCCCAAGGTCACACAGCTAGGTAATTATTATTAAGTGTCTGATTCTAGATTTGAATTCAGGTCCTCCTGACTCCAGGGCCAGTGCTCTATCCACTGTGCCACCTAACTGCCCCATTGCAGTCTTCTACCAGAGATCTATAATCTCCAGGAATTTGGCCTGTACACACCGGAAAGATCATGTGAATGAACAGATTTCAACTTGTATTTAGATTTACCCATTGTTCTTTATACCTGTGGTACTCAGAGATGGAAAAAAAAGGTGGAATTGAGAATAGGCTGGATTGCTTTCAGGAAAATGTACATTTACTGACCCTCCTTCACATCCTTTTCATACCATTTTTTCTCCAGGAAACTCTTCATCTCAGAAATTGCTTCATTTTTACTATTCACACCCTATCATTAACTCAGTTGCCCTTGTCCTTCTGAGTGGACCCCTGTGGGCTCCCTTTAGAAAGGGTCCAGAAACTAAGTTTAGTTTTTGTTCCCCACTAGATATATTGCTTAGATCAAAATCCATTGTCTGGCTTTTTTCCTCCTTTACCCTTTCTTTTTGTATTGTTTTTCCCCCTGTATTTTGTAGGTTCTTTTCCTCTCTTCGAAGTCAAGAACCTTTTCTTACTTGTATCCCCAGCACTTAGCACAATTTCTGGTGCATGGTAGGTGCTAAAACACTTGCCTCCAAAGAACTAGAAATACCCTTAATAAAGAAGGCAATAGAGAGATGGGTAGTGAACCATGAACAGGCTATAACATATAACTAGTGAAGAAATTAAGAAAAATAAGAGTGAATGAAATCATGGAATAGCTGTGTGGTTAGAAAAGAAGATGATGAGGGCTGATAGGCAGATACCCAGAACAGTCAACTGACAAGCCTTTTAATCTTTGGAGAGAGCCTGGAAGGCATCCCTACTTACTGTGTGAGCCTAATGTTGAACTTTTGGGAGTGATTAGATGTGTCAAACAGGATGGGCAAGACCACGTGGGTTGCCATTTGCATTGTTGGAAGGAAATTCAGAATCAATACAAATAAAGATCGTTTGAGTTATAAATGGATGGACAAAGACATGGGACAATGACTAGGTAAATTTGACCCTAATTTAAAGCAGTTGTCAGTGAGAAGGTTAAAAGTATACAGAAACTGTTTCAGCTAAAATGCACCATCTTTTAAATACAGTCTTTTCCAAACAATGCAAGAAGAGTAGGTCTAAAGATTTTGAGGAATATCACTTAACAAAACAGAAAAGCAGTTGGAGCAAACAGTTATGTTGGCATCTTCACCACCAAATTAGTAGGGTTTTATCGTGATTTTTTTTCCAATTATAACAATAGTGGACTCATGTTTGGAGACTTTTATCAAGATTTTCTTGTTCTCAACAAATGCTCTCAAAAGAAATCTGTGTTACTGTAATTGATACTTGGAAAAGTACTTACACATAAACTATTAGAGGAGTAAGGATCAGAAATTTTCCACAAAAAGCAAAACAGTTTGAAAGTGAATAGATTCTGCTTTTAACTGGACTTCAGATGTATTTTTATTTTAATGTACTATCCATTGTACATGTTATGGTCATTCTTGATGAAAATGGTTTTAATTTGTATATATTTTGAGATTTGCAAGAATACTTTTGCATACATTATTTGATTAGAATGATCACAGGTTTGTGAGAGAAATATGCCTCACCTGTCTCTGGTTGGTGATGTTCTCATTTTACAAAGGGGGGAAATGAGCCTTAAAGAACTTAAATGACTCCTTGTACTTAATACAAGTAAGTTTTAGAGGCAGTATTAGACCTTCCTGATTCCAGGAATTGCCTCTTTAGTTAGTGCACTATATGTCTAATAAGGGTACAGAAAATTTTTATTTCATCTTTTTTTTTTTTTTTTTTTTTTAGTTCAGACAATTTTTGACAGCCTCTTTTTGGATTTTTTTTGTGCAGTGGGTCATGTTTTAAAAATTGCATAATTGACTAAGAAGTATAAGAAATATAAGTTTTAATTCTGGGTGGTTATGTTTATTTGATTTTAATAGAGAATTTGACCCACTTCAAAGTCTTATGTGTACATCTGAAATATATATGACTATACAACAGATGTAACCAATACTGATATCAAAGGTGAGTTATTTTTGTACATGTCATAAATAGTTTAAAATAGGTTATACATATGTTCTTTCCTAGTTTCAAAATAAAAGGTTCATTAACTTAGGTCATTTGGAGATAGGCTGTATCATTGATGGAATTAAGAAAGGTCTGGTGAACTGAGAAGAGTAGAAATTATTTATTTTGAACATATTTATGGTGATCTGAAACATCAAAGGAGAGATGGTTTTGTTGGATGTTTTTGGAGTTGGGACTTTGGGATTAAAATATGTTTAGCATAGATCTGATAGTCAAATCTCAGACAGGATCAAATCACTGTAGGAAAGAATAGTTGCTGTTAAAATGCAGTGATTTATTATGAAACAGCCATTGTTAGGGATTGAAGGGACAAGTAGCTAATAGTTAAAGAAGGCAGATGAGATGTCTTAAGATTTAAATTTACATATCACAGCTTAAAATATAAGAGTAATGGTCAGGGATGGAATTTACTTAATGAAAATTGGCAAAAAACCCCATAGAATTTCCTGGAGTTTGGGTATCCGATGAAGTCTTTCACCTAAAAAAGATTTCCATATGTATTGCCAAGCCAGGGACTGTATAGAGGAAGAGATTGGCAGGCAAGAGTAGAGAAGATTAGAGAAAATAGCAAGAAGAAAGCTCACCAAACAAAAAGTAGGACATTAAATGACTATGTACAGGATACACTAGAGCTCCTAATGAAGAATTGCAAATTCAATCCTATAAGTGTCATTGAGCCTTGATGTGGGTGGGACTCAGAACTAACCTTGTGACTTTTTTACAAGGAACAGAAATAGTTCAAAGGGAGCAATAGAAGGTGGGGGGGGGGGGCACATAGGACATTAAATGCCTACCTTGAGCCAGGCATAGTCTGAGAATTTTAAAAATATCTTATTTGATCCTCACAACAACCTTGTATGGAATTTGCTATTCTCACTTTTTGCAGTTGAGGAAATTGAAGCATACAGGTTAACTAATTTGCCCAATGTCAAATAACCAGTAAGTTTCTGAGACCTGATTTAAACTCATGTCATTTTGACTTCAACCCAGCACTCTATCCATTGTGCCACCTAGCTGCCTAAAAATAACTGACATTTTTATAGGAAAGAAAAAAGGAAGGAAACAAATATTTGGTAAGCTTTACTGTACAGTAGAGTAATTGTTCTAAGGGTTTCACAAATATTATCTCATTTGATTCTCACAATAACCCTTGGAGGTAAATGTTGTTATTCCCATTTTGTGTTTGAAGAAACTGAGGCAAACAGCTAAGTGTCTGAACTTGGATTTGAATTAAGAATTCCTGACTCCAGACTTTATATTCTTCCCTGTTTTACTTCCCAGTTTAGGTTTAGTCTAAGAAATCCAGGAAATCGAATTGATTATAAAGAATAGAAGGTGTTACTAGAATGGAAAAAAGGCAAATACTTGATGATTTCATAAAGTCATCAGGCTAACCTCATTGATCTTCTTTTCCTCTTTTATTTTTCCATTTAACATGCAAAGGTAGTTTTCAATATTCATCCATTTGTCTAACTGCTTTTTTTTTGATGGAATTAATAAACCGATATTGGTGTCTCTCTTCTGACTGACTGTCCATGCCATCCTGTAAGTTATCTGATTTCTGTATATTTTCAGAGAGTTTCCTAGGATTTAAAAAGTCATATTGAGTTGTGTCCAGTATTAGAATTTCCATACTAGAAATTTCACAATGTTATTTTACATTTGGATTTCATTGAATCATTTTATAGAATCATTCACCCTCTACTTGTGGCCAAAGCTGAAAAGATAAGAATCAGATAATAGCACATAGATGTAGATTTGGAACTGGTTGAATTGTTCTACCCAAAGAGTAGTCAATTAATGGATACATGCTTGTGTAAAGAGAAACTTTTGGTAGGGTCTTCTATAAATCTGCCTTTGGAAGATTCTTAGTCAATATTTTCACCATTAAGTTGGTCAAGTTTTTAAATGATATGAACTAAGAGGGAATGATGAGCCAGTCAGTAAGCACAAATGCAAACAGTAAAACAATTGATATTTCAAGGAGCATAACATGGAGGTAAAAGTACATATCTAAGATTAGCACTGGATGGCAAAACCATCCAAAATGAACTTGCCAGGCTATAAGAATCTATCTAGATTGCATCATTAGACATAACTGCAAAGTTTTTAACTTGGTTTCACAAATGGTAGAAATATGAGATATGGAAGACATTGCTGAATTCAGTTGGATTCTTGTGTGAGGAAGGTCCAGGCAATTTAGTGTACTACGTGTTCAAAATGAGAAGTATATGACAAGTTAAGCATCAAAGCTAATGTGATGTTATGACTGGATTGAGAAGTATACTATCTGGAATAAGGAAAGTAAGAGTATCACTGTATACTGCACTGATGTTGAATTTTGAGTATTTTATTTTAGGAATATTGTAGACGAGCTAGTACTGTTCCAGAAGATGTTGACCAGGAAGATGAGGAGTGTCTTTGGATACCATGAAGTAGAAGGATTGGTTGAAGGGGCTGGGCTATTTTAAATGGTACATAAAGATAATATTGGGTACATGATAATTATCAAGAGTAATTTAAGGATAATCATATGGAAGGGAGAGATCTGTCTTATCAAGTTTGACCCTAGTACCATTTTGTTCCTGACAATTGGAGTTGTCCCAAATGGCATGGATTGCTTTAGGAGTTAATTTCTCTTCACCGGAAGTCTTGATGTGACAACCAGATGGTTTTTCTTTTTCTCTTTTTTTGTTTTTGTTTTTGTTTTAGTTTTAGTTTTAGTTTTAGTTTTTGCAAGGCAATAGGGTTAAGTGGCTTGCCCAAGGCCACACAGATTAGGTAATTGTTAAGTGTCTGAGGCTGGATTTGAACTCAGGTACTCCTGACTCCAGGGCTGGTTCTCTATCCACTGCACCACCTAGCCACCCCAACCAGATGGTTTTTCAAAGACACTGAGAAGGGATGCTCTCTACAGTTTAAGAATCTGCAACTGATTTTTTCATGATACATACATAACTAAATCAGGGACTATGAAATTTTAGAATTTTAAAAATATTTATGTATTTTTATTATATTTTGAGTTTCCAACCATGGAGAGAAGGCCAATATTTGACATATATGTGAAACTATACACTATATACCTCCATATATCATTTTTCTCTTTAGGTACAGAGCATCTTCATAAAATCCTTTTTTTAGTTTATTGGAATATTTGAGAGCATTTGTCTTTTCTGTTCCCTTCGACAGAGCCCTTTTTATTTATTAATTTAATTTTCTTTTTATTTACACATTACTAAAATATTCTTGTTTAAGAGTAAACATACTTCCCTTCCGCCACAAAAATATAAAACCTTATGAGAAATAAAGTAAAAGAAAGAGAAAAAACTGTGTTTCAGTCTGTGTTCTGATACCATCAGCTCTGTATCTGGTGGATCACATTCTTTATCATATGTCCATCATAGAAGTTACTTCCATATTTTTCCACAGTTGCTGTTGCTGTTGCTGTTTGTAATTCCCTCCATCCATTCTTCCCCACTACCATCTATCATATTTTCTCTCTCCTTTCACTCTTCAAAACTGTGCTGTGGGGCAGCCAAGTGTCACAGCAGACAGAGCACTGACCCTGAGACCAAGAGGTCCCAAGCCTACATCCCATCCCAGAGACCCAACAATCACCTGGCCCTGTGGTCCCAGACAGACTACCCAATCCCACCACCGTGCAAAAAAATGAAAAAGAAAAAGGTCAGAAAATATCTGACTATCTTCTGTGATCTACCTTCTCTTCTATCACCCACACCCCCCTCCCCTCTCCTCCCCTTCTCTCCTTTTTCTTCTATATCTATACCCTATTGAGTGTGTATATGCTGTTTCCTCTGAGCCATTTCCAATGAGAATGAAGGCTTCCTTATTCCCCCTCGCCTTCCCCCCTTCCATACCATTTGCAAAAGCTACAAGAAATATCTTTTATATGAAATATCTTAGCCTATTCTACCTCTCCTTTCTCTTACTCCAAGCACATTTCCCTTCACCCATTTCATTGGCTCCATTTTTACAATATATTCATCTTCAAATTCAACTCTCTCCTATACCTCATCTATGAAAGCTCCTTCTACCTGCTCTATTAAATGAGAAGGTTTATATGAGTATTATCAGTATCATCTTTCCATGCAGGAATACACAAAGTTCATCATCATTAAGTCCCTCATAATTTACCCTTCTCATCCTCCTTCTCTATGCTTCATCTGAGTCTTGTACTTGAAGATCAAACTTTCTGTTCAGCTCTGGTTGTTTCAACAGGAACATTTGAAATTCCCCTGTTTCATTGAATGTCCAACTTTTCTCTTGTAAGAGGATGTTCAGTTTTGCTGGATAGTTGATTCTCCATTGCATTCCAAGGTCTTTTGCCTTACAGAATATTATATTCCAAGTCCTATGAGCCCTTAATGTAGTTGCTGCTAAATCCTGCGTGATCCTGACTGCACCTTCATGATATTTGAATTGTGTTCTTCTGGCTGCTTGTAACATTTTCTCTTTGACTTGGGAGTTCTCGAACTTGGCTTTATATAATATTCCTGGGGGTTTGTTTTTATTTTTTATTTTTTTGGATCTCTTTTTGGCAGAGATCGGTTTCTCAGTGTCTATTTTATCCTCTGCTTCTAGGATATCAGGGCAATTTTCCTGTAGAAATTTTTTAAAAATGAGGTGTTAAGGCTCTTTTCCTGATCATGACTTTCAGGTAGCCCATAATTTTTAAATTATCTTTCCTATCTGTTTTCCTGATCAATAGTTTTTTCAATGAGATATTTCACATTTTCTTCTAATTTTTCATTCTTTTGGTGTTGAATTATTGGGTCTTGATTTCTTGCAAATTCATCAGCTTCCTTTAGCTCCATTCTACATCTGAAGGATTTGTTTTCCTAAGAGTTTTCTTATCTCCTTTTCCATCTGGTCAGTTCAGTTTTTTTAAAGCATTCTTCTTAACTTTTTGAACTGTTTTATCCATTTCACCTAAGCTGGTTTTTAACATGTTATTTTCTTCAGCATTTTTTTTTTTTTGGATCTCCTTGACTAAGCTTCTGACTTCATTTTCATGTTTTTCCTGCAATTCCCTCCATTTCTCTTCCCAATTTTTCTTGTATTTCCCGTACTTGATTTTTATTTTTAGGTTGATGCAAGGCAATGGGGTTAAGTGACTTGCCCAAGGCCACACAGCTAGGTAATTATTAAGTATCTGAGACCAGATTTGAACTCAGGTACTCCTGACTCCAGGGCCGGTGCTCTATCCACTGCGTTACCTAGCCGTCCCCCCTTACTTGATTTTCAAAATCTTTTTTGAGCTCTGTCATAGCCTGAGCCCAACTTCTATATTTCTTGGAGTCTTTAGATGCAGAAGCTTGGACTTTCTCTTCTTCATATTGTGTATTTTGGTCCTCCCTGGGACCAAAGTAATTGTCTATGGTCAGGTTCCTTCCCCCCCCCCCCCCGTTTACTCCTTTCCCCAGTCTTTGCCTGATTTTGGGGTGCTTCCTAAGCTTTTGAGTATTAATACCACCACCACCACCCCCAGGACCTCAGCATGTGAGACTCTGATTGCTCTCTTAGTCTGTGAATGACGGCAAGTATACACCCCTTTGCCCCAGGGCTATGGGGGGGGAGAGGTCCCTGCTCTATGGGAGGCCCAGACTGTGACTAGGGTCTGAATGTGGTCAAAGCCCCAGAATACTGTCCCAGGGACAGAAGACAGACTTTGGCAATCTCCCTCTACTCCCTTACCTTCCTGGACTGAATCGGCAGGGAACAGCTGCCTGGAGGCTATCCTGTTGGGCAGCTCTACAAGCCTGCTTCATTTCCTGGGATCTGGGCTGAGCTGAGGAGGGCCATGTTGACCTTGGGCTGGAGAATTGCCTCACTGGATCTTTTTTGTGATTTCTGCCTTGAAAATTTAGAGTCATTTTAAGGTTTTTGAAATATTTTGGAGAGAGCACCTAAGAGAGGCTGTGCTTCTGCTGTCATCTTGGTTCTGCCCCCTAGTGTCAACCCTCAACCCTCTTTAAGAAATTTTAAGAGAAACTGAGCTCTGATGGTTTTCCTTTGTGCATGGTTATTTCCTGAAAATTAGAATTAGAACCCAGATCTCTTAATCAAGTGGTATTTGTCAGAATGGTCAAAAAGAAGGACTAAAGAAAACCATTTGTAATTGGGAAATGATCATTTTGACTGAGTTTAGTTTAAAGTATTAGGGGTAAAATTTAGGTCTTCTAAGCCTTTACCTTTTAGTAGTTGTATTAGGTATTACTGAAAGTAATAAAAGTTATAAATACTTATAATTCTAACTGTAATTCATTTAATAAGATATTACTAAAGAATTGAATTTGCAGTAATAGATGGGGGGAGTTGCAGTTTTTCTTTTACCATTTTAAATTTCATTTATCTTTTATTTTTATCACTATAATTTTAGATGATTTCCTCCTTCCTAGTGAACCTCCCTTGTAACAAAGAATTTCTTTTTTAAAGAAAGGAAAAGGTAGTTGTGCAAAATTAAATATATCAACCAGTTTTTACAATGTGTTCAATTTCCTATATTGTAATCTTCCATATCTGTGAAAAGAAGAGAAGGTATATTTAGAGTACATAAAATGTTTATTTAGTGGGTTGCTTTTCCCCCTTTGGTTCTTTACATTTACATTGTAAATCTAATTTATGTCTTCCAATAGGATTCTTTGAATTCTTCATATTCCTCATTTCTTATGGCAAAGTCATAATTTTGCCATTGAATAATTTTTTGTATTGGTTGATTTATATATTCATCAATTGATAAGAATATAGTTATGTTTTCAGTTCTCTTACAAAAAGTAATAAGAATTTATGTTTGATCTTCTTAGATTATATGTTGAACAGTTGAATCTCAGGGTGAAAGGATGTAGATATTTTCATAACTTTTTAAAAGCAAGTCTAAATTAACAAATTAAATCTTTTTGTGGCAAATTACTTGGGTAGGAAGTAGGGTATTTTGAGTTGAACAAGGGTGAAAAACCACCAACATGGAACAAATTGGTTCCTGTAAGTCTTTTGCTATTATCAGCAAACAGAAGTAATAATAACTTCATTTATAAAGCACTTCACTTCAGAATGGTTTCTTATACCTTTTCTCTTCATTTCTATTTCTTGTTTTTCTCTAAATATTTGTTAAGTTCAAACATTTGTGCACTCTGTTAGGTTTTGGAGTGGGGTGGGGAGATAAACTGTAAATAGATATCCAAATAGCTGTAATGTAAATCAAAATATGACAAATATGTACAAGGATTACAAAAGAAAAAATATGATGTGTGGGATAAAAATCCACTTAAAATATGGAGACTCTTGTGAGCAAAAAAGAAAGTTTATTTTGACTTTTCTTGAGAAAAGGGTACACTCCCAAGTCTCACAAAGCTAGTGAAGACCAAGGAGCTGCCCTGAGATGACAGTAAAGCAAGATTATATGGCCTAGCACAATTACCCCCTCCCTAACCCCCTCTCTTCCAACCTGATTGGTTAAGGTTTTTAGAGTTACAATCTTTACAAGAAAAGTCTACCTGGTAACAAAGAGAAGAATAAAATGTTTTCATAGAATATTACCTCACCATCCAGATGGTGAGGATATCAGAAGATTTCTAATGGCCTCTTGTGTCCATCTAAATGAATTAATGTCTTGAGTATGCATGGTCTTCTAAAAAACTCTAATGTATTCTTAGTTTAGTACTTATCATCAAACAAGAGAAGGCAGTCTAGTGATAGCTAAGAACGCAGGCAAGTTCTCTTCTCTTCTCTTCTCTCACTATTTCCCTCCCTAACAGAATCAGGAAGGTGTCTGGCTGGGAATGCAAGACCTCTCTCCCTCTTCTAAGAATAATCTAACAGTAACAGTCTGTCTTTGTTTTAATGTTTTTTAACCCTGAGAGGACTTCACTAGGAATATTAACTCTTAAGAGGGAATATTCCACTCAATGATGAGTGGGATTATGGGAGGTTTCAAGTAGGAGATAACATATGTTCTGGGCATTGTGTAAATAAATACTGAATTCATCCTTCAGACAAATAGGGGCAAGTAAAATGAGACAAGTTATGACCAAATAAAGTAAAGAGAACATGAGTAGGAACTCTACAAGGTTCCTTTGAGATTATCTAATTCCCTCCTGATGAAATTGTGGTCCAGAGGTTAAATTTATGTCTAGGTGACCTTGAACAAGAACCAAATAGTTTTCAAAACTCTTCTTTTTAAGAAAGATTTTATTTATTTTGAGTTTTACAAATTTTCCCCATTCTTCCCCCCATCCCCCCACAGAAGGCATTCTGTTAGTCTTTACATTGGTTCCATGTTATACATTGAGCTCAATTGAATATGATGATAGAGAAATCATATCCTTAAGGAAGAAAAAGTATGAGATAGTTAAATTACATAATAACATAACTTTTTTTCCCCCTCATTTAATGGTAATAGTCTTTGGTCTTTGTTCAAAGTCCATAATTCTTTCTCTGGATATAGATGGTATTCTCCATTGCAGACAGCCCAAAATTGTCCCTGGTTGTTGGCATGGAAGGGATGAGCAAGTCCATCAAGGTTGATCATCACCCCCATGTTGCTGTTAGGGTGTACAATGTTTTTCTGGTTCTGCTTATCTCACTCAGCATCAGTTCATGCAAATCCCTCCAGGCTTCCCTGAATTCCCATCCCTCCTGGTTTCTAATAGAACAGTAGTGTTGTATGACATACATATTCCACAGTTTGTTAAGCTATTCCCCAATTGAAGGACATTCACTTAATTTCCAATTTTTTGCCACCACAAACAGGGCTGCTATAAATATTTCTGTACAAGTGATGTTTTTTTACCCTTTTTCATCATCTCTTCAGGGTATAGACCCAGTAGTGGTATTGCTGGGTCAAAGGGTATGCACATTTTTCTCGTCCTTTGGGCATAATCCCAAATTATTCTCCAGAAAGGTTGGTTGAGTTCACAGCTCCACCAACAATGTATTAATGTCTCAGATTTCCCACATCCCTTCCAAAATTGATCATTGCCCTTTCTGATCATATTGGCCAGTCTGAGAGGTGTGAGGTGATACCTCAGAGATACTTTAATTTGCATTTCTCTAATAAGTAATAATTTGGAGCAATTTTTCATATGACTATGGATTGCTTTGATTTCCTCAACTGTAAATTGCCTTTGCATATCCTTTGACCATTTGTCAATTGGGGAATGGCCTGTTTTTTTTTTTTGAAAATTTGACTCACTTCTCTTTATATTTTAGAAATGAGTCCTTTGTCAGAAATACTAGTTGCAAAAATTGTTTCCCAATTTATTACATTTCTTTTGATCTTGGTTACAGTGATTTTGTCTATGCAAAACCTTTTTAATTTAATGTAATCAAAATTATCTAGTTTGTTTTGAATGATGTTCTCTATCTCTTCCTTGGTCATAAACTATTTCCCTTTTCATAGATAGATCTGACAGATAAATTACTCCTTTGTCTTCTAGTTTGCTTATATTGTTTTTATGTTTAAATCCTGTATCCATTTGGATCTTATCTTGGTAAAAACCAGATCATCTTGACAAAAATCTTCTGTTTCTAATAATACAACAAAATGTTTCTTTATTTGAGCAGTAGCAAATAGTTTGATGAGGTCCTAGCTTTAATTTTTATGAGAATTATGGGCTTAAGATTGGAATGTTGATTATTTAGAGACATTGTGGAGGTCTTTGAATAATATAAGATAATAGTAAGATAGGTGCCTACTTAGGAAGTGCCATTGGTTCTCAGATGATGTGTCATGGCACAAAGAATGCTGGGTATTAAGGAACTTCTCCTTATAATTATCTGTGTATGAGTGTGTGAGTGTTTAAAGTTGAATACAATTTACCCAGATTTCTCATAGCAGAGAATAATGTTGGGCTCCAAGCAAAAAAAGTTTTGGGAACCACAGATGTGTGTATTTCCTTTTAACACATTGAAGAGATCAAGATTGAATGTGACATGTTGAAGCATAAGATTCATTTTCTTAAAGGAATGCATAAGTTTTTATCATTGATTCCATTTACAAATTCTATGGATATCTTTTCAAAGTTATTTCATATGTTGAAGATTCAGCTATGTATATACTCTTTTCATCATTTCTGCGATTTGGAGAAGAAAATTTTAGTGACTTCAAATTAGCTTTGAGAAAACTTTCTTAGGATGCTGAATTGGGCCTTGAACTCTGATGAAATATTTTAATTCTAAATACTTTTTATACTTTATTTTCTCTTTCCTTATTAAAACCAAAATCTTTGATGGGAAACTACTGAACATTATTAGAAGCTTAATGCTAATTTGTCCAGCTATCTTACCACTTTGTTATTATTATGCTTGAATGAAATTAGATACATAACTGAGACTACATTGCAGCAAAATTCATTTCCTAGTGTTATTTTCTGTTATAAATCTATGCAAAGATATATTCTGAAATGGTATTTGGCTATGGGTACTTTAAATTTTTTTTAATGATTCCATAATTTTCATAGCTGATGCAAGCTTCTTACCATTCTAAAGTTTACTTCTGTTATACTTAAGAAATTTCTGTCTCATACAGAACAGTTTATTGAAATTAATATCCCTGAGACTTTAGAAGTTTTGTTTTTATAGGATGACTAATACTTAAGAAGAATTTTAAATGTCATATTGGGAGATTTTTCACATAGCTGTTCATTATCTATTAGAAATATATCCATATATATTATTTATTTAGAATCTTAACATTGGAAAATACTTTAGAAGTCATTAGTCTAACCCACCTGCTCTATCCAGTATTCTTGACAGCATTTCAGTAATTTGCTTGAAAACATCTGGTGATAGGCTGTTCACAAGGCAGACTTTTTTACATTTTTGATCTGCTCACTATTATGCTGAAATCTACATGGATTGAGTTAAGTTTTTTAAAATTGTAAAAACTACTGATAGGTCCTTTAAACATTTTCCCCCTAGACTAACCACGTCAAGTTCATTCAACAAATCTATATCTGTCACAATTTTGAGTCCCTTCATGGTGATTCAGGTGTGATGGTATCCAAATTACTATAATTGTTCACTGATGAATAGTGTACTTGAAAATCTGACCATTCAGTGACCCTTTTTAAGTCTTAAATAAAAATTTTATAGTCCCTCAGTTCTTACTACTTGAATTGCTTTAAAGTCACATTTCCCTTTATATTGTTTACCCTCATTTGCCTGTTTTTACTTTTGCCTTCATTAGATATATACCATCTCATTGGTTTTGATATGCAGTATTATTTTCTGTTAGTTTTGAATTCTGATTCTATCATCTATCATGTTATCCATTTTCTCTCAGTTTTATGTTGATCTACACTTTTAGTAATTATGCAAACAGAACCAAGCCCACCTGATGCCATCTGGCAAGTTGACATTTAACAAAATAATCATAGCATTTTAATTGTGACAAAAGTGTCACAATTAAAATGCTATGATATCTGACCAAGTAGCTTTTCCTCTTCAGTTCAACCAACATTGACATGCCTACTGTGTGCCAGGTATACCTACAGAAATGTCCTGGGGGAACTTTGTCAGATGACTTGCTGAAATACAGATAAGCTGTGCTTGTAGTAGTTTCCTGATTTGCTAGTCTAATAAGCACATCCAAAAAGGGAACTTGTTATAACTTGTTTTTACTTAGCCTGTATAATTTCTATTGCTCCCCCAGTTCCCCTTTCTAAATACTCTTAGACCTGCAATTAGATTTTTATCTTCTTTCAGTACTTTAGTTAGGCATACATCTTACATTTAACCATCACTTTGAAAAGTCATATCAAGCTGATGTGCTTCTTTTTTCTGTAGAGATGTTACTAATTAGGAGAGAGTTTTAGTTGTTGCATTTGTGGGCTTGTGCAGTATTCTGGGAGAGAAAATTGGAATTCGATATAAAGGGAAGTAGGTATAAATATGTTCAAATAGAATTCACAGGTGTTTATAAAGTTTATCTGCCATGGACTAGGCCTTATGCTATGCCTTGAGGATATGAGTACAAAGAATGAAGTAGTCTTTATTCTCAAGGAATAACATTTCAATGGGAGAGATAAAAAGGACAAATAAGCATATTTTATTTTATAAATTTATAGAAGGGAATAAATACAGATCAGTGCAAAGGAGGGCAAGCCGCTGTTTTGGGAAATTAGAAAGGCTTCATGTTGAGCTTGAGCTTGAAGGAAGAGAGAAATTCCTTTGAGGCATAGATAGGAGGGGAGTACATTCCAGGAGTTGAGGGGGGGGGGGCATCTGTGCAAAAGCAAAGATATGGGAAATGGAGTATCATGAGATGGGAAAAGAGAAAATAGCCAGTTATCTGGATGACAACTGTGCATAAGATGGACTAGAGTGGAGAGAATAGTGAGGAAACTTTTGCAATCATCTAGGAGAGTGGGGATGACCTAGGGTAGGATGGTAGCTGTGTGAGTGTCATGAATGGGTCAGATGAGAGAGATCCTATGAAGGTAGACATAGCAAGATTTGGCAACTTTGTATTTGTGGAATTGAGGGAGAGTGACAAACTGAGGATACTGAGGTTATGATGTTATGATTGTGGAAACCTGAAAGGATGATAGTGCTTTCCACAGAAATAGATAAGTGATTAGGGTCTAAACTAAGATGGTAGATGGTGGTTAGTGGAAAGAAGGGGATCAGATGTTAAAAATGTTGTGGGAATAGAAATAGAAAAAGACTTGGCAACTGATTCAATGTATGGAGCGAGGGAGCTAAAGTTTTATGATAAATTCCATTATACTCCCTCTTGTTTCCTTCTCAGGACCATCCCTCCCTTTCCCCTCTCTTTAGAACTCAGCTTCAGTACTGCTATGAGCCTTGAAAATATCATTGGCTACTGTTTAGAGAAATTTTTTGGCATATACTTTGCTAGTTGGAGGATCGTAAACATTTAGATATTGAGTCTATTTCCACTTCTTTTATGATGTCACCCAAGTCCCAGATAGGTTTCCATTTGTCTAAATTCATAGTTACTTGGTAACATGGTTATTCAGCTGAGACTACAGCCTAAATCCTGACTTTCTAATAGACAGTCTGCATCTGACTCCCTTGCTTTCCCCTTCCTCTTCCACTTCAAAATATGGTTATGATTAGTTAGTAGTTAAAATGAAAGATGATTAAATAATAGCTTAGAGCCACCAATATCCAATTTACCAGTCTAGGATTTAGTTTTAAAATGCTTTAGTTTCTAGAAAACAATTTGCATTTGAATACCTTTATTAGTTTTGAAAGTTAAGTAGTGATTTTTTAGTGTTTATTTTACTACTGTGGATAAAACCCCATTGCAATGATTTTTTTAAAAAATCCAGGTCAGGTATAATTCCTCGCAGACTGTGCAAATAAATACAAAATGCTTACATCTGATTTTTGAAAGAAAAAAATTAATCTTTGTAAGTTTGCCAAAGGTTAGGATCATTCATTTCATATATCAAAAGCAGGAGCATAATAGATTATTTAGCATCTTCTTTCAGACAAGAAAATCATTATTGACCTAAGACAATATTTTCAAGACAAAGTAAATAGGATGAAAAGACATGTTTTAGAAAACTAGTCTATAGACTTTTTAAAGCAAAGAATCACAAACCAAGTCATAGACATTAAGGGAAAAAATTGCTCTCTGCCTGCCCTTAAGGGGCTTACAATCTAATGAAGGGGACAACCTGCAAACAGAATTGTGTGTCTTTCTGTGTGTGTGTGTGTGTGTGTGTGTGTGTGTGTGTGTGTGTGTGTGCGTATGAGAGAAGGGGTGGGAAACCATTAGTAATAAGAATCCAGAAAAGGTTTCTTGAAGAAGTTGCTATTTTAGTTGAGATTTAACGAATGTCGGGAGGTGGAAACGAGTAGGGAAAGCATTTCTAGTGTAAACAGCTGTTAGAAATGCCTAGTAATATCTTGTAAGAAAGAGGATTAACAAGGCCATTATTTATAGAATCAGAGTATTAGGGAGGTCTGGAAAAGTGGGAAGGCCCCAGATTATAGAGGGATTTTAAAAGATAGTATATTTGATTTTGGAGCAATTGGGAGCCAAGGGAGTTTATTGAATAGGAGGGAGAAAGAGTGATAGGGAGTCACACTTTCACTTTAGAAAGATCACTGATAACCCAGCAGAAAACTTACCGAGTGAAGAGACACCAAGGGAGTCCAACCAGCTGGCTAAAGTTAAATAGTCCATACATAAGATGCTACGAGTTAACAACAATATCACAGGAGAGAAGGTTCATATAATAAAGATGTTATGAAGTAGAATTTGACAGGGCAGGGTGAGAGAGTAGAGTCAGAATTGAGAATAGCATCTAAGTTTGAGCCTGAATGACTTGAGAGGATGGTATGTGATATCTTTGATAGTAATAGGGAAATTTTGGAGATGTGAAGGTTCAATTGTGGACACATTGAATTTAAGATGTTTAATAGGCAGTCAGGAGATGTGAGAGGTCAGGAAATAGGTAAAGCTAGCAAATAGATCTGAAAGTCATCTATACATCTATCTATCTATACACACACACACACACACACGTTTCTGTTGATCAGTCAAATCAAATCCATAGTAGTTGTAGAGATCAAGCAAAATGGTATGTTGAAAGAAGAGAATAGGGGTCAGGACAAAGCCTTAGGAAACTCATGTGGAGATTGAAGGAGAGTAGTCAAGAGAGGTAGAAGGACCAGGAAAAAGCAGTCATGAAAACCTAGCAAGAGTGTGCTCACAAATAGATTTGTGGTGAAATTTTCATCTTAAATTGACTTATTCCCCCAAAATTATTTCTAGGATAATTGTGAATTGATCATTGATTTACTTGACCAATCTTCAGTATCTCCTGGCATCCTTCAAAGTTCATATACATTGAACCCTCCTTCTCAGATGTTAATACTCACTTTGTATCAGCACAGTCACTTAAGAGATGTTAGTTTTGTATAAAAAAGAATTGCTCTTAGATCCAGAAATGTCTCCTTTAAGTGAAGCCTGTGACAGGCAATACTGGCAGTATGATAATATAACCTGGCCAAGTCAAGTGACCTCACAGTGTTGTAGACCACTCTCAGTTGGAGAGAAAGTGCTGGCCTCCATTGCTAATTCTTTTTTGTTTATTTAAGGCAATGGGGTTAAGTGACTTGCCCAAGGTCACACAGCTAGGCAGTTATTAAGTGTCTTGAGGCCGGATTTGAACTCGGGTACTCCTGACTCCAGGGCAGGTGCTCTATCAATTGCACCACCTAATTGCCTCCTCCATTGCTAATTCTAAGTTATCACAAGTTCAGTACAGTTTCTGTCTTTCTCTACAAATAAGGGGATATGTTTTTCTTTCCTTGAAAGTGAGGACTATTTTTGTCTTTGTATCTCATCTAGTACTGTCTCTGGCACACAGTAGGTGCTTATAAAGTCTTATAAATTAATTGGTTGAGACTATGGCAAATTGGTTACCTGAAGTCACAAAGTTTACTTTTATCATTGTTTAGCTGGAGCCTTATTTATCAGTCCCACCCCCATATTGATAAAGGTGGCTGAAATTTTTGCTTTGATTTCTCATTCTCCAAATTTACCAGATATTTATTTAATGTGTACAATGTTCTCTTCATTCTTCTCCCTTTGCTCAGCTTCAGTTCTGTAATGCTTTCCATGCTTCTCTAGAATCTGACCATTCATGGTTTCTTATAGAACAATAGTACTTCATCACATTGATATATAACTTGTTCAGTCATTCCCCAATTGATGGGCATCCTTGCAATTTCCAGTTCTTTTCTACTACAAAAAGAGCTGCTATGAATATTTTGGAACAAGTGGGATTTGGACCATTTTTTTTATGATTTCTTTTGGATATAGTTTGAGTATTGGAATTCCTGGGTCAAAGGCATGAAGCAGTTTTATTTCTTTTTTGGTTCCACATTGTTCTCCAGAATGGTTGGATCAGTTTACAACTTCATAGTAAATTTATAACTGTAAATCCAAATGTAAGAATAAAGTCAACTACTTCAATGACATTATAGCCTTAAAAAAGTAATTTGTATATATTAATAATCTATCTTGAGTAAAAACATGATATTGCTTATGTTATATTGTTAACTTAAATGTAGGTTAAGAAGGCAATTATTTTATTCAGATAATAAACAATAAGATTTAAGACCCTTTTATTATAGTTATCTAAATGCATTTATATGATCTTTAAATATTTATGGAAACTGTAAGGTACATAGATCAGAAGTATCATCTTGTTCACAACCATAAACTTGGTAAACTGTCCTAAATCAGAACCCTAAATTTGATCCTTGTTCTTGAGCAGATTTGTTTCTCAAAAATCTTTATAACTTCCTGTTGCTTTGCATTCCTTTCTAAATCTTATGACAGGTATACCTAGGGAAAAACACCTTTAGTTGTTAGGGTGAACTAATTGGCCTGACATGTATTGCTGCTGAAGGATTAGTGGTAGGATTTGATAAAAAGTTTTATCTATAATGATAGAAGAATGAATCTTGTTTGTTTTACCATACTGGGTGTCATTGGAATAATGGATAAACTACCTGTCAGATGGAAGTATTCTACTGTTTTCATGTAATAAGTTTTTTATTTGACATATTCATTATAGAAGTTTGTTTCTACCAGGTTACGGGAAGTGTCAGAGAAACTGAACAAATATAATTTAAACAGGTAAGTTCCTTTTTTATATCTAGAAAAATACTTTCTCTTTTACGTAAAAAAAAGCCACAGTATTATTCTTTCTAGATTACTTATTTCATGTTCTGTTAAGTTCATGTGATACCAATTCAAGTTTTAACTATCAATTATGACATTTGTTATATAGGCATTGATCTTACAAGTTGGGTCATTTGATTTCAATTTTCACAGCCAATTGTAGACTTTTACTTTTTCTAATATATATTCTTCCTTCCCCCAGCTTAAAATTTATTAAATATCATATTTTCTCTAAAATTTTCAGTCATCCTCCATTGAATGTATTGGAACAGGCTACTATTAAACAGTGTGTGGTGGGACCAAATCATGCTGCATTTCTTCTTGAGGTAAATATTAATCTGTTAAGTAAAAAGTATTAAAAATAATCCATATATTTAGTTAATATCTCCATGTTACCTAGCAAAAATCATAACTGTGTAGTAAGTATAAGTTTGTCTTGGGTTCTTCATTATTACTTGTCATACTTTTCCCACTTAAAGAATTGCAAATTTTTAGAGCTAGAAAAGGGATTAGAGATATGATTCTGGCACCTGATTTTATAGGTAGGTAAACTGGTGTCTAGATAAGTTGAATATTTTCCCAAGTTTGGGAGGATAGGGCTATATGAATGCTTATTGAAGGAATACATACATACATATATACATATATATGTAAATGTTGGCTAGGCAAATGGGGTTAAATGGCTTGCCCAGGTTCACACAGCTAGGTAATTTTTAAGTGTTTCAGACCAGATTTGAACTCAGGTACTCCTGAATCTAGGGCCAGTGCTCTATCTACTGCTCCACCTAGACACCCCAGAATACTTATATATTGACACTTCTGTTTTGAACATTTAATTTTTTGTCTCAATTTTAGGATGGTAGAGTCTGCAGGATTGGTTTTTCAGTGCAGCCAGACAGATTGGAATTGGGTAAACCTGATAATAATGATGGGTAAGGTTATATATCTTTTCTACTTATTATATGCTTATATTTGGGTAACTTATTTTTAAATCTATTTTGTTGTCCCTATAATGAAAAGTAAAGCTTTATATTTTAACAAGATATAGTTTAATTATATTTTTCATTTCCAACAATTTGTTTATTAGTTTTGCATCTAGCATAATAAAATCAGCCAATAATCACTTGAATTTATTCAGAATAACTGCCCAAGAGGAATGCTTTGAAGTTTTTTTTAATAGATTCTAAAATAAACATTTTTTTTCCCCTTTGGTATGAGTCTATTTTGACTGGATTGACTTTATAACAGGTCACATTAAAATTTTGCTTTAATGCTTATAACAGCAGATAATAGAATTGATTTGACAAGTTAGACTGCTTAAGTGGTCCTGAAATTGGGGGGTTTAAAAATTGGTGGGTGATTTCTTGAATGTTATTTAATATCAGACAATTAACCTTAAATGTTGTTTAACATTTATTTGTATTTATATTGTTGAAAATTTTTACAGTAAGAACAGAATGAATTGCTAATGTGAATAAAACATGTGAGAAATGTCTTCTAATTTCAAGTTCAAGTTTTAGTAATTTTAGTTAGATTAGCATGAAATATTCCCCAAGGGTGTTGCTTAAGCTGGTATGTTACCAGAAAAAGTCCTTGAGAATTGAAACCTGGGATTCCGGGTTTTGTTCCTAACCCATTTGGGATTGTTTTGTGACTGATGTACCATTTTTTGTTTTCAGTTCAAAGTTGAGCAGTGGCTCAGGGGCAGGAAGGACATCCAGGCCAGGCAGGACTAGTGACTCCCCATGGTTTCTGTCTGGTTCTGAAACTCTGGGCAGACTGGCAGGCAACACCCTTGGGTAAGTTTTGATAGGATTGAGGCTGCAATTTGTTTGTATCATAGTCTTGTATGTGTCTACACACATATAAACTGTTTAACCACATGTATAAACCACACTTATAGTCAGTACTAGTCTAGCTAGGATTGAGGAAATTTATTGAATAGATGTAGAAAGTGATTTTTTTGTTTAATTATTCTAGACTATTTAGATAGAAACTGACAGTATACATAGAATTGGTATTAATCAGGCTGTTCAATATTATCATCAGTATTAATAGGTTTTCAAAAAGGATCAGTATCTGACTTGATTTTTAAGGCATAATGATAAGATACATGTGCCCACATTTTAAGTTTTTAATATGAAAATCAAGCCAATCATTAACCAAGTCTTATAGACTTTTTTGGATCAGTTAATAGAACATTCTAAAATTCTACAGCTTATATTCTGCTTTTTGCATAATTTGAACTACAAATAAAGAAAATTTTTACTTTTGTTCTTTTTCCTTTAACAGATTCACTCTAACCGTCTGTCTTAAATACAATTTAGTTTTTAAGTGTCAAATAGTAGCTCCCTCTTTTTATTTTTTATTCTAATATCTTACCTGTCATTTAAACCAACATTATTTTTTATTATATTAGCAGTATGTCTACACACAAAGCTTTCTCTGTCAGATCATTTTCATTTGAAACATGTTTCCTTGATGATAGGCAAAACTATCCAAATAATAAAGCAGATTTGTTGAGTAAGTCCCTGAAAAAATGTGTATGAACATTTTAAAAACTTAAAATTTTTTCTGAATCTTTTTAAAAACTGAAAAAATTCTCAAATATTTTAAGATATATTGGGGTGGTTAGGTGGTGCAGTGGATAGAGCACTGGCCCTGGAGTCAGGAGTACCTGAGTTCAAATCCGGCCTCAGGCACTTAATAATTACCTAGCTGTGTGGCCTTGAGCAAGCCACTTAACCCCATTGCCTTGCAAAAACTTAAAAAAAAAAAGATATTTAATAGCTTTCATCAGCGGATGAAATCAGTGGAAGTCATCAGAAATACAAGGTCATAAGAAATTTAATAAATCAGGAATAATACAGGAGAAAAAGATCTTGATTAAGAATCAGATAAGATTGAAATAAGATTTTAATTATTAGGTAGATTAAAGAAAATTGCTTAAATATTTTGGAAGCTGAGGTTGTGGACTAAAAAGGTTAAAGTGAGTATAAAAATAACGTTAATCATGAATTCAAAGATGACTAAAATATGATTGAATGTTGTATTTTACCTAGAATTAATTATAGAAGACAAGTGAGTATTGAGTATATTTTAAAAATATACCTAATATAAATGATAGCTCCAGCTTTGTATAGTACCTTACACAAAATAGATCTAAATTCTGCCAGGTCTTATTGAAAAACTTTTATTTAAGTTTAAACTTAAATTCTTTTGCTTTCTCAGTAATCCTGAATGATTTTTAGATACAATTTAACTTAAGTGGATAATAACTTCTTTAATGCACATCTCTTTTAAGAGGAATAAAGCATTCTGTAAGCTTTGGTAAAACTGAGTTTAACATGTTAGTCTTAAAATAATCTTAGTTTTCTTATTAGCAGTCTTAATAAGGAACAGATAGAAGGTAAAACATGTAAATATATTGTACATGTAAACTTATTTTAGCAATATTTGGACATTGCCTTTTACTAGAATTTTTCTTAATTTCTAGCAGATAATGAATTGTCACAATTTTTTTTGCACAGAAATTGTAAAATTTATCTCCTTAGCATGGCATTTGTCCCCATTTTATTAATTTTGTTGAATAAAATTAAACTTAATGTCTTTTTTCTTAGATGCTATTAAGGAAAGACTCGTTTTCAGGGGAATTTATTATTTTCAAAGGATGGAACTGGTTAATAATATAATCATAACCAGTATTCAAATTTAAAGTAAAATCTCTATCACCCACAACTTAGGACAGTTCTAATTTTGGAGAAATGAAAGCACTTGGGAAGATAAGTTTTTCAAAAATATTGCCTCCCTTACAATCCACAGTAAATGTTGTAATTCTTCACTGTCATGCATTTCTTCTTTTTTTCTAAATTTGTCAATAAAATTGTCATCATCCAGTGAAAATATTTTATGTTTTTCTTTGCTTTTGCTCTGTAGCCTCGTTTTTTTTTTAAAGTCTACAGCATTATTGAAACAATCTTACTGTGTCCTTAGAGTCCCATCTAGAGCTGAGTCTGTGATCCTATGATCCAAAGTAGTTATTTTTGCTGGTAATTCACCTGTACAAAATGTGGTGCACTGGGTAAAGCACTGGTCCTGGAGTCAGGAAGATTTGAGCTCAAATCCAACTTCAGACACTTAGTAGTTCAGTGATCCCTAAGCAAATTGTTTGGGGTTGCTTTAGTTTCTTCGTCTGTAAAATAGCACTCGTCAGTTATTGTGAGAATCAATAATGTTAGATATAGGGGCGGCTAGGTGGTGTTAGTGGATAAAGCACTGAGTGCCTTGGAGTCAGGAGTACCCGGGTTCAAATCTGGTCTCAGACACTTAATAATTACCTAGCCGTGTGGCCTTGGGCAAGCCACTTAACCCTGTCTGCCTTGCAAAAACCTAATAATAATAATAATAATAATAATAATAATAATAATAATAAATAATAATAATAGATAAGTTGATATTTCTAAAAGTATCTGGCACATAGTAGGCACCATATAAATGCAACTTAATTTGGGTCTATAAAACTTTGGCTTTTGTAGAAGAACAATGCTATTACATGTTGAAATTGTTTATGCTACATTTGATAATCATGGTAACACCCAGAGCTGCCTCTTTGTATAGATTATAAGTAACTTTGGGGAAATTCACTTTACATACCTGAAATAGGAAAATTCAAGAAGGTGCTTTGATAATTTTAAAGTGTAAATGTTGGCCATTGACCTTGTTATTGTAACAGTAATCACTGCTGCCACCTATGAATCACTTAAGCAACTTAACGCTTCCTTAAGAGTCAACTTTGTGTCAGGCTCTGTACTAGGTGCTGAGTATACAAAGCTAATTCTGCCCTAGAGGCCTTTATTTTATTTTTATTTTTTTTAGTGGAGGCAATACGCTTATAAATACATATTAACAAAATAAATTAGGCCTTCCCAGAAGTGTTTAGCTCATATACACCTGTCTTGAGGTCCAAAAAAATGAGTAGAATATCTTCATTGAGTCAAGAACTTGAACCTCCTATCATTCTGTGCCTAGAGATGATATGAGAGACATAGGAGAGATGTTAAGACAACATCAGAGCAGCATCAGAGAGCATTTCCGTTTCAAAGACTAGGTCAAGTGGCTTTTATATATTGATTCTTCTCTTATTGCGAATAATTGCCGTTTTGTTGGATTATTTTTATGAAAGCCTAATAAAAATTTGTTCCTGTTCATTTTTTTTCCCTTCTGGATCACACTGAATGGCTGATTATACTCTAAACTTAAAGCTATTTAGAAATATTTATATTTGTAAGGATCTCAGGGATCATATAATCTTTACTTCTTCATTTCATAGAGGAGGGGGGAAACTAAGGGCCAGAGAGGTGCACGTGTTCACTTGCCTAAGTCTATCGTAACGGCAGAGATCGCAAAACTCTGTATCTTGCTTTGAGTTGGAAGTTCTGGACTTTAGCTAGTGGGCATTTTCCAGTTTAGGGTTTCTTTAAGAATGTAACTGATAGGGGCAGCTAGGTGGCTAGGTGCAATGGATAGAGCACCAGCCCTGGATTCAGGAGTACCTGAGTTCAAATCCAACCTCAGACACTTAATAATTACCTAACGGTGTGGCCTTGGGCAAGCCACTTAACCCCTTTGCCTTGCAATGTAACTGGTGCTTTCCTTGTGTTTCCTGTATCTTGCTGCTTCCCCATTAAAATCTGTCTGTTTGTTTGTTTTTTTTTTAATTTAGCAAATTGTCACTAAGCCTGTTCTGTGGAAAGTGCTCAGGAAATACAAATTTAAGATTGATGATCTCAGTTCTCAGGAAATGTATTTAGTAGCCAACAGTTGACTTGTCATTTCATGGTTAATAATATAATTTTAAATTCTCAGTGAACCTTAACAATTGGAGAGATTAAAGTAAAAATGGTACATTAGGAAGAGGCAGTGCAATGACTCTCTGGCTCCTGCTTCCCCCCCCCCCCCATCCCCCAAAAGGGCAGACTTAGAGACTGAATTCAAATTGGGGAAATTCAAGAAGTAAACCTAGGGAATCAGTCTGAGAGATGGACCCTGGTTTAGAGCGTCTGTGTGTAGAGCATACTAGCATCCAAGGAGAGCCTGAGGATCAGGGCAGGATAGAGACCCTGATATGGGTGCAGCTGCCTGTTGCCCAGGACCCAGTTCTACTTCTTAGATAGCATTGACCAAAGGGATTTATGCTTCCAAACCCCCACTAGCTTCAGACCCTAGAGATTGTACTTGTGAGAACAAGTTCAGAATTAGTCATCCATATCTCAAAAATAGTCTCCAGCCTATCAGGAAATTTGCAGAGAAATAACCAGACAGGAATCTCAAACAAAAGGAAAACTTGTAGTTTGTCTCATCGAACCAGAACTTTACAGCAGACTGAGAGTGAGTCTAGCAGCATCTACTATTGCTATACCCAAATGCAGGTCAGAAAATCACAAACCCAGACTGGGGTGGAGGTGAGGTAAGGGGAATGATGACAATCTGATTTTATTCTGGATCAGACCACTATGGAAGTGCTGAAAGATTAAGTTTCCAAGTGAAGAAGGAGGCTGAAGAAATAGACATTTCAAAAATCCTTCACAGAACTGTTCAAAACATAGGAGTAAGAGGAAATACAAGGAATGCCCTAGTCAAATTTTAAAGAAACCATAAACTGGAAAATGCCCACTAATATGCTAAGCCAAAATCTAGAGCTTCCAACTCATAGAAATAGCCATAAGGAAAGAATTTAAGTATTGAGGATTTAATTGCCACCACTCAAAAGGAGTGGGAGCTTTCAGAAGATACAGAAATTAACTCACCCAGCAAAGCTGAGCATAATGCCACAGCTGAAACAGTGGACTTTTAGTGAATTAGAAAGTCTGAAGCATTCCTGATGAAAAGACTAGAACTGTCTAGAAACTTTGAAGTTCAGATGTAGGACTTAATGGTGAAATGGTGATGTTTGTGGGTTTTTTTTTTTAGAAAATCAGAAAACAGGAAATGAGGCAGAAAAAACAGCTAAAAGAATAATTTTTATTGTGGACTTGTTCAGTTATGTCTGACTTCCTGATCCCATTTGGTATTTTCTTTATAAAAATACCAGAATGGCTTGCCGTTTCTTTCTTCAATTTATTTTACAAATGAAGAAACAGGCAAACAGAGTAAAGTTATTTGCCCAGGGTCACACAGGTTTGAGTTTGGATTTGAACTCCAGAAGATGAGTATTCCTGACTTAAGACCTACTGCAGCTCCTAGCTGTCCAGATTCTAAACAGGCAGTTTGAAAGAATTCTGAACAGTGTAATGACCAACCACAATTACAGAGGACTAATGATGAAGTATGGTACCAACTTCCTGATAGACATAAAGGACATAGAGTAAAGAATTAGAAATAAAAATTGTTTGAACATAGCCAATGTGAAAATCATTCTCTCTACCCCCACCCCAGTAGTTTGCATGTTTGTAACAAGCGTTTTGTTTTTCTTTTACTATTTTAGGGAGGTGGGGGGGTAAGAGAAAGAGTTCGGATTGAAAATAAAATAACTTTATTTTAAAATGTAGGTATGGATTGCAGGTGAGGGTATTACAATTTTGTGGAGTTGGAAACAGACCCAGAAAAATCAAATGATTCCATTAAGGTTTGGAGAGTTAACCAGAGTGGAAATTTGATCCCAAGGCCTGATCCTATTGCAATTCTTTTTCTGTCCAATGTTATCCAAAGCAATTTTTATGTGGGACTTTTTTGACAAACACATTAGTCAAGAAGGGAGAAATCTAAATTGAGGACAGAATATAGATATCAAAATATTCCTATGTTAATAAGAAAAATAAAGTACATTTTCCTAATATTGTCAAGACAAGCATGAATTTAAACCCTCACGTGTTAGTATATATAAAATTAGTTGATTGAAAAGTCTTAACCATTGCTGCATCAGCTTAAATTAAATTTGTACATGCAATATGAAGTTGATGGTTTTCTTTTTATGGAGTAAAATTCCATTCTTTTATGAAGAATGAAATAGGGCCATAGGAGCATAGATTTATAACTGAAAGCTTCAATTAATCTCATATTCTCTGCATTATGAGAAACAATATTATCCTAATACGATAAGATACAACTGATTTCAATAACCAGAAATAGAATATCTTTATCATTTATAAAATGTTCTATTACAAAAGGTGGTCTATAATTACATGATTAAAATTATCTTTTATGAATTCGATTTCCATCAATAATAACTTTTCAATGAAAAATTAATATGTACTACAGATATAGTTGAAATGCCAGATGATCATTGTATGGTTTTTCCAGAGGAATAGAACCTGAAAAAAAGCCAGGTAGCCCTGGTTGGTGACCATTCACAATCTCATGGAAGAGAGATGTCTGTGTTTGACGTGTGTGTGTGTGTGTGTGTGTGTGTGTGTGTGTGTAAATTCTTGAATTTCATGCAATACGAATTCAGGCAATTTTCATATTTTCCAGATGCTACAAAATACATTTTTTTTCTTTAACAGTGTAAAATCCATTAAACCAAAGCCATTTGAATTTTTTTTTTATGATGCCTTAATTGTGTGCCCTTCACCCAAACGATTATTTTTTTCCATATTTCATTGTACTGTCTTTAGTCAGGCTATCTTAAATCACATATCTAATTCAAAAATAAAAATAAATCCTTTACAGGTTTTTCTCACAGTGATTTTTGTATTAAAATATGCTACTCTTACAGTTTTGTATAAAAACTTTTAGTTCCCACTAAAACATTGCTTATCAGCTGATAGTTTTGTTTCTGAAATTTTATGATATTTGAATAAATGTTCAAAAATACAAATTGACCTTTAGTACAGTGTAGTATTCTTTTAGCACATGACATCAGAAGATTTTTCCCTTCAGAACAGAAGAACTTGCCGTGCTGTCCAGTGCCATGAAGAGTCAGACACAACAATAACACTCTGCTGGTTTCATAAAAGTAATGACAAAATCATGGGCAAAATCTGGCAGAAATTGTTAAACTTTATTTCTTAGCATATATGAACGTTATTTTAGTTTTTAATGAGTTGAATGGAATGAACAAGTTACATTGATAAAAGCTGTCTTTGTTATAATGAAAAAAATGATTCTTACCTGGGTCAGTTGTTTTCATCCTGCATCCAATTATTTCATTGGATACTTGTTGCCTGGCACTATAGTTAATCACTAACTGAAGCATCATCATACAGGTAATAGCCGCTTTCAGAATGATATGCATTACAAATGCATTTAACCTCATGACTCAATCATTCAATAGGATTTGAGATCAAGAACTGAAAAAGATCAAACCTATTTCTAACCAAGTATTTGTAGCAGAAAGTTGAGATTTTGCAATCTTCATGGTTTTATTAAGAAAAGGTAAACTGTGAAGTAACAATTCAGTTCCAAACTCACTTTATTCAAAAGACTAGCAGTTACCAGGAAGAGGGTTCTTTAGTTCCTCAGCAGTCCAAAAGACCATGAATGAAGACTGACAGAGCATCTTTACAGACAAAGGAGTAGCATCTAAAAAATAAAGTAGAAGACAGCATCATAGTTGGGCAAAACATGATGAGTTACAAAGTCTGAAACATCATAGGTATGGGTGGAAATTGGGAATGTGGCTCTAGCAACTCCTTCCATCTTGTTGCTAGGAAATTTTGATTAATTCACCTGTAAGAATAAGTAATAGTATATAGATAAAAGATTTACTCTAATTGGTCAAGGAAACTAGTGGTATAGAGATAACAAATTTCTTTTAATTAAAATAGTTTTTAGGGAGACTGAACATTTAAACTTAGAAGAAAACTGAACTTCTGAACCTATGAATTTCTGAACTTAATTCAAGACAAAGAAAAGTGATTTAAGCAGTTCTACAAAATGTCTGTGGTGATTCAGAATAGAATCAGTGACAAAAATGGAGACTATCAAATAGAGTTTCTCAGTTTTAAGGCCAAGTTATGTCTACGTAAACTTTGAATTTAAAAGTGATAGTTTTATTGCGAGTGTAGTTGCAATGCTTTCAAAGTAGCAATTTTTATGGAAACTGAAACCAACCTAATTTGAAATGCCAAAAACTGACTTGTGGCAGACTTTTGGTTAATGTATTTGTTGCTTTTGGATTAGATTTCCCCTTCTGCCTATGCCCAGACTACGTCCAGTAATTTTTATTTGGTTTGCTTTTGTTCGTTGAAAATAAAATGCTTTTGCTAATATTTGCACATTGAAATAGCAGAACAAAAAGACACAGAATCCCATCTCATTGTCTGAATTATGAGGTTGCCATTTATTGGTTTTTGAATTAAAATAAATAATGGTAGTATATATAGCAAGGGACAATGAAAGGAATTAAGCTCAGTTAGAAAATATGGGCAACTAGGTGGTGCAAGGTGATAGGCCTGGAGTCAGAAAAACTCATCTTTAATTAGTTTAAATTTGGTCTCAGACAGTTAGTAGCTGTGTGACCCTGGGCAAGTCACTTAACCCTATTGCCTCTGTCAGATGAACTGGAGAATGAAATGGCAAATCTGCTCCAGTATCTCTTCTAAGAAGATCCCAAATGGGGTCACGAAGAATTGGACACAACTGAAAAATGACTAAACAAACAGGAAGAAAATATTGATGATTCAGCTGTAGGAGATCTGATATGGAAAAGAGCACTCAACGTGGAGTCAGGAAATAAGGTTTCAGATCCTTGCTCTCACATTCATTAGCTTTGTAATAGTTAAAGTTTATAACAATGTGAATGTGAAATATAATCTCTTCTATTCAAGTTGTCCCCAAATGCGTGATCATGGCATGGAGGTTCTGGAAGGGAATGCCAATAGAATGTAAGTTCTAACATGTCCTACAAAACTGGAAAAAGTTTTGAGTATGGTCTCCCTTAGATTGTTTTATTGTTATTTAAGAACTAGCAAAAAATTATTGCCATCTTGGCTCCAGGGTGTTAAGGATTTGTTTGTTCAGCCATAAGTCACGTCTAGATGGATAGTAATTTCTGTTGAGGTAAATGAGCACTTAGCTGTTTCTTATTGTTTCTGAAGGATCTCATTAAAAGGAAGAAAAATATGCCAAATTATTATAGTGCTAACATTTTTCAGTTTTAGCCCTTATGCAGAAAAAGCATAGGAGACTGAAACTCGAAATATAATCTCAATAGCTTGTTTATTCTAGTGTAGCCTCTCACATGATTTCCTTATGTACTTCTCATATCTCTTTAAAAATTGCTGTTATCTGGAAGTCATGTTTAAATAATCCAGAAATGTGGAAAAAATTAATTTTAAGAATTTATAGAAACCTGGAGTCATGAGATCATTTAATTGAATACTAATTTTGCATTTGAGAGATTTTTGTTTAATTTAGATGGAAAATGAATTTTACTACCTCAGCATAACTTGTTAAGTTATTGTTTTTTCATTCATGTCTATTAAGTCCTGTCAGGACCTTATTTTGGGATATTTGAGGCAAATAAACTGGAGTTTGCCATTTCCTTCTCCAGTCTTGCTAATACAAAGCACTTTTCAAACACCTACCTTTATATTTTTAAAAATGAAATATATAATATTTCAAGTTTTAACTTTTTGGAAAGTGCTTTATTCCTCTTTATATCTGGTTTTGCTTTTGGAAATAGACATTACACAGTAGCTGTAAAAATTAAAGCAAATTGTATACCAAATACACCCCCCCCCCCTTTATCAGTTTTCTCTGAAAAAGCTAATTAAACCCTAAGTTGATATGTGGATAAATAAACTTGTTTAAATTCAAAGGAATGGAAATTTGTGAGTCTTCTATTTTTCAGAACTTCACCCCCAAAAAGATACTGATTGTATAAATCATTTTTCACATATTTAGAAGTCGCTGGAGTTCAGGAGTGGGTGGAAGTGGAGGAGGATCTTCTGGTAGGTCCTCTGCTGGAGCTCGAGACTCAAGACGACAGACCAGAGTTATCCGGACAGGAAGAGATCGAGGATCTGGCCTGTTGGGCAGTCAACCCCAGCCTGTTATTCCTGCATCCGTCATTCCGGAAGAATTAATTTCACAGGTATGTTAGTTATATTCAAGGGTAGTTAGGTACAGCGTAAGTTAAAAGCAACTTAAGTCTAACATACGGGAATATGGTAAAAAAAAATGTAATCTCAATCATATAGGGAACTCTCTTCACTTGGTTATTATTAAATGCTAGGAAATTGCCTGAGCCATATAGAGGTTGAATGACTTATCCAGGATTATTTACCTATTATCCAAAGCAAGGTCTTGATTTCAAGGCCAGACTACTTTTCTTCTGTAATAACAATATATGATTCTTCCCCACCACCCCTCCAGAATAAAGGCTTTTATTGAAAATGGCATAGAATAATAGTAGCTACAAATTTGGAATTTATACTGAACTTTTCTTTTTAAAGAAAAATAATAGAATTACATAGTTGCGTTTAATATCTTTATATTCTTACTATATATATATCAAAATGTTCTTTGATATTTCACTTCAATTTAGGTGGGGGAATAAAACCTAAAAAATTACTTGAAGGATGACCAATTCTTTCTCATATATTTTCTCCCAAGGCCCAAGTTGTTTTACAGGGGAAGTCTAGAAGTGTTATTATTCGGGAACTTCAGCGAACAAATCTTGATGTAAACCTTGCTGTAAATAATTTGCTCAGTCGTGATGATGAAGATGGAGATGATGGGGATGATACTGCAAGTGAATCATATCTACCTGGAGGTTGGTAGATTATCATAATTGTTTGCTTAGGCAGAAATTTTTCTCTTGAATTTTTTAGGTGTTTTAACATCTTGTTGAAGTGGTATAGTTTAAATTTCATTTTGAAGAGAAAATAGTGGTGGCATCATTGAGGTTTTTCTTTTGCTAGTGGATTTTACTTTGGTGTTAGTAAAAAAAAAGAACCCTGAATATTGCTTGTATGTTATTTGATAACAAATAAATATGTGTGCATAATGTTCCACAACTCATAAAACTATTGTGAATTTGTTATTTATCAATCCATTCACCTAATTGAATGGACTGAATATTGGACTTAAATTTTTTATTCTCCTTATAGAGGATCTTATGTCTCTTCTTGATGCTGATATTCATTCTGCACACCCAAGTGTTATTATTGATGCTGATGCTATGTTTTCAGAAGACATTAGCTACTTTGGTTACCCTTCTTTTCGTCGTTCATCACTTTCCAGGCTAGGCTCATCTCGAGGTAATTTTGCACTTTTCTCTTTCTGTTCAGCATTATAGAACTTTAGTGATAGATTGCATGATAGTTTCCTTTTAATTTTTTCTAATTACCACAAATTGAATTGCTGTTGACTAGCATTTGCATGGAATTCTGGGGACAAAACAGGTAGGTGGTTCTCACTTTTCTTTGAAGAGCCACAATAATATTGTTAATGATTTTGTGGTCTATAATCTAGGATTGTTTGTGATTTATACCTAATCAAGTTTTAATTGCATAATTTTGTTTTTATTAGAAATACTAGTTATGAATTAAAAATCAAATTCCATTTTACAATGACATGCAGCATTCAGAAAGCCCTTTACTATGGTTCTTAGATTTGCATAATTATTCCATTATCATGTATCATTATTCCAGTATCATGGAAGAGAGAACTGGAAAGTAAATTTAGAACCATGAAAGACTATTCTCAGAATTATATTAAATATTAACAGTTTATAAATGATAAACTGCTATTAAAATACTGTTTTGGGATTGTTCTAAGTCTTCCTATACAGAACTGATCAATGTAGTTTTAAATTGTTAATCCAACCTCTGTATTTTGATTTAATATAATTCTTTTCTCTTCATTTTTATTTCAATGCCAGCACAGTACCAGAAAGCATGTTTACCTGTTTGAGTCAAAATTCAGGAATTATTGGTCACATTTTGATAAGCCAATATCCTTATTATAAAAAGGCCCGTGGCTTTAAAAAATACTTTTTTTTTAAATTAGGGAAAATGATGTTGAATTGATATGTGTGATATCAATATGTAATATTTGGTTTTAGTCAGCATATACATAATGGCTAATGTATATCATGTGCATGTTCAGATGTTCAACATTTGACCTTCTAAATCCTCCTTTTTTTCCCTTTTCTAAGGTTTATTTATAAGATGTTACTTCGAATTGTTTCTAATCCTTATTTTCCATGCATATTGACTCTGGAAAGTTAGTTTTGATTACCTCATTTAAAAAATATCTGCATGAGCGAACTGCAGAGTACTGGCTTTAGACAGTTTGTAGGCCCATTGGAGGGGAAGCATTTTGGTAAGGAACTCTATCCTACAAGGATCCTTTTACAAACTTGTTTGGCTGTTTGGAACTTTTTAATATGAACCATTAAATTAATCTTCTTGATTGATTAATTAAATCTTGATTATTAAAAATATTTAAAATTCTTTTTAAAATTTATAAATTTGGTCCTATAATTACTTTTAAAAGGGGTTGGATTATCAAAGCTTTATATAAGTTTTATGTAATTTGTTTTGTCTTAGCTTTTTCAGACTAGATTTTTTTGTCAGCTGTATTTTATTACTAGAGACTCTCTAATAAACACTCTTTTTTGGCTTGCATAAATATAGCTAACAGAAGTTGAAGTTTTTATTAGGCAAGTTTGCCATTAGACTGAAAAGATTTTAATAAAATTTCTTAGTATAATGTATTCACAATCTTTGAATCTTAATTTTTAGGAAAAGCCAATCAAAAAGCCTTGTATGTGTTTTTTTTTAAAACCCATAAGTTCGTTGGCTGAAACAATTGTGCCCTACCAGAATTTTTACTTTGCATCTTATAGCAGCTTTTGGTACATTTACTTGAAAAGGGGTTAATACTTTGAATGTTGCATGTCAGACTTCTGAGACCTAAATCTATTTTAAATTTTTGTCAGATAAACTGCTGTTAGTTGCATCCTGAAGGGTCTTTACTAGAGAGTGGCTTACTTTTATCCCACTGGTGTGACCCAATTGCATACCAGTTCTCCTTCTTCCCTTAGAGAGAGACTCTGAGCTGTTGCGTGAACGTGAATCCGTTTTACGTTTGCGTGAGCGAAGGTGGCTTGATGGAGCCTCATTTGATAATGAAAGGGGCTCTACAAGCAAGGAAGGAGAACCAAATTTGGATAAGAAGAACACACCTGTACAAAGCCCAGTATCTCTAGGAGAAGATTTGCAGTGGTGGCCGGATAAGGTATTGACATTTCTCTGGTTTTCCCTATGTTCCATTGATTTTTCTGAAAACTTTTCTGCTTGGTTTTAAATATATCGTAAAAATGAGTGAGACCTGATGTAAAATTTTTTTTCTACACATTTGTGTGACATCTTCATTTTGTGTGCATTTATCAATCAACATTTATTAAGCTCCTGTGTTTGTGCTAAGCACTTGAGATACAAAAAGAAGTTAAGACTTTCTGCCCTCATGGAGTCTAATGGGAGAGACAACAATCAAACTATTATGTACAAAGCCTTCTTTGAAAAGAAAAAAATAGGAAGAACTTATTGAGGGAAGGCATTCTAATTAAGAGATATTTGCAAAAGCTTGTAGAAGATGAAATTTTTGTTGGAACTTAAAGGCAGTCAGGAAGCTGAAATGAAGCGGGAGAGAAATTCAGTTATGGGGAAAATACCAGCAACAATGCCCTCTGAGAGATGAGTGTCTTGTTTGTGGAATAGTGGAGGCCAGTAATTAGATTGAAAAAGTATGTTGTGGAGGGGGTCAGTAAGGTATAAGAAGAGATCAGCTAGGTTATATAGAACTTTGAATATCAAAAGATTTTGGTTTTGATCATGGAGGTTTTAGCAAACTTCTAGTTATTGAGTAGCAGAAAATAAATTTTGTGGTTAAAGGAAGAATTGGTATAAGGAGACTTGACCTAGGCAGAAAACCCACCAGGTACTGTTTATTGCAACACTTGAATGTTGAAATAATTTAGAAGTGATAGCCAAGTCTGGATTGAGTGTCATAGTAGTATTTGAGAAATGTTTTAAAGCTGGAAAATCACCTGGATTTGGTAACAGCTTAGTTATGAAGGGTGAGAGATAATTCCTTGGTTGTGAACCTGAAGAACCAAAGTTGCCCATTACCATAATAATAAAGGTAGGAGGTGGGGGAGGATTCAGAGAAAATGATCATGCGTTCTGTTTTGAACATTGTGAATTTTTAGGTGTCTACTAAACATCTAGTTTGAGATGTTGGGAAGGTAGTTGAGGATCTAAGATTAGAGGTCAGCAGAAAGATAAGATGGGAAGAGAAGGTGGTCCTGGACAGCACCAGCATCCTGAGGGATCCTCTAGTTAGAGGATGTGTATCAACAGGGACCAGTATGTAGCAAAGGAGACTGAGAGGGAGAGATCAAATAGGTGGTAGGAAAACCAGGAAAGAGAAGTGTATGCAAGTTAGTGAGAAGTAGTATAGTCATCAGTGGTGTGAGAGGCTATAAAGCTGCAGGGCAGCTGTATTCGTCTGGTGTTGCTAAGGAAATCACAGGCAGGACTTGAAATTCAATAAATCATGGTACTTTTTAGGGATGAATTAATGAAATGTGTTACTAAATATAGCCTGCAAATGACATTATAAATATCCAAATGGCCCTTGGCAGAAAAGCGATTCCCCACCTCTTTTGTGGAGAGATCAAGGAGAATGAGGATCAAGAATAGAATTGTATTTGTTAACTAAGAGATCATTAATAACATTGAAGTGAGACATTTTGGTGGAATGATAAGGTCATAAGACAGATTGTAAAATTTTTAGAGGAGGTAAAGAGCAGGGCCCTATTTTATATACTTTTTTGAGGAGTTTAGCTACAAAGAACAGAGAGATGATTTTTTCTTTTCAGCAAAGAGGAGATATGGGCATATTTGTAGTCAGGGAAGAAGTAAGGGTAAGATTGAAAAATAAATTACATTGTAATGATGACAAAGGAGGCAATCTGTTTGAAGAGATGAGAAGGAATGATAGCACTTGAGCAAGTAGAGAGGTGAGCCTTGGTAAGGAATAATGCCACTACATCACATAAGGTGAAGGAGATTATTGTAGAAGACATGTGAGTGATAGGAGATAAATAGAAGAGGGGGGAAAAGAGGGATTTCATGGTGAATGGGTTCAATAATAATATAAGAAAATTAGGGTTCTCAACTTATTCAATGGGGAGGGAAGCCATGGGACATTTGAAGAAGGATGAAAAGGTTTGGAAAGCCACTGTAGAAAATAGGATAATGAATTGATAAGGGAGTTATAATAGGATTATCTAGCTGCAGTGAAAGCCCAGTTAAAAGTTGAGTTTTTGTCTGTAGAGAACCAGTCAGAAGTTTTTGTGTATAGGAGAGAAGGCAACAAAATGGTGAGAATTTTCAAGAGCCGAACCTTGACTGGGTATAATTTGCAATATGATTTGAGGACTAGGGATTCAAGAAAGGAAGACTTATCGAGAGTTCAACTGGTTTACCACAGAACGGGAAGAAGAGGGAGAAGTAACTAGTACAAGGGAGATGACCTATTAGAGAGTTAAGGGGTACAGAACCTAGAGTTCACAATGTGGAAAAAGAATAGAGTTTTGTGAGGGAAGGCAAAGGGAGAGGTGAAGTTTTTTGTCAAGATAAGGGATTTTGGGAATTTTGAATGTAGAGATTGTACATTTTTGGGTGATGGCAGATTTAAGTGTATGACTGAAGTGGAATGGAAGAGTAGGCCATGGAGAATGAATAAGATGAAAAACTTAAGTGGTTAAAGTTCCCTAGTATTTCAGGTCTCTGGTATGCAGGCAGGCAGGCAGGGTTGAGGAGAAAAAATCGTGAGCATCAATAATTAAGGAAGGAAGGGAAAATTACGAGGATGGTTAGTATTGTGCCACCCCAGAACCTTGGATTTTTGATGTTCATGAGAATTCTTTTTTAACAGTTCATTTATAGACGCTTTCTAGCTTCACTGTCCTTAGTAGATCTGGACAATTCTAATTCTTAAGATACTATGACTAACCTTTTTTTTAAAAATTGTGGTTTTGCAGGCAGCTAGGTGGCATAGTGGATAGAGCACTGGCCCTGGAGTCAGGAGTACCTTGAGTTCAAATCCTGCCTCAGACACTTAATAATTACCTAGCTGTGTGGCCTTGGGCAAGCCACTTAACCCCATCTGCCTTGCAAAAAAAAAAAGTTGTGGTTTGGGGTTTTTTTTCAGTATATCTGAAGATTCTTAAATTCTCCTTGAAATATTTTCCTGATTTATTTCAGATATCTTTTGTTTTCTTTTGTTATTTTTAGTATTTTGATTTTTTCCAATACTTCTGTTGTCTCATGGAGTAATTGATTATTACTAGTTGATCTATTTTCATGTTTGGAAGACCATAAATTCATTATTCTTTATTTCACTTGATTTCTATGATACTGCTTTATCCTGGTTCACCTGTTTAACATTCCTTCTGTGTAACATTTTGGTGTAGTTCTTCTTTTATCCTCCTAATTGGGACTATTCTTTAAGTTTTTGTTCCTGGTCATTCCTGATGTCTGGAAGACTCACCTCTTTATAAATCTCTCATTTCTTTCAGGATGCTCCTCAAATGTCATGATCTACTTGAAACTTTTCCTGATACTCCCAGTGCCTTAAATCACCCCCTTCCTAACTGACTGTTTTATATGTTGATGACTCATGTGCAGGTTGCCCTTCCATGATTTAATCTATTATTTGAAAGGAAATATTGCTCCATTTGTTTTGTCTTTGTATTCTCATCAGCTACCAGGCTTCTGCATACTATGTATGCAGAATTAATAAATGCTTGTTTATTTTGTCACCCTTTTGTCCCCTTGACATTCTCTCTTTTTTTATTTTATGACAATAAATGATCACTTCTATGGAAATGATTCCTAAATCTGAATAGTAAATTGCAACTATTGCAACACAGATTTCTGCCTTTGAACACAAGTCATGTCATGAATGTTAAGATGATTGCTATTTTCACCTTGATATTCTGCCTGACTATCATGTCACAGTTGGATTTCATCTTTCTCCCACCCCTTCATAAATAAGAAATTTGCCCATCTTCTCTTCTTGCCATGCTCTTGAGGGTACTATCATATTTCTATTAATGCTATCTCCAGTTATTTTTGGCTCTTCTGGTATCTAATATTCAAACAGTTGTTAAGTTGTTTTGAGTCTGCTTTCGTGAAAATTGTCATATTTATCCTACTTCCATTTTCACTACTTATTATGTTTCACCTGGATAATATTTGATTTTGTCTTCTGTCTTTTCCTAAAATGGAAATTTAGCCATTCTTTTAAGTTTTGATTTAAATTGAAGATGCAAGAATGATTCAATAATTGGGAAATTATTACTAGATCTATAAAGCCTTTGACAAAATATCATATTCATTTATGAAAAAAAAGGCTGACAAAAGCATAGAATCAGAAGGATCTTTTTCTAACAATCTAAAACAAATGCTACCATGATATCTGATGATGAAAGATTAATATTTTTTCTAGTAACTACAGAAATAAAGAAAACCCTTTAACCTACCATTGCTTGCCTAATTTTAGAATGCCAATAAGACCAGATATTAGATTAAATGCAAAAAAATAAGCAAAGCTAAAACTCTCCTTATTTTCTGGTGATAAAATAATTTCCTTAGGAAATTCATCAAGATAATAGCTTCACTAAAGTAAGAGGTCTTAAATCCTAACAAAATCAACAACATTTCTGAATAACAGGAATACTATCCAGAAAGGAATAATAGAAAAGGAAGTTATTCTGGGCAGGCCTGACTTAGACCATTGATCATTCAGACATGCTGTTACTTTAATAACTTGGGAGAACAGTTATTTTACTTGGTTATTATATTGCTTCCTGAGCTGTTTCCCCCCTGTCCCCTTGGGGCACCTGAGTGAATTGTTATTGACTCTTTAATTGCCTCAGACTTTTGTGCTCTGACCTAATCAAAAAGGGGTTTTTGTTGTTGTTGTTTTTATTTTTGAAACCCTTTAAGCTTAAACTAGCTTGACTTATATTGGGATGTGGATGTGATTTTCTTTATACACAAAAAAGTCCTATTTGAAACAATTAGAAAAGATATAAAATATCTGGTAGTCCATTTACTAAAGCAAACTTGGCACATGTATTGATAGAACAACTTTAATAATTGAGGTAAAATTCACTACATATTGCTTGATAAAATTATGATACTACAGATTTTATTTTATCAAACTAGTGTACAGCCTTCATTCATTTATAGGGGAAAAAAGATAAGGGAAAATGAAAGGGAATAAAGAAATAGATGGAGAAAAGAGCATGGAAACCTGTGATACATGGTTTATGAGTAAAACAATGCTGTTTAGGGCTAGTGATATACTAGCAAGACCTACAAACTTATCAGTTCATGCATTCAGACTTTATTTAGACTTTTCCAATAATCCAAAAATCAAATTCTCTAGAAACAAGCTACAAATCTGATTCTTAAGTAAGCATTTTATTCTGGTGCTCATGACCAGGTTTTCTTTCTATGCCCAGCTGTGTTTCCCTCTGGCATTCTGACAAAACTCCATCAGTCAGTGCTGTTTTTGAGAAAAAATGGGATCTTTACTTTTCCAAATGCTGAGAAAGCAGGAATTTGTCATACAATCTCAGGAGTAGGTTATAATGTTTGGGGTTTGGGTGATAGGGTTCTTGTTAAGATATTTGCAAGTTACAAGTAAGTCCTGGTTGGTAACTGGTTCCCTAACCTTAAAATAAAAGTTCAGGCTAATGTCTTTGTAAAATGTTTATCTAAAATGCACACATCGTTACTAAACAATATCACATCATTTCTTATCACAGAAAAAATGCTTTTATAACAAATGTTTATAAAATGAAGGCTTAAAACAAAAGGAGCTATTCCTCTTAAGTTAACATACTTGTTCATATTGTAAAATCTCAAACTATATATTATTAAACAGTAATCAAAACTATTTCTACAAGTTAAAAATATAGGAAGTAGAACACATAAGATCTCTGTTAGTTGGGAAATTATCTATTCATACCATTTTGCAGTTTTTCTCAGTGGTCTGTGCTTAGACCACTTCACCTATGATCCTTAAGAGTCTCATTTTATATTAAATATCTGCAGGAACTCCCTGGTAACCAACTCCTACTTCAGTTCCTCTTCAAGTTCTAGAATATTGATAGTGATATTCTCTGCCTTAATTTATCCTTCCCCCTTTCCCTCCTCCCCAAACAGTAGTGAATTTCCCTCCCCAGTGCTGTTGGATTGTGGACTTGAATGATCCTTGAAACATCTCAGAACTTCAATTTGTGAACGAGAAATGAATAAAAATAGCAAAACAAAAATTTAGCTTAAAAAACCTCAATATATAGAGAGAACTCCTGTGATCTTTTTCATCTGGTCAGATTACTACTGTTTTCCCCTGAAAATAGGACTGAGTCATGCATTAATTTTTGCTCTAAATGACTTATTAGGGGTTATTTTCAAGGAATGTCTGGAGCTAGGCATTCTCAAAATCACCAGAATCATCATTTCATCTCTTCTCTCACTGCAAAAAGTTCTTCATGTCTTTAGCATGGTGAGCATTGACTGAATCCCAGACCAGCAAAACCTCTTTGGCCACCTCAACAAAACAAGTGGCAGCATTAAATCGACCCCTGTCCTTAAAACTGCTTGAGTGCACTTGGCAGTGTTGATTTCAACAACATATATACATATATATATATATATATGTATATATATATATATATATATATGAATGCCTGAAACACTTTCAGTCTTCTCTTTCTTGGGGCTTTCTACCAGATGTTATCAAATGCCCATGTTATTCATGCACTGTGTCTGCATTCCAATTGGTCATTCTATTTACATAGACCTTTACTTCTCCTGCATAGGTTTTTACAAATACCTTTTGTATTTGCAAATACTGAATTATTTATATTATCATTTATTTTAAGTATTACTGTCAATAATACTTATATTAATATGCCTTGCAACAGATATACTAAATGCACCTGTCTGGCTGAAAAACCTTAACTGGGTCTTATTTTTGGAGTAGGGTATATATTACTACATCTTTGGCAGTTTTTAAGTCAACCAGGTTTCATGGAAGCATACTCATGACCACTTCTGGAACAAAATGAAGCCATATCAAAATTATTATTCATCCTCAGTAATTTGCACACCATTCTAGTACTATAGAATTCTTTGAATAAGAGTAAAGGAGTGAATTGAGCCTTGACTAAAGGAAAAATCACCTTGTCCTCAATGTGGAAGGTAGATTGGAGGAGAGAGAAACTTGAGACCACATCAACAACTGGAAGTGAATAGGGATAAGTATCTGTATTGGAGTGGTAGCTATATACAGAGAAGGGGTCAGATGCAGGAAATAAAGATGTAAAAATGGTGGTAAGATGGAGGTGATTGTGAGGAATTGAGGGTAATGCAGAATTTATGAACTTGAATGACTTGAATAGTGCTACCTTCAACAGGAAAAGGGTAGTGCAGGAGTGGGGTAGATTTGGAGGAAAAGGTAATGAATTCTACTTAGTACAGATTGTTTGAAATATCACTGGGTTATCTCTTTGGAAAATGTCCATTAAGCTGTTTGTGATTCATGATTAGAGATTGAGTCCTGGATATATTTTTTAATTACCTGCATAGAAATGATAACTAATCTGGACCCTGATTTTTATGTCAGTAAAATATAGGAGGTGGGATAAATGGAATTTATGTTTAGCATTCCTTCTAGCTTAAAATCTGTTTTCCTGAGATTGTAACTGAAGACAATAGTGGCAGGTTGTCCTTTACATTGGTGTTTATAATATAAGTTGTATTTATAAGATATCTGAAGAGTGTTGCACTTTTCAAGGCCCATTCTTTCCTTTCTCTTTTGAATATCTCCTGCCTTGTTTCTTTCCTGGTATCCCTTATTCCTTTGTTTTTTTACCTATATGTGTCACCATTGTTATCATCCCAACTCCTAACTAAGGGAAATAGGATAGGTTATAAAATTTTCTTATACATTAAAATTTAAACCAAAATGGAAAGTGATTTGTATGACACTTGAGAGTTCCTTTATGGCTGAGAAAGGAAAGCTTCATGGAGAATGATAAAATACTTTTACTTGGCAAAGATTGGGAAGAAAATTAGTAAAAGATAAATTACAGATTTTAAAGTAGTGAAACCTTTGATTGTCCTCATTTCCTCCTCCCCGTTCTTATTCTGTGTTTTATCCGGTCATAATTTTCCTTTTCCAACTTAGGATCATAGACTTAGAGGAGGGAGAAAGGTGGTCTTCTTATATACCATAATTCATTTTCTTGCATCACCACCTCCATTTTATAAATGAGGACCTAAGACTCAGAGTGGGAGTAACTATTTCATCATACCAGGTTATAATTCGAAATCAGATTTCAGTGCAGATTCTCTGATTTAAATCCAGCTCTTTTCCCATGAACTCATGATTCCCTTCCCTTTTACCTTCTTTCCTATTTCCAAGACTAAAGCCTTTCTGCCCCACCGCTGCTTAATATGATAATAACAAATAAATCGCCATTTCTGTATGAACAAGTTCCTTTCTACATTTTAAGCATATTTCTTTTTTTAATTGATCTTTTTTCCTGATTCCTAGTTAATGTTTTGATGAGTTATATAATTTTCAGAAATATTTTAGTGTAATACTGATTTATTCTAATTTATTTTCTCTTGTAGGATGGAACAAAATTTACATCTATTGGAGCTTTGTATTCTGAGCTTTTGGCAGTTAGCAATAAAGGGGAACTCTATCAGTGGAAATGGAGTGAATCAGAGCCTTACAGGAATGCACAGGTACTTAACCTCTTCAGATTCTAGTTCAGTTAGCTCTCAAAGCAGCTTTCCAGTTAGTAATCATTTTTCTTATATTTTCAAAGAATCCTTCATTACATCATCCACGAGCAACATTTTTGGGGTTAACCAATGAAAAAATAGTCCTTCTTTCTGCAAATAGTATCAGAGCAACTGTAGCTACAGACAATAACAAGGTATGAAATATTCTGCATTGCTGTTGATTTCATAATTCTATTCTTCATTTTCTCCCTTTCCTTTTCATCAAAAATGTGTAAAAGTTCAGTTTTCCTAAATAAATTTCCATATTTTGTGAGAAATTTTAAATAGATTGTCCACTAAAAATTAGGTGGGTTCCAATGATGATTATTTCTATTACCTGGTTTATTTTTGGACTATTTAACATTTCTTGCAATAAATTTCATCTGTAGCACAGGGAGGGAAATTGAGGAGAAAGAAGAGGGAGAGGACTTAAATGCATATTGAAAAGTTAGGCATGTTTGAAAATTCGGTTTTTTAAAACTAATGAAATTATTTTAATACATTTAGTTAATTCCAGAAACAGTTGGGAATTTTATAGTTTGCAGACAATTTGTATACATGTCTGAATTTCTGGTATGTAAAGAATTTTAAAGAATACTTTATGCTAATAGAAGAATTGCAATATAATTTTTCTCTGCATTTAATTCAGAACTATTGTACAATTTCAGTTCTGTTTCTGTGTCTGAATCAAGTGTTCTAGGTCATGGATGTTTCTGAGAAACTTCCTCTTGGAAATTTTTATCTAAAGCAGTATTTTGTTCTTTAGGTTGCTACATGGGTGGATGAAACGTTAAGTTCTGTTGCTTCTAAGCTAGAGCATACTGCACAAACTTATTCAGAGCTTCAGGGAGAACGGATAGTTTCATTACATTGTTGTGCTCTTTACACCTGTGCCCAACTAGAGAATAATCTGTATTGGTGGTAAGTAAAACTACGAAGTTATGCTGTCAGTGAATATTATACCTGATTAGAATATTTTGCAGCCTTTAGGAGGAAGAGGTAAGCAAAACAATAACAACAGAAGAGCCATCAGCCAAACTCCTTTATGGGATGTTACTAAGGACTTTTTCTAGCAATTTCATTGCTAGTTGTTGAAAAACTATGAAATATTAATAGAGAATCCAAATTTATTAAAAACATTTTTATAGGGCAGCTAGGTGGCGTAGTGGATAAAGCACCGGCCCTGGAGTCAGGAGTACCTGGGTTCAAATCCCGTCTCAGACACTTAATAATTACCTAGCTGTGTGGCCTTGGGCAAGCCACTTAACCCCATTTGCCTTATGAAAAAACCCTAAAAAAATATATATTATATATTATATATTTATAGTACCTATAAATTCTTTTTTCAGGTTTAAACTTGAACAGCTATTTGCTTTTGAATAATATTAGAAAAGGTAGAACATATTTAAGGGGATCAGATGACTAGACTTTTCTGATGTATAAAACAACTGTCAGTATAATAATTTCTCTTAAATTTTTTTTCTTACAATACCTATATGATAAAAGAAATTATCAAAATGCTTGTGCAACATTTTTTCACCATGAAAATAAGTTTAGGGGGTTTTTGTTTTTGTTTTGCTTTTACAAACTTATTTAGGATTTTTCCTTCTAATTTCACTCATCCTGTGTCAGTATAATTCAGTCTCCCTGTTGTCTTTGATTTATCTGACAACCAAATTTTTTCTTTAATTTTCTTCATTCATTACTTTATTCTAACCAGAAATCAAATCCAAAATCTCAATCGTCCTTAGCACTGTAATCCCTAGCCCTGATTTATGTCTGAAGAATTTATTGTGTTCTCTTTTTTTAATCTTAATGGTAATATGATTTTATTTATTTTTAAATTTAATTATTTTATTTATTTTTCCTACTGCATGCAACAGTAGCTTTCAACAAACTTTTTTTTTGCAGTTTTGAGTTTTACATTATCTCTCTCTCTCTCCCTTCCCTCCTCCCCTGACAGAAAGCATTCTAATATAGTCCCTACATGTTCTACCATGCTAAAACACAGATCCATATTAATCATGTTGTGAAAGAAGAATCAAATCCAAATCTGATAGGTATGATATGGTACCTTGGAGTTGTTTAATTTGCATTTCTCTAATCGATAATGATTTTAGAGCAATTTTTTTAATTCATCACCAATTTGAAGGAAATTAAGATGATAATTTGGAGCTATTTTGCCAATAAATTTGCCAATTTAAGTGAAATGGATGAATATTTACAGAACTGCTTAGGCTAAAAGAAGAGGAAATGAAATACTTAAATAATTCCATCTCAGAAAAAGAAATTAACAAGCCTTCAACAAATTTCTTGAGAAAATATTTCCAGGGCCAGATGGATTCACAAGTGAATTCTATCATACATTCAAGGAGCAATTAGTTCCAATTCTACGTAAATTCTACCCAAATTCCTTCTATGCCACCTGTATGGTACTGATATCTAAACCAGGAAGAGTCAAAACTAAAAAAAGAAAATGATAAGCATCTATCTAAAACATCATATTGGGATAAGCTAGAAGCATTCCCAATAAAATCGGGGAATGAAACAAGGATGCCCATTATCACCACTTATTCAACATTGTTTTAGAAATGTTAGTTTTCGGGGCAGCTGGATGGCACAGTGGGTAGAGCACTGGACTTGGAATCAGGAGGACCTGAATTCAACTTGGCCTCAGACACTTAATTTGTGTGATCTTGAGCAAGTCAGTTAATCCCATTGCCTTACAAAAATAAAAAAAAAAGTTTAGCAACAAGAAAAGCTAAAGAGATTGAAGGAATTAGGAGAGGTCAGGAAGAAACAAAACTCAAAAAAAAAAGAAAATCATCTAAAAACCTACTTGACATGTTTAGCAACTTAGATAAAAACTGCTAGGAAAAATAAAAGATAACATGATAGAATCTAGGCACAGACCAACTTCTCACACACTATGTACCAAGATAAAGTTGTAATAGGTACAGGATTTAGACATAAAGGGTAATAATATAGACCAATTAGGAGAACAAGGAATAGTTTACTTGTCAGAACTATGGAAAGGGGGACAGTTTATGACCAAAGAAGAGATAGAGAACAACTAGTGTTTCTGATAAAGGACTCATTTCCAAAATATATAGAGGACTGAATGAAATTTATAAGAAAATAAGTGTTAATATTAATGATCAAAAGGAAAAGCAGTTCTCAGATGAAGAAATTAATAGATAGGTCATATTATCTTTTTCATTCATTTTCTTCCTTCCAACATTCCTTCTCCCTTTACCTGACTCTCCTCCCACATCTGTCCTTCACCCTGCTGGTAAACTTTTTTTTTTGAAAGGCAATGGGGTTAAGTGGCTTTCAAGGCTACACAGCTAGGTAATTATTAAATGTCTGGATTTGAACTCAGGCACACCTGACTCCAGGGTCAGTGCTCTATCCACTGCGCCACCTAGCTGCCACATAAACTATTTTTTAAAATTTATTCTTATTTTGTACAAATAATGTTTTTTATACATTACTAAAATATTCTTGTTTAAGAGTAAGCTGTGTGACCCCATGCAAGCCACCCTAACCCCATTGCCCTACAAGAACAAAAAAAAAAGACCCAAAATAAAATTAAATAGTAGTAATAATAATAGTAGGAGCAGCTGGGTGGCAGACCGATCGCCAGCCCTTGAGCCAGGAGCATCTGGGTCCAAATCTGGCCTCAGGCACCCAACAATCACCCAGCTGTGCAGCCCCAGGCAGGCCATCCAGCCCCATTTGCCCTGCACCCCCACCCCCACCCCAGAAAATAATAAGAAAAAATGTGCTTGAGTCTTTGTTCCAACACCACCAACTCTGTCGCAGGTGGATCACATTCTTTAGGATAAGTCCATCACAAAAGTTACTTCCATATTTTTCCAGTGTTGCCATTGCTGATCACAACTCCCTCCTTTCGTATTTCTCCACTACCATGTACTATATTTTCTCTCTCCTTTCACTCTTACTCTGCTATAGGGTAGTTGAGTGGTGCAGCAGACAGATCCCTGTCCCTGGGGCCACGAGGCCCCGAGCCCCCCTACCACCCCTTAGGCCCAGCATCCACCTGGCCCTATAGTCCCAGAAAGGGCATCCAATCCCAGCCCCATGAAAGAAGTAAAAAAGTAAATGTGTTATATCTGACGACTCTCCCCCCATGGTCCATCCTCTCCTCCATCACTCACATTCCCCCCTGCCCCCCTTTCTTACTCCAGATGTCTATACCCCATTGAGTACATATGCTGTTTCCTCTCCTAGCCACCTCTGATGACAGCAAAGATTCTCTCATTCCCCCTCGCCTTCCCTCTTTCCCTATCATTGCAATTGCTCATTGTAATAAAGAAAAATCTTACTGTATGATACATCTTAGCCTATTCCTCCTCTCCTTTTTCTTTCTCCCATTACATTTCCCTTTTATCTATTGACTCCATTTTTACACCACAATATATCTTCAAATTCAATTTTCTTCTGTGCTTCATCTATAAAAGCTCCTTCTACCTGCTCTATTAAAGGAGAAGGTTTATTTGAGTATTATCAGTATCATTTTTCTATACAGGAATACATGTAGTTCATCAACATTAAGTCCCTCATATTTTCCCTTTCTCCACTCTCAATGCTTCGCCTGAGTCCTGTATTTGAAGATCAAACCTTCTGTTCAGCTCTGGCCATTCCAACAGGAACATTTGAAATTCCCCTGGTTCATTCAAAGTCCATCTTTTTCCCTGGAAGAGGACATTCAGCCTTGCTGGGTAGTTGATTCTTGGTTGCATTCTAAGCTCTTTCGCTTTCTGGTATGTTATATTCCAAGCCCTGCGAGCTTTTAATGTAGGTGCTGCTAAGTCCTGTGTGATCCTGACTGCAGCTCCATGATATTTGAGTTGTGTCCTTCTGGCTGCTTGCGGTATTTTCTCTTTGACTTGGGAGTTCTGGAACTTGACTATAATATTCTTGGGGGTTGTTTTTTTTTTGGATCTCTTTCTCAGGGAGATCGGTGGATTCTCTTCATTTCTATTTTGCCCTCTGCTTCTAGGATATCAGGGCAATTTTCCTGTAATAATTCTTTGAAAATGGTGTCAAGGCTCTTTTCCTGATCATGACTTTCAGGTATTCCAATAATTTTTAAATTACATTTCCTAAATATGTTTTCCATATCAGTTGTTTTTTTCAGTGAGATGTTTCATATTTTCTTCTAATTTTTCATTCTTTTGGTTTTGAAGTATTGAGTCCTGATATCTCATAAAATCAGCAATCTGAGTTCTTTTCTTTGTCTGAAGGATTTGCTTTTCTCAGAGAGCTTTCTTATTTCTTTTTCCATCTGGCCAATTCTGTTTTTTAAAGCATTCTTGTCCTCAATAACTTTTAGGCTTTTGCAAGGTAAATGGGATTAAGTGGCTTGCCCAAGGCCACACAGCTAGGTAATTATTAAGTGTCTGAGGCCTGATTTGAACTCAGGTACCCCTGCCTCTATTCACTGCTCCACCTAGCCACACCCTCCTCAATAACTTTTTGAACTGTTTTATCCATTTGAACCTATTCTGGTTTTTAACATGTTATTTTCTGAAGCATTTTTTTGGGTCTCCTTGACTAAGCTGCTGATTTCATTTTCATGTTTTTCCTGCATCTCTCATTTCTTTTCCCAATTTTTCCTCTATCTGCCTCACTTGATTTTCAAAGTCTTTTTTCACACTGTCATGGACCTGAGCCCAATTTCTGTTTTTCTCTGAGTCTTTAGATGCAGAAGCTTGTGCTTTCTCATCTGCAGACTGAGTATTTTGATCCTTCTTGGGCTCACAGGCAAACTATTTGTCAATGGTCTTCCTCTTTTTTTTTCTCTGCTTACTCATTTTTCCAGCTTGAGCCTATTTTGGAGGTGCTTCCTGAGATCCCACAAGGATCTCAGTGTGTGAGGCTCTTTCCTCCCTCCTGGTCTGTGAATGACCATAAGCACCTCCCTCTGCCACGGGGCTGAGGTGAGGGGCCCCTGCTGTTTTATGGGGGGGGGGGGCTAGACTGTGATCAGAATCTGAATGTGGTCAGAGCCCCAGAGTCCTGTTCCAGCTACAGAGGACAGAGCTCAGCAGTCTCTCTTCACTCCCCTCCCTAGGTTCAATGGGCTCATGCCCTGGGGGCTCCTGCATACCTGCTCTGCCTGCTTATGTTTCCTGGATCTGTACTGCCTTGGCCATGGTGCTAGCTGTGTGCCCTGAGGGCCGGTGCTCCCTGGGGCATGGGTCAGGAACTGCCCCCCTGCTGTGAGCAGCCACTCCCAGCGCCCTGGGGCTGCCTCCAGAAGGCTGAAGTTCCTTCGCTCTGGTGGGCCACCCCTCCAATCTGGTGGAGCCGAGCCTTTCTGCTCTTTTCCAGGTTACCTTGGGTTGGAGAATTGCCTCACTGGATCCCTGATCCCTCTGTGGGTTCTGTCTCTTAAAAATGTAGTTAGAGCCCTTGGTTTATAAGTTTTGCTCCAGAGCAACTGAGAGAAGGTTCTCTCCTGTTGCCATCTTGCCTCTGCCCCCCGCCCCCCATAAACTATTCTTAAGGATCGATTAGATATTGTTTTCAAGATGTTAATCTTGAGTACAATTTGAGCACCTTAACTTGACATTCCGGTCCATAACATATTGCTATCAAACTTGTAAATTATACTTCATGTTTTATACAATGACTGAATAAATTGGACTATCTGACACTTCCTCTACATCTCCTGTGAATTTTCTTCTCTTTCTTCTATAATACCCCCCTGCCTTTGTACCTGTTCTTTAAAGTCTCTTCCATACTTTTCCTGTTGACCCTTCATTTGGAATGGACTCTGCTTCCCTACTGTTTTTAGGAATTATTGTATATGATTCTTGTGCCATATTTTCCTATCCACTTGGCTTCCTGAGGACAAATGTTAGTATTGGATATATGAACTTGGAGACTGCTTTTCAAAAACAGTTATTTGAGAGGTGTTTCTTGAATTACTTTATGACTTAAGTTAGTAGATTTTGTTATGGTACAGGAGTTTCACTCTTGAAATTTAAGTGATGGGTAGGGTTTCTTAACTTTCTTTGGTCTGTGGCCATCTGGTAAAAATTATGTATCATTGTGGCACAGAATGTTTTTAAATGCATGAAATAAAATAAATAGGATTAAAGAAAACAAAATATAATTAATTATTAAAAATGCAATTTGAAAAAATAGGTTCTGACTTGTAAATATGACTGACACTGACTTATAAATCCTTTATCTAAGTATAACTGTAAGTACCTAATCCAGATACAACAAGGATTTGCTTTAATGAAGAGCAATTGCTTGAATAGCATTTAAACTTGAATTTTTTAAAAAGCTCAAATAATTCTTACATCAATGAGTTAACATTAAAAGTTTAATTGCATGTTTTAAGTTCTCTGAACACCTGGGGCCTGGCTTATATTTAGCATATCAGATGTAATAGATTTTAAATGATTTAAGCATTGGAATCAGATTTTTGTCTTTTTTTTTTTTTACTTTAGATTTTTACTTTAGAGAAGTAAAACATTCAGACTTTTAAAATCTTACAAATTTCTAAAGTAAGATCTGCTTTGAGAATAATTACGATTATTCTACTTTCCTAAAAGACATCTGGGTGATAATACCATTTTTTTTATTTGCTCTGCTAAACATTAACAAATTTGAAGCTGTGATTTTTGCGATTGATAATTTTAAAAATGAAAAGAATTAAGTTTCTCTGATTAGAAATAAAGGCTAACTCATTTCTGATATAGGAATTCTTATCCATGTCTACTACAGAAAGCAAGGTGTGTATATCATTAGAAAAATTTCCATATACCGGCAAGGAATAAGAAAATATCTGATTATCAGTTATTGAAGATGACTTTTCTAGCTAGAGCACTCTATAGTGTACCCATAAATGTAAACATTACTATTATGTGGCTCATATGAGCCACATAATCTTTCTCCAAAGCATGACTGGAAAAACTGCTTGTTTTTGTATGACCCAGAATCTAGGGCTCATTTATTACCTTTTTAAGTAAAGTATAAAATTTTATTCCACATTTCAACTGTCTCCTTTCTTATCTTTCAGACCTTTGTCCTGTTGATTCTAAAATTTCTGGAATACAGTATTTAAAATTTTTTCTCTCTGATCCCTAGCATTGCTTTAAGAATAGCCTGTTAAAATAATAGAAGATACTAAGAAAATAGGAGTTTCACAAACTCTTGTCTGTATTTTCTTTTAGGGGTGTGGTCCCTTTTAGTCAGAGGAAGAAGATGTTAGAAAAGGCGAGGGCAAAAAATAAAAAGCCCAAGTCCAGCGCTGGTATCTCCTCAATGCCCAATATCACAGTTGGCACCCAGGTAAGTGTTGGTACTACGTTTGATAGAGAGCAAAGAACTTTATAAAAAATACTGTTTAGGGGCGGTCAGGTGGCTCAGTGGATAGAGCACCGGCCCTGGAGTCAGGAGTCCCTGAGTTCAAATCTGACCTCAGACACTTAATAATTACCTAGCTGTGTGGCCTTGGGCAAGTCACTTAACCCCATTGCCTTGCCCAAAAAAACCCCAAATATATATATATAGTTTAGTCAAAAAATCAAATACTTATTTAAAGTTTTTTTTTTAGTAATAACTTAGCGTTGCTTTTTCAGGAAGATGTGAATAAATCCTTCTCAAATATTCACTTTTTATCAAATCAGTCAGCCTCATTCACCCTCAGTTTTCTCATTTGAAAAGTGGGGAAAATGACACCCCCTTAACAAGGTTGATGTGATGGTGAAGTGAGCAAACATGTATAGAATGTTTTACAGACCTTAAGGTATCATATAAATGATTTGAGATATCATCCAGATGCTTCCTAAGGTCTTTTTCAGCTTTACAAGAAATTTTTTTTTTTTTTGGCAAGGCAGTGGGGTTAATTGGCTTGCCCAAGGTCACACAGCTATGTAATTATTAAGTGTCTGAGGCTGGATTTGAATTCACGTACTCCTGACTCCATGGCCGGTGCTCTATCCACTGCACTACCTAGACACCCCTTTTCTTGTCTTTTATATAGGAAGATCTCATGATAGTACTGGATTATTTTGGTTTTATATATTCTCACTGAATTTTGCTTCTGGTTTCTGTGTAGCATATAACTGTTGTATGCTATACCCATGGCTATAGCTGGTGATCATTATTTATATCTCTTTTTAGATTTGTGAAAGTCCTTTAATTGAATCAAAATAATGGAAATTCTTTAGCCTTTTTCCACCTGAATCCCCCTTTTAGTAAATTCCAAAGTAATTGTTTTATTATTATAAGATTAAATGACCTAAGTGCATGTGGAAAAATTAGAAATAATAACCCAAGGTATTTTTGATAGCTTAGAAACAGCAACATTAGGCCAGACTAATAAGTATAAATAAGGAAAGAAGGTAGCATTCTGATCTGAGGTCCTCCTGACTCCAGGACTAGAGATCTATTCACTACACTACCTTGATGCAGGTAGATTTAGTGAATTTCAACAGAGGAGATGTTACTAGATGATGCCTATAGAGGGACATTCTGGAAGTCACCCTTAGGATCTAAGGTTGTTTGACCATCTCATAATCAATAAATCAGCTAGTTTGAATGAAGTTACAATATGGGCATGAAGGAATGCCTAAGAATGACCTCCCTTAGGAGAGAACCAGGTCTCCGTGAAGGAAAGAAAAAGTGGGAAAGAGAATGTTTAAGGTTAAATGAGAATCCAGTGAAAGATATGGGAAGTTCTGAAATGAGTCATAGAGGGGATAGGATTAAGGGAGATCAATCAAAAAGATAAGCCATGGGGGGATAGTAATAAGTTTTATAATCAATTCTAAATAACCAAAGATAGTAATTTAGAGTTTTGAGTGGAAAGCTAATCATTGAGGAATGAGTTTGCACAAAGTATCAGTGTCTGAAGAAAGATCTGTTTGCAGGAAGTAGGTGATTAGACTTGTCAAGGCTCAGGAAAATCATTTGATAGCAGGTTGCAGAAGTCACAGGTAAAATGCAAGGTGCATCTGAATCATAGCTATGATCAGCCCGTGCAAGGTTTCACCTGATGTGAGAAAAACTAGTGATGGGGCCACTTGTTGCTACATGGATCTAGGGTTCTTGAAAGGTTTCCTTGTGAAGTCTCAAGAGAAAATGACTAATAGCTATGTAGCCTTGAATTTCAGGTTAACACATGGCTACTGGGAAATTGAAGAATTGAAGGGGTCACAAGCACCAAGCTTTTGGATAGAACTGAATTTCCAGGCTTGTCTCTGGGGAGAAGTCTCTGATAGACTGCCTGAGAAGTAACTCTGAAACCCTGATATAAGATTTCCCCTCTAAGACTATAAGCAAAACAGAATGAATCAAATAACCTTTGTCCTAGGTCCAGGGGTTACATATACAATGAACAAAGCAATCCCTATCCACAATCCCATGTGTCCATTTCTTTTGGTACGGGAAGTTTTCTCACCTTGTTGACTGTATCAGTGAAATCACAAATCTTACGCTTATTTTCCACTCCACTTCTCTCCTTTCAAGAAGGACAGCTAGGTTGCAAAGTAGATAAGAGTACTCACCTTGGAGTGAAGTGTTCAAATTTGACCTTAGACTGCTTGACTCTCACTAGCAGTGTGACCTTGGGCAACTCACTTAACCCTGATTGCCTCTCATCTGGGGCAATCTTCAGTTGTCCTTCTGGACCCAGATGACTCCAGAGGGGGAAATGAGGCTAAACAGCATGCCCCTCACTCAAATCCAATTCATTTGCTTATCATGGTATCCCCTCCCTGATGTCATGGTCTTCTTCGAGAATGAAGGATACATTATTCTCAAGAATTTCAAAAACACTCCCTACTGACCTTTATCTGGGTTTTAGGATTTGCCAACTTTATTGAATGTAAAATTGTCACCATTTTAGAATCAAGAAAACTGAAGCAGCAGTACTTCTCAAGAAGCCCCAGACATAGTGAAGCCAAATATCTATTTAATCTCATTGTTAGTGAACCAAAATCTGTACTGTTCTCTGTCATAATTTTAAAATTGTTGCTTGTTTCTATAGTTTGTATTTCTTCTATGTCCCTACTGTGATGCTTATAAAGCTGCCTTAAAAAAAAAGTTAGATGATCACCTGTTTGTTACCTTCTTTTCAAAAAAGTACTTGGTAATGGACCACAATACTGATTTTCTTAATCATATAATCTTACTTATGGAATTCTTCAAATTTGTTCGTTTTTTTTTAATGTTCTCTTGATTTGAAAAGCTTGGAAAGAGATGCTTTATTCCTAATATTCCTCTCACCATTTCATTTTCTTCCATAACATAGCATTAAAATAATAATAAAATGATAATTTTCTTTTTTCAGGTGTGCTTAAGAAATAATCCTCTCTATCATGCTGGAGCTGTTGCCTTTTCAATTAGTGCTGGAATTCCTAAAGTTGGCGTATTAATGGAGTCAGTTTGGAATATGAATGACAGCTGTAGATTTCAACTTCGCTCACCTGAAAGCTTAAAAAACATGGAGAAAGCTAGCAAAACTACTGAAGCTAAGTAAGTCTATTTAATAAAATGTTCATTTTAAATTATTTTTAAAAATTCAGATCCTGATAAGGTACTGAAACAACTTAACATGGTGGACATTTAAAAAGATCCTATAAAAACTCATTTTCTCAAAAAAACTTTACTGAAATGCAAATTTCAATGTTTTGTTCAGTGAAGTAGGTGATTAGACTTGTCAAGGCTCAGGAAAATCATTTGATAGCAGGTTGCAGAAGTCACAGGTAAAATGCAAGGTGCATCTGAATCATAGCCATGATCAGCCTGTGCAAGGTGGACCTGATGTGAGAAAAACTAGTGATGGGGCCACTTGTTGCTACATGGATCTAGGGATCTTGAAAGGTTTCCTTGTGAAGTCTCAAGAGAAAATGACTAATAGCTATGTAGCCTTGAATTTCAGGTTAACACATGGCTACTGGGAAATTGAAGAATTGAAGGGGTCACAAGCACCAAGCTTTTGGATAGAACTGAATTTCCAGGCTTGTCTCTGGTGAGAGAAGTAACTCTGAAACCCTGATATAAGATTTCCCCTCTAAGACTATAAGCAAAACAGAATGGCACAAACTTTGTACATTTTCCTATAAGTTGATACATGGTGAGCTCTGTATAATAGGGAAGAAATTATTAGTCATTTATTATTTTCAGTTGGGCCTTTATTATTTTATAGTAATCCTTTAAGTCATCTGACTTCTTAAATAGAAGGTTAATAAGAAGAATTGATTGTCAAATAACATGTAATTTTCCTATCACCCCGTTTATAAATTCAGGATTATTCTTTTTGCTTAATTTTTTATTTCATACCAACAATATTCTTAAAGTTTTTTCACCTAATTTAGTCCTTCTGAATCATCTTGTAGGTTCTTACTTTTTCTTTTCTTCCCCTTTACTTTTTTTTTTATGTTTTTGCAAGGCAAATGGGGTTAAGTGACTTGCCCAAGGCCACACAGCTAGGTAATTATTAAGTATTTGAGACCGGATTTGAACCCAGGTACTCCTGACTTCAGGGCCGGTGCTTCATCCACTGCGCCACCTAGCCGCCCCTCCCCTTTACTTTTAATACTTTTTATTAATATTACTTAAATTTTATTTCATTTTGAGCTTAAGCATAAAGATCACCTAAAAGCCATTTTACAAAGTACCACATAAAAAAGGATTCAGTACAAAGCTATTGATTTCCATTTCCCCTGTTTTTTGGAAAACTCTGTAACAAATACTATATAACATTTTCAAAAGTACCCTTCTATTCTTTGCTTCTAAATTTTCTCCTATTCTCTACTGTTTTTCCCCTCTTCCTCCTTCCCCTTTTCTAGAGAAAGCTACCATTTGAAACATACATTTATGTAAAACCTTCCTATACATCTTTTTTATCAGTCCTTTCCTCTAGATGTAGATAGCATTTTCCTTTAGCTCTTTTGTTTTTGATTTAAGTATTTATAATATTCATTGATTTAGTCAATCAAAGTTGTTGTTAGATTTGTGTTACTGTGTAGTCTCCTCTTGTTTCTACTCTTTTGCTCTTAATTCACGCCATTCATTTTGTTCTCCATTATTTCATGCAAAATCAACAAACTGATTATTTCTTATAGCACAGTAGTATTTTGTTGCAGCCACTTAATCACTACCTGTTTAGTCATTCCACAATTATCATTCCCTCAATTTCCAGTTCTTTGTCACCACAAAGAAAGCTGCTTTAAACATTTTTGTACATAGAAGTTCTTTCCCCTATTCACCTGGGGAAGCACACCTTTTTTTAATATAGTGGGTCAAAGCACCCACAGTTTTCTAATTCTTTGGGGATAATTCTGCATTGTTCTCCAAATGTTTGGATCAGTTCATAGTTCCAACAAAGCTGAAATATTATTCCAATTTTTCCACATTCCCTCCCAACATTTTCACTTTCCCTTCTATTATTTTGGCTAATCTTTCAGTTTTGGATGATATTTCAAAGTTCTTTTAATTTTTCTTCTCCAATCAATAATGATTTAGAGGGGAAAAAAATCCTACCTGTTTTTATCCTTTGATCATTAATCATTTGGGCAATTACTTGTATTCTTATAAATTTGACAAAGTTCTTTATATATTTGAGAAAATGAGTCCTTTATCTGAAAAACTGTCTATAAAATTTTTCTCTGAGTCTTATAAAGTTTTTGTGCCCTTATATATGGTCAGTTTTTTTAAAAGTAACATGGTCTGCTGAAAAAAAAAAGGTGTATTCATTTCAATTTCCATTCAATTCTCTCTTGTTATATTTCATTCTAGTTTATATAAGATACTCTTCACCTCCTTTTAAAAAAAATTTTCCCCCTATTAACCTTTACAAAAACTGACCATAAATAATAGACATAAAAACTCACTCCCCTTCATTGAGAAGGCAAGGCTTTTGAAATGGGTTATGCATGTACTGTTATTCAAAGCATATTTTCATATGTCATAAAAGAAAAAGTATTCTTCAATCTGCATTTCAGACTCCCATTAGCTCTTTCTATAGAGATGCATAGCATTTTCCATGTTTTTGGATCATTGTCATCTGATCATTTTGCAATATTGCTGTAACTGTATACAGTGTTCTTCTGGGTGTTTTTTTCCTTTTTTAATTAATTTTTATTAAAGATATTATTTGAGTGTTACAATTTTCCCCCCAATCTTGCTCCCCCCCCCCCCCCCCCCCGGAAAGCACTCTGTCAGTCTTTACTTTGTTTCCATGTTGTACATTGATCCAAATTGGGTGTGATGAGAGAGAAATCATATCCTTAAAGAAGAGAAGAGAAGTCTAAGAGGTAATGAGATCAGACAATAAGATATTTGTTTTTTTTCTAAATTAAAGGGAATAGTCCTTGCACTTTGTTCAAACTCTACAGCTCCTTTTCTGGATACAGATGGGACTCTCCTTTGCAAACAGCCCAAAATTGTTCCCAATTGTTGCACTGATGGAATGAGCAAGTCCTTCAAGGTTGAGCATCACCCCCATGTTGCTGTTAGGTGTACAGTGTTTTTCTGGCTCTGCTCATCTCACTCAGCATCAGTTCATGCAAATCCAATAGTGTTCCATGACATACATATACCACTGTTTGCTAAGCCATTCCCCAATTGAAGGACATTTACTTGATTTCCAGTTCTTTGCTACCACAAACAGGGCTGCTATAAATATTTTTGTACAAGTGTTGTTTTTACCTTTTTTCATCATCTCTTCAGGGTATAGATCCAGTAGTGGTATTGCTGGGTCAAAGGGTATGCACATTTTTGTTGCCCTTTGGTCATAGTTCCAAATAGCTCTCCAGAAGGGTTGGATAAGTTCACAGCTCCACCAACGGTGTAATAGTGTCTCTGGGTGTTTTTATAGTATTTTTCTCCTTAATCTGGGAATTTACAAACCTGCATGAACTTCCTGTGTTTTCATCTTGGAATCTCGGGTGGTGAATGATGGATTATTTTTCTATTTAAGGGCAATTTTCCTTAAGAATTTCTCTTGATCCTATATCTAAATTCTTTTTCTATCAGTGGGTTTTTTTTTAATTGTCTTAGCCTCTCTAATTTTTCATGGCCTTTTAAAATTCTTTCAAGAATTATTTTGGGGGCGGCTAGGTGGCGTAGTGGATAAAGCACCGGCCTTGGAGTCAGGAGTACCTGGGTTCAAATCCGGTCTCAGACACTTAATAATTACCTAGCTGTGTGGCCTTGGGCAAGCCCTTAACCTCATTTGCCTTGCAAAAACCTAAGAATTATTTTGAACTTGTGAACATTTGATATTTTTATTTAAAGTTGAAGTAGCTTTTAGACTGCCCTATTGGGCAGCTAGGTGGTGTAGTGGAATAAGCACTGGCTCTGGAATCTGGAGGACCTGAGTTCAAATGCAGCCTCAGACACATCATTGCCTAGTTGTGTGACCTTGGGCAAGTCACTTAACTCTATTGCCCAAAATAAAAAAAAAGTTTAAAAAAACCTTCATTATCTTCCTCTTAGTATTACTCAGATCTTCTCTGTGGTTGAGTTCTTTCTCCTTTGCTTGCTCATCATTAATTTTTTTTTAAGTGTGTTATTTTTATAGTTGACTTCCAGTCCTGAGATGTTGGGGGTGATGCCTCAGGCTTCATGTTTTTCATACTGTTGTTTTCCAAGCACTTCACTGTCCTCCCTTTGGACTGGCACCTCTTGTCGCCACTCTTTTCTCGTTGAGATCCTTTCTGTGATTGCAAATTCCCACTCATCCCTCTGCCTTGACCCCAAATTGTAGGTTGCTAGTGACCAAAGCCCATGGGGTCCCTGCACTTCTCTTATTGCACTCACCAGGATCTTGGCTGGTCAGCATAATGGGGCCTAGTAGAAAGAGGAATGTCCTTTAGTCTTCACCTGCTCAGTTCTCTGACTCCCATGTGTCCCAGGAAGTGAATGTTTGGGAAGTAGAGACCCCCAGCTACCTTGTTGATTCATCAGTCTTTCTGTTCGCACTTTGCTGTGGCCAAATTCTTCCTTAGTAGGTGAAGCCTTTTCTAAGTTCTTCTCAAATTGTCTTAGGACAGCTGCTTTGCCTTGATTTTTAAGTACTTCTGCTTTTGAAAGTTCATTTTTAAGGTGATATTTGTGTGGGAAATTTGGTTCTCTCTTCCATCTTCTACTCTTACTTTATTTTGATCATAGGTGGTATCTTAAAATTCATAGAACTATTTGTTCTTTCAAGGTCTTTCAAGGCAAATGGATCTATGGGTTTTTTTTTTTCTTTTGCTCATGAAAATGAGCCATTAAAATATGGTTAGCTAATTAAAAAAAAACAACTGGCTGCTTAATATATCTTTTCAGGAAGCCCTCTTCAACCATAGAAGATCTTGAAAAAATCTTAAAAGATTCTGAAACTATAGTATTATCATCCCCAGTCCCTTTGTTTTCTCTATTTTAGATGTTTGTAAATATTACATGTTTTAATTACTTATGTACAACAGTCTGACATAAATAATATTATAAAAATAGTTTCTTTAGGAAATTATCAAGTAAACTTGAAAAGTGAGATTCTTGTGGTCATCTAAAGCTCTTATGGAATCTTTAAAGTTGACTTAATCTTGTTGCTTTCTTTTAGATGTCATTATTCAGCTTTGGCAGATTATCATGCTCATGTGGTGGTGGTGGTGGTGGTGGTGGTGGTGGTGGTGGTGGTGGTGGTGGTGGTGGTGGTAATAATCCAACCATTTTGTGTTTACTTTGTATTTATTCTCAACCTTATGCCTAATTATTTTCACCAGTTTTCTAACATTGAATCTTATCAATTGTTCTGCTGTTTTAAAATTCATACCTTACTTTTGGGTTTGGAAAAGTTCAAGGTTCAGTTCATTACATTTTTCAGAAGAATTGTTTTTTGGGGGTTTTTTTGTTTGTTTTTTGCTTAGGTATCAGAATTATTTGTTTCATTTTCCTGCTGTTAAACATTTTAAATTTGTTATGATAATGAAGTCTTGGACCATTTAAGATTCTAGAATAGAATATAGTTCTAGATGATTATAGAGTGGTTCACAGAATGGATTTCTAGGTTCGTTTCTGTTTTTTAACCTAATACTATTAGATGAGTTTTTTTCCTAACTAAATATTCATTTATGACATTTCTTTAAGGGATTCAAAACTGAGTAATTAAATAAATTTTATATGAAATAGATAGTTGACATCTCCAACTTGAGTTAACTAAATTGAACTAAATGCTTAAAATTTTTCAATTATAGATAATTAAACTCAAATCTATTTCTTTAGTCCACTGCAGTGTCTCATTGTTTCACTCAATAGAAACCTTTAGGCCTTTATTTAATAGATATTAATTAGATGGACACTGTGTCTGAGTGGTGGATTCTAACTCTTGAACCCCTAAGTTCTATACTTCTTGTGCATGGTTTAGGAACCTTAGAGATCACTTGCTTGATCTCTTTGACCAAAATGGAAAGACTTGATTAAAGACAAAGGAGTAGTGTTCTATAATTTCATCCCTAATCATTCTCCAAAAGGGCAACTAGATGGTGCAGTGGTGGTTAGTGTTCCAGGCCTATTGCCTGAAGTCCTCCTTTTCCTGACTTCAAATCTGGATATTTGCTAGCTCTCTGACTTTGGGTAAGACACTTAACCCTGCTTGTCTTCATCTATAAAATAACTGGGGAAGGAAATGGCAAACCTCTGCAGTAGCTTTGCCAAGAAAATCCCAGAAGGGGGTCATGAATAATTAGATATCCTCAAACAACAAATGTCTCAAGAAATTCTTTCTCTTAACTGAACACCTGAAGTGCTGATGAATTTGATGTACTGTCTTCCTTGATATAATAGTTATTTTTTTAATGAAGAAAATATCCCAAATGGAATGTGAAAATGATTTATGCTGGTAAAATTATTCTTGATCTATAGTTTAATATCTTGATAAATATTGTTCTGCAGTTTGTTTTCTTAGCTACATACCAGTTTCATCATTTAAATTTTAAATATTTCAAAGCTTTAATAAGTGTGGATCAATACAAAATTATTTTTCAAAAACTTTTACCAAGATTTAATGCTGTGTTTTTTCTGATATCTCTTTTCTTAACCACAAATAAAATCTTATTTTGAATTTTAGACCTGAAAGTAAACAGGAACCTGTGAAAACTGAAATGGGTCCTCCACCTTCTCCAGCTTCCACATGCAGTGATGCATCGTCAATAGCAAGCAGTGCATCAATGCCATATAGTAAGTTATGTAGCTGGTATAAATTGTAATAGTTTCTTTTTATGTATCCGTTCAGTCTACTTTGGTGATTCATAGGCTTTAAAATGTCACTGTACTATTTTTAATGACATTAATATAACTTAAAACTGTAATCTAAAAGGAAGGAAAAGTTTTCTAATTTTTGCAGTGCTCTTATTTATCATTGGAGTACTGTTGATACTCCCAAGATAAAATAAAGTGAATTTATACCTACATTAAATTATGCTTCTCAGGCAGATCAAAAAGTTGTTGGATGTTCGAAAGAAATGCCATTCATGGGAACTCCTAGTCATATTTTTCAGTGCAAGTTAGCAAAAATCATGTCTTGGAGTCTGAAGACCTAGGATCCAATTGTATCTAGGTGTGTGACTTTAAGGCAACTTAATTATCTTTTTAGCTCTTCATTTTCTGAAAAGTGAAGGACTTGGAGAGGTTTTTCAAGTTACTCAAACTCCAGTTCTGTGATCTTGACTTGAGTACATGCTAGCTATGTAAACTTGGACAAATTACTTAACTTGGTGAGTAAATCACCAAGGTATGTTTTAAGAGGTGTCATTGTGTAGGGAATAGAGTGCTGAACTGAAACTTGTCTTCCCATAGCTGTTATTCCAGGACACTACCTTACTAATTCAGCTTCAGTGACTATTATCCTTGTTTGGCATTTTAAAGCCTATTCCAGCCTGAGTTTCTGGATTTATATATATATACTATTCCATTCAGTTACTTTTCTTCACATATGATATTGTCACATGACCTGGCAACCTTAGAGTTCCTCACACATGCCATCATCCCTTCTCCTGTTGCTATAACCTTGCACAAGTTGTTTTTTTGTGCCTGGAATGAGCTTAGTCCTCACATGGCTTTTTAGTGTCAGAGTTTTTAGTGTCTGAGCAACTCAGATGCCACCTCCTACATGTGGCTTTTTTTTTTTTTACAAGGCAAACGGGGTTAAGTGGGTTGCCCAATGCCACACAGCTAGGTAATTATTAAGTGTCTGAGACCGGATTTGAACCCAGGTACTCCTGACTCCAGGGCCCGTGCTTTATCCACTACGCCACCTAGCTGCCCCTTACATGTGGCCTTTTCTGTTCCCCCTAGCTATTACTGTCTCCAGCCAAAACTGACATATATTTATTTGATTAGGATAGTTTTATATGCTTGTCTAGTATATATCATGTCCCTCAATAAAGTACAAATTTCCTTGACAACAAACTCTTTTCCTATTTTTTTCTCTTTATGGTCTATGAATTGGGCATCAGTTAGATTCACAGGCAATAGAGTTCTGCGCCAGGAGAATAAAAGACTAAAAATCCTGAGTTTAAATCAGGCTACAAACACTTCATAACCGTATTACTTGGAGCATATTACTAACCCAGTTTGGGTTAGGAAATGGCACGAAAATTCCACATGGGGTCACAAAGAGTCAAGACTGAACAACAATTCTAGGACTTAACACAAATCTGAAATGGAGTCCTAGGTGATAGGTTTCATTTCTGTTTGTTTTTATTTCTCAATTCCAGATTTCTATGTTAATAGGTTCATAGGGTTATGAATTTAAATTAGAAGGGATTTCATAGGTTACTGAATTCATCTCCCAAATTTTATTGATTAGAAAACTGACAATCAAAAGGGAAATGACTTTTCCTTATGTCATGAGAGTGACAAAACTGGGATTTGGGTGCCTTGTAATTATGAATCTTTTTAATTTTTTAACTGCACCAAAAATGGAATCATAAGATCAGCCAAATCAGATGGATTGCATACTAAAGAAACAGGAGGTATACATACATAGCTTAAAAGGGGGCAAGATTAGAAACAGTTTGGGGGGAAAACAAGTATTATGACTCCTGGAGTGGGAACTTTGCTCTCCTTGTTCCTCTCAATGATGAAACTTGATTGAAAAATATCAAAAATGTACTAGCAGGCTTTTAGAAATAGTTTTGTACATCATGCTACATTTTCCTAGTCACATAGCTAATACAGTGGAAGAATACAAGCTTTCTGTGTTGAGGGTTGATGAGAAAAATTTGTCTTGGTAAGGTGAAAGATAAGGAGTCTTTCCTGATTATATTAAAATAGCCCATATAAGATTCCTTGACAGGACAGAGATAACATTGTTCCATGATAATAATCACTTGATGAGTAACATCAAATGTGAGGGATGAAACAAGAAAAGGGTTTTGTTTTTTTTAAAACAGCTTATCTATTTTTATCATGATGACATTATTTACCAGGTTCAAATGAAAGAATAATTTATATTCTCTTGATGTATGGTTGTGATTCTTTACAACAATAATATAATAATTATGATAGTCATTAAAAGTTGAAATTATTAGTAACTCAAGATAGGTGAACAGTGGGCTTTAAGTAAACTTCTGTTGCATTTTAAAAATTGACTTAATGTTCTGGAAGTGGTGGTTTAAGGAATTTCATCAAGAAAATCCAAGAGGCTGGACTAATCATGTGAGAGTCAGAGATAAGAAATGAAGAGTGATAATAGCTTAAATGTTATTACTACAAAATATATAAAGTTGACTTCAAGTATGTTATAGATTTTCTGCTAGATCTGAAGTTGAACGTGATTTGACCTGCAATTGTAAAATGGTGTTACTTCATTTGTTTGCAGCTCTAATATGTATTATTAATTTTAGTTAATTTGTTCTTTATACTTTTACTGAGTTCACAGGACTCCATAATGGAAGAAATTCTTATTATAACTTCCACATTATAGATCTGTTGAAATGTGTAGTATTGTAAAAATAATTCCTTGGGATTTGTAGGGGGAAATTTTGTCAGTTAGCTTTTGTACCTCATGAAAAAAAATGACTAGGTCTCTAATCTCTTTATGTGCTGTGTTTTTTATATTTTATAAAGCACTTCATTAGACATTTGCTCTTTGAACATTTTACCTTTTTATTTTTGCTCTGTGTGTGTGTATGTTTTAGATAGTTTTCTTCTCATTTTTTAGATCAAATCTATAAAATCTTTTAAATTTTTTTTTTTTTTTGGTACTTACCATTTTGTTGTTGTCTAAGAACGACGACGGTCTACTCCTGCTCCAAAAGAAGAGGAGAAGGTGAATGAAGAGCAGTGGTCTCTTAGGGAGGTGGTGTTCGTAGAAGATGTGAAGAATGTTCCTGTTGGCAAGGTTTGGAGGAAATCTTTGTTCTCTATGTTTGAGATGTTAGGCTTAATAATTTCAAATGCTATAATGGTATTGTTTACATAGTTTCTGGTTGTTAATGTAACAGCTTAAATTTTTAAAGAATTTTTTGTGAGTAATAGTAACAATAACAGTTCAGTTGTTCTCTCCTAACTTTGTTTTCTGTTATTGTCATTCCATTTACTGATTGAATCTTAGTTATAATGAACCTTAGAATTCAACTAACCCAGTATCTCAACCAGTTTTATGAACCCTACTGCCAGAAGTATCTGTATGGCCCCCATGAAGTTTTCCTAAATCCCTTCTGTTCAGTAAAGATGTTACTTGTACTTGTACTTCTAATATGTGATATTAATTTTAGTTAATTTGGTCCTTATACCTTTATACTGAGTTCATTGGGGTCCATAATGCAAGAAATTCTTATTATAAACTTTGTATTACCTCCTGAGCCCAGTGTCCTGAACACAATAGGTGCTTAATAAATATGCTCGTCAAATGAATAACTATTATCTCTAAGGAGTTAGTGGCAAGGAACATGTTTCTTCACTCTGTTTTTGAATCCTAAATATCTGCCTTATATCTCTTACCCATTGCACTTTGCTGCCCATCATTTATTGTTGGATCAATGATTATACTTCTAAGTCTTTTCTTCAAGTTTATATATAGCTAGTTTTTTAAGTTTTATTCCTATATTAATTTACCATTTATTTATTGACCTACTCAGATGCTACTAATCTCGAATTTTAACTTTTTTTACAAAATGCATCGAATATATTAGGAGTGAGTATCAGTGGGTGGGTTGATCTAGCAGGATATACTCAAAAGTTAATAAAAGTAAAAATATAAATCATTCTCTCCTGGAATAAGTTATTTGCGAAGTACTTATTGTGGTAACATTGCACGAATATAATAAAATTAAGCCAATGCCATTGTCTTCCAATGGGTGAAACTTTCAAAATTAGACAAATAATAATTTCATTTGGGTGAGCAAAAGAGTTTGAAAATCCTGGGGGGGGGGGGAGCAGTTGCAATGGTATCCCAAAGGATAAAAGCATGTCATCACTGAATATTATAAAGAAGTAATCATAAGAGCTACTTGTTACTAGGTAAATAGAAGAGCAGATGATTGGAGTAAAATAGATAAGCAAGACCTAGAGCAAATTAACAAACTATTTCAAAATTCAGTAATCTCAAGAATACAAACCATCCATGAAAAATGTTGGGGAAATTGAAAAATAGTGAGCCAAAAATAAATTTAGATTTAGTAACTCACATCATGTATCCCATAAACTCTAAATATATAAAGGTCCTTATAGTAAATTTTACATTATAAAAATTAAACAATGAATGTTGCTCTTCTTTAGACCTTAATGAGAGAATTCATCATCGACCTAATACATTACTTGTCTTTCTTTTTACTTTATGTTGAACTGCTCTTCTAGCTGTTGTCCTTATGTGGCACTCTCCTTACTTATACTGGCCTTCCATCATTCCTAGAATGTTCCTTATTCACTTCTAACATAGTCACATATGTTCTTTTAAAAGTTTATTTTATGGAGCCTTTTTTATTCCTTACTTGCCCAGCTACTGTGCAATTTATATTTTATTTATTTTGAATATATTTACATATGTACTTTTTCTGCCCTGATAGAATGGATGTAAATTTCTTTAAAAGGACTGTTTGATATTTGGTTTTGTATTCACAGGGCCTATCCTAGTTTGTGATATGTTATAAAGCACTTAAAAATACTTGTATATTCATTGACTTAATTCATAGAGATCAGCATTAAAAATTTAGAGAATAGATCATTTAACTAAAAAGTCTTTACAAGAATAAGACTAATAATGTAACCAGAATGGAAAACTAAAGTGATAAGTGGAGAATAATCTTAGCATCAAAAGCATTTTTGAAATGTACTTTAAAGGAATTATTATTGAAATGGTTCTTAGTTTCCCCTTCATACCTTTCAGTTGGCAAAGATTGAGGGACTAGGAGTAGGAGTCATAGCTACTAATACACTGGTATTGGCTGTGAATTATTAATTTTGGAAAACATCTTGGATTTATGTGGACAATATTTTTACCCTTTGACTCAGCAATCTCGTATCCCAGGAAATTAAATGAGACAGGAAAATTTTTTATATGCCAGTATTGTCATAGTAGCCTAGAGGAGTTTGAAGTGGGCAGTTAAATGATGGTACAACATTGTTCTAGGTGAATTTTACAGAATAAATAATGGATATAAGTAATTCAGAGAAATTTAGGGAAAATTTTTATGGAATGAAAAAAAATGAAGAAAGCAAACCAGAAAATGCAACCTACAAAATGAACACAATAATGCATATTCAAAGAACATTTAAAGGAAAGCAAACTCAAGAGTAGTTGTAATGATCAATTTTGTCAGAAAGTATCCCTCTCCCACACCCCACTAGGAACCCCTGCTTCCTGTGGGTGCAGAGTTATACAAGATATAAATTGTTGAAAACATATCATTTTGATTTGCTTAATTGTCCTTTGTTATGAGGAAAGAACTATGGTCTGGCAGTATTGTTATTCTGATTTATCTCTAACAAAGAATTTTGATTTATGTCCTGGTTTTAACTCTGAGCTTCTAAAGGGTGATTATATTTTATTTTTTGCTATTAGGATAATTTTATTCTGTTTAGAATTTTGGAGAATTGTAATCAGTACCAGGATAAAACATTAATAATTGTATTTATCTAGAAATACTTCTGTTCTCCTAGAACTAGTGCTAATTTTTTACTTACTTGAAGCCAGTTTAGGTTTAGTTCTAGGTGACTCAGTGGGTAGAGCTCTGGGCTGGGAGTCAAAAACTGAGTTCAAAGCCATTCCCAAACACTTACCTGCTTACCTGCTCTCCCTGAGCAAATCACTTAACTTCTGCTTACCTTAATCCAACTGGAGAAAGAAAGGGTTATTCTAGTATCTTTGGCAAGAAAACCCCACAGGCAGTATGGTCCACAAGAGTCATGAGGAACTAGATAGTTGTACTTTATTACTTTTTCATTCTTGCTTTTCTTACATTGATACCATTCATTAGTAGACATAAATACCTGAATTGAAATTTTTCTTTTCCAGCTCACTTTGCAGGCAAGGAAACTGAGGCAAGCATGTTCAAGTGACTTGCTTCAAAGCCTTTTTTCATAGTTTTGTTTGGGGCCTAAGAGAGTTTTTGCTTCTTTCCTATTGATTTTCGTAACCAGTTGCCACTGACATGCTACAATAGGACTTGGAGCAGGATTTTAATGAAGGTTTGCAAGGTGGTGTGATATATCCCAGGAGTTAAAATGAGGATTGATTATTATTCCAAGTTGTGCTTGGTGTTCCCTGGGGGTGGCAGGTCAGGAAACTGCTTCTGCTTTCAGGCGCCCTGGAGCTCCTTCACTCCAACACGCTGCCATCCTTCCAACCCCGTGGAACAGAGCCTTCCCACTATTTTCCAGGTTACCTTGGGCTGGAGAATTGCCTCACTGGATCTTTCTGTGGTTTCTGTCTCTTGAGAATTTAATTAGAGTCATAATTTTAAGGTTTTTGAAATATTTGGGAGAGAACTCCTCGGCTGTTCTCCTGCCACCATCTTGGCTCTGCCCCCCAGATTATTATTGATTTTTTTGTAATAAATAAAAATTGCTTAACTTTGGGGACTTTTTGCTTGTAGTTGTTGGTGATGACTGTGTCTCCTATTAGTACTCATCCAGTTTTGGTTAAGATTTCCAAAACCTGAAATGTAAATTGATACAATAATCTCTACTTTTTTTTACTTACTACTGCAAACTGATTGAGCAGATCACTTTTCTTCTCTCAGATTTATTATTTCCTGTTTTGTAAAATGAAGAGATTGGAATAGATGAGCTCTCATGCTCCTGTTAGCTTGGAATCTGATGCATCAATTTTGTTATCCTTTTTGATTCCTATTAGAATAATGACTTTCTCTTCTTAATTTTAAATAGGATTGATGTGTATAATTTGTATGTTGATTTCAATTTAGTGCTTTAAGTAACATTTTTAATATTATACATCTAGGTACTAAAAGTAGATGGTGCCTATGTTGCTGTGAAATTTCCAGGCACTTCCAGTAATACAAATTGTCAGAGCAGCTCTAGTTCAGATCCTGATCCATCTTCTCTTCTTCAAGATTGTAGGCTTCTTAGAATTGATGAATTACAGGTATGTTTGAAGTCATTTTTAGTTTATTAAGTTATATTCAGCTGTTACTTTGGACTCATCTTGTAGTTGTATGTTGACTCAAAATTAATTTCTTCTTTTACCATATAGGTGGTCAAAACTGGTGGTACACCCAAGGTTCCTGACTGTTTCCAAAGGACCCCTAAGAAGCTTTGTATTCCTGAAAAAACAGAAATTTTAGCAGTGAATGTGGATTCCAAAGGTAAAGCTTTTTTCACCTGCAAAACTTTTTCCTATTTAGTTATTTTTCAATGCCCCTCCATTATCTTTTTATCCTTTTAATGTTTTTTGTAGTAGATAAATGGGAATGGTTCTATAATATGCTGATGGAATGAAAGTTTGGGTAATTTTGTCCACCCTGATTTAAGGCATTTCCTAAGTAATAGAGGGAGTGCAGAAAGCACTGGCCTTGGAGTCAGGAGGAAGGGATTTCAAATCCAGTCTTAGAAACTTGCCACTTTCTAGCTGTGTGGTCTTGGGCAAGTCACTTAACCCTGATGGTCTCACATCCAGGGTCATCTCCAGTTGCTTTGATTTATATCTGGCCACTGGATCCAGATGGCTCTGGATATGAGAAAGTGTGGAATAGTGCCTGAACCCAGCATCCCCTCACTCAAATCCACTTCATGTGGTTGTTATGGCATCACCTCCCTCATGTCTTGGACAAACATCAGTAATAGAGCAACAGAATGGTATAGTGCAAAAAATATTGTAATAGAACTCAAGCCTTGGTTTGGGACCTGACTTGTGATCATTTATTATGTTGCCTTGGACACGTTACTTAGCGTGAGTTTCAGTGATAAATTTAAGGTGGTGTCTTTGATAGAGGGTAGCTGTGGTGGTGGTGTATCATTCTGACTGAATTTGTAGGCTGTAAGCCACTGTAAATGGTTGCTTTTGTTTTAATTGTTTTTCATATTGACTTACTAGAGATGTTTGAGTTTGTGATGAGGGTATTGATACATTAATTAGTGTTTGTAATTAATTAATTTTCTTTTTCATTTATATGCTGCTGAAGGTGTGCATGCTGTTTTGAAGACGGGGAATTGGGTACGATACTGTATCTTTGACCTTGCTACAGGAAAAGCTGAACAGGAAAACAATTTTCCTACTAGCAGTATTGCCTTCCTTGGTCAGAATGAGAGGAATGTTGCTATTTTCACAGCTGGACAGGTATGAAGATAGTGAAATAGTTAAGAGATGTTCGGAATTTGGAGGAAAGTAGATTCTTTCTAAAAATTTTGCTGATTTAGAGTGCTTGCTTGGCAACTTGTCTATTTTATAAGCCTTACATGGGAGCTTTGTTAGGATTCTTGTTAGTACTGCTTATTTGATGAAAAAAATATTCTCCACTAAATTGATTTTCATCAACTATTATAAATAAGTCGATGCTGCCTGTGACTTTTTGTAGACAAGCATGAACCAATTCTAAAGTTTCTTGGCTATTTTTTAACCCTTTATCATAAACAGTGGGGCATAATGCACTTAAAAGTTGACTTGTAGCGGCGGCTAGGTGGCGCAGTAGATAGAGCACCGACCCTGGAGTTCAAATCCGGCCTCAGACACTTAATAATAATTACCTAGCTATGTGACCTTGGGCAAGCCACTTAACCCCATTTGCCTTGCAAAAACCTTAAATTGCAAGACCTGGTTTCAAGTCTTGCCTCTGAAATATACCTGCTTTGTGACCTTGGGGGAAAGTCTCCTGACCTCTCATGCTCTAGGTAACTATTTAAGAGCATAAATTGCAGGGATGGTACAAACCTTCATAGTGGAGAAAGCACCTCACCCAGAGGACTTCCTGAGACTAAAAAAATTTCAAAACTCTTTTATTCATTTTAGCATAAATTTCAAATTAAGGCTATTTTTTTTCCTCCCTTTTGGCTCCTTCAATATAGGAATCACCCATTATTCTTAGAGATGGAAATGGTACAATCTATCCTATGGCAAAAGATTGTATGGGAGGAATAAGGGATCCTGATTGGCTTGATCTTCCACCTATCAGTAGTCTTGGAATGGGAGTGCATTCTTTAACAAATCTTCCTGCTAATTCAACCATCAAAAAGAAAGCTGCTATTATCATCATGGCTGTAGAGGTAATATTTCTTATTAAATTTTCATGAAGTATTCTTTATACAATCTCTAGACATTGCCCTGATCTAGAGCAGTCTTTTCTTTGGTTCGATGTTTACCTTTGTAAAAATACAGGATTAAATGAAGCAATTGTAGGAAATATTTGTGTGACCATGCCAAATCATTTTCATTAATTAGAAGTCAGTTTAATTTAAATAAGCATTATTTAGTCACATATTGAAATATGAAATTTGGAGAAAAGATTGGACAATCAGGATAGTTTTAGATTTAACTATAATTTAGGACTATATTTTTGAAAAGCAAGTCTTTGTATGTCAAATCTGGATGTATATTTATCAGTATCTCTAAGTGACTGAGTCCAAGAGGCTGGTCATTGAGTCTAGCATACTTTTAAAGCAGCCTAGATTATTCACACAGTTATAAATAGTAGTTGAAATGGAGATAAAAATTAGAATTACTTTTCTAAACTAGTCCATCCATACAATAATTTGGCACTTTAGTTTGTTTTAACAAGTCCTTATGTTAAAAAATATTATCTCTTCCACTTTAAATTGTTTACTATGACTATGTATTCTTAATACTCCATATCAAAACCCTTTAATTTAATATCGTAGATGTGTAGTAGTCTTTTTGTGTATATGAATGCCTCAGATAGTTGAAATTTACCCTATTGAGAATTATAGTTCTGATTCAAATGTAGTTCATAATAACTAGTACTATTTCTATATACTCCTCCATCAGAACTAATGCATTATTTATTTATTTTCTTCTTGGTGATTCACAGTCATTTTGTGTATGCCCCTGAGAGGATGTACATCATTGTACAAGCATATCTTTGAGGGACTGTTAAGGTCTTAGGGCTTGGACCTTCTGTATCAGCTCCCTAAACTGATTTATTTTTGTGTCTGCCTGTGACTGTATTATTTTCTTGTTTTAAATCTTAGCTATTAATCTTTTTTACATAATTTTCTTATATAATCTCTGATTGTCATGTCTATTAGATTCTTATTAAATAGATTTTTGAATGAACACCCTGATCGCTCAAGCCTCTCATAATTAATACGCATGAGCTCTAGTTCAGGGGCTTTGAGTCCTTTCCTGATGAGATATATTTCTTTCTGTTTTAAAAAAAATAAGGGCAGCTAGGTGGTGCAGGAGATTAGAGTGCTGGCCCTGGAATCAGGAGGACCAGAGTTCAAATATGGCCCCAGACATTTAATACTTACTTAGCTGTGTGACCTTGGGCAAGTCACTTAACTCTATTCATTACCTTGCAAACCCCACCCCCCAACAAAGTTTGTGTATGTGTCAGTGTCACACATTTCCTGGCTATTGAAGTTTCTTGGTAAGTAACTATAGGTTAAGTGTTTTCTATTTAAATAGTCTAAACTTCTAAAAACAGCAGAAGTCTCTTTCTGTTAAAAGAATAAAATTTGTTAGTGTGTCATTTGATAAAAATTCCTTTAAGGAACAAATCTAACAAAGGAATAAAGTTTCATATAAGTGTTGTCATTGTATTCAGGGTAGGAGTGCATAGTCTCTTCCTTATTATATATCAATCTAACAATACATCTACTGTATTTTGAGATAGTACATTTTGCCAGAGAGAAATTATATTTGTTTTGCTATTAGTTGTTTTGAAAGATTTTCCTCTTTTAGCAAAATTTCATATTTCCTTCTCTGGTCCTGTGTAATGAATCAGATTAGGAATTTTAGGTGTAATTATTAATAAAAAGCAAAATTTTTGCAAATATTCCATTATTATAAATGCTCAAGTAACTTAAGGGCTTATGGTAAATAGTGATATATTTATAAATGTCTTCTATGAGCTTCAAACTTAAAACTTTTTTAAAAATAATTCATGTATTTATCTTAAGTACTTATTGAATATCTAATAATATATGATTCACTAAAGAAGCAGGAAGTATACTAATTTTGAATTTCAGCATATCTCAGATTTACTTAGTAAATTGTAGTAAATGTTTGCACAGTATAAGACCTGATTATTGTGTTGTATAATTTGCTGCCACTAAATGTGGTAGAATATTTTACAGTTTTTTTAGAGAGACATCACAGTGACTTAGCTGCATTTCAGTATTTTGCTAATTCTTTGAAAAATTTATTAGATGGAGAAGAAATTTAATTAAAAGAAACTGTTCTAAAGTTGTTTTAGTTTTTATATTCCCTAAAGAAAGAACTCAACTAATGCATTCTGAATCTGTTTCCTGCTACTCTTAGCACATTTTTTAGAGCTGGAAGGGACTTTGAAGACTATTTAGGTAATATCCCTTTATTTTTTAGAAGAGGACTAAGGCTTCGGAGTTAAAATAATTTGCCAAAAGTCAAACAAAAGTAGTGACAGAGCCAGGAGATAGATTGTCTAATACTCAATTCATTAGGTTTGGGCGATGTGTTCAGCAGTTAATTCCATCAATATTCTCAGCATCTTTGAACAGTGAAGGAAAGTGCATTAGTTGTCACTAATGAATAAGCCTTTTGCCTACTGATTTCTGGCGAGTGGAAATTTATGCTATACTCACAGGTCATGTGCAGTACATTGTGTTTTGGGTATCCCCTACTGTCTGTCCTGTAGAGACAGCCCTCCAATTTCTCTTGCAGCAGGAAACACATGCTTTTCCTATGGCTCTTCCTGGTCTGGACAAAGGGAATTAAAGAACCAGGTTAGGGATAGAGGGACACTCTCCCATCCCAGCTTCTGTCATCTTCCAGAGGAATCAGGTCTGAAACGTAACTCTGTCTTTTTTGACGGTGCTTACTATTGCCTAGAAGCTACTTCTCTCCCCTCCCCACCAATCCCTTTCCCTTAACTTGCAGATTGTAAATAATTTCCCCAGTTAGGTTTTAAATTGCTTGAGGATAGGAACTGTATTCATATCTCCCCCATCACAACTGTACAACACAACATCTAGGACTGTGATTTGCCATAGCAGACATTCAATAAATAATGTTTATTTTTGGGGTTAATAGCAAACCATTCCTGCAGATACTTTGCTTATTATTGCAGTTTTGGTTTTCATATTTTATTATTAAATATGACTTAGAATTTCTTTTTTCCTCTACCTAAGTGCTTTTGAACTTTTTCACTGTTTTCTCCTGATTGTCCTAACTTGTAGGTAACTGTTGTTGAATTTATATTATGGATAGATTTTTAAGGATGGGAATGTTTTAATTGTTGCTATAACTCCTCTGTTAGCATAATTACTGGTTTGTAAAAAGTGACTAGGAACTATTTGCAGGATGTTCTAACTTGGTATTTATGCTTGCTAACACATTTTCTACAAGAAAGAAAAATCAGTTGATCTATGGCAAAATTTAAGGAATCCTAAAGATTATAGGTTTAGATATTTAAAATAGAAACTTACCTTCAGAAGTATTGAAGTTTCTTGACAACATTTAAAACATCTAAGTATTCAGTTTGCTGAATGCCTTTGTTTTTTTCCAGCAATCATTAAAGAAATTTGTAATTAAACTATTTAAGAACTAAAGATTTAGTTCACACCAATTTCATGGAATTTCCAATATGGAGTAAAAATATTTGAAGTTTTGTAGAAACAAAACTAGAGGTCTAACTGAAATCATCAAACCTGTATAAATTTGGCAATTATTGAAATTAGAGCACATTCCTTTCGTGCTACGTTCTTTAAAGTATTTGTTCCTCAGGTTCTTAGCATACTTTTAAAATAAGTCTAATCAATGTTAACTAAAGAATAATAGTTTTCTCAACTAAATGAAATTGAACAAGATATATTGAAATTTGCTTATGTAGAGGTCAAATATTTGGAATTCTGGGAACCAGATGTCTGAGGCCTTAAATCTGGACATCAAAACTCACACATCAGTCATTGTAAAGCTCTTAGCACTAATGTAATATAAGAGAAAAAGCATTTCAGCTCAATTCAGAAACCGGGTTCAAAACAAGGCCTTGCCACACTTGTTCCTCTCTCAGCTTCAGTTCCCCTAAATTGGAAAATTAAGGAATTGTGCTTAAGGAACTCTCATGAGTCTTACAGAAGCAGGGCATTCTAAGTTCCTATATATTTTCTCTGACTTTGAGCCATAATGTTGAGTCACTTTTAAGGAATGGTTCTAAAACGTCTTGTAAAATAGCATCACATCAATGGGTTATACTATTCTATTGCTAATGGCAGTGTACTCATAACACCAGGAAGGGGACAGAAAAATAACCAAAAAAGTATAGTGATGTGGAGTTTAGTGGCAAAACTTGTATATTTAAACCATCCATGGTAAGCCAGGAATGTTTATGGTAAAGGAAATAAAGTACTTTGTTTACCTTGGGGCTTCAGAAGCAAATGTATCAAAATGACTATAATCATTTTGGTGCTTTGAAAGAGGGGGAAGAAAAGCTACTAGAAAGTATAATTATGTGGAGCAGTTCAGGCACTTCCATTGCCAGATAACAACTATTTACTGTACTAACTGAATGTATGTGAGCTACAATTCATGTAATCTTGCTTTTTATTGATATTTTAAACCTTTCCCTCTAAGATTGTGAAAAAAATGCATTTGGTTCTTTTTATTAATGTGTGTGAGGGAGTCTTCTGAATTGCAAGAGTTACTATTCATTTCTAGATGTGACCTAAAATTTTAGTCTTGGTACTTATGTAATCATCATTTTTATTTCTTTTTTTATTTGAGTATAGAAACAAACCTTAATGCAACATATTCTCCGATGTGACTATGAAGCCTGTCGACAGTATCTTTTGAATCTTGAGCAAGCTGTTGTTTTGGATCAGAATCCACAGATCCTACAGACATTCCTCAGTCATAGATGTGATGGAAATCGTAATATTTTGCATGCTTGTGTATCTGTGTGCTTTCCAACCAGCAATAAAGAAACCAAGGAAGAAGAAGGTGAGCTTAAAAACTACATTTGTGTATCTTACTTAATGGAAGGATATTTGAAATACAAATAGCTTTTCTTTTTTGGGGAAAAGAAAGGTAGGGATGTGTGAGTATGTGTATGCATGCTCACATTCATATTTAATAATTATTATTAATAACCAGTGAATAACACTGATTTTTGCCATTGCCTTCTGGTTCGTTACTGTAGAAAATTTCTTGAAGTTCCATATTCATTGATAATAAAATTACTTTGCTGACTTTTTAAATTTAATAATATTTGTAATGTGTTAGATATTAAGCATATGAAATTCATTTCCTTGAGAATATTCAGATGGATAAATGGTGGAAAATTTTTTGTGGTTTTAATTTATTCTGTATAATGCTTTGATAAGTTTTTGAACATAAATTATTTTCTGAACTTAGTGTTTCATTAAAGCAGACAAATAATAACAAAATAACAATGGTGAAACTAACTATTCTTAACTAGATTTTATTTCCCATAGAATACTTTTCCTACTTTATCATGGTACAGTGATTTTAAAAATTACCAAATAAAACAGTGGCCATATATTTTCATCTTTTGCCTCTGGTACCAAATATTTTCTTATGTTTCAGAAGCAGAGCGCTCTGAAAGAAATACATTTGCAGAAAGACTTTCAGCAGTCGAGGCTATTGCAAATGCCATATCTGTGGTTTCAAGTAATGGTCCAGGTAATCGCACTGGATCATCAAGTAGTCGAAGGTAAAGTGATTTTTAACCAGAAATTTTGATCTAGAGAACAGGAAAAATACAAAAAAAGAAGAAAATAGCCTTAAATTTTTTTGAAACATTTATAATTCTAGTTTCCACATAGAAAGAAATGTCTTTGTGATTAAGAGCAACCTTATCTGCAGCCGTTCCCCACTGTCCCCAAAGCCCAAACTCCAAAATGTAGTTATAATCCAATTACTTTTCCAGGTATTTCACATTAATCATTGTTTCTCAGGAGAAACAAATACCTAATTGAAAAGAATCCCCATTATTTATTCTCTTATACTTCAGGTCTGTGTGTTGACATGTCCTGATAATGAAAGGAAATGCTAGGAAAATCTCTGATAATTTAAGACTATAGTACACAGACTATTCATTCCATGTTAGTATCTCTAAGTTGTGGGATAAAGAGTTTGTTAACATGTTGAAAAATTTTGTAGGTCTTTTAATAGATAGTATTTCAGAAAAAATTCTATTTTGACAGAAAATAAATGCATCTGCGTAATGTACTTAACACAGGCATAATTTTTTTATTATTCATATGCAAAACATGTTAATTTAAAAATAAAGGCTCAAACATCCATTTTTATTCTCAAAATAGCCTGCCTCTGCAAATAAACTTTTGATAGGTACAAAAAGAAATTAAACAAAAGACCAATTTTTGCCTTTACATAATAACTATATATGTATGTGTGCACACATACACACACACACACACACACACACACAGACTTTTACTTTGTTTTACAAAGTGTTTTTCTTACAACAACCCTATGAAATAGGTAGTGAAAATTTTAATCTTGTTTTTTAAGTGAGTAAACTGAACCGCAGGATGCTTAAGGAACTTGCTGCCCCATTCCCCACTTTCTTTTCTTCATCCCTCCTCTCCCACTCCCCTGACAACACCAAGAAAAAAGGAAGAAGGGAAAGTCTAATAACTCCCAAGTCCAGTGCTCTTTCCACTAAAGTACATTGCCTCTCTGTGTCCAAAATTATGACTTCAGTGTGAGGCACAGAAAATAAAATGAACAAAATCAAAATATTTTGACTATTATCTTCAACTTACACATTTAAGACTGCTAGATAGAAGGAAAGATTTGGGTCTAAAATTTGTAAAAAAGATTAAATTTTTCAGAAGTTAGTATTGGAGTTATTTCAAACATTTTACTTCCTCAGGGAAGGTACTGATACAAATCAAGTTGGCTTCTCCCATATGGTTGGTCCAAATACAACTGCTGCCATCCTTTGTTCATATGAGGATTATTTTGAAGGCAAACACTAAAAGGAGCTTCAGAAGTGGGTAACAAGTGGCTCACAGAAATAATTTGCAATATAAGCTCCTTTGAGGAATTTGCTGAAGATTTTACTACAGTACTATTAACCAGTTGAAAATCAGGGCTGTCTGTTGAAACAGATGAAAGCAGGAGTCTTAATCAACGTCTGACAATAGGAAATCCACATACTCAGCTTCATTGATGTCATCCTGTAGCCAACAATGGATTATGTAAGAGTTGCCCCTTGATGAGTATGCAGGCTTGAGAATCATGAGCTATATGCCCAAAACTGATGCACTCTCATGTTTAATACTGTTATGTTCCTTCAGATGATGATTTACCTCAAGTTTTGTTATGTGACTGGATAGGTCCTGAGTTCAAAGGTCAGATTAGTGGAAAACATGATTGATGCATCTGATTGCAGGTGTATTTACTCTAGTGATCGTTAATCTGGAAGACACATGACCTTCGCTTTTTTGTCACAGTGGTGTATTTGAACCATGACTGGATACTAAGGCTTCTGTAGTATGGATATAACGTGCTTACAAAGAGGAAATTACACCATCCTTGAATTCTTCCATAATGTCAGAAAATACGATGACTGCAGGCAAGCCTATAAGAAGAAAACTCAAAACTCTGAATCTTAGCAGCCAAGATGGTATCTCCTCTGTATAATCCTCAGCCACTGAGGATCCAGGTGAATCTTCATGAATTGTGTACAACGTCTTGAAGAATAATTTTCTTTTTTAAGAATCTGTAAGAGGACCTGGGCATTCTGTTAAAATCTTTACCCAAAAGAAAATGAAGAAAAGAGGCTTAAGAACAATTTAAAATAAAATTTAAAGTGGGAGGGGGGATGACTTCTTGTCCCTCTCTTACATAGGCATTTGTCTACATCAAAACAACAAAAGTGAGAATTTGCAAGTTCTTGATTTGTAAGCTTCATGTATTCTTCACACACTCTAAGCATTTTTTTTGTTTGATAAAACCATATCATGTACTTGCTTCATTATGTGAATCAAATACACAATGCTTCCCAGTTATTGTTCATTGTATCTTAAGGCATTTTAAGCACACCAAGTATCAACTTCTAATTACTTAAAATTGTAAAAGTATCATTCTGTTAAAAAAAAAAGTAACAGATAACTATTGTCCTGATGGAGTGCCCTAATCATAGAACTGTGATACCTATCTAGAATTTGTGTAAGTATTTCATTTAGAAAGGAATTAAGGTCATCTGGACATCTTAAAAACACATATATATATATTATATCAGTGAAATGTTCCATGTTACAGAAATTTTCTCATAACTTGGCAACAAAGAATTTCTGTAAATATAATTTTATTTATAGAAACATGGGAAAATGTATGTAGTCTCAAGAAGAAATGAAAACAACTTAAAATATAACAAATAGAAATTTTTTTCATAAAGTAGCTTTATAAATGACATTACCATTTTAAAAAATCCCATCCAAAATGTTAATATGAGAGGAACATATTCCATAAATGTGCCTGGACCTTTAGTTTGGCTTTCTGTAATTTTACTGTAACATTTTAGAGATTTTAGTGATCCATAAGGGTTTTTGCTGTGTTTAATAGAGTAATTGGTTGCAAGTATTTTGTAGCCTATTGTAATTGTTTTCATTTTTCTTTGAATTGGCTAGGATTTATTTGTACAATTTCAGTTTAATAGAACACTAAAGTACTAAAAGTAATGCCACTTAAACGCAAACCTCAAAGATATTGTTTCTTCATTCTTGTAATTGGAACCATCTCTGATATTTGTTCAAAAATTAAACTTTCTTATTGAAAATTGATCAACTATTTTGCTAAATATTAATTTATCTCAGTATTGCTAGGTTTTTTTAGAACACAAAGGTATTAACTGTAGTATAATTTCACAAGGATAGGGGCAGCATTATTCCCTGTGGATTTTATTTAATGCTTAATGATTATGTAGCAGGGAATACAAAATTTGACTTTATATATTTAACTTTATATTTACTTGAAGTTGTAAAAAGAGTTTTTGGAACACCCCCCCCCCCTTTTTAATTAGTGGATTTGTTCCCTTATGAACTATTTAATTTGGGAGTGTGATAGTACTGAACCAGAAATTAGAATCTTTCCCACCTTCACACTCACTCCTCTCCCCCCACCCAACCTTTGGCTTGTTTTGTGAACCTAGAGTTATCAAATACCTCTCTAGAAGCAGCTTATGGCATAGTGGGAAGAGCATAAGTCTGGATATACTAGGAGTTCTGAATTCTATTCCCAATTCTGCCTCTGCTTTCTAGGTGATAATTGAGCAAGGAATGTAGTCCTTTTAGCCTCAACTTTCCTCCTCTCCAAAATGATTTTTAAAGTTTCTTTCCAGCTCTGATATTCTTTATACCTTGAATTTTCCTGAACTGGATTAGTATTTATTTGTAAAGTACCTTTTGAACAGTTCTGTGTAGCTTATTCATTAAATTAAAGTTTGGTAGTCAGATGTTAGCATTCACCTTTTTTCTTATCTCATTGTTTCTAGTATGAGACTAAGGGAAATGATGAGACGTTCCTTGAGAGCAGCAGGTTTGGGTAGACATGAAGCTGGTGCATCATCTAGTGATCATCAAGATCCGGTTTCCCCTCCAATAGCTCCTCCCAGTTGGGTTCCTGACCCTCCTGCCATGGATCCTGGTGAGAACTCTTATTTTTTTATATTTAATATAAGGTATGAAAAGAAAAGAAACTGCCCTCTATGGAGTAAAGAATGTCAATGATCTATGCAGTATTATAATAAGTAGTTTTAGCAATCAAGTTAAATTTATTTTAGAAAGGGAATATTTTAAAATTTATTGAAATGCTAGAAATAGATTTTTAAATCACTTCAGAACATTCTCTATATTATTTTTTTAAAAAAAGTTAACCCTTTTTATGTTAATAAGTTAGAGTAGTCATTAATCTAAGTGAATCCTTTTTGTTGTCTTTTCTTTTTAAATCCATCTTGACCTCTGGTTAGCAATAAAATAAGCCCTTAAGGTCAATTAAGAGAACAATTTATTAGGGATATGTTTTATATAATGATGTACATCCTGCTGTTCTGTTTACTGAAAGATGGTGACATTGATTTTATCCTGGCCCCCGCTGTGGGATCTCTTACCACAGCAGCGACTGGCACTGGTCAAGGACCAAGCACCTCCACCATCCCAGGTGAGAACCCACTGTTTATCTGCATAGGCTTTATGGAAAAAAAGAGGGTTCACTTTGCATATACACATTTTACCTAAAGTGCTGTTGTCTTGAATGGTAAAGTGTCTGATCTTCTCTAAATTAACATTTTATACTCCAGCAAAAATGTGGCACATATTTAGATATTCTTAGAATTTGCTCAGGTTTGTAAAAATATTCTAAATTTGTAATAATTGTTTTAATGAAAATAATAACTCACTACTAATAATAGAATTTTTCTTAACAAAATGATCCATTTAACCCTTTAACTTAATACATAATTCGGGATGATACTCAATGTAGCACCTATTTTGATGTTTGTTACAAATATCATGTGTTTAATTACAGGTCCTTCCACAGAGCCATCTGTAGTGGAGTCAAAGGATCGAAAAGCAAATGCTCACTTTATACTGAAATTGTTATGTGACAGTGTTGTTCTGCAGCCTTATTTACGAGAACTCCTATCTGCAAAGTAAGACATTTTATTTTTTATTTTAAAATTCAATATATTGTTATTTAACTAACCCTTTGAAATGTTTTTATATAAATTATTTTATCTAAACATCATTTGTCCATAAGAGATTTCTAATCCCATGTTCCCCCCCTAAGTTCTCCAGTCTTTTGTTCAGAGTTGTTATATCTTGCCATGATTTAATTTGCTTTCAAAAATGCATATTAATTAAGTTGTTAACAAAAGTAAATTAATTGGGGTTTCTCTGCCAATACAAAGTACTCATAATACATTTAACATTTATATGATGTGTGGGTTTGGCTTCAACATTAGTCATATGATCATAAAGATTTATTTCCAATAAATCACTATCACCTAATCATGAGGCAAGTCAGGATTGTCCACTATTTTTTTTTAATCACTTGAACCATGATTTTAGAATACATGATTTCAGTGTGTTTACTGTCCTTCCCTAATGGCAGCGGCTATCTTTAAAGTGAATCATTGATTTATAAAGAGAGTTGTCTACTTTGCATCAGTGATCTCTCAGTTTTGCTGACTTGAATTGTGACAAACATGTGAGAGTGTGTTCTTAATCAACATGCATTTATCAAGAATTTGCAGTGTTATATAGCACTATAGTAGGTGCCGGAGGGCCACAAATAGAAAGATTGAAGCTATCTCAATTCTAATGGAATGCAAGTCACAATATTAAGCAGACAGATAGCATAGAATATTAGAATATGAGAGTCAAGGAGAACTGAGTTCAAATTTTTCTTAGACATTAGCTAGGCAAGTCACTTAACCTTTCTTGGCTTCAAGTTTCATCTATAACATAAACTTCTCTTACCTAATTGTCAGCATCAAATGAAATTTATGTAAAATGCTCTCTACAAATACTAGATATAGCAAATGAGATGAGGTAGTTGAGGAGGTCATTAATAGCTTTGGGAGGGTGTCAGAAATTGTTAAATTTAGGTGGTGGTGCTTGAACTTTTTCTAGAATAAATAAGGATGAAATGAGGAGAGGCTCCATTTTTTGTACACTAAAACCAAAATGATGTGGGTAGTAAAAGAGGAATGGTAGTTTAATATTCCTTATTTCTATTGAACCTATGTAGAAAACCATGAAGTTATCAGGAAAAAGATTGAGTTCTGTCGTATATTGGAAAAACTACTGAACTTGGAGCCCAAATAGCATTGGGCAGGTCATTTGACTTTTCCTGTACCTTGGTCTCCTTATTTGTTAAAATAGTTAGATAACAATCTGAAGCTTATTCATAAAGGCTTTCCTAGCCCTAAATATTAAAAGAATTTCATGTTAGAGATATCAGAGTGCAATTAAGTCACATTCTGAGATGTGGTATCTGATAAAAATTTGCAGGATCAGTCCAAAATCTTAATTCATGTCATGTTAATTGTAGTTGTGTCAGTCTGTGAATGAGAAGAGTATCTACATGGAGATTATAGTAAATTATTTAACAGTAATCATTGAAGAAAAAGGAGACCCCGCAAAAATTGAGGAAGGACATGATACCTTTCTTTGCTAAATTTTTTAATTGAATTTTATTTGGATTTTAATTTGGATTTTAATTGAGCTGTGGTAATGGGTCCAAACCTAGGAAGTGGGAAACTTTTCAAGGGCAAATTTTCCCAGGAACACATTATTTATTTCATCTATTTAATTCTGTTTAGTTTGGCCTTTTTTTAATCTTTGAATTCCTACAACCTCTAATACCTTGTCTGTGTATATATAGTAGGTGCTTGACAAATATTATTTGAATTTAATTCTTTTGAGAATTCAGATATTTCAAACTTTAGTAAGAAGTTTGTTATAATATGAGATTCTTCTTATCTAGGGATGCAAGAGGTATGACCCCATTTATGTCAGCAGTAAGTGGCCGAGCTTACCCTGCTGCAATTACCATCTTAGAAACAGCGCAGAAAATTGCAAAAGGTAACTTTGTAAAATTTTTTAAATGTATTCAGTTAGTCAAGCTTTTCATGTTGAGATTTTTTTCTGTATTTAAATATAATTTAATAGAACAAGTTGATAATTACATCTTTCATGGGAAAAGATTTTTCTTTTGTGAGGTGTGTTTTAACTCTTCATAAATAATCAGGATGTAAATTTCTCAGTATATTCTATTCTTCCACATTAGAATGTATGGTCTTTGAAAATAGAAATAATTTTATTCTCTATATTAGTATACATAGTATACATGGTAATAAATTTTTAAAGAGTTAATTATGGGGGCGGCTAGGTGGCGCAGTGGATAAAGCACTGGCCCTGGAGTCAGAAGTACCTAGGTTCAAATCCAGGCTCAGACACTTAATAATTACCTAGCTGTGTGGCCTTGGGCAAGCCACTTAACCCCATTTTCCTTGCAAAAAAAAATCCTATAAAAAAAGAGTTAATTATGGATAGCAATTTGGAATTAAAATTAGATTGTTTTTCTTTGACCTGCCTTTTTTGCACCAGAGATTTTATAAAGTATGTAGAAGATTCAAATTTGGTGAGTATATGTAGCTCAAATTGAACTTTTTTGCTTTGTTGCACCTACCACTCTCTTGCTCCTTTCCAAATGTCATTCATTTGAACTATGTTTCTCCCTATTATTATTTACTGAACATTTTCCATATTTATTTTCAAAAAAATTTCATATTTATATAGTCTTCTAATTTCAAAATCCATTTTTATAATTATCTTTCAACCATGTATACCTATACCAACCACAGAAACAGGGGTAGCTTACAAAAACCAAAGTGTTCCTTATCTAAATGTTGAATAACCCTATAACAAAGGATCTTTTTTCAGCATTTTTGCAGCTTGTCCTTTATCTTTACTGGTCATTTCCTTTGGTACTCTGTTATAAAAACTTTAACGGTGAGATGTTAAAGGGGTGGGGGGAGACTTCTTTTTCTTTCCCTCATGCTCTCCTTCCCCTCTTCCCTCTTGGTCCTTGAGTCATTAGTAGGGTAAGTTCAGCTACCCCTTAAGATTAGTTTTTTAGGGTGGCTAGGTGGAGCAATGGATAGAGCACCAGACCTGGAGTCAGGAGTACCCGAGTTCAAATCCGGCCTCAGACATTTCATAATTACCTAGCTGTGTGGCCTTGGGCAAGCCACTTAACCCCAATGCCTTGCAAAAACCTTTAAAAAAAATAGTTTTTTTAAAAATACAGTTCTTAGTTTGCCAGAATAACAAGCCATATAAATTTAGAATAACTCAGTAGAGGAGTGTGACTTTTTAAGAAGTAAGACCATCTCATAATAAGGTAAAGGAAGAGTTAGTGGCAGAAGACACAAGAATGAAGACAACAAGATGCAAAAGAGAAGTCTTAGTGACCTCAATTCTTTTATAAAAAAATGAGGCAAGGCTCTCAATTGAGAAGGTAGGGTAAGAGGATGCCATTGGAGATATGAGGAGGGATGAAAAACTGTAGAAGAACTCCATAGAGAGTAGGATAGTGAATTGATAAAGGAAAGGATTACAGAGCAACAGTGAGATCATGTGATAGACCTAGTCAGAACAGCTGTGATTTTTCTTCACTTTTTTTCAGCACCATGTAATGTTGGAGTAAAGATGGCACATGCAAGGGGTGTTCAGTCATTAAGACCAAAATAATAAGGTTAGGAAATCAAGAGAGTAGGACAAGTGGAATTGAATTGCTTATTTTGTCAGTGAGATCAAAGTAGGGAAAGAGAATAAAGCAGCAGCTAGTCTGACCGAGATTGCCTGGGAGAAAATTGAAGCATCAAGTGATTGGAAATTGGGGGGGGGGGGGGGGGGGCAAAAATTAGGGTTATGTAAGGAAAGGCAGGAAGAACCAATGGATTTTGGAATTCTTGGATATGGAGGTAATACATTTGTGGGCAAGTTCAAGGGTATGACTATCATTGTTATATGTGGCCATAGAAATAGAAAGGACCATTAAAGATAAAATAGAAAAAATATTTATAATTAAAAAGCTTTTGCATGAACAGATTAGTGCAGTTCCGATAAGGGAGGGGTTTTTTTTTAGGTTTTTTTTGGCAAGGCAAACGGGGTTAAATGGCTTGCCCAAGGCCACACAGCTAGGTAATAATTAAGTGTCTGAGGTCGGATTTGAACTCAGGTACTCCTGACTCCAGGGCTGGTGCTCTATCCACTGCGCCGCCTATCCGCCCAATAAGGGAGTTTAACATAGGATTTCCCTTTTTGAAGAAGTTTTATTGTAGCATCTCCCTGACCCCTATTTAAAAAAAATTAACAAACAAATCTATTTTTTCCTCCTTTCCATTTCATTGGGATTGAAAGAAAAGAAAAAAATCTTTGTTAAAAATATGCTTAGTGGGGCAGCTAGGTGGTGCAGTGGATAGAGCACCAGCCCTGGAGTCAGGAATACCTGAGTTCAAATCCGGCCTCAGACACTTAATAATTACCTGTGTGACCTTGGGCACAACTTCAATTGGTTGGATTTCATTTGTACGTGGTCTTTATACTTTAATATATTATATTAATATGTTAAATATTTTTTATTATTACTATATAATTAATACATAATCATTTTAATATTTATACTGTATGTTTATTGACTGTTCCTTGGAGGTTAAAATTAAGTGACAATGACAAGATTTTTTAAATATAAATCATTATTCTTAATCTTTGTAGCAGAGGCATCTTCAAGTGAAAAAGAAGATGATGTATTTATGGGAATGGTTTGTCCTTCTGGCACAAATCCTGATGATTCTCCTCTATATGTTTTGTGTTGCAATGATACATGTAGTTTTACTTGGACTGGAACAGAGCACATTAATCAGGTAAATAATACTATTTAGCATGGAATCTGAAATGTTAATTATAGTTCAGGATTAAGATTCTTAAAAATATTTCTCCAGTTCAGATTTCCTTTGTCTCTTACTTTCTCTTTATAGTTGAAATTCAAAAACTAGGTTCCAAATAATTTTAAGGATATTAAAATTTTCACCAAAAAAGAATTAGGTGCATTTTTCCATGCAACAGGCACAGTAGCATTTTTCAGAAAGTTGAATGTTTTTTAAAGTGCTTACTTTAATATCGCATTTTTATGTGGTATGCAATATGTGGAAGAATGACATCCCCTCGTGGTACAGTGGAAAGAGCAATGGTTCCTAATCCATTTTTCTCATGTATTATGTCTGTTTTATGACACATTACTGAATCTCTAGGCCCCAAGTTTCCTCATCTTTGATGTAAGGATCTCTGATCTCAGTTGAATTTTATTCTGATTGTTTGAAGTTTCAGAATTTTTGACATCTTTTCTTTTCCAGTCATCAAATTTTAATAATACAATAGTTATTTTTGTATTATACATTTTGATTTTAGGATATTTTTGAGTGCCGGACTTGTGGATTACTAGAATCACTTTGCTGTTGTACAGAATGCGCAAGAGTTTGTCATAAAGGACATGATTACAAGTAAGTACCATCTAATTTTTCTAGAGCCTCTCTCTCATACCAGCTTCTTACTTTAAGTGTTAGTGTGATCAGTGAATACTGCTGGGACATGTGGCAGGCTTTGGTCACTCTGGGTCCAGGAATAGCATATATCATCTAGGTGTGTAGGCCTCACAGCTCAGCTGCCCCTGCATCTTGTACATCCAGTACTACATACTTGAAAATGGACTCACAAGTTCCAATGGATTTTTCACTCAATTCATACATATAAAAATTTACTTGAGAAATATTTTGAGAATTTTAGTTTGAAGACTTCCATATGTATTCTTTTCAGGCTCAAACGGACTTCCCCAACAGCTTACTGTGATTGCTGGGAGAAATGCAAATGTAAAACCCTCATTGCTGGGCAGAAATCTGCACGGCTGGATCTTCTTTACCGACTGCTCACCACCACTAACCTTGTCACTTTGCCAAACAGCAGGCAAGTATAGAGATCATTGTGCATACATGGAACTTTGTCTCTTCATTTATATTTACATAGACAGGGAAATAGTAATAACTGGTATTCATAAACATCTTTTTCTGTTTTGGTATTTTATGTGGTCCCTTGATGCTCTTTCTTGTTCTCTAGGGGAGAGCACCTTTTATTGTTTTTAGTCCAGACCGTGGCCAGACAAACAGTGGAGCATTGCCAGTATCGGCCCCCTCGAATCCGGGAAGACCGCAACCGGAAAACAGCAAATCCTGAGGGTGAGCTTGACATGACACAAGGAGTTCTAGGGTGAAAATAAAGTCCCAGGCCCCCATCACTCTTACTTCTCCTTGTATTTTCTTCCAGACTCAGACATGCCTGATCATGATTTAGAGCCACCAAGATTTGCTCAACTTGCTTTGGAGAGGGTTCTACAGGACTGGAATGCCCTAAAATCTATGATTATGTTTGGTTCACAAGAGAATAAAGATCCGTATGTACTTATCAGTGAATTTTTCATTTTAGTAATTTGCATTTATATAGACCAGATCCTTGAATGTACTTTTTCTGTTATTTTTTCAAGTCTCAGTGCCAGCAGTAGAATAGGTCACCTTTTGCCTGAAGAGCAAGTATACCTTAATCAACAAAGTGGCACAATTCGGTTGGATTGTTTCACACACTGCCTTATAGTTAAATGTACAGCAGACATTTTGGTGAGTAATGAATGTTTACTTTGACATCTTTAAAGTGTTACTTTAAAATTTCATCAGGTATTTATGTCTAGGGGCAGCTAGGTGGCGCAGTGGTTATGGCACTGGCCCTGGAAACAGGAGGACCTGAGTTCAAATATGGCCTCAGACACTTAATAATTACCTAGCTGTGTGCCTTGGGCAAGTCACTTAACCCCATTGCCTTGCAAAAACCAAAAAAAGTATTTATGTCTAAAATAGTAACTTTAAAAAAGTATATTTCTGTTCACTTTGAAAAATGCTACCAGTTCAAGCTTGGGGTCTAATAAAATTTTTATTAATCAGAATTTGGGGATTGAGAATTTTGGCTCAGTTAACCTGTCATGAAACATTTATTAAACACCAGCTGTATTTCAGACACTTAGGTCTGGGCTATTGGAAATAAATTAAGACATAAGTGAAACCCTTTCCCCTTATGAAGCTCCCAGAAAAGAAGTTATATTTGTACAATTCTTTATGATGCATTAAAAATAAGTATGAAGAAATTTGAAGGGGGATGGATTAGCTAGCCAGGAAGAGAGACCTTTTCTAAGAAAGTTTTGTTTGAACTGCTTTTACAGATTCTAAGTGACTTATTTTAAAGTTAAAAAGAAGCTTCCCTTTTTCCCTTTTTTTTGTTTGGACTTGTTGGCATTCTTGTCAGATAGATAGATATTCAGTCTTTTTTCCCCCAAATTAGTATACTGCATAATGAAATTACTGAATTTAACTACTCTGCAGAGTCTCAAGATTATTATGTGTATCACTTGTCATTTTCGTGTAAATGTAGGTGCAGAAGGAAGATTGAACTTCCCTCTAAATCATGGAAGGTTTTTTTTATTTGAGGGGGGCTTTTTTGTTTTTGGTTTTGGTTTTTCGGGTTCATTAGTGGTATGTTGTCATACTCTTCTAAAATTGAAATTCATCAGCTTCTCTTCTTTGCCATTCCAAAACAAACCAACCCAAAAAACCAAACCTCCACAACTCTGTTAATTTACGGATTCCAACTTAGAGATGAGGTCTTTCTTGTTATGTGACTTGTTATGTGTTATGTTATGGCCAGTTTTCAGAATTCTTTATGGTTAAATTCAACTTTATTTTTTATTTGTAGTGTTCAAATGAAAACGTTATCCTGAGTTTTATATTAGAGCTGAATCAAAATATGTAAGGGAACTTCATGAAATTTGAAGAATGATTATATTTTGAACACTCTTGTTTAGCTTTTAGATACACTGCTTGGTACTCTTGTGAAAGAACTACAAAATAAATACACACCTGGTCGTAGAGAAGAAGCTATTGCTGTTACAATGAGGTTTCTGCGTTCAGTGGCAAGAGTTTTTGTCATTCTTAGTGTGGAAATGGCCTCATCCAAAAAGAAAAAGTAAGATTATGTTTATTTTCAATATTCCCTTATTTTTTTTTTTTTTGGCATGTTGTTTTCATCTTGTTGGTTATAATTTACCTCTTATTTTTTCAGCAACTTTATTCCACAGCCTATTGGGAAATGCAAGAGAGTATTTCAAGCATTGTTGCCGTATGCTGTGGAAGAACTATGTAATGTTGCCGAATCCCTGATTATTCCAGTTAGGATGGGCATTGCTCGTCCCACTGCCCCATTTACTCTAGCTAGTACTAGTATAGATGCCATGCAGGGAAGTGAAGAGCTCTTTTCTGTCGAACCACTACCACCACGGCCATCATCAGATCAGTCTAACAGGTAAATTTCACTTCTGATGCTCGTTCTCACTATTATATTAGCATGGTGCTAGCAGCAACAGTCTTTTGAATCCCATCTGTTTCATGACGATTCATGGTACACAAGTCTTAAACTCTTGATTGGTTTCTCTTTAATTGCCAAGATGAGGAAAGGTGAAGTAACAACATATATATTTGTAAGACAGTTGTATATAAACTCAGTACTCTTATAGGATACCTCTTATGCATATTTCCTCTTTTCATCTTGGATGTATGCTGCATGTCTTGACCTGGAAAGCTTATTTATGCTTAAAAACCCATATGCTTATTTATCTTCATCTGCTTCATCCAACTACAGTTTCCCTTGCCCTCTGTCACAGACCAGAAAAAAATTGAAAAGCATAGTAAAAGCAAAATAATTGAATCATGGTCAAAAGATGATTGATTTTAATACTTTTAAGTCTCTTTCCACAGCCATCAGTCATCTACACAACTGCCAAAGTATTTTTCCTCAAGCACAAATCTGGCCTTACCACTCCTACTAATAAGTACACTTTCATGATTCCCTGTTAGCTCTAAAATCAAAGTGCTCTCTGACATTTAGAGCCCTTAATACTGGTCCCATCCTGTCTTACTGCTTTATGACTTAGAAGGTCCTCAGAAGGCAGGTACTGTTTTCCTTTGTCCTTTTTAATCCCAATAAATACTTGTTGATTGATTGGTAAACAAATGGAATTTGTCTTACTTGGGCTTCTTATTATATAATTCCATGTCTTTCAGTCACCCTTTTGTTCACAGATAGCATTTTTTTATGCATTCTTGTGGAGTTTAAGTATTAGTCATAGGGATAAGATGGTAATGCTTTGTAGGGTTCCTTAGGACCCTTTTGTTTAGACCTCACTCATTTCACATTTTTATCAAATAAAGTGATAACTTCCCTGTACTAAATATCACAGTAATGTTGCCTGACTTTACTGGCCACCAGAAGGTTTTAACTGATTCTATCAAGTTTTTTGGTTATTTTCTCCCCTTTTCTCTCAGGACACCCATTTGGTGTTTAGCCAAGCATCACTTTCTAGTTCTTAACCTTTTTTATGATGTTGCTTTTGTCCTTAATGGACAAAAGTAAGAAGTATATTAAAAAGTTTTAAAAGTCTATTAAAATCTTTTAGTTTAATTTTGTAGCATCTATTGTGTGCAAATTTCAGAAGATAATGTTTATTGTATCTAGAAATGATTCCAGTTCATTTGTAGTAATTACATTTTCTGTAATTAAATCATAACAGTGCTTAACATTATTTGGTTTTCTCCTGTAGATTAAACATTAGAATATATCCTCTTTTATATCTGGAATTTCTTTGCTTCTTTGGTTTTTTTCAGACTGTTTCTTTTTATTTAATATTCTTATTTTGTACAAATAATGTTTTTTTTAACATTAGTAAAATATTCTTGTTTAAGAGTAAACGAAATACCCCCTCCCCCCCATAAATATAGACTTGCTTCAGTGATAAAGTAAAGGGGAGAGAAAAAAAGTAAAATTTAAAAAAATAGTAATAATTGTAGGTATGGCCAAGGTGGTGCAATGGACGGAGCACCATCCCTGGAGCCATGAGCACCCAAGCCCGCATCCGGCCCCATACACCCAACAGTTACCTAGCCGTGTGACATTGCAAGCCACCCGAACCCCACTGCCCTGCAAAAACCAAAGAAAAAAAGAAAAAAAAGACCCAAAATAAAATAGTAATAATAGTAGGGATGGCTGGGTGGTGGACAGAGCATTGGCCCTTGAGCCAGGAACACCCGGGTCCAAATCCGGCCTCAGACACCCAAGGATCACCCTGCTATGCAGCCCCAGGCAGGCCACCCAGCCCCATTTGCCCTGCACCCCCCAAAAAAAATAATAATAATAAAAAATGTGCTTCAGTCTGTGTTCCAACACCACCAACTGTCGTGGGTGGATCGCATTCTTTATGATAAGTCCATCACAAAAGTTACTTTTCCACCATTGCCATTGCTGATCACAACTCCCTCCTTTCATATTTCTCCACTATCATGTACTATATTTTCTCTCTCCTTTCACTCTTACTCTGCTATAGGGTAGCTAAGTGGTGCAGCAGGCAGATACCTAGCCCTGGGGCCAAGAGGCCCCAAGCCCCCCTACCACCCCTTAGGCCCAACATCCACCTGGCCCCATGGTCCCACATAGGCCATCCAATCCCAGCCCCTTGCAAGAAGTAAAAAAGAAAATATCTGACCACTCTCCCGCCATGGTGCATCCTCTCCTCCTTCATTCACATTTCCACCCCTTCCCCCTGTCCCCCCCTCCTTCTTACTCCAGATGTCTATACCCCATTGAATATATAAACTGTTTCCTCTCCTAGTCACCTCTGATGAGATCGAAGATTCCCTCATTCCCCCTTGCCTTCCCCCCTTCCATATCATTGCAATAGCTCATTGTAATAAAGAAAAAATCTTCTATGAAATATCTTGGCCTATCCGCCCCCCTCTTTTTTCTTTCTCCCATTACATTTCCCTTTTTTCTATTGACTCCATTTTTACACCATATTTTATCTTCAAATTCAGCTTTCTCCTGTGCTTCATCTATAAAAGCTCCCTCTACCTGCTCTATTAACTGACAAGGTTCATATGAGTATTATCAGTGTCATTTTTCTATGCAGGAATACATGCAGTTCACCCTCATTAAGTCCCTCATATTTCCCCCCCTCTCCTCCAATCTCCATGCTTCACTTGAGTCCTATATCTGAAGATCAAACCTTCTGTTCAGCTCTGGCCATTCCACCAGGAATATTTGAAATTCCCCAGGTTCATTGAAAGTCCATCTTTTTCCCTGGAAGAGGACATTCAGCCTTGCTGGGTAGTTCATTCTTGCCTGCATTCAAGCTCTTTTGCCTTCCGGTAAATTGTATTCTAAGCCCTGTGAGCTTCCAATGTAGTTGCTGCTAAGTCCTGTGTGATCCTGACTGCAGTCCATGATATTTGAACTGTGTCCTTCTAGCTGCTTGTAATATTTTCTGTTAGACTTTGAGAGTTCTGGAATTTGGCTATAATATTCCTAGGGGTTGATTTTTTGGGATCTCTTTCTCGGGGGGTGGGGATAGGTGGATTCTCTCCATTTCTATTTTGCCCTCTGCTTTTTAGGATATCAGGGCAATTTTCCTGTAGTAATTCTTTGAAAATGATGTCAAGGCTCTTTTCCTGATCATGACTTTCAGGTATTCCAATAATTTTTAAATTATCTTTCCTAAGTCTGTTTTCCATATCAGTTGTTTTTTCAATGAGATATTTCACATTTTCTTCTAATTTTTAATTTTTTTTGGTTTTGAAGTATTGATTTCTGATTTCTGGTAAATTCATCAATCTCCCTTAATTCTATTCTTTGTCCAAAGGATTTGTTCTCCTCAGAGAGTTTTCTTATCTCTTTTTTCCATCTGGCCAATTTTGCTTTTTAAAGCATTCTTCTCCTCAATAACTTTTTTTTAACTGTTTTATCCATTTGACCTAAGCTGGTTTTTAGCATGCTATTTTCTTCAGCATTTTTTTGAATTTCCTTGACTAAGCTGCTGACTTCATTTTCATGTTTTTCCTGCATCTCTCTCCTTTCTTTTTCCCAGTTTTTCTTCCAACTCCCTCATTTGATATTCAAAGTCTTTTCTGAGCTCTGTCATAGCCTGAGCCCAATTTCTGTTTTTCTTGGAGTCTTTAGATGCAGGAGCTTGTGGTTCCTCCTCTTCAGACTGAGTATTTTGATCCTTCTTGGACTCATATGCAAAATATTTCTCAGTGGTGTTCCTCTTTTTTCTCTGCTTGCTCATTTTCCCAGTCGCCTGTTTTTGGGGTGCTTCCTTAGCTTTTGGGACACTCCCACAAGGGTCTCAGTGTGTGAGGCTCTGTCCTCCCTCCTGGTCTGTGATTGACCATATGCACCCCACTCTGCCATGGGGCTGAGATGGGGGGGGTTGTTGTTCTATGGGGGGGGCTAGACTGCGATCAGGATCTGAATGTGGTCAGAGCCCCAGAGTCCTGTTCCAGGGGCAGAGGACAGAAGAATTCTGCAGTCTCTCTTCACTCCCCTCCCTCAGCTCAATGGGCTCATGCCCTGGGGGCTCCTGCTTACTGGCTCCACCTGCTTCTGTTTCCTGGATCTGGGCTGCTCTGACCAGGCGGCTCTCTGTGTGCCCTGAGGGCTGGGCTTCACATGCTCGCTCTGGCAGAGGTCCCCAGCTGTTCCCTCACTTTGTGCCTGGTGCTCCCCGGGGTGCAGCTCAGGAGACTCCCCCGCTGCTGTGAGCTGGGGCTCCCAACGCCCTGGGGCTGCCTCTGGGCGGCTGAAGTTTTTTCGCTCTGTGGGGCCACCCCTCTGGCAGGCCACCCCTCCGACCCTGGGGAGCAGAGCCTTTCTGCTCTTTTCCAGGTTACCTTGAGTAAGTAGGAGAACTGCCTCACTGGGTCTCTCTGTGGGATCTTTCTCTCAAATTTAGGTAGAGTCCTTAGCTTATGAGTTTTATGAGAGAGTGCCTAAGACAAGATCCTTTCTTGTCGCTATCTTGGCTCTGCCCTTTTCTGACTGTTTTTAACCATGAAACTGGAGAATCACATTCTGGCAACACCAGAGCCTTCAAGGCCTTTTTGATAGAAAGAGTTGAAGTGCGAACAAAGGATGAGTCTTTGCAGTTAGTTTCAGCAAACACTGATTATTTTGCAACGTTGTTTATTTTGCATTCAAAGTTCAGGGATTGTTGAAATTTTATATTATAAATTATAAAAGAAATGACTGTATTCAGTGTGAGAGTCTACTCGATCAAAAAAACTGTTTTCTAAAGGAAGTAGTGTTTCAGAGTGGAGAGGGGAGAGAAACAAGCATTTATTTAAGTGCCTTTTATGTACTAGCATTTTTACAAATATATTCTCATTTGCATCAATTCTGAGATAGGTCCTATTATTATCAACTCTATTCTACTGTGAAAGAAACTGGAGCCAAGACTTGCCCCAGGGGTCTTTCAGGTAGTTAGTGCCTGAAGTTTTCCTGACTCCAGTCTTAGTGTTGGCTCTCTTCTTCTCTCAATGCTACCTTTCCCCTTAAGGGTTTGCATTCCTAGGAGGAGGGTGATTAGAAGAAAGGCAATGGGGGAGGAAATGGAAGATTGTCTTTTAGGATTAGAAAAAATAATAGATGTTGTTAGGGGAATAATGTGTAACTAGACTTGAAAAAAAAATGGATTTGGGCCTCATTTTGAAAGATTTAGGGGAAAAAGGAATTTAGGCTACCTAGGATTCACTTTGAGGAAGGAAGGGAAATGATCAGATCTAGTGAAAGCAAATCATTTTTACAGTTATGTGTAGAATGAGTTGCACTAGACATGACAATTTTGAGTTAAAGTCATAGCTATATGAATTGAAAAAAAGTGCCAGAAAAGAGCCTTGGGAAAACATCCACAATTACGGGACATGGTGTAGATCAGGGCTGTTCAACCTTACTTTTAAAAGTTTTTATTGAAACACAAGAAAATATATTTTGATCTGCCATTTTAGTGATAGCCCTGTGGTAGCCCAGCTTCATTTATTAAATCATTTAGTAAACCGCAGGGAGCCCCATAAAGTCACCTTTGTGCACATGCGGTCCTTAGGTAGTATTTTAGACAGCCCTGGTACAAAATGAGCCAGCAAAGGAGACTAAGGAATGTTCTGAAAGTGAAAGGTATTAAGGAGAATATGTCTTAAATCCTGAGAAGAGGAAGTAATCCATTCTTTCACCATCCTCCTCCTGAAGATTTTTTTTTGGGGGGGGGGGGGTATAATTATATATTGAATTCAAACCACATTACCACTGAAAATTGGCATCTAAATTTTGTGCAGTTTTTTTTGTAATAAGCTTAAAATTCTATTCTGATATTTTAATTCATTGTGCTATTGGTGATGACCTTGAGATCTGAAATGCTATACCAATACAGTATAATGTCTGCTAGATACTTCTAAGATGGAGACTTCTTAAGAACTTGGTGCTTGATAAAATCTGTCCCCTAAGGACCAGATTAGCTCTGTTACTAATCGGTGACTGACTAGTAAATGATCAGTTCAATTTAATTGTCTCAAAAACTACTAAAATATAACATATAAATATCATGAATACCACTTATTGGTTATTCACTCACTCTTTGTTCATGAATGGCCTCAGATACTAGCTTTATGAACTGTAGCAAGTCACTTAAGCTTTGCCTCAGTTTCCTTATCTGTAAAATGAATTGCAGAAGGAACTGTGTTTGCCAGAACCCCCAAATGGGATCATGCATTGGACACACTAAATTATTAATGATGAGTTGTCTTAAGTACCTTCTTAAGGGTTTGTGATTTCTATCTGCAATAGACCTGCCCTCACTGACAAAACTTGTCTTATATCTTGGTTGTAGCATGAAGGTCATGAAAATATAATACCCATGAAGAAAGGGAGATTCCTCGCCAGAAAAATTAAAGCTTTCTGATGATTTTGTGATTTTATCTGTTGATACAAATTTTCATCTGACTTCTACAGATCATCGAAGTTAAACATTTCTTAATTCCATTAACAAGCATTTATTATTTTAGATACTGTGCTTAGAGTTGGGATACTAACATAAAGATTCAGGGACTTTTAGGAAAATTTTGATGTTAACACCAATTTCTCCAAAATATTTAATGTGAAATTATCAAATGCTATGACAATTTTTCATTTTAAAAAAAGTATCCTAATCATTTAACTCATTTTCTTTCAGTTTTGTGTGGGTGTTTAATAGTTTACTTATTAAGTTTTTACTTATGATTTCTTTCATTATCTTTCAGGCCAAATACTATTCTTTGGTTAGTTTTAGTATAGAGCATGCCGTATCATTATATAGAATTAGAGACTCCATGAATTTGGCACTATGTTTGAAATAACTTTGTTGAAATATTAAGATATTTAATGCATACTTTAGGTTAGTTTTCTTTAGTGCTTATAAATTGACTAGGAGTGGAATTTATAAAATACTTTGTTTTTAGGATATTAGTAATCTTTCTTATGTGCCAGATTAAATTAATATGCTTTCTTAACGTTTTTGAAATTTACTCTGTTTATATTAATACTTTATTTAAATTTCTTTGATTTCTTAATAGTTCTAGTCAATCTCAGTCATCTTACATCATAAGGAATCCTCAACAGAGACGTATTAGTCAATCCCAACCTGTTCGAGGCAGAGATGAAGAACAAGATGATATTGTTTCAGCAGATGTGGAAGAGGTTGTCTTGCTTTATCAGCTAAATTGTCATCATTTATTTGATTTATTAATATATTAGTTTTTCTATTATCCAGCCACATAAATGAGTCAGATACAGTTTTGACTAATATTTAAACCATCATCTATATTATTGAATAGTTAGTATCCTTAATTCATGAGTGAGTAGAAAATAGTTACTTTAACTTAAAAGTTTAAGGGCATCTTTAATGATTAGATCAGTGTATCTTTCTAGAACATTCTGACTGAATAAAAATACTGGTGAATTTTATTTTTGTGCTTATTGTATTATAAAACAATCTTTAAAATAACTAGAAAGATCCTCACCTTCTGAAACAGTTTTTAATGACCAGGCAGGGTGCACTTTTAGTACCTCCATTGGTATTTAATTCATTTTTAGCATAAAGTGCCTTTATTTCATTTGAGTAATTATTATAAAGGAACTTTAGTATTATTGCAGTTTTTATAATGAATACTATTATCATTTGTCTAAAAATAAGATTTTGCATTTAGGTTGAGGTTGTAGAAGGTGTTGCTGGGGAAGAAGATCATCATGATGAGCAAGAAGAACATGGAGAAGAAAATGCTGAAGCAGAGGGTCAGCATGATGAGCATGATGAGGATGGTATGAGGCTAGTTGGTTGTCATTATTATTATTATACAGTAGTTGGTAGCAGAATACTAACTAAAAACTTAGTATTAAGTTAGTAAATCAGTTTAGAATGAAATCATTTTGTTAAAATGTTAAAAAAAAGTATAAAAATGAGGGATTTTATATAAGCCCTTAATTCTTAATATAAAGTTGCATGACACTATCTATGTATATATGTATATACATTTGTTTATCTTGTTCACATAAATTCTTTGAGCTTGTGATTATTATTAAGATTGATAATATTTACATTTTCTTCTTTAATGCTTTCTCTTTCATATGTCTTTTGGACTCTAAACTTGATTCTCTAGAGTAATTGATATTTCTTAAATATTTTTAGGAAGTGATATGGAATTGGATTTATTAGCAGCAGCTGAAACAGAAAGTGACAGTGAAAGTAACCACAGCAACCAAGATAATGCTAGTGGGAGAAGAAGTGTTGTGACTGCAGCTACTGCAGGTTCAGAAGCAGGTATGTAGCCTTATCATAACTTCTATTTTCCATTTGCATGCTGAGCATACCTTATTGGTATCAAAAAAAATATATTAGAACCCAAATGAGATGAATTTTTTGAATTTATTTTTCAAAACCTTTATTCTGAAAATTTAGTTCCATGAATTGCATTAACATTGTAATAGTTATTTGATTTCAAAGCAGAGATGTATTTTCTTGTTTTTACCACTCTTTAAATCTCTTCCTATATCATGTTATCTATGTTTTAAATGGTGTAAGAATAATAAATCCAGAAAAATCAGCTTGCCTAGGCATTTAAAAACTTCCTGTCCAATCCTTTTGTGGCACAATAGCTAATTTGAGTACTTTCTCTAAAATTTTTTCTTAAAGGATTTATAAAAAGTCATATCGAGGGGGCGGCTAGGTGGCATAGTGGATAAAGCACCGGCCTTAGAGTCAGGAGTACCTGGGTTCAAATCCGGTCTTAGACACTTAATAATTACCTAGCTGTGTAGCCTTCGGCAAGCCACTTAACCCCATTTGCTTCGCAAAAACCTTAAAAAAAAAAGTTATATCGAAGGCTTGTAGAAGTTATTTATTCCTACCCATATCTATTAAATATGGTTTTTGAGGATCCAGTCTTATTACTTTTAAGAGTTCAAATGAGTTCAGATGGCCTGCATAAACCTGTTATTTAATTATTTTAACTATTTATTAAATTCCCCTGTAGTTTTTTATAAAGACAGACTGTGCTTTATTAAGAAGAATATAGGGTATTTTGTCAAGGCAGAAGAGATCATAGTTGAGGGTCTCATAAAGTCCTCTCATACATTCAACAGAAATACTTGAATTATGGTAAATAGCTTAATCAGATGATAAAAGACTAGTGACAATTGTATTTAAGGGAGCTATATAAAATGGGGGAAATGATATGTTATGATCTTAGATGAAACAGTGAGGCTAGACCACTTGAGACTAACTTTGCATAGAATATATCCTCACTTTGATGTTTGGTTTGAGTCCATCTCTAAACAGTTTTTGCCAGAATTAAGAAAGTTAATGAAGACTTCAGGTGAACATTCCTCTTACCATCTCCTAAATGTTTTAATGAAATCAATAATTGCTTTTTTAAAATTTGTTTTAAAGTAACTTTATCTCAGCCCCAAATGATCGATCCTATAATTATGTGACAGTATCTCATTTTTAACTTCTGTAAAATATGGATAACTTTTAGACAGATTTAATCACTGACATCTCACCAGGAGATTAGTAACATTTTCCACAAGGATAAATGATCTATGAAAGAATAGTTGTGAAGGATCTTAAATTTTTCCTGAGTCCTAAATCATAGGTTTTCTACATATAACATTAAGAAATGGGCGGCGGCTAGGTGGCATAGTGGATAAAGCACCGGCCTTGGAGTCACGAGTACCTGGGTTCAAATCTGGTCTCAGACACTTAATAATTACCTAGCTGTGTGGCCTTGGGCAAGCCACTTAACCCCATTTGCCTTGCAAAAACCTAAAAAAAAAAAGAAATGAGTGGGTTTTCTATAATCCTGATATGGGGGGAAGAGCAGTTTAAATTCTGACCAATATTGAATTGCTTATTGTAAATTGATAAAAATGCTATAGTGTATAGAAGGAGATGCTAAATTTTTTTTTAGCCTCGCTTTTATCTAGTTTTAGAGAAGCTATTTTAATAGTATTTCAATTTTATATCCCCAGTCATCCATTAATTTATTTTTAATTTTATTAGCTTAAAAAAGTTCATAATAAAAAAGTTATTTATATTAGCTTTTGGTTTCATGGGCCACTAGTCACATTCTGAGTATTAGATTATGCACGTATCTTTTCTGGAAAGTGAATATGTTCTAAATAGCAAAACAATTTAATTTCAGTTTATCAACAAGTTTAGGACAATTTTTTTTTAATAAATTTAGGTGCCAGCAGTGTGCCTGCCTTTTTTTCTGAAGATGACTCTCAGTCCAATGACTCCAGTGATTCAGACAGCAGCAGTAGCCAGAGTGATGACATAGAGCAGGAAACATTTATGCTTGATGAACCACTGGAAAGAACTACAAATAGTTCTCATGCCAATGGTGCTGCCCAGGCACCCCGCTCTATGCAGTGGGCTGTACGCAACACTCAAAATCAGAGAACTACCAGCACAACTCCTTCCAGTACATCAGCACCAGCAGGCAAGTTTAAATACTATATTTTCTGATTAGTAAATAATTTTTTACTAAAATGTTTTTATCTTGGGGGGGAGAATGAAAATTTAAAATCATTTGTTATGACTAGTTTTAAAAACAAACATCAAATCCAAAACTTGTTTCCATAGGTTATAGTAGGGGTTTTTTGTTCCCAAGAAAGAATTCAGCATCTTCATTGAATGTTTGGAATTAGTACAAGATGGGTTTGTTATGGGAATTTTAATATTTAATACATGTGCACAGAGAAACTAGAGAAACATGATCAAAAGATGAATAGCTCATCATGAATTTTCTTCTTTCTTTTAGCCAGTTCAGCAGGTTTGATTTATATTGATCCATCCAACTTACGTCGGAGTGGTACCATCAGTACGAGTGCTGCAGCTGCTGCAGCTGCTCTTGAAGCTAGTAATGCCAGCAGCTACTTAACTTCTGCAAGCAGTTTAGCAAGGGCATATAGCATTGTCATCAGACAGATCTCTGATTTGATGGGTCTTATTCCCAAATACAATCATCTTGTATACTCTCAGATTCCAGCTGCTGTGAAACTGACTTATCAAGATGCAGTAAACTTACAGGTATGAAATCTACTATTATTATAACTTCAAAAGTATATATTTATTACTTGAATTAGCCTTCCTATGTTTTATTTCACTGATCATCTTCTTATTGTTTGTTTTAAATAGAATTATGTAGAAGAAAAACTGATTCCTACATGGAATTGGATGGTCAGTATTATGGATTCTACAGAAGCCCAGTTGCGTTATGGTTCTGCATTAGCATCTGCTGGTGATCCTGGGCATCCAAACCACCCTCTTCATGCTTCTCAGAATTCAACCAGGAGAGAAAGAATGACTGCTCGTGAGGAGGCTAGTTTAAGAACTCTGGAGGGCAGAAGGTATATAATCTTTTTTTTTTTTTGCTCTCATGTCTGTGTGTGTGTGAGAGAGAGAGAGAGAGAGAGAGAGAGAGAGAGAGAGAGAGAGAGAGAGTTTAAATTTGCTTGTTATCAGTGTGTCTATATTTGACTTGTTTGCCAAGAAAACCAAAATAGAGTCACTGAAAGTCATACATGACTGTAAGGATTGAACTGCAAGGATTTCTTGAAAGCTTGGCATGAAGGGTTTTAACTCTGTGTAAGCGTATAGCATATTAGACCTACCTCTATGAGCCAGAAGCATATTAATTGGCATAACATTCAAGATAGAAGGGAGGAATAATAATCCCCTTGTCATCTAGCCTATTGGTCAAGACTTCCAGAGTGGTAGACAGAACTCAACCCTAACCCTGCCCAAGTGGTTGTATATTTTTCCTTACTTTACATCTTTGTGTCTCATCCAATCCCTCATCCAGATGTGAGGCCTTCAAATACTTGAACACTTGACTACTCCTCCACCCTTCCCACATACCCACACTAATTCCCTATTCTTCTCTCTCCCCTTCTCTAACATTCCCCATGGCCCCTTCAGCATTTTTTTTTCTTTAATTTTTCATCCTGTCCTCATTGCCTTTCATATCCTGGTTCATATCTTCTTATGCAAACTCGCTAAATTATCCATGTCCTTCAAAAAATGTGAGATGCATTACAATAGGCACTTAAAAATTCCTTCATAGCCAAATGTTGAAGTATATATTTATTTTGAATGAATTAAAACAGAATTTTAAGTGCCAAATTTGCTAAACATTAGGATAAAAAAGTGGCATTATTAGATCAGAGAGATTAGAGAAAATCAAAATAGTTCATCAAAACTAATCATAATTTCTAAAAAAGTGTTCTAGACTCCATATTTTCTCTATGTCTGAAAAAAGTCTGGGAGAGGGCTCTTCTTAACATATCTACTTTGGTGTCATCCTTCATCATTATTTCACAGTTTTATGTTTCATTTGTTTTGTTTCCGTTTGTATAGGCGTGCCACTTTACTCAGTGCCCGCCAAGGAATGATGTCTGCTCGAGGTGACTTCTTAAATTACGCCCTATCTTTAATGCGATCTCATAATGATGAGCATTCTGATGTTCTTCCTGTTTTGGATGTTTGCTCACTGAAACATGTAGCATATGTTTTTCAAGCCCTTATTTATTGGATTAAAGCAATGAACCAACAAACAACCTTGGATACACCTCAGCTGGAAAGGAAAAGGTAATCTTTACCAGCCTTAATACTTAATTGCTTGTTATTACCTTTATTTTTTTGTTATCAGAATTGGGCAGAGAAGTCTGTAAGGAAAAGTTGTGCGTGCCAAAGTAGGCTACCCAATAATTCTTGATTTTGTACAGGACCATATTTTTTGTTTACTTTCTCTGCTGTACTGAGATATTACTATACAGAAATTCAATAACATTGTATTTTGTCTCCATTTAGGCTTAATTGTTCATTTCTTCTTTGTTACTCATTATTATGTTTTCTTGATATACTTTCCCCCCTCTTAAATCTCATCCTCATTCCTTAAAGGTCTTTTGAGACAAATACCACTTCATTTGAAAAGTAAAGTTGACAACTCTTTATTTTTGTCTTTGAAATAATGTATTTGAGTAAAGGATCTGATTGTGTTATATGTTTTGTATTATCATTTGGGCTATCTAAGGAAAATGAGAGTTGTTTTTTCAGTTTCATATAAAATCATACTTCAACTCCAGCCTTAAAACTTAATTGCTCAGGATTACAACCTATCAACTTCATTTCTGTTCATTGAGATAAGCAAATCTGGACAAACTTCCAAGTTCAAAATTAAAATAGGAATAATATAGCCAACTTGTGGTGCTATCATGTAGTCACTCTATGTAGCCAATATTGGTCATTTTCTGTTAAGCTGCAAAATTTGATTGATTGTACCTCCTTACTTGATCAAATTATTGGTTGAAATGTGGTTTAGGCCTGCCTCACCTTATTTAACTAATATATAGCTGGTCCATTTTAAAACATAACTTTTTATAAAATTTATTCAAGTAACTACCATTTTTATGGAAACTTTCCTTCAGTTAGTCTAAGTTCTTTTGTTCAATAGAAAATAGAATAAAATACTGGGTGTTTTTTTTTTTAATTTAAGGCATTAGGGTTGAGTGATTTGCCCAAGGTCACATAACTAAATAATTATTAAATGTGAGCTTGGATTTGAACTTGGTTCTTCCTGACTCCAGGGCCAGTGTTCTCTCCACTGAACCATCTAACTTCCTCCTAAAGATATGTTGTTATTGTTCTGTCGTGTCCAAGTCTCTGTCTCCTTTTTGGTTTTTTTTGGTTTTTTTTTTTTTCGTTTTTGTTTTTGCAAGGCAATTGGGTTAAGTGACTTGCCCAGGGTCACACAGCTAGGTAATTGTGTGAGGTCAGATTGGAACTCGGCTCTCCTGACTCCAGAGCCCTGGGAGATTTTTTTAAATCTTTTTCAGAAGTGTTGTGATTTGCACAGTGTCATTGTTTTAGAAGAAGGAATGCGGATTTTAGTATTCATAATCGACTCTGACATATGCTTTCTTTGAAATCTTGGACCTCTAAGAATTCAAAATATAAATTGTAACAAAATAAAGGAAATAAATAATGGGAATTAAGTAAATGGAAATAAAGAATCTCAGTAATAATAGCTTTTGGGAAAAACATTAGTGGTATGAACCCAACTGATTTAACACAAATTGTTTGTATCTAACTCATCCCTGAGACTGATGGATTATTTTGGTTTTCTCATTTTTTTTTCCTTGATTATAAGGCAGTGATGAAGGAAGAGGTAAATTTGTTTTCTGCTTCCTGATATTTGATATATCATCTATAGTCATTTCTTCCATTGACAATTCTGTTCCCATTTCAAGCTGTTAATCAAAAGATGTACTGACAAGAACTCCTCAGCATACTGCTGTTGAAAGTTCTATGAGTTTTCTTTTATTCTTATGTATGCCAGCTAGTTGCCTTTATGTTCACACAGAGAAATTTATTTGACCATTATAATTTTATGAGTTGTTAGTTACAGTTCATTGTATAATCAAATTAGTTTGTGGACATAATATAATTCATAAATGCAAGCAATTAAACTTAATGCAGAAAACCAGAAAGATTTGACCACCTAAATGCCAATAGTAATTTCTCAGGCAAGCCTTTTTACCATTACCCTGAAGTCCTTGACTCTTACACATGGTTTAATTAATGTGCTTCGGTATTTTCTTAAAGTGCTATTTCCAATCCTTTCTACTTGCTGTGAACTCATTTTATCTTGGTGCTAATGCAAAAAAAAAGTTCATAACAAATGACTGATTCTCTTTTAGGACAAGGGAGCTCTTGGAACTGGGTATTGACAATGAAGATTCAGAACATGAAAATGATGATGACACCAATCAAAGTTAGTGCACAGGAAAATTGCTAATCTACTTCAAGCAATGACTGCTTCAGTGTTATTACTTTTGAACTTAATTGTGGTTCTTTTTTTTTTTGTTTATTTGTTCTGGATGGGATTTTCTTTTCATGAACTCGAAAAATATTTTCTTGCTTGTATGCATCTTATTTGTATTTGCACATTGATTGCTTTTTTTTTAACATTAATTCTTATCCTATTTTACCAATTCCTTATTTCCTAACTTTTCGTATTTCTTTTTTGCATTTCTCCCTTTGAATTAAATGTTTTCTTTTGCATATGTCTTTGAGCAACTACTTTAAACAAAGAATTAAGAGAATTATTTCCATTAATGAATTTATCTTTAAAGTTAAAAGATATAAAATAGTGAAAATAGGAGACCTTGATTGCATTGTGCATTAAATTATAATTTTAGCTCATAAATGAGGATTGAGAAGTCATGGGCATATCACCAAAATTGTCATATAAACACATATACCATAAGCTTTTGCTTAGATAATCTTCATGCATAAATTACTCCTGACTTTCTTTCTCTTTACTGGTTTAAATAGATTATTGTGCTTTTTAGGGGGAGAGAATTATGGCAGTTTTGGGAAAAACAGGAAAAGATCTTTGACTTTGGCATTGCCATTGTTCCTATGAATGCCTATTGGAAATTTTTCCTTAGTAGAGTCAGAATAATTAATACTGGAGGCTCATATCTTTGATAACTTTATTTTCTAAAATTTGGGGACCATTTGCCCATTCAAGAAATTAGAATGAGTGCAGGGAATAAATAGTTTTTTAAAGAAACAAACTTTCTTCCTTGTTTTGTTTTTATTAGGTGCCACATTGAATGATAAAGATGACGATACACTGACTGCAGAAACTGGGCAGAATCATCCATTTTTCCGACGATCAGATTCCATGACATTCCTTGGGTGTATACCTCCAAATCCTTTTGAAGTACCCTTGGCTGAAGCCATCCCTTTGGCTGATCAGCCACATCTACTACAGGTGAAACTAAAGGCCAGTTCTAAAATCTTTTTGGTTTGTCTAAATTTTAACCAAATTAAATGTGTAGCATAACTAGAATGTTTCTGTTGAAATTACAGCCAAATGCTAGAAAAGAGGATCTTTTTGGCCGTCCCAGTCAGGGTCTCTATTCATCATCTGCCAGTAGTGGGAAATGCTTAATGGAAGTTACAGTGGATAGAAACTGTCTTGAGGTAAGACTGCAATAATCTGAACCATTTTTTAAAAGAAATTAATGCAGTTTTACTTCGGCATCTTTTTGAAGTGTGAAGTAACTCCAAAAAACTAATGGAAGTCTTCCAAAGTACTTTTGTTTCCATTTACACACATTCTTTAAGGTAGTGCTTCTGTAAATCTTGATTTTTCTCTTGTTTTCAATGGAGCAATGTTTGGAAGGTGAGATTATTAGGAAGTGGTGTGAATTGATATTTCTTTTGATGACCTTCAGCATTATGTATTCAGTAAAGAGGTAAATAAATTTGCGTTTGAAAATTTTCAAAATCTTTCAAGAGTTATGCACATAAAAAACTGATTGATACTGGATAGCAATTTTTTTTGTTTTAATTCCTTTATCATCAAAGGTCTAGCATTTTGAAAAACTGTGGGAGTGGTTTTCCATTCAAAAATACCATCTCTCACCAGGATGTTCTTTGAATTTGATACCTCAGAATTTTCCATCAAAATGGGTTAGATGTGTCTTTTGAAAGGTTAGAATTGTCATAAAGACAGCATAAAGATTGAAGCATGGACACAGAGTCTTAATTTCTTCCTAATATGCAAAGAGTGGCAGTCTTTGAAAAGGTTGCCAACACTAGGGAAAAAATACCATTTGTGTTATTCAGATTTTTTTTAATGTATAATTTATAACTAGTCAATTATGTTGTATAGCCAACTAAATATTTCCTAGGGAAATCATATTAAAAATGTTCAGATATGAAATATGATCAGTAAGATCAGTGTTTTGACATGATATTTTAGGGGCAAGTGTTGTATTTGGAAGTTTGAATATGTTGGTCCTAATCTTGACTGTAATCCATATTTGTTCTGGAGATTTATGTTTATTACCTCACAAGATTATTGTAAAAATTTAATGAGATATTAGAATCAATCTCCTATTGTGTTTGAAATTTTGCTAAGAATAGTGATATGCTTTGAAAATATTATATTTGAAAAACTTTTGGTTGAAATTCAGTATAACTTTCTTCCACTTGACTTTTTACTTTTAATACAAGTAGTTAGAGTTTATATTAAATATATTTTTGCCCAAGTTCTCTACCCAAACTATATTTGAGCTTTTGGATATATTTTGTGACTGAGGATTTTCCATGATATAAAAATGTGTTTTCCATTTTTTTTTAAATGTTGATGTGGGCAGCTAGGGGGCACATGATCACTGGCCCTGGAGTCAGGAGAGCTTGAGTTCAAATCCAGGCGCAGATACTTAATAATTACCTAGCTATGTGGACTTGGGCAAGCCACTTAAAACCCATTGCCTTGCCAAAAAAAAAATGTTGATGTGATGTATTTGGGGCTCCTAAAGAAATACTCATACTAATGAATTTTCAAGAATTTGAAGTGACATGTGACTTGTATATAGGGAAAATGCAGTTTAAAAGTTTAGAAACAGTTTCAGGGACAGAAGAAAGTATAATGATACATGATAAAAGTGATAGAGGAAATTATATGACCACAAATACAAAACTGTCTTAGAAATTTCTGAGATGCTAATGTGAATTTTAAAAACAGTAGTTTTTACAGCAGAGGTAGTAAGTTGTACTAGCCAGAGTGAATAGTAGGTTGTATTACTACATTGAGTTTTTCTTGATGAGATTGTTTCCTTTGACTATTAAGTTGAAATGATGTCTTGAATTGAAATGTATAACTCATTTCTGAAATTCTTCAGGTTCTTCCAACCAAAATGTCTTATGCTGCCAACCTGAAGAATGTAATGAACATGCAAAATCGACAAAAGAAAGAAGGGGAAGAACAAAATTTGCTAACAGAAGAATCTGAAAATACAAAGCCAGGACCATCTGCTCATGACCTTGCAGCACAGTTGAAAAGTAGTTTATTGGCTGAAATAGGATTGACTGAAAGTGAAGGGCCTCCTCTAACATCATTCAGGTATTTAAAATTTTTTAATAAAATTTTCTTAGACTTAGTACTTGAGTTTTCTGCTAGGAGTTAAAAAGAAATAGGAGTTCAAATCCCACTCCTAACCTAGGGCAATCTCAGGAAGTTTAATCGAGGAGGATAGCTTATCAGTTTCAAGCACTATGCATGCTAACATAGTCTTTTCATATTTTTATGCATATTTTTCCTTAGTGATAAATGAAAATAGAATTGTTTTGTAATCAAAATTTTTTTCAGTTAACAAAAATCTGTTTGTTCTCCCTTCCACTCTCACCCTCCATTGACAAAAAGCCTTTTCAAATGTGTAGTTGAACAAACAAATTCACTATTTGTTATGTTCCCTCAAAAAACTATTCTCAAACTGTATTCTTGAGACCATCACTCTATCAGCAGGTGTATAATGTGCTTCATTGTGAGTCTTCTGGAATTGCAATGATCAGTACAATGTAATTATTGTTGATATTGAAACACAAAGCTTAATTTAATTTATGTTTTTCATTGATCTAGTTAAATTTGCATATTAATTAGCATTCTACTCCTCTCCCTTCCAGGCCTCAGTGCAGTTTCATGGGAATGGTTATCTCTCATGATATGTTGCTAGGACGCTGGCGCCTTTCTTTAGAATTATTTGGCAGGGTATTTATGGAGGATGTTGGAGCAGAACCTGGATCAGTACGTAATTTCTTGATTGTAGATTTTGTTCTAATTTTTCAACCTTATTTCAAAAACTAATGCTTTTATTTTACAATTTTTTAAAGATCCTCACTGAATTAGGTGGTTTTGAAGTAAAAGAATCAAAATTCCGTAGAGAGATGGAAAAACTGAGAAATCAGCAATCAAGAGACTTAACATTAGAGGTAAAAGTATTATGTTTCTTTTTTAGTTTATAGTACATATTTCTAAAAGCTTTTTAACTAATTTGACATGTTTTAATACTTAACTATAAATTTTGTTTTACATTTTCTGTTAATAGTTGCAGTGAATTTTTTGAGACTGAATGCAAATGATTTGGTAATAATTGTTATTCCATTAAGTCTGAGTATCACCTTTATCTACTTGGAAGAAACCTTAGAGATAATTTTTTTCCTAATTTACATGAAGGAGGTAAAGAATAAGCATTTATACTATGCCTACCATGTGCCTACTATATACTGTGCTTGCTTAGTTTTTCTAAACTCTTTTACAAAAATTATTTCATTTGATCTTCGTAGCAACCCTGCAAAGTAGTTGCTATTATTAATCCCATTTTACAATTGAAAAAATTAAGACAAGCAGAGTTCAGTCGATTTGCCCCATGGTAGTTAAGTTTCTGAAACCAGATTTGAATTTGGTGCACTATGCCACCAACTGTGTCTACCTGAGAATAGTACTTTGGGGATATTTTTTTTGTATCCTCAGATCATAATGTTTTTGTTGGGTTTTTTTTTTTTAACAAGGCAATGGGGTTAAGTGACTTGCCAAGGTCACACAGCTAGGTAATTATTAAGTGTCTGAGACTGGATTTGAACTCAGGTTCCTCTGACTCCAGGGCTGGTGCTCTATCCTCTGTGCCACCTAGCTGCCCCTCAGATCATAATGGGGAAAAAAACTACATTCCGTAAAGGGTCATGAAAAGATAAACTAAAAATTAATTGTTACCCTAATTGTTACCAATTCCAAATAATGATTGGTATAAATAAATAAAACAGCATACCAAAATTTAAGGGATACAGCGAAAGCTGTTATTAGGAGAAAATTTTATATTTCTAAATACTTAAATAAAGAGGAAATCAGTGAATTTAGCAAGAAGCTAAAAAGCTAGAAAAAGAACAAATTAAAATTCCCCAATTAAATACTAAATTAGAAATCCTAAAAAATCTAAGGAGAATTAATAAAATTGAAAGAAAACTAATGAACTGAGAACTGAACAAAATAGAAAAATCTTTGGTTAATGTAATTTTTTTAAAGGAAGACTACATTTCTGATTATTAAGAATTTTAATAACTTTAGTTATACATTTTAAATTGTTAATGAAAGAAAAGATTTACTTATATTTTCAGTTGTTTTACCAAGGAATGTCCAGTCAAATAAATGAGTCTTTCTTTGTTTTTCAATAGGTTGATCGAGATCGAGATCTTTTAATTCAGCAAACAATGAGGCAGCTTAATAATCATTTTGGTCGAAGGTGTGCTACTACTCCAATGGCTGTACATAGAGTAAAAGTTACATTTAAGGATGAACCAGGAGAGGGCAGTGGTGTGGCACGAAGTTTTTACACTGCTATTGCACAGGCTTTTTTGTCAAATGAAAAACTGCCAAATCTAGATTGTATTCAGAATGCCAACAAGGGTACACACACGAGTAAGTAAAATGAACTCTATCCCTTGTGAAATAACTAAAGAGTTTAAACAATGAATAGTCAAATATTTTGTTTATGTAGATTAATTTCATTTAGTCTTCACTTTAATGCTGTGTTCAGAAAAACCTGGTAATTGAATTTCAGTTTTATATATATCAATATATTATAGATGGAAAAGTCATATATTTGAATTTTAGACCAAATACTACTACAAAATCAAAGCAAGTTTCTGTAAGTTGACCTTTTATACTTCCTATTAACTCATCACAAGGAGACTAGCAATTTTTAAGATTTAAAATTCTAAGATTCTTTGCCTAACCCTCATCCCTGTTCAGAGAAATGAAATATTATGGCTTAGCTGAATTGTCAGGTTTCTATGTTTTGATTGAACTTTTGAGTTGATGGGTGTATGGATCAGCAGAAGGAACAGCTATTATCCTGGTGCAAAGTTCTTGTTCTATTTAGAGTAAACTTGAAGTCCTTCAGTTAACTTTGTGAAGACGACTTTCTAATCTTTTTCTATACAACTGTATCGCCTATGTACTGATGTGTCTGTCTGCCCCTATCTCTTCCTTTAGCCACCATTCCCACCTTTGTTGTGGAAACCTCAGGGTTATTTTAGTTTCCTTGTATATTCATCCTTTGCTTCGTTTTTTTACAGTTCACAGTTCTTTTTAGATTTTGAGATTGAGAATATCCTTTGGTCACTTAACTATGGAGGGGGGAATATGTGTGTGTATTCATGTATGAACATGTGCATACATATATATATGTATGTATATGTATATATGTATAGTTACCTTAAATATATTTATTTTTTTAAGAAGCATTTCAGTTTCGTGCATCAAAAGTCATCTCTTGTTCGGTTAATAATCTTCCTATCCATAGTTGTGGAAGTTATGATGACTTCTTATTTTTTAATTTTGTTATTAAAAGATTGTGTCCATTTTCAATTTCTTGTGAAATATTGTATAAGGTACTGTTCTAAACCTAATTTTTCCAGCAGTAAAAGAGAAATGGGAGCAGCTAGGTGGCACAGTGAATAAAGCACCAGCCCTGGAGTCAGGAGTACCTGGGTTCAAATCTGGTCTCAGACACTTAAATTACCTAGCTGTGTGGCCTTGGGCAAGCCACTTAACCCCTTTTGCCTTGCAAAAAAAAAAACTAAAAAAAATTTTTTTAAAGAGAAATGGTTTATATAATGTGAATTCAGTATGAATCTTAGAATTCCATAAGTGCATAAACTTAAGGAATAAATAGATATAAGTCTACCTTGAACCAAAGCATAAAAGGCTAGAATAATAGTAGCTAACATTTATGTAGAACTTCACATAAAACTAAGAAAGAGATCAAATGACTTGGCCAGGGTCACACAGCTAGTTAATTATATAAAAATGGATTGGATCTCATTTGACGGTAAAGAAAGAACCTATAGGAATAGAGTTGCTTTTGAAAATAATTAAGCAAAAATAACAAAATATTATTTTAATAGAGAAACTTCTAACCCATGATGCCAATGATAATTCAAAGCAAAACATGACAAAATTATATTCAGTCTAAGATATTACAGGAAGCAAAATACAGAATAAAAATGAGACAATGGAACAAAATTTACTTTCAAGAGAATTCACCAAAACAGGATTTGGAATGATACCATCATCATACCAAATAAAAACAAGAATTGGGAACACACAAAAGTTTTTCAAACAACCTTGAATGACTTATTGTTGCCTCTGAGATTTCAGATTCTTTTGTGCTTAGCACTACTACTCCATGTTTTCATACTACTTTATATTCAGCTAGTTTAGATTCCTTATTATCCCTTTGATTTTGCCTTGTGTTGTCTTTAGTACTTTTGTTCATCTTATTCCTCATAATTGGAATGTGCTTTCCTTCCACTCCCTTTTTTCTTGAGCTGCCCATCACTTCCAAATCTCTCCTTGTTAAAATTTAAACAATTCGCCCAAATGCTACCTTTCCAGGAAGATTTCTTTTATTCTTCAGTACCATCAAGCTCTCTTTCCTTCCCAAACTAACTGAATAGTTGTCTTCTTTTTAGAGTTCAAATAACAACTTGGAATACAACTTGTATTTTTATAACAGGGATATTTATGAGTATATTGCATCATCCTGCCTGATTATAAACTTCAAGAAGGCAGGGTTCATGCTTTATATAAAATTCTTGACTAAGTCCCTCTCATAGTATTCTCTACTTAGTACATGTATAATAAATAGTACTGTTGTAAATGAAGCTTCACCTCATAGTAGTCCAATTTTAAAATTAATAATAGAAATAACTTTATTATTATTGATCTGACAGTAATCTTAAAATAATGTCTTGGTTATTTAAAGAATGTTAAATCTGGTTGGAAAATATTCTTACTAAGGATGAGATGTTGCTCTTTGGTGCATTATATGACATTTTAGGAGGAGACTGCACAAAATGTCCTCTAGTTTGGTGAATATAGAATCTTTTTTTTCTACAATATTACAAGTTAACATAGTGGAAATAAAATGAAGAACATAAGTAAGTCTGGGCTAGGAGTATAAATTATGTAACCCAATAAATGTTCCAGGTATTGTGCTGGGTTATGAGGAATAATAGGTTCTTTTTTGTGGGAAAGTAAGTTTTCATAATACTATTTCTCCCAGTTATTGTGAACTTAGTATAATCTGTATATTAGGGGTTTTGATTGTTACTCTTATCTTTCTTAGAGAAGATTTAATGTGTTAGCAAAAGCCAAGCTTTCATATGATCTTTGATGCAAAATAGTCATTGAGCTATCTTTTTATTTTTCCTCTAGGTTTGATGCAGAGATTAAGGAACAGAGGGGAGAGAGATCGGGAAAGAGAACGAGAAAGAGAAATGCGGAGGAGTAGTGGTTTACGAGCAGGTTCCCGAAGAGATAGAGACAGGTATGCTAATTCTTTTTTATTGAATTATAAAACCAGGCAGTTTCTTAATCTTTAATCTAGCCAAGTCAAACCAATTTATTTTGCTAAACAACCTTTTATATTTTATATTGTAATTGTTATTTCTGGTATTGGGATTTTACTTTGTATTTCAGGTATATTAAGTTATATGGAAAATTTAAGTTTTCTTTGGTGTTCAGGGATTTTAGGAGACAGCTTTCCATTGACACAAGGCCATTCAGGCCAGCATCTGAAGGCAATCCTAGTGATGACCCTGATCCTCTTCCAGCACATCGTCAGGCACTTGGAGAGAGACTTTACCCCCGGGTTCAAGCAATGCAACCAGTAAGATCAGAATGCTTGGGTGAAATTGTAATAATTATTATTTTCCAGGTTTTTTTGGTTTAGGATTATATGTCAAGAAGCCAGCCATTCATATATTCCCAGTTATCCAATGCTTTTCATCAAGGAGTAGGGTTAGTACAAGTTTATATGTAGTAGTTCTCTTACAGCCTTGCAAATTAGTATACTTATTGTGAGAAGTATACAAGCTGGTTTTCTAGATGGAGAAAAGCAAATGTTATCATTGCACAGCCACTGTTTGGGCATATGGATAACTATATAGGTATTGAGAAAGATGAAGTAAGCTAAGGCAGAATGACTACCAGCTTATAAGGTAGGGCTTTGTTATAATTCTGTTGTGAAAGACATGGATTTATTTTAGTAAAAAATTCTAGTCTTTAGTACAGTCATATAAAGTAGAATGAATGAACCTGAATCCTATTGGATTTGGAAACAAAAGATCTAGGTTTGGCTCCTTTCCTGCCATTTAAGATCTATATGACTTAAGTCACTTGTTTCTGGGCCTCAAAGTAAAGCCATATATGTATATTATGAAGAGTTTTTTTTAATGACTAAACTTGACTTAGGAGGAGGTCTGTTTAAATGTCTTTTTTTGCTTATAGGCATTTGCAAGTAAAATCACGGGTATGCTATTGGAATTATCCCCTGCTCAACTGCTACTTCTACTAGCAAGTGAGGATTCTTTGAGAGCAAGGGTGGATGAGGCCATGGAACTTATTATTGCACATGGAAGGTAAATATATATTTGTGGAGATAAAAGACATTTCCTGTTTCAATTATTTGAAGACTTTGTATTTAAAATGTTAGGTAATTAGTACCTTGTTTTATTTAATTTTTACTGTAAAATATCGTTCTTGAGTTGTAATCACCAAGTAAGCCCCAAATTTACTTATTACAAACTTCAGTCAGACATCTAAAGTCCCAGTATAAATTAGCGCAAAATTTTCAGTTTTTAGGACCCCAAAAATCTTCCTTTGCCTGGTATTGAGATAGTTCCTTTTTAGCTGAAATGCCTATTATTTCTTTTTGTTGTCATATTTTCTTTCTTTTTTTTGTTTTTTGTTTTTGCAAGGCAGCAGGGTTAAATGACTTGACCAAGGTATTAATTTTCTACAGCTGCATTTGAACTCAGTTCCTCCTGATTCCAGGGCTGGTGTTTGATCCACTGTGACACCTAGCTGCCTCTTGTCAGATTTTCAATTTGTTATTTTTCCAAAGAGCTGATTTTTTCTTTACTTTTTCCCTTTACTTCCCACTTGGGTACTTTTCTGCTTTTCTTTTCATTTCTTTTTTTTTTCCCCAGCCACTATCTTTTTTGGTTTTTGCAAGGCAATGGGGTTAAGTGACTTGCCCAAGGTCACACAGCTAGGTAATTATTAAGTATATTAAGGATTTGAACTCAGGTCCTCCTAACTCCAGGGCCAGTACTCTATCCATTGTATCACCTAGCTGACCTGTTTTTCTGCTTTTTTAGAAAATTTTCATTCGTTTTCTAAGTTTATTTTCTTCTCCACAAAGACAATGTTGATTATGTATTGTTTCTTTAAAAACATTTACTGTCTCATGTATGCATTTTGGCACTATGTATGTGTGTGTGTATGTATATATATTCTGCATTCAATCTTTTCTAATTGTTCTGATTATTTCTATTTTTGTGTAATGAATCATTGTTATTTTCTCTTAAGGGAAAATGGAGCTGATAGTATCTTGGACCTTGGGTTGCTAGACTCTTCAGAAAAGGTGCAGGTATGAAATCTTAAAAACAAAACCAAGACAAGAGCAGTTAGAGAAACTTGAGTAAGCCAGTTATCGCTACTTGTTTTCCTTAAAATTCTGAGTGTGTTCCCCCCCCAAAAAAAATTTCTTTGTTCTCATCAGTTTTTATTTCACCAAAATTTAGATTATTTACTTGACTCAATCTTCCTATTCTCTTCCCTTTCAACCAATAAAGTCATTTTAGAACTAAAGTTCATGTGCTCTTTCATAAATAATCTTTGTAGTTAATCTCTGGTATTCTTTGGTCCTAGGAAAACCGAAAGCGACATGGCTCCAGTAGAAGTGTGGTAGATATGGAATTAGATGATACAGATGATGGTGATGATAATGCTCCATTGTTTTACCAGCCTGGAAAAAGAGGCTTTTATACTCCAAGACCTGGCAAAAACACAGAAGCAAGGTTAAATTGTTTCAGAAATATTGGCAGGTAAGATAATAATCAATCTTTATTTTTAATTATTAAAAATATTGGGTTTATGGACCTAGTTACATGCTTTCACTTTAGCTATAGAATCAAATTCTATTGGTTTATAAAGTCATATACATACACAGGCATACACACTACCTCCGTCACAAGGTCTTAAATATAAATTTTGCCCTTAGAGATTACCTGATGAAATTTATGTTTCACATTTAGAGAATATTTTAAGTATGTGTTAATGCCATACTTCAGTATTGTTTAAGTTTCAGCTTCATAAATTTCCTCTTATTTTTCATCTTCAGAATCCTTGGACTCTGCTTGCTACAGAATGAACTGTGTCCTATCACATTGAATAGGCATGTAATTAAAGTATTGCTTGGTAGAAAAGTAAGTGATTCTAAGTAGCCTGATTTTGTTAATGTTTATAAACAATAGTGATAATAAATAGATCACATTTTGTGTTGTGCTTTACAGTGCACAAAGCACTTTACATACATTAAATTTTACTTTTGATCCTCAGAACAACCCCGAAAGGTAGGTAGTTCAAATCATTTTATAGATAAGAACATGGAGACCTAGGAAGAATGTAATTTTCCCAGGCATAGCTAGTAAGTGATGGAGCCTTGATCCCTTTGAATTCTCTGATTCCAAATCCAGTGATCTTTTCACTCTTCTACATTTGCTTGTTTGATAAAACAATTGCATTTCTTTTTTTGTGTACAATTTAATATTAGAAACCAAATATACTCTGCTATTATGCACAATTACTTTTTATGTAGTAATATGGTGACAAAATTGACAAAGGCTCATTCAAAATAAAAATTACAAGTGGAATAGCAAGACTTTAGGAGAGTCCCTTAAAATGACTAATAAGATATTATAACATTTGTTTTGTTTATAAATTTGGTTTACTATTCCAGTTTGAGTAAAGGTATGACAATAACATGTTAGAATTTAGTAACCAGCCGAGTATTTCAGTTAAATAAGCATTTGTTAAGTATTGAATTATATCAGACCCTGTGGGAGATGCTACTGCAAAAATGAAACCGTCCTCCTTAAAGACCTTACAGGGATTGGAGATGAGGAAAAATAGATAAATGAGAGGTAATTTCAGGTGGTTAGGATTTTAGGCACAAGTCATTGGTCAAGAAAAATTTGTGAGCTTTTAAGACAATTGAGTCTTTGAATGGGAGGAGAGGAGACAACCTGCGTATAGTACAAATGTAGGAGATTGAATATTATACAGTTTAATTGTATGTGATGAAAAGTAATTATTAAATCAGTCTGGAAAGTAGGCTGGGTCTATAGTGGAAAGGATCTTAAATGTAAGTTAGAGGAGTTGTTTTTTATCCTTGAAGATTAAAAAAAATGGAAGCTTGCTGAGTTGGGAATATCAATTAAGCATGGCCGTAGAATGACTTGGAGAGAAGGTGTTATTGAATACCTCTAACCAAGATATTGTTATTTTTTGTGCCCCCTGTGCCTAGACCATAAGAGGTGTTTAATAAATGCTTATTGATAGACTGATACACTAATGAATTAAGATACTGGTGAATTAATTTTACTGCATTAACATTTCTCACTATATCCTCTCTTTCAAGAGCTAACTTTTAATACTGACAAAAGGGGTCTTAAAGATTACAGATGAAAGTTCCATCCACTTAGTTTACAATGAAGACACTATAAAATGCCAAGTAGACTTAAAAAGGCACACTGATAGCATATGGTGAAGCTGACATCTCAACTCAGAGCTCCAGTTCATTACATTTTCCTCTCACGTGTGTGTGACACTGTCTTACCTACATTATTAATATGTTTACCATTTAAGTTAAATGCCAAAAATTTTGTCTCCTTTATCTTAAATGAAAATAGTTGCGGTGCTTCAGAATATAAGACTCTTGATGACTGTTCTTACAAACTAATTTCTCATTGCTTGAGCCCAGAATAAGAAAAGTTCATTAAAAAAGTCCATTTATAGAGCCACATGACACTGAAGTACATTGTCAAAACCGTGACTCTATTAAACTAGCCTCTCCAAGAGCAAAACTATTGCTACCCATTTATTGTGTTTTTCTTTTTTTTTTGCCCTGGGTTATTTTCTGTGAACAGCAGTATGAATAATTTCATGTAGTAGTGCTGGAAGTTTTTTGTAATGTAATAAAATCTCTTTTTAGGTTAATTGGCATGATTTTGCATTTTTTGATCCTGTTATGTATGAGAGTTTGCGGCAACTTATCCTCGCCTCACAGAGTACAGATGCTGATGCTGTTTTTGCAGCAATGGATTTAGCATTTGCAATAGACCTGTGTAAAGAAGAGGGTGGAGGACAGGTAAGGAAAATTCCTAGTTTCAGCATTCCGGCTGAAACATTTTTAGTTTGTTATACCTAAAATATTTATGGATTAATGAAAGGGACTAAATAAAATCAATTAACTATGGAAGATGTTCACATGTTTTCAAGGTTTTTTTTTAAGGAAGTATACATTAGCTATTGAATTATTAAAAATTTATTAATCTAGCATTTATTTTCAAGAACTGATAAGGCTTTTCAATTTTTCTACTTTTTACTTCCTATTTTTAAACAAAATTATGCATCTTCATTTTGCATAGGTTGAACTAATTCCTAATGGTGTAAATATACCCGTCACCCCTCAGAATGTATATGAATATGTCCGGAAATATGCTGAACATAGAATGTTGGTAGTTGCTGAACAACCTCTACATGTAAGTATTTTCTTAGAATTCTTTGCTGTAGTTTAATATTCATTTAGTATTCAACATAAATCTTATCTTTAGCATATTAGCTTAAATGATTCTTGTTTTTTAAAACTTGAATGCAAGACTAAATAACATTACTACCTAAATTTTTTATACATTACTGAGAGCAAAAAAAAAAACAGAAGAGAAAGGCAGCCCAAAACAGGGTCAAACCTGAGACCTAGTAGTGTCTATTGGCACACTCGTTCCCTCAGCTTTACTCTCCATGTCTCTTCCCTCCCCCCCAATAAAAACCAAAATTATCATCCTCCAAATGAAAGCTGAACAGACAGAATCCAGCTGCACTGGATTGAGGGCTTGACTGGAGATCTCCAGTTCAAAGGGAGGCCTTTGCCCTTACCTACCTACCCTTGTGTTGGATTCCAAGTATCTGTCTTCTCTCAGTCTGAGTTTGTGTGTCTGCCCTCACCCACTTCACACATTACTCCCACTGCTCTCTCTCACCTCCTCCCCATCCTCCCCAAATATCCTTAAAACTATGTGCCAACTCTCCTTCCTTCCTTGGGCACACAGACTGGTTCTGCCTTCCTCTCCCTTCCCCATATCTGTGGACAAATAATTATATAAAAATCACTTTATGTAAATGTCTGCAGGGTGATACACTTAACATAAAATAAGTGCAAAAGAGACATTCCTGCTTTTGAATAATTGGGCTCATTTTTTATTGATTAAGAAATCTGGAGGCAGCTAGGAAATTGTTTAGGTCTCTGAACCCATTTCCTTCTCTGTAGAATGAAAATAATACTTCTGCTGTCCATAGGATTATGAAGATGAAATTAGATATTTAGGATAATGTGCTATGTAGACATTAAAAGCATTGTGTTTAGTCCAGATATTATTCCTATTTTTATTATTATTTTCATCTTCCATTTTTTTAAAAAACTCAATGATTTAAATATTTCCTTTGTATTGAAAATTTTTTCCCTGATATTTCAAAATCAGAAATAATCTTTTTGTTTTGGTGAGGCATTCAGAACCAAGTGACTTGTCCAGGTTCACACAGCCAGTAAGTACCAAGTGTCTGGGGCTGGATTTGAACTCAGATCTTTCTGACTTCTAGATCAGTCTTTATCCAATGAACCACCGAGCTGCCCCTGAAATAATCTTCCTTTAGAGGCAAGAATGACAGCAATAGAGCCGTGGTCGTGCAGTCAGGCAAACCTGAGTTCAAATGTGATCTCAGGCTCTTACCTATTATTATAATCACTTACAGTTGAGAAAACCAAGGCAGAGGTTAATTCCCAGGGTCACATAACTAGTACGTTTCTGCTGTCAGATTTGAACTTATTTCTTCCTGACTCCTGGTCCAACATTATCCACTGTACCATCTAATTACTGCCATAAATAAATAGTTGAACTGCATAATAGAGAAGAATGAAAGTAATATTTTTTCCCATTGTAGGCAATGAGGAAAGGTCTGCTGGATGTCCTTCCAAAGAATTCATTAGAAGATTTAACAGCAGAAGATTTCAGACTCTTGGTAAATGGTTGTGGTGAAGTTAATGTGCAAATGTTGATCAGCTTTACTTCTTTCAATGATGAATCAGGTATGGAATTTTGTTAACTTTTTTAAAGAAATAAGATAATTGCTAATTTAATCAGTCAGTTGGCATTTATTGACTACCTAGGTTGATTAGATATTAATAACAGATCTATGTTAAATTCAGAATACAGTTATTTAACAGCTTTGTGCTTTAGTTTTCTCATCTGTAAAATGAAAGTGTTTGGTTTTTTGTGAGCCTTAAAAATCTTTTCATTCTGATTCTGAACTTTTTTTCACATGAACAAGAAGATATCAATTTGTATTTAAAACATTTCCCTAATTATCTCTTTTGTTATTGTTTTTTGTTTTTATGGGGCAGTAGAATTAAGTGAGTTGCTTAAGGTCTCATGGCTAGGCAGTATTAAGTGTTGGAGGCCCATTGTGTACTAAGGCCCTCCTGACTCCAGGTCTGGTACTCTATCCATTATGTCACCTAATTGCCTCCTCCCCACTTTTTTTTGAGCAGACTCAGACTATACTTGGAGTTTAATGTAGGGCACCATTTGTGATGAGTTTGATACCTGTGCTTTTCTTCCTTTTTCTACCTCCAACATGCCAGCCACATAAAATGCATCTCATAATTCACTTAACAAAAAATGCAGATCAGTAAACTATGAGGAGGAATGAGGTGATGATTGCACCACACATCTCTGTTCTCCTTCTGGTTTAGCAGCCTTTATTTTTTTTTCCTTACTCTGAGTTCCACACACTGGAAATATATTGTTTAACAATATCTTCTTTTATTTAAACAAAATGAATAACATTTTGACCTGTGAAGGTAAAGAATTTTAACTTTATTTTTACAACTAAATTGTATATCATGCTATCTATCTCCCCTTCTTCCCATATATCTCTGGCCCCCCTTCATTCTTAATAAAGGTGAATTTCAGGACCAGGACAGTGAAAATAGTGTAACTATCTCAGTAGATGATAATTATTGTCGAGGTAGTAAAACAAATTCCTTATGATATTTTTTGACATTACTAGTAATATTTGGAACATCAGAAATACAGACCAAGTCTGAACAGTTAAGAGTATGACTATCCTATTGGTTCAGATTCTGACTCATCCTCAGAAGCTTTTATTTTTATGGGATATACCTAAAATATTACATGTGCACGTGAATAATTTTCACTGTCAAACCTGTTTCTATTGTAAGAAATTACACTGTTCAAAATATCTATCATGTCTTTTACAGAAGGTTGAATTTCATTTTTTTTTCCTCAGGAGAAAATGCTGAGAAACTCTTACAGTTCAAGCGATGGTTTTGGTCAATAGTGGAGAAGATGAGCATGACAGAGCGGCAAGACCTTGTAAGTCAAATACAGTAATCATAAAATGTTTAGGAGGAAATTAAGGTGAGATTTAAATAATGAATGAGACCTGGAACCTGGAACCTCATTAGTTTTCATTGACTGAGAGACTATATACCTGAAATGTCTGTCATTCATGATTTTTTCCTTGGGGAGGTGGGAATGAGAGAGATTTAGTGGACATATTTTTTTCACAATTATACACCACCACTGTATTGTGTACTTGTGAAGTGACTTTAATTGGTATAGTTCAATAGATATTTTTAGTAATACTTTCTATATATAAAGTAGGTATACAATAGATGCTGGTGACAGTAATGAAAAACAAGCACTCTGTGCTTTATTTAATATGACCATCAACCCCCACAGTAGAAAAACAAACAAAAAAAAAGATATTGTAGAAAATGGCAGGCTCTTTCAAAATGAGAATGTACAAAGTTTATCTTTTTCCACTAGATTTCTCTATGTGCAACTCTTTAGTTGTAATCAGAACAATTGAGTTAAAATTCAAGTTCTTATGGGTTAATAATTTTTCCCTTCCAAGCATGTTTCTTCATGTGCCAAAGAGGATTATATAGTAATATAGATAATATTTTAATTCACTAGATTTTTGTGCAGAATGTAATGTTTGCACCTTCAACTAACTGTAAATAAGTTATTTGATTGCCCCCAAAAGACTCCTCAAAATTGATATTGGATACTTCTTTATGCCATGATTATCTCAATGTGTCATACTAGTTAGTATAGCTATGTATGTAGTTGCCCAGCTTCATCTTTGTTTCTTAGGAAGTTAGGAAAAGAAGGCCTACGATTAGGTTAAGCAGCCTGCATATTAAGAGTGATCTCAGGTCTGTGTGTGAGCGCGCGCGCGCGCGTGTGTGTGTGTGCGCGCGCTTCCCTCTTAAATGTTAATTTGTCAGTTATCTATGTAAAAAGCATTATGATAAATCCTAAAGATGCCAGTCTGGAATAAGGCATAATTCATGATCTCATAGTCAAATTGAGGATAGTGATATGTACACAGATTGCTAAGACAAAGGAATAATATAAGTACAAAGCCCAAATAAATTTAACAAAAAAACTTTATGAAAGTGCTGATAGAGTCCTCAATTGATCATTGAAGGGTGAAATTTCAAAAGATTAGAGCAGAAAGATTCTCATTCCTCAAATCTCTATTTATTCCACACATTTGGGGGGGGGGGGGGCATGAGCAAAGATAACTAGAATTTTGTCAAATTCCAAATTTGAATAATATTGCTCATATTTTCACTTCAAGCCCATAGGACTAGTTTTCTATGGCACATTTTATCCTCATGCCCTTAGTGTAGGGGTCAGGTCACATTTATATCACTGTCAATCTTCTAAAGTCAAATTATTGCAGGTGGTAGTCCTTCCCATAAATAGTCAAAACCTTCTTGATAACCCTTAAATCAGAGAGATTTAGCTACAGAAATAAAAATGATTGATACTTGGATGAGTTACAATATCCATTCTCCATTTCCAACAACAGAGACTTCTCAGTGTAATCCCCTAGATCACTTGCCTTCCTCCAAACCATTTTGGGCCCAGCTATACCCAAAATTAAACATAGTAATTTCTCAAAGTGTACAATTTTTATAGCAAATAAAATCTTTTCTTTTGAGAAGAAAAACCTTTAGTCTTTAGATGCGAAGTTCTTCTGGTACTATACAAACATAGTAACTGTACAATAATCATCCAAATGAATTCATTCCATTAAGCAAACATCATAGTATAGTGGAAGTCTGGAGACCTTGGGGCCCTGACTTCATCTCTATCAGCTTTGTGAGTTCACTGTCCTCATTTATAAAGGATGTGCTTTAATGATGATCTTTAAAGCTCCTTTCCCTTCTAACATCCTCTGGCTTATTTCTTCACCTTCAAGCAAGTTAGATTTAAATAAAATACATGGTTTAGCTCTTAGGATACTTCATATCTCCTTTCTTCCCTTTCCCCCTGGAGGCTCAGGCTACTGTTTTCATAAAATTTTTATTTTGCTTGTTTCTAGTTACAAATTCATTTTTCTATCTTATTAACTCGCTGGGCAGTTTTTTGCCTGTAAATACCTATTTTTCTCCAAAATAGAACCTTATTATCAAGGTTCAGACTAGGTTCCCTAAAGCAGCTTTGCTTTTTGGTCTGATTCTTCTTTGGAAATGGAAAGAACAAAATTAGTTTATATGAGAGGGTGATGAGTGCACAACTATAACTATGTCATAAAAGTACTATGTAGTAATCATATGACAGATATGATTATCTCAATATCAGAAAACTGTAACTACATTAATGACTTTAAATATCAGTTTTGTATTGTTTCACCCTCTCCCAGATTGCCATCCCAGAAAAAATTCAGCAGAACTGGTGAATACATTCACCTAGTTGAAATAGATAGCCAAACAGACAAATTGATTCTGTAGTATTCCTTATCTCTATTCATTGACATCTAAAATGAAAGCTGGGAAATACTTTCTTATCTCTCTTTAGCACTAAGATTGATCTTCATTATAATTTCATGCATTCTCTTTTTAGCTTTCCTTCATACTAGGCAACTTATCTCTTATAATCAAGATTTTTTTAAAAAAGATAAAAGGGGGGGAAACTCAGCAAAACCAATAAATTCATCAGAAAAAGATATTAACTGCAATATTCCCCACCTGATGACCTCTGTCCCTGTTTTATAGCTTGTCCTTTAATTTTTTTCTTTTTTTATTCATACTGTTCTTTTCTTGGTTTTGCTTATTTCACTTGACACAATTTCAAACAAATCTTCCCATGTTTTGGTCTAAGATAGGTAGCATAGTACTATTTCATCTTATTCATGTGCCACCCTGTCCTTTACTTAATTTGTGTGCATATACTTATTTTCTGGGTCATTTCTATTACTAAAAATGATGTCATAGAGATGTTTTGGTATGTAAGAAATGGGGCTTTGTTTTTTTTGGGGGGGTCATTGACCTCCCTGGCAAATATGCCTAGAAGTGGCCTGAGTTTCAGTAGGTAAATTGGTACTTCGTTTAGTAGAAAAGGAATAAAAAAAATCATATGCCACTGTCAGCTTTCTGTTCAAGAAAAAATGCATGGAAATTGGCCATAGATTTAGATGAACGAGAACAATAGCATGGTAACATTATACTACTATCCAAGAATGCTATCAGTCTTCCTCCTTGGAGGGAAGGACCCTTCCCAAAATATATTAATTTTTGTAAGTAAAAGGAAATACTTTAATTAGGGAGATACCACTATCACCTTGAATAAGTTTAAAATATATTTCTAATGTATAAGAATTACAAGAAAATAAAGTAAATTCTAATGTCTAAAATTTAAATTTTAAATATGGCAAGACTGGAAAATACAACACCAATTTTATTTCTGCTTAGGTTTACTTTTGGACATCAAGCCCATCATTGCCTGCCAGTGAAGAGGGATTTCAGCCTATGCCATCAATCACAATAAGACCACCAGATGACCAACACCTTCCTACAGCAAACACTTGCATTTCTCGACTTTACGTCCCACTTTATTCCTCTAAACAGATTCTCAAACAGAAATTGTTACTCGCCATTAAGACCAAGAATTTTGGTTTTGTGTAGAGTATAAAAAGTGTGTATTGCTGTGTAATATTACTAGCTAAGTTTTGTAGATTTTTCCATTTGTCTATAAAAGTTTATGAAAGTTAATGCTGTCATACCCCTGGTGGTACTTTAATGATTAAATGCAAACATTCCTATACCAAGTTTGTAACCTATAGGTCTAAGGAGCACTAGCAACAATTGTGCTAGTCAATAACTTCTTGGCCTAACCCCAGCCAAAGATGACAGCAGAACAATATAATTTACACTGTGATTTATCTTTTTGCTGAGGGGGAAAAAATGTAAAATGTTCTGAAAATTCACTGCTGCCTTTGTGGAAAGTGTTTCAGCAAAGGTTCTTGTATAGAGGGAGTAGGGAATTTCAAAATAAAAAATTAAGTATGTTCTGTGTTTTCCTTTTAACTTTTTTATGGTGTTTAATTTGTGGTTGGCTGCAATTGTGTATCATGTATATTGAACTTGTAAAGAGTTCTTGACATTCAGATCTTAAGAGTTGAAATCACTTTTACCTATGAAACCACTTCCATTGCGGTTTGTTTTGGTTGCATTGAGCTCTAGGACATTAGCTGATATCACTAATATTTTGCATGTAATTTGTTCATTTGAGTGAGGGTTTTTTGTGTACATAAGGTGGGGCCAATGCACAATACTTTATATCACAATCAACATTTTTTTTTTTGTATCCCTATTTCAATGGGCAGTCAGACAGGAGGTTACTCCAGTTCTAATTAGACATTTGTACTAAGGTGTTTCGGTTATGTAAACTCAGCCTGGGCACTTTCTGATAACTGTAAAATGTTTTATAAGATCATGATTATTGAAGATACATTTTGGAAAATTTTAATGTTCGTGAGCAGCTTAACTACTTTTGTATCTAGCCTTTTTTAAGTATCTTGTTACATTTACTTTTTTAAATAAAGAAATTACAGAAGAAATGTCAAGTCATACTGAAGAAACAATAGTTTTTATTTATGTAACCTGTATATTTTTAAACTAACAACAATACACCAGACACAGTTATGAGCTTAACAAAAATCTGATTTTAAGAACTTAAAAAAGCTTTTATGTATATGGATTATAAACAAACAGAAATAATTCAGTCTACATTTTACAGTTAGCAGAGAAACCTGAATGGCACAGGTCAGACAAGCCCATACATTCTAAAAATTATTTTCAAGAGGGCATTTATTTCTGACCATATATGAAATTAATTTCTAGTAAGTCATTCAATTAGAGTAATTTAAGTAGTTACACTTTTTAAAAAATATAACAGTTAAGAATGATTTTTTTTTCATTTAGGAGCCCATTTATAGTTTACAACTTTCATGTAATCAGCTATAGGAACTACTTTTTTAATCTCACTTTATCTCACCGATTCTAATGAGCATACTATGCTTATGATAATACAAGAGAGTAATTGGACTTGTTTATAAGAAGGAAAGAGGAGTTCTGTTTTTTGCCTCCTTTGCAGTGCCCTGTCCTATTGAGAAAGACAATTAATGTGGCTTGCTTTGATTTGGTATTTACTGTCCTTTTCTTGCAACTTGATGACATTTAATTGCTAAGTGGATCATTATCAAATTTACTGGTTTTACTAGAGACACTTACGGCATATCGTATTTATTTTTATAAAAAATCAATCCAAGTCATTTTACAAAATGGGACATTTGTTTCTTTGTAATTTTTGAACAAGTAGTAATTAGATTTAAGGGTAGGGTGGTAAGAAATTTGATTGGAACTTAGTTTTGACTAGAATTCGCTGGATAAAATTATGAGATAAGGCTTACTTTTATAATCTTAATATATGAATGTTATCTTTAAAATCTCAAATGAAAGAAAAAATGAACTATTTAAAATGATCCATATTATCAAGCAAGATTTTGGTCAAAAGGAACTAACAAAGAGTAGGGGTGACTTTCTGAAAATTCTTTATTTACAAATGTAAAATCAAGTTTTAAAATAATGCACCACCACCCTCTTCTTTTAAAATGGTAGGTTTTCAAAATAATCTTTTACAGTATATTTTATTGGCACAGGTTTACATAACAGATGGTTTAATTAGGATGTATTTGGACCATATTTTCTCCAAAAGTGCTAGGAAACTAATTTATTGACCACTTTCCATTTCATATTTTGAGCAGTTCCTTTTTGAAAGCCTAAGAAAATATGGGATGAATGTTTTGTTCTTAAATGAGAAATGCAGGAATTTTTAATGCTATGTTTTTAAAGTGTGGTCTTATTTTCTTTAAGATCGATCCATTTATTCTATACCTGTGGAATTTATTAGTGTATAAACTCTCTGCTTATAGGTATCTGAAAAGATGTACCTAAATACAAATCTGTTTAGGTACATATCCTGAAGTTTAATAGGAGTTCATTGCTACTATACACGTGAATTGAAATTACTTTAGTTGGTAATCATTCAACAAAAGAGGTAAATACAGAAAGGAATGCAGATAGGTCTCTTCTATTTCTGTGGTTTACTACAGAAAAGTACATTAGATACAGTAGAAGATAAAATTCTACCCATATCATTGTTCTTAATGGGAAAAAAATGTAAAAACAGAAAATGAGAAGAGTTAGAATTGTAATCCCATAAATTGTAAAACACCATGAATTGCCTCATTAAGTAGTTTGAAATGGCAATGTTAAACTAAATTTCTGTGGGAAATTTCTAAGCTGCTTCATAGGACCAAGGAGATGTGGGGAATAATAATGTGGTTATTTATCAAAGCATTTCCAAATTTCAACCTTAGTTTCTTTGCAAAATGCTTTTAAGGAGAAAGTATTCTGTGTGTGTGTGTGTGTGTGTGTGTGTGTGTGTGTGTGTGTGTGTGTGTGTAAAAGTTTAAAATGAACAAACCATTTTCTTCTGAAATTTTCTGTTTCTGGTAAGTTTTTAAGGAATTACACATGAATTTTTTTATGTTTAAAATTCATTACTGGGGGTAACTTACTAATTACCTTATATTAATAATCAATTTGTTAAATCTTTTCCTCTGAAGAATTATGACTAGGATCTGCCATTTAACAGGTAAGACAATTTCTGAAGAGTATTGCTGTTTATTGATCATTTCTATTTGAAATATTTATCAATGACCACACTTAAATAAGGCTATTTAATGAATAATTTGTTAGTTTAATTGTTGCACGAGCTCTTTACCCTTGGCTTGGATTCTGAGGTTGACAGGTGTTATAAGTGTAAACCAGCCTCCTTGTTCATTTAAAAGGTTTGAGTATTAGTGATATCATGAATGATTTTTTTTTGACGTAAAGAAATAGAAATTAAGAACAACAGAAGTATAGAGAAGAAAATTCTTGAGCTTATCAGTTTGGGGATTTGGTTTCTTTTTTTTTTTAACTTATTCAGAAGTCATTCAACTTGTTATCTTGAACACTACTTTCTGTTCTTTTCATAGACTATTAGAGATGGAAGGAAGGGACTTTAGAGAACCAATCTATGAATCTAATGAATTTTAGTTTCTACGACTAACCCTAAAAATTGAATTATCTTCTCTTCCAAATCACTTCCTCATCCTGATATTACATTAACCATCATATTAGCCCACCCTTCCACGTCAATCCTGGGATCAAGATTTTATGTAGAACTAAAAGTACCTTAAAGAATATTTGGTAAAACCCTCTCATGTTCACCTTCACCTGATTAATTTGATACTTTCATTCAGAACTCCAGTCTCCCTTTACTGATTCCTCCTGACCTTTTAAAATTATATGAATTTATGTTGATCCTCCTTTCTCCACTTGATTGACAATCTCATTCACTCCTGGGTTTTCTCTTTGATGTCCCTGACTTCAACCTCCAGTAGCTTATGGGACAGAAATCTATTCTTTGCCCATCTCAACTTCAAACTCAATATGTCTGAAAACAGGTTCATCTTTGTCTCTACCTCTGATTTCACTATGGGAACCATCATCATTTACTCTGCTTTTCATGTCCTTAAACTTGCACATTGTAGGAGCTGAATAAATGTTAATTGATTTTCTCCCTTTACATTTATCTTAATAGCTTATTATCATTTCTTCTTTCTATATTCCCTCTCCTGCCATTCCGGTACAACTTTATTTATCTGACCTTGGTGATATATAATAAAATATTTTATAATAACCTGGTAAGTTAACTTTCATGAAGTCTATTATTCCAACCTGTATACTGCTGCCATAATAAACTTATTTTTATACATATTCTTTTACATTGTTTAAAAAACATACCTCATTGCCTTTTTTTTTTCAAGGCAAATGGAGTTAAGTGGCTTGCCCAAGGCCACACAGCTAGGTAATTATTAAGTGTCTGAGACTGGATTTGAACCCAGGTACTCCTGACTCCAAGGCCAGTGCTTTATCCACTATGCCACCTAGCCGCCCCTCATTGCCTTTTGAATTAAAAAAATGAATCAAATTTGTCTGCATGGCATTCAGAAATTTCCATGATCAGATATAATCTCCCCCTTCACAAGTTCTCCCTGTTACAGCTAAATTGAAATATTATGTCCCTCAAACATGTCTCATAATTTTCATCCCTTCACATCTAAATTCATTGTATAACTTATTGAAGTGCTTTTCTTCACTTTTTGAATTCCTCATCTTTTAGAGCCCAACTCATTAAATCATCACTATGAATATTTCTCTGACTTCTTCCCTGTACGCTACTCTATAATAAAATAACTTTTTCTAATAACCTCCCAAAGTACTGTTACCTAATACATTTGTTCTTCTTGACCACATCTGTAATGATGGCTCATTTCTCTTCACCACTATTTCTCTCCCCCACACCCATTAGATGATAAAATACTTTGACTGTAAATCAGCTTATTATCATCAATATCCTAATTTGAACATTGCCAACAATATCCTAATTTGTTAGATAAGTCTAACAGTGTTCTGCATATGTTTAATATGGGTTTTTTTTAATGTTATAGTCAGCCTTCACAAAGTCCTAATCTAGTGCATTACGTTGCGGAAGAAAGCATTCTGGATCCTCATAAGCTGTAACCTTTGACAGGCTCTAACACACTGGAAAAGTTTCAAATATGTTCAAAATACCAAACAGACTGCTTTCTGAGTACTATTCTAGCAAGGGTATAGAAAGACTAATTAGCATTAAGCTGACCATTAGATGAATTTTTTGCTTATTATGGGCCATGAAATAAAAGAAAATGAAAAAAAAATCCATTATGTTCCCCAGTAGTAATATTGGAAAAGTTGATGGTAGAAAAGGAGACAGAGGGTGTTTAAATTCCATTTCTCATGCCTTAAACAGTAGGTGTCAATTTTGAAGATCTAAAATGATAACTTTTACTGTATCCAAGCAAATATGAGAACCGAGTGATGTTGCTCTTCACATGCTAAATATAAAATAAGAATACAAAAGAAAAATGCAATAGTCTCACAAGTACTACTTGGAGAATGCCAACATTTATTAAGCCCTTACTATGTACCAGGAATGATCTTAAGAGCTAGGAGATATTGATTTTTTTCCCCCTATCTTAAATCAACAAGAAACATTTAAATGGTACATTCTTTGTGAAGTGCTCTTGATAAATATTTGCAACAAGACACCACAGAAGGTAATTGCAGTTTATCTGCCAAAATCTAGAGTGGTTTTTAATTAACTGAATAGAAGACCTTCCATATTAAATCATTTTTTATGATTAACTAGTACAGATAAGAACACAGGGAAACAATGGGGAAAAATATATTGGGAAATCTAAATTATGAGTAAGAAATGAGAAAAAAACCAAAAACTTGTTGCCTATGTATCCCTTTTATAATGATGGTGAGCACCAAAAAAAAAAAATTGATTATATGAGGAAATGATTCATTACTTGTGCAAGTCATTTCTGATTTAGCTGACTATATAGGAAATATACCAAGAGAACAGATGGCACTACAATATTTTCCAAAATGATTGGATGACAAATGAACAAAGACACTAAAAGAGCCTAGAAACCATTTCGATTAGCAAACATTTATTTTCCTCGCCAAGCAGAAAAATGTCATCATTGACATGAATTTAGACTGTTAATTCATTTGAAACAATGCAGGGGGACAGTAGAAAATTGAGAATCACATTAAAAAAAATTCTTCCAGGGAGGATCTAAGTTTACAGGAAACATCTTTTTTTTTTTTAATTTTATTGTTTTTAGGTTTTTGTAAGGCAATGGGGTTAAGTGGCTTGCCCAAGGCCATACCGCTAGGTAATTATTAAGTGTCTGAGGCTGGATTTGAACTCAGGTATTTCTGACTCCAGGGCCAGTGCTCTATCCACTGTGCCATCTAGCTGCCCCTAGAGGAGACATCTTAAAAGATCCTACTAAGGGGCGGCTAGAAGGTGCAGTGGATTGAAGAGGAATTGAGTTCAAATTCGGCCTCAGATATGTAATTACCTAGCGGTGTGACCTTGGGCAAGTCACTTAAGCTCATTGCTTGGCAAAACACACAAAAAAAGATTCCACTAAGAAATATTCTGAGGTCATTAAGGACAGAATTAGAAGGAAGGCAGTTGAGAAATGGTAAAGACCCATAAAAATTGCTTGAGTTTACTCTTAGGGGTGGGTGGCTAGGTTGCACAGTGGATAGAGCACTGGCCCTGGAGTCAGGAGTCCCTGAGTTCAAATCCAGCCTCAGACATTTAATAATTACCTAGCTGTGTGGCCGTGGGCAAGCCACTTAACATTTGCCTTGCAAACAACCCCCCCCAAAAAAAAATTCTCTTGAAAAGAATCTTAAATGATTTGGCAGGATTTTTTTTTCAAATTAAATGAACATGTAAAAGATAATTGATTCCTTCTGTAATATGATTAACAACTTACATTATGAGCAGTCATGTAAAACACTTTCATATCAGTCATGTTGTTAAAGAAATGGGCCAAAAGAAAGGAACCATGGAAAAAATGTATTTGATCTGCATTCAGATTCCATCAAGTCTTTGAATGTTGCTGATAATGTGTATAGTGTTCTCTTGGTTCTGCTCCTTTCACTTTCCATCAGTTCATATAAGCCTTTCCAAGTTTTACTGAAATCTGTTCCTCATTTCTTACAGCACAATAGTATCCCATTACATTCATATACCATGGGCATCGCCTCAATTTCCAATTCTTTGCTTCCAGGAAAACAGCTGCTATGTTTTTGTACATATAGGTCCTTTTTTAAAGGAAATTATTGATCATCTTTAATAACACTGTTGCTCACTTTTCTTTCCACAATATAATTCTTCCTCATAACAAATTAATATAGTAAAGAGCAATGGTTAAGACTAGAAAAGTTTCACTTCATTCTGAACCTAGTCAAAAGTTTCCTCTATTTTTTAGGGCAGAAGCACTATGGGTGTTAACATCACAGTCACTATTTTGCTGCATAAGAAAGCGAAAATGTCACTAGTGTCATCTTTCTGCCTTCACCCCTCCCTATCCCCAGTGTAAAGAGCCTGAGTTAAACCAAGAATAACATTTCTGTTGGAGGTAACACAATTTTAATGGGAAAAATTCTGGACTTGAGCCTACACATCTCTTTCCTAGTTCTATGTAATCCAAGGCTCATTGCAATTTCTTTATGAAAGTTTCACAAAGGAACAGTCTTTTTCCAAATGATATCTAGAGTATATATTGTTGACTCGAATGTTGTAACCAAATATACAAAATCATAGAGCTAAAGGGAGGGACCTAGATGATTAAATGTCAAAAATCCTCATTTTGTAGAAAAAATGAGGATTAAGTGACTCATTAAATTCATAAAGATATGCTGTATTTGTCTAGCATTGTGGATTGCAAGTCATATTCTCTGATTTCAAAGCCTGTCTTCCACTGTAGTAGAGTGCCTTTATTATTTTTTGATCATTTGAAAAGCATTTGGTTGAACAAAGATTTTCCAACAAGTCTTCCATAAAATCATAAAATAATGACTTGTTGAAAAATATAACAAGATAAATTTGACTTCATTCTAATTAATATCAACATTAAAATAATTTTGCCACCCTCGTAGAGGATTTGTCATAGATTCCAAATAGAAAAGGGATTTTCTATAGCTGGTAAGATGCCACAGATACTACTGTTTGTGGATGGCATGCTGATCATATGAAGCTTTTAAACATCATAGAATCTCCTGAATGAGATCCACCATCATTTAAGAATTCAGCCTAACTTCCTACACAGGAAAAAGCAAATAAAGAATGCTAATTGTCTAGCCAATACACAGAATTTCAATAGACATCTTGTAGAAGCCGATATGTGCATAGATTTTAGAATGAACTGGTTCCCCATTGCCTCTATTGAGATATGCTAGATTGTATTTGGAATATCACATTGTGCTTATGATGACCTGAAAACAAAGGTCCATCTTTGATTTTAAAAAAAAGTGCCCATTTTTGTGCTGAGGCAAAAAAAAAAACAATTCCTGTCCTCAAGCATCCAATGTTTATTCAATATCAGCATTTCCCAGTGATGCCAGATGGTTGTAAATCATGATATCCCAATCTTTGAAGAGTCAGAGTTGTGAGTTGCTAAAATGAAATGTGGAGGTATATATAGGAAACTGCAACACATTACCAATAAGTCATTGTGCAAAAGTGGTATAGTGAGATGAAGTGAGCCAGGCATGTAACAAAACTAAAGGGTAACAAGTCCTCCTTTAGCATCCACTTATTGTCCAGAGATATAATTGTAGGTCTTCCACATATTGGATGGACCCTTATTAGAGGATTTATGGAGGGATAAGGCCATGTGTTACCCAGAATATAGAGTTATGTAATAGCTAATCACAAATCCATGGAAGTATCATGAGTTATAGTCAAGACTTCAAAATAAAGTTATTTTCCACTCTAGTCTTCCACCTGTCACTTGTATTTGCCATGTGCACCTAAGCAAGGCCTTAGCCACTCAGATTTCAGTCCATTATAAAATTACAAGATTGAATTGGATCATCTCTAAGGGCTCTTCTAACTCCAGATTTATGACATTTGATAAGCTTCACATTGGTTTTCCATTGAATACTGTTGCCCTGAACAGCTCCCAACAGAGACCTTCCTCTCTCTATTTCTCAGCAACTCACAATGAGTTGATCCCATCATTCCCCAAAAAATCTTTTAACACGTTGAAATTTAAAACTTGGCTATAATTGATTCTGCTTCCTGTATCTCCTTCCCCCCCACCTTTATTTCTAAACCTGCTTATCCCCTTCAATTTCTATCTCAGTTCCTGCTCATTCTGCTCCCATCAGTTTTTGGACTGTTTTCCTTTACTATTTGACCTTGTTTTTAAACAGTTCATGAAGGCAATGTTCTTTGTATTCATAAATCCCTCCCCTTTTCACCTCATTTATCTTCACAGTTATAGCTTGGTTCACTTCTTCCACCTTCTCTGATATTTTCCCCAAAGTTCTGAAATGCCTCTGAAGAAAATCAAAAATCTGAACTAATTTGATTCAGTTGGTTCCTCCATGATGTACAGCAATCTTTTTATTACTCTAATTCACTCTTATACCTTCAATAGCAATTGTACAAGCTTCTTCTCAGGTTCCAACTCTTAACTGCCTCCATCTTACCCAAATGACATCTGCCATCTACTTCACCAAAAAAGTTCTAACTGTCCATTATGAGATTCCTTATCTCAGCCTCTGCATCTCAAATCTTCTGTATCTTCAGTCATCTTTAAATCTCAAGATGGTCTCTTTTCTTTCTTCCTTTTCCCTCTTGAATCTTCATATCCTCCATCCCCATTTATTACTTTTATTCTTATGCCCTTCCATTATATTCAGGCCTCTTTTATCCTTTAAATTGTTACCCACAAAACAAAACAAAACAACTTTCTTTGATCAAGTTATCCATATCTCTCTGACCACCAAAATTCTATAGTTTTCAGTTCCTCCTAATAGCTTCCAAATTGATCTCCTTACCTCTAGTCTCTCCTGTTTCCACTATCTCTCATATCTGCCATAATAATCTTAAGTAATATTAGAATCTGTCAGCAAATCAAAATCTGTGGATCCCTGTTGCCTCTAAGATAAAACAAACCTGGTGTTTAAGGTCCTCCATAATCTGTTTTCAACTTAGCTTTACGGCCTTATTTGTATCCCCCTTGCACATTATATGATCTGTACAAGAACCTATAACAAGAAGAGTGTCATCTCTGCATTCCCAAACCATACTTTGTGCTATGAGTATCCTGTGCTTTTCAGAATCTTTTTATTTAGGGCTTATTTCACATATATACTGTGAAACCTCTAGCTCCTCCCAGCTAAAGAAAGTACTCAAGATGTTTTTATGAGCTTCCATTACTCATTATTTGATTATATTTGTATATATACTGCAGTTTTCCATCCCACTTTTAAAAATATAAGTTCCTTAATATCAGGGACTTTAATTTTAGCGTTTATATTATTTAATTTTGTGTTTATATGCTCTGCATATAACAATTTTTATGGAATCAAACTAAGCTCTTTCACTTAGTGCTTTCGCACAGCTGATGTTAAGTAGATATTTGCTATTCAAGAAACCAGTAAAAAGATGTTATTTAATTTTTTCTTTTAATTAAAGATTTTATTTTGAGTTTTACAATTTTCCCCCCAATCTTACTTCCCTCCCCCAGGTATTATTTAATTTATAAGATTATTCCCTTTACCTACACCTATACCAAACATTTAATTATTCTGTGATGCCATATTTCCTTCTGATTTTTAGATATAATTGGCATATTTTTGGAGACAATACGAAGTTGCATTGTCTTTGAAAGTAGCAATCTTAGCTGCTTTTATTAAGAGTGACAAGATTGTCTTTCCAATTCACATCCCAGGTACTTGCTGTTTTGAAAAAAAAACATCTATTTTTAAAGAATCATATTAGTATTTATTTTACTTTTGGACATTAGAAATGAACTCAATTCATTTCTATCTAAGCATTTAGTTCATTTCTTTAACCTAGGCAATAGAGAACCTGGTTTTAATCCCCCCATATATTAACCCCAAACAAAAATCAGAAAATAAAGGCACTCACTATGATACCTCATCCTCACCTGCACCCTCACCCCCAATTAGTCTTTTTCTTTGTATCCCTACCACTTTTCTTTTTTCTTTTTGCAAGGCAAAGAGGGTTAAGTGGCTTGCCCAAGGCCACACAGCTAGGTAATTATTAAGTGTCTGTGATTGGATTTGAACCCAGGTACTCCTGACTCCAGGGCTGGTGCTTTATCCACTGCTTTATCCACTACGCCACCTAGCTGCCCCCATCCCTACCACTTTTCACAATGCCTGACCCATCCTGGACAACCAAGAAATGTTTGGACTTTGTGAAGGATAAAGGTACTGTTCTACTGTGTAACCTGTATAACCCTGGACAAGTCATGGTTTCATCTGTAAAATTGATTAGATGATCTCTAAGCTTCCGATTTCAAGCCTATGAACCTATGAATGATCTCTAATTACTATGTTAATCTTAACTCACCCTCATTCTTTCTTGGTCAGTCTTGGCGATCTCAGCCCTACTGATTCAACATTACTACACTGATAATTAGCCCTAGTCTCTGGAACTCCAAAATCATCCCAACTGCCTGTTAAGCATCTCAAAACTCAGCCTGTCCATATTAATTTAGATGATCATAACATGATTTAGAACTAGACTCAGCGTGTCCCTTATATTCTTTCTGTCCTAGTTTCTCTTTTCTTTTGGGGGCCAATACCTTCCTAGTTTATAACTTGGTACCATCTTGACTTGTCCCTTTTGTCTTTCATATCCAATCAGTTGCCAAGTGTTGCCTATCTCCCAAGAGATTTTTAAATCTGTCCCTTTCTACTTACAGGACAAGTACCCTAGTTTAGGTCCTCATCTTTCATATGGACTATTACTATAACCTCTCAAGTAGCTCAATTAAGTCTCAAATCTCTTTCCTCCCTACTCTATCCTCCACCTAGCTGACAAATTGATTTTCCTTAAGGCTTCACTATGTCATTTCCCTGCACAAGGTATTCCAGTGTTACTCTTTTGCCTCTAGAATAAAAATATCAATTCTTGGGTTTGGTCTCTAAAGCCTTTTGCAATCTATCTCCAGAAAACATTTTTTGGTTTACTGTATTAGTCACCACATACTTTATATTTCTGCTCAATTGACTTATTACTAAAACCATTACCTATCTCCAATTTTTTGCACAGACTGATCTTAATTTTCTTCTCACTTCACCACAGAATCTCTAACTTTCTAAAAACAAACAGAAAACTCAGCTCTTAGCCTCCTACAGTAAACTGTCCTATTTTTCTCCACTTGTTAATGTCCTCCCTCTGAAAAATGACCTCATCAATTTAGTATATATTTTTCATTTTCTGTGTATAAGTTGTGTCCTTCCCCTCTCCTCCCCCACCCCAATATGGTTAAGGGATTTTTTTTTGGTTTGAACTTTTAGAGCTTACTAAATATAATACCTGAAACATAGTAGGCAATTGATAGTTAAATTGTTTGACCACAAATTCAATTTAGATGGCCTTTGATTGCTGTGGTGAAAACATTCATCACTGTATTCAGCAACTTTCCTCTTGGAGAACTTTTCCTATTTGTCCATATTATCAGATCTTGAACTCTATCAACATAGCCTTTCAAAACCTAAGATCACCTATAAGCTTCAGTGAAGAACCAAAATAGGACACTGGTGGAAGTGTTGAGGGCAAAAATATGTGGTGACTTCTGTATGGGGAGACAATATGCAAATAAATATGTACAAACTACATACAGGATAAATTGGAAATAATCAACAGAGGGTAGGCACTAGAATTAAGGAAAAGGTTTCCTGTAGAAGGTACAATTTTAACAGATCTGAAGCTGATGGAGTGGAGATGAGGAAGATAGGGGATAATTAGTGAAAATGTGAGGAGTTAGGAGATGGAGTGTCTTATTTATTTGAGTAACACCAAGAAGAGCAGTGGTCTATGTATGCTTTGGGGGAACAGAATGAAATGGGCTGCGGTAGAACCTTTTCTTTCAAAATCAAGGTATCTGATTTCAATTAAAGGAAACAGGAAAAATTGGATATTTACTTTCACTGGGTACTGACAACCTTAATTATTAGGTTAAAAATAAAATTTGGGAGAGGGTCTAGGGCTAGTTATCAGTAGAGTGATATCAGTTGATCCAGCAGGAGCAGTTATCATCAAGAATGACCAAATAAGAATGAGAATGAGTTAAAATTAATATAATAATGGGGATCAGTCATAAGTTCATAGACTTAAAATTGGAAGCTTAGAGGTCATCTAATGAATTTTATAGATGAAACATTGTGACTTATCCAAGGTTACACAGTAGCAAGTAGCAGGACTAGAATTCAAAGAATGGTCCTTTGTCTCTCCTTTCTCCTTCACAAAGTCTTCAAACATTTATTGGGTGTCTAGTATGGGCAAGGCTTTGTGATCAGTGGTAGGGATACAAAGAAACATCAAGTTTTATTCTCTAGGATTTACTGAAAAACCTATAGGTGAAAGACATTAAAGATGTCAGCCCTGATACAATAGTTTTGGGGGTATATGTATACAGAAAGGACAGTTCTTTTAAGCTGTTAGACAGCCAAAGAGATTTCATATAGATTGACATAGTTATACATTATGAAGTTAAAGCATATTAAGAAAGGGATAGAAAAGTTAGAAAGAATTTAAGAGAAGACCACATGGATTGCTGATTAAATTTTGACCAGACCAGCTGGCCAGGGTTCCATAGGAGACTGGAAGGTCAAAGAAGCCATCTCCCCCTTTTCTCCCAGAGTCCGCTGGATGGGGGTGGTGACCTGGGCATGACCCAAAATCTCATTGGAAATTTTGCCTCTTGGGGAGGGGTCTCTTTTAGGTCTTCCAGAACCTGTGCTCTCTGGCTGCCCCACCAAAAGACAATGCAACCCCAATCAGGCTGAAGGTCAGGCTCAGGTGTGGCCTAAATTAGACGATAAAGGAAGATTCCCTTTACAAAGTGAACAAAAAATTTATAGTTTGTCTCCAACTAATCTCATCACTTGCACACTTTTCTCAGCATCAAAATCAACATTGAAAGGGAGAAGAGCAAGTTGACATGTAAATTGACATTTTTACCCACACAGAGGCAACATTCAGATTTATAATTTTTTATTAGAAGTTAGAAACCAGTTTTTCTTTATTAGAAATATAAAGTCTTAGAGACTTTTAAAACTTTGACAGTATATGAATAAAAGAGATTTTGGAAAGTAGGCCAATGTGATTTCTTTTTCATGAGTTTGAGCTTGACTAGTCATTTACTTCTTCAAGATGCTCCATTTGTTAACCCTCTTTCCCCTGGAATTTGTTGAGTCATTTTTTAGTTCTGTCTTTCCCCTAGCAAAGATACTGGAGTGCTTTGCCTTTTCCTTCTCCAGCTCATTTTATAGATGGAACAACTGAGGCAAACAGGGTTATACAGCTAGCAAGTGTCTGAGACCAAATTTGAACTTACAAAGATGCCTTCCTGACACTATCCAACTGCTTTACCTAATCCATTTTTGTGTTTGATCTCTAAAGTTATTTCTCAAAGGTACATCTTTGCTGTTTTTTTTCTAGAAACTCTTCTCCACTTTGTTATCAATGACTAATACTTTTTTTTTTTAGGTTTTTGCAAGGCAAATGGGGTTAAGTGGCTTGCCCAAAGCCACGCAGCTAAGGTAATTATTAAGTGTCTGAGACCAAATTTGAACCCAGGTACTCCTGACTCCAGGGCCGGTGCTTTATCCACACGCCACCTAGCTGCCCCTATGACTCATAATTATACTTAGTCCAGAGTGATTAGTTAAGACATCTTAATAAAAAGACCACCTTTCTCTCCAGGAAAGAGACCGCAAATCATGGCAAGGCTGGATCTTATATGCAAGTTTGAAAGGTTTGTTCCCTCCCCCCTTTATGCCAATCAAAAAAAGCTTGGCCAGGGTCACAATCTAATCGATGCAATCACCTCCAAAAAATCCTGCCCCCCTGCTCATTATACTAATGAGCATAGGGGAATGACCAGCAACCTCCTAGAGCAGGTGCAAAGGATAACACAGACCCTCATTCAACCTCTGCAAAGTTATGTCTTTAATCACCTTTCCTTTTGTCTAACTCTCCCCTTCCTGTAAACAGGTTGGCATTTTTAGGTTTTCCACAAAGACCAGACATCCTGGCTTTTGTAATGTATTATCCTCACTGACAGCTGAGAGAGTCTGGCAATACTCTCATCCAGTGGAAACAAAATACTTGATTCTTTTCACAACTTCAACATTAAATGTTCTACAATGTATTTGTCTGCCTGGGGAAGAACTTTTAAAGTGGTTTTCCTGCCATTCAAATCTTATGTAGAATTTTCTTAAATGTCAAATAATGGCTTCCAACACCTGTCCACTAAACTAGTTCTTACCCAAACCTGACAATTCTTCACTTTCTCTAAGGTCCAAGACACTTCTTTTTTAAAAAAAAATTTTTATCATTGTTTATTATAACCAACCAAATTGTATTTGTATTGCTTTAACTGCCCCCTAGCTTGATTTTTATCTTTTTTCCTTTTTTTAGGTTTTTGCAAGGCAAATTGTTAATGGCTTGTTTGCCCAAGGCCACACAGCTAGATAATCCTAGCTTGATTTTTAATCACAGATTTATTGACTTTACACAGCAGTCAGTAAGTTTATTATAAAATTCAGTTTTTTCATTTCCGAATTCTTTCCCTCCCACTTCTCCATTCCCCAGCTACTGATAAGGAAAGAAAAAAAATACTATTACAAATAGGCAGTCAAGCAAAACACATCACCCCATTAAGCATGTCAAAAAAATTTTTTTTAAATGACTCAATCTGGGGCAGCTAGTTGGCGTCGTGGATAAAGCATCGGCCCTGGAGTCAGGAGCACCTGAGTTCAAATGCGACCTCAGACACTTAATCATTACCTAGCTGGGTGACCTTGGGCAAGCCACTGAATCCCATTTGCCTTGCCAAAAAAAAAAAAAGACCTAAATGACTCAATCTGCACCCAGATTCTTTATTTGGAGACAGATAAGTTTCATCAGATGAGTCCTTTGCAATTGCGTCTGGTCTTTATCAACACGAATTTATCAATGGCTAACCTATCAAGTACCTTAAGAAAAGCCCGCAGGTGGCTACTTTCATTTTATATTATTTGAGTTTCACAATTTTTCCCCTAATCTTAGTTCCCTCCGTCCACCCCCTCCCACAGAAAGCAATCTGTCAGTCTTTACTTTGTTTCCATGGTATACATTGATCCAAATTGAGTGTGATGAGAGAGAAATCCTAACCTTAAGGAAGAAACATGAAGTGTAAGAGGTGGCTGCTTTCTAAACCTCTTGCACTTCTGTCCCGGACTAGGAGAGAGACGACGTAATTCAAAACTATAAAAAATGCCCTCGGGGAGACGGGAGGGAGGGAGCTACAGGTGGGCGCCGTTCAGGGTTTCCTGCCCCGGGCAGAGGATGCTGCTCCTCCCCCACCCGTGCGGTGCGGCGGCAGCCCGGCCTCTCAGGGTCCAATGACTCGCAGCCCCAGGCCACGTGGCGCGTAGCCCCGCTCCCCTCATTGGAAATTCACCAGACCTCAGTCTGGCTCCTCCCCCATCCCCCCCAGGGCCTCGTGGCTCCACCCCTCCCGGCCGGCTCGCTCCGGGGCGGGGCCAGTCCTTGGGGCGGGCCCAGGCAGGGGCGGGGCCAGTCCGAGGCGGGGCCAGTCCTTGGGGGCGGGGCCGGGCCAGGGCGGGGCCAGTCCTGGGGGGCGGGGCCAGTCCTGGGGGGCGGGGCCAGTCCTGGGGGGCGGGGCCAGTCCTGGGGGGGCGGGGCCAGTCCTGGGGGGGCGGGGCCAGTCCTGGGGGCGGGGCCAGTCCTGGGGGCGGGCCCAGGCCGGGGCGGGCCCAGGCCGGGGCGGGGCCTCCCGGGGCGGAGCAGCCGCGCAGTAGCCTTGCGCCCCGGCGGCTCCCACGGAATCGGCCTCTCCCCGCTTCCGGGCGATGGGGGAGTCGGGAAGGCCGGCTGCGGCCGGGCCCCAGCTGGACGAGGTAAACAGCGTCTCCGCGGCCGCCTCCCGCCCTCCCCGCCGCGGGCCGCGGAGGCGCGCTCCCGGCCTTGTCCCGGGCCGTGGCCTCGGGCTCCTGCCGCGCCTCCGCGCACCTGCCGGGGAGGAGACGCTGGGAAGGGCCCGCGCCCCCCGCGCGCCCCCGCCCCGACACTTGGCTCTGCACCCCGAGGGCCGGGGCACAAATGACCTTCCTCCCATGAGCCCTCGGGGGCCTCCCCCGCCGACCTGGGCCTGAGCAGGGATGGCCGCGGGGTCGGGGGCACCCACCGGCCCGGGCGCCCGCGGGCCGCGGGACTAGGCCTCGCCCCTCCGCACGCAGCGCCCCTGCCTCCCCTGCGCCCCTCACGTAGAGGAACGGGAGCGAACTCGGCGCCTGTGCCCGGCGCTGCCCGGGACCGGACGGGGCGACCCGAGCTTCTGGGGGCCGCCCTTGGGGGTCCAAATGCGGAGGAGCCCGGGCCTGATGGGCTTGTGGCTCTAAACGCCTGGGAGGTCTTCTCTCCTCCGACTGAATTTTTATTTATTTTCTTATCCCCCACGTGAAAAAAAGGAAAGAAAACCCTTAGAGCAATTATGTGCGGTCAAACACAAATTCTCCCACGGGCTGTGTCCCAAAATCTATTTTTTTGAGTCTGTTACTTCTGGCAGAAGATTAATATCATTAAGTCACTTATTCTCTGAAATTGTATTGATCCTTGTTCCTTGATTTTCTAAAGCTTTTCATTTTTTAGGGTTTTTTTGCAAGGCAATGGGGTTAAGTGTCTTGCCCGAGGCCACACAGCTCGGTAATTATTAAGTGTCTGAGACCCGATTTGAACTCCGGTACTCCTGACTCCAGAGCTGGTGCTCTATCCATTGTGCCACCTAGCCATCCCTAAAGTTTGTTTTTTTTTAAATATTGTATAAGTTCTGGTTTTACTCACTTCTATCAGTTCATGGAGATCTTCCTCTGTGAACCCTTTCTTCTGACTCCATTTCATTAAAATACTTATTCCTTGCAGGTGAGAAACAGGTTAGTCTAGTAGATAAAAGAGTGACCTGGAAATCAAAAAGATCTGCATTCTAGTGCTGCCTTTGGGTGATTCTGAACCAGCCTTTTCATTGTGCACTCCAAAGTCTGCAAATATTTCCTCTTTAGGAATTGCCTATACTGGTGAAAATCCATATCTTGACTAAATATGACAGATACCAGGAATAGAAAGACTAAATAAAGTCCCTGTAAATAAAAAATTTCTCATTTTAATAGATTTCTTATTTCAAGCTGCGGATGACTGATTGACAGGATTTACCACTGGAAAGGCCCTCAGAGCCTCTAAGTCAGAAACAAAAAACAGTTCAAAGTCTGCTAAAACTTAATAAATGTTGGGGTGGCTAGGCACTTGGACAAAAGATTAATAAGATATCTTTTTCTGTAAAAGCTTATAATATTTTAGTCAAGATCATAAAGGGTTATAGCCACAATACTAATTAAACTAATAAATACAGAGGAAAGATGGGAACAGAATAATGGGAAAAATCACTAGTATCTAAGTAAGGGTCAGGAAAAATTCATGAAGTATAGAGCACATAGGGTAAACCATGAAGAATGAGAAAAGGATTACAGGGAAAGAGATTTGCAAAAGACAAGAGTATGTTTTAGGCCTGTATGAAGTAATCAAAACCAAAGCAGTGGAAGAAAATAGGAAGAGTTTAAGAGTGTTGAGAGAGGGAAGTGTAGTTTGGATTCTGACTCTGAAGAGTTTTGGATTACAGGTTAAGGAATCTGGACTTTATTTGGTAGGCAATTGGGAGTCATAGAAAGTTTGTGGACAGTGGCCTTTTCTCTGCTTTCCTTTCTCCTTTCCCTTCCCTACTTTCTTCTTTCTACACATCTTTTGACCCTCTGCAAGAATTCCATCTATGTTTTTGCCTTTTGAAATTTTAGCTTTCTGTTAAGGCCCAGTTCAAATGATACTGCCACCATGTAGTTTTCCTTCTCTTCTAGCTAAAAAAATAATCTTTCCCTCTGCTGAACTGTGTTTGATGCTGTATCACTCTTCTAATAGGTTTTGAGCTCCTTGAGGGCAATCAATTAATTAAGCTTAGAATATCTTGGAGTCTAGCACTAGTCATGATTTTTTTTTTCTTTCTGGTTTATTCACATTTTTTATGTGCCTTCAGTATAATTAAGGTACTGTACTGAACTGCCAAATTTGAAATCAGAGGACCTGTATTCAAATGTTAGCCCAGTCTCTAATCACCTGTATGACTTTGAGTGTGGCACCTTATTTCTCTAGGTCTTGGGTTCCTCATCTGAAAAATGATAGCATGACCTCTGAATGTGACTTTCACCTTTAAACCTCTGTTCCTATGAATATAATTGATACTTGATTAATATTTGTTGAGTAGTGATGATTTGAAATGGTCTTTCAAAGAATTCACCTTCTGAAAAATGAGTTTTCCTTTTGTAATCTTGTCAATGTTAAGGAATTTTAGCTTCTTTTTCCATGGATTTGATTCTCATCTCTGTATCTGATTCCCAAACTGACATTTCCTAAATCTATATATTTTGGCTTAAATGTATTCACTTTGTGTCAAAATAATCTCCCCTAACCAAACACTTGAGCATGACACTATTTTTTTTTTTAGGTTTTTTCAAGGCAAATGGGGTTAAGTAGCTTGCCCAAGGCCACACAGCTAGGTAATTATTAAGTGTCTGAGACCACATTTGAACCCAGGTACTCCTGACTCCAAGGCTGGTGCTTTATCCACTGCGCCACCTAGCCGCCCCAAGCATGCCATTATTTTTAGTAGTTACCTATTTTTCTAGACTAAAGTCCTTATTCCTCAGACTCGAAATTTAAGTCTTCTGCTGTTTGGTTCATTCCTGTCTTTCTAGCCTTATTTATATTAGTCCTCTTAATACTCTAATTAAATTGAATTTTCAGTTGTTTCATGAGCGCCTTTTAAAATATTTATCTTCATACAAGGTCCAGCTCAGGTTGGTATCTATTCCTCAAGCCTTCTCCTCGGACGATTAATAGAATCACTGACCTTGAGAATTAGAGTGACCATTTGAGTTTAAATCATACCTGAAAGGAATCCCCACTATAACATACCTCTTGCAATTTAGCCTCTTTGCAATTTAGGGTTTTTTTTTTCTTTTTGGGAAGGCAAATGGGATTAAGTGGCTTGCCCAAGGCCACACAACTAGGTAATTATAAACTGTCTGAGGCCAGATTTGAACTCGGATACTCCTGACTCCGGGGCCGGTGCTCTATTCACTGGGCCACCTAGCCAGCTCCCTCTTTGCAATTTCCAACTACTTTCCAACTTCTGCTTTGTCTATTCTCTTATGTATATAATAGCTCTTCAAATATTTGAAGACATTTATCATATCTTTTCCTGTCCCCCCCCCCTTACTACCCAAGTCTCCAGACTAAACATGCTTAGTTCCATCAACAGATTCTCATAGCATGAACTCTATGACCTCCACTAGAAACCTGCCAAAAATGTCATTGAACTATTATCAACTGCTCTTGGAATCCTCATATCCAATTAGTTCTGAATTCAGTATTCAGAACTTTTCACCTAATTCACATCTCTTTTGTATCTTTTCCATAGGAATAATATGACATTTTATTAAAAGTATTTCTAAAATCTAGGTAAATGGTTCCTACTAGGTAAATGGTTGTTGTTCTACTCCTAGGTTAGTTTAGTAGTTTTGTCAAAATTGGTATGGCACGAGCTGATCTTGTTGAAATCATGTGATTGCTTCCTCCTTTCTAGATGTTCCCCAGTCATTTCTTTAAATGAATCATTCTCATATTTTATCAGGAACTGAAATCAAGCTCATTGGTTTATAGCTTGCAGATTCTATTCTCTTCCCTTTTTTGAAAATCAGGTCAATACTTGCCCTCTTCCAGTCTTGTAATATCTCTCCTATTTTCCACAATCGTGTAATTAGTATTGTGGTAGTGACACTTAGCATATCTGCTAGTTGTGAATACATCTGCTGTACAGGTCTTCATGCTTTTGCTCTCTTTGTATTTATCTGGGTATGTTTTGTACCCTTCTAACAGAATTGTTTAATTTTTGTTTGTGTATCCTTGTTCTTGTAAAATACTCTCCTTTGTCCAGTGTAAATATGTAATAAATATCTACCAAATTATTGCCTGCTCTTTATTATCATGAATTGAGACAGAGTAGCTTGCTCATAGTAAGATTGTTATTGGAAAAGTTGGTTTAGTAAATTCTGCCAAGCCCTTTGTTCAGACGTTATATTGAAAGAAAGAATTTCTTAAGTTCTTATTATATGACACACATAAGAGAATACAAATAGAAGAAAAGGAGACAGTCCCTGCCTCAAGGAGCTCACTCTTAAACTACACAAATAGAAGAGATCTTTTTCAACATGGATGAAAAAAATCTGGAAGATGCCAAGGACTCCATGGAAAGGGAAGGATTGCAAAATCATTCAAGAATCCTTAGTATAGGGGTGGCTAGGTGGCGCAGTGGATAAAGCACCGGCCCTGGAGTCAGGAGTACCTGGGTTCAAATCCAGTCTCAGACACTTATTACCCAGCTGTGTGGCCTTGGGCAAGCTACTTAACCCCATTTGCCTTGCAAAAACCTTAAAAAAAAAGAATCCTTAGTATATCCTAGGGTGACTGACTGGCTTGGAAGGGATACTATAAGGAAGTAACCCACCATCACTGAGAAAGAGAAGATTGGACCTATGGTTCATTGGTCTGGTGAGTCTGGATTCTCACTGGAGGAAAAATGATACAAATAGCATTCTACCAGTCAGGAGAGCAAGGTTTAAGTGGATTCAAAGAAACTTTATATCAGCACTCTAGTCTGGTCACCACATTAGTCAGTTGTGCCAGACCAAATCTTGAGCCCTGGGGATACAAAGAAAGGCAACAGTTTCTGCCCTGGCAGACTTGGAATCTAATGGGGAGGACAATATGCAAACAACTATGTTTGGATAAATAGGAAATAGGTGACAGAAGGAAGACCCTAAAATGAAGAGGGATAAAGAACAATAATAATGTTTTTTCTTCATTTTCGAAGAAGACCATGACATCGGGGAGGTGATGCCATCACAAGTACACGAATTGGGTTTGTGAGGGGGTGCTGTGCTTCACCAGCCTCACTTTCTCCTCCAGAGCCATCTGGGTCCAGTGGTCAAATGTAAATCAGGATGACTGGAGATGGCCCTGGATGTGAGGCAGTTGGGATTAAGTGACTTGCCCAGGGTCACACAACTAGTAAGTTGTTAAGTGTTTGAGGGTGAGATTCTAACTCCCATCCTTCTGACTCCAAAGCCAGTATTCTATACACTGTGCCATCTAACTGCCCTGGGATAAAGAAAGACTTTTTGTAGAGGGTGGGATTTTTGCTTGAATCTGAAGGAAACCAGGAAATAGAGATGAGAAGGGAGAGTGTTCTGGCTTTGAGAGACAACCATTGAAACTGCCTGAAGTCAAGAGATGGAGAGCCTTGTTTGAGGAACAGCAAAGAGCCTAATGTCCTCAAAGAGTACAGAGGATTTCAAATTTGATCCTGGTGGTAAGTAGTCACTGGAATTTTGTAAATAGAGAGATGGTATGGTTATACTTATACCAAAGGAAAAACACTTTGACAGATGAATAGAGGTTAACTGGAGTTGGGGGAGAGACTTGAAACAGACCCACCAACAAGCTATTAGTGCAAAAGCCCACAGGTGGTGGCAGTATCAGGAAAGAGATGAGAATATGAGAGATGTTATAACGAAGTTAGCATAAGATTGGATATGGGGGTTAGGGATATTGAGAGACAGGATTCCAGACATATCTAGGTTTTAAGCATGGGAGACTAGAAAGTGTGGGGAGAAAGGTAATAAGTTCAGTTTTAGCCTTAATGAATTTAAAATTTCTACAGGACATTCAATTTAAGCTATCCATTAGGCTATTAGAGATATGAAACTTGAGGTTAGAAGGACCTACCACCAATTCTCCCATTGTATTCTAGGCATCATTTTAGAAAAGAATCTGCTACATTGGAGATTGTATAGAAGATAATCAACCAAGATGATAAAGGACCATGAGTTCATGCCACATATAAGGATCAGTTGAAGGAAAAGGAAATGTTTTGCTTGGGGAGGACTGGTTGGGGAAGGAACAAGTTGGGTAGAACTAGGAACAATGGGTGGAAATTCTACAGAAGCAAATTTGGAAAAGATATAAGAAAAAAACATCCTTAAAAATTAGAGCTATGTCTGGATCCGGCTACTCGGGGGGAGCAAGTGAAATTACCTTTCACTGGAGATCATCAGGCAAGAGCCTGATAACCACCTATGTATATGTTGTAGAGAGGATTCTTTTTGGGTGTGGGTTTAATTCCTTGGCACTTGAGGTCTCTTCTACTTATAAAATTCTGTGATTATATTAGGTTATAAAATAAGTATATGATGTAGTTACTCAATTTTTGGTGTTTATAAGCTATTTGCAGAGACTGTATATAAGCATTTGAAAGTTCAGAATGTGAATTCATATTAAAGCTGATTTTCTTGGAGTTTAGCTGATGAATTTGGTACCTCCACTGGTTAACCTCTGGAATGAAATATAGTCAGTAATGAAGTGGTAATCAAATTTCTAACTCTGCCGTAGAGAGCAGAGATTTAATCATAGCTGTTTTCCAATAAAGCCTCTTTCTTATTTGGGGATGCTCTAAAAGGAAAGGACCAGCTAGGATCAGCAGGCTGCATGCAGGTGGTAGGCAGAGAACTTAGAGTGATGATGTGAGTCCCTGTTGCTAAATTAGAATTAGATATTTCAGTCCATTTTATATGTTGCTGTCCTCTCCAAGCCAAAGATAATGTGACTGGGGTAGCTAGGTGGTACAGTGGATAGAGCACTGACCCTGGAGTCAAGAGGACTCAATGCCTTGCAAAAAAAAAAAACAAACAAAGATAATGTGACCTATTAAATAACTGTTGACAAGGTTGGGGAAAATACCAATAATTTATGTTCACCTTTTTTTAATTGAAATTTTATTTTGTTTTTCCAATTGCACACAATGGTAGTTTTTTTCCAACATTCATCCATTTGCAGCTTTATATACATTTTTCTACCACCCTCCCTTCCCTTCCCCCTCCTCATGATAGCAAACAATCTGGTAAGAACTGTCACATATTAGTCATGTTGTGAAAGAGAAATTAGAACTAAAGGGAAAGAAAAAAGCCATGAGAAAGGAAAAAACAAAAAAAAGTTTTAAAACAGTGAACATAGTATGCATTCAGACTCAATGGTTTTTTCTCTAGATGTGAATTGGATTGTCCATAGCAAGTCTCTTGGGGTTATCCTTGATCTCTGAATTGCTGAGAGGAGCTCCATCCATCATTGTTGATTATCTCAGTTGTGGTTTTTTTAATACGTTTTTTTAAATTCTATTTTTTATTTAAGGCAATGGGGTTAAGTAACTTGCCCAAGATCACAAAGCTAGGTAATTATTAGGTGTCTGAGGCCGGATTTGAACTAAATCCTCCTGACTCCAAGGCTGGTGCTCTATCCACTGTGCAACCTAGCTGCTCCTTAGTTGTTAATACAATGTATACAATATACAGTGTATACAATGTTCCCTTGGTTCAGCTTACTTCACGCATCAATTCATGTAATTCCTTCCGTACTTCTCTTATAGATTTCTTATAGAACAATAATATTCCATGTTTTTGTTATTATATATTATGGTGTATTGTATATTATGATTTTTAACATTCACTTAACCAATCATTTGCTAGGGAGCTACGACTTTTCATAGTTCACATTTGAATAATACTTTGTGATTGAAAGAGTGCATTGCTGATAGCATATCTGTTATATGGATAATATCAAGAGAATTGCCACATACAGATGAGAAAACTGCAGCTTTTAAAGAATCAAGCCAGCATCTTATTGCAAGACTGTGTGCTAACTACTGGAAATGCAGAGATAAAAGAGTCTTTGCCTTCCAGGAACTTGTATATGTAAATAGAGATAAAACTATAGTACAGATTAGAGTATGATAGAGTGCCTAGGAGGTCAGAATAAGAATATTGTGGACTGGGAAGATGGGAAGGAGAAGATTAACAAAAGCTTTATTGGGTCTTGTTAATATTTAAAAATTAATGTTTTAAGAAAATTAGTCTTTCAAAAAGGCTTTCTGAGTTTTTAATCATTTGAGCAATTAGGAATCATTTAGCATCTTTTTGTGATCAATATTATGCTAAATGTTATAGTAGAAATAAAAATATCAGATGTAGTCCTTTCTCTTTGGAATTTTTTTTATTTTTTTAATAAAAAATTTTTTCAATCAAAAAACCTCCAAGGAGTTTGCAGTTTAATTGGGAAGATAGTTAGCTTACCTTGAAAAACATTAGAATGCTTAAGTGTTAAACTTTGAGATACTGAGTAAAACTGATCTGAGAAGATAGAACTCTTGTGAAGAAGTGAAATTTGACTAAGATTAAAATCTCACTGGTATTTTGCACTATCCTTTGTCTTTCCTCTTGCCCCAGGTGTTTCAACCGAAATCTTTTCTATCTTGTTCCCATTCATAATCTTCTAATTAGAGAGGTCTGATGGGAGGAGATAATGGTAATAATGAAAAGGAGATAAGTTATTAGAAGTAAGTGAGTGGAATGGTAGAATCCACTAAGACTTCTTAAATGCCTAGAATTTCAAATGTACTTCATTGTCCTTGAGAACTTAAGACTCTTTGCCTTGATGCATGCCTAGATCTCTCAAGAGTTACTAATTAGGGGTAGCTAGGTGGCAGTGGATAGAGCACCCTGGAGTAAGGAGTACCTGAGTTCAAATTCGGCCCCAGACACTTAATTACCTAGCTGTGTGGCCTTGAGCAAACCACTTAACCCCATTGCCTTGCCAAAAAAAAAAGAGTTACTAATTAACAACAGAACCTGATAATATCTTGTGGCACCCTGTCAGATCATTTTCTAAAAAGTATTGTTAAGGGAATGTTTTTAAATGAGTATTCAAAATTTTGAAATAATTATGTGAGTACAAGGTTCTCTGCCCTTCTACTTCGTCCTAAAATATCCAGCACTTTCCATTCTCTATGAAATCTTTTGTGAATTCTCTCCCAGTTAGTATGAGCTTCTGGCAAACAAAGGTTATTTCCCCCTTTCTTTTTATGTTTATGATACTTTGTTCAGTGTTTGGCACATAAGTACTTAATAAATGCTTTTTTATTCAAATATCAATAAATATTTCAGACTACATTCAATCTACTCTTTGCTGAAGGTGGCAAGTGAGTAATATATTTTAGGAGATCTTGCTAATTGTTCACTATGAAATTAATTCATCTGCCAGTCAAATATTTTTGAATTCCTACTCTATGCTTTAGTACTGTGCTCAGTCCTGAAGTAACTTATTCATCCCTGGTTTCCTAACTATGGACTAAGAGAGAAATCAAAGGCAGTATTTTTTAAAACACAGTATTTGTATTTTTTTTCCTTTAAAGAGATTACCATTGGATACTGCTGAAAATGGGTTGAAGCCAAGTGAAGAACCACTCCTCAGAAAGAGTTCTCGCCGATTTGTCATTTTTCCAATTCAGTATCCTGACATCTGGAAGATGTATAAGCAGGCCCAGGCATCCTTCTGGACTGCTGAAGAGGTGAGTGCTCGTGTCTTTCTACATGAGAGATTAGGAAAGTTCAGAGTTCTCTACAATACTTCTTCACTTTACACTGAATAGACAGTTGCTGGCACAGTGCTTCAAACCACCCTAACTCAGTACAGTATTATCAAATGCTTTGTGTTCCAGTGCTCAACTACTAAAAAAAAAATATTCTTGTTGCAAATATTCTACCTTGTGTCAGAGTTTCCCCTACTATGTGTCACAGAACAACTTTGATTCTTTTCTTAAATTTTATTTATTTAAAGCAGTGGGGTTAAGTGACTTGCCTAAGGTCACACAGCTAGGCAATTATATTACGTGTCTGAGGCTGGATTTGAACTCCTGACTCCAGGGCCAGTGTGCTATCCACTATACTATTTAACTGCCTCTTTACATGCTTTTAAAAAACTGAGTTCAAGGGGCTGCTAGGTGGTATAGTGGATAAAGCACCAGCCCTGGAATCAGGAGGACCTGGGTTCAAATCCGGTCTCAGACACTTAATAATTACCTAGCTGTGTGGCCTTGGGCAAGCCACTTAACCCCGTTTGCTTTGCAAAAACCTAAAAAAAAAAACTGAGTTCAATGGAAAGATCCCTTATATAGCTTATTTGATTTCTCTAAATACTTCCTTTTTTTCTTCCTCATCAGGATAATTTTTGTTGTATATCAACAGAATTTTGTTGTTGAGAATCTCCTATCCAGGAGTGTGCTGGAGACTCTCGAACTGGATCTAAAGAGCTGATTGTTAAATTTATAACCTGAAAATTAGCAAATGTTACAATTTGGGCTTGATTGTTTCATTGACTGTCTAAACTTAAGAAAATGATGGAAAAAATATTAATAGTGCTTACCAGGAATTCCTATACTAGATGCTGATGAGGAGACATAGATCAATGTCCCTGTCATTCAGTAGTGTCTCCAGGTTGTACTGGAAGCCCTTATTCAGAATCTTAAAACTTTCCATTGATACCAATACAATGTTTGGGCTTTCTCTTATCTTTTACTTCTACTTTAGGACCAATCCCAGCCTCCTTTGCTTATCATGCAGATCTTTGATACCTCCTTGTATGTAAGATTTCATTGATAATCTCATTTGCCAATATTGCTTATATCCATCTCTCCCGTTTGTATCATAACTTTCTATATATGGGACTTCCCTCCATTTCTTACTAGGAGGATTTCAGTTGTTTTCTACTTAGCTTCTCGTCATTCTCTTGGCTTTCTAAACCATTCTCCACATAGCTGCACATTGAGCATCCTAATTCCTAAAGCAGAAATATGACCAATATAGTTTCTGTTTGGCATTAAAAACCCTTTGTAATTTAGCTCCAGCCTGTCTTCCCACATTGATTCCACATCATCCTCCCCACCTCACTCCTACATAGAACATAGTCTGTAGTTAAATTTGCCCTTCTCCTGTCTTTCTTGTTTTTACAATGTTATTCCCCTTGCCTAAAATTCTCTCCTTCTCTATCTCCTCTTTTGGAATTGCTTCAAGTATCACCTTCAACACACTTTTCCAGATTCTTCCAGTTAGAACTTCTCCAGCTCCCAGGTCCCTTCCTACAGAAATTACTTTAGGTTTATTCAAGTATATTATTTATCTATGTGAATATTGTTTCTCCTCCCCACCCCCTTATTCTCCAGTAGAAGAAGGAACTTTCTGGTTTTAGTCTTGTGTCTCAGGGCTTTGTATACAATTCTTGACAGGTTACTTAAAGAATTGCATATGCTGCTGTCTTTCCATTGACTTTTGGGTCACCTGTAACTTTCATTGCTCTGAAGTTGTGGCATTCTAAGTTATGGCAACACTGGGAGAATGTAGGCCATTACAGCAGAAAATATTTCATATTTTAAAAGTACCGTTTAATTTCCCAAATGTGATCTAGCCTAATCTGCTACTCCAGTTCTATGACCAACTCTTTGTGTCTGCTCAGTGCCTGTCCAAAATATATGAATTAATGGACTAGCTTAGTGGGCTTTCCATCCAAATTCAGACAATATGCATTCTTCACCCATTTGGTTTATCCTATTTGGGTTGCTAGGCCAGTATTTTCTGAGTGACTATAGCTCTCATTGGAGAGGGCCCTTAGTACAATGTCATTGCAAATGGGAATTAACTGGAGACTCGCTATTTATAGGGAACCCTAAACAAGACATCCTCTTTGACACTGATGAGCACTTTCAGAGTAAAAGCTCTTTATTTAATGCCTAGTTTGAAAATTACATTGAAAGAATCACTAAAATTAATCTGTGGTTACATCATGAAGGAATTTTTTTATGATCTTATTTACATGAGACCTTTTTTTGAGCAGAGTTTTTAAAGTTACATTTGGATTCTAATCAAATACTAATTGGTAATCATCAAATAGTGTACAGAAAATTTTGTATTCTTTATACATTCTAGATGTGGTTATTATAATGAACATATAGTTTGCTTAGAGATTTTATCCATGAAAAGTGGCCTGTTTATTCTCATATTTTAATCAAGTATACCTTTCATGAGCATGTATATCAAATGAAATAATATTTAATATAGTATTTGCACATGGTAGGTGCTTAATAAATGTGTATTCCTTTCTCTTCCCCCCATATAACTACTTCGTCAGTGAATAAAACCATCCCTACTTCCACACCCAAAAGAATATAAGATCCTATGATGTCTTGCATGTAATCTATGTTATGTGTGATAAACAATTGTTGATTTGGAGGTCCTTGATTTTTTCTTTTTTTCTTTATTAATTTTTTGAAATATATTGAAAATTGATCTGAATTTCTTTAAAATTGTACATCTCTAACACAAATATCCTGTATATGGATCTAGTCAGGTCTAGCCACTTTTGTTAGCTTTATTTTTTGAATGACACCAAGTATTCACATATTAGTTAAAATGTCATAGTTAAAATGTCATTATTAATAATGAAAAAAATCACATGCAAAGCTATTCTGTTTCATAGCTCTTTGTTGTCTTCCATTTTCATCTACAAATGTCCATAGTATGATTTAATGTAGTTGAGTCTCATGGAAAAAAATCCTTGCTCTGTTTTTTAGGCACAAACCTGCAAAAAAAAAACTACTGATTTTTATTATTTTGCTCTAAGCATTCCTGCTTATTGAAGGGACCAGAAATGGACAGAGCTAACCCTATGACTCTAAAAATCTCTCTCACAAGCCATTTTGGAATTACAGTTATAGCATTTTTGGACATGAGGCAAAATTCACAATGAAATAAGTTACATAAGGTAAAGTTCAACTAAAATTTTTCTTAATCAAACATAACACTAGACCTCCTAGAAGAATCAGTTTCCTAAAATCATTCAGTCTTACTCTCACTTTAAGAACTTCTTCATTCCAGCTAGTCAAAGCTGACCTTGAGATAGGTTCATTAACTGAAATAATCAAAGAAGCTAATTCTTTGTATAACTGTGATCATTACCCAAATCTTTTCCCAAGGTCTCAACTTACTAACTTTGTGACCTTGGGCAAGTCACTTAACCCTGATTACCTCGAATTCAGGTCTATCTTCAGTTGTCCTGATTCATATCTCTCACTGGACCCAAGCAGCTCTGTAGGAGAAAGTGAGACTGATGATTTGGCACTGCACTCCTTCACTCAAATTCAATTCACCTACATATCATGACATCACTTCCCTGATGTCATGGTCTTCAAGAAAGGAGGACCATCATCTTCATCATCACCACCAAATCCCTTCAAGGTAGATCAATCAAGTGGCCTCTGCCCTTGCCCAGGGCATTATTTTGAAACGGATAATTAAAGGTCTGATAATATTTCTCTTTCTTATGAAGTAAAAGACTTTAGAATAATTTTAAAATGCATTTTCCTAAAAGAGGAAGGGAGAGGGCTTTAGTTTATATGTATGTATATATTTTTTTCATGGAAAAATGATAATAGGTAGAATTTGAACTGTAAAGTTAGAGATTATGGTTCTTTTGCCCAATTGTGAATGTCTTAAACCTGATGAAATACGGATTTTCACTTGTTTTTGTTTTTAAATTTACTGTTTTGAAGCAGCTGTCTAGGGGAAGTAAAATTATAAACTTCTTGTGTGATGTAAAATGAGTTAAAAGCTTGTCACACCTGACTACCCAACTGTTTGTGGTTTTTGTTTTGTTTTTTTTAAATTCATTATTTGAACTAAGTAAAGCTGTGACACTGCATCCTAGCCTGAGGTCACACACAGTACTTTCTCTTTAACTAGCAGCAAATATATTGTAAGAGTAGAGAGATTTTATAATTACTTTTCTCTGAAAGTATTAAAAAAGATACCACTGATGTTTGGAATTCCTGAAATAATATGGCACACTTAGTATACATAATTACTGCAATTTTTAGCTTCATCCCATAGTGGATTTGTGAAATATACACCATTTAAAAATACATATTGTTTTAATTTAAATGGGGTCCTGATAGTTCACTAATTTAATAAATTCATTCTTTCATTGTTTGGATATTATCTCTAGTGGTTCAGATCACAACTCAGCTATTCTCTATTCTTATATGGCTATAATATGTTCACTAAATCTTTTATGAGATGTTCACAAAACATCCTAAGGGACTTCCCTCTAGATTTCTTGACATTGTTTAGATACTAATTGAACATGTGAGTTGTCAGTTAATTATCCCTTTCTCTTAATATTTGAGTAACTATGTTCTTTTCTAGTCAAATAACTTTTGATTTTTAATATCATTTCTCTTTGTATCTTTACTGATAATATTTCATAACCTACCTTGGACATTTCAATTATTCTTTGAATTGCCCACAATTTTAACTATTTGAAAACTGGTATTCATGAGTTGAAGCTATATAGCACAATGGAAGAATATTCTTGTTAAAAAGAAAAATCTTTGTTTCTGAGGAAGGATCAGAATCATTAATACTGGACTATCATCCATGTTCTATGTTCAAGATATTTATCCTGATAGTCCAGCTCTATGGAATGTCCATCCTACTATATATCACACAGCTAGGTTATTATTAAGTGTCTGAGACCGGATTTGAACCCAGGTACTCCTGATTCCAGGGCCAGTGCTCTATCCACTGTGCCACCTAACTACCCCCCCCCGAAGTTTTATTCTTATTAGGTAACCAGAAGACAGTGTTTGTGATGAGAAGATCATGAGATACACATGTCTTCAGTAGAACTTGACCATTGTTGTTGCTATTTTTAACTCCATTCCTCCCAAGGACTCTCTGCCATGCCTGGTAATCTGACTCTACTCTAGCATTAAAGTCACTCAGAATTATAATATTGTCCTCTTTTGATACATTGATGATAAGGGTCCTCAAGTCTTCATAGAATTTTTCTTTTAGGGGCGGCTAGGTGGCACAGTGAATAGAGCACCGGCCCTGGAGTCAGAAGTACCTGGGTTCAAATCCGGTCTCAGACACTTAATAATTACCTAGCCGTGTGGACTTTGGCAAGCCACTTAACCCCATTTGCCTTGCAAAAACCTAAAAAAAAATTTTTCTTTTATTTCATAAGGTTCATCATGGTGGGAACATAGGTACTAATGATGGGGGCATGACATATCCTGCAAGTGGCAATTTCATTGACTTGAGCCTGTAGTTCACTCCTTTTGGTAGGCAGTCAAGCTTGGTTTTGATTGCAAAATCCATCCCAGTTAAACAGCATTCTCTTTCACTTCGACCACTCCAGAAAAATGTATATCCTGCTCCGATTTCAGTAAGCTGGCCTTCATTTGCCAGCCTTGTTTCCCTCAGGGCTGCTATTTAGATATGATACCTGCTGAGTTCTCTTATAACAAGAGTTATTTATCTTTCAGGTCTATTGGATCTTGTGTTGTCTATGAGTGTGTGCGAATTCCATACTTGTATTTTGAACTCAGTCCTGTGCTTAAGATGATTACTGGCAGTTTATAAAACTTAAGACTTGAGTGTAGTAGTGTTGGTAACCAACTGTCAAGTATTATGTATCAAAAAGCTAGTTTGATGCTACTACAAAGCAATAGGATGTGCTCGAAGAAGGAAATAATCTTTTCACTACTCTTATTTGTAATACTGTGAAGTCCTTAGTAGACCTTCATGTGATTTTGACTTCATATTATCAGAGTTTGAAAAAAAAGATTTGGGTAAATTGGAGAGTAAATCATGCCAAGCAATATATGAATTCCTTTAGAGTAGCTGCATGGAAACTATTGACTCATTTCTTAAAAATATCTTTGAAGATATCTTTCCTTACTAACCTTTCTCCAAATTGTAAGGTGGGTTGCTCAAATGCATTTTTACCAACATTATTAACCCCTTTTATAGAACATAGGACTCTGTAAGATTTATGTGGAAGTATTTCCTTATACATACCTTTTTTTAAGGGTTTGGGTTTTTTTGGGGTTTTTTTTGCAAAGCAAATGGGGTTAAGTGGCTTGCCCAAGGCCACACGGCTAGGTAATTATAAAGTGTCTGAGGCTGGATTTGAACTCAGGTACTCCTGACTCCAGGGCTGGTGCTCTATCCACTGCGCCACCTAGACGCCCCTTTATACATATGTTGTAGCATAATCTTAAGACTGATTTGCAGCTTGAGGTTTTCCTTGTTTATTAGGAAATATTTTGACATTGTCTAAGTTAAAATTTTTGGAACTTTTGAATTTCAGGTTGATTTATCAAAAGATCTTCCTCACTGGAACAAACTGAAATCAGATGAGAAGTATTTCATCTCTCACATCTTGGCATTTTTTGCAGCCAGTGATGGAATAGTCAATGAAAACTTGGTAAGAGTATTATCCTTTGCTTTGGTTAGTACTCAGTAGTTGTTTGATGATGGTATTAAATATTTCATATTGATACTGAAAATAAGTTATGAAAAGGTAAAATCAGTAAAACTGAAGTTATGAAAAGGCAAAAGTTCCTAAAATATTAAAGCAAAAGATTCCTCTACTTCATTTGACAAGCATAATGCTGGATTGGTGTAATAATTTTTACTAATTAAAAATGCTTTCTTTTAATTATACACAATTCACAAAAACCATCTTCTTGGCCATTTTGTGATAGGACAGACTTAATAGAGTATCTTTCAGCTAATGAGTTTGATGTTCAATTTCTTATTGACTTGATGACTAATATTTTATGGACTTTCATTAAATTTATACTTAATGATTTCCTTTAGGTGGAACGCTTTAGTCAGGAGGTGCAGGTACCAGAGGCACGCTGTTTCTATGGCTTTCAGATTCTCATTGAGAATGTTCATTCAGAAATGTACAGTTTGCTAATAGACACCTATATCAAAGACCCCCAAAAAAGGTACATTGGAATTTTCATCTGTCTTTTAAACTTATTTATAGATATTTACTACATTTGTATGTTTACAGTTGGTCATTAAATAGCATCTATTTTTCACATATACTCAATGATGAATTAGGCATTTAACCATTTGATTTTAGGTGTGCATTGTTTTTATGTTCATGTATGTTTATCTTATGGTCAACATTCTGATCACTAAATTTTAAAAGGTACATTTAAAGAAACTTCTATTTAGAAATCTTTGGTCACAAATACCATGTCAAATGATAACCTATTTCATTGTTACTTTGAGGCCTGCTATGGTTTTTCACTTTTAGTGAACATTCTGAAGTGCTAAAAAACTGCATGGATGTTGTTTATAGAATTGAAGGTGTTCAATAATTATTCTTGGTTGAACTGTGAAAATTTTGTCTGAAGAAAACTAGGTAGTAAGGAATTATGTCAGTTATTATTTTGGTTCTACAGGGAGTTCTTATTCAATGCAGTTGAAACAATGCCATGTGTTAAAAGGAAAGCAGATTGGGCCTTGAGATGGATAGCAGACAGGAAATCCACATTTGGTATGTTACTTTAATTTACATATGTTATAATTGGACTTGGCCAATTTGGAGCTTTTTTTGTTTGTTTTTTGCAAGGCAATGGGGTTAAGTGACTTGTTCCAAGGTCACACAGCCAGGTAATTATTAAGTGTCTGAGGATGAATTTAAACCCAGGTCCTCCTGATTTCAGGACCAGTGTTCTTATCCACTGTGCCACCTAGCTCCCCCCAATTTGAAGCTATTTAATGTAGTATGGCTTTAGATAGAGTCACTGTTAATTTCACTGAATATTAAGATTAAATTTATTTATTAAATTTATTGATCAAATATCACTATTATTTAGAATAATTTTTATTTGTTTGTTTATGATATCTGTTCAAGGAAAATTAGTAATAATCTTAAATTTCCACTGGAAACATAAGGATATAGTCACTAATTAGAAACTAGAGTAAACAATTTAATTTTAGTTCGTGTGCTGAGAGACTAAAGGTTAAAAAGGCATTAATGCAGATAGAAAGATAATGAATAGTCAGTGCAGCAGAGTCTGGGAGTTTTCTAGTAATATTTTGTACTTTTATTGACTAAAAATAAGTTAAAATTTCAGTCTCCTGAAGTGTTGTATATCATTAAACCATGACATCATCAAAAGTACCTTAAAGATTCCTTTTCTTAACCCCAACCCAAAACATGAATAGCATCTATAACATATGATGGTGAGCATTGAAGAGTTGTGATTTGTAGAAGTGGAGAGGAAGCATTTACATGGATGAGATCATCCAAGTGTAGATAAATATAATTGGAGACAAATACAGATGTGCTTTTAAAATCAGATTTCCTATTTGTCTGCTCAAGTTATTTAAATTATTTCAAAAGGTATTATATCTATCTTTATATTTTCTACAAATAAAACAAATATAGCCTAGATCAAAAGGAAAGTAGAAAATTGGGGTGGAAATTTTATACATAGTTTCTCAGATATCACTACTAGGTTTATTTCCAAAGACAAAGAGAATAGCAAATTGTATATGGTGGATTTCCAATTTTATGTGCCATCATCTTTTTTTATCATGCTTGTTGTAGAAATGTTTGTTTTGTTCCATGTATTGAAAATGGCTTTCAAAATAACACCTAATGGCAAAACTTTTGTTTAGGGAAGTACCTTTGGCTGATGTTTATTATTAGAAATCCATTGAACAAGCTATTTATATTCTATCTTACAAGGAATTTTGCATTTTAGTCTGTTTAATGTGAATGTATATTATGTAACAGGAGAAAGAGTGGTTGCTTTTGCTGCTGTGGAAGGGATTTTCTTCTCAGGCTCTTTTGCTGCTATATTCTGGCTTAAGAAGAGAGGTCTTATGCCTGGACTCACTTTCTCCAATGAACTCATCAGCAGAGATGAGGTAAGATATGATTCATCTTCTAACTGACATGGTTATTCATGAAATTTATTTTTCATTTTTTCTTTGCCTTAAAAAATGCTCATGGTAACTCAGAATAAAAAAGGAAAGTAGACCTCACATGAGACTCTAGGCCAAATAGCACCATTGTGGCACCCAGGTGTCTGGGATCCAAGCCCAGAAGTGAGCAGAGTAAACCCCAAAATATCAGCCAATCTGCACTAACATACTTTATAACTCCTCCTCCTTTGTCTGATTTTTAAAATTACTGTGGGAATTTTTTTGGGGGGGGAGGACCTCGTAGGAAATCAAATAATGTTGTCTAACCACTATCTTAGACTATCCTGATGTATTTTTGATTTTTAAACTGCTTATTGGTTTGATTATTCAAGTACTTATATAATCAATCTGGAGTTCCCTGACCTCTTTCTTTGGAATCACATTGTTCCCCTAATTTCTGGGGGAGCCTTGAATATCCTATTCAAAGAGGGATTTTTGAGCAAGATAGTATTCCTATGATAACCTCAAAATATAAACCATCTGAGAATGCTTTCCTCAGTGTTATATGATACACTCAGTTAAAATTAATAATTGGAATATCACAGTGGCTTTTGACACTCAATATATTTTTAAGGTCATCACATTTTTATCTAAGGAAATCAGGGAAATGTCAAGTGTTATTTGAAAATCTCTTATTAAATAATAGACCCTTGTATTTATGAAAAAATATTTTAATGGCCTTTGGAAGAATACTATGTAGTATTAATGATATTGAGAGAGGAATTGTATATGTATGTTTATATGTATATATATATGTTTATATGTACATTCATGTGTATATATATGGGTGTATATATTTTCTCATTTTTTCTTTCTTACTTTTTCTTAGTAATAGAAGGGAAATTAGATGTGATGTTGCTGGATTGAATTGAGCTAACCTCAACTGAGAATACTTGGGAAGAGCTGAGAGGACTTGAGGTTCCCAGCCTTTTAGATGAGACTTAATATTTTAACTAGAATGTTGATAGGCTATGCCAGTACTAGGGAAAAATGAGGCATTGCTTCTTTTCCATTGTTGAAATTATTGTGGTCTTAGGATGCATTAAGAGAAGTAGTGTCCAGAATGGGAATAATGATAGTTCCACTCTAAATTGCTTTAGTCAAACCGCATGTGAAGTGTTCTGTCAGTTTTGGGCACTGAATTTTTTTTTTTTTAAGGTATTTTTTTTTTTGCAAGGCAAATGGGGTTAAGTGGTTTGCTCAAGGCCACACAGCTAGGTAATTATTAAGTGTCTGAGACTGGATTTGAACCCAGGTACTCCTGACTCCAGGGCCGGTGCTTTATCCACTGCGCCACCTAACTGCCCCTTGGGCATTTAATTTTAGGGAGGAGATTAATAAACTGAAGAATATGCTAAGGGAGGGTAACTAAAGTTTAAAATCATATTTGGTTGAAGGGACTGGGGGGCATGTAGCCTGGAAGAGAGAAGATTTGGAGGGATGCAGCAAGACTGCCTCGCTGTCTTTAAGTATTAAAGGGTCATGAAAAAAGGATTACAGTTTTTTTGGTTGACTAAAGAGGACAAACTTGGGAGAAATGGAATAGATGTTGTAAAGAGATCAGTTTGGGAAAAATTTCCTAATAATTATAGCTATCCAGAAAAGAGTGAACTGCTAGTAATTGGGTCCCCATTTCATTCAGATTCTTCTCTGTCTCCGTTGTTGGATCATGCCCTCTAATTTGGTATCTTCAGTGATCTGTCCTAACCCCCCTTGTTTTCTCCTTCTATACTATTTCTCTTGTTGAATTGAGGTATAAAGATGTTGGCAGGAATCAGTGTGTATCTTATCAGCTCCCATGGACTTAATTACCATCAGTGATTCTCACTTCTTTATTTTCTAACTCCTCTGCTGACTTCAAATCTTAAATTTACAACTCCTTTTCAGATATCTCCAACTGGGTGTGCAGCAAATATCTTAAATTCAATATGTCCAAAAACAGAATTCATTATCTTTTCTCCTAAATCCTCTCTCTTTTTCCCTTCCCTATTATTGCAGAGGGTAACACTATCCACCCCAAGTCCATCAGGCTCCACAACCCAGTATCATCCTGGACTCCACTCTCACCCCTAAATCCAATCTGTTGACTTCACCTTTGCAGCATCTCTTAAAAACAACCCCATCTCTCCTGACATTGTCATCAGTCTAGACAGGTCATTATCACCTCACCCTAGTTTATTGTAATAATCTGCTAATGGGCCTGTCTATCACAACTCTCTCCCCTTCTGGTCCAACCTTTATCCAACCTTAAAAGTGATTTTCCAAAAGTCTTCCAATTTCAGATCCTTATTCACTAAGCTCCATTGACTTCCTGTAACCTCCAGGATCAAATACAAATGCTGTGTTTGGCATTCAAAACCTTTCATAACTTCCTCCCCTCTCCCTCCTCTACCCTTGGAGTTTTCTGAGACCTGCTCCCCACCATTCTGATCCTATGACCCTGGCCTCCTTCCAATTCTCTGATTGTCCCCCAAGCCTCAAATGTTCTCCCTTTAAGTCCCAACTAAAATTCAACTTTTTCAGGAAGTCTTTCCCCAACTCTTAATTTTAATGTCTTTACTCCTTTCATTATTTCCTGTTTGTCTCGTATGGTGCTCATTTGTACATATGTTTGTATGTTGTCTCCTCCCTTAGATTGCTAGCTCCTTGAGAGCAGGGACTTTTTTGCCTCCTCTTGTATTCTTGTGATAATCACAGCGCTTGACACATAATAGGTGCTTAATCATTGTTTACTGACTGACTGATTGACTGAGGTCTTCAGATTAAGATTGTATGATTGGTCAGGTTTATTTAGGCTGACTTCTTAAGATAGTGAGAATTCTCTCTTGCCCTTCAGACATTTAGTGACTTATTATCTTTAGTCTCTTTCTTGAGTCTTATGCCTCATACAAGCCTTTTCCCCCTCAAATTTTTCCTTCTTTTCTTCCATATCTTGACCAAAACTCCTATTCTTTGAGTGCTCAGATAACTATTTACTATATCTTAGTGTGTGGTTATTCACAACTTAGTATGAATAATCTCCTATTTCTGAAGTATGTTTGGAAGATTTTGGAGGGGGGATAGCTTTTAAATATTGGTTGCCACTTCCTGCCAACATCCGTTTATACTTCATTAACTTTTCCTGAGAGTAAAATACATGGAATCAATTTTGTGAAAAGGATCTTTAGGTATGAGTGCAGCTAGGTGTTACAGTGGATGGAGTACTAGTCCCTGGAGTCAGGAGGATTTGAGTTCAAATGTGGCCTCAGATACTTGTCTTTTACTAACTGTGTGACCTTGGACACATCACCTATCTCTGGTTATCTCATATCCAGAGACATTTCCAGTCCTCCTGTTTCATTTCAGACCACTGGACCCATATGGCTGTAGAGGAGAAAGTGACACTGGTGTCTTAGCACAGCTCTCCTTTATTCAAATCCAAATTCACTTACTTGTCATGGCATTACCTACCCTCATGTCATGGTCTTCTTCAAGAACAAAGGACAAACATCATCTCCCAGGGAGAACAAGATGTTTGTTTATAACATAAAGCTGCTTGTAATCAGAAATCCTATTGAGAGGGGATGGGGCAGAGAAAAATTGAACAATATTAACAGTAAAAATGACTAAATTATGGGGAAAATCTCTACCCAACCCATTGTCTTGTCTTTCTTAAATTACTTAATAAGAAATTAAATTACATAATTTATATGCTTTTTAGTGATACCTTATAAAAGATAAAACTTTCCTCAGTCCTATAATATTTGTTATTTTTAACAACTCCATTTGAAAATTGCTCTCTTAAATGCACTACCTAACAAATGAACTTATCTTTAATATACATGACATTTAAGGAACAGGAAAAACATACTGATTTTGGACTTCACTGCCGCAGAATTTCAAGGGCTTCCTTGAAGGTGACCTTTGCCTAGCTATATATGAATGTAATTTTCATTGAGCAGAGTGTAAAAAATATTTCAGGAGCAATAGTTAAATTATTTAAGAAGACTGTTTTTAATAACCATAATTATGTACTCACATATAAACAACAGATAGTAATTCTTTGCACTTAACTCCTCTTATAGGAGCTTATGAGAAGGATTTGTGTTTTCTTTTTGTTACTTTATCCATTTAAAAGTAACAAGATTGTAATTGTTTCAAACTATTGTGTAGGCATCTTTATAAAATCAAACAGACTTTGCCCTAATTTATGAATTAGTATTGTCTGAATATTTATTTTTCTTTCTTCCTGTGTTTCTTCTGTGACCACATAAATATTTGTAATAGAACAGAAGCTTCTTGAGATCTCTTGAAATGTGCCTTTTGAAAAAAACAATTTGTTTTATATAACCTATCCAAAGGATTATGATTTTTTTCTCTACACTGTTTTTCAGGGTCTTCATTGTGACTTTGCTTGTTTGATGTTTCATTACTTAGTCAATAAGCCTTCAGAAGAAAGGGTCAAGGAGATTATCATCAATGCTGTTGAAATAGAACAGGTAAACAGGGAAGCCTTTATACAACTTCACTATAACATGTGAGGATCATTGCCTACTGATATAGCATTAATAATTAGGGACTCTTATCCTATATATCAAAATCTAATAAAGATCAAAATCTAATAAAGTAGTAGCAGAGAAATGCATTTTTTAGGTTTTGTTTTGTTTTTTTTGCAAGGCAGTGGGGTTAAGTGGCTTGCCCAAGGCCACACAGCTAGGTAATTATTAAGTGTCTAAGGCCAGATTTGAACTCAGGTACTCCTGACTCCAGAGCCGGTGCTCTATCCACTGCACCACCTAGCTGCCCCCAGAGAAATGCATTTTTGCAGTTTTACTTAAGGGTTTTTCCCTCTCTCTTCTTACTTATACTTTATTCTTTTTTTTTTAATTTAAGGCAATGGGGTTAAGAGTGACTTGCTCAGGGTCACACAGCTAGGCAATTATTAAGTGTCTGAAGCTGGATCTGAACCCAGGTCCTCCTGATTCCAGGGCCAGGGCTCTCTATCCACTGTGCCACCTAGCTGCCCCTTATACTTAATGCTTAATCATATTTTATACTCCCCCCAAGTTCCCAATTTCCTTTAATTTTCATTCTCTTTTATTTTCTTATGGATTTTCTCACCTTCATATTGATCTGCTTCCTCTCATTGACACCTCAAGTGATAGGAAAAACAGCTCCCCTTTTCTGTTTCATAGCTCCAGTCTAATAGGTCTTAAGATCATAGTAGAATAATGTTAAAAATACTATTCATTACTGTAAGGTAATTAGGAAATACTTAGGAAAATTACACTAAACCCACAAGAAAGTGATGCAATTTTTTCTTTCATGAAAATACACATTGATTTATTAAAATAATGGACTTTCTTTTAAAAACTAAAAGAAATAAGAATTTAAGTAACTAGGATGCTTTCTGATCAGCATATAGCCAATTATTTAATGTTATTGATATCTGAGTATACCCCTTTCTGCATTTTTTTCTTAGGAGTTTTTAACTGATGCCTTACCAGTTGGTCTAATTGGCATTAATTCCACTTTGATGAAGCAATACATTGAGTTTGTTGCAGACAGATTGCTTGTGGAGCTTGGGTTCTCAAAGGTAAAATATTTTTAAAAATTGAAAGCAACAGCCATTAATTGGTAAAGGAAAGTCTCTTAAGATTTCTATTTCACAACAGAAAAGGTAGTAATGATTTTTCTTACCCCCTAAATATGTGTAAAAGGTACACAGGTATAATTTTTCCAAAATCTCATAAAATTGTTCAGAAAAATTAATGTTGGTGCTTATGAGCGTGTGATCTTAGATAACAGAGTTATCTTCTAGTAATTTCATTTAAATGAATCAAACATATGTATGTTCTCTTTGATTAACTTCTTTCTGTGGGCAAATGCCACCAACTTTGAGTTACTATGTATCTGGTCTAATATGTACCTGGTCTGAATTAACAAGTGTGTGTGAATATGCACAGTACATGCTTGTTAGAAGGGCCTGACTTCAGCCAATATCTTCACCTAACCAAAGTCCTTAAGATACAGTCTTATTTAAACTAGCAAGTTGTCTTGAATGTGAACTACATTCTACAACTAAATCCCTTAACAATTAATTAATTCTGATTTTGAACTTCTCTCAGTGTTTGTCTTCAGTCTAAATAGACCTTGGGTGACAGTATATGGTTGGCAGTGATGCTGCTTTGCAATTTTAACTTCTGTTTGCCTAGTTTGAAGATTTGACATTTCATCAAATAGGCTAAGATGTTCTTTCTCTGAGTTGACAATGGAACGGATGGTGCATAAATCTTTCTTCACAGCATTTACAGTATATGTCTGTTTTGCTTACTGTGGATATGGTGATCCTATTTCAGTGTCATAGCACCATATAAGTCATATAATTTAAGACTAGGAAGAGACCTCAGCAGCCAGCTATACCTACTGGGTGAATCCCCATCTTAACCTATCTTGGTGTTTATTTTTCCTATCTGTTTGAAGAAGTCCAAAGGTTGCATAGGGAATATATCTCATATTTATTGCTTTGACATAGTGGTCTCTTTTGATTGTCTCTCTTTCCATGGGTGTTGCTAATATTGATTATTGCTAGACTTTAATTTCTAAGACTACAATGGCCTAGAATCCTTTACTAATAATGGTATTAGTCATGTTATTGAAATTATCAAACAATTTCAGTCATATCTACAACAAATTTGTATAACCAGCTATAAATTGTAAGGTGTTTTTTTTTAATTTGGTAGACATTGTATTTTGATGCATTTGATTTAGCTTTCCACTACTTGGATTATCAATGTAGCTATTTGGTTTTCATTCAGTTTCTTAACTTATGTGTGCCTCTGTTTTTCTGTTTTAAAATAGGAATGTTCTTTTATATTTGTGATATGTTTTAAGACAATCAAAAGAGAGTTGAAGGGGGAAAAGAAAATTAAATAGTTTCTTCAAGTCTTAACTAAAACCTACAGATTTTTTATTTATATAAATAAATGTATGAAAAACTTCTGTAAGGTGAAAATTTTGTAGACCAGTGGTTTAACTTGCTGCATTTATCTCTACATGACAAAGAGAAAATAGTAATGGAAAACTTCATGACTTATTAGAACAGATTTCTTGAGAGATATTTTACTCTTCAGCATCTCTAATGCATTTTTTTTATCTTCAGGTTTTTCAATCAGATAATCCCTTTGATTTCATGGAAAATATTTCCCTGGAAGGGAAAACAAATTTTTTTGAAAAAAGGGTCTCAGAATATCAGCGTTTTGCAGTTATGGCAGAAACAACAGACAATGTTTTCACCTTGGATGCAGATTTTTAATCCAGTTTTCTAGATGCTCCTCCTGTTGGTAAATGACAATTTCCTTTTCTTTCCATTTTTTCCCTCAATTTCTACATTGTCAAAAGAAAAGCTCAAACACAGTAACAGTAATAAAAAGTTCTAAATTTTCCTTTTCAAAGTCAGAGTATCACCTAGATGCCTTTATTTGGGGTCATGGAGAAACCATAACTACATTTTTTAAAGCAATGTTTTTTTTAAAATTTTATTAATTTTGCGATAAATAAGGTAGTATTGGTAGTGATGAATGCACTAAGATCTGTAGGGGGAATCTTTTCTTCCTACTAAGTTTTGATGAATTAAAGAATATTGTCTTCCTTCTATTCATCTTCCCCAAGATTATAGACCTAGAAATGCTAACAAGTAATGGTTGGAGAAAATCTTGATATTTTTATGTTTAAGGAAAAAAATTATGATTTTCCAGAGTAATGAGGATTGTTAGCAAGGGAATATGTTCCTTTAACAACATGAGATAGATATTGCTAGGAAGATTGTAATTAATTTCTGTGGAGATGAGCTTGAAAAGAAGTAATTCAGTAATGGGCAAGTAGAGTTTGGCAAAACTAAAAATCTTTAAGAAAACATCTTAGATAGGAAGTACAATGCTAGAATTGGGGTCAAAAGACCTGAGTTCAAATCCCACCTCGAACACTAACTCTGTGACCCTGGGCAAGTCACTTAATTTGACTGCCTCAGTTTCCAAGCCTGTAAAATGGGAAAAATAATGGAACTTGCCTGCCCAGGTTGTTGTGAAAATGCAATGGGATATTTACAAAGTGCTTTGAAAACCTTAAAATACTATATAAAGGTTAGTTATATTTAAATGGTAGAGAAAAGATACAGACATAGATCCAGAAAATCTGGAATGTTTATTATAGGATGGAAATGGGGAGAAAATGGGATTCTTAGTAGGTAATATTAAAGGATGTTTAAGATGAATGCCAAATGCTACCTCCTCCATTAAACTTCCCTCATGTCTTCCTCTGAGTTCTAATTATAAGTGATATTATATATTGTTTATGTGCAAGACTTTGGGGGTGGAGACTTTGACATATTTATCTTTGTGTCTTCCCCAGCACCTAACATATGATATCTTATACATAATAAATGTTCTTGATAAATCTTTCCTAAATGTTAAGTGAATTGTAGGTAATAGAATACATCTACTATTAGAACACTGTAAGAAATAGCTTGAACAAGAAGCCAAAAAAGGAGTGTTATCTGGTGCCCAATTGTTCCTTCAGAAACCAAAAGGGAACCTGATGATATCTGGGTTTAGGATGAGCATGTACCAAATAGAGTAAGTTTAGTGCACTTAAAAAAATGTGTTACATTGCCAAGGAAGAAAGAATGCTAATGATAGAAGTGGTGGAAAAGGGCTGTTGCTCTGAGCAGACCTTTGACAAATAATTTCCTCTTTACCTCCTTTTAACTTCAGGTGGTAGCAGCAAAGGAAAAGAAACTGAAATCCATCCAGCAACAGGACAGAGGGTGTATCATCTTTTGTTTCTTCTTATGTGTACTTTTTAAAGTGTCTGGAAAAGCAGGTTGCTTTTCGTCAGTTTCCTAGTTTTCAGAATTTGTTTTCAGAATAATTCTTGATATCTTAGCTTCTTGATGCTTGACTGTAAAGTTTATTTGTATTAGATTGGAGAAATTATTTAACTTTTATAGAAGGTTCATTTCATTCATAGTTTTATTAAAATATTGAAAACAAATTTATCAAATGAAAAAATTCTACATCAGATAGGGTTTTCTCCTGTTCAATTTGTAAAGTTTGTTCTTTGTAGTTATTGAACAGTTGTATCATTTTATATCAGATCTGTTGAGGTCTGATTTTGTCTTGTTTCATCATTAAAGTTAATCAACATACACTTTTAAAGTAATATCTGTACTTTTTTTCCCAATTCCATGTAAAGATAGTTTTCAGCATTCTTTTTTGTAAGATTTTGAGTTCTTCATTTTCCTTTCTCCCTTCTTTGCCTCCCTCCTCCCCTTGACAGTAAGTAATATGATATGAGTTATACATGTACAACTTCTTTACTTTCTTCAGTACAAATTTCAAAGGCATATATCTCTAGAACAAGATTTGATTTTAATCAGAAATAGCTTCTATGACTTCAAACTGGAGGAAGGGAAAATTCTAAGTCTTTTGTATTGAATTCATATCCTTCTATTATATTGGTAAATGCCTTAATGTCAACCATATTTATTTATAGCAGCAATAAACTCCCAGTAAAAGGGCAGAAGAAATCTCATGCTGATTTTTTGTATATATATTGGCTTACAATAAGAGGCATTCTATATTCTGCTTCAGCACTTCATTTTGCATATATGTTTTATTATGTTCATAATATTTTATTCTCAGTTCTTAAGGAAAATTAAGTTCTACAACTTTTTAGGTTTTAAAAAAAGTTTGTTTTTACAACTTGCATTGTACTTTATTATGGCCTAATATTTAAATTATGGTTATGATTAAAACACATTTTATTATTTGGCCCTGTAAAATTTTGTATTATGGAACTGGGAGTTCTGCTTCCAGGAAAATAGGACTTTATTATGTTTATAAGATACAAAGAGTTGAAAATAACTTCCTACAATGTAGGAACCAATAGAGTCATGTTTTGAAGTTTTTATTGTTCTCATTTAATAATGTCTAATTCCTGATTGTTTTGCCACTGAAGTCCACCTTTATTAGGAGAAAAATTATTTTAAGAAAAAAGTAAGGGGCGGCTAGGTGGCGTAGTGGATAAAGCACTGGCCCTGGAGTCAGGAGTACCTGGGTTCAAATCCGGTCTCAGACACTTAATAATTACCTAGCTATGTGGCCTTGGGCAAGCCACTTAACCCCATTTGCCTTGCAAAAACCTAAAAAAAAAAGCAGCAGTTTGTACCCTAAAAAAATTAGTAATAATCAGAATTAGTGTTTTGTAGTATGATCACATTATTGTCGTGGCATTTTGAAATTTCATTTGTATAGTTTAGGGCTAAATGTCAGTTGCTAATTTTTTTTAATGCTGATGATTCAGAAAACTATTAATGGGATGTACAACTTGCTACCAGGTGTTCATCAGTTTCATGTAAGCCAATTATTGGAACAGCTGCTGTGCTGCAGATGTTTTTTTTTTTTTGTTTGTTTTTTTAACAAAGGAGAATCAATTAGTGCCTAACTTGGGAACTCACACCAAAGCTGGTTATTTTTCTTATAGGGTCATCCAGGGCCAACTAATCAGTGGTTCTTCTAATCTTTTTAAATTATTGTCTCCCAATTAGGTGTATGTAGATTGTCTATAGATTTGAAGGAAGCAGGTGGGATTACTGAAGTCATTACTGTACTTGCTCTAGGAGAAGAAGGTTTCAGCTTCAGTCCAATTGGTTTGATTCTCTTCAAAAAAAATATAACCAGCTGCTGTAAAGTATCAATAGGTTCTCTTAAATAAAACTTTAGCTATTCTAGAACATTTATTTAAATTGATGATGTTAATTTATGCTTTTGACTTTACTGTTTCATATAAAGCTTTGTTTTAATAGCTGATTAGTCCAGTCATTTCACAGTATTTAGAGGGTACTCCTTGGTTCAGAGAAAATTCTATTAAGCATTATATACCTAAACCCATGGTTTATTTTGACTATAAAGTATTTTGTACTCAATCAACCCAACTATTTATGTCCTTAATTAAAGTTTTCCAAAGAATATATTATGCTTTTTGGTCTAATTATTTTATAGTTTAACATGATTGAAATAAAGTATGTCATAGCATCCTCAATGAATGTGTTTTTATGGAAAAATCTTTAAGTCAAGACTTTTTCTTTACAAATACAAGGATATCGTCATAGTTCCCCATCAAAGGTACCTTCACATTTATGTATGAGAATATAGAAATTTAAAATCAAAAACACCCTCGAAGGAGTCTGCTACCCCTCTCCCCCCCAAGCTGTAATCTAGAAACAGGATATGAGTTGAGATATAAGTAAATAAAAGAGTATAGTCAAACACAAGAATGAAATACCATGGACTGAGAGAAGCCAAATAGGTAAATCTAGAAGAAAGTTATTGTCAAAATAAGCCCAAGTAGAGTCTCACAGAAAAGAATGTTCTGACCACAATGACTGCAAGAGTATTTAGGAGAAAATAAAACAAGCAAAGTCTTTTCAATCCTTTGATCAACAGATGCTATATGTAATGCTTTAAATGTTATAAATTTGAGTTCACTATATATTTTGGATATCTAGATTTTTTATTAGTATTTGATGCAGTTTTTCCTTCAGTTCTTCCTCTTCTAGTTCTCTTTGTTGATTTTTTTTTTCCTTATGCAGAAGGTTTTTTTATTCCATTTTGGCAAGCTGCCTCTTAACACGAAGCAGTCAGATGTCAAGTTATCTCTTGTTACATTGTGGGAATTTCCTATATACCATCATGCATTGCATATGTGAGTCTATTATTGATCTTCTGTTAGGTTAAATATAATAGTCACCTTTTCATTATTGACATGTCAACTGGACTGGAATCAGTCCCTCAGCTGTGAGTAGGCTAGAGACAGGAGAGTCAGGGATCAAACAGAAGTTTAATTCATTTCAGAGTGAAGAAAACCACACGCTTTCCTTTTGATGCCTTTTCAAAAAAGCTTGATTATGAGTTTCTTTATCTCAGGTTAGATTTCTGGTGCTTCTCTGTGGGCAAGTTTATCTCCACATTCTTATCAGAACAAGAGAGCTATGGGGGAAAGAGGGGAATTACTGGGTCTTGGTCTAAGACCTAGGTTCAAATTCTGGCAATTGCTAATTTGGAACAACTAGGAGCAGCTATAGGTGGCCTAGTGATTAGAGCACCAGCCCTGGAGTCAGGAGGACCTGAGTTCTTTCTGGTCCCAGACACTAATTTTGTGACCCTGAGCAACTCACTTAACCCTGATTTCCTCCAAAACATCCAAAAATTCAGCTTCTCAGCCTTTTCCCATATGTAAAATGGAGGTAGTAATATTTGCAATAACTTGTGAAGTTATCAGGAAGCCAGGACTTTTAATAAAAGTGGCTTTCTTTTAGAGGGACAAATAATGGTAGCCAACGGGTATTTTAGGGATTGGCTTATGCAAAAGGGATTAGATTTGTCAACCCTGAAGGGAAGAACTAAAATCAGTTGGTGGGAATTTCAGAGAAGCATATTTCAACTATGTGTAAGAAAAGACTTAGCAGAGTTGTTCAGAAATGGAGTAGGCAGCCTCAGTATGTTCCCATTACTAGAGGTCTTAAAGCTTTTGATATCGGGATGGGTAGCCTGATTTAGGAAGGGATGCTTTGAGGTAGGAAGAGTTCTTATTTACATATGGATAGGATCAGATTATCTCAAAGGCCACCTCCAAATCTGAGATTGTCTGCTTCCCTTGCTTGTCCCGAAGTCCCTACTTATTCAACCAAGTTGTGAACGATATTGTTTGAAGCTGGTGCTCCTTCAACAAGGCAACAAACATTTGTGCTAGGTGCTATTAAGCACTAGAATACGCAGAAACATAAAAACATGGTTCTTTACTCACAAGGAGTCCACAGTCTATTGAAGGACAGAGCATAATCACAGAAGGATGACATTAAGTGGGATCTTGTTGAAGGTAGAATTTTAGATGAAACTTGAAGAAAGCCAAGGAGGACTTTTCCCAGCCTAAGCCTGTTTTTTGGGGTCTTCCTGAGCTTTTGGGACACTCCCACAAGGGTCTCAATGTGTAGGCTCTGTCCTCCCTCCTGGTCTATGAATGACCATAAGCTCCCCCCTGCCATGGGGCCGAGGTGGGGGGGGGGCCTGTTGTTCTATGGGGGGGGCCTAGACTGGGATCAGGATCTGAATGTGGTCAGAGCCCCAGAGTCCTGTTCCAGGGGCAGAGGACAGAGCTCAGCAGTCTCTCTCTCTCTTCACTCCCCTCCCTCAGCTCAATGGGCTCATGCCCTGGGGGCTCCTGCTTACTGGCTCCACCTGCTTCTGTTTCTGGGTCTGGGCTGCAGAAAGACCAAGCTGCTTGCTGTGTGCCCTGAGGGCTGGGCTCCACATGCTGGCAGAGGTCCCCCGCTGTTCCCCCACTTTGTGCTCAGTGCTCCCTGGATGTAGCTCAGGAGACTCCCCCGCTGCTGTGAGCTGGGGCTCACAGCTCCCTGGGGCTGCCTCCGGGAGGCTGAAGTTCTTTCGCTCTGGCGGGCCACCCCTCCGACCCCTGGGAGCAGAGCCTTTCTGCTCTTTTCCAGGTTACCTTGAGTAGGAGAACTGCCTCACTGGGTCCCTTTGTGGCTTCTGTCTCTCAAAAGTTTAGTTAGACTCCTTAGTTTATGAGTTTTTATCAGAGAGCTCCTAAGACTGGATCCCTTCATGTCGCCATCTTGGCTCCGCCCCCATGATAGATCTTGATGACTAGTCTAACTTATTTTTGAAAGTGTTAATAAATTGCTAGATGCTGTTTACTTATATTTTAGCAATATATTTGACCAACTCATGGTATCCTTTGGTTAAGAGGGAGAGATAGACAAGGACAATTGCATTTAAACTAGTTTTATGACCAGTTTCTGTCATGTTTGACTCTTTGTGACCCAATTTTGGGTTCTCTTGGTCATTTCTTTCTTCAGTTCATTTTATAGATGGGGAACTGAAGCAAACAGGATTAAATGACTTGCCCAAGGTCACATTTAGTAAATGATTTTAACTCAGGAAGACAAGTCTTCCTGACTATAGATCCTTTGGCACTCTATCTACTGTGCCACCTTGCTGCTCCAAGTAGAATAATTGATTATGGCTCAATATCAACTTGGCAGGAAGTCTCTAAAGGAATGTTCCGTGGATTGATGCTTGGTCCTGTCCTGTTTGTTTCTGTTTTGTCATTTAAATAAATGATCTAATAGTAGGATTCTCAGATTTGCAGATTACACAAAACTAAGACAAATAGCTAATACATTAGATGACAGGATCAAGAGAAACAACAAAAGGACATGATATTGAGCCAAATCTATGACGAAATTTAAGAAGGATCAATGTAAAAGTGTAAGACTTTATATTATCCCTCTTAAATTATATAGTTTTAAGGTTTGCAAAGCACTTTACAAATATCATTTCATTTCTGGAATGAGAATCAACCCTGAGAGGGAGGTGATGTTATCATTTCCTTTTCATAAATGAGAAAAGCAAGGCTAAGAAAAACTAGATACCTTGACCGTGTCAAGGTCACATGGCTACTAAGCATTTGAAGTTCTGAATTTGGGTCTTTCTTACTCTAGGCTCAGTGCTTTATCCACTTTGACAGCTATCTATTCTTCCAGGTTATGACAACAGTGTTACCTAATTTGGGCTTTTGGTGAATTGTAAGCTCAATAGGACTCAAGGATATAATAACCCACAGGTACTACATGTGCTCTTAAGCTGTTTTTTTTGCAAGGCAATGGGTTTAAGTCACTTGCCCAAGGTCACACAGATAAACTTAGGCTCTGTTAAGAAAGACATGTATCCAAAATTAGGTCCAGAAGGGCAGAACTGGAATAAATTAGTGAAAGTGACAAGGAAGTAGCTAAGTTAAAACTTCTAATATCATCACCAACAAAAAACTAACCATGTGGAATGTACAAAGAAAGATACTGCCTTGGGAGATATTGATTGACCTCACCAGAATTTTCAAACAAAAACAAGATCTTTGTCAGCTGTGCTGTAGAAGATAAATCTTTGTCATTCCATGTTTCCCTTATCTTAGATCCAAAATGCACTCCAAATTCCTAAGAATTAAAATTTTAATAGCCATGCTTTCACCATGTATAGTCACACCACTATAACCCTTGGAGTTCTGAACTAAAGTAGGCTAGACTGACTGGCCTTAATATGGTGAGCTACCTGGGGTTGGGGATGGTACTAGGTTTCCTAAAGAAGGAAATCCATCCCAGTTTGGAAATGGAACAGGTTAACACTCCAATCTCTAGCTGGATTGGGTATAGCATATGTTTCCCTGAATTGACTCCTAAATTTTTCAGTGTTTTTAATGTTTAAGCCTGCTAACACCCAATTGTTATTTCTCCCCGTTCCCTCTGAGATATAAATACACATAAGTTAAATAGAAGGCCAATACAGAAAACATAGACGTTCATGACCTGATGGCCAACTATGATGATTATTAACTTCAGATTTAATCAGGCTGGGCTTTGGACAATAGATACATATTCATCTCTTCCTCCTACCTCCATGGTAGGACCTACCAGAACTTGAGTTATGTTAGCATAATTTTGAAAACCCAAAATAAGAGCCACACTATGATGACACAGCATAACCCTAAAATAAACCTATTCCTCCCTCTCATTCCATATAACAGATTTTTTAAAATAAAGGAAGAAAAAGGGGAAGGGAGAAAAATCAGCAAAACTGATCAATATATGAAAATATTTGCAATGTTCCACATCTGTGGATCTCTGCAAAGGAGTAGGGGGAGGTATCTTCTCATATCTTTCTTTTGAACCCAGGCCAGCTCTTTGCAATTTTGCAATTTTTTTATTGCTTTTTGGTGGTAGTTCTTTCTATTTACATTACTAGTAATTATATATATATATATATATATATGTGTATATATGTATACATATACACACACACACACACACACGTTCTTTGACTGTTTCATTTACTTTGTATCAGTGTATGTCAGTCTTTCCATGATACTTTGTAGTCATTTCTTTTTTTTTTCTTTTTGATTTTTTGTGAGGAACTGGGGTTATCTGTCTAAGATCACACAGCTATTAAACATCAAGTGTTTGAGGCTGAATTTGAACTCAGGTCTTCCTGACTCCAGGGCTGGTACTCTATTCACTGTGCCACCTAGCTGCCCCAGCCATCTTTCCCCAAAACATAGTAATATTCCTAGAAGTTGAATCTTTGGGTCAAAGTATTGGACATTTTAGTCAACTTTTTTGAGCATAGTTCCATATTGCTCTACAGAATGGTTAAATCCTTTCACAATTCCTCCAACAATGCATCGATGTCTCATTTTCCCTACATTCCCTCTAGCATTTGTCCTTTTCCCTTTTTGTCCTATTAGCCAATTCAAAAGATATAAGGTAGTTCAAAATTGTTCTAATTTGCATTTCTTCAATCTATAGTAAGTTAGGACATTTTAAAAACATTTTTAAAATTAATTTTTCAGCTCCACCAATAATGCATTAATGTTTCTGACTTTTTTACAATCCCTCCAACATTGATTATTCCTCATTTTTGTCATTTTGGTGGATATGAAGTAAAACTCCAGATTATTTTGATTTGCATTTCTCTTATTAGTGATTTAGAGCATTATTTCATGTGGTTGTTAATAGTTTGCCATTCTCCTTTTCAGAACTATTTGTTTATATTCTTTATGTGTAGCACACTTTTATGTTCTCTTTCTAGCCACTGGGAAGGGTGATGTGATATGGGGGGGGGGGGTGGAAATGTGTAGAAAATAGAATGAAAGCTTCTTGAAGGCAGGGACTTTTTTTTCCTTTTTCTTTTCTAAAAGTATACTCCCATCTGTATTCAGACACCATCAACTCTCTGGGGATGGACAGCATTCATTATCATAAGACCTTCAGAGTTCTCTTGGGTCACAACATGATGAGAAAAGCCGAGTCATTCATAGCTGATCCTCCTACAATATTGCTGTTAATTCAGATATAGTATATTTCCCATTGAATCTGCTCACGTAAGTCTGTCCAGGTTTTACTAGAACATCATGCTCATTTCTTAGATCAGAATAGCATTACATCATAATCACATACCACAATTTTTTCAGTCATTCCTCAACTGATGAACATTCCCTTAATTTCTGATTCCTTGCCACCAGAACATATTGGTCCTTTTCCTTCCCATTTTTCATCTCTTCTGGAATATAGACCTAGTAGTGACATTGCTATGTCAAAGGGTAGGCATGATTTGGGCATAGTTCCAAATTGCTCTGTGGGATGGTTAATTCATTCACAATTACTCCCACAATGCATTAATGTTTCATTTTCCCAATATCACCTTCAACATTTGTCATTTTCCCTTTGTGTCCTATTAAACAATCTAATAGGTATAAATAAGATAGTTCAGGATTGTTCTAATTTATATTTCTCTAATCTACAGTGAGTCAGGATGTTTAAAAGAAATTGTGACCACAGATAGCATTGATAACCTCATCTGAAAACTCTTCATATCTTTTGTTCATTTATCAATTGGGGAATGACTTATTTTTTTTAATAAATTTGACTCAGTTATCTGTTTGAGAAGTAAAGTTTTTATCAGAGAAACCTTGTTTCAGTTTTTTCCCATAGTTATTACTGTTTTCCTCCATCCTATCTCTCTCACCTCCATTTATTCTATTCCCTCTCTCCTTTCATCTTGTCCCTCCTCAAAAGTGTTTTGCTTCTGACTATCCCCTCCCACAACCTGCCTTCTTTTCTATTATCCCACCCTTTCTTCCATCCCCTTTCCCTCCTACTTTCCTGTAGGATAAGATAGATTGCTACACCCAAATGAGTGTTATTCCTTCTCTGAGCCAATTTCGATGAAAGTAAGGCTCACTCACTGTCCCTCACTCCCCCTCCCCTTCATTCCACTGCAAAACTTTTATGTGAAATAATTTACCCCATATACCTTTCCCTTTTTCCAAGTACATTTCTCTTTCACCCCTTAGCACTGGTCTTGGAATCAGGAAGATAGGAGTTCAAATCCAGACTCTTATGCTTACTAGCTGTGTGACCTTAGACAGGTTACTTAACCCTGATTGCTCTGCATCCAAGGCCATCTTCAGTCATACTGATTCATATTTGGCCACTGGGCCCAGATGGCTCTGGAGGAGAAAGTGAGGCTGGGGACTTAGCACAGTACCCCCCTCACTTAAATCCAATTATTGTGTTTGTCACAGTATCACCTCCCTGATGGCATGGTCTTCTTCAAAAACGAAGGACAAACATCATCTTTTAAAATATTATCCCTTCATATTCAACTTCCACCTATGCCCTATCTATATATGCTCTTTCTAACTGCCCTGATAAATGTGAAAATTCATCTGAATTACCAATATCATCTTCCATGCAGGAATAAAGGCAGTACATTATCATTAAGACCCTTAAGATTTGCCATTCCTGTTTACCTTTTTATGCTTCACTTGAGTCTCATATTTGAAGTTCAAATTTTCTGTTCCACTCCGATCTTTTCATCAGGAAAAAATTGAAAGTCTCTTATTTCATTGAATTTCTATCTTCTCTCCTAAAGAATATATTCAATTTTTCTGAGTAGTTGATTCTTGGTTGTAATCTAAGCTCTTTTGCTTTCTGGAATATCATATTTCAAGCCCTAATGTAGAGGCTGCTAAATCTTGTGTTATCCTGACTGTAGCTCCAGGATAATTGAATTGTTTCTTTCTGACTGCTTGAACTATTTTCTCCTTGATCTGGGAGCTATGATATTTGTCTATAATATTCCTGAGAATTTTCATTTTGATATCTTTCTAGAGGTGTTTGCTAGATTCTTTCAATTTCTATTTTACCCCCTTGTTCTAGAATATCAGAGCAGTTTTCCTCGATAATTTTTTTTCTTTTTCTTTTTGATAATTTCTTGAAAGATGGTGTCAAGGCTCTTTTTTTTGATCATGGCTTTCAAGTAGTCCAGTGATTTTTAAATTATCTCTCTTGATTATATTTTCCAAGTCAGTTGTTTTTCCAGAAGATATTTCATATTGTCTTCTAGTTTTTCATTCTTTTGGTTTTGTTTTATTGTTTTTGATTTCTCACAGTCATCAACTTCCCTTTGCTCAATTCTATATTTTTAGGAATTATTTTCTTCAGTGAGCTATTGTACTTTTCCAATTGGCCAATTCTGTTTTTTAAGGTGTTCTTTTCTTCATTATTTTTGGGACCTCATTTTCTATTTGATCCAGTCTGTTTTTTTTTTACAACTTTTTTTTTTAGGTTTTTGCAAGGCACATGGGGTTAAGTGGCTTGCCCAAGGCCACACAGCTAGGTAATTATTAAGTGTCTGAGACCGGATTTGAACCCAGGTAACTCCTGACTCCAAGGCCGGTGCTTTATCCACTACACCACCTAGCCGCCCCTAGTCTGGTTTTTAAGATGATATTTTCTTCAGTATTTTTTTTATGTCTCTTTCAGTTCTTGTGATTTTCCTGTACCACTTTACATTCTCTTCCCAATTTTTCCTCTACCTCCCTCAGCTGATGTTCATAATCCTTTTTTGAATTCTTCCATGGCCTAAGACCAATTCATATTTTTCTTGAAAGCCTTGGGTATAGAAGCTTTGACTTTGTTATCTTCCTCTGAGTGTGTGTTTTGATCTTCCTCACTACCATAGTAACTTTCTATGATCAGATGACCTGATTTTAACACTTTGTTGAAGTAGGCTCTGCTTCCAGGATGGAGGGTTCACTGTCTCAAGCTTTTGGGGGTTTTTGCAGCTCTTTTCAGAGATACTTCTAGGGACCCACAAGTTTTCTGTTCTTCCAAGATGGCATGATCTAAGGAGATATTTTTACTACTCTCCTGACCTGTGCTCTGGTCTGTGGGTGATCATAAGCATTCCTTTCTTCCCTGTAATTGTGAGTAGGGTCCCACTCTCTCAGCAAGCTCTGGTGTTCTACAACTCCTTCTCTCCTTGGGACTGTGACTCAGATTCGAGTATGAGCAAGGCAACAGTTCTACTTCATTGATAGCAAATTCCAAATTGATAGTAATCTCCTTCTGACCTCCTTACCATCTGTGGGGAGAGAACTCTGAAATCATCTGCTGCTCTTGTTGATTCAGTAACTCCCAAGAACTGTTCCTGATCCCTTTGCTGGGGCTGGGGCTGTGTTGCTGAGGTCTGTGCTAGACTATGCTCTACTTTCACCCTAGTGTGACAGACTTTTCCTGCTAACTTTCCAAGTTCCAAGATTTGACAATCTCTAGGCTGATAGAACTGAAACCATCTCTGCTGACACTGACCCAGTCCTGTGGCATGGACTTTTATTAATTTTTTTATTTTGGTATCCCTAGAACCTATTACAGTGCCTGTCACATAGAAGATACTTAATAATTATTTGTTGATTGGTGAATTGGATTAAAAAGCTTATATATATATATATATATATATATATATATATATATATATATATAAATATTCAAATCCTGCCTCTGTCATTAGTGATTTGTATGACATTAGACAAGTCACTCAATCTGTGCCATCCCAGTCTCCTTATCTATATAGGCTATAATAAAATGAAAATAGTTATACTTAACTCAATGGTTGACAATCAAATGATAATATGAAAACTACTTCATAAAGGACTCCCATGAATAAAAGAATTCATAGATGCTCATTTCATAGTGGTATAAAACTGAGGGTGTTCAACTATTGAGAAATGGATAAACAAATTATGGTATATGAATGTAATGGAATATTATTGTGCCATAATAAAAGTCAGAATAAATGAGTTCAGAGAAACCTAGGAAGACTTGTATGAACTAATGCAGAAAGAAGTGAGTAGAACTGGGATAACAGTTTATTCAACAAGATTATTTAAAACACACAAAATATATTTTAACTTGAAAAGACTTTAGCACTCTGGTCAATGCAGTGACAAACCATGATTTCTGAGGCCTGATAATGAAGCATGCTGTCTACCTTTTGACAGAAAGGTGATGGAATCATACTTTTTTTTTAGGTGTTTTTTTTTTTTATGCAAGGCAAATGGGGTTAAGTGGTTTGCCCAAGGCCACACAGCTAGGTAATTGTTAAGTGTCTGAGGTCAGATTTGAACTCAGGTACTCCTGACTCCGAGGCCACTACGCCACCTAACTGCCCCAGAATCATACATTAAAAAAAAAAAACATAGCCATGAGGAAATTTACTTTTCTTGACTTTAGTTGTTATAAAGTTTTCTTTCTTTTTTCCTTTTTTGTTTATTGGAGAGAGGGAGGATGGGGGGAAAACTTGTTAACTGGGAAAAATGACAAAATTTAAAAATTTAAAGTACTTTGTAAACTTTAAAGATGATGATGATGATGATGATGATGATGATGAAGATTATTGAAAGGGCAGGAAAACATAGATCTAAAAAAGTGGCTGTAGGGTCAGCTCTTTCTCGGAGTAATGCAGAAGAAAATGATACAGATGGAGGGACCAAAGACTGAATCCTGTTGGCAACTGGCAGCTTCTCTTCAAATTAATAGGAATTTGCTGGAAAGGGCTGAGGGCAGAATTTTATTTCCTAACAGAGCTAATTTCAGCTAATTTTCTGAAGAGGAATATCCTCAGTATCTTGCCAGCTAAAACTGATTTATATCTCAAAGACACCAACCCCATCCAATCAAACTTTTAATTATTTTTATAAATTAATTAGATCATGAAGTTCTTGCTCCACATTGGAGTTGTTTTACCTTCTGAGAAGCTTGCATCCTTTTAGTCAGGCAAAGCAAGAGAATCACTGGATAATCACTTGGTATTTTGTAGTTCACTAGGTTTCTTCCAGAAAGACAGATAAATACAGCCCTTATTTCTTCACCTTGTAGAGATGACAGGTCTTCTTTTTTTGTTCACCACCCCCAGTCTCCAAGCTCCCTCCTGCTTCTATCAATTAGACGGTGGTAAGTATTCACAGTGGGTAGCATCTTTCTGAGTGGTTGTGAAAATTTATAGTTTGAAGACTTACCTACTTTCCTCCTCATGGTGGCACACTTGAGCCAACAAAAATAGCATTTCTCAGCTAGTAAACTATAAGGAAGCTTACTGTTCTTGCAGAACTCTTAAGTCTTCCCAGAACTGAATAAAGGAAATGCAGAGCTTGGTATAGTCAGCCTGCAGCTGTTTTAGGTAGGATGGAGGGATTGATTGCTTCAAGCTTAAAATTTGCTCTCAAAGCAGCATTAGGAAACACATTTTTGTGAATGATAGAATAGTTAAACCATTAATGATGCTGATTGTATGGGAAGGAATTTGTGAATTGGTCTTTTTGTCCTTTGTCTTGGCTACTCTATCCTTGAGAACAGGTGTCAGTGAATGTTTCAGGATAATCTATAGAGAGTAGTATGGCACATTTGGTTCCTTCTCTCCCACCCCTTTTTCCCCTAGCCCCCAGCTAATTGATACAACTACAGAAAGTGAGAGGTAGATAATAAAAGAAATGAAGTGTTAATGTTCCTGAGTACAAAGACAGGACTACTCCCTATTTATCCCTTTACACAGTTTGAAGAGAAAGAATAGCAGAAACTGGAGTACCAAAGACATCAGTTGTGTTGGGCACATTCTCTTTACATGTGTGTCTCATTACCATTGTACCAGTCCCCATTACTTCTGTAGTCATGTGAATATTTGTGGGAGATTGTCCCCAAATTTATTGAAGGAAATGCTTTCCAACTACTGTTCTTACTATACCTTTGCTTTGAGTTAATTGTGTCTACTGGTTCATTATAAAGGAAATCTCATTGGAGGGGTCTCAGTAGACATAGTTTTTGGAGTACAGATCACGAAGTACGTTTGAGCCCTGGGTAATGATCCCTGACCTAGGAACCCAACCAACTTCAGAGTTCAAGTGCAAGTAGGGAGGATAGCTGCTGGAGAAAGGGGGCACACATATTTATATGAGACTTTAGAAATTTTAAAAGCACTTCCTATGTGTTATCTGGTTCATATAATAATTCTGTGAAATAAGTAGAATAAGCATTCTTAGCTTCATTTTTTTGATGATGAAACTGACTCAGGTAGGTCTTAAGTGATTTACCTTAGTTCATGACCAGTTCTTCATGATCATATTTAGTATTTGTTGAGCGTTCACTATATGTAGAGTCTAATTATTGCCTAATAATGATTTGATACACTTTCACTAAACAGTTGCTGCAGTCTATGTAAGGTGCTGAACTAGGTTCTTGGGATACAAAGATAAACATGATAGGACGAGCACAAAAACAAGGGGAAAGGCATATTGCACAATTTGGTTTACCAATCAAACAACATACATTAATTAAACATCTAGTATGTGCAAGATGAGAGCAAGAAAACCTGGGAAAATCATTTAATTTCCTAGTGCCAACAGGAAACTCTAAGATTCTAAGCTGCAGAATAGGTAGAGAGAATGTCCTTACTAGAAGTTCTCTACACCAGTGAAATTACAGGTCTGGAACCATATCCCTTCTCATACCCCTAATGTTCAAGCCTCTATGCTAGGCTTCATCAGTAAACCAATGAGCATTATTATTACTATTATTATCATTATTATTACTATGTATCTTCATCATGCTGAGCATGAGCATTGGTGAATGCAAAGAAAGGCAAAAACATGGTTCCTTTTCTCAAGGAATCCCTCTTCTCAAGGGGATGTTTGGTTCAGTTGTCTGACCCCATTTGAGGTCTTCTTAGCAAAGGTACTGGAGTGGTTTGCCATTTCCTTCTCCAGCAGAGACAGAGAGAAAGAGAGACAGAGGGTGTGTATGTAATGGGGTTGTAGGGGGATGAGACTGATTAAATCTTCTTGCAAATAAGGTAAGATTGCAAAGTAGGAATGACTAAGAGAAAGCATTCCAGGCCTGGAAGACAATCAATGTGCACAGATGGTAAGGAAGTCAGTGAATCCTCTTGGGGAATAAGGTATTAGAAGACTAAAAAGATTAGAAAGGGTTGGTTGTGAAAGGTTCTAAAAATCAAATGGGGTAGGGGAGATTTTTGGGAGAAAGATAAGTTCTATTTTGGACATGTTTAGTTTCAGATGGCTATGGAGCCTCAAGTTCAGAGCGTTCAATATGCAGTTACTGATGTGAGACTAGAGTAAGGGAAGAGATTAGAAGGAATAAATCTGAAAATCATTTGTATAATGGTTGATACAGAGAATTATGAATATAGAAAATTTATATTCAGAAACAAATTCTATAATCTTCAATGCTGTTAAATTTTGTTAAAGTATGGAAGGCTCTTTGGTCTTGAGATGTAAATTGACTCCTATTGTTTCTTTGTTAAATGTAAAATTTGTATCCTGTCTCTTCAATCACAACCCTCAACTCCCAACCTTTTACCTGGTTTCAGTCATGTAAGGGGGGGTAGGGAGAGATGTCCCCTTTTGCCCTCAATGCCCAGATAATGGAAAAGGCTTTAAAAACCTGAGGAGGGCCCCTGCTTGGGGTTGGTCTATCCTCTAAGCCCAGTACCTCCGCTAGTCTGTTCTCCCTCTCCCTCTCCCTCCCCCCCTCCCTCCCCCTCAATCTCTCCTAGACTTTTGTTATTCACCCCTACCCTCAAAGTGCTTGTTGACTCTCTGGGAGGAAAAAAGTTTTACCTGTTTACTTTGCAATATTTTATAATAAATCCTGAGCAGTTTTAAAATCTGAGGAAGCCTGTGAATTCTTTCATTTTTCAGGAACTCTAGATTTCTATCTTTATTTGGTTACCCCAAATCCCATTGACACCTAGATGATAATTGAAGCTGCAAGAGCTAATGAGATAACCAAGTAAAACAGTAAAGAGAGTGAAAAGGGTTAAAAATAGTCTTGCCCAGTTGTTGGATGTTACCTGGAGGAAATTTCAGCAAAGGAGACTGAGGAGAGGCTATAGGAAAACCAGGAGAGGATAGTATCACAAAATCCTAGATTCTACTTTCCCTGTGTCTGTCACGTTATAACCTTTTTTTCATATCACATTTGTTGCTATTTGTCCTTCCTTCTTGAAGAAGACCATGACATCAGGGAGGTGATACTATGACAAACTAGTGAATTGGATTTGAGTGAGGGGGCGCTAGGCTAAGTGACCAGTCTCATTTTCTCCTCTGGGTCCAGTGGCCAGATATGAATCAGATCAACTGGACATGACCCTGAATGAGAGGCAATCAGAGTTAATTTGTATTATCCAGTTGGTAAATATTTGAGGTCGGAACTAATCTTAGATCTTCCTGATGCTTTTTTCCCCCCTCCTATTCACATGACTGCCATGTGACTCAGCTCTTCATTACCTCTTGATTGGACTAATTTCATTAGAGCAATTTGGGTAGGAGATTTTGTGTCCAGACCCAGTGAGTCCCATGGATGATGCCCAAGGTAAAGAGCTTTCTGATGCTGCTGGGGAGGTGTGGAAAGAGAGAAGAAAGGTAGCAAGATGTTAATCTATGAATGGAGATAAGGACCCTTGGATCACCAGCATGAGGTTTCTGGTAGTGAGGCTACTGTATATGGAGGCCAGAGAGAAAAGGGCTAGAACTCACTTATATATTCTTGCAATCCAGGAGCTAAATTCTGTTGTTTTTATGCTGCTGAAAGACTGAAAAAAGAAAAATAAGATCTTTCCATTTTCTGAAAATTACCTGAGAATGTGAACCCTTGCAGAATTTCTTTTTCTTTTTTTTTTTTTAGGTTTTGGTAAGGCAATGGGGTTAAGTGACTTGCCCAAGGTCACACAGCTAGGTAATTATTAAGTGTCTGAAGCTGGATTTGAATTCAAGTACTCCTGACTCCAAGGCCGGTGCTCTATTCACTACACCACCTAGCTGACCCTCCAAAATTTCTTTTAAGACAGGGATTTCAGAAACATATGGGGAAATAATGATCAAATCTTATAGAAGAAGAGATACTACTTAATAGAATTAAAATGAGGCTAATTAAAGCTAGGTGGTACAGTGGATAGAACTATGGGCCTGGAGTCAGAAAGACCTGAGTTTAAGGTTATCCTCAGACAGTTTCTAACTGGTGATTCTGGGCAAATTAGTACCTGTTTTATTCAGTTTCCTCAATTGTAAAATAGGGATAATAAGAGCTCTTACTTCCCAGGGTTCTTGGGATGATCAAATGACATAAGATTTGCAAAGAGCTTAGCATGTAGTAGGTATCCTATAAATTCCTTTCCTAATTAGTAAGAGAATATCTTGGAACAAATGATTGGAATTAGCTTAGAAGCCAATTCTTTGCTCTCACAAAACTAGTATATTTTTGTATATATGGACCTTTTCCCTTTTATCCTCTTGGGAGCCTAGACCTAGTCACAGATTTTTGGGTCAAAGACTATGCACAGTTTTATAACCAATTTTTTTCTCCAGAATGGTCGATTTAGTTCATTGCTCCAAGAGTATATATTAGTGCACATATTTTTCCACATCCCCTCCAGAACTTATCATTTTCCTTTCCTATCATCTTAGCCACTCTGATGGGTATAATGTGGTATTTCAGATTTGTTTTAATTGCATTTCTTTAATTATTAGTGATTTAAAGCATTTCATATAATCATGGATAGCTTTATTTCTTCCTCTGTACATTGTCTATTCATACCAAAGGATTTATCATTTGTAAATTCAACTTAATTCCCCATATACTTGAGAAATGACATCTTTATCAGAGAAACTTGTCACAATGTACACAATTTTCCCACTTTTTCTCTAATTTTACTTCATTGTTTTTCTTTATTAAAAACTCTTTAGGGCGGCTAGGTGGCACAGTGGATAGAGCACTGGCCTTGGAGTCAGGAGTACCTGGGTTCAAATCTGACCTCAGACACTTAATAATTACCTAGCCGTGTGGCCTTGGGCAAGCCACTTAACCCCATTGCCTTGAGAAATCTAAAAAAAACCCCAAAAACAAACAAAAAAAACTCTTTAATGGGGGGGTGGCTAAGATGGCAAAGTGGATAGATCACTGGTTCCCAGAGTCAGGAGGATTCGAGTTCAAATGCGGCCTCAGACACTTAATGATTACCTAGCTATGTGACCTTGAGCAAATCACTTAACCCTATTTGCCTTGTAAAAAAATGAAAAAAAAATCTTTGATGTTATATAGGCAAAATGATCCCTGTGAACCTATCTTTTGTTTTCTCCTGAACTCTTCCCCATCCATAGATCTGATGCATAATTTTTTCCCATACTTCCCTATTTTACTTGTGATATTACTCTTTATATCTAAATCCCATATCTATCTTGATTAGTATTGAGTGGGATAAAGTCTGAGATTTCTTCAGTAGAATATTATAGATTAGAAAATAGTTGAACTATGTGCCCCTCCTCCCTTGACAAAGCAATTTCTGGGATATTGGTGAAGAGTCAACTGACCCCATTTTATCTCCTGAAGTCAGGATGGCCATTCAATTCCTGGGGCTGAAGGGATAGTCCTATTTCAGTTTGAATTATGTTCTCTTTTCCTTAAATTAATTTCCTGGTCATTAATGAGGGTGGGTCAGTGTGTGGGGGGGAATCATGGTAGGATAAATGTGATTCTTGGGTCTTTTGCTTTTGCCTCAGTCTCTCTGACTGGGGTCCGTTCCTCAGAGAAACGAATAAAACTCTCATCATACCTTGAGAGATCTCCGAAATTTATTTAAGTGGCATTCGTCTCACACAGTATATAGCATGAGATGTTGTTCTATGCCTAATTTCTGCCAGGCAATTTTCTAATTTCCCTAGCAGTTTTTTGTCATATGGTGAATTTTTTGGTCCAGTAGCTGAGATTTTTGAGGTTTATAAAATATTAGGTTACTGTCTTATTTGCTTCTGCCTATAGTGTACTTAATCTGTTCCACTGATCAAGTACTCTAATTCTTATCCAGTACCAAATTGTTTTGATAATTACTGTCAATGATTTAGTTCATTTTTCCACTGTGAAGAAAGAATGCAGGTGTAAAAAGAAAATAGAGATTTATTTAAAAAGTTACAACACAAAAAAAAGTAATAGGAAAGTTAAGAAGAGATTAAAGAAAAACCACTTGGATTGCTAATTAATCTTGGCAGGCCAGCTGCCAGGCTCTGCAGAAGTCTGGAAAGCAAGAGAGTGAACTCCTCCCAAAATCTCCTTAAATTCCCCCTCAGGGTCCATGGGAAGAAGTGGTGACCTGGGAGTGGTCTAAGTCCCACATTGGAGATTTTGCCTTTTGGAGAGGGGTGGAAGGTCTTGGATTCTGGTATGGATAGTCTCAGATGTGTTTCCAGCACCTGCGCAACTTGGCTGCCCCAACCAAAAGAAGACATAATCTAGATCACATTGAAGGTCAGGCCATGGCCTAGATTAGACTGAAGGAGTATTTTATTTTATTTTATCTTATTTTATTTTTTTAGGTTTTTGCAAGGCAAATAGGGTTAAGTGACTTGCCCAAGGCCACACAGCTAGGTATTATTAAGTGTCTGAGGGCGCATTTGAACCCAGGTACTCCTGACTCCAGAGTCGGTGCTCTATCCACTGCGCCACCTAGCTGCCCCTGAAGGAATATTTTAACAGAAGGATAAAGAAAGAAGGAAAATTTCCTTAACAATGCATCCAAAAGATCTACAAAATTTGTCTTCAATGGACCTCAACACTCCCTATGCCCAAGGAGTTCTCTGGTTCTATGATTCTCTACATCAATTACTATTTTTGTAATATATTTTGAGATTTGGTACTTTTAGGCTATCTTCCTTCACTTTTTTCTATTGATTCTTTTCTTTGACCTTTTGTTCCTCCAGATAAATTTAACTATTATTTATTTTAATTCTATAAAGTAATTCTCTGGTAGTTTGATTAGTATGGTAATGAATAAATTAATTAAGGTAGAACTGTCATTTTTATTTTACTGGTTTAGCTTACCTATGAGCAATTAATATATCTACAGTTGTTTAATCTGTCTTGATTTGTTGTAAAGAGTGGTTTCTAATTATCTTCATATAGTTCTTGTGTTTATTTTGGCAGGTAAAATCCCAAGTGTTTTATATTATCTGCAATTATTTTAAATGGAATTTCCCCTTCCATCTCTGCTGAATTTTGTTGTTGAGATATTAAAAAATTGGATTTATTTTATATCTTACAACAAATTAGACTTTTTAAGCTAGTTTTTTAGATGACTTGTTGACAAAATCAGTTTGAATGAGAAAACCTTGAATAAGCCTATTTCTAGGTTGTCTTTTCATGTGAACCATAGAACCCAAGGGAAAAAACTACCTTGGCATATTTCTTCTCAAGAGGAGAAACTTATCAGCACTCAGATGAGAGATGGAACTTAAGACCAGACCATTCTGCTTGGTGAAACCCGAGGTCAAGGGACCAGAGATTCAGATTCTTTGATTAGAGATCACCACCAGCACAGTACAAGTAAGTTAGGTGCTGAGAAAAGGAGAGTAGTTTTGGCTTTTAAGAAATGAAATTCCAAAGAGACAACTTTAGAAAACAGAGAATAGGGACTTCCCTGATCTAACTTTCAGTTTTGTTCCAATACAAAAATCAAGCTAGTTATTCATGACTTTTTCCTTAGTGAATATATTGCTGATTCTTAGTTCTTACCACTCCTTTTTCAAACTAGTCACAAGAAAAGAAAAAGAAAGAAAATAGGTTTGATAGTTTAAAATTTTTTCTGGAGACCAGAGTCAAGCAAACTTTTGGAAATGACTTTTTTTCATTTTAAAAAATACCCTTTTCTGAAAAATCAGTTCCATTTCTGTTCTGTATGATTCCTTGACAATTATCAACAAGAGTTTAGCTAGCATATTCATAAGTTCTTTCAGGATCTTGGAATGTAATTTGTCGGGGCCAAGAGGTTTTTTTTTTTAACATAGCAAAATGCTCTTTTATTATCTCTTTACCAATCTTGGGTGTTAACTCCTTCTTAACTATATTTGTTCTACTCTTTCCAGTAGAAAATTTCTGCTCTTTGTCATCTATTAAAATAACACCATCTGCCCAAACTTGCTGGTTTTGCCCTCATAACTCTGTCTATTGTTCTTAACATTTTTCATAACCTCAGCTCTCTCAGCCCTTGATAACTTCCTGACACGTGAATAGATTGGTTCATCCTTTTACATTGTATCTTTGCTTATATACTTTTTTTTTTGCATTTTTTTTGTACATACTTTTAAAATAATTTTTTGGGCAAGCATTGGGGTTAAGTGACTTGCCCAAGATCACACAGCTAGTAAGTACTAAATGTCCAAGACCTGATTTGAACTCGGGTCCTCCTAACTCCAGGGCCTGTGTGCTATTTACTACGCTACTTAACAGGCCTTGTATGTGCTTTAAAAAAAAAAAAACTTGAGTTCAATGGAAAGATATATATAGCTTATTAGATTTCTCTAGATGCTTTCTTTTTTTCTTCCTCATCGGGATAATTTGTGATTTATATCAACAGAATTTTGTTGTTGAGAATCTCCCATCCAGGAGTGTGCTGGAGACTCTCAAATTGGATTGAAAGAACTGATTGTTAAATTTATACCTTGAAAATCAGTGAAGTTACAATTTATGGCTTGATTATTTCATTGATTATCTAAACTTAAGAAAATGATGAAAAAAATAGTAATAATGCTGATTAAATTTAAAAGTGTAATGTAGGGCAGCTAGGTGGCACAGTGAATAAAGCACTGGCCCTGGAGTCAGGAGTACCTGAGTTCAAATCCGACCTCAGATACTTAATAATTACCTAGCTGTGTGGCCTTGGGCAAGCCACTTAACCCCTTTTGTCTTGCAAAATCCTAAAAAAAAAAAAAAGAGTGTAATGTAAGCATTTTTTGAGAACCAGCTATTAAAAATTCACCTGAATGGCCTTGTTCTCATTCCTCTTTATATAACTTCACCTTTATATGAGTCTATGAACTCATAATTGTTTTTTTTCTTAATCCTAAAACATATCTGGTTCTATTCAGATGAAAATATTTTTTCATTTAGGAACTCTGAGAAGGCATGTTTCTTCAGGCTCCTCTCACTTGCCAATTTTTCTTTGTTAATAAGAATTAATTCAGAAAAATAGATCTCTTTGCTGCTTCCTTTACCTTCTGAAAGATGAAATTGTTATTGAAGTCAAGAATTTTACTTATTTAGCTTTTAGTAGAATGAAACATCTAGCAAATATTCAAATAGTTGAAATTCCTCTTCATTAGTATTTGTAGTCACTGACCAAATTTTTTTCTTTCAGGTCTTTAGACTTTCAAATTTGCTGATACAAACACACATACACACACACACACAAACATACATATATTCATAGATTATTATATATGCATATATAATACTTACATGTATCATGTAGGTTATACATTCTTCTTTCATAACTTTCAAGTCTTCATGCCACTAGCAACCAAACCACTCAAAAAAGCTGATAGAAAATTCTTTGTTTACCGATAGTAGTTCTTTAGTTTTTGAACACTGGAGGCATCAGCACAGTCTTTTTGACTATATAACTTCTCCAAAAAAGGTAAAATTCAGTATACTAGAAGGTATAGTGAATATTGGTAGAAAAGATAGTACTAGAATTCACTTACTAAATTCCTTTCTTTCCTGTTTTCTTTGAAATCTGGTCTTTTTAGGACTTTCTCAGAATTTGTTTTGTACTAAATTTTAAGAAAGTATCATCCATATCCTTACTCTATCCAGTTGATCTATAGTAACCCCTTCTCCCTCCATTTCCTATCCCATTTTTATCATTCTATTTCTCCTTTAATCCTCAAAAATCATTTATATGCTGTTTTGACTCCAAAGTTCCTCGATATGTTTTCAGATCTGTAAGTTTTTAAATACATAGTGTTTATTCTCTTACCTCTTTATGAGACCTATTTTTCTAGATTCCCTCTTCAGTCATATTCAAGGCTTAAGTTTCAGTTAATCACAAATCACAAATTCCTACTATTTGCCTTATGCTAAAATTTCAAGTTTTAAAAAATTTATTCTACTTATTAAAGACTTTATTATATAGAAGTCTGAAGTTGTATTGTTCCTAACTTTCTTCTCACTTTAGATATATTCTTCATTGTTATTTTTCTTTCCATGTTGTACCTGTGATTCTCTACACCAGAAGTGACAAAAAATGTGGTCTGTAGATCACATATGACTCACAATATTTCCAAGTGCTGCCAGAAGTAGAATAGAATGTAATTGGGAAATATTTAACAAAAAAATAATACAGCAAAGCATAGATAATGTTAATATATGACTTTCTAAGTCAATATATATACTCCATGGAGTAGTGAATCCCATTTCTATTTTAGTTTGACACTGCTGCTCCATAATGTCAATGTGGGTTAATCACCAACATTTTACAATTATACTTGGGCATTTTTCATCAAATCATGCCAAAGATGCCAATCTTTTTAATCTTAGTTCTAAGTCCTTATAATCTTATCTTAAAGTTACACTTAAAATATTCCTTTTGAGATGAATTTTATCCTTTGCCAAGAGATTTAAAAAAAATCTTAAGCCATGATTCAGAAAAATAAATCCTATTTTCTGATACCACACATATAAACAATTGTTTACTTCTAGTAGAAGTGAAAATACTTCTAGTACCTCCATAGTCCTTTTCTTTTCAACTCAGGAATTTACAAAGACTAGAGATATATTCCAAGTTTTTCTGGTGGTATTATTGCTTTTTAAAAAAAACAAAATAAGGGCATCTAGGTGGCACAGCAGATAGAACACTGACTTTGGAATCAGAAGGACAGGAGTTTGCCACTTAATAGCTGTGTGATCTTGGGTAAATCACTTAACCTGGTCTTACATCCAAGGTCATCTCCCTTCATCCTGATTCATATCTGGCCACTAGACCCAGATGGCTATGGAGGAGAAAGTGAGACTGGTGACTTAGCACAGCACCCCCTTGCTCAAATCCAATTTAAATGCTTGTCATGGCATCATCTACCCTGATGTCATGGTTTTCTTTGACAATGGACAAACATCATTGGTTTTTATGTAAAAGAGCAGTAGTTTTTCTTTCTACTGTTGCTTTTCAATTCTCTTCCAGTGGTCCAAAATGCTGACATATTAATACTGGAAGAGTTTAATGCAAGCACCATGAAGTGTTAGACACATTCATTTTTGTGTCTATACTCAACTTCTGTCCTTTACTTCTTGAGTCAAGGTCCCAGGAATACAAAGACAAGAACAGACACTGCAAACAGACAAAATCAGTTAGGTTCAAAAGAATTGAGCAAAAGAAGTAGAGTAAGCTGCATCACCTTTGAAAAATTAAAAATTCTTTCCCTGCCTTTTTTTTATAATACCAATGTCTTTCTAGTATTTTATGTGACCACTGTACAGTGTCCAAAGAATTAAAATTTAGAACTACCCAAAAGCAATGGAGAAATGCATGGGTCAAGTTAGCTTCAGTATATTACAAACAAGTAATTATTTAGGAGGAGAAGATAAAAAGAAGTCATCACAGAAATGAATGGAAGATGAATGGGTTGGACTTGCTCCCTTTATGGTCTAGTAAATAGGGACTATGTAAAAAAAATTTTGCCTGAACCAGGAAAAGTCACCCTTTTAGTAAACTAGAAAAATTGTAGAAAAACTTCTTTGAATATGTCACTTGGAACTCTGCCAGCTCTTTCTTGGATTTTCTAATGACCCCTCCTGCCTGGCCTCTATGGTAACTTCATACACATCACTATGCACAAAAGACTTAGAAAGTACTTGCCTAGGTTAGCCTAAACCTAGCCCTCAGGTTTTTGGTTTTCTTTTCCTGAACCCAAATGATTTTCCTAAAAAAACTGACCTTTTCGTCTCTAGGACAGGAGAGCTGCTGATTTAGGAATTTCTCCAAATGTCTTAGGAAAAAAGATGACTACCTCCAGAAAGATGTTATAGTGAAAAGACAAAAAAAAAAAGCCTAATTGGTGAACCAGGAAATCTTGACTTGTAAATTGTTCAGATGGTGTGGGTCAGAGTCAGAAGTGAAATATGTGATAAGCTGTCTTTATCTTCTGGGAAAGTATAATAGGTGATTGTTGATTGTTTTATATTATAAGTATCTGTTATAAGCCTTTGGAATCTTAAGCATTTCTTTTGTGGTGGAGAAAAGAAATAGCCCTCCTACACCTGATTTCCACTTTGTTCGTTGAGTATCATTTCTAGAAAGGACACTTAATTAGGGGGGATTTTAGGTATGAACCTTGCTTAAACTTTATTGGGATAATTTCCTTTGCAACTCTGCAGTAGAGAACACAAAATAAAGAAAAACTTCATCCTCTCTTTGGAGTTAGAATTCTCCCAGGATTAAATCTAGTTCATGTTGATCCAGAACAAAAAGAAATATTTCTGAAGCCTATGGAGGACAAATGTTTAATTGTCTATGAAAATAGGCTGGTCATGTGAAGAGCAAGGACCTCTATTTGATAGATATTCTTAAAATGCCAGACAATCTCAAGGAAGGTCAATGCATAGATCCCTTTTGTGAATTTATGGAAGAAACAGACAAGAGTCATAAAGGACGAGCAGACATAGGTGCATTATTGAATGAAATATCCACATGAAAGACATCATAGGTCCATTGGAGTATGAAAGGAGAGTCCTTCAATGGGGTGGGGAGAAGTAGAGTATTGAGAAATGAGAATGATATGGAAATAAAGTTAATAAATATAATTTTTAAGTTTGTTGAATTATTCAATTACAAGAGGAATGGAAAACAAATTTTCTTCCTTGAATCTAAAGGCAAAAGATGGAACTTTATCTGTGAGAGCAGAGTTAAAAATTACTATTTTGCTTTTAAAATTCTGCTTCTTACACAGTTTTCTTTGGCTTCTTCTTTTAGAGAATCCATTATTTGGTCCTTAATCTTTCCTCTCATCTTCCTTTCTTACCCCAAGGTCACTTGACATTTCCATTCTGATCATTGCTTTTAAAAATAAATCTAAATATAAGACATAATAGTCCATTTCTTAGGACTTTGCAGAGTCCTTTTCAAATGCTAATTCTCCTAGCTAGCCTTGTCAGTCTGACATTGCAGGTGACATTGCTTGTCATCTGATAGAGGGAGTTAAGATGCCATAGAGAAGGCAGAAGATATCCCTTGAGCCTTGCCCATCATTGTATGGTAAACAGTGTGTCATAGGCACACTACTGGGTCCAGGCCACTGTTTATCCATTTGTTATAATAACAGTGAATCTTCCCAACTGACTGAAAGGAAAGTTCTGTTATCTCTCTGTAAATGGCATGTTTTAATGAAAATCAAGAATGGAGTTCTTCATTCTTAAACCAGAGTCTTTGTCATAAGGACATGAATGAAACATTGATGCCTAAATTCCAAATACCACTTAACAATTCATCCAGTTGTGCAGGCAGCACTCAGTGTCCAGGAACCAGTGGCCTATGGTTTATTTAACCTTGGGCAAGTATGTTTGGATCAAGCTGAATGTTTGATTGTATTGGGACTGAATAGCTAGTTTCACATTGCAAGAGGAAGAAAGAATTGTGAATTTATCAGTGTGTGAAACTTTCATGGAATTATAGCATAGCTGGAAGAGACTGTAGAGATCACCCTGTTCATGTCTCTTCTCTTATAGATGAAGAAACTTAGGGTCCAAGCACATCTGCATAGTAGTATGGAGTACAGCTGGTATTTAATCCAGACTATCACTCCAAATTCTATATTTCTTCCACTCTTTAATGATGCCAGTCTACTGGTATTTCCCCCTGCCTCCACTTTCTACTTATAAACATTTCCAGGACTCCCCCATCCTTGAAAAGAAAAGCCTTTACTTGACCCTGGTACCATCTTTCCTTTCTCTTCCTATTCATTATCCAATTCCTGATGATTGGCTTACTAGCTTGACAGAAGAGACTTAGATACTTTCTGTGGGAAGGAACTAAAATATATTTAGACAGTGAATATTTCTGCCTATCTTACTAAAAGTAGCAGGGAGGACTAAGTCAAGTTTAAAGCTAATAATTTTATCAGATCTCTTTCTTCTTGGACAGTTACATAAGAACCTAAGTCAAGAAGACCCATGTTCAAATCCCACCTTTGACTTTACTAGCAGTATGACTCTGGACAAGTTATTTAAGTTCTCTTGGTCTTAGTTTCAACCCATTCAGGCACTCACAGGATTGTGATGAGGATCAAATGAAATATTTTATGTATGGCATTTTGCAAATCTTAATTCACAATATACATGTTAACTATCATCATCATCATCATCATCAATCAACAATCATTTTTAAAGTACCCACTATGTAACAGACTCTGGGGGGATGCAAAGAATTTACTAGCCACAGTAATTCTGAATGGCTGTAACTGTACCACCCTACACAACTGGAGAGTGGGGTACACTCACCAATAATCCTGGAAGAATTGAACTATAACCACCAGGGGACAGTGCTGACCTATTGTCTAATTCTATTCAATAATATGGACAAATACTATTAATCCAAAACTGATCCCCAGCATTTATGTTTCCCTTCTAATATAAGAGGATAATTTGAGGTTAACAAACAAAGTCTTTCTGAATCTTAAAAAGTTGATTGTTTTACTTCTCTTGGTTGTACTCCTTTTTGTATGTGGTAAGCTTTTCTTCTTAGTTTAAGGGTCCAGACTCAATTTATGTAATCAGATTCTTAGTTTAATGCCTATTCACTTTAGAATCTCTTCCTTACCCAGGCCTCACTTTTTCCCCCTTTTTTATTTATTTAAGGCTATGGGGTTAAGTGACTTTCCCAAGGTCACACAGCTAGGCAAATTATTAAGTGTTTGAGGCCAGATTTGAACTCAGGTACTCCTGGCTCCAGTGTTGGTGCTCTATCCACTGTGCCACCTAGCTGCCCCTCTTATCTCTGGAAAATGACTGGATGAGTGGAAGTTGGGCTGATTCCATTTTGTCCATCCCTTTTTAACTTTATCAAAGTTAGGTTATCTTGCCCAGCAGTACTATCTTATTCCTACTTCCTAGGGGAACTTCCATGATCAAGTTAACTTCCTATAGGCTTGCTCTTCTCTGTTTCCCACAAGCCTTCTGCAATTTCTTCCTTCTGCTTATGAGTCCACTTATGTATTTCTTCCGTGTTCGGGTACAGTTCAGAGAATGTTGAATAAAGAGAAAAGGACTATAGAAATAAAGCTAGTTCTGTTAAACTTCCTCTCCTTCACAGCCTTCTCAAAGGCTATGCTCTAGGTACTTTACTTATGTCACTGGGTTCCTTATTAGCAAACAAGTAACTCTAAGCCTGAATGGCTGTTAAAGAAAAATTCTTTGTTTTAGGCTTTTGCCCTGATTAACAAAGCAAAACTCAGGACAAAGAGAATTAAAATAGTTTATTAAAAATACATTAAAGTAGCAGCATGTTGATGGACTTGTCACTGGATATCAGCAAGAGATTCAAAAGGAAACCAGTTTCTATTGATAACTTTCATAATAAGGAAAGATGATTTGGATAGGTCCATGTCAGTAAAAGAGGATGGCTTATTGCATCTGAACTTCTCTTCACTTGCTATTACATGAGGGTTCAAAAGCTATGTGATGTATATAGCAGGTAATACAAAGGCTGCAAATTACAGCTCCTCCTCCAACAGAGCCCCCCTCAACAGAACTTACCCAACACTGATTTACAATTATGATTGGAAACAATGAGTCACTGAGTCAGTATAGCTTTCACTATGGTGATAGCAGTAATGCTCCATTGAGAATTTGACCTGTATCCCACAATTCCCCATATGATGCAAAATAGACCTGTAGCATATCATTGACTTTACTAACTTGATAGAAGAGATTTAGATACTTTCTGTGGGAAGGAAATAAAATATATTTAGGCAGTGAATATTTCTGCCTATCTTACTAAAAGTAGCAGGGAGGACTAACAACTTTAAAGCTAATGACAATTTTTTCAGAACTCTTTCTCTTTAGACAGTTACACAAGAACTAAATCAAGATGACCTATGTTCACTCTTCTAGGTATTATCAGGCTATAAGCCTGGAGTTTATAAAGCAAGACAGATAACTGATAATTCATGTCCTATTCCCAATATTTTGAATTCATTATTCCTTTAAATACATTTTTCCCTGCTTCTGTTGGAATAAGCTTACTTTGACTCAAAAGGTCATATTCATCAGCAACTAGTCCCCAAATCCACCTTTAGTTTGATTTGCAGAAGTATTCTGAGATACTTCTCATTGATTTTTGCTTCCCCCACCTTCCTTAAGGCACTTATTTCCATTGGTCTGTAGCTATTTTGTTTTGGTGGTTAAAAACAATGAGATTAAGTTTGAATCTCCAGTTGAGAACACTTAGTTTTAATATCTTTCATTTACTAAACTCCAAATTCTTATAAATAGAAATCCTTGACCACAAAGGAGATCAAGAATGCATCCATATTACAGGAACAAAGTTTTTGTGCAGGTTAGGGAGTCCATTTTTTCCTCCTATCAAGTCAAATGCATTGTCAATGGTTTTAGCATTAGGAATTAGGTGCTAGAAGCAGCTAGATGGCAGAGTCAATAGAATGCTGGATCTGGAGTCAGGAAAACCTGAGTTAAAATCTATCTGATTCTCAGCAAGTCACTTAACTGCTTTTTGCCTCAGTTTCCTCATCTGTAAATTATGGATAATAACAGCACCTATCTTAAAGAGCTGTTGTGAGAATTAAGTGAGATACAGCACTTAATATAATGCTTGGCATGGGACAGACATTGAACAAATAAATACTTATTCCATTCTTCTTCCTTATTTGTTATAAGTTCTATGTATTTTTTTTAAATAGTTGGAGGCAGGTAGGTGGGAGGAAAAAAATTTCTTGTTGGTGGAAAAATAAAAAAAAAAATACCTTTTTAAAAGCAAAGAAATGTCCTAGTCAGGGATTTTAGAAGAATCAGTGCTGAGTGGTTTACAGTGAAATAGCATCAGGATGCCTCTCTATTTTCACTTTTGTGGGTGTCTGCTCATAGAATAAGCAGACTAAGGGAAGTTGTGATACCTTTCAAATACTACAGCATGGATTCAGGTACTTGATTGTCATGAGTAAGAGAAATTGGACTTGATCTTTTTGAGAGAATTAAAACCATGAGTGGAAATTACAAAAAGACAAATTTAAACTTGAAAAAAAATCTTTCTAACACTTAGAACTGTTCACAAGAGGAATGACCTGCATTGGGAGGTAACAGGTTCCTCCTTGAAAAAAAATCTTCAAACAGGCTGGATGACCACTAATAAGGATTCCTTTCAGACATGATTTGGCTTTGACATAATGCTGATGTTGATGTTGATGATAATAATTAATATTTATATAGCATTTTAATGTGTACAAAGCATTTTCCAGATGAGAAAACTGAGGCTGAGAGAGGTTACCAGAGGTCACACAGCCTCTAAGTGACTGATGGGTTGATCACTGGAAATCAGCAAGGAATTCAAAATAGAGGATTTAAACTTAGATTTCCTGAACTTCAATACTATTCACCATCATACTGGCTTATTTAGATGCTGACTGAAGTCCCTGTCAACTCTTCAATTCTGTGATTCTATAATTTTGCATGATCCAGTTCTATCAGTCTTGAGAACCAGGGAAGACTCACTTATCTTTGAACAATACATCCATAACTGGGGGAAAAGTATTTGAAGGGGGTCTATTTTTAACTTTTGTATTTTGTATACATATTAGGTGAGCAATATGAATATATGTAAATTTATACATACCCAAGTATATACATTTTGTAAAGATGCTTATAACATGCTTCCTACTACTATTTGATACTGGCATATCTCTCTCTGCCTAAAGGCATTTCAACTTGGCACTTATGCCCTAAAGCAACAATCATGAAAAGCATAAATTTGCCAGTTCAAAATAATAAATTATTCAAGAATGACCTGCTGGACTAGTTTTTCCGTCTGCTTCTCAATACTTTATGTCTGCATGCAAGACCCCCTTCCATTGGAGCAAAGTTTGGATTGCTAGGGTCTCCCATAGTTACTGTCTCCCAGGTCCCAGTGAGAATTTGCTTATACAAAGGAATTCCTTCCTCCTCAAAATTCCTATAACACTTCTACATTTCTTATGTATTCACAAGTCATTCTCAGTACTTCATTTATGTTTGTCTGTCTTATTCTCCCCAACCAATCTATAAGCTCTTTGAGGGCAGAGGTTGTCTTGTATCTAGTACAATGATTTGCATATAATAGAAACTGAGTAAATATTTATTGAATTAAATTGAACCTGTTTAAATGAGGAGATAAAACTTTCTTTGAGATCTCTACCCTTGCATCTTGGCAGAAGTAAGGAGAAGAAAATACTCAAGTATTAAAGGCAATAACCCAGATGAGATCACCTAATGGGGGCTTCACAATTTTCCATGTGATAAAGAATAAAAAAGAAATTTCCCTTATGTTAAGGATTTATGATTAGTTCATAGTATAGAGATGTCAATTTTAGTCATATTGTTAGAATGAGAATGTATCGAGAAGATGCACAAACACTTAGGTCAGAACCTTGGGTGATAACTGTGTGGGAAAGAATCAAGTGTTTTGCTTTCACAAGGATGAGAAAGGGTATTGCTAGAGTCTCACGGATGTCTGTCCTCACAGATAATACTTTGCAAAAACCAGGATGTCTGGTCTTTGTGGAAACTTAAGAGATGCCAACTTGTTTACAGGAAGGAGAGAAATAGATAAAGGGAAAAGGTGAAATAACTTTAGAGGAGGTGAATGAAAGTCTGTGCTATTGTCCTTTGCACCTGGTCAAGGAGGTAACTATTCTTGTTCATTAGTATAATGAGCAGGGTGGGGAGAAGGTATGCAGGCGAATGTATCAATTAGATTTGGAGTCCAGGCAATTCGACTCAAAGAGGGAGGAACACCTTTCAAAGTGCATATAACATCTAGCAGATCTTGGGGCCCCTTTCCCCTTGAGAGAGGTATGCCATTTATTAAGATATCTTAATAAAAAAAAAAACCATTTTAATCACTCTGAATTAAGTATTCATGATCCATTTATAATAACTGCATTTAGGAAATGCCAAGAAGCCAATAACTAGCAAATGAATCATTGGGATAGTCAGATAGGGAAGGGGAGAGAGAACAGTGTCATTAATGTTCTGAAAAGAGAGATTATTAAGGACAAGAAGTGAGACTACAGAAAGATAAATCAACAAGAGGAAATTCTATGCCCTATTTGATTCTTACCAACACAGAAGAATTTGTTGTTGGGATTAAATTTATATAACCTTGGGGGAAAGTGATCATTTCATTTTAGAGTGTGTGATAGAGGAGGGGAAGGTTTGCTATAGTCTAGTGTATACTATAGATTTGGATAGGTAGGAGCTCATGTTTAAAAATTCCAAAAGGTGAAGTCAGCAGAGGAAACATGGGAAGTTCTCATGAGAATAATTCTTAGGACACAGTGAGAAATAATTCTGATTAGGAGGGAAAGGAGGAATAGTATGAAGAGACTGATATGTAAGGAACTTTTGAACACAACCTTATGTAAGAATTATGGAATAATGGTTAAAAAGTATACAGGATGAGAAGGGATGGGTAGATTGTAATCTATACTATTGGCGGTAGTATCCACATTGATGAGATCCTAGAACCATCAGAATATCAAAGTTTCTAAATTAAGGATAGCTTGGAGAAGAAACACTGGAGACAGGGAGATCAGTTAAGTAGCCATGACAATAATCCTGGCAAGAAGTGACATGCATATAAACCAGAGTAGTGGCACTCCACTTATCCTCCTTGAATTGCTCAGAAATGGAATTTACATTAAAAAGTATTGTTCCATTTAGAGGAATTGCTCTAGTTATGAATTCCATTCCCATTTTAAAGTCTTTGAGCATGCTTGTCATAGTGCCCCCCAATTTGCATGGTCTGTTTCTAGGGGAGGAAAGACTTCATAAATCTGTGAACTCTGGGTTTTGAATTGGGCTGTTTGTTAATGAAATATTTTTCTGTTGTTTTTTAGTAAAAGAACTCCCAAATTCATTTGCCTTGTAACCTCCTGAGAAATATGTTGTTGCAGCATGTGCCACTTCCAAAAGCATGCAAATGAAATAGGGCCGTCAGATCTCATTTACACAGGTAGTATTTCTGATGCATTCAGGCAGATGTATATTCATGTAAAAAACTGGACTGTCAAAGTTTTATAAATTGACTGAAGGAGAAAAAGAAAGGCTTATTACTGCAAAAATGTTTCCATGCCATTGCAAGGGAGTAGATACTTCCCCTTCTCTCTAGGTGATTACAGCAAAGAATTTCAATCCATGAAACAAAAAATTTTATTTCTTCATAGTGCGCATAGAGATATCTTAAATATTTGCTGCTAAGTCTAATTAGTTGAAAATAACCATCATTTTTAATATTAGATCTATATATTTGATTTTTTGTGGCGTTATTATGTGCCACTGTTTGTTTTGACTTCCAATAATGGGCACCTACTTTATTTCTGATTCTTTGCTACCCAAAAAATGCCACTATGAATATATAAATGTATATATATATATATGTATATGTATACACATGTATACACACAAATGTATATTATATATATATATATATGTGTGTGTGTGTGTATGTACACACACACACACACACACACACAAATCTCTTTCCTTTCTGCCTTTGACTTTCTTAAGGTACATGATTAGTAGTGGCATTGCTAGATAAAAGGATATGGACATCTTAGTCACTTTTTGGGGGGGGGGGGTTTACAAGGCAAATGGGGTTAAGTGGCTTGCCCAAGGCCACACAGCTAGGTAATTATTAAGTGTCTGAGACCGGATTTGAACCCAGGTACTCCTGACTTCAGGGCTGGTGCTTTATCCACTGCGCCACCTAGCCGCCCCTTAATCACTTCTGTGGCACAATTTCAAATTACTTTCCAGAATGGTTGGTCTCATTCACAGATCCACATTATTCGTACACTCATCTTTTCTTAATTCAACCAATATAGACTATTTTCATTTTTTGTCATCTTTGTCAATTTGCAGGGTGTGAGGTCAAGCCTCAAAAGTTTTTTCACATGTATTTCCCTAATTTGCATATTTGGAACAATCTTTATTTACGATTATAAATAATTTATAATTCTTTTGAGAACTATTTATATCTTTTTATTATTTATACATTGTGAAATGGCTTTTCTTGCTTAATACATACTACATATTTGTATAATTCCCAAGACCATTTGGCTATCAGTGAAAAAGCATGAAAATCACTTAGCAGCTCATCAATAAGGCCAAACAACAATTTTTTTTTCTAAGAGCAGAGAATTTTCAATTGCATTATTTGAGCAGTACTATGAAAATAAATGGTATAACTACAAGTTTCTCTAACTACTCTATTTTAAACTTTAAGCACTTAAAAATATTTTAGCTAAAGTCTTGAACAGTCTCCAATACATCTTCCTTTCTGTTGACTCAATCCATTTCTTTGGGTTTCTGCTTTTAATCAAAAACTTGAGAGATGAGGGATGCCTGATTTTTGTATTTCTTGGAACTGAAGTTGGAATTCTTCCATCTTATGTTGTATTCCAAGCTTTAGTCAATCCGGCATCCTGCTTACATAGTCCAGTTATGTTTATTGCCACAGATCTGTGACCATTAAGATGGTTCAAGAGTTTCTGGGTAATAATCATTTTATTAACAAGGGCAGCAGGTTATTAATAAAAAAGATAGTCATTTGGTTGTCTCTCTTAGACCAAAGATAATCATGGTGGCAGGCTGACAGTTAATATACCCTTCAAAGAGTAGCTGTTCAATGAGGCTCTGGAAGTGACATCATGTTCTCAAAGGACAGAGAAACTATCTTTATATTAGACCACTCCCAGCCTTGGATTATCTAGATAAAAGAACCTATCTCCACCCAAGTTTGAGTAGAGCAAAATGGGCTTCCCCATTTTAGATTAAATTCTTAGTAAACTGCTTGGTCTGACCAAGATAAGGATGATTAATTCAATCTCATTATGAGGAATGTCCTTCTGAACTTATTAAAATAAGGAATTTGAAAGAAGGGGTGAACTCTGATTCCCCCCCAATATTGGTTATTAATAATAATTTCTCTCAGATTTCTTCTAATTTCCTATTCATAGACTAATAGAATCTTAGATTTAGGGCTAAAGGGGATTTTTAAGATGAGAAGAGTAGATGCTTCCTCTTTTCCCTGTGTGATGTCAAATTAATTTCATGAGGAAACTTTTAAGGCCAAAGAAGTTAAGAAACTTAAAAGGTCATGTAGGTTGTAAGTATTACTCTTGTGTATAAACTCTTTTAAGATATTTTCCTTAAGATAATGGACATAATTTCTTTGTTTGAATTCTTTTAATTTTCTAACATTTTTTGATGAATTGATGAGTATGTTCCATTTATATTACATTTCTTTTATGTTTCTTTGAATGTGGGTTTGTAGTATTATGTTGCACACAGGCAACCTAAAACCATCCTTGGAAAAATCACAAAATATAATTATTGACCTCAGAAGCTCCAAATTCAGTCTTAAGCTGAAATTCTGTCTAGAGATTCATGGTTTCTGTAATGCTCTCATCTTAGGTCCATTTTTTACCTCCCCTTTTTCTCATTCATTGCTCTTTATTGCCTCAGCTTCTTAGGCCAGGCATGGGAACTGTCCATGGTAGTTCACTCTAGTAGCTGCATATAGAAGCTGTAGGATTAGGTCTATTGACATTATCTTTCTCTATTCTAACATATCTTGAATTTATTCCTGTTTGTGAGTCAAGATAGAGATTAGACAGAGGATAACGTGGGGATGCTACAGCAGTGTGTGTTTTAAACTTATATTTTCCTTGTTCCTTGGTTTAGTGACTATTTGAAGTTGATATCACTAATAAAGTAAGACTAAACGTTGCTTTTGCCTATCATGTAGAAGAATTAGGGAGATATGTTATACAATTAAAAGCTCTGAAAATATTTTATTATTTATCTTCAGAATTTGAAAAGACCTCTCTTCAACTCTCTGCTTTCTGTACCACTAACCAGTGTTTATTCTCTGCTATAAAGAATTTTCAGGATTCACTTGAGAGACAGGATTGTGAAGACTGTGCATCCTATCATCCTAATTAGAACTTTGGGGTTAATTTATTCTATCAGTTTCTGTCTACTCAGTATTCCCTGAGCCTCTAAATAGTCAAACTCAATCATTGTCATTCAGAACCACCATCTGCCTCAAGCAAAAAAACTTTTCTTCTGCTACCTTTCATATGTCCTGTACACCAGTTCAATCCTTTCACTCCTTAGCCACCATCCTCCTGTGACCACTCTTTTCACTATGTTCTCCTCGGGAAGCTTACTAATCTATTGTTAGCAAACCCTTTCATTATTCATTTCTTCCTCTTATACACATTCCTTCTAAAACATAATTTTACATAGAAATATTACATCCTTTACAACCCTCTCCAATATAATCAGTCCATTTCTCTTAAGATCACTGATTTACAGAGTCAGGAGGAAGCAGGATACTACTACTTCAATATATCTACTTCCAAACCCTTGATCTGTCACCATCACTTAATAATATCTCCTTCTTTGATGTTCATACCATTCAATGATATTATTTATTTAACTCCATATCTATCTCACCATTTCTTCCTTATTTACATAGGAGAAAATAATTTGATCTGTGTAATATTCCTGTGAGTGTAAGGGTAAAAAAGGTATTATTTTCTCTATTTTTTGCAAAGTCCTATGGAATTGGGACTCTGAGAACTACTAACCTAGAAAATATCAATTTTCTTTCTATCACATTAAAAATTTAACAATATAATTTAACAAATTTCATAATTTGACAAATATATTCTTAGAATCATAAAATCAGTGTTAAAAGAAGCTTTTGAGTAATTTATTGCAACCTTCCCCATAATGCAGGAATCAAAGTGTAAATAATTCTGGGTTTGAGGGGCAGATGATCCAGATTCAAATCCCAGTTCTGTAACTTGCTACTTCTAGAAACTTGGTCAAATCTTTGTGCCTCACTTTCTTTATCTGTAAAACAAGGGCAGCAGGTCTCTATTAGATCAAAGATGATCATGGTGGCAGGCTTGCAGTCTATATACCCTTTAAAGAGTAGGTGTTCAATGAGGGTATGGGAGTGACATCATGTTCTCAAAGAACATAGGAACTATCTTTATATCAGATCACTCCCGGCCTTGGACTATCTAGATAAAAGAACTTATCTCCACCCAAGCTTGTGTAGAGCAAAATGGGCTTCCCCATATCTGATTCTATTTGAATGCTTCTAGTGACTAGAATTCATGGGATGATTTGTTCCATTGTTGGACAGCATCACAACAATTCAGATATCATCTAATTGGACTCAAACCTAAACAGAAATCTCTTAAAATAGCCCCAAGAAGTGGTTATCTAGTCTTTACTTGAAGATTGCCACCAGTGATAGGAAATGAGTCAATAACCTCCTGAGAAAGACTTAATTTAAAAAAATTTCTTCCTCATGAGTTGCCCTGTAATTTCCATTCACTGATCCTTCTCTCAAATGCTAGATGTTTAAATAGTTGAAGATAGCTATTCATCATAGATCATATATTTAAAGCTGAAAGAGAACCTAGATATCATTTAGTCCATCCCCTAATTTTATAGCTGAGGTAAATGAAGTCCAGAGTGGTTAAATAATTTGCCCAAGACCATGTGGAACTGTCAAAACTGGAATTCAAACTCAGGTCCTCTGAAAATCTACCACTCTCCTTTATACTTGTGTTGTCCTTCCTTTGTCTTCTCCTCTCTAGTGTAAATACTCCTAATTGCCTTATGATTTCTAGACCCTTCACTCTGCTTGTTGTTCTTCCCAAACATAATATATTCTATTAATAGCTCTCATGTTTTGAACTCAATATTCCAGATGTAATATGATTCAAGATAATATAACACAGTGCAACTATTTTTTTTTTGTTTTATATACAATACTTCTATTAATGCTAGCTAAATTTGTATTAACTTTTTTTTTGCAAGCAATGGAGTTCAGTGACTTGCCCAAGGTCAAACAGCTAGGTAATTATTAAATGTCTGAGGCCAGATTTGAACTCAGGTCCTCCTGACTCCAGGGCTGGTGCCTCCATCCACTATACTGCCTAGCTTCCTCTATCTTAACTTTTTTTTAAACAATTGTGACACATTTCTGACTCATATAGAGTTTGTTGTTAGTTTAGCTCCTAATTTTTAAAAAACATTTAACTGATGCATTTACTATTACATTCATTTATGAAAACAACCCCCTTCCCCCCACATGTAATGAATCATCTCTTGTTTAAAAAAAAGAAAAAAAGCAATTCAGCAAAACTAATCAACACATCAATCCTGTTGGATTGTAGATGCACTATGTGATGATTCCTATAATTGCAGCTTGCAAGTCTCCATTTGCATGCTTCTCATTAACAGTCAGTCAGTAGATTTGATTAACTCTTTAAAAAAACCTTTTATTAATATGGGATTATAAGGATGAAACATTCTTCTCTGAAAACACTGGAATATATTCTTCCACAAATAAGTTCTATTCAATCATAGTGAAGCACTATCTTTAGCATACAACTCTAGATACCAGAAGTCTTTTTCTCTCTTTGTAAAACATTCATCCAGACCTTATTTTATTAGGTAAACTGCTCAGCTGGGCCCCCATGGGCCTTTCTTGAGTCTATATACTCTGCTTTTCACCTCCACAAAAAAGTTAAGATCCCTGAAGTTTCCTCCTGCTTAGGATCTCCACATTCATACTTGTGTTTAGTGTGACTCTGTTCCTAGCTGAATCTGTCTCATACTGAGACATTATGGAACTCTACTTTTTGTAGAGTAGGGATGTTGTTGAAAGAATTTGGGGGATTACCAATTAAAGATAGAATTTGGGGTAACTGAGAAATTGAGGGTTACTGAAAGACAAAGGAATTCACATGCTCTCTGAGATATTCAGATGTTCAGGATTTTATTATAAAATATAGCAAAATAAACAGGTTAAAAAACTTTCCTTTAGGAAAGTCAACAAACACATTAAGACAGGGTGAATAACAAAAGGCTAGATGTGGTTTATTGGTAGACAGAGACAGGGAGAGGGAGATAAAGAGAGGCAGGGATAAAGATAGTCTGCGAGAGCTGACTGGCCCAGAGAGAGTAGAGGTCCAGCCCAGGTTTTATCAGCCCCTTATCTGGGCACTAAGGGCAAAAAGGGAAAATTCCTCCCCCCCTTCTTATGTGACTGAAACCAGGTAGAAGGTTGGAGGCTGGGGGTTGGGAATGAGAAGACAGGATATAAACTTTACATTAAACAATGAAACAATAGGAATCAATTTACCTCTCAAGAGCAAAGAGCCTTCCACACCCTTAACAAGATTCCCAGATTTAACAGCATTAATATTTATAGAACTTGTTTCTGATTATAATTTTTCTACATTCATAATCTCTGCATCAGAGAGAGAGAGAATGAAAATTATAAACTTTGAATATTAGAATTTTGTTGCTATCCATTTTCCAATTTTGGGAACTGAACTAACATTTTACCTATAGAATCCCAAGATAAAAACCATAAGTATTTCTGAGAGAGCTTTGATCTCTCATTTGATAGAATAATCCAAAGCCTATTTCCTAGCATTCCTTCTAAATTCTCTGGGAGTTCAGTTACCTAGTATCTAGTAAATGTTAATCAATTTTCCTTTAAATCCTAAAAGAAACTAAGAAATCCCACTGTACCCACCTCTTTCCCAACAATAACTACCACATAGGCAAAGATTCCATCCAGGTTTGCATGGCCCCATACCACTTGACATCATAGATAGTACTTTTGCTAGTTGAACTTTCAAATCTACAAATAACAAATGCTTATTATATTAAGTGATAGGAATACAAAGAAAGGTAAAAAATAATCCCTGCCCTCAAGGAGTTCATAAACAAGAAGAAAATATAAGATATTAATAGTGTAAGTGGGAAATAATAATAAGGCACTACAAGGATTATTTGGAATGGGAGGGGTGAGATCTTATTTTTGTCATTTGTTATTTTATAATTCTTCCTTTTTTCTTTTTTTTAAATTCTCATTTTTATTTATTTATATATACATTACTAAAAGTCTTGTTATAAGACATAATCTCCCCTGCCCCAACAAAAATGAAAAACCTCACAAGAAATAAAGTGAAAGAAAGAGAAAAAAGAAATGTGTTTCAGTGTGTTCAGATACCATCAGCTCTGTCTCCAGGATGGATCACATTCTTTATCATAAGTTCATTAGAGAAGTTTACTTCTATATTTTTTCCCCATAGTTGCTGTTGCTGATTGTAATTCCCTCCATCCATTCTTCCCCACTCCCATTGATTATATTTTTTATCTCCTTTGATTCTATCCCTCTGTGCTATGGGGCAGCTGAATGGTGCAAAGGCCAGAACATTGGCCCTGAGCCCACATCCCACCCCAGAGACCCAGCAAACACCCAGCCATGTGGTCCCATCTAGGCCACCCAACCCTTCCACCTTGCAACCCCCCCCACCGCAAAATGTGTTGTATCTGACTACCCTCTTCCACAATCTACTGTCTCCTTTATCACCTATAATTCCCCCTCCCCTGTCCCCTTTCTCCCTTCCCTTTCCTCTAGGGTAAAAGATGTCTATACCCTATTAAGTGTGTATGTTGTCTCCTCTCTGAGTCATTTCCAATGAGAATGAAGGCTCACTCATTCTCCCTTACCTTCCCCCCTTCTGCTCTATTGCAAAAGCTTTTTCTTGACTCTTTTCCATTCTTAGCCCATTCTCCTTCTCTTTTCCCTTTCTCCAGTATATGCCCTTTTCCCATTGACTCCGTCTTTACAATATATTATACCTTCATATTCAGCTCTCTCCTGTGCCTTATCTAAATATGCTGCTTTTAACTGCTCTATTAATTGAGATGATTCATATCAGTATCATCTTCCCATGCAGGAATACATGCAGTTCATCATCATTAAATCCTTCATAATTTACTCTTCTCATCCATCCTCTCTATGCTTCATCTGAGTCCTGTATTTAGAGATCAAACTTTCTGTTCAGCTCTGGCCATTTCAACAAGAATGTTGGAAATTCCCCCTATTTCATTGAATGTCCATCTTTTCCCCTGGAAAAGGATGTTCAGTTTTTCTGGGTAGTTGATTCTCAATTCTTTTGCCTTCCAGAATATCATATTCCAAGCCCTATGAGCCCTTAATGTAGATGCTGCTAAGTCTTGTGTAATCCTCCTTGTAGCTCTACAATATTTGAATTGTTTCTTTCTGGCTACTTGTAATATTTTTCTCTTTGACTTGGGAGTTCTAAAATTTGATTGTAATATTCCTGGGTTTTTTTTTTTTTGGATCAGTTTCAGGAGGAGATTGGTGGATTCTCTCAATTTCTATTTTTACCCTCTGCTTCTAGGATATCAGGGCAATTTTCCTGTAGAAATTCTTTAAAAATGAAGTCAAGGATCTTTTCCTGATCGTGGCTTTCAGGTAGCCCAGTAAGTTTTAAATTGTTTCTCCTGTATCTGTTCACCAGATCAATTGTTTTTCCAGTGAAATATTTCACGTTTTCTTCTAGTTTTTCTTTCTTTTGGTATTGCTGTATTGCTTCTTGATTCCTTGCAAATCATAGCTTCCTTTAGTTCTGTTCTACATTTGAAGGAGTTATTTGCTTCAACAACTTTCTTATCTCTTTTTCCATCTGGTCAATTCTGCTTTTTAAGACATTCTTCTCCTCATTAACTTTCTGAACTGCTTTTTCCATTTGACCTATACTGGTTTTTAACATATTGTTTTCTTCAGCATTTTTTGGATCTCCTTGACTAAGCTGCTGACTTGGTTTTCATGTTTTTTCCTTCATCTCTCTCATTTCTCTTTCCAATTTTTCAAAATCTTTTCTGAGCTCTTAGCTTGAGCACATCCCTGTTTTTCTTGGAGGCTTTGGATATAGAAGCCTGAACCTTGTCATCTTCTGAGTGTGTATTTTGATCCTCACTCCAAATCTTTCCACATAGAATCTCTGGGCCATGTGATCTTACCATTTTTTCTCTGACTTTGATGAAATATCCTTTATAGCATTCTGGGGGATATTTCTGATATACTCAGGGTTCTGTTCCTTGATTATTATGAACTCTAAATGTTTAATGTTATCATTTTATTTATTCCCCCCCTCCCCCAAACCCTCTTCTCCTAAACTTCCTATCTCTGACCAAGGCATAGCCATTCTTCTCATCTCCCAGGTTCATAATTTTGGTGTTATCTTTAATTTCTTACAAACTCTGGAATCTGACCCTTTTCTTGCCATTCATAGAGCTACAACCTTAGTTCAGGTCAACGTCATCTATCAGCTAGATTATTGCTGTAGACTCCAATTTGGTTTCCTGCCTCAAGTCTCTTATCCTTCCAGTCCATCATTCCTACTGAAAGCAGAGTAGTATTCCTCAAGCACAGATCCAATCATGTCACTGTCCTATTTAGTAAACTTCAGTGGTTCCTGTTGTCTCTAGGATCAATCATAACTTTTCTGCTTAAATTTTAAAATCTCATAATCTGGCCCCAATATAGCTTTCCAGTCTCAATGTATATCACTTCCTGTTCTTTCTGATTCAACCAAACTTTTCTTCTCTCTGTTCCTCACATCCCCCATCTCTATGTCTTTGCTTAGGAAATGAGTGCTCCAAGATTAGAATATACTCCTTCCTTGCCTCCACTTTAGAGTCCTGCTTTCTTCCTGACACAGTCTGAGCACCACCTTCTCTATGAAGCCTTTCTTTATCCCTTCAACAATAAGTGCTTGCCTTCCCAAACTACCTTATACTTGACTACTTCATATTCTTTTTACATTTATTCTCTATATTTATGTATGTCCTTGTCCCCCCCCCCCCCCCATTAGAATGCTCCTTGGGAGTGCGATATATCATTCCCTGTACTTTTATCGCTAGAACTTAGTCTGGTGCCTAGACTACAGAGACACTTATAAATGCTAATTGATTGGTTGATAACTGATTTCACTTTCTCTCAAGATTTCTGAACTTCACTCACTAGTACTTCCTTATTACTCATGGTTATATACAGAGAAGTACTTACCCTCATTTCTTCTTTTAATACTTCTGGGAGATGAAATTGTCAGCAAGGCAAGTCAAGTATTTATCAGGACTCTGTTTTTAGCAGGATGAGACTTCTAACAGATGTCTAGATCCATGAAATCCCCTATCACTATGATAATTTTTCTCTGTGCCAGCTTTCCTGAAAAGTCATGTGTAACATTTTTGAAAACTGAATATCTTCCTTTTTTCTCAAAATATAATTTCAGATTCTGACTCAGATTATCCAAATAACCATGCCTTTTAAGCCTTTTTCTTTGATGTCAGTTGGAAACTTTAGCTCCTCCTTCCATTGTGAGTGATCTTCTTGGGTCATGCCAATTCTCTGAACTTACAAAGTATCTTTGAGAGGCACCTAATGGAGTAAAAACTGTTGGACCTGATGTCCAGAAGACCTGAGTTCAAATTCAGTCTTAGTTATATACCATCTACCTGTATGACCAGAGCTAGAACTCCTATCAAAGTCTTATAATCTAGTATCTAGCATTCCTTCCATTACACTTTACTATAATTAACCAATTACAACTTTTAGAACATCATCTTCAACTATAGAATAGATATTATAATCATCACCAAAAAAATTATCTTTGAATTCTTAGTCAAAGTAGAGTTACCAACATCAAAGAGACAGCCACTATGGGTTGTAGATCAGAAAGGAAGTAGCTCTTCCCAGTTGCCCTAATGAAGCTGCCCATTAGAAGCCTATTTTTTTTGTTTTATTTTCCTTTTTTTAATTTTTTTTATTAAAGATATTATTTGAGTTTTACAATTTTACCCCCAATCTTGCTTCCCTCCCCCCACCCTCCCCCACAGAAAGCACTCTGTCAGTCTTTACTTTGTTTCCATGTTGTACATTGATCCAAATTGGGTGTGATGAGAGAGAAATCATATCCTTAAAGAAGAGAATTCTCAGAGGTAACAAGATCAGACAATAAGATATCTGTTTTTTTTTCTAAATTAAAGGGAATAGTCCTTGCACTTTGTTCAAACTCCACAGCTCCTTATCTGGATACAGCTGGAACTCTCCTTTGCAGACAGCCCAAAATTGTTCCCGATTGTTGCACTGATGGAATGAGCAAGTCCTTCAAGGTTGAACATCACTCCCATGTTGCTGTTAGGGTGTACAATGTTTTTCTGGTTCTGCTCATCTCACTCAGGATCAGTTCATGCAAATCCCTCCAGGCTTCCCTGAAATCCCATCCCTCCTGGTTTCTAATAGAACAATAGTGTTCCATGACATACATATACCACAGTTTGCTAAGCCATTCCCCAATTTACTTGATTTCCAATTCTTTGCCACCACAAACAGGGCTACTATAAATATTTTTGTACAAGTAATGTTTTTACCCTTTTTCTTCATCTCTTCAGGGTATAGACCCAGTAGTGGTATTGCTGGGTCAAAGGGTATGCACATTTTTGTTGCCCTTTGGGCATAGTTCCAAATAGCTCTCCAGAAGGGTTGGATGAGTTCACAGCTCCACCAACAGTGTAATAGTGTCCCAGATTTCCCACAACCCTTCCAACAGTGATCATTATCCTTCCTGGTCATATTGGCCAATCTGAGAGGTGTGAGGTGGTACCTCAGAGAAGCTTTAATTTGCATTTCTCTAATAATTAATGATTTAGAGCATTTTTTTCATATGGCTATGGATTACTTTGATCTCCTCATCCGTAAATTGCCTGTGCATATCCTTTGACCATTTGTCGATTGGGGAATGGCTTTTTGTTTTAAAAATATGACTCAGGGGGGAGCCAAGATGGCGACAATAAAGGATCAAGTCTTAGGTGCTCTCTGATAAAACTTTGAAACTAAGGACTCTAACTAAACTTTCGAGAGACAGAACCCACAAAGGGACCCAGCGAGGCAGTTCTCCTACTCAAAGTAACCTGGAAAAGAGCAGAAAGGCTCTGCTCCCCAGGGTCGGAGGGGTGACCCGCCAGAGGGGTGGCCCACCAGAGTGAAAGAACTTCAGCCTCCCAGAGGCAGCCCCAGGGCACTGGGAGCCACGGCTCACAGCAGTGGGGGAGGCTCCTGAGTTGCACCCCAGGGAGCACCGGGCACAAAGTGGGGGAACAGCAGGGGACCTCTGCCAGAGCGAGCATGTGGAGCCCAGCACTCAAGGCACACAGCAAGCAGCATGGTCTTTTGGCAGGCCTGTTCTGGAAACAGAAGCAGGTGGAGCCAGTAAGCAGGAGCCCCCAGGGCATGAGCCCATTGAACCTAGGGAGGGGAGTGAAGAGAGAGACTGCAGAGCTCTGTCCTCTGCCCCTGGAACAGGACTCTGGGGCTCTGACCACATTCAGATACTGATCCCAGTCCAGGCCCCCCTGTAGAACAGCAGGACCACCCCCAACCTCAGCCTCAAGGCAGAGGGTGGCACATATGGTTATTCACAGACCAAGAGGAAGGACAGAGCCTCACACACTGAGACCCTTGTGGGAGTGTCCCAAAAGCTCAGGAAGACCCCAAAACCAGGCCAAGGCTGGGAAAATGAGCAAGCAGAGAAATAAGAGGAGCACCATTGAGAAATATTTTGCAAATGAGCCCAAGAAGGATCAAAATACTCAGTCTGAAGATGAGGAAGCACAAGCTCCTGCATCTAAAGACTCCAAGAAAAACAGAAATTGAGCTCAGGCTATGACAGAGCTCAAAGAAGACTTTAAAAATCAAATGAGGGAGTTAGAAGAAAAACTGGGAAAAGAAAAGAGAGAGATGCAGGAAAAACATGAAAATGAAGTCAGCAGCTTAGTCAAGGAAATCCAAAAAAATGCTGAAGAAAATAGCATGCTAAAAACCAGCTTAGGTCAAATGGATAAAACAGTTCAAAAAGTTACTGAGGAGAAGAATGCTTTAAAAAGCAAAATTGGCCAGATGGAAAAAGAGATAAGAAAACTCTCTGAGGAGAACAAATCCTTCAGACAAAGAATAGAATTCAGGGAGATTGATGAATTTACCAGAAATCAGGAATCAATACTTCAAAACCAAAAAAATGAAAAATTAGAAGAAAATATGAAATATCTCATTGAAAGAACAACTGATATGGAAAACAGACTTAGGAAAGATAATTTAAAAATTATTGGAATACCTGAAAGTCATGATCAGGAAAAGAGCCTTGACATCATTTTCAAAGAATTAATACAGGAAAATTGCCCTGATATTCTAGAAGCAGAGGGCAAAATAGAAATGGAGAGAATCCACCGATCCCCCTGAGAAAGAGATCCCAAAAAACCAACCCCCAGGAATATTATAGCCAAGTTCAAGAACTCCCAAGTCAAAGAGAAAACATTACAAGCAGCCAGAAGGACACAGTTCAAATATTGTGTAGCTGCAGTCAGGATCAGACAGGACTTAGCAGCAACTACATTGGAAGCTCATAGAGCTTAGAATATAATATACCGAAGGCAAAAGAGCTTAGAATGCAGCCAAGAATGAACTACCCAGCAAGGCTGAATGTCCTCTTCCAGGGAAAAAGATGGACTTTCAATGAACCAGGGGAATTTCAAATGTTCCTGTTGGAATGGCCAGAGATGAACAGAAGGTTTGATCTTCAGATACAGGACTCGGGTGAAGCATGGAGATTGGAGGAGAGGGGGAAAATATGAGGGACTTGATGATGAACTGCATGTATTCCTGCATAGAAAAATGACACTGATAATACTCATATGAACCTTCTCAGTTAATAGAGCAGGTAGAGAGAGCTTTTATAGATGAAGCACAGGAGAAAGTTGAATTTGAAGATAAAATATGGTGTAAAAATGGAGTCAATAGAAAAAATGGAAATGTAATGGGAGAAAGAAAAAGGAGAGGGGGGGAATAGGTCAAGATATTTCATATAATAAGATTTTTCTTTATTACAATGAGCTATTGCAATGATATGGAAGGGGGTATGGCAAGGGGGAATGGGGGAATCTTTGGTCTCATCAGATGTGGTTAGGAGAGGAAACAGCATATATACTAAATGGGCTATAGACATCTGGAGTAAGAAGGAAGGGGGGGGACGGTTGAAGGGGTGGGGATGTGAATGAAGGAGGAGAGGATGGACCATGGGGGGAGAGTGGTCAGATATAACACACTTTCTTTTTTACTTCTTGCAAGGGGCTGGGATTGGATGGCCTGTCCTGGACCATAGGGCCGGGTAGATGCTGGGCCTAAGGGGTGGTAAGGGGGCTCAGGGCCTCTTGGCCCCAGGACCAGGGATCTGTCTACTGCACCACTCAGCTACCCTACAGCAGAGTCAGAGTGAAAGGAGAGAGAAAATATAGTACAGGTAGTGGAGAAATAAGAAAGGAGGGAGTTGTGATCAGCAATGGTAACGTTGGAAAAATATGGAAGTAACTTTTGCGATGAACTTACCCTAAAGAATGTGATCCACCCGTGACAGAGTTGTTGGTGTTGGAACAAAGACTGAAGCACATTTATTATTATTATTATTTCAGGGAGGGTGCAGGGCAAATGGGGCTGGGTGGCCTGCCTGGAGACGCATAGCAGGGTGATCGTTGGTTGTCTGAGGCCGGATTTGGACCTGGGTGGTCCTGGCTCAAGGGCCAATGCTCTGTCCACCACCTAGCCAGCCCTACTATTATTACTATTTTATTTTATTTTGGGTCTTTTTTTTTTTCTTCTTTTTGGTTTTTGCAGGGTAGTGGGGATCGGGTGGCTTGCATTTCACACAGCTGGGTGATTGTTGGGTCTACGGGGCTGGATGTGAGCTCGGGTGCTAGTGGCTCCAGGGCTGGTGCTTTATCCATTGCGCCACCTGGCCATACCTACAATTATTACTATTTTTTTTATTTTAATTTTTTTCTCCCCTTTATCGCTCAAGCAAGTCTATATTTATGGGGGAGGGGGTATTTCATTTACTCTTAAACAAGAATATTTTATTAATGTAAAAAAAACACATTTGTACAAAATGAGAATAAAAAAATTTTAAAAAATGAAAATAAAAATATGACTCAGTTCTCTGTATATTTTAGAAATGAGTCCTTTGTCAGAATCATTAGTTATAAAGATTGTTTCCCAATTTACTACATTTCTTTTGATCTTGGTTACATTGGTTTTATCTGTGCAAAAGCTTTTTAATTTAATGTAATTGAAATCATCTAATTGGTTTTTGGTGATGTTCTCCAATTGTTCCTTAGTCATAAACTGCTCCCCTTTCCATAGATCTGACAGATAGACTAGTCCTTGATCTTCTAATTTGCTTATAGTATTGTTTTTTATGTATATGTCCTGTAACCATTTGGATCTTATCTTGGTAAAGGGTGTGAGGTGTTGGTCTAATCTAAGTTTCTTCCATACTAACTTCCAATTATCCCAGCAATTTTTATCAAAGAGGGAGTTTTTATCCCAATGACTCTTTGGGTTTATCAAACAGCAGATCATGATAATTATCTCCTGCTTTTACACCTAGTCTATTCCACTGGTCCACCAGTCTATTTCTTAGCCAATACCAAACAGTTTTGATGACTGATACTTTATAATATAATTTTAGATCAGGTAGGGCTAAGCCACCTTCTTTTGTACTTTTTTTTCATTAAGCTCCTGGCAATTCTTGACTTTTTATTTCTCTATATAAATTTACTTACAATTTTTTTCTAACTTGTTAAAGTAATTTTTTGGAATTTTGATTGGTAGGGCACTAAAAAGATAGTTTAGTTTTGGTGGAATTGTCATTTTTATTATATTAGCTCTCCCTATCCATGAGCAGTTGATATTTGCCCAGTTATTTAAATCTGATTTAATTTGTGTGAGAAGTGTTTTATAATTGTTTTCAAAAATATTCTGAGTCTGTCTTGGCAAATAGACTCCCAAATATTTTATATTGTCTGAGGTTACTTTGAATTGGATTTCTCTTTCTAGCTCTTCCTGCTGTTTCTTGCTAGACATATATAGAAAAGTTGAGGATTTATGAGGGTTTATTTTATTACCTGCAACTTTGCTATAATTGCTAATTGTTTCCAGTAGTTTTTTGGATGATTTCTTGGGATTCTCTAGGTAGACCATCATGTCATCTGCAAAGAGTGAGAGTTTTGTCTCTTCCTTCCCAATTCTAATTCCTTTAATTTCTTTTTCTTCTCTAATTGCTGATGCTAACATTTCTAATACAATATTGAATAATAGTGGTGATAATGGGCACCCTTGTTTCACCCCTGATCTTATTGGGAATGCCTCTAGCCTCTCCCCATTGAATATAATGCTTGTTGATGGTTTCAAATAGATACTGCTAATTATTTTATGGAACAGTCCATTTATTTCTACACTCTCTAGTGTTTTTAATAGGAATGGATGCTGTATTTTGTCAAAAGCTTTTTCAGCATCTATTGATATGATCATATGATTTCTGATATGTTGGTGTTGATATAATTGAGTATACTAACAGTTTTCCTAATATTGAACCAACCCTGCATTACTGGAATAAATCCTACTTGATCATAATGTATTATCCTAGTGATGACTTGTTGTAATCATTTAGAAGCCTAATTATTAGAGATAGAAATTAAGGTTTTATGTTTAGACAGGTCTTTCATTTAGATCATCCCAAAAATCTTTTAAGAAACTTAAAACTACAACACTAAGACTTTTGGAATGCCTTGTATTCTAGTTGCAGAGAAATAAATATCGGAAGGAATAAGGGGAAGAAGACCAGGAGAGACACTTTTTTCATTGTTCTCTTTGAACAATCAAACAGTGAACAATTTTATTTTATTTTCCATTCTAAATTCTTTCTTTCCCTCCCCCTCTCCCATTCATTGGTAATTCAAGAAATAAAAAAATCTATTATGAATATGAGGTTTTACAAGACAAATTTCCCCATTTACAATGTTCCAGCAAACAACAACAAAAAAGAAAAAATATTTCAATCTGTACTCTCAGTTCGTCAATCCTCTAACTGGAGGTGGAAAACATGCTTCATTTTGAGTCTTGAAATTTTGATGGTAATTGTTGATCAGAGTAAAGTTCACTTTTTGTCAGAGGAGTTCTCTAGGGGATTTCCTATGTGTCCATCTTTCTATTTTCCCGTATTGTACTTTACTGGGGTGGTGGTGAAGGACTCGAGGATGATGCCTCTATTCACAAAGTCAGAAGTAACTAGGTCATTTATTGGCAGCACCTTCTAGACTTTCCTGTATTCTCTTGAATACCTCAAGAGTTGGAAGGGACCTCAAAAGTCATTTAACCTAAATAATTCCTGACCAGCCTGTTCATATCCTTTCATCATTATGAATTTGACTCAATTCTCTAATATGTTTGAAAAATGATACCTTTATCATAAAAAACTTGCTGTAAATTTTCTTTCAATTACAATTACTGTGTACCCTTCCATTCTATTTCCCTTTTCTATTTATGCTCTCTCTCTCCTTTTATCTTGTACATTTTCAAAAATGTTTTGCTTCTGACTACCACCTCCTATAACTTGCTGTCCTTTCTATCACCCCCACCCTTTCTCCTTTTGATTTCTGTACCTAACTGGTGTGTATATTATTCCTTCAAGTCAATTCCAATGAGAGAGTATGGTTCAAGCATTCCTCTTACAACCACCCCCTGCCCCATCTACCTTCATTACCTTCTGTTCTACTATAAAAACTCTTTCAAGCTCTTTTTTTTTTTTAGATTTTTCAAGGCAATGGGGTTAAGTGGCTTGCCCAAGGCCACATGGCTAGGTAATTATTAAATGTCTGAGGTTGGATTTGAACCCAGGTACTCCTGACTCCAAGGCCGGTGCTTTATCCACTGCACCACCTAGCCACCCCTCTAATAGGCATTTTAAAATAATTTTATTTATCTAAGGCAAATGGGGTTAAGTGATTGCCCAAGGCCACACAGCTAGGTAATTATTAAGTGTCTGAGACTGGATTTGAACCCAGGTACTCCTGACTCCAGGGCCTCCCTACAACAAGCATTTATTAAGCATCTAGTATGTGGATCTGTGGTGGCCGAGACAATACACATTACAAGAGAGGAAACAAGTCCAAGGGAGCAGCTAGGATTTCAAGAGGGGAAGCATCTAGGTTGCTATAGGGATAGAGTTTCACAGGGGAAGTCCCTAGGCTATACTGCAGATTGGATTACAGTTGATGGGAGTTAGGAAGTATCCATTAGAGTTTTAGGTGAGATGGTGATCAAAATGGTGGTTCTGATCAAACTTGTTCAGGACATGCAAATCTTATCCATCCTTCCTGTCCCCAACTGCCTCTTCTAGGCTAGTTCACCTACTCTGTGGGAGGCAGTTGGTTGGCAGAAGATTCTGTATGAACAGTACCCTCAGCTTCCAACTTTTTACTCTGTAAGTAGCTAAAGCATAAATATTTCTTTCTTTCAAACACTGAGCTTTCCACTAGTGACATAGGAGCTGGTGGCTCCTTTAAACACATAAAACTGCACTGCTCTGCTCAGGAAGTCCATGCCTCCTCAGATATAATAATTTTCTTGAACCATCCATGTGGTCTTGTCACTTAGTCATCAACTGTTTTTGTAGGAATTGTATTCATGGGAGAAAGATAAACAAAAAAGGCTTTGCCCTTAGAAAAAGAAGCAGATCCAGAATTATCAACATATCTCTCCTTACACTGCATGCCACATTTGTATCCTAATTAAATAAATATAGCATTCCCTGCATGTCTGTGCTACTGACTCTCTGGACTTTGCCATCATAATTTAGCCACCTTCTTACTCTAGAATTGGGGGCCCCTCTACCCAAGCCCCCTTATCCCATTGATGAGTTCTTTCCAGGATTTATCTCCATGCCCCTTTTCTACTGTCTTTTCTCCTATTTGTCAGCTCCTGTTTTGATGTTGTCTTCCTAGTTAGATTAGGGGAATCTTTATAATAGAAACTTTCTATAATATAATATAATATAATATAATATAATATAATATAATATAATATAATATAATATAATATAATGTAATATAATGTAATATAATATAATATAATGTAATATAATGTATAATATATATGTATATCCCTAGTACTAGCACAGTAACACTAGTTAACATTTATATAGTACTTACACTGTGTCAAGAACTTTACAATCTCATTTATATTGTCTCTTTTTACAAATGAAGAAACTGAGGCAGACAGGTTAAGTGATGTGCCTGGAAGTCACACAGGTCATAAGTGTCTGAGGCCAGATTTGAACTTCGATCTTCTTGACTTTGGACCAGTACTGATCTACAATGCCACCTAGATACTTGGCACCTTACAAGCACTTAAAGGCTTTATTGCCTTCTTGCCTTTTGTATTTTCTTGTTTGTACCAGGATAGTCTTTTGTGTCATCCAAATTTCTGACTTTGGGACACCTCCCTGAGTCACCTAGCACAATAATACTCTCAAGGAGCTTATATTCTATTGGGGGACCCCCACATTAGTATAATATATATACATACACAAACACAGTTAAATACAAGATAGGGAAGGAGATCCTTAGGATTTAGGGAGATCCAAAAAATCTTTACAGGGAGAAGGTAGGGCTTGAGCTGGTATGTTGAAGAAAGAGAAGGATTTGCTGAATGGGAGGAGGAAAGGAGATGTTCTTGATGGTTTGGCTCTACTATTATCTACTAGTTTCACCTGGGCAAATCACATGAGCTCTCTTGGACTCAGTTTCCTCCTCTGTAAACATGGTTTGGGATACCTTAACTCTGAAGGTCCCTTCTACTTCTGACATTCTATGAATCTGTTATTTCCATGTACCTGGCAATCAATTAATGACCTCAGGGAATGTTCTCAGTTTGTCTTAGGGCCTTGTTTGTCTCTTGGGTTTGTTTTGGGGATTTCTACTTAACCCCCTTAACTTCTTTGCATTGAAACTGTTCCTTGGTTTCCTTTCTCCTTTTCCTGCACTTTCCCTTTTTAGACTAACATATATAATGAGCCCTCTGTCCAAACACCATACTCTCATATGATCATTGAGTTTGAAAACTATAGTTAGGTGGTGCCAGCAGATAAAAATATTGCTCCTATAGCCAGAAAGACTTGAATTTAAATCCTGCCACAGATACCTACCACTTAACTGGACAAGTCACTGAACCTCTGTATGCTTTAGTTTCCTCATATGTAATAATAACATCCATCTACCAGAACTGAGGTGAAATTAAAATGAAGTAATATTTGAAGGAAATGAAGTAAAAAAATAATGAAGGGAATTGGCATTGCAAACCTTAAAACACTATTTAAATGATTATTGTTGTTGTCAGCTTAACCTCTATTTTAGGGGTCCCAAAACTTGTTTCTGATTGTCACAGTCCTGAGGAATTCAATAACGCCATTCCCACTGAGAAAGAATTCATAAGAATTCACAAATATGTATTTAAAGCCTTGAGTGGGATGGGTAGACTGGGAAACAAACTCTTAGAAGCTTGCAGAGGCTTGATGCCTGCCATTTTCCCTCTGGTTTTTCTATTTTACCTTTCTCTTCATAAGAAAACTTCAAGTTTTGAGAAGTGTTTTTCCATCAGACAAAGCAAGTTCTACCTATGCTTTCCTGTGCTATGGGAATCAAAGACATTCTCTCAGGACCAGGAAAAGGAACCTTATTCAGGCAATTTATGATATAGGACCAGGCATCTAGGGGAAATGAGAGAAAGGTGTGGGATGGATTTTAAAAAAAACCCCACAAAATCGTGAGTCAATTGAAAATACACAATTAAGTAATTAACCATGCTATTTATGGAGAAAACTGCTTTCAAGCAGCCTCCCACACATTTGCTGATCCTTGGGAGAATTGTAGAGCTATTCTGGTGCTGGTTGAAGTAAGTGACAGGGAGGGCCCTGAGGAGGAGGAAGAAAAAGGAGAGTGAAAATGCCTCTAGATGATCATTTTTCAGCCTCCCTGAAAATAGGGGCCTTTGAAGACTCACAGACCTTTATTACATTATCATATGTTAGCAATGGATTTTTTTATTGTTGATTTTTGTTTTTTGCAAGGTGATGGGGTTAAGTGACTTGTCCAAGGTCACACAACTAGGCAATTATTAAGTATCTAAGGTCAAATTTGAACTCAGGTCCTCCTGACTCCAGGGCTGGTGCTCTATCCACCACACTGCCTAGCTGCCCCATCAAAGCAATGGGTTTTATGATGTTTCCCAAACTCATCTGCTAACCCTCCTTTTTGCCTTCCTGCCAAAGAACAGCTAAGTGATGTAATGCATAGAAGCTTGGACTGAAGCCAGAAAGATCTGAATTCAAATCCAACTAGAGATTTAGTAGCTTTGTGACCTGCGAATGCTTCAGTTCTTTTCAACTATAAATGTATGTGTGTGTGCACGCACACATGCATATCTGCATGCATGCATATCTGCGCGCATGCATATAGTAGAACCTACCTCCTAGGGTTATTGTGAAGATTGATGGAGATAATTTTGGTAAATCACTTAGCACAGTGCCTGGCAGACATTAAGTAGTTAATAGATGCTTGTTTCCTTCCATCCTTCCATGCTAACTCTTTATGGTCACTCTTTCTTTATCTAGATGCTCACTTAATTTCCCTAGGAGGCAAGGTCACATTCACTGATTTTAGAGTCTGCAGAATGTATTCTCTTTCTCTTTTTGAAAATCAGGACAATGTTTTTGCCTGTACTTCTGTGATTTCTGTCTCATAAAGGAGACTGACATTAAGTAGTACAGCTATCACATTTGCTACTTCTTCTGGGCTAGGTGAATTAAAATAACAAAAACTACAATCAGCAGTTATATAGTTCTTAAGGCTTGCAAAATGCTTAACAATATTATATCTTTTGTCCTCAGCATTCTGGGAGATAGGTGCTACCTCATTTTGTGGATGAAGAGACTGAATCACAGAGGAGGTGAAATGACTTGCTCAAAGTCATTCATCTAGTAAGTATCTGAGGCAGGATTTACATTCAAGACTCTAGGTCCAGCGCTTTGTCATAGCCTAGTTGTTCATTCATGATGAATTCATCAAGGGCAGCTATGTGTTCTCTTATTATTTTCTTAACTTGGCAATCTACTCTGCTAACCACTTTTGTTCCATTCTATCCAGTGTAAAGGTCATTTTCCTTGGCAGGGAAAACAAATTTCATTTCTTAAAAGGTCATAGAGTTCAAGACCCTTCATTTTAAAAAAGAGGAAGCTAGAGCCCAGAGAGTTGAAATTACATTCCTAAGGCCACATAGATTGTAAGCAAAATAAGAACTGAGTACTTCAACTTTTTTCCATTGTCAATTATTATCTTCTCATTTAACCAAAGCAGCAGTCCTAGACCTTTTAAAATTTTTTCTTTTGCCTTATATAGCTATGCCCAATTTTCCCATTTCTATATTGTCTTAGCTTTTCTTACCAGTCTCAGTTCATTTTGAGATCTAGCAGTCTGACATTTTTATGGCACCACCCCACATTTCAGTACAGCATCCAATCAGCTTTCAGATTAATCTTCCTAAGGCACAGGTCAGACCATATCACTGCCCTATTTAATAAACTCCAGTGGCTCCCTATCACCTTAAGGGTCAAATATAAAATATGTTTGGCATTCAAAACTCTTCATAACCTGAATCCCTTCTACTTTTACATGCCTCTTATAGTTTACTGACAACCCCTCCCAACCCATGTGACACTCTCCCCCAAAACGGTTTCTTGTAAAAGATAATCCATCTCCTAGCTCCAAGCTTTTTCTTTGGCTTTCCCCCATGTCTAGAAATTTCTCCCTCATCTTCACTGCCTGGCTTTCCTGACTTGCCTTTAAATCCCAGTCAAAATCTCACCTTTTACAAGAAGGCTTTTCTGATCCTCTGTTGAGTCCCCTTTCCAAACTCTTATGTTGAGTCACCTTTCTGGACTCTTATGTTGAGTCCCTTTCTGGACTCCCTCAATCTTCCCCAGGCGAGTGTTGGAGGGGCGGGAGGTGAGGATGGCGAGGATGGCGAGGATGGCGAGTTCTCCCTATACACCAAAATCTCCAAGGTCTCCATTTATTTACCAAAACACCAGTGCTTAAATACCTCTCCCAGTCTCTAAGACACTCCCACTTCTGTGGCACTTAGTAAGACAAGGCTCTGGTGCTCAAGGACCCCGGATGAAGATAATTTACAGTGCTCCCCATACACAACAGTCCCTAACAATCCTACTTATTGCTAGTTCCTTCCCTTTATTATCTCCAATTTATTCAATTTATTTAATATAGAAATACATTATGCACAAAGGATGTTTGCATGTTGTCTTACCCATTAGACTCCCCATTGAGAGTAGGGACTGTCTTTTGCAATTCTTTATATCCTTTAATATTTAGTATAGTATTTGGCACATAGTTGGTATGCTACATTTATAAATACTTATTTGCCCACTGTACATGACTTATTTTTGTTTGTTTTTTGTAAGACAGTGGGGTCACACAACTAGGTAATTATTAAGTATCTGAGGCCACTCAGGTCCTCCTGACTCCAGGGCTGGTGCTCTATCTACTGCACCACCTAGTTGCTCCTGCACATGGCTTTTAAAAATCTTTGTAGGTTGACAAGTTCTCTATGAATTCAATTTTTTTCTTTATGCAACATTAAAAAAATATTATCTTGAGAAGTTATTCCCTTCCCAAAAGGATTCAGAATTCACAGCCCCATCTTACAGAAGAGGAAACACAGACTTAAAGAGATGAAATGGCTTGCCTGAGGTCATACAGATAATAAAAAACAGATCAGAGGAGCTGCATTTGAACTCATTTCCTAAGGTTCCAAAATTAATATTCTTCTTTTGATCAAACTCAGCTTTTAAAAAAACTGTCAACTATTTGATAAAGTTCAGTCTGATGACTGGAAGTCTCTAGGGAGGAATGGGTCAGACTCAATTATCATTACCTAAAATTAGAAAAACAAAACAAAACAAAACAAAACATTCCATTTTCTAATGGGAACAAATAGTGCTTTTAAGTGGTTAAGGGCTAAGGGCAACAGTTGCCTTTCTGTTTTTCTATTCACAACCCTGTCTTTAACTTCTGGCCTTTGTCCAACTCTGCTGCTCCTTACACATAAATGTGGCTTATGTCAGTCTAATAAAGTTGTTGATGCAACCCTTTCTGTTAACCTTTCTCCTTGAAATATGCACAGTTCCTAATTCAATGACTTCTCCTCCTTAGACTGAATTCTTGGTTTAATTTTCCCTTATTATTTAGTACTTCTTCCACTTTAGCAGGTGTCATACCTTATCACTGGTTATAGAAGGAGCAGTATGGGATGGAGAGTAGATAAAATGCTCCACCTGGATTCAGGAAATCTGTTTGAAATTTGTCTTAGACACTTAATCCTGGGCAATGTGAAGCTGAGGATAATAATAGCAACTACTTCATAAGGTTCTTGCAATGACAAAATGGTACAAAGCACATAAAGCTATTAGCATAAATATGAGCTATTTTTAGGCTAGTCATATTTTCCAAACCAAAACTTAAGATATGCTGTCTGATATGGGATTTTTTCTCTCTTAACTTTTAAGTTTGTTTGTAATCAAAAATTTTACAACTCTAACTTCTTAACTGTCCAAAAAGTGGAAATGAACTGCTTTTCCCATCATTGGAGTCTTCAAGGGAAGAAATAAAGCATTTTTTATTATTAACCAGATATTTTGATAAATGTTTTATAAATATCATCTCACTTGATCTTCACAATCATTCTGGGAGGTAGCAGTATTATCATCTCCATTTTACAGATGAGGAAACTGAGGCAGGCAGTAGTCTAGTGACTTGCCCAGAGTCACACAGCTAATAAATTGTTTGAGGTGGGATTTGAACTCAGATCTTCTTGAATCCAATCCCAGCACTCTATCCACTACACTACCTCAGTGCCTTCAAGTATGATTAGAGTGTATTCTGTACTTGAAGTCTGAGATCCGGTATGAATCCCAGCTTCAATAACTCTGACCATGGAAATTGATTTAGCAGTTCTACATCTGAGTTTCTTTATCTATTAAATGGGTATAATACTTGCACCATCTATGTCATAAGGATGTGGTGAGGAAAGTATTTTTTAACCCATAAAGAAGTTCTGGAAACATTTTTTGGTTATAGCAGAGGCTAATTCATTGTTAGGGAGGGTTAGAGAAGGGTGTTGGTTAGGAATGAGATGAACTTGCAAGCTTCTTATCTCTCTTCAGTTAGAGTTGAATGGGTAGATGGAATTAGAGAGTGGTGTGCTACTCCTAAATACAATGAGTAGGAAATACTTTGTTCTGATGCTAGGGAAGGAAGGAGGCAAATGACAATAAGTCACTTTGAGAGTTGGGGTCAGAGACTCTTTTGGAGGTACCAGGAAAGTTCCTCCTATAGCCTGCAGGAGATATCTGATATTTAGGGTTATTGAAAAATGAAGAAATTCACATGCTCCCTGGGATTTTAAAACTACTCAGAATTTGTCATAAAATATTGCAAAATAAACAGGTTAAAACTTTTCTTCTCCTGGAGAGTCAACAGGCACTTTAGCACAGGATATGAATAGAGAGTAAGAGAGGAAAGCAATCAGACAGAACTGACTGGGCCAGAGGGTGGACCAGCCTTGAGTGGGAGTCCAGCTCAGGCTTTTATAGCCCTGCCCATTATATGGGCATTGAAGGTTAAAGAGGAAATCCTTCCTCCCTTACATGACTGAAACCAGGTAAAAGGCTGGAAGCTCGGGGTTGGGAATGAGGAGACAGTATACAAATTTTACATTTAACAATGAAACTATAGGAGTCAATTTACTTCTCAGGAGCAGTCTTCCACAATTAACAAGATTTAACAGTATAAAAGATTACAGAATTTGTTTCTAATTATAAATTTCCTATATTCATAATTCTTTGCATCAACGTGGCCCCTTTACAAGTAAGATCAAGTGCAAAAGAAGCCACTTGGGTAGCTACAAAGATGTAGGGAATCAAATTTATGTTTGATGTTGGAGTGGAGAGGAGGGAACCGAACTGCTTGAAAGCTGAATGGGCATATAACCCTTTCTCTCCCTCTGACACTACCCCCATTCTTGTCCCTGGTTTCATCACCTTATTCCTGGACTATTGCAGGAACCTTCTGGAGGGTCTTTCTGTCTCAAACTTCTTCCTTCAATCCATCTTCCATGCAAAGTACCAAAATGATCCTCCAAATGTATTTTACATTTTAGATATTTGTCTTAGTTTAGGTCTGATGGGGGGATGAAATGAAGTATTCATAACTCCTTGAACATTTAACAAAAGAGATTAACCAATACAGCTAAAATCTGAAATAAAATTGAAGTCTCATTTAGCGTCTCTGGACATGCCCCCATTCATCTTCATCTTGTAATACAACTAGTCAGAAGTATGACTTCAGAAAGGGTTGAGAAATAGTCAATATGGTGTTTGCTGCCCAACAGCTCCAGGAAAAATTCCAGGAACAGAACAGTGGTCTATTTACAACATTTGTAGATCTGACCATGATGATACCATCAATCATGAGGGTTTATGGAAAATTATGTCAAAATTTGGTTGCCCAGAGAAGTTCTTCAGTATTCTACCTCAATTTCATGATGGCATGCTTGCCCAGGTTCTGGATAGTGGACAATACTCTCAAGATTTCCTAGTCACCAATGGACCTCTGGTCAGCTACACATTGATGGCAAATTCTTCAACTTGAATAGGCTAAGCCAAGACCAAAGTGAAGGGAGTGTTGGTGCATGGTCTTCAGTTTACAGATGATTGGGCACTCCATGCAGCCTCTGAAGCTGAGATGCAACAAAGTACAGATCAATTCCACTGCTGCTTGTGCTCATTTTGGTCAAACAATTAACACCAAGAAAACCCAGGTGCTCCATCAGCCAGCACCACATCATCCATATGTGGAATCATTGATTATAGCAAATGGAGACGTTTTGAATACTGTGGACAAGTTCACTTGCCTTGGCAGTGTCCTTTCCAGGGAGGTATACATTGATAAAGAGGTTGGCACTTGCATTGCCAGAGATAGCTTAATATTTGGGAGGCTCTGAAAGAAAGTATAGGAGAAAAGAGGTATTAGATTTACGACCAAGCTGAAGGTCTACAGAGCTATGCTGACCTCACTACTATATGGCTGTGAAACTTGGACAGTGCCATGTCAGGCAACTGAATCGCTTCCATTTAAATTGTCTTAGGAAGATTCTGGAGATCACCTGGCAGGAGAAGATACCAGACACTGAGATTCTTTCTCAAGTAAACTGCCCAGCATTCCAACATTACTACAAAGACTGCAACTACGATGGACTGGACATGTTAGAATGCCAGACATATGCTTGCCAAAGACTATTTTATGGAGAACTCACATAGTGCAAGTGCTCATAAGGGGGTCAGAAGAAATGATACTGAGACACCCTGAAGGTCTCAATGAAGAACTTTAGAACTGATTGTACAGCATGGGAGACATTGGCATGGGACCATCCAGAATTTCATGCCCTCATCAGTGAGGATACTACACTCTATGAAGAAGGCAGAATTGAAGCAGCTCAAAGGAAACATGACACCTGTAAGTTTAGAGTACTAACCCAGATGTTCCCCTCCACTATTTGTGACCAACCTGTGGTAGAGTATTCCAAGCTCATATTGGTCTAATCAGTCACAATGGGACACACTGTAACTTTTCTCAAACATAGTGATGTCATTTTGGTCTTTTTCCATTAACGAATGACAAGAACCATTAGAATAAGATGACTCAAGTGATCTTTGGCACCTATCTGGTATGTAAATAACTTTTTATGATTCAAGATGACCAGGAAGTTGTATCAGGGAAACTGAGGTCAATCTAGTTCCAGTTTTCTTTAAGATAAATTCTTCCCATGTTGTTGGTGGGAGGAAACAAATTATACTGAAAATGCTGGTCCTATCACACCATATCACTCCCTCCACTCAATTGGTGAGTTCCCTATTACCTCTAGGATCAAATATAAAAATCCACTGTTTAGTGTTCAAAATATTTCAGGACCTACTCCACATCAATTCCTTTCCAGTTATCTTAAATATTATACTACCTCTGCCTCCCTCCAATAATTTCATCTGGTGACCTGGCCTTTATGCTATTTTTTGAACAAGAATTCCCTGACAATATGCATTTTCACTGACTATCACCCATGCCTGGAATGCTCTCCCTCCCTCATTTCTGAAGGAAGGCTGAATTCCCTGGCTTTAGTCTCAGCTAAAATCCTACCTTCAGAAAGCTTTTCTGGATCTTCCTTGTTTCTAGTGAATTCCCTTTGATGGTTATTTCTCATTTATCCTTTATATATTTTGTTTGTATATAATTGTTTGCAAGTTGTCTCCCCCATTAGAATATGAATCCTTGTAAAGATTATTTTTTATCTTTTTTTAATCCATAATATTATAGCCCTTGTATTTTCTCATGCCCAACCTGCCACATTTTAGGTGCTATTATTAACAAACATTAATAAATATTTATTGACTGATGAGTGTATTCCTCCTTAATGGAAGCTTTCAAGAAGAGGTTGGATGAGTACTTGTAGGGTCCAATATAACGGGATTGCTTTTCAGATATGTCAAACTATGAACAATGACGTTTCTTCCCACTCTAAAATTTTGTGGTTCTGTTTTGCTTCTTATTCTTGAGCTATAAAACATACCCAGAGGTTCTTCCACCATGGGCTAATATAACATAACTGGTTCCCTGGAAAAGGTAACTAGTGCCATCTGCTGGAAAAGAATAGTAGAAGTGTGGGAAGCAATGAAATAGGGTTATCAATGAAAGTATCCAATGGGAGTCGCAGAGAACTGACATCATTGAAAGCTGAGAGCTTCAGGAATGCTGCAAAAAGTGACATATGAAGTCAGCAATGAGACAACTATCATCTGTTAAAACTATAAGATCATAGACTTAGAACTAAAAGGATTCTTAGACCTCTCCTCAGGGAGTTTACAGCCTACCATCATAGCCAGTCGCTGCCTCCCAGGTAGTATTGGACTCCTTTACTACAAATGTCACATATTTATATAATGTGTAAGAATTATAGATTCACTCATTTATTATGTATTCAGCCATATTATGTTCTTAGCACTGTGCTAGAGCTGGAGGAAACAATAGACAAGCAAATAAATACAAAGTGATCTATATGCAGTATAAATAGGAAATAATTAAAAGAGGGAAAGCACTGGAATTAAGAGGGGATAGGGAAAACTTCCTATAACAGAGAAATTTTAGTTAAGTTTAAAGGAAGCCAAGGAAGTTAGTAGTCAGAGAGGAGAATGGAGAACATTCCAGGCGTTGGGGACAGCCAGACAAAATGCCTGGAGCTGAGAGATAGAGGATCTTGTTCTTGGGATAGCCACTGGATCAAAGAGCACTTATTGGGGAATAAGGTGTAAAAAGACTAGAAAGATAGGAGGGAGCTAGATCATGAAGGGCTTTGAATGCCAAACAATATTTTGTTTCATGTCATAGCAGCAATAGGAAAATACTGGAATTTATTGAATAGAAATGAGAGGGTGACATGATTAGACCTGCCTTTTAAGAAAATCATTTTATTGATAATGGAGAATAAATTGGAGTAAGAGTCTTGAAGTAGGCAAACCCACCAGCTGGCTATTGCAGCAACTGAGGTATGAGTTGAAGAAAGTCTCATCAAAAGATGTTGTAAAGATGATATCAAAGTCCTTAGCTACAATTTGGGTATGAAGATGAGAGAAAGGAATGAGGAGTCCAAAATGACTCAGATTAAGAATCTAAGGGGCTGGGAGAATAGTGGTGCTCTCTACACTATCAGGGAAGGTTGGGGATAGGGGAAAGGGATAGAGTTTAGAGGGAAAGATAATGAGTTCTGTTTTATACATATTGAGCTTAAGATATCTACTGGACATCCAGTTGGAGATATCTGAAAGGCAGTTAAAGACGTCATATTGGAGGTCAGCAGAAACACTGGGTTGTAAATTTGAGACTCATCCGTAAAAGGATAATAATCAAATCCATGGAACTGATGAGATTATCAAGTGAAACAGTATAGAGGGAGAAGAGATGAGGACCTAGGACAGAGCCCTGTGACACAGCTACAGTTACCAAGCTTGACCTAGAAGAGGATCCAGCAAAGGAGGCATTGAAGGAAAAGGCAGACATGTAGAAGAACCAGAAAAGAGTAGTGTTCCCCCCAAATTTAGAAGAGAGTATCAAGGAGAGGGTGACCAAGGGTCAAAAGCTGCAGAGAGATCAAGGAAAATGAGGATTAGTCTTTGGTTTTGGCAATTAAGAGATTGTTAGTAATTCCGGAGAGTACTTTTGGTTGAATAATAAAGTCAGAAGCTAGATTGTTAGTGATTAAGAAGAGAGAAACTGGAGGTATCTATTATAGACTACCTTTTTGAGGGGTTTAGTACAAGGACAGAAGAGAGAAAAGATGTTAGCAAGAATAGAAGGATCAGATGAGGGTTTTTTTCCCAGCATGAGGGAGACATAGGCATATTTGTTGGAAGCACGAAATAGGAGACTAGGAGAGATTGAAAGTAAGTGAAAGAGTGGGGATTGCAGAAGGGGAATCTTGTAGGAGAGACAGGTTGGAATGGGATTTCTTAAACACATAGAGGGTTAGCCTTGGTAAGGAGTAAGGCCACTTCATCATGTGAGAAAGGAATGAAGGAGAAAACAGTAACAGAAAGCACCTGAATGATAGGAGATGAGGAAACAGGAAAAGAGAAGATGGAGTTCAAGGCAAATGGACTCAATTTTTTTCTATAAAATATCAGGCAAAAATCTCAACTGAAGGGGTGGAAGAAAGGAAGTCTTGGGAAGTTTGAGGAGGGATGAAAAAGTCTGGAAGAGCCACTGTGAAGAGTGGGATAGTAAGTTGATAAAGGAGATATGGTAGAATTGCCTAGCAACAGTGAGGACCCAGATGAGATTATGTAACATAAATACCTAGTAAACCCAGTTAGAATATATAACACAGATTGATACTGGTACATTTTGTGAGTAATTATGATTTTTCTTCAGTCTATGTCTCACTATCTTTTGTGATCTATATCTATTAAGTAATTATTTGTGATTTGATTCCTTAAGTTAATATTGGCCTAAATAAAGGAGTTTTCAGGACATTTCCTCTGATGGAAAGTAGATAGAAAATTTGAAATCAGGACTATCCCAGAAAATTTGATATGTATTATACTACAGGTAAGTTCTTTATACATTTTCTTAATACCTTCTCATATTTTATTATATTTTATTTGGGAATTTTTCCTTTCCTCAAGATAGTTATTTATTGAATCTTCCCTGAATGCAGAGGGTGCAAATCTATATAGAATTCATTCCAAATGTTCATATGACCTAGTTGTGCCCTGCCTGTTGTAGAACATTCCAAACCCATATTGGTCTGATCAGCCACATTTGGGCACACTATATCTTTTTATTTATTTTTATTTAGGTTTTTGCAAGGCAAATGGGGTTAAGTGGCTTGCCCAAGGCCACACAGCTAAGTAATTATTAAGTGTCTGAGGCCACATTTGAACTCAGATACTCCTGACTCCAGGGCCAGGGCTCTATCCACTGTGCCATCTAGCCACCCCTGGGCACACTATATCTTGAGAGAGACAGGTTGAGAGAGACATAGTGATGCTATTTTGGTCCTCTTCAAGAACAAAGGGAACAATTATTGGTCCTTAAAATTAATGTCTGGATACCTTTAGATGGAAAGAACAAATTAAAAAGAACCCAATCAATGGTTAACTTACTGTAGATAAGATTCTACTCACATTTAGAGTCTAGATAATGAAAATTATTTGTATCATCGTTCATAATTTAAAAGCAATGCTTATAAATAATAAATGAATAAAATGGATTCTAAATAGCAAATATAATATCATTAAATGTTTGCTTTTTTACAGTTCTGCATATTAGAAGCAACATTGTAAAAACTAATAGGTAGTACCAATCATACTCTGACAAAAGATATAGTTATTATCATTACTGTAGACATTATACTAATAACTTTCATTTAAATTACCCCTCCCCCACTTCAGTTGTTCATTATACTTTCGCAATACTTGCCCAATACTTACCAGTCTTTGAGGGTGCCAAGACATTAGGAAAGATATCCCTTGGGCTTTAAACTTTGCTTCTCTGGTTATTAGGATTTCATGGTTTCTGACACAAACATACCTGAGGTAAAAGGAAAGGATTCAGAGATATTGTCCAAGGATACGGTTTTCATTTGTCCTTGTGACATGAAATCATAATTATTTAATTTTGTGGTCTTCTCTACATCCAAGGCATCAGGAAGCTTTTCATGCACTCAAAGAGGCGATATTCCTTCAGAAACAAATAGCACAAGGAAACAGACATAGACATATAGGGAAAACTACCCAAGATCATGAAATTCCCAGAGCCACAAAATTCTGCTAGATCTCCTCCAATTCTTTCTTTTCTTTCAACATTTCACTATGAAATGTTGGAACTATGAAACTGTAACCACTCATAAGTTCAGTTCCTTTATCCATCAGAGTGAAACTTGAACCTGCTCCATTTCTGACCTTGGCAGGCCTTCAGATAGTTTTCAGGTAGACCATTGCTCTTGGAGGCTTATCATATGGGTGCCAGCCAAGCTTAGGGTAGACCCCAAATCAGTTTGGAACTCCAGAGTCTAATTGATCCATTAACCTTAGCTTCCTTGGGGTAACAAGGGTTATAGCGATGTGCACCATTATCACCTTTGGCTACTTTTTTATTTTGTTGAAAGTCAGCATGGTGCAGCCAATAAAGAACTGGCCTTGAATCCAGGAAGGCATGGGTTCAAAGTTCACCTTGACATACACCAACTAAGCAGCCTTAGCCCTCTTAGTGTTCTAGAACAGTGATGACAAATTCAAATATCAATGAATCCCCGATGACATATTGACTTTGAAAACCATAAGATAAAAATACCTATGTTTTATTGTGTTTTTATTTATTTTGTTAAGCATTTCTCAATTACATTTTAATCTCAGGCAGCATGTCTGAAACCTCTGCTCTAACTAACCTTCCTGAAGGGTTGCCTAGAAGGTGCCAACTTACATTGTATAGTTAGTTTTCTCACTTTCTTTAACTAATGAAACAATGTGCCTAAGTCCTATCTCCTACCTCTTGTTATTTTGAGATAGATTCATGCCAGCAAATATATAAACAAATTCCAAGCAAAAATATGTATCCTAAAAGAATGAAATAAAAATGACTAAAAGATTGGTGGTAGCTACTTACTATATCACTTTCCACTTTTGTGGACTGTTAGCAGCAAGAACAGTTATGTACTTTAATTTTAATAATTTTATACCAATATTATCCAGTTTTATTGCCATATGCTATTATCTTAATTTGTCTTGCTGTATAAATTGTTCTTTGGGCTCTACTTTCTTCAATCTGTCTGGGAATTAAAGAAACACACAACTAGTGAAAGCTTGTGTTCTTCCAATCCAATTTGGGATCAAAAGCACAAAGCCTCAGCCACACTCATCTCCAAGTTAGTTTTGGGGCTTATTGAGAACATATGATATACTTATGGACCCCCCCCCCCCCCTTGCAACAGGTCCCAGTTTTAGTCCATGTCTGGGAACTGAAGCTGCACCTAATTCAGACAATTGACTTTGTTTAGCCTATTGCCTAGTTTGTGGTGGTTAGGATCAGTGGAGTTTTATTCTAAAATAGGTAAAGGGAGCTAAAGCCTTTTGCAAATGCATGAATGTAGAGTAAGCATTCTTCCTTCTACCTCTGAATTCACCAGGGGTGGGGAAATCTTTTTTTCTGCCAAGGGCCATTTGGATAATTATAGCATCATTCATGGGTCATACAAAAGTATCAACTTAAAAATTTCCAGAGGCAATATATAGACTGCTATATTTGGTCAAACATTTAATTAATTCATGCCTAATAAGCTCCTAGATTTATTGAATTTCAAATCCTGCCTGGGGTTGCCATGACAGAGCCATACCAAATGACTACACCCCTTGGAATATATCAACCATAAGGAGGTCAGATCAGATTAAATGTAGGGGTTGGTTTCTAGATTTGCTAATGAAGCTCAAATTCATCTGCCTATCATACAAAGCTTTCTGCAATTTGGTGCCACTTTACTGTTTTAATGTAGTCTGGGTGAGGTTCATAATCCCAGGGTGGAGTAGAAGGAGGAAGATGATATTACAAATATAAAATGCAGTAGGAGATGGAAGCTAGTAGAGAGAAGGTAAAGCAAACAAACTTTATTGAAGGCAAATACTCACTAAACTAAATATAAACAGGGAGGATGAAAACAGGTCAGATCTTTTGGGATAGTTAGTGGAACGGCACCAAAATTGAGAGTGCCTGGTGAGTTTTTATAAGATTATTATCTAGGTTGGGCAGAATCAGACACTGTTGGGAGAAAATGGAGCCTGGATCTATGATGCTAATTCATGTTGGGAAAGGGGGGAATCACCTGGTGAATTGGTGGGTTAGTTGATACTCAACCATCTCACCAGTGAACAAAAGGGGGCTTTTTAAATCATTACTGTAGGCTTTATTTTGGCTGGGTAACTCAGGGGATTTGGGCTTCCCTGACTTCTTCCTTTAGGAGGTTTGGATGCTGCTAAGGTCCTCATATCTCCCTTTCCTAATTAAATCTCCTATTCCTTGCATTCACATGCTTTATATTCTAGGATATCCAAAGTGCTCTCTGTACTGACCTGTCCTTTCCTCCCTTTATGACTTTCTGTGAAGTTGTTCTGTATCATCCTTACCCCCTTCCCTGCCCTTGCACTTGGAATGTTGTTCTTCCTTCTTTGCCTAATGATTTTCTATTCTTTAAAACCCAATTCAAAGGTTAATTAATTCAAGAAGCCTTTTTTCATTGCCCCCCCCATAACAGCCTTCCCTACTTATATCCCATGTAATGCTTTGTTTTATAATTTTCTAAGGAACTTATCATATATTAATGTGTATTATTTTTCAAATATTTGTGTTGAGGTCCTCTCTCCACTTCTCTATGAATTCTAGGAGGCCAGGATCCAGGTCTTGTCTAAACTTTGCATTTCCCCAAGCTCCTTGGGATCACTCAGCCTAGTGTCCTAGCCACATGATCCTGAGCAAATCACTTAACCTTCTGAGCCTCGGTTGATATGCTTCTAAAATGGAGACAAAACTATCTGCCCTCTCTTGCTCAGAGATATTGTGAGAATGTAATAAAATAATGTTTGTGAAAGAACTTTTTAACTGTGAAATGAAACAATGCAGGCCAGTGAACCAACCAACCAACCAATCAAATATTAAGCACCTAATATATGTAAGGAACTATGGATCAGCCTAGGGATAAATGAATAATTTCCTTCTCTCAAAGAGGTTACAGTTTAATGGGAGAGGCAGCAAGGACATATTTAAGCATATAGAAAATGAATGCAAATGAATATAAGGTAGATAAAGACAGGTAGTTTGAGAGGGAGGGCCCCAGCAGTTAAGATGATAAGAAAAGTCTTTATGCATAAAGTCACATTTTGAATTTTGTTGGTTTAGAATTAGTAACATAAGACATTTTCAGAGGGCAAAGGGATAGAGTAGCAGAGGGAGATAGGCAGAAGTCAATGAAAGTTTTGTGGGCTGGTAGATATTTTTATAGGGCTGCATAGGCAGTCTGGTGAAGCCTATGAACTCAATACTCAGAATAATGTTTTAACATAAAAATGAAACACAGAACTACAAAGGAAATCAAATATAATGAAATAATTATGAATATGCACATTAAAAAATGTTTAAGGACCCCAGGTTAAAAGTCCCTAGTCTAGAGGATGTCTTCAGATTCTAAATGGGGTTTTGATGTCCTGAAGAGAAGGATGGGGATCTGGCCAAGACAATTTGGCTGCACTGTGTAACTTACCCTGGCCAGACTTATGTAGTGCCAGAGTCTGGGCACTAACCTAGAAATAGAATTCTACCTGGGTGGGAGGGGGGAAGGGGAAAGGAAGGGCAAGATCAAAGGGGAGAGGGGTAATAAGAAAGAAGATACTGAAAATTGAAGAGGGCCCCAAAAGAGAGTAGTGATATGGGCAAAGGGGTTGCTGAGTAAGAAGATGTGAGAATCCCTTTCACAGACCAAGATAATCTTTAAAAGTTCTGGCACAGTTTTGGAGTAGTTTGAGACCTACTAGGGACTCATGGATCCTACTGGTTCATTTATTATCTCTTATTAATTCATAAAAAATGGGAAGAAAATGTGTTTTTAAAAAAACAACACACAGAGACAGTACAACAATTATTTCCTTTCAAACTCACTTTGTCAGGTAAGAGGAGGTAAGGGGAGGAGCAGGATGCAGCTATAAAACAGAAGGGAGTTTTTTTTTAAATTAAACATCTAGTATAACAATTGCTTGTATGTATGTATTTTTCTCTTTCTTTAATGCTCCATGCTAGCACAAGCCATTTTTCTCTCTCAAAGAACTCTGTCTTCATATAAATTATATACATTTTACAGTCTCTTTAGCCTTAGAGCTTGATAAATGGAGCCAGATCTAAGTAGCTGTTAATAAAAACAGATTCTAGACAGAAAGAAAAAGTGGTTTTCCCTAATATTTCCCACTATTTCAAGTTTGAATTTACAGACTATTTTATTAATATATATGTACATATACATATACACACACATATACACATACACATACATATACATATACATATACATACACACATATACACATACACATACACATACACATACACATATACATATACATATACATATACATATACATATACATATACATATACATATACATATACATATACATATACATATACATATACATACATCCAATCCAATTTGGGATCAAAAGCACAAAGCCTCAGCCTCAGCCACACTTATCTCCAAGTTAGTTTTGGGGCTTATTGAGAACATAGGATATACTTATGGACCTCTCCCCCCACTCTCTGCAATGGGTCTCAGTCTTAGTCCATGTCTGGGAACTGAAGCCACACCTAATTCAGACAATTGACTTTGTTTAGCCTATTGCCTGGTTTGTGGTGGATAGGATCAGTGGAGTTTTATTCTAAAATAGGTAAAGGGAGCTAAAGCCTTTTGCAAATGCATGAATGTAGAGTAAGTATAAATATGTGTATATATATGTTGAAGGAAGTTGTCTTTGTGGAGAGTAATAATCTATTTTTTCCCTGACCCTTATGATTCCACTTTTATTATTCAATGACATCAGAGGGACTATATACCATAGCACAGGTCTTCCTCCTCAGTTTCATTGCTGTATAATAAGGTCACATAACAGGCTAATAGATCACATGGATCAACACCACAGTAATATAGATAAAACAGCACATCTCCCTCAAAAACTATTAGCAGGGTCAACTGCAATCTAGGTAGAGTAAAGGAACTGTTCAACATCACAAAATAATAAGATTCAGAAACAAGATTTGAACCCAAGTTCACTTACTCCAGAATTGAGGCCTTGCATGCAAGATCTGCATAATCTTGCTAAAGTCTGGATAATCTTTAAGGTCTCTTGTAGCTTTAAGATTCTTCAATTCTGCGAATTTACGAGAGAGAGAGAGAGAGAGAGAGAGAGAGAGAGAGAGAGAGAGAGAGAGAGAGAGAGAGATTCTTTCCCCAACTAACTGAAAAGTATTAAGAAAATCTTTATTGAAAATTTTTCTAAATTATTAGTAACTGATGATGAAGAGTCCTACCCTACCCATCCCTTGCAAAAAGATGTGATTAATTCATGATAAGTAATAAGACATAATGCCTTTAAATTTTACCAATGTAGACATTTGTTTTGCTTGATTGAATATTTATTATAAAGGTTTCCTTCCTATCTTCCTGCCTTCCATTCTTCTATCCTTCCCTCCTTCCCTCCCTTCCTCTTCCTTCCCTTCCTAACTCCCTCTTTCCCTCTCCTTTCCTCCTTTCCTCCTCGTCTTCCTTTGTTCCTTCCTTCCTTCCTTCCTTCCTTCCTTCCTTCCTTCCTTCCTTCCTTCCTTCCTTCCTTCTTTTTCAATTTCTTTTAAGTGAGAGAATAGGGATAGAATATTTAAAAATAGAATCTTTTTTTAATTAAGAAAAATAGGAATGATAGGATAGCACAATTATAAAACTACAAGTTGAACCTATTTTATATTTTAAGACTAGAAAGTTGTACACAACAGAGATTTTCAATTTCATATATATCTCTCTCTTTTCTGTTCTACTATATATGTGGAAAAACTAATTTTAAAATTTAACATTTTTATTTTTCAGTAGCAACTTAAAAAAAATTTTATTATTCTTTCCCATTGAGTTAATTAAAAAAAGTAAATCCCTCAAAACATTTTTATAGGCTGGCAAAACAAATTCCTACATTAATCATATCTAGAAATGCATGTCTCTTTCTGGGAAATGCTCATTTTATTTGGTGCTTATTAAGTTTAAAATAAATATAAATTTAAACGATATATGTATCTCTCCCATTCCTGCCTTAGTACTTATAGTATGTTGAATATAAACAAACAGTAGAACCTGTCATGATAACTGAGGTTGTCTTCTGAGGCATTTTTCCAAACATTTGTTCTTATTGTACAGAATTATGTAAAAAAAGATTAAGATACTTTATTTGAACTGTTTCAGTATATCCTTTGAAAATCCTTTTTAAATAAGAAGTTAGGTGGTGCAATGGAGGGAACATTGAATGCAGATTTGGGAAGACCCAAATTGAAATCTAACCTTAGAGTCCCAGGTATGTGACCCTGAATAAGTTTCAATTTCCTCATCTGTAAATGGGGTATAATAAGGGCATCCGCTTCATTGGTCTGTTGTAAGTATTACATGAAAGATATATTATATGTGAATGATTGTATTTGCACACACACACACACACACACACACACACACACACACACACAGTGCTTTGTAAACCTGGGCTATCAGCTTGTTTTCTGGGTATTTGCTTGTCAGTGTGGTCCAGTGGAAAGAGACTTAGATTTGAGGTAAGAAGACCTGGGTTCTAGCTACATTTATGATATTTTCCATTTGTGTGAACTTAATAAATCACTTTCCTAGGCATTAGTTTCTAGACTCAGTATCATATTCCTGTAAATATGGATAATATTCTTCCTATACATTCCAGAGGATGTTGTTAAAGGAAGCACTTTGAAATCTTAAAGACCCACATATAAATATAAGTGGCTTGTTTTCAAAGTCAAGAACTTTAAGAGAGTTCCTTAGTTAAATTGATGAAGTTTTGAAACTTTGAGAGAGAAATTATATAGGAAGCAGGGTTGAGGGACACAACAAGGAAAGGTGGAAAGACTGCCAGATTTAGAAAGGGAGGACCAGATTTTGAGTTGTGGCTCTGTCATTTACTAACTGTGTAACTATAGATAACACATTTCATCCCTCCATGCTAGGATTCCCAACAGAAACCCAAGGACAGCTAGAATGTGCATGAGGTACATGCCCAATGGAGACTGACTTGGGGCCAGGACAATCACCCCATTTGTTACCCTACATTCAATTATAGTAGTTCTTCCCCTCATAGACCCTGAGGTCTTTTTATAATCTAAAAAGTAGCAGTACATTATAACAATATGATAAATAGAATACTGGATTTGGGATCAGGAACACTAGAATTCTATATATGTTGATCTAGGACTGGAGGGAAACACTCTGAGACTATTCAATTTAACCTTTTTATTTTACAGATGAGGAAACTGAGTCCTGGGAAGGTTCAGTGACTTGCCCAAGGTCTCCTAATTTGTAAGAGTTTGAAGTTTTTTCCACATTACCACTACTTCACATCTCTGAGACTCAGTTTTCTCATCTGTATATAAGGAATAATATCTGAATCTAAAATAATATCAGTACATAATCTATCTACATAAAGTAGTGTGCTAGCATTAAAGCACTATTTATTTATTGGTTATTGTGAAAATTCCCATGAGGGAGTGCAACTCCAACTCTGAGAGCTGTAGTCACTCACATAGTTTGAGTTTGCCCTGGAATAGATCTGCAGCTCTCAGATGCAAAGAAAGAAAGACAAGGGGAAGAAGGCAGCTAGAAAGTGACCCCTCCACTGAATGTGATTCAACTCAATTCAATAAGACATTTTTTATGTAGAACACTGTGAAAAAGTCCTGACAGAGGTACATTTTTTCCTATGTTGTTTTTTTCCTTGAAGAAAAGCAGAAGGAAGAGAAAGGAGATCTATATATTTTTAAATGCCTTGTTATCTCAAGTAAATTATTAATGAAGCTAACTTTCACTTATCACTTACTCTGTCTGAAAGGTAATCTAAGTAAAACAGGCCACGTTAAAAAAAAAAACAAACAAACCAAAACATTTTTAGTATCAAACTACTATGTTTCAGCTCTGTTCGACCGAGGGGGTACAAATGATATAGGTTTCATTATCCCTGTCCTCAAGGAATTTTTTTATTTAACTGGGAGGCAAAGTTATTTATAATATTTTGACTCTTAAACCTTCTCTCTCATGACATTTCCCTTCATTGATGTGACATTCCTTCCAACCTGGCCTGTTTGTCATATCATACACATTTTATTTACAATACTCACAATTCCCTAGATGTTATGATATTTAAAAAGTTTAGGGGCAGCTAGGTGGCGCAGTGGATAGAACACCAGAGTCAGGAGTACCTGAGTTCAAATCTGACTTCAGACACTTAATAATTACCTAGCTGTGTGGCCTTGAGCAAGCCACTTAACCCTATTTTCCTTGCAAAAACTAAAAAAAAAAGTTTAAGAGACATAGTTTTTGGATAATTAATAATTTAAATAATAAGACTAGCATTTTTTTTAATAAAAAGAGGTCAGTGGCATACTCAAATGCCAAAGACCCCTCATAGTGGTAATCTTGGAAGAACAGATATTCCTGAGGGTGGCAATCAACTCTGATGGGGTAAGAATTAATGAAAGAATAAATATTATAATGAGGGATTGGACTATATTCTAGTGAGGTGTTGAGGGTGCATGACTTGGATCACCCAAGTCTTGGTCACAGAGATGTATCAATTTCCATATGACTTAGAGGGGAGTCCTACAATGAGCAGGAATCTATAGTCTTGGCTGAAGATTTCCCACATGGATGATGAAGTAGAAAAGGGGAAAAATCTTGGTCCTAGATTTAAATAATTATTTATAAGAGAGGAATAATAATTTCTCTCAGTAGGAAATCTCTTTCCCACCCAAGTACTGTGTACTTTCCTGCCTGGAAGTCTAGTGGACTCTTGACTCTAATCAATGCCTGTTGAAATCCTTCTCATTCTTCAGGACCTAGCTCCAGTGCTACCTCTCCCTTGAAGTTTCCCCTGACCCCTTAAGTTTGATGAAAAAAAAATTTCCTTTCTGGGACTATGTGGAATATTTTATAACATGTGCTATTGAATTATCTCATAAGAGGATAAAATGGTATATGGGAAAGACTGCATGGATCTTAAAGTCAGAAGGCAGACTTGAGTCTAAATTCTGACTAGTCTATTTACTAGCTATATAACTCTTCAAAAAGTTTAATTCTTTCCCAAATCTGAGTTCATAGATTCAGAGCTGGGGGAGATCTTAAAGTTCATCTAGTCCAACCCCCTGTCATTTGATAGATGAGGAAACTCTAACCTAGAAAGGTAAAAGTCATATGATAGTAAAGTCAGATATCTAGGTTTTCAACCCAGGGGTTCTGATACTATTGGTAGTGGTCTTGCCTTGTACTACTTCCTTAATTGCTTCTTATTTAGAAAAGATTGTGAAATCTAGGGTTACTATGGAAATTGTTGCTATTGTTATCATCATTACCATCATCATCATTATAGTGAAAGGAGAACTGTGTTAGGTATTAATAGATCTGAGTTCTAGACTGTGGTCAACAGACAACTGGGTCTCTAGGAAAAAATATACACATGGCACACTTTCAAATATATATACATATATATATATATAACTTTTTTATTAACTTTTTTATTTTTTAAATTAAAGATAGTTTTCAATATTCATTTTTTAAAGACTTTGGGTTGCACATTTTCCTCCTTTCCTTCCTTCCCTCCCCCCTCCTCTTGACTTCAAACAATCTAATATAGGTTATACATGTACAATTATGTTAAACATACTACCATATTAGTCAAAGAAGAATTAACATAAGGGAAAAAAAACAATGAAAGGGGAAAAACATAAAACAAATTTTAAAAATGCAAAATAGTATGCTTTGTTCTTCATTCAGACTCGATAGTTCTTTCACTGGATGTGGTTGGAATTTTACAATGCAAATCTTTTAGAATTGTCTATAATTATCATACTGCTGAGATTATACTATAATGTCTATCATAGTTGATCATCATATAATGTTACTATTACAATATACATTGTTCTCCTAGTTCTGCTCACTTCATTCACCATCAGTTCATGTAAGTCTTTCTGATATCCACCTATTCATGATTTTTTTTAGGATTTTGTAAGGCAAATGGGGTTAAATGGCTTGCCCAAGGTTACACAGCTAGGTAATTATTAAGTATCTGAGGCCGGATCTGAACTCAGGTACTCCTGACTCCAGGGCCAGTGCTTTATCCACTGTGCCACCTAGCTGCCCCTTGTTCATGATTTCTTACAGAACAATAGTACTCCATGAAATCCATATACTATAATTTGTTCAGTCATTTCCCAATTGATAGGTGTCCCCTCAATTTACAATTTTTTGCCACCACAAAAAAAGTATTATGAATATTCTTGTATGTGGATCCTTTCCTCCTTTTTATGATCTTTTTGGGATATAGATCAAGTAGTGGTATTTTGGCACACTTTTAAGTTTAATTTTAATGAACATTTTCTCCATCATGTTCTTAAGTCTAGGCAATCAACAAAATAATAAACCAAGTTCTGATTTGTAATATTTGCCAAGTTATGAGATGCAAATGCTCAAATTGAAAATTGAACATTCGTTCTCAGGATACAATTCAAGCTAACCCCAGCATATCCCTTTTTAGTTTGATGCTATCACTTACTTTAGGTGCCTACTATATGCTAGGCACTTTCCTAAGCACTGGAGATATTAATATGGAAAAAGAGAGACAATCTCTACCCTCAAGGAGCTTACAATGGGGGGGGGGTGGAGAAGATACACAAAAGAAGCTGGAGCGTGGGGAGAAGAAAGGTGGAGGACATGATGGAGAAGCCAGAGATGTCCCCAAATTGTGAAGTTAGATGGGAAATGAGATATCTTGAGCTCAGCTTCCTCCTGAAATGGAGATTTTTGGAGTTCATGACTCCATTTGCCAATTACTGGGGCAGAAGTAAGGATGAAGTAGAATACCAAGATGATGCCATCTTGCAGGATGATGAAATTTTCCCAATAATGAGCTTCCTGAGACATGGTAGAAAGTGATTATCAATATGATTGAATCATTTGCTTATCTGGGTCTCAGTTGCTTCATTTATAAAAAAGGCTATATTAGACTATATGATTCTGAAGGTCACTTATAGTTCTACAGTTTTACAGTTTCCCTTGAAGGAAACATTAATTATACACTTACTATTTGAGAGCCTCTGTGTTACATCTTTTACAAATATCTCATTTGATCCTCAAAGGAAAGTAGTTGCTACTGTTATCCCCATTATAAATTGGGGAAACTGAAGCAGGAAGAGATTAAGTCACTTGCCCAGAATCACAAAGCAAGTGTCTGAGGCTGAATTTGAATATAAATCTTTGCAACTCTAGGTCTGTCACATTGGGTGCTATGGCACCACCTAGTTGCATCTTTTATTTCTTTACTTGCTTCTTGAAAGATTTCTTCTTTCATGTCTGGGAATTCTGCATCTTATGTAATGAGATGGAGCATAGAAAGGCATTCTTTGAATGTTTTAATCTTTTCCACAAGAAAGCAAGGCATTTTGAATTCAAAAATAAAATAATAGCTCCTCTGTCTTAAGTTTTCAGAGTATTTTCCTCACAACAACTCTGCAAGTCCTATTGTACCAGTGTTGCTGTTCTACAGATGAAGAAAATAGAGGTCAGAGAGTTTGGGGCAGTTATATAGTGAAGGAGGACTCATATTCCTGAGTTCAAATCTACTTGCTAGCAATGTGATTCTCGGCAAGTCACTTTACCCTGTTTGCCTCAGTTTCCTCACCTGTAAAATGAACTGGAAAAGGAAATGGTAAAGCACTCCAGTATTTTTGCCAAGAAAACCCCAAATGGAGTCAGAAAGAACAGACCTGACTAAAAGGACTGAACAACAAGAAATAACACAAATTCTGACTCTAGGGCAATAGGTAAGCAAATACAATATATTCTGGACAGTTCACTTAAATACTTCTCTTGGTTTCTTTATTTTCCAGTGTTAGAGAGTTAAAGTTATCAAATGGAACTACAGACCACTGTGACCCCACTTTATAAAGTAACAAGAACAAACCTTAGCTAACAGTGTAATTAATAGCTATTGCCAGCTCTTTTTTTTTTTTAGTTTTTTTTTTTTTTTTGCAAGGCAAACAGGGTTAAGTGGCTTTCCCAAGGCCCCACAGCTAGGTAATTATTAAGTGTCTGAGACCGGATTTGAACCCAGGTACTCCTGACTCCAGGGCCGGTGCTTTATCCACTATGCCACCTAGCTGCCCCTATTGCCAGCTCTTAAGGGAGGTTTCTCTATGACTACTATTGAAACTGGTCTGACTATTCCTTTTCCTGAGTTATAGTTAGTTTTCCCAGATATGAGTCAGTAATGAGGCAAATTCAAAGGTTCCCTGAATAAAAATCATTATAATGCAATCAATAAATAGAAAGATTATTTGCTGGAATATTCTAAAATCATTCACATCTTGTAGCCTATTTGAGGTTCTCATCCACCCCTCTTTTATTTTTATTTTTTTCTATCATTAACTCCTGTGGAAATTCTTGTTACAAAAGGGATGATTTGAGACTCTTAATTTCCCCAAAGAAATAAAATTCTTTATGGTAATTTGGTTCCCAGGCTACCCACAAAAAAGGTTTCATCAGTTGTGATAGTCAAAGGAGGTATGGGTTTGTGGTCAACTTGTGCATGAATTTGGAATATTGGGAAGTGAAGAGTGTTTGCTATATGACTCAGAGGAGTGATTTCACATTTCTGTGCCTAATTTTACAGAGGGAGATGATAATTACATATGATAGTATCATGTAGTTGTTTTCAGTATAAATTGTGTGTGTGTGTGTGTGTGTGTGTGTGTGTGTGTGTGTGTGTGTGTGTGTTAGGAGGGCTAGGTGACACAGTGGATATAGAACACTAGCCTTGGAGTCAGAAGGATGGGAGTTTGAATTGACCCCAAATAATTGACTCTTCCTAGCTGTGTGACTTTGGGCAAGTCACTTAACCCCAATTGCCTTACATCCAGAGCCATATCCAATCATCCTGATTCATATCTAGCTACTGGACCCAGGTGCTTCTGAAGGAGAAAGTGAGGCTGGTGATTTAGCAAAGCACCCCCTTCCTCAAATTCAATTCACGTGCTTGTCATGACATCACCTTCCTGATATCATGGTCCTTCTTCAAAAATGAAGGACAAACATTGTGTGTGTGTGTGTGTGTGTGTGTGTGTGTGTGTGTGTGTGTGTGTGTGTGTGTATACATATATATGTGTATGTCTAAACATTCTGGAAAGATAGGTACATTAATACATTGTTGATGGAGTTTTAAAATGATAAAACATTTTGGAAAATAATTTAGGATTATGTAAATAAATTGATGAAAATGCCCATATACTTTTTTTTATATTCAGCAGCAATTTTTATTGAGATTGTATCTTAGCATATGTGACCATAATTATTTTCTCAACAAATACAAAAAATCTGATTATCTTTGATTGTTTTTTCTTTAAAAGGAATTCATAGCCATGTCAGTCTTGGAGATTTAGCAGGAGGCAGGAGAAGATGGACAAGTAATGGATAGACTTAAATTTTATTTGGTTGTGAGATTTTCACCTTTCTCTATCCTTAGCTGCTGACTAAAACAATGTAATATGTGAATCTGGTTGCAATGTCAGGTCCTTTGTACCTTGTTGACTTGTAAAGTCTCTTCTATGCTTCCCAAATGTCTGCATGTATGGAACTGTTTCCTAATGAAAACTAGGACTAACTGGGAAAGAAAATCTAAGTTGAAGAAAGAAAAGTCACATTTATAAGCCAGTATCTTGAGGAAGTGAAAAACAGTCTTGTAGCCTTGATCTTTTATGGTTAGAGAATATTGTCCATCAGGATTTTATTCCTGTTGACACATTTGGGGCACAACCGATTGTCTTCTACTTCTGGGGGTGGGAAAGAGCAGGTAGGCAATAATAAGAGAGGGATCAATATATCATTTTCAGGCACCCAGGTCTGCCCACCATGGAACTTCAAAGGCGCTGAACCAGAGACATTGTTTGGAAAAACTTCACCATGTACTACACACCATCGTGGTAAATCTGATTGCTCAGACCTAGTAGACTCAAAAGATGTGGGCATGGGCCATACAGCCTTGGACTTCACTGTTGCCATAAGTCTGCTCCAGGATGCCATGCTGGCTGTCTGGACAAGAGCAGTCTTTGTTGTGTCTCTTTTCTTTTTCTTTTTTGTCATTGTGTATGTTGCTTTGGCCACTGTTTGACTTTCATCTAGAGAATCTTCTTCACTTAAAATTTCTGTTTTGATTTTTAACCACTGGGTCTTTTCTTCTATGCTAGAAGTGTCTTGTTCAGAAGATGACACATGCTCCAAAAGTCTCTTGTATAGAATGTGCTTCCTGCCATTTTTACTGACATTGAGTCTCTGGCACCAGACCTGCAGAATATTTCAGGATAAGATATGCAGTGGAGGCAGAGGGGTGGGCATAGAAGGAACCTCATCATTATGAGATTTCTGAGGTGTTGAAGAATCTATATCAGACTTAGTCTTCTTTGGAAAATGTACAACAGCTTCCTCAAGATTTCCTGATTCTGCCAGGGTAAATCCTTGGAGTTGGGGTGCTACTTTCATCTTGGCCTGAGCATCTGCCAGCAACTTGGCCCATGCTGCCATCACAGCTGTCCCATTTTCTCTCTGCTGAACATCCATTGCCAAACTGGACTCATGCACCATCTTGACTTTCTTTGTTTTGTCTGTATTATTGGCTGGAATCTCTTCTTCCACTTCCACAGAAGAGTTCTTGACCTCCAGACTTGCTACTTCTACTTCTCTAGGTGTCACTTCCTTCATTTGTAAAATGCCAGGTTCAACAAGATTTTCTTTCATCTCCATAATCCTGTGAGCCTAGGATACTGGTCATTTAGCTTTTGTACTTCTGTTTGCTATTTGTAAGAGGGAATCATTTTGAATTATCTCCAAGATAAGACGGTAGCTTTTCTCTTTCCAAACTGCTCTGTCTCCTCTTTTCCATACTTTTCTTAAAAGCATTTACCTTTAATCTCCATATACTTTATTTCTTTTTTTTTTTAGGTTGTTTTTGCAAGGCAAATGGGGTTAAGTGGCTTGCCCAAGACCACACAGCTAGGTAATTATTAAGTGTCTGAGGCCGGATTTGAACCCAGGTACTCCTGACTCCAGGGCCGGTGCTCTATCCACTGCGCCACCTAGCTGCCCCCTCCCATATACTTTTTTTTTTTTTAGGTTTTTGCAAGGAAATGGGATTAAGTGGCTTGCCCAAGGCCACACAGCTAGGTAATTATTAAGTGTCTGAGACTGGATTTGAACCCAGGTACTCCTGACTCCAAGGCCGGTGCTTTATCCACTACGCCACCTAGCTACCTCCAGTTGTGATGACTTTTACTGTTCCCCAAATCTAGCATTCCCGCCCCACCCCTCAGCATCTTGCTATATGGGACAACTCTTTGGATGAAGGAAAAAGGAGACATAGAATACTCTGATGATGTAAAAAAAGAAAATATCAATAAAAACTTACTTTTAAAAAATGATTTTGGTCCCTTTGCCACTATAGGTTTGTTAAATAAACACCTGATAATTCATATACTTGTAATCCTGACCACCTTTTTCAAGAGACAGGAAACTAATTATCAAAAACTTAGAGGCATCTATGTAGCTAAGGCAGGACTTCCCAGCTTTTGTGTCATGGACAATAATGTTTTTAAATGCATAAAAGAGAGGACTAAAAAAGGAAACCACTTATATTGAAATAGTCATCAGAAAATCTTTTTAAAGGTCATGGACTAGGGGTGGCTAGGTGGTGCAGGGGATAGAGCACCGGCCCTGGAGTCAGGAGTACTGCAGTTCAAATCTGGCCTCAGACACTTAATAATTACCTGGCTGTGTGGCCTTGGGCAAGCCACTTAACCCCATTGCCTTGCAAAAAACTAAAAATAAAAATAAAGTTCACAGACCCCAGATTAAGAACTGTGAGCTAAACTGATTTCCTTTTTGATTTTCCTTTAGAAATAATATTTCATACATACATTTCCTGTTGTCTTGAGATTTTTCTGAAATGGAAGTTGCAAGTTTACAAAAGTGTTCCAAGTAGCTTGAATGTTTTTATGTTTTAAGGTATAGAGTGAATTATTTAAGTGCTTATTATGTGCCAAAGTTAAGTGTTAAGTGATGGGGATGCAAAGAAAGCCAAAAACATTCCGATTATTAAGGAGCTCATAGTCTAATAGAGGCAACATCTTGTAACCAATTACATGCAAACAAAATATATCTTGTCTAATTATCTATATTTAAATATTTATATTTATAAATATATTTATAAATACTTATAAATACATTTATATGCTTTATATATACATATATATTTATAGATATCCTTTTACAAAATAAATTAGAAGAAAGGAATTAGAGTTAAAAAAAAAAGAATGGGAAAGGCTTCCTGAAAAAAATAGAATTTTGGCTGAAACTTGAAGCTTGCTAAACCAGGAGATTGAGAGGAGGAGGAAAACCTTTTCAGGGATTAGAGGACAAATACCTGGAGTTGGAGTTTCTTATATGAGAAACACATTTCCTGTTTTGTTTGAAAAAAGTGAAGGGGTTAAAATGGATGACCTCTGACTGCCTTCCAACTGTAGATCTATAATTTGTGATTGATGATAATTGCTTCATTAAACAGATGAGAAGATTGAGAACCAAGGAAGGATGGTGATTTGCTTAAAGTCAAGGTGGCAGGGTTGGGATTGGAACCCATAACTACTTATCAAATATTTACTATGTGTAAAACACTGATGCATCACTGAAAATATTTGGCAAATAGGTATTTAATCAATATTTATTGGAAGAATGAACAGCAATATTTGCTATGATTTTAATATGATATTGGATATTAATATTAATATCCAAGAAGTAGAATCTTTCTAGGATGGCAGAAATTCCCAAATGAAGATAGAATACTTACACTATGACACAGATCATAGTGTAAGTATGAAGTAAGATATGAAAGGTTAAGGAATGTATCCAGAAGTTAGAGATTTACAAACTTATATGACTTCATCCCATTGAAAACCTATGAGGTCTAACCAAAACTAAACTTGAAAAAAATGGACTATACATCAAAAATACATTTAGCATCTGATGTGATAAAAGTGTGATTTCATCAAGAATAAAGGAATAATTGTGAAAATTTGTAGATTAAATACTCATTCTTATAAAATAAATGACTACAACAAAAGGAAGACATTGTTGGAAAGTAAGTTTTTTTCTGATGCAAGAAGTTGTAAAGATTTATTGAATAAATTAATAAATTTATTGAATTTATTTTATCCCAGGTAATTTCAGTAAAACTGAAAAGAAAAACCCAGGAAAAAGCAAACATAGGTGAGCTAGGTGGTGTGGTGGATAGAGCATTGACCCTGGAGTCAGGAGGACCTGACTTCAAATCCAACCTCAGACATTTACCTAGTTGTGTGACCTTGTGCAAGTCACCTAACCCCATTGCCTTGCCAAAAAAAAATACCCAACCAAACAAGCAAAAAACCCAAAACAAACCCCAAAACAAACAAAAAAATGGAAGCAGTCTAGATGGGTTAGTTTTCTAAGATAAATAACCTGTTGGAAGGGCTAAGGTTATTTTTGGTTATTTTTTGAATAGCCTACAGTCGGTCACTTGACATTTTATTATTACTCCATGAGGAACATATATATATATATATATATATATATATATATATATATATATATATAATAGCTCATGTCCTACTACAACAAGCTCTAAATTCCTGAGTTGTATAAGAATGTATTTCTTTTCTTTTCTTTTTATTTTTTTGGTAAGGCAAATGGGGTTTAGTGACTTGCCCAAGGCCACACAGCTAGGTAATTATCAAGTGTCTGAGGCTGGATCTGAATTCAGGTACTCCTGAAACCAGGCTGGTGCTCTATCCACTGTGCCACCTAGATACCTCTAAGAATGTATTTCTTGAAGAAATGGCTTCTGCACTAGGGCTTAGGCAAGAGCTTTCAACTCTGTACTTTTAATTGGAGCAGGAAAGTTGACCTCTAAGTGTTTAAAGGTGAATCAATGATAGCATTTTTGATTCTGCTTGGAAGTGTCAAAGCCTAATTCTATCAAAGATGGCAAAAACTAGTGACAGTAAGGCTAGTACTGCCATGCTTATTGAATCAGAAACCAGAGATTTGGGCCAGGAATATTTTTGGACTGAAAACATGGAATTTAAGATAATAGGGAAGAATCTCCTAGAATATTAACAACAACAACCACAACCACAATAGAAAACTAAAAAATCACCTACTATGTAATAGACATATGTGGTCCTTACAACAACCCTGGGAGCTGGGTCCTATTTTTATGCTCATTTTTATGGTAGAAGAAACTGAGGTAGACAGAGTTTGTGACTTGCCAAGATAGTTACAACTAGTAAGTATCTGAAGTGGAATTTGAATTTGGGTCTTCTTGACTCTAGTCTCAACACTTTTTCTGATGTGTCACCTAGATGCTGAAAGAGATTATAGTTCTGTGAAACTGTCTAGGAGACATACAACCTAAAAGACTTTTCAAAACTAATAATAGTGACTTAAATTTACAGAAGAGAAAACTTTTTTTCCTTCAGGAGAGTTCAACTCTGTTTGCATCCATCCCATTCACTTTGATTGACCCTTCACATACAACATGCGGTCCTGCCTCAAATAGATGAGCAATTCATTCTATCTAGTCACTGTATAGTAATCATGGCACTTCCATTTAGTTACAAATGTCTGAGAAACAGTCTTACTGTTCTTTAACGTCATTAGAAAAATATTATTCAACAATTTCGAATAACATATCTATGTGATCTTTAGGAAACTAATAATCTATATTTTGACATTTTAGAAACATTAAATAAATAAAAACTATTCTCAGTATGAGATGTATCTAAAAACACAAATTTAATTAAGCAAAAAATTAAGGCATATCTTAAAAATGAAAAAGTAGGCTAACTGAAAGAAGGAAAGTGATCTGAAGTTTTTGTCCTTAAAATTGTCATATCTAGACTTTCAGGTTTTCCAGATGCAGGCCACTCTGACTAAAGTGATTTAGGGCTCAGGTTAGTAATCTAGTTCCTTCAGGCAGGAAATGTCCCATTGATATTTTTTTTCTGCAGGTCTTCTCAAAGTAATCACTGCTTGGGATTCTGATACCAATTTCTTCTCTGTGGGTGACCACCAAAGGAGTTCATCATGGATCAACCACTAGATAAACTTGAATCATACCTAGAGTGCCATGAACCATAACTATGAACTTATTTCAAGCATAGAAACCATGAGTTACAAATATGAAATTTGTGACAAGTATAGAAAACATCAGCTATAAAAAAGAACTTATCTCTCCTGTTCCTTTCCAGAGATCATCCTCCAATCATACTCATAGCTCAGATTCAGAGGGATACTTAAGCTGAGAAATTTTAACAGTTCTGACTTTTGTAAGCAAAGAGATATTAGAAAATTGGATGAAGAGGGAATGAAAAAAAGCTAAAAAGACAATGAATAAATTGGAAGAGAGGACCTATTTGTACATACTTATATGCAAGTTATCTCCTCCATTAGATTCTGAGCTTTTGGAGGAAAGAGACTTTTACTTTTCTTTGTATTTCCCAGAGCTTAGCAAACTTCTTGGTATATAAGTGATTATGTGACCTATGGGAAATCTTGACTTTACTTTCTATCCAGTAAGGCTAGTAATGTACCCACTTTGGCAGAGAAAGTAGAATACTTTCTCTTCATATCCTCTCCCATATTCTTGAACCCCGTAGGTATAGGCTGATTGTGTAGAAACCAGCAGAAGGTCATTCTATACAGACTCTACTGGATTAGGTTTTTCATCCTTGAGAATTTGTAAGTAATGTATTATCCTACACAAAGAGAAAGTGTCCTCATCTTCCATCTGATTCCTGAATCTTTGCTTTAGACCTGGCTTAGATACTGAAGAGAGCTACTCCATTGAACAGACCAGATACATCTGTTTTGTTTGTTTGTTTTTTGTTTTTTTGGCCAGACAATAGGGTTAAGTGACTTGCTCAAGGTCACACAGCTTAGCAACTACTAAGTGTCTGAGGCCAGATATGAATTCAGGTCCTCTTGACTCCAGGGCCATTGTTCTATCTACTGTGCCACCTAGCTGCCCCCAGAAACATCTGTTTTGAGGAACCATGGTATAAGAAAATTGCCAAGTTCGGGCAACTAGGTGGCACAGTGGATAGAGCACTTAGCCTGGAGTCAGGAATACCTGAGTTCAAATCCGGCCTCAGACACTTAATAATTACCTAGCAAGCCACTTAACCCCATTGCCTTGCAAAAAAAAAATCTAAAAAAAGAAAATTGCCAAGTTGGAAGGGAGCTCAGCATAAATTAGGGTTCAGCATATTCTCAACAAAAGACTTCCTCACAGGGCAGCTAGGTGGTTCAGTGGATAGAGAACTGACCCTGGGGAACCTGAGTTCAATTACAGCTTAATTTACTTAATGCTTACTTAGCTATGTGACCTTGGACAAATCACTTAACCCCATTGCCTTGCAAAAACAAACAAACAAAAAAAAAGACTTCCTACTACAATACAATTGACAAGGGCTTACCCAGCCTCTGCTTGAAGGCCTCTGAGGAGGGGCAACCCACCACTTCCAACCTCTTTTCCCTTTTGGAAAGCTCTAATTGTTAGGGAGTTTTTCCTGATATCAAGTCTGAATCTGCCTCCCTGTGTCTTCCACTCATTACTTCTGGTCCTACCTCTCAGGGTCAAGCAGAACAGGCCAATCCATGCAGCTGTCCACCACATGATAACCATTCAAATATATTCTTAAGATTAAGCATCCTCAGTCTTTCATCTGATTTTTTTTTTTAGGTTTTTGCAAGGCAATGGGGTTAAGAGGCTTGCCCAAAGCCACACAGCTAGGTAATTATTAAGTGTCTGAGGCCGGATTTGAACCAGGGTACTCCTGACTCCAGGGCCAGTGCTCTATGCACTGTGGCACCTTGCCACCCCTTTCATTTGATTTTCAACAAATCCTCATTTCCTAACATGACTATGAAATGCTATAGAAGATGTGATGGGGATATGGGCTATGTAGTGGTAGTGGTGGTGGTGGTGGTGGTAGTGGTGTGTGTGTGTGTGTGTGTGTGTGTGTTTGTATGTCCTGTTGGCAAATTGAGGACTGAGAATGCTGGGGATTGTTCTGACTGTCTGGGCTGGCTTTATAGTCTTATTTTTAAAAAGACGTTCTTAGAAGTGAGCAGGAAGCAGGAGCTAATCTCTCCTGGACAGGGCAAGGCTAAGTAGATAAGAACAAAATGCAGGAACTGTTATCAGACTGTGTAAATGAAAGAAGGCTCCTGTTACAGTCATAAAATATTTGAGGACTATCCTCACTCTACTTATAGAATGAAGCAAGACTATGGGTACTGATGTAATTGGGTTGTTCCCTTTGTTGAAAAGGAAGGGTCAGGGTTAGTGATTTGGGTTTATAAAGGAAGTGACTGCAATATACCACATTTTCACCTCTATCTCTATGATAGGTCAGTCCTCCAGTAAACCCCAGATTAGGGTTTGTTTTTTTTTTACCTAAAAGCCAAGAAAACTGTTCTCAAGACTTGATTATTCCAGGTTACTAAGGTTCAAGTTACTTGTTGACTCAACTTCCTAATGACTCAGACTATATTAACAGAGGCTTCCTCTTTACCTAAGACCCACCCACATCTTTGTTGAGTGTCCTTTCTATGCTTTGTGAATTGATAATTGATTTATGAAATTATGAAATGGGACAGACATGCTGGTTCTTTGGGTACTCTCAGGAAAAGACCATGATGGCAGCAGGAAGTGAGGTTATAATCACACTTAAGGCATAGTGGATGAATGGGAACAGAAAATATAGAGATGGTGAAAATGGGCTTAGAGACTGACAGCATGGGGATGGGGTAGTGAAGGAAGACAGGAAGCAAGAAGAAGATGAGAGGGAAAGGTACAATATCATTCACTTACACAATCATAGATTAAAGTTGGGAGCAGTATGGATGCAATGTAAGTAGAAGAGCATTGGGGATAGTTTGGGATGAGGAGAGGTGATGATAGGAGTTTGAGATTTCACTTTTATGCAGGTTTTTTTTAATGGGAAGAGAATAACTCTTGTCTGTGAGATCTTGGGATTGTTTCCTCAATTCTTATCATCTCTAAATTGGAGATTAAACTTTAAAGTTAACATATCTATGCCATCTCTAGGTTATCATTAGTCTAGATGGCTTATCTTAATATAGCACATATCACCAGGATATGATTGTTGCTTAATGCTGTAAATGATGTTCCTTTGATCTCTGTGACAGTTTGTATATGACTTCTGGATATTCTTTTGCAATCCATCTTATTGCTTATTATTGATACTTTATAATGGCTATTAAATAATTTTTATACTGAATAGAAAGTGGGGTGATCAAGGGGCCAAGAATGAGATATCATTTTAACATACTATGACTAAATAAACCTTCATCTAATACCATTTAAAGGTCTAGGGTCAAATATCGGGTCTGTTACTAGGAGACATCCTGAGTCAGGCTCAAGCCAGAATAGACTCCTAGAATCCCTAGTTCTTTTCAAAACTCAGATCAAAACCAATCTCCTACAATAGGTCACTTCTGATTTCTTCAGTTGCTGTTGCCACCCTCCCTACCCTAATTAGATTGTATTTACCAAATATATTTGTGTTTGTGTGTGTGTGTGTGTGTGTGTGTGTGTGTGTGTATGTATTCCTGTCTTCACATATCTGACAATTGGTCAACCAACATTTATCTGAAGAGCTAGAATGTAGAGGAAACCATTTTTTCCCATGATATTCCATCATACTTTTGGAGAACTGTAATTGCAAAGTTGTTTTTTGTTTGTTTGTTTTGTGTGGTTCCAAAAATGTTGGATTTGAAAGTCAGGGAACCAGGTAAGTTCCACTTATCAATTATGTGACCATGGCTTAACAATCTCTCCTTATCTATTAAATAAATTAGATGACACCTAAAGCAACTTCTAACTCCAAATCATTGATTCTATGGCCTTATATCAATGCTAAATTTACCTCTTCATAGCTACTAGCCCTGCTCTCTGGTGCCAAGAAAAATGAATCTAAATCATTTTCACTGTGACAATCCTTCAAATATTCAAAGATGGCTGCTATGTCCCTCTGTTTTGTTCTTCAGACAACATATTCTATTTGCTTCAAATGATTCTCATATGACATGAACTTGAGGTTATTTACTCCTAAAGGCATCCTATTCTGGATATTCTTCATCAGTGTTCTTCCTGAAATGTAATACCCAAAAGTAAAGACCATACTCTAGACCATACCAGAGTGTTGGTCATACTCAATTTGCCTATCACCTCCCTAGGTCTGGACACCATCCTTCCATTGTTCAGTCTAAGATTCCATTAACTTTCACAGATGCCATATCACATTGTTAACCAATATTGATCTCACAATCCCTTAAACCACCAGCTCTTTCTTTTTTTAGAAACTTACTTATGAAATTGAATTTTATTTAAGAGGTGTTTGAGCAACAGGCTTGAGATGGACAACAAAAGCGTTAAATCTTGGACCCCAGCAGAGAGCCCTAAGGGAACATGATGAGCACTCGATAAATAAAGAAAATGACATTAAGTAACCAGGATCTATGAAGTACCACTTTGCCACATGGATACTTCACTACTTTTGTGCTTTAAGTCTGAGAACACTCTCACCAGGAATTTTGTGTGTCTGTAGGGGTAGGGGGAAAGGAAGAGTGTCCTCTAAATTTGGGAGAATATTTTGTATCTACTGTTCTTAATAGATCATCTCATTAAATACATTATCTAAAAGCTTATTGAGGATAATCAATGGAAGTACAATGATGGGGGCTCATAAGCAACATCACTAAAAGTTCTAACTCCTAAGGGTGACTCTTAGAAATCTTTGGAATGTAGTAATCGCTTCTTTTCTTGGAGACTTGGTTCACCTATACAAGTTAGAAATAGATAAATACTTCTAGAGAAGGCGTTGTACACATTTAGCCGACAAACATAATGGATGAATGAAAGAAACTTTGAAGTCATGAAATATTAGAGGTAGAAGGGACTTTAGAGAAAAATAGACCTACCTCATAGGATTTGGGTAGGAAAATTATTCTGGACATAATTTAATCCAACCCATTCACTTTACAGATGAAGAAATTGAAACCCCCCAAAAGTTAAATGACTTGCCCAAGGTAACAGAACTTACAGTTTACAATGTTCCTGATTCCAGCCTAACTTTCAATTTACTGTGTAACCTAGCTGACCCACAAACTCTTATTTCTGATTACATATCCTTTGGTAGCATGACAGACATTGTTTTGAATTCTTTGAACCATGAGCATGACCAATCATGTCTATTCTTATATTCTTAGGATAAATGATTGCTTGATGGCACTTGAGGATATTTACAACCTAATGAAGAGGCAAAAAATTCTGGATATAGATTCTGGGTGCCTTAGTACATTGCATAGCAAAGCAACATAAAAAAAAACTTGATTAGAATTTCATTCATTATGCATCCCTTCTCCTTACCACTAATGGTAGAAAAGAAAATACCATGAAGACTAGAGCAATCATATAGATAAATGTTCTGAAATACAACTTTGCCTTGTTAAGACCAGACCTTACGTCTCCCAGTCTGATAATGACAGTCAGCAGAGGTAGTAAACAGCAAAATCCTGGAAGTCCACTCCTAGCATCACTGGTTTTTGTTCTCCAAATATAGTCCTGTTAATGTGTCAGTGATGGTTAGAATTATTTGTGTGACTCATTGGGTTTACAGTTTTCTAATCCCATTAGGAAAAGGACCAATATGGTAGCTAATGGAAACCTTGGAGAGCCAGTGAAGGAGGGCATGACCCTGCTCAAACCTCTCATTCTCTTGCTAAGAAGCCTGGAGGTTTTCTTTTCTATATAAGATGCCTGATCAAATGCATGAAAATAAATGTAACCAATTAAGCTTGCTTATTAACTCTTTGCAATTGAATGAATTAATTTCAATGAATAAAATATTAAAAACAGTTTTTCATTTTCTCCTTTCAGGTTCCTATCTGGATTGTTTTGTCCAGTCATTATCCTTTATTTTTCCTCTTATGTATAGTTTGTATATACTATATTTTCTATTTGTTTTTCTTACTGGGTAGCATTTCTTAAAGGGGCAACTAGATGGCACAGTAGGTAGAATGCTGGGCAAATGTATGACCATGAAAAATCAATGAACTCTATTTGCCTCAGTTTCTTCATCTATAAAATGAGCTGGAGAAGGAAGTGGCAAAGCACTTCCAGTATCATTGCCAAGAAAACCATAAATGAAGCCACAAAGTATTAACTATGAAGTAACATATTTTGTAAAGGTATTTCATATTTCTTTGTATTCTTTGCCCTTATTGCTAAAAATTTTTTTACATGTAATTTTAAAAAATAAAATATTGGAAAGGGGAAAAAAAAAACCTGTGTTCATTACATAATACCAGATAAGGAAGGGCAATGATTAGGTTGAGGGGTGGCCAAGAAAATTTATGGTAGTAACATTCAGAGAAGAAAGAAACATTTGACTAGAACATCATTCCTTTTAAGTTTATTGATTGGAGTTGATAATGTATTCTCTGAGAATAAAAGGGATCACAAGTATCACAATTCAGTTCACCCCCTAGTATATAGACAGAAATGGGTGGAGTATGTAGAACCAAATCTGGATCTGGTCAGGAAGTCTCCCAAATTAGTAATAGGAGCAGGGAAGCATAAGTGAGAGATAACAGGAAGGAAATAGATTTGGGACATTATCAAGTTTAGGACAAGTTCCTTTGCCTGAACTCAGTCCTGAGGCAAGAAAGGGGAAATCCACATACGTTGTGCTAAGAGGAGTAGACCAGGAATGTCTCCTAGTTCTGTGGAGACAGGAATCACAGGGAGACAACAGTGTCATAAGGAAATCTATGGAAAATATTGTTTATTCAAAGATTTCTGGGAAATCGGTTCTTCAAACTTGCCTCACTCATGCAGATAATGGAATTTAATTGTTACCGACAAAAAAAATTGTTTAGCTAGAAAAAGGACTTTCTAATTGTATTATAAATCACTTTTGTTATTTTGGTCTTTTTCTATGTATTTCATGAATAAATTTTAGTATAATAGTATAGCAAATTTTAATATTTATAAAGTTACTAGGGCAGCTAGATGGTGCAATGTATCTTGTGCTGAGTCTGTAGTCAGGAAGACTTATCTTCCTGAGTTCAAATCTGGTCTCAGACACCAACTAGCTATGCGACCCTTGCCAATTCAGCTAACCCTATTTGCCTCATCTGTAAAATGAACTAGATAAAGAAATGGCATACAAACTGTCAATATCTTTGCCAAGAAATCCCCAAATGCTTCACGAAGAATGGGACATGACTGAATAATAATAATAATAATAATAATAATAACAACAACAACAACAACAAAGTTATTCTTATTAAATTTTTTTTAAAGTTTGTTTTGTTAAAAAAAAACTAGAATGTCTGTCAGATTCCCAAATACCATCCAGATTGGAGGAAATTGTTACAAACTACCAAAGTCTTCCATCTTGTAGCCACATGAAGTAATTGTTCCTGAATGAGAGTGCTGAGGTAAGTAAACCTCCTAGATTTGTGATTTCTGAGCCTTTCTATTTTTAGAATATAGATCCAAAGAGGAATGCAACATTTCAAACAATGGTAATATGTTATAGTTCTATTTTGTGGTTTTAATCCCAGTTTATAATTGAATATAAAGGTTTTATGTTTCACCTATTTTCTAAGACTTTGAGTCTTGCCTTTGACAAATGAGTAATGTACCAGATCCACTGAGCTAATGAAATTACTTTAACCAAAGATTCCTGCTGTGATAGGGATGCCCCAAAATGTCACTAATGAAACACACTGAGCAGGCCAGTGGATGGTAAAAAAAGACAAGCTCTAGCTTTTTGTACCCACTGTCACTGCAGAGAAACAGTTTTACTCCTTTCTATGGAGAGCAGTGACCCTGTAGTATGCATCAGTTGTACACTAGGAGGGACATGTGGGTGTATGGGGTAATCTACTGCAATGAAAAGTCCCTTTTGGATTTGGGGGATGTGTCTAGGGAGGCACTGAAGATAGGCTGTAATGAAAAACCTCAAACTAAATTGTAGACCTGAGAGGGGATGTAAAAATTCGTTACTGCTATAAGATGTAGAATTTTAATAGTATTTTTTTTATTTACATGTAAAGAAATTCATTAAAAAAGTTCTAAATTTTCTTCTTCCCTTCCTTTTCCCTCCCCTCCCTAATATAGGAAGCAATTTGATATAGATTATATATGTGTAATAAAATAAAAATATTTCCATACCTGTCATGTTGTGAAAGAAGAAAATTTAAAATAAAAAAATAAAGTAAAAATAGTATGCTTTCATCTGCATTTGGACTCCATTGATTCTTTCTCTGGATGTGAATAGTATTTTCTATCATGAGTCCTTTGGGATTGCCTAGGATTACATTTCTGAGAATTTATTAATTCATAGTTGATATAATATATTGCTATAATGTGTACAATGTTCTTCTGGTTTTGCTCATTTCATTTTGTATCAGTTCATACAAGTCTTTCCAACCTGCTTGGTCATTTCTTATAGCACAGTAATATTCCATTACATTCTTATACCACAGTTTGTTTATTCATTCCCCAATTGCTAGGCATTCCCTCAATGTCTAGTTCTTTGCCAGCACAAAAAAGGACTGCTGTAAATATTTTTGTTCATGTGGGCCCTTTTCTCTTTATGATCCCTTTGGGAAACAGATCCTAATAGTGATAATCCTGGGTCAAAGGAATGTATAGTTTGATTGCACTTTGAACATAATTAGGAAATAGAGTTGTGAAGGATCTTAAGGCCTTTAGAGATCCTACGGTGGGAAGAAAAGAAAGGAGGGGGAAGGACAAGAAGGGAGGGAGAGGAGAGAGAAGTAAGAAAGGAAAGGAAGCGGGCAATTGAGAGGAAAATAGGGGAGGAAGGGAAAAGAAAGAAGGAAGAGGGAGAAACAGGGAAATGTAAGGTAAAAAAGAGGGGAAAAGGAGAAGTGAGGGAAGAGGAATAAGGGAGGAGAGGAAAGGGAGGAAGAGGAGAAGAAGGGGGGGAGGGAAGAAGAAAGGGAAGAGGGCCTAGAAGGAGGGAAGGAGAGATGAAAGAGAGATGTAGGCAAGAGAAAAGTCTAGAATTTGCTAATTAAGATTAGTGTTAACTCCTCAAGGGGATATGATAATGTGGTGAGTTTCCAGTAACACAGAAAAAGCATAGCAGGAAATTTCTGTGGGCAGCATCTAGGAATAACTATGAAGAGTATACTTTCAATTTAAGACCCAGATGATGGAACTAAGTCCCAGAGGAAAAGGGACTCAACATCCCCAGGGACCTCTGAAATAGAAAAGAGAGAGCTTAGCCTAGGGCAGATCTTTCATGGGACTGAAGGACTACTTTGGAGAAATTCTAATTAAATTGAGAAATATGAGCAATGTCAATCAAGCAGTCAAGTAATGTTTATTAAGCACTTGTTCCATGCCAAGCACTGCGCTACATGCTGGAGATAAAAAGGAAGGCAAAAGACAGTCCTTCCTCTAGTCCAAAAAGGAGGCAATGTGCAAAGAGCTGTGTATATTTATACAGGATAAATTTGGGATAATCACAGAGGGAAGGAATTAGGATTAAAGAAGAATGGAATAAATTTCTTGTAGAAGGTAAGACTTTAGCTAAGATTTAAAGGAAGTCAGGAGAGAGAAGTGGAGACAGGAAGGGGGAGTTCCAGGCAAGGTGGACAGCTATTGAAAAATACTATCAGGAGATGGAGAATCTTATTCCTAGTGTCACTGGATCATAGAGTACAGGGATGGGTGATATATAAAAAAACTGGAAAGTTAGGTAGAGGCTAGGATACTGAGGATTTTAAAAGCCAAAGATGGGATTTTTATCTTTTTTTTTTTTTTTAGGATTTTAGGCAAACAGGGTTAAGTGGCTTGCCCAAGGCCACACAGCTAGGTAATTATTAAGTGTCTGAGACCGGATTTGAACCCAGGTACTCCTGACTCCAGGGCCAGTGCTTTATCCACTATGCCACCTAGCTGGCCCCCTAGGATTTTTATCTTTAATGCAGGAGGGCAATAGAGAGCCACTGGAGTTGATTGAATAGGATAGTTAATATCAGACTTTCACTTTAGGAAGATTAATTTGATAACTGAGTGGAGATGGACTGGATGGGGAAGAGAGTTGAGGCACAGGGACCAAACAGAAAGCTACTGCAATAGCTAAGGTATAAGGTGAAGAAGACCTGAACCAGGGTGATAGCAGCATCACAGAAGAAGATGGGTTCCATATGAGAGATATCATGGAGAAACAATTGCATTTGGCAAGGGTTGAGAGAATGATGAGTCAAAGATGACAGCTAGTTTTGAGCATGGGGACTGGGAGGACGGTGGTTCCCACCACAGTTAAGGAAAATTAGGAAGAGAGGAAACTATAACAAGTTCACTTTTTGACGTGTATTTGTGGCTCACTTTTATTTTGTACAGGGATCAATCAAAAAACATTGATATTATGTACCAGGTTCTATGCTAGGTATAAATGATAGAAAGATTTAAAAAAATAGTCCTTGACCTCAGGAACTTGTATATGTGTATGTCTGTGTGGATGTGTAAAGACAAGAACATACATATACAGATAATATATCCAAGATAAATACATATTAAGTTTTGAAGGCAAGGGCAGTAACATCTGGACTGGAGGACTAGGAAAGGTTTCATGCTGAATTGTGCTTAAGCAGAGTCATGAAAGAAACTAGGAACTCTAGGAGGTAAAAGAAGAAAAGGAATGAATTTCTGGTGAGGGGAAGAGCTGCAACGAGGGGAGAAAGAATATCCTGCTTGAAGATCATTGAAAAGGCCAGTATGGTTGGACCACAAAAAAAAGCATGAAATGGAGTAACTTGTATTTAAGATTGAAAAGGGAGGTTGAGGTCAAGTTGTAAAGAGCTTTGAATGACAGAGGAAATGATAGACAATCACTGGAGTTTATTGAATAGGAAAGTGACATGATCAGACCTTGAGAAGATCCCTTTCCTAACTGTGTGGATAGGCTGGAGAAAAGAAAGAGGAGTCCAATTAAGAAACTATTGTCATAATTTAATCAAGAAGTTATGGAGGTTTAATGATAGTGTAAGTGGAGCAGATGCTCATGTAAAAGAATTGAAGGTAGAAATGACAAGTTTTGCTAACTGAATGAATATAAGGTAGGAGGGAATGAAGAGTCTAGGAAAATACTGAGGTTTTGATCCTAGGAGAAAGAATAGGGGTGCCTTTAAAAGAAGTCTAGGATAATATTGAGGTTTTGGTGCCTTTGAAAGAAGGAAAATTTGGAAGAGAGTAGTTTGGTAATGGAGGTGATGGGGGGACAATGAGGTCACTGAAGGCCATAGAGTCCAACTTCCTCATTTTACAGATGAAAAGGCCCTCAGAGAAAGTTTAGTCACAAAGTTAATATCTGTTTTTCTTGTCTCTATTGTACCATCTAAATACTTTAAGTATTCTGCAAGATGCCTAGTTGACAGTATATTTAGTTTGAAATGCCCATTAGTTAGTTGGTAATGTAGGACTGGGGCCCAGGAGAAAGACTAGCTGCTTTACACTGTAGGAAAAAAAATTGTGCATTTGAACACACCTGGAATATGCTTTTTTTTTTTTGTTTTGTAGAGAAAAGAAATAGGAGACAGCAAGAGCACCTTTTTTCTCCTCCTTTACTCTTTTCATTGCAGTCCAGTTATCAGAGAGAAGTGGCCTTGGGAAAGCCAGTGGGAGAGTATGCTACTTGGTCCTCTCTGGGATCAATGTGCTTTGTCACACCCCATCATTGGATAGCTATTTAGTCAGGAAGCATCATAGATACATGATTCACAAGAAGTATACACACGGAGACTTTTCCTCCTTTAAGGAATAAAAAACTTCAGTCTCTTTTACTTCTTTTTTGTAGAGATTGAATATTTCCTGAATTTTGAGAACGTCGTTGTCAGAACTGCTTTAAGTGGCAGAATGTAAAAGGCAAATACCAAATGGCAGGCTTTTCCATTTAAATCACCTTCACTCCACTTCCTGAAAAACTTCAACAGCACATTTTAATCACTGCCTGATTCTTCAAATGTGTCAGAAAGTTAGCTAACCTTAGAGAAAACTGCCCAGGCAAAGGAAAAGTCATACAGTCATGGGAGATATTTGCCCCAAAATAGCAATTAAGAAATTGGTATTCATAGTTTTGAGGGTTATAAGGATGAGACTCAGAAAAGGTAACTAGGCCTACTTTCCTATTATGTATAGTCTCAAATACTGCAGTGGTTCAGCAAGCATTTGTCATTATGTTCTAAATGCTAGGAATTGTTGTAGTTATTTGTCCGTAGTTCTCAAAGGACCAATGACATCAAGAAGGTGATGTCATGACTTGTAAGTGACTTGGATTTAAGTGAGGGTGTGCTGTGCAAAGCCACTAGCTTCATTCTCTCCTCCAGAGTCATCTGAGTCAAATGGCATGACATGGATCAGATGACTGGAGATGACCCCAGATGCAGTGGAGAGACCCTGACATTTTTCAGTTAAGGTTTTTCCTAGGTCTCAGTTTGAGGTAATACTCATTTGGTGATTTAAGGTTGGTAAGAAATGAATCAAAAGATGAACTTGTTTGCCAAAAGAGAAAAAAAAGAGAAAAAAGGGGAAAAAGGAAAAAATCAATTTGAGAGGGTAATGAAAGGTAATTTTAAAGGGGAAGGTTTGGAAGAGGGCACTAGAGCACACCTCCTGCAGTAGGTGGGATTTAAGTTGAGCCTTGAAGAAAGTCAGGGAAAGGAAGAGGCAGAGGTGAACGAGCATTCTAGGCATGGAGACAGCCTCCCCCCCCCCCCCCACCAAAACAGGAGATAGAGCATCTCCTTGGTGATGAAGATATTGTCTTTTGCTCTTGAAGAATACCATAACATCAGGGAGGTGGTTCAAAAGCAAGTGAACTGGATTTGAGTGTGTGTGTTGGGGGCGGGTCGTTGCATTAAGTCACCAGCTTTGGAGTCGTCTGGGTCTGGTGGCCAGATATGGATCAGGACAACCAAAGATGGCTCTGGATGTAAGAGTTTGTAAGGGTTAAGTGACTTGACCAAGTTCACACAGCTAGTAAATGTCTGAGGTTGGATTTGAATTCAGGTCCTCCTGACTCTGGGACTGACTCTCTACTACCCCCTCTTAATTACCCTTTCTGGTTGGAGGAAGTAAGGATTTAAACTGCATAATCCAGTGCAATGGTTTAATGTTAGGGTAATCTCTACATCAATAGGCTCCAACTCCTTCTCCTTTGGGCTCTCATCTCCTTCAGATGCCTAGAGCCCTCAAACTACTCATTGATCCCCCCCCCCCCAGTTACCTACTGTTGTGCCTGACACTGGGGGGGTGACTATACTATACATCTTTTGCTCTCCCATCAGGATTTTCTGAGCAGCCTACACTGAGCCTCAATGACCTGACAAACAACACCATTTTAGCAGGGGTGTTAATGGGGGATAATGTATTATGGCTCTCCACTTTTACAATTAAACCAATATTTTCAAAGTCATCTCCCAAAGAACCAGAGTATTTGCAATTGGCAGTTCAGTTAAATTCACCAAGGACCTAGTATGAGCAAAGTACTGCAAAGATACAAAGAAAGGAATTGAAAAACAACTTGTCCTCAAGAAATTTTTATTCCAGAGAGAGAGGGAATTAAGCACTCCAATAATGCATGAGTAAAAGATACTTTGAGAAAGAAGAACTAAGGACTTGGGGGGATCAGGAAAGGTTTCTCTAAGGAGGTGGTGCAATCCAGTCCAGGGTAAAGAGGGAATCCATTCTAGGGACAGAGACTGGTGTTAGAATGCTGAGTTTGACCTGGGTTCAAATCCTACCTCAGACACTTAATAATTACCTAGCCATGTGACCTTGGGTAAACCACTTGACCCCATTGCCTTGAAAAATCTAAAAAAAAAAGAATGCTGAGTTTGGGGAACAAGATTCTTGTAATTGGAGCACTACATTGTGGGGAATGGGAGTAGGGGAGGAGAGGGGAGTATGACTGAGGATTTACCAACCAAACATCATTAGTGTTCACTCTCCAGCAGAGGGTGTCATAGGATATGAATCCTATCAGTCTGTTTGCTACTGAATTCTCCCAACTGAACAATGGAAAGAGGACCATTGCTACCAACAGGATTACATTGAAAACTTCCATATCCTAGGGAGTTCATGGGCCAAACTCTCAAATATTCAAACATGTAAGATATATATACTTATTACACTAGTTTGTAAACTCTTGGCAGGCAGGGAATATCTTTTGCTTCTTTTTTGTATCCCCAACAATTTGCATGGTTTGGTGCACTATAGGTACTCAATAAATGCTTATTGAATGAATGTAAGAGTGAAAGGGTCATCCTCTATGCCTTCCAAAACCCTAGCTCCATCCTCAACTGAATTTACATTGGGCATAAAAATGAGAGACTGATTTGAGGGGAAAGATTGGTTCTGGGTTAGAGGTGGGACAGTTTAGGACAAAGAATGAGAGAATATCATTGTCCTGGGACAGAAGTGGCAGCTGCAATGGAAAAGGGAGAGGTGGGGCAGCTCTGGGTAGATCAGGGAAGGAATAAAAGGCTCCAGGATTGTCCAGGGGACTGTTTTGGGGAAATAGTGAAAGGCAATGTTGGTTGGTACCAGAGTTGCCCTACCATAATTATAGTGCTGAAAAACCAATACTTAGAAACTGTAAGCAGGATAGGTTTTCCTGAAATATGAAGCATGGTAGAATACACAAAAAGAGTAGTGTACACTAATGAGATAACATGGAAAAGTATTTGCAAACCTTGAAACACTATAAATGCTAGCTATTATTATTAAGCTTGGAAAGGCAGGGTGTAGCTAGATTTAGATCAGCTTTAAATGTCAAAAATGAACTTGTAGTTACAGGGAGCTGAGTGACATGGTCAGGACTGTTTTTGGATGATAACTTTGGCAGCTGTGTGAAAGAATTGGAAAGAGGAAAGACTAAAAAGAGGATTAGAAGTCAATTATGGGGGCAGCTAGGTGACGCAGTGGATAGAGCACCGGCCCTGGACTCAGGAGTACCTGAGTTCAAATATGGCCTCAGACACTTAATAATTACCTAACTGTGTGGCCTTGGGCAAGTCACTTAACTCCATCGCCTTGCAAAAAACTGAAAAAAAGAAAAAAGAAGTTGATTACAATTGTCCAGGTGAGAGCCAATGGGACTTGAATTAAGGTGGGATCCTATGAATGGAAGGCAGGGGCACATGGTGAAGATATGAAGAAAGGACTGAAAAAATTTGATGACTTGGAGAAAGAGGTAATGAGAAGGAGAAATTCAGGATGACTCTTGGGTGAATGGTAGGACCAGGGTGTGTCTTCACTAGAAACAGAGAAGCTTGGAGGAGAGACAGGCTAATGAATTCTATTTCCAGCTTGTGGAGTTTGAGATACTTACCAGATGTCTCATTGGAGAAGTCCAATAGGCAGCTGGGAATGTGAGACCAAAACCCAGGAGGGAGATTGACTGGATATACATATTTGAAGCATAGAAATAATGATTGCTCTCACAGGAGGAGACCAGGAAAAGTGAGAAAGGAGAAAGTCTAGATGAGGGGTTCATAACTTAGTTTGTGAACCTAAAAATGTAACTAATGTAATTGTTTTCTTTGTAAATTTATGTATTTTATTTTATGCCTTTAAAACCATTATTCTGAGAAAGAATTCCCCAGCCTATCAGAGGAATCCCTTGACCCCCCCCCCCTTCCCGCCCCCAAATTAATCTTTGATGGATTCTCTCATTCTATGAGGGACAATTTGGGGCTGTCTGCAATGGAGAATACCATCTGTATCCAGAGAAAGAACTGTGCAGTTTGAACAGAAGGAAGGGACAATATCTTTTACTAATCAGAGTATAAAGAGGTCGAGGAAATTTTAGAGTTCCTCACTTTACAGATGAGGAAAACTGAGGGCGAGAGAGAGAGAGAGAGAGAGAGAGAGAGAGAGAGAGAGAGAGAGAGAGAGAGAGAGAGAGAGAGAGAGACAGGCAATTTAGTGTTTCAAGGTTTACAAATAGTTTTCCATGTTTTCTCATTAGTGCACATCACTCCTTTTTTGTATTCTCCGGTGCTTCACATTTCAGGAATACTACCCTGCTTACAGTTTCTAAGTACTGGGTTTTCAGCACAATAATTATGGCAGGACAGCTCCGGTACCACCAGCGACGAGTAGCACTTGTCATTCAAATGGCATTGAGAGTAGCAAACCGTGCTTGGTTAGGATGCTCAGAAATTGCAATGGCTTTCTTCAGGATGCCACAGGTATCCCGCAATTCAGACGGAGCTCACTGCAATGTGCAAGGGACTTGCAAGGCAGTCCTGGGGCGAACTTGCAGGAGAATTTGCTTCCCTGCTCTCTGTTCCCCGACTAGCCTCAGCTTTTGTGGGGTGGGGTGGGGTGGCGGACCCCCTCAGCCTGCGGCTCTCCGGCCACTTCTCGCCTGGGAGGGCTCGGTACATAGTGACCCCCCGCGCGCCCTTCTAATGCGTCCCCAGCGGCCCCTCGGGAGCTTCCAGCCCAGGCTGGGGCGGGAGATGTGGGCCTCTGGAGCCCGAGGGAGGGGAGCGGGGGGCTGGCTGGGGGGCTGGCCGGCTGCAGGGAGGGGGCCCGGCGCGCCTGCAGCGGCCGGGGGGAGGCGGGCGGGGGGAAGGCGCTGGCACTGCCGCCACGCCGCCGCCTCTCTCCGGGTGACAGAGGCAGACGCCGGGAGCCACCGTGGCGGTGAGTGGCAGCGTGTCCTGCTCCTGGGTCCGAGTGCCCAGGCAGAGTTGCGGCCGGGGCGGGGCTGGCGGCTTTAGGGGTGGTGGGAGAATGGAGCGGCGGCAGCTGCCCCTGCTGTCGGTGGGTGGGTGGGTGTGCGAGCGGGGGGGAAGCCCGGCCCCCCAGACCCTCTCAGTTAGCAGCCACCATTGTGCACCCACTCTTTCCCCAATTTTTTTTGGGGGAAGCAGAAGGAAAAAAAAAGGGGGGGACTAGGTGTTGGCCAACAGGAGGGAACTTCGGGGCGAGACGTGCAAAACCCGAGGCAGGAGGGGGACCTAGTGCTTAGGGTCAGTTCTTGGGGCGTAGCAGAGAGATCGCAAAGCCCCTGAAAGTAGGAGTGCATCTCTCTGGGGACAAGGGGGGGCAGGGCTCGGGCACACAGCTGGTTTCCTCGTTCCTGGAGCTGGAGCCCAGGGACGCTGGAGAGGGAAGGGGCGGCCAAAATCCCGCCCTGCCCTGGCTGAATGAGCACCGAGCCGGACCCCGGCGCCTTCCCCTTAGGGACCCCCGTCAGGGGCCCGACTGTGGGGTGCCTGGCGCGGGAGAAACGGCAAGGATGGGATCGGGGGTGCTTTCTGGATTGGAATGGAAAGGAGCTGAGAGACAGAGTCAGGGGCAGAGAGAGAGAGAGAGAGAGAGAGAGAGAGAGAGAGAGAGAGAGAGAGAGAGAGAGAGAGAGAGAGGCGGGGAAGGAAGTATGCATTCTAGGCTTCTGATGCAGGACTTGGAACATGGGTTAGTTGTGCTGTCAGGGACCCAGGGGAAGGGGCGTGTTGGGAAGCTGTGTGTCTCATTGCAGGCCGGTTTATTTTTAGGTGCCAGAGAAGCAGGATGTGTAAAGCGGGTTGTAGCAGCCGAGAAGGTCAGGAGGTCTCTTTGTCCGCAGGAAATGAATTCGTTTTCTTGAAGCAAATGAGAAAAATTAAGGGGTAAAAAAGCCCAATTGCAGTCAGAAGTTCTTTCCAGCTCCGTCGTTTACCTCAAACGTGTTTGTAGCTGCAGCTTCTAGGGCTAAACTCTGGCTGCAAAGATGTGTGGCATCTTCTCAGCAGTGATGTCAGTGTAACTGAGAAGCAACTTCTCCAGGGTTTCAGGCTCTCTGAAGGGAGTAACATCAGCTTGCTCAAAGTTTTCTCAGTTCCAGTTTCAAAAAGAATGAAGGCAAGCTGCATAGCTCCTGCCGTTTATTAGTTCTCATAAGTATTTTTTTTACAGATGAGATGATCCGCTCTTACAAGAACCCTGGATTTTAGCCTGTTCCTACATTTCCAGAGGTGGCTAAGGAAGGGATTGAGATTATCTAGGTCAGAGTCTTGAAAGAACTTCCAGCTACTATAAGAAATCCCCTGGACTACACTTGGGTTTTCATAGTGCTCGGTAGTCTTGGTGCGGAAATTATTAAATTCATTGTTTAAAATCTACAACTTTTAAGTTTTCAGAATGGTCTGGGGCACAGAGAGCTTAATTGTTCAAAGTTACTCAGCTGGTTACCACAGCGCCCAAGTATGGACTCCTGAATTCCAGGCCACTTCTCTAGCTAATACTTCAGGAAACTAGGTGCCACAATATAGAGAGTATCTAACCTGGAGTCAGAAAGCTCAGAGTTCAAATCCAGTCTCAGACATATATGTTGTTCCTTCCTGAGATTCCTCATCTGGAAAATGAAGGTAGTGGTGGCACCTATCTCCCAGGGTTATTGTGAGGCTCAAATGAAGAAATGATTGTAAACGTATTTATGGTACCTGGTACACACTCAGTATTATATGAACATTATCAATTATTACTACTTCTGAAAAATAACATATAAAAAGTATGTTTGACTGATTAGTTTTTGGCATGCCAAGAGTAGAGAGGAAGAATTGGTGGGCTCTCCAAGGCTAAAAGTGAGATTTTGTGGTTCTTGATCAGATCTTTTATTTGAAGGAGTGAGTGAGATTAAGAGATTTGGGAAGACCCAGATTCAAATTTTGCCTTTGATACTATTAGTGAGACCATGAGATAGCTTTTCTAAGTCTATCTCTTCATCTGTAAAATAAGAAGGATAGGGGTGGCTAGGTGGCTCAGTGGATAGAGCACCGGCCTTGGAGTCAGGAGTACCTGGGTTCAAATGCGACCTCAGACATTTAGTAATTACCTAGCTGTGTGGCCTTGGGCAAGCCACTTAACCCTATTGCCTTGAAAAATCTAAAAAAAAAAATAAGGACAGAGTGCATAGCCTCTAAAGTCTCTTCCAAATTTAAATCTGGGAGCTTGTCAGACCCTGGGATCCTAGGGATCAAGGTACATTAAAAAGAATTTTAAAGAAGAAAAGAAACTTTTCTCTCAATTAAGAAGGAGCAGTGTGGAGGAGAAACAGAAGAGTAGCATTCAGAATACCTGCTGTTCCACTTGTTAACTATGCAACCTTGAGCAAGTCACTTCCCCTGTCTGAGTCTCAGTTTCCTCACTCATAAAGGAAGGGTGATGCCTCTAAGGTATCTTCCTGCTTTAAAATTCCATGATTCAGATATTATAAATATTGGAGCTCAACTTTATTTTTATCATTTTAGAAGATTTTGGGAAGAAGCTTCTGAGTAAAATAGTGATAAGCCCTCTCCCTCATAGAGCCTATATCCAATATGAGTTGTAAATGTGTGATAAATTTTCCCAGTTCATAGGATCATAAGTTTCAGAACTTGAAGAGATCAGTTAGTCCCAAGGTCTTTCTTTAACTAGCAGAATTATCGTTGTTTTTTCCCTTCTTTAGAGGTTCTGTAATCTTCAAGCAGAATTACTACTATTAATTGAAACTATATATTAATGGAGGTCTAGGGAGAAGTGGGTGTAAAGACCAATAAAAAAAAACTTCATACCAATACTAAAAATTATAAATGTCATGAAAAACGAGAATCTGAAATTCCTAAGGAACTGAGAGTTTGTCATAAAACTATAGTTTACTACCCTTTTGAGGGATAGTTCAAGGGTGTTTGCTTATTGTTTTTGTCGTAGGCTTATGGAACTTTCCTTTTCTGTTTCCTTCTCTTACTTTTCTTCCTCTTGTTTTCTCAGGCCCCCTCTTACCCATAAAAGTGCCAAAGATTCACAGTCTGGAATCTTAGACTGGTCATAGGGAAGTCCACATCCAGCTGTTTGACAACTTTTGGAATGGATTTAGCTCAGGAAGCAGAGGTCAAGGTCACCCAAATACTCTGGCTTTACAAAAATACTATGCAATCTGCCTTACTTGCTAACTTTGGTCTGTTAAGAGACTGGTGTACTGAGAATTTGGAGTTCCCTCTTATACTCTTATAGGATCATAGACTAATAGATTGAGAGCTTGTAAGGAGCTTAGAGGGTATCTAGCCAAACTGTTTCATCATACAGATGAGGGAATTGAGGCTCAGAGAATAAGTGATTTCCCAAGATTGAGCTGAGATTTAAACTTAAGTCTTTCTCAGTTCTTTCCACTGTCCTAGGTGCTGCTTAATAATGCCTTTGAGATATTTCAGTCTCCTGTCCTACACTCTAGTCATGGATACTACTAGAGGTAGTACAGGTCCCCAAGAAGCCATTCTAGAGACAAACAGAACTAGGTCTGCCTGGAGCACTGATAAACATGAATTATGCCTATCATCTAGGAAGATGATATTCCCTTGTCACCCTGCTCAGAGCATGTGTAAAGCATTGTGCTCATTTTGGGATGTCACATTTTGGGAAAGATGTTGTTGATAAACTGGAGAGTGGCCAGAGGAGTACAACCAAAACCAGTTCATATCATTTGACTGAAGAGAATGAGATATTTAGAGAAAAAGATAAAAGAGAGCCATAAATAGCTATCTTCAGGTGTTTTGTAGGCTACAGGAGTTGTTCTGCTTGATCTTAGAGATGGAACCTGGGTAGGGTGTGGAAGGTTGAGAGAGATGAATATGGAATTCAGAAAAGGAAATATTTTCTAATAATTAGAGCTATCCCAGAGTCGAACAGGTTATTATGTAAAATAATGACATCCCCCCCATTGAAGGTCTATAGATATAGTCTGTATATCCACTTGTTGGGGATATTGTAAAAGGATTGTTTATTCAGGTCTGGTTGGATTGAACATGAGGTGGTGCTTGAAGGTTCTGTCCAACTCTGATGGCATCATCTGATTGTGATTCATTATTTCTCTGCCTGGCAACACTGGCCATGGTTACCAAGACCAAGGTCTTGAGAAAATAAAATTTTAATTGATTGTTGAGAAAATCTAGAACTTTCCCTAAAAATAAAAAATTCTATTGTTTGATTATAAAGTTGAGAACTATAATGAATGGAATAATTTTAAATGAGAGTACCTAGTTTACCAAGTTCTTATTCTTTTAATTTCTAAGCAGAAAACACAAAAAATAGAAAGCATGTTAAAATACTGACTGGCCAAAAAATGAAAGGAAGAAAACAGTTTCACACATTCATTAAATTCCATAACATTTAAAAATGGATTTTAGTATCTTTTGTTTTTATATCACTTTCTATTCTGAATATATCCCTTTCTTTCCTAGTATGCCATCCCTTGCAAAAAAAAAAAAAGGTGGGGGCAAGAGGGGAATAATTCATTGAAACTAGCAAACATTAAGCAGTTTTGACAGACTATGCAGTGAATATGTATCTTTTGATTTGATTAACTGAATTTTGATTTTAAATTATACATTGTCAATGCTCAGAGTAAACTAAATACTCCCAAGTAAAGGTCACCTTCTCCCTCCCTTCTGTGCATGGGGTTCAAGTGAATAGCCTGATGTGATGAAAAGATTATAGGATTATAGATTTGGAGTTGGAAGAGATTGCAGAGACACTCCATTAAAACTCATATATTATATATATATATATATATATATATATATATATATATGTAATATGTGAAAAAACTGAGGCCTAGGGATGCAATTTGTCCAGTTATACAAGTTGTAAGTGTTGATGATCTGCTTGACTGAAAGTACCTTATTCTGAATAGAAATAATCACTTTACTTGACAGGATGACTTTAGAGGAAATGGATGGGAATGAATTGATGGATAGATAGATAAATTGTTTGATAGAATTAATTGTAGTGAAAAATAAGGCAATAACAATTCTATTTTTGCCCCTCAATTCATTTATAGATCATTTAATATGAACTATATAGAGTTTCCCTTAGTCTTCTTGATGATGTAGAGTCATTCAGAACAGGGAGGCAACAATCTAATATGCTTAAATTTTCAGGCTCCAGGGGGAAAAAGGTAGAATGGTCATTGGTAAAAGTTACTACCCAATAATGTACCTTCTTCAGTGTGTATTGCTTTGTTGTAAACACACATCTTGAACTGGTCTTCTGAAGCAAAGGGATGAGTTGCTCAGGCTATTACAAGGTTAAGTACAAAGAATTAGGAAAGGCCACCCTAGAGTTTGAAATTTCTTGTTTAGTGTGATACTTGCCACCAATAAGTTGTAAATTCAATTTAACAAAGGATTTATTGTTGTCATTTTTCAGTCATGTTCTATCTCCATGACACCATTTGGGGTTTTCTGGAAAAGATATTGTGTAGTGGTTTGTGATTTTTTTTTTCCAGTTCATTGTACAGATGAAGAACTGAGGCAAACAAGATACCTAACTAGTAAGTGTCTGAGGTCATATTTGAACTCAGGAAGAGTTCTTCCTCACTTCAAGCCCAGCACTCTATTTATAGCTACCTCAAACCATTTATTAAAGACCTACTCTCCTCAAGGAAGCTGGAGAAAAGTGGAGGATACAGCAAATTCCCAGATAAATGATTATTACATATCTATCTATCTATCTATCTATCTATCTATCTATCTATCTATCTATCTATCTATCTGTAAACAATTTCATGAGTGAGAGAGTAGTTGTATTTGGGGAAATATTCGGAGAGGCCTTGTATAGGAGATTGCTCCTGAGCTGTGTTTTGAAGGAAGAGGTGAATTTAAAGAGGTAAAAGTAAAGAGGAAGTAGGAAACAGATTGTTCAAAGGTGGACTATAGAATATTTTCTATGAGGATCAAACTTGTGTAGGAGATGATGTTTGACCCTGTCTTTTGAGAAGCAGATATGAGAGAGGGTACATTTCCAAGGATTGAACTGGGAATTAGTATGTGTGTAGAGAGAAATTTAATGTCTGTAGAGACTTTGCAAGGGATGAGGGACATTATTTATTGTTGGACTGAAAATATTTAATTGGTATCTGTGTTTTTTGTATCACAATCATTTTTAGACATGCTTCATTAGCTAGACCTGCTCTTTTCTTTGTAACAAGGAAAAATAGTTGAGCAAAAACAACTGATACAGTGACCACATATGATAGTATATGAAACATTTTGCCCCTATAACTTTTCACTTCTATATCAAGAGGAAGAATCTATGTTTCATTATCTGTTTTTTTTTGTTTTTTGTTTTTTTTTTTTAGTTTTTGCAAGGCAATAGGGTTAAGTGGCTTGCCCAAGGCCACACAGCTAGGTAATTATTAAGTGTCTGAGGCCAGATTTGAACTCAGGTACTCCTGACTCCAGGGCCGGTGCTCTATCCACTGCGCCACCCAGCCGCTCCTCATTATCTGTTTTCCAGGACAAGACTGATTTTTGCTATTTAGAATTTTATTTCCGAGTTTCTTTTCATTTGGATATATATGTGTATGTGTGGGTGTTTGTATATGCATATATCTATCTTCATCTCTTTCTCTCTCTCTCTCTCTCTCTCTCTCTCTATCTGTATGTTTTTACATACACACACACACACACACACACACACACCCATATACATACAAACAATATTTTCTCCATTAGCTCTTCATTTGTCCATATTTCTCTAAATTCTTCATGTTACCTCCAATTGCCCACCATAGTTGTATGCCATGGTTTTTCCAGTCATTCTCCAATTGATGGATTCTTTTCTTTTTTATTTAAGGCAATGGGGTTAAGTGACTTGCCCAAGGTCACATAGCTAGGCCATTATTAAGTTTTTGAGACTGTATTTGAACTCAGGTCCTCCTAACTCCAGGGCTGGTGCTCTATTCACTGTGCCACCTAGCTGCCCCCCCCAATTGATGGATTCTTAACATTGTTAGCATTTAAGCTACTTGAAAGCATTCAAAAGAACAGAGTTGCCAAAACCAAGAAGAAAAGATTGCAAAACATCCTCTTTATCTTCTTCATAAATGGATTAACCCGTGAAGTTAATTTTATACATATTTGAAATATAAAAATAAAACATATCAATAAAACTGTGCCAATAAATGAATTAAAGCTTACAGAAAGCAAGCAAATTTATTAAAGCTGTTTAATAATAGCTTAAGATAGGGTTGCTTGGTATAGGTAAGATGTAATGTTTACTACTGCATCCAGGAGACTCTCCTTACATGTTAGAATGGTCATGGTATTGTGTGGCTCCAAAGGAGGAAAAATAAACTTCTCTAGTGTCCCCACCTTTCTTTAGAGGAGACCAATTCCTGTCTGAAGGGGAAACAGGAGGCTGGGTCCAGAATCCTGGCCATTCTGCTCTTCTCAGAGAAACAGGGTAATGGGTTAGAATTCTGGTTACTTCCTGCAATATATTAGACTAGGAGATGTGGTTTTCAAGTTTAAGCTAAATTTCTTATGTCTGTTCAGTATTGAAAAAAAAAGAGGAAAGGAAAACTCAAGCTTTATATCTAAGGCTAGACTTACTTTTTAATTTAATTTTTTTTTTTATCAAATACTAGTTCTACTATGACCATACATAACAATTAGTAAAGAAACTCATTCATTCAAGTTGATAGCAAAATAGAAATCAAAGAAAATATATAGGAAAACATATATCAGACAGTATAGATTGAGGGAGCTCTCCCATTGGGAGTGAGGTAACCCAGATCAATTGAGAGAAACTAAAATCTCACTCAAGGGAAATTTCTCTAAAGTCTCTAGCATAGTAAACTGGGTGCAGGGTTATGAAGGAGATTGCCAACTCCTCTCATGGTAGTTTCTTCCCAGAGTCTTTCCTTCATCAACCTGCAGTGGGGCTTACATTGTCCATATTTTCTCTCAAAACTTGGAAGACAATTGTCTTCTCAATAAAGGAAGGAAAGGGGGGAAGAGAGGGAGAGAATTTGGAACTCAAAAATTAAAAAAAGAATGTTGAAAATAATTTTACATGTAATTGGGAAAATTAAAATATTAAATTATAGGGAAAAAAATGGAAAGCCAGACGATACTCTAAGAGCCTCACACTCTCCTTTCTCTGACTCTCAAAAAATCCGTCTTTCCCTTTATGCAGGCATGGGTCATTGATCTCGGCTAATGGGGAGAGAATCCCATATCTTCAGACTTTGAGACTCAGGTTATACTTTTATATTTATATTTATATTTATATTTATATTTATAATGCCTGATAAAAGTAGGTTGCCTTGGTGGCATATGTTAAAGAGTTTTATGATAATCTCTTTCATCTATACAGAGTGTCTGAAAAAGAAGTGTTTCATTCTACTTCTGCTTAAGCAAAGGTATAATAGGGAGTACGGTAGCATGTCAATCAGATTTGACCTTCCCAGTTAACTTCTCAGTCCCTCAGCTTCCTAATCAGTAGAATTGAGTTATTACCTATCTCACAGAGAAGAAAGCTTTGCAAATGTTAAAGCACCATATAAATGGGAGTTATTTTTATTATGATGTGCTTTTTTTTGCTCCTGGAGGATGGGAAGGGAGGATGATGTTAATGACAACATTCTGGACTATCATAGTTCTGAAAGGAAACTGCAGTGCCTTGGGAAAAGCACTGAACTCAGCAAAAAGAGAGTTGAGTTCTAGTCCTGAATCTATCACTAACTAACTATATTTGGGGCAAATCATTTCAACTCACTGAATCTTTTTTCTGTTTGTAAAATGAAGGTCTTGGATAAGGTATTCTCTAAGTTCTTGTTCTAAAATGTTAATATTTTAAGTGATGAGTTGCTAGGAATTTCCCATAGGAAAGTCTGTTCCTTCTCTGTTAGACTTCATTTAGTTGTGTTCAATGTGAAGCATTAATCTGGGGTAGCTCCCTCTCTTATGAACACCTATAATTTTTGTGCCACAAAATTTAGCAGATTATATCTTCATTTATGCTATTTATCCTTGTTTCTTGTGTATTAGATTCTCTCTAACCAGAACATGTACTTTTGTTTTTCCATGAGTACTGAACATGTAGTAAGTATCTCTTAAAGATGTGAGTGTCTGGTATTTGGTGGTTAAAGTAGACTTACAAGTATATATATATATATATATATATGTGTGTGTGTGTGTGTATATATATATATATATATGAAATATTTACTAGCCCATAAAACCATGAAAACTCTCGCTTTCTCTTTCCCCTCTTTCTCCTTGTCCTTCTCCTCCTTGTCTTCCTCCTTGTCCTCTTTCTCCTTCCCCTCAACCTCTCCCTCTCCCTTCTCCTCTTTCTCATTTCTCCTTCTCTCTAAACAATATCTAATTTGTGTTAGGTTCTGTTGGTAAAAAATACAAAAATGTAATGGTTCTTGACCTCAAAAACTTTATGTTCTTTTGAGGAATAATATTTGTGCATAAGTACAAGGGAATCAGTCAGTCAATAAACAATTAAGTGCCCACTATGTACCAGACACTGTACTGAGTGTATAAAGAGAAGCAAGTCCCTGCCCTTGAGGAATTCATGCTCTATCAGGGGAGACAGCAAGGAAATATATACAAACTATATATGGGATAAAAAGAAAATTATTAAAAGAGGGAAGGCACTAAGATTAAGAGGGGTTGGGAAAGGCTTCCTGTAGATTCTACACTGAAAAATGAATTTTCATTGAACTTAAAAGAAGCCAGAGAAACCAGGAGAGAGAGAGAGAGAGAGAGAGAGAGAGAGAGAGAGAGAGAGAGAGAGAGAGAGAGAGAGAGAGAGAGAGAGGAGGAGAGAGAACATGGAGACAGAAAAAATGCTCCTCTTCACAAGTCTTAGTTCAGTCTTAAGTCAAAACCTTTTGGGGGGGCGGCTAGGTGGTGCAGTGAATAAGAGCACCAGCCTTGCAGTCAGGAGTACCTGGGTTCAAATCCTACCTCAGACAGTTAATAATTACCTAGCCGTGTGGCCTTGGGCAAGCCACTTAAACCCATTGCCTTGGAAAAAAAATAAAAAAAAAATCTAAAAAAAACCCCTTTTGGGACATTCTGTTTTTATATAAAATAAATAGAGATTCCTTTTTCTTTTTTTGCTAGTAGGGCACTAGTAATAGATTCAGGCTTTCTTTCTAGATGGTATTCTTTGAACAGAGTTCTGAAGTAAACAAAATATTATGAGGAGTAAAGCTTAGGTGGGACAAAGAAATGAAGACAGAGGTTCAGGTATGAATATCTTCCTGGTAAAGTTCTGCTAATACAGTTCTGTCATTTCTTTGGGGAGCTTTGCCTTTGCCCACAGTCTTTTACTTAGGTCCTCTCTTCTAGAATTCTGTCCAGGATCCATTTCTTTGGGTTTGTTTTCTTTAACCTGGTCTCTAAATTACTGACATTCTTTGATTTTAGTAACCATTTTCATTCAGATGATACCTTGATACCTTCTTGTGCCTTATTGTGCTCTGAGTTTCTTTGTCTATCTTTTTGGTTGCCTGGGAGATCTATTCAAAATAATGTGTGCTTCGTCTTCTACTGTTACAGTAGAAATAAAATAATTTATTTTTAGCATCTGCTAAACTTTTTGGTTTCTTTTTCAAGTCAATTGATTTTTCTCCCTATCATTTGAATACCAGGCAACATTTCCTCTGATTGGATCTAATGCTGGGATTAATTTCATTAGGAGAAAAGGAGGTTAGCTAAGTAGTTTTATAGCATTATTCAGAATTGCTGGCTGGTTCTGGCATCTGAGGATACACGATTAAATCCAATTTCTCTTGATTACTGCCTGTATGACCTCGAGCATGTCATCTAACCTCTCTGGGACTCAGTTTCCTTACCTGTTTATCAATGAGGCTGAACTAGATGACCTATAAGGTCCCTTTCAGCTCTCTATGATCTTTTGATCCTTTGATTATGTCTTACTGGTTTCCAGCTTCAGGGGGTACATTTTGGTAGAGGAAGACATTCAGGTATAGTCACTTTGAAAAATTTAAAGATTAGTAGAAAGAGTACAGAATTTGGAACCACAGGGCCTGACTGTGAATCTGATCCTTTCTACCTGTTTCACCGTGGGAAAGTAACTTCCTTGGGTCCTTTAAATGAAGGGGTCAGAGTAAATGACCTACCTTTAAGGTCTCTTGCAACTCTGAATGCTATGAGACTCCCAAAATTCAAATTTACTAGGTAGATAAATTAAGTTGTGATTTTGAGCTTTATATAAAAAGGATTTATAATAAATTCTCAAATTTCCTTTAAGTTTTGGGTACTCTGAAGGGCATTTATATACTCTCACCAGTTGAGTGATGGTAGTATCACTTCTGCTCCATTGGTTTCTGTGGATGAGAAGCTTATCTAAAGCTCTGGAATATATTTTCTTCATTTGTACTTCACAGAATCTTTCATTTTCTTTATGTCGAAGCTCATGGGCTATCCCTTAGGATGCCTATCCTAAATTCTGCCAGATTATAATACTTTCTTTTTTCCTCAAATTATCTTGTGTCATTACAATAGGAGAGAAAGTTAGGCATATTGAAAAGAATTATTTCATTGATAATTTACATTTCCATAGTACTGAAAGCCTTACAAAGTGTAGTCTTCTGAGTAGTAGACTTCAAAGTGTAGTCCTTTAAGAGTAGTCCTCAGAATCAGTCATCAGCTTCCCCTAGAACCAACTTTCACCTCTTCCACAAGTTAGAACAGTTTTTCCTTTTGGTATTGCTACCTCCCCTGAGCCAACCAATTTTCAAAGAGTTTCTCAATATCTTTTAAGGAAAATTAACTTTATTTGCATGAGTGAACAGCTTAAGATGGTCTTCCTACTATATCTATTTTCTAAAAATCTCAAGATATTATCATTAATCTTACCAACAACATCCCAGTGAAGAAAGCAGTAATTATTATTCCCATTTATATATGTGCCATTCAGGTTCACATATGTTAATATTGAAGCTTAAACTAGAATTCAGATCTCTTATTTCCTTATCTGCTTGAAGCAGTGTGATGTAATGGATAGAAAATTAGAATCTGGAGAGACATGATTTGCTACATTTAACACATGCTAGCTCTGTGACTGTGGACAACTCACCTCTGAATTTCAATTTCCCCATTTGTAAAATGGGAGAAATATATACTCTTCCTTTTATATAAAAGTATATAAAGGTATTAGTGTTTAATTTTGGTAGTCTTTCAGTTGAATGATCCCATGTAACTAGGTATCACAGTTCTCTTAGTTCATTCTTTCAACAAGCATTTATTAATGTGAATATATAAATCATTTATCTTAGTTTCACCCCTCCTCCATTTTAAAAATGAGGATAATGATACTTTCATTACTTAAATCACAGGGCTGTTGGGGGAAGCAACTTTGTAAGTCTTTCCATGCTATGGAAATGTAAATTATTAATGAAATGACAGTATTTATCTCTTTTTGGTCTGTTTTTATTCAAAGTCTTGCAGGTTTGCCACCACTTATAAGGTCATAAAAAAGAGAAGAATTTAGGGTAGCTAGATGGTGCAGTGGATAGAATGCTGGTCTTGAAGTCAGGAGGACCTGAGTTCAAATCCAGTCTCAGACACTTAGTAGCTGTGTGACCTTGGACAAGTCACTTAACTCTGATTTCCTGGCATCCAGAGCTACCTCTAATTATCCTGATTTATATATGACCACTGGACCCATCTGGAGGAGAAAGTGAGGCTGATGACTTAGCATAGCACCATCTCTCTCCAATACAATTCATCTGCTTGTCATGGCATCACCTCCCTGATGTCATGGTCTTCTTTGAGAAGGAAGGATAAAGAGCATCAAGAATTTAGAATGGGGCAGCTAGATGGTGCAGTGGATAGAGCACTGGCCCTGGAGATAGGAGTACCTGAGTTCAAATCTAGTCTCAGACACTTAATAATTACCTAGCTGTGTGGCCTTGGGCAAGCCACTTAACCCCATTTGCCTTGCCAAAAAACCTTAAAAAAAAAAAAAGAAGTTAGAATGAAGGATTTTAGTTTCCAGATGGGAGCCTTGAAGCATTCTCCAGATAGATTTTTTATTTTTGCTTTCTTATACCTATTTATTTGGGAAAACCAGAGTGTGTTGTGACTAGGGAAATATTGTGACTTTTTTTTTTTTTTGCCAGAGAATTCCCATCTTCTACATAGGTTTAAGGGTACTAGATCTCCGTGAGGAGTTAAACAGAAGGGAGGTAAGAAATTTCCAATCTTAAGTCAGATAGTGGTCTAAAATAAATTAATTGATCCAGTCACAGACTCAGGTAATTGAAAAAGCAAATCATATTTATGGGATCTAATTAACTGGCTAATTGTTCCTTGTTCCCAAAGAACTTGGCCCCTGGAAGCTAAAATTGAGTGAATTGACTTCTCTCTCTCTCTCTCTCTCTCTCTCTCTCTCTCTCTCTGCAAGGCAAATGGGGTTAAGTGGCTTGCCCAAGGCCACACAGCTAGGTAATTATTAAGTGTCTGAGACTGTATTTGAACCCAGGTACTCCTGACTCCAGGGCTGGTGCTTTATCCACTGTGCCACGTAACTGCCCCTATTCTCTTTTTTGAGAGAAAAAGGATTTTTACCTTAGTCCAGTTCCTGAGTATATGAAAGACTGGCCTTTTCTTTCTTTAAAAGAGTTGAAACTCAGGTTTTGGGCCCCAAATTAAAAGAGAAATGTCAGAACTCACTTCTTTAATGAAGAAGCATTGTCACTTCAGCTGACACTATAACTTAAGTTTATAGGATGATAGCAGTAAGAACAAACTAGGAGAGCGATACTTAAAAAGAACAATTAAGAGACTAGTTGAGTAGTAACAGAACCCCTGTATTTTTTCAATAGAAATGGAATGGCCAAGTGAAGGCTCAGTAGAGAGGAATACCTTTGACACAGCACACCTTGGGAGAGCAGTGCAATGTTTTATCAGAAGATATCAATGGTCCTGCAGTGTTGGAGTCTTGCTTTACAAGAGTGTCCTGCTCATGTGCATTCTCTATGCATTTGTATCTTGTCTCTGATCTCTATTTTTTTTTTTTTTGCAAGGCAATGGGGTTAAGTGATTTGCCCAAGGTTGTACAGCTAAGTATTTTTTTTTAATTTCTGAGGCTGGATTTGAACTCAAGTTCTCCTGACTCCAGGGCTGGTACTCTAGCCAAAGTGCCACCTAGCTGCCCTTGATCTCTGTTGTTTTTTCACTCTTCCCAATGATGATGTGTATATTTAATTTGAAGAGCATGGTTCAGATTTATGGGGGAAATGTTTATTTCTGCTATTTCTACTTTTTTTGGCACATTATTTCACTTATTGACTTTGTTTTGGAGTAGTGACCCGCCCCACCCCCCCCACTTCTGAGCTATACTTTGTGTGATGGCATATGCATAGAATACCTTGAACCTAGGATGGTAACCTTTTGGGGGAATAAATTTATGAGAATGTGTGTCCCCTGGTATCACATAGAAAAGTTTGCTGTTTCTGACAGAATTTTGTGAGCTGTTGAAGGGCTTTGTTTTCACAGTGCCTAGAAGTACTTGGCTCACAATAAAAGCATGTTGAACATGGGAATCACAATATGCCTTCATTTCTATTTGTGGTTTGTCCTCCTGTCTTGGAATGAAATGGTCGTCAAAAGGAGTATTGGATTTGAAATAAGGGTTTTTGGATTTAATTCTAATTTTTGTCATCTGTGCAATCTTAGATAAGTTATTTAACTTCCCAGGGCCTCAATTTCCTCATCTATAAAAATGAGAGACCTGGAATAGATGATCTTTAAAATCCTTTCCATCTGCCAAATGTATGAAAGTTTATACCCTGGGCAGATTTTCTCTTATGATACTGAATGAGTGATATATCTAGTTCAAAAAACACCAAGCAGCTAATTAAATTTCTAGGGATTTGAATGATGTATCTTTTGTAAATAAAACTGGGCTCTAGGATCTAGAATATTAGCACTTTGAAATTCTCAATCAGTTTTCTACTGATATTTCTGTCTGATTTTCTTTGGATATTTTGATTACTGTGTTGGTCAACCAGAATTAAAAAAAAAACCCTCAGAAACTGGAAACAAAAAGATTTATTTTCACTGTAGATATGTTCATAGATTTAGCAGGATAGTTATTTGTTTATTGTATTTTATATACTGATTTGATAATGTAAGCAAAAGTATGAAGTCCCTATGATGATTTGTATATTGCTGTTGTCCTTGGCTATGTCTCTCCTTCCATGTCTTCTTTGCTATTACCTTTGCTTCTAGAGACCCCAGTTCTTTCCAAGACTAACAGCACTCTTGCCTCTGATATCTCTGTCTTTCTTATTTGATCCAGAGACAGTTGGCACGTGGGATAAATGAAATAATTGAGGAAGATTCTGCCCCATTTCTATCCTCATTCACCCTCACAAGTGATCACATGAGAGAAAGGCTTGTATTCTTCTTCTAGTCTTACCATTGGCTTTCTTCCCTCCTTCTCCAGTGCTTGGTCTCTGTAGTCACAGAAGACATGAAGGGAGGGTAGAGTATGACTGCCACGCACACTACTTACCCAGCTCTTTAGCCTTTCCAGAGATCCCTCCTTTCTGATTCACTCTTATTTACCCATTCTTTTTTATGTCTTCCTTCACCTTCATCCAGCTACCACCCATGTTGGACCCTTGTTTCAGGCTAGAGAACCACTATCAGTGAAATTATTCAGAGTCAGGAGAGTCTCTTCAATCCTTCCAGAGAGTCAAGGAGTTTTACATGCTGCATTACAACAGGGGAAAAATGTATTCCTGACACTCCAAGTAGAAATGATGATTGCTTATTTTTCCCCAAGTCTATGGTAAGATGTTACACTAAAGAAGTAGTCAGTATGTTGTAGGGAATAGAGAAATGGACAGTTTTAGGAAAAGCTGGACACAAACCTCAGATACTAAGCAGCTATGGGACCCTGTGCAAGTCTTTAACTTCTTTACACCTCAGTTTCCTAATTTGTAAATTGGAGTTAATAGATCTGCCTACCTCATAAGGTTGTCATGAAGATCAACCAAAGTAAAAAATGTAAAATGTTTTGAAAACTTTAAAACTCTATGAAAATATTTTTATTATTATCATTTGTACATAGTTTGTTATAGTATGGGATAGGCTTTGGGGGGCTGTTCTTGAAAGTAAGGTAATATAACTCTTCTGTGGAAAATGTATTTCATGGTCCAAAGGACCCACTTGGTTGGAACACATTCCCAAATGAAAGTAAATTAGGGCATTCAGGGAAGGATAGAGAGGTAGGTTGTTGTTGTTTTTTCTTTTTGTAAGGCAATGGAATTAAAGGAACTTGCCCAAGGTCACACAACTAGGTAATTATTAAGTGTTTGTGGCTGTATTTGAACTCAGATCCTCCTGACTCCAAGACCAGAGCTCTATCCACTGCACCACCTAGCTACCCAGTAGGTTGTTTCTACTGTAGATCACTTTAAGTCTTCTTATATAGACTCTTCCCAGAATCACTAGAAGGGAATGTTTTCTTTTCTTTTTTTTTTTTTTTTCAGAGAAAATTGTACATTTTATTCACAGACCTTGCAAGATACACCTTACAAGGTACGGGTACCTCACCTAGACTTGAGGCACGAATTGGTCTTGGGACCTCAGGGAATTTATGGTCTTCAGAAACTCTTTCTCCTCTCTCTTGGATATTCATAGTTTCTCAGAGTTTGAGTTACAATCTAAGAGGTCTACCCATTCCATGACATGCCCCTAATATGATCCCCCCACATCATACGATGCATGATATACTAATGAACCCCAATTGTTACAGAGGGTGTGTGGGTGAATATTCAATTACCTAATTGTGCAAACTCAGTTGCATTAGGTCAAGATCTCTAGGTCACTCTTGACTGGTGGAGAACCAGTTTGGGGTTTGCTGTCCCTGGAATGGGATTAGGAAAACTCTCCCAGTCTTGTGATTGGCTGGGCCATTCCCCCTTTGTAATGGATTCCCTAAGGGCTCCCCTCCACACCCTGTGAAGACTAACGCCCTACATTCCTCACAACTCTCCCCTTTTCTTTTTAATAACCACTTGGTCTTCACACTTCACCAGCAGTGTCTTCCTCAAATTAATTCACAGTCCTCATCCTTGATAGGACTACTGACTTTCCCTATCAGTATCTTTACCTCTTCCTTATTAGAGCTGTACACCTGTACTAATTTGTTGATAGAATTTCATACTATTTGAGTTATTAACTGGATCATACATGGGAGACACACATGGCTAACAGGATTATCCCACTTAGGGCCAACAGTGAGATACACAGTAACTGTTTCCACCATGAACCAGTAAACCAATTCATCCAAAAGGTACCAAATGGGTTTGTCCAGGTTTGGACTGGAACATGTGCCAACTTCCTAATATCCTAATATTCCTGGTTATCTTCTTTACCACCTGCCCATTGTCATCTATCTTTAGGCAGCAGCCTGAGAAGTTCAGTTTACCACAGCCTCCTCCTTCCTCCGCCAACAGGTAGTCTAGTACCAAGCTATGTTGAATACTCGCCTCTCTTGTTTGGTCAGCCAGCAAATCCAAGGCCCTAGCTGTGTGATTGGTAATTTTTCCACTACAACTTGGAATCTCAGTCTATTCAGGATATAAACTGCGGTTCCATAGCCCCAACTCCCATTCTGTGCCCAGGTAATAGGCCCTTAAGTCCAATAATGTCCCTCTAGTGCTAATTGGTCTTCCAGGAATAGTTTCCAATAAATGGATAATACTGTTCATCTTCTTTACTTCCAAGGGGCCCTCTTAAATAGTCCATATAATCATCATTATAATAGGTACATTTCCAAAATTGCTGTACCTCCTTCCACTGCAAGTTTTTATACCAATGTCTTTAGAAAGGTCTTCCTGGCTCCAAAATCCAAACTAAATTCCTGATTTTGTACCATTGGATCAACCGCAAGAATAACCAATATACCTAGTGATGTTCCTTAAATTATTTTTCTTGCAAATGGCAATTTCAGCACTTTCCTTGCAAGTCCATACTGACTCATAATCAGATTCCCTTAACAAATGCTCCAGTTTGCACATCTTTACAAGGGATCCAGGTACCATCATTCATTTCACATGAGTCTGAGGCCACCTATCTTGTTGTTGAGTCCGAAATACATGTACCCTGCTTCTGGACGTGGCCAGACATTTGTTACTCTCCACTTACAAACAACAGTCTCCCTGAACTGGCTCAGTCACATGCCACCGCTATCTCTCTCCTCTAGATCAAATTCCTGTGTCACCATGCACCTCTGACCAGGGACTGAGGATCTAGGCCAGGCCCAGGGGTACCCAAGGCCAATTCTCAAACTGCTGTGAACTCTGGCAAGTCCAACAACCACACCAAAAGACTGGGCATTGACTTCTGCCAGCTAGACTCTCCTCCCACCTTTACTAACACCCTGTTTTCTAAATCAGAGATAGGACTCACTCCCTAGATAGGCCATACATGTAGATAGAATAATGCCATGAAGGGAATGTTTTCAACCATCCTCCTTTCTTCTTCACCATGAATACTTTATCCTCCTACTTACTATAGAGTAGGAGTAGTGCTTTAAAAAATAAAACATTCTCCCATTCCCCAACAACCCTATGTTGGAATTCTGCAAAGAGGGAAGAGGAAGACAGACTCCAGAATATGAGTTCTGTTGTTCAATTCTTGCCTTTTGGTAAAAAAGGCAATACTTCAAATACTCATCATTCCCATGGGAGGATTCTAAGAATGCCTAGTCCTGAGTTTTCACTTTCACCTGGTCCTTTTGTTCTTCTTGAGTAATTGAAAATGAAACCAGGGAGAAACCTTTCTGTCCCCTTTTCTGACTCAAGCCTGGGGGAACATTTTGAAAGGTTGTGGGAGAGTCAATTTTATCAAATCCTTATCAACAGACACTTTAGTGACTGAAAGCTTGGCCCAGCAGTTCAGAACAATACTGATCCTTGGAGTAAAAGCAGGTCCTGGGCCAACACAGATGGATTCTAACTTTCTCAGTGTGTGTTCCTGTGAGTTGAGGATAATAACCTAACTTAAATGAACTTTTTTTCTTGGCTGTGTGCTACACTAATGAGTGCTGTGAGAAAATATTCATCTGCCCCATCTTCATTTTTAGTTTTTCATTCTTCAGAAACATTAGCCTCAAAAGCCTTTTTTGTCGAAACCTCTATGCCTAAATTGGTTATTACTTAAACCTATGAGAATCTTGGATTTTTATTTAAAGTGTTAGTAGTACCTAAATTAGAGAACCCATTTTACATATCCTTTGCCCATTGTGTGTTCTAGTATAGACTGAGGGCAATTTCTGAGCTGCTGTTTAGGTATATGACTCCTACTTTGGTAAAGAGATTAATGACTTCACCCACAGCATGACTATATGGGGGATGGAGTTAAAACAGGAGATTTGGAGAACTGAGACATTTTTCTTCATTTCTTCTTTGAGAGAAACATGTTCCAGACTCTCTCTTTGGGGAAGAAACCAAAAAAATTTGGTAAATTTGGAAAATTTTCCAGGAAAAAAATTGGCTTTAGCTAATGTCAAATGTCAAGAAATTTCAAACCCAGTAGAGGGGAAAACCATGAATATTCAGGGTTATTCAGACTACTCATGCATGGCCCCATGCAACTCAGCATTTCTTTTTCCTTTTTCTTTTTTTCTCCTGGAGTAACTGATTTATTTTGGTCTTTTATGGATATAGCTTTATCCAGGAAAAGAAATAGTGAGCTTCTATATTGATTGGATACTTATCTATACCATGTCCATTTTCTTTAATTCAACAAACATGAGAAACTTGCTGGGAACATGCTAGGTACCTTGGAGAGAGTTTGAAAAGATAATAACTTTTGTTTTTTGCCTTCACAGAGTTTACAATCTAGTATGAGAGAGGAATGTTACACAAATAACAACAATATTGGATAGAATATGATCATTACTATTGAAAATCTGATAAAGGAATTCACATTTTTCCTAATGAGAAGGGAAGGCAGCATGTGACTGCTGAGTTCTAAAAGGACAATAGAGACACTGACAAAAGAAGGAAAGGATGTTGATAAGGGTCTATCACTAATCAAAAGGAAAGAACATCAGTCTTATACTTAGTAGTAGTCTGATGCCTTTCTCTGCTAATCACAATGGATCAACAGAAGAATTGGCCTGAAAGTAACTCACTGAACATGTAACTTGTGGGTAACTGTGACAGCTTCACAGGGAGAAGTATATTTTATTCATGTTGGTGTTGGTCCAACTGTCAGAAGGAAATATTCTTTGAGTTTTTTTTTTCCTTAGGAGTGCTTGATGTTGAATTTTCCATCCACCCATTTGCACTAAATTAATTCCTGCGTGACCTTGGGCAAGTCATGACTTTTCTGGTCTTCTGTTCAAGGATTTGAACTTCTAAGGGCCTTTTTAGCTCTAAACTTATGATTCCTGTGAACTCTGTGATCTCACTACTTTTAGGTGAGTGGGTGAATATGAAGTTCATTCACTTTGTAGAATATTTTTCCCTATAGATACAACTCCATATTAACTAGAGATTAGTTACCTCTTGAAAATGGCCTCATGAGCATCCTGTTAATATCAGGTGAATTACCTTGCCTTGCTAAGCATTGGACTGGGTTCCCATGCACACAGTCTTTAAGTTTTGTTTTATCTCTGTAATTTTTGTGAGATGCCTTTGAAATTTTGCCTCTGCTTGGTAATAACTGATATTTACATGGGACTTGAACATTTGCAAAGTATTTTGTATTGAAATCTTATTTGAATCATGCAACAACTCTATGAGGTAGGATTAAAAAGCATTTTTGTTGCTTGTTCATTTATTTCCAACTATTTGTGACCCCATTTGGGATTTTTTTTAAATTTATTTTTTATTCTCATTTTGTACAAATTTTTTTACATTAATAAAATATTCTTGTTTACAAGTAAACAAAATACCCCTCCTCCCCCATGAATATAGATAGACTTGCTTGGGTGAAAAAAGTAAAGGGGAGAGAAAAAAATTAAAATTAAAAAAAATAATAGCAATAATTGTAGGTATGGCCAGGTGGCGCAATGGACGAAGCACCAGCCCTGGAGCCATGAGCACCTGAGCCCATATCCAGCCTCGTAAACGAACAATCACCCAGCCGTGTGACATGCAAGCCACCCGATCCCCACTGCCCTGCAAAAACCAAAAAAAAAAAAAAAAAAGAAAAAAAAAGACCCAGAATAAAATAAAATAGTAATAATAGTAGGGGTGGCTGGGTGGCAGACAGAGCATTGGCCCTTGAGCCAGGAGCACCTGGATCCAAATCCGGCCCCAGACAACCAAAGATCACTCTGCTATGTGGCCCCAGGCAGGCCATCCAGCCCCACTTGCCCTGCACCCTCCCCCAAATAATAATAGCAAAAGATGTGCTTGAGTCTTTGTTCCAACACCAACAATTCTGTCATGGGTGGATCTCATTCTTTATGATAAGTCCATCACAAAAGTTACTTCCATATTTTTCCACCATTGCCATTGCTGATCGCAACTCCCTCCTTTCTTATTTCTCCACTACCATGTACTATATTTTCTCTCTCCTTTCACTCTGACTCTGTTGTAGGGTTGTTGACTGACTCAGCAGACAGATCCCTGGTCCTAGGGCCAAGAAGCCCTGAGCCCCCATACCACCCCTTAGGCCCAGAATCCACCTGGCCCTATGGTGCCAGACAGGCCTTCCAATCCCAGCCCCTTGCAAGAAGTAAGAAAGAAAATGCCTTATATGTGACCAATCTCCCCCCATGGTCCATCCTTTCCTCCTTTATTCACATCCCCACCCCTTCCCCTTGCTCCCCGCTCCTTCTTACTCCAGATGTCTATAACCCATTGAGTATATATGCTGTTTCCTCTCCTAGCCATCTCTGATGAGAGCAAAGGTTCCCTCATTCCCCCTTGCCTCCCCCCTTCCATATCATTGCAATAGCTCATTGTAATAAAAAAAAATCTTATTATGTGAAATATCTTGGACTATTCCCCCTCTTCTTTTTCTTTCTCCCATTCCATTTCCCTTTTTTTCTATTGACTCCATTTTTACACCATATTTTATCTTCGAATTCAGCTTTCTCCTGTGCTTCAACTATAAAAGCTCCCTCTACCTGCTCTATTAACTGAGAAGGTTCATATGAGTATTATCAATGTCATTTTTCTATGCAGGAATGCATGCAGTTCATCCTCATTAAGTCCCTCATATTTCCCCCCTCTCCTCCAATCTCCATGCTTCACCTGAGTCCTGTATCTGAAGATCAAACCTTCTGTTCATCTCTGGCTATTCCAAAAGGAACCTTTGAAATTCCCCTGGTTCATTGAAAGTCCATCTTTTTCCCTGGAAGAGGACATTCAGCTTTGCTGGGTAGTTCATTCTTGGCTGCATTCTAAGCTCTTTTGCCTTCCGGTATAATATATTCCAAGCCCTGTGAGCTTCCAATGTAGTTGCTGCTAAGTCCTGTGTGATCCTGACTGCAGCTCCATGATATTTGAAATGTGTCCTTCTGGCTGCTTGTAATATTTTCTCTTTGACTTGGGAGTTCTGGAACTTGGCTATAATATTCCTGGGGGTTGGTTTTTTGGGATCTCTTTCTCTGGGGGATCAGTGGATTCTCTCCATTTCTATTTTTGCCCTCTGCTTCTAGAATATCAGGGCAATTTTCCTGTAGTAATTCTTTGAGAATGATATCAAGGCTCTTTTCCTGATCATGACTTTCAGGTATTCCAATAATTTTTAAATTATCTTTCCTAAGTCTGTTTTCCATATCAGTTGTTTTTTCAATGAGATATTTCACATTTTCTTTTAATTTTTCATTTTTTTGGTTTTGAAGTATTGATTCCTGATTTCTGGTAAATTCATCTATCTCCCTGAATTCTATTCTTTGTCTGAAGGATTTGTTCTCCTCAGAGAGTTTTCTTATCTCTTTTTCCATCTGGCCAATTTTGCTTTTTAAAACATTCTTCTCCTCAATATCTTTTTGAACTGTTTTATCCATTTGACCTAAGCTGGTTTTTAGCATGCTATTTTCTTCAGCATTTTTTTGGATTTCCTTGACTAAGCTGCTGACTTCATTTTCATGTTTTTCCTGCATCTCTCTCCTTTCTTTTCCCAGTTTTTCTTCCAACTCCCTCATTTGATTTTCAAAGTCTTTTCTGAGCTCTGTCATAGCCTGAGTCCAATTTCTGTTTTTCTTGGAGTCTTTAGATGCAGGAGCTTGTGCTTCCTCATCTTCAGACTGAGTATTTTGATCCTTCTTGGGCTCATTTGCAAAATATTTCTCAATAGTCTTCTTTTTGTTTCTCTGCTTGCTCATTTTCCCAGCCTGGGCCTGGTTTGGGGTGTTTCCTGAGCTTTTGGGACACTCCCACAAGGGTCTCAGTGTGTAGGCTCTGTCCTCCCTCCTGGTCTGTGAATGACCATAAGCGCCCCTCTCTGCCACGGGGCTGAGGTGGGGGGGGCCCTGCTGTTCTATGAGGGGGCCTGGACTGTGATCAGGATCTGAATGTGGTCAGAGCCTCAGAGTCCTGTTCCAGGGACAGAGGAAGGAGCTCGAAGTTTCTCTTCACTCCCCTCCCTCAGCTCAATGGGCTCATGCCCTGGGGGCTCCTGCTTACCAGCTCCACCTGCTTCTGTTTCCTGGTCTGGGCTGCAGAAAGAGCAAGCTGCTCCCTGTGTGCCCCGAGGGCTGGGCTCCACATGCTAGCTCTGGCAGAGGTCCCCTGCTGTTCCTCCGCTTTGTGCCCGGTGCTCCCCGGGGTGTAGCTCAGGAGACTCCCCCGCTGCTGTGAGCCGAGGCTCCCAGCGCCCTGGGGCTGCCTCCAGGAGGCTGAGGTTCTTTGGCTCTGGTGGGCCACTCCTCCTGCGGGCTGCCCCTCCGACCCCAGGGAGCAGAGCCTTTCTGCTCTTTTCCAGGTTACCTTGAGTAGGAGAACTGCCTCACTGGGTCCCTCTGTGGGTTCTGTCTCTCGAAAGTTTAGTTAGAGTCCTTAGTTTATGAGTTTTTATCAGAGAGCTCCTAAGACTGGATCCCTTCTTGTGGCCATCTTGGCTCCGCCCCCATTTGGTATTTTCTAGCCATAGATACTGGAGTACCTTGACAGTTCCTTTTCCAGCTCATTTTATAGATGAGGAAACAGGGTTAAGTGGCTTGCTGAGGGCCACATGTCTGAGATAGGATTTGAACTCAGGTCTTTTCCAGCTCTGGGCTGGGTGCTCTATCCATTGCATACCTAACTGTTCTATATAAAAGGCATTATTACTTCTATTTTATGAATGAATAAACTTCAACCCAGAGAAGTTAAATGACTTACCTGTTGTCACAACTCTAGTGAATATCATAGATGAGATTTGAACATAGATCTTCATGATTCCATTTGAAACCATCAATCACTATACAATACCAGACCATCTCAACTTTGTGAATTAATTCTTTTAAGAAGTATTAACAATCTTTCCCAAGAACTGAGTAAAGTTATCATGAAGCTGAATAATTATTTGTGGAGATGGAAGAGAATTGAACTTGTTTATTACCAGTAAAGCCATATTGATTTTTTAAGGAATTAGCTCTTAGGTTTTGGTAATTTGGACTAAAGTTGAGCTGACTAGTGTTAACAGCAAAATTAGCTGGGATTTGGACCTCCATCTTTGCTTTTTTACTTTGTTTCAGTCTCACCTGATGGAGAGCTCACTCTCTGGTTATACTTGTCTTATTAGACTCTGATCTTGAATCTATTCCTACCCTTTGAGAGTGTTCTTGTAACAGCAAATCAGGTGACAAAGTAGTTATAGTGCTGAATTTAAAATGAAGAAGACTCAGTTTCTAACCCTACTTAAGACGTTTAACTAGTTAAATGGCCTGGAGCTAATCACTTACTCAGTTTTCTCTTGGAGATAATAATGATTAAGATTGTGATGATGATATGGTGATGTTGATGATGATAATGATGAAGATTGTGATGATGATGATGATAATATTCCTTATAGGATGATTGTGAGAATCAAATGATACAGCATATGTAAACTGATTTGCTAACTTTAATGTTCTGTCTAAATGTTAGCTCTGCTATTATTATAGTTTTTTCCTGGAAAGCTTCAGTGTCACTTATATGTGAGCCAGAGAAGCTCAGGGCCCTTTGCCACTAGGACTGCTGCTTTCTTCTCCATTTCAACAATGAAAAGCACTATACCTTTCATAGGATCATAGAGTTATGGTTCTTGGTTCAATTGTTCTTGTCCTTTGTCATCAAAGAAGACCAAAATGACATCACTATGTTTGAGATAAATTACAGGGTATCTGACCAATACAAGCTCAGAATGCTCTACCACAGGATGTGTGAATACCTGGGGTGGGTACCCTAAACTTACTTATGTCACATTTCCTTTGAGCTGCTTCAATTCTGTCTTCCTCATAGAGAGTAGCCCCCTCACTGTGATCGGTAAAAGGACTGCTCAATCATCCCAGGGACTGCCAAATCTTTCTTTCTTTTTTGGTAAGGCAAATGGGGTTAAGTGGCTTGCCCAAGGCCACACAGCTAGGTAATTATTAAGTGTCTGAAGTTGGATTTGAACTCAGGTCCTCCTGACTCCAGGGCCGGTGCTCTATTCACTGCACCACTTATCCACCCCTTGCCAAATCTTTCTACTACTTTCAGTGGGGAAATGACCCTCTGGCTGGGTCATCTGTGGGCAGGGTTGTGACTACAACTCTTAGCGTATCTGTACCTGCTGCTTCATCATTTGCCTGTCGCCACAGGATTTTGAGGAATGGTAAAGTGTGAGGGATATCTTTTGATGTATGCATAAATGGGATTTAAGTAAGGTAGAGCTGAATGAAGTCTCCACTTCACTCCCTCCTCCAAGGTTATCAGTCCATTGTGTCAAGACAGAGTCAAAACAATTGGTGATGGTTCTAGATGCAGTGGATGACCTTGGAATCTTCATTGTCTAACTAAATCCTAAGCACTGCGCGGCACTTACTTCAGCTGGCTTCATGGCCATTGTATAAAGTGTTCTTTTCCACCCATTCCACCAGTGGAAGACTTCACTTGCTTAATTATACAGTTAAGGCTGGAATGTATATTACTGTTCTTCTAGCCCAATTAAGTATTTTAATTGATAAGGAAACTGACATCAAGAGGAGTTAAGTGGCTTGACGAAGGCTTCACAGGGAGTGATAATACTGATATTTGAACTTGTCTATGACAATTGACTCTAGTCCTCCTTGCTGTTCACCATATTGTCTATATGAGTCTTCAGGTAGGACGAATATCTCTGGTGTGAGAACTTGCCAAGTCATTTTCAGGGCTGCTCATTTACCTTTGGTGACTACCTTCACAGAACTCTTATCTGTGACTCCAAAAAAGCTATAGTATGTGTAGTGGTCACACCTCAGTAAACTGTCTTGGCAAATGGGATTAACTTGGTTGAGGATAACTGACAGGCCTCAAACCTGTTAGTGAGTTAAGGTGGTGTCTACCCAAAACATGTGAAAATTTCCCCAGTAGAATGGGTAGATAAAAACAATTGATTCCAACAGCTACAGAGGCAGCCAAAGCAGGTGCTATGTTGCTCTTGGTGATTGGATAGACATTAAAGATGCCAAAGGTGGTACAGTGGATAGAGAACACTGGCCTTGTAGTCAGAAGGATGGGAATTCAAATCCAGTCTCAGACACTTGCTACTTACTAGCTGTAAGACCTTGGATTACTCCACTCTGTTCAGTTTTTCCTTCTTGTTATCACAAATTCTAAATCCAGTAGGTTCTTCCTTCCAAAATTTTATTATTTTGACTTCAATCATGATCTGTTTCTTGTTGATGAGACTCAAATCTAAAGTAGCAGCCACTCTAAGATACACTACTTTAAACTACTCTTAAAGCAAGCTAAAACATCATTATCTTGCTTTATTTTTGGCCAAGAGACTACTTGATCCAATACTTTGCTGAAATCAAGCTATATTATACGTATCGCTTTCTCCTGATCTGCCAGCCAAACAATTCTGGACTCAGCTTAGAATTCTAGGCTCCTTAAAGGCAGAAATTATTTTGACTTTCTTTGTAACACACAGAACTTAGTACAGGACTGGAACATGGTAAGCCTTTAAGAAATGATTGTGGAGGCTTTGCAAACTGGGGCAGAGTCAAGATGAAGGAATAAAGTCAGGGATTCCCTAGTTCTCCCCTAAAATCACTCCAAATGAATGATTCTAAACAAAATTCTAGAATGGCAGAAACCACAAAAAAACTGAGCGAAACAATTTTCTAGCCTAAGACAACTTGGAAGATCCAGGGGAAGGGTCTGCTGCACTGGGTGAGACAGGAAAGCAGAGTGGTGAGGGTGGTGCCTGAGCACACTGGACCCAGCAATTCAAGAACAGAGAGAGCTGTGATCCAGTCACTGACAGTGGCAGGGAAACTCTACTGCACTCGAGATACCTAGTTGCCAAAATGGAGTTTCTTCTTTTCAATAACTTTTACAAGAGCCATTCATAGATTTGACCTTTGCTAGACTCCCAGAGTTTAAGGGAAAATGAATATTTGAGTAGATTGAAGTATTATTTAGGTGCATACTGGGTGACCCATGTCTACAACCTGCAAGGTTTAGTTGGCAACAGTTCCATACACATACTGTCTTTTTAACGCCTTTTCCCTGTTTTGCCAAGAGAAACTCAGATATCAGGGTGGGGTTTGTGTTGAGAAAACTAATAAAGAATCTCAGAATGGTTTGCTTATCATCGTCACAGGAAATTAGACAGGTCTAGAGACAAAGTCCTGGAACCACTTGTTATTTTAAGACTGGAGTCAGACTTTATAAACTGATGCTCCCAGAAGAGGACTTGTGTTTAAATTTTCTTTTACAAGTGGTGTCTCCTCTAGTCTCCTATGTTTTTCCCACTCCTACATTTTCACATTCCTCCTATTCTTTTCAACAGGCAAGTTTCACTTTTATCAAATCTTACTAGCTCAATAAAATGAGCTTTTTTCTTTTTCTTTTGAGAGATGGAGGAAGGAGTTGGGCTAGGGAGGGAAACTTATCAGGGCTGTGCTGGTAAGTGTTTAACAGTTTGGCTTTCCCCTACAAAATGTACTCATCACACACTTTTAAGTTTAATATTATTGACATTTATTATTAATTTGATTTATTAACATTTAATCTTATGAACATTGATGTTATTAGCATTTCCTTCATTACCTGTTAAGTCTAAGGACTCAATGCCTCGATTTTTAGCTTTTGCTGATTTCTAAGGTAACAATGCTCACACTGAAAATATACACACAGTTAGTAATAGGATCTATGATTTCATTGCCTTAAGCAACTCCTGGGTGAGAATATTCTCTTTACCAAGGTATGTTGGCATCTTCTCTGCAATTTAAGAAGTCTTAGAAAGTTTCTTATAATACCACAATGTTGTGACATGTCTTCGGGTGATATGGCATCAGAAGTAAGAACCAACTGTATATCATCTTGTCTTTGAGTTCTCTATTATTATATCATATTCTGTGTCTGTGTGTATATATATGTGTGGTGTGTAGCATTTGGGATACTGTTTTGTTATGTATCAGAGATGCAGAGAATAATGATTATAGAAAATTTATAATCAGAAACAATTTCTGTAATCTTTAATACTGTTAAATTTGGTTAATTATGGAAGGCTCTTTGCTCTTGAGATGTAAATAAACCTCTGTTGTCTCATGTTCAGTGTAAAATTTGTATCCTCTTTCCCAACCCTCATTTTCCAACCATCTACCTGGTTTAGGTCACATAAGGTGCAAGGGATTTCTCCTTTAGCCCTCAGTGCCCAGACAATGGGCAAGGCTATAAAACCAGGGCTGGACCTCTGTTCCGGCCAGCTCTCCCTAACTGTCTTTCTTCCTCTCTTTATCTCCCTTTCTCTCTCTGTCTCTGTCTCTCAAGCAACCTCAGCTAATTGTTTTGTTATTCACCCTGTCCTAAACTGCTTGATGACTCTCTGGGAGGAGGAAAAGTTTTAACCTGTTTACTCTGTAATAATTTGCAATAAAATCCTGAGCAGTTTTAAAATCCCAGGGAGCATGTGAATTCCTTTGTCTTTCAGTAACCTTTGATTTCTATATTTAATTGGTGATTCCAAATCCCATTGGCCACATGAATATCCAGGAAAAATTCATGTTGCCAACACTGCAGGACTGTTGCTGTCTTGTGATGATATTATGCTTCTCTTTCTGTTGGTCTTATGGTCCAACTTGGGGTGTTTTTTTCTGCCTTCAATTTCTAAGATTCATTACTTTTAGGTCTCCTGACCTCTGTCTGCTAAGGCAAAGTGTCTAGAAAGTTTCTCCATGGTAGGCATAGACAGATAGCTCTTTTAATTTATACTTAATGTTGTGATCTGCCTTATCCAACTGAAGGTCTAGCACAAAAGTTGATAGAGAGCCTCCAAATTAACATCGAACCTTTTAACTGCTCATGTCTGGAGATAATCACTCTTTGTTGTCTGAGGCAGTTAACTGACTAAGGGTTAGAAAGTCTCTGTCTCTCTGTCTCTTGGTTTAATCCCTTATGGAGTTATTACCCCCCCCCCCCCCCCCCCAGTTCACAAAAATATCATGAAAGCTGGGCTGTGAACCCTAGTCATTCTTTAGGTTCTTTACCATACAAATGAATGGGTAGGAGGAAAAACAACAACAAAAAAGACAATGGAACTGAAATGAGACTCAATCCCTGCATCTGAGATTATTTGTTTTAAATTCCTACCTTTTCCATGCAAAAGAAGCCAGCAACAAGTTTTCTTAGTTTTGAATTTCCTTGCATCAACATTTATTTGTAGCATTATGGTGGGTAATGTTTTAAGCAAGAATTAAGAAACACAGCCAATCAATGGCTTTTATAATTTAAGATATACAGTTTACTGATACAGACAGCCACAATGATCTTAAATGGGCACCTGAATCAATATTAAATATTAAATAATGTATTATTCAATATTGGAAAGACTGATTCATGGGTGGGTATTCCTGTTGGTAACAGCTCACAACCTATATGCCTTTCTGATCCACATCTTCTTATAAATCATCCACATAGCATCTATCTAACAAAGTGAAGAGGCAACTAAGTGGTGCACTGGATAGAACACTAGGCTTGGAACAGGAAGACTCATCTTCACAAGTTCAAAGTGGGCCTCAGAAAGTCACCTATGTGACTTTGGACAAGTCACTTAACCAGTTTCTTCATCTATAAAATGAGCTAGAGAAAGAAAAGGCAAGTCACTCCAGTATCTTTGCCAAGAAACTCCCAAATGGGATTAGAAAGAGTCAATATGACTGAACAATGATGAACTGAAAGACTGTTCCCTAGATCTTTGGTTATTCCATGGTGCCAATAGAGGATATAGGCTATTCCCTTATCTCCCATTGGCCATTTTTTTGATCTATTTTCTAAATCCAGTTTCCTGGAGGTTATCCTTTCTATTACTTCTTGCTCAGTTCTGAGAATCACTTAAAGTGCTTTGTAAACCAGAAAATACTATACAAACCAGTATATCGCTATTACTTATTATTATTAATAGCAATTATTATACTACACAAATCAGTAATTATATTTATATGATTTATATTTATGTAATTTATATAATTGCTATGTGTTTTCTGGTTTACAAAACTCTTTAACTCATTTGTTTCTCACAACTGTTATGTGTGCCAGCCAGTTTTTATCATGAGGAAACTGAGGTTTAGAGAAGCAGCCAGTTGTTGAAAGTGACAAAGCTAGTAGGAATTCAGACTTTTAAAATTCAAAGGCCATGCTCTTCTTCTAATACTCATATTAGCAAATGGATAAGTTCATTTTGTTGACAGTTATGGAAGTCAAATGTTTAGACCAAGGGGAAGGGATCTGGACAGAAGGAATTCTTTTCTCTCTTCCAGTGTGCGAAGAGAGACTACCTAAGAGAACCAGTTTATGAAATGGAAGCTGAATAATATGTCAAAAATGTCTCCAAAACTAAATTTATTTCTCAATTTACAATTGAAGAAAACCTGTGGCAAGGGAACATTTCTCAGAACTGGTACTGATATTTCTCATTCTTTTTGCCATCCCGGGGGGAGTAAACAATGCTGATAATTCAGTTTCATTAGCTTCTGAGTCACCATATAAAGGGTATTATTCTATTAGAAAAGCACATTTAAAGAGTACACTTGGACCTCATGCTCAAATCTTTCATTCCCCATTTTTCAACTGTAAAATGGAGGTAATAATAATACTAATATTATCTGCTTCTTGGGGTTCTTATGAGCAAAGTGCTATGTAAATGTGAATTTATTATTATTAGGCAGGGGAAAACAGGAATGAATCAAAGACAAATTTAAGAACATCTTTAGGAGTTTGAGTTATGACAAAATGAAGGATGACATTGAATCATACCTATGTACCCTCAGAGTCACAACTGGAAATCTTCATGTCTGGGATAGGTACCAATGACATGCTCAGGGCAAGCTCAGGGGTGAGTGAGGAGGGAGAGAGGAGAAACAGGGGCAGGGGAGGTGAAGAATTTATATCAGCCTCCCCTCTTATAGCTTCCTATTTCAACAAATTATTCTCATAAACTAGATTTTGTTGTTTCTTCAAGGACTACAAGATCTGATCTTTTGAAAGACTACAAGACCTGTCAGACATTCTAAAATTTATCACACTTGGGTCAAAGGCCCCACCCTAATCGTTTCACTATGGGCCCACCAATATGGGGCACTCTTCTAGGTACAGCATTAAAAAATCAGATGATTGTACTCTGGCAGCTTGAATTCTTAACCAACATAAAAAACAACACTATTTGGTTTGGTACTGTGAAATCTATTGTTTTAGATTCAAGTTTCATAATGATGATGATGGGGATCACCAATACTTAGGAAAACATTTCTTGTGAAATTTGGAGCAGGGCTAGGAGCTAAGGAGTTTTTTCTTTTAACTTTTTTTTGATACTTATCTTTGATTCTTTTTTGTTTTTTATTCCTGAAATTTGTCCTTCCTTGTTGAAGAAGACCCAAACATCAGGAAGGTGATGCCATGCCGTGTGTGTGAATTGGATTTGAGTAGTCAGGGCTAAATGACTTTCCCAAGGTTACACAGTAAGTGTCTGAGGCTGGATTTGAACTCAGATCTTCTTGACTACAGGACTGGTGCTCTATCTATCACACCACCTAATAATAATTTGAGGGAAGAGTCCTGGATCTGTGGTTTCATTGGTTTAGAGAATTCCTGGTGAGGGAGCATCCTCTTCTGGTAAAGACTGATACATGCTCCACAAATTAAGAGTTTCAGAGTTACCTGGGAATCTTGGAGAAGTTAAGTGACTTGTCAGTATCTATAAGAAGGATCAGGACAGGGACTGCACCAGGGATTTCTTTGGTTTAAGGTTAGAGATCTTGCAGGTGAGCAAAGTCTTTCTACCAAACAAGGCAACTCAGAACCTTTTCTTCAAACTTAGAAAGTTGTCTAAAATCTAAGGAAATGTTACCCATCCATGATAGTAAAACCAATATGTTTTGGAAGCAGGACTTACACTTAGATTTTTCATCTTTCTGTCTGCTCTTCCAAGACGTCCTTTACCCAAGAATAACCGCTCAAATATATCTATTCATTTATTTATATATTTATTAAAATGGTGTTTTGTTTTCCAATTACATGTAAAGACAATTTTTTTAACATTCATTTTTTTTTGCAAGACAAATGGGGTTAAGTGACTTGCCCAAGGCCACACAGCTAGTTAATTATTAAGTGTCTGAGGCCTATTTGAGCTCAGGTACTCCTGAACCAGGGCTGGTGCTCTATCTACTGCTCCACCTAGCCACCCCAAATATTCATTTTTAGTAAGATTTTGAATTCCAAAATTTTCACTTTTTGTTCTTCCCCTCTCTCCTCCCTAAAACATATGATATATGTTATATAGCACAATTACTTTTATAACATTTTAAAGTTTTTAAACTTTAACCCCATGAGCTGAGTAGTGTGAGTACTGTTATTTCCTCAATTTTACAAATGAGGAAACTGAGGCTTTGAAGTGAATTGCCTATGGTCACAAAGAGCATATGGAATAGTGACTTTGACTCCAAAGTCCAGAATTCTTTCAATCACACAGTGCTGCTTCTTACAACCCAATGTTGCCTTCAGAGAAAAAAGAACGTAGAAGAGAGGACTGCTTTGTGCATGGTAGTCATTTAATAAGTATATGTTGATTTAATTTGGAAAAGGAAACAGTGGAGAGTGTTCCACATATTGTTTTTGTTTGTTTGTTTGTTTGTTTTACCATCTGGTTGTTTCAAAGTTCCTCCATTCTTTAAATAAAAATGGGAAGAAAATGCGCAAAAACATTTTTAAGTGGTGATAACATCTGGTGGATGTGCTGATTTGGACTGTGGTCTCAACAACATTACTGAAAGGCTTGTCAATTGAAATTGAATGGCTACTTAAGAGTTCCCCTCCAACAAAATGCTCTGGTGGATTGACCTTGGCTGTCCTTTTCTGTTAGGATGATTTAAATTGCAGATAACATTTTAAAATGTCTTTGAAAAGCAAGAATATTGTTGGACAATGTTGGAGTTTTGTTTTCGCTTTCAAAGAGGCAGAGATGATTGCTAAAAGTGTGAAAGATTTTTATTGATCTGAAGGTTGAAGAACTGGCTATATGTGAAGGGGTTGATTAAGGTGATTATCAAGGTCTCTTCTGACTCTAAAATCCATTTGAATTTATTGGGAAATGTGGTATAACATGTTGGTCTAAGCCCAATTTCTGCTTGACTGCTTTCCCAAGTTCTTATACAGAGTTTTTTCCCAAGTTGTTTTCAGTGTTATCAGATATTGGATTACTGAGTTCCATTATTTCTGATTCTTGTCTAGTCTGTTTCAGTGATGTATGTCTCTACTTTTAAACCAATATCAAATGTTTTTGATGATGGCTGCTTTATTTTTCAGTTTGAGGTCTGGAAATGCTATAATTTTTTTTCATTATTTCCCTTGATAGCTAGATCTTTTGGTCTTCCAAATAAATTCTGTTATTACTTTATGGAATTTTGTAAAGTATTCCTTTGGTAATTTGGTGTAGCATTAAAATTGCAAATAAACTTTCATAGTATTGTCATTTTTTATTATATTTGCTTAGCCAATATAATAAATATCATATGAACAGAACTACTTAAGTTGTTTTTATTTTTTGAGGGTTATTTTTTGTAATTGAATCTATATAAAAATCTGACTCTAGCTGCAAAGATTTTTTTCTGTTAATTGTTTCCTTTCTAATCTTTGCATTAGTTTTATTTAGGCAAAACCCTTTTTAATTTTATGTAATAAAAATACTTATTTAATCTTACTTGATCTTTGCTAACCATTGTTTGGTTATGAATTCTTTTCCTCTTTGTGGATCTGATAGGTAATCTATTCCTTTGCTCCTCTAATCTGTTTATGATGTGATCTTTTTTATCTGTCACATATCCATTTGGAACTTGGTACAGTTATCCTTTCTATATCATGGCTTTCTCCATTGTGTGAATTGGTATAAGAAATTAAATGAGAATTTTTGGGGAATTTTTGCAGAAGCCTCAGATCACATGTGAAGGCCTGCAGATGACACAGAAACAATTTAGAAATTCATAAATGCATAGAACATATATAACATTGTATAATATCATTGCATTTTATCTTTTAATCCCTTAATAATTCAAACTTCTTCTCTGGTATGAAGGAAGGATCAATTTTTTTTTTTTTGCAAATTTTCCAGATCACAGGATTCCCATGTCATTGATTCCTGCAATGTATAAGGGTTAGCTATATAAGATATGAGATGTTGTTCTGAATCCAAGTTCTGCCATATTGTTATATGGTTTTCTCAGAAGCTTTTCTCAAATAGCACCAGTACCTGCTGTATTTGTTTTTACTGAACAATAGGCTACTGTTCATTTGTTGTATGCTTAATGTTACCTTGGTTGATCTCTAATTTTTAACTGGTACCAAATTATTTTGATTTGGTCAGGGTCATTTCTTTTGTCTTGCACATACATCTGCACATAGGCACAATAGCCACAGGGCAGACCCCAGTCTTTGTAATTTATCTGTCTGTCTATGTATGTATGTATGTATCTATCTATCTATCTATCTATATTTAGATATATCTAGCTATATATTTAAACTAACAATCTCCTCTTAGACTCTGTGGAAGCCAAATGCCCTACATTTTTCACAACCAAGGAACATAAAGATTAAAAAACCCAGTAGTTTCTGAGTTTGAAGATGCTCATAGTAAAAAAATAAGTGTGTGTGTGTGTGTGGGGGGTGGTATGAGAATGTGATATGTACCATTCACAAATATGATACAAAGTGAGATATATGATGGAACAAAGGAGAGGTTCAGAGGAGGAAAATAACTATCAGCTGGGAAAATTAGAGAAGGTTTTATGCTAATTCTTGAAGAAAGAAGATTTAAGACTTTAATGGATGAAACTGATGATGGGGTGTATAACATATATGGGGCACAGTGCTAAAGCATTTCATAAATTCAGAGCAGTAGGAGATGACACGTTGAGATTGGGGAGGGGCAGCCACATGGTGAGGTGGATAGAATGCTAGACTTGGATTGAGAAAGACAAGAGTTTGAATCCTCTCCTATCTCAGAAACTAACTAGCTGTGTGACCATTGACTAGTAACTTCAGTCTCTGAGTCCCAATTTTCTTGCCTGGTAAATGAGAGAATTGGCCTCAATGGCTTCTAAATTTCCTTATATCTATAAATCTATGTTTCTGTAATCCCAAGAGTCCAATTTAACAGGAATGCCAATTATATCTGATGGTTCATATAGAATAGTCTTGAAAGGTAATTGGAGCTGGTACATAGGAGGTGCTACATAAATGTTGACTATAATCTAGTCATTTTTTCCATATCATGGGGGTTAGGGATGCAGCACCCTTGAGATCTGGAAAATCTATGTAAATTATTTTGACCCCCGCCTTCATACCAGAAAAGAAGTCTCAGTTTTTTCCTCTTATGATATTATATAATATATGTACATATTTTTTATTTCCTGAAATTTTTTGTGTCATCTACTAGACTTTGTGCATCCTTTTGGCTTTCATAACATTCTCTGGAAATTCCCATTTAATTTCTTATGCTGATCCACAATCTCTTGAAATCACAATGGAGCAAATTGTGACGTGTAAGGGATAACTAATGGTGATGAAGATAATGATGATGATGATGATAGTTTCACCCCCTGTTCCATTATTTTCTGCTTTTCCCTGGTAGTTTGTTTATAAGGTATGTAGCAAGCATGATATCTATTGCATTGAGGGGTCCCTGAATTTTAAAATTTTAACAAGGTTTTCCCAGATCTTAACTTTTAGGTTATCTAGAAATAGTGGTGTTATACAATGTAAAGAATGCTGGTTGTGGAGTCATAGAACCTGGATTCAAATACTGGCTCAGTGTCCTTGGGCAAATAATTTTATTTTTATGGTCGTTCATTTCCTCATCTATAAAATATGAATGTTGGCTCTCCAAGGTCTCCTCTAACTTATAGGAGTACCTTCATGGTCGGAATGACTCTGTATCTGATACATTAATACAGAATTTAAGGTTCATTATTTAGCCTTGGTATTTGGACAGAATTTTCTTGGTTGTCTCAGATGTAAAACTCCAAGTCAGTAGTTAAAACCTATAAGCTCCATTAGCCTATTTACAGAATCAAATCCCAATTAGTACAAAGATAATTAGATGTTGTATGAATTATTCTTTTCTTTTTCTGTTTATTTCCTTTTGTTGCTTCCTACATTTTGGGGTTATTTCCTGCTGATTAGCAATATAGCCTAAAGATTCTTTTAATCTTAATGATATTACAAATATATGTATAGCATAATATATACAATATGTGTATAACATAAAGGATATTAATATGATATGATATAGATAAAATAATACAATAAAACATGATAATATAACATATGTATTGCCTATTAATATGCTATAACAATACAAAGTAATATAACATAAGGTAATATAGTATACATCTATATATTATATATTTATATTATCACTAAGATTAAAAATATATTTAGGTGATGGCGTATTCCATATAATCTACCATATATACATATACTTTAAATATATCTATGTATCTTGCATGTATTCTGTATTTTACATTTTGTTTCCCTCATTAGAATATGAAATCCTTGAAGGTAGAGACTGTTTTTGTCTTTCTTTGTCTCCACAGTGATTAGCACAGAGCTTGGAACATAATAAACTCTTAATAGATGCTTGTTTTCCAGGATATCATTCAAGAAAGGTAGTATAGGAAAGGTGGCACAGTAGATAGAACTCTGGTCCTGGAGTCGGGAAGATTCACCTTCCTTATTTAATATCTGGCCTCAGACACTTACTAGACAGGTCACTTCATCCTATTTGCCTTAGTTTCTTCATCTGTAAAATGAGCTTGAGAAGGAAATGGCAAATCACTCTGTTTTCTCTTCTAGGAAAATCCCAAATGTGGTCAAGGAGAGTTGGATATGACTGAAAAATGACTAAACAACAACAACGTGATAGGAAAGGGAGGTTAGTTATTCATGCAGGGAGAGCAAGCAATAACAGAGAAATGGTTAGTGTGTGTGTTGCACTGGTACCCATGAAATGTCAAAAAATCTAAAAGAAGACCCCTTGGGTATTTTTAAGAGGAGATGGAGAAGAGTTAGACTAAAATTGAAGGTTTGCACTGAGATTCCACTCTATCAGGAGTCTTATATACAATCTTAGAGATCAGGAAGTCAATTGAAGTGTTGATAACAATATGTGGTAGATGTTTCATTAGTGTTATAGTAACTTTGTAGTTTATCAATACCTTCTTGACACCTTTTGGTACAAATTTTTATTTGCATCTATATACTATGCTGAGGATATCCCTCATCTTTTTACATATTGTGGGTATTGTCATCTGGAATTCCTTGATCATTCACTTTGTGGAATTAGACACCCAGAGTGCTAATGTGTAATAACAGATCACTTTCACATAACACATTATAATTTTTCCTCATACCCTCAGTTTTATTTAGTATATGTCTTTGCTTTGTAAATGTGTTTCTTGTAAGCAACAGATTGTAAGCTTGTTTTCTTATCCAATCTCTCACACTTTTGTTTTATTGGATTGTATAATCCATTTACCTTTAAAACTATGAGAGTTAGGTTTATATTTTCCACCATCTATCTCTAATTTCTCCCAAATTATGTTATTTTCCCCTCTTCTGATGTAAACATAGTCCTATGTTCTTTTAGTTACTTTAATCTTTTTTGAAGGCAGCCTTATTCTCATTGATTTTCTTGTCCTCACCCCTGATCCCATTCTCTCATGTGTGTTACTTCTTTTCCTTTGGGGTTCGTTTAATAGCTCTTTTTTCCTCTTCTGCCTTTTTCTGGCTACATATTCCTTCCCTATCTTCTTTTGCTCTCATTTAGCCAAATAGATTTTCCCTTCCTCTTCCCCCTCTTTAATTAATCAATTCATTCATTTTAAGAATTTCTCCTATTCTCTTCTTTATCCATTTTCTTTTTCTGCTTCCTCAAGATACTCATTCTCTGATTCTTGACTGTATTGTATTCAAACTCTTCATGACTGCATTTCAGATTTTCTTTGCAAAGCTACTGAAGTACTTTACCTTTTCCTTCTTTCTCTCTTTTTTTTGTTTTTGTGAGCAAAGGGGTTAAGTGACTTGTCCAAGGTCATAGAGCTAGGAAGTATCAAGTTTCTAAGGCCAGATTGAACTCAGGTCCTCCTGACTCCAGGGCCAGTGCTCTATCCATTTTGCCATCTAGCTGCCCCAGCTTTTCCTTCTTTAACTTATTTTACAGATGAAGAAACTGAGACAACTAGGTTTAAATAACTTACCCAGGGTCACACTGCTAATAAATGTCTGAGTCTAAATTTGAACTCAATAAGATGAATCTATCAGACTCTGGGCCATTCTCTCTTTCCATTGCATGGACTAGCAGCCCTACAGTTTTCTAATTTCTCTATTCTCTGTATTCCTCATGCAATCAAAGCAAAGATAATAATCCTAGGTTTTTCTTTCTCATTAGTTTCAGCCACTATCTTGTAGAACTTGTCTGATAGATTTCCCTTGTCCATTTTTTTTTCATTCCCAGAACATTGCCAAATTCCTGCAGATGACAAAGAGGACACAGAACCTTGGTAGTACCACCCTACCATGTCCATGATCATGCAGCCTACCAATGATTCAAACCTTACCCTTCCCCTGGTTAACTTTTCTCCCTGTTTGTCTCAAATTTTCCACTGCATCCATGTTCTTCTGTTTCCCTAGGTGTCAGTTGTTCCCAAGAGTTCCAACTCTCCAATATCCTAAGGTAGGACAAGTGGATTTTTGAGATACAACCCCCACCCCAGGCCACATTCAGAACAAAGTTCTCAACTCCCTTCATAGACCTTCTCACTTCATTTATTGGACCATGCATCAATGGAACCCTGTCCACCAAAGCAAGGTCTCCTTTCTTTTTTCCTCTTTCCTTGGAGGCTGGATCTCAAAGCATCTAAGATTTCTCCTATGCTGGACAATTCACAGAATGCTAGCCCCAAGAGACTTTTGCCAGGACAGAACTAAGCTCAGCTGGATGCTGCACATTTCTCCTCAGACTTAGCACAGACCATACAACCACCATTCACAATGTGTCCTGCCCCTTTATCCCATCTCATTCCTTCTGCTCCTCAGTTCTCAGGACAGAAGTACTTTGAAAGTTCAGAGAGGGATTGTACTGGTGCAGTGGGGTTGCTTTTTGTAGCTTGAGAATCTGAAGTTCTGGATCTGGTGGTAGGGATGGGATGTGGTATTGGAGCTCTCTTTTAAATCCACACAGGTGCCCTACTCCTTTTCCTCTGTTCCTAGAGAGATCTTTTTTCAGCACATTTAGTCCCAGTGAGATTCTATAATCTAGAGGCAGTATCTGTCCTGACTCAACCAGGTTCCACAGCTAGGAGCCAGGATCTCCATGGTGCTAGGAAGAGGGAAGGGAAACCTGAGAGTGGTTGGATTTTGTTTGGACTGATAATGGACTTGTCAGTGTAGCCTTCGTGGCTGCTGGTAGCTTGGGATGTGGTGGAGGAATGCTGAGTGAGCTCAGTGTAGAAGTCACTTCATGTTATTTAAAAATTAAAAAAAAATTAATCTTCTTTTGGATTCCAGGAGTCCTAAACCATGGAACTAGTTGAATGTTTTTTATCTTTCACACATGATTACTCTTTTTGGTGAGGTTTGAGAGGATGAGGAAATCAGAGAAAATATCTAATGCATATCATGCATATCATCTGACAGGGAAGCCTCACATACAGACAATTTTCACTTTATTCCACTACTCCAAAGACCTCTGCCAAACAGACTTTTACATAATGTGAATTTGATCTGAGATGTGGGGAAAGACAAAGAGGAAGGGAGCTGGTACATGGTTCAAGAACATGAGGAGAGCATGGACAGAGAAGATAGAACTGAAGAAAGAACATTGTCCTGGACCAGTCATTTAAATGTCCGACCAGAACAAAGAGGAAGAACATAGGGATATTTGTGAGGAATGGAAATGGTCATACATAGGAAAAAATGGGTGACATGTAGGGGTCTGGGACAGACATTTGGTCTGACATGACTGGGCGAAGGAAATGTGGAAGGGTTGGCAGACACAATGAAGCAAAATTCTCATCTCTAGTAGAATGTCGCAAGCCAAGTCTCTGATCCTGTTGCTCAGGTGGTGGTCTTTTCACTTGGAGGCATATCTTTTAGGTTTTATTTTTTGATGGGGAGTGAGTGGGAGGCTATGGAATGCTGAGCTATGGGTCAGTGCTGGAGAAAGAGAGAGCACAGTATTGGAAAGTTAATGAAGGTGATTTTTGGAATGAGGATATTTTTCAGAATTCTTTATGAATTTATGTAATGCATATTTACATAAAGTGAGAAATATGTATAGTACTTTAGAGATTACAAAACACTTTTCCTTATAGCAACCCAGTGAGTTAAATTATGTTATTATAGCCCCCAGTTTATATAGGAATAATTTCTGAGCAGTTAAGTGATTTGCTCAAAGCCACATAGAGAGGAAATTCAAGAACTAGAATTTAGATTGTTTTTTGTTGCTATCTATTGTTTTTTACATCACCTTCATTTCTCATCACATTGCTCCTGTTTCCTTCTCCCAGAGAGCAATTCCTTATAGAAAAAGAATAAAAAGGAGGGGTGCATCATATCAGTAATATTAACCAACACATCAGCCAAATCTGACATTTGAAGGATATGTTCTATCCTCATAGTCCTCCACTTCTGTGAAGAAGAGTGGAAATTACATGCTTAAATCTTCTTTGGAACCAAGCTTCATTAATATTTTTGGTAACATTTAGTTTCAATTGTTTTATTGCTATTGTTCTTTTCATTTACATTGTAGTAGTCTTATATAGGCGGCTAGGTGGCACAATCACTAGAAATCAGAAAGACTTAACTTCCTCATTTCCATTCTGTTCTCAGATACTTACTAGCTGTTTGACTCTAGGCAAGTCACTTAACCCTGTTTGCCTCAGACTCTTCATCTGTAAAGTGAGCTGGAGAACCAGTATCTTTGCCAAGAAAACTCCAAATATAGTCATGAAGAATCAGACACACTGAGGAATAACAAAGTCACATTTATGGTTTTCCTAGTTTTGTTTACTTCACTCTGTACTAGTTTGTATAAATCTTCCCATGCTTCTCTGTATTTAGTCAGTCAGTCAGCAAATATTTATAAAGCGCCTACTCTGTGTTAGGTACTATTCTAAATGGTGCGGATACAAAGAAAGGCAAAAGACAGTTCCTGGTCTCAAGGAGCTCACTATTTAATGGAGAAGACAACATACAACTAACTTGTACAAAAAAGTTCTATACAGGATATGTTTAATCCCTTATATAGGAAATACTCAACAGAAGACTGCTTTTGCCTGTCTTTATATTCTAGTATGTTTGCTGACTGAATAATTGCAGTCTTGGGTATGATCCTTTTCTGGGAATCTACTCTAGGTCTTGTTCACTTTCCAGTCTGGAGAAATCTCTAGGGCTGGGATTTTTAACCTTTTTTTTTATGTCATGGACCCCTTGGTAGTTCGGTGAAATCCATGGACCTTGTTCTCAATATATTTCAAAATGCAAAAAATGAAATAGATGGGATTACAAAGGAAATCATTGTTATCAAAATTTATGCTAAAAATATTCATAGACCCCAGGTTAATAACCCCTGACCTAAAGGATAAGTCAGATTCCCAGAAAATTCCCCATTTGTAAGACGATAATGGACCACAAGCCTGTGGAATACAATATGAACAGAACCACCAAGCAATGGTTAAAAAACAACTCCAGTATCACCTACAATTTCAATTTCCCTATAACTCTCGAGTCTCTGTACTAGAGGTTTTGGAGTTTAAGTGGACCTCAGAGAGCCAGAGAAAGGATGCTTTTGTTTGTGATCTCCTCTCCTAATGAGGTGAAGCCCCCCTCCCTCTCACCCCAAGGCTTTCCCTTTTTACTAGTGGAAACACCTGCTAGATTCCTCTCCCTGGTCTGGCACAGAGCAAGTCCTTGAAAGCAGTTTTGGTGGAGGTCCCCTGAAGTTCCATGATCGGCCCTGACAGAAATGGAACAATAATACAGGCAGGAGCCAACTCTTCAAGTCAGCAGTGAAATATTTGGCTCTCCTTCCTGCTTAGCCTGGCTGTTTGAAAGAACACTGTGTGAGGGAGTATATTGTTTTTGGATAATCTTATGGATCATTTTTGAAGTGAAGGGCTTATAGGAAGCCATCAAGATGAACCCAATATTTAGGCTATAAAGGTCATCCAGGGGTGGTTTAAATAAAAGTATTTGCTTGACATTGAATGGAAGAGTGGAAATCCTATATTAGAAGCAGCATACTGTAGGTAGAATTTAGGAAAGAGATAAATACGGTTTCCCTGGTAGGGCTTTTCTTTAAAATGATGGTGGATGACAGCTGGCATCTATTTTTATTTTAAGAAAATCTATAATAGTGTAGTGGACCTGGTTTTTGCAAATCCTTTCTTCCCTCCCTCTTCCTCCCTTCCTCCCTCTTCCTTCCTCCCTTGATAATTGACATGGAAGGAAAAACACTCTTTAGTCCTATCTTCTGGTCCCAAAGCTTTCTGAGGAACTGACTGCTACCTTTGTGACTTGGTTTCTCACCTCATGAAATATAATTTAACTCCTCATGTCATGGTGAGCCTTTATTCAATGTTGTCAGATTGCTTTTGTGTATGCAGATGTGTGAAATGGAAATTGTACAATATCTTAATTACACATTACAAATAATATTCTCTTAAAGCTGTCAAATGGTTGGGAGTAGGAGGTGTGGGAGAGAAAGGACTGTTAAAACAGCCTCAGTTGTTACTATAGTTAGTGGCTTATTATTGTTACCCTAACCTTTTAAAGAGCTTTCATCAAGCTGTCAGTTAAAAAAAATCTCCTTTGGTGAAAATCACTTATGGAATTCAAAGTCATTTCTTTTACTTCTGTTTTGGAAAGGGATGGTGATGGTAATGGGTTTACCTTTCTATCAAGTCAGTTAGAATTCATTAAGCACCTACTTTGGGCCAAGGCAGTTTGATAAGTTCTTGAGGACACGAAGTATGACTAAAACAGTCTCTACCCTCTACCCAACATATAAAGAGGAAGTGTACAGGGTAAATCGATGAATTCTATAAAGTCCACTTAAAGATGTTATTTCACAAAGCGAAGTGTTAGGACAGTGGAAGAGTAGACTATGGGTGACTATAAGAGAGGCACATACCTCAACTGTACCTTAGTTTTTCCAAGAGCAAAGACACAAATGTGGTTGTCCTTTTTGCTGGAAGAGAACCAAAATAGCATAATTATGTTGAGGTTAAACTACAGCGTGTCTGACTGTGACTGATCAGACCAATGTGAGCTTGGGAGTATGGATACCAATAGACCTTATGAACATTTGGAGTGGAAGTATTTTAAAATTTGGGAATTTCAGATTTCTTTCAAGCTACTCCAAATACTGTGGAGGAAAAAGAAGAATGAATATTTGGTGTCTTCAGTTATGTAATGTGAGGAGCTGGAAGAAGAGTTTAGTCATTCTGGGCTTCATCTGTAGAACAAGAAGGTTGAACAAGGTGATCCTGGTTCTGTCACCATCTCTTCAGTTTCCTCATCTGTAGAATGACGGAGTGAGACTAGATAAACTTTCAAGTCCTTTTTAACTTTGACTTTATGTTGCCATAATCAACTAAGGTGTCTCAGCTCCCAATTTTATGATCTTAATGGCATGTGTCTAGAGGGTCAGTCTCTTCATTGGAAATATTATCTTCTAAGGACAGATATGGCACAAGCAGAGAAAGACAGACTTGTTAGCTGATATCTTGCCTGATTACCAGACTTTGAGGGCTCTTGCAAATTTTTCTCCTTTTTTACCCTAACTTTACTTGATTTTGATCAGGCCCCTCTAATGTCTTGTTTTCCCAATAATCCTTTGAGGACAGCAAGACTTGATTTCCCTCCTTTAATCCTTTGAGATAATTTTTGTAAAGCTCTTAGCAGTGTCTACTACATACTTTGCACTTAATAAATGTTTGTCTCTTCCTTTCTTCTTCATAATCTGTCTTATTTTCTTTTTATTTAAAATTAATTTTCTTGTCCTGTCTTCCTCTGAAGGTCTGCCTCTGTGGCACATCTTGACATCATGTAACTGGGTCTTTTCAATAGTAATTGCATTAAATTACTCTCTTTCTCCTATCCTTATTTGATCAACTGACCATTAAGCAAATTTTGCCCCAAGAGGGAGTGGATTAAAGTGAGATTACTACAAGTAATAATAGCTCACACATATGGTGTCAGCTTTTTAAAAACACTTTAGATCGATTACCTCAGGTGAGAAGGTAGTATAAGTATTATTATTATTATTCCAATTTTAGAAATGGAAGAAATTGAGTAATAGAGATTTGATCCAAGGGTGGATAGCAGAGCAGAGGCAGGTAGTTGGACTTGAGCCCATCATTGCATTTTTATAAATGTTTTATGGGGGTTTTTTTTTTGGTTGTTGTATAGTTTCAGTTGTATTACCTTTGTGATTCCATTTAGGGTTTTCTTGTCAAAGACACTTGAAAGGTTTGTCATTTCCTTCTCCATCTCTTTTTACAGATGAGGAAACTAAGTTTCAGTGGATAGGTACCCACTTTGTTTCCAGTTTTATTTGCCAACACAAAATGATTGTTATGAGTATTTGGTGACTTTGTTTTCAGTTGAGTTTGTTTCTTTGCGACTCCATTTAGGGTTTTCTTGGCAGAGATAGTAGAGTGGTTTGCCATTTCCTTGTCCCAGCTTATTTAAACAAATGAGGAAACTGAGGCAAAGTTAAATGACTTGCCCAGGTCACATAGCTACTAAATATCTGAGGCTGGATTTAAACTCAGGTTTTCTTGACTCCAGGCCTGGCTATCCAACATTACCTGCCCTTCAGTAGTGTGTGTGTGTGTGTGTGTGTGTGTGTGTGTGTGTGTGTGTGTGTGTGTATATATATATATATTTATCAGTAGACTTTTTGATTCCAGCTCTAGTATTTTCTACTATACCATACTCTCAATGAATTTAAACCCATCACTATTATGTAAAACAACCCTAAATTCTCATTGTTTTGTTGTTATTCAGTCATTTCAGTCATGTCTGACTCTTTGTGACTTTTTTGAAATTTTCTTAGAAATAGATACTAGAATGCTTTACCATTTTATACTCCAACTCATTTTACAGAGACTGAGGCAAACAGGTTAAGTGTTTTGCCCATAGTTACACAACTAGTGTCTGAGGCTAGATTTAATTCAGGGAGATGAATCTTTCTGTCTTCAGGCTCAGTCCTCTATCCACCGTGACACCCAGCTGCTCACTTATGGTTTAGTACATCAGATTTCTAACAATCAAGACAACTGACCATGAAAATTTGGAGAAGACCTTGGACAATACTATGGACCTATTTAGTTGAAGGAGAAGCTATTTAGATAGACTAGATTCTGCTGTTAGTTTCTTTCTGTATACCTAATGTGAAATGTCTTGATTGCAACCCCACATTCTTTTGGGGGCTACTTTTTTTGCGCATGCAAAGGAGGGGATCATGGAATTGACCTTTCTCACTCAAGTTATTGAATACAACTCCCCACAGCGCAACAGGTTGCATGGCAATTATTGTGATTCCAGGCCACCCAACCTGGTAATTTTGTTCTGATGATGTATGACTGCACAGCAAATACCTAACTGAACAAGGAAGCTGTTTAGCACATCCCTCAGGAAGTTGTGAGTCTCCTTTCTGCTGCAGCTGCACCTTACTATCTTGGCTTTATTTAAGAATAATAATAATAAAAAAAGTCAGTGGAATGAAGTTTAGCCAGTATTTTCTCAGCAGAATTTTAATGATATAATTTAAACTTCTCTTATAAAGATGTATTTTGTTTCAACACAGCAGATAACCCCCCAACAAACAATCAAATAAGCTCTTTCATTGCCCCCAGAATGTTTCTTGAGAACAGTTAAGCAAAACCACCTAAGAGCAGGTTTACAGTTGGTAGAACACACCGCTTTCTCCTTTTGTAACCTACTGTTTATTAGCAGAAAGGACAAAATATGTTTTGACTTCAATAATTCAATACCGGAATCATCTATTATTTTTAATTAGAATTTTGTTACCTTTTAGTGATGTCTGAGTCTGCATAGCTATAGTCATTTGTGGCTGTTTTTCTTTTGTTTGCTTTCTTCTCCCTAGTCTGTTTTCTATAAATCTTCCTATATTTGTCTGGATTCTTCACATTAATCATTTGCTTAAAGTACCTTCCTTTGTCAGTTTGTTTTTCTATACTGCAATTGTTGGACATAGAATTAGTTTCTAGCTTTTTTGCCATTGTAGGTAATACTTCTCTGCATAGATTTGTACATGTGTGTCTTTTCTTACCTTCAGTCTTGCCATCACTTCCTTGGGAGGGATCTCATCCTAGGAATGGAATTTTGGGTCAAAAATTATGAGCAATTCAGTAACTTTTCTTCTTGCACATGAAACAAGAATTTTCAATTCAACAAGTGTGACTTTATTAATTGCTTCTTGCATAAACTATTTCAAATCGTTTGACCTTATAATACAATATAATTAAAATGGAAGAGAGAAAAATTCCAGGAAGCTGAGGAAATAATCCCAAATTGTTGAGATGAGAAATTATACTGTTGTGTCTCTTAATTCTATTACGATTTTGCTGTTTTATGTCCTCATATAGTCTCAGCATGATGCATGCATTACATTCTCTATTTTATTCTGCAATGTGAGTCATTTGAAACCTCCTTTCTCTATATCTTGGTCATACTACAAAAATGATGAGTGATTGAAATGTGGTCAACATCAAATGTTTAAAACTACCTCTGAAGAGATAAGTAGTTTTCCTTGAAAGAATGTTGGTATTATTTTGGCTCACTTCCAAACTTCTTCCCATTTGGAGGGAGGTCAGAGGATTGTCATTTTGAGAACTCTCAACTTAGCCAAAGGCTTGGTAATAAAAGCCAGGGCAAAGCAATATTATTTTCAGATTTTATAACTCAAGGATCCCTGTTTTAAAGAATCTTGGATCGAAAATAATGGGGGAGGATGGAGAAATGAAGAGAGACAAAAGGTGTCTTTTTTTTTAAATTTGACATTCCATTTGCTTAACTATTTCCTTATTTTCTCTCTTGGGAGAAACAGAAAGTGAGAGAGAGAGAGAGACAGACAGACAGACAGACAGAGAGAGAGAGAGAGAGAGAGAGAGAGAGAGAGAGAGAGAATGTTAAGAATACACAAAGATGAAAATGAAAGAGAAATAAGAAATATGGGGAATGTTAAGTGGAGATATATCACTGAAACACGAATACTTAAACCTGTTGAGATAGGAATTCATAGGAAGGTCACTATAATGTCAAGAAGGGTTTGGAGCAATGTTAATCAGATTATGCAGAGGGACCTGAGGAGTCTAGAATCAAGGACACCAAAGTCAAAGCTAGAGGCAAGGGGAACAGTAAGGGATTGAGTTTATGTCACCAACTCAGGTTTGACAGTTAGATAACCCAGATTTATGGGAATGCAACTAACTACAAAGGCTATCAAGACTAAAAACAGAAGTCAATGTCAAAATAGAGGAAGTCTAGATTGATAAAACATGAAGAGAAAAAACACACAAAGGATGCTTATGCTAACTCTTGTCTTTTCTTAATTGTGACCCTGCATACTTAGCCTTTTTCAGCATCCTGACAGCTGGACATTGAAGGAACTAGTTTTTTCTACCATGGGCTTGAGGAACATATTTGATTAGTATGTGTACCAAGGGAATTTTATTTTATTTTTTTAAAGCCAGTGACACTTGAATGCTTATTCATAAAAGATGTTATTTTTATTCCTCAAGCACACAATTTAGTAACTTTTCTCCTTGCATATCAACAAGGATTTTCTTTCTTTCTTTTTTTTTTTTTGCAAGGCAAATGGGGTTACGTGGCTTGCCCAAGACTGCACAGCTAGGTAACGATTAAGTGTCTGAGACCGGATTTGAACCCAAGTACTCCTGACTCCAAGGTCGGTGCTTTATCCACTATGCCATCTAGCTGCCCCAAGGATTTTCAAGTCCACAAGAATGATTTTACTTAAATGCTTCTTGCATAATTCCAAACTGTTTCAATTAATTTGACTTTATAATGCAATATAATTGAAATCGAAGAAACTATTTTTAAAAATTCACAACTTAGCTTGACCTGAAATGTTTTAAAGCCATCTATAATCTGGTCCTTTCCTTCATTTCTGGTCTTCTTTTTCCTGACTCCCTTTCAAGTACTCTTTAATCCAGTAATATTAGCTTCCTAGCTGTTTTCATCTAAAACACTCTAGGCATTTTCCCTGACTATTCCTCATACTTGGAATTCTCTCCATCCTTATCTCCATCTCTTGCCTTTCTTCAAGGCCCCCTTAAACCCTACTTTCTACAAGAAGCCTTTCTTGGTCCCCTCAAAGCTAATGTCTTCCTTCTGTGATTATCTCCAATTTATATTGAAGATTATCTTGAATTATCTCCATTTTATCTGTTTGTACAAAATTGTCTCCATCATTAGCCTGAGATCTTTGGGAGCAGAGGCTGTTTTTGTTTTAAAGCTCTATTTGTATTTTCAGACCTAGCACATATGCTTATAATTTACCTTGGCTTTTACAAAGAGACTAAATAAATTTGGGGGTGGGAGAGATATCAAGTAGTATCTAGGCACATCAAATACTCATATACATATCCAAACATATTCTCACATATATGTACATATTTTCCAAAGTTAACATTTTGTTGTATTGATTGCAAACTTCATGAAGATTAGCCATCAGGTGATGATTTTTTTCCCTACCAAATAGAGACCATTTGTTAACATGTATTATTGGTGGAAGAATTTGCCTATTTAGATGAAATCATGTATTCTTAAATGTATTGAAATAGCAATAAATTTCCCCAGAAGGAAAGGGAGGTTGGTTTAAAAATTATTGATATGGTGGTAAATTGTTGTTTGTAAACCTGAGATGTAGACATACTGAGATTCATCTAAAGGCATGTCATGAGATTGGCTAATAGACTTAATTATAACCAGTGTACCTATTTGTAAAATTTTCTCTGGAGCTTTCAAAATTTCACCTTAGAATAACATAGATTAGATAGAAAATCAGATCCAGTACCTTCAGTCTCATTTCTCCCTCTGCTGTAACAGACTGTTTTTCTGCATTTTTAGTGATGCTGGAGTGAAGCCTGGGAAGTTTTCAGTTGTGACCCTCCAAATTCCAGGGAAATGGGCTATTTTTAGGTCTGTGTTATGCACTTGAAGACTGTGAGCAAAATGGTTATTAAGGGAGCATAGGGACTGAAGGGAGTGGGAAGATAGCTGTGTCTTCAGTGGGAATCTACTCTTATCAGTTCAGAGCAGTCAATGATCTGGGGAAAGGGTAGATTCCAAGCCAAAGATGACTTTTAGGGCAGGGGAAACAGCACTATTGAGACTGACACCCATATGTGCATTCCAGCTGTAGTGGGTCATTGCTGTTTCTTCCAGATTTCATTAGCCATTGGCTGGAAGAATTTGTTTCTTAAACACTTGGGTTCAGATGCTTCTGTTTCTCATCAGAGTGATTGAGAATCCCTTTTAAGAAATTCATAGGATCATAGGATCCTAGATTTAGAATGGAAAAATTTAGTTTTCAGACTAGAGACTGAGGTGAGATTTGAATCCAGGTCAGTTGAATACAAATCAATTCAACAAGCAAGTTTATGATATCTATGTCAGAGCTTGTTCTAGGCAGAACTAGATAGATATTAAACAACCACCAAAAAGCAGATTCAAAGATAAAAAACTAACGGTCACCGTCTTCTTCTGAGATTCTGTTTTGTTGATGTGGATAAAAAACAAACCATAGATAAGGCAAAAAATTTAGGAGAGGCATCAACAAATTTGTGAAATCAGAAAAGGTTTCTTGCTCAAGGTAGTTGAGGCAAAACTAAGGATTTTCCATTCATATTTGAGCACTGATTAATTATGACCGGATCGGGATCATTACAATGATCCAAGACAATTCCAAAAAACTCATGATGGAAAATGCAATCTCTATCTAGAGAAAGAACTGATGAAGTATGAATGAAGCCCAAAACATACTATTCTCACTTTTCTGAGTGTTTGGTTTTTCCCTTTTTTCTGTTTCCTTTCTCACAACATGACTAATGTGAAAATGTTTTACATGATTGCACATGTATAACCTATTTCAGATTACTTGCCATGTTGGGGAGGAGGAAAAAGAATGAGGGTGGGACAAAAAGAATGTTGAAAAATGATCTTTTCATGGAATTGGAAAAAATAAAATAATTTTATATATTCATGATTCATAGTGTTACAGATGAGCTTTTGCATTTTTAAAAACCAAATATAGTACACATGTGTACTGATGCTAAATTGAAGCAGTCCTTTTTAAGTTTCCAGTGACAACCTTTGATTGAAGGAATCTTTCTGTTCTTGGCAACTGTCATGCCTTTGTTTTCCATTGGCAACAACTAAGAGAATGAGAAAACCTGCTTAAGGCAGAAAGAAGTGAAATTATACAGAACTTGGCTGGTTTTTTGGTTCCTGATAAACAGAAAATTTCTGAGCCCAGCAAAAAGGGACAATAGTCAAGGTGGTTTGGGGATGAATCCTATTGTTCTATATGGAAGATTCAAAAGTCAGTTGAATGGTTTCTGATTTTAAGAGTGTAATTAGAAAATTGCATCTTTGTCAGTTTTTAGGAATAGAACAAAGATGGGACTATCTTTTCATTTTTTTTTTTTAGGTTTTTTTTTCAAGGCAAATGGGATTAAGTGGCTTGCCCAAGGCCACACAACTAGGTAATTATTAAGTGTCTGAGGTCAGATTTGAACTCAGGTACTCCTGACTCCAGGGCCAGTGCTTTATCCACTGTGCTACCTAGCTGCCCCTATCTTTTCATTTTTAATGGAGAATTTTGGAAGAAAACTATACCAGTGTTTATAGAAGTCCAGAAACAAAAGTGAGAGAAGGGGAAATAGCTTGATCAGGTTCATTTTTTTAATCTTAGTAATATGATTTTTTGTGGCCTCTTCTATGAGTCATTTTTATACATATGTCTTTCATCCCAATGTGATTAAAACTTGTGCCTGTGCATGCCACAAATACACATGTGTGCAGACACACAGATGCAGTGATTAGAGCTCTGGTCTTAGCTTTATGACTCTGGGCAAATCACTTAATCTCTGCCTGACTCAATTTCCCCAACTGTCACATGGGAATAATAATAACCTCCACCTTCTTCCCTAAGTTATTGTTAGGAACAAATAAGGTAAAATTTGCCAAGCACTTGAACAGTACATACTGTTGTTCAGTCACTCAGTCATTTTTAAGTCTCCTTGGTAAACATCTTTAGTGATTTGCCATTTCTTTCTGCAGTGTGTTCCCATTTTACAGATGAGGAACTGAGGCAAATGGAGGTTAGATGACTTGCCCAGGGTCACACAACTAGTAAGTGTCTGAGGTCAAATTTGAACTCAGATCTTCCTGACTCCAGGCCAGTTCTTCATCTACTGTGCAATGTTTTAGAATGGATTATAAAGCTGAAGAATTGTTGGTACTTAAAAAGAAAGAAGAGATGATCACCAAAATCTAGCATAGACTCCCTAAAAAACAAGGTCTACTGGAATAATCTAATTTCTTTTCTTTGGACATCAACATTACATGGATAGATCAATGATCTGCATGGGTAGATCAATATAGTGCCACAGTCATAATAAATGTAGCTATTACTAAATATATTTGACAATATCATATTCTATATATGAGATAAAAAGTATGGACTTGATGATAGCACAATTAAGTTGAATTTTATTGCTGTTCAGTTGTTTTTTAGTTATCTCTGACTCTTCATGGCCCTATTTGGGATTTTCTTGGCAAAAATTCTAGAGTAGCTTGTCATTTCCTTTTCTAGATTTTTTTACATTTTACAGATGATGAAACTGAGGCAGACAAGATTAAATGATTTGCTCAGAGACTCACAGCTAATTAGTGCCCAAGACCAGATTTGAAGATATCGGAAAAAGTCTTCCTGACTAGGTCTAGTACTCTATTCACTGTGGCAGCTAACTGCCCCATTAGATTGAATAACTTTTCTTTAAAAAGGTTCTCTACCACTCCATCAATATCAACTTATATGGAAATTTCTAGTGGCATGCTACTGGACTTAGTATAGGCTCTATCTTTAGTCCTGCTATCCTGAAGTGGATAAGAATATAGAAGGCATGCTTATTGAACTTGTGGATACCCTACAGTTTAAGATATAGTTAATTATTTGAATGATAGAATCAGGATTTAAAAACTTGTAATAGACTGGAACAGTGGATCAAAGGGGACAGGATAAAACAGAATGAGGATCAATGTAGGTATCTGCCCTGAGTTTCAAGTAATAAACTTCTACAAGATAGGAGAAATGTATGCTGCCAAAACTTTGTGTAAAGAAGGCTCTGGGGTTTTAGTTGCCTACATACTAAGTATGAGTTAACAATATATTATCTGGGGGATCCTCTTCAGATCTAGGCATCATATTTTAAGAGAAGTATTGAACATCTGAAGTAATATCCAGGAAAGGGTGACCAGGAGAGCCAAGGGCCTAAAAACAATATCACATGAAAAAGAGTTGATGGCACTATCTCTAGGCTGGAGAAGGGGAGACCTTGGGAAATCCTAAGAGATATTTCAAGTATTTTAAATACTGTTATTGGAAAAGGGAATTAATGTTGTTATTAGATGACTTCTTTTTTCTTGCTTTAGAGAGCTGAAATATCAAAAGTAAAAGATCCACAGTATAAAATTTCTTCTCAAAGGCTCAAAAAATGAAGAATATCTTAAAAATTAGAGCTTCAAAAAATGAATAGGTGTCTTTTAAAGTCTCTTTGAGTTCTAAATCCATAATCCTATGGTCTTATGAATTAGGTAGTGAGCTCCCCATCATTGAAAGTGTTCAAACCAAAACCAGACTCTGTCATGAAGATTGTAGAGAATATTCCTTGGTTCATTGAACAAGCTTGATAACATTTTTTTTTTTTTACATTTTGCTAGGCAATGGGGTTAAGTGGCTTGCCAAGGCCACACAGCTAGGCAAATTATTGTCTGAGTCCAGATTTGAACTCAGGTACTCCTGAATCCAGGGCCAGTGCTCTATCCACTGAGCCACCTAGCTACCCCCAAGCTAGATAACTTTCAAGAATTCTTCTGTCATTGATTCTGTTTCCCGTGGTTCTCCCCTGAAGCTGGATAAAGGGTTTGAGACCAGGATCAGGAGATTTAGAGCTGAAAATGAACCTTGGAAATTACCTAGTTACAAGCCTCTTGTTTTTTCTAAATGATGAAACTGAAGCCTCCAAAAGGGAAGTAATTTGTTTAAGATAAAAGTGGGTAGAATCTGCTGGGTAGTGTAGACTTGTTTTTCCTTAAAAGGTATTGGATTTGTTTCCCATAATTAATTGTTATCAGGAGATTTGTTTTTTGATGGTCCTAAATACAAAAAGCCAGTACTTGGAGATCAGTAGAAAAAGGATTAGTCCCTCAGTTTTTTGACATTCCAGCCATCATAGAGGCAGGGAAACTATACCCAAGTGAATCAGCGCTACATCTTTGCTTACTGTCCTTTCTCTGTTATGACTAAGTAATTGTTCTTTTGCTGTCAGATGGTCTATGCTTGCCTCAATAAGTAGGGTGTATATAGTCATTTTAAGCTTACAGAATACTTTATAAAGATCTTATTTTATCCTCACAATAAAATGAGATGTAATGTTATCATTATCCCCTCTTTTACAGTCAAGGAAACTGAGGTAAATGGTGATTAAGTGGTGTGCTTAATCTCCACACAGGGCCACACAGTTATTATCTAAGGCTGGATTTGAATCCAGGTATTCCCAACTTTTAGGACCAATTCTCTGGCCACTATAAAACCCACAGCACTTATTACATACTATATACTGTGCTTATTAAGATAATTATTTGAATTCCCTGTTAAAGCAGTTCCTAGCTTCCAAACAGAAATCTCAACTTCACTTAACATAGAATCCAGTAAATAGTAGGTGATTTATTAATGCTTGTTCCTTTCTTGCTGAAGACCACGTTAGCATTTTTGTCTTTCATAACAGTGAATTTATCATCCACTAAAGTCCCTAGACAGATTGTTGTTAATGAAATCCTTTTGTAGTTCTAAAATCATCTTATTAGATTTTGCTTGAAGTCTGAGCCTTTTGAGATCTGCTTTTGTCATACAAAGTGTGAACCATTCTTTCTAGTCTTAGAGGGGAGAGAAGGGAATAAGTATTTATTAAGCTCCTACTACATGCCAGGGATCATGCTAAGAACTTTTTATAAATATTCTCTCAATTGATCCTCACAACCACCCTGGGGAGTAGGAACTATTATTATTATTCCCATCTTACATTTGAAGACATTGAGGCAAACAGAGATTAAATAACTTGTCCAGATTCAAATAGCTTCTGAGGTTGTATTTGCATGCAGATCTTCCTGATTCCAAGTATAGCTTCATCCACTGTGCTACCTAGCTGCCTCTATGCAATTTGCTAGTGTGATAAGTCTGTTCTCTTTGTGTTTATTCAAGAATATTTTTATTTGGGTATTTTTTGCTAGAAGAAAACTTTTAAAATATTATTAAACATCTATTATATTCCAGGAATTTAACAAATGTTATCTCAGTTGATCCTCACAACAACCCTGGGGGGGGGTTAGATTCTATTATTAGCCTCAATTTACATGGGGGAAACTGAGGCAGAGAGAAATCAAATGACACTCCAGGATGGTTCAAGGTAAATTTGAATTCATACTTTCCTAATTCCAAGTCCAAGGCTGTATTCACTATGCTATTTAGGTGCCTTAATACCTAAAACATATTTTTCATTGTTTTGTTTCACCTAATAATAGCAACAGAAAGGAAAAAAACACTATCCAGTAGGCTCAGTTCTGTCTACCTCTCCTAAAAGTCTTATTTGAATTTGTATTTGGGTCTTCATAAAAATTATAAAACCTTATAAGATATAAGGGATTCTATTTGGGCATTGGACTAGGAGGCAGATTTGTGTAATGCTTTAGAGGAGTACCTAATGTACTAAAACCATTTCAATAGTGGATCAATAAACAGGAAGAATGAAGGTCTATTTCCTCCCAGGAAAAAATGGCATTTCACACTATGTAAAAGCAGAATGCTTAGAAAAAGCATATTTCTAAAAGGCTATCTAATCTACTCACAAGGCCCTTTGACCTCTGCCCACCAGTTCTGGATCCCAGGCTGTTAAGAATGCACTTTCATGGCTTTTGTGCTTTGCAGTGCTATTACGGTACTTTATAAAGTGTAAACCTGGCTTGTCGAAGACATACCATCAGTGTTTTTTATGTACTTGAGCTTCTTCATTGCTGTAAAAATCACAGAGATAGTACTGGAGTAAATCTATGCAAATAGAAAAGCTAGGTGGCATAAAGGATAGAACACCCAGTCTGGAGTTGGGTAAATGAGCATAAGACACTTAATAATTGTGTGATCCTCATCTGAAAATAAATTGAAGAAGGAAATGGCAACCCACTCGAGTATCTTTGCCAAGAAAACCCCAAATGGTATTATATAGAGTCAGGCATAATTGAAAACGACTGATTAACAACAACAAAGTCTATGGAACACAAACATACAGAACACACACATATATATGTACCCATATATGCATGCACATGTATGTAATAGGCACAGTACATATATGCATGTCCATATATACCTATAATGCTATGTACACATTATTATATGTGATTTAATATATCTAAGACACATATCTGATACATTGCACACAACATGTTATGTAATATATTATATCATGTCTAATAATATGACATAACAGTCATGTATAATAACACACACATAATTAATATGTATAACTATATAATTTATGTCATTGTAAATAATTAGATTGATGATAGATGGTAGATGGATAGATATTGTTCAGTTGATCAGTCAGTCAAGTCTGACTCTTCATTACTCTGTGGAGAGAAAAAGAAGGGAGGAAGGGAGGAAGGACGGAAAGGAGGGAAGGAAGGAATGGAGGAAGGAAGGAAGGGAGGGAGGGAAAGAGGGAAAGAGGGAAGGAAGGGAGAGAGGAAGAAAAAAAGACATTAGGCAAAGTAGGGAGCCAGTGGTGATAAGATGACAGGGTAGTAGTAGAGTTAGAGAACTAGTACTTTAAATGACAGCCTAAGAAGCAATTTAGGTTGGGAAAGTGGATTGGGATTAGAAAATGAAGCTTAAACATGACTCTAAAGGAAAAGATGATTTCATAAATGTCGTCTTCACTCTTTAGATTCATTCTGTATTCTAAAAGCACAGTCAGCATCCTGTTCCATCCTACCAGCAGACTTGTGCTTCCCACTGTGGAATGGGGAGCACGTATATGTTAATAAAATCATATCTGCAGGGAGGTCTTGAGGTATAGTCTTCCCCAGAGTGAGATGAGATTTTTGCAGATAATATGACTTGGTTTGGCTGAAAGCTGTACAATTAACTTTCTGAATCCAGAATCCACAGAGCAATAATTACCATATTTATGGCATCAGGAGTCAATCTTGATGACTCAGGAATGTAACCCCCTCCCCCCAGATGGTACTTAATAGTGTGGAAGAAGGTTGCTTTCTTGGACCATCCTGGGCGTAAGAAAATGATGGCAAAGTTATTTCATGGTCGTGAAAACAAATGTGATATTTTAAGGACATGAAAAGATGAGATATGCATTGGGGAAAAGCAATAATAGAGGCAGTAGTTGTATCTAATGCTGTCTTTTCAAACAGTTAATCATTAATAAGCATTTATTAAACTCACTATGAGCTAGGCTTTGTACTAGGTGCTAAGGATATGAAGACAAAATATAACAGTCCCTGCCCTCACAGAGCTTACATTCTGTTGGGGGGGAACATTCACATGAAAGTAAATGCAAATATATACATTATCAATGCACAATAATTCCGATAATCTGCACTAGCAGAATCAAGATAGGTCTCATGCAGGAGGGGTTGAGCTCTACAGGCAACTAGGGAGTTAGATGTGAGGGGAATATGTGTTATGGGGGGGTGGCTCAGCTTGTGTAAAAACATGGAGACAGGAGATGTTATGTCCTATGTGAGGAATGGCAAGTGAACTAGTTTGACTAGATGGTTTGTTAGATGTTTATGGATATGTGTTATATATGTGTGTCTGTGTATGTCTGTTTGTTTTTTGTCTTTGTATTTCCAATGTCTGGTGTAGACTGATGCTTGTTTGTGGATTGATTGGTGAAACTCTAGGAATGAGATGTGTAGGAAGAAGGAAAGAGGAGCAAGTTGTAGAAGTGACGTAGAAAGGATGTAGAAGGCTGCCATATGGCTTCTGGTCTTACCTGTTGGCTTTTCTTTGTCTCAGGACTCTGATACTATATGACTTGGTTTTAAGGGAAAAGATTTTCTTCCACATATTGTGATCTTGTACAGTTTTTTTTTCTCTTAGAAGACTAGGGTTGAAAGTTCTCCTTATCCCCTCAGAAAAAAGGAAAATTTGGGATAAATATTGTTGACAATGCACTTCTATTCAGTCATATTAATCAACTGGTTCTCTATTTTTTTGTATGTAGATTGGTACTTGTTTTTGATGTTGCACATTCTGAAGCAGATCTCACCTCCTCCCTCCCCACTCCCACCCTAATTCACCCCTTCCTTGACCATTTATAGCTCCATAGGCTGAAATCATAACTTTTAATCAGGCTTTGTTGCTTTAAAAAATTTGAGTTTGGGATTTTATTTCCTGGATTACATCTCCTGCTGCTCTCACTTCCTGCATGAAGCAAGGTGCTGGCCCGTTGCCCTGACAACTTGTGTCATTGATCCAAGCAGTTCTTATGGCACTGAGAAATGTCCCGGGGTTTGTGCTGGGGCTGGGACACACAGTCTGCAGCAGAAAAATTTCCCATCTGTCTTAGAAGAATCCAAGTTAGGGCTGATTGGGGTAGTGCCTGGAGCTAGTTTAGAGGCAGATATCAGAGAGAACTAAGTAGGCAGGGTCTGTGTGATGCTCATCTAGCAAGAAGCCTAGGGATAGAGCAGAAGAGCCTCCGGTGACTTGAGCATCCCTGGCCAGAGGCAGGGTTCAGACAAAACAAGACAAAACAATCAAACATACCCTCCAACCCCACCATGCTCATCTCAACTGAGACTCTTCATCACGTGCTAGAGAGATGTTTAGACTGGGACCAGGTAGGGAGCTCTGAAGCCATCCTGCCTAGGAACACATGCCTATGCTTATTAATCCAGTCCACTGCTGCTGAGGGAATTAAAAACTTCTCAGTCCTTTAGATGACTGCTGTGCTTTCCTAAACTCTTCTGCTCCAAGGCAACCTGGAGATTCTGCAAAGACTAGGGAGAGGATGGGGAAAGGGGGCAGGGTGCTTCTGAACCAGTGCTTCTTCCCAGCTCTTTGAGAGCCAATCTAACAGCCTTAAAGAAAGAAGGAACACCCAGGGATGCCAGAATCTAGTAAATTAAATACCCTTTAGAGAGAATGAGTAAGGAAAGTGGCAACCTTCCCTGAGAACTAACTGGAAACATTGCTTGTGCTACCAAGACTCAATTATCCAGGAGCTGATTATATCTGCGCCCTTTCTTCTCATTCTTTTCCCTCCTGGCTGCGTGCTTTGGGGTCATTTTCGTGTTTATTAACATCTCCATGGGGATGAAGAGGCTCAGGGAATGGAGGGAAAAGCCAAATGACTAATTTTGTAACTTGGTAATAAACCCTCCTTTGGTTGGGGAGGGGGGAAATGGAAGTCAAATATTGAAACATTGCTCTGAGGGGTTCCTTGGAGCTATCCCCCCCCCCACCTTTTCAGAAGCATGCATAATCATGCCGATGGTTGTATCTTGGACGTTATTGAGAGCCAGAGCAAAATGAAGAGGTAAAATGCTGTAATCAGGTAGTTATGAGACCCTGGGCAAGTTACTAAAGGTCTTTCTCTAACTCATCTAATAGATGAATTGCAGTTCAGTGGAAGATATCTGGATACTAGGAGATGTCCAGGGCAAACAAATAAAAAAGGAACTTCGGTTAGTCATTATTTAGCCTGTTACTATGTGCAAGGCAACATGTTGGCTGTGCTTAACCTTGCTCAGCCTCAGTTTCCTCAGTTGTAAAATAAGGGTAATAATTGCATCTCCAAAGTTGTGAAGATCAAACGAGATGATATAGGTAAAATGAGTAGCAAAACAAAATGCTAAATAATTTTAGCTGTTTATTATTATTATTATTATTATTATTATTATTATTATTATTTTCATTTACCTGTGGTCTTGCATTCATATCCAGGAATTTGGATGATTTGCCCTCAGGGAAAGAAACTTCATAATGAACTCTAAGAGGAACATATTCGAAAAATAGATGCAAAGAACTGTTCTCCCAAAGGGCATTTATTTGATGCCAGTAACAAATCATGCCCTTAGTCTCTGGTTTCTCCTATTTTGGTGACAGTCATTCTGAGCTCTTATTTTTGAGGCAGGGAAATTCAATGAAGAGTGGTCTAATGGCTTCCTGGCAAACTATGGATCCAGATTCTATTCCTTGCTTTGACAATGGGTATCCAGGCCCCTACAGTCAGCCCTTCTTCTCTCCTAGCCACCTACTTCCCTCAGATTGACAAGGTAATATATCTGGGAAGCCTGAACCACCACCACCACCACCACCACCACCACCACCACCACCACCACCACAGGGAGAGGTGTTTTGTGAGCACAGAGGAACAGTAACTAATGGAAGAGAATGAAAAGTCTGACTGATCTACCTACTGACAATCAAATGTGGCTTTTTAGATGAGCAGGTTGCAATCTCTTGAAAGAACCTGGAATTTCTATTTAGGGCTGGGAGAACCATATTCCAACTGTTTCTTTTTCTCCTCCCTTCTCGCCCCCACAAAGCCTCAGGAGCTTCGACTGCTTTTTTTAACTCAGACTTGCTTGGACTCAGGCCTGGCCTGTGCTGTCCCATGTCTGAAGACTTTTTGATCTTGGGCAGGGGTTTATAGAGCATTACATCATTTGATATTTGGATGCCAAGGAGAAGTGACTTTGAAGAGAACCCCATGACCCCATCATAGTGCTTTGTACATAGCAGACATCAATAAAGATCTAGTGACTGAATTAAGAGATGGAAAAAATAGTAGATTTGCCTTGGAGGAGTTTCTGGTCAGCAGAGTCAACAAAGAAATGTGTTTGGGATTGCTTCTCATTTTAAAAACTTAATTCTTAAGGAAAATTGAGATTTCAATGGTCTTTTCTTTCTCTCCCTCCCTGATTTTGTTCCTAAGTACCAACTTTGCAGAGTCTGTGAAGATGAATCATTATAACATTCATCATAGGACTTGAGAATTGGAAATACTTTCAGAAGCTTAAGTCCAACCCAAACTTGAACAAGGCTCCCTTCTACCATGTCTTTGACAAATAATTATTCAGTTTTTGCTTGGACACCTTCAGTGATAGGGAATTTGCTGCCTCTCTAGGCAGTTAATTCTACTAATGACTCACAGCATAATAATTCTTATTTCAGATACATGTTTTCAAAGATTGGGTAGTGAATAAGATGATCCTAGAGTCTCTTAAAAAAAAGATAACTTCATCCTCAGAGATATCATTAAAACTTAGTGGGACCAAATTGGAATATATTAATGGAAGTAGATTTGTATTCAACCCCAGAGTTGGAATCTTCTCTTTCTACTTTATCACTTACCTCTTTTAATATACTATTATTTCTAAAAATTTGATGTGTTCCTTTTGAATAAGGTAATACCCTTCCACTGGTATATATTCCAATTAGGTCCCACTAAGTCTTAGTGATATCTATGAGGATGAATTTAACTTTTTTCTTCTAGAAACTCTAGATCACTTTATTTACTACCTAACATTTGAAAACATATATCTGGGTGGTGGTTAGGTGGCGCAGTGGATAACACACTGGCCCCGGAGTCAGGAGTACCTGGGTTCAAATCTGGTCTCAGACACTTAATAATTACCTAGCTGTGGCCTTGGGCAAGCCACTTAAACCCATTTGCCTTGCAAAAAAAAAAAGAAAAAAAAGAAAACATATATCTGAAATAAGGGTTATTATACTGTGACTGCTCCTAGATACTGTGAATTAATGGCTCTCTCTGTTTCTATTATTCCTATTCTGTTGTTGCTACTCTATGATATGTGGCTTAAATGGTTATATGTGGGAAATGTGTTATGTTTTAAATTGTTCTTGATTGTACTCAGAAGTCTCCCGACAAATATATTTTTCTTGACTTTTATTACATGCTCTTCATACCTGGTCAAGAGCCTGTTATTCTTACTTCAGTAATTCAGGTCCAGAAATTCAAATCCCATTTTCTGACACTGTCTTCTTTACTGATTGTTCATTTCTCATATAAAACCTTTCCTATCTGAATATCTTTAACTTATTCAGCACCTGGAATTATAGTATAGCCACTTAATAAATATTTCTATCATATTACATAGTAATGAATCATACTTTCACTAAACAGAAATAACAATAGTAATAATGTCTGAGATTCTTTTTTAAATTTAAAAAATTTTTAATTTAATATTTATTATCAATTTGTACAAATAATGTTTTTTTACATTAATAAAATATTCTTGTTTAAGAGTAAACAAAATACCCCCTCCCCCATAAATATAGACTTTCTTGAGTGATAAAGTAATGGGGAGAGAAAAAAATTAAAATAAAAAAATAATAGTAATAATTGTAAGTATGGCTAGGTGGCGCAATGGACGGAGCACCAGCCCTGGAGCCATGAGCACCCGAGCCCACATCTGGCCCTGTACACCCAACAATCACCCAGCCATGTGACATGCAAGCCACCTGAATCCCACTGCCCTGCAAAAAACCAAAAAAAAAAAAAAAAGAAAAAAAAGACCCAAAATAAAATAAAATAGTAATAATAGTAGGGGTGGCTGGGTGGCGGACAGAGCACTGGCCCTTGAGCCAGGAGCACCCAGGTCCAGATCTGGCCTCAGACACCCAACAATCACCCTGCTACGTGGCCCCAGGCAGGCCACCCAGCCCCATTTGCCCTGCACCCCCAAAAATAATAATAATAATAATAATAATAATAATAATAATAATAATAATAATAATAATTGTGCTTCAGTCTTTGTTCCAACATCAACAACTCTGTTGTGGGTGGATCACATTCTTTATGATAAGTCCATGGCAAAAGTTATTTCCCTATTTTTCCATCATTGCCATTGCTGATTGCAACTCCCTCTTTTCGTATTTCTCCACTACCATGTACTATATTTTCTCTCTCCTTTCACTCTGACTCTGCGGTAGGGTAGCTGAGTGGCACAGCAGACAGATCCCCGGCCCTGGGGCCAAGAGGCCCCGAGCCCCCATACCACCCCTTAGGCCCAGCATCTACCTGGCCCTATGGTCCCGGACAGGCCATCCAATCCCAGCCCCTTGCAAGAAGTAAAAAAGAAAATGTGTTATATCTGACCACTCTCCCCACCATGGTCCATCCTCTCCTCTGTCACTCACATCCCCCCCTTCACTCTAGATGCCCATACCCCATTGAGTATATATATGCTGTTTTCTCTCCTAGCCACCTCTGATGAGAGCGGAGATTCCCTCATTCCCCCTCACCTTCCCCCCTTTTGTATCATTGCAATATCTCATTGTAATAAAGAAAAATCTTATTATATGAAATATCTTGGCCTATTCCCCCTCTCCTTTTTCTTTCTCCCATTACATTTCTATTTTTTCTATTGACTCCATTTTTACACCATATTTTATCTTCAAATTTAGCTTTCTCCTGTGCTTCAACTATAAAAGCTCCCTCTACTTGCTCTATTAACTGAGAAGGTTGAAATGAATATTATCAGTGTCATTTTTCTATTCAGGAGTACATGCAGTTCATCATCAAGTCCCTCATATTTTCCCCCTCTCCTCCAATCTCCATGCTTCATCTGAGTCCTGTATATGAAGATCAAACCTTCTGTTCAGCTCTGGCCATTCCACCAGGAACATTTGAAATTCCCCTGGTTCATTGAAAGTCCATCTTTTTTCCCTGGAAGAGGACATTCAGTTTTTCTGGGTAGTTGATTATTGGCATTATAAGCTCTTTTGCCTTCTGGTATATTATATTCCAAGCCCTACGAGCTTCCAATGTAGTTGCTGCTAAGTCCTGTGTGATCCTAACTGCAGCTGTGAACTGTGTCTTTCTGGCTGCTTGTAATATTTTCTCTTTGACTTGGGAGTTCTGGAATTTGGCTATAATATTCCTAGGGGTTGGTATTTTGGGATCTCTTTCTCAGGGGGAATCGATGGATTCTCTCCATTTTTATTTTGCCCTCTGCTTCTAGGATATCAGGGCAATTTTCCTGTAGTAATTCTTTGAAAATGATGTCAAGGCTCTTTTCCTGGTCATGACTTTCAGGTATTCCAATAATTTTTAAATTATCTTTCCTAAGTCTGTTTTCCATATCAGTTGTTTTTTCAATGAGATATTTCACATTTTCTTTTAATTTTTCATTTTTTTGGTTTTGAAGTATTGATTCCTGATTTCTGGTAAATTCATCTATCTCCCTGAATTCTATTCTTTGTCTGAAGGATTTGTTCTCCTCAGAGAGTTTTCTTATCTCTTTTTCCATCTGGCCAATTTTGCTTTTTAAAGCATTCTTCTCCTCCATAACTTTTTGAACTGTTTTATCCATTTGACTTAAGCTGGTTTTTAGCATGCTATTTTCTTCAGAATTTTTTTGGATTTCCTTGACTAGGTTGCTGACCTCATTTTCATGTTTTTCCTGCATCTCTCTCCTTTCTTTTCCCAGTTTTTCTTCTAACTCCCTCATTTGATTTTCAAAGTCTTTTTTGAATTCTGTCATAGCCTGAGCCCAATTTCTGTTTTTCTTGGAGTCTTTAGATGCAGGAGCTTCTGCTTCCTCATCTTCAGACTGAGTATTTTGATCCTTCTTGGGCTCATATGCAAAATATTTCTCAATGGTGTTCCTGTTTTTTCTCTGCTTGCTCATTTTCCCAGCCTAAGCCTGTTTTTGGGGGTGCTTCCTGAGCTTTTGTGACACTCCCAAAAGGGTCTCAGTGTGTGAGGCTCAGTCCTCCCTCCTGGTCTGTGAATGACCAAAGGTGCCCCCCTCTGCTACGGGGTTGAGGTGGGGGGTGCCCTGCTGCTCTATGGGGGGGGGCCTGGACTGGGATCAGGATCTGAATGTGGTCAGAGCCCCAGAGTCCTGTTCCAGGGGCAGAGAACAGAGCTTGGCAGTATTTCTCTTCACTTCTGTTTCCTGGAACTAGGCTGGCCACTCTGCTCTCTGTGTGCCCTGAGGGCTGGGCTTCACGTGCTCACTCTGGCAGTGGTCCCCCCTGATGTTCCCCCAATTTGTGCCTGCTGCTCTGCAGGGTATAGCTCAGGAAACTCCCCTGCTGCTGTGAGCCGTGGCTCCCATTGTCCTTGTGCTGCCTCTGGGAGGCTGAAGTTCTTTTGCTCTGGTGGGCCACCTCCAACCCCAGGGAGCAGAGCCTTTCTGCTCTTTTCCAGGTTACCTTGAGTAGGCAAACTGCCTCCCTGTGTCCCTCTGTGGGTTCTGTCTCTAGAAAGTTTAGTTAGAGTTCTTAGCTTATGAGTTTTATAAGAGAGTGCCTAAGACACGAACCTTCTTGTCGCCATCTTGGCTCCACCCCCACCCCCATGTCTGATATGTTTAAGATTTTAGTTTCATGCTCAGGATTGCATAATGAATGCATGAAAAAGCATTTGTTAAAGGCTCACTATGACTAAAGCACTGGGTTGTAAATACTGGTTGTATAAAAAACTAGCAAAGACAGCTTCTTCCCTCAAGGAACTTACATTCTTCTTTTTTTAACTTATGTTCTAATGGGGAGATGATACACATAATTCCTGGGGAGGCTTTCTAAATATGATTTATCCCCACATTAATCTCCAGAAGTGCTTATTGTTTTGCAAGTTCAGAAATCATTAAGAAGGACCTGGTCAGATCCTGGAAGGAGCTACAGATGGGGGTCATGCCTTTTGATCATTCATGTCAGGTTAGTATGTACTGCCTTGGTATCTCTCTGTTGGAAGCTTCCAGCTAGCAGGATTCAACTCTTAATCCTATGATGAGGATGTCTTTTCTCCCTGGAATTCTTATCATTATTCCCTAGAGCTCAGTAAATTGCCTTCTCCTCCAAGGGTCCACTCTACATTTTGTGGGAAGACTCTCGACTGTGTTACATTGTTTCAGTCATTTACTTTTCTGAGAATCCTCCTATCACATTTTCCACCCTTCAGTTTTTTGACATGGGTTTAGATTTCCCATTGCCTCTTGAAATACATAGCCTTTCTTTTTTTAAATCACCTTTTTTCTTTCAAGTAATACTTCATTTTCCTCCTCCTCCTCCTCTCTCTCTCTCTCTCTCTCTCTCTCTCTCTCTCTCTCACACACACACACACACACACAAAAGGATGTTGTTCTAGTTCTGTTACTTTCTCCTCTGGCTTATATTTATTTTATTCTTGAATATTACAGAATCTCAGAATTCAAAGTGATTTCAAAATTTATCTAGTTAATCTTGATCTGAATAGGAATCTCCCCAACAATACATCTAAAAACTTACATGAACTGATATGAGTAAAATGAGCAGAATCAGAAAAGAAACTTATATAGTAATAAAAATTATGAAAATTATAAATTATGAATGTTGACAATCAAGTTTGAAAGTCTTATGAAACAGGCTACCCACTGGCTGAAAAAGAGGTGATAGATTCAGTGTAGATTGAAACAAATAAATTTTTTGGACATGATTAATGAGGGAACTTGTTTTGTTTGACCATGATCAGAAATTTTGTTTTTCTTGTTTTCTCTGTGGAGGGGGGGGGGTAAGAGAATACAAAAGGTGGATCTTCATTTGAAGAAAAATTAATAAAAATGTACCTGGAAAAGGGAGACGAATTAAGATATCATAAAAATTGAGGTGAGAGATCCTGAGGATCTGACTAAAGGTGCTGTAGATTCCATACTTGTGAAAACCGAATTGGTTAGACTTGTTAATTAATTGTCCACAGGGGAGGGGTTGAGGGATACTCAAAGTTTAGGATGAGCATACAGTGATTTCTATCCTAAATAGAAATGTTTGGAGGAGAGGTGGCATTTCAGGTAGAGGTAACCATAGCAGCAAAGGTAGAAGTAGGAGACCAATTAAAATATTATAAAAATTGAGGTGAGAGGTCCTGAGGACCTGACTAAGGATTACATACTTGTGAAAACAGAATTGACTAGACTTATTAATTAATTATCTACAGGGGAGGGGTTAGGATGATCATGCAGTGATTATTAGAAGGATAGTGGTATCCTAAATAGAAATGTTTGGAGGAGAAGTGGCATTTCAGATAGAGGTAGCAGCAAAGGTAGAAGGTAGGAGAATAAGGGATCTGGACTGGACATGGTGATATTGCTAGAGCAATGAATATGGTGAAGGGATGAGGTTGGGCTATAATGTGGAGATAACACTGAACAGGAATGGCAGTACCTTTATGAGCACTTTGGGTGGCATAATGAGGATCTTAACTTTATTCTGTACATGAGGAGACTTTGAAGGGTTTTGAGTAGATTAAATAATAAAATCAAGTATCACTTGAAGGGAATTAAGGCACCTCCATCCTGCCAGTACTAAAGTTAAGAGTCAAGTTACAGTCTTCATTCTCCTTCTCTTATTTCCATATCCAATGGGATGCTAAGTCCTGTTCACACTACCTCTACTACTTTCCACTCACATGGCAACAATCCTCATTTCTTCTTATCTGAATTATTCTAACAGTCTTCTAATTGACTTCCTACTTCCAATTTCTCTTGTTTCCCATCTAAACTTTTACATAGCTACTTAATTAATCTTCCCATGATACAATTCTGGTCACATTACACTCCCATTTAAAAACTTTCAGTGCCTCATTTTTGTTTTTGTTTTCAGTTTTAACCTGGAATATAAAACTCTTTGTGATCTATCACAGATAATATGCTCCATCTCCATAGTCTGGACATTTTCTCTGGCTGCTCCCATTTCAAGACCATTCTTCCTTCTCCACTCAGACTATTGATCTCTCTGATTTCCTTCTACAGGAGTCTTCCCCAACCCTTCTGAATTCTAGTGCCTTCCATCCATTAATAATCTTCATTTATCCTACATATAGCTTGTTTTGTATATATGTGTACACATGTTTTCTCCTCCATTAGACTGTAAATTCCTTGAGTGCAGGGACTGACTGTCTTTGTCTTCTTTTTATATTCCCAACACTTAATACAGTGCCTAACACATTTGCTTCACAAATGTTTATTTACTGAATGATTATTATAACAACTAGCCTTTCCAGTATACTATTGAATCATAATGGTGATAATGGACTTCTTGCTTCACCACTAATCTTATTGAAAAGGCTTCAGACTTACCTCCAATATAGATAGTGCTTGCTCTTGGTTTTAGTAAACTCCTACTTGTCTTAAAGACAAGCTCCATTTATTCCTATGTTGTCTAGTGTTGTTTTTCTTTTATTTTTTTATTAAAGGAATAAGTATTGTATTTTGTCAAAAACTCATTTCTGCATCTATTGAAATTATATGATTTTTATTGTTTTTATTATTGATATTGTCAATTATGTCTACATTTTCTTAATATTTTAAAAAAAGTAAATTCTTTGAATAAATCCATCCTGGGCATAATATATGATCTTTGTAATATAATATTGTGATCTCCTTGCTAATGATTTAGTTTAAAATTTACAGCTATTAAAGAAATTGGTCTATAGCTTCTTTCTCTGTTTTTGCTTTCTCTAGAATAGGTATCAAGATCACATTTGTGTCATAGAAGGAATTTGATAGAACTCCTTCTTTACCTATTTTTTCAAACAGTGTATGCAGTACTGGAATTAATTGTTATTTAAATGTTTTGTAGAATTCATTTGTAAATCCATCTAGTCCTTGGTGATTATTTTCCCCTTAAGGACTTATGGATTATTTAATTTCTTTTTCTCTAAGATAGGGTTATTTAAGTATTCTTTTGTTTTGTTAATCTTAGTAATTTATACTTTTGAAAATATTCAACTTTTTGTTAGATTCTTAGTTTTATTGACATTCATTTGGACAAAATAGCTCCTAATAATTACTTTAATTTCATCTTCATTGGTTGTGAATTTAGTCTTCATTTTTGATAAGAATAATTTGGTTTTGGTTTTATTCTATTTTTAAAAAGTCAAATGAGCAAATTATATATATTATTGGGTTTTTTTTCCAGAAAATGAACTCTTATTTTTAATTATGAGTTTAAATATTTTCACTTCCTTTTTTTTTTTTTTTTTTTTTTTACTCAATCTCTCCTTGATCTTTAGAATTTCTGTTTGGGTGTTTTACTGAGGATTTAAAAAAATTTTAGTACTTTTTTTTCAGTTGGGAGTCCTAATTCGTTGATCTATTTTTTCTCTTTTTTATTGATGTAATCATGAGAGATATGAAATTTCCTTTAAGCATAACTTTGCACCCTACAAATTTTTGTATCTTTTCTCATTGTTGTCATTATCTTTAATGAAATTATTGATTATTTTAAGTTTGTTCTTTGATCTACTCATTCTTTAGAATGAAACTATTTAGTTTCCAATTAATTTTAATTTATGCTTCAAAGGGTTTTATTGAATGTAATTTTATTGCTTTATAATCAGAAAATGATACATTTGATATTTCTATTTTTCTAGATTTGTTTTTGAAGTTTTTATAATATTTGTGAACGTTTCTTATCTAGCTGAAAAACAGGTGTACTCCTTTCTATTCCTTCTCCAGAAGTCTATCATATATGTTTTAAAAAATTCTATCCTCTTTAATTTCTTTATTGTTTATTTTATGGTTAGATTTATCAAGAACTGAGAAGAGTAAATTGAAAGTCTCCCACTATCAGAATTTTATTGTCTATTTCCTCCTGTAACTCATTTAACTTTTCCTTCACAAATGTGTATACTATACCATTCGGTGCATATATGTTCAATATTGATACTATATGTCTATGATACTTTTTTGTATTTATTGTTTATGATACTTTTTTTGCAAAATATGATTTCTCTTTTTCTCTCACTTAATTCAGTCTATTTTTGCTTTTGCTTTGTCTGGGATCATGATTGTTAGCCCTGCCACCTTTACTTCAGGTGAAGCAAATTTCTTTCTGGCTACTTTCAGTATTTTTCTCTTTGACTTGGAAGTTCAGGATTTAGGTTTATTCCTTGAGTGTTTGTATATCATTTTGATATTTTTTTCAGGAGTTGGATATTTTCAATTTCTGCTCTGCTTTTTGGTTCTAAGATATCTGGTCAGTTTTCCCTTATAATTTGCAAGATATCTAGGATCTTTTTTTGTTGTTGTTGTTCACAGTTTTCAGATTGTTGAATCATTCTTAAATTACCTTTCCTTGATTTATTCACTTTAAACGATCTCTCCTTGATTCTGTTCCAGTCCCTATTTTATTTCTATGTATATCTTTTTATTTCGAGTATGTTTCTCATAAATTGTTGGACTCTGGTTTCTAATATATTGTTGAGCTCTGGTTTCTAATCCATACTACTATCCTGGTCCATTTTAGGTGAGTTCATTAATTCACTTTCACAGCTATGATTGTTAACTGATCCTTCCATTCTTTTCTCTTATAATTTTTATTTTCTTTTTTTAATTATGTTCTCTTCTCGAGGGTCTACATTACTTCTTTTCATGAGCTACCTTACTCTCCTCTCTTCTCTTAATGCCATTCTTTAATCCATCCCTTTTGCATAAAAATTTCTGTACCTAATTTTGTCTGTTTATGTATTCTTCTATCCTTGAACCAATTCAGATGAGAGTGAGGTTCAAGAATTTCTTGTTTTTCCTCTCCATTTTTATGTCCATTGTAGGAACTTTTCCTTCAGTATCTCATTTATGTGAGATAATTTTCATGATTCTTCTGCTTCTTTCCCCCACTCCTACTGCAACTCTCTTTCTCACCCTTCATCTTTCTTTTGAAAAGAAATCCCTATATAATGGAATCATATCCTCCTTTTAATAGTCTCCTTCTAAAACTCATGCTGATGATAAAGTTCTGAGGGTTTTATATATATACATATATATATATATATATACATATATATATATATATATATATATATATAAATGTATGTATATATACTTTTCCCTATATGGATGTAAATGGTTTAACCTTGTTTAGTCCCTTATGATTCCTCACTCATATTGACCTTTTTATACTTCCCTTGAATCTTGTGTTTAAATATCAGATTTTCTATTCAGTTCTGATATTTTCATCAGAAATGTTTGAAAGTCCTCTAATGAAATATCTATTTTTTTCTCTTTCAGGATAACACTCCCTCTTGTTGCATAGGTTATTTGTGGTTATAAGCCTATCTCCTTTGAATTCTGGAATATTGTATTCTAAGTCTTCCTTTCTTTATAGTTGCAGTTGCTTAAACTTGTGACGTCCTGACCATGGCTCCATAGTATTTGAATTTGTTTTTCTGGTTACTTTAAGTATTTTCTTCTAGAGCCAGGAAGTCCAGATTTTGTTTATGGCATTCCTGGAAGGTTTCATTTTGAGATTTCTTTAAAGAAGTAGATTCTTTCAATTTTTGCTTTGTTCTCTGGTTCTAAGGAGTCAGTTTTCCTTTATAATTTCTTGAAATATGATATCTAGGCACTTTAATTGTTAATATTTCTTTGTAATCCAATGATTCTTTTTTTTTTTTTTTGGTTTTTTGCAAGGCAGTGGGGTTAAGTGGCTTGCCTAAGGTCACACAGCTAGGTAATTATTAAGTGTCTGAGATCAGATTTGAACTCAGGTACTCCTGACTCCAGGGTTGGTGCTCTATCCACAGCACCACCTAGCTGCCCCCCTATCCAATGATTCTTAAATGAATTCTCCTTGATTTGTTTACTAGGTCACTTATTTTTCAATCTGAGATATTTTTTTTCCATGAATTCTTATTGGGCTTGTATACAATTAACATTTTTCTTTGTTACTTTGCTTGTTATTGTTTTCATGTCTTTGTTTTTGTCTTCTCTGTTTATATCTTGAGCTTCTCTATTACCATGATCATGTTCTTTTTTTATAGTTTACTTATTTTTCCAATTTACTTCTCAATTTCAGACTTTATGTTAGTATCACTCTATGCTCACTTCTGGTTAGTATGTCTGACCTGAGCGTCTGTCTTTTTTTAAATATCCTTCTGCTGCTTTCAGAGCTCTGCCTGCTTAAGTTTTCAAAGCACACAAAGTGGTGTGTTTCAAGAAGAGATCTGTTGACTCCATTCCTGGTCTGTACTCTGAAAATTTCTTATCTGGTTTGTTTCTTTTGGCTTGAGTGTAGTTGACTGCTGGACTCATTAGGAGATTCTGCATGTTTAGAGCTGCTGAACTCTTGGCTTTTCATTGATTTTAGTCTCCTGCCCTAGTTTATTCTACTTCAGGCTTATGTTCAGGGCTACAGATCAGAGCTGAATTCCCACTCTGCTTTTTGACTCGGTCATATAACTGTGTTTCTGGTACTTGTCATTCACTCTTTCCACAGGTAGGGCTCCTGATCCCTCCTCTTGACCACTTCTCTTCACACTGTAACAGTGACCTGAGACTGCATAATGGGAGCCAGAGCTGCCAGATGGCATCTGTTTCTCCTCCCAGTTCTAACATAGCAGCCACTGCTGCTGCGGCTGCTATTGCTATACTTTGCTTCTGGCCAACCTCCACCCCATTGTCTACAGACCTACAGCACTCAATCTGGAGTGCTTTCTGTATAGTAATGGAGGAGGTTGTGTAGGAGGTAAAGCATAAAATGCTACTTCTCACATTGCCATCTTGACTCTGCCCTCCCCACCACAAAATGAAACTCTTTTTCAAGGCCTTGGATGCCAGGCTGGGGCTGGGAGGGTTTCTGAATTAAAGAACTTTTTTGCCTTCACACTGCAGATTAGTACAATGCCTGTTAGATGTTGAGGGTGTGTGTGTGTGTGTGTGTGTGTGTGTGTGTGTGTGTGTGTGTGTATGTGTGTGTGTGTGTGTATAAGATTGTGAGTTCAATTTTGTATATGTTGAGCTTAATAGGTCTGGGGACATCCATTTTGAGATGTTCAATAGGTAGTTAGAGATGGGAGTCTGGAGGTTAGAAGAAAGATTAAGGTTGGGCAAGTAGATCTGAGAGTCATCAGCATAGAAGGGAGAAGTGAATTCATGCATCCATTATGAGATCATCAAATGAAAACATATATAAAGAGAAAAGAAGCAAGTCTCAGACAGAACTATAGAAGATGACCACCATCAGCGCCCATGACCTGGACAAACTTCTTTATTACTCTTGACTTTACCACTGTCCTTCCAGTCATAAAACTCCTAAATTTGGCGTTGTCCTTAATCTCTCCTTAATCTCTTTTATCCCATCCCCCAACATCCAGTCTGTTGCCAAGTCAAGTAGACTTTATCTTTGTAACTTTCTCATATACACTCACTTTTCTCCTTTTGACTCTGCCACCAACCTGGGGCAGCCTTCATCATTTCAGTCCTAGAGTATTGTTTTCTGATTTGCTAGAAGCCTCTCCCTACTCTAGTTCATCCTTAATCCTACTGTCAAATTAATCTACCTAACTCACAGATCTGACCATTTTACCCTTCTCCCATGCTGCCTCCATTTCCTTGCCATTCAGCAAATTTCAGTGGATTACTTTTCTAGCCTTCTTACATCTTACTTCTTCCATATATTCCACAATCCAGTGACTCCTTCTTGTTTCTCCACTAAGACATTTCATCTCCAGACATTTTCTGACTGTCCCCATGTTTAGAATGCTCTTCCTTCTCATTTCTGCCTCTTGGCTTCCTTCAACTTCCAACTGAAATCCTACTTTTTAAGAGAAACCTTTTCTGATCCCCCCCTTGATTCTAGTGCTTTCTCTTTGTCTTCTCTATATACTGAATATATCTTGTTTGTACATAATTGTTTGCATGTTGCCTGCCCTATTAGACTATGAACTCCTTGAAGCTGGGACTGGGTGGGGTTTTTATTTGTTTTGTTTTTGCTTTTCTTTGTATCCCATTGCTTAGCACAGTGCTACTGAACAATGCTTATAGACTGAGCAGTCAGCTGCAGACTTGTTTGTAGCTATGGCTAAATGGGAGACATTTAGGACAGCCTTGTACTGCATATATTTGGGTAGCTATTTGGGTAACTTTGCTGAAATAGCACTTATCTTTTTTAAAAAGAGTCCTTGAAAATGCTTAAAGGGGTAAATTTACTATACCATGCTATTTTTGAAGTACTACCCTCACTAGATTCATAGAATTATAGACAAATCTCAGAATTTTAGAACTCCTTGGAAATCATTCATTATGCCCCCTCATCTTTCAGCTGAGGAAACTAAAGCACAGGGAAATCAAAATGAATTAATTTACTAGCTGTGTAACAACAGGCAAATCATACTATATGACTAGTTAAAATTGGGTGGTGCAGTGGATAGTTCAAATATGACCTCAGATACTAATTGCCTAGCTCTGTGACCTTGTAAGTCATTTAACCCCATTACTTTAAACAAATAATTTTTTAAAAAAAAGAATAGTTAACATTTATGTTGTGCTTTAAAGTTTGCAAAGTTCTTTATTCCTTGGGAGGTAGGTACTATTATTATCCTCATTTTATAAATGAAAACAGAGATTAAAGGACTTACTCAGAACCACAAAACACAGTCTGAGGTGTCTGAGGTCTAATTCAAACTCAGGTCTTTCTAGAGACAGTAAGCGAACTTTGAGACAGGGAGACCTGAGTTAAAAATCTAGCTTCTGATAATAGCTGTATGACCTTGGGCAAATCATTTAAACTCTGTCTCAGTTGCCTCATCTGTAAAATGGCAATAACTTCTACCTCCCAGGGTTGTTGTGAGGATCAAATGAGATAATTCATATGAAATACCTAATCCAGTGCTTGTTGCACATGGTAGGCACTTAATAAAAGTTTGTTTCCTTCTGTCCTTTCTGGCTTCAAGTTTAGCCTTCTGTTCTCTATAACTTCTAACTGCTTTCTGTACTTCAGGTTCTTCATTTATAAAACTGAGATAAAATCACTGGAATCACCCAGCAGCAGGGGTAAATCCCAGAGAGATGATCTTGGAAATAGAAAGACCTGAATTCAAATCCCAACTGACATACTGAGGGTGATCCTGGTCAAATCATTTTTCAGTGACTCAGGCAAATCTTTAAGACCAAACATTTCTGAGAAGGTGCTAACTACATTGGTAGTTTTCTTGGTGGGAGTTCTCTATAACAATGAAACCACAGGTCCAATTCCTATTTCTATCTTTCTGATTTCAGGAGGATTGCTGTAAGTCTTAAATGGGATAATGTATATGGAGGATTTTTGCAGTTATTAAAATGTTCTGATTGTGATGATGATGATGATGATGATGTCCAAGGTTACATACTAAATTTACAAAATCTCAGACTTGTAGCATTGGAAGAGACCTCAATCATTAAAAGAATCCCCACTATCACTTTGCAACTCTATCTACTGGTCTTGCTTTTGTTCTATGGAATCAAGAAGAAATTTCAGGGATAGGATTAAAACTCAAGTACTTTGACTTCTAGGTCTGTATTGCTCCAGTTTTATACTGTACTTTTAACATGTCATTCCATCTTCTGACTCCTTGCATTTTCACTGTCTTCCATCCCTGGAACACTCTCCCTTGTCATCTCCACACCTGGCTTCCTTGCTTCCTTCAAGTCCCAACTAAAATCTCATCTTCTATTAGAACCTCCTTTAATTACAGGACCTTTTCTCCATTAATTAATTATTATTTTCCTCATATGTAGCTCTTTCCTACATATTTATTTGCTTGTTGTCTCATTAGATTGAAATCTCCTTGAGGGCAAGGACTATATTTTACCTCTTTTTGTATCCTCAGTGCTGGCAATAAATGCCTATTGACTAACTTCACATCCCAGAAGCCTCCCATTTCTACTTGACTTTTTAGGTCAAATGATTCTAATGTATAGCAAAGGGAGAAAAGGAAGTTGACTGCCGTGTCACTACTGTTATTAAAAGGAAATTTTAACCAATATTGGAAATGTCTCTCTGACATTCCTGTTTTATGTCTTACAAGTGTCTAGAACAAAGTCTTTAAAAAGATGCAAATAAAATAAGCACATCATCACTTTGTCTACCAATTTGTTGTTGAGTTGGTTCTGCTTTTTCCAAAGTTTTGACTGGACTCCATGACTAAAAATAATCTGCCTGTGTACGTGAAATTCTACCAGTGTAAATGGCTGCTTGGGTGTTTATATTTATCCTTGTCTGTGAAGATTTTTGCCTACTGTGGGGGCTCTGGTGCCTCCTTTGGAATGAACATATTGTAGTAGCATAAGAAGTTGAGTAGGAAATTTGAATGCAAGGGTGGAATAAGATTTAAAATATTCAAATGACTGGGAAACATTAAGTGTAATGTCTTTAGGGCTGCTGAGGAGCCAATAACCAAAAAAACTGGTTTTTTTTTTCTGTAGTATTTAAGAGGCAGCATAGGAGAAAATGTCTCCTAGGTTCCCAGAAGTCTTGAAAAAGTGGCTCTAAAATTACAAAGGCAGATTTGAGGATTAATTTGCTGTTTATTCTTTTGGTTATCCATAATAAGGGTAGGAGAAGTGTTGAAAAAATTAAAGAACAGAGAATTCAAAAATAATTTCTCTATTACTCCAAAGTCTAGGGAGAGAGTTTCTTTATCTTGAAACCAAGCTCCTGCTTTTCCTGAGTTTTTAATTGTTCAGTCACACCTGACTCTATGACCCCATTTCCTTGGTAGAGATACTGGAGTGGTTTGCTATTTCTTTCTACTTCTCATTTTACAGATGGTAAAGCTCAGGCAAAGAGGGTAAAGTGAGTTGTCCACAGTTAATAAGTATCTGAAACCAAATTTGAACTTAGGTCTTCCTGACTGTAGACCCAGATCTTTCTCTGTCTCTCTGACTCTGTCTCTTTCTGTCTTTCTTTGTCTTTCTGTCTCTCAGTCTATCTCTCTACCTCTCTCTCTCTCTCTCTCTGTCTCTCTGTTTCTCTCTCTATATCTATCTATATCTCTATAGCCATCTCTAATCTTTCGCTCGAACTCCAGTCTCATCTTATGAACTGACTATTGGTCATTTCCGACTGAATGCTATAGGATTCTCAAGTTCGACAATGTTAGAATTCATGATCTTTCTCCACAAATCTACCCATTTTACCTGTTTCTATTGAATATAGCAAATATAGTCAGGACTCTCAACCTTGGCATCCTTGACTCTTCACTTTCCCTCACCTTATTTATCCAGTTTGTTGCTTAATCATTTCTCCTTCCATAGAATCTCTCCTGTCTGTCCTCTTCTTTCCCCTTACATAACCATCACCCCAGGTATATTCAGAACCCTGTTTACCCACCAACATCTGTTCATCTATTGCTTGGACCATGAAGACATTAAATGTTATTCATGATGACAGAATTAAACTCATTTTTCATGTGACAAATGACTAGTTTTAATAGGACCTTATATTTACTCCTGCTGGATGGTGTTAGGTTTGCTGTAGTTGACAGGCAGCCCCATGATTAACAGGAGGCAGGCACACTGCTCTCTGTCAGGACTAATTTTCAAACTCTTAATGGTATTCCAGAGGTGTCAGAGAGGTACAGATGTTTCAGGATTCCATTAGTCTGATAGAATGAGGTTGAATTGGAACTACAGAGAGACGAGTGGCTACTCTATACTTCCTAGAGATCACAGGCCCAGGAAATGACCAGCTAAATCAGAGAGAGACACCTAGACTTATAGCTCTGCAATTTCATCACTTAGCAAGCACATGGTCAAAGGAAATGCTTCACACTGCAGACTCCAGGAAAGATCAGTTGTGCCTTACAGATGTGCCTGGTATGACTCAGACCGCCTCCAAGAAATTTATGTCTGAGTTGCATTAAGTACAAAAAGGGCACACACACACTCCCATGCATCCAAATAAGAGGAAGGCAGTATTTTCATTCCTCATCATTAGTTACCAGTTCATAAAATATTCATTATCTTTTCTCATATTTAACATTATCATACCAAAGATGGGAGGAGGGGGCACAGTGACTGCATTGTCAGTTATCTACTAAATGCTTACTGTGGTCAGAACACTTTGGCATCAACACTGATTTGAAAAAGCTTTGGGGAGCAATGGATTCAGTCTTCCCAGCCAGCCACTCTTGGGATTTTATTTTTTTTACATGAATGACAGTAGAACATTAGATTGACTGAATAAATGGAGACAGTTTTTCTAGAGAGATTGAAACTGAATGAGGATTTGCAAATTATGAACTATGGGTTTGTTTGTTTTTTTCTGGGGAGGGGGGAAGGAGGAAATATCTAGCTAAGTAAAACCATCTAGATTGTTAGGATTGTAACTCTAAAAGATAGAAGTGACTTCAGAGAACATCTCTTCCAAGCTTCTCAGTTTTCAGATGATGAGGAAACTGGGGGGCACAGATAGTATTTAAACTAAGTCTTCTGCTTCCAAAGCCAGGGCTTATTTTACTCTACCCTGCAGCTTCAAAACTAACTTGTATAAATTGAGTCTAGTTCTGCTATCTATGATTTAACTGGTCATTCCCTGGGCCAGTGGTCTCTAGGAAGTATAGAATAGCCACTCTTCACTCCATGATTCCAATTCAGACTCATTCTATCAGACTGATGGAATCTTGAAATTGAGTTTATAATTTTATCTTTAACAGTATCCATAAATACATAGATATACAAGTTCTTTTGGAAATAAAATAGCAGGGTCTCAGATGACTGTTTGTTTTTACATCAGTATCAACTGTGGATCTCAATTGGCTTCCAGAAAACAGTTTAAGGGCTGAGTCTGAAGGATTCTATAGTAAGTAGCCTACCTGACAAAAGGCAGGGAAGTCAAAAGGGTATATTGTTGGTAAACTCTTTGTTCTACTTCTTGCACAGCCAAATCATTCACCCATCTCCCTACCTTCTCCCTAGTACAGTAAATATACTGTATGAGTATGCTAATATTACTGGCCCTTAAGACCCTCTAAGGGTCAGAAGCAAGATTATATTTTTTGCATTCCAAGTTCAGAGACAGATTTGATGGCCATGGTGTTGCTGTTACTCTTCTAAAGGATAAATGATTTTTAAAGTCCCAAACTTTTTTTTTTTGCAAGGCAGTGGGGTTAAGTCACTTGCCCAATGCCACATAGATAGGTAATTATTAAGTGTCTGACGTCAGATTTGAACTCAAGTACTCCTGACTCCATGGCTGGTGCTCTATCCACTGCACCACCTAGTTCCAACCTTATTAACCACAGAAAGCTAACTTAAAAATTCAATCTCAAGACTTCTTGCTATTTCCTTTTCAACTATGTATTGTTTTGATTGAACCAGAGAGGAGAAGCTAAGTAACTTTGCCCATCCTTACACTAAATAGTTAGAAGGCAATGATTTGCCTTTAGAAAATTATGAAATTTCCAAGGTTAAATAAGAAGGTAGGCTCCTAACACTGTGTTTTAATATCTGGAGCAGACATAAAGTTGAAAAAAAAGCACAGTCCTAGCCTTTATGGAGCTCACAGCCTGTGAAGGGTAGAAGGCAAGAAAGGTATGGCAACCTGTGATGCAGGACTGGAAATAGGAAGATCTGAGTTCAAATTCTGTATCAGATACTTTCTAGCTATGCGATTCTGGATCAGTCAGCTAATTTTGCTCTAGCTCAATTTCCTCATCTGTAAAATGAGGAAGCACCTCTCTTTATAGGATTGTTGTTTGATTCAAATGGGATATGTGTAAAGTGCTTTGCTAAACTTAAAATGCAACAGAAATGTTAGCTATTATATGCTATATTCACAATAAAATGATGCACGATAAATACAAGAGGTAGGTGGAAAGCAAGATCTCCAGGAAGAGAGAAGTGCAGGACCATTATGAGCTGGCAGAATGAGGATATACTTTTGTGAATGGCATTTGATTGACATTTTAAAGGAGAGTTAAGACTTCAAAAGGTGGAGATCTGGGAGTAGCAGGCATTCCAGACATGGGTTGTGTCTCCAGGAAAGGTATAGATGAAAGAGAGCACGGTGCCTCTCAAAAAAGGAAAGGGAACCAAAATCTGCTTCATTCTAACTTCACTCATGCTTCTAGCTTTCTTCTTAGGGACCAAAGAGAACAAATAGTCTTCCTTCCATATGTCAACCTTTCATTTTCTTTTGTTTTTAATAAATAATTATTAAGTTCCTAATATATGTCATAATGGGGCAAAGCATTTTACGTTATCTTATTTGATCCTGAAAACAACTCTGGGAGATAAATGCTATTATCTCCAATTTATAGATGAGGTTATTGAGACAGACATGCCTAAGGTCACATAGCTAACACATGTCTGAAGACAGCTTTGTATTCAGGTTTTCCTGTTTCTAAGTCTGGGACTCTATAGGTTAAACCACCTAGCTACCTCTCTTTGAATATTTGAAGCCTGATATCATTTCTTTTTTTGACTTTCCTCTTTTCTAGACCAGATCCTACCCCAATTCCCTCAACCAGTTCTCTTTACCATCTTGGTCACCCCCCTTTAGATATGCTCCAGCTTATTAAAGTCTAATATTAGTACACAGAACTAGGTCCAGTAATTCCAGATGTGTCCTGACCAGCCAGGAATGAAACACTGCAATCCTTTGTTGGATATATTAAGGTGTGAATTCCTTTTGTATATAGATGGGATTAGATGATCATTGAAGACTCTTCAAATTCCCAAATTCTGAGATTCAGTATTCAGGCACCTCTCTCATTGAGGATAATTCACTTCTGTGAGGGCAAACTAATGTCATTTTTTAATGTGTGTGTCTATTCTGGTACAATGTTGACACATAGAGAGTTTGTAATCCATATTCCTGGGAGTTAGCTAGGTGACCTAGTGGATCGAATTCTAGCCCTGGAGTCAGGAGGACCTGTGTGATCCTGGACAAGTCGCTTTGATGCAGGGAATTATGACTATAAGAGATTTGTAATTAGAAACAGATTTTATAGTCCTTTATATCATTAAATTTTGTAAAAATGTTGTCTGCTTCTGTGATATAAAATGATTCCTATTGTGCCATTGTTAAATGTAAAATTTGTAGCATCTCTTCATTCCCAACCCCCAACTTTCAACCTTTTGCCTGGTTTTGGTCATGTTAAGGGGTCACTCCCCTTTGCCGTCAGTCTCCAGACCCTTCAGTACCTAGAGAATTGGCAAGACCATAAAAACCTGGCCTAAACTCCCCTCTTGGTTGCTGCACAGAGACTCCTTGGCTCAACCAGCCCTCCCTGGCTCTTTTTTGTTATTCTCTTCTGTCCTTAAAAGAGACCAGTCTTCTATAATAATTCCTGAGCAGTTTTAAATCCTAGAGAAGTGCATGAATTCTTTCACCATTCAGACCTCTCAATCTTCATCTCACAATCTTAAACTGGAGATCCCAAATCCTTTCAACTTTCAGAACTCTCAGTCTTCAATTTGGTGACACCAATCTTTCAATAACAGCTTCACCCTGTTTGCTTTACTTTCCTAATTTGTCAAATGACCTGGAGAAAGAAATTGTAAACCTTTAGTATCTTTGACAAGAAAAACCCAAATGAAGTTGCTAAGAGTTAACACAACTGAACAATAAGAGCTTGACTTTTATTTCTGGAAAAATTCTAGAGTATTTTATCAAAGGAGTGATTGATTAGCAATTAAGATTCTTTCGTAGCAATGACCATTGAGGGTTAGGAAGAAAGCCAGTGTGATCAAGAATACAACATACATTCATTGTTAACCTGGTCTTTCCTCCTTTCCAATATTCTTAGTCGCCTTCTCTCTTTCACCAAAATGCTCTGTGATGGGGCAGCCAGGTGGATAGAGTACTGAGCCTGGAGTCAGGAGGACCTGAGTTCAAATCCAGCCTCAGACACTTAATAATTACCAAAGTGTGTGATCTTGGGCAAATTTCCTAACCCCATTACCTTGAAGAAAAAAAATGTGATCATGATCAACAGACCTGCTGGATATTCCATAACAAGACACTCCATCTCCAGATTTTAGACATTTTCTCTGGCTGTCTCTTATGCCAAGAATGCTCTCCTTCCTGATCTTTCTGAGTTCAAATCTGGTCTCAGATACTTACTAGTTGAGTGACCCTGGGCAAATCACTTAGCCTGTTTACCTTAGGTTCCTCATTTGTATAAGGAACTGGAGGAGGAAATGGCAAACCATTTCTATATATTTGCCAAGAAAACCCCAAATGGGGTCACAAAAAGTTGGATACAATTGAAATAACTGAAAAACCAGTAAAAATTCCACCAACTCTTCTATCTATTCCTCTTCTTTTGAATAAAAGGTTTTCTTCCAAAACTATTTTCCAGGTTTTACTTTTTATCCTACCAGGGATACCAAAGAGAAGAATTTGTGTTCTTTAATTAAGCTCTACAGTTCAACTTGTTTATTATTTCAACTGTACATTTTTGTATAGATATCTGAGAAGATAGTTCATATTGCTTATTATTTTTACTGATTCTCATCTTAGAAATTCTCTTCTAAGCATTTCTTTTCATCTTCACTCATTTTCTTCCTGTGTTGTACCTCCTTTTCTTGTGATATCTGACTTGTCAGACTGTGTGGACAGGTTTCCTCTTTTCCTGCCTTTTCAATTTAAAAGTTTTTTGATCAGATTAAAAAACTCAAGTGTGTGTGTTTACACACTCAGTTGCCCGTGCACACACATATAAATGTCTATGTGCATATTTGTGTGTATATATATGTATAAATGAGCATATATGTACACCCATGTTGACCTCACCCCGAGTCCCCCATTTCATACTTAGAAATTTTCTTAGCTACGAGATCAGAATTTTAAAGCTTTGGTCCAGAAATCCAAATCCCATTCCCAGAATTCCTAGATTGTCACCTCTTAAATTTACCATTCTTTCTTAAGTCATAGCCTACAATTGATAACAGTTATTAAGATACCTACTCTGCCCCTAAAGTCTTCCAGAAAAGACTAAAAGATCTACTGAAATTTGAATCTCATTTCAGATACTTACCTTTATCCCCACCTGGTAGTGTTTTCTGTTTTCCTTCTGGAGCATCATTTTTTCCCAGAATGAACCACCAGACTGTACTTTTGACAAGTCTCAGGAAGTTTTCTGTCAATCTTTTATTAAATGCCTATTAAATGTCAGGTTCTAAGTTAGTCAATGGGCATGCAAAGATGAAAATAAGGCATTCCTTCCTTTCAGGACCTTACACATTTTCATTCTACTGCATTTATGTTAAATTTTATTATCTCATGGCCAAGATACCTACCCTGAGAATGAGGTCAATCTTCTCTATTGTTCATGTCAGATTGATTAAAATGGTTATCCAAGAACCTATCAGTACCAGTTCTTCTGAATTCTTCTCTATTCCTGGGTGACCTCACTCTTGATAGCATCCCTAGATTTATGTCATTAATCCTTAGAGCAAAATAATATGCTTTCTCTTAAGATGGTTTGGCCCCTAACCACAGGGAGCACCTCAGATATATTAATGACTCTAAAGCTATGAGTCTTTCTTCCCTACCTTCTCCATGACATATTCATCCATTTGTTGATGCCTGGCACAAGTTAGAATTCATCTCTGCCTCTTCAGATCTGTTTTCTTGTTTTCTTGTTGTTGCTATTTTTCTTTCCAGGATTATTTTATTGTCCCTGATAATGTTGAGATTAGAGACTAGTTTTTTCCTCCAGCTCTTTTGTTTTTTTCCTCCAGTAGGGAGATAAGCATATACTTCATGCACATAAAGGAATATTTGCCTCTGGCAGAAAAATAAACAGAATATATAGAAATTTTCAGAATTTTGCAGAAAATTGCAAATTTTCCCTTGGCCTTCAGGCTTGTTGAGAGTGATAATGTACCAGATCTTATCTGATCTTAGAAACTAGTTAGGATCAGATGTGATTAGTATTTGAATGAGAGATTGCCTGAGAATACAAGAATTGTGATTAGAGGAATCTTGGTGTAGTGGATATGATGCTGAGCTGGGAGTTAGGAAGACCTACTGAAATCTGGATCTCATTTCAGACACTTCCCTGTATCCCCACCTTGTCGAGCTGGCTGTCAAGAGTTGGAAGATTTGTAGTGGAACCAAAAAGATGAGCTCCTCATTCTGTCCTCTGGCTCCTATCTTTATTATATGGATATGCCCAATATCTCCAAATCACATTTTTCTCCTCACATTATGTAGACCTACATTGTAGACACTGTCCTTGAGTCTCTCAATATGAAGGTGGGGGGATTGAGGGACAATGGGGATGATAGCAATGCTCAGCAAACCCCATCTTTGTGACCAAATGCCAAAGGTTAGCAGCTTGCTTTAATCCAAGGTCAAAGAAACAGGGACAAAGAAGTGGCTCAGTAGATAGAGTGCCAGACCTGGAGTCAAGAAAACTTATCTTTCTGAATTCATATCTGACCTTAGACCTAATAGCTGTGTGATGCTGGGCAAATTACTTAACTCTGTTTGCCTCATATTCCTCATCTGTAAAATGAGCTGGAGCAAATGAAAAACCATGCCAATATCTTTGCCAAGAAAATTCCAAATGGGGTCACAAAATGTCAGACATGACTGACTGAACATCAGAAAGAAAAAACTCCCTAGGAGATGAATTTATAAGTGAATTCTACCAAACATAAAAGGATAATTAATCTCAATCCTATATGAACTATTTGAAAAACTGAAAAAGGCAAATTCTTTTAATAACACAAATATGGTTTTGATACCCAAACAAGGGAGAACAAAAACAAAGAAAATGATAAAACAATTTCCTTTATGAATATCACCCCCAACCCTTCCTCTCTTACTTTTCTGTTGAGTGAGATAGATCTTTATTATCAATTGAATCTACAAACATATATTTTCTCCTTTGAACTAATTTAGTTGTGAATGAACTTCAAATTCCCCCTCTCATGTAAAAGTTCTTCATTGTGCATGTTTTATGTGAGATAATTTCCCACATTCTTCCTCTTCTTCCTTCTCTCAAGCAACCTTCTTTCTTGTCTATCTCTTGTTTTAACATCATTCTAACATAATCTTTTACTTCCCATATCCTCTTTCTATATAAAATCCTTCTGACTGCTTTAATAATGCTATAGTTTTTAAATGCTACATGAATCATCTTTCCATATAAAAAAGTAAACAGTTGAATCTTATTGGGTCCTTTGTGATTTCTCTTTTTTATTCACCTTTTTTATGAACTTCTCTTGTGTTTTATATATGAAAATAAAATTTTCTATTCAACTCTGATCTTTTCATCAATATTGCTTGAAAATCCTTTATTACATTAAATATCCATTTTTCCTGGGGGAAAAAACCTGTAATCTCAGCTCTTTTGCCTTCCAGAATATTACATTCCAACTTCTCTGCTCTTTAAATGTGGTAGCTGCTAAAGTTGGTGTGATTCTGTGACTCCATGGTATTTGAATGGTTTCTCTCTGGCTGCTTGAAGTATTTTCTCTCTGACCTGGGCACTCTGGAATTGGGCTTTAAAATTGCTGAGAGTTTTCATTTTTGGGATCTCTTTCAGAAGGTGATTGGTAGATTCTTTCAATTTCTACTTTGCTCTCTGGTTCTAGGATTTCAGGTCAGCTTTCCATGATAATTTCTTACAATATGATGTCTAGGTTCCTTTTGTGATCATGGCTTTCACGTGTTCAACAATTCTTAAATGATCTCTCCTTGATATATTTTTGAAGTCAGTTGTTTATCTGATGAAATCGTTCACCTTTTCTTCTATTTTTTCATTCCTCTGTTGTTTTTTTTTTTTTGTTTGTGTCATAGTCTCATAGAGTCATTTTCCACTTGTCCAATTCTAACGTTTAAGGAATTATTTTCTTTTTAAACTTTTCTATCTTTCTCCCCATTCAACCAATTCTGTTTTTTTAGATTTTTTTCTTCAGTATTTTTGAGCCTTATTTACCCAGCTGTTAATTGACTTTTCATTATATTTTCATTTTCTCTCATTTGTTTACCAAATTTGTCCTCTACCATTCCTATTTGATTTTGAAAATAAATATTTAGCTCTTCTAGGAATTCTTGTTGGTCTTATGTCCAATTTGCCTTTTTTGTTTCTTTGAGGCTTTTGCTTCTAGCTGTTTTGACTTCTTTGCTTTCCTAGTTTGTATCTTGATCTTCCCTGTCACCTTAGTAACATGGTCAGATTCTTTTTAGTTGTTGCTGTTTTCTCATTTTTTTTCCATGTCATTTCTTGAATTTGAACTTCATGCTAAAGTTATGTTATGTTCTTGATTATATGTTCTTGGGACACTGTCTCAAACTTCTGATTTTTATTTTGCACTGCTATTTTCAGAACTAATTCTGAATGTTTAGAAGTTTTTGCTGCTTCCAAGGTGATAGAATCTTGGGAGATTTGTTGTCACAGCTCTTCTGTCTGCATTCTGGTACTTATCCAGTAAGGGTCCCTGATCCTTTGGCCTCAGTTTCTTTATCTATAAAAGAAGGAATTTCAACATTATGGTCTCCAAGGTCCTTTCCATAATTCTAATTTTGGAATCCTAATCATCCTGTGCTTGCAGTTCTCATTTTTCAGCTGGCTATGCTACCCTGAATCTTTTCTGATTGATCTTCTGCCAAGAACAGGAAGTTCATTGACAAAATAACCTCATCAGCTTTGCTACTCTACATCAGTATTCTCTCTTCTGATTTTGGGAGGGGAGGGCAGGGGGAGAGATATAAACTTCAAACTTACATTGAAGGAGAGAGCTCAGTTCAGACATTTTCATTTCTCACCTGGATACACTACTGTGTGACTTTTCTACTTTGCCCCATCTGGTTTACCTCTCCACCTCCCCATTCCAGCTTTTCAGTTTCCTTTTGCCTTTTTGCTTTTTTCATTAGACTATAGGCTTTTTAAGTACAGAGATTTTCTTTCTTTTCTTCCTCCCTCCCTCCCTCCCTCCTTCCCTCCTTTCCTTCCTTCCTTCCTTTTTTGCATTTGTATCACCAGTGCTTTGCACAATATCTGGCACCTAGTAAACACTTAATAAATGTCTACTGACAATTGACCATAGATCTTTTTTCATAGAATTTCCCCACTTTGTCTTTGTGTGACTTTCAATTCTTTTTGTTTTTTTTTAACCAATGAATGCTCAGCTACTCTACCTTTACCAGATCATTTTCCATTTTAAATATTACAGATCAACTCTGAATCTAAACCTTCAGCTACTGAATTGATATAGGAAAGTGTTTTGTGGACACTCATTACTAAACATATTCAACAAGAGGGTGAACCAACACTCTTAACAATAAAATGGCATCATGGTCAACTATATCATTTATTCTGAGCATGTTTGTTCTCATACATCCTTAAAACAGCCATTCTCCACTGAAGAACATTATAAAAGCTATGCCTAATTTATATTATAAAACTCCATAGTGTATTATCTAATTTAGATCAACCCATGAACATTTATTGGGCATTTGCTTTGTTCAAGCTTTGGCTTCCAATCCCCTCTCCAATCCATGATACACCAAGAATATGGATATATTACTACACATTGAGGTTTTTTGATTACTGAGCAAAATATCTTGGGTCAGGACTAAGACTAGAAGGGTAGTCATGGGAGGGTGTCGCCTTGCTCATTTTGAAAAAAAATTCCTTTTAAGCATATACTTAAAAATACATTGATGTGTTTTGTTTTTAATATTACAATCATTTCCAGACAAGCTCTTCGGCTCCCTACTATCCTGTTACCATCCAACAGTAACTATATCTGATAGCATGTGCTTAATGAACACCCCTAGTCCCCTACCTCTAATGAAAGAAGGGAGATACGTTTTTCCATGTATTCTTGAGGGCCATGATTAGTCATTTTAAACTAAGTCTTCTCTTCCTTTACATTTTACTGTGAATGTAGTCACATTTTATATATTTTCTTTCCTTACTTCCTTCCCCCTCAGAATATCATTTTTAATGGCCCCCAAAGGTTCTTTCTGTCAGTTCAGACTATGGAAGACCCAATGTACAACTTTAAAACTTATCTTGGGCTTTTCATTTGGGTGTAGATGTGTGTGTTGGAGGTAGGGGAAAGAGGAATAAAGAAATACAAATTTTAGAAGCTTCCTTGTCTCTTTGCATTTTATTGTAGTGCAGATAAATGTCAAGGAGCAAAACAAATCATTTTTTTCTGGAGAGACCAGTCATAGGGCCAGAGTACTTAATTTTCTTGGAATCATAGAATGCTAGAACTAGAAAGGACCATGGAGATTAAAAAAAAGTTATCTGAGTGGTCTTGGTCAAAGACAGAAGGTCATGAGCTTACTTAAAGTACAGGCTGTATTTCTTTCCTAAAATAGACTTTATTATGATTATTTTTTATTTTAGGTTCAATTAACAAGAATGACTTATTACATGATGGGTTTTAGAAATGGAAATTAATGTACCAGTACTGACATGTTGTCCTAGGCAAACTTAATTAAGGTTTTCCACATGTCAATGTTTTAAATCATTTTTCCTTTTTCCTTTTGAAGCTAGGGAAACTCCCATGACCTCATGAAATATTGAATCTCTCACATGTCACTCTGGGTTGTTGTAGTGTTTTCTTTCCACTCTTATTCATTGTCTGATCCCTCTGTAGTTTAGCATCTGGTAGGGTTCTTGGTGACATCTCTGCAGTTATTATAGCTCATCTTTACTTCATGGTCCATGGGTCCATAGCTCAAGAGCTGTTTGTTAAATTTTCAGTATGAACATTTACATATTGGAAATCACCAAATGTTATAAATCAGGGATTGATTTATTGTTTTAATGTTTGTCTAGATTTAAGAAAGTGATGAAGAAATATTAATAATGCAAACTGAGCATAAAAGTATTTTGAACAGACAGCGCTGGTTATTAAACATTTACTAGCACACTCCTAGTGACCAGGGTCCTTACAAATGACCAATTGTCTCTGAGCATTTCCCTGGTTCATTTCCCTAACCTTGTGTAACAGTCAGTGTCATGTCATTTCTAACCTGATGACCCCGACTTCCTTTCTTTTAGTCTGAGTCCTCAGTTCTTAAAAAATGACTTTGATTATTGAACTTGGTTTTGCCTGCTTTGTATTCACTTGATAGAACTCTTTCTTCTTCCTGCTTGGGAGATGCTATTAAAGATGGAAGAGATTAAATATTCAGCAGGAATTGCCTTGTGCATCTCTGTGGCACTTGACTGATCCTGATCAGGATTTGTCTTCTATTGCTGACTCCCATGGTCCATTGGAAGAGAGGAGTGAAGGAAAGGAAAGAAAGGGTGGATTGGGTTGTTCAAAAGATCATGCTATACAGATATTTATCCAGATCAGATACCTTCTAGTTGAATGCTAGTTCATTTTGCAGATGAGGAAAATGAGGTCTAGGGAGATTAAATAATTTTCCTAATTGGGGTAGCACATAGGCAAGGTTTGAACTTACGCTCTCTCGTGTCAGATCCAATACTTTTTTTTCACTGCACCAAGGTTTTGACTGTAAGTAATACCAATTAATGTCTCTGCAACTGTGCCATTTCCTCTCAGGCCTTTTTTCTTTATTTTCAACCTACCAAAAATTAGAGCCTATCTTGAAACCCCCATGGGCTTTGCTAGGGCAACTTTATCTTTCTCTTGCTCAGTTCCAGATCTACAACATGTTCATGAATACTTAGCCATGTCACTGTCTAGCATGTTTTTATTTGCATCTATCATCATTTTATCCTTAATTAGCTCAGTGTCTGACAGAGTAAGTACTTAATAGATTGTCTGTCTGTATGTCTGTCTTAACTGTCTGTCTATGTATCTATCCATCTCTCTCTATCCTATCTGTCTACTCATATATCTATAATCTATCCATCCATCCCTCTATTCCTCCTTCCATATATCCATCTAGTATATTTTGTCTATATATCTCACCTGTCTTTTCTCTCTCTCTCATCTAACTTACCTAATTTACCTCTCTCCATCATCCATCCATCCATCCATCCATCCATCCATCCATCCATCCATCCATCCATGCATGCATGCATGCATCCATCCATCCATCCATCCATCCATCCATCCATCCATCCATCCATCTGGTTACTATCTATCTCATCTATCTCTATTTGAATCTGTCTATCTCACTTTGTCTTTCAATCATCTGTATCATCATTAACTAGAAGTAACAATGACCTAGTAGGAGAATTTTTTCTTATGTTGTCAAATTCTTAAGTATTTATCTATTTGTCTCATAAATAGAGTATCATAAAGAATCACTGTATTTCTCTAGATAGAGGACCATGCTTTCTTCCTTAAAGGAGAGTAAATTTCCTTGATGTTAAACAGTTAGTAGGGGGCTGTGAGGCAGTCACGTGATGAGGAAGCTAACTCTTTCCCATGGATGGATTCTAGGCTGAGCCAGATGCCCTTGGCAGGAAAGAAAAGGCACTCCTGACTATAATGAGAATCTTGTACCTTTCTTTTCATCTCTGCTGCAGACTAAAGTATGATACTGACCTTTTCTGAGAAGAGAGGATGAGAGCAGAGAAGCTGGTTCAAGCATTTGGGTTATAACTAGGAATCAAAGATGGTAAGGCCAGAGTAAGTAAGGACAGGAGTAAGAGAGGAGGGGGAGAAAAACAAATCAGATTTTACCTCTTTAGGTTATAAACTCAGAGCTAAAACTAGTGATTCTAATGCTCAGGTAAAATACCACAAAAGTAAACTTGGGTAAAGTAGCACAAATGGTAGTCTCAAATTTTTGCGGAGCAATGGGGTTAAGTGACTTGCCCAAAGTCACACAGCTAATAAGTATTAAGATGGATCTGAACTCAGGTCTGCTTGACTCCAGGACAGAGTGCTATATCCACAGTGCCACCTAGCTGCCCCTCAAATAACTTTTGAAGTCAAATTTGGTTGAGAGTTGAAGAGACTGAAGACTTTGAGACTCAAAACTGGGAAGAAGAAACCACAAAGCACCTGAAGCTCCTGCTGGGGTGGGGGGCAATATGCCAAGAGGCAAACAGATTACCGGGGATGTGGTTTGTTACTTTGGTTAACTAGGTGTTAAGTTCAGTTTTTTCCCCTATCTTTCTGCTGGCCTAACTGAAAAATCATTTCATTAACTCTCAGCTCTCTATGGCCACAGAGGGATACAAACAATCCATTTTGTTCATAACCTTCTGTTGTAGCAAATTGCTTCCAAAACTTGCTGAGTGATAGCCAAAGGGATCAGTGAATTTTATCTTCTTCTAAGTATCTTTTTATGCAAAAATACTAATGGATAAGATGGCTAGAAACTAAGAAAAAGACAGGAAAAAAGAAAAATAAGTGATAGATGTTTTTATCCATAGCTTACATGAGGTCCAGTGTTATTAACTACAAGTAACAATGACTTAGTAGAAGAACTTATTCTTATGGTGTCAAATTCTTAAGTATTAATCTTTCTAGTTGTCTCATAAAATCAAATCAATAAGTCAATAAGTCAATAAACATTTATTACCCTTCTATGATGTGCCAGGATGGAAATACAAGCAAAAACAAAACCACTGTCCTCAAAAAACTTACATTCTAATGAGATAAAGATAGTGCTGAAAAGGGAGGTGAAAAGCAAGGGGCAGAATAAAAGAAAGTACCTTCCAAGTCAGCATAATGGTAAAGTCTAAAGACTGAAGGATGCCCAATCTGGTCCCTTCCTCAAATAACAGGAATAATACTGATTTGCTACATAAAAGGGATGAGTTTTGTTATAATAAACAGAGCACAAAACTTGACTAATGCTTTGGGGACTACTGTTTTCTTTTCTAATTATAAAGAAATTATGAATAATTTATGTGGGACATTTTGTAAAAATCAGATATAATTCAACAAAACTTCATATGCTTAATAATATCGTTAAGACTTCATATTAAATTTTCTTAAGTTTAATTGAATATAAATAACAATGAAATAAATTGCAACTTATAATTTTATTATATGATAATTATATGTAACTTAATTTTGATGTTAAACTTCTTTATTTGAATATAAGTTTGCAATTTGGCTTAACACCCAATTGTTTTAAATCTGATTTCTCAGTAAGCTTATTTCTGTATTCCGATTTAAAACAAGAAAGAGATGAAAATGCTTGCTCACACATAAATGTGGTAGAAAATGGAAGGAGAATTTTTATAAGCTTTCTTGTGATTTGAAATTCACTTTTTAGTTTTAGTCACTTTACCAGTGGGTGAAAATAAATTGCTAGTTTTAAAATATTTACCTGTCTACTGGTTAATGACAATATTTAATTGTATTAATGTATTCAATATAATTTTATTAATGTAATATAAATTAATATAATTGTATTAAAAGGCAAATGTACTTAAAATTTGGTGGCATATATTGCCTTTTTTTCTAAACAATATTTATCTACAAACTAAGCTTTGTAGGGAAAGAATCTCTTCAGATGTGACTTTCCTTCTCCTTTACTACAAGCAAACTGGCTACATTCTCACAGAAAGGTTACTGAATGACTTCCTATCATTACACTGGAAAATCCCCCAGATAGAAGAATGGCAACATAGGCAGAGGATAAATATAAATGATAAAGTAGCCTTAGTACTGCAATGAGAGGCAATAATGGGTTGATTTCTGCAGAATGTTTGTGATGGTACATGATGGTTTTAAGATTGAATATAATATACATACATGCCCAGCAATCATGGTTTTCAGACAGCCTGACTTTTTAAGGCAAGAATTCAAATGTCAGTAACAACTTGATTACATGATTACACAACTGATGAAGTATGATTATAGAGTAACAGAGGCAAATTAGGTAGTTGTTCTACTGTGAGGTATGGAATGCAAATGAGGGAATGTTTGGAGTCTGACTATCCATTGGGAATCAGTTTATATTTGAATGTTAAACCTTTATAACAGTTTGGAAACAATTTGAGGATAGATTGAGAACTAACAAAGCACAGTGTATTTAATAAGAAGGGGTCAGTCATTTAATAAGCATGTATTAATCACCTATACTGTGTCAAATATATATATGCTGATCACTGGGGATTCAGAGAGGCAAAAAACCAGACTCTGCCCTGAAGGAGCTCACAATTTAAGGGGTGGGGACAACAAGGGAATAAATGTATACAAACAAGTTATATACAGGATAATTAGGAATAGTTAACAAAGGGAGAAAGCATTAGAAGGATTGAGAATGGTTTCTTGTAGAATATGAGATTATAGTTAGGACTTGAAGTAAATCAGGGAAGCAAGGAGGTGTAGAAAAAATAGAGAGCATCCCAGGGATGGGGGACCACCAGATCCAGAAATAAGAGATGGAGTGGATCAGCAAAGAGTATGAATAGAAAAGTATGTATGTGTAAGTGTAAGGCTTAAAAAGCCTGGAAGGGAAGAAAGGGGCTAGGTTATGAAGCTCTTTGAATGCCCAGTAGAAGATTTTGAATTTGATTCTTTAGAAAGTAGGGAACCACTGGAATTTATTGACTAGGAGTGTGACATGATCAGATCTGCACTTTAAAACGGTCAGTTTGCTATAATTGTTTCACAAACAATATTTTTTTGCATGTGATGAGAATTTCTAATTATTGCAGGAACAAATATTTAATTCTTCAAAATTGCATATCTTTGTTGTCACAGGACAAAAAAAGTACTTTAACAAAACTGGGAGATTAATTACTGCTTAAGAACCATTAAAGAATTTTTAGCAAAAACCCTTTGAACTTCATGGGGCTCACAAATTACTTCGTCAAAGCCTCTGCTATGGTAGATTACATTCTAAGCCTGGAGTAAATAAGAGTTGAATTTAAATCTTGCTCAGATATTTACTAGCTACATGCCTTTGCATGCCAGTCAATTTCTTAGCCTCACTTTTCTCATGCAAAATGGGAATAGTAATACCTGCAGCACCGATCTCACTGAATTGTTTCCATGCTTCATTGAGAAAATGTATATAATGCACTTAGACTCCTATATAAATGCCTTCCAGTCTTCTTTATCCTTAGTTTACTGACCTCTTGCATCTCCAGTGTCTTTCTCTTAAATCATTTTTAAGTATTCCAATTATAGATAGATAACGTCTCTCATGTTAAGTGTTCAGAGGCCATCCAAGTTCTGTATTTCCTGTTTTTTTCTAGTGCTTACAAGATCTAGGAAACTGGGAATAGAAGGGAGTAGGGAAAACCAACAACCTGAATTCCATCTGCAAGAACTACAGGTAGAAAGAATGATTGTAATAGTTTGAGAGATGGAAAAAGGCAGCTTGGTTTTTCTCTTTAGATAAACAAGAAGCCTGGTGGTGACTGGGGGAAGGGAGGGAGAATAAATGTCACTATTCATATGTTGTATGATTTTAGGTTGATTTAGAAGTTCCAAATCCAACTCCTTGTGTGGAGGAATTGCTTACTGAATGAAACTTTGCAATAAGAATGACCCAGGATGGGAAGTTTCTATCAGCTATAGCAGAAAGTTGTAACCTATAACCTTGAAAGTTGTAACTTTCATTACTAACAGAGAAAGACCCATAAAAGTTAATCCTTAAATTTGGCTTATAATTGGGCAAGCCAAATAATCATTCTGAACCTCAGCTTCTTGTGTAAGAAGCTTATTTTGTAGGATTGTTTGAAGGATCAAATGAGACAATAATGTATGTAAAAGGCTTTCTGAACATTAAAACCCTACATGATTGCCCATTATTCTTGTTTTTATTATTAATTATTATTATTATTATTACTTATTATCATCCTCATGGCATCCTCATTCCAGAACATTATCTGCTAATTTAGATTTTGTTCAAATGGCTATTTTCATATATTGAATCTCATGAAAGATGTCACAATATCTTCTTTCAACCCCTTCTTCCAAAGAAAAGAATAATCAGTCAATCAACCACCAGCATTAGGTGCCTACAATGTGTCAGACACTATGTAAGTCCTGGGGAATTCAAGTACAAAGAATGATACAATTTCTTTACATAAGGAGTTAACTTTTAAATGGATTAGACAAGGACATATAAGATTCTGTGGAGCATAAATATGAAGTTAATACAAATATATGAAAATTATTTAAACACATAATAGTTTTGAAAGGAAGAATATTAGTGGTTAGTGAGACCAAGAAAGATTCCATGAAAAAGATGTGCTTGAGCTTCATGTTAAAGGAAGAGAGGGATTCCTGTGAGGTGATGATAAGGAGAAGGAAATGCTTTCCAGTTATGTAGGATGGGTTAGATGTGCAAAGGCATGAAGACTAGAGACAGAATTTCTTGTGTGAGGAACAGGGCAAAGACCAGTTTGACTCGATAATGCAACTTGTCACCAACTTTTCCCCTACTCTCATCCCTTTCAATATAATTAATTCTGGGGGAATATCTGGGAGATATCTTCTGTATCTGTTCAAAAGAATATTCATAATAATTAATTTTAGAGTTTTATAGTTTGTACAGCACTTTTTTTTTTTACAACTGCCTTGCAGGGTAGATAGTGCTAATATAATTCTTTCCAATTTCCAGATTAAAAAAAGCTTAATTAAATGATGTGCTGATGGTTACCACACAGCTAATAAGTTTGGAGTTGAGATTTGATGACTTTCACTCTTATTTGAGCTCAGACATCTTAGTTTGCAGTCAGTCCTCTGTCTTTGTTCCTGTTTCAATTTTTCACTCCATGCACTATATTTCCCTGTTCTCTCAACACCCAATACCTTTTTGAAATTTTTAGAATCATTTAATGTTACATTTGGAAGGGACTTTAGAAATTGTGTCGTCTAGAAGTTCTCAAAGTGTGGTCCAGAGACTTCTGGGGATCCCTGAGACTCTTGCAGGGAGTACTGAGGTCAAAATTATTTTTACTATTAATTTTAAGATATTCTAATTTTCAATGTGGTAGATATCTATAGCTATAACCCATGCAAAAACTCTTTGAGGGTCCTCAACAATTTTAAAGTGTACAAGGGTGTCCTGAGACAAAAAAGTTTGAAAACTACTAATTTTCATTCTATACATGAGTAGATTATATCTTGGAGATGTGAAAGAAATTGCTCAACATCACTGGGTGCATTAATGGAGTGTTTTTGACTATTAATTCTCAGTCTAATTCTCATTATATTCCATTGCTTTCCCATTCTCAGTCTATAAAATGGAGCTTTGAGGACAATTATGAGAGTGTATGTTATAGTAGATTCAGGAAACCTAGACAAATCATTTGACCTCCCTGGGTCCCATGTTCCCCACCTGTAAAATGACTTGAAAATCCTTTTTAAAATTATGATTACTTGAAGACCTTGAACCAATTTCCTCCTCCAAATACTTACTTGTTTTATAACTTATGGCAAATTGCTTCACTTCTATGGTTCTCAGATTTCTTATCTGGATGCAAAATGAAGGAATTGACCTAAGTGACCTCTAAGTTCTAAATCTAGGATTCTATGATCTATGAAAATGCAAGCAATTAATATTGTAATAATTAGTATCATCAACATTATCAATTATCATACCTTGACATCTATAGATTATGCTACAAAATGTATTGGGAAGAAGATAGAACGACACATTCTGGTCTGTGGATTGGAGATCCTACTTACTATTTGATAAAATGAACCTTACTGCTTTTTACTCTTATGAACGGCCCAGGATCTGTAAATAGATACATCTGACAGAGAAACAAGAGAGTATATGGAGAGTAGGAAGCACCAAAGGAAATACTTTCCCATCTTAGGAACTAATTGGACATCTTAAGAAATTGGCAAGTTCTATCATGCCTTGCTGCCAATTCAGCTACTCTTCAAATCATTAGGAGATTTCTACTAAACAATAGATTATTTTAATATAATTAATTAGTTACTACTATGATTACAGAATTATCTGAACAATGAATGTAAATATAATGAAGAATTTTGTATATTTGTATTTACTTTTATAGTAAATAATCAATTATTTAAGAGGTAAGTTCTATTGTTTCAGAATTGGTTATATTTTTTTTATTTAGGAGGTCATATTCTTAATGATAGAATAAGCTACATATGGTCAGGGGTTCTCTTTCACTTTCTTCTTTGTATTTCCATCACCTAGCACAATGCTGACTACATAATGGGTATAAGTGGATATTGATTGCTACTCAAGTACTAAAGAGAAAACTCACTGGTTTTGGAGTCAGAAAAACCTAAACCTGAATCCTGGATCTGCTGCCTACTAATTGCATGACCTTGGCTAAGCCATTTCACAGACTTCAGCTGCCTCAGTGTAAAATGAAGGATCTCAGTAAATTCTTTTAGCTCTCAATCTCGTGACTTGACATCATTTCTCTTTAGCTCTTCTGCTTGGCTATCATTTGTTCATTTGTATAGCTCTTCCACCAGAGGGCAGACTGACCAAGGAAGAAAAAGGAAAAAGGCATTGATTTCTGAGACTTGAGTCAATAGCATCATCCCTGTTTGAGTGTTTTTTTTTCCTGCATGATTCTCATATAGTAGCATCAAGTGTCTTCAAAAACTTTCAGAACTGATTCTGCTTTATAGGATCAGTACTATTTAAAACTGGGCTTTCCCTAGTAATTATGTTGCCCGGTCTTCTCCTTTCTAGTGTCATACCACTTCCATTTACAGAGCGGAGCATGTATCTGACATGCCCACCCTGTTGTGGATATGACACTGCTACCAACTCTACCTCTGTTGTTTATGTTTTATGGAAGGAAGCTATCTAGAAGCCCGCTTATTCCTAGTACTTTCTCATTGGCTCTCTCTCTCTCTCTCTCTCTCTCTCTCTCTCTCTCTCTCTATATATATATATATATACACACATATACATACATATGTGTATTTTGTGGGGGGAATAGAGATGAAAATTAAGCTTGTTTCATTTGTATAGAGAATTCCTGGATGAATAAATTTCCTTTGCTGAAACAAATTGATACTCATAATTCTCTGAAAAAAATCATAATTTTAGAAAGTTGCCTATAGCATTGAGATATTAAGTGGCTTACCTAGGGTCACTCAAATTCTGCGAGCAAGATCTTCCTGACTCCAAAACTGACTCTCTAGCCACTAGAGAGTAGACCACACTGTATGGCAGAGTGCTTTAAAAAAATAACTGTAGTCTTTTTATCTTCCTTCCCAGGCTGTGTTAGTCATCTTTTTTTTTTTAAGAGAAGAACAATTAGTAAATTAATTAGGATTCTATTTATTGTATTAAGTAGGGTGCCATTTGAATTGAGAATATTAATGACTACAAATAAATGAATTTCCATAGGAAGACCAAGAGGTTCAACTAATATTTCAATATTTTACCATTCAAATTTAAAGCTACTTAAATTGACAATTATGATTAGAAGTAAAATATAAATAGAACTTTGAGTCTTCTAATTGTTCTTTCTTAACATGGTCATTAGTGATAACATCTTACAGGTTCTTTCATCTAGCTCTACCTTTTAATTCATACAAGAAAGTAAAGCATAGAAAAATAACAGGTAAATAAGATTTTCCCCCCCATTTTTGTCACATCTTGTTCAAACTTTAGAACCTTCTCCCTTAAAACTAGTTTTTTTTTGTACTTTTTTTTTTTTTGCAAGGCAATGGGGTTAAGTGGCTTGCCCAAGGCCATGCAGCTAGGTAATTATTAAGTGTCTGAGGCTGGATTTGAACTCAGGTCCTCCTGACTCCAGGGCCGGTGCTCTGTCCACTGCGTCACCTAGCCACCCCCTTTTTGTACTTCTTTAACTGGCACTTTGTGTAATGGATGGAAGTGGCTTCCACAATCATAATTTTGATCTTCCATTTCCTAATTTTAGAGACTTTACTTTCTCCAGAGTCTAAAGCCACAACCTCATTTTTTTTACATTATTTTGAATCCTAGACATATTTTCAGCCTGTGGCAGCACATTAAATCTTTGAGAATCCAGATATTTTTGTTAGTTAGGAACAAGAGAGCTACTCTACAAGTGGAGTCTTTGACTCTATAAGGGGAGTCATTGGTTTTACAAGGGAAATCATGAACTCTACAACCAGTACTTCAACCAATCAGCAAATGTTTACTAAGTGCCTACTATGTTAGAAACTGTGGTAGGTGCTGAGGTTAGTAGGGTAGACAAATATATATAAAATATTTACAGTATGTGTTGTAATTGTTTAATGTTATGATCTCTTATTTCCTCCAGGGGTTACAAGGAAACCATTAGTTCAGGAAGAGGTAGTCAGTTAAACTCTCATTTCAGGTAAAGCAGTCCCTGTCAAGCTCCCCATCCACATGGAGCAATATTATTTTTGCCTGGGTCCTGACATGCCAGTTTGATGTTGGAGTAATTGCTTAGTGTAATGATTAGTGATGTTATTCGAGGGAATACCCAGCTCTTGGATGTAACAGTCTGTCTCTTTTGCCTTTGCTGGTGTACAAGGCAAGAATCAGGGCTGACCTTTTCTTGTGGATGCCAGTGTCAAAAGGGATGATGAAAGTAGATTCCAGAGGCATACATCACTTTCGCTCTCTTTGGGTAAGAGGCTGGTCTCCAATCAGAAGCTGACCACTGTTTGTCATTCTCTCAGCATACTTTATTTTCCAGCAGGGCTTTTTTTTGGTCATGTTTCTACAGCAACAGTATAAATTTGCAGTATAAATAACACTTCTTGCAATTAGTGAGGGAAGGAGCTGCTGTGAGCACTGCTCTAAAAACCCTGCAAGCAGAAGGAAGCCCTTAGCACTATCTTGCTCCTGTTTCAAAAATCAATTTGACTTTGTAGGCTTTTGTGAATGAAATTTCATTAGCAGTGATTTTCTCCTTTTGTATCTTGGTAAATATTATGACTCCTCTAGAGGGAAGGTTTTTGTTCGATAAGGAGATAAGTCACCTAATGAGAAACAGTTGATAAGACAGCAAAGATGTAGAAGAATATTTATTTTAAAAGACCTTAATGTGCAGTAGTTCTCAGTAGAATGCTCTGAGTCATCCTTTTTAATTCATCCTTGAATTCTTAGGATCACATAATTAGAACTGGAAGGGACTTCAGTGGATATCAAATTCAATCCCTTAATTTTTTACAAATGGGGAAACTGAGACCCAGAGAGGTTATGTGATTTGCCCAAGGTCACACTCGTACTAAGTTTCTGGGGTGGGATTTGTATCTGGGTCCTCTGACTCTAGTACCAGTGCACTTTCTTTTTGTTTGTTTGGACTTCAGTTGCCTTACAAGCAAAATGAGGAGACTGAGCTAGAAAATCTATTAAGTCCTCTTTGCAGGTCTGACATTCTAATTCTGCAGTTTTATGGTAGTTGGCTAAAAGAACTCCTTGAAGTCCATCATTGATAATGAGTTGAACTTTTTCTTTGTGAACATTTGTTCATGGTAAACCAAAATAAGCAAAGTGTGGGTCTGTGTACGTAAAGGCAGTCATATAAAAGAGGGAGTAGACTTGTTCTGTGGTTTTCAAATATTTTTCATCATGTACTATATATCTTTGTAAAAAATTGAGTATGTATTATCAATATTTTTAAATCATATGCATGTACCATTGTATAATGTGTTATACATATATAATATATGCAAACTAAAATTAAAATGCTGTGATAAAGATGAACAATATTTTAAATATAATTTCTATTTATTAATGGTACAATCCTCCACTGGCCACTGCCTATTTTTTTTTGCCTGAGCTAGAGGATTCATGTTGTTTTTTCTGCTACTGTGGTTGGGATGGAAGGAATGAAGATGAGGTGCACAGATCCGGGTTTAAGATTGGCTGGGGTGTGACTTCCTGCTTAAAGGAACATAGGTCTGACTCAACTGGTTGCAGGCAGGGGAGACAGAGCAGCAGGGGGAGATGGTATGGCTGTAAACTGGACAGCTTTGACAATGCTGTCCATGCTATCAATCTCTCTTGATAATACTAATATTTTCTTTGTGTACCCACAATGTATCATCCTGAGCTCTCCCTACTACTAAATGTTCAACAATCTATGTGGCTCTTAAAAAGTAAAAATATTATTGACTTTAGACTTTATGGGAATAGCTATTGTCACTAATATTACCTAAGTATTTATTGAGCACATAAAATGTACAGTATTAGAGAGAACTTCTGCCCTCAAGAAATGTATGCTTTAGTTGAGAGAACAACCGACCCCCATTTTGGAGATCATTGTTCTAAAAGTAATGCCAATAGTTGGAGATTTTAGCCTGTTTTTAGAGGATCCTGCAACTATCCCCATTTAGTAATAGAATGGATTGTTTCATCAAGTAGTGAACTCAATATATATTTGGAAGTATTCAAGGATAGTCTTAAAGACTTCCTTAAGGTATGTTGTAGAAGGGATCCCCATGAATTTCCAAGTCTGTAATTCCAGAAATTTAATAAGATTAGGTAGGTCATCAACTTCACTCACTTATAGAGTATCCTCAACATGCTTTTTTAGTGTTTTCATTCTCATCATTCACAGTTCTAGGTGAAAAATATAAAAATTAGTATTATCTATCTTTGAAGGCCTATAAACTGACCTGGCATATTTCTACAAGATATATTGTTTGTCTTTTTCCTGTCCTTTTACAATTAGGGGAGTTTTAAAAAACCTTAACTGTGATCTTCTACCAAAGATTGCAAGATGTGAATGAGTCCCATAAAATAATTAGCATTTCTTAACTGTTAGAGAGGGGTCTTTATTAGCCTCTCCATGAGTGTTAGTTCACTTTTCTTGGTATATCATATTGTTCTCACCTTCAGGATGCTATTACATTGTCTTCTCTGCCTACTCAACTCTGTACTCTCCAAAAGTATATGAAGTCCAGTAAGCCCTACCTATCTCAGGGTCTTTGGTTATTGAGAGAGGTCATTGACCCAATTTATTGAATACTGAGAGCTTAATTAATAAACTGTTTATACTCAGACTATTATCTCTCAGCTTAATTTGAGTTTCAAACATAACAGTGATAATCCAGAAAAAATATTTGGATTGTTCTTGTTAATTACTATATTACAACATTTCTTATTAATTAATCAAACTCTTCTTAGCACCCAAGCTCTTTGCCCTTAATTGTTTTATCTTCCTATGTATCAAAAATTTTAAATCTTAGTATTGAATATATAAAATTATATTATTATATATTATGTAGTATGTTATGTTATTTTATATATGTATAGAAACACAATCTATATAGCATGAATCATGTAATAGATATGAGAAATGTTGTTTTATATGGTAGTTTAGCTTTGAGAAAGACTAGAAATACTTCCATCATTCAGTTCACTCAAGATACCAAGTAAAAAAATTCTCAAGAATTTTCTTCATTCTTTTCACAAGATAAAGGTTAACTATACCCTTCAGGAGATATGTTTTCTTCTATTTCTTTTCAAATCAATAGTTGCTCTTTAGACTTTCTTCTCATGAAATTCTGTTTTTTCACAGTATGGGTAAAGCAATTCTCCCAAGAAAGACATTTTTTCCCTCATCTTTTCCTTTTTTTTTTAGCTCTAGCTTCTCCACAATTTCTCTTAAACCTTCTTCATTACCTCTCCTCAGTCTTTCATAACCTGCCTGTCCAGCTGCTAAATGCTCAACATTCTGACTCTTAAAGTAAAAACAATACTAACTATAGACTCTATTGTAACTGCTATTACCTAAATATTTATTGAACACACAAAATCTATTAGACCCTAAGGAGAATGTACAAATGTTAGAGAGGACTTCTGTCCTCAAGAAGCTTATAGTTTAGTTGGGAATTCAAGAACTCTATTATGTAATTATAACATACTTAAAATAGTAAAAAATACAAGGTGAGATGTTGGAATTAGATGGTACAAACTGACCTATGAAAATGGTTTAACTTTGGTAAGGTTCCCTTAACTCATCTGTTTCCTTTCAGTCTCAACATTCTATGACCCTATAATTAAGTCCTGAATTGTATGTCATAGGGCATAAATACCCTAGGATCCTGGCTGTTGGGAAAGGCTTCATGGAAGAGGTAGGAGCTATAAAAATCAGTGTTTCCTACGCTCCATCTTTCAGCTTAGAAAACACAAACTTTGCTAAATTCCAAGAATCTCCAAATCTTTTCTATATAGTATTTTATTACCCAGTGATTCATTTTTTATTTAAAGTCAATATTAATAATCTTTACTGAAGTTAATATAACCCAACTAAGAAACTCAGTAACTTAAAGCGGGAAGAAAAGAAGCAGATGAGGTAAGACTTTGTTAGCTTTTTAAAAATTTTATTCTACATATTTTCTCTAGCATTAAGTGGGATCAGGTTTTTATAGGTTTTTCCCTCAGGTTGCTTTATATAGTTCCTAATATCTCAATTTATAACTCATTTACATTCAATTTTAGCCTCCTGGCAGATTAACTTCCAGATGGTGAGGAGTGGCAATAGTGAAATAGTAGGGGAAGCACTGTGATTAGCAATCAGGTGACCTCAGATCTCTCTCTGCTCCTATCTAGCTGTGTGACATTGAGCAATTCACATTACTTCTCTGTGCCTCAGTTGCCTCAGCTGTGAAATAAGTGAATTCCATAAAAACTGAATGAGGAAAGGTTATTAATGAATTTTCAAATGAGATTGTTAAATGACATATGCTTTCTTACCTCTAAGTATGGGCAATGGAACAGAGTCCTATTCCCAGGGCCAGCAAAGGGACCCCTGTAATCTCCTGACCAGTTGTCTGACCCCCCTTACTGCCTGTGGGTTGAGAGGTCCAGAAACTACTACTACTGCCACCAATTCAGTTGTCTCAAGGACTACTGCTGATTTCCTGGGGCTCAGCCTGCACTGAACTGCAATCTATTTTCCTGCTAATGCAACAGAACTTTCCTACTGACCTTCTAAATTGTCTTGGGCTGGAAAATTGTTTCCTTTTGTGGGTTTTACTGCTCCAGAATTTGTTTTGAGACATTATTTAAAGTTGTTTGGAGGGAGTTTTGGTGAAAACATAGGTGAATCCCTGTCTTCTCCACTACCTTGGCTCTGCTCTCTTCTTTTGGACGAATGGATGATTTCTTACTAGACAGTCTGTGAGCTAATTATTGTTACTTTTTGGCATTGTAAAAATGTTTACAACCTGGCCCCTTGCCATTTTTCTGGTCTTCTTATTCATTGCTCCCCTTCACATACTCTAGGGACTAGCTATAATGATCTACTGATCAGATGAGTTAACATTGTAAAGCACTTAGTAGGGTGGTCTAGCATATAGTAGATGATTATTCAGTCCATGCTTCTTTCTTTCCCTTTCCCTTATGATGCTCTATATATCCCATCTCCATGCCTTTGCCCCCTGCTTCCCCATTTTTGGAACTCTCTCTCTTCATCTCCACTTTTTAGTATCTTTGACTTTCTCCAAAATAGCTGAAATGACACCTTCTGCAAAAAGATGGCTTCATGATTTATGTCAGGTTTCACCATGAATGTCAGATCCCGTTCCCTCTGTTCTCCCAACCCATCAAAGCACTCTCTCCCTCTCTCCCTCTCCCCCCTCTCCTCTCAATCTCTCTCTCTCTCTCTCTCTCTCTCTCTCTCTCTCTCTCTCTCTCTCTCTCTCTCTCTCTCTCTCTCTCTCTCTCTGTGTTTGAAATAGCTTCTTAGTCTTTGATGATCTGGAGTAAGGAGAGGTATTTCTTATTCCCTCTAGGAGAAAATAGAAATGCCTCTGTTTTGGAATTTAAAGCCTTTCACAAAATCTTTCCACTCTTATTATTGAATACTTCCCTCTTTAGTCCAGTCCTATTGGTACTGATACTATGTCTGATGAATGTCAGTCCTTGCCCTATCTCTATGCACTTGTATGCATTCCTCATCCTTCTCACTTTGGTCTTTTAGAATCCCCACTTTCTTTTTTAAAAAAATATTTTTCCTTTTTTTTCTTCTCTTAAATTGCATCTTAAAACAATTTTAACTATTTTTTCCCAAATTTTGAGTTCCAACTTTGACCCCTTCCCTCCACATTGAGAAAGCAAGCAATTTGACATAGGTTATACATATCTTACCTTCTTTCAGCTCAGATGTCCTCTCTGTCTCTACCTGAAATCTTTCCTGACATACTCCTCCTTCCCAACTTGGTTAGTACTCTGATCCCCCAAATTATCTTGTATCTGTATTGTGGAGGCCTATATGAAAACATGTTGTATCCCCTGAGAGAAAGTAAACTTCCTGAGACAGATTCTTATACTTTTTGCATCTTTAGTGCCTAATACATAGTGCTATGTAAATGATTTTTGACTGATTCCTGAGTTCTTTCACCTCATTTCTTAGGAGATATGACATATAAAAGAGTAATTATTTTATTAACTGTTGCTAGCAAATAATTAATAAGATGATTGTCCTTTGGCCATCTTTAATGAACCAAAGACTCATCATGGCTGCTTCTTGACATATCTAAGTTCTTGGAAGAGTGGGTGTTCCTGACAGGTGTCAATCAACTTTGATTGATTAACAATAAATGGGAAGAATGAATATTGTATTGAGAGATGGACCTATTCAAATGGGGGAGGGGCGGGAAGAGACTGATTACTCAGATCTGTCTGACTGAAATACAATTTTGACTTTCAATCAGATTTGATTTTCTTTCTAAGTTTTGCATCTAAATGGCTGGGGCAACAACTCTACGTGGATAAAATGGCCTAGGTGGAGTAAAGTTTTAGGTAAGTTCTGGGATATCTCCTTAAAGATTGAACTTTGAATGAAGGAATAGGAAAAGGGGGGGAGATAATCTTGGAACTCCCCAGTAATTGGTTATTTAATATAAGAGGAAATAATCTCTCAGAGACCAGCTTATACTTTGAACATAGACAGTAGTAGTCACTTGACAATGCTAGCAATATCCTAAACACAAGTTATCAAAAAATTCACTTTTCTTTCTCTTCTTGCTAATTTTATTATTGAGGTTTTAGTATTATCATTCAAATATCATCATCCTCATCCTCGTCATGATTTATTAAATGCCAGCACTGTACTCAAGAAAAGACTGGATTATATTTGAGTACTTTGTTTACTATGTTAAACAAACCTTTTAGAAGAGAAGTGCTTAACCTCTTTTTTTGATTGTGGCCATCAAATTAAGGAGAATTTATTAGGCCCCTGTTAGGGACTAGGTTTTGTGCTAAGCACTTGGAATACCAAAGAAAGGGGAAAAAAGTCCCTTTCCTCAGGGAGCTCATAGTCTTATGGAGGAGACAATATGCCAACAACCCATATATACAAAACTATCTAGTGTAAATTGTAGGTAAATTGTTTGTAGGTGATTACAGCTCACTTAATTAGGACCTTGTTAACACTTTTACCCACTTTAATCACCTCTTTACACTTTTGTCTCATTTTATCACCTCTTAATAACTCAGTAATCCTAGGGACTTCCTTTCTTTTTTCCCTAATGGGGAGTGGGGGTGGGATAACCACTCCCACTCTTCATTTTCTTCTCTCACCACCCTCTAACTCATTCTTATTTGTTTTCCTTACCTGTTCCTGAATTCTCGGCTTTACAACTACTCAATTCTTTTCCTCTTTCAAATTGAGTTCCTCTCCTACAGCTTGAGGCTATTTTTGAAACTTTCTTTCATACTCTCAAATATCTCCTCCTCCCCAAATTCACTTTTTGGTTCCCATAAATCTCTAAATAGTTCCATAATAATAATTCCATAAGTTCTCTAAATCACTATCTCCAAAAGTCTTTTTCTTCAACTCCTGGTTACCATTCAATCTTTTCCTTTAGAAGCCGGAAGCAGAAATCTAACTTTAGAAAAATATCATTTGTCAACAAGTCCCACAATTTTCAATTTCTAATAATAATAAGTTTAATGGCTAATAATAATAATAATAATATTAATAAGTTGATAGACTTGGAATAATTGAAGGTTTTGAAAATGTTTTATATAGAGAGGGAGATCTCAAAAATTCTAGACAAGTTTAAACTTTTAGGATCCTCTATATCTTTTTCCCCAGAAAATAACATTTTTATTTATTTTTTCAACTGCATGCAATTGGTAGTTTTCAACAGTCATTTTTTGGCAAGGTTTTGAGTTTTACAGTTTTCTCCCTCCCCTAAAATAGGCTATACATGTATAATCATGCTAAACATAAATTAGATTCTTTCTTATCTCATCTGAACCATCCCAGTGAGATAAGTACAGTGTTTTTACAGAGCAGGAAATGGAATTTCAGAGAGTTTAAGGACATCCAGTCTCAAGACTAGTAAATGTAAGGTATAGATGTAAACCCAGGATTTCTGAGCTCCAAGCCCAGTAGAATTGGATAATGGTTTGTAAAATAGATCTCTCTGCTCTGGTTATTGAAATTTAAGAGAGATCAGACTCTTAAAGGAGAGAAAAGAAGCATTATCATTTCAGGACTCCCATCAGCTAGCATGATGAGGAGGCATTTGGTGGAACTGGAACCTTCCTGATAATAATCGTAATCATATAGTGGTTATGTCATTTGACTTCCAAGCAGCTGTGTAGTCATTTTGCCAATCATGCAGACCATGAACATGCCTTAGAATAGACTAAGGAGGCTGTGGAAGATTTGAGGATTATTGGAAGAAAGAACAGTGTGTGGGAGTAAGAGAATGATAACAATAGCTGGCATTTATATAGCGCTTTATGGTGGAAATGTGCTTTACATAAATTATCTCATTCCATTTCCAAGACAGTTATTTTTACCTCTATTTTGAAGATAAGAAGATGGAGTCTCAGGGACTGGACCTGTGACAATGACATAGAGAGACGAGGAAGTCTGAGCCTTCTCTGTGATTTAGAATATTCCCAGAAGCCTAGATCACTGAGAGAATAGGTGACTTTCCCAGGGTCACTCACACAGTATGTTCAGTGGAGGAACATGAACTTGGGTCTTTTGTTTCTCCAAGACTGACATTCTATCCACTAAGCAATACTACAGCTATTTTTATTTTGGACTTACTTATATGTGTACATGTTATTCTCTGCCTCCTACTCCCTAAAAAAGTAAGCATCTTTAGGGCAGTAGGGTCTGTCTCATTTTCATCTCTGCTCTCTCTAGCTACTGAACAATGCTTGGCACATAATAGGTGCTTTATTAATCTTGTGGGATGGATCAATGGATGGCCATAGTGCTAAATGTTAGAAGACCTCTTTAACCTTTGGTTACTTTGTAAAATGAAGGGATGGATTTGATGACTTTTAGGAAGTCTTCCAACTCTAAACTATTCTCCTGTGAAAGAGAGTGCAAACCAACTGTCTCCTGATTCCCGGCCAGTATTCTTTTCACTGTGCCTCTCTCTCTCTCTCTCTCTCTCTCTCTCTCTCTCTCTCTCTCTCTCACACACACACACACACACACACACACACACACACACACACACACACACACAATGTGGTAGGGGAGGGGAGAGAGAGAGACAGACAGAGAGAGACAAAGACAGAGAGATACACAGAAAGTCAGACAGAGAGAAACAGAGACAGGGAGAAAGAGGAGGGAGGGAGAAAAAGAGAGGAGAGAGAAAGAAAGAAGAGAGGAAAAAGAGAAGGGAGAGAAAAACAGGAGAGATGAGCGAAAAGAGACACACAGACACACTCAGACACAGAATTTCAGGGAGTTTGAGAAAGTAAACATTATCTGCTTGCTTCCCTAATTGAAAATAAGGAGGTAGAAGAAAACTGAGGTCTATGTGGTCATTTTCTCAGTATTAGCATAGTGAGGAGTGTCAGAGAAGCCTTTCCAAATAAATTTATTAGCTATTTACCTGTACCAGTGTGGGGGAAATCAGCATTTCTTTGGGCTTTTGCTTCTTTTAAAATGAACTCTGGCTATTTTCTTTAGCAGGTAAAAGTTCCCTCTTTAACAGGAGGAAGGCATTATTTTTTTGAATTGCTTCCAGCAGTTTTTTTTACCTTCTTCACTTAAGACAATCTACTAATATAGGAAACCAACAAGCATAGTGTAAAATTCTTCAGAAAGAGTAGGCAAGAAAGGGTTTCCAACAAATTATTTCTATTGTTGATTATGCAACCACTGGCCATGTTCCTGCTGCCTGAGAAGCAGCTATGAAGCTTTGGCTTCTGATGTAGGCTATTTCCTGTAATAATTGCTTTATTAGAGATGTTTCAGGCTTCATATGAAAGCCACAGGCACACCTGCCCTGCTGCAGAAAGATAATAACTTCTTTCACTGAGTCACTTGAAGCAAGTAAATCTTTTCTTTTTTATGGTAAGCAAGTATTTTCTATAGTGACATGTTTTCTATAATAAGCAATTTGTACTTTATATAGCCAATAGGTTTTTTCATAAAAGAAGCAAAGATTTCATACAGCTAGTATTTTATGTAATGAGTATATTATATAGTGTGAGAGGCAACATGGAAGTGTAGATAGAAGACTAAACACAGAGTCTAGAAGACTTGTGTTCAAATTACAGTTCTTAGACATACTGTGTTACCCTGGGCAGGTCAGTGATCCAAACTCTATAAACCCAAAATTTGCAAATCAGGTGCTGATCTGCAACTGTGCAGTGAGTTTCTTTACCAAAAGTTCCCTAATTAATCAATAAGCAATTTTAAGGTGCCTAGTATGTGGGATAAAAAGTATTGGGGGGATTAAAAAAATGAAATAATTTCTGCCCTCAAAGAGCTTACATTTAATTGGAGAAAACATCATTAACATGTATTAGCATTTGTAAAATATAAACAAATAAATGTAAAATAATTTGGATGGAAGAAAGGCACAAAAGGTGTGTGTGTGTGTGTGTGTACGTGTATGTGACACATTATTCCTCAATTTGTACAAATTACTGAAATCTGTGTTTATCTTCCAGTGTAAGCTTTTCCAGGGCTTTCTATTGGTAGAGTTCTTATTTTTGTTCATTTCCTACATAGAGTATATTGTGTTAGCAGTTGGACTATTGTCTCATTATCACAATAGAATTATTACTTCAATGATTTTTGTGTGTCATGTGGTGTCATTGATGATGACTTTTGAGCAACTTCTCACATAAAATTTTGATTTTTTTCCAAGATTTAGTTGATCAATGATTCATAGCAATATGGCACCACTGGGAGAACATTTACATTAAAGTGATGTGCTTTTGTAGCAATGAGCAGCTTATGATCCTAACACATTCTAGACAGTTTCCAAAATATGATCTAATCTGATTTCTTAATCTTCCTTGTTCTCATTATGGGCTCCAGGTTATTATACATCACAGGGTCTAATCAAAATGTGGGCTATACATGAAGTTGTCTGTATATGTGAATATATGCTTATATCTATAAATATACAGAGGGAACAGAAATACAATGCAATATCATTGTGTTGTAAGAAAGACTAAGGTAGGGTATGAGAAATATGGGAAATGAGAACTGATGCAGAATGAAGTGAACAGAACTAGAACATCACCTATAATAACAGTAAATTATAAAAAAAATTACAAAAGACTTAATAACTAATTAATGAAATAAACACTATTTCAGAGGACTGGTAACAATGCTATTCAGTCCCTAACAGTGATCTGATGAACTAACTGTGTAGTATTATACTTAAAGTACAGAATGAGATGATTCCCCCCCCCCCCCAATTTGGCTAACAAGGGAATTTGCTTTCTTTGATCTTGTATCTCTGGTATAAAAGCTTTACTTTTCTTTAATTTGGGGGGGGGGATGAGGGGACATAGGAGTTGGAAAGAGAGGAAGGCTAGTGATAGGCTGACTAAAATTTTAAAAAAAGGTAAAAAAAGAGGGTCTTTGAAACATTTTCTTAAATGCACAGAAGAAAAGAGAAAGATTGGTAAGAAACAAATAGCAGTTTTGAAAATTGCAAGTTGATGTCATTGTATGTTTGAAGGGAAGCATTCTCTTGTGACTCTGCCCACATGCACATTTTTTCCCCTGTTTTATATGTGGATCTGTTCATCTTTAGATGTGTTATTAGATTGACATTTTTTAAAATGATGTTACCAAAAAAGAAATCACAGGTCCAGATTATTACCCTACGAACATGCTTGTTGTATCTACATAGTGATACATCTATCTACTTTGTCTTTACTGGACTCTTTTTGCCTCTATCTACTATATTCCTATCATGTCTTGTATAGGGTGTTTAAGGCGGATTAGCATCTCTGGTGTGAGGTATTGCTGAACCCTTTTCAGGACTCTTCATCCATATTTGGTGTCCCTTTATCATCCACCTCTCACCTGTGTGGTTCCAAGAAGCTGTAGCATACACAGAAGCTACACTCTGGTAAACTGTTGAAACTATCTTTGCAAACAGGCTAAGCCAGAGAGGGTGACTGAGAGGGTCCCCAAGCTGTTGTGAGTTACAGGAATAGCAGAAGAGAACAATTTGTTCCAACAGCCATGCAGGTGGCTGAAGCAGGATGTATGGAGTACTTCATGCTTGGTAAGACATTGAATATGCCAAGATTCCTTCCTGAGTCATCACCAGTTATCTTGATTTTGTCCTGCTAGTGGACTTTGATGACTCTGCAAGAGAGAATGAGATGAGGCAGCTAGGTGGCACAGTGGATAGCTTACTAGCCCTGGAGTCAGGAGGTCTTGTGTTCAAATCCAATCTTAAACACTTAATACTTAGCTGTGTGAACTTGGGCAAGCCACTTAAACCCATTGCTTTGCTGAGAGAGAGAGAGAGAGAGAGACAGAGAGAGAGAGAAAATGAGGTCATGACTTAAATCTAAATCCTATGCCTGTTGAGACATCACCCATCATCCACTGTTTTACCACAGTATAGTGATGTCATTGGTCTTCTGAAGCAAAGACCAACAGCAATCTGTATCTATATCTGTACGTGGATATCAATGTACATATATAAAATACATATAAATTATATTTTGATGTGTTAATTCAAAACACTGCTCCTCCAGTTGTGTGACATTATACCATAATCTGTGCTGCCAGTTTTTAATGTACTTTTTTAGTGAAATTATATTCTGTAATCTTCTAGTGGTTGATTATTGCAATAACATCTGCAAATAGGGAAATTTGCAGAATTTTACCATCAAGAATCCAATTATTTGGGCTCTGAACTTTGGTGCAGTTGATAGAGTACCAGGCCTGGAGTCATTCTACCATATTGGTAATTAATTGCCTTAGGCAAGTCTCTGACTCCATATTTCATATCATGCTTGATGTGAATGCTCAGTAGATCCCTCAACTCTGTTGTATCCAATGTTACATCTGTCATAGAATTCCTTTGTCTATTTTGTTGCTTTCATGGAAGATGCCTGAGTTGGAGAGAGCCTTTAAGGTGCCATTTTGTTCCATCTTATGCTTTAAAAAATTAATAAACTTCAAATGAATAATAAATGCAATCATTTAAAAAGGAGACAGAATCACAGACTGACTCACAACTGAACAAAGAATTCCCACTACAACATCCCTGACAACTAGAAGCCCAACTTACTCAAAGATGTTTAATGTGAGGGAATGTATTCTCTCTCTCTCTCTCTCAAGGCAGGCTATTCCACTTTGGGGAGATAGACAATAAAGTGGGTCAAATTAAAAGATCACCTTGCTTGAAAATAACTAAAGGGCAAGCTACCATTTCCTAAGACAGTATATTCCATCATCAAAAAGCTTTTGATTGTTGGAAATTTTTTTTTCCTTATATGAAGACTAAATTTACCTTTCTGCAGTCTTCACCTGGTTCTGTCTTGTTTTTATTCCCTCTGGGGCCAAACAGAACAAATCTAATCTCTTTTTTCTACATGACAGCTCTTTGGACAGTTGAATGGAAGAAATTTCCTGGCCTGCTCACTAATTCTTCTCTTCTTCAGACTAAACATTCCTACCTTCCTTTACCATGTACTCATATATGACCTGTACTCCAATCTTCTTTGTTGTTGTTTTCCAACTTGTTTATGTAATTCCTAAAATGTGATGCTTGAAATTGGATCCAGTATTTCATATGTGGCCTAACAGGAGTGTTCAGAATATCCTTTCTTTATTAATGAAATTCAGAATAGTCTTAGCTTTTTTGGTTGCTTTGTTACACTGTTGATTCACAATTGAGCTTGAGGTCCATTGAGGTCCACTAAGACCACCAAATTTCCCTCTCAAAAGTATTATTTCTTAAAGTGCTGCTATTTAATTGTCATGTTTGTCTGTTCGGCAAATTGTCAATTAAACAGGCATTTATTAAGCACCTAGTATGTGTCAGGCTCTAGGAAAATACAAAAAGATAAAAACAGTTAAGCTGGCTTCTCTGCTTTTTTTTTTTGACCTATTGATTTTGGTTACTGGTTTTTATTTTTTCTAAATGAGAATCTATGCCTTTCATTCTGTCTCCATGTTTTTGACTATCAGCTTATTTAAACAGGTTTGATTGGAACCTCTTTAATTGTGCACTATCTTTTTCTCACCTATATTCTCTTGGTTTCTTTTAATTTGGTACTTATTTTGACCTTTGCTATAGAAACAATTGATCTAACTATACATAGGCAAATGATTGTGAAATGACTGCTGTGTCTGGAAGTACTGTAATTTTCATTTGAGTTTTATTCTATTTTGCTTCTGATATTCTAATATCATATAGGATTAATAGAGTTGGAGGTGGAAGGGGTCTTGAAGGCCATCCAAACCAACCCCATCATTTTATAGATGAGGAGATGTAGGGAAGGGAGATGACATGCTAAAGGTAAGAACTAGTCAGGGACAGAGCCAGGATTCATACTCAGGTTCTCATTCTCTCCTATTGGAGATCATTAAAACAAGGCTGAATGACAGACAACCTTTTGAATATGTTATTGTGAGACTTCCTTTGTGACTGCTAATGTCTCTTTTATCTCTCAAATTTTGTGATTCTCTGACTTCTCTTACTCCAAATTCATCATTCTTTCCTTAGAATCATTTTATTCCCCAATTTCACTCCTCCAGCCTTTTTGAATTTTCTCATTGAAGAAAGTATTCAAGGTACACATACATGAAATTTCTAAGTGGTTTAACCTCTTCGCTCTTTAAACTTCTTAGTTCTGCACTATATATTTTTTTCAAAGTCTTTGACAACCTTTCTGGGGTTTACTTTCCCATCAAGATAATCAACAACAGTTTGACTTAGACCAGAGGGTCTTGTCAAGTTCTCCAGAGAAAGTGTATTTGTACCTTGATGGGGATGGTGTCACATTTATCCTCACAGTTGTGATTAGCTTCATAATATTAGTTTATTTTTGTTATTCATGAAATTACCAAGTATCCTCAGAAATGATGCTTCTTGTTACTTTTGGTAATTTTATGAAACTAAGTTCCCAAGTTCCTTTATTTGTCTCTATGAAAGAATCAGCAAACCATTCTTCTGTATAGTTGGAGATTCCTTATACTTATATATATTCCTTATAGTTTTTCATTTAAACTTTCATGAAAATGTCAGTACGGATTTGTTTTATTCCTGTATTTATTAACGCATTGGTTAAATTAATATTTATATTCAGTTGAAAATGGGTGATTCTTACCATTTATTGTCTCATTTGTCATTTGTCAGGATTTCAAAGGGATGATTGTATAAAATTGAGAACTTTATTTTAGACTGATTAAAAACCAATTTCATGTGCTATTATGATGGAAAATATTTACCACTGATGGCTAAATTTCTGGTGATTAACTTCTCTGTATTCAGCTTTGTGCAAGAATGGTTTTTGGGACATACTATGTTGTGGGGGACTATGCAGTTGGGATTAAGTGACCTGCCCAGGGTATCACACTAGTAAGTATTTGAGACCAGAATTGAACTCAGGACCTTCTGACTCTAGGGCTGGTTGCTCTATCTACTGTACCACCTAGCTATGCATCAATACCTTTCTTAGCATTTAGAATTCTCCATTGGCATTTTCTCCAAGAACTTCCATACCTCAAAGAGCAAGGGAAATGTGACTCATTATGTTTTATATGAGTCAATAGTTTATTTAGTGAATAAATCTATAGCAAGTGTTGCAGAGGGCAAAAAGGCATTTAATCTAGCACTTTATGTAATGGGCAAATAGTTGACTCAGTGAACATATTGTTCAGCAAAATTGTTATTTTATGTGGTAATAATTTTATGTGATGAGCAACTATTTTTGTATAATTAATAAATATTTTATGTAGCCTGAAACAATTTATATAGCAAGGATTTTACATAAATACTTCATGTAGCTAGGTAGGTATTTTATATAGAAAACAAATGTAATGAAATGTTATTTTATGAAGCACTTATTTCCTAAAGAAAACATATTTCATAGAGTCTTCTAGCATTTTGTATAACAAGCAAGTATTTATGTATAAAGCAACAAAAACAAACAATGAAGGAAGCTTTTCTTTAAAATGGGAAAATGCAGGAGCCTAAATTTAAATAGTTAGAAATAAGTGTGATCTGATCGTCATTATAGGAGTAGAAACATTTTTACTTGGCGTTATTATAGCATGCAGACTAGCTGCTTAATTTCCAAATGGATAGAAAAAATGACTATGATACTGTGTTTTTCTTCTTTACTGGGGAGCATTCTGTGTTTGTTTTCTGATTCCATGCTCCAGTGGATTTGGGATTTCATCAGTGCACAATGGAACAGAATGCATCCAATGAATATCTTCTGATCTTATGTGACAGTGGCCTGTATCCTCCTGTAAATCCTCCAGAAAAAGTCCACTCAACATAGGCTTCTCCCTAAATTTCTTACAATTTACAATTCTATAGGGTACCATTTTAACATGTTGCCTGGTTATTTGGTATCCTTTGCTTTCACCACCTGCCTGACCAGCCTTCTTATCTGAACATTCATGAATATACTGGTGAAGGAATTAGTTTTAGTCAGTTTAATGAACTGTTGTGGGAATGTCCTCCACCAACCTACTAGAATTTAGTAAGTAAAGAGATTATTTTTGATGTATAGGGGTTAAAAGACTTGCCCAAGTTTATTAGTTGATACATGTTAGTTTAGAGGCTGAATTTGAACCCAGGTCTTCCAGGTTCCAAGCCCAGCACTCTATCCAATATACCACATCTCATCTCATATGATTTCTGATTATTTCTGATTATGTTTTCCCTTAAGGCTATTGGCAGAGGTATGCTGGTAAGTGTTTAACAACAAGTTTTGTGTATATAATGTATCCAGGACATATTTTTTAAGTATAAACTTCATTAACATTTTCTCCTTCATTTTCTTAGGTGTAGGCAATCATCAAGTTCAAGCTCTGATTTGTAGTATTTGCCTATTTCAAGGTGTAAATGCTCACACTCAAAATTTAATTACTGGATCTCTAGAACTAGTTAACAGAAGCTGGTTCCATCCTGGGTGTTGTGAGGTTCAAGGGAGATAATTAATGTAAAGTACTTTGAAAATCTTAAAGGTGGTGTAGTGGATAGAGCTTAGGTCCTGAAAAGAACCTGAGTTCAATTCCTACCTCAGATACTTACTGACTGTGTGAGCCTAGGCAAGTCACTTAACCCAATTGTTTACTATTATCATCATCATCATCAGCCTATATACTCATCAGCCCTCCAGTATGATGGTAATTTCATTCCCTGAACTCTATACTACACACCTGCTGAACTCAGGTAAAGTTTGTAGAGCAATAGAGGGGTGTGCTGGGAAATGTTTAACAACTGGGGTGGGGGGAATGTATGCACGGGGTGGGGGGAATGTATGCACGGGGTGGGGGGAATGTATGCACGGGGTGGGGGGAATGTATGCACATACACTTTAAAGTTTAATTTGCATTTGTTGACTATTAAGTCTAGATAGTCAACAATAAAAAATAAATAAATCAAGTCCTGAGTTGTGGCTATTTCTGACTTCTGATGTGTGAATGCTCACAATGAAAACTTAACAATAGTTCTCAGAGCCTGCATTATCACACCCCTGATTGGATGTGCTTGATTGGATAGACCAAACAATTCATTGTTTTATTTGATTTTTTACTTTTTCAACTCTTGTTCTGAAATGAGTGGGTCTCACTGTACTCCAGAAATAAGGGGTGGCTAGGTGGTGCAGTGACTAGAGCACTGGCCTTGGAGTCAGGAGTACTTGGGTTCAAATCCGACCTCAGACACTTAATAATTTCCTAGCCATGTGGCCTTGGGCAAGCCACTTAACCCCATTGCCTTGAAAAATCTAAAAAAAAAACCCCCAAATTGAAATAAATAAGTGATTTGCATATTAATTAATAACCATCTATCAAATGCCTGCTGTATGAAAGACAATATGTTAGTTCCTAGGGATACAAAGATGAAAATGAAAGTCCTGCCATCATAGAAATTACATGCTTTAGGTACAAACAGCTCATCATACATATGCAAATATCTCTATCTATCCATCTATCTATCTATCTATCTATCGCCCATTACAATTTAATTTCCAGGTAGTGAAGCATTGACAGAAGAATCAAAAATGGCTTAGTGTTGTCTTTCATTTGTGTCTGAATCTTCATGATCCCATTTGGGATTCTTGGCAAAGACACTGGAGTGGTGTGCCGTTTCCTTCTCTAGCTCATTTTACAGATAATGAAAATGAAAATGAAAAGGGGTTAGGGGACTTATCCAAGGTAAAACAGCTAGTAAGTGTCAGAAATCAGATTTGAACTCAGGAAGATGAGTCTTGAATTCAAACTCAACACTGCCATCTTGTTGCCTAAGGCTTAATTTAGGAGGTGACATTTGAAATGAGAACTGTTTCCTCTTTTGAAACACCCAACACCTACTTTTATTAACCTAGATAATTGAGAGCTGGGAATTGCAATATACTTTTTTAAATATAAAAGAAATTTTAAAAAATGAGCATAGTATACTTTGCTCTGAACTCAAAATCCACTGTTTTCTCTAGAGGTCTCTCAGGATTGTCCTTGATTGCTGAACTACTTAGAGAAGTTTCTTTGATCTAAGTTGTTCATCTTACAATGTTGCTGTTAATGTATACAATACTTTCCTGCAGCTGCTTACTTTACTTAGCCATCAGTTCATGCTAGTCTTTAAAGGCTTTTCTGAGATCAGGCTCATGATTTCTTACAGAATTATATATTCCATAACATTCATATACTGCAGCTTGTTTAGCTGTTCCTCAATTGATGGGCATTTTAAGAAGTATTTCAAAAAATTTCACAAATACATCTATTAGTTAGCCTTAGCTTTACAATGTCTTTCTTCTTTATCCTTTTAAATTAGATCTATATTTGCTTTTGCACAGGATAGCTACCCCTGCTTTTTTCTTTACTTCAGTTGAAGTGTAACAAATTTTTCTATAGCCTTCTACCTTTCCCCTGTGTGTGTTTTTCTACTTCAGATGTTTCTTTTAAGCAACATATTGTAGGATTCTGGTTTTTAATCCACTCTGCTATCTGCTTCTGATTATGGGAGAGTTCATCCCATTTACCTTTACATTTAAGATAACTAATTATGCATTTTCCTCCATTCTATCTTCCCCCCTTTATACTTTTCTCTCTCCTTTCCCCTTTATCCCTCCTCACCAGTGTTTTGTTTCTAACTACTGTATCTCTTAATTTGACCTCTCCTACCAGCCTTCTTCCATTTTTCTCCCTTTCCCCTTTTACTTTTGTTTTTTCTTTTACTTTAATTTTAACAACCTTTGTTTTTACTTTCCCTTGTACTTTTATCAACCTTACCTCCTTTCTTTTCCATTCCCCCTTACTTGCCGGTAGGATAGGATAAATTTCTATACCCAATTGGGAATGTATGTTATTCCCTCTTTGAGCCAAATTTGTTGAGAGTAAGATTTACTTAGTGTTCATACCCTCCCTTCTTTCCATTTACTATAATAGGTCCTTTGTGCCTGATCATGTGATATTATTTATCTTCTAATGCCTTCTCCTGGGATAATCTTCTTTTTCATGTTTTAATTGTTTTATTCCTGTCTTGTACCCACACCCTCTTTCAAAGTATATTCCATTTATCTATCCTGATAGAAGTATCAAGAATTATAATTTTTTTTTTAGAAAATATTTCCAACTCTGCACATGGAAGCAAGTGAAGAGAAAGAGAAAAGAGAAATAAGCAGACACATAGAAAAGCTTTTTGTTGACAACTTTTAGCATTCAAGTCTGCCAAGTTAGCATGCAAAGACTTAAGATGACCCAAGAGCAGGTCTGAACAGGGTCTGCCTAACCTATCAGTAGTCCAGCAACTTTGGATAATGGCCAATCTGTGACTAGTGAAGACAGAGGAAGTGAGTGGTAGTTGGAGGGTTGATTGACTGATTGATTGATTTATAAGCTTCATCACATCATGGTCCCAATATAAATACAACCTTCACTAGCTAAGAATCTATTGATCACAGTCAATTTTTACCCACACCCTCTGTCTAAATATGATCTTTTCAGCTTTCCTAAGAAAAATATAGTTCTTAAAAGTTATAAGTACTGCCTTACTTGGTAAAGGATGTAGGGATGTAGACAGTTTAGTGTTCTTAACTAACTTCAACCAACCCCTCCCCCCCAATCTTCTGTTTTCTTTTTTAACTCATGTCTTGAGACTCATATTTGAAGATCAAATTTTCTGTTTCAGTTCTGGTCTTTTTTTTATAAGGTTAAATTTGAAATTCCTCTATTTCAATGAAAATCCATCTTTTCCCCTGAAAGAATATGTTGAGTTTTGCAGGGTAATTGATTTTTGGTTGTAATCCAAACTCCTTTGCCCTCTGGAATGTCATATTTCAGGTCTTCCAATGCTTTAATTTTGAAGTTGATATGTTCTGTGTAATCCTGACTGTGACTCCCTGGTAAATTGGTTTTTTTTTTTTTTTGGTTGCTTGCTTTTTGGATCCTTTAGTTGAGAATTCTGAAATTTGGCCACAACATTCCTTGGAGTTTTTACTTTAGGATCTCTTTCTGGTGTTATATATGGATTCTTTCAGAGATTATTTTATCTTCTTGTTCTAGGATATTGGACAGTTTTCCATGATAATTTCCTGCATAATATTGTCCAGCCTCTTTTTCTGATTGTGGCTTTCAGGTAGGACAATAATTCATAAAAAATCTCTCTTGGATTTATTTTCCAGGTTGGTCATTTTTCCTAAGTGGTACTTTACATTTTTTTTAAGTCTTTTGGTTTTGTTTGATGTAATCTTGGTGTCTTACAGAATCGTTCATTTCCATTTGTCCAATTCTAGTTTTTAGTTTTATTTTCTTAAGTTAACTCTTTGTTTCTTTTTCCGTTGGTTAATTTTATTTTATAGCAGGTCAATTTTACTTTTAAAGTGATTGTTTTCTTCAGTTAATTTTTCATAACTCTCCTGCATGACTCTCATTTCTTTTCCCCACTATTTTCTTCCTCTCTTTTTTTTGGTTTTTAAAATCCTTTATGAGCTCTTCTAAGAAGTCTTATTGGAACTGAGATCAACTCATCAATGCCTTAGAAGACTTAACATGTTTGCATTGTGTCACTGCTTTCCTCTTCTGAGATGGGATTTTTTTATTGCCCCTATCAGAATAACAGCTGTCCATGATTAGCAATTTTTTTGTTTTTTGCTTTTTGATGATTTTATCAGTTGAACTCTGTTCCTTTGGTATTATAGAGCATATTTTCCCAAACTTTTTTTTTTGCTGAGGGCAGGGGTTCTGGTCCCTGACTTTCCACTCTTGTGTTTCCTTTGTTCCTGGCTTGCTCCTTGTACTAGGGTAGCTCCACACTTGTCCTCCAAGCTGGGGTTGGGACCCTTACTGCTGATAGAGCTGTGCAGGGACCTTAACTACATTGGCTCTTACTGGCTTCTCATCTCTTCTGCCTGCATTGGGCAACATTCCCTTTTTACTCATGTGACAGATATTTTCCTGAAGTTCCTCTAAGATATCTTGCTGAAAAGTTGTTTAACTGTTTTGTTTGTTTGTTTTTGTGGGTTTTGTTGCTTCAAAATCTGTTTAGAGACTTCATTGTTGTTTTGGGAGTTGCAATATATTTTTTCAAAATAAACCACATTATTGTCTATGTAGCTTCATAGCATGTATATGATGTGGGTGTTCTAAAGTATCTCCCACATTTTCCTGGGGTGCAGGAGTGCTTGTGTCTCTTTAGAAGGCCAATGTTAGTTTGACATCCAAATAATTCTCATTTAAATCTCAAACTCTTTAACTAATAGGAGCAAACTCATTACAACCAGAGTATATCTTTTCCTTTTTTGCCTTATATGCTCTGTGAAAGGCTAAGTCAGTTCTCAAACTAGGATTCTTGATGATCTAGTAAAGGAAATCTGTGCTTAATCATAAAATAAAAGCAAACAAACAGCCCAAATCCTCTTCCTCTCTTTGTACTGAGGAAGCCAGTATTGACTTGTATTAATAGAAGCTGGGAAGTTTATGTGTGGTTATCAAGTTGAATTTTTCCTCTGCCGCCTACCACCATCACCACCTGGAGTGGAGAACCCAGCCAACCCTGAGTTTTCACACTGTTCTGTGTTATCATTGACTGCCACCTCTGAACTGAATGGGCGACTGGCCTGCAGGCCATCAGTGTTGCCTTAAAAAGTCAGAACAATTTTACTGAATGAAGCTAAAAGGATAGAAGGCTTACAAACAAAAGCATGCAAGCAATAATAACAACAACAACAACAAAAAAAAGAGATCAAATCTCTCTCTGAGCCCATGTGAATTCTGTATATTCCTGACTTTACTGAAAGATAGCAGCTGTTAAACTTTTTTTCAGTTACTATATATCTTTAGCTTTACCCCCATTCAATATGAAAAGAAATGAATTCTAGACACACACATGTGCTCATGAGAAAAATCTTCTCCACTCCAGGAATTAAATTCAAAATAACAGTAATAGTTAACATTTATATAGCATTTTTATCTCATTTGATCCTCACAATCACCATGAGTGGTAGGTACTATTATTGAATTTTATAAATTTGAAAACTGAGGCAGTGGTTAGGTGACTTGTTCAAGGTCACATAGTGATAATAAAAATAATGATGATGATGATGATAAAAATTTATCAAACATTTACAAAACTTGCTTACTTGAAAACAGACTCCAGTTTGAGAATGCCTATTGTATGTTATTAAGGAAGGACATTCAATGATCATTGTATGGCACTGTCCAGTTCTTTCATGTGGTTTCAACTACTTTTTAAATTGGAGGTTTCAATACCTTCCTTGGGTCATGGATATACTTCTCGTGGAGTGAGCTAAGCAAAATAAGGATATTTTGCTTTAATTTGATTCTTCAAGGTTTTCAAAATGCTTATTATCTCCCAGCAACCCAACAGTGATAGAATAATCCCACTCAACCAAGAAGAAAACTGAAATTAAAGAGAGGTTTTAGTGATTTTTCTGAAATCACAAAGCTAATAAGTGACAGAGAAGGGCTTGATTCCAATTCTCCTTCCTTGATATCTACTATGTAGTCTACCAGATGATGCTATCCTGTACCAGTAATTCAGCTGATATTCAAGTGTGTCCAAATGCTACTCTGAGATCTAAAACCATTCTTGCCTTCTTCTTATCCTTTAAAAATTTCATATCCTTGCATATCTATCTTTTAGTTCTCTGTGGAAGCTTTCCCCAAAGTTCTTTTTTTCCCCCCAGTAATTTCAGTTTAAAAAGTGAAATCTTTTTAAAAAGCTTTTAGAGGAATGTGTGGATTGGGATCTGGGAGACTGGGGGAAAAGAATGGTGGGGATTGTTTGGAGGGGGTGTTGGATTGAGATTGCCGGTGGAGGGGGAGGAATGGGGAGGGACTCTTGGAGGGTATGGGTGAAGTGGGGAGAGAAGATAAGGTAACAGGGATAGGGCAAAAAGAGAGACTGAGAAAGAAAATAGTAATAGTAAAAATAAGATGGTGAAAAATTCACAAATAGTAATTATAACTTTGAATAGAATGTTTATAGCAGTTTTCTTTGTGGCAAAGATCTGGAAATTGCAGGAAATTGCAGAAGTATGTATAGAATAATTTTACATATATATAAATATACTTATATGTGTCTAGAGATAGTCATCTCTAGGGCTGGGGAAGGAAGAAAAGAAAAAAGGGAAAAAGAAATTTTCATGATAACTTTGCTATATATTTGGCAGGATTAGCAAGTTGTACATGATTTATTTGCAGTTTTGTGTGCAATCATCTTTTTTTATTGTATTGTGTTATGGAAATGCTTGCTTTGTTCTATGAATTGAAAATAAAATAAATTTTAAAAATTCTTGGAGGAATCCCTACATAAGTGTCTTTTTTTTCCTACCTATTCGATCTGGTTACGGATTTTAGGCATTTGTTAAACATTTACTGACATCAATATTAGACTCCCATTAAACATAATTAGTACTTCATTTTCTCTTCCACCTCTTCCAGATGTAGTAGAAATCAGAATTTACATGCTGCTGAGAAGAAATTGATAGCATTGCCTTTCTTTGTTAATTAATATCTACAAAGAAAGGAGATATTAATTCCTTGTCTCCTCTTGTCTGAGGCATTCATTGGGTACTTTAATAGTCAATCATTTATTCACTCATTCAGTGTTAAAGTTATGTTTCCTTGTATTATTATTTATGTCAAATAGTTTTCTCTTTAATTGGACCATAAACTCCCTATGGACAGGGTCCACATTTTCTTCTCTTTTGTGTTAAACCCTCCTTCCCCAACAGTGTATAGTTTGATGCACATGGTACTCAATGGATGTTTGTGAAATGAATGATTCATATAAAAAAACTGCAGAGAACAAAATAATATGCAAGCTGGGAGGAAAGTCAAGCATGTGTTTTGTACAACCTTTTGGTTTTTCAGTTTGTTTAAATTATATTTGTTTAGAGTTTTAAGTGTCTTAGAAATTTTGTGGATGTTAATTATACCTACCAAATGGGAATGGAAGTGTGTCCTTTCTGTTTATAAAATGTTTTTGGCTTTGTCTTTAAAGTCCGGATCTCTGGCTTCCTTTTGGACTATTATCCCCTGGAAATCAGTTTACACTGCCAGAGAAGCCCACCTTTTCCGGAAAGATTTGGTATTAATAGTTTTCCTTGCAATGACTTACACTTCCATAGGATATTCATTTTGTATGCATCTCAAATGGAATTTAAAATATACTGAAAGATCATTTTCAGTTGAAGTGGCCTCATACTTACTATTATTTTTTTCCTTAGAAGAACTGTATCTAACAGTGTAAGTACCTGCAAATTCATCTCTGGAGGGAAACAAAATGTGATTAATCTTAATTAAATGTGTGACTGGTTCATAGCCAGGGTTCTTTTTGGTGAGATAATGACTTTTATGAAAATGCACTGGCTTCAAAGAGGATTTTAAAATCCACATAAGGAGACTCCTTAGATCTTAATATTCTTTTGATAGTCTGGCTTTTGACCTGGACATTTTAACTTTAATATTTTTACTCTGGGGAAAGCAAAATCAGATGCCCATCATCCCTTTGAAGATAACTGTTGAAATTATCTTGAGAATTGCATTTGACCCAGCAATCCTCAAGATGAGGCTTCCTAATTCCAAGTCCAGTACCCTGTCCACTCTGCATTACCTAACTGCCCATCTGAGCAGGAATCCCCACTAAAACATCTTTATTATATGGTCATCTGACCTCGACATATTTGAAGACTTATTGATTTGTAAATCATGATAACTCATTGGACAGCTCTGATGTTTGGGAAAATTTTCCTTCTATAGACTTTCAGCTTTCCATTTGTTCAAACTAATTTTGTATTCTGGAGTTAAGTCTAAGTCATCTTTCATATGGTAACTTTTCAAATATATAAAGACAGAGATCATGTCCCCTGAGTTCCTCTTGTCAAGTGGGGAAAATACTTGAGTTTCTTCATTAACCATTATCTGACATTGTTTTGAATCTCTTCTTGCCATTTTTCTGTGAGCTAGGTTAAAGGTCTGTCCCTTTAAAACTCTCCTTTGTGTCCTCAATAGTTAATGTCTTTCCTGAAGTCTTTGACTCCTATTTGAACATAATGCTCTAGATGTAGTTTGATCGGGAATTATTATAAGGGAGCCCTTACTGTCCTTGCTTTGGACAATATACTTGGTTAATGGAACATAAAACTGCAAAAGTTATTTTGACTGCTACATCAATCACACTGAAGTCTCAGATTGAACTTGTCTACTAATACACCCCTGGATCTTTTCCATATGGATCACTTTTACCCAGATCTTCCTCTGCATGATGAAATCCAGCTGTGGAGATTTTTGATATATTCCTATATAAACCTTTTGAGCTTGAATTTTTCACAATTGTAGCGTGGGATTATTGGTTCTTGTAGGCAATGGGCATTCTTTTTTGATGAGGTCATTGAACTTATTAGTTGTCCCTTGTAACTGAAGAGGACCATGTCACATATATATGATGACATGAATTGCACAATATGTTTATTATAGTGGGGGAGTATTGTGTAAAGACCTCCTTCTCATTGCCTTTAATAGAACCATTCCACTCTTGGTCTGATTTGATAGGAAACAGGACTTCTGGTGATGTCTGTATGCTGTGGGAATATTGAACCTTATGGATATGATTCCCTCCCATTTCAGTGAGGCACCACAGTGCTCTGGCAATGCTGGACAAAGCACCAGCATGTGATTTTTCTGGAGATAAATTGGTGACAGCACTATATATCCAAGCCTATCTCTTGATGTTCTAATTGTCAATATTGCTTTTCCTCTCAGTTCTGCAACCATACATTCAAGACCCTCTGCAAGAACCTATTTTCCTACTCTTATCTATGATAATACTTCATTGTGACCCCTCTAGCCAAGGTCATCTTGGATTCTGTTTAGGAATGAACTGTCACACATAGCTGATTAGGATATTCATTTGTATTAAAAAGGGTGCAGTTTTCCTGGGTGAATTGAGGAAGGGTCTGAATCAGAATCCAAACAAACATAAACCAAAAGGTAGACTGGGTCAGTATCAGGTTTTCTTTGGAGTACTAAATCCAAGAAATTGAAATGACATTAATCAACTAGTTTTTGGGAGCAGAAATTCAGACTAGGTAGGTCAGCCTTTGTTTGTATCTCCAACACTTTGGAATGCTAGATGTATATGTTACAAATCAAATCTTGATTTATTTTGTTAATTATCTGAACTCATGAAAGTGATGAAAATGTTAATAAACTAGATTAAACATAAAAGTGTGGCACATACTATTTTGTTTTCCTGTAGATAGTTTTGCTACACATTTACCAGCATATTCCTGGTCCCTGGGCAAGTTCCTTAACCTCTCTGAGCCTCAGTTTCCTCATCTGAGAAATGAAGGGTTTGGACATGGTGATTTCAATGGTCCCTTTCTATGTGATTTTTATCCTAGGAACAGAATAGCCCCAGGATTTCTTTAATGTGGATATTCTTACTGATGTAGTCCACAGCATCTCTACAAGAAGGAAGGAAGAAAAGGAAAGAACAAAGGGAGAAAAGAAGGAAGAAAAGAAAGGGAGGAAAAAGGAAGAAAGGAAAGAAAGAAAGGAGGGAGGGAGGGAGGAAGGCAGGAAGAAAGGGGCAAAAGAGAGACAGAAAAAAGAAGGAAGGATAAAAGGAAGAAGGAAAGAAAAAAGGAAGGAGGTAGGGAAGAAGAAAGGAAGAAAGGAGATGGGGAAGAAGGAAGGAAGGAAAGAATGAAAGGAGTGAGGAAGAAAGGAAGAAGGAAAGATGGAAAAGTAATAGGGAAAAAGAAAGGAAGGAAAGAAAAGAGGCAGGAAGAAGAAAAGGGGAAAAAAGGAGATAGGGAAGAAGGAAGGAATAAAAGAAAGGAGCTAGCAAAAAAGAAGGAAGAAAAGAAGGAGGTGGGGAAGAAGGAAGGAAAGAAAAATGAGTGAGGAAGAAAGGAAGTAGGAAAGAAGGAAGGAGAGAGGAAGTAGGGAAGAAAGAAAGAATTGAAAAAGGAGGTAGAAAAAAGGAAGGAAAGGAGGGAGGGAAGAAGAAATGAAGGAAGAAAAGAAAGGGGTAGGGAAGGAGGAAGAAAGGAAAGAGAGATGGAAGGAAAGGAGGGAAGGAAGGAAGATGAAAGGAAAGAAGGAAGAAAAGAGAGAAAGAAGCAGGGGGAAGAAAGGAATGGAGGGTGAGAAGAAGGAAGGGAGGGAAGAAGGAAAGGAGATAAAGAAGAATGGAGGAAGGAAAAAAGGAGGTAGGGAAGAAAGAAGGAAGGAAAGAAAAAAGGAGGAAAAAGAAAAGCAGGAAGTGAAGAAGGAAAGAAGAAGGGAAGGAAAGAAAGGAAAAGGGAGGAAGGAAGGCAGTAAGGAAGAAAGCAAGGAGACAAGGAAAAAGAAAGGAAGGAAGGAAAGAAAGGAGGGAAGGAAGGAAAGATGAAAGGAAAGAAGGAAGAAAAGAGAGAAGGAAGCAGGAGGAAGAAAGGAATGGAGGGTGAGAAGAAGGAAGGGAGGGAAGAAGGAAAGGAGATAAAAAAGAATGGAGGAAGGAAAAAAGGAGGTAGGGAAGAAAGAAGGAAGGAAAGAAGAAAGGAAGAAAAAGAAAAGCAGGAAATGAAGAAGGAAGGAAGAAGGGAAGGAAAGAAAGGAAAAGGGAGGAAGGAAGGCAGTAAGGAAGAAAGCAAGGAGATAAGGAAGAAGAAAGGAAGGAAGGAAAGAAAGGAGGTAGGGAGAAAGGAAGGAAAGAGGAAAGGAAGGAAACAAGCATTTATTAAACACCTATTCTATGCTAGACATTGTACTTAATGTTTTAAACATATTTCATTTGATCCTCATAAGAGTACAGCACAGTAGGTATCTATTAGGCCCATTTTACAGTTGAGGAAACAGAGGCAGAGGTTAAGTAATTTGCAAGGTCATCTAGCTAGTGAGTATTTGAGGTGGCATTTGAACTCAGAACCTCCTGACTTCAGGGCTCACTGTCTCACAGTGCTCTATTCATTACTAAGCAGTGTGAGTTGCTATGACCCAAAAGATGTGTCAATTGGTGAGTAGCCACCTTGTTATAGAATCTGTGCAATTAATTTATATCTAATTTGTATTTCTATGGAATATTTTATAATTTACATTTGTATTTTGTGCAAGATTGTCTTAAAGGTTGAAATCACATACAAAAAAATCTGCACATTTATCCATGGCTTTCAGTGTATGAATATGTCTTTTGGTCACATTTCTTGGTTGACTGTCATTTTCCCCCTTTAGATTGCAAATTGAACTTGAGGCTCATATTTTCTCCAGTACTGAATACTTAGTTAAAGTCATGTAAGGTAGTTGCTCCAAAAGGTGGTCACAGGAATTCTCTATGAATATTATTTTGCACCAGGACAGATGGTTTCTAGTGAGGGAATTGGAAACATGCAGAAGACAGACGAAATCCTTCTTGAAAACATATAGAGCTGTCCAATCACTGAAATAGGCTGGACCTCCAAGTCGTGAATGCCCAGAAAGGTATTCTTCTTTTGGGTGGGGGATGGATTATAGCAGACCCTTCCAATTGCTTTATACTGGATTGCATCTCTTTATTAACATTTGGAAGATATTTTGGCTTGTGTCAGTTCTAGTATATTTCATTTTTAAACAGATAAATATTACAATTAGAGTTAGTATTTGTTTTCTTAATTTTTTCCCTCCAGTTTTCCTTTAAGTATACAAGTATAACATCTGGTATTTTTCTTCCTAAGGACTATGGGAAAAATTTAGCCTTGATTAGGACCAGCTCTTGACAGATCTTCTAGTTGTAATAATCTGTCTCTGCATCTGTAATTGAAGGCAGTTGTTGACTAAAAACTGCTATTTCAGGAGCAAGACTGTTCAGTGTAATAGATAAATTCTCTGGAGAGGGAGCCTGTCTTTTAAGGTTGTGGACATTCTTAACATGCTCCACAGACTGAATCAAAATATATGGAGATAATTGGAAATAGCCCTTTAAACCAATGTCTTCTGGTATGGGAATGCAGTAGAGCACTAGAAAGATGAAAGCCTTTGAAAATTTATTTTCCCTTATCTGTTAGACACACAAACTGGTAGTGTTGGCTGTCTTTCTTACATTCTTCCATGCCTGACATTCCACTGGGCTATGAATTGGGACCTCCCAGTCCACAGTTTAACCATCATCCACCAGGAAGCCTTCTGGGGCTCTCTTCCTGACCTATTCCCCCACTCCTCCGTCTCCAGCTGAAAATGATACTTTCTTTCTCAAATATCTTGCATCAGTTTGCTTTCATCTCTCTCTTCTATTCATTCTTAGGTTCAAAGATTTAGAGCTCAAAGGGATCCAGGAGGTTACCTAGACCAACACCCTCATTTTACAGATGAGGCTACTGAGGCACACTTACTTGTCTTACCTAAGATCACCCAATTAATATCAGAGGTATACAGTGATGTAATTATATGGTAGTTATGTGTCTGAAGTAGACTTAAACTAGGGGTATGCGGGTAACTGTTTTTAACATCTAGCTCCCCTCCCCCAAAGTACCCATGACACACATTTAAATTTAATCTGTATTAATAAAATTTTAGCCATCATTTTTAAAGTCTAAATGATCAATGAAACAATAAAACAAAACCTGATTTGTAGCATTTGTTGAATATGAATTGTATTATTAAGAGTTAGCACCAGCACCTTCCTTCCTCTGAAGTTTACTATCCACTATGCCAAGCTAAAGGCAATCAATATGTGCTTAATAAAGTAATTAGATGATAATTAGTTCAGAGTTATGAGGGAATTTCTAAGCTCTTCTGGTCAAACACCTTCATTTTCCAGATGAGGAAACTGAAGTCCAGAGGTATAAAGTGACCGTGTAGGATCACACAATAGTACGATGCAAAGCTGGGACCACTTAGGTGATGCCATATTGTATATGGTACCAAGCCTGAAATCAGGAAGACTTGTCTTTCTAAGATCAATTATGGCTTGGATACCTGCTAGCTGTGTGAGACCCTGGGCAAGTCACTTAACTCTGTTGCCTCAGTTTCCTTATCTGTATAATGAGCTGGAAAAGATATATGGAAAACTCTTTCAGTATTCTTGCCAAGAAAACTCATTTGGGGTCATGAAGAGTCAGACACAAATGAACAAGTAGCAAAGCTATGACTTATACCCTTGTCTTCTTTCTTGAAATCTAGTCCTTTTTGAACTATGAAGGAAATTTTATTGGACCTGAATTAGACTGATTTTCACCCCTTAATTTTTATTCTTTTTTAATTTTAGAAAGGTTTTATCTAGTTTGAGTTTTACAATTTTTGCCCCAATCTTGCTTCCCTCCCCCACCCCCCACAGAAGACACTATGTTAGTCTTTACATTGTTTCCATGGCATGTATTGATCTAAGTTGAATGTGATGAGAGAGAAATCATATCCTTAAGGAAGAAACATATAGCATGAGATATATAGCAGAATTACATAATAAGACAATTAAAAAAATTAAATTAAAGGTACATTGAAAGTCTTTAGTCTTTGTACAGATTCCACAATTCTTTCTCAGGATACAGATGGCATTCTCCATTGCAGATATCCCAAAATTGTGCCTGATTGATGCCCTGTTGGTATGAGCAAGTCTATCAAGGTTGATCATCACCCCTATGTTGCTGTTAGGGTGTACAATGTTTTTCTGGTTCTGCTTATCTCACTCAGCATCAGTTCATGCAAATCCTGACAGTCTTCCCTGAATTCCCATCCCTCCTGGTTTCTAATAGAACAATAGTGTTCTATCACATACATACAACCATGGTTTGTTAAGCCACTCCCCAGTTGATGGGCATTCCCTCAGTTTCCATTTCTTTGCCACCACAAAGAGAGCTGCTATGAACATTTTTGTACAGGTGATGTTTTTGCTCTTTTTCATAGTCTCTTCAGGGTATAGACCTAGTAGTGGTACTGCTGGATCAAAGGGTATGCACATTTTTGTTGCCTTTTGGGCATAATTCCAAATTGCTCGCCAGAAAGGTTGGATGAGTTCACAGTTACACCAACAATGTATTAGTGTCCCCGATTTCCCATATCCCTTCCAACAATTATCATTGTCCTTTCTGGTCACATTGGCCAGTCTGAGAGGTGTGAGGTGGTACCTCAGAGATGTTTTAATTTGCATTTCTCTAATAATTAGTGATTTAGAACAATTTTTTTATATGACTATGGATCACTTTGATGTCCTCATCTGTAAATTGTCTTTGCATATTGTTTGACATTTGTCAATTGGGGAATGGCTTGTCTTTTTTTTTTAAATTTGACTCAGTTCTCTGTACATTTTAGAGATGAGTCCTTTGTCAGAAATAATAGTTGTAAAAATTATTTCTCAATTTACTACATTTCTTTTGATCTTGATTACAATGGTTTTGTCTGTGCAAAAAGCTTTTTAATTTAATGTAATCAAAATTATCTAGTTTGTTTTTAATGATGTTCTCTATCTCTTCCTTAGTCATAAATTGCTTCCCTTTCCATAGATCTGACAGGTAAACTATTCCTTGATCTTCTAGTTTGCTTATAATATTGTTTTTTATGTCTAAATCCTGTATCCATTTGGATCTTATCTTGGTAAAGGGTGTGAGGTGTTGGTCTAATCTAAGTTTCTTCCATGCTAACTTCCAATTTTCCCAACAGTTTTTTATCAAAGAGAGAGTTTTTATCCCAATAGCAGGACTCTGGGTTTATCAAACAGCAGATTACTATAATCGTTTCCTGCTATTGCAATTAGCCTATTCCACTGATCCACAACTCTATTTCTTAGCCAATACCAAACAGTTTTGTTGACTGATGCTTTATAATATAATTTTAGATCCGATAGGGCTAAGCCACCTTCTTTTGCACCTTTTTTTCATTAAATCTCTGGAGATTTTTGACTTTTTATTTCTCCATATGAATTTACTTATAATTTTTATTCTTGTTAGAAGGTAAAGAGACTTTCTTAGTTAAACTAAGTCTTTCCTAAAATATCCTTTCCAGTTTGTTTCAAAATGAAAAAAAAAAGTTTCTCCTTTAACATTTATTTTTGTTTTGTAAAATAGAATGTCTTCATAACTCAGCATGGTTCCCCCATCTTTGGTCTGAGAGGCTTTCAGAGCACAGTAGGAAATCTCAAATGGTAGGCACTGCACAGTTTGAAGTCCTGATAATGGTTCATGTAACATGTGGAAGGCTTGTGAAAAGTACCACCTCTTCTGGAGGCAGGAAAAAAAGAGATACTAAAAAAAATTAGGGTGGGCCCCACCGATTCTATCTTGGGTCAGTCTGGATGGCCCAAGTGCTTTCAAGGCTGAGTGTATTTATCAAAATAACTCTTTGAAAATGTTCTTGATTCTTGAAACTAAGAATTGACCAAGCCTAAAATAGGGAGCATTACCTTTGATATGAGACTCAGGTGTACTTGTGGACACAATGGTAGCCACTAATAGGCTAGAGCCTACATAGGCAGGGGAAGATTAAAGAATAGAAAAGAAAAAGAAATAAAATAGATTTTTAAAAAAGGGGTTGAGAAAATGAGACAAAAATCATAACAAATAGGAAAAAATAAGATTTGTAAAACTTCAGGAACACATAGGATTAAAGCTTAGGCCCATGGGACTATGTTGTCTGTCACTTAGTCAAATTTTATTAAGGGAGACTAAGTGCTAGTCTCTTAATCTCTAGACTAAGTGCTGGGGATTCAGAGAAAGGCAAAAAACAATCCCTGTTTTTATGTTTGTCATTGTTCAATTCTTCAGCCCTACCCGACTCTTTGTGATTCTTTGGACTACAGCAAGCCAGACTCTTCTATCCTCTGCTATATCTTGAAGTCTGTTCAAGTTTATAGTCTTTGTTTCCATGATACTTTCTATCCATTTCATCCTCTGCCAACTTCTTTTGCCTTCAATCTTTCCCAAAATCAGGGTATTTCTAATGAGTCCCATCTTCTCATTATGGGTGAAAGTATTTAAGCTTCAGCTTCAGTATTTGACCTTACAATAAATTAATTTCTTAAGTACTCACTGATTTGATGTTCTTGCTGTCCAAAGGATTCTCAAAAGTTTTCTCCAGCACCACAATTCATAAGTATCATTTCTGTTCCATGGTATTCAGTTTTTCTTCTAGTCTAACTCTCACAGTAATACATTGCTATGGGAAAAATAATAGCTTTGACTATATAGACCTTAGCTTGCGAGGTGATAACTGCTTTTTAGTATGCTGTCTGGATTTGCCATAACTTTCCTTCTAAGGAGCATGTGTCTTTTGATTCCATGACTGCAGTCACTCTTTGTAGTGATCACTGAGCCCAAGAATATAAAATCCAGTACTGCTTCCATTTCTTCTCTCTCTATTTGCCAGGAAATGATGGGACCAGTAGCCAAGATCTTAGTTTTTTTGATGTTAAACTTCAAGTCAGATTTTATACTTGCCTCTTTCACCCTCATCAAGAAGCTTCTTAATTCCTCTTCACTCTCTGCCCTCAGAGGTTATCATTTTGAAATTATTGATATTTTTCCTGGTAACTTTAATTCTGATTTTTTATTCATCCAGTCTGACATTTCACATAATGTATTTGGCATATAAGTTAAATAAATAAGGTAACAGTATACTACCTTTTCATCTTCCTTTTCCTATCTTAAACTAATCAATCATTCCCTGTTCAGTTTTAACTGCTGCTTCATGGATAGAATACAGTTTGCTTAGGAGACAAATAAGATGATCTGGTACACCCATCTTTCTGAGGACTTGCCAAATTTTGGTATGATCCACACAGTCAAAGGCTTTAGTTTGGACAGTGAAGCAGAAGTTGATTTTTTTTCTGGAACTCTCTTGCTTTTTCTATGGTCCAATGAATGTTGACAGTTTGGTCTGTAGCTCCTCTGCCTCTTAGAAAATCAGTCTATTCTTCTGTTCACATATTGTTGAAACCTAACTTGTAGAATCTTAAGTATACCCTTGTTGGCATGTGATACGAATACAATTTTGGTAATTTGAACATTCTTTGGCATTGTCCTTTAAGATTGGGATATAAATTTATCTTTTCCAATCCAGTGACCACTGTCAAGTTTTCCAAATTTATTGGAATATTGAGTGTAGCACTTTAACAGTATCACCTTTTAGGATTTTTAAATAGCTCAGTGGGAATTCTATCACCTCCTCTAATATTATTAATAGCAATGATTCCTAAGGCCTACTTGACTTCATTCTCCAAGATATCTGGTCCTATATCAATCATCACATCATCACTGTTATCCATGATGCTAAGATCCTTCTTGTATATCTCTCTTGTGTATTCATGCTACCTTTTCTTAAACTCTTCTGCTTCTGTTGAGTCCCTATGATTTTTATCTTTTATCATGCTCATTTTTGCAAATATTCCCCTATATCTCTGTTTCTTGAAGAGATCTCTTGTCTATCATATTCTATTTTTCTTCTATTTCTTTATACTGCTTTTTTAAAAAGAAAAACCTTTTTAGGGTAGTTAGGTGACATAATGGATAGAGCACCAGCCCTGGAGTCAGGAGGACCCGAGTTCAAATGCAGCTCCAGACACTTAATACTTACTTACTTAGCTGTATGACTTTGGGCAATCACTTAAGCCTATTGCCTTGCAAAACTTAAAAAAAAGGAAAACCTTTTTATTTCTCCATGCTATTCTTTGGAATTCTGTATTTAGCTGGATATCTCTTTCCTTTTTTTTCTTTCCCTCTTCATTTCCTTCTTTCCTCAGCTATTTGAAAGCTTCCTTCTCAAATAGCTATTTTATTTTCTGACTCTTCTTTTTCTAGGTGATGTTTTTATTACTGTCTTCTGTACGATATTGTACAATAGTGCTTCAGGTATTCTATTTAAAAAATCTAATTCCTTAATCTATTTATCAACTCCATTTAAAATTCATAAGGGATATTATTTAGATCATACCTTTTATGTTCTGGAGAAGGAAATGGCAAACTGCCAAAGTATCTTTGCCAAGAAAATCCCATAGTCAGTACAAAAATAATAAAATAGATGACATCAGAAGATGAGTTTCTCACATTGGAAGGTGTCCATTATGTTAATGAGAAAGAGTAGAGGACAACTACAAGAAGCTCTAGTACTAATAAATAAATGGGTCAAAGCTGAAAGGAAGTTCAGCAGTGGAGCTATCTTGTAACAAAAGAGAGTCTGTAAAGATCAATATTGCATAGGAACCTGTAATGCAAAATCTATGAACCAAGCGGTATCTGGTCAAATAGGATATGGAAAGATTAAACATCGACAGCTTGGATGTCAGTGAACTTAAATGGAATGAAATGGCTAAATGTAGTTCAAGTGATCATTACATATACTATGGTGGGTATTATGATACCTTAGAGGAATTGAAGTAGCCTTCAAAGTCAGTAAAAGAGTAGGAAAAGCCATACTGGAGTATAATATCTGTTCAAATGCAAGACAAATACTCAACATCAGAGTAATACAAACCTATGCTGCAACCACTGATATCAAAGAGACCAAAGTTCATTAGTTCTATGAAGACCTATAACATCTTCTAAAAATAATACCAAAAAAGATGCCACATTCATCATAGGGAATTGGAATGCTAAAGTAGGAAATTAAAAGATAATTGGAATAATAAGCATGTTTGGCCTCAGAAACCAAAATGAACAGGAGAGAAACTAATAGATTTTTTGTCAAGTGTAGCAAACACTTTTTTTCCAACAACCCAAAAGTTACTCTACAAATGAATTTCACCAAATGGTCAATCTGGAAATGAGATTGATTATATACTTTGTAGGTAAAGGTGAAAAAATTCTATATAGTCAGTTAAATAAAGACCTGGAACTGATTGTGGCTCAGATCATGAGTTTCTTGTAGTAAAATTGAGACTTAAATTGAAGAAAGTAAGAAAAACCATCAGACTGTATAGATATGACTTGAATAATATTCCTGCCCTCAAGAAGCTTACATTTGAATTGGGCAAGACAAATGTGGGAGGAGGGCATCTGGGGAGGGTCAAGATGAAGTTCAAGAAGAGTACATCTGTATGGGAAATGAAGAGATGGCTGCCCTGGGGGATTCTTTAAATGGAATCTCTGAGGGAGCTCTCCTCTATCTATCTGTTTACTCTCTCCTATCTGAAGGAGAAAAGACCCTGGAGAAGGGTATTCTGAGGAAGGATAAATTTCAAGGTTGATATGATCTTATATGATGATGAAATTCCAGAGAGTGTGATTAATTCCAGAAATATGAAGCTGAGAAAAGAACTGAAGAGAAGGCTGCCTTAGACATCTTTCTTAAATATGGGAGGAGCTCTCTACTGTCCATTCTTCACCCTTTCTTGTCATTGGATAAAATCAAATGACATTACATGGAAAATACACTGAGAGGGTTGTAAAATCTAGCCAGTCCTAGCCATTGGACTATACTATTTTGCTACATTCTGCTGCCACAGATGTCCTATTCTTCACCTTTCTCATTCCAGTTTTACTCTGAGAACAAGAGTCAATTCAATGCTATTATACTCCTGCAAAGGAAGAACCAACAGTAAATTATCCAAAGACTCCACTCATCACTGCTTTCATTTCATCCTTTTCTGGCTGTTGTGCCCCTTTATATGTTGTTTCCTCCTATTACAATGAAAGCTCCTTAGGGTTTGAACTGTTTCTTATTTCTATAGCATCATTTTGAGGCTATTTCTCCAGTTCTCACCAGCACTTGTGGGTAGGATACCCAAAGGGATGATTTATTCACTCCTTCTGGATTTAGGATAACCCTGAAGAATTGGAATTATGTTATTCACAAGTCCTATCCAATGCATTCCTTGATGGCTAACAACCTGTATCTATTCCCACCTCTCTATTCACATGGTCCCCATTCAATATCTCTGACCTAGGCTACTGCAAGAATCTTCTAATTATCTCCCTGTGTTCATTATCATCCCCCCATTTATAGTCCACTCTTCATACAATTTCCAAATTGATATTCTTAAAACATAGTTTTGATCCTATTATGGGAAAAAGATATCTCTTTTCTGAGTTTGCACAGTAACTGCTGCTAAATATATATTCACCACAACACAGAAATTATAGAGGCAAAAATATCGGTTTCATTATGCACAAGAATAAGTTCAGATCTCAGAGAAAACCTGAACCCTGATTGAGACTCTAACAAGACTTAGCAAAATTGTGTCAGAGGGACAGAGAAATAATTCTTTTTTAATTTAATTTGTAATCTTGTACATAATTTTTAGGCAATGAAAGTTAAAGAGAAGATAATTCCTTAACCCCATACTTCCTCCAATGTCATAAAAGTTGAACAAGTTTAGTTAAACAGTAATAATCTCTTATATCTACTAAGGAAACTAACTTTGTCAAACACACTATTGGTAAACTAAGTGAGGTTATAAATTAAACTACATTTAGAGATTCATATTGTTTGTTTGTTTGTTTTTCTTTGTTCTTAAGGAGAATCAAAATCTCATCTATGTTGGAGACAAGTTACAGTGTGTCTGACTATGGTTGATCAGACCAACATGAGCTTGGGATAGTCTACCGCAGAGAATTGTCCACAAATAGTCCATATGAACATTTGAGGAGGTTTCCCTAAATTTGCACATCTCATGGTTTTTGTTTTTTTGTTTTTTGTTTTTCTTACTGTAGTTCCACTTTGCTCATAGGGCACAGTATCAATTTTGATTCAGGGATCACTTCCAAAGTTCTTCTATGAAACCTTGAGAGTATTCTTTTAGTTTTTCATCTGACTACCAAGTGAGCTCACATGGATCCACAAATGGGCTGACTCCTCTTCGGAGGAGGAGTTACACATTGCCCAGTTGTCAAAGATAATTGAGAGTCTTCCTTTGGTTTCTTATCTAGGTAATGTTTGAGACTTTAAGTAAATTTCCAGATCCCATGGGGTGGGTTTTGTTGAGGGAGGTTAAATATTAATAGCTAAAAGATAAAAGGAAATAAAAAATGCCCATAACAATCATATTACACCCCTGCTCAAGAAATTTTGGTGCTTCCCACTTACCATGAGGATGAAAACTTTTGTTTTTCTAGTATTTAAAGCCTTTCACAATTTGACACTTACCTATCTTTCCATACATTGCACAAGTTCCAGGTTTCAGAAAAATTGGCTTACTTGCTCTTCCCTATTCCCTAGGAATAGAAATAACATTCTATTGCTAATTCCTTTGTCTATGCACAAGCTGTGTTTCCCTTGTTCAGAAGGCTCTCCTTCCTGCTTCTTAGAATCTCTCATTTCCTTCAGGGCTCAGTTCAGGTATATTGCCAAAATTCCCTCCTTCCCCTCTCCTCCATTATCTTCCATATATTCTTCATTTATATTTCAAATATATTTATTGATATAAATTTTATCTCTCCTGACTTCAGAATAATGTAGGTTCATTGAAGTTAGGACAGTTTTTATTTTTTCTTTGCATACCTAGCAAAGTGTTTCACTTTTCATAGTAATTATTCAATTGATTCAGATTTGAACTCAATTAAACCAGTCTTTATGACATGAAAGACAGCAAAATTCAATGGAAAGAGAGTCAGTCTTGGAGGCAGGAATACCTGGGATTAAATCTTGCTTCTAACATATATCTACATGACCCTTGCAGATCTCCAATTTATGTGATGCCCAGGATTCTCACAAGTCACAAATGAGTGTCTCATTTCCTTTCAGACAATTATCTAAAATTGTAAATCACAAAAAAACCTGATCTGAGTTGGTTAAGGAAGTTTCCTCAGTAATGACATCTGTATACTAATAAACCACACACACAAATTAGTCCTTAATTACTTGCTGTGTTGTATTGTTCACATTTGTCTTTTCTAGCCTCTAGAAGACAAGTATCACGTCTTATGCCTTTTTCTATATTGCAACCAGTGGAGTTGTGCTTTTCTTTCTCCTTCTTTCTTCCCTTAACCGAGACTGCCTAACTTCCAGGAACAGCCTCCAGTAGAAGCCCTTCTCTTGGTCAAAGCCTACCTGCCAATATTCTTTCCTCCTCCCCCCTTCCCCCCCCAGATACTCATTTCCACCTCTATGGGATGGACCCTAAAATACCATTTTACTTCCACATCCCAATGATTCTCTCCAGATGATCTACCCTGAGGAGTTGAGATGACTGCTTACATAGAAGAACTAGAATCACCAACCACAATCCTGACAAGACAGGATCACCATCACATCTTTAGGTCCCTTGGGCCTTAACATATACCCTTCAGACCCTTGAAAATTGTCATTTGACCAAAGATACACCCTAATGATGTACCCTTAGGATTTCAAGACCTTCTAGATATGTTGACACCAATTACGTTATTAAATTTTTTGTCTGTTATAGCCAGGCAATCATAGGTGTCAGTTTTTTCTATGACGATACTTCAGTTACAGCACAGTTTATCTGTTGAATTACCAAGATATTTTGGGTTTTTATTTATAGTTCAGGGATTTATCATCTGTTAGTTTATAAAGGATGGCAAATTTTGAATGTGTAATTTTGGCCACTTGATAGTTTCTCCAAGTATTTGGCAGATGCTAAGTTTTTGCAGCCTGTAATGATTATAACAGTTTCTATTGTTTCTTTTAAAAAATCTGCATTAATCAAGAAGTTTTAGGTTCTTAAGGATGACCTTTCTGAAGTTTCAGTAAACAGTAATATGGTCTTGTACTGTCACAAACCTTTCCATTTCTTTATACTTTATATTATTAATTTTTTTAAACGGGTTGTGAATACTTAGTCCAGAGTGTTTAAAATGGTTTTTTATTAAGAGATCTTAATAAATGGCACGCCTCTCTCAAGGGAAGAGGGGCACTGAAATCTGGAAGTGCTAGGTGTTATATGTATTTTGAAAGACTTTATTTCCCTCTTTTTTGACAGTCATTGACTGGGGTTACAATATGATTGATACATTTGTCCCCAAAAGTTTTTCCCACTCTGCTCATTATACTAATGAGCAGGAACAGCTACCTCCTTGAGCATGTGCAGAGGAGAAGGATCAGACCCTAGGTTAACTCCGAACTAGGTGGGGCAGACTTGACCTAACCTCAGGTTTTTTTTTTAAATCAGATTGAGGCTAAATCTTTTTTCTTAACTCACATACCTGCTCATAGGCAACAATACAAACAGCCCCCAGTCTTTGTAATGTAAACTAACAATTCTCCCTTCACATTTTTGGGCAACTCAAACATCCCCATATTCCTCACATTAATCAGTCAATCAATATTAAGTGCCAGCCACTTTGATATGTTCTTGTTCTTGTTATTTTTATTATTTTTCTCATTCTTGTCTTGTTTGATAGAGTTTAGCTAGAAATGGTCCTAGGACAAGTTACCATTCTATTATCAAAAGTTATGTATGTGTGTAAATACATACATATATACATTAAAATGTTTATATATATATACACACACACATATATATGTTTATATATAGAGAGAGAGTGAGTGAAAGAGAGAGAGGGAGAGAAAGAAGGAGAGAGAAGGGGAGAGGCAGAGAATGAGAGAAAGAAGGGGTGAGAGAAAGAGAGTATAAGAGTGTGAGAGAGAAGGAGAAAAAGACAGAGGGAGAGGAACAGAACAAGAGAGAGGGGGTGGAGAGAGAGAGAGAGAGAGAGAGAGAGAGAGAGAGAGAGAGAGAGAGAGAGAGAGAGAGAGAGAGAGAGATGGGAGTGGGGAGAAAGAGACACAGAGAGATAGAATCAGAGGCAGAGACAGAGACTCTGCTCTTGATCTCACAGGTGAGTAAGTAGCAGCATTTTATAGTTTAAAAAAAATAGGATGTAAGACAATCATTATTCCTGACTCTTTGGACTCTCTACCAAGTCACAGCAAATTCACTTCACCCTGCAGCCCCTTTCTCTGATTAACTGGATCCCCCCCCTCAAATCTCTGTTTTAAAACCAGTCAAGTCTTCCTTCCTTTCTGGTCTCTACTCTTGACTCAGAATTTTATTTACCATATTCTGATTCAGTCCCTTCTTTTACACCTTGTCTATACAGTTTGTTTATATGCTTTATCTTCCTTCATTTCTCTTTGAGTATGTGCTTGTATTTGTAGTTCTTGTTCTTAGCATACTGCTTGTTGAGTTATCTTGATTTTCTAGGTTCACTGAGAAAGTCCTTAGTACAATACCAGTAGAAGACAGAACTGTAGGGATGATATGTACCTCATCCCATTTTCACATGATTTTGATATTTTCTTTATGATAATAGCTAGCTCTTCTCTAGTGCCTACTATGTGCCAGTGGGCTAGATACCATATGAATTTAATCTCATGATCTTCACAATAACCTTGGGTGGTAGGGGCTATTAGTCAAGCAAAGGTTAAGTGACTTGCCCAAGATTACACAACTAGGAAGTGTTTGAGGGTAGATTTGAACTCAGGTCACCATGAAAACAGGTGCAACACTGTCTGGACTATAGGATCACTTTCTCATTTGGGTCTCTATATTTGAAAGCTGTTCCCTTCATATAATGTGACGATTATGAGTGTTTGATATGGTGATATTTATTAAAAATATTATTTGTAAAGGTTTTATGGATCAATGGATCAATGATATATCTGGACATTGGTGGCCAAAGTTTGTTCTGAGATAATGACCTGGTTCCAGTAGAGTTTATTGAATTTTTCAGGATATTTGCCTGTCTATATACAATGACAGCTAAGTGGGGCAGAGGATAGAGCTCCAGGACTGGAGTGAGGAAGATGTATCTTCCTGATTTCAAATCTGGTCTCAGACACACAGGAGCTGTGTGACCTTGGGCAAGTCCTTTAACCCTTTTTGCTTCAGTTTCCTCATATGTACAATGAGCTGGAGAAGGCAATGGCAAACCACTTCAGTAGCTTTATCTAGAAAGTCCCAAATGGGGTCATAAAAAGTCAGACATTCCTGAAAAAACAACTGAACACATATTAGAGGGATTTGCCATCTCTTAGTTCATGAAAGCAAGCTTCTGTTGGGTAATTGTAGTCATCAGCTGAAGTCCTACTAGGTATTCAGAAGGTATCAGATTTGACAACTTGCAGTGATATGCAGTATCTCATTTTAAGGATAGCTTTCCTATAATTTCTGGTGGCAATAATCTAATACCATAACAAATCCTTCCATTTCTACTAACAAATTCACTATTTGTTTAGTCTTTTGTTGACATATTGATGACTGCATTCATATCACAATATCACTAAGGAAAGCCCTTTTGTTTTTATCTTTAAGTTGTTTGACAGTGGTGATATTTGTTTGTCCCAAGAATAGAACTTTAGATTTTTGAGCCATTTAGCTTGTTCTAGAGAATTTTATCGATCCTCTTGCTCCTTTTGGATGAAGTGTTAATCTATAGTTCCTTTATGGTGACAGATCCTGTATTTTGCTAATTTTGTATAGGTTTTTGTTAAGATAATTTCTAAATCTGTTTTGCTCTATTTTATAGATTGAAAACTATATACTAAATCCATATTACACATGAATTAATGGCTTTAAATGTTTTTTCCCCATTCAACTCTGAATCAGGATGACAATAAACTTCTTATAACGTTCAGCCTCAGCCTACTCTTTCATTTCTTTATGCACACTGTGACTCACCTAGGGGAGAGCAAGGTTTTTGTAGGTTATCACTTTCATTCATTATTCAATGTAATCTCTGGGTTCAGGCTTGAAGTCTTCAGACTCTGTCTTTCCTTGACATACATTAAAATTTGTATGAGTATTGAATCCAGATGACAGTTTTCTATCATTGGAGAAAATCAGCAATAGAAAGAGATTTTTAATGTTATTTTCAGTGTTGACATATAATTTGATACCCATGGTCATCAATGTGTTATTAGATATTAGAATGGATTTAAGAGTAGGTAGAACAAAAAGTGATTTAAACCATCTCTTTGGAAAAACAATTGCCTTTGAGATTATCATGGTGGTGGCATGTTTTAAATATAGACTAGTTTTGCACATGAATATTAAATGCTGAATGTGAAACTGAGCAAAGACTGTTATGGTTGACAAAGTATGAATATTATAGGACTATCATGCAGTTTCTTCAATAATTACTAAATGCATAGTAAGTTGCTTTGGACCTCTAGGTTGGTGCTGGTTTTTATTTTTTTATACATTCTTTTTGCTTTTCAGTCAACATATTCAAGTTTTATTAATATAACTTTAATTCTATAAACTATGAACAGTTTGTATAAATTAAACAATAAAAATTTGCTTGTTTGATATTTTCATTTTTTTGTTAATAGATATGATACCTTCTTGAGAAAGGTGGGACCAGGCTTATGTGTGAGAATGAACTGATGAGGTGCCTTGTTAATAATTTATGAAGCTTTGTGAAGTATATAAGCCACTAATTATGGATCTTCTCTGGCCCCACTGTTTTCCAGTTGACAGAGATAACTAGAGTTTCAGTAACTTCCAGTAAAATAACTATTCTGTTGTATACTATATGAATGTTGAGGAAACTTTCTGTTTTTCATTTGATCCAACTTGCATTTATTTCTTGTGGTCATATGGATGACAAGAAAATTTCCATTTCCTTCTTCAGTAACTATTTTTCACCTCTGATTTCTTGATTTCTCAAGACTCTGATAAAGTTTATGATTTATCTCGAATTGTTTTTGTTGTTGTCTTTTGAACTGTTTAGGCACCTTGCATCTCCTTTGCAGAAGGGAATCTAGAATTTTAGAATGCTTTTTTTCTCAATTTCTTTTCTCTGGTGTCATGTTGCTTTTCATTTTGCAATATGAAATTCATTTTTTTCCCCTGTACGTTAAGAGCCAAATACTGATGTAGTCCTTTGATGCCTTTCTGCTCTTAAGTTGCTTCTGGAAAGATGCTATCTGATGCATGTCCTTAGGAGTTTTTCTTGATAGTGCCTCCTTTCATTTTTGGATTTTTACTATGGCAGTAGCTGTTACAAGACTTTGTAGAGATTCTGAAATATTTTTCATAGTATATTGATGACTATAGGAGAATATATTTATTTATGATGGTCATAGCAGATATCAGCTTTTAAAAATTATTTGGTTTTGTCTACCAGTTGGATTCTTGCCATCATACTTAAAAAGGACCTTTTGGAAAAAGGATCTATTTCCTGTCTTAAGCATCCCCATCTTCTTTTTAAAAGTATTTGAAACATTCATGTTGTTTTTGTCATCTATCTCATTAGGTATAATTTCTGGAATTTGCATGTTAACATAAGAAATTCAAATTTTCCCTGTTCATATTTTAGCAGTTTCTAGATTTTACTTCTTATTTAATTTTATTTAGACTGGGAGATGAAGTTATTTTTTATTATTGCTCTTCACTTGGTTGACAATATGTTCTTATTTCACTCAAAGCTGAGACTTGACCAAAAGCAATCCTTGCCTATAATTGGTAAAATGTTTCCACTTTAGTTATATCATATTGGCTCTTAATGAATATCCATTAATTATACATATCACCAATCCATTTTATACTCCTTCCTGGTTTGCCTGCTTTTGTGGTCAGTATCCTCTGAACAGAAGACCAATAAGGGGGCATTGGTATTTCTAATTGTTCTGGTGTGTTTCCTCCTGGTTCCAGACTATGAATTGGTTGTCACTCCCTTTATTATTCTTTCTGTCCTAAGCTGATCACTATGATTGTTTTGGAGGGCCAGCCTACACTCTTGTTATTTTATTAGATTTTTAGGTGAACTTGTGTCATCTTGATTAAGTTACTAACCCAGGCAGAGTTTAATAAACAAATATAACCCAAACTGTCCCTACTAAGCACCATCTCCCAGTTCTTGTTCAATAATCTCTTTTCTAATCTTTCTTCATGTCTGGGTTTTCTAGTTATGCCATTGCTCCCAGTTAATTTTAATAGCTACATTTTTATATTGGCTTATTTTTTTCTCAGTGCACTGAAGTAGGATTTATTTTAAATATTCTAAATGAATTAGAAAAATGGGAATTTGAAAATGGAGAAGTTGATTGTAAGTATCCTATAATCATGCAGGCAAAACCAAGACTAACCTATATTTCTCACCATTAAGTATTCTGTTTATTTCTACTAGTTGTTGATAAGCTCTCTTTTTTTTTTTTTTTAACAGAGGAGCTTATTCTGACTTGTGGAATCTGTAGTGTTGCCATTATCTGGTTACCACTTCACAGGTAAGTAATAGTAAAAACTCCTTGGATTTATTTACCTTTTTTTCTTAAGAGCTCAAAGTATGTCCACATTTATCTGGACCTCTTGAGCAGGCAGACTTAATGATCCCTAATTTTCAAATGGAGAAAATCAGGCATAGAGTGATAAAGTGCTTTCCCATTGTTAGGGGGAGGTGGCAATTCAAGCCTGTCCTGTATTCACTAGACATACAACATTGCATAACTCAGAAAGTTGTTGTTGCTACTAATAGCTGGAAGGAAATTGCAGGGATCCCCATCAATTGGGAAATGATTGAACAAGTTGCGGTTTATGGTTGTAATGGAATATCAAAAGAAATATAATGCTATAAGAAATGATAAGCTCAATGACCTTAGAAAGACATGGAAAGACATGCATGAAATGATGAAGAGAGAAGTGAACAGAACCAAGTTTGTATTTAATAGCAGTAACATTATTTTAAGAATGATTAAGAATGATAAGAATTAGAGCAACTAAGTCATTTTGGCTACTATAAATATCCAAATTAACTATAAATGACATATGAAGAAAGATGCCCTCTGCTATCAGAAAGAAAGAACTGATAAATAGAAATATGTTTAGAATAATTTTACATATACATATGGATATATATATATATATATATATATATAGAGAGAGAGAGAGAGAGAGAGAGAGAGAGGGAGGGAGAGAGGGAGAGATATCTTTATGCACTTATTTGTGTCTAATGGTAGCTACCTCTAGGACAGAGGAGAGAAAAAAAATGAAAAATAAAAGGAAATTTACATGATAACTATTGTATATTTGGAGAGAATAACAATTTATATGTGGTAGATTTGCAGTTTCATGTGCAATCATCTTTTTTATTGTACTGTTTATAAAAATGCTTATTTTGTTCCATGAATTGAAAATAAATTTGTAATACAAAAAAATAAATAAATTGCAAAGAGTCATGAAGGGAATGGGAAATGAGAAAATAGAGACATGATTTCAGATGAACTTTTCAAGAAGTTTGGTTATGAAAGGGTGAAGAGATAGACTTTAAGGCTGAAGGAAACTTGGGAATGCTTGTAAGATGGCTTTCTGGAACCATGACTATTTGATATTAGTTGTAATATTTTCTTGATCTTTAAATTTATAATATAATAGTTATTACCAATTTTGTTCCAATTCTGTCATTTTTTTGTTCTCTGTCTTATACTCCTGAATTCCTCATTTTTTGCCTTTTTGTTTTTTGTTTTTGTCACAATGGTATTTTCATTAATTACATATCTGACAATTGCTTTAACTATTTCCTTAATTAATTGGTACCCACTTTTTTGCTACTAAAAAGATTGCTATTATGAATATCTTGGTATTTATGTGATCATTTTATTCTATCTTTGAAGTTTTGTGTGATTATTGGGTCAAAGAGTATGAACAGATTAGTCAATTATCTTGTATGATTTCAAATTGATTTCCATTATTGTAGTACTGTTTCACAGTTCACAGGGCATTGGTGTCTTATGTTCCCTATGACTTTTCTACACTGACTACCTCTGTCTTTTTTTCATATTTGCCAATTTGATGGATATGAGATGAAACCCCAGGACTGTCTTACTTTGAATTTCTGGTCATATATAGCATATTTCAAAATGATTGAGACAATCTTGTAAACAACTTGACTTTAACTGTTAGCCTGCCAGCTAAAGTGATAGTGAGGGCAGCTGGGGGTTTCAATGAAAGAACACCAGTCCTAGAGGCAGGAGGACCTGAGTTCAAATCTAGCCTCAAACATTTGAAAGTAGTTCTGTGACCTTGGGCAAGTCACTTAACCCCATTGACCCACAAAAAAAAATCCAAACCAAAAACAATAAAATGATAGTGATTCCATATGTATTGGGGAAGAAAAGGGAAAAGAGGGAAGGGAATAAGCATTGATATAGCACCTGCTCTGCACCAGACACTATACTAAGCACATTTTTTACAAGTATTATCTCATTTGATCCTTACCACAATCCAGTGAAGTCAGTGCTATTGTTATCTCCATTTTGCAGACATGGAATCTGCAGTGAACATGGATTAGATGACTTGCCCAGGGTCACACAGCTAGTAAGTGACTGAAACTAGATATGAACTCAGATCTTTCTGATTCTGAGTTCAGAAATCTATTCACTGCATACTAGCTACCTCAACTGGTAGTGCAGCCTCCAAACCTGAGAATGTGTAATGCTGATGTATGCTTCCGAATTATATTTTTAGTTTCTCTTGCAACTTTCTTGTATCTTGTTATCCTTCAGACTTTAAACATGGCTGAGTTCAAGTGCCAGACTCTACTTTGTTCTAATAGTTTCCTTCTAAGTCAGATATATTTTGGAAATAAAATTGACTAATGTATTTAGAAGCTGTGGTATCTAGTCCCCATTCTACCTCTTCACTTGTGTGATCCTCTGCTCAAAGGGCCTTTGCATAAGACTTTTATCATTGGAAGATTTAAATTACTTAATGCTCTTTACTTTTATGATAGGTAGAATTGGTGAGAGATTGGTTGGAAGCAACTAGATCCTGGTCTTTTGGCTTCTAACTTTGGTACTGAAAATACATAATTCCAGATATTCTTCTTCCAGATATTTCTTCAGGGAAGATGCCAGCTACTCTACATATGGGCTTCTTTCCAGTCTTTTTCCTTTTTCCTTTCTCTAAAACCCCTCCTTGAAGAGAATCTGGAATTGTGTGTGTCTGCTCTCTCCAAAAGTTAGAATCCAGATCAGGTTCTTTGTTCTCCTAAGCTCTGACCAACTCTGCCCTTCACACAGGAGAGGAACATTAAGTTCCATCATCAAGGAGAGTCTCATGCAAATAAACTTTGAGAGGAGGAATACTACAGCCTAAAACAATATTTGAATAGAGTGGATAAGTGGATAGAGTGCTAAACCTAGAACAAGGAAGTTTGCTCTAATTCTACCCCCAGTGCTTAACAATAGCTATGGGTGACCCCGAGCAAGTCACTTCCTTTCTCAGGTCCTATTTCCTCAGACTAATATTGAGTGTCCCAAACAGGAATAGAATCTTGTATTGACAAGCTTAGACATACATTCTTCTTCCTTCAATCTTACAACAGAATATTTCCACTCCCTTCTCCCCTACTTGAGGTCCAGACCCATATGTTGTATATATGAAGTTTAGTTCAATTTAAAATTTTGCCCAGAATTGCAATTCATCACCAGAAGGTTGGCCACCATAACATGTTAAGTTTTTTTGGACACAGTGACTCATGAAACAAGTAGGCATTGTGATACCTAAAATATCATGCTTTAAAAACATACATACACACACACACACACACTTAGGTAATTTCCTAGAACAATTTAAAATATGACTGAGAAAAATTTCAAAATGCTGCTTTGAATTTCTTTTCAGTAGTTAACATTTTTAGGGAGAAAAGCATTTGTTATTTCCCACCCCAATCAATAGGGAACATATTTCTTGGTGTGTTAACCACTGGGATCTTTACTTTTAGTCTTTGATTTAGGAAAATTGAATCTTCTGCATAATAATAATAGCAAGTATTTTTTTTTCTTTAGTTACACTTTAATAATGAGGTTAAAAGTCATTCTAGGTCATTTACAGAAAAATTAACCCAAGTTAGAGAGCACTTGTAAAATAAAGTAGTGAAAATGAAGACCTATTTCTAGTTGAACTATTCAATTGAAAAAATATGCATCTAACAGAACTATAACTAGCAATTTTAGCACCTGGGCCTTAGTATAATAAATTACCTTCTAAAATAAAATTTTTATGTTGTTTTATTTTATTTTTCAATTAAATGCAAAGATAGTTTTCAACATCCATCTTTTTATAAGTTCTTGAGTTCCACATTTTTTCTATCAATCTCCTTTCCCTTCCCCCCCTTGATAGCCAACAATCAGATGGGTTATACATATGCAATCATGTTTAACATATCTCTATATTAGTCATTTTGTGAAAGAAAAATCAGAACTAAAGGAGAAAAAGCCATGAGAAAAATTAAAAAAGCATAAAAAATTTAAAAAGTGAAAATAGTAGGCTTTGTCTGCATTTAGACTCCATAGTTTCTCTGGATATGGATGGCACTTTCCTTCACAGTTTTTTAGAATTATCCGGGGACCACTGAATGGTTGAGAGGAGCTAGGTCCTTCATAGTTGATCATCACACAATGTTGCTGTTAATGTTTTCAGTTTTCTCCTGGCTCTGCTCACTTCATTCATCAACAGTTCATGAAAGTTTTTCCAGGCTTTTCCGAAGTCCACTCACTTATGATTTCTTATTGAACAATAGTACTCCATCATATTCATATTCCATAATTTGTTCAACCATTCCCCAGTTGATGGTCATCCCCTCATTTTCCAATCATTTGCTACTACAAAAAAGAATTACTATAAAATTTTTGGTATGTAGGTCTTTCCCCCTTTTTTATGATCTCTTTGGAATACAGACTTAGTAGTGGTATTGTGGGATCAAAGGGTTTTGCCCAGTCTTATTGCCCTTTGGTAATAGTCCCAAATTGTTCTCCAGAATGGTTAGATCAGTTCCCAACTCCACCAATATTGCATTAACATCCCAGTTTTTCCACATTCCATTCAACATTGGGTTTTTTTGGGGGTATTTTTTACCAATCTTATGGGTATGAGATGATATCTCAGAGTTCTTTATTTATGGTTTTGCAAGGCAATGGGGTTAAGTGACTTGCCCAGGGTCACACAGCTAAGTAAGTATTAAGAATCTGAAGTTAAATTTGAATTCATATCCTCCTGACTGTTCTTGTTCTATCCACTGTGCCACCTATCTGTCCTCTCAGAGTTGTTTTAATTTGCATTTCTCTAATCAATAATGATTTAGAGCATCTTTTTCATATGATTATAGATAAATTTAATTTCTTGATCTCAAAATGCCTGTCATTTCCTTCCAAAATCAATTTTTTAATTAAATTTAGTTGTGGGATATGTAAAAACCATGAGACACAATGTCTTGTGGAGGAGAGACCTTGGGGACACTATCTCATATAAAGGGCATCAGAGACTTTTTGATGCCTTAAGCCTATTGCTAAGGTAGCTACCACCTAGGTTGGAAAGGATAAGGAGCAGAATGAGCCAGTTTAAAGAGGAGCTTGCTTACAGTTGGATATTTAGGAATTAGGGAAAGAAAAATAAGGTGACATCTACTAACATTCTATTTTTTTAAAGATTTTATTTATTTTGAGTTTTACAATTTTTCCCCTAATCTTACTTCCCTCCCCCCACCCTCCCACAGAAAGCAATTTGTCAGTCTTTACATTGTTTCCATGGTATACATTGATCCAAGTTGAGTGTGATGAGAGAGAAATCATCTCCTTAAGGAAGAAACATAAAGTATAAGAGATAGCAGGATGAGACAATAAGATATCAGGTTTTTTTTCCCCCTAAATTTAAGGTAATAGTCCTTGATCTTTGTTCAAACTCCACAGTTCTTTCTCTGGATACAGATGCTATTCTCCATTGCAGACAGCCCCAAATTGTCCCTGATTGTTGCACTGATTGAATGAGCGAGTCCATCAAAGTTGACCATCACCCCCATGTTGCTGTTAGGGTGTACAGTGTTTTTCTGGTTCTGTTCATCTCACTCAGCATCAGTTCATAACATCCTATTTTTAACTAAGTATTCTTACCACAGGAGCCATGGGACCAGAGTTAGGAAGACCTGAGTTCAAATATAACCTCAGATACTTACTGTGTGACCCTGGGCAAGTCACTTAACCTCATCAGCCTTGCCAAGAAAACCCCAAATGGGTCATGAAGAGTCAGACATGAATGAACCACAACAACAGCAGCAATGAACTGGAACAGTGAAAACGTCTCAGGAGAAATGAGTGGATGGTGAGCTAGCCAGCAAGGGATTAGCAGAATTTGACTGAGCAGTGAGGAGAGGAAAGGCAGCTCTGAGGAGGCTAATAATAACAAGAACCAATTTTTATATAATACAGGCTTACAAAGTGCTTTATATACATTAGTTTATCTAATCCTCAAAACCAACTGGTAAGGTAGGCAATACAGGTATCATTGTCCTTATTTTATGCGAGTCCTGAATCTGGAGTCAGGAAATTGGGTTCAAATCCTGCTCAGACACTTATTGTGTGATCTTGGGTGAGTGACTTAATCTTTATTAGCCTAAGTCTCTTCATCTGTAAAATGGGAGTAAATAATAATAATAATAATAATAATAATAATAATAATAATAATAATAATAATAATAATTACCTCCCAGAGTGATTGTGAAGGCTAAAGGAGATAATATTTGTAAACTATTTTGCAAATTTAAGAGCACTATCTAAATGCTAGTCAGTACTATTATTATGTTAGTAGACTGGAATTGAAAGAGGTTAATGATTGACTGGAGGTCACACATCTAGTAAATATAAAAAAATCTAAATCCATTTTTTTATAACTCTAAACTGAGTCCTTGGCAACAGGTGGAATCATGATCAAAGGCTCCTAGTGGATGGAATGTATGATGGGGTTTGAAGCCTTGGTGCCTTAGAATTCTGGTCCCCCAACTACTTTTTTTCAGTAGGCATTCCTGTCAAATTTTTCTATAATCACTGTCTTCCTGTTGGCCCTGGTCTGTACTTCTCCTCATTGTTTTGTTATTGTACATACCTGTCTTGAGGAGAATCTCAAAATTTAGAATAACCAAGTCTGTAAACTCTTTTTCAGGAACATATTTGTCCCTGTTACTCGATGGTGACTTGTCTTGTTTTCTTGAGAGTTCTTTAATTAGAGGAGATGAAATCAGGGACTGTGCAAGTGGCTATTTGCCAGTTAATATTAGGTTGGTAGTAGTAGTATTATTACCTTGGCATTTGGGTTTGTTCTATAAGGCTGATCATAAAACTTTCTTGCCTTTATCACAGGCTATACCAAGTAAAGGATGCTTTGTCAGATCAGGGACTGGATACCTCTGACTCAGGAGAAGAATAATTCTATTTTTTCCTTGTTTGACTTCAGAACAAGGTTCTTCAATTGGCCTTTGTGCAACCATAAATATTCCACTGAAATATTCACAACCTAGAAGTTAATGAAATATTTGCTTTATTCCCTTTGAAATGAGGTCTTTCAGTATCATTTGATGTTTTGCTTTCTTATTGAATATTTAGATCCCCCTTTCATTTTCATGCTCTGCCTACACACACATACACATACTCACACAGAATCCTTCTCTCTCATATACACATACAAATATATTTAAAACAAAACTCAAAACTATGCATCCTTCATACTTCACAAATCTTGCTGACAACATCGCTATCTTTTCAGTCACTCAGATTCACAACCTTTGAGTCATCCTTGGCTCTTCTCTCCCTCACATACCATATCTAATCAGTTGTCAAATTTGGATATCATTTCTGCCAACCACTCTCTTCTCTCCACTCATATGGCTTCTACCTTGTTCAGGCCCTCATCATCTCTATTCTGGATTATTTTGGTAGCTTCCTAATCACTTTACTTGCTTCCAGGTTCCCCATTCTCTAATTCAGCCAGCATGTAACAATCAAGTTGATATTCTTTTTTAAAATAACATTTTATTTTTTCTCCAATTACATGTATAATCACTTTTCAATTTCATTTTTAAATAGATTTGGGCTCCCAATTTTTCTCCTTCCTTCTCTCACCTCTCTGTCCTTGAAATGGCAAGCAATTTGATATAGGTATACATGTACTATCATTCAAAATGTATTTCCATATTAGTCATGTTGTAAAGGAAGGGAAAAAAACCCATAAAAATAAAGTGAAAAATAGTAGGTTTCTATCTGCATTCAGACTCATCAGTTCTTTTTCTGGAGATGGATAGCATTTTTCATCATGAGTCCTTTGGAATTGTCTTGGATTATTGTATTTCTGAGAATAGATCTATGTAGTTTCCTTCTGATTCTACTCTCTTCACTTTGTATCAGTGCATATTTTCTTTCTAGGTTTTTCTAAAATTAGCTAGCTTGCCATTTCTTATTACACAAATTGTTCAACCAATCCCAATTGATGACCATACCCTTGATTTCTGATTCTTTGCCATTATCAAACTGATATTCTTAAAGCATAGAGTTGATGATGTCATTTTCCCTATTTGGATATCTGTAATTACTATCTGTTGCTTCTGAGTTAAAATATAATATTGGTCTAGCACTTAAATTTCCCCTAATATGGCTCCTACCTGCTGTTTAATTTTTATTTCATATTCATCTCCTTCATATAATTCTCTATTTCAATTCAATTGACCCTGTGTATAATATTGGATCTTTCATCTTTATGTTTTTGCATAGATGGGCCCCCATGTCAAAATATACTTTCTCTTCATTTTGTAGAATTTCTTACTTATTTCAAAGTACACCTCAGATGCCTCTTTTTATATAAGGCTTCTTCAGAGACTTCTTGCTATGGTGATACTGAACAATTAAAGACTGACCATCCAATCAGTTCAAAATCCATATTATTGTTTACTTTTTTTTTAGGTTTTTGCAAGGCAAATAGGGTTAAGTGGCTTGCCCAAGGCCACACAGCTAGGTAATTATTAAATGTCTGAGACCGGATTTGAACCCAGGTACTCCTGACTCCAGGGCCAGTGCTTTATCCACTGTGCCACCTAGCCACCCCTATTGTTTACTTTTAATACACACCTCCATCTTCTCCACAAGAATGAGAGGGAATACTTTAGCAAAAACTTTTCTAAAATCTAAGTGAACTGTATCTACAACATTCTCTTCTATTCCTGGTTTATAGAACTACATTTCCAGAGGGCTCACACATACAGCCCTCTGGGAAACATAGTCTTGAGAATTTTTCCCAATGAGTGAAGTTTTCTCATTTCTGGGAATTGTGTGAAATGATATCCTGAAGACATGCCCAACATTCACTCACATACACGCGGTTGTGTATAACTCAGAACTACAGTATGTTTGAAGAAATTCAGTTTTTAAATTTTCAAGTATACATAACTGTTCCAGTGAAGACGTTTCCAAATACAGGTCTTTTGGAGGCTGCCTTAATAAATAGATAAGACTCTTGTTAGTAGTAGTATATCTATAGATAAGGAGTTTTATTACTTAATTTCTAAAATCCCTTACAACTCTAAAACATTTGATACTAGCATAAACAATGGGCTTAAGTCCTTAACATTGGTTTATTTTGTTTAGATTAAGCTTGTTCCCCACCTGCTCCACTTTCATTTTGTTTCTATTGTTATTCAGCAAATATTGCTTGACCACATTGGTCTCCTGCAGGAAATACAAGAAGTACAAAAATAAGTTACCAATAATTCATAGGTGGATTATTTCCTTAAGGAACCTACTTAATGGTTTACATCCATCTCAGTTAGGAATAAACTTTCATTATAGCAATGTTATCATACAGATAGGGCAAACAAATTAGACAACCAAGGCTTATGGTTGGCCACCATAACATGTTAAGTTTTTTTGGACACAGTGACTCAAAGGCAAAGGCAAAGATGACAGAATCCAAACCAACCACACCTGCAGGCTTCTCTAAAGAGAATACTTGTGGTACTTAGCAAACACCACAAATCATGGCATAAATTTCTTTTTCTTGGGGTCGGTGTTTGCATTTGATTTTTAAACCACTAAGAAATTCAAAGAGCTTAATCAACAAATGAAAGGGTCTATTTCTCCCTAGTGATTTGGGAAATCCTTACTACAATTATTATGTCAAAGAAATTAGATAATTAGAACAAACACAATTTAATTCATACAACAAATATTAAATACACATATTTTAATAAATGTGATTTAAAATAAAGTACCTGATTTCCATAGAGAAAGCAAGTTTTATATCCATATATATTAAAATATAGATAATATATGTTTAGAAAATATCATTTATATGTAACAGTAATTTTATAAATAAAATTTAAGTACAATTAAATATATGTCAATATATATTTGAAATAAGACAGGTTCCCTACCCTCCCAAAATTTGTCATCTGATGGGGAAAATAAGTCATATATATATATATATACGCATACACATACACATACATATACATACATATACATATACATATACATACATATATATATATATATATATATATATATATATATATTAAAGTGAGGAGGATCAAAACCTGTGACTAGAAAACACCACCATCCTCACCATTCTTCCTCCCTCAACAGCTTTGGCACATTCTTCCAGGAACCTCCATTTTGGGGAAGGGTCCCAAGCCAGATATCTCTTATTTTCTACACTTAGCCATCCTGTCCTCATCTTGACAATTCCTTCCCTCCACTCCAATTTTCAGCTTCCCTTTTGTGCCCTGTCTTCAATTGGAATGTAAACTCCTTGAGGTTAGGAACCATCTTTCTTTTTCTGTTTGTATCCAAATAAATTAGCACAATGATTTGTTTAATAAGTGCATATTAACAATCTGGCTGCCAGTGTTCCATCTACTGTATCAATTTGCTTTTTTAAAAGGAATTCTTTCCTATGAATGTGTATGTATAAACACATTATATTCACTTATGTGTATGTGCACACATAGGTATAATTTGTCCATCTATACACATTTACTTGCATCTTCTCATGGTGCATATATTTATATGTGTAAATATGCATATATAGCACATATATATATATGTAAAATATAAGTCTATTTGTGTGTATTAAAAAACAAAATAAAACATAGTCATTTCCCAAGATAAACCTTTACCCAAGGAAACTTCCTTTCCTAGGAAAGCAATATCATTAAGTGAATCCAATTTCTACAGCAACTTTGATTGACAAGGTATGCCACATTCTGCTTCCATAGGTCTCCTGTTTCTGTCAAGAAGAGGGAAATGGTCTTCATCAATTCTCTAGGTCTATGATTGTAAACTTAATGCATTGTTGTATAAAATGACCACATCTAAATCTGCAGCTAATACTCCAAATTGAAATCTTGATATTAGAAGAGAATCCTGAATTAACATTAGGAGACACTCCCATAGTGGCTTATAGCTTATCTTGGCTTTTGCTCTTCCTGCTACAAGCTTGGCTAGTTTTCAATCAGCTATATATCTACCATTGACAATCCTTTACTTTCTTACTTCTCCAATTAAAATGCACATCTCAGGTTGTGATAAGTGATTTTTAGGTGGCATTTTATTTTATTATTTTATTTTATTTGTTTTTGCAAGGCAATGGGGTTAAGTGACTTGCCCAAGGTCACACAGCTAGGTAATTATTAAGTGTCTGAGGCTGGATTTGAACTCAGGTACTCCTGATTCCAGGGCTGTTGCTCTAATCATTGTGCCACCTAGCTACCCTTAGGTGGCATTTTAAAATTTATTTAACTATGTCTTGAACCCAGTTGATCATATATAACATTATTATGTGTGTGTGTGTGTGTGTGTGTGTGTGTGTAGGGATAACTGATTCAAGTCAGATGATCTTTATTCAAATCCAACTGCCGATCCTTACCTCTGTGATCAAGGGCTAATATATTTGTTCAGTTGTGTTGACTCTTCAGGAACCCATGGACAATGGCATGCCAGCGTTGTCCATGGGATTTTCTTGGCAGAGTACTGGAGGTGCTTGCTGTTTCCTTCTCCAGTGAATTAAGGCAAATTTACCCAGAGTCACACACACACAGCTAGTAAGTGTCTGAAGCCAGATTTGAATTTCCCAAAGACTCCCAGGTTGATGCTCTATCCAGTGAGTCACTAGCTGCCTCCAACTAACTTTACTTTCCTACAAAATTAAGGGTTTGGATTTGAGGTTTCTTCCAGATAAACACCTAGATCTTTTACCATGACATTCAACAGGCAGTATTTATCACCTTGTATATCATGGATGTCTTCTGAAGAAACTGGTGAAGATGAATACAGCAGGTTTTCCCCCTTAGGGATAAGATGGTAAACTGTATATAAATAAAAGTCTTTTTTCTTTTTCTGTTTCCTTTTAATGAGAGAAAGAGAGACAGACAGAGATAGAGAGAAACAGGGACAGAGAGAGAGACAGACAGACAGACAGAGACAGAGACAGAGAGAGACTGAGACAGAATTCCTCACTTGCACCTGGTTTGTAGGGCCTAGTTTCCTATTTTGACTAAGTATAGCAAGCTACCATATGTACCATATGGCTCAAATCCTGAAGGATAACTCTTCCACCCTGCCAGTGTATTATACACTCAGTAAGCACATCCTACCAGCTCTCTCTTGTTCCAACTCACTTTTTTACTCCTGGGCTAGTTTCTTCTTTTTCTCCCTTTCTTGGAAAAAAGGAAAAAAAATTGCAAATGAGAAAACTCTCTTGCTAAGAAACTTCACTTAGTTGTAGAAATAACAGCTGAGGTTCCTGAACTCACTCCTGTTTATCCAGGTCAACTCTCCCAGAAATAAAGAGAATTCTGGTACACTGTGAACACAGTTCCAAACCTGCTTGCTTTCTTGGGGGCAGGCTTTCCTAGTTCTGAGGCACAACTTTGATCTTACCTTCATTTCCATCTGATTTTTATTATGGTTCAGAGCAACAGAGCTCAACTCTTTGGGGATGTAGACCAACAACCCTCTATTCAGGTTCTTTTCAACACATCCTCAGACTCTGTAGCTTTCTTTTAATGAGGTGGGGTATGGAGACAGCAGATTATATTCAGCTTTAGAGCTGGGATACACAGACTTGTCTAAGGGACATCCATAGACTCAAAGGTCTAGACATAGGCTGCTCTACTTTCAGGGACAAGGGGACCATTGGTTCACAGTGTGAGAAAAGAAAAAAGGACAGTCCCTTGGCTTGTTGCAATGATCAATTTGCCATCTGCTCCCCTTCACAATGAAGCAGAGATTCAGAGATGGAAGGTATCTTAGTGTCATCCATTTCAACCAAAGAATTCTAGATCAATGTTCTTGTGCTCAAATCTCACTTCTGATGCTTATTAGCCAGTTGTAACTAATAGTTCACTTCCATTTAACCAATTAACACCAATTAGTTGAAAATATAGCTAGAAAAAAGTACAAACTTTCCCTTCACACCCTGCTGGTCAATGAACTGCTCTAGACCTCATTTTCTTCATGAGGGAGTTGAACTAGAAGCTCTTGAGGCTCCTTCCTGCTTTGTTACAATGAGCTTATGATCTGAAAGTTAATGATACTGAATCTTGTGATCTCTTCATTTTACAAAAATAGGAAGTAAGGGTTAGAGACTTGTTGTAGGTCACAAAGGAAGTAATATTAATTGGTATATTTATATTGCATTTTAAAGTTTGCAAAGTGCTATATAAATGTGTGTATGGTATATACATAAATATTTATTTGTATTTATATTTATGTATAAACACACACACACACACACATATATATATATAAATACATGTTTATATACAAATATACATTTACACCCCCCTATCTATCTAGATATAGATCTAGATATATATCTAGATAGATAGATAGACACACACATATGTAAAATAACCCTGGGAAGTGTTGTTTGGTGCTTTTCAAGTTGTGTCTAAGTCTTCATGACTCTATTTGGTTTTTTGTTTTGTTTTGTTTTGTTTTGTTTTGTTTTTGATGAAGATCTTGGAGTAGTTTGCCATTTCTTTCTCCAGTTCATTTTACTGATGAAGAAACAGAGGCAAATAGTTCATAATTTGCCCGAAGTAACATTAGTAAATATCTAAGACTCTATTTGAACTCAGGTCTTCCTGACTCCAGGTTTATTCACTGAACATGCTGTTATTATCCTCATTTTACAAATAGCAAATTACCCGGAGAAAGGTTAAATCATTTACTAAAGATCACACTGCCACATTAAGCATCCAAGGTAGAATACAAACCCAGGTCTTTCAGATTCCAGGTCTAGACTCCAAATCTGACAATCTTCTGCTGCACTGAAATGCCCCATTCTTTGATTCAATGCAGCAAATAAATTATCTGGTTTGCCTGAGCTATTGGGCTATATTCTCTTGGCACAAGAAGTGCAGCATTTAAAAACTTGTCATGGACATTGAATTGATATAGGTGTAGCCATGTGGTTTAGGCAGAATGACTTGAGGACCTATCTCCAACTGAAAAGACATGAATTCCTATCCTATGCACTGCAGAATAGCTCTATCACCCATGGGTGGTTGCTTACTTTCTCAGTTCCCGGGCACCAACTTGCTGTTGAATTGCTGTTCTACAAACAGTGGTAGAACTTTCCACACTGGGAAGTCTCTAAGACCAGGAAAAATAAAAAGGATTTTGGAGTAATGACAAACGGTGTTTCTTCAGTCATTTATTTGACCTCCACTATAGGTAGGGTGTTGCTATCCCAGGAGCTTAAGGAGCACAGAAAAAAAAAAAACAACAGAACCATTAGTACAGTTGAGCAGACAGTACCCACCCTGGGGAACAGCTTATAAAGCAAATAATCCATCCTGTGAGCTGTAGTCTCTGGGAAACTTGAATTGAAAAAGATTTTGTTTTAAAATATCTTCACCTCAAGAGGAAAAAGAAGTCAAAGAACTTGGCTGTCATTTTTGTTGTAATCTAAATACATGCACTTTTTGGAGTGTTTATAAACCAGTTTGTCCTTATTGAGGAATAATTCTAGTCAAGTACAGGCAATGAACTATTCAAGATTCTTGTCCTATGTTGGTTATTCCCTATATATTGCTTTTGCACCTGGATGCTTCTATTACCATCTGGACCAGCACGCATTTCTTCCAAATGCTCTGGATCTTGTCTACGAAGTCTTCAAATCCCTCATTACCAGCCAAATAATTTTGCAGTATACCATGCTGACTGGTGTTCCATCTGAAGGTCCTCATTTACTCTGGTCTCATCAACAAAATCTCTGCAATTCTGTGATTCCCCAAACTAGTTAGTGCTAAAGCCATGATGCAAAGAAGATGAGTTTCCTTGGTTCTATTCCTCGTTTCCTTAATTATTGGTGGCTCAAATATGCTCTCTGGTTTGCTTTCTCAGAGGCAGACTGCTATTTTTAGGAGTTTCTGTGTGTGTGTGTGTGTGTATTTTTATTAAAAATTATTTATTATTTCAACTACATGCAAAGATAGTTTTCAACATTCATTATTTTGTAAGATTTTGAGTTCCACATTTTTCTCCCTCCTTCCCTCTCTTTGACAACAAATAATCTGATATAGATTATACCTCTAAAACTATGATAAATATATTTTCATATTATTCATGTTGTGAAAGATGAATCAGAATGAAAGGGAGCAAAAAATCATGAAAGGGTAAAAAAATAAATCATAAAACAAATTTGTACATATCTTCTCTAATACTATCACCTTGAATCCCTTCCAGTTATATTTCCATAATTGCTGGCCAAGATAGACTAACTGATCCTCCAGTTTCATTTGACCAATTAACATCAATTAACTTTTATGAAGAAATATTTAATTTGAAAATATAGCAAGAAAAAAATACAAACTTTCTCTCCCAAAATCTTAGTGGTGGTATATTCTTCCCCATCCCACCTTGATCTCTGTGGGGTGAGTTGGCTCAGACTTAACGCAGATCCTAATTGAACCCACCAAGTACAGTCCAAATGCAGTATTAATGTTTGATGAGCCCTCATTTCAGCTAATACTGGCCTGAATCCTGAAGGTCACTCTTCAAATATGGTGTGGACTCCAAGTCCTGTACTCTCAGATTCTTGGACTGTCAAACTACTGGAAACTTATTTTCCTGACCATTTCATAAGACTGGAGCCCCCAGATTACTGTCCTCCTAAAATATGATAAGGTGAAAGACTGAGACTTTCTTTTCTGCATTCTTTGTCTCTTCCCAGATACTTCCGTGCAAGGAATAAAAGCAAAAATCAAAACCCAATTTCTGGTTTACAAGCCCAATGAATGAGTTCACTAAACTAATTAGTTCCTTATTGCCTCCAGGACAAAATACTTAACCTGACCTTTAAAGTCCTACAGAATATGACTATCCCCCATATTTTTTTAGTCTTATTTCATTTTATTCTCCTAGCAGTCTAGCATTAATTTTATTCTTCTAGCATTTTCTTACCAGCTACAGACTTGTAGGGAGGAAAGAACACTGGCTTCAGAATCAAAGGATCTAGGTTCAAATTCTTCCTATTATTAAATGTAAGACCTTTGGCAATTTGCTTAACCTTTCTGGATCTCTAGCAAATTTGAAGAGTGGATTAAATGGTTTTTAACACCAACAAACTCCATCTTAGGAGCTTCAGTCAACTTTCAATAAACCTGCCTTCATCATCTTAAAGTTCTCTGTGTGGTGAATGAGACTCAGAGAAACTGAATTGAAAATAGAATCCTTATAGCAGTTTCAGCTATAAACCTGAAAATGTTTTCTTGTTGTGTGTGTGTGTGTGTGTGTGTGTGTGTGTGTGTGTGTGTGTGAAAATGGCAGTGCCTCAGAGATTACCTTTCTGGGAAGAGACATGCCCTTTCTTAATTTTTTTCTTTTTCTTTTTTTTCTATTTGCATCTCTTTGATGGATGATGACCTGAAGAACACATATATGATATTAAATTCATTCTGTGTGTTATCCTGTGAGGTTTTCAGATTCACCTTGGCTCTGGTATCCCTGTCTAATTTAATCGTGTTTTCCTGAACTCTGTTGCTATTCCACTTTTCTCCTTTTCTCTCAGAAAATTCAGGAATAAATATTAAAACAAGTAGGAAAATGAAGTCATATTCTCCCAGCACCCTCTGGCTTGAATGCTTGCATTGTAATTCCCCAGACTAGCCCAGGGTGGAACAAGAGATTGGCTCTCTTCTATTCTCATGCTTTATAGAAGCAGTATTTATTTATTTGAGCAATCATAAGCAATATATTCATAGAAATATTCATGCAAAGAGGGCAAAAGCACACAATAGGATGTTTACCATAGTGACTCGATTTAAGGAGCTTTAAATAGTTTTCGATGTATAATTTAATTGGGTTTTATTAAAATTAAAATTTATCAAGGAAATCTGAAGATCAGACTTAACTGGAGAAAAATAGCATATGACATCATAGCTTTGTTGAGATGTAATTGATATGCTTTGCTCTTCATTTTTTTTAAACCTGGACCTGTGATTTCATTGAAATTGGGGACTCATTTTAAAGAAACTATAGGAATGCTGATTGATCCTTCTATAATTTGTAGTCTTAGACAATAAAGGAGGCTCAGAGGGGTTAAGGGACCCAAGGTGACCCAGTCAATACATGTCAGAGGAAGCCTTGAAATCAGATCTTTCCATCTCCAAAGTTTACTTTTCTCAGTACGCCACATTATCTTGATAATGGTTAGCATGAAGAGATCTAGAGTTTTTTCTTATCTTATGAAAGGCTGCAAAACATAGTGAATAAAGAACTGGCTTTAGAGACAGGAAGAACCTAGGTTCAAGTCTTACTTTATGACATATACTTGCTAAGTGTGGGGTATTCAAAGAGGACTAGTGCCTTTGGTGTGAGGGCCTGCTGAGCCCTTTTCTGGGCTGCTCATTCATCTTTGGCGTCTACCTCTCACTTACGGCTCCAAGAAATTATAAAAAAGCATATATATGTCATCCTGTCTTGACAGATGAGCAAAATTGTCTCTGTAGTTGGGATAAAACAGGTTGAAGGTAATTGATCGGTCTTAAATCTATTGTTGAGTTAGGGGGATGTCTTCCCAAGTATGTGAAGATTTCCTCTGGTGGAATGGGCATATTAGAACAATTTGTTTAATGGCCATGAAGGTGGTTGAAGCAGGTACTTTGGAAAACTTAGACATCAGAATCCAGAGTCATCCATTGCATTCCAGACTCTTGTTACCAGTCTTTTGTCTTGCCACTGAACCCTGGGAGAGAGTGGAAGACTGATGGCTTTGTGAAACTCTCAATTTCAATTCACGTACAAGTCAGAATATCACTCTTGATGTCACTGATACTGTTTGAAAATAAAGGATGAACAACCAACCAACTAAGTGTGTTGACTCTAAGTGAGTCATTTAACCTTTGCGTTCAATAGGCAGCTAAGAATAAAAATCACAGAGAAGATGCCAACTTGCATTGGTATGAGTTTCCTTATCTGGATGTTCCCTTGAAACTTGGCTTTCTCATTAGTTTTGCCATCACAATGAAATGGTGATTCCAAATTTAGCAAAGTGATTATTTTCATGGACATTAAAAATGAAAAAATTACAGGAGGAGGAGCCAAGTATTGCCTTTTACCTGATGTCAAGACATAGCTACCCTTGTACATTTGTGCCACCTTCTTTCTCTTCCCTTGAACTTTGGGGTTCTTCTAATACTTCCTAATTAATAATGAAGTTATACTGGCATTGTCTTCTTTTTATTATTTGCAAATTACAGGGTTGTTGTGATGATCAAATGAGATAATATTTACATCTTTGAAATCTCCTGGAAAAAAATAAAGTAAACCTACAATTACAGGATATCCAGATTGATTTTCAGAGGGTTTTTTATATTAAGCTTACAGATTAAGACTTTTTTTTTTTATCAATATCAGAGACTGTAGACTTTTTTAAAATTTAAATTAAAAATATTTTATTCATTTATTTTTCCAAGTACATGCAAGGGTAGTTTTCAACAATAATGTTTTTTGCAGATTTTGAGTTTTATATATTTTTCTCCCTCCCTCCCTTCCCTTTTCTCTTCCCCAACAGAAAGCAATCTAATATAAGATATATATATATATATATATATATATATATATATACATATATATGTATATATATATATATATTTCTGGTTAAACTTCTGTATATTAAAATTATCTTTCCCTATAAGTGGATAAAATAGAAAAACCTTTTTAAGTTTTTATGTGAGATAAACTCCAGATCCCTTCAATTCATAATTCTCTCATTTCAAAGGACCATAGGCTTTATGGAAGCAAATGTCATAGTTGACATTTACTTGTTCTGGAGAAATCAGGACCTCTTGGGCAATTAAATTGTCACTTTTGCCTGGAGAGGGCTTTGTCAGCCTATAGACTCATAGGCAAGTGGCAGACATAATTCTTGGGCTACTCACCAGTCCATCACAGTTCAATGTGACGTAGCTTTTTTCCTATTAAAAATAGAACATTGTCTATTTTCTGTCAATGACAAGGTAATTCAATATGACCTGCAGACTTCTAACACATACATACACTCTACTTCTCATGAAAAGCATACACTACAATGCTTAAAACAAAGGATACTGCTGTCCAAGGCCATATCATAATCAAACATCATTAAAAGGAAAATTTATTTGGGATCATAATAGAAAAATCAAGGCTGTTCGAATAACAAAGACCCAGCCTCAGAAAGCATATTGTATGATTTGTGTGTATTTTTCTTCCATAGATGAACATGAAATAGACCTCGGTTCTAATTTTAGTTTTACCACTGGATAGTTTATTGCTCATCATTCTTTTTTGAGGAGGACCAATGACATCATGGGATGATAGGTTAACTTGCTCATGAATTGGATTTAAGTGAGGCAGACTTGCACAAAGTTGTCAGACTCATTTTCTCTTCCAGAAACATTAAAGTCTAGTGGCAAGCCAAAAGTCAAGATGACTAGTGATGGTCTGGGATGTAATAGATGACTTTGTCTTCAATGACTGCCCTAGCACACCTGCATCAACTGCCTTCTTAGCCACTGGAACAAATTGTTCTTATCTGCCCATTCCACCATCCCTATGATTTAGGGTGGACATCCCCATAACTCACTGATGGGTTTGAGGGCTATTGACCACCTACGATCTGGTGGAGTATACAAAGAACCAAATATCTATGTCTCTGCTTCATTTTATTAAGTCATTCTCATATCCCTCTCTACAGAGTTGTATGGGGGTAATTTGTGTGAATATACTTTATGGTCCTTGAAAGAATACCAATTTGGTAGGTATTGGCTGGTTCAACTTCTATCCTCTGGCATTCAGGGCTCACTGAGGTCCCAATTCAGTGTGTATTTCTAGCACATCTCTTTCTCAGTTCAGATCCAGACTCAGACACTTCCTAGCTGTGACTTTGTGTGTGAGACTGTGGACAGGTCACTTAACATCTGTTTACCTCAGTTTCCACCTGTTAAATGGGATAATAATACTAAGTCCTCTCAGTGTCATTCTGAGGATCAAATAAGACAATTTTTGTAAAGTGCTTAGCCCAGTGCTTCAGCCATTGTGATGTTAAATAAATTCTTATTTTTTCTTCTTCCTTTCTCCCTATGGCAACTCCTAAATGCTAGGGTTATAAATGCTTATTTGTAACATGAGTCCAGATAGCTTAACTAATATCCTTATGGTTTGCTAACAGCCACTAAAATCGTAGTAGTCAACCCTAAGACCTCTTTAATCTCTTTTCAGGAGCCCCTACTTCTGATATTTTTTAGAGTTATTTTCCTTTTAAATTAACTGGATTTTCTTGGGAAGGATTAATTAGGAATACAATTTATATAGTCCTGATACCCTGTAAGGGATTGTTGGAAGAAATTTCAGGAGCTTTATGGTACAGGGACACAGAGAGAATTTATGTTTAGCCCTTCAGTGTGGTGGCCTTATAAGGGGCTGTTAGGTTAGGAAGTATATAGACTATTTGCTGTACCTGGTATTATAAAGACCTGACTCTTATTAATTGTAGCCAAGACTCAGGCTAATTGTTTGACTATGGCTAAGTTACTTCACCTCCGTCTGCCTCAGTTTTCTCATCTACAAAATGTGGATTATATTGGCACCTCCCTCCTAGTGTTGTTATGAGGATCAAGTGAGATATTTGTAAATATCTTAGCACAATTCCTGGCATATTATAGAAACATAATCAATGCTTATTCTCTTTCTCTTATGTATGATGGTCAGGGATGCTAAAAGCTCAAAAGGATCTGATGCTTACAGATGAATGCTGAAATTGCAAAAAAAGAAAATATTATTTTTAAAGGGCTCTGATGGGGATATAGAGAAGATAGAAGAATTGATAGGTGGTAGATAGAGCACCAGCTCTGGAGTCAGGAGGACCTGAGTTCAAATCTGACCTCGGACACTTAATAATTGCCTAGTTGTTTGATCTTGGGCAAATCATTTAACCCCATTGCCTTAAATTAAAAAAAAAGAATTGATGGGATGGAACTAGAATGGAAAGGTCAGAATAAATCCTATCTTGCTTTTGGACTCCCACCCAAGGAGAATTAATTAAAGAATTAAGCAAAAATGTTTAACAGAGGATCATAGTCTAAGATAAGTGAGGAGATAGTGTTTTTTGTTGAGTCATTTCCCTTGTATCTGACTCTCCATGACCCCATTTTGCAGCAAAGATACAGACTTGATTTATTATTTTCTTTTTCAGTTCATTTTATAGATGAGGAATTATGGCAAATAGGGTTAAATGACTTTCTCAGGGTCACAAGTAGGTGTCTGATGCCAAATTTGACCTCTGCTCCTCCTAACTTCGAGGCTGGTCCTCTATCTACTGCTCTGTCTAGGTGCCTAGATTTGAGCAGGCAGTAAGAGAGCATTTAGATTCCCTCAATGAGTTCAAGTCATTAATCAAATGATTTAACATTTGAAAAGTACTTTACTAATATTATCTCCTTTGGTCCTCACAACAACATTGAAAGGTAGATATTATTATCTTCATTTTACAGATGAGGAAACTGAGGCAGACAAAGTTAAGTGATGGAGGTATCTGAAACTAGATTTTAATTCAGATTTTCTTGACTCCAAGCCCAGCACTCTACCAACTGCCTTACCTAGCTGTGAGGGCTGCTGTTTTACTCTGAAAAATTCTGGAGAACAGGAGATATACAAAAGGATTGGAGATGGGTGAATGCTACTCTATTTTATAAAAAAAAAAAGTGAATTTTTAAAAATTAAAATACAGGAAGAAGATGTAAAGAGATTGACTTCCATTCATGACAAAATGCTAAAGCACATTATTAAATAGATAATTTCTGAGCACTAAGAAGAAAAAATTCCTATTATGAGCCTGCATGGCTTCATCAAGACTACTTTAATTTTTCTTTCTGGCAGGCTTTCTTGGTCTGGCAGGCCGATCAGGGAATTGCTGTTGCATAGTGATTCCCAACCTGTGAGTTGTGACCATTAGAGGTGGAGAGGGTGGAGGGAAGTTATTTTAAAGATTTTGTAAATCTCTGTGTTATTGACAATTTCTCTACTTCAAATCTATGTTGATTATATTGTGTCAAGTAAAATGTTAATTCACCTACTAAATTCATAGTAGCTTTTTTTGTAATTTTGTGCTTTCTCAATCAATTCTGAAGTTCAAGTACAATTTTATGGGGGACTGGAGCAGGAAAGTCTGACTTATTTTAATGGTAAGAAGATTGACCTAGACATAATTGGCAAGACATTCATTAATATGTTTCATCAGATTTTTGTGGACATGAGATGAAGGCCAGATTATACTGGCATGAACATTCAGAACTGGCTAAATAATTGGACGAAAAAGAGTACTGATTAATGGAACATTGCTAACCAAGAGGTAGGTTTCTAGGGGAGAATTCCAGGATCTGTCCTTTGTCCTATTCCTTTCACAAGTTTTATCAGTGCCTTGGATGAAGGCACTGGCATACTTAGCAGATTTGTGAATGGTATGAAACTGAGAGAGCAGATAATGCATTTTAAGACAGAATCAAGGTACCAGATTCTTCACAGGATAGAACAATTACATGAAGTTTATTTTGATAGATTTCATTATTTCATTTCTTTGCACGCTCCTTCCACTGATTTGGATTGAATACTTTTCATACTTCTTCATCCCATACTATTCTTGGCCTCTTATAACTCAGAGAACCATGGGATCATAGATTTAAGGATGAAAATATTTTAGAGTTCATCTAGTACAAACTCCTCATTTTAAAGATGAGGACACTGGACCCAAGGAAATTAAGTTAATTGCTCAGTCACATTTGTAGTAATTTGCAGAGGGCATTATGATATCAAAAAGGGACAATGTAGAATAGAGAGTGGATGACTGGCCTTTGGAGTCAGAAAGATTTAAATTAAAGTCTTGCTGCTGACATAATGGCTGTGTTTGCCTGAAGTCACTCTCATAGAACCCCAAGAATCTCTCTAAGACTTTAAGTTATAGACAAATTGATGATTTACCACTATAAAGGGAATTTTCAAATTGTGGAATGTAATGAAATAACAGGTATAGAAAAAAGCATTTTTTAAAAAGTGCTATTCATATTGAGTCTTAGAACACCATATGACCTCTCAATTAAATCATCCATGGTCATTCAAAAAGAAATTAGACTCATCATCTACAATGGAAAAACAATGTGGATATTGCCAAGAATTATTAAATTCATCATGCTTGAAAGCTCATTGACCCATTAGTATATATATCTTGGATAGGAACTACAAATATAGAATGAGACAGAATCAGAAGAGATCAAGAAAAGTATGGACCATATTTCTTTTTGGAAATCATACAATATTTTCTGTAATTATAAGATGCTTTCTGTGAATCATGACCATTATGTCAAATGCTGACCCAAAATTCAATATAGAGATTAAGAGGTATGAGAGGAATGAGCTGTAAAAATATTGGTAATGATGATTTGTGCATAAGAAGTCACATAAAACAATCAAGACTAAACCCAGAAAGAGGGGTAGATTGGTCACATAACAAAAAATGAGAGATAATAAAAGAATGGTCCATTTATTGCAATCCTATCCATGAGATGTTAAAATACATAAAGAAATTCACCCCTTCCTGCCCCCCCCCCCCAGTATTTAGTGATATAGTGGAAAGATTGCTATATTTGGAGTCAGAAGATGCTGATTTGGGTTGGTTTTGCCAATTACTATTGAGCAATTAACTTAACCTCTTTGAGTCTCATTTTCCTCATTCTTAAAATAAGGAGTTTGGACTAGATGGACTCTATAGGATCATTGTCATCATTAAATCTGTGATCTCATGGTCTTCTGAGTTTGAGGATCCTGTCTACATGACAAAGCCCCTCTTCTATTTAGACAGATTCCACTTTAAAATAACATGAGAGCTCGTCTTAGATATAACCACAGACACAACTTTGATCAATGATCCTTTCATTATCTATACAAAAATGAGAGGGCATTAACTTACCAAAGATTTCCATCAGTGTCATGGAGAACCTGTACAAAGATGAAATGTGAAGTCCTATGTATAATATGAATGAGAAATGGTTAGACAATAAGCCTTGTGAAAAAAGAAATAAAGACCTGAGTGTTTCAGGATGAAAGTTCAGTAGAATTTGATGGAGAGGCATAGCAGTCAAATAAGTCAATGAGACTGGTGCAGGGTCTAGAGTCAGGTAGACTGCTCTCTCCAAGTTCAAATCTGGGTGCTGACTCTATTAACCGTGTGACCCTGGGCAAGTCACTTGAGATTGTTTACCCCAGTTTCAGGTAATGGCAAACAACTCTAGTATCTCTGCTAAGAAAACACCAAATAAAATCACAGTGAAGCACAACTGAAAACAACTGAACAATACCATCATCAGTTTTCCAAAACTTTCTACCTTCCCACTTTTGACAAGTCATATAATCTCTCCAAGCCTCAGTTTCCATATAAAATGGTAATGATACTTGTAGTACCTAACACAAAGGGTTGTTATAAGCAAAATATGTCATGAAACTTAGCTATTAGTGATTAATATAGAGATGGACAGGTTGGAATATAAATTTAGTCAGAGGATATTTGCTATTAATAAATTGCTGACAGGATATGATTACTGTTCCTTCTTTTTTAAAAGGCATTTCTAATTTCAGTTACTTTCAGCAAATAGGGAAGGTTATTTGGGTTTTGGCATTGATTTGAATGCATGACCCTTAATCTTTTATTTCTCAAGATATACTTCTTTTTTCCTGGCGATTTGTTTATTCCAAAGACAGTATATGATGCAGCTTTTCATTTGAAATAGTGCTTGTGAGTAAAAATTGTACACATCATTTTCAGTTTTAGAAAAAGGGCAAGATTTTATTTTTTCTTTAGCAGGACATTGGCTAAGAGTTTTTGAACAGTGTGGTGAATAGACTTGGAATCAGGAAGATTTGTTCTAATATTACTTCAATTGCTCACTAGTGATGTAACACTCAACAGGTCAGTTAACTGTTATGAGCCTCAGTTTTGACACATGTAAAATGTTTCTACAGTAAAATGAGGATAATACTAATAACCAGCTGCTTCACTGGTTTGTAACAAGGGTTCACTGAGGTCATGCATCTAAAATACTTTGCAAGCATTAAAGTGCTATAGAAATGGTGCTTATTCTTCTAAAAACAAAGTATCTTTTAAACTCAGCTTTCTTTTCTGGCAGGCAGAAGTTAGGAAGGAACCTCTGCTTTAGAGAAGAATGGGATCTTAGAGATCAGGTCCTCCATTCTCTCATTTTTCAAGATGAGGGGAACTTTGGCCTTCATTCTGACAGGTAAGCAAGAATTGATGTGGCAGCCAGGTAGCACACTGGAGAAAGCACAGGATCTAGAGTTGGGAAGATGAGCTCAAATCTCACCTTCCTGGCTGTCTGACCTTTAGCAAAGCACTCTGCCTCAGTTTCTTCAAATGTAAAAATGGAAAAATAATTGCACTTACTTCCAATGGTTGCAAAGATAAAATGAGATATTTATAAATTGTTTTGCAAAGCTTAAAGCATTATATAACTTGGGCTATTATTATTATATCATATATAACTTTTGTTATTATTATAATTAGAGTTTGGGGGGATTAGTAGACCTTAGGAAAAAGTGACCATATTATTGTTGATAACAATGGAAAGAAATGATAGAAACAGTCAGACTCTTATACCCTTGATTTCAAAAACTATCCAGAGACTCCACTTATTAGGATGGAAGGTGTAGAAGAACTTCCCAAATAGAATGGGAGACAGCAATAGAACATATCTAACTTCTCTAATAAAATTTAGAACCTAGAATTCCATTCTTTTTTTTTTTTTAGGATTTTTTTTTTTTTGCTAAGCAAATGGGGTTAAGTGGCTTGCCCAAGGCCACACAGCTAGGTAATTATTAAGTGTCTGAGACTGGATTTGAACCCAGATACTCCTGACTCTAGGGCCAGTGCTTTATCCACTGTGCCACCTAGCCACCCCTCTAGATTTCCATTCTAAAAAAATGGTCATCTGAAAAATCTTTAAAATCTTTGCCCCAATGAAAAATGCTTATTGAGGAAAGACCCAAAACTTGACGACTCTGGTGTAATGAAGAGTATTGGATGAGAATCAGAAGCTCCTCTACTAATTAGCTATAAGATTTTGACCAAGTTGTTTATCCAAAGAGGTCCTCAATTTCCTTGTCTATTAAATGAAAGTTTGGGTCACAGGCATTGTTTTTATCATGTGCTGAGTGGAGGCTCCCCAAGTCATAGTTGACAACGGTGCTGTCATTGCTTGAAAGAAATTTCCCATACCCATGATTTCTGGAGAACTTGGGAAGACCCTTTTGCTCTAAAAAAATACCTCTCCTGAATCAAAATTCAACAGAGAGTACTGAGGATTTTGTACAGGAGCTAAAGTCCTGAATTTGAAGGCTAAAAATTCTGAGTTTGAATCCTAGCCAAGACATATTAGTCTCGTGAGTCAAAGGAAGACACAACTATTTACTCTATGCCTCAGTTTTCTCATTTTCTCATCTGTAAAATGAGGTAAGACTTGGTGCCCTTTAGAGTCCCTTCCAGCCCTAAATGTATGATCCTCTGGTCTTTTTATTTTTACATAATTTTCCTTATTAAACAACTATCCATTTTATTATTCATTTATAAGGTAGTAAATAATTTACTAAATAGTTAATAAGCAACTGCAAGGTTCAAAGCTTCCAAATTCTGGTATAAAGAGGTAAGACATATTCTCTAATCTTAAGAAAGTTATTGTTTAATTTGGGAGATGGAACAGATAATCTATAACAAAGTAAATAATAATAATAGTAGTAGTAGTAGTAGTAGTAGTAGTAGTAGTAGTAGTAGTAGTAGTAGTAGTAGTAGTAGTAGTAGTAGTAGTAGTAGTAATACAGCTGGGAATTGAACCCTGAACTCGGAGCTAGGAGACTTGAGTTTGAACTTCTGTTATTTGATTTCTGAGAGCCTCAGGTTCCTCATTAGGAATGAGGACAGCAGTGGCATTCCCTGGGTGGCTGTGAGGATCAGGTAAGAAAGTGTGTGTGAAACCTCTGGGTCTGACAGTTGTATGATGTTATTATTAAGAGTAACCAGGAGCTTTGTAATGCTTTCAAAATTTTGAGGAAGGAGTCAGGCTTCATTGACCTCCTGCCTTTATTTCTGACTCACTAGTCTTCTTTCCCCATCTTCAGTTATTCAGTTCCTTTCAGTGTGTGGCCTCTTCACCCTTGGAATATAAACTCCTTGAGGACAGGGATTTCTTCTTTACTATTTTTTAAATCCCTAGCAGTTAAGATAGTGCTTAGTAAATGCTTGTTGACTTAACTGGTGGAATATTTAACAGGGAAAATGATTTAGAACAAAAGAAGGAATCTACAACTTTAGGGTTAATTTTTTTTAGACTCTTAAAAATATTTTTAATACCCTTGTTTTTACATCACCATCATTTCTAAATATATCTCTCTATCCTCTATCCATTCCTTGTAATAACAAACAAAGAAAAGGGATGGGGGAAAATACAGCTCTACAATATTAACCAATACATCATCACTGTCTGAGAATAGATACAAGTTCCCACCTTTGGGGTTAATTTGAATGGGGGATGAACATGTCTTTTTGCAGCATAAGTGAGCTTGGAGAACTACTTGTTAAGAGATATTTTAAGAGGATCAGTGCTCCAGGTTGGCCTTGTTAACTTCTGAGGACCCTTTAGAGGCACCTGATGGTGAAGGGGTTAGAGTTCTGGACCTGAGGTTAAGAGGTCCTTAGTCTAAATTTGGCTTCAGACATATACTAGCTGTGAAACCCTCAGCAAATCAGTTTAATCTCTGTCTGTCTCAGTTTCCTCAAATGTAAAATTGGTATTATAATAGTGGGGTTGCTAGGTGGCACAGTGAATAGATCAAGAGGACCTATGTTCTTGAGTTCAAATCTAGCCTCAGACTCTTACTAGCTGTGTGACTCTGGGCAAGTCACCTAACCCTGTTTGTTTCAATCTCCTCATTTGCAAAATGAGCCAGAGAAGAAAATGGCAAATCATTCAAGTATCTTAGTTAAGAAAGCCCCAAATAGGGTTATGAAGAGTCCAACACAACTGAAACAACAAATAATAGCACCTTCCTGTCAGGGTTATAAAATAAAAATGGTAAATTGTTTAGTAAAGTACCTGGCCCTCGACAAGCATAAATAATAAATGATTTTTCTTTTTCAATGCTAAGATTCCAAGAATACAGTAGAAATTTAAATCTTTGCTAATTGGTTGAGAGATTTTTTTTTTGTCCCTTGATTTTGTTAGATATAGACTACTGGGCTGGCCTGCCCTGTAATGGAAATTCTTATGTTCTCATGTTTTTAAGTAGGTGGTCTCTGACTATTTCCTGAGCCTCTAATGTAAAAGCCACAGAATTCTGTGTTTATTGCTATGAGGTTACATAAAGGGGCAGAAACTGATGCCTCAGATTGCATTCTGGAGTTGGGGAGAAAACCACATTTACTGTCCAAGTAATGATCTGAGATGATGGCAAAAACTCCCTGGGTGGAGTTGGCCTGTGGTTCCGCAAATCTTAGCTAAAATTTCTGTAACTGTGTTTTTGAAAAGTTAGGAATGGCTTTTGGTATTCCCTGATTGCTTTTAAAGGAAATTGAACCACATCAGAGGATCAGAGTTGCAGAGTTATAGGGGACCTCAGACATCCATTAAGCCATATCCTATCCAGATATTAAATTCTGTCTACTATCATCCCAGACAAGTGGTCCTTCAGATCCTTCTTGAAGATCTCTAGTCCATTCCATTTTTATACTGTTCTAATTGTTGGAAACTTTTCTTTATGTCGGAAATTTGTCTCTTGTGATGTTCAAGGAACCAAGCAAAGTGAATCTAATTCTTTTATTAAAGCTCTTGAAATACTTGGAGATATAGCTATCATTCTCTCTGGGAGCTTCCATTTCTCAATTTCTGCTTAAATTTAGGCTTTTCCTTTCACCAGTATGAAAATATTGTAGTATCTTGAGATTTTCTCCTCAAGTAATAAAGCTTTGCATTCCTAGGTCAGATGCAAGGAAATGTAGCTCACTGTCTCTTGATCCACTCTCTTCACTGCTCTTGCCTTCTTTCAGATATTTCTTCTTATTTACATTGTAATATACATGTTGTCTGGCCCATTAGAATATGAACTTTTGGAGATGAGGGACTGAGTTTTGCTTTCTTTGTAACCCAACACTGGGGCGACTAGGTTGATATAGTGGTTAGAGTGCAGTCCTTGGAGTCAGGAGCACCTGAGTTCAAATCCGATTTCAGTATCTTTGCAAGAAAGCCCCAAATGGGGTCACAAGATAGTGGGACATGACTGAAACAACACAACAACAACAAAAGTACTCTGCACTTAGCAGAAGTATACACTTAAATGCTTGTTGATTGACTGATTGACACAATAGCTTATGCTCCATTTTTGATACTACATATGGAACAAAACAGTATCTGTTTGAAAAGGAATCTGAGTCTCTCTCACTAATGGAAAGAAGATATACTTCAGTAGCTAATTAAATGACCATGTTCAGAGACAATATGGTACAGTGAAAAAGAGTTCAGGAATGGAAGTCACAACTGATCTGGATTCATTCCTGGCTATATTGCCATCTCTCTGTGACGCTGAACAAGTTACTTAACTTCTCTGGTCATCAATTTTTTATTTTAAACTATAAAATGAAGAGCTTGATCTGGGTAAACTGAGATTGGGATCTGCTAGCTTTCCCAACACATTTTTGAGTGTCATCTGAATGATTAAAATTGTCTACATTTCAAAAAAAGTCTCCATTTATTTTATATGTTTAGCCAGCCAATAAGACAATAAATCATGTTCTCATTTTTAGCAAAAGATGTAAATGATCACACTGAAAATTTAACAATCAGTTCTCTGTACTTGTCAGAACTGACTTTACCACACTTCTGCAATCTGAGGCTACTTTTCACTATAAATCCAAGTTTGTGTCACTTTTTTAAGTCATCTGAAAATGGTCAAAATCAATCCATCTAAAATCTTGAACCAAGGTTATTGTCAAATTAACTTTGTAATAATGCTAGGGGATTACACTTCCTCCTCCATCCCCATGTCAGCTATTTCATTTCTTTCTAAGATAATATCAGTTTTCCATTTCTTATAGAACAGGGGGAAACATTGGCTACACACATTACTACTTAGTGTTGTACAGACATATTTTTTTTTTTGATGGTGTTACAGAACCATCTGCTGAGAGAAATCTGTGCCCTTGTCACATTGCTTCTTGCAAGAGGGAACCAGTTTCAACAGCTCAAGTGCCTGGAACGATGATGACAATGATGATGATGATGATGATGATGTGAGATGGTTTGGTTAAGTGGAAATTGTTAACTTTAAAATCTTTATTTAGAAAGGGTAATTGAGGAATTGAAAACAGACAGGAATTGTCTAAAGAGCAAAGCAAAAACTATTCTAATAAACATGTAAACATGCCATGATTTGTTGATTTCTTCCCCGCCTCACAGTTAATGATTTGTAGAAGCTGATGGGACCTCTCCCTCTGGAGTTTCCAAAGGATGCCAGATTGGAAGCAGATTCCCAAGGTTAACTTTAGTTTTCATTGTTGTTCTTTTGCTGTTCTATTATTAATTGAGGTAAACTCATTACTCAGATTTGCACAATTAGGCATAGCTTGTTACTGTGTTACTTGGTTTCCTGTAACAAAGTGAAGATAGGAATGGATTCTCATGCCATTAACTTGAGGTTAAAACTAGCAGGGTTTTGTGTGTACTTTTTTTTTTTAGGGATTTTTTTTGCAAGGTAAATAGAGTTAAGTGGCTTGCCCAAGGTCACAAAACTAGGTAATTATTAAGTGTCTGAGACCGGATTTGAACTCGGGTACTCCTGACTCCAGAGCCAGTGCTCTATCCACTGCACCACCTAGCCTCCCTTGTGTGTACTTTTCCAGACATTCTCTAGGATGTGTAGAGACTATAATCTTTCTTTATTTCGGTTAGCCCAGGTTAAGGGGGCATGCTCCATTGACCTAGATTTTCTTTAGAAAAGTAATACTCCACTTTCCTTTTGGGAACAAACATTATTTATATAGGTAAGTAGGTATTCTCCAGTCCATTTTGTAAACAGCAGCCAAATGAATATTCGTAAAACACAGTTCTGATCATGTCATTCCTCTACCAATGGACAGAATCAGGAAGACTCATTTTCCTAAGTTCAAACTTCACTTGAACAAGTCACTGAACTCTGTTTGCCTCAGTTTTCTTATCTGTAAAATGAATTGGAGAAGGAAATGACAGATTATTCTAGTATCTTTGCCAAGAAAACCCCAAATGGGGGCATGATGAATCAGACACAACGACAAAACACTGAACAACAGAAACAACATTTGCTCAGGGATCATACATCTAGTGATGGAAAGGATCTCAGAGGACATCTAATCCAGTCCCTTGGAGACTCAGGGGATTGATGTGATTTGTCCAAGATTTCACAAACAATAAGAATATGAGGCAGGATTTTAATTACAGTGTCCTGACTTTGGAACCTGTGATCATTCCCTGGTTTGACTTTCCGATACATTGCATTTCCATTGACTGTCTCTGTATCTTGTGTCAGTTGTCTCTCAGGTCTGGAAGTACATTCCATTCTCTTCTATCTTAGAATTCTTAATTCTAAGTTGCAAGTCCTTGATTCCATTGGTTCTTAGCCTTTCTTAAATGATCATGTCTATACTTGTGTGTTTTCATGTGGTATCTATCCACTTAAAAAGTAAAGTTCTTTGAAAGAGGGGAAGGAGGAGAAGGGAAGGATGCCTAATATGCGAAATGCTGTTCACAAATATTATCTTACTGAATCTTCACAGCAATCCTGCAATATAGGTATATTTATTAGAGGAAGCTAGGTGGTATGGTGGAAAAAGTGCCAGGCCAGGAGTTAGTTCAAATCCAGCCTCAGACACTAATTAGTTGTGTGACTGGGTAAGTCACTTAACCCTGTTTGTTTAAGTTTCTTTGTCTGTAAAATGAGCTGTAGAAGGAAATGACAAATAACTCCATTATCTTCGCCAAGACAGCCCCAAATGGGCTCATGAAGAATCAGTTATGACAGGAAAAAAATCAACAAAAGGTGATATTGTTATTCCTATTTTACTGTTGAGAAAACTGAGGCAAAGAGAGATTAAGTCGCACAAGTAGTAAATGTATGAAACCAGATTTGAATTTGGATTTCTGATTCCAGTTCTAGCATTCTATCTACTTTCTGACCAGCTGCCTTGAAAGCAAGGACTTTTTATTTTATTTTATTTCATTTCTAGGGCCTAGCATATTGTGATAGTGATGTTCTTACTTCTCAAAGAAGACCATGACTTTAGGTAGGCCATGCTATGAGAAGCACATGAATTGGATGTGAGTGAGGAGGGCTGTGCTAAGTCACCAACCTTACTTTCTCCTCCGGAGCCATCTGGGTCCGGGGCCAGAAATGAATCAGGATGATTGCAGATGGCCCCAGATGGGAGGCAATCAAGGTTAAGTGACTCAACCAAGGTCACACAGCTAGTAAATGTCAAAGTCTGAGATCAGATTTCAACTCAGGTCTTCTTGACCCCAGGGCTGGCATTCAATCCATTGTACCACCTAGCATATCATCTCTTAGGATCATACCTCCAGAGCTAGAAAGGCTTCTAGAGTTGACCTAGTCCAAACCTTTGCTGTATAGATGAGGAAAGCAAAGTTCTAAGATGTATCCAAAAATCATATATGATCCATTAGAGGTAGGATTAAAACCCAGGTCCTCTGACTAAATCAGTGATCTTTCCACTATAGCATGCTGCTTCCCTATGGGTACTTAATAATTGCTTATTGAATTTGCTTTGGATCAGGTTAGTGTCAGAGGAAAAGAAGGTATAATCAGTTGTTAGTCCCTAAAAAAGGATTGGAAAAGAGATTTGGTTTAGGGGATTGTCCAGAGGCAATTAAATTTGTTAAGTGGACTTTAAAAAATTCATGAATTTTGAAAATTACTCAATTCACTGCTTAGACCTGTATACCCTATAGGCATCTTGGATAGCCACAGTTGCTTTTTTTTCCTACTAGAAAGTGAGGTTTTTTCCCCTTTGGTTGTTTAGAATTTGAGCAGGGACAGTGCTTTTACCTTTCTATGTATATCTATTGCTTAGTGCAATATGTATGGGCAGCTACATAGTACAGTGGATAGAGCACCAACTCTGGAGTCAGGAGGACCTTGGTTCAAATTTAGTCTCAGACACTTGACACTTACTTGCTGTGTTACCTTGGGTGAGTTACTTAACCTTGATTGCCTTGCCTCCAAGGTCATCTCTAGTTGTTCTGATTCATTTCTGACCATTGGACCTGGATGATTCTGTAGGGGAAAGTAAGGCTTATGACTTAGCCCCTTACCCAAATCCAAATCACTTGTTTGTCATGGTTATCTCCCTACTGTCATGTCTTCTTCAAGAATGAAAGACACGGCTGCTAGGTGTTGTATTGGATAAAGCACTGGTCCTGGAGTCAGGAGTACTTGGGTTCAAATCCAGTCTCAGACACTTAATAATTAGCTAGCTGTGTGGCCTTGGGCAAGCCACTTAACCCCGTTTGCCTTGCAAAAAAAAAAAAACCTAAAAAGAAAAAAAAGAATGAAGGACAAACTATTTAATGTGGTGTCTTACATGCAGTAATAGTTTAAATAATTCCTGTTGATTGATAGAATTATTTATCTCTCTGGTTCTATTTAGACTATTGAGAGATTTCTGCTTCATATTGTGAGTGACCCTCCCCCTATTACTTTTAAGTCTTAGCTTATTTACAAAGTATGATCTGACAACTGACTTTTTAAAAAACTAATCTTGATAATTACAGCAATGTAACAAATAATGCTTTCACATATCTAACAAATGAAGGGAAATGTCTTATCACCAATGCCACATAATGGAACAGATTTCAGTTCAGATGAGTTTGACAGAGATCCCATCCAAAGTGGGATCTTTTAGCAAGACCACCCAATGGCATGGACCTAACAGACTCTTAACAGATTTTGAAGAAAAGTTGAATTCAACAAATAAGAAGGTTGATTGTATTCAGAAATATATATAAAAATCTTCTCTCGGGAAAAGAAAGATTCATTAAGAGAAAAGTATACTAGTTACCATAGGAACCATTTTTAGAGTTATTTAAATGAGCTAAGCAAGATGAAAATTTTCTCATGGTCATTTAATTGAAAGCTCACCTTACTTTGATATTAATTTTTCAATTCAGAATCTTATGCAAGAGTTCTCTGGAGTGGGAGATAATTAGTCAGAGATCATTGAATTTGTTTAACTATTAGAAGAATTACTCTTTTTTATAAATAGTTTTTCAGATGAAATATTTTCTTCAGCTAATCTATTCTTTTTGTTTAGGAGAGAAAGTTAAAACTGATTTAAGTAGAATATTTTATTTTTTTCTTTTAGAAATGACAGATATGAGTATTTTAATTTTGGCTCAGTAAAACTGAAAAGGGCATTGAACACAGAGTCAATAAGTTAGTTAGAAACATCTGTAATTAATTATATAATCTTGAATAAGTCACTTAACATCTGTAGTCTTGATTTCTTCATCTTAAGAGTAATCACAGGGGGGAGGGGGTTTATGTTTATTCTTATGTTTACACTTATAACATTCAATTTACATCAATGTATGGCATGGAAACAATGTAGAGACTGTCAGACAGCCTTTGGGCCGGGGAGAGAAGGAAGAAGAGGGGAAATTGTGGAATTCAGAGCCTTGAAAAAAATGATGGGTATAATTTACTATTGTATATAATTGGAAAACAAATAAAATGTTTTAAAAAAAGAATATAAAAAGAGTAATCACAGAAAATCATAGTTTATGAAGAACTGAAGTTGAAGCCAATAAAAAGGTACATGGTGCTGCAACATATTAACAACGAATGAATTAAAAACCCATTTCAGTTGTGACCAACTCTCCATGATCCCATTTTGAGTTTTAATGGCAGAGATACTGAAGTAATTTTCCATTTCCTTCTCTGGATCATTTTACAGATGAAGAAACTGAGGCAAATGGGGTAAAATGACTTGTTCAGGATCATACAACTAGTATCTGAATTCAAGAAGATGAGTCTTCCTGACTCAAGTTCAGTACCCTATCCATTGTGCCAATTAGTATTAGATGTTTGATGATGTTTGTCCATCATTCTTGAAGAATAGCATGATGTTACAGAGATGATGCCTGACATGCCTGTGAATTCTATTTAAGTAAGAGGTGCTGTGCTAAATCACCAGTCTCACTTTCTCCTCCATAGCCATCTAGGTCCAGTGGCCAGATATGAATCAGGATGACTGGAGATGACCTGGAGGTGAGGCAATCAGGGTTAAGTGACTTGTCCAAGGTCACACAGCTAGTATGTGTCAAGTGTCTGAAACTGTATTTGAACTCAGGTCCTCCTGACTCCAGAACTGGTCTCTGTTCATTGTACCACTTAGTTAACCCATCAGATGTTTACTATGTACTAGATACTGTATTAAGCAGTTAAGGATACAGATACAAAGAAGACAATTTCTGCCCCCAGGAATTTATATTTTAATGGTGGAAAAACAATGAGTGTAATCATATGTCAATCAAATGACTTAGTTATCATGACAGAAAAATGGAGGGCATGTAGCATGGTGGGTCTGGAGACCCATCCAGTGAATAATCACCAATTAGAAGCAGAGGACTCAAAGGTGTTAGTTGTAATGCTGGGTGTGGAGGGCAGAGTGGGTAGACATAGTGGGAAACTAGTTGAAGTAGAAGAAACTGCTGGGTGTGGTTTCACTTAGTTATGATCAAATTTCATCCAATAAGATATGACTTCAGGACAGGGTTAGAATGCCAGCTCAAGGTAATAATTATTTTGGACTGACTCTCCCAAAGTGAAATCAGTTACATTTTCCCTCAGGGGAGTTCAAAGGGGGACCTTTAGAACTTAGGAATATCTTTGATTTTGTCAGTCTACTGTTGGTCACAAATCATTACTCTCCTATTGCATTTAGTCAATTAATATTAATTCTTTTTACAAAATAATATTTAATTAGATTTATCAAAAACAGAAGTGTGAATATTTTCCCTCAACAGCTTAGGTCACACTTTCCTCTATACCATCTTGGTTTCAGTTCCAATAGTAGACTGGTCAATGGGTTCCTGTGTTCATTTTTTTCATTCTTTTGGTGTTGAATTATTGTATCTTGATTTTTCGCAAAGTCATCAGCTTCCTTTAACTCCATTCTACATCTGCAGGATTTGTTTTCCTCAGAGAGCTTTCTTATCTCCTTTTCCATCTGGCCAGTTCTGCTTTTTAAATCATTCTTCTCCTCAGTGACTTTTTGAACTATTTTATCCATTTGACCTAAAATGGTTTTTAATGTTATTTTCTTCAGCATTTTTTTTGGATTTCCTTGACTAAGCTGACTTCATTTTCATGTTTTTCCTGCATCTCTCTCATTTCTCTTCCCAAATTTTCTTCTATGTCCCTTACTTGATTTTCAGAATCTTTTTTGAGCTCTGTCATAGCCTGAGCTCAGCTTCTATATTTCTTGGAGTCTTTAGATGCAGAAGCTTGGACTTTCTCATCTTTTGATTGTGTGTTTTGGTCCTCCATGGGACCAAAGTAATTATCTATGGTCAGGTTCCTTTTTTTTCCTGTTTATTCATTTCCTCAGCCTGTGCCTGGTTTGGGGGTGCTGAGGAGGTGCTGTCCTGGACTTCATACTCACTCTGGCAGAGGTATTCCTGATGATCTTCCATGTTATGCTTGGTGCTCCCTGGGATGGCAGATCAGGAAACTGCTTCTACTGTCAGGAGCTGGGGCTTCCAGGGACCCAGGTGCCCTGGGGCTGTTCCACAAAGGTTGAAGCTCCTTCACTCTGGAGTGCTGCCAGTCTTCCAACCCCATGGAAAAGAGCCTTTCCACTATTTTCCAGGTTACCTTGGATTGGAGAATTGCCTCACTGGATCGTTCTGTGAATTCTGTCTCTCGAAAATTTAGTTAGTCATAATTTTAAGGTTTTTAAAATATTTTGGAGAGAGCACCTCATTCATTCATCTTTTTAAAGTAATATCTGATTCTTTGTGACCCCATTTGGGATTTTCTTGGCAAAGATACTGGAGTAGTCTGCCATTTTCTTCTTTAGCTCATTTTACAGATGAGGAAACTGAGGCAAACAAGGTTAATTGACTTGTTCAGGTTATACAGCCAGTAAGTGTCAGATTTGAACCCAGGAGGAGTCTTTCTGATTCTGTGCCACCAATGAAAATTGTTCAGAACTTTGCTCCTAATTGTCTAGCTTTTGACAATTCAAGGTATAGCTCTTGGATTTTAATGGTTCCAGGAGACTGGAGTCTTTTGCACTTTCCTGATCTTTCAAAACTCTCAGTGCCATAGCCATCTCAAGCCTCTTTAAATTAATTCAGGAAAGACTATACACAAATAAGCAAAGCAAAGAAACCTGTATTCATAGGTCATATGTTACCTTGTAGGGGAGCAGAATGTAGACATCATCATCATCATCATCATCATCATCATCATCATCATCATCATCATTGTCATGATAGTTACTATTTATATAGTGCTTTAAGGTTTTCAAAGCACTTTACACATATTATTTTATTTGGTCTTCATAAAAACCCCAGGAGGTAAATGCTATTATTATGTGCATTATACAGTATCCTAATAATATAGGCTATTAAGGTTAAATGACTTACCCAGAATCACACAAATATCTGAGGCTAAATTCAAACTCAAGTCTTCTAACTCCAGGTCTAATGCACTATCCATTCTACTACCAAGCTAAAAAACAGCTAGAGCAGAAAGTCAGATCAAAGGAAATAACTCACTTATATTTTTGCTTAATCATTTGTGAATATAGCAGCCAATAAAGAATGTCTTTTTTTTTTACCCATGGTTAGTAGATCAGAACCTGTTACAGAAGAACTTGGAAAGTTCCAAATCTGAGAGTAAGGCAATTGTACAATATTCAGTTAAAGAGATAATTCATAGAGCTGATCCATGAACACACACACATTGAATATATATATATATATATATATATATATGCACACACACAGACACACACACACACACACACACACACACACACACACACATATATATATGTATTTAGAGATGTGTTTTTTCATTTTATTTTTTTTAGATTTTTCAAGGCAATGGTATTAAGTGGCTTGCTCAAGGCCACACAGCTAGGTAATTATTAAGTGTCTGAGACCGGATTTGAACCCAGGTGCTCCTGACTCCAAGGCCAGTGCTCTATCTACTGCACCACCTAGCTGCCCCCCCCCCCAATATATATATATTTTTTGATGAACACTACAGTTAGACAATTAGCCAGCCCCTAAATTGAATAGGAAGTGGTGGCTATGCCGAATTTGCTTTGAGATGCTGTATAGTATTTTAATGACTCCTAATATTCTCTCTGAAATAGTCATCATTTTAATTTCGATATTTTTTTAGGTGTTTTTTTTTTTTTTTTGCTAGGCAATGGGGTTAAGTGGCTTGCCCAAGGCCACACAGCTAGGTAATTATTAAGTGTCTGAGGGCAGATTTGAACTCAGGTACTCCTGACTCCAGGGCCGGTGTTTTATCCACTGTGCCACCTAGCCACCCCTAATTTTGCTATTTTTCAATGGTGTCACAAAATACCAAAATTTCTAAAGAATTAAAATTTCAATTTATCTAGAGGGTGAGAGATTACAACATATTATTAAGAAATGTTTATTAGGGGTGGCTCAGTTGATAGAGCACCAGCCCTGGAATCAGGAGTACTTGAGTTCAAATGTGACCTCAGCCACTTAATTACCTAACTGTGTGGCCTTGGGCAAGCCATTTAACTCCATTTGCCTTGCAAAAACCTTAAAAAAAAGAAATGTTTATTAGAGGGAAGTGCCATAAGGTCAGAGAGAGAAGGAAAGTGGACTAGTCATGCAGTAAGAGTGAGGAATAACCAATAAATAATTTATATACTCCATCTATACTTACCCAATGTCAAAAGATCTAGGGAAAAATCCTTTGCATGTTGAGTGGACCTGTAGTAGATCTGTGAGACAAAATGGGTGAGACCCTTATCCTCTTTCCTTATCATTTATATGGCACTTTAAGGTTTACAGTTAGAAACATTGTTTCATTCTGTCTTCACAACAACTTTGGGAGATAGGGATGATTGTTATCCCTGTTTTACAGTGGGGACAACTGAGGCAGAGTGACCTATCCAGAATTACACAGTGACTGAGTCTATATTTGAACTCTGGACTTCTTGATTCTAGGTTTTATCCATTGTACCACTTAACTGTCTAGGGAAGCTATTCTTCATTGCAGTCAGCAGTTTTGACTCTACTTTCCTAAAATCAGCTCATTCTCATCAGGATGGACATCATTATAGTAAGAACATTAGGCCATATTCACCAAACTGGGATGAGTTTTCAATTAAATGGCAGATCATCATGATGTCTCAGAGTCACAACTAGTCATTTTTGCCCTTAGGGCAAGATATACCCCACATGCTGCTGAAAGTGGGGAGAAGTGAAGAAGTTCTAGTGTGACCAGAGCAGGAAGTAAATGCACCCCATCTGCTAGTTTCCTATCTTAAGTAATTACTCTAAGTGCTAACTAAACTCAGTTTTTTTTCTCAGCCATTAAGGGACTGCAACATTTTTTAAATTTTGGCATCCTGGGGGCGGGGGAACTCATGCACCTCCCTTTCCCTTTAGTTCTGGCTCTTAGTAGCTTTATTAATACCATAGTTACACTTGAAACCTTCCCAGAAAACTACTCTGACTGCCTGAGCTGATAGCTGGTCTGAGATAGGATCAGAGCCACTGGAACCTTGACTACATCTGAAAGCCTCTTTTGGCCAAATTGCGCAAGGGAGATTTCAAAACAGAGGAGCATTGGTGGAACATTCACGTGTGTGTGTGTGTGTGTGTGTGTGTGTGTGTGTGTAACTAAATGAGATTCAAATAGGAGATACCTAATAGTTTGATATATCACGCATCTATATGTACACCCATATCTCCATACATAAATGGAAAGAAATACATCAACCCTATAATTTTGAAGTATTATCTGCCTACCACCATTCATTTCCCAGGTGATGCTGATAATATAGGTTCCTTAAAATAGCTAAAAACAAGTTGTTCCCATGAAACCCAGATTACCAGCGTATCTATTGCTCATCATTGACAGCCTTTGGCAGAGAGCATGGACTGTATTGAGTGCAGGGACACTAAATTATAGCTTGTCATTCCACCCCATGGAATTGAAGGAAAAACAATGTGATCTGTCCTTTAAATGAGCTAAGAATAGTCCTCAATATCTCATGCTTCTCATACCTAATGCAGTAGGGTTTTCCAGTACCTATTTCACCGTGAGATGTTGTGGTCCCAACTTCCCTCCTCTCTTAAAGGAGATAGAGCATGGCAAAGCAGAGATTGCTAGTTTGGGAGTGAAAAAGAGCTGAGTTCAAGTCCACATGTTGTGACTGTGTGGCCTGTGACAATTAACTGAACCTTCCAGTGCTCTGGGAAGCTCTTTGAGTTACAGACATGGGCATGACTTGCATTGGTAGAGGGAGTTTTCTCACTGGAAGTTCCTTTTAGAAATAAAATCCTAGGTTCAATTCTTATCCTACTTGGTTTCTTTATATTAGATGAAAGAGGCAATATGCTGTAGTGAATGGAGAACTGACCCTGAAATCCTGAAAGGAAGACTAATGTTCAAGTATTGTCTCTGATACACACTAGCTGTGTGACTCTAGTTCATCTTGGAACATGTCAGGCAACATTCAGTCTACATTGATAGAGGAAGCTTCCACACCTGTAGTTCCCCAATCAATGAACAGAAAAAGAGTTTTTTTTTCCTCTGACCCCCATCTACTCCAGTCCCTACCTTGCTTTTTTCCTTATCCCTATGGGTCATATATGGGGAGCAGTGCTAGAAGTCATAGGTTCTTAGCATCATTATAAATGGATAGTTGAAAGGGAATTTAGAGGTTATCTAATCCAATCTTATTCTTTTACAGCTGAAGAAATTGAAACCTGGAGAAATTGCATAATTCCTTCATTGTCATATAGAGAGTAAATGACAAATGATTTGAGTCCAATGATTACTCATTGAGAACCCTTTTTTATTAAAGATTTTATTTATTTTGAGTTTTACAATTTTTCCCCTTTCTTACTTCCCTCCCCCACCCCCCACAGAAAGCAATTTGTCAGTCTTTACATTGTTTCCATGTTGTACATTGATCCAAATTGAGTGTGATGAGAGAGAAATCATATCCTTAAAGAAGAAACATAAGGTATAAGAGATAACAAGATCAGACAATAAGATATCGTTTTTTTTCTAAATTAAAGGTAATAGTCCTTGAAATTTGGAGAACTCTTTCCATTGAATCATGGTACCTCCATATTAGGCCCTGTTTCTCCAAGCTTGGGTTCTTTGTAGAGGGACTATTGAATATAATTCAGAGAATCTGAACTGGACTATCTGGAAGCTGTGACTAATTTATTTCATTAGGAGCCAATAATATTTGGACAGTAGCCTTTGATATTGCTAATATGCCAAACTTCCCAAGATAAGGGTTTCCTTTGTGGTATTTAGGTCAGTTGGGAAAGTAGATTAGAACTGCTAGAAAGACATTACCAGAATGGTTCTTGGCTCATTCTCAGTACCATTTATATTGACCACTCTCATCTTTCCATTTGCTCCCTTTGGTTTCTCCTAACATTATTTGAGCTGTCAGGATCTGGATCCTTTATACTCAGTGAAACTGGTCCAGGTATTTTCTCACTAAAAGGAAAACATAATTTTTCTCCATCTATGAGTGAAGTAAATGATAGCTTTGCTTAAACATAGAGCTAAGTCAAGAAGCTAGATTGGTTTGCTTTTATTTTGTGTTACTTCAAAAACCCTAAAATTTGTAGCAGGGAGAAACCATTTGGCAGCTGTATTTTATGTACCAAGGACTAACCTCAGAGTTAAATTGAAATAAAGCTCCTTTGTGTATTTGAGATAGGGACAGAGACTGAACCTGTTACTTTATTAGTATGGGGGAAAGGGGGAAGGGAATAAGCATTTATGAACCCCTTTTGTGTGCCAGACATATCCTAAGCACTTTACAAATAGTATCTTATTTAAGCTAAATTTGATGAGGAAACTTCTAACAAGGCAGGCAAACATCTTCTCTTGTCTTGGAGTATTATCTAGAGCTCTGGAGAAATAAAGTATTTTGTTCAGCCAGTATATACCAGAAGGACTGAAACTCAAATTTTCTTGGCTTTCAAGGCTGGACCTTTCTTCAAATTATGACATAATGCAACCTCTCCCTTTTTATAATAACTTTATTTTTTTTAAGTCCAGACTTGTGATTTCATCCCTGTGGGAAACTCCTTCCATGAATTTGCCTGCAATTCTCCTGCAACTTATGGTGTTGGAAGGTAGCCTGTGGCTTTTGGAGGTTAAGTGATTTGCCCAGGGTCACACAAATCTATCAGAAACAAACTCCCTCTTTGACTCTCTAGTCATTATATTGATTGACCTACCTAATAGCAATGGTGATCACCACTTACATTTATTTTTACAGGGCTTCAGAGATTGCAAAGCGCTTAACATCTCATTTCCTTCTCACTTTCCTAGGAGAGACCAAACAAACCATTTAATACAGAGTTAATCTTCAAAGCTAGCTAACTTCACATCATCTCCTGGAGACAGTTAAGTCAAATCTAGGTTAAGCATTAGTTTCCTCATTAGGCAAAGACAGAAAATTATTGGTGCTTCAGAAAAAATAATAAGAGCCATCCCTGGGGAGGCTTCCTTTAATAGAGACTAAGTTATGGAAATTGGCCCCCTTTGCTGCATTCCACAAGAGCATTAACTTCTATGTAATTTGATTTCTCTAGACAAAAACCTTATTGCAAAGCAATTTCTTGTGAGTTTGACTATTTTATTTCATTTTAATATGCCCATTTTTATCTCCTAATGTGATTTCTAAGGGATATACAAAAGCAGATATGAATGCATTTTTGATTGTAAACTGGTTCCCTTGTTGTGCCCCTTAAGTGATGCTGATTTCCTGTCTATGGGGCTGACAAACAGGAAAACTCAGGTCAAGAGTGTGGTTTTTTTTGGAGGGGAAAACATTCTGTCACCTAAAAGCATTTAAAATATCTGTCGCCTTGGAGACCTTTTACATGTGGAAACCTCATAAGTATGGAAATTGATCTGAGGCTTCCAATTTCTGAAAAACATCTTTTAAGAGAAAGAACCCAAGCTTAGCAAGGTTTCTGTTTCTATAGAAGGAATGAGAATAAAATCTCAGGAGACCACAGGGTGATAAGAGTCTGACCAAGACAGAGAGTAACCTGGATTGTGGTTTTAGGTCTTTCCCACACAAATGATTCGTCTTGGACAAAGTTATTTGTATATGCAGTTCAAGGGCATGTTCGTCAACTATCCCAGAACAAAGGTGGAAGGGGTACAGCAAGAGAAGACTTATGAAAGACATATAATATTTCAGTGACACCTCAAAGAAGGGACTAAGATAATTGGTAGAACTCCTATCCAGATTTTAAAAAGTTTGTTGAGTTGAATTGAATGAAAGCAAATCTGCTATGTGTTTCTTAACTGGGTACCACATTATGTTACTTTTACTGTTGTCTCTTATTTTGTAGCATATGTAAATTCTGGACTGATTCTCCAGATTCCCTCCCTATCACTGGTAGACTGGTCTCCAGTCTACCTACTCCTGGGATTTTAGGGGTTATAAAACTGTTCTTTAATACCATTGCTTTGAGGTCCCACACACTACCTTCTTCAGATCTATATAAGTATATTTTTGCCTTCTCTTCTTAATCTCTCTTCTGCTTCTATTAGGTCCCTACCATTTTTGTTTTTTATCATGCTCATTTTTTTTGCACAAAATGTTCCCTTGATATCACTACTTTTCTTGAAGAGATTTACTGTTTTTTTCCACTTACTCTTTTCTTCTATTTCTTTGCATTGCTTTAATAAAACCTTATATCGTCTTTCTAATCTCTGAAATTCTGCATTTAGTTAGGCATACCTTTCTTTTTTTTCTTAAAAATAAAAATTTTATTACAGGCAGTAACAAAGAACACTGGCTTCAATGAAAGGCTTCACCCTCCCCAAGCCAGCTCCCCCCTGCCCTTCCCTGCAGAGCCAAGGCTACTGATGCTCAGGCCACTTTGAGCTTTCCATGAGGTCCCTGGGCAACTGCTACTTCTAGACAAACTGGCTCTCCAAGAATTATAGAAGAACAGACTAGTTTTCAAGAGGCAGAGGAAATAGAGATCAAATTGACAACATTCATTGGACCATGGCTAAAGCAAGGGAGTTCCTGAAAAAAACCAATCAAACTATTTTGCTTCAATGTCTATATTAAAGCCTTTGAATATATGGATCACACCAAAATGTGGCAAATTCTCAGAGATGGGAGTAACAGATCTTCCTATAGTCTTCTGAGGAACCTGTATATGATCTAAGAAGCAACAGCTAGAACTGAACATTGAACAACTGATTGATTTATGATTGGAAAAGGAGTATGACAAAATTGTATATTATCACATCATTTGTTTATCTTACATCATGAGAAATATCAGGCTGCATGAGTCAAAAGCTGGAATTAAAGTTGCTAGGAGAAATATCAATAATTTCAAGTTGATACTACTCTGATGACAGAAAGCAAAAAGGAATTAATAAAATTCTTGATGAGGGTAAAAAAGCATGTATAAAATTTGACTTGAAACTTAACATCAAAAATACTAAGATCTTGACAACTGGTCCCATCTTTTCCTGGCAAATAGAGGAAGAAGAAATGGAAATAGTGTCATATTTTACATTTTTTGGATCCATGATCATTGCAGATGGTGGCTATAGTCATGAAGTTAAGAGACATTTGTTCAAAGGAAGGAAAACTATGGCAAATCTGAACAGCATATTAAAAAATAGAGACATGGCTGACAAAAGTCTATATATTCAAACCTATCATTTTTCCAGTAGCAGCCTTTGTCTGTGAGAGTTGGATTGTTAGAAATGCTGAGCCCTGCAGAATTGGCACTTTCAAAAATAACAAGGACATCAAATCAATCAATACTTAAGGAAATTAATTCAGGCTTTACATTAGAAGATCAAATTTTGAAGCTGGAATTTAAATACTTTGACTATATAATAATAATAATAAGGGGCTTATTAAGAAATGAGTTGGAACTGCTTTTGGGAAACATTCAAGGAAAAAAGGAAAAGGAGATGGCAAAGCAGATGAAATGAATAAAATGAATAGATAGCGTCATGGAAACAATGAAGATGAATTTGGGCAGACTTTGAGAGATAGAGGATGGGAAGAGCCTGGAGAGCTATGATCCAGGGAATCATTAAGAGTCAGATATGAAAGAACAATTGAAAAACAAAAAGGTATTATTCTGACAATAGCACAGCTTTCCACAGAAGAAACATACCAATACATCTTAGGTACAGGGTAAATGTGACAGAGATGATAAGTGTTCAAGGAACAACAATCAAGTCTTTTTAAAAGCAATAGAGATCCTAACTTGAAATATCAGGTCACATTTTGGCCTTGTTTGTTGTCATTGAATTATTGGAATCTATCTTTGAGAACTCAAGAGCAGAGATTAGCTCAGAATTATTTTGATAATGCTTTTCCCACTAAAGCTAAAAATATTCTGGTGGGGTGGTTGGAAAGAACATAGACTTTGGACCTTGGGTTCTAGTCCAACCTCAGAGCTATTTGTTAGTTCCATGTTCACATACTTAACATTTTTTATTTTTATTTTTATTTTGCGGGGTTTTTGCAAGGCAGTAGGGTTAAGTGGCTTGCCCAAGGCCACACAGCTAGGTTACTTAAGATCTTTGAACCTCATTTGATTCATCTGCATAATGGAGATATTATTATCCTCCTTACCTTCCTCACAAGCTAGTTGTGAAGCTCAAATGAGATAAAGCAAGAAAAACTTTGTGAATTGACAATGTAAGACATTATAATTATGAAAAAAAACTATTCTTTTGGTCCTATAGTTCATAAAGAATGATCCTGGGACAGACCTGCTATTATTCTTTTATGTTTAATGTTCTGAGAATTATGGCATAGCATAAAATAGTAGTTTCTTTGTTGGTGATTAAAAGTATTAGACTGAAAGGTTATCTTCTGTAGATTCATGGAAGTGAGTGGCAGACAGGATGGTGGGGATCCCTTTTAAACTCACTCTCATGCTGCTAACTCAAGCCTTTATATATTCCACTTGCTTCAGCCTCCTCTCTCCTCTGGAGTGCTGGAGGGCAGGATACCAAACTCCTCTCAATACCTTCTTTTATGGAAGGCAGGAATTGGGGTTGCAGATCTTTTCAGTTGGCATCTGTTTCCCCACCTGATTTAAACTTCACAGAACAAGATGTCCATGCATGACTACCCCCTAGTATCTCTCCCTCTCACCCCTCCCCCATAACCTACCTCTTTTTTGTATGTTGTCTTCCCTTTTGGATTGTGAGCTCATTGAGGGCAGGAATTACCTTTTTTCAAATTAATTTCATCCCCAAAACACAGTGTCTGCCACATCACAGGTGCTTAATAAATGTTGATTGAATTGGCTGGCAGGCACTTACTCCTTTTTCCAAGTGATTTCTTTTTCTAAGACTCAGTATTTTGAAAGTTTTTTGTCCCACATAGCTTGCAGGTGAATAATATTTGGCATTATATCACCTATTAAAAATATTGTTCTAACTTTTTTATGGATAAATGTTATAGCAAGGCAATTTTTCTTTATTCTCTAATAGAATCTATTTGGATAATCTTTTACACTAATTTTGAAAGATGGGATGGTGTGGTCTTTACTCATATCACAAACTTAACTAAGAGAGTTTGACTTCATGTCCCTCTCCCATAAGGGACTTGTTCTATTCTTTTCATTTCGATACATTACCTAGCCATCCATTCCTGCAAGTGAAAGCAAGTGTATTTTGTTTTTTTACCAATTGCCAGTTAATGAACTCAAGAAGGTTATTTTTTACCCCCAATAAAATTATATCTTTTGTTTTTATATCCCTAGATTTGTTTTTATATTCTTAGATTTCAGATTCCAGAGAACTGTGCCTTATAACAAGTGTGAGTAACATTTGGCATTCAGGTCATATAAGGCCTGTGGTCTAGCACTTCCACCACAACAGAAGGCAGGACTTGAAGTTCAATAAATGTAGTAAATTTTAAGGGGTGAATTAATTAAATATTTGACCAAATATAGCAAGCAAATGATGTTAAAAATATTCAAATGGCCCTTGGCAGGAAAAAAGTTTCCTCACCCTAGCCTTATAACAAAGAATTTTTCTTAAAAAAGGAAGAGAAAAAAAATCTGTTAAACCAAAACACATTCAAACAGTCTAGCATTATATTCAGTGTTTCACAACTGTGGATCCTCCCTACCCTCACCCTGCAAAGGAGTAGAAAGAGGTATCTTCTCATATTTCTTTTGGGGTCATATTTTCTCTTTAAAATTCACTTTCAATTGTTTTATGATTGTTGCTGTTTTCCCATTATCCATTTCCATAGTCGTTGTCATTGTTTATTTGGCTCTTCTTCCTTCATTTTGCATTAATTCATACTTTTCTGATTCATCACATTATTTCTAACAACACAGCAATATTCTATCACATTGTTTAGCCATGCCCTAGTTGAGGGGGCATCCCCTTTGTTTCTTTGTTCTTTGCCCTCAGAAAAGTGCTGCTATAAATAATTTGATGTAAACAGAGACTTACCTTTTGTCAGTGAACTCTTTGAGGTATAGATTTAGCTTCTCTCTAGGTCAAAGGGTACAGTTTACTCACTTTATTTAAATAATTCTAAATTGCTTTGCAGAATAGTTGGATCAATTCACAGATCCATGAGCAATATATTAGTGAGTCTTTCTGTTATCTCTCTAACTCTGATATTCCTATCTTTTGACCTCTTTGCTAGTTTTCTGAATGTGTTTTTATTTGGATTTATGATGATAAGTGATTATTATAAGTGATTTTATGACTCATTTAATTGTTAATAGTTTTCAATTCTTTTAAGAGTTGTTTGTATGTATCTTTTGGTCATTTCTCTATTGGAGAATGCTTCTTGATGACATACTATTGTCAGTTTCTATATATCTAAGTAACCAAATTCTTACCAGAGATATTTAATACAAAAATTTCTTTCCTGTTGCCTCTTTCAAAAAAGGTTCTTTTGATTTGAAAAAGTAATATATCATATGAGGGAAGTTGAGAGCTTCTCCCTTGCCACCAATATCTAGCATTTTGTGTACCAGGTGGACTTTTCTATGAGTACAACAAAGGTGAGATTTATCACATTAAGTAAAAAGAGGATACAGTTGAAATTGAGATCTGGTTCAGCACATTCAGAATCAAAAGCAATGAAGATTCATGAATCTGGCAGAATCAAAGCTTCAGTAAATCCTCCCATGAAATGCCATATTTGAATGACCTTTGTTGGACCTGACTATAAAAATAGAGAATTAATAATGTGATTAATAGGCAAAGATGGAGTTTATGCTGTCAAAAAATGTGCTTTGCCAAACTCTATAAAAATCTAATTAATCTCATTGATAGTTCTTTTCTTAAGGACAGGAACATATTTTATAACTTCCTTCATTTTTTTTTGAGGATTATGCTTAAAATGGCTCCTTGTGCCAAATTGTAAATATTTCCTGGTTTGAAGCCTTAGGGAAAAAAAGTGCACCTTGGGATAGCCCAGAGTTTCTAACCTGATAAAAGTCATCCTTTGTAGGGTAAGAAACCTACCACCAGAGAGCTGAGAAAAGTAGTAGAAGACCTGCTTTTAGGAAGATGTTTTCTCTGTTCTTCAAATTACATCCCTGGGGAAAAGCTTCATTTGCCCCACTCTGCTTATGGCTCTTGATCATAGCATGGATGCCAGCCTAAAGTCATTTTGAAAAAAGTAATAAATAAACATAAGAAAAATGTTTTTCAATTAATTTTAGTTTACAAAATAAAATATATAGTAAATGCTGCATAAAAATAGTTCAGGGCTAAAAATAGGAAACGAGACTGCTTCCTTTTCATTGAAAGAGAGAGTGTCCTAACTAGCACATTATTCTGTATAACTGGGATAGGCCCTACAGATGATGGAAAGCACATTGGATTTAGAACTGATTCAGAAGGAAATAGATTGGATTTTATTTGAGAAAGTTCTTAGTGTTTTTCGTGATGCCAAATAACTCCCTGGCATAAAGACTCATTTTTTAAAAAATATGTTTTCATGGTTGCAACTCTCAGGATTTTTGTCTTCTCTATTATAATTAGTCAATAAATATTTATTAGATACCTACTGAATGCCAGACACAATGCTAGTAATCTCAGTTACAGATACAAAATTGATATATTCCATTTTTAAAAGAGCAGCCCTACAAGGAATTAAAATCAGAGGTGATCTAAAAGGCTATGAAGAGGTGTGCTCCAGATACAAGTAGACTGCAGTGATCCAATTATGGTAAAGGGTCATAGAGGAATTCATCTAGAAATGTATGATCAGAAAAGGGAGTAAACTGGTAAACATGGTCCTGGGGAAAGAGTGAGAGATCATAAATGGATACTCCAAATACTCCACTGATACTAATGAAATATTTTTTAAAAACCCTGCTGTATTGGATCTTTTGTGAAGGATCATTGATGGAATATGATAAAGAATTGTTTAATGTAGGAAGATATGAGTAACTTACAGTCTATACTAATGGAAGAAATGCCAACATCAGTGAGGTCACAGATTCTTTGAGGTATTGAAGTTCTAATACTTTTCCTCGATAACCCAATTCCTTTTGAAGTGACTGAAGTAGAATGAATACTGGAGTTAGGGTCTCATGATCTGAGTCCTAATAGTGGTATAAGAAGATAAATATTTAATAACCAGCTCTCTGAATGAATTTATACATGATGTACTTTTAAATTTAACCTATGTTATTAACATATCTTTCATCACTTTCTTAAGTCTAGGCAATTGATAAAACAATAAATTAAGCCCTGATTTGTGACATTTACCCATTTCTGAGTTGTGAATGATCACACTAAAGGATAAATTAACAATTGCTCTCCTGATGAACTGGCTTCAACATATCATGTTTTGGTCACTATCTGACTGTGACCTTTGAGAAATCACTCAGTCACGCGATGCCTTGGTTTCCATTTCTATCTGATAGTGATATTGTCATCTACCCTTCCTGGCACAAAATTGCTCTGAAGTTCTAGTGATAAAAGCAGAAGACTTTGAAAAGTTTAAAATGCTATATAAATGAAGGGAAGAAGCAGAGTTTAAAAAGAAAGCTCATTGAAGCAAAAGTTAGAAAAAACATGGGTTCTAATCCCATCTCTGACACTTATTGGTTGTATGTTTGTGGGAAAGGCAATTAACTTCTCTACAGTTCAGTTTTCTCATCAGTAAAACTGGGATAATGACACCTAGACTTACCTCAACCAACTAACCTACCTCATAGGACTGTTGTGAGGACCATGAGATCATAGAGCTAAGACTGGCCATAGAGCTAGTCACAGGTCATCAAATAAGAAAATGTCTGTGAACTTTATAAATCTTAACATATTATATAAATGTCTACTTTGATCATGTCACTTGTTTGTTCAAGAAACTTCATTGCCTCCCTATTGGCTTTAGGACAAAATACAAACTCCTCTGTTTGGCATTCAACGTCCTTCACAATTTGACTCTAACCTATCTATCTAGAATGATTACATGGACTGCTTCATATCCAAATTGTCCTACTAGCCATTCTCCATTTATAGCATTCCATCTCCCAAACTTCTCCCATTCCTCGAATGTTTCCTCTTTGTCTCTGTCTCTTGGAAATACTAGCTCCCTAGTGCCACTTCTTATAAGAAGTAATTCCTGGTTCCTAAAGTTAGTATTTCACCCTCCTAATTATTACATATTTGCTCTATCATCTATCTGTCTATCTATCTATCTATCTATCTATCTATCTATCTATCTATCTATCTGTAGTGTATACAAGTGCTCATATCATTTCCTCTGATAAAACAAGAGCACATTAATTCATTTTTGCCTTTGTTTCCAATAGTTGGCACACAGTAAATAGCTTATACATGCATGTTGAAGTAACTGAAATTGAACATTAAGAAGGGGTGGACTATAATGCTGTTTATTAAGAATAAAATCAAAGCTTGAATATGAAAACACTTGTTAACACTTTAATTCCTCACAGACTTCACATTCATGTCTCTTGACAATTAAAGTGAGCATTTGTGCCTCAGTTTGAGTGGTGACCATATTAGATACAAATGTCTAATGCTTTTGCATGTCACGTTTTTCTGGATTAGAAAAAATCTCAAGTTTTATGCTGATGGAATTCAGGAATATGTAGTTTTTTCTGTGACCAGGTCTCATGCAGGCAAGTGATGCCTTCTTGGTCCTCAGATGCTTCCCTGTCATTCAGGAAATGTCCACATCATTAAATTACAAGGTGGTTTTTATAATGGAAGTAAATGAGGGCTTTCATCTTTGCTCCTCTCCCAATCATCATCAGAGTACATGACCCCTGCATTCAGACAGATTAGAGTGCAATGGTGCTAACCAGAGTGAGATAGATACTTTCTTTATGTTAGATATATCTCAAAGCATGAGAAATAAGCAGGCATTTGGAACAAAATATATGTATTGATTTACTTGTTTGATTTGGGGGGGATGAGGTAACTCACGGAAAACTCTGGAGTTACCTGAGTCAAAAAAAAAAAGAACTATGAAGCCTTTCATCTATTCTCAATCTGGATATATGAAAATTTCAACAAACTTCCATAGCAACTGCTTCTGGTCATCTTAAAAGATTCTGGATGAACTATTAATATTTTAAGGTTTCTATAAATTTTATTTTGCCAATTTGAAATAAGTAAGAAATAGATATTACTCATAGTAGTGGATGCCATCACATCATAACTCTTCTCAGAGAACTGTCATTTTTTTCATTCTTTTAAATGCTTTGAAAAGTTTTTTCCATCATAGTCACCTACAGAGGGTGAGAGAGAATGAGAAACTGAAAGAGGAAATATTTGGTAACTGGGCAAACTTTTTGTGAATGATTTATGTATTACTAATAAGATGTCTGTAGAATGCTATAAGTTAAAATCTTTTGTAAATAGTACAGGTATCTTTGAGTTACAATATCTCTGAGTTTGGAGGTATCTTTGAGGCCATTCAATTCAGAAATGTTGGTAGATTAGCATACTCAGGGGACCTACATGGAGTTTGGTGAATCTACTTCTAGATAATGATGACTGTATGTGACATAGAGGCCTGGCTCTGCACTTCAGAGTTTACATAGGTTTCTCAAACTGCTTCCTTTTAATCACAGCTAACATTTATATAGAACTTAATATGGGACAGGTACCATACCAAGTGCTTTATAATTATCTGGTTTGGTCCTCATCACAGCCCTTGTGGGAAGTAGATACTATTATTATCCTCATTCTACAGATAGGGAAACTGAGGCAAACAAGTCAAGTGCCATTATCATTTGCATTTTACAGATGAGGAAACCAAGGCAAATGAGTTAAATACTATTATGATTCTCATTTACAGAGGAGGAAACAAGGCAAATATGTAAAGTGTTATTATCATTCCTATTTGACAGATGAGGAAGTTGAAGCAAATAGGTTAAGTAACTTTCCCATGATCACATGGTTAATGTGTCTGAGGTTGAATTTGAACTCAGGTCTTCCTGTTTCCAGACCTGGAAAATGGTAATCATGGTAAAGAATAGGCCTTTTGATTGGTAGATGAACTGGAATTGAATGTGCATATGAAAAAGCATTAATTGTCCACATTCAAGTGAGGAAGATACTTATCACACACACACACACACACACACAAATAATTCCAGGAAATGGTCACCTACCTTTTCCTCAAAAACCTATATATGAAAAGGCTTCCACAAACTACAAAGGTAGGATAGTTCTAATCATTTGAAAGTTTTTTATTAAATCAAACTCAAATTTGTCTCCTTGAGACTTCTACCTATTGGTTCTCATTCTGCTCTCTAAGACTGAGAACAAAATCCTAATTCCTCTACACATAGCTCACCTTTATGATGCTTATTGTGGTCCTGATATATCTTAGCTAAGCATCCCCAGTGACTATAATTGTTTTTCATATGGTATCAACTCAGAACCTATGAAGGTCCCTTCACTATTCTAGTCATCCTTGACTGGAGCTTTCAATGTCTTTCTTAAACTTTGGTGCACAGACCAGAACTCAGTACTCCACATACTCCTCTCTAACCAGTGAGAGCACAGTAAAAGGATTATTTCTTTAACCCTGAAACATTATACCTTTTTTTAAAAAAAAATCTAAGATTGTATTGACTTTTCTGTTAATTGTATCACTCTCTTCAATCAATGAATAAGCATTTATTTTTTTATTATTTTTTTTTTTTTTTAGATTTTTCAAGGCAATGGGGTTAAGTGGCTTGCCCAAGGTCACACAGCCTGGTAATATATTAAGTGTCTCAGGCCGGATTTGAACTCGGGTACTCCTGACTCCAAGGCCAGTGCTTTATCCACTGCACCACCTAGCTGCCCATGAATAAGTATTTATTAAGGGTCTACTTTGATGTACTAATCACTGTGCTAGAAGCTAGAGATTGAAGACAAATAGGAAAAAGTCCTTACCCTTAAGGTGCTGCATTCAATTATAGGAAACTATGAGATCACAAAGAAATAACTACAAACAATGTGCAAAAGAAATAGTAGGTAATTTAGGAGTAGTGCAACTAGGAAGACCGGAATGGCACTAGTAGCCAGTGGAGGGGATTGGGGTGAGGGTGAGGGTCAGGAAAGGCCCATGTAAGAATTGGTCCTCCGAAGGATGGTAAGGATTCTGTTAACCAAGGAGGAGGAGGGAAGAGCATTCCTAATGCAGAGTACAATGTAAGCAAAGAAGCAGAGATAGGAGATAGAATGTTGTATGTGAGGAATGAACAACAAGTAGTCCAGTTTGGCTAGAATGTGTGTGGGAAGGTGAGTAATATATAATAAGCTTGGAAAGTTAAAATGTAGTCCAGTTGTAAAGGATAAAGAGGAAGTTTTGTTTTATCCTGGCAGCCATCTTACTGAACAGGCAAGTGACATAATCAAATGTGTGTTTTAGAAATTTCACTGTCATTACTGAAATTAAGTAGATGGATTTATTAGCAAGGCACAAATTCGCAAATAAATAAGGGCTCAGCCTCCTCATCAATAGCTAAAACCCTGAAGGGAATCCTGTTTTTTAGACAAAAAGAGAAGCATCTACAGAAAAGGCAACATCATAGATGGGAAAAACCATATGATTGGTTACAAGACCTATAGCATCATTCATGGGTAAAACTATATGATTGGTTGGAGATCCCAGCAGTGGAGGCAGTAACCACCCCTCCTTCCACCTGGTTGTTGATTGATTGTGTCCACTGCAAGATTACTTAGTGATTTATGAATAACAAATTGGGCTTCCAGGAAAGGTTGAGATAACAGACCAGATTTCCTTAAAGGACAACTAGTGGGGTAGAGATAACAGATTTCCTTGACATAAGAATAGACCATTGAGATAGCAATCTTTGGGGGCATGGGGGGTGGAGGGGGCTGAGAGGGGAGATGGAAGTTAAGGGAAGAAAAAAAGAAAAAAGAAATTTACATGATAACTTTTATATTTGAAGGAAATAACAATTTACATATGGCAGAAATGCAGTGTCATACACAATCATCTTTTTTATGGTACTGTTATGGAAATGCTTGTTTTGTTCACGAATTGAAAATAAATTAAAAAAAGAATAGACCATTGTTTTAAAAGAAAAACTGAAGTTCTAAACTTAACTCAAGGACAATAAAACAGGGCTTAAGCAATTACAAAAATGTCAGTGGTGATACAGAATGAAATCAATTATGAAGTAAAATCAATTTGTTTTCAGCAACAATGTGCTAAATTGGAGATGAGAGGAATTTGAGGCAGAGACCAATTAGAAGGCTATTGGAATAATCTGATCTAGAGATGAAAAGTTTACTCCTGTTGAGTTTACAGTCTGGTCCATTATCTTTTTTCAGCTGATCTTGTTTCTATTCACATCTCCCCTATCTTGTAATTCTTTCCAAAACCAATTTCAACAACTAAATAGAACCTTCTGCTAGATATTGAGAAAGATGATATTAGGGAAGACATGGTCCTTAGTCTCAAAGAGCTTACAGCCTAGGGGACAGAGTTAATCTTACAGGAAAAAATGATAACATAAAATAATAATAACACTAAAAAAGTTTTCAAAAAGTGCTATGTGAGATTTAAAGGGAGAAGAAAGAAAGAAAGCAAGCAATAGAAAAACAATAATGTGGGGTAGCTAGATGGCGCAGTGGATAGAGCACTGGCCTTGGAGTCAGGAGTACCTGAGTTCACATCTGGCCTCAGACACTTAATAATTACCGAGCTGTGTGGCCTTGGGCAAGCCACTTAACCCCATTTGCCTTGTTAAAAAAAACTAAAAAAAAAAAAGAAAAACAATAATACAAAAGATACCTCAAAAATACTATTTTTAGATCTGAAGGGAGAAAGTCATTATTGACAATGGAGTAAAAAAGATTCTGTGAAAGAGATATCATTTGAATTGACCTTTACATTCTCTCTCTTTACATTAAAGTATGCCTAAGAATTCATTGATAGGAAGAAAATACTACAGGTGTAGAGAATAATTGAGTTAATCTACCGAAATTAAAAAAGAAACAGGGCATGAGTGGTTTTCTTTGCTATTAAGATTAATATAATCAGTGAATTTTAGAGTTTAATGACATTTTAAATATTACCTCCAACTTTTATTTAAATATTACCTTCTATATTTAAAGGTATAAAAAGTGAGGTCTATAGAGGTACATTTGATTTGCCATAGGCCATGTGGTTGGTACTCTAACCAATTTTTATCCCCCTCTGAACCTGCCACTTCCCTGCACTCCTTTTTGGACCACTCCTAGGCTGACCCACATAATTTTTCATATAATTTATATGGTTTTGTTTTGCTTATTTATTGTTTCATGGATGTTAGTCTTGTATCCACAAAACTCTGTGGTTCTGTAAGCAGAGACTATGCCTTATACAGAAGTTTCTCCCATAATTCCAAGCATATGGTAATCTGTTGGAGGGTTTTTGATTTGTTCTTTGTTGTTTGCTAGTATTGTGGTAGTCTGCTTTGAGAGAAAAATCTTTCCCTAATTATATTTCATGCTTTGCATTTTGTCCAATATAAGCTGTTATGCCTTTCTAATTCCCCATCTAAATATTTTGGATTTTTATGCAGGGCAGAGTGGGTAGCATAGAGAATGTGTATTTTTACATATTTCCCTGATTCTCATGTCTTTTGTTCAAGAGAATGCAAGTTCTAGGACAAAAAAAGTGGTACTATATTTCCCCATGTGTAAGATGCACCCTATTTTGAAAAATTTGGGATCTAAAAACCGGGAGCACCTTATACAGTGGTTGTAGATTTTTTTTACTGGCATTTTTTGCTTTTTTCACATGCTCATTGTTTCTCATTTGTTATCAGTATATTAGGTTACATTTTTGCCATGTTCTGCCCAGAAATGGCTCAGAAAAGACTTTTGTACAGTGCTGAATTCAAGTTAAAAGTGATCCAGTTTGCAAAAGTGAATGGAAATCATGCTGCTGAATGTCAGTTTGGTCCTCCTGCAACTGAGAAAACAATCTGAGACTGGCTACGGGAAGTGAAAATGCCACAGCAGAAGGCCATGGAAGGCAAGTCCATAAAATGACCTGATTTAGACAGGGGATTGAAGAGATAGATTGAAGAGCAAAGGGCAATTGGAATTCTTGTGTCCACCAAGATGGTTCAGAAGGAGGCAAGAAGAATTGTTGATGAAAAAGAAGTGATTGATTTCAAAGGAAGGCACAAGTGGTACTTTAGGTTCATGAAATGGAATGGACTGAGCATGTGTTCATGCACCAGACTTGCCCAAAAAATGCCTGAAAGCTATGAGCAGAAGGTCCTTGAATTTCCTGATGAACAAAACTTGAGTTCAATAACTTTATGTAACGAATTTTTTTCAAATTTCAGGCCCTAAAATTAAAGTGCATCTTATACATGAGGAAATATAGTATTCCATATCCATGATTATGCCTAGGCCCTCCACATATTGTTATGCATAATAATTAGCTTTATTTGTATCTTGTTTTCTTAGTAGACTATAACTTTGATATCATCACTTACCTAAACTTTGTATTGATCTATTGCCTACCCTGGTATTCTATATATCGTAGGAACTCTCATTTAACCTGGTATTCTACATACAGTAGGAACTTTCATTTTTTTAAAAGGATTTTTCAAGGCAAATGGGTTAAGTGGCTTGCCCAAGGCCACATAACTAGGTAATTATTAAGTGTCTGAGGTCAGATTTGAACTCAGGTACTCCTGACTCCAGGGCTGGTGCTCTATCCACTGTGCCACCTAGCCGCCCCTATAGTAGGAACTTAATATAAATTTGTTAAACAAATGAATGAATAGTTCTATGATTCTGTCAAATCATCAAGTGTTTACTGCTATTTTCCTGAATGTCCGTCCTATAGGAATTTTCCTACAGTGGGATAGGGCACTGGACTTAAATTAAAAATAATACAAAACAAAACTTGGGTTTGGATTCTACCTAAGACTTTCCCTAATTTCATAAAATTGGCCAAGTCACTTAATGTTTGTGAGCCTCAATTTCCTCATTAGTATATATTTTCAGTGCATTCCCCATGAAGTTGTTAAGGAAAGTACTCTATAAACGTTAAACTTCTCTATAGAGGTCAATTATTATTTGCCAAATTGACCTGGGATTTCAGATGCAGCAGGGGCCATAAACAGGATCTGTATATTTGAAATCTAATTTTGATTCACAGGTAGAGAGGCTCTTTACCCTTTTTTTGCAATTAGGAGTAGGGCAAAGTATATCTCTCAGGGAGTTATTCTATATTTCCTTCCTTGGATAAAAGAAAGATTTGCTGGTCTATTTTTAACATTGTTTTCTTGGAGTCTTGGTTGTGCTGTCATTTTCCTTAGAAGCTGATATTTCCAGAAACCTTCTGTATGGCATGTGTAGTTTTGAGGGAACAGGGGTATCTTATGCCTACTGCAGATAGGTAAAAGTCTTGGGAGATGAATGTAAAATGAGGAGAATGGACAGGTGGTTTCTGAGATCCCTTTCAGATCTAGATCTATTGACCTAAGAACCTGTAATTCCAAAAATCTCATCCAGGATTTACCCTGAGAGTCTACAAACCTCAATGAAAAGAAAAACCAAATGTGAATGCAATAGAATGTTACTGTGATGTAAAAAACCCACAAATATGATAAACACAGAGAAGCATAGAAAACTTAAATGAACTGATGCACAGTCAGGAAAATAATATTGACTGTAATAATATAAATGAAAAGAACAACAAATAGAAACAAAAAAACTTGAAAATGAATGTCACCAAATTACAAAGAATAAGCATGGCTTCAAAGAAGATATATTTAGAAGATGCTTGCCCCATTCTTTTGCAGAGGTGAACAGTGTATATGTTATCACTTTGGGGGAGTTTATATGGATTTGTTTTGATTTTTCCCTTCTTTTTCTTTTTAAATATTTCTTTGTTGTATGAGATGACTCTCTGGATGGAGGGAAGGGAAAGAAAAAAATCAAGAAAAAATAAACCAAGTGGACTGTTGAACAGCTTTTGTGTAAATCTCTTTAGTCAGTTGCTCAAAGAATGTTCTGTGATGCCAGCTGTGGACCATTTTTGGCTGTTCATCCTGATGCTCTCTATTCCTTAGCTGTTCATTGCATTTACCTCTGAGCAGAATTGAGTGGAGTCTGGTTTTGATTTGATAGGAGTTCTGCATGCTATAGGCACTGTATCTAAAAGAAGGAGCAAAGGAAGATCAGTTTATATCTGAAATGTCCTTCAACATTTCTTCTAAGAAGGACAAAGAGAGATGCCTTTCTGATGTGTCCCATGTCCATAAGAGAAGGATCAAAGCAAAGACTTTTGATACAATAGAATGAAACTCTTGGAGGGCAAAGATTGTCTCATTTTTGTGGACCTGCCTTGCTGACCTTATTATCTAGAACATATCAAGTGCCAATTAAGTGTTTCTAGATTGTCTGATAACAATCATCAATCAATCAACAATGTTTGTTAATTTTCTTCTGTTGCAAAGAAGAATTGGACTAGCTGAGAGAACATGCATGAATAATTAAGAGATTAGATAAACGTGAAACTAGGGCAGCTAGGTGGCATAGTGGATAAACTGCTAGAACTGGAGTCAGGAAAAACTCATCTTCCTGAGTACAAATCTAGTCTCAGACATTTACTAGCTGTGTGACTCTGGGCAAGTCACTTAACCCTGTTTGCCTCAGTTTCCTCTTTTATAAAATGAACTGGAGAAGGAATGACTAATGACTAATGGAATGACTAATCCAGTACCTTAAATAAGAAAAATAATAAACAAACAAACAAATAAATAAATGAGAAAACCCCTGATGGAACCATAAAACATTGAAAATGACTGAACAATAATAACAAATGTGAAATGGCTGACTGTGGAGGGGGTGACAGGCATTTTAAGACTGAAGGCACAAGATTAAGCTTCATGGTAGAGGTAAATTAGAGTTGAGCCTTTAAGGATGAGTAGGACTTGGATAAAGTGAGGTTGTGGGTATATCATTTAAGATGACAGGTGTTGTATGAATAAAATGAATGGAGGCAGAAATAAGGATAGTGTATGTGAGAAACTAACACCTCTGTGATTGAAGTAGGAGATAATCTGGAGAAAGTTGTAAGGTAAAAGGAGTGGAGAAAGATGGTAGCAGCATGCAGGTTCCAATTGGAGATGGAAATACTGAAGTGAAAACAGATTTCCTAAATTGTTTCTATTTTCCCAGACCTCTGCTGTGAAATTATATTTTCCCAAGCAATTTAAACAAAAATCAGGAAAGAAACCTTTAAAATTGTAATCTCATGGTTATCCAGTATGTGTTGTAGGCTTCTGATATATGGCAACCCTCGTAACTATCTTTGCTTCCTTGCTTCAGTACAACAAAGAAGAATTAAATGCACCGCCTCTTGTCTGGCATTTTGTGTTAGCCTTCTAACTGACCTTCTGTCTCAAGGAGTCTCCACTTATTAGTTCTCCACTTGCCAATCTGTTCTTTACCCAATTGCCAATACTTGAATCATGCCACTGTTTAAAAACCTTTGATGACTCCCACTTTAGGATAAAATCCTTGGCATTAATGATTGACTACTGTCTCATTATTCTCCTTCATTCAACTTACTAGCTGTGTAACCTTGGGTAAGTCACTTATCTCTGATTGACTTTTGTCCAGGGTCATCTCCAGTTGTCTAGATTCCTATCTGGCCACTGCACCCAGATGACTCCAAAGGAGAAAGTGAGCTGGTATACTACCCCTGTTACTCAAATACAATTCATGTGCATGTCATGACATCACCTCGCTGATGCCACAATCTTCAAGAATGTACAAGTGTCATCAATACACTAACATTCAAGTCAACAACTTTTATTAAGTAACTACTAGTTTCAAGGCACTTCATTGCCACATTCTATCAGAACTATACTGTAACTGTAGCATGTTGTCTTTCATTTCTGCCTAGTCATCTCATGTTTGTAGTTTCAGGCAATCCCCTTCATATCTTACTGTTGAAAATCATTTTCTTCCTTTAAGGCTTAGCTCAGATGTTACCTTCTATGTAGAAGGCTTCACAGAACTCATAGCTAAAAATTATGTCTTTATCCTTAAATTTTCTTAGAGCATTTTATTTGGATCTCCCTTCTGCTCCTAACATCTTCTACCATGTATTTTGTTTACCTATGTGTCTTAGTGTAAAGTCATTCAGAGCAGGTACCATATTGATTCTTCTCAGTGCCTTTCCTTGTGCTGCTTGTTGAGTCACATTTACCCCTTCCCCTTCCCTCTTATAATTGTTGATGAAGAAACAGGTAAGGATATGGAAGCCAGCCAATCCAAGATTGAAATTCAAGACTAGATAGACTCTTTTCTCTGATGATAGAAAGTCTTTATAGGATCACATCCTTGTCACATCTCAGTATCAGTAAGTAAAGTGATTCAGAGAAAAGCTTTATGAGGGAGAATGGAGTAAGCCTTTCTTAAAGAGTCAGTACTAAATACTTTATAATTATTATTTCACATGATTCTCCCAACAACCCTGGAAGGTAGAAACATTTATTATCTTCTTTTTACAAGGCAAGCAGAGATTAAATGATTTGCCCAAGTTCACACAACTGATAAGTATCTGAGGGAAGTCTTCTTGACTCCAGGTCCAAGGGACCAACTAACTGCCTCTAACGAAGTACTCTGTGTTATGAATTGTGCTTGTTAAGATAATTATCCGAGCTTCCTGTTGAAGTTGTTCCTAGCTTGCAAATAGAAATCAGGACATTTGTATGAAGAAGTATAGTTTGATTGAAACTGGCCACTGAGTAGAATGATCACCTCAGGAGAAGTGGGTCAAGATCCCACAACTGAGAACTGGAAGAAGTCAAGGTCATTTAGTCTATCTGCTTAACTTTACATAAGAGGAAACTGATGAGATCAGAGCAAATCAAACATGTGGATTTGTTTCCCTTTCCTGTTGTATTTTATCAATTCTTGTGTGTGTGTGTGTGTGTGTGTGTGTGTGTGTGTGTGTGTGTGGTGTGTGTGAGTGTGAGGTGGGATGAGAGAGAGAGAGAGAGAGAGAGAGAGAGGGAGAGGGAGAGGGAGAGGGAGAGGGAGAGGGAGAGGGAGAGGGAGAGGGAGAGGGAGAGGGAGAGGGAGAGGGAGAGGGAGAGGGAGAGGGAGAGGGAGAGGGAGAGAGAGAGAGAGAGAGAGAGAGAGAGAGAGAGAGAGAGAGAGAGAGAGAGAAAGAGAAATTTGGTTATCTAAGTCTGAGGTGAGATGCCTGCCAGTTCTCTGTTTTGGCTTCACAAGCTTAGCTAAGAATAAATCAGCTTTGTCTATGGTATACACTACTTTTTTTTTCTTTTTAACTCATGACCCAGGAGGCATTTTTCAGGGATAGGTAATATGCTCACAGACTTTGGCATTACTGAAAAGTCTATGAATGAGCCTTGTATATGCAGGAATGTACAGTGTGTTCCAAAAGTCTCAGTGGAGTATTAAAGTTCAAAACTACAATTGAGACTTTGGGGATACCTTATATATGTTTGAGTGGAGACCTAAGTTTCTTTTAGAACTAAAAAAAGAACTAAAGAACTTTTAGAACTAAAAAATGGTTTCATTTCCTGTCTTTATTATATTACAAAGTAATGCTAATAGTTTATAGTTATGTAACATTTTAGCACTCACTGTCTCATACCAATTCTGAAAGTAAATAGCACAGGTATTATTTCCTTCATTTTACAGATCAGAAAATTGAGAGGATATGAGAGAGGATAAATGGAATACTTTTAACTCAGAAATAAAGTGACAAAACTAAAATTATAGATTTGGAACTGGACCTCAGAGACTATTTAGTCTAATCCTTTCATTTTACTAACAAGGAGTTTATGTGGCTAAATGTGAAGTGAGGAAGACTTGAGTTTGAAGTCTGCTTCAATTACTTTCTAGCAAGAAGAAGATAGAAGATAGAAGAGTTTTGGTGAAACATTCAAGAAATACCAGTTACTATTATTAAGAACTGGGGGGGAAGGGGCGGCTAGGTGGTGTAGTGGATAAAGCACCGGCCTTGGAGTCAGGAGTACCTGGGTTCAAATCTGGCCTCAGACTCTTAATAATTACCTAGCTGTGTGGCCTTGGGCAAGCCACTTGACCTCATTTGCCTTGCAAAAACCTAAAAAAAAAAGAATTGGGGGGAAGAGAATAATCATTTATATACTACCTACTATATACCAGGTTTTACAAATATTATCTCATTTGATCTTCACAACTCTGAGAGGGAAGTGCTATTATTTATCTCCATTTTACATTGGAGGAAACTGAGACAGAGGTTAAGGGACTTGCCATCCTACAGTTAGTATCTGAAGCTGGATTTGAATTTAGGTCTTCTTGACTCCCAGCCCAGTGCTCTAGCCACTGTACCACTTCACTGAAGAAGGAAATTTAGAAGGGCAATTTGTTACTACAAATATAAATTAAAAAAAAGAAAAAATATACTCTATGTAACAGAAGTTTACAGTTTCCCATACAATTCTCTTCTGTTCCTACTAATAACCAATAAGAATAATTTGCACTTTTATGGTACATTAAGGTTTTCAAAGTGCTTTACATATATTATCTCATTTGATCTTTACAATAACTCTTTAAGATAGGTATTGGTTGGTTGGTTGTTTCTTGCTCTTGAAAAGGACCAATATGGTATCACTATGTTGATAACAAGATGTAGTGTTTCTTACTGAGGTGGATCAACCAATATGAACTTGGAAGCTTCTACCACAAATTGGGCACAAATAGTTCATATGGCCATTTAGAGTGGAGATTTTCTTAAATTTGTGCATCTCTTGTTTCTTCTGAGCTATTGCAATTCTGCTTTGCTCATTGAATATGGTGCCTTTCTTGATGCGAGCCCATCACATTGGGCTGTCTTGTGCCAGAGTCTCCCATGATAAGTAGTTTTATCTCTATTATACAGATGAGATAACTGAGAGTGAGAAAGTTTTATCTCTATTATACAGATGAGATAACTGAGACTGAGAAAGTTTAAGTGACTTACCCAGGATTACACAGTGCAAAAAGTGAGCCAGATTTGAATTCCAATTTTCCTGATTCCAATATCAAAATTCATGCTTGATTTCACAATTACAAAAAAGATAAGTGGTGAGGGAGAGGTATAGAGTATATGGAGATGACTCTGAAAGCTCCCACTGGAAGAGCACCCACCATATGGCTATTTGAGTTTTTCAAGGAAGTACCAGTAGCTCCCTTACAGGTGGTGTTTATTCCTAAGCAGTTTTTTAAAAGAAATTAATAATTCACTTTCCATGATGGAGAATCAGGGAAAAAACCTGATCATATTTCTTAAAACCCACCTTTTCTTCTAACTTCACTTTCTAACAAAAGACAGCACTATTTTTCCATTTATCTAAGTTCCCAATTTTAGTGTCTTTCTAGATGCTTCACTTTCACTTCTACACATCTAGTTTCTTGCCAGTTCTACTTTCTCAGTTTCCTTTTGTTTTTTTCCCCTTCTCTTCACTTTCATGGCCACTGCAACTACTTGTTCATTTGAATTCAATTAAAATAAAAGCCCTAAAGACAGACTCAGGTCTGGAATTCTAGTCTCTTGACTTCCAGCAGACTTTTCCTGCACATGAGATAATAGGAAAGACTGGATCAAACACCAGCAAATCTTTATTCAACTGTTCACCTAAATGGAAGGAGATGGTATATTTCATCTTTATATGAGTTTCATTTTTTCCCTTGTAGCAAAACTGGGTTGATGACATCGTGTTTCATAGCCAGCTGCTTGTGGAGGGGACTTGCAGCTAACTCCTCTATAGGTCTATTATTATGTATAAAAAGCTTTCAGATTGCAATCTCCAGCAATTTTCTCTGCTGAGCTTTTTGCTCAGCCTAGTGCCCCAGTCCTCCTTTTTTTTTCCCAACCAATGGCCATTATGTTGTGAAATAGCAGGCATTCACCATGGTGAGCATCCAGTACTAATTGAACTAGCTACAGAATGTGATTGGAATCTATTAAAATGTTCACTAACAAAGATCTATCTTAATGTCTCAGTAGATGAAATGATTACCTTCCCCTCCAAAAAAAATCAAAGGTGATCAAGATTATTACATTTTCCTTTTTCACAATGTAGATTCCTCAGAGAGCTTTATTGAGCATATCTAATTCAGAGCTTTGATACAAAGATGTTCCTTACTTTATAAGAGAAACAACTTTATGACATAGAGTTATTTCAGTTTTTTTAGAAACATGGGCCTTCTGGATTTCCCATGAGATATGCTGGATTTCTATACTATCTATAGATTATGAGGTTCATAGGTACATATGCTTGGTGTTGGAAGGGCTTTTAGTAATCCAGTCTAATCATTCCATTTTACAGATGAGAAAACTGTGTCTCATCATGAATTTTACAAGGTTCATAGAGATATTAAGTGGCAATAGAGGTGAAATTGTAAGGTATGAGTTTAATTAATAATAAGATCTCAGATTTAAAGCTAGAAGAGACCTTCAAGGTCATCTAATCTAATTCCTTCATTTCCCATGTGGGAAAAATGAGTCCCAGAGAGGTTAAATGACTTGCCAACAGTTACATGATTAGTGGTAGATCTGGATTTTGAACCCAGATCCTTTGGCTCCAAACTCAGCACTTATTCCATTTGAGTGTTTTTCTAGTATATTGCTGTTCAGTTGTTTCAGTCTCTGTGATCCCATTTGGGATTTTCTTGGCAAATATATAGAATAGTTTACCATTTCCTTTTTAAGCTCATTTTACAGGTGAGAAAACTGAGGCAAATAGGGTTAAATGATTTGACCAGGGTTACACAGCTAGCAAGTGTCTGTGGCCAGATTTGAACGCATGGAAATGAGTCTTTCTAACTCAGGACCTGATACTCTATCCATTGTGTTATTTAGCTTTCAAGTATATCATAAGATATGAAGGTTGTATGAATAAAACCACTGTAGAGTCTGAAAGGATCATGTAATTATGGTCATTGCTCTAAGGACTTCTGGGGAAGATCAACAGTCCTTTAACAAAAAAAAAAAAAGAGTTCCACTCTGAATTTGTTCAGCTGTAAAAAATGAAATGCCAAGATTCTGATATAAAAACTTAGCAAACCAAAGTTCAGTGTGGAGATCCAGATGTGGCTGTCAGTGACTGTGGTAGGTAGCACTATTCTGGGCAGTTAACAAACTTAGAAATTAGTAAGAATGTTCCTCCTTGCTAATGGCCTAACAATTTTTCAAGTCCTCAGGTCACTTTGTTTCTGTTATGTAACTTAGAAGAATGAAGTTATTTTTGGTTGGAAAACAAATGTCCTCCAAGAGGATAAATCTAAGTGCCAGATACATCCTGATTCATCTCACAATTACTGAGATAAGAGAACCCTAGAAATAGCAGAACTTGCTTTTCTGTATTTTATTTGGCATCACAATTCCAAGTTAATCTTTAATGCTTGAAAACAGAGCCTACAGAATGAAGTCCTATCTGTGGAATATTAGGATTTGGAAATTGGAAGGGAGCCTTCTAGCCCAACCTATGCATGAAGGGAATTCCCTCTAGAGTATACCTGGTAAGTATATCCAATTTCTGCTTGTGGGTCTCATCATATCTTGGTGCAGAACATTACTCTTTGGGGTGATTCTGTTAGGAAGTTTATTTATCTATATATTTTATTGACACAGAATCTAAATTTACCTCTTTCAAGCTTGTGCTCATTATGCCCAAATCTACCTTCTGAGTTCAAACAGAAGTCTCAGCTCTGCCCTGTATGATGATCTTAAGGCTGAACTAATACTTATATGATATGGCCTCAGAATTTTTCCACCATTCTGGTTGTCCTTTTTGGAGTCTTTTTAATAGGGTCAGAAGACCGAGGTTCAACACCTGACTCCGACAGCTTGGCCACACTCAAACATAGTTCCTTCTGTAAAAAGAGGCTAACATTTAAGGCAACCAGTGATTATACTTCATAAAATTTACATGAAAACTAGGTTTATTGTAAGAGGAATAAATGAACATGTATGTGAACTCCAAAGAGTTTACAATCCATATAAAAGTTTACATTTTTATAACAACAAGATAAAGGAAGGAGGAGATGACAGGCATCTCTGCCTAAAGAGGCATGGCATGGGTGGAGGGAAGGTACAGGATAGGTGGGAAAAGGACAAAAACCCCCTCCAGAAGGGGAAATAAGGCAATGGCAAAAGTGGCATTTTTTTCCCTTTGGGGACTGCTAGGACATGACTATTATCTCCTTATGGGACCATAAAGGGCCCAACTGCACAAGCCTAGTGCAGTCTGGTGCCTATTGATACCCAAGGACATCCAGTTCAAACAACACATTATGTTAGCTGGCAGTCTTCAGGGTTCCTGCATATCTTGGGTCCAGTGTTTTTGGAAAATATGACATCTCAAAAAGACAACTTCAGAGGACCTCAACATTCTTTAATAGGTTCAGATGACATATTACATATAAGGCATATAATCACCATATATTATTAATATAAAAATGTATTGATAGTCCAGGTCACCTCTTTGAATGAGGTCTTTCATGTAAATATATTCTAATAAAAACAATTGCCACAGTAATACTGTGCTTCATCACAAGGTGCTATATAACCAGAAGCTATTGTGATTAGAATATTGGTACTTTTGCTATTTATTCCTGGGTATTATTTTTTTGCCTATAGAAAGCAGCATCTTATTTACCTTCATCTCTGTTTGACTTCAGATTAGGGCTGTATGCTCTCAAAAGTATTAATTTTTCTTTTCATCTCCCATCTGCTTAATAGTTATTTTCTCATTTCTGACAGATTTATTATGCTGACAAGCCTGTATCTAAATAGAATGTCTATATTTGATTGCAATTGTTTGCCATTTTCTGTTTCTGTTTGTTTAATTAGAATGCAGAAAATGTACAGAACCTGAGCCCTCTCAATAAATACTGTAATCAAAATCAGTATCAAAAATTGCCATAAGTTGATCTAAGTATTTATATTTTTCACCAATATATAGTAAGAAATCTTTTCTATTATAAAAAGTTTCAAATAGTTATTTACTTATTCTTATGCCAGTAGATGACTTCTTCATGTTTATTTGAGTTCTCATGCTATTATTTATTTATTTTGCTGGGTAATTCATGAGATTTTTTGATAAAATATATTCTGAGAGTCTTAGCCCAATCACAATGTGTGAGAGAGTCAAAACTGATATCAGAGAGACCTAGTTCAAATTCTGTCTCTCAATATATTAGTGGTATGACCATGAGCAGTTTCTTAACCTCAGTTGTTCCAGACTACTCCTTAAGATTAGAAATTATACCAAGTTGCATTAATGGAAGGAAATTTATGAATTTTCACAGTTATGAAATAATAGATATGGATTCTACACTTCTACCAAAAGAATAATATGCATATATATAAATTGTATCTCTCTCTCTGTGTATATATACACAGAGAGAGAGATACAATTTATTTATAATTCCTTGAGAACTTATCAGTTGCCCAATTCATTGATTCAATAAATATTCTCTATAAGGTATGAACTTTTTATGTTCAACCATACACTTATCTTCAGAGGTATATGTGTGTGTGAAGAAATTCATTAATACGCACATCCAAACATATATACATATATATTTGTATATATGCATGTGTATATAGTCATAATAGGGACTGAGCCTGTAATTTCATTAATATAAAAAACTCAAAGGAGAGGAATCTCCTTCCACCAATGCAGGTGGGCATCTTCTGTGCAATTTAAAGAATGACCTAGAACAATAAAAAGCCAAGTGACTTGCCCAAAGTCACACAGTCAATTGTGTCAGAATCCAGATCATGTCCCACAGACTTCAAGACCTCTATAGCCACTATTCCATACTGTTTTTCATATCTACAAATAACTGTATGTATATTTAGATGTATATTCATGCACATATAGACAAGTCCCTGGATGTCAGTATCTTCTTCTTTAAAATGAAAGGGTTGACCCAGGATTTTCAAATTCCTCTACAGCTCTCCCATTCTATTAATTTCTAAGTAAATATAGATAGGGTGAGACTAATGTCTTTTACACTGGAATGATATCAGTTAACTTAAAATAGGTCAAAGGCTTACTGAAGCATGAATCTCCTTCTGTTCCTGAAAAATTTTGGCTGTTGAAGAATCTGCTTCATTTTTAAATAGTCTATTTAATTAAATATTAATTTAATTAGAATGTAACCTGTACAGTTTAACTTAACATTTACCCATTGTTGGCATCTTCCCTTCATTTATTTTTACATTCATTCATTCATTCAAAAATGTCCATGAAAGTCTTTTCAGTTCTTTAAAGTTAATTAATATCCAAATCTGTGTATATCTGTCTCTCCCTGAGTTAACAGAAACATTCCAAAGACACTATGACAGAACCCTCTATGGAAGAGGACACATAGGGAACCAAAATGTCTTGTATTACAATATTCTCCCAGCCTGAATTTCCAGTTGATTTTCATGTGTATTGTCAGGTTCTTTTGATGACCTTTGCTTTCAGTCATTTGGGGTCATCCTTTGGAGTAACTCTGAAATTCCCATTTCTGAGAGAGATGAATCTCCACCAGCTGTGTTTAGATAAACTCTTAAAGAAACTGGTTTCTGTTAGTTCTTTGTTTAGATGTACCCATTTTTCTTTCCTTCCTAAACTCTTGTCTCCTTAGTTGCTTTGGATAGGAATAACCTTCTGCTGTATATTTTTGTTTTGTTTTGTTTTGTTTTAAACAGCATTTCAGAAAACTACTAGTTAGAGTTGGCCTTTCAAGACAGATTCTCTTTCCAGGAAGGTTACAACATTAACATCTGCAGTTCATTTCATCATCATTTGTATCATTTATATTGAAACACCACATTTTAATTTTGTTGTTGTTGAGTGTAATTGTGTTCAATTCTGACCTGAGGTAATTCAGTTAGTAGGTTTCTGAGGCAAGACTTGAAGTCTCTTCTAATTTAACTTGCTCCCTCTTAGTGGTCATTTAGCTGACCAATACCTCTCAAAAGGTGCTACTCTGACTCATGTCCAGGCTCTCCTCCCCTCTAATCTACCTGTGCCCACATCCTTGCCCAGGTCTTTTCTATACTAATTTCTTCACATGCATATCTTGTTCCTTATTCCACCTTGCAACTTTTGAGATTTTTGTGCAGGTGGAAAGTTGAATGCTTAATCATAATGAATCCCATTCAGTAAAACAGTTATAATTTAGAGGAATGTGTCAAACTCAGGTAGAATTGGATCCCTAATAGGCCACATGTTGCTTTAGAAGAACACAAATTAACATTCTTTATATTGTATTGTGTTTTTATTTTTTTACAAAAACATTTCTCAAATATATTTAATCTTGGTAGATAGACTCAGGTTTTATTCTAGCAGCAAGCTATGAGTTTGATACCCCTATCTTAGAGAAGAAAGAAGAAATTATAATTCAGAAAGAATTAGCAAATACATTAAAATTAATTTTTAAACTGAAGGGTTTGCTAATCATAAAAAATGATAATTAAGCATTCATTTTTGCAAGTTGGATGGAGTTAGATTACTTTTCTTGATGAAAAGCATCAGTTTCACCAGTCTCTTTCTTGGAGATAAGACACCAGGAGAAGGAGATAGAGAGAGGGAGGTCAATAGGCTAATATTTTCTTATCATGTTGGGTAATTCATGAGCTTTTTTTTTTGTAAAATATATTTTGAGAGTCTTAGCCTCAAGATGATCATTTGTCCATTGGAGAAAAGAAAAAAACAATTTGGCGGGGGTTGTTGGGGTTTTTTGAGTTTAGTTGGGTTACAGAAATTACCATTTGTCCAATTGGAATCCCTGTTGCCTGCTTCATAGCTATTCTTGAAGACCGAATGCTTTTATATTCCAAATTCTTTTCTATATGTAACTGTCAGTGACCCTATTTTAAGTGACAGATGAGTTTTCAGTTGAGAATGTCTAGTCTTTTTAAAAACAGAAAGCTGTACCCTCAGTTTGGTCAATATGGTCCATTGCAACCTCTTTTTCTAAAACCTATTATTTGAGCTAGAATTTAGAAACAGAAAGTTCGTATAATGATGAGTACATTGATACTGGCAATGTTGGCATCCAAGGAGGCAAGGGTCTAATGTTCTTTAAGGTAGTGACATGCAAAGACAGAAACAACAGTCAAAGGGTTTACATTTTACTTGAAAGACACAATATGAACACAGATAAACATAAAACAGTGAAGAAAAATGGGAATAGATGGACAGAGTTCTAATAAATAGCTTGAGGCATCAGAAAACAGTGAGATATATATGAACTGAACCTTGTAGCAATATAAAGAATTTTAGAGGTAGAAATGAGGAGGTATTACATTCCAGATATGAGAATGACTCGTACTTGGGAACTCTGTGTAACAAGAAAAATAATAGTAATAATAATAATAGCTAGCAATTGTATAATGTTTTAATGTTTACAGAACATTTTACAAATATCTCATTTGTTCTTACAATAACCCTATTTAACCTTGGGGAATCTAATGTTTAGAGAGATCAGATGACTTGCCCAGGGTCACACAGCTAATTAAGTATGGGAGGAAAGTTTTTAATTTGAATTTTTCTGATTTCATATCTGGCACTCGATCTTTTTTTTCTACCTTGCTGCCTTTCAATGACTTTTCATCTGAATTATTATTCTGATTTTCATTGTGGCATGGAGGTGACCTATGAATTCATGATCTAATTTTGAGGTAGTTGTATTGGGTCTTTGTAATCATTGTTTCTAGTTATTCACTAGCTATTTGTAATCACATTTTCAAGCTATTCACTAAACATCTCTTTAACAGCATTTCATGAATATATGCCAGGAATTAGACAAGTTTAATGACTTGTGGTTTGCAGACTTCATTGTCTTCCTTTAAACAAACAAACCCAAAAAACAGATCAAAAGCACTTCACTATTGTTGGTCTCAGGTTCATCTCCTATCAGATGAGTTAAGCATGTGAAGACACCCCCCCCCCCCAAGTACACTCCCCCAGGAGAATGGGCAGATGAGAACAATTCAATCTAACAGACATGAAAGTGGCTTAAACTGACACTGTGGAGTGCTTAGAGTTTGGTCAGACATACCACCTGAACTACTGATAGTCATCCTGACTTTTGTCCTGCCCCTGGATTTAGATGATTCTGAAAGAGAAAGTGAGACTGATGACTTTATACAACTCTGTCTCACTTAAATCCAATTTGCTTGAAAGTTATCACTCCATGATATCATGGACTTCTTCAAAATGAAGGAAGAACAACTCATCTGATAATTTGATATATGAGAGCGAATATGTAATATATATAGAAAATATAATACTCCATATTCTCTATTATGTTTACAGAGAGTTATTTATATATTCTCTATAAATAGTAATACTATTTCATTCAACAAAGGAGTCAGTAACCAGCTGCTTCCCAAATTGAAGAAGTAACTCATTAGTGGTAACTTTGTTATGATACCTCTCCTTGGATGATGTTTAATCTTTTGAAGGAAGAAAGAGGAAAGTAGGAAAAATTAATTGGACCTTTATTTTGATAGAGTATGCTACAAAAGAGATCATTGAATCATAGCCTGAGAGTAGAAATGACCAGAGAGGGCACCTAGTCCTATCCCATCATTTTAGAGATGAGGAAATTGAAGTCAAGGAAAATTAAATGATTTGCCAAAGGTCACATAGGGCAGGAAGTAGGTTACAGAGATGAAGCAGTGGATAGAGTATTAGGCCTCAAGTCAGTAAGACTCATCTTCTTGAGTTCTTATCTGGCCTTAGATACTTCCTAGTTGTTTGACCCTGAGTAAGTCACTTAACCCTGTTTACCTCAATTTCCTCAATCTGTAAAATAAGCTAAAGAAAGAAAGGGCAAACCACTTTAATATCTTTGTCAAGAAAACCCCAAATAGGGTCACAAAGATTTGGACGTGACTGAAAATGCCAAAACAACTATGATCTTTGACATCAAAGCTACTTCTCTTTCCTTTCTGTCAATTTTGAAAGATAAATTTATACTTTGTCAGAGATTCATTAGATATATTGCAGCCCCAGTTCTCCAAATTAGATGGAATTAAGGAAGAAGGTAGAATGAAAAATTGAAAAAGATTTTTTTTATCCTCTTTGGTGAATGCTACAAATCAGTTCTGTCAGGTATACTTGTGCAGGATGGAGGAGGGGCCCAATCCCTTTCAATGAGATATATTTTCACTTGACTGTTCTTCTCTTATTATATCATTTCTCCCTTGATGCTCTGTGAAAATTAGCCACAGGAAACTTTTTTTTTTAATTTTTGCTTAAAGATTTTATTTATTTTGTTTTACAATTTTCCTCCCAATCTTACCTCCCTCCCCACCCCCAGAAAGCAATCTCCCAGTCTTTACATTGTTTCCATGGTATACATTGATCCAAATTGAATGTGATGAGAGAGAAATCGTATATTTTTTAGATTTTTTCAAGGCAATGGGGTTAAGTGGCTTGCCCAAGGCTACACGGCTAGGTAATTAAGTGTCTGAGGTCAGATTTGAACCCAGATTTGAACTGACTCCAAGGCCAGTGCTCTGTCCACTGCGCCACCAGCTGCCCCGAGAAATCATATTCTTTTTTTCCCTTTTAAATTTATTTTTTATTCTCATTTTGTACAAATTTTTTTACATTAATAAAATATTCTTGTTTACAAGTAAACACAATACCCCTCCTCCCCCATGAATATAGATAGACTTGTTTGGGTGAAAAAAGTAAAGGGGAGAGAAAAAAATTAAAATAAAAAAATAATAGTAGTAATAATTGTAGGTATGGCCAGGTGGCTCAATGGACAAAGCACCAGCCCTGGAGCCACGAGCACCCGAGTCCATATCCAGCCTCATAAACCCAACAATCACCCAGCCGTGTGACATACAAGCCCACCCGATCCCCACTGCCCTGCAAAAACCAAAAAAAAAAAAAAAGAAAGAACGGAAAAAAAAGACCCAAAATAAAACAAAATAGTAATAATAGTAGGGGTGGCTGGGTGGCAGACAGAGCATTGGCCCTTGAGCCAGGAGCACCCGGGTCCAAATCCGGCCCCAGACAACCAAAGATCGCTCCGTTATGTGGCCCCAGGCAGGCCACCCAGCCCCACTTGCCCTGCACCCTCCCCCAAATAATCATAACAAAAGATGGGCTTGAGTCTTTGTTCCAACACCAACAACTCTGTCACGGGTGGATCTCATTCTTTATAAGTCCATCACAAAAGTTATTTCCATATTTTTCCACCATTGCCATTGCTGATCGCAACTCCTTCCTTTCTTATTTCTCCACTACCACGTACTATATTTTCTCTCTCTCCTTTCACTCTGACTCTGCTGTAGGGTCGCTGAGTGGTGCAGCAGACAGATCCCTGGTCCTGGGGCCAAGAAGCCCTGAGCCCCCATACCACCCCTTAGGCCCAGAATCCACCTGGCCCTATGGTCCTGTACAGGCCTTCCAATCCCAGCCCCTTGCAAGAAGTAAAAAGGAAAATGTGTTATATCTGACCGCTCTCCCCCCATGGTCCATCCTCTCCTCCTTTATTCACATCCCCACCCCTTCCCCCTGCTCCCCCCCTCCTTCTTACTCCAGATGTCTATACCCCATTGAGTATATTTGCTGTTTCCTCTCCTAGCCATCTCTGATGAGAGCAAATTTTCCCTCATTCCCCCTTGCCTCCCCACTTCCATATCATTGCAATAGCTCATTGTAATAAAAAAAAATCTTATGTGAAATATCTTGGACTATTCCCCCTCTCCCTTTTCTTTCTCCCATTCCATTTCCCTTTTTTTCTATTGACTCCATTTTCACACCATATTTTATCTTCCAATTCAGCTTTCTCCTGTGCTTCAACTATAAAAGTTCTCTCTACCTGCTCTATTAACTGAGAAGGTTCATATGAGTATTATCAGTGTCATTTTTCTATGCAGGAATACATGCAGTTCATCCTCATTAAGTCCCTCATATTTCCCCCCTCTCCTCCAATCTCCATGCTTCACCTGAGTCCTGTATCTGAAGATCAAACCTTCTGTTCATCTCTGGCTATTCCAAAAGGAACCTTTGAAATTCCCCTGGTTCATTGAAAGTCCATCTTTTTCCCTGGAAGAGGACATTCAGCCTTGCTGGGTAGTTCATTCTTGGCTGCATTCTAAGCTCTCTTGCCTTCCAGTATATTGTATTCCAAGCCCTAGGAGCTTCCAATGTAGCTGCTGCTAAATCCTGTGTGATCCTGACTGCAGCTCCATGATATTTGAACTGTGTCCTTCTGGCTGCTTGTAATATTTTCTCTTTGACTTGGGAGTTCTGGAACTTGGCTATAATATTCCTAGGGGTTGGTTTTTTGGGATCTCTTTCTCGGGGAGATCGGTGGATTCTCTCCATTTTTATTTTGCCCTCTGCTTCTAGAATATCAGGGCAATTTTCCTGTAGTAATTCTTTGAAAATGATGTCAAGGCTCTTTTCCTGATCATGACTTTCAGGTATTCAAATAATTTTTAAATTATCTTTCCTAAGTCTATTTTCCATATCAGTTGTTTTTTCAACGAGATATTTCACATTTTCTTCTAATTTTTCATTTTTTTTTGGTTTTGAAGTATTGATTCCTGATTTCTGTTAAATTCCTCAATCTCCCTGAATTCTATTCTTTGTCTGAAGGATTTGTTCTCCTCAGAAAGTTTTCTTATCTCTTTTTCCATCTGGCCAATTTTGCTTTTTAAAGCATTCTTCTCCTCAATAACTTTTTGAACTGTTTAATCCATTTGACCTAAGCTGGTTTTTAGCATGCTGTTTTCTTCAGCATTTTTTTGGATTTCCTTGACTAAGCTGCTGACTTCATTTTCATGTTTTTTTCCTGCATCTCTCTCCTTTCTTTTCCCAGTTTTTCTTCTAACTCCCTCATTTGATTTTTAAAGTCTTCTTTGAGCTCTGTCATAGCCTGAGCCCAATTTCTGTTTTTCTTGGAGTCTTTAGATGCAGGAGCTTGTGCTTCCTCATCTTCAGACTGAGTATTTTGGTCCTTCTTGGGCTCATTTGCAAAATATTTATCAATAGTCTTCTTTTTGTTTCTCTGCTTGCTCATTTTCCCAGCCTGGGCCTGGTTTGGGGTGTTTCTTGAGCTTTTGGGACACTCCCACAAGGGTCTCAGTGTGTAGGCTCTGTCCTCCCTCCTGGTCTGTGAATGACCATAAGCGCCCCCCTCTGCCAAGGGGCTGAGGTGGGGGGGCCCTGCTGCTCTATGGGGGGCCTAGACTGGGATCAGGCTCTGAATGTGGTCAGAGCCCCTGAGTCCTGTTTCAGGGGCAGAGGACAGAGCTAGGCAGTCTCTCTTCACTCCCCTCCCTCAGCTCAATGGGCTCATGCCCTGGGGGCTCCTGCTTACCAGCTCCACCTGCTTCTGTTTCCTGGATCAGGGCTGGGGAAAGAGGATGCTGCTTGCTGTGTGCCCGGAGGGCTGGGCTCCACGTGCTCGCTCTGGCAGAGGTCCCCCACTGTTCCCCCACTTTGTGCCTGGTGCTCCTCGGGGTGCAGCTCAGGAGACTCCCCCGCTGCTGTGAGCTGAGGTTCCCAGAGCCCTGGGGCTGCCTCTGGGAGGCTGAGGTTCTTTGGCTCTGGTGGGCCACCCCTCTGGTGGGCCGCCTCTCCAATCCTGGGGAGCAGAGCCTTTCTGCTCTTTTCCCGGTTACCTTGAGTAGGAGAACTGCCTCACTGGGTACCTCTGTGGGTTCTGTCTCTCTAAAGTTTAGTTAGAGTCCTTAGCTGATGAATTTTATCAGAGAGCTCCTAAGACTCGATCCCTTCTTGTCACCATCTTGGCTCCACCCCCCTGAGAAATCATATTCTTAAGGAAGAAATGTAAGTATAAGAGATAGCAAGATCAGACAATAAGATATCAGTTTATTTTTTCTAAATTATAGGTAATAGTCCTTGGTCTTTGTTCAAACTCCACAGTTCTTTCTCTGGATACAGATGGTATTCTCCATTGCAGACAGCCCCAAATTGTCCCTGATTGTTGCACTGATGGAATGAATGAGTCTATCAAGGTTGATCATCTACCCCATGTGCCACAGGAAACTTTTAAGTGCCATCCTCAATCAAGTCTTTCTTCAACACACATCCAAACTGTTCCTCTTTGCCTTAATTTAACATTTTCAACTAATGTCTCATCTTTTTTACAGTATCACCATCTATATCTTCAATGCTGATTAAGAATTGCCTTCAATAACAAAAGTGAGCTCTGCAGCTATTGAACTGAACAGATAAGAGAGATTGGGAAGTAAGACCAATCTAGGGTTTTAAAAAGGGGGGGGCAATTTATTCATGGAGGAAGATTGAAATGCCTTCATCTCAGAGAAGCCTGGGTTTGACTTGTCTGCAACCAGGAAAATCACTTGGTATAAAGTATGACTTATCATACCCAAGAAACACTGTAGCAGGTTTTAGGATGTCATAGCAGAATGAAATAGTTTGGACAGCTAGGTGGTGCAGTCAATAGAGTGATGCATTTGAAGTTAGGAAGATTCATCTTCCTGAATTCAAATCTAGCTTCAGACATTTATTAATTATATGACCCTGCAGAAGTCACTTAACCCTGCTTCCCTCAGTCATTCAATTTTAAGATGATCTAGAGAAAGAAATAGAAAATTTCACTATTTTTATTTGTCAAACAAAAGAAAAACAAAACAAACAAAAATAAACACAACCAATACCCAAATGGGTTCACAAAGAATTGGACCTGAGTGAAACAACAAAACACCAATAAACAGAATGATCCTGAGGACAGTTAATTTAAGTTAGATCTTGGCAAAGGAAAGGTAGTTTGTAGGCTTGGTAGTTTTTCATGTGGTCTCCTATAAGAGGAGAGTATCATCTTTCTTTCCCATCCAATCTTTTACCAGAATTTCTAAAAAGCCAGACTTGTTGCTTTCCTCCCATCCTCTCCAAACCCCCAACATGTTTTCTTCCCCTCAACATCACTCCCTGAAGGAGGGGGCTCACCAGTGCTGATATGGTAAAGAGGAAGGCAGGTAGAATAGAAACAAAGACTTTAGATAATCTATAAACTGTATAATCTGTCCCCCCCAATAATTAAGCTTGTTAGCACAGCAGGGAAGGCAAAGCAGCTGCTCTGAAGAGGCGGTGGGGAGCAGGTGGGCCATTTAGCTAGATGAGAAAGTCGACATTACTGCCTACACAGAGATAGTTCTTAAGCAGAAATTTTAAGGTAGGAAAGCAATCACAGCATTGTCTGGTATGTTGGAACTATTTTTTTTTAATAAAACCCTGTTGTTGGTGAGTGATTATAGGCAATGAGAAGGGAAGGTTCTAAGGCAGACAGGAATAAGGTACAAGGTACTGCAGTAATCTAGGGTACCTAGTCATCTTTCATTTTTGGGGGGAGATTTATTTGCTTCACTGTTCCATCTCTGCCACTTATTACTTAAGTGACCTTAGACAAGCCACTTAATCTTTGTGGTTTCTGTTTTCTTCCTCTATAAAATGCTATTATCAGTCAGGCAACAAGCATTTGTTAAAAGTTGAGGGTACAAAGAAAGGCAAAAGACAATCCCTACCCTTGAGGAGTTCACAAATCTAATGTGGGAGATAACATGCCAGTAACTAATACAAAGGAGCTAACTAAAGGTTATGTTGAATAAAGGTAACTCTCCCCCAGCTCCCTTCTGGTTCTAAATCCTCAGGAAATCCTCATGAATCCTCATGAAAGCCACACTGAAATGTAGGGATAAGCTACAATCTAAACCTCAGAATAATAGCCTTGGGTCATAGGCAGATAGATGTTTCCCATTCTCCATGCCTGGTTTTGGGATCTACTTGCTTTAAATTACTTTTAAAAATTTAAAAATTTTATTTTTAATTTATGGAATAAAACAAGACCTTCTACAAAATAGTACTATAAAAGATGATTGTATATGCAATTGCAAATCTATTATGCATAATTTGGTATTTCTTTCAAATAGATGTCACAATTATCATGTAAAGTTTTTTCTTCTCCTCTAGAGATTACTCCATTAGACAGAAATAAGTATATATACACATATGTGAAATTATTCTAAACATATTTTCTATGTATCATTTCTTTCTCTGGATGCCTTTCTCTTCAGATGTCATTTTTAATTAATTTGGCTGTTTATAATTGACAAAATAATTTATTCACTCAGAGTCATTCTTAAAACATTATTGTTGTTACTGCATACAATGTTCCCTTGGTTCTGCTTATTTCACTATTTTGTGCAAGTCTTTCCATGTTTTTCTAAAATCACTGAGCTTATCGTTTCTTAAAATGAGGAAAAGTAAGAAAAAATATAAAAGCAATCCAAGAAAATTTTGCGTTATACTTACTTTATTCCCAGTAACTTGCATGATAGAGCTATCTTGTGGCAGCTGCTGAGGAACAGCTGAGTGGCAGGATACGTCCTGCAATCAATTATCTTTGCTTATATAATTGATTCTGATATGGTAAAAACCTCATTAATTCAGATGTGTCATTCTCAATTTATGACAATTTGAATGAGGATGAAGTTTACATCCTTAATTATATTTAAAAATGATTTGTTAATGAATTAATAGTAAAATTAGAGGTTTTTAACTTGGGGGGTCTGTGAATTTGTTCTTTTTGTGTGTGTGTGTGTGTGTTTTTAGGTTTTTGCAAGGCAAATGGGGTTGAGTGGCTTGCCCAAGGCCACACAGCTAGGTAATTATTAAGTGTCTGAGACCAGATTTGAACCTGGGTACTCCTGATTCCAAGGCAGCACTTTATCCAATTACGCCACCTAGCCACCCCTGTGAATTTGTTCTTAAAAATATTTTATTATGATTGAGGTAGCTAAGGGACTTGGTGACAAAAGGCTGATCCTGGAGTCAGGGAGACTTGAATTTCAGTCACTCTTCTGGGCTAGTCACTTACCTTCTTCTTACCTCAGTTTCCTTAACTGTAAAATGAGGATAATAGTAGCATCTACCTCACAGGATTTTGATGGGGATCAAATGAGATATTTTCAAAGCACTTAGAACATAATATGTGTTATATAAATTCTAGCTATTATTGTTGTTATACTATTTTATGTTTCTTTTGTAATCTTATGTATTTTATTTAATGAAATTAAAAACATTACTCTGAGAAGGGAATGCATAGGCTTTATCAGATGATCACACAGCTAGGAAGTGTCTGAGATCAGATTTGAACTTGGATCTTCTTGACTCCAGGTTGGGCATTGTATTTGTTACACGACCTAGAAATAAAGACTACAAAGATTCAGAGAAACTTTGGAAGATTTGCATGGATTTCTGCAGAATGAAATTCTGCTGAAAGAGGAGAATGGCATATTTAGTAATCTCATTAATGTAAAAAAAAAATTTAAAAGACACCAGAATTCTGATCAATGCAATGACCAATATTGACTTCAGGGTCCTAATTATGAAACATACTTAAGAATAATAATAGTTAATACTCTTATGCTTCTTTAATGTTTGTGAAGTACTTTTCATAGATTTTCTTGATTGATTCTCTGCTAAGTAGAAATTTGGTGGATTGTGGGTACAGAATACAGTATACATTGTCAGACACTGATGATGCAATGGTTGACTTTGCTTCATTGTACCTCTTGGTTTCAGGAGAGGTTTTTCTCAGGGGCCAAGTCACTGAACTGACAGTGACATTTAAAAAACAACAATGACATTTGTTTATTAAAAACACATAAACAGTGTTCCCTAGGGGAAAAAATATATTCAGTGAAAACACAACTCTCTTATTTCCTTTGGTCCTTCTGAAGGCATCATTGAGCCTTTGATATCTTCTAAGTTTGAGTCCTAGATGCCCTACTACATTTGTTTACCTTCATTATAATATCAGTAGCAAACATTGTGATCACTTTACACATGCCTCATCCAAGAATTGAGGGACCCTCATTTTCTTGCCTTGGCTACAACCCTTTGATGTTCACTTATCTGTGGACCACCTGCTACTAGTTTTTTCTTCCTGTGCTATCTTTCTGATTTGCTTCCCTCTGGGTGGTATCTGGTCAGTTCAACTGGATTGCTCCGTGCAGGTCCTGACCTGTCCTTTCCTATATTTCTTGAGATATGATGCCTATGAAAAAAAAGTCTCAACTTTTCTCAAGATAAAAGTAAAGAAGACAAGGTCACCTTTGACCATCTCCATACCATGCCTTCTCCATTGGGACCCTCTTTTCCAAGTTTTCTCTACTTTAACCTTGGACTCTTCCTCTAAACCTTGAGTTATGATTAGTGAACTTCCTCATTATCTTGCCTGAAACCAGACCTCAACTTTCCCTCCTGACCATCTTATCATCTTCTCCTCTTGCATTCCAAGCTCCCAAGTTCCCTTGTATGTTCCGTCTTCTCTCAGAATTCAATTTTTAGGCCAGGGAACTGATTTGTTGGCTTATATTTTTTATTCCTAGACTTAGCAATACTGTATAAAGATTAGCTATTATTAGCTGACAATTAGCTATTATAATCTGACAATCTATCAGTTGATCAATTGATTTTTCACTGATTCTACCAAGTACATGAGGCAGCAAGGTGGCACAGTGGTAGGGCATTGCACAAGAAATCAGGAAGATTTGTCTTCTTGAGTTCAAATCTAACTTCAGACACTTGTTAGCTACATGACCCTGAGCAAGCCACTTAACCCTGTTTGCCTCAGTTTCCTCATCTGTAAAATGGGCTAGAGAAGGAAATGGCAAGCCACTTCAGTATCTTTGCCAAGAAAATCCCAAATGGGATCACAAAAAGTGATGAATGACTGAAATGACTGAACAATAATAATCAAGTGCAAACAAAGCATCTATCGCACTAAAGGGATTTTTTTTGGACTCATACATAGTCCTTGATGTTTATCCCTCCCAAACTTCATCCTAGGGCAGAACAACCTCCATGACCCTCTAGAAACCTTTTGATGAGTGTATGTCTTTTTGGATTATGCCTTGATTGATCCAGATGAGATATGAGAGAGAGAGAGAGAGAGAGAGAGAGAGAGAGAGAGAGAGAGAGAGCATTTCTAAAACTACTGAGTACCATCTATTGTACCAAGGTAATAATATAGCACATAAACTTGGTTTATTCGAGTGAAGTGTGTTTCCTGAATAGGGAGAAGAGAGGCCTACTTTGGGCTTGAAGCTGATTGAAGCCAGAGCAACCAAGCAAACTTAGAATTTCTGCCCTCCTGGGGCAGTCAGTTTCCTAATTTACTTATTCCCCCACTGTTCATCTGAAATATTTTCTGGGCTCTATTGTTACACACTGTAAGACATTTAAGAGTGTTCTATCAGATGAAATGGATGTGAAAGAGAAAATCCAAAATTAAACAGGCTTGGATGGCATCAGGGACAGAAGGTTTCTGATCTGTGGGATTGTCAAGGAAAACAAGCCCTTTAGGGAACATATTGAAAAGTGCCACCTGACTTATTCTCGACACCGTAATAATCATTCTCCTTTCCCAAACTCTGAAGCCACTTTGACTTTCCTTGTGAGGCACTCATCATTTATTGCTGAATGGAGGAGACAAATGAGTTGCAAGAACTTTGATAAAATGCCTGGAGAGATGTAAATCCAGACTGACTCACCACCTAGTTTGGCTGTCACTTGGTACACAAAATGCCATCCATAAAACAAGTTATTTCTGACTAAACATGAAGCATTATTCCATTTTTAAATGACCACCATCAATTCCAGATCATGCTCCCTGGTTCCACCATTCCAGAATATATAATCAGTTCTTTGATTAAGTTGAAAGGCCACAAATACTAACTTTAGATTTGTGTGTGTGTGTGTGTGTGTGTGTGTGTGTGTGTGTGTGTGTGTGTGTGTGTGTGAGAGAGAGAGAGAGAGAGAGAGAGAGAGAGAGAGAGAGAGAGAGAGAGAGTTTTTTACTAAAATTTAGTTTCAAACAACTATGAAAATATTTTAGAAATTTAGAAATTCCAGAGGGGAACATTTTTAGTGGGATCCTAAGATACAGGAACTTATTCATTTAATTCACCAAAAAGAGGAAACAAACCCAGACTATTTTTATAGTAATCATTCAGTAAATCAACAGGAAATTATTAAGGACCTACTAGGTACCAGAAATTATTCTTGGCACTGGAGTTAGAAAGGAAAAAAAAACCAGCCCCTACCCTTAAGGCATTTACTATTATAGAGGAAATAATATGTGCTTTTAATGTACAAAATACATCTGCACAAAGTAAATGCAATATAACCTTAGGTGAAAGACATTGGTAATTGGGGGACCAGAAAAGGCCTTATGTAAAAGTAGCTCTTGGCCTAAATCTTGAAGGAAACCAGGATTTCTAGGATGCTGAGGTCATTATCTCCATCATCATTGTTGTCTCCATAGATGTTGTAATTGTCCAGTCATCCTGTACTTTAAGCCTCTTTTGTTTCAGTTTCTTCATCTATGAAATAAAATATTCTGCAAATAGCAACCATAGTAACTAACCAAAAAGTTTATGTTATTTCTTAATGTATGAGATTTCAGAAAGGTGTGTTGGCACATTGGTTTTTTAAGTTGTGTCTATGTAGAAATGGAATATTCCTTTGAGAGCAACTCTGGGAATCTAATAGATAAATATGTAGAGACTATGCTTAATTAATAATAACACTTTGATATTTACAAAGTGTTTTATAATTATTATTTCATTGTCTTCTCAAAACAACCTTAGGAGGTAGGTACTTTTATTATTCCTATTTTATATTGACTAAAATGAAGCAATCAGATTTGCCCAAAGTCATGCAACTATTAAATGTCTGAGGCTGAATTTTAATTCAGGTTTTCCAGATCCTACATTCAGAGCTTTACCTAGTTACAGGATCTTAGGGACTAATCTTAAATATTAAGATTTCACATTGTAAACTAGAAGGGATCTTGGATAGACATCTTAAACAAGTCCATCATTTTAAGAAAAGAAAACCAAGACCCAAAGAGGCTAAATGTTCTGTCGGAAGTCACATTGATAATAAGTATCAAAACTAGAACTTGAATTCAGGGCTTTGTAAATCTAAAGAGGAGACTGCACAAAATTTGAAAAATGTGCTTGACCTGGAGTCAGATTGTTTTTGGTTTTATTTTTTTGTTTTCTTTTTAGGTTTTTTCAAGGTAATGGGATTAAGTGACTTGCCCAAGGTCACACAGCTAGGTAATTATTAAGTGTCCGAGGCTGGATTTGAACTCAGGTCCTCCTGACTCCGGGGTAAGTGCTCTATCCACTGCATCACCTAGCTGCCCCACTCCCAATACAGTTTTGATAAGGCTTTAGAAATTCTTTATTTTATGGTTTTTAGATGTTGAAGTTAGATGAAAGTCAAAAGCTCTGAAGATGGCTGCTAGTCTCTGTTCAACTTCTTTGTTTTTTTCCTCCAGAGTCAGCTATTTTTGTTTTTGTAGGATGGTGGTCTGGCTTTTGTTTCTTTAGGAAAATCATTGTTAACACCCTGTGGTTTTCTTTGTTCTATGCACAGTTCTCAAGTAGACCAGCTGCCTCTCTTTATAACTCCTGTCACCAGCTCAATATTTTCCATAGGAACTGTTTTCACTTTTGTGTAGGAGATATGAACTTTCTTTGCAATGGAGTTTATATTCTTCTGGCTTGTGGACTCTCTTCCTCTCCCATCCTCTTGAGTTTGCTGTCTGAATGTTAACTATTTATCAAAATCAAATCAACCGACATCAATAGTTTCTAAAGTATAACAAGTTATCCAGGTTCAAAGTTCATGTTATTGACCTCTTTGTGTGATGCTAAATTGCTCATAAAAGAGACAGAAATAAATGAATTGAAATGTGTATACATCTGCCTTTCTTCACACTCTTTACAGGTTAAAAACATGAATCCTATTATTTAAACATGCAAAAAATGTCAGAAGTAGTTTTTCTTGCCATCTGCACAGAAAAGTTAAGATATACATATTTGAATCTGGAAGGGACCTTTAACTAATTTAACTCACTTTTTGGATAATAAAACTAAGGCTCAGAGAGATTTGAATGACTTGCCAAAGTCATACAGGGTAATATCAGAAACAGGATTTACAGATATTTATAAAATACAGAACCCCTGTACCCTGACTTCATATCTATCACTGTCTATTTCACCATGCTGTCATAGAATTGTTTTTTTCCCCCTTCTCTTCAAATCTCTTCTTCTTCAATATACCATTTACTCAAAGTGGGGTTTAATTTAGATAAAGATATATTTGCTATATAGGCAACCATATTGGCTAAGTTCTTTCTCCACAGACATTACACACTGGAAGGTACTAAATCTTGTTCATTTCCCTCTACTGACAAATAAGTTATTTGAGGTCAAAGAAACTAAATACTTAGATAGGATCACACAAATAGGCATTAGAAAAGTGAGGAATTAAATAGAGGGCTTCTGACTTCTAGTCTTTCCACAAATAATTGTGTTATGTGGAAGCAATATTGATTACCTTATGAAGCTTTTTAGAGGTCTTTCAAAAAGCAAATCACACACATATATACATACATACATACATACATACATACATATTATTATTATCATAAGGATTTCCCATCATAGTTATGTAAAGTATCTCTTTAAGGTACTACACTTTAATATGGAACAGTTCATTGCTAAGTTAAATTTTCTAAAAGTTTTAAGAAAATTAGTTATTTTGAGATCTGTTGTTCAGTCATTTTAGTCCTGTGATCTTTGTGATCCCATTTGTGGTTTTCTTGAAAAAGATACTAGAGTGGTTTGCTATTTCCTTCTCCAATTCATTTCCAGATGAGGAACTGAAATATGTAGTTAAGTTACTTGCCCAGGGTCATACTGCTAGTCACTAAAGCTAGATTAGAACTCAGGAAGATGTGTCTTCCTGATTCCAGGCCTGGCATTCTATCCACTGTGCCAGTTCTGAAAAAGCTATCAGTCTTCTTCAATGTGATAAGCTGTGATATACTGGAGAGATATGAACTCTAGAACCATTCCATGATAGAGATTAAATGTAGTTTATTTGATTATAGGAAGATAAAAATTTGTTACTAACTTTAAGCTAAGAAGGCATCATTTACAGAGAGGAACCAGAGACTGAACCTGGAAAGATAATAGGAAAGAGAGGTAAAGGATACTTTTCAGAATTGTGCCAGTTACATTTGAATTAGGGAGTGGTAGATACTACAGTTTCTCTCAAAGAAAAAAAGTTTAGCTAAATAGACATTGAAATTAGGTGAAACTCAAATGCTTGAAAACAGATTTGAAAGAAGTCATCCAGTCAATCAACCAGCTTATCTAAAACATAATAAGGAACATTATGTCAGATACATTATGGATCAACTTAACTTAGCAGGAAATCATCTGTGCAACAATAGTTTCATCAAAGAACTTGTATATATATTTCCTGAAATAGAGTGAATAGAGCATGGTTCCAGAAACTGTGAGTAACCTCTAAGATATCAGTTTTTTCCCCCCATTGGTGTCTTCTTGTTGGTTTCCATTTATGCCAGATAATTTGTATTATTGTGAGACTATGATCCAGCATTCTGTGTGGATCATAATCTGTTTATTATTACTCTATTTGTTTTATTATATGAATGTTTATAGCATTTCTTTTGCCTTATTGCTAAGTGACTGGTTATGGTTAAGATCTAAATGTGTCATTGTTAAAGTGACTGAGTTTGTGTAAGTGAATCCATATTGGTAGGGGTTCTAGAGCTAATCCTAAATCTCCCTCAGAGCCTAGACCTGCCAATAGGAGGATAGTTAGGGCCAGCAAGTTAGTCCGAAGAGTGAGTTGTTGTCCACATGTCTCATGTGGTACTATAATGAGCATGCCCACCCCATACAAATGCAACATGACCCTGAAAAATACTGGGCTTTTTTCCCTACCAACTTGAATCTGATTGGAAATTATTTAATCTGTTCTTGGAAAATACTAATTAGCTAAAGAAGCTAATGGTGACAATTTGAGTTGTATTATAAAAGTCTCATGCTTGAGACTGAGAGATCACTTTCATTGAACTCCCTTGTCGTAATATCATTCCTCCTCCTCCTCTCAAGGGTGTAAATTATTGTAATGCAGTAGAAAGAGTGCTAGACTTGGTGTCTGAGGCTCTGGATTCAAATTATGATGGCCACTTACTATCTTTTTGACTTTTGACAACTCTCTGTATCTCAGCTTCCTGAAATGTAAAATGAAAGGATTGGATCTTGGAGATCACCTCAAAGATCTATGATCTTTACAGTTATATCTATATTCTGAGTACATTATGAACAATCCTGTCTGCCATATTATCTAAAGAAGCTAATAAACACAGGTATATTATTTTTCAGTCAGGCTCTTAAAGTTGAGCTTCCTGTTTGTAAGAACCATATATAGATAGAATCTTACCTTAAAATCAGATGACTTTCCTTTTAATTCTCTGATAAAAGGAATATTCTTTGTTTTTAATCAGGACTTTTAAGTGTAGCAATTTGGTAGCAATCCATTCAAAGACAATTCATTCCATTCCATTTATCATCATTGATGTTTCATTTTGAGATCTCAACTGTGATGAGCTCACTTTGTGGGAGAAAGTTACTAACCCTCCTATTAAATAATGCCTTTTTCTTCTACTGTAAGACCATTGAGCATTATTGTTTATTTAGCATAGTTTTTCAAGTTGGAGAATTGGAACATTTTGAGCATTTTGTCCCCTGCAAAAGTCACTTAGCAACAAACAGATTGAATCATGGAAATTTATGAGCATTCAGTAGACAGCCCATCCTTGCTGTCCAGCTTGACCCTTCATTCATTTTCAGTCTGTGTTTTCTACAGCAGCTGACCAATTTGGCCCATGCCATTTGTCCTCTGTATTGTGGTATTTTATTCTGTCCTTTGTCTGAACCTCAAGCCTGCAAAATTCTGGATTTGGATTATCCCCTGACCTAGCAGCTGTTCTCATTGTGTGGTGTTTGCCTTCCAGGCTTCTCAAATCCAACTATGCTTATGCTATTGACATAGGCTCCATGGAAATAAAAAGCCTGTTGCAGGTACTGAAGGAGTGACTGATGCCTGGATAACAGTCCAAAGTGAAGAATCTTGTGAAGTCAGTCAGCATTGCTAATTAGGCTTTTAGGTGAAAAGGTTGATTTTTTGCAAGAGCTCTCCAGGCATCTAGGTCTCTCATGCTCCTCAATAATTTATTACAGAATTTACCTCCCCTTAGTATCAGAAAGTTCTTTCTATTATCAAACCCAATCCTTCCCTTCCTCTGATGCTATTCTTCTCTCAAGGGATTTTTAAATCAGTGATTATTGCCTTTATTTAGAGGATTCTTGGATTTCATTTCCACATGAGTATTCTGAATGCCCTTACTCTAAATGGTAAGTGGAACAAAGTCCTTTGTGTGAAAGGAGTTAGGTGAACGTTCAGAGAAATGTTAACTTCAGCCTTGAGCTTGAGTTTGCCTGGAAAATGTCCAAAAGCTTGTAAAAGCTCTTTTCATCCAGTTTCCTATAGGCAGTCTTTTATGTTGTCAGCTTATTTTCCTCTGCTGGTGTGACTATTGGTGTCTTTGCGTGGCCTCTTACCATAATGGGATGGTAGTTCCGTATTTTGATTTTTCTTCTTGGCTCTGGGATTTTATCAGCATAGGTGGATTACTGTCTCTAATAATGAATATGAGCACTTTCTCTGAAATTTTTAGTCCTATAGAGTTGACTGAGGACACCAAGAGGTCAAACAGCTTACCTGAAGATCTACAGACATTATATAGATGAGACATGGACCTAAATCTTCCAGTTCTCAGTTTTCTATCCACTATACTATACTGTATATGGATAGGTGATTTAAATTTAATTTAATTTTCTAAGTTACTTTGACTTTACCAAGTTATAATTTGTTATCATTTAATCAGAATCTAGGCAGAAATTTACTTCTGTGCTGGTTAGAATCTTAAGAAGGTTGAGGCAATCAGGGCTTTACCCCAGAATGGCAGTATCCATAGAATTTACTTCCTCCCTGTAGCATTCCAGAAGTCTTCCAGCTTGATGCCTTAGTCCTCAGAAGATGGTAGAAGAGCATCATCTTCACCTTGTGCCACTCCATGCTTCCTCACAATGATCTCCACCTATCTCCCAGAACCTGAATTCCTACTTACTCCATTTCTCTGCCTTTTCCTTTGGGTTGCGTCACTGTTCATGCCCTGAGAAATGGAGCCATATCATCTGGTGGATAGGTTGCCTCTTTTCAAAACTGCACCCAATTGAGGTAAGCTGTGCTCTTTGTCCCCCATCCCCATCTCAAATGAATTTGCCTTGAGTAACAGAATCACTTATTTAAAGCTTTTTAAAAAGTTTTTTTTTTAATTTTTCTTATTTAATTACCTATTTAAAACTATTTATAAAAATGTTTTGCTAAGAAAATTAATACTTTAACCAAGAATGGAAATATACAGTAATGTTAAAACTGCTGAAACTTCTCTAGTAATCTAGCATCCTACACTTTTATATAGTATATGTACTAATTATAGGATATCAAAACTGGAAGGTTGTTAGATGGCATCTAGTCAATCAATCACTTAATAAATATTAAGCACCTAAGATGTATCAGGCAAAATGTTAAGTGAATAAGATATAAAAAGAAACAAAAGATGGTCCCTGCCCTCAAGGAATTTTCAATCTAATGGAGACAACATGCAGACAGAGACATATACATACATACATATATATACATATATGTTTATAAAACAAGCTCTATGAATAAATAATACATTGAGGAATATTCTAAATAGGAATAATAAGTAGGATAAAATTATGCTAAACAGGATAAATAGAACTTAATGAAGACTGGGAAAATTTTAGAAATAAGATGACTGGGTAAGGCTTCCTGTAGAATGAGGGATTTGGGGTGAGACTTAGAAGCTGAGGAGATCAGTTGTCAGAGTGGAGCAGGGAGAGTATCTAGACTGAGGCATTGCCAGAGACAATGCCCAGAGCCAAGAGATGGCATGCCTTGTTTGTGGAACCATCTCCCTCATTTTATCAATGAGGCCCAAAGAAGTGAAATGACGTACTTGACAGTTTCACATAGGAAGTGGTACTTGAACTCTGTTCTTCTAATTCTAAGAAGTGTTCCTTCCACATCACTTCAGAATTATAACAATCCTTAACCAATTATTAAAACACATTTGTTAGACTACCAAAGTGTAGTTCCCACTCCACTCCCATTTGTTGTTATGTCATTGGAAGTTTTAAAATTATACTTAAAAATTGTTCTGTAATTCTGGAATTTAACTCCCTTCAAAAGGTCTTCGTCTAGGTGGCTCCATTCAGAGGGATTTTATAATAGTTCAGAGCATTGAATTAAATTGACTTGAAGCATTATTGTTATCAGAATGGAAAACATTTATTTGTCTACCACTAGTTTGGAAATTTCCCTTGTTTGCTCATTTCTGGCTTCTTGGAACTATTTTACTAATAACAGAATGGGACTAGTCTGCTCTTCCTGTGCTCATTGGCTTCCTTTACTAACATGAACTTACATTACATCTGTACTCTCATTTCCCTTTTATTCAGTTATGTAAATATAGCAGATCACCCCTGTCATTCATGAATGATTCTGGCAATTTTTCCTGGAATTTGTTGGAAGAGACCTCATTAGCCATCCATTCTAGTACCCTCATTTTCATATAAGGACTTGGATGCTTCACAGAGATTAAGTGACTTGCTCAAAGTCACAAGGGGAGTAAGTGGCACAGGTGAGATTTCAACCCAGGGTTTCTGCCAAAGCTTTTATTTCTATATCACACAAGAAAAATGCTTGATATGGTTTATAGTAAAATGCATGCACTGCACTTTATATTATCACATTGAGACATGATCAATCACCATCATATAAATGAATGCCTGATTTAACAAGTGATTTATAACAACATTTTGTGAGTCATAATAATCCATCTTTTCCAAATCCCTGACATTTATTGATTCCCTAAGCTTGTGTTGGAGAATGAGTCAGTGATAAAGCAGTTTGGCAAGTCCTGACTGACTGGTGGCTCCAGGGTCATGTCCTCAGATTGATGTTTGCTATTCAGACTATGGGTAACTGATCTTTTCCCATCCCAGAATGGAGAATATACAGTAGTTCATTGTTCATTAGGAAATTACAGGGTATGAAATTATTTACTGAATATTCCTATTGCTGCTGGAGAATTTTTGTCATTGACTTTAATAAGGATTCCCTGAAATAAGCTAAAATGAAAAGGTTTGGGATTGTTTTGCATTCCTTGTATTTTGGAAGGAGTGTCTTTCCCCTCTCGATAAAATTCCGAATTTTTCAAATACTTTTCATCCTAATAGTCTCTGAAATAAGATAACAGTATCACTTCAGAAATGAGAATGAAAAAGGTAACAGAAAACTGAAGATAAATATACTGAATTTAACAACAATAACAAAAGAGTATTAATTTGTAATTGTAGATTAAGCCAGCCTGATGATAAATTCTTATGGGGAAAAATCTAGAATATATTGTTAGAAAAAATGATGCCAATACCTAGAGAAAAATATAATCATCACTTTGTTTTCTTCTCTGTGCATCATATGAGTATATGTATACACTTGTTTATTTTATGTTTATTCCCCTCTCAGTTCAATCAAAAGATTTGGAGTAAAAATTAGATTGATTCTTGCCACCATATGATTTAAAATTTGATAATAACTTAATAAAACAATAATAATAGACATTTGTATGATCTTTTAATGTTTTTGAAAGCATTTCACAAATATTATCTCTTTTGGGGTCTCATTTCTGAATCTCTGAAATGAGAGAGTTAACCTAAGGTGGCCTTTAAATTCCATTCCATCTCTAAAACTATGACCTATAATCTTACTGGCCCATTTGGAATTTATCGACTGTGTTTTGTGAAACATTTGTCCCAAATGTAAGTTATATAATTAAGTAATGATTCATTTTCTTGTTGTGTTGTTTCATAAAATGGTATTTTGAACCCTCCATAATGTCTCTTTCATTCTATATTTTATCAATACCATCTGATTTTGAAGACTATTGACTTATTTTTCCATTTTAAAATTTGGTAGCATAAGTTTATTATTATTGCTTTTTAAAAAACCTCTTAGTATTCTTACCAACTGATTTTTCCAGAGAAATTTCACAATCTGTTTTTTTAAAACAAACAAATAAAATACATAATGGGACTTGAATTGCCATTTTGTGAATTGACACTGACATCTGAACCCAATCAAAACCAAGTTGTTGCTCTTTTGTCCTTATATCTGTAATACATTACCTCTTCACCTCCTTTCTTGAATCTTCTCTTATATAAGAGTTTTTTTGTGTTTCTTCTACTCTGCTTCACCCATTGTTAGGGCATCCTTCTAAGATTACTTTAGTGCAAATCATCTACCACATATTATCAATGGTCCTCTTGGAGAATGAAGGACAAAAAAAATCCTCACAGGTGTTGAGATATAAGTTCATTTGATTTAAGTTTACTAAAAGCATCTTTGGGACAAGTCCAGTTGGCAGAACAATAGAAATGATAAGGAATTCATTCTGCTCCCAAGTGATTTTGATGCCTTCTACCAGGGAGATTGAGGCTGAGGGATAGCTTGAGCTCAGGAATTTTGAACTAGAGTGGAGTGAATCAATCAGATGTCTTCACCAAGTCCAGCATCAATATGGTCAATTTTAGGAGTAGGGGACCACCAGGTGGCCTAACCCAGGTTAGAAATGGAATAAGTCCATAAGGAAGAATGCCAATCAGTAGTGAGATAAGACTAATGGCTAGTCATTGAATCTTCTAGCTTAGATGAAATACAGCTACCCATCTCAAGGAAAAAAAAAGAAAAAACCAAAAATAATGGAGCATTTTTTTTTTAACAAGGCAATGGGGTTAAATGACTTGCCCAAGATTACACAACTAGGTAATTATTATGTGTCTAAGGCTGGATTTGAACTCAGGTCCTCCTGATTTCAGGGTCAGTACTCTAACCACTGCACCACCTAACCACCCCATGAAGATCATTTTTAATATATTATGGATCAATGTTCAGGTGATTATGGGCAAAGCTTTTGTCTGTGATAATACTCCAGTACAGTTTATTTACTGAATTCTCAAGGATATTATAGCATTTGATATTATAATATAGAATTTGTTACTTCTTAATTTATGAATTTTAGATTACAATTTTAGAATTTATGAATTTACTCTTTTAGATTATAATTTTGACTCTTTTATTGTATCTTTTTTTTGTTTTTTTGTTTTAGCTTTGCAAGGCAAATGGGGTTAAGTGGCTTGCCCAAGGCCACACAGCTAGGTAATTATTCAGTGTCTGAGGAACGAATTTGAACTCAGGTACTCCTGACTCCAGGGCTGCTGCTCTATCCACTGTGCCACCTAGCTGCCCTGTTATATCTTTAGATATTCAGTAGAAACTACACTTTTGTAAACTACTGTGATATATAGATATATACACACATATGCACATGTACGTATATATATGTTGATATTGTATATATGGGTATATATATATTTATATAATTTATCTATCTCTATCTATCTATCTATCTATCTATCTATCTATCTATCTATCTATCTATCTATCCATTTATCTAATCTATCTAGGCTCCTTAAAGATAACCCTCAGTATAACTTCTGGTAGTAGTGATGTGGTATTGACTCAATAGCATAAACCCTCTATTTCTATAGTCAAATCTGCACACTGCCACCAATTATTTAAAGCATCTTTATTGACATGTTTGTTGAGTGCATATGGATGTCTCTGACAATCTTTTGTTCTCTCTTTTGGTTCTTAGCCCTTTCATAGACTCCATTTGGAGATAAATGAGGATTGATTGTATTTGATAAGTTCAGGAATGTTGCCTGTTTGTCAGTACTGATTCCTGCTCTGTGAAGTAGTGACTGGGACAGAAGCATTTCTCTAAAAATTTGTTTACCTGTTGGCATTATTATAATTATCTCTTTACTCTCATCTCTTTCAGTGGGATTCAGAGGGGAATTCTCTCAGAATAAGTCACCAATCTGCCATTCTTTTACATTGGATATTGTGGATTGTTGTTGTGGACCACTTTTTTGTATTCAATTGGTAATCTTAGGACAAAAACTCATCCGCTGTAGGATGCTCTAAAATATCCTTATTACAATACAAGAAACAGCAGGACAACAGAAGTGATATGTACCTACCTTATTCTCTTTCTATATGATTTTCTTTTTTTTTCCTTTTTCTTTTTTTAAGTGGGGTTAAGTGATTTGCCCAAGGTCACACAGCTAGGTAATTATTAAGTGTCTGAGGCCAAATTTGAACTCAGGTCCTCCTGACTCCAGGGCCAATGCTCTATCCACTGCACCACCTAGCTACCCCTTCCCATATGATTTTCAATCAGTTAACCAGCACCTACCATGAGACTGACACTGTGCTTGACTCAAGAGTTATATGTACAAAGGATGAAAATTTCCTTACTGGGAACACACATTCTATTGAGGGGGACAACATGTGTATGTGCACACAAACACATATAGAATAAATAAAAATAAGTACATAAATAGTTGAATTCAAAGTCAATTTTTATCTCTTCTGCCAGATCCCTATACTTTAAAAGGGTTTTGCACAGGTTGCTTGACAATAATGAGAAGTAGTACTGAGAGTTATTAAAAATATTTTTTGTAAGCTTTCATGGGTCTATATTATGCCTATGCAATTGTGAGAAGCAGTTTGGCCTGTGATAATGGTTCATATCCAGTGTAGTCTATTGCTTCAGTTTTCCAGGATAATTTGAGTTCTGTATTTGCGAAATATGAATTTTTTTGTCCATTGGTCTGTAAAAGATAATAATCTTCTGATGTAGAGTTCTAGCTACCAAATCATATTTTCCTAGGCATATTATTGGTGCTAAATTTTCAAATTATTTTGTGATATGTTTCATAATTTCTGTTGTTTATTTGTATTAATAGTAATAGTAATAACAATGCTGTAAAGTATCATCTTAGCCAAGTTCTTCTGCATAGTGTGCTCTCATTCCTTAAGTAGGCAGATAGGCAATCTGCCATCTTCTTTTTCATGCTCTCCTGCTTGGTCCTTGGTAACCCATTAGCATCAGAGAGGAACTTCCCCTAGACTCCTGAAATTGGTCCATATGACAGAAGAGTACTGCTGACCTCATTACTGCTGTATCATATAGGAACCTTCAACCCTGAGACACGGAACTAGGATCAGCAGAGCAATTCCAGAGGTTGTGTAGTAATTCTCAGGACTATTGGCTTGTCTGTTAGCTTTAATCAATAATAATACTAATTTTGTTCTCATTGTGGTTCAGTTGTTTCAGTCATGTCTGACTCTCCTTGACCCATTTGTTTTTTTTTTTTAGGTTTTTGCAAGGCAGATGGGGTTAAATGGCTTGCCCAAGGCCACACAGCTAGGTAATTATTAAGTGTCTGAGACCAGATTTGAACCCAGGTACTCCTGAGTCCAAGGCCGGTGCTTTATCCACTATGCCACCTAGCTGCCCCACATTTGATTTTTCTTCGCAAAGATACTTGATTTGTTTGCCATTTCCTTCTCTAACTCATTTTAGGAAATAAGGAAATTGAGGCAAGCAGGGTTAAGTGACTTGCCCAGTGTCACATAGCCAGTAACTATCCGATTTGAACTCAAGTCTTTCTGACTTCAGTCCCAGCACTTTATCCACTGTGTTACCTATCTGCACTATATAATTGTATTTTAAATATCACTTATAATTTTTATCATTTTTAGGCAAACATAATAACCAGCAATTTGAAAATCACTCTGAAGGTGTTTTATCTTATATTTTCTTCACAAATATTTTATCTTTACAATTCTTAGATGTAGGTGCTATTATTATTCACATTATTTACAAAGATATATGACACAAGCTTTTCTCACAAAACTTTTGGATTAAAAAAATTGAGACAGAGAGATTAAGTGAATTATCTAGGGATATATTGATAGAAATGTCTGAGATGGGATTTGAACTCAGGCTATCCCATGTCCAAATCTAGCACACTCCATTATCATCCCAAGCAGGAAGCCCAAATAGCTCTAATAATAGATTTGGTCTATGCTATATGAGAAGAAGTCAGAACTGAATTTGAAACCCTTATCTTTTGCTGCCATATTCTGAGTTCTTTCTTTTTCCTACTGTCTGATATTGAGTGATTCAGATGCAACAGTTTAAGTACCTTATGTAAATGTGCATTTAAATATACACACATTTGTGTTTATGTATTGTTATATATATATATATATTATATATGTATGGGATAAATATGTATATGTTAAACACATGTATATATTGTATAATGTGTTAGCTCTTTATGTGTTATATATATAATATGGTATATTATCTATATTATATATGTATGTAATATGGGCACATTCTATAAATAGTATATCTATCTACATATATACACAAACATATATATATATATATATATTTGTATAAAGTATATATATTCCATCTGTGTCTCTAGCACTTCTCTTGGTTCAGGGGTCACAAAGTCATATGACACAAGTTTTTCTCTTAAAAGCTTATTATATAATAGATGATTATGACAATTAAGATGATTAAATGGTCTGTGACAACAGGGGAAAACATAGATCACAGACTGCCTGCCTGAGAGATAACCAAGTACAGGGAAGACCCTGAATTAATTATTATGATTAATAATAATATGATAATAATGCAAGCAGAGAGAAAAGAAAAACTAAAAATTGTTTGGCACTTATAGTAGATAGCATCATTTACAGGAACTGTTTGCCATATATGCCTAATTACTATACAGAACAATAACAATTATGCATGTTGTTAAATGTTTCCAATTAACTTTATTGTAAGTTTTATTTGATTACAAAAGTAAACTCTCTAAGTGTACACTTAGTCTTCATAGGTTGGGTCAATAGACTCCTGCAGAGTGGGAGGCAAGAACATAAATAAAGTCAAGTGCAAGGAGTCTGAGCCAAGTCTATGCCATGGTTCAGTGGCAGCAAAGCTTGTCGGAGCTAGAAGGAAAGGAAGCCACAAACACAGCTGCAGCAGGCTCCCTCATGAACTGCAGCTGTTGTGACTGCCTTTCCCCCTTTTCCATGCTGCCCAAATCAATTAACAGCCAGGAAATAAAAGCCAGTGGAGTTACAGATCTCTGCTGGTGATCTGTGATCAAGGATCCCTTTCTCTGTTGTGTAAGAAACTGCATCTTGCAACTTGAAAAGCTGTACATTTGTCATATTCACTGAGGCCTCTGACCTACAGATCAAGTCTACCCAATTGGCTGTGGTTTCCCTTCTTCCTTTTTTAATTTGTGTAAAGGTTATGTCTCCTTGGACGTAGAATGGGCTGGTCCCAATGTAGATTGGGGCAATCTGTTTACCTGTTGTGGGTTGGTTTTCTAGTAGGAGTCTATCCATTTAAGTGCTTGTATATTTGGAAGGATGAGGGAGCTGGGGACTGCCCAAAGCTTGAACACTGTGGACTTGAGGTGGTTATAAACCTTTGTTATATTTCTGATAATTCTCCTTTTTTAGCAATGGGAAATATAGATCTGGGGAAATATATCCTAGAATTACAGAGATATAAGGGACCTTAGTGACCTAGTCCAAATTATGCTTGAATTTTACCCTCAGCAACATACCTGACAAATGGTCAACCAGCTTATAGAGAGCTCAAGTTGCTAGCTTTGGGTAAGCCCGAACTCTTGTCTTTATAATCTAATTCTACTCTCTGGGAATAAATTGAATTAGTTTAATCTGTCTTCTATAGCCAGTCTTTCTACAACTTTAAAGCAGCCATTATGTCCCTCTTCTTCAGGCTAACTAGCTCCAGTTCCTTCAACACACCTCTTTTGGTATGAATTCAAGGCCCTTTGCCATACCGGTTTCCCCTTCTAGACAATTTCCAATTTATCAATGTCCTTCATCACATATGCTGCCAAGAGCTGAACAGAATTTTGAACATAATAGTTTAGTCTCACTGCAATGATGTAGCAGAACTTTTATCTTCAGAGTTCAAAAATACTATAATGTAACAACGTACCATGGTATTAGCCTTCTGGGTTCCCATGTCATACTGTTGATTTAGTTAGTGGTCTTCTCATTTAGTTTTTATTTTCTCTTCAAAATGTTAAAAAGCTAGAGGAAAAATTTAGCAGTTTCTGAGAAATATACTCCCCATAGAGAAGTTGAGTATTATGTAGGAGCAGCACAGTGGAGAGTATCTGACCTCCAGTTAGGAAAATTCTTCCTGATACTTTGTGCTCCTGGGTAAGTCACTTAACTATTTACCTTAGTTTCCTCATCTATCAAATGAGCTAAAGAAGGAAATGGCAACCTATTCCAATATCTTTACTAAGAAAACCCAAAATGGGGTCATGAAGAATCAGACATGACTGAAAAAAAACTGACCATGACTAAAATGTTGAGAAGAGAGATGGGGTTTGTTTATGGTTCTGCTTCTCCTCCATGGAAAAGTGAAGGTGTAGAGAGAATGACTGGTCAAAGAAAAAAAGATTCAAAAAGATTCTCTAGATGAAAATCTTCTAGACTTTTGATCATAAAAATTAGACTAGTAGGGAGCATGCATGGTAATATGTGCAAAAGGGAAGGAAAAGGGTGATTGAAGAACATTTGCCTAAGAGAATGTTCTGAAGTCAATTACTCATAGCTAAGGAAATTTTGCAAACTCTTTTTAAAAACTCTTTATTTAAGGCAATGGAGTTAAGAGTGACTTGTCCAAGGTCACACAGCTAGACAATTGTTATTAAGTATCTGAGGTCAAATTTGAACTCAGGTCCTCCTGACTCCAGGACTGGTGCTCTATCCACTAAGCCACCTAGCTGCCCCCTGAAACTTTTCAAGCTCTTGATCAAGAGGACCAGAAAAGGTAACAATTCAGTTGGTTTAGAGGCAAGACATAAGATGTGAACATTGCATCATTTCTTTAAAGAGTATGAGATGGGGTAGAGCCAAGATAGAAGCTTGAGAACAGGCTTTCCCAGGACCTCTTTTCCAAAATATTTCAAAAATTTTAAAATTATGACTCTAACGAAATTTTCAAGAGACAGAACCCACAGTAAGATCCAGTGAGGCAATTCTCTAGCCCAAAGTAACCTGGAAGATCGTGGGAAGGCTCTGTTCCATGGGGTTGGAGGGGGTGGCAGTGAAGCCAGGATCACTGGGTAGGAGGAGCTTCAGCTATCTGGAAAGAGCTTGTGGGGCGCCTGGGTCCCTGGGAGCACCAGTTCCTGGCAGCAGAAGCCATTTCCTGATCTGCCAACTCAGGGAAACACCAAGGACAACTTGAAAGATCAGCAGGGAAACCTCTTCCAGAGTGAGTGGGGAGCCAGCTTGGTCCTCAGTGCAGCCATGGCCCTTGGCGCAACTCAGATCCCAGGAAACAGAAGCAGGTCCACAGAGCTTCCCAGCAGGGAGCCACCCAGCAGCTGCTCCCAGAGCACTCAGTCCCTTGGACAAGCCTCTGGTGCTTTGTCCTATTCAGATCCTGGTCTGGGCCCCCATTCAACCATAGCAGAGCAGGGCCCCTCCTCACAGCTCCAGGGCAGAGGGGTGTGCTTGTGGTTATCCACAGACCAAAGTACAGGCTAAGAGAGCAGTCAGAACCTCTCATACGACCTTTAAAGAACTGAGATCCTTGCAGGGGTTTCCCAATAACACTCAAACACTTGGGAAGCACCCTCCAAACCAGGGCACAACCTGGGGAAATGAGTAAACAGGAAAAAAAGCATCCTGACCATAGACAATTAATTACTTTGGCTCCATGGGGGATAAAAACACATGCTCAGAAGATGTTAAAGTCCAAGCTTTTGTATCCAAAGCTTCCAAGAAAAATAGGAATTGGGCTCAGACTGTGGCAGAGCTTAAAAAAGATTTTGAAAAGCAAGTGAGGGTGGTAGAGGAAAAATTGGGAAGAGCCATGATGTGCAGGAAAAACATGAAAATGAAGTCAGCAGCCTTGAGTCAAGGAGATCCAAAATAATGCTGAAGAAAACAATATGTTAAAAACCAGTTTAGGTCAAATGGAAAAAGTGGTCCAAAAAGTTAAGGAGGAGAAGAATTGGCCAGATGGAAAAGGAGATAAGAAAGCTGAAGAAAACAACTCCTTCAAATGTAGAATGGAGCTAAAGGAAGCCAATGACTTTGTGAGGAATCAAGAAACAACAAAACAATAACAAAAGAATGAAAAAATAGAAGATAATGTGAAATATCTCATTGAAAAAAAAACTGACCTGGAAAACAGATCCAGAAAAGACAATTTAAAAATTATTGGGTTACCTGAAAGTCATGATCAGGAAAAGAGCCTTGAATTCATTTTTAACGAAATTCTACAGGAAAATTGCCCCGATATCCTAGAAGCAGAGGACAAAATAGAAATTGAGAGAATCCACCAATCTCCCCCTAAAAGAGATCCAAAAAAATTACTCCCAGGACTATAATAGCCAAGTTCCAGAAGTCCCAAGTCAAAGAGAAAATATTACAAGCAGCCAGAAGGAAATAATTCAAATATTGTGGAACTACAGTCAAGATTACACAGGATTTAGGAGCTTCCATATTAAGGGCTTGTAGGGCTTGGAATATGGTATTTCAGAAGGCAAAAGAGCTTGGAATGTAACCAAGAATCCAATACCCAGGAAAACTGAACATCATCATCCAGGGGAAAAATGGACATTCAATGAATAGGGAAATTTCAAATGTTCCTGTTGAAATGGCCAGAGCTGAACAGAAAGTTTGATCTTCAAGTATAGGACTCAGGAGAAGTATAGAGAGGGTAGTTAGGAGGGGCATATCATGAGTGATATAATGATGTTGAACTGCATATATTCTTAGGATTTTGCAAGGCAATGGGGTTAAATGGCTTGCCCAAGGTCACACAACTAGGTATTTATTAAGTGTCTGAGGCCGGATTTGAACTCAGGTACTCCTGACTCCAGGGCCAGTGCTCTATCTACTGCACCACCTAGCCGCCCCAGAACTGCATATATTCTTGCATAGGAAGATGATACTGATAATACTCATATGAACATTCTCATTTATTGGAGCAGTTAGAAGGAGCATGTTAAGACAAGGCACAGGAGAGAATTTGAAGGTATGATATATTGTAAAAATGGCATCAGTGGGTGAAAAGGGAATGAACTGGGAGAAAGGGAAAGGAAAGGTAGACTGGACTAAGATATTTTGTGTAAAAGAATCAAGAAAAAGCTTTTACAATGGAGTGGAAGGTGAGGAAAGTGAGGGGGAACAAGGGAGCCTTCATTCTCATCAAAATGGTTCAGAGAGGAAACAACAGACATACTTAATAGGGTATAGAAATGTAGAGGGGAAAAGGAGAGAAAGGGGATGTGGAAAGGGGATGGGGAGGGGAGTGAGATGTAGATGACAGAGGAGAGGGTAGATCATGGGAGAGGGTAGTAAGATACAACACATTATTTTTTTTACTTTTTGCAAGGTGGTGGGATTGGTTGACCATGTAACTGGGTGTTTGCCAGGTCTCTGGGGTGGGATGTGGGCTTGGGGTCTCCTGGCCCCAGGGCTGGTGCTCTATATGCTGTGTCACTCAGCTGCCCCACGGCACACTTTTGAAGAGGGACAGAGTGAAAGGAGAGAGAAAATATAATAAATGGTATTGGGGAGGAATGGATGGAGGGAATTACAATCAGCAACAGCAACTGTGGAAAAATATGGAAGCAACTTCTCTGATGGACTTAGGATAAAGAAAATGATCCATCCCAGAGACAGAGCTGATGGTATTGGAACACAGACTGAAGCACATTTTTTTCTCTTTCTTTCACTTTCTTTCTTGTGAGGTTTTCTACTTTTTGTAGGGGAGGAGCAGATTATGTTTACTCTTACAGCAAGATTATTTTAGTGATATGTAAATAAAAAAAGAACCATGATTGTTGAAAATAAATTAATAAATGAAGAAATAAATGAATAAAGAGTGTAAGATAATCTTTTCAAACCAGTGCCCAAGTATGGGTTATGACTCAGGAGGTGAAATTATGGAAATGTGTCATATTGCAGTACATGGCATCCATTTAAGCTTGATTGGTTTGTAATTTTGGAAAATAGCAAATTAATTACCTCCAATTATCTAAGTTCTTCTATAAAACTTAAATTGCTATTTTGCAGAAAAGATTCTTTTAATCTTGAGAAAGAAATTCACTTGTTAAATGCTTCTTGAAAAATCGATAACTCGTGCTAAATTTATTAAAGTAAGATTAATATCATTTCTTATTATGAAGGATTTGCATTGCTAGGTTTTGTAAAGTTTGATATTAGACTTAATGATCTCATTCATGTCTATAGTAGAGTCAGGGTCTCTATTTTCTGATCAGGTACATCTGGAATCTTGGCACTGTCACTCACTATTCACAAGTCCTTAGACCACTTAACCTTTCTGGGTCCCAATTCCTTGTTTGTAAGAAGAGAGGGTGAAACTAGATGACCATTAATGAGCCCTCCCAGGTTTAAATCTATGATATGAAATCACCTGCCTCATAGGGTTTTTGAGAAGAAAAATTTTTAAATATATATAAAGCATTTTTCAAAATTTATAGTCCCTCACAAATGTTATTTACTGTGACTACTTCTCTATTTCAGAAGTAAAAGGCACTGTAGAAATAAGAAAGAGATTAATCCAAGGTCAGAAAGCTTCAATATCATAACAGATGGGAACAAAAGGATCAAAGATCAGAAAAGCACAGAGATCCTACAATAACCCATTCCTAGTCCTAGCTTCCTAGGCAATGATTTTTATGTTCTGATAATGAATTGGTCTGGGCAAGATGGGTATGATATGTCAGTCCTTGTCAAAAACTCCTTTGTAGTCCCCCTCCAGTCACAGTCTCAGTATGAGTCAGGTAGTAACAATTCCATGAACCTCAGAGATTTTGTGCATTTATGGGGCTCTGGTGGAGTCTCTTGTTTGTCCCAGGGTTATAGACCTGCCTCTGAAATCCTACTCAGAGAACCATTAAGAAGAAGAAGAAGAAGAAGAAGAAAAGACTTTCTTTAAATTTTCTTTGCACTTGAATATTTTAAAGATGAATATAAATTCTTCTTCCCAGGGTAGGATTGCCTAAAAAAGGCATCAACCTATTAAAAGGTAACACTTGACAGCAAGCTTCTGTTGGTGCAGCTCAGTTATCTGGTAGGAATTTGATATATTGTTTGGCTTAGCTTCCATCTTGTTTTTCCAATCTCAAACTCAACTATTGACTGCACTTTTATACCATGATCTGCTCAGTCTTGGTTCCTAGCAATGATCTTCCTTTGACTTCATGCTCATCTGTATTCCTGGTCAGAATCTAGGTCTCCTGACTCCCAGTCCATGGTGGCTACTATATATAATACATACACATATATATGTATATATAGTTAGAAAGCTATAGATATATACATAATATAAGTTGATGCCAGCTTTTACAGGATCCTAAGCCAACAGCTAGCCCATTAGTACTGGAATTTGGATCTATATTTAGGTCAATTTGTCATGGTTACCACTCCTAGTCAAAAAGAAATAGAATTTTTATATCAGAAGGTATTTGAGCCTAGGAAGTGGAAAGGGAGAATGGAAAGAACATTGACTTTGAGTCCCAGTCACCCATATAAAGACATATATGTCTAAAATATGTATATAAATAAAAATAAAAACAAACAGAAATAAAATGGAAATAAGTAAATAAATTTTCATGTATTTTGCTTTTCTATTCATATTCAGCATCAACTCATCTGTTTGAAACTAAGAATAATAATAAGTGCTGAATATTTTACAAATTTTATGTAATTTGATCCTTATGACAACTTTGGGAGGTAGGTTATTATCCCTAATTCACAGTTGAGAAAGTTGAGGCAAAGAAATTTTTATTGACTTGTCCAGGGTCACATTACCAGTAATTATCAAAGACTAAATTTGAACTAATATCTTTCTGTTTCCATAGGAGATTTTCTCAGGTACTCATTCAGAAGTAGTAAGTGTTTAATTTTGTCTATTTTTGTGTGTATACATTTATAGACATATATTAAACAAAAATTAAAATATATGTATATTTAAATTTGCATTTAATTGATTTTTTTCCAATTAACACAATTTTTTTCTCTCTTCCCTTTTTGCCTCCCCCATAGAAAATGAAAAAACTCTTATAACAAAAATGAATTTGTTTGTGTATTTAGTGTACCTGAAAATCAATTTTAAGCATTTCAGTTATCTGGTTTCCATGTCCACAGTTTAGAAACAGCAGGTTAAATATGCGATGGGATATCTTCAAGTGTCAGACTCCTTAGAAAAGGATTTAATCTGGTTTTGTACAAAAATTGTTTTAGAAAAATTGTCTGCAGAGGCAACAAAACAGCTTCCATGTAATCATTGATTTAGATCTTCTAGAAGGACCCTAGGAGTCCATCTAATCCAATCCTCTTATTTTATAGGTGAGAAAATTGAGGCCTGAGAATAGAAATGACTTGTCCACAAACATAGGCATCATCAGTGGGTAACTGGGACTCAAAGTCAATGTTCTTTCCATTCTCCCTTTCCACTTCCTAGACTCAAATACCTTCTGGCATAAAAATTCTATTTCTTTTTTTTTTGACTAGGAGTGGTAACCAAGACAAATTGACCTAAATATAGGTCCAAATTCCAGTACTAATGGGCTAGCTCTTGGCTTAGAATCCTGTAAAAGCTGGCATCAGCCTAGCCAACTTCCCAAGGTGTGCACCATTAATCTTCAAGTGCCTAACAGGGGAAATTCCCCGACCAAAGAAGCAGTCATACCTCAGACAGCTTTGAGAAGTGACATTTAATGGTCAGTAGGAAAAATAACATATATATAGACACCATAACTCAAAAAACATAGAAACCATCAGGATTTGGGACACTAAGTAGGAATAAAGAACGCCACACACTAGGAATACTTGAGGGAGTCACTTCATTCCACTTTAGCACCATAATTAATATTTATAATAATACTCAAAATATTGAAGGAAAGGTCTATTCTGTAAGCATATTTTATATATTTGCTTAAGAAGGAGAAGGGAAGTTTGGAACACAATTTTGTAGGCATTTCTAATCAAAATGATTAAAACCAAAATGTTTTGAAGTTCAAAGGAGCATAGTTAACATAATTGGAACATATCTTTGGAAAATCTTGTTCAGTTATTCATCAGGCATTTATTAGGCACTTCCTGTGTGCTAGACACTGTGCAAAACATTGGAGAGACAAAGTAAGGAATGTCTTTAAGGCATTCCATGGGGGGGGGAAGGAAATAGGCATTTAATAGCCTCTCCCTATGATTTGTCAGTCAACTAAGTACTTTTCAGATTTTATCCTCACAACAGCCCTGGGACATATTTACTGTTATTGTTCTTATTTCCTCTTTGAGGAAAATGAGGTAGACAGAAGTTAAGTGACTTTCCTAGGATCACTCAGTCAAAATACTGGAAGCCAGATTTCAACTCAGATAATTAGATATGAGTGTTCTAAATGACAGACATGTAAAGAACGAGGTATATTTAACATACCTAAAGAGTAGGAATAGATGATTTGAAAGAACACTTTAGTACCTGGAGAGAACAGGAAAGGCTTCCTGAGGAAGATGAGAATTGAGTTGAGTCTTGAAGAAAGTCATATATACTAATAGAGAATTGCATGGTGGACAACTAGTACAAAGGGAAATTGCCAAAAGGTCAAAGTCATTGATTTTTGCGTACATGAGAGTAGAATATAAGAAGTTTGGAAAGGTAAAAATGGACCAGCTTATGAAGAACTTTAAAATGACAAAGAAAATAGCTTTTATTTAATCTTGGAGATAATAGGAGCTCTTTGAACATGGGGTTTGAGGGATCAGACTTATTATGGGCTAGAAATATCACCTTGGTCATTGAATGTAGGATGGAAGAGACTAGGGTGAGATCTGAAGCAAGGAGATTGTAGAAGTCTACTGTAAAAGAACAATGAGAGAGAACACATCTCTGAAGTAGAGTTGTGACTGTGTGAATGGAGAGGTACACATAGGAGAGAGATTGTAAGAAGAGGAACAGCATGATATGACCATGGACTTTTGCTGTTTTGGAAGGCAGTTTGGAAATATATCTTCTAAATCACTAAATGTATATACTTTTTGACTTAGTGGTATCACTTTTAGTCTTATACTGCAAACCAATCACAAAAAGAGAAAAATATTTATATCATAGTTAAAAGTATTTGGAAGTGGTCGAAAAACTGGATCAAAAGGGTTGTGTTTCAGGAAAAGATGTCAAACTTGAGAGATACCTATAATGGACATGCCTTGAGAGCTATTCTTTACCCTATTCTTTTCAGTTTTTATTGGTAATTTGGATGAAGCCATTTATGGCATTCTTACCAAATTTATAATGGCATAAACCTGGGAATTATAGTTTATATGTCAGATGACAGAATCAAATTGTGAATTTTGTATTTTTAGAAGATCATTAAGAAGCAAACTGATGCAAGTACAGGGAGGAACAAAGTGGTGAAGAGACAGTGAATTATGTCATACAAATAATCAGTTGAAGAAATTGGAGATGTTTAACCTGGAAAGCAGATAATTGGAACGTATAGGATAGGAAACATGATAGGTGTCTTGTAAGTATTTGATCAGTTATTATATGAAAAAAGGATAAGATACTTTGCACCTAGAGGTGCAGAGGAAGGCAGAAATAGGAAGCAATGGATACAGGTGATAGAGTTCAAGATTCTATTTTAATGGATAGAAAAACTTCCTAAAAATTTAAGCAGTCCAAAGGCAAAAGAGGTCATCTGGTGTAGTAGTGAATGAGTTTCCTATCAGGGAAAGTCTTCAAGAGATTATTTTAATGATTTGTGTATGGCTCATCCTATTAGGTACTTGTTCAATCCGTTAAATTGTGTCTGACTCTTAATGAATTTCTTTGGGGTTTTCTTGGAAAGGATGCTGGAGTGGTTTGCCATTCCCTTCTTTAACTAGTTTTACCAATGAGGAAACTGAGGCAAACAGAGTTAAATGGCTTGCCCAGGATCACACAGCTAATAAATCTGAGGCTAGACTTGAATTCAGGTCTTCCTGACTGGAAGTCTGACCCTCTATTGACTGCACCACCTAGCTGTCCCCATTAGGTATACAGTGGACTAAATGACATTTGGGGTCACCTACCCCTCCTCAATTCTACCATTCTCTGATTCCTTAGTCCATCTAAGTCTGTAAGCTACCAGTTGTTAAATAGAAAGTTATGATATCCTATTTAAAAATAAGAGCTAACATTTGTAGAATGCTTTAATTTTACAGATTGCTTTACAAATATCTCATTTTATCCTCAAAATCCTGAGAGGACTTTACAGATGAGGAAACTGAGGTAAAGAAGTTAAATGATTTGCCTGGGGTGACACAGCTATTGAATGTTTGAAACTGAATTTGAATTCAAGGCTTCCTGATTCTAAGTCTTCTGCTGTATCCACTACACCACCCAACTGCCTCTATTATCATTTAGTACAGATTTATTAATCATTATTGCAACATGTGCTAGCAAAGCATTTTACAAGATTAATGTCTCTTAATTTTTAATGTGTGATCGATGACTCAGTCATCAAGTAAGCCATTTTATCATTCATTAAGATTGATGAATGTGGAAGGAAGTGTAATTTCTTTTGCCTGGAGAACCTGGTCCTCCTAAGCAACCCTTTGTCTTAGTAGATAAGTGCAAGGGAATTAACTTCAAGTAATAATCTAGATGACTCAACCAAGGTCATTTTGCCAAAAAGTATCAGAGGTAAGATTTGAACCTGGATCTTCTAGATGTCAGACCCAACAATCTATTCAGTAGGTCACACTATTTCATTCTTCAATTGGGCAGTTAGGTGGTACAGTGGATAGAGCATCAGACCTGGAGTCAAGAAGATCTGAATTCAAATTTGACCTCATTTTTAACTTACTAGCTGTTTGACCTTGGAAAAATCACTTAACCCTGATTGCCTCATATCCAGGGTCATCTCCATTTGTCCTAATTCATATTTGGCCCCCAGTCCCAGATGGTTGGTGAATTAGCGCTATTAGGTACTTGTACACAAGGTACAAGTACCTCACTCGAATCCAATTCACTTGCCTGTCGTGGTATCACCTCCCAGATGCCATGGTGTTTGAGAATGAAACAATCAATCAATTATCATTCTTCAATCTATGAACTTTACTTGGAAAAATATCCCATTGTGGTTTCTCTTTGGATTTTCTGATCACTATTAAATCGAGTGCTCTTCATGCATATTTGCTAGAGTAGTAGAAAAGAACTTCTTCCTATTCTGTCATCTTTGCCAGGCTTCTTGTCCCTATTCCTTAAAATAAATCTACCTGGAAGGGACTATATTGGTCAGATAATCTATCCCACTTTTTTTGATAGACGAGAAAGTTGAGGTTCAGAAACATTGTATAACTTGCCTAAAGTCATACAGGTAATATGGAAGAGTAGCAGAGCCAGAGTTCAAACCTGTGTTTAAATGAATATTTAAATTCTTGCCTTTCTTACTGCTTTAGATTAATGTCATTTTGCATGTTGCTTTATAGAGGGTTAGTAGAGGAACAGGTGGAATCAATAAGGGAAGGAAGAGAAACAGACATTTTGGTTGTTATTCATTTGTGTCTGACTGTGACCCAATGGATTATATGTCCATGGAGTTTTCATGGCAAAGACACTGCAGTGGTTGGCCATTTTCTCCTCCAGTTTAAGCAGGGGTTTAGTGATTTACCCAGGGTCACACAACTAATAAATATCTGAGGCCAGATTTGAATTCTGGTCTTTCTAACTCCAGGTGGAGTGATCTGCACTGTGCCACCTAGCTGTCCCAGACATTTTGGTAGATAAGGCCAAATGAAGGTGAATGAAGATATTTGGAACAAGAAAGGCCACTGGTATCTAGCATATGGTGAGCAATGAATGTGAACCACCAACATTCAGAAGCAAAGTAGTGGCAGTGGTGTTGAAATCTACCCAATGTTTGTCAGCTGGAGAAGGCTCATTGACATCACCTGTTTCTTGCACCTGTTTTAGCTCTTCTCAGTGGGGAACTGACCTAATTTCTTCCCTTTGCCAAAAAAATCAGAGAGTGTGGGAAACAGCCTTGGAAAAAAGTCAGTGTGAATCAAGGATTGTCATCACCTAATTTCAGAGAGATTCCTCCAGGAGGGGAGGGGTTATTCATTTTTGCCCTGCTCTCAGAGACCCTGTAGTGAGCAAATAGAGCACTATAAGAACTTGCTTTTTAGCTAACTCAGTACTAAAGGTCAAGTTCTAGCAATAGACTGACTGGTTCAGGAGTCAGAATGGATCTGCAACCATCCAACATGGTGAATATTTCAAGGCAACACTGTGATGACTTCAGCAGCATCTCCACCACACTCCTGCAATTCTTTCTCTTTTGTACTCTGACTTAAGAGACCTTTGAATCTCAGACTCCTTGGAAGAGTTTAACCTGGTTTTGTACCTTGAGAATTTTAGAACTTCTCCAAAGCAAATTGACTTTATCTAGGGCCTTGACCCAAGAGCCTGTGGAACCTCATATTCTTAAGTGAAACTCACACTTTCTATTCTTCATCTTCTCCATTTATCTTTGCCACAAAAACTTACTTCCATTATTTGGTCAAGATTGGCAGCCAAGATAATGCTACTTAAGAACAACCCTAAAGTGCTGATCTGTTAGGAACAGATTTAGGCTGTAGATCTTGGCCCCCTCTGAGCTATGCAATATCTACCATCAGCTAAGTAGCCGGGGAAATCCCCAGACATTAGTGTTATTAAATAAAATACTTCTGAGCCTTCTGACTCATCTGCCTGTCCACCTGGTCATTTTTAGAGTGCCAGGCAGATGAAAATAAAATGATGCTGACATACCAGATTTTAAATGCAGTTCCCTTTCCCATGGTTCCTGGACTTAGTTTAATTTGATTGAACCCTGCTGTTCCCTTGAAATCTGTTTTCAGCTCTTGACACCAGCCTGAATATGACTTTTTACAAAATATGTATATTGTTGAGCATTGAAGGGGCGGGAAACAAGAAAGACAAGTTCTCCCTTTGTATACCAAGGTCTCCATTTATTCACCAAAAACACAAGTGCTTAAATATCCCTCCCAGTCTCTAATCCACTCCCACTGCCATGTCACTTAGTAAAATAAGGATCTTGTGCTTAAGGGCACCAGGCGATGATGGTTCTCAGCACTCCCACACATAACAGTCCCTAACATATCCCCCTTCTTATCTTTTTTTAAACACAGTTATTACATAATGAATGCCTCATACAAAAGTTCAAAAATAGTATAAACAAATGTCAATTAAACAATAGTAAAAACCAAATTCCTTGAAATACATTTTATCCCCAACTTACAAAGATTACAAAATTTTTTGTTTTGCCAACAAAAACTTTTCAAAGCAATCAAATTCAAAATCCAAACTAAAAGGAGTAACTTTTAACTCAGGTAACATTTAACTATTTCAGATCTGAATTATACACACACACACACACACACACACACACACAGTTTAGACACTAACACAAACACAGAAACAACTCTTCTGTATCACATTTACCAAGCTGAGAATGATACCCTGGTCAGTACCAGATCTCAGAATACAGAAACATTTTCCCACCTTTCCAGGCCAGTAGAGAGATGTAAAATGTTCTATAGATGTTTAAATACACATACATATACACACACAACACACCAAAATATTAGCCATAGGCACAGGCTTCATTTGAAAGACAAAATCTAAATTTCCCAATCCTAGAAAAAAAAAAATCTTCTTCCCCTTTTCTCTTAACTAATTGAACTGTGAAGCTTCACAATCAATAACCTATTGAAAAACATAGTCATTGCCCACCCCACCCCCCCAACCAGGAAGAAGGCATGGAGGTCCCTTTATTTCTAGAATAAGTTTTTGGAGGGGTCCTGTCCTTGTAGCGAAGCCTACATTCCATCTGAGACATAAGCTTGAGTTTTGAAGTTCCAAAAAGGAAGATTTCCCTTCTCCCTTCCCCCTCCCTCTGCAGATGGTGGGAGTGGCAGAGAATGAGAGAAAACATTTGCCATTACTTGAGGTGTTGACAACAGTAAAATTTGGAGTTGTTGCACTTTCTAAACAGTAGTGAACACCATTTAAAAACTGTCCAATAGCATGTGACATTTATGTTCTCAACAGAGGAAGTGTAGTTAGTGTTCAATTCACAGTCCTCTGGTGCAGAAGCAATGGCTGAGGCACACCCGGCTGTAGACTGGAAAGTGAAACTCGTTGTGGCTTCTGAAGTGAAATTCATAGTAGGTTTCAAGGTCTGCATCAGAGTTTGTGTCAAAGTCTGAGTCAGGGTCTGTGTCAGGGTCATGTTTAATGCACATAGTGCAATCAGGCAGGCAGCAGTGGCCAAAAAGAACAGCAAGCAGGTTCTCCACATCCTGTTCATGGCACTGGTGCTCGGCAGCAGACTACTGCTGAGGAAGAAGCTCTGTCCCCTGCAGCACTGCCTCGGAGACTTCACTTCCCAACTCAACAGCAGCCCCAACCAGAGAATCTTTGCTAATTTTAGCCCCTAATCGACATAATATATCTCTTCCCCATAATGTTGTAGGGAGTCCTTCAACTATGAAAGGAGTGACAGTCCCTGCTTTATCTTCTTTTCTCCATTTCAAGCGTTGATAAGAAATTTCTGTTTCCTTTCTACCTCCAATGCCTATTAGGTTAGTATAAAAAGTTCCTTTAGGCCAAGCTTGTGGTCAGTTCTGTGTGGGTAACAGTCTGATCTGCTCCAGTGTCGATCAAACCTAGGAAAGCAATTCTTTCTACTTGTATAATACAAAGAGGTTTTTCCTGAAGAAATTGTAGTTATAAACATAATTTCATTGTGGTTTCTCTGTTTTGATCCATTTTTCCTTCCTATTTATACCACATCTTGAAAAAACACATAACTGGACTATGCATTGGTTCTCATTTATGTAACTATCATCATCATTAACATTCATTATTGAAATAGAGAAAATTTCCCCACTCTCGTGCTTTACTAAAGGTATAATGTGAGTATACTCTGGATTAGGTGGAGCCAAAATGATTGCAAACTCCTCATCTGTTAATCATATAAATGGTGAATAGGTACTTCAATAGAAGCATATGGAGGCACCCTAAATTTCCCAGCACTTTTGACCATCTATAGTTTGATATGGGGTGGCTTGCTGCCAATGTTGCATACTGACTTTTCCATTCCATCTCCTGCTGGTCCTGAACCCCATAATTGTTTTTGAGAGCCCTGGGGGGAGGGCTCCTTTCCCCATTTAAATTTCCTTGTCTATATTCTGATGCCGTGTCCTGCCTTTTCACACTTTGGGCACAGAGTTTTAAGATGATGTGCCCTGACCTTCTGAGTTTAGCTCCTTGGACACTCCAACAATCTTTCTTTAAATGTCCAGGTTTTCCACAAACAAAGCAAAGCCATTTTCTCATTATTTCTCATGTGCATATTAGCAAATGCCTCTGTCATTTATCCTGTATGATACATTTGAGACCCTACTCTGTCACATCTTTGAATCATTTCCTCAATGGTGACATCCCTTCTTAAGCCAATCATTGCTTTCTGACAATCAGCATTTGTATTAGCCCATGCTAATTGTTTTATTAATACATCTGCTATATCTCCTAAAGCTCTTCCTACTGCCTCCTGCAATCGGGCAAAGAAATCTACAAAAGCCTCATCATTTCTTTGTCTAATAAGTGAAAATGGTTCTTTCTTATCATTTTATATTGGAATACATCCCCAAGCATTCTTTACACAGGTAGCAATTCTTTCATATGTCTCTAACGCATAATATAGTTGGTCTGCATTCTTGAAAAACTGACCTGTGCCACTTAATTGTTCATAATATGTGGTGGCATTGGGACCTTGTGCATGCCTCAAAACCATCTGTCTACATTCTATAAACTCTGTCATCCAAAAACCAGATTGTTTAGGTGACACACTCTAACTATCTGCTTCCAATCATTAGTGCTAATGTGGAATATGCAAGAGTATCCAATTGTAGCTGGACAAAAGGTGATCTTGGCCCATATTTCCCCACTGACTTCTTGAAATCTCTGACTGCTTTTATATCTAGTGGCTTATGTCTTTGCCTAAGGTTTCCTGGTCTAAAAGGATCTGGCTCCTCAATAACAGGATATGACTGAAACTCAGTTCCTAGATCCTTCAAACTGTCTCCCTGATCTTTTGCTTTTTTGATGGCCTTTTGTACTGTTGAAGTCTCTTCCCTAGTTGCTATAGGACTGATCCTAGGCTTTTCTTGATAATATTTCTTTATTTCTTCTGCCTCAGGCCATGGATGTGAATACACTTTTTCTTTACCTTCCTTTTCCTCCACACCTCCTTGTATCAACTTCCTTAACATCAGCCCCATGGTAAACTTGTTACCTTCTCCAAAGTCTTTTGGATGTTGCCTGGAATTTTTCCTTGCTTGCATTTGCTAGTCCTTATCCTGGACTTCACTCAGATAGCTCCACCTTCCTGTCCCTGTATGGGTGCCATATGTTGAGTCCTTTTCTGGACTCCCTCAATCTTTCCCCAATTGAGCATTGAAGGGGCAGGAAACAAGGAAGACAAGTTCTCCCTTTGTACACCAAGGTCTCCATTTATTCACCCAAACACAAGTGCTTAAATACCCCTCCCAGTCTCTAATCTAGTAAAACAAGGCTCTGATGCTCAAGGGCACCAGATAATGATGGTTCACAGCTCTCCCACACACAATAATCCCTAACAGTATATATTATTTATTTTATTAAATATTTCCTAATTAAATTTCCATTTTTAGCAATCACTTTAAAAAATTTGAGTTCCAAATTCTCTTTCTCCCTGACCCCTGAGAAGGCAAGCGATATGTGAATTATACATGAGAAGTTATATAAAACATATTTCCATATTAGCCATGTTTGGAAAGAAAACACACACACACATAAAACAAAGAAAAATCTTCAGTTTGCAATTGGTGGTCATCAGTTCTTGCTTTGCATTTGGATGCCAGTTTTCATCTTGGATACTTTGGCATTCTCTTGAATCATTGTCTTGATCTGAGTAGCTAAGTCTTTCACAGTTGGTCATCTTTATACTATTGCTATTGAACACCACTCTTTATTTGATGAGCAAGATTTAAAGAGCTACCACAATGTGTGTAAGAGCCCCAGTTCTTTCTTTAGAGATGGAGGAGGTGTAGTCATAGCTTCAAAGGGAAGATTTTGATTCCTTCATTTGTTGGCAGTTTTCCCCACCATTTTGGAAGAGCATTGAATTAAAAGGACAGTAAAGTTGATATGTAATTGTTATTTAAGTAATTTTCAGATTTTGCTCCACCATGACAATGGATTCATTCAGAATTTTCCAAGTATAGTTTTTTCTATTAATGTTGTTCATTTTCTTCTTGACTAACTTAATTCTTTCCTTCCCTGAATTAAACCATCACTAGTGTTACACATTTTAGAGCTCATTGAAAATTATTATATTTTTCAGCCTACATACCAGTTTTGCAAAGAAAACATTGATGTTTTGGAAGGGAGATTTGGCCATCATAAAGCATTGCATATAAATATTATATAGGTAAAAGACAGAGTGATAAATTACAAAATGAAGGAAGTCCATTCTAGTGGACTGACTGACTGATCAAGTGAGGTGTTTGTTTAGGTCTCATATAATCATCACTCTTGCTTGAGTTTAATTGAGTTTCTTTGTGCTCAATTAAGTTCAATTAAGCAAACATTTATTAAGGGTACTGTGTACAATACATTGTTCTGGGCAAGATCAATTCAACAAACATTAAAAGATAATGACATTTATTAACTCTTCCTTTTTCCTTACTCCCTACATCCAATCAATTGCCAAGTTTTGCTGATGGTACTTCAACAATATTGTTTACATCATTTTCCTTCTCCACACTCACATGACCATTACCTTTGTATAGGCCCTCATCATCCCTCTTTTAGAGTATTGAAACAGCCTCCTGGTTGGTTTTTCCACCTCAGTTCTCTCCAGTCTCTATTCTATAATCTTTCAACTGACAAATATAATGAAAACTCACCCAGCTCCAGTGGCTCTCCATAATATTAAGGTTCAAATACAAGTTCTTTAGATTGCCTCTTCATAGTCTGACTCCCACACAACTTGTCAGACTGATTTCCTATTACTTCTTATTGCCCACTCTACATTAAATTGCAATATTAAGAAAATTTTCTAAAATGTCAAAAGTCTAAGGATGCTCATCAATTGGGGCATGGCTAAATAAGCTTTGGTATATGACTGTGATTGAATATTATTGTGCTCTAAGAAATGGCAAGCAGGATGATTTCAGAAAAACTTAGTGCAAACTCATGCAAAATGAAGTGAGTAGAATGAGGAAAACTGTACACTGCAGTAACAATATTGTATGATGAAAAATTGTCAATGATTTAGCTGTTCTCAGTATCACAATGATCCAAGACAATCTCAAAGGACTGATGAAGTCTACCATCTGCTTTCAGAGAAAGAACTAATATTGTCTGAATACAGAGTGAAGCATGCTATTGTTCACTTTCTTTCTTTCATTCTTTTTTTTCCATCTTCTTCTACAAAATGATTAATATGGAAATGTTTTACTTGATCACATACCTATATCTGATTGCTTATCATCTCAGGGAAGTGGCAGGGGTGGAAGGGAATAGAATTTGGAACTCAAAACTTAAAATACCCCTAAAATAAAAAAAATTGTTTTAGCATATAATTGGTAAAAAGTAAAATATTATATATGCATTTATATGTATATGTTCATATATATATATATATATATATATATATATTTAAAATGTCAATAGCCTCCTCTTTCATTCCAACCAAAATAACTTATTCTTCCTATATAAAATATTATTTTCCAATCTCCATACCTTTGGATAAGATATTTGCCATGCCTGGTATGCTCTCCCTTTTCAACTCTGCCAGGCATAATCTATAGTTCTCTTCAAGAGTGGACTCATTTATCACCTTTACATAAGGTTCTTCTTAATCTCCCCAGTTATTATTAAACCTTCCTAAAATTCTTTTATTTAATACTTGCATAGTTTTACATTTATTTGTCTGTGTACCTGGTTTTAATCTCAAATAGGATGTGATCTCCTTAAAGGCAAAAAATATTTCATTTTTGTCTGTGTCTCAAGCACCTATATGCCTGATAAAGAGTAGGTGCTTAATAAGGAATGCATATTGCGATATTAAGTGTTTTCCATGTATAAGGCACTTGTTGGGCTCTTGAGATACAAATGTAAAAAAATAAAATAATTCCTGCCCTTAAGGAGTTTATATTTTACTGAAAGCAAAATCCGGGATATAAGGGATAAAAATTGGGTTTAGAGGGAACAGATAATAGGTCAGTTGGACTGTGATTTAGAATATGTCCTTCCTTCTGGAAGAGGACCATGACATCAGGGAGGTGGTGCCTTGATTTGCAAGTGAATTGAACTTAATTAAGGGAGGGCTGTGCAAAGTCACTAGCCTTACATTCTCCTTTGGAGTCATCAAGGTCTGGTGACAAGATATGGATCAGGACAACTGGAGTTGGCCCTACATGCAGTGGGAGACCATGGCCTTTTAAAGTTAGGTCTTTCCTAGGTCTCATGTTGTCTGGGGCATAGCCCATTCAATGATTAAGACTAGGTGACTCCACTAACACCGAGTAATTGAGATACTCCATAAGTCTTAGGCCTATAGATGACCTTCAAGGCATCATAAAAGCACTTTGGATTGTTATTATCAAAATAAAACTGAATTTCATCTGTCTTCTCAATGAGTCAAGAATCCTGCATTTTTCTAAACTTTACTTGTATTTTATTTTTGATGGAATTAAGTACTGCCTTCTTAGAAGTGGATGAATTATCCTTCTGGTAAACTCTGTGGAGTTCTCTCTCTCTCTCTCTCTCTCTCTCTCTCTCTCTCTCTCTCTCTCTCCATTAGCAAGCTTCTGTTTTTTCTCATTATTTTCATCAAACCAGACTTGATATTATGACCCAGATGAGCAAATGCAATGCTATACACCAAATCTCTGAAAATTCCCTACTCTGTTTCTTCTCCATTGTTGCTAATTGTATGTTGGCTCAACTTTCCTTCCAAGCTAGTAACACACTATTCTCAGTCAGAGAATTCCTCTAATCTCTTGTTATTAATTCTTCTGGTAGCCATTTTGCTTTGCGGCCATGAATATTTACATGGAAAGGGTAAGTCTATTATCACTACAATGCTCTGTACCACACGTTACCTTTGTCACTCTCACATCCTTTCTATCTTTTCTCCTTATAATAACAGTCTATTAAGTGCCAGTATTTGCTGTGAGGGTGCATCCAGGAAGTCATTGCATTTAGGTAATTGGAAGACCAAAGAGGAGGGAATATAGGTGCATGATGTTCTGTTTACAGATGATTGTGCACTCAGTTTAACGTCTGAAATTGAGATGCAACAAAATATGGAACAATTCTCTGTTGCTTGTGCAAATTTGGCCTAACAATTAGCACCAAGAAAACACAGATTCTCCATCAGCCAGCACCACGCCATCCATTTGTGGAATCATTGGTTAAAGCAAATGGAGAAGTTTTGAATAATGTGGATAAGTTCACTTACCTTGGCAACTTACTTTCCAGGGTTGTACATGTTGATAATAAGGTTTGGAACACACACTGCCAGAGATAGTTCAGTGTTTATGAGGCTCTGAAAGAAAGTGTGAGAGAGAAGAGGTATTAGACTAACGACTAAACTGAAGGTCTACAGAACCGTTGTTCTTAACTCATTGTTGTAAGCCTCCACAACCTAGACAGTCTACCAACATCATGCAGGAAATAGAATTGCTTCCATTTAAATTGTCTCAGGAAGATTCTGAAGATCACTTGGCAGGATAAGATACCAGACACTAAGGTCCTTTCTCAAACTAAACTGCCAAGCATTCAAATTCTGTTACATAGAGTGAAATTCTGATGGGTTGGCCACATTGTTCAAATGCCAAATATACACTTGCTAAAAAGATTATTTTTAGCAGAAAAAGCAATACAAAGACACTCTTCAATGTCTGTCTTCAGAACTTTGAAATTGATTGTTCAGCAGGGGAGATATTGGCATAGGAATGCCCAGTGTAGCATGGCCTCATCAGAGGGGGTGCTGTGCTCTCTGAACAAGGCAGAATTGAAGCAGCTCAAAGGAAACTTGAAATATCAAGTTTAGAGAGTCTATCCCAGGTGTTCTCACAGACTATTTGTGTGCACCTAGGATAGAATATTCTGAGTTTTTATTGGTCTGATCAGTCACAGTTGGACACACTGTAAGACCATAATCTAGTTATGTCATTTTTGCCCTCTGAGTGTGAAGGGCACCAACCAACCAACCAAACCAAACCAATTAAGGAAAAGAGTGGCCATTTATACCTAGTCAAAAAAACAAAAAGATCAATCTGGGAGGAAAACCCTCAGGGTTTCTGGCCAAAACAGAAACAATTACTATTTACATTCTCTCTGAGCAAACAGAATTCAAAAAAAAGACAAAAGACCAAATGGGGTTGACTGGGACCTATTACTGATTATTCAATGAGAGCCAGATAATATGATTTAAGGCATGGTCCTTAAGAAAGAAAGTTAGAAGTATAAGATACACAGCATATCTTTGTGGATAGTATACTAGACCAGCAGTAAGAAGACCTGGACTTGGACTCTGCAAACCTGCACGGCCATAGAGCTTCATAAGAGCAGGGTCTGTCTTTTGCCTTTCTTTGTATCCCTGGAGCCTCCACATAGTAAACACTTAATAAATGTTTATTGAATGACTGTCAAGTCATCTAGGTGTTGAGCAGACTCTAGAGCACTGGGCCTAATGGTAAGATGACCTGTCAAGCCTGACCTCAGACATTTATTAACTGTGTGACTCTGAGAAAGTCACTCTATTTGATTTATTTTCCTCAATTGTGAAATGGGAACGATGATAGTGACCACTTCCTTTGTTACGAAGATCAATGAGTTATTTTAAAAAGTATTTGATATAGTGCCTGGAATATATACTAAGGGTTATATAAATATTATTCTGCTTGTTAATTATTAGATGATCTTTCAGGTGATCCTAAGACTTAATCTGTGATCCTATTTTAAAAAAATAAAACTTAGAAAAGTAGATTATAACCTTATTTGGAAGACAGAGTGGACTGTACTTTTTTAAAAACACCTTATTTTTTGCTATCTTGGTTTTAAATCACCTACATTTCCTAGGGTGTCTCTATCCCCACTTCTAAAACCACTCCTTATAAAAAGAATAAAAGAGAAAGGTGGGAGGAGAATCATTGAAGAAACCTAGCTTATGGTAAAAATCTGTCATTTATGCACTCATGGTTTCCCACTTTTTCAAAGAAGTGATTTCATCTTTTGAACCAATTTCTTTTTAAAGGCAGAGATATATCATTGATAGACCCTCACTTTAGAAGACTACTTTGGCAGCTTTGTGGACTACGGATGGTAGAGGAGAGATTGGAGACGGGGAGACGTCTATTAAAGTAGTTTATAACTGTCATAATAAGTAGTTAGCACATGATAAGTGCATAAGTGAAATCCATACAAAGCAATTTGAAAATTCAAAGATGAAAAGGACAGAATAGAAAAGCAACTTTGAAAAAAATAGAACTTTGACTAGTTGAAAAGTTGGAGGGAATCAATGAGAAATTGTAATTACAAAGGAGAAGATTCAGGAAAGATCAAGATATTATGGGAAATGGTAGGGCAGCTTGGGTATAATAAAAAGAACAATAATTCCAGAGTCATAGGACCTGGCTTTAAATCTCATTTCTGAGAATTATCACTTGGGGCAAGTCACTTATCTTCCCAAGTCCAGGTGATGGAAATAATATTAGAAGCACTTTCTCCTAACTTTTAGTATAATGCTTTTACTACAATAACATGTTAACTTTCTAAAATTATGGTTCATTGGGTCTAAAGCTTGAAGAGACCTTGGGAAGAGATCCAGCATCTTAATTTGACAATTAAACTGAGACTATGAATTGATTGTTAAAAATAGACTTTACATTCAACTCTCAATAAATAGATCTTTTGTGCAGAATGAGTGAAACAGGCATTATTCCAATTGTCTGTAGCTGCATTCAGATACAAATCCCATCATTTTAAGTTCAGCCCTTGAGATAAAGGAAGAATGGTAAATAAGGTTTCTTTCAAATTTTCAAAGATAGGTTTGCTTCAGTGCTTCAATCAATAAATATTTACTGAATGAATAAATGAATAAAAGGAGTCATATTGCTTTAAAAACTTCTTGTGCTTTTTATTCTGTTCTTAGGACTAACCCAACTACCTTTTTTGTCTCAGTCATTATTTTGAAAGGAAATTAATAAGGCAAGTTTTGTTCTGTGGGGGGGAACATTAGGCTGTAGTTTCTGCCTGGTCAAAATCAACTTCTTAGCAAGAAAAAAAAAATCAAATTAGTCATCTCAAGCAAAGGCTCTTTTTAAAAAATTGGCCAAGTGCCTTTTTCCTTTTAAAAATAGAAGATGTAACAGTTATTTCTAATACTTTCGTAATGTCTGTGTAATTCTGATCTTAGCCTCTCAACATCCCAGACTATGTTCTAAAACTAGAATTTATTTATCTGCATTGGAAGAAGATATTTTAACATTTGAAAAGTGGCTATGGCACTATATTAAAAGAATTGTAAAATATGAGTAGACTAGATTTATATCAAAAATTCAAGGTCAGTTCAATGTTAAAAAAACTATAAACATAATAGATTATTTTAGTAACAAAAACAAAATCACATCTGCATCTGTCAATTGGTAAAAATTATTTTGCAACCTTTCTATTAAATAACATTAAAAAGTATAAGAAAAAATGGATCTTTCCTTAATATGGCAAGCAACATCAACTTAAAGTTGACATTATCTAGTAAGGGCCTTTCTAATGAGAACAGGGGTAAAGCAAGGATATCCATTGTACCTATTATTGTTGAATCTATGGTGGAATATGAATTACTTGAAACAAACAATTTTGAAATGGTTTCATTTGGGGGACCACAGTGACTACACATGTATTTTCTATATATATATATATATTAAGCTGTCATGTAATTTGTGACCTTGACTAGATAAAACCAGAACCAGTTTCCCTATCTTTAGTCAGTACTCTGTCAATTGTTAGCTGAATTTTGTGCCATAGAACATGTCTCAATGCTTTTGCTTGCTGTGTTTTTTTAATTTCATGGTTTTTAAGAATAGATATTACTTTAAGGAAATATGCAAAAGTTTTTAACTTTTTAAGAGCACATATATGTGACTGTTAGAGATATTGCTGTACCTGTTAGTTTGAGGAAATCTGACATCACAAGGATTACTTAATCCTATAATAAACTATTTGTCTTTTTTCTCACAAAGTCAAGGAAAATGATGCTGAAAATGAAAAACAATGTCCCAAACTGACAAACAATTGCAATGAAACTGCCTAATTTATCATCAGAAAATAAGCAAAGACCTTTAGAGATCTTTCAGCTCTGTTAGTTTAGCATAGACTTTTCAAAGTTGAAAGAATAGCAAGAAGACCAACTTAAAAACCCTTCCCCTCAACCCCTCCCCCCACCAAATCCTACTAATTCTACAAAGGAAAAAGGTTATAGGTAAGACAATATGATGCTAGGTGATGAAGTGGATAGAATTCTGGTTGTAGAGATTAGAAAGATTTGAGTTCAAATCCAGCCTCAGACACTTTGTTGGAGGAAAACCCCATGGAAACAATAATCTTTGACAAAGAGTCAAATATGACTGAACTAATGAACAATACAACAACAGTACTAAAAACAAAAACAAAATAATTTTTCCTTATGCAATTTACTTTTTCATTCAAGGCTATACCAAAACTGTTGTCAGAAGAGTCTAGGTGAGCCTAAAATTTATGGGCATCTTTCACAGACTATTAAAAAGAAATCTCTTTCAGGGTAACTACAGCATATGTAAAACATTTTGGAATTCACCTACCAAGACATATACAGGAATTATAGGAATACAACTTTATATGTTTATATAAATATATATATATATGTATATGTTTACAAAAGACTTATGAGAAAACAGTTGTAATAGTCCCAATAGCTTAGTGTTGGTAGGTGAAGAAAAGGGGACAACTGTAAGAGATATTGTGGAGATAAAATTGAAGATTTGACTACTGGTTGAATTGTTAGGGACAGTAATAAAGAGTTCAGGAAGACTCAGGCTGTGAACCTTGCTGAATGGAAAGTTGACAGTGACCTCAGCAGGTATTAGGAAGGTTAAGAAGAAGCAAGAATCTCATGAAGAAGAGAATCAATTTTCTTTTGGAAATGTTGAGTTTAAGATGCTAATGGAATGTTCAGCTACAGGGATTCAGAAGGCAATGAGAGTTGAATATGTACATTTGAAAGTCATCTGTACAGATAAAACAAATTAATAAGCAATCAACAGTAAGCTATTATAAAAGTTCTGTAAGCAAGATAATATTTAAACCTACTGAAATTGCCAAGTAAAAATGGAGAGAGAGAGAGAGAGGAGAGAGAGAGAGAGAGAGTGTGTGTTGTGAGCACAGGACAGAGACCTGATAATCCAGGAAAGAAGATTTGAGAACGAACAATCAGAAATAGAGGAATACAACAAAGAAAGAACGATATCAGAAAAATTAAGGATGATAATATACATGATGAATTAACAGTGTCCCTTTTGCCTCCAAGTCCCCTGATTTCTCTAGGACTTAACAAAACAAAAAACCCCAGTAACTCCAAGTTCACTTTGATTTACGTGAGAAAGTTCTGGTTGTCTCTTTCCAAGTTGTAATAAATTTATATTTTGAAAAAGAAAACTTGAAGAGAAAAACATATATAAACTACTTCATAGAACTCTTATTTTTTTCACTAAAAGAAAAATTACATTTGAAGGATTTTGGAAGTAGCTGTCTCTATTTCTATTTTCCCCCTCCAAAAGCAATTCAGTTCTCAAGGAAAAATAATACTTTGAAGTTAGAAATTCAATTAAATTAGGAATACCTCTTCTTTTTGGCTATATAGCAGTAATAGAGTCACAAGCTTTTATTAAGCACTTACTGTGTGCTAAGGGCTGGAGATAAAAAGAAAAACTGCTTTGAAGAAGCTCCCTGAAGTAGCTTACATTCTAATGGGGGAGACAACATGTATCATTCAGAACCAACAAGATAACTATACAGTGGATAGGAGGTAACCTGAGGAGATGGCACTAGTGGCTGGGGCCAGGGGGCAAGTGGTATTAAGCTTCTTAAAGAAAGTCAGAGGTTGGGAGGGGGAGAATTCTAGGAAGGGTGAGAGATGGTGTTTCATGCATGAAGAACAGCAAGTCAATTGGATCATTAAGTATGAGAAAGCATAATATGTATGAAAATTGGAAAGGCAGGAAAGGACTAGGGGTCAAAGAACTTTGGAGATCAAATAGAAGACCATTCTTGGAGGTAATAGGGAATTACTATTATTGTATTATTGATTTAATTAATAGTTTATTGAGTGAGGGGGTTGAATGATTAGACCTTTATTTTATTTTATTTTACTTTTTTTATTTTCATCCATTTGTACATGCATATTTCCAAGTTCCAAAATTTCCCTCCACCCTTCCTTCCCATCCCCCTCCCCTCCCCTCCCATCCCCCTCCCCTTAGTAGGGAACAGTCAGATTAGCATTTTACATACATATTTTGTTAAACATATTTACAAATTAGTAATTTTTGGCATGAGAAATTAGCATTAAGGGAATGAGATACATAAGAGATAATTTTTATAAAGTGTTCATCAGATTTGGTAAGGGTGGTTTTTTTTCTGTTTTGTTTTGTTTTGTTTCTTCCCTTGGGTGGGGATAATATAGACCATTATCAGTCTAATACAGTTGTCCTAGCTTTCTGCTTCCATCAAGGTTGTTCATCTCATAATGTTCTCTTGGCTCTACTCCCTTTGCTCAGCATCAGATCCCATAAGTCATTCCATGCTTCTCTAGAGTCTGACCATTTATGGAACAATATAGAACAGTAATATTCCATAGTATTCACGTACCATAATTTTTTTAGCCATTCCCAAATTGATGGGCATCCCCTCAATTTCTAATTCTTTGCAAAAAGAGCTGCTATGAACATTTTAGAACATGTAGCACTTTTACTATTTTTTACAATTTCTTCTGGATATAGTCCTAGATTTGGAATTGCTGGGTCAAAGAGTATGAACAGTTTTATTGCTCTTTGGGTATAGTTCCATATTGCCCTCCAGAAAAGTTGGATCCATTAACAACTCCACCAGCAATGCATCAAAGTCCCAATCCTTCCACAACCTGTCCAATATCAATCATCTTCCCTTTTTCTCATCTGGACTATTTTAATAGGTGTGAGGTGGTACCTCATTGTTGTTTTAATTTGTATTTCTCTAATCACTAGTGATTTGGAGCATTTTTTCATATGATTATATATATAGCTTTAATTTCTTCATTTGAAAATTGTCTGTTTGTATTCTTTGACCATTTACCAATTGTGACCTTATAAATTAAATGCAATTCTCTATATTTTAGTAATGAGACATTTATCAGAACTCCTAGTTATGAAGATTGTTTCCCAGCTTTCTGCTTTTCTTCTAATTTTGGCAGCATTGATTTTACTAGTGCAAACCCTTTTTAGTGTAATATAGTCAAAATCATTCATTTTTGCAGTTTATTATATTCTCTAATTCTTGTTTGGTCATAAATTTATGTCTTTTCCATAGATTAGATAGAGTATTTTTTGGTTTATTAATTGATTATGGTATTGCTCTTTCTGTCTAAAACCTATACCCATTTTGATCTTATTTTGGTATAGGGTATAAGATGTGGATCTATGCCTAGTTTTTGCCATACTATTTTCCAGTTTTCCCAACAATTTTGTCATATAGTGAGTTCTTATCCAGAGGCTGATGTCTTTAGGTTTATCAAATAGTAGATTGCTGTACTCATTTACTGCAGTTTCTTTTGAACTTATCTTAATCCACTGATGTATTACTCTATTTCTTAACCAGTTCCAGGCAGTTTTGATGACTGCTGCTTTACAGAATAGTTTTAGATCTGGTAGAGCTAGGCCACCTTCCTTTACATTTTTTGTTGCTCTAGATGAATTTTGTTATTATTTTTTCTAGTTCAGTAAAGTAGTTATTTGGTAGTTTGATTGGTAAGACATTGAATAAGAAATTTATTTTGGGTAGAATTGTCATTTTTTTATTATATTAGCTTGATTTAACCATGAGCATTTGGCAATTATTTAGATCTGACTTTATTTGGGTAAGGAGAGCTTTATAATTGTGTTCATACAGTTTTGGGATTTGTCTTGGGAGGCAGATTCCCAAGTATTTAATGTTGTCTACAATTATTTTAAATGGGATTTCTCTTTCTATCTCTTGTTCTTGGGCTTTTTGTTCATATATAGAAATGCTGATGATTTATGTGGGTTTATTTTATATCCTGCTACTTTGCTGAATTTGTTAATTGTTTCAAGGAGTTTTTTAGATGATTTTCTTGGCTCTAGGTACACCATCATATCATCTGCAAAGAGTGAAAATTTTGTTTCCTCATTGTCAATTCTGATTCCCTCAATTTCTTTTTCTTCTCTTATTGCTCATGCTAGCATTTCTTTCTTTCTTTCCTTTTTTTTTAAGTTTTTTATGCAAGGCAATGAGGTTAAGTGGCTTGCCCAAGGCCAGACAGCTAGGTAATAGGTAATGAGGCCAAATTTGAACTCAGGTACTTCTGACTCCAGGGCCGGTGCTCTATTCACTGTGCCACCTAGTCACCCCCCAACTACTAGCATTTCTAATACTATATTGAATAGTAGTGGTGAATAATAATAGTAATGGGCATCCTTGTTTCACCCCTAAACTTATTGGAAATGCTTTTATCTTATTCCTATTAAATATAATGTTTGTTGATGGTTTTAGATAGAAACTATTATTTTAAGGAAAACTCTATTTTTTCTTATAAAAGGTTTTATTTATTTTGAGTTTTACAATTTTCCCCCAATCTTATTTCCCTCCCCCCACCCCCCACTGAAGGCAATTTGTCAGTCTACATTGTTTCCATACATTGATCCAAATTGCGTGTGATGAGAGAGAAATCATATTCTTAAGGAAGAAACAGAAAGTATAAGAGATAGCAAGGTCAGACAGTAAGATATCAGGTTTTTTTTTCTAAATTTAAGGTAATAGTTCTTGGTCTTCAAACTCCACAGTTGTTTCTCTGGATACAGATGTTATTCTCCATTGTGGAGAGCCCCAAATTATCCGTGACTGTTGCACTGATGGAATGAGTAAGTCCATCAAGGTTGATCATTGCCCCCATTTTGTTGTTAGGGTGTACAGTGTTTTTCTGGTTCTGCTCATCTTGCTCAGCATCAGTTCATGCAAATCCCTCCAGGCTTCCTTGAATTCCCATCCCTCCTGGTTTCTAATAGAACAACAGTGTTCCATGACATACATATACCACAGTTTGCTAAGCCATTCCCTAAATGAAGGACATTTAATTAATTTCCAAGTCTTTGTCACCTCAAACAGGGCTGCTATGAACATTTTTGTACAAGTGATGTTTTTACCCTTTCTCATCATGTCTTCAGGGTATAGACCCAGTAGTGGTATTGTTGGATCCAAGGGTATGCACATTTTTGTTGCCCTTTGGGTATAGTTCCAAATTTTTCTCCAGAAAGGTTGGATGAGTTCACAGCTCCACCAACAATGTAATAGTGTCCCAGATTTCCCACAATCCTCCCAACAATGATCATTTTCCTTTCTGGTCATATTGGCCAGTCTTCAAGGTGCGAGGTGGTACCTCAGAGAAGCTTTAATTTGCATTTCTCTAATAAGTAATGATTTAGAGCAATTTTTCATATGACTATGGATCACTTTGATCTCCTCATCTGTAAATTGTCTTTGCATATCCTTTGACCATTTGTCAATTGGGGAATGGCTTTTTTTCAAAATATGACTCAGTTCTCTATATATTTTAGAAATGACTCCTTTGTCAGAAACATTAGTTGTAAAGATTGTTTTTTTTTGCAAGGCATTAGGGTTAAGTGGCTTGCCCAAGGTCACACAGCTAGGTAATTATTAAGTGTCTGAGGCAGGATTTGAACTCAGGTACTCCTGACTCCAGGGCCAATGCTCTATCCACTGTACCACCTAGCTTCCCCTTACTACATTTCTTTTGATCTTGGTTACAGTGGTTTTTGTCTGTGCAAAAGCTTTTTAATTTAATGTAATCGAAGTCATTTAGTTTGTTTTTAGTGATGTTCTCCATCTCTTCTTTAGTCATAAACTGCTTCCCTTTCCATAGATCTGACAGGTAAACTAGTTCTTGATCTTCTAATTTGCTTATAGTATTGTTTTTTTTTATGTCTAAATCCTGTATCCATTTGGATCTTATCTTGGTATATGGTGTGAGGTGTTGGTCTAATCTAAGTTTCTGCCATACTAACTTCCAATTTTCCCAGCAGTTTTCATCAGAGAGAGAGTATTCATCCCAATAGCTGGACTCTTTGGGCTTATCAAACAGCAGATTGCTATAATCGTTTCCTGCTATTGCACCTAGTCTATTCCACTGGTCCACCACTTTATTTCTTAGCCAATACCAGACAGTTTTGATGACTGATGCTTTATAATATAATTTTAGATCAGGTAGGGCTAAGCCCCCTTCTTTTGCACTTTTTTCATTAAATCCCTGGAAATTCTTGATTTTTTATTTCTCCATATGAATTTACTTACAACTTTTTCTAACTCATTTAAGAAATTTTTTGGAATTTTGATTGGTATGACACTAAACAGGTAGCTTAGTTTTGGTAGAATTGTCATTTTTATTATATTAGCTTTACCCATGAGCAGTTAATTTTTGCCCAGTTATTTAAATCTGATTTAATTTGTGTGAGAAGTGCTTTATAATTCTTTTCAATAAGTTTCTGAGTCTGCCTTGGCAAATAGACTCCCAGGTATTTTATATTGTTTGAGGGGACAACTCCATTTATTCCTAAACTTTCTAGTTTTTTCAGTAGGAATGTATGTTTTATTTTATCAAAGGCTTTTCCAGCATGTATTGAGATAATCATATGATTTCTGTTGGTTTTACTATTGATATGTTTAATTGTGTTGAGTGTTTTCCTAATGTTGAACCATTCCTGTCTGCCTGGTATAAATCCAACCTGATCATGGTGTATTATCCTGGTAATAACTTACTGCATTCTCATTGCTAAATTTTTTTAAAAAAATTTTTGCACCAATATTCATTAGGGAGATTTATCTGTAATTTTTTTCTCTGTTTTGATTCTTCCTGGTTTAGATATCAGCATGATGTTGGTGTCATAAAAGGAGTTTGGCAGAACTCCTTTCACTCCTATTTTTAAAAATAATTTATGTAGCTTGGGAAGTAATTGTTCCTTAAATGTTTGTTAGAATTCACTTGTAAATCCATCTGGACTTGGAGACTTTTTCTTAGGGAGTTTGTTGATGGTTTCTTCAATCTCCCTAATGATAAAAATTAACACCCCTGCTTTTTTTTTTCTTCAGGGCTTTTTTTTCCAACATAGCATGTGATCTTGGACCTCTTCAATTGAGAGACAAGACCCAATTATACCCATATCCTTTAGATTCATTCTCTTCAATTATATTCTCCCCTCTAATTTTTCTTAGAGAAGTACAGTTCTAAAGAATTAGAATTGTTTTATCTTCCCTTTTAGTGACCAGCATTTGTTTAAAACAATTTTTTTCAGTCCCCTTTTTCATTTACCTTTTTTATGTAACTTTTCAGTCATGTATTTAGCTATTGAATTCTCTGTTCAGTTCTGGTCTTTTTGTCAGGAAATTCTGGAAGTCTTATATTTTATTGAACATTCATCTTTTCCCCTGCCAGTATATACTGAATTCTGTAGTGTGGTACATTCTGGGTTGTAATCCCAGGTCCTTAGCTCTCCAAAATATGCTATTCCAGTTCTCCTGATCCTTCAGTGTTGAGGCTGATAGGTCCCGTGTTAGTCTGTGTTCCTTTTATATTTGAATTGTTTTCTTTTTGCTGCTTTCAATATTCTCTCTTTTATTTGAGGGTTCTGGAATTTGGCTATTACAGCTCTTGGAGTTTTTATCCTGGGTTCCCTTTCTGGAGGGGTTCTGTGCATTCTTTCAATTGTCATATTGCTATCTTGTTCTAGTAGATTTGGGTAGTTTTCCCTTATAATTTCCCACATGATGTTTTCTAGGTTCTTTTGTTGGTCCAGGCTTTCTGGTAGTCCAATGATTCATAGACTGTCTCTCCTGGATATCTTTTCCAGACCATTTGTTTTCCCTAGAAGGCCATTCATTTTCAGCTTTTTTATTTTGTTGATGGAATCTTGTAGCTTTGTAGATTCATTGATTTCTAACTGTTCAATTCTAATTTTTAGGATTTTATTTTCTTCAATTATCTTCTGTGTTTCCTTTTCTAGTTGTTATTTTTATTTTAATGGAATTGATTTCTTTGGTCAATATGTCACAATTCTCCTGCATGACTTTCTTTTTTCCATTTTTTCTTCCTCTCTTCTTTGGTTTTTAAATTCTTTTTTAAGCTCTTCAATGAGCTTTTGTATTTGAGTCCAATTTATAGACTGATTTGATACTTCTCCTATGAGTGATTTTTCATAGCTTTCTTCTTTAGACATGGCATTGCTGTCATCTTTATCTGTGAAGTATTTTTCTTTAGCTTTTTTGTTCATTTTTGTTGTTTATAGTTCTGCTCCTGGAGTATATGGAGTATAGATCCAAGCTTTTATTTTGCTGGGACTGGGGTCTGCACCTTGGTTTGTTGTTGGCCACGATGTTGCCTGTGCAGTCCAGGCCTTGCCTTTGCAGAGGTTTGTTTCCTCCTTTATGCTTAGGTTCTGACTTACCAGAGGATTATTCCCAACCCAGTCCTGTCTTTTACCCTTATGCTCTCAGGGTTCAGACTTTGTTTGGGGTTGGGATCCTCGCTGCTGGGTTGCTATCTAACTGCTGGGACCTCTGTTATTATTAAGCTGTTGGGACCTGGATTACACTGTGGCTAAAAGCCTTCTGCTGGCTTTCCCTGCTCTCCTGTCTCCTGCACTTTACTTCCCCTTTTTCCCCAAAGAGACAAACCTTCACTGAAGATACTCCATGATGTCTGCAGTTGAAAATGTCTTTGAATCTTCTCTATTTCTTGATGGGATCTGTAGTGTGAATGTCAGAGTAGAGGCTTCACAGAGGATGTGTGTTTGTGTGTGTTTGTGTGTGTGTGTGTGTGTGTGTGTGTGTGTGTGTGAGAGAGAGAGAGATGTGTGTGTGTGTGTGTGTGTGTGTGTGTGTGTGCGAGAGAGAGAGAGAGAGAGATAGAGAGAGAGAGAGAGAGAGAGAGAGAGAGAGAGAGAGAGAGAGAGAGATTGATTTGAGGTAAGGAGTCTACCTGGAAAGTTAATGTAATAATCTAGGTAAGAAGTGATTAGGACATTCAAGGCTGTATGAGTAGAGAGAAAGGATATAATTGAGAAACTTTACAGAGAAAGAAATAACACCATTTTACAGGTTGGATATATAGGTAAATAAGAGATGAGTTAGAATGACTATGAGGTTTCCTATCTGGGTGACTGGAAGGAAGGCAATAGCTTTGTCAGTAATAGAGAAGTTGGGAAAAAGGGGAAAAATTTGGGAGCAAAGATAAAGATGAGCTTTGTTTTGGACCTGGTGAGTTTGAAGTGGCTATGAGATAACCAGTTTGAACTGTGAAAATGTGTCCCAGGAAAGAGACAGGGGCTGCATACATAGATTTGCAAATATTTGATAATTTAACTCCTGGAAGTAGAGGAGTCAATGAGATAATATAAAGAGAGAAGAGAAAAAATTTTACAGAGCCTTGTGCTATACCCACAGTTAATGTTTGGAACAAAGTTGAAGAACCAGAAGGAGTGACTGAAAAGGAGCTATCACAAGGGTGGGAGGAAAGTAGAAACTTAGAAATCAGTGCAGATCATTACTATTAAAAGAAAAGGGAAATATTCTTCTTGGGCCATTATTTTACTGTTTGATAATATAAAAGGACTGAGAATTAATAGAAAATTGGATTTTTGTCCTATGTTTGACCACAGGAATAGGGTTATCAACTTCATTTTTTCCCCTTTCATGGGGGATGTATGGGGTATTCAGGGAATATTAGCACCTGTGATGTGAGGGCTTCCTAAGCCCTTTTAAGGACTGCTCATCTACCTTTGGTGTCCGAACTCACACCTGTGTTTCCAAAAAACTGTAGCATATATACTGACCACATTCCAGTAAAACTGGCAGATGTGCTAAACCAGTTTGAGAGTAACTGACAAGCCTCAAATCTGCTGGTGAGTTAGGGGTTTTGAGTAGTTTGTCTACCTTAGACTTTTGAAGTCATGAAGGAAGCTAAAGCAGGCACTGTGAGTTTGATCAGATTTCAAAGAAACCAAGGTCATGCACAGTATCACAGGCCACTACCAATTATCTTGGTTATTGTGCTGGGATTTTGATGATTCTGGAAGAGAGTAATGCTCACGACTTTTGCAACTGTGCCTCATTTAAATTCAGTTCACCCACAATCAAGACATTGCCCATCATCCATTATTTTACCCCAACATTGTGGTGTCATTGGTCTTCTTCAAAACCTAAGGACAAACAAGGACAATTAGATGTTAGGTGAACTAAACAGCCCAGTATACAATAGGATTTTGGGGAGAAGCTACCATACTTGGTATAATATGATAGATAAGGACATTTGGATCATTTATTATATTGCAATGGGTAGATTGTTGAGTTTTGAGGTACAAAGGAGTGAAACAATTCAGATGTTTTTGTTTCTTTGAATGATTGTTTTGGTTCAGAAAGAAAAGGATTAAAAAAAAAAAAAACCTGTGTCCCTAGCTTGGTATTTTGTGATACAGTTGACAGGGTTGTTTAAAAATTCATTACTTTGATTTTTTTTTATGAAATGCATTTCTGAGAAGTGCTTTGACCCTCCTTCTAGTGTTGACACTATTTTAGGTAGGCTGATGAGATTCTGTAGCTAGACTTCTCCCAGGGGTAGGAGAATGAAATTTTTCTAGCAAAGAAAGATTCTAAAGTATTGCTTAGACATGATAATGACATATGCAAATATAAGCTGCACCTGAAACTGCTAAGTTGGAGAGAGTCTACCTCCTTCCTTATTATTTCCCCTCCTTTTCCACCCCCCCAGGTATTACATTCTCTTCCTTATAGCTTCAACCCCGTTTTCCTCCTGTGTTTCTAATCTCATTTGTTCCTTCTCCTTCCAGTTATTTCCTTTCTTGAGGACTCTTCAGCACTATAAATTTAGCTTTTCAATTATTTTGTTCTTGTTGACCTATTCTTTAATTGCTATTTTCAAATTTCCTTGTGTATGAAATGCGGCAATAGGACAGAATGAATAGCATACTGCATTATGAGGCTAGAGACTCTACCTCTGACTAACCCTGAGCCCCTTTATTCCCTCACTTGGGAAGGAAGGGTATTATATAAACTAGGCCAGAGATTTTAACCTATTCAAGGACCCATCCCCCAGAAAGTCAAATTTGAGGAAATCCATGAATTTGAATGCAAAAACAATTGCATCTCTATTTTCACTAACCTCAAACTGAATTGGAAATTTCTTTCAATTATTTAAAAACATTTTTTAAGACTTGTGATAGAAAATGCCCTTTATATATAGAGAAGAAACTGTGGAGTTTAAATGAAGACCAAAGCTTACTATCTTCAATTTTTAAAAGTTGTCTTTTATATTATGTCATTTTTTCTCTCTGATTTTTTCTTTTTTTTGGATCTGATTCTTCTCTCACATCATGTTCAATATCAATCAATGCTTAGCATGGTTATAAATATAGAGCTTATATCAGATTGCTTTCTCTCAGGGGGGGAAAGGAAAAAGAAGGAAAGGAGGGAAGAAAAATGTAAAACTCAAAATCTTGCAAAAACAAGATTGGTAAAAACAGCCATTGCATGTAGTTGGAAAAACAAATAAATAAAATTTCTTATCACAAAAAAAATTCTTTAAGAAAGAATCTTCACTAGATGCTAAAGGGATCCATGTCATAAAAAAGGTTGAGAACAACTTCTCTAGATGCTATCAATGACTCTACAATTAAGTTTTAAATAAATACATTAGAATTTATTTATCCTGGCAAACTTAACAGTATATATATGTGTGTGTATATATATATACACACATATATATATATATATATATATATATATAAAGTGCCTACTATGTGCAATATGATGCAAAAATAAAAATAAAACAGTCCCTACTTCCTAGGAATTTACATTGGGGAGTGAGGCAGGATTAGTAAGAGACAACATGGAGGTTATCCCACACCTGTAGCACTGGGGTGTCATTTTGTGACTTGAAGGGAGGCTGAATAGACATGAATAGCTACTTTCTATCTTTCTCCCAGGGACATTTATTTCCTGCTAGAAGAAGTATGAGTTTGAGGTCAGAGCCTTGACCAATCTGCTCTCCTCAGAGACAGGTGATACCAAGCTAGGATTGTGTCTGTCTGCTCCCTTAAAACATCATGGGGATGTAGTTTTCATGGTCAAGCTAGACTGCTGATCATTAATGGGGAAAGGAGGATCCCAAGTTCTATATCTGAACCTTGACTTCTTCCTACCACATACCAATTCTATAGTGAACACATATAGCAAATAGCAAAGAAGCCCACTTATCCAAGTCGATAGCAAACTAGAAATCAGTGAAAGTATATAAAGGGAGATTGTACATACATATGTGTGTGTGTGTGTGTGTGTGTGTGTGTGTGTGTGTGTGTATGTATACCAGAATCTACAAAGTGAAGAAGCTCTTCCCTTAGAAGTTAGGTAACTCAGCTCAACAAAGAGAGAGTCCCAGATCCCATTCAAAAGGAGATTTCCTAAAGTCTCTAGTATAGCCAGCTGGGGATAGGAATGTGATGGAGACTGCTAGATTCTCTTAGGTTGACTTCTTCTCAGAATCTTTTTCTCCCTTTAACAATTTGACACAGGATTGACATTGTCCATTTTTTCTCTTGAAGTTGGAAACCAGAGGCACAAAGCAGAGGTCAAAGAGACTGAAGAAACCAAAGAAAGTCAGGAAACTGAATCTCTACTCTCTTTCCATCCTACCCTACATGCAGACATGGGGCATTAATCTCCACCAGTGAAGAAAAAGTCACAACCATTGGAATTTGGGACTAATTTACATTCATAAATAGAGAATTCCAAACCCTAGAGAAGTTTGCATTCTTGGGAGGGAGGAGAATCACAGTGTCCATAGTGAAATTGTTAAAGTATATCCTAAAAGCATTAGTGCAGTTTTAAGTTTATTATAGCAACCACAGTCACTTTGGACTTCTGGCTTCTAGGTTCCAAATTCTAAAATTCCAAAGTAATTTCAAGAGTGAGAGAAAGACTGGAGAGGTCAGAAGGGTCTTGCTGTAGGAAACAGCACCTGATTTTTGCTGAAGGTGTTTGAAGGATGCTAGGGGTTCCAAGAGGCAGAGGTGAAGCAAGAGTACATCCCCAGCACAATAGGATCCCCATGAAAATGAATAGCTCTTTGATGACATGTTTATTCCATAGATGCTCTCTTGCTCATAATGGGTTTTTGGCACTCCATTTTGAGAATTTTTTTTCACAAGTTACAATACATAAAATAACAGAATATTATCTTGAAAAAGAGCTGAAAAGGACTCAGAGTATCAATCTTATCATGTATATTTTAAAACCTACCTGCTAGATTATAAACTGCTGTAGGGCAGGGGCCATGTCTTCAATGCTATCGTATCTACCTATAATAATATTATTAATAAGAGCCATATTTACAGTGTTTTAAGGTTTGCAAAAAAATTTTCCAAAAACCACTTTCTCATTTGATCTTCAACAATTCTAGGAATTAGGCTGTGCTATTATTAGTTCCATGTTACAATTGAGGAAACTGAGGAAAACAAAAATTAAGTGCCTTATTGAGGGTTATACTAAGTGTCTAAGGCTAGATTTGAGCTCAGATTTTCTTGACTCCAGGGCTGGTACTCTATCTACTTCATCACCTAGAATAAGATACTAGATCCCAGTAGGGCTCAGTCAGTCCTTATTACTTAACTCAAAATTAGCATCTACTTTTCTGTGTGTTCCCTAGAACACCTTTTCAATTTTTTCCCTCTTTATAGTTCTCTTTTCAGAAGTGTATGGATATTTCTGGGTTTGGCGTTTTATTATGTTTGGCATTCTTTTTCTAGGTGATGTCTTTTCTATTAAAATCAACATTCACACCCCTCCCCCAATTTGAGAGGTTTTATTAATTGCTAAACCTAGTTAAAATGAAAATTTATAGTTGTCTGTCCACTAAATTGATTTGAGTGAGAGTGAAACTAGGGTAAGTTGTTCTTCAGATTTTTTTTTTTATATTCTTCAATAAGTTATTCCTATTGTCTTCTGAAGGCAGATGGGTGGTTCAGTGAATAGAGTGCTGGGCCTGAAGTTAAGAAGACCTGAGTTCAAACGCAGCCTCAGATACTTTCTAGCTGTGTTACCCTGAGCCAATAACTTAAACTTTTTTTTGGACTTAATTTATTGGAGAAAGAAATGATGATGAATTATTCCAGTATCTTTGCCAAGAAAGTTCCAGGGACAGTATGGTACACAGGTGAACAACTGAACAAATATTTATTTTTTGATTAAAATACTAATTTTAAAATTATAGTTTCACACCAAAAAATAACATAGTGGGCAGGCCTGAAGTGCTGGAAGACTCATCAAACTGAGTTTAAATCTGGTCTCAGACACCTACTAGTTTGCCTCAGTTTCCTCATCTGTAAAATGAGTTGGAGAAGGAAATGCAAATCACTCCAGTATCTTTGCCAAGAAAACTCCAAATGGGGTCTAGAGAGTCAGGCACATCTGAAAAGACTGAACAACAATAACAAAGCAACAAAATACAGTGAAAGGCATTTGAAAAGTTTTCAAAATTATGATTATGAAAATAACCAAGAATATAAATTGATATCTAAATAATAATTAAACTATGTTCTGTTTGTTTTTATTTAACAACATCTTGTCAGTTGTATCATAAAGTCAGTCCAACAAACATTTATTAAATAATTATGTTGTAGTCTTTATTGCAGAATACAGGCACTGGGATTAAAAAGGCATGTGTGGGGGAATCCTTCTTGCCTTTAAGGAGTTTAATTATTGTATATTATTATATTCCATATTTGGGCAAGTTTATGTATTCAGAACTATGAAAGTAATTTCAAGAGGAAGAGACAGCACTATTAACTGAGGAATCAGGAAAGGTATGCTTAAAGAGATGATGCCTAAGTTGTACTTTGAAGGAAGCTAGAGAGTCCAAGAGAAGATGAGGAGTGGGCACATTTCACACAGGAGCAGCCTATGAAAAAACTTGTGTAAAGGGATGGAGATGGGAGCTGGAATTTTATTAAATAGGGAATAGCTGCTGAAATAATTTCCCTAATGGAAAGGGGGCTCAGAGGGAAGCACTATACAAATAAAAACTGAAAGGTATTTGGAAAACATCTTGTAAAGGTTTTAGATGCCATGCTGAGGGGTTTGCATTTTATTTTGGAGGTATTGTGGAACTACTGAACATTTATGAGAAGTTGTGTGACATATTCACATCTATGTTTTAGAAAGATGGATTAGAGAGGGGAGAAACTGGAAAAGCTGGAAGAGCAAATAGGATACTATTAATAATCTAGAAAAAAAGGGTCTCCAATATAATGAGGGGCTGGACTAGACTAGAAGCTCTGTGAATTGAGATGAGCCAATGTATGGAAGAGATGCTACATAAGTAGAATCTATATGACTTAACATCCAACTGAATGGGGCTAGTGATGGTGAGGGATTTGTCAAGGATGGCACCAAGGCAACAGACATTATCCACTTGCCTTAAAGAGAATTAGGGAAATTTGGGAAGCAGGTGGGTTGAGGGAAAATTATAATGAATTCCATTTATTACATGTTGGACCTGAGCCACATTCAGATGGTGATGTTCAGCAAACAATATAATTCAGGAGAAAGATTAAGTCTGGTTATTTAGATTTGAAGATTCTCTGCATAAGATATTGATTAAACTCATAGAAGCTGCAGAATTCACCAAGAAAAGGAAAGTAGAGAAAAACAAAGAGATGTCCAGAGAAAGCATTGGGCAATGGTTAGTAATAAGGAGGAGGAAGAAGACCCTATAAAGAATGCTGATGAGGAAAGTTCAGGTAAACAGGTGAAGAACTAAGAGTAATGTTACGAAAACTAATGGGAATCCAGTGTTCAAGAGAAGGAATGGCAGCACATCAAAAACTTCAGAAAGATTGAGTAGGAGCAGAAGGGTATCTGAGAAAAGACTATTGGATTTATCATTTATAAGGATGAGGAAAAGGTAATTATGATGTGTTACCTTTTATCCAAAGCAGCTGTCATAATCTTTTCAAATTCAGTTTAGAAAAAAGTATTCTACTTTAATAAATTAGTCAGACCAGTACCAGCCCTCCTACAGGTGTACATACTTTAATACTGAATCATGGCGCTCCTGCTGCCTCAGAGAACCCATTTCGTGATCTATTTACTCCACTCCAGGTATGGAATTAATTAAAACACTGTGAGAATGAAGCTCCAGGATTGAATAGTATTAAATACTCAATCTGGAAGAAGATTGATCCAGAGGGACATCTTTTAATCACTTTTAACTATTTAAAAATATCACATACATACAATTATATCCCTAAGGAGTGGTCATCATCTGCACCTATTTTAAATTTAAATTATAAAAAAAATTAGGGTGGCTAAGTGGTGCAGTGGATAGAGCGCTGGCCCTGGAGTCAGGAGAACCTGAGTTCAAATCCAGCCTCAGACACTTAATAATTACCTAGCCGTGTGGCCTTGGGCAGGTCACTTAACCCCATTTGCCTTGCAAAACCTAAAAAAAAAAATTAATAGAAATCTGTCCTCCAATTGGAGGCTGATTTCTCTGGGTTACAGTGGTCTCTGGATCAACCTAACCCAAGAGATGTATCAACAGAAATCAGAAGAACTTCATGCTTTCTGACAGCTACAGTAAGCACTTTTTTTTTTTATCATAGTCCATCCTGGACAAAGCAAAACACAAAAACTCTAAATATGTGGGGTAGGGTGGCTCTAACTAATCAATACATTTGGTTCAGTGCTACACAGGGTGTTAGTGTTAGCACTAAGATGGGACAGTTTGCACAAAGAGGCAATTAGCATTATACTAAGAGCTCTATTCATACCACTGCTGGTATCAATATCCAGGTTGGTGTGAGGCAGGGCTTCCCTTTTAGCCCAATCATTTTTTTTTTAGGTTTTTGCAAGGCAAATGGGGTTAAGTGGCTTGCCCGGACCACACAGATAAGTATTAAGTGTCTGAGGTCAAATTTGAACTCAGGTACTCCTGACTCCAGGGCTGGTGCTCTATCCACTGCGCCACCTAGCTGCCCCTTAGCCCAGTCATTTTTAACTTGAAGTTAGAACTGATAATGGACCTTACAAAAATAACACAAGACTATTATTTATACAATAGGAAAATCAGTGTCCTAGGATATTTGGTTTTCTACTTCATACTTATACTTCCAGATTAAAATTAAGGACAGTATAACTGAGGTTGTTTTATGGGCAGGACTCAAATGTTCATTCTTTTTAATTATTGGCCAGAAGAAGAAGGTACTCCCCATACAATTACAAATGCATTATCAGGGGATATCAGTAGTGTCGAGGAAAACATCTGTTCTTAACTTGGAATCTCCATGGGGTTCCACACTGCAGATTCTGCCAAGAATGTAATAATCAGCATGACTAAAGTCACTGTGGACTAGTCTAAATTGTCTCCACCATAGACATACAGTAAATAGACAAAATAAATAATTTCATCTTACCCTGTATTTCAATGAACCTTAAAGAACAGTGTGGTTGCCAAGCATACTCTCAAACTCTTAGAATAATTTTAAAAGATGCCAAGAAATGGCTGTACTTTCCCTAAAGAGCCAGTTTTGAATTTCCTCTATAAAATGAAGGGCTTGGGGGTTGAATAGTCTACCAGTAGTCATAGCAGTAGATATCAGTCAGATGACTCATTGGAGGAACAAATGATCTGGACAAACTATCCCACCATTCTTTTACTGATATGGTAAGGAACAGAATCAAACATAACCCTCAACCAGAAGAACTGACCATTTATTTAAATGACTTTATGGAAGAAGAATTTCGATACAGGGGCACAGTAGCATCTCACATCTGGTCCCAACTACATGTAATCTTCTGATGATTGTCAGTTCAATTTTCAATTGAGTGCAGTCTTATATAATGGTGTCTTAAATCATGGTGTCTTGAAACTGACTGAATGACAGTCATAAAAATGACAGAGGTTTTAGCAGGTGGGAAGAGGAATTTGAAGTGTGAACTAAGATATTATTTTAAACAATAGCTAGTAAACCCAATCAATATACAGTGTCATCCATTTCCTGGATGGCTGTGGATTCAAATTTCTTTATTATGGAAGACTCATTTACCCAACTTATGTATAGGCTATTAATTCACAGAGCCAGACTAGACAATAACTCTTTGAGTGAGACTCTGAAGATAAGCACTGTTGTTGGTGTGCAGCATCAAGTGAAATACTCTGCCACTCTAGTTGTCAGTTGAGTGGTCTATAACCTAATGATGTTATTTTTGAAAGATTTCATCAATGTCAGGGAAAAAACAATTCAGCAACATTAGGGAAAATTCAACAGTCCTAGGACTAAGTAAGTAATCTTGGACAATCAGAACTGTACCACCATTATCATAGATGTTATCACACCCTTTAAAATAATATTCTGTCTTCCTATATGCCAAGATTGTCAAGATTGAGAAATATCAGTCTGGTAGCATCTGAATCAGGAAGCTTACAGGCTACCTTATAATGTATTTATAGTAGAAGTCCTAGGAGGATGAGATACAGCTCATAATATTGTTTTATCTAAATTAAAGATTAATTTGAAGAATGCTATTGTGAAGAAATTGATGATACAGCAGGATTCCATCAGATGGGATAGGGATACATGCACACACACACAGACATACATACACACACACATCTCAAACATATAAACAGGGGTTAGGATTTATTTAGAATGAACTCTTGAGATGAGTATATTGAGAAATGATAAGTAACTTTTATACAAGTTTCCATAAAGTTTCCTTGTGATATATTTTATGATCAAATTGTATAAATAAGATATTTATTTCATTGAATTTTATATAGTACTCTTTATATTATCATGTATTTGATTGTTTATCATAGGTGATCAATATTATCTTTAATCTGTTCATTTAAATGCTAGTCATTTCATCCAAGGTATCTACCAGTATTTTTGAATTCAATTCTTAAGCATTTGTTCAGATCTTGTACTGTACTAGGTTCAGGAAATATGAAGGCAAAAATGAAATAGGAACCTCAGGGAGCACCCACTTAATGTAGAAGTGAGAGAAGTGGGGTAATATATGTATATATATATATATATATATATATATATATATATATATATATATATATATCCAGAGAAGTAAATGTAAAATGAGTGCACAGTGATTTGGGGGTCAGAGAACATTAACACCTAAGAAAGGCCTTTTCTAGGATATTGAAATCGAGAACAATCAAGTTAGGATTCTGAGAGATGACATGAGAAAGAATAGCAAGAAATCATGGAGGGCAGCTTACACAAAATCATGGAGAAAGAAGCTAAAATATCATATATGAGGTAAACAAGCAGTCCAGTTTAGTTTGATCATAGAAAGCAAGTAACAAGTCCTATGTTAGCCTGGAAGATCAGTTTGGAACTAGATTGTGAAGAACTGCAAATGGCAAGTAGAGGCGGCTGTATCTCCAGTGATGGAGAGACACTAAAACTCCATGAAAGGGGAATAACATGACCATACTTGAACTTTAGGAATTTCAATTTAACATCAGTGTAGAGTATGACTTGGGGGGGACTAGATGCAGGAAAAATCAATACAGGTTTTTTTTTTTTTAAGTGCTTCAGGCAAGAATGATGAAGCACTGAATTGGGAGAGATGTGATGGTGTGTAAGGAGAAGGGGATAGATATGAAGTTATTATAAAAGTAACCTATTAAAACCTCCTTCCTGATACCCAGATGCATCTTTAAGCATGATAAGCCCATATTCACACCTAGCATAAAGACCTTGTTAAATAATTTTTGGGTCCATCGCATCTCTACAGAAGGAGTAAAACATTACTTAACAGAATATATTAGACATTCTGTCTGATCTTTGAAACTAATATTGTATTAATAGTTGCAATTTTTCCCCCAAGCATTTTTGAGAAATGAATACAAGTTAAAGAAATTCAGTTCGTTAGCAGTGTAGTATAAAATATGGCTAACTGAATTATAAAAATATAAATGTCTCCCAGGACCCCTACTTATCATATCCCTCCTCAGTCTTAATTTGTATCTCATTCCCTTATTCTTTCTCTAAACTTCAGCATTTCCTTTTCTTTTCCTTACTTTAGTGTCTCCAGTTTTCTCTTTTCTTTTTTTTCCCCACCTAAGTCACGACTAAGCTATAATCAGATACTGCCTCCCTGGGCTGTTTCTGCTTTTTTCTTATTTCAAGGTGTACAAAGAGCTGTTATTCAGGCCAATAAGGACCTAATTGCCTATGGCTGCTGGGTAAAACATCTCATTTAATAAATAAAGGTCAGAGCTTTTTTCTTCTCCTCTTGGTTTGTTTTCTTTGCAGTAGTTGAGTAGATGGATCCTTTCTGAATTCAGAACAAGTCAGAGTAAATAGATGTAACCTTTTCTGCTTTTACAAGAAACTGTTAAGTGAAAATACAGAACAGAACATTAGCTTTTACTCGAAGGTCACAGCCAAATTGTGATCAGAGCTGTGACTGGTAGTGGGTGCAGGCACTGGCAATGATGGCACTAAAATCCATTTTCTCTTTTGCCATAATTAAGTTTTGGCTGAGCATTTCTGGGGGAATGTGTTCTATCATGGTTTCACTGAGATCAACTTTCACATATGTCAATGTCTATGTTGGATGCATATCCCCAAACATACATAATATTGGGTTTCATATGGCCAGATCCCAGGCAATTAAAAACATATAAATTTTCTTTTTTTTAAACAAGTGTAATATTTTGAATTCTAACTCTTTTCAAAGGTTATTATGAAATGGGATCATTGTTCCCTCAGTCCAACAATCCAGTTTGTTCAGTGTTTCTTATTGTTCCTACCAAGTACAAATTCTTTATTATAACAATAGTTGTCCTTCCTGTTCAAAGAGATCCATGTTGTCATAAAAAGGATGACATGACTTATACACTATGTTTTTTTTATAGTGAGAGTGTTGTGCAAAGATATTCTGCTCAAGTGCCCTTTCTGGAACCATTTAACTTCTGAGTCCAATTGATAAGAAATAGGATTTTTGGTGATGTCTGTAGGCTGTAGGAGACATTATGGACGTGATTTCCCTCCCATATCAGCAAGGCTCCACAGTACTCCATCAATGCCTGGCAAAATTCCAGTTTATGATTTCCTGGTGACAAAAATTGTCCATAACACAGTATAACCAAACCTGTCTCTCCATGGACTAATTGTCAGTATAGTGATTTTACAGGCTACTTGACAGTGTGATATGATTGACAATAGACTCCCAACAAGCTTTTGACAGTAGGACAAGCCAGCTTGCCACTTAGAAGCCTATGCTGCTCCCTCTACACTTTCCAGAGCTTCAGTTTACCAGATGTTGATTAAAGGGCGGGGTCCCTCTCTTCAGGTGAACTCCTTCCAAGGAAGCCCTGTATTTCACAAAGAAAAGCGAACTCTTCCCCTGCCCCAACTGACTTCTCTGGGATTGTTGCACTACAGTACTGGATGCCTCATGGTGCCATCTCTGCCTCTCCAGATTCAGGAATCTGAACTCAACTCTCTTTTGTTTGACTGAGGGCAACAGAGGCCATCACCCTTTCCTTCAGAATGTCCCTAGTCTATTTCTCAGTACTAACTGACCCTGTTCAGCTGCTGTTTAGATGGAATCCTTCTCCACTTCAACCTTCAAAGTTCTGTATTAGGTGCCGGGGGAACTTGAAACAGATTCTCTGTTGTCATGGAGCTTGCCACTTCTCAAGGGAGATGATAAAGTGCTTACTATATTTGAGACTCTGAAAGAGGTCCTTAGGTGATGGATCAGGGGTCAAAGAGTAGTCACCTCAGAAATGAATTCTAGTCATCAACTGGTGAATGGTTGAGCAAGTTATTGTATATGGCTGTGATGAAATACTGTTGGATTATCAGAAATGATGATGGGGGTAGTTTCAAAAAAACCTGGGAAGACATATGAATTGATGCAGGTGAAGTTAGCAGAACCATGAGAGCATTATACACAGTAACAACAATATTATATTGATGATCAACTGTGAAATACTTAGCTACTCTGAATAATACATTAATCTGAGATAATTCCAAAGGACTCATGATGAAAAATCTTCTCTCCAGAGAGAACTGATGAACTCTAAATATATTGATGCATATTGCCTTTCCACTTTCTTTTTCTTGATTAATAGAAAAAATTTATTTTGCATGACTTTATACATTTAATGGGTATCACACTGATTGATTTCTTAAATGAGGAAATGGCTGGAGAGAACTCAAAATTTAAAAACAATGTCAAAAATAAAGTTTAAAGAAGAAGAAAAACAGGATACTGAAAAAAGAAAGAAATGTATACTGGACTATATGAATGACCTTATCACCACAGACTCAGTTCTTCTCAGAAAAATAAATGGCCCCTTAATACCAAAGGAAGCCACAAGCATGACTGTTGCTGTTTGTCCTTCATTCATAAAGAGGCTCAATGACATCAAGAGGGTGACATCTTGACTTGCTAATGAACTGATTTAAGTGAAGGAGAGCTGCCCAAAGTCATCAGCCTCATTCTCTCCTCCAAAGTCCTTAGAGCTAGTGGCAAGACAAAAGCCAAGGATCCTGGTGATGGACTAAACCAAGCATATTGATAGCACAACAAGATATTCAAGGGAGGGAAAAATAAAAAAAAAATTATTGCTCATTCCTTCCCATTGCGAACACACTGAGGAAGACAAAAAGAAACATGTTCCTATTGGGAAAATTTCAGCAACTGTATCCTTTCCCAATTCTAACCCCCCACCCCCATCATTCCTAGACTTACCTGAGTCTGATTCTCACTTCCTAATCCTTCCACTCCACCTGAAAACAAATGGGATGGGCAGCCAGTCAAATTTGCCACATGTGACCAGTGTAGTCTCTCTGAATCTTCTTCAATCACAATGCAAATAATGGTGTTTTTATTTTTATGGCTCCATGTTTCCACAAGTATAGCTACTCCAAGTAATCTTCAACCTGACTAGACCTTCTCATCCTGAACAATTTTTATTTATATTATTTCATGGTAAAATACCTAGTACCAAACTAGGAAACAAAAGAACTTTCCTGGGAGAAGTGGGGTAGGGAAGAGGGAAGAAATAATCATTAAGCATTTAATTAAATATTTCCAGGTACTATGCTAAATACTATTACAAATCTGATTTTATCTGATTCTCAAAAAAATTATGAGAAGTAAATGCCATTATTATCTGCATTTTATAGTCAAGGAACCTGAGACAGAGACAAGGTTAAGTGATTTGCCCATGGTCATACAAGCTAATAGCTTGAATTGGAACTTGGTATCTTCTTGACTCCAGGTTTGTCTCTGTATTCACTGTGCAACCTAGCTCCTAGAAGGAATACCAGTGAAGTTTCCTTAATTTATACCATTTTGTTGTTGTTCAGTTGTCTCAGTCATGCCCAACTCTTCATGACCCCATTTAGGATTTTCTTGGCAAAAATAATGGAGTGGTTTGCTATTTCCTTCTCCAGTTCATTTTACAGAGGAAGAAAAAAGGATTAAGTGACTTGCCCAGATCACATAGCTAGCTGGCCAGATTTGTTCTTATGAGGATGAGCATTTCTGATTCCAAGCTCAGAATTCTATCCATTGTGCTACCTAGCCACCCTAATTTATATGAAAAAGTCTTCTTAAATTATTCAATTATTTCCTTTCCCCTTGAGAAAATCAGATATTAAATACATGTAATATTTTTTGAATTTGTATATGTGTCTTATCCTTGTACCAGAGACAAGTAGCTCTTCTCACTCAGTTTATGGATAACAGGCTATCCCTGTTTCTGTTGAGACAGCACCATTCTTCATTTCACTTAGATTCACAACCTGAGAGTCATCATTATCTCTTCTCTCTTTCTTACCTCTATATTCACTCCATTGCTACTGTCACCATCTGAGTTTCAGCCTCCTCTCCTCTCCTCTCCTCTCCTCTCCTCTCCTCTCCTCTCCTCTCCTCTCCTCTCCTCTCCTCTCCTCTCCTCTCCTCTCCTCTCCTCTCCTCTCCTCTCCTCTCCTCTCCTCTCCTCTCCTCTCCTCTCCTCTCCTCTCCTCTCCTCTCCTCTCCTCTCCTCTCCTCTCCTCTCCTCTCCTCTCCTCTCCTCTCCTCTCCTCTCCTCTCCTCTCCTCTCCTCTCCTCCCCATTCTCTATGATCCTATTTGGGCATTATCTTAGCAAAGATAATGGAATGATTTGTGTTTCCTTCTCCAACTCATTCTACAATCAAAGAACTGAGGCAAACAGGACTCATGTGGAATCATGATATCAGCTAGTAAGTATTTGATAGAAGATTTGAATTCAGATCTTCCTGACTCAGACCCCTATGGCTCCATTCCTTTTGCCACCTTGTTGGCCCAACTTTCTATTACCTTTCAGATAAAATGAGGTTAAAGTGCTTCACAAAGCCCTCAGATCTACCTATGTTTATTGTCTATTATTATTTCAAATTCCATGTTCCTTCCCATGTGCTGTTTCCTGAATTTGAGATATACTATATCTCCAATCTCCATATCTTAATGTGATTTTCTCTCTGTGTGGAATGTACTCCCTTTTTACCTCTACCTCTTAGAATTTCAAGCTTCCTTTAACATGGCTTATGTGCTCTATATTTTAGAACAGCCTTTCTTGACCTCCTTCTACTTTTTCTTAATGAGGAATGGAAACTCCCTGAGGACAAGTGACTGTTTTTCCTTTTATCTCTCTCTCCTTAGCACAGTGTCTCTGGCTTAAATAAGTTTTCACCTGGCTGACTTTAAGTAACCTCCCTTGCTGGACCAGCTAGTTTCTTCATCTGCAAAATGAGGAAGTTGGGAAGGATGACCTCTAAAGGTCCCTTCCAGTCCTAGGTCTGTAATCCCTTCCTTCTATCTAATAAATGCCTGTTAGACTAAATTTATGATTTTGTGCTAGGGACTTTTGCATAGTGGGAAATAACTAAGTTCAACCACAGATCAGGCTCATTCACACAGTTACTGTACAGCTGGGGAGTGAAAATTGATTCCATCTTTATCTTCTTGAGGGTGGGAATCCCGAAGAGAAGATTGCTGAAGTGTTTCCACCCTTTGTATACCAACCCATATCACAAATAAAAAAAGACAAAAAAAAGGTTAAAATACAATCTAGGAATGATTTCTGTGCTTTCCTTGCATGTGTGGGTCTAAAAGGGAAAAAGAAAAAAAGAAATAATTTGGTTTCCAGGGAGTAATGCTAAAAGGGCAGTTTTGAAGGACCCAGTGGTTATTTATGAAAATGATGTGATTTTGGAAAGTTGGGCAGGCAAGAAGGTGTCTGCAATGGAGCACGATGGGAGGAAAAACTGAAGAATAGAAACTTGGAAAAGAGTTTGCAAAATGTTGTCAGATGTCAAAAGGGGTTGCTGGCAGAATGAAAGGGATCATAGCAAATTCTAGCAGCCACCTGGTTTTCTAGTTTAACACTTGTCAGAGTTCTCATTGTTCTGTATTATGTTGTCCTTACTTGAATCCTGTCTCATTATCCTTGTTGAAATCGAGAGCTTTTAAAAAAGGCTACATATTTTCCTTTTGCTGCTGCTTAAGCCTTGCTCCCCTACTGTTTACAAGATTGGTCCCTCTCACTCTTTATAGGGGGTCTTCTTTTCCTGGGTATTCAGAACTGTAGCAGGAATTCCTTGGCCTGAAGTACATCAAAACAGTGCTCCCCTGTGGAAACTGAAAGCTTTATGATATTTCCCCAGTGGAAATGGGGCAACAGCCAACTGGATCCTGTCACCAGAATGCAAAACTGTGCACTTTCAATAATTAGGAGTGACTGAGTGCCTAGTAAGGATGCCTGACTTATAAAGACAGAGATCCCATCCTCATTGCTTTGGAACTGTCCTTCCCCATTTTGTGCCTTGGCATAGACTATCTGTACAATGTATTCCCTTCCTTGGAATTCTAGCTTCTTTCAAGACTTGGTTTAACAATTAGAAACTTTGCCCAAAGGACAAAGATCATATCCTCTGATGCAGCAATACCACTAGATTTGTATCCCAAAGAGATCATAAAAAGGGGAAAATGACCCACATATACAAAAATATTTATAGCAACTTTTTTGTGGTGGCAAAGAATTGAAAATTAAGGGAATGTCCATCAATTGAAGAATAACTGAACAAATTGTGTTATATGAATGGAATAGAACACTATTACATTATAGGAAATCATGAGTAAGCAGATTTCTGAAAAACCTGGGAAGATTTAGACGAACCAGGAAAACATTGTACATAGTAATAGCAATGATCAACTATGAAAGACTTAGCTCTTCTCAGTAATAGTGATCCAAGACAATTCCAAAAGACTCGTGATGGAAGATGTTATCCACATCTAAAGAAAGAACTAATGGAGTCTGAATGGATATGGAAGCATATTATTTTTCACTTTTTGGTGACTTTTCCTTTTTGTTTTGTTTTCCTTCTCACAGCATGACTAATGTGAAAATATTATATGGGGGGGGGGTTCCAAAGATAGAATGATAAATAGGGAAGTATATCAGGATTACCTTGAGTTGAGAATTTGAAAATAGCTGAAATAACTGTGGTGGTGACCTTACTCTAGGAATCTAGACCTGAAATTATTTTAGCTTTGATACTCAACACCTCCTCAGTACTCTCAGTTGTCTCTTCCCTCTGATTTGGAGGTCTGGAAGATGGAACACAAAGGTCTCCCTTTAAAGAGGGTTCGCATCTTTCCAGCCAATTCATCATTTCCCATCAGCTGCTCTACTTGGTTCCAACTCTACAAAAATCATGCCCTCCCCCCCTTCTCTTTTAGTTTTTTTGTGTATTGTCTTCCCTCATTAGATTATAAACTTCTTTAGTTCAGGGACTGCCCTTTCTCTTCTTACTTGTATTCCTAGAGCTTCACAGAGTCTGGCACATAGTAGACACTTAATATTTGCCAACCATTGGCTAGATATGCTAGTGTGAGATCAGATTGGGATGAAGGGGCTAATTTGGGGAATGAGGAGTTGGTATGCCAACTGAGAGACATGAGACCCCTGATGTAGTGGGTTTTACTATCTTATTGAAATAATGATATTACTTTTGTTGCAATGCATCTATATTTTTTATATGCCTATATATGTACATATTGTTTCTCTGATACCATGTAGGCTCCTGTAGGGCAAAGATTATTTCTTTTTTTGTCTTTGTATTCCTAGTACCTGCCACATACATGGTAGGCATTCAACAGAGATCAGAAGAAGCAATACAAAGATATTCTTGAGGTTTCTCTGAAATACTTTGGAATCACTTGTGAGACAGGGAAGACATGGAGTGCCTATATCAAAAAAGACACTATACTCTTTGAGCAAAGCAGAATTGTAGTAGCTCAAAAGAAGTTAAAGACATCTCTACTCCAAATGTTCATCTGGACTACTTGTGCCCAACATATGGTTGAGCATTCCAAGCTTTTATGAGTCTGATCAACAACCACAGTTAGATATAACAATGGTGTTCTCTTTGAGAACCCAGGACAACAAGCAACCAAAAAGACAACTAGGAAGGTGAATGGAACTGGAAATCAATATTATATGTGACCCAAGAAACATGGACAAGTCTTAGGGGAAAAATAAATAATTGTTTTCATTTTTTGAAGAGTCGTCATGTGGAAAGATAAGACTTGCAGAACTTTTTGTGCCTGATCCGTGGTAGAATCTTCCAAGTTCATATTGGTCTGATCAGCCACAATCGGACACACTGTACCTTGACCCTGACACAGTGATGTCATTTTGGTTCTCTTTGGTTAAGAAGGACAGGACAGAAAGCAACCAACCAGTAGATTTTTAACAAATATTTGCTGGTTGATTTATTCTTATACCTTAAAAGAGTAATTAAATTAATTGTTTTTTCCCCCTTAGAGGAACAGCCCTTGCTGCTTTGTTATCATGTTCCTGGAAAGGAGACTAGGGATCAGAGCTTCTTTCCTCACCAAAGGAAAACTTTTTAGAGTTTGGAGCATGATTTCCAAAAGACTATTGCCTTGAAAGTGGGAAACTTGGGGAAGTTGTGACTTTTAAAACAAAAGGTCATTTAAACTCATTGTTGAATAGGAGAATGACATGATCAGATCTGCTCTTAAGGAAAAATCACTTTGGCAATAGTGTGTGGGTGTGGTACAAGAGAGTTTCAGTGGAAAACAGCAGAGTCATACAGGGATAGCCTTTAACAAAACTTTAGTGCTGCTCACAAGGGAAGTGGAACAGATGCCAAGATTTAACAAACCTAGTTGTTCTAGCCGAAGGCAGCACCACACTGTGGTGTGGCTTCCAGACATGGAACTAAATGGTGACCTTCTCACTCCAATCAAAAGTCCAGGGTCCTTCAAAGCTCAAACCTACCTTTATTTTTAGACAAAGAGCCAACCATCATGAATAAGAGATTGTCCTGTCAACCCTATGTCAATGAAATACAGAAATTTTCTAAATTTCCTAATAAGGAGGGAGGAAGGATGGAAAGGAATTTGGGAACCTAATTCTAACTCTGCCAATTCAGTGAGAGACTGGGAGTGAGGTGAATACCTAGTCTCTGAGTTTAATATTCTTGATATATATGCATCCTAGATGACTGGTGCATAAAATAAAAAAAAATTCACCTGTTCATAATAAGATAAGACTAGAGTTGGGAGAGAGTTAAGTGGAGATATCAATTAAGAGACTATTGTGATAATCTAGATGGAAGGTTATAAGACTCTGAACTTTGGTGGTAGATATGGGTTAGATATGAGAGATGTTGTCGATGTAGAAATGACAAAATTTGAAAACTAATTGGATATGGGGGGTAAGAGAGGGTAAAGACTAGGAAATAAAACCAAGATTCTGAACCTAGGAAATTAGAAGGATGGTGGTAACTTCAATAGTTTAGAAGAGAAGAGGTTTTGGGGGAAAGAAAATGAGTTTAATTTTGGACTGTTGGAGTTTAATTTAGGCAATAACTAAAGCTCAGAGTAGAACTTAGAATTGTATAGAGAGATCTTGAGTCACATTCCTTAGAGGTGATAATTAAACTATGAGTTTTGATGAGATTATCAAGAGAGTTTGTGTAAGAAGAGAAGGGGGGGGCTAGAGCAGGATACTGGTGAAGATGCATATGCTTTTGTTGATGGGGCAGCAGAAGAATTGGAGAAGTAGTCAGAAAGACAGGAGAACAATGGTGTCAGAAAAACCCAGAGAGGAGAAAATAACTAGAAGTAGTAAATAGTGTTGAGTGGCAGATTGAGAAAGATGGGGACTGAGAAAAGAATGCTGGATTTAGCAATTTAAGCAGTCTTTGGTAACTTTGAAGATAATTAGGTAGATTGGAAAATATTGAGGAGTGAATGAAAGTGATGAAGGTTGAGTTGAGTCTAATGAAGAATTAAAGAGACAAAAAACTCCAGTTATGAGGGACATAAAAATTAGGTTTATTTCCTTTAAAGGAATGGGCTAAATTGCCTACTGGAACTCTTCTCTCCCCTCTCCCCAAATCATGTAAGATGATCCAAGGGGTTTTGATTTAAGTCAAAGGGAGGGGAGAACCCACATCAACTAGTTTCAATTTCTCAGTAAAGAGGTAAAGTCCTTAGCTGAGAGAGAGGAGAGAGGAGAGAAGATTGTTGTGAGAGGCTTTGGGAGGAAAGTCAAGATTTTGAAGTTTCTTTAGTGAGCAGGATTGGGAATCTTCTAGGAAAGAATAAAGGACATGTATACTGTACTCAGGTAATGTCTTTAGTCTTCTTTGACTCCATTAATGAGGACTTTTTTTAACATTGATGATGCCTGTCTCTATGAAGAATAAAAGTTATTGTTGCCACCCATTTGATAAAGACTTTGCTGTGATATGGATGATGTTTCTTTTATTCTTGTTCCCCATTGCTACTTTCAATTTCTTCCCTGTCCTTCATCACTCATAACCTTTCTTCCTTTGAAGTTCATCTTGTCTTTCTCCCAGTCAGATTACTGATAGATATTATCTACAGTCCCCAGGTCTTGTTCAATGAATTTGATACCTGGCTTATGATTTTTCTCTCCTTCTCAATTCCTACTCTCATACTTGGATACTTCAACATACATATTGATTCTCCACAACCACTCAGTTTCTCAACCTACTCATCTTCAATGAGATACCCCTCCACCCCACTTCAGTCACTCACAAAAATAGTCATACCTTTGATCTTGCCATCACCCACAAATGTACTACCTTCATATTCAAGAATTCTGAAATCTTAGCTTGCTATATATCCCTCTGCTTTCCTTTACATAATACTACTTTTCCTCTGTACCATGACCATGCCGTCTCCCCTTCTCTTCTTCTCACCATCTTGATCCTTAGTGAACCAATTCAACTGTCCTCTTCTCTTGAATCCTTATCCTGTTATGATATCACTGATTCAATCAGCAAAGTCTCACTCTTGGATTGCAACTTCTCACAAGATGATGAATGAAGGTGGAGAAAATCTTGATTTGGTCTAGCACCTCTTAATTCTATTTCCTATTCATCCTTTTACATAATTTGCTTTGCATATATTTGATGGTGTATTGTCTCTCCCATTAGATTATAAGCTCCTTGATGGCAGGATCTGTCTTTTTTTCTGTTATGTTGTTATTATTGTTATTGTCTTTATTTTTTTAAAGAAAGATTTTATTTATTTTGAGTTCTACAATTTTCCCCCTATTTTTGCTTTCCTCCCCCCCACCCTCCACAGAAGGCAGTCTGTTAATCTTTACATTGTTTCTATGGTATACATTGATCTAAGTTGAATGTGATGAGAGAGAAATCATATCCTTAAAGAAGAAAAGTAAAGTACAAGAGACAGCAAAATTACATAATAAGATAATGGTTCTTTTTTTCTAAATTGAAGGTAATAGTCTTTGGTCTTTGTTCAAACTCCACAATTCTTTCTCTGGATATAGATGGTATTCTTCACCTCAGATAGCCCAAAAGGATCTGTCTTTTGTCTTTTTTTTTGTATCCCTAGTCTTCATCACAGTGATTGGTACATAGTAGGTGCTTAGTTGATGTTTATTAATTGATGAATTTTAACAAAGTAAATTGTTTTGTCCTAATTTTCTCATTAAAAGTGACTGTTATGTATACTTTATACATATGATCTACATTTAGACTTGACATTTAAAAGAGAAAAGCAGAAAAATTAGTAAGGAGAAAAGAAGAGTTGAAGGTCAGACAGACACCTACTTCTCTGAAGGAAAATCTTGGTAGTCATGGGTCTCCTTAAGGTCATTATATGCAAGAGGGAATTATATGCTGAAGAGTCCCTGTATCAAGCCTCCTGACCCCAGGGGAGAAGCACCTGTATAAACAGGAGCTTTCACTGGATAGTAACAAGTACAGAGGCAGTCTTATTGGGGACTGTTCAAGATCGGACACAATTCAAGCCAGTCTGATGGTCTAGGTTTAAGACTGGAACAAAATAAGACTTTCATAAAATATGTATAACATTTAACAAAATAACTTTACAATGACATGGAAAGGAAACTTATCAAGGATATAGTAGTGGTTCAATTGGATGCAGTTCCCATTAACCCCTACATAAGTTCCCTATGGGAATGCATCCAGGCAACTGAGTGTGTTGACTAACATGGGAATAGGGAGTCCATCCAGGCCAAAGAGGCTTAATTACTCATGTACTGAATCTTTATGTCTTTGATATCTGAAAGTCTTATCACTTGTTCAAGCTTTTAGTTCCATGAATCAACTAGATCCTTAAGAGATATTTCTTTCCTAATTGTTATTGTTTATGAATTTGTTACTCTTTTTATATAAAAGAAAATCAGATAGCTTCCAAACATTCACTCAGTGTGACCTGGGAGGAGATTTTAGTTTCTCTGCTTTGAGAGCGGAAACATGGAAAATGGATTAGAAACATATCATTTCTCACAAGGATCCCACAAGCAAGAAAGATGTATCATAATCATACCCATGGACAAACAAAGGTTTTTCATAAACAGAAAAGTACAGAAGCAGATACCACAATAAAGAGACAGATCATCTGTCTACCTTTCCCTCCCCTCCCCTCCCCTCCCCTCCTGCCTCTCCCCCCCTCTCTGACTTAACACTCTGTTACCTAACACAAAGAAGCTCTTGAGATAAACACGAGCCCATGCTTCTGTTCCATGGGACAATTCTATTACAACTGGGACTGTGCTTCTATACGCAGATTAGACTGGGGGAAAAAATGAAAGACTGCTACAAGACGGAAGGGAAGACTACTAGTACTTTGGTGTGAGGGCTTAGGGTCAAGTTTGATGTCCACCTGATCCACCTAACTCTCACTTGTGGCTCTGAGAAGCTGTAGCATGCACAAGTGGCCACACCATGGTAAACCATTTTGGCAGGCCAGTTAAACCAGATTGAGTGTGACCGAGGGAGTCTCACACTCATCTGTGAGTAGTGGGGGTGTCTACCTCAAGCATGTGAAGTCTTCTACTGGTGCAATGGGTGGAAGAGAATAATTGTTCCAATGACCACAAACCAGTTGAAGCAGGTGCTGTGGAGTGCTTAGCACTTGTCTAGACATAGAAGATGCTAAGGTCATCCACTGTATCTAGAGCCATCACCAGTTGTCTTAACTCTGTCTTACTATGCTGGATCATGATGACTTTGGAAGAGAGAGTAAGATGGATGACTGTGCAGCTCTGTCTCACTTAAATCCAATTTACACACACATCAAAAGACATCATTTGGAGTAGCCACTATTTGTGCTTGACCTGTGGTAGAGCATTCCAAGCTCGTATTGGTCTGATCAGTTACAGTTGGACTCACTGTAAATAGTCTCAAACATAGTGATGTCATTTTGATCTTCAATAATGAAGGACAAGAACCAATTAACACTAGCTAGAGCTGTTGGTTCATGCAAGAGAATTAAGGGAGAACTTTTTTTTTCTTATGGAAACAGCTATAGAAGTGCCTCCTGCATTTATCCTTGCAGAAGGGATGGTTTCATGCTTATAAGTTGTAGAATGCAAACTCCTCGAGGACAGGCCTGTTTGGTTTTTAACTTCTGTTCCTTGTTTCTAGATGAATGCCTTATACATAATAGGCAATTAATTTTTTTTAAAAAAAAATGTTCTCTAAGCTTCTTGATTGCAATTATCAGTCTTGAAAGGAAGCACTGTCATGGAGGATAATGAGGCTGATATTGGGGTTGAGAATTTGCTAAGCTTAAACCCTTTAATGGTAGGTGCTTAGTTCAGAAATAGTCAATATACAGGAAGTTGGGGGTGGGGATGGGGAAGGGGATAAAGCTTTGAGGCTGGAAGTAAAGCCACAGTTTCCTCTAGAGAACCACATAGAGTGAGGAGAGAGTAAGTCCTATATGGGTGTGTTTGTAAAATCATGCACCCTCAAACATATGCCTGTTAAAGGGCAGGAGGGAAAAGGAAGGGAGAGCATGCCCTCATCTTTGCCTTGAAAGCACAGCACCTCTCTGTCTAGTCCCTCTTGTTGCTGGACCAGCAGTATTCACCAAGTCATAGATTCTCAAAGACCATCTAGTTCAAGATAAGATTTTCCTCTAAAATATCACCAAGAACTGATTTTCCAGCTCCTCCCAGAGACTTCTAGAGATAGAGAAGTCATATACAATCCTAACTAGTCCTTCTGGCTTTTGAACAGCTCTAATGATTAGGAAGTTTTCCCCTGATATTAAATTAACATCAGCTTCTCTTTAGCTTCCATGAACTGGGTGGACTAAGTTCATTCCTCTGGAGTTAAGTATCACAAATCTAATTCTTCATATCCATGACTCCCCTTCACCTATTTGTAGACAATCATCATCTGCAAGTCTTTTTACTTGATCATTGCTCAAATGTCTGCTGAAAACCTTATTGCTAATTCCTTCCTTCTGGATATTCCCAATATCCTGTATATTGCTTCTTTGTGAACAATTGTTTACTAGCTGCCTTCTCCATTAGACTTTAGAGACTAGAAGTTGTGTTACTTTTGGTTTTTTTCAACATTTAGCACTCACTGGGTCTGAAACATAGTAGATTCTAAATTGACCAATAAGTAAAGCAAAGTCAGGCAGAGAGCTCCTAGACAACACTGACCATCTAGATGAAAATTTAACATTTTAGTCACTAATTCCAAATGTTAATAGCACAAATGTTGAGATACTTGTTTAGCCAAGATGTTTGTGTAAACATAACAGAAAACTGATGAGGAATTTGCCCCCTATGATAGAGAAAGGGGAAAAAGGAAATTGTAGTAGTAAAGAATGTCATCTGATTTGGGATGATACCCTCCTTGGGGTTATATGACCATCCATTTTATCAAAGACAATACAAGATTCTTCCATAATGATCTCAAGAGGCAATGTGTTAGCAATGACAGTGAATGGCAGTCAATTCTATGCTAAATTTTTTATTCCATCCTTCCCATTCCCAATATCATTATCCTTGACAGAAAACAAAGAGAATAATAATTCAGTAGTCCTGCCCTCTTTCCATCATACATTATTATCCTTAATTATGATATTATCTACCCTAATTCTGGGTTATTCTTTCTTTGGTCTTCTTTTTTTCTCTCTAATATAGCTAAAAACCTCTTCTTTCATCACTTACCTCAACTAATTTTGAGTTCTAACATTCCTAATGTTATTCTTTTTTTTATTCTCATGGAATATATATATTCTTTTAGCATTTTAAAAACATTTTTATTTGAAGTTTTGAATTCTAAATCTTTTCCTTCTTTCCTCTTCTCCCTCCCTTAGATGATAGGTTATACATGTGTAATTATGTAAAACATTATCATATTATTACAAAAAAGACCTTAATAAAGGGAAAAAAAAGAAAGAAAGTGAACAATAGCATGCTTTAACCTGGATTCAGTCAATATATTAGTTCTTTTTCTAGAGGTGGATAATATGCTTCATCATTAATCTTTTGGGATTGTCTTAGATCATTTTATGGTTTAGAATAGCCAAGTCATTTATAGTTCCTCATTGAAAAATATGGCAGTTTTTCTGTGTACAATTGCTTCCCATTCTATTTGCTTCACTATATATGTAAATAAAAAATCCTGTTCTTATAGAATTGTGCTAGTTATCATCATCATCATCATCATCATCATCATCATCATCATCATCATCATCAGCTATCTGTCCTTGCTTTCATTTTTCTCTCTTTCAAAAGAATGTAAGTTTTTCCAGTGAGATTCCTTAGCAATAACCTCAGTCTCTTTAGAAAATGTCCCTATTTCTCTCTCATCAGAATTGTTTCTTTTTTTGTGTCTTCAGAATTTCACAGAATTTTGGAATTTGAAAGTTAAAAGAAACTATAGAACCAATCTCATCCAATCCATTCACAAAAATATTCATTCTTGAGCTTCTTTTTAATACTGACTTCTACTGTGGAGTTTGAGTTAATGGGACCATGGGATTATAGATTTAGAGCCAGAAAGGACCTTTAGAGGTCATTCAGTCCAATCTCTTCATTTTGCAGATGAAGAAAATGAAGCCCAGGAGCTGTTCTGTCCTTTCCCTAAACTTTAGAATCTGCTTTTCTAAAATCTAGGATTCATGCTACACTATTCCTGACTTTCCTCTCCTTTATCACAAATTCAAAGATGGAATGATTACTTCTTTCCAGCTGTTTCATTATCAAGCATCAGTTCCTCATTATGTTAGCTTTTTCCACTCATTTTTTATTCTACCTTTGGTGCATTTTAAGAAAACATAATGGGAAACCTGGGTCCTGGCAGAGGAACAGATGTTCAAAAGATAAAGGAGGGATGGGGGAGAGAAGTTAGAGAGAGATCCTTAGCTGGTGGATGGTGAATCAACTCTTCAAAATTTGACCCTTTCCTATCTTTCCAATTTTCTTAAATCTTACTGTGCTCCACAAAAACTTCAATTCAGTGATAACCCTTTTGCTGTTCTCTCATAAAGACATTTCATCTCAGAGCATTTTTCACTGGACCTCCTTCATACCTGCATTTTTCTTCCTCCTTTCTACTTCCTGTTTTCCTTGGCTTCTTTCAAGTCTCTGCTAAAAAATGCTGCTTTCCTCAAGGAGCCTTTCTCAGTCCTTAATATTAGTGTCCTTACTCTGTGATTATTTCTTGTATGTATGATGTTTGTCCATAGTTATTTGCATGTTATCTCTCCCATTAGAATGTGAGTGCCTTGATAGAAGAGACTATTTTTGCCCTTCTTTATACTTAGAGGGCTTAGAACATAATAGGCATTTAACAAATACTTGCTAACTTGACATGTGAGGCCCTGAATGAGTGTGCAAGACTGTATATATGATTAATGAATGCTCTGCTATTTGGGGTTGAACCTGCCATTACTGTGGAACTTGGAAAATTATAATTGGGTAACAAGTTTATCTGGAAGAAGAGTTATAAAGAAAAAAGGTACAAACTCACACTTGAGACATTTCCCTTTTCAACCTTGGTTCAAACTAGATTTGAGTTTCATCTGGTCTATTTCCTAATTGTATGATCTTGGGCAAGTCATTTGATTTCCTCTGGAACTCAGTTTCCTCATCTATAAATTGAGGAGGTTGGGCAAGATGATCTTTAAGGTGTCTTTCAGCTCCAAATTTTATGGCCAAAGGTATTCCTAATTCATCCAGCCTTCAAATATTTACTTTCCTAAAATCTTTGATCATCTCAGTACTATTTTTAGCTTCCTCTTGCTCATGCATTCTTTGGGAACAACTAGATGGTACATTGGATAGATGTTGGACTTGGAGTCAGGAATAGCTAAGTTCCAATCCTGTCTTGGACATTTACTAGTCATATCATCCTAGGTAAGTAACTTAACTGATGTCTGACTCACTTTCCTCATGTATAAAAGAGGGATAATAATAGTACCTACCTCCCAAAGTTGTAGTGAGAAATCGAATGAAATAACATATACAGTATAAAACATTCTGCAAACCCTAAAGCATTACATAAATGCTAATTATGATTAAATTATTGACAATTTAATTATACTAAAGTGGTAATAATTTGCCTTCATTGCTCAGTAGGAAAGGAATGATATAAGTTGAGTTGATTAAGTTTTGAGGAAGATTCTGTTAATTCAGTAAAAACCATCTGCAAAAGAAGATATTTGCGATTTATCTATGCAATAGATGTGATCCTTTCAGTAGAAGAGTCTAGAACCCAGAAATTGGGAACCTCCAGTCTAGAGACTTCCTGGTATATCTGGAATGGGGGAAAGGGGTGAAGTGAAGGGGTCCAGCAGGACCACTTTTGACTTCCTGTGATACTGTCCCTAGCCATTTAATATTTACCCTAATGGCTCTGCTTCTTTTCATTTTCAGACACAGATTATCCATCCAGGTATGGTGGGTTCACTGAGTTTCCCACAGTACCTACTAATTTCCCTGTAACCTCTTTTCAGATCTGAAGTAGAGTGCCTTCACATTTTGCAAATGGCAAAGATGGGGGAAGGTGAGAAGGAACAAAGCAGGCTAATGTTGAGTTTTTCTTTTTCTAACAGAAAGAAGAAGAAGCCTGTTGTTGTACTCAAAGGCAACTATTTGCAGTGGACAGGAAAAGAAAGAAAGGGGGGAAGGGCCCTGTGGAGAGCAGTGAGGGACATTATGGTAAACTTAGATAACTTTAGAAAACTTTATAAGCTTCTACACTTATATGCACAAAATTGAAGTTGGTTATTTATGATCATCAAGTGTAGTATCATTGAATCATTTCCTGTTAATTTTCCCTCTCATCCTACTTCAGTGTGTCAGATTTGGAACAATACAAAGTATATGAAATACACCCAAGAAGTAGTTTCTTACCTGAGAGAAGAATCATCCTTTTAAAGAAAGAGGGGCCAAGCTCCTCTCCATCTCTACCTTCTACAGCATCAGCCTTCAGAAAAAAAAATAGTACATTCTAAATTTCATTCCTGCTCTGGAGAGTAATTCATATACCAATAAAGTAAAAGGTTTGAAATATTCAGGTTTTTGATATCACTTAGGACACAGTCAATAGATGGTTATGGGCGCCAAAGAGGAGCCAAGTTTGATGGTACAGACTACACATAATATCCAAAGGTTAGGTGAGCAGTGGGCTAGTGGCTAGATAAGCCAAACGATAGACCATCCCCACAGCAGAGAGAAGACCAGTGCAGACTGAACACGTCACCGCTGAATAGATCCTCCACCTTCCTATCTGTCTTCTCCTTCCTCAACTTCCTTTGTTGGATCATGATCAATAAATTAATTAATGCATGAATGAAAAAGCTCTTACAAAACACTATGTACAAAGCACCATGGAATACCAGTAGGAAAGCAAGGCAGTCCCTATGTCTCACAATCTAATGAGGAAGAGGAAAAGCAGGGATTAGAGGGGCAAGAAAGCAAGCATTCATTTATCATCTATTATGTGGCATTTATCTGCTTTAGAAAGTATGGTTAGGAGGGTTCAGCTGCTAGTTAAATGGAAAATTTGTTAGTCCTTAGAATGAAATGACCAAGCAAGATAGTAAGGCATTTTCTTTAAATCTATTTTCACAGATAAAAGCACTTCCATTTCATCACATCATTTCTTATAATGAACTCAATGACTTTAGAAAACCATGGAAAAACTTGCAGGAAAAAATGAAGGACAAAAGAAGCAGAACATAGAGAACATTGTATGGAGTAACAGCAATATTGTTTTAAGGTAGTGGATAGAGCACCAGCTGGAGCAGTGGATGGAGCACCAGCCCTGGAGTTAGGAGGACCTGGGTTCAAATCCAGCCTCAGATCTTGGACACTTACTGGTGATGTGACCTTGGGCAAGTCACTTAATCCTGATTGTCTTGCATGAAGAACCATCTCCAGGCATCTTGATTTATATCTGTTCACTGGACCCAGATGATTCCAGAGGAGATTTGCTTGCTAGTCATTGCCTTCTTCAAGAATGAAGGACAAAAACATCATCATTGTTTTAGGAATGATTTTGAGTGAATTAGTCATTTTTGAAAATTATAAATATCCAAATTAACAATAAAGGATTTATGAAGAAAGATGTTATCTGTATCTATAGAAAGAACTGGTTTTTTGAATTATAAAGATTTATCTATTATGAGTTTTACAGTTTTCCCCTTATCTTACTTCCCTCCCCCACCCCCCACAGAAGACAATTTGCCAGTCTTTATATTGTTTCCATGGTATACATTGATCCAAATTGAATGGGATGAGAGAGAAATCATATCCTTAAGGAAGAAACATAAAGTATAAGAGATAGCAAGATCAGACAATAAGATATCAGTATTTTTCTAAATTAAAGGTGATAGTCTTTGGTCTTTGTTCAAACTCCACAGTTCTAGAAAGAACTGTTAATAGAAGTCTATATAAAATAATTTTACAAATATATATATACACATATATCTATTTTGTCTAATGATAGACATTTCTAGGGTGGGGAGGAGGAAAGAAAAAAAGAAATTTACATGATAAGTTTATTGTGTATTTGGAAGGAATAGCAAATTGTGCATGATGGATTTGCAGTTTCATGTACTGTGTTATGGAAATACTTGTTTTGTTCCATAGAATAAAAGAAAATAAAATAAATATAAAATTTAAAATAAAAAAACATCATTTCTGGGACTTGAGTCCCAGATCAATATTTCCAGCAAGGCACAGGCACAATGAAGACAGTTTTGTTTATAAATTCCTCTTAACTTTCCTAAGATTCAGTGACTGAATTCCAACCTACCAAAGAATAAATTATCCCTTCTCCTCAGCCCCTACTAGTCATTATCTCATCATCATTGACTTCAGCATTACTTCTCCAGTAATACACTCCAGTTCTGTTTACCTCATGCATCATGTCTTCTGGAATTCCTTTTCCATAATTAACAAACTTCTTCTCCAAATGAGAATGAATCTGAGGCCATGTTTTTCTAATACAGGTCACATCATCTCTCATACTCCCCTACTTTACACACTAGTCTACCATAACTCCTTTTACATTCACTCTATGTAACTTTGTCACTTACCCCAGATATTAGTGGCTTTTATCCCCCCAGTCCTCTAGGTCTTTCTTCTTCAGTCTTAAAAAGTTCAGTATCTGGCTCACAGCCTTCCTTGACACAACAACTGTTAACTTTATTCTAAAAGACTTTACCATATACTTTAATCTCGCAATTCCTAAATCTATTCAGCTCCCAGGATGTACTCTTCCATTCTACTTAGTTACATATGGGGAAGGCTATTTTCTTCATCTCACTATATAACTCAATATCATTCAACTTCTGTGTTCAAGAACTCTGAAATTTCATTTTATGGTCACCGTCCCTCTTCATTCTTTCTTGCCCATGGTCTGACATATCCTAAACTATTCTTCCTTTTCACTGTAATCTACAATTCCTTTATTGGTTCCTTTCCAAGGCTATCAGCACTGATCTAACTTGATTTTCTTTTCTTTTCATTCTTGTCCCTTTGAGCAATTCATCTCTACACTGGTTTCTATTCTCAAGTCCTTTATTCCCATGTGTAATTTTTCATTTAAGCCAAGTTAAATCCTAACCCTTGATAACTCCCATCATCTTCTTCCTTTGAACTCATATGCTATTGAATGGAACTGAAGAAAGTCAAGAAACTATGTTGACTGGATCCAGTATCAACTTATGTTATCTCATCTTGAACAAGTCCTCCTTAAAGTGTGATATATTTTATTTCTCCTAGACTGATTCTCTGCCCTACTCCCCACAATGTAAACTTTCTCTTCTTTTTTAAAATTTTTATTTATTTATTTTTGCAAGGCGAATGGGGTTAAGTGGCTTGCCCAAGGCCACACAGCTAGGTAATTATTAAGTGTCTGAGATTGGATTTGAACCCAGGTACTCTTGATTCCAGGGCCATTGCTTTATCCACTACACCACCTAGTCACTCCTTCTCTTCTCTTCTTAAATCTTCCACATCACACTCTATCCTGACTCTTTCATCTGCTGAGATCAATCTCCCTGGGCTCCTCCTTTCCGCCTTTTCTTCATCTTAAAATCATCTGACATTATCTCCCACTCTTAATACCTTTATTCCAGGCTCCAATGAAGAATCCACTTTTTGCTTGCCAGGGTTATCCTGCTACATGTATCCCTCATTCTATCCTCTTTTTGTCTTCAGTAGATTTATGCCCTCAATCATCTCTTCATCTTCATTTTTATCTTGGTTCTGCTCCTTTCCTGATATGTACAAATAACTCATATTTCCCCCAACTTTAAAAACACCCATCTAAAAACCATAGAGGTCATATAAATACAAAAAATACACTTTTGCATTTGTGAGCAATGAAGTTTGGAGATCTTAATTGATTTGCCTAAGATCAAATTTCATAAGGTAGTTAGGTGATATAGTGGGTAGAGTGCTGGTCTTGGAGTGTGAAAGACTTAAGTTGGAATACTACCTCAGATATTTACTTAGCTTTGTGTCTCTGGGTAAATCACAATCTATTTTTGTCTAAGTTTCTTCATCTATATCAAAGGGATAATAACATATACCTCACAGCATTGTTATGAGGATCAAATGAAATAGCTAATCAAAAGTTCTTTTTAACTTTTAAAATGCTCCATAAATGCTAGATATTAGTTAACAGAAATAGGAATAAGGACTTGGCAGGGGGAGGCAAGACAGGGAAACTGATGTTAAGCAATGAGATTTCTTTTTCTAGGGCTGTTAATTGTCCTATTCTCAGCTGCATCTGAGACAGCCAGTCACAACTGAGACTTGTATAGAAGTCTGTGGAGATGAAAGTCAAAAATTTGACTGAACAGGATTATGGGGGTGGAAAATATAGTTTTTTTGGCAGAGGAGATTTGCCTGACATATGCTAATAGTAGCCACTGTGCCAGCAACGAGATCATTGAATGGGTGGGCAGCCTGGGAAAACAGCATTTCATATTTTCAGCCTCCTATTAAATCCCTCCATTAAACCCCTGTTAATTGAACTTGTCGATTTTCCAGAAAGTAGGAATATTTTGCTTTTTTTTTATTTGATTCTTAATTTTGTCAGTTCTTGCTTTCTCCATGATAGTTCCTTTAGGTCACTTGAAGGAAAAATGAGATCAAGAAAAATGCCCCCTTCAGTTTTGGTGAACTGAGGGTTAACAGAGAGTTCTTCCTAGAAAGGCCTAGGTGGGTTTCATGACTGCAGCATCATTTGGCCTAAATGGTTCAGAACATTTCACTCAACAAACATTTATTAAATACCCATTACTATGTGAGGAGCATCATGGTGTAGAAGTTAGAAACTTAGCCTTAGTATCAGGACACACTTAGGTTAAAGTCTCACCCATTACTTTTTTAAATTCAGTCATTTTTTATTGTTGATAATTAGATCAAATTCTTTTGTATGAGTCTGAGTCATGCTTAAAGGACTATTCTTTGCTTCATTTATTTATTTTTAAAAATTATATAAATATTTTATTTATTTTCCACTTACACACAGTGGTAGTTTCTACTAATCATTTTTTCAAGGTTTTGAATTTTATAATGATTTTTTCTCCCCTTCCCTCCCTTCCCTCTCACCTTCCCCCCAACAGAAGGCACTTTGATATAGTCTTTACATTTGCTTCCATAATACACATAGCTCCAAACTGAATGTGTAGAGAGAAGAAACAGATCCAAAAGGGAAAAAAGAAAGCATTAGAGATAGCAAAATTACAAAATACATAAGAGAACTTTTAAAAGTTGAAGATAACAATCTCTGGTCTTTCTTTAAACTCCACAGTTCCTTCTCTGGATGGTATTCTCTATCACTGATCCCCTAAAATTGTCTCTGTTTATTGCACTGATGGAGTGAGCAAGTCCATTGAAGTTGATCATCCCCCCATATTGTTGTTAAGGTATATAATGTTCTTCTGGTTCTGTTCATCTTACTCAGCATCAATTCAAGCTTTACAGGCTTAAAAAACCATTGTTTTAGTTTCACAAGGAAATAGATTGCTGAGTTGTCCAAAGGGAGATAGAGATAAAAATGAAATCTGTGATTTCATTGACAGAGGAAGCTCCTATAGGTGAGCCATCTCTTGGCCACTGCAAGTGGACACCAACTCTGAAACATAGTCTCAGATTTGCCTAGAGCACTGAGAGGTTAAATGATTTTTCTTGTGTAAGTCAGTAAGTCAACATCATATTAAGTGTTTATCAAATGCCTGCTAGGTAGCACAGCTCTGAGCTCTGAGCCTGGAATCAGGAAGATTCATCTACCCAAGTTCAAATATGACTTTAGACACTTTCTAGATGTATGACCCTTGAACAAGTCATTTAATCCTGTTTGCCTATGTTTTTTTTTCATTTGTTAAATGTACTGAAGAAGGAAATGACAAGCTACTCTAGTATCTTTGCCAAGAAAATCATAAATCGGGTTACAAAGAATTGGGTATGACCGAAAATGACATATGAGCTAGGTGTCATATTAACCAAAAAGAAATACAGTTCTTTACCTCAAGGAGCTTACATTCTAATAGGGTAAAATGAAACATAAAATGGTACTTAAAGAACAGGGAGTAGGAGGGAGATACCTGAGTTGAGTCAAATTCATTAAATCCAAAGAATGAAAAATCATTGACTTGGAACCCTTCCTCAAAACGGAGAGTCTTAAAAGAACTCATCAGTGGCACAGGGCCCCACAGGAGCAGAACCAGTATGTTTCTGAGATGGAACTTGAGCCCAAGTCTTCCTGGTGTCAAGGCCAGCTCTTGAGCCATATCTCACTGGGTAGGGGAAAGACAATAAATCAAGTAAGTGTGGCTAGCACCCTTGGTTCATGTGATCAATGACAAAAGCATGATATTAAAACATGCATCTCCTGAGATAAAGAATACAGATAACCCAACCTTTGACTTCTCTACTGTTTGTGAAAATAAGCTCCACTGAGTTCAGCACAGTCAGACTGAAAAGTTTTTAGACTTCCTTCTCCCACTTCTCTCCTCCATGAAAGAACCAATCTAATTTTTACTGTAACATGATTTTTTTTCTCCTTTCTGTATCTTCAGCTAGGTAATTTGATGGAGTTGATCTTTATATGTCTTTGCAAATTCACAAACACACACACACACACAAACTCCAAATAATTGGGATTAATAGATGTAGGTCTCCAGGAAGAAATTTTACCCTGGGGAAAATGAATACTTATTAGTCTTCAATGAGATTTTATTCAACAGTTCCAAGACTGCCTTCACATGAGGCCTCTTATTCACCTCCCCAAGTGCGTGTACTTTTCTCTCACACTTTATGATTGTTTTTTAAATTTTGTGTATATTTACTTACTAGACAGAGAGCTGGCATCAGGGCTAAGAAGACTCAATTTCCAGTGCTTCCTCAGATACATGGTGACTGTATGATTCTGGAAAAATCACTTAACCTTTCAATGACCTAGGCAGGTCACTTAAAAGTTTCTAGCTGCAAGTGGTAAAGAAACTGTTCATACTAGGAAGGTCTTCGTACTTGCCAAATCACAGACTGTCTCCAGCCCTATATATTAGTATAGTAATAGATAATAATTATTTACAGTTAGTGGATAGAACACTAGGCCAGGAGTAAGGAAAACTTGAGTTCAAATTTGGCCTCAGATACTTACTAGCTGTGTCACCCTGGGCAAGTCACATAACCCTATTTGCTGCAGTTTCTCAACTGTAAAATGCGCTGCAGAGGAAATGGAAAACTACTCCAGTAATTTTGCCAAGAAAATCCCAAATGGGGTCCCGAAGAGTCAAACATGATAAAAAATAAGACTGAACAGCAACAACAATATCAATATAGTCCTCTATGGTTAAGAAATTGCTTTGCATATTTTATTTTATTTTCTCTTCACAGTTACCTTATGAGATAGGTGCTATTGCCATCCCCATTTAACAAGTGAGGAAAATGAGGCAGGTACAGGTTAAATGACTTGTGGAGGGTCACACAGTTAGTAAATATCTGAGGAGGGATTCAAAGTCAGGTCTTCTAACACCCTGTCCACTATACATCAAACTGCCTTTTTGAAGTTGAATGTTGTCATACCCGATAGAATATAACCTCCTCAGGGTCAGAGTGTTTCATTTTTGTCTTTTTATTCCCAAACATACCACAGTGCCCAATACTTGGTGCAGTCACTAATATCTCCTTCCCCTCTCCTTAACTCTAATCAATCAATTTATTGTTTGATTGCTAAGATAATAGGGGGAAGAAGAGGTACTAGTGATTAATATGCCATTCCTATCATCTAAGGACTTCTTGGCATTTGTCTATTGGGTATTAAACCTTGCAAATCATTTTGAAATTAAGTTCTCACTCATTTGACAGATCCGTGCCCATTAATCTCTCACAGAAAATTTATTCTAGATCACTTTGAACTAAAAAGTTAACTCTACTAATGTGTGTGTGTGTGTGTGTGTGTGTGTGTGTGTGTGTGTGTGTGTGCTTTTTATAGGTATATTTCCTGTTTCCTGTTTGTAGAGTTAGGGGTAAAAAATTATCACTCAGCTCATCTTCTTGTTTCTCTGTCAAATGATTTTATAGAAAAATATTCATTGATGATGAGTGATCTTGATTGCAGGGCTGTCAAGCTGCCGGTTGTAAGATCTGCTCTGACACTAGAGAAATCTTTGCCTGCTGTGGATCTCTGGACCCTGATCTTGTGAGTTTTCATTTTTTAGAAATCTCCTTTAAAACCATCAGTTAAGAAAAAAAAAACCTTTTCAGCCTTCAAAATCCAAACATGCTGGATTCTCACCATTTGTCTGGTTAGGGTGGGCTTTGTTTATGGATGTTTGGGGCAGGAGAAACTTTGCTTTATTTGATGTTTTGATATTGGGCTTCAATTTCCATTTTCAATCTTTGGGTATAAAGAACATATGTGCCAGAAAGTGTCTCTCTCTTTACTGCCACTCCTGAAATATCTTTCTAGGATCATGTCTTCTCCACAAGGGTTTGGCAATGTATTAGCAGCCATAATGGATATATTTGTGGGATCCTTTGACTATAGCAATGGTTCTTAACCTAGGGTCATGAACTTTTAAAAATATATTTTGATAACTGAATATTCAATATAATTGATTTACTTTGTATTCCTATATTTTTTATTTTAAGTGTAAATAACACTTCACTGGACTGCAAAAAAATAGCATGCTCCCCCCCCCCCCCGAAAAAGATTAAGAAGCTTTGCTGACTGGTTACTTGGAAGTGGTCAGAGGTCTAACTCCCTACTTTCCGATCTTTGCACTTAGTACAAAAAAACTAAAAGGAGATAGCTACAACTTTTCACTTTCTTCTCTTTCCAGCAATATTCCATTCTCTATTATTTACTGTTTCCTTAAGAAGAAACTCACATTCTAAGGTAGGACATGACCCTTATTGGCAAAGATACTGGAGTGATTTGCTGTTTTCTTCTCCTGCAGATTAAGGCAAACAGAGGTTAAGTGACTTGCCCAGGATCTCCCTAGTTAGTATGTGTATAAGGCTAGAGGTCTATGATTCTAGGCCCCAACCACTATCTACTGAGTAACCTAGCTGCCTCTAAGGGAAAAGACAACTTGTAAATAATAGATTCATACATGATATATGGTAAAGTAATCTGAGAGGGGAAGGACTAGCAGCTAGGGGAAAAGGAAGAACCTCCTGTGGAAGTTGGGATTGGACTTAAGTCTTAAAGGAATGAAATGAGCATTTTAAATAAGAGTATTAATTGAGAGAGATAGTTGACCGACCAGGGTAGAGAGATGCTCTAACCCTTAATATCATTTTACCTTTTTAGGTACAATTTTAGGGTCATGTCTTATCTTAGGAAATAGTAAAATGATTGTCCTAATATTTAACAGGTAAGACTTGTGGTACTTGTGACAAAAAAAATATTGCTAAAAATGAACATGGACAAGAACCAAATGATACATTTCTTGTTGTGTTGGCATCTATAGGACAGAAAGAAAATCAATAGAAAAGGAAACTTTTATGGTTCAGCTTTTCTTCTTCCTATTCTTCCTGGCTATGTCTTTGGGTCTTCATTAAACATTTATTTAGTGAACCATTTAGATCTTCCTCGATGTAAGGTGAAAATGAAACATCTTTGATGCTAATTTTGGAAGCTAGGTATTTGGCAGGAAACCTATTTCAAAGTTATTAAGCACTTGGATTTACAAAATCTATCAGTTGACGGACTGGTTCTGATAATGTAATTACACAAAACATTGGTCCCTCTCCTGAAGGTCTATATCAACTATGAGCTTAATAAGAAAGATAGATGGATTATAGTTCAGAGGTGAACTGAGCTGAGCTGTAATTAGGAAGAATCACATTTTAATAAAAACAATCAGCAAAGCATTTATTAAGTGCCTATTCCATACCAGGCCCTAGGAGTTAAAAATACCAAAGTAAAAATGAAAAATGGTACCTGGAAGGATAGACAACATATATGTAAGTAAATATGAACAAGATATATACAGATAATTTGGGGAAGACTGGGGTAAGACGTAGGCCAATCAAGAAAGATTCATGTCTGTGACATTTAAACTGGTCTTTGCATGAAACTAGACATCCCAAAAATCAGAGGTGAGGAGCATGTGAAGATGTTTAATCCAGAAATAACTAAACTAGGAAACTGTGAGTGCCCCAAGAGTTTTTGGTCTTATCTGACCCTTTGTGTCTCCTTTAGTGCCTCCAACAGTGTGTTGAACACAAGCGGTGTTTAATAAATGATTACCATTATTCAAATAGTGTTCAGGTGTATTTTCATTCTTTTAAATCTTGTTTCTTAATATATTTGGGTTTTTTGGGTTTGTTTATTTGTTTGGATTTTTATTTTGCTTATCCCTATCATGGAAGCTACATTGAGCCTAAAAAGCAAGTTCCCTTCCACTTATTTCCTTTCCATATTTGAACTGGGTTATATATTTTGCCAAAGCCCAGTTTGTTGAATGGCCTTGCTCCTACCAACTGGTCCATTAGATTAAGTAACAAGGGAGATGACAGAGATGGTGGGGGGTTGAGGTCCACAAGATATACAAGGGCAGCTACATTTAGGATCTAGATATACTAAATTTAAATTATTTATAGGGATATCTGGAGCCAGCTTGAACTTATACATGAAAGTCACTTGTTAAATTTTCAGTGTGAGCATTTATAAGTCAGAAATTAGCAAATGCTAGAAATTAGGACTTGCTATTTTTGTTTTGTTGGTTGTCTAGATTGAACAAAATGAAAGAAAAAATATTAATAGTTTAGATTAAACTTAAAAGTGTATCCTGATTTTCAGAAAGCCAGTAGTTAAATTTACCAACACACTTCTTGGCTAGATGGGACCTTAGAGCTCATTAATCTAACACCTTCATTTCACAAATGGACAAAGACTTAGGAAGGCTAAAAAGCTTGCCTGGGATCACGTAGGAAGCAAGTGATAGAACTGGGATTCAAAACCAGATCTTCTGGCTCAAAGCCACAACTCTTGAAACTTTATGGGGTCGTCTCTCTATGACAGCAATTATAAAAGGAGAAAGAATCCATTACTGACTCTCATGGATGGATCAGGAGGTGCTGTCACATGTAGGAGGATTTTGATATTAAAGCAACTTTTTGTTGTTGTTACTGAGTTGTTTTAATCATGTGACTATTTGTGATTTGGGGTTTTCTTGGCAGAGATACTGGAGTGGTTTGCCATTTCCTTCTCCAGTTCATTTTACAGATGAGGAGCTGAGGTAATAGGGCTAAGTGACTTGCCTAGGTTTACATAGCTAGTAAGCATCTGAGGCTGGACTTGAATTCAGGTCTTCCTAATGCTAGGTTTATACTCACGCCAGTAAAGTGGCCTAGGAGTGATCTTTGCTATGATCCTGTGGCTATTAAACTCTACCCTCTGGCAAGTTTCAAGAGCCAAGAAGGGCTCTTGTCCTCTTGTCCTCTAAAGGGCCAAGTAAACCAGGGCAATGGACTTCCCTTTGTAAAAGTTGTACACTCCAGCTGTCTACCTCACCTGATTTTTTTTGTTTGTTTTTTGTTTTTTTAGGTTTTTGCAAGGCAAATGGGGTTAAGTGGCTTGCCCAAGGCCACACAGCTAGGTAATTATTAATTATCTGAGACTGGATTTGAACCCAGCTACTCCTGACTCCAAGGCCGGTGCTTTATCCACTACACCACCTAGCTGCCCCCTCACCTGCTTTTTAATGGGGATCTTGGCTTTTCATCAAATCCTGTAGGATACTCCCCAAGGAAGAAACTCATACAGGGCAGAACTGAAGTTGTTCTGCTGCTAAGAATATTAGAGTCATTTAGAAAAGTAAGAGATAAAGTGATTTGACCAATGACACATAGTCAGTATGTGACAAAGGCAGTAAGTTTTTGGACCTGAGTCTTCTTGACTCACAGAGATTGGCTTTCTATCAATACTTTTTACCCTTTGAAATAGGAGGTATGAATATTAATATCCTCATTTTACAGTTAATGAAACCAAGGTCTGTGACTTTCTCAGACAGACATGAACAAATTTCAATTAGATAGGTAGATGGGTAGGTGGGGAAGCAGGGAGGGAGGTATTAGATGACTGCTTACTTAGCAATAGATGGAGAGATGGGCACAATGATAGTGAAATCAATCTAAGCAATGCATTTGGTGGGGAATGAAGAACTGTCTGACCTTCTGAGTCCTCTACAGATAGGAGCTTTGGGTGGTCTTAATTTTTCTAGTTCCAGCTTCCAGTCTTATAACCAGAAGGAAAGAGAAAACGGAGGGTTCTGATGAGGCATGAATACCACAGCTGATGCAATCTCTGTAATGATGAGTTTTCTGGTGATAAGTTTTTTTTCTAACAGGAGGAGTTAGTCAAAACCAAGTAACGCAGCTGGTAGGAAATGAAAATTTCCTTCCATAAAGAAGTCAGCTATAGAACTCCACACAGTCTCCTGCTTCTCTGGTTACTCTTTGTCTCTTCCCTGATTTCCTTGTCCTCTTCCTCTCAGACCATAAGTTTCAGTATTTATACTCAGTTATCTTTTTTTTTTAAATCTTTACTTTCATTCAGGTCTCACCAAATCTTGGACCATCTATTCAGAGGATTCCCAGTTCAGATTTCTACCTGAACCTCTCTTGAGTTCTCATATATATTTCCAGTGGTCTGTTCTCTGTCTCCAAGTATATGACTTGTTGGCACCTCAAACTCAACATATTGTGACTTTTCCATTTCTATCAATGGTGGTACCTTTAGCAGATAGGGAAAGGCAGGAGGATAATTAATTTCAGTATAAGTTGATTTCGGTTTTGGGTATGTTCAGTTTGAGGTACCAGCAAGACCCAGAGGATAGAAACCTCAAAGCCATCTTTGATTCCTTCTCACCTCAATTGCCACTTTTTATTGATTTTATTTCCTAATTGTCTTTGCTGGATATTCTTTTATTCCATTCCTAGTGCCACCATGTAAATATTTCTTTTTTTTTAAGGTTTCTTTGCAAGGCAAATGAGGTTAAAGTGGCTTGCCCAAGGCCACACAGCTAGGCAATCATTAAGTGTCTGAGACTGGATTTGAACCCAGGTACTCCTGACTCCAGGGCCAGTGCTTTATCCACTTCACCACCTAGCCATCCCCCCATGTAAATAATTCTAAAGCATAGCTCCAGTAATGTCATTTTCCCTCATCAAAAATTCCCAGTGGTTCTTTTTTGAATAAATATCCAAACTCCATAGCATGTCAATCAGAGCAGCTTCCTAAATTACAGATGGATTGAGATCTATTGTCTGGAGAGAGTTAACACTTCTAAACCGCTAAAATCATAAATCCTTTGTGCATTTTTAACATAAAGATCACTAGACAATAAGGACTTCATGACAGCAAATGATCACAGATTTAAGGCAGTAAAAACCTTAGAGATCATGTTATCCAGGGAATCATAGTATTTTCTAGTGTAACAGACCCCTTTGACAGTCCAGTGAACCCAGTGGACCCCTTCCCAAAATAATGTTTCTAAATGCATAAAATAAACTATATAGGATGACATAGGAAATTATGTTGAAACAGAATTGCTAATAGTAAAACTTGGGCCCCGAGTAAAGAACTTTTGATCTAATACAGTACACTAATTTTATCAGTGAGGAAATGGAATCATATCAATATAAACTGATTTTTCTGCAAGGTAAGACCAGGGAATATGTAGAAGAATTGGGTTTTGAACCTTGAGAATCTGAATCCAAATTCAGTACCACATTGCCTTGGTTATTCAGTTTAGATACTACACTGACAACCTTCAAAATATCTTTGTAGGTTGCTTTAACCAAATAGAATCAATAAATGGCAAATCTATTTGTGATGGGGCCTCTCAGAATTCAGATAGGTTTCCTTTAACCCATACTCCAGTCCTTTCCAAAAATGGTAGGGCTATCTCAGTTTGCCTTTGGCAGAGCCCAACAGTGTCTCCATGCCATTATGAATCAATAGAATAAATCTTTCAGTTTTATTATTTTAAAAAACTCAAGAAATCAAAATTAACAGTCTATTTAGTATTATTTTTTTTATCCACACTGTGTAGCAGAGCTCAGGGCCCTAAACATTTGGCTTGAGGATGGTGGCAAGAGCAACATCAATCATTCAATAAGCAATTAAGTATCTACTATGTGTTAGTCATTGTTAAGCTCTAGAGATACAAAGAAAGGCAAAAATCAGTCCTTACCATCAAGGAGCTTATGGTATAATAGGAGAGACAACAGAGATAGACAGAAGGAGAAGTAAATATTTATATGCTTGCTATGTTACAATTATCATGCTAAATGCTTTACAATTATTCTTATTTGACCCTCAAAACAACCCTGGGAGATAATGCTATAGATGAGGAAACCAAGGCAAATGGAGATTAAGCAATTTGCCCAAGGACTCACATTTAGTAAATATGTGAGGCCATATTTGAGCTCAGGTCTTCTGGTTTCCAGGTGTAGAGAAGGAAAGAAAGGGGGAAAAAAAGAGAGACAGAGACAGACAAAGACAGAGACAGAGACAGTGATATACAGAGAGATAGAGACAGAAACAGAGGCACAGAGAGACAGAGATAGTGACAGAGACAGAGGAAGATAAACAGCAAGCTGAATGGATAGATAGATAGGAAGAGAGAGACAGATGGATAGATGGATATGAAGATAAACATTTAAAGAAATGAACAGATGGATAGGTGGATAGATAGATAGCAGATAGATGGATAGACAAATAGACAGATAGATAGATAGATAGATAGATAGATAGATAGATAGATAGATAGATGGATGGATGGATGGATGGATAGGAAGACAGACAGGATAGACAGGCAGGCAGGCAGACAGAGTCAAACAGAATAGATAGGTGGGAAGAAAGTAATCTTCAAGGAAGCTGCTTTAAAAGCCAGGAGGGTGGGAAATGGGAGTGGGTGGGCAGTAAAAACTTCTGCAGAAGGTAACACTTGAACAGGGTCATGAAGGAAGCTGATTATTCTAAGAGGTAGAGGTTAGAAAGGCATGGAGAACAGTCAGTACAAAGGCACAGAGATGGTAATTTGGTGTGATTTAGTGCTGGGACCGCTGTTTTTTGTTTTTGTTTTTGTTTTTTGTAAAGACTGCCCATGAATACTTCTCCTCATTCTAGGAATTGTTGACCCCAGATTATATACAGCTGAGAGTCTTTTGCAAAAAAGTAAACTTTAATAGATATAAGGAAATTGGTGTGAGTTGTATTTTAAAAGACATTTTAAAAGATGCATTTTCTTTAGCTATTGTTTAGAATATATATATTTAATTGTAAAAGAATATATTCAGAGTCAGATATGACTACAGTTCTGAATATAATCTATGAGAAAAATGTGTTTTTGAAAGATGTAAATGTTCTTTGTTGGAATGTACTAAACATTTTTTTCTCTTGTGTATAAATTCTGAATTCTAAATCACATTGATCTATAAAGTTTTTCTTTAATCCCTTTGATTTTTTTTCCTTTATAACTTTGGAAATGTATATTTTAGACTTTGGACATTTTGGAATGCTCCACATCTATGCCCAAATATGAGAAATGTGATGGTCCAGACTCTGACAAATATGCATTGCTATTCTAAGGATTCCAAAGGGATAGTATTTAAGTTCTGGTATAAATTGCTTTTATTTTGTAAATGGAAAAATAAATGAATGCATTTCTATATAATCTCTGCCCCCTAAAATCTTTAACAGTCTCTGAAATTCAGAGTAATAAAATATCATAATAAAAATGTTCATCTTCCTGGTTTTTCTGGAATGAAGAGATAGTCTGAAATCTTTGAAATGATTATGTATCTCTCTTAGAAAGTGGAATTTGATGTGGTAAATACAATGTTATCTACAACAGGAGCATCTGGAGGTCCTTATTGACTAGATACTGTAGAAAATATTTCAAGTATTCAAAAGGTTAGCAAAGTGTCTAGCACATTAGTGAGCATTTTTATTTGTTTTTTAAATATTTTTTTCTGCCAAGGGCCATTAGGATATTTAAAATATCATTCATGGGTCAAATAAAATTATCTACTTAAAAGTTTAACCTGCCATATTTGGTCAAACATTTAATAATTCACTCTTTAAAAACGAATGGATTTATTGAATTTCAAGTCCTGACTGCAGTTACCTTGGCAGCACCAGATCCAATGATTTCAAGGGCCTTTTATGGTCCAGGGCCTGGATGTTCCCTGCCCCCTGGTCTAGATGTAATTTCTCTTCTCTTTGGACTGTACATTGGATATCCTCCATGACAAGCAAAACACTTCTCTGGATTTAGATAGCATACTCTGTGTATTTGTGTGTGTGTGTGTGTGTGTGTGTGTGTGTGTATGTGTGTGTGTGTGTGTCAGAGACAGAGACAGAGACAGAGAGACAGAGAGACAGGAAAACACATTCACACCTATACACACATACACAGAAGTGTTTTGTATATTAATTCCTGGGTCCAGTTTTTGTTTACTTAAGTGTTTATCTCAGAGGAAACTATACTTGAATAAACACAAAATTCATATTAGGCTCATATCAGAACACAAATTACTGAATATTGGGGATATGTATTTCAGGTAATCTTATGTGATCTTTACATATTCTTGGGATATATCTTGATAGGAAAGGGTCTTTGTCTGTGTATATGTGGTAGCCCTGGTAGAATGTGAGCTTCTTGAGGGTAAGGATTGTCTCACTTTAATATTGTATTCCTAACACTTAGTGCAGCTTCTAGCATGTAACAATCATTTGATAAATGTTTGTTGATTAGAGACAACAAGGTGGATAGAGAACTGGATTTGGACACAAGAAGACCTGAGTTCAAATTTGTTTTCAGATACTTACTAGTAGTGTGATCCTCTGTCTGCCTTAGTTTTCACAACTATAGAATGAAGATATTAATAGAACCTGCCTCTTGGGTTGTCATAAGCATAAAGAGATAATATTTGTATGGTATTTTGCAAACCTTAAAGTGCTATACAAATTCTAGCTATCATCATCATCTTAGTTATCATTAAACTATTGTTTAAACCATAGGAAACTAGCAATCAGTGCAGACTCAGAATTGGAAAACATACTTGAGCCCACCTAGGCAAGTATACCTGAACAAGAATTCTTTCTACAGTATTCTCAGTAAGTCATCAAGACAACCTTTGTTTGGAGAGCTCCATTGAGAGAGAATCACTACATTCCAAGAGAGCTCATTTCTCTTCTGGGTTGCTCTGATTATTAAGAGATTATTACTAGATTAGGAGAACTCTGCCTCTATGCATCTTCTGCACACTGATTCTAGTTATGTCTTATGGGACATAGGAAAAGTCTAATCCCTTTTCTAACAATCATTTGTTCTCTCAATGAGCTTTTTTAAATAAAATATTGTATTTTAAAAACATTTAAAACTTTTTAATTTAATTTATTTATTTACTTTAAATTTTAGAAAGGTTTTAATTTATTTTGAGTTTCACAATTTTTTCTCCAATCTCGCTTCCCTCCCCTCACCCCCCACAGAAGGCAGTTTGCTAGTCTTTACCTCATTCCCATAGTATGCATTGATCTAAGCTCAATGTGATGAGAGAGAAATATAGAAGAATTACATAAAAAGACAACATTTTTTAAAAATTAAAGGTAATAGTCTTTGGTCTTTGTTCAAACTCCACAATTCTTTCTCAGGATACAGATGGCATTCTCTGTCACAGACACCCCCCAAATTGTGCCTGACTGTTGCCCTGTTGGTATGAACAAGTCCATTAAGTTTGATCATCACTCCCATGTTGCTGTTAGGGTGCACAATGTTCTTCTGGTTCTGCTCATCTCACTCAGCATCAGTTCATGCAAATCCTTCCAGTCTCCCCTGAATTCCCATCCCTCCTGGCTTCCAATAGAACAATAGTGTTCCATGACATACATATGCCACAGTTTATTAAGCCATTCCCCAATTGATGGACATTCCCTCAGTCTCCATTTCTTTGTCACCACATACAGAGCTGCTATGAACATTTTTCTACAGGTGATGTTTTTACCCTTTTTCATAATCTCTTCAGGGTATAGACCCAGTAGTGGTATTGCTGGATCAAAGGGTATGCACATTTTTATCACCCTTTGGACATAATTCCAAATTGCTTTTAATTTAATATGTAAACTTAATTTATATCTTTTTCTATATATTAATTTGATTAATAAAAGCAATTAAAATATTTAAAGACAATAAGGTAAAAGTGCTGTATATGCTAGATACTTTGAATACTTGAAAACAACTGTTAGTTCTCTACCTTTTCCCCACACTACTTGAGACCTCCACCATGTCTTTTCAGGCTAACAATCTCTAGTTCCTTCAGCTAATTCTCATATGAGCTGCTCTTCCAGTTCTCATTATTCTGCTCTTCCTGTTTTGGACACTTTCCAATGCATCATTGTATTTTCTAAAATGTATCATCCCAAACTGAACAAAATAATCAATCACAGTAATAAACTCTGAACACTCCAGTGAACTCATGATCTCATTAATGTGGGTATTCCTTCCAGCAATACAGATGTCACCATTCTTGCCTGACTGTGGCTTTTTCATGCCCTCCCATAAATTCACTTTGGTATAGTCCACTGAAAATGCTAGGAACCTCTCTCAAGACACCCTTATGCTCTGAATAAACTAGTGGAGAATACAGTCTGTCCATTGTTCTCACCAACTTGACCAATATCTTCTAATCACACACTCTCTTGATGGCAGAAATATTGTGGGGCTTCTTCCCAATTTCTTTTTTATTTTTTTAATGAAATGCAACCTGCTCAGGTGGATGCTTCAATGTATTTATTCCATCATTTCTCCCATGATTGACAAAGGGTTTGTTTCTAGTTTTTCCACTGTTAAAAGTCAAATCATTGTAAATATGATCCCATTTCTTGCTTCTGATGTTAGGCTTCTGAGAGAAGGGTGTTGAGTCAGAATGATCATTTCTATATTTTCCAGATGCATCTGATGTAAGATGAATGATGGAAGTGTTTTTAATTTAATCCTTGAGCAAACTGTAAGCAATGACTCACCAAACTTTTGCTTTGACCTTGTATTGAGAACATACTCAATTTTAGGCTTACAGCTCTCCATATATCCACCTAGGCTCAAATCTGGCCCTAGAGACTTTCTAATTGTGTGACCCTAGACAAATCACTTTATCTCTGTCTACCTCAGTTTCCTCATCTGCAATCAGATTTGCATAATGCAAATGCAATCAGATTTGTACAGTCTTTAAGCATCTAGTAGACATTTAATAAATGCTTGATTTTTTTATCCACATAATTCTATAAATCTTCAAATCTAAGTGAAAATAGCACAAAGCAGAATTAGATAGCATGCAGTTCTTTTTTTTTTGGAGGGGGCATAATTAGAAGGGGTCAGTACCTATAAATGTGTCAGAATGAAGCACTTCTGGTGTGAAAAATTCTAATACCAATTCCCTTCAGACATATTCTTAAAACATTAAGTGAGGGGGCACCAAAAGATTAAATAAACTGTCCATTGTCCCACAGCTATTGTGTATCAGATACAGAACTAGAACTCAGGAGATTCTGTCCCTAAGAATAGACTTCTCTGTCTTCAGCTTCTCCACACAATCTTTAGCCCTTCTAATTTAAATATTGTGGCCAACCGAGTGATTTGTTTACCTAGAGGTTTTATATCAAAGAGACTTGAGAATTCAGCTTTCAAAAATAATTTCTCCATAGCAGAGGAATTTAAAATATCACTCAGCTAAGCCAAAAATTATTTTTGTTAAAGATACACTTCTGGGGCCTTTAACTTTTCAGAAGAGAATGATTAAAGCATCTGCAAAAATTAATCGCCTCATAGTGGAACAGAGACACTTAAATGAAGCAGGCTTAACGAGTCCCATCCTTGCTTTAGAGGAGAAAGAAAACATCACGGAGACAAAAGTATTGCTCTTGGGTCTCTGATGTCAGTGCTTAACATTTTCAAGTAAATTCTCACAATGTATATTAGTCTTTCTACTAATATCTGTGGTTTTATCAGGAGTTTCAGGAAATGGGAAGAACATATTCCTTCTGTCACTTTAGTGCTGAGAAATGGCATTTTAAAATTACTTTAATCATGCATGATTAGATCTTCTAAAAAGGGCTCTTATTATATTGTCATATTTAGGAATACTTAGAATCCTTTCTTTTAAGTTTACCTAGACTTGAAAGTAATATTTGACAGCACTGAGATAATTATTTTTAAAAAACCTCTTTTTTTGTGTTCGTTTCCGATTGCAACAAAAACTCTCAAGTGTCACATCTCAGCAGGCAGGTACAAGTGTGTGAGTAACAAGATTGTCACCTAATTCACTTTCAAATAGATACCCTTCCCAGCAATATCTGCTGAAGTGAAAGCTTGTTTCTTCTTAGCTTCCATGAAAATTGATCAGAACAAGATCTTTTTGCCCTTGGCCTGATTAGTAATTTTTATGTCAATAGGTTTCCTGTGCATAGGATGATACCAAAAGGGAGCAAAATTATGGGAGGACCTCAAAGGTCTATCTCATCCAACTCCTCTCATTTTACAGATGGGGAAACTAAGGCCCAGAAAAGATAAATGATGTTCACATCAATTCTATCATTTTTCTTTTTTAAAAAATTAATTTATTTAAGGCAATGAGGTTAAATGACTTGCCCACAGTCACACAGTTAGGCAATCATTATGTTTCCGAGTTTAGATTTGAACCCAGGTCTTCCTAACTCCAGGAATACTGTTCTATCCATTTTGCTACCTAGTTGCCCCAATTTTATCATTTTTCATTTGTGTCCAATGCTTCATGACACCCCCCCCCAATTGGGGTATTCTTGGCAGAGATACTAGAATGGTTTGCCATTTCCTTCTCCCACACATTTTACAGATGAGGAAATCAAGCAAACAGAGGTATGTGCCCAGGGTCGTGTACCTAATAATGTGAATTTAAGAAGATGAATCTTCCTGACTGGCCCTGGTCCTGGTCCTCAAGGCACTGCACCACCTAGATGCTGCCAATATCTTAGAGTTGTAAATGTCAGAGATTTGAACCCAGCTCTTCTAAACATGGAAGCCAAGCCTCTAATCACTGCCCATCGATAATGTTGTTGACTCTTGTCAAAATGTATAAAACATTTTAACATACTCCATCAAGAATAATGGGACCACTTCCTTTGGTTCCTAACATCCCAATTCCTTGGTTGATAAGAGTCAAAATCAGTTCCCTGAATTTTACAAATGAGAAAATGAAGGTTCTTGGAGGTTAAGTAACTTGACTATGAAAACACTGGAAAGTGACAGATGGGATTTGAATTCGGGTCTTTGAAGTCTCTATATCTCAAATACTCACTTTAGAAGTAGTGGTTTTTCTACTGCCCTACATTTCTTTCTCATCACTGGATCATTCATTCAGATGATGAGATCATATATCCCTTTGAGTATTTAACACTTTGGTCACTTAACCCCAGATCATATCAGAAAACAAATTGCAAAAAAATGAAGCTAAAAAAGCTTTTGAGCCTGCTAAATTGCCATGTGAATCCAAGAGTTATGGTGTGGTAAAATATACATATATATTTTATATACCATATATATGTGTATTATACACACACACACACACACATACACACACACACACACATATATATTATATATGGTAAATATATATTTGGAAGAATGTAAACTTTGTGAGGGCAGGAATTACTTTATATTTGTCTTTGTAGTCAGTCAGTAAACAATTATTAAGTGTCTACTCTGTGAAAGGAACTGTGCTAAGATGGGGATGCAAAGGCAAAAGACAGTCTTTGCTCTCCAGGAGCTCACATCACTTAGACCAGGTGTCTGGAAGAGTGGGTAAAGGATGTGTTGAGAAATTTGTTTCCAGCATCACATAGTACTTTGATACTAAGAATGATCTCTGTCCTCCTATAAATCCAAGACAGGGAATCCATACTATGTTTAATACTTTTGAAATTCCAGAGGAGAATTAGTTTTTCCTTCCCTAGATTGTAATAGATTGTTAGCCTCTTGAAGGCAGGGTCTATCTTTTATCTCTTTTTGCATATCCCACACTTGGCACATAATAGGTGCTTAATAAATGTATATTGATTAATTGAAATATAACCAGCCCATCTTTTTTCCAGCCATATGAAATATTTAATGGGACTGCTGACATATTTCACCTTCACCTCATCTCTGTATTGACTAAGTAAGTCCCTCAAAGTCTATGTCTTCAAATAAGATAATCTAGCTCTTGTCCTCATTCATCTGTTAGATAGTTATCTTCTTTTCTTAAAAATTCTTAGTAGTCATAGGTAATATTTCCCTTGGTACAGCTAGCACCTACTATAGGACCAAAAGCTCTGTGACCTTAAAAGATTAAGCCCCAAACTTCAAGCATCCGATCTTATGATTGCTCTTCAGTTGCCTATACTTAGAGAAAGAAACATAAACTGGAAACAATATAAAAGAAATATAAACTGCTCAGGGGGCAGGGACCAATGCTCAGGTTCATTTAGACAGTGATGTGTCGCTATGGAAGAGGGGAAGGAGGGTGATGGGAAGGAGGAGAGGTACCCCTCCCTCAAAGTTCCATCAAAACTTTTCAAAGGGAAAAAGAGAGTAAATATGGAAGTTGACTTTTCTTTTAGAATATATTGATTGTGCAGCTCTTCTTGCCTCAGTGTGAAATCCATATCTGAAATCTCCTGCTTCCATCCCAATGTCCTTCAGCACTGAACCATGAATCACTGAATCTATCTCCAGGGAGAACCTTTCAACATGTTTGCTCCATAGAAGATGCTTCATTCAACCTGTCTTTACATTTGTTTCTTGTAAATTAAGTTTTTTTATTGTGAACTTGACAATCGTAAGCAAAAATGTCAATATGCAAAGAACAGGAAGAGTCATATATTTTATGGAGCGCATACCTTGTAACACTTCTATAGAGCTCATCTGTAACTTAGGAGGCTTACTTCCCACAGACCATGCCCTTCAATATCATCCATTAGATTACCTTCAACTTCAGTTGTTTTTATTGATGTCATTATGTCTTTTACACCACAATCATTTCCTTTTAATTTTTTTAATCTTCACCTTTCTTCTCTATAACCTTCCTATGTATTGTCCCTCAAATATTTAAAAATGAAGTGGCAAAAGGCAGCTAGGTGGCAGAGGACAGAGAGAGCACTGGAGTCAGATAATTGGCTAGCTGTGTGACCTTAGGTGAGTCACTTAGCCCCAATGCCTTAAATAAATAAAAATTTAAATTATAAAAGTGAATTAACAATCTCATAAATTTGGGAGATCCTTCCAATAAACACAGCTGATAACAACCCATCCAAACCTCCTCAAGTTGGCCTATTGTCTCAATAATACCCTCATCAAAGATGCACAAGATCATATATGGATGATTCTGATAAAGATTTTTTTTTCTATTGATGGAAAAGTTAGCCTATAGTTGGTATTTTCTTGCTTGTCTTTTTTCAGTATTAACACAGTCCAAGAATTTTCTGCCTCTTTAAGATCTTACCCTTCTTCAGATATCTTCTTTATTAATCCTCAATTATCCTCAAAATTGTATCACTCCTACTTTTCTCTATACTTGGTCTGGTCTGACTGGTTTTCTCAATTTTGTCCTATTTGATGCAATGTCTAACATATTAATATACAACTGAGGAATTGTTGTGTTAAGGGCCAAGTGGAGTGGATCCATTATACTTGATGGAGTTCATTTAAATGTGTGGTTTTTTGCTAATATTTCCCTTTTTCTTTTGTTTGTCATCCTCCTATTTTATTCTATGGATCTTTGCTTAGTTGGATGCCTTTCCAGGCTTTCTTTAAATTGGTTTTACTCTTCACTGCTTCTCTCTACTTGAATTCATATTATGTTCTGGATTAGGCAAAGCATTTATTAAGTATTCACCATGAGTCAAGAATAGTGCTAAATTCTGAGAAAAATACAAACCAAAAGAAAATCCCTGACCTCAAGCAGTTTGCATTCTTTAGTGAAAAATGGGCTCTAGACTATTCCATGATTAAGACATTCCAATTTGTCTCCCATGCCTAAAATACTCCTCAACTCCTTCTACTGAGTTCCCCAGTTTTCTTTAAACTCCATCTTCTACTACAGGAAGCTTTTTCTAAATCTTTTTTTGTTCCAGAACTTATTCTGTTTTAATTATTTTCTATTTATCCTGCATATGACTTATTTATTTATTTTTTTGTTTACATGTTTTCATCCTCCATTAGATTGTAACCCCGCTCCCCCCAGAGTAAGGATTATCTTTTACCTCTTTTTTGTATTCCTAGCACTAGCATGGTGCCTAAAATATAGTAGGGGCTTAATACATGATTATTGATTTCTGGGGAAGAGCCAAGATGCTGGCATGAAACTCTAGCATGCTCCTAGAGCTTTTCCCAGCACAACTTTATTTGAAGTCTCTAAACTGACATAAAAATTACAGATCACACCAAAAAAAGAGCAAAACAATTTCTCAATTCAAGATATTGTGGAGGATGTTTAGTAAAGGCCTGTCTTTTGGGAGTAAAGGGGAAGTATAGCCCAGCATAGGTAGGAGAGTGGGAAAACTAGCAGGAAGCTCTGAGCCATAGTACAGCTTAGGTTTAGGCTCAGCAAGTCATCTAGATAGCAGGCCAGCAGGAAGGATCCTAACTCCAGATAAAGCTCAAGCCCTGGAAATGATGAGGCAACAGATTGGACTGGATTAGGAATTAAACCATTGCATAGGCAAAGCCTGGGCATAAGGGAGTCAACAAGCCTCTGCATAAGAAACACCTGGGCTACATAGGCAAGACCTTGGCAAGTGATAAGCGAGGGACTAGACCTGGCACAAAAAGCTTTGGACTCCCTGTACCTCAGGAGCAGAGTTCAATTATCAAAATGAGCTTTCAACTATGAAAACTCAAGAGTACTAACTATAGAAAGCTATCATTCCGATGATGATAAAAATGCCATCTCAGAAGAAGACAGCAGTGACAAATTGCCTACATATGAAACCTCAAAGGAGTTTATGAATTGGCTTCAAATCCAAAATCTCATGGAATAGCTCCAAAAGGATTTTTAAAAACCAAAGAAGAGAGGAAGAAGAAAAAAGGAAAAAAGAAACGAGAGCCATGTAGGAAAATTATGAAAAACTGACTGAAGAAATCAACTCCTTTAAAAATAAAAATGACCAACTAGAAAAAGAATATAACTCATCAAAAAAATAAAATTGACCAACTGGAAAAGGAATATCACTCAACACAAAATAAAATTAATCAACTAGAAAAGGAAAACAATTTCTTTAAAACTAAATTATTCAACTGAAAAAGGAAACACAAAAGCCCTAAAATAAAACCCTAAAAATTAGAATTGGACAAATGGAAACTAATGACTCTATGAGACACCATTAGACAAAACAAAAAGACTGAAAAAATAGTAGAAAATGTAAACAAACTTTTTAAGAAAAACAAATAACCTGGAAATTGATAATTTATGAATTATTGGTCTATCCCAAAGCATTGATCAAAAGAAAAAGAACCTGGAAAATATCTTCCAGGAAATTATCATAGAAAGCTGCTTTAATATTCTAGAATAAGAAGACAAAAATAGTCCTTGAAAGAATCCACAGATCACCTCCAGAAAGAGACCCTAGAATAAAAACATCAAGGAATTTTGTAGCCAAATTCCAGAATTCTCAGTTAAAGGAGAAAAAACTGCAAGCAACCAAAAAAGAACATTTTAAATACAAGGAACCACAATCAGAATTATAGAGGACTTATCAGTTTCAACATTAAAAGATCAGAGGTCCTAGAATATGATATTCTGAAGGACAAAGGACCTTGGAATATAGTAAGAATTAACTACTCTACGAAATTCGGCATTTTCTTTCAGGGAAAAAAGATGGAATATAGGACTTCCAGGATTTTCTGATAAAATGACCTGAACTGAGTAGAAAATTCTATCTTCAAATACAAGATTCAAGAGATGCTCAAATTTTGAATTATTTAAATAAATAATTCAGGGTTCAGTTCTATTTATTTGCACTCTCTATCTTCTTACAATTCAAGGGCAGGAGATATCTGACCTATGGGTCATTTAGTATGGTGCTGACATAGCAACTGAAGGCTGGACTTGAAATTCAATAAATCTAGGAACTTTATAGGAGTAAATAAATTAAATATTTGGCCAAATATAGCAGGTGAGTGTGGTTATAAATGTCCAAATGTATCTTGGCAGAAAAAAAGTTCCCACCTCTGCTCTATAAGTATTATTTATTTTATTTTATCTTTCCCAAATACATGCAAAGTTTTCTATATTTATCCTTTTTGCAGGTTTTGAGTTTCATATTTTTCTACCAATCTCTCTTCCCAAACAATTTTATATAGGTTATACATGTACAATCTTGTTTAACATATTTCCATATTGGTCACGTTGTGAAGAGAAATTATAACTAAGGGGGGGAAATAACTTGGAAAAAATCAAAAAAATAAAAAAAGAATATAGTATGCTTGCTCTGTATCTAGACTCCATAGTTTTTTCCTCTGGATGTGGATGTAATTTTCTATTAGAGACTCTCAGTAATTTTCCTTGATCATTGAGAGGAGCTTCGTCCATCAAGGTTGATCATCTCACAATGTTGCTGTAAATGTGTTTATTGTTTTCCTGGCTCTGCTCACTTCACTCAGCATCAGCATGCAAGTTTCTTGTTTTGTACACATTCTGATCCTACTTCTGATGAGTTGAGATCTGACAGTACACAGACAGCTCTCTCAGAAATGACTCCTCCCTTCATTAACATCTTTTTTTCTGACTATTAAAATAGAATCTTTTTCATTAATTAGGCAGTTAAGTTACACAGTGGATTCATTCATATTTAACTTCAGAAACTTACTTGCTGAGTGATCCTGGACAAGTCATTGAAATTTTTGTTTGCCTCAGGTTTCTTACCTATAACATGAGGATGATTTTTAATTGAACCTCACAGGGTTGTTGTGAGGATCAAATGAAATAAGATTGTAAAACACTTTGTAAATCTTAAAGCACTATAAAAATAGTTGATTATTATTGTTGTTGTTGTTGTTGTTGTTTTTATGGGCCTTTGTTTTGATGAGAAAAAAAAACTGCATGTTTTCCCAAAGAACATTCTACCTGTTCTTTTCTCTATACAAATAGCAACTGCCTTTAAAATCTGAATATAGCCACTTCACATATAACAACCCCAAAAGGGAATGGATTAGGGTTTGTTTATAGTCTGATGCAGGCTAAAAAATAACAGGAAGGAAAATAGATAAGAATAATGGTAACCATGGATTAGTCTTTCTTCCCCCACCCCAATTCTGATAAGAGAGAGGTAATAGATACAGGTGATAGATAATTTGGAAATATCATCTCAAAAATATGCTTAGCCTTGTACCAGGACGAGACCACCATTCTAGGATGTTTGAGACAGTTCCATTTTAAAATTAACATTGTGGTGGTTTTTTTAAATAAAATCATTATTTCATAAAAATTTTACATCAAGTGAGCAAAGAAATAAAGAGCATTGAATATAAACTTTCCCTTTGATTTTCCCCTTTCATCACACCACATTCTGCCTCCATGCATTATTTGTCATTTCTGGAGAGCCTGGGGAGACTCCCTAAGCTGTAATTAGTGATGACCCAATGTGGTTCCGGAAGCTCCTTTGTTTCTGGTTTCACTGGAACAGTGTACCGGTGTCTCTAAAAAGTAAAAACAGGAAGTATGGACTCCAGTAACTTGAGGAGGGGACTATTTGTTTGAGCTTTCATTTTTTTTTAAGTGAATGTCAGATTTTATTGCAGTTTTCCGGTGAGTGGGAGGACGGTTTCTAGGAATCTTTTATACTATTATCAAAACTAACAAAAATCCCACTGCCTAGGAAGGAGATATGCTAAAAAAAACTCATTATCTAGCTCATTATTCATTCATAGGTGGAGCAGGTGGTCCGGTTAGTTTGGCATACAACTATCTGGTGAACCTTCCCTGTCTTATTAGCTCACAAACTAGAGGGCTATAAGATTGTACAAGGACTTTAGTTACAATATCCCCATGAAAGAAGAAATATAACTGCTCTCATTCCCATTTTATAGATGAGGTAACTGAAGCTTAGAAAGGGATGTGATAGGCCCTTGTGAACCTGATAGCAAGCAGCTGGCCTAGAGTCTCAGAACTAGCTAGCTTGAGGTAGCTAAGTGGCTGATTCTTGGAGATAGGAAATCCTGAATTCAAATCCAACCTCAGATACTAGTTTTATCTGTAACCCTGGGTAAATCACTTAAACTCTATTGATGTCAGTTTTCTCATCTGTAAAATGGGGGTAACACCTGCCTCCCAGGGTTTTTGTGAGGATCACATGACATAATTGCAAAGCCCTTGGTATAGGCTTGGCATATAGTAGGCATTATGCAAATGTTAGTTATTATCATTATTTTTTCTAAACAGTGGTCCTGGCTTCTATCTAATGAACATTAGTGAGGATGCTGGTGGGATATGGGAACTCAGCAAAAGAATTTCTCAGGCTTTCTGAATCTTTCAACCCAATCTGAAAGGCAGCATTTGAAGGTTTTATTAGCTTGATATGATCATAGTTTGCTTTTCTCCTTTATTTGAAATATTCCTCTGTGAATAATGCCTTTCCTGGGGAAACTATGCCTTTCTTTCTATTTTCTTTTGACACATCTATTAGAGCAAACATGTGTTTGTTGGTATTTATTGAGGATTTATTCTGAGTGGTCTTTCCTCCTCCTTCTTTATTCCTCTTCTGAATATATATATATATATATATATATATATATATATATACACAACAGAAATAATAATATATTTCATAGCATTTCAAATTTTAAAGAGATACATTCATGCATTAGCTCACTTTAGCTTTTCAACAGTCCTATATTAGAACCTGCAACTATTTCTACCATCACTGTTACTACTGTTGCTATTACTACCATTACTACTTCTATATCTACTACTACTACTAATACTACTGCTACTATTACTACTACTTCCACCACCATTACTACCACTACCATCTCTCATCTCTACCACTACTGCTACTACTGCTATCTGGCATTTACATAGTACTTTTTAGGTTTTCAAACTCTTCTGCATATGTTATTTCATTTGTTTCTCTCAAGAACCTGGTGAGCTAGTTGCTGCTAATATAATTTATAAATGAGAAATGAAGCCAAGAGAGAGGTTGAATTTTTTTGTCTGGGTTTTTTGGTCACATGGCTAGTCAGTGTCTAAGGTAGAATTTGAACTCTGATCTCCCAAGCTCAAATACTCTATTCATAGTACCACTTATTGTCATTATAGATGAGGAAACCGAGGTTCAAAAGAGATTAAATGACTTGTTTATGGTCACACAATTAGTGAATACAGTACTTTCTGAATCCAAATCCAAACTCTATCCACTATAATCCTCTACTGCCTGCAATGAAAAGAGGCTGAAAATCCAGCCTCCTGGGTTTTAACCTAGCTCAGTCTCCTTATGACTTAAATTGTCACTGGAAAGATGATCTTCATTGATTTGCTCTGGATAATTCTGGAAAAGCAGTCCTGGTCAGGAAGGAAGAGGAAAGAATTCATGGCTCCTGAGAAAGTTTAATATCTAAGGAAGGATCATGAATGCTGGCAGGAAAGAGGGGGCAATTTCTGCAGGCAAGAATGAAAGATAGGGTACAGATCAAGTTAGCTACCAGAAAAATGTTGGCAAGGTATCCTCAAATCTGGAGGAAAAGATTATTCTTCTTGAAAAGATTATTCAGTGGTTGATCAGTAAGTGTGGGCTGCTTTGGGGGAACTATAGGAACTGAATTTGCAAAATACTGATCAAATATTTTGTATTCTTCAAATTTCAGAAAGAATCAAATGAATGAATGAATAAGTAAATTAATGAAAAAGCATTCATTAAATGAATTCTATGTTCATAACTCTATGATATAATAGATATAAACAGAAAAAGCATGACATTCTTTGGTCTAAGGAGCATACATGCCAAAGTCTCTTCATCCCACAGTTCAGTTCAATGTTTTTGTATCACTTTCCAAGGTCCAGGTTTTGACTTTGCTTTACTTTATTCTGGAATTGCTAATGAATGATCAGACATAGCCCCTTATGCTCTCTGGCTAATTGAATTTTTGGAAAATATAGTTCCATGCTGATTTCAATAATGGAGACAGAATTAAAAGGCTAAAGGGTATCAGAAAAGATAGAAATATGAAAATGGCATGGAAATATAGAAGAGATGAGAATGGGCCATCCGTTGCCTTGGTAACCAAAGATGAGGGGAAAAGAGAAAGAAAGTAGAGAGGATAGGGAGGGAGAGAGGGATAGAAGAGGGAGTAAAAGATATATGGAGAAAGGATGGAAGGGAGAAGGAAGAAGTAGAGAAGAAGGAAGAGTGTTGGAACAATGGAAGAGAATGATTGCAATGAAGAAATAAAAGAGATGATGCCTCTCCTAAGAGAACCCCTTTGAGCCCAGGAAGTAACATTTCACTTGAAGGATGCTCAATTTCCAACTTTGCTTTTGGCTAATGTATGTTAGACTCTAAAAGGAGCATGCTGTTCAAGAGAATCAGGGTTTCATTCTCATCTTGCTTGACCTTTTTCCTCTGAGGGTCTGTCCTAATTGGAGGGAGAAACATTCTTCAAACTATGAAAGGGCAAACTTTGAGCATTCAATGGAGAATCTCAAGCTCATAGGCTTCAAGAATGGGATCTTCAGGAGCCATCCATCACCATAACTTAGAGGGTCTTTTAGAGATCCAAAAGAATTATTAGGTCTTCCTTTCTTTCCTTACTTCCTTTCTTTGCTTCTTTTTTCTTACTTTCCCCCCTTTATTTCTTTCTTTTTTGCTTAACAATCAGGAAACCTGTTAGGGTCATATGAACATAGCTACCGAGGTGAAAGGGATATCAGAGATCATCAGAGTCAACACCTTTCTTTGAAACTTAAAGAGACTAAAAGGGGGGTGCTAGGTGGTGCAGTGGATAGAGCACTGGCCTTGGAGTCAGGAGGACCTGAGTTTAAATCTGGTCTCAGACATTTAATGATTACCTAGTTGTGTGACCTTGGGCAAGTCACTTAACCCTATTGCCTTGCAAAAACATAAAACAAAAAACAAAAAAGAAAAGAAACTAAAAGGGGGAAGGGGATTAAGTGACTTGTAAAGTTACACTATTAGTTGGAATTTGAACTTAGGTCATCTGACTCCAGGACAGGGGTTCTTAAGCAAGAGTTCACATACCTAGGGGTCTCTATATAGATTTCAAAGTATCCTTTGTGATCCCATGTGCTTTATTTTATACACTTAAGGACTTTATCCTGAGAGCAAATCTATAGACTTTGCCAGAGTGACAGGAAAGTCTATGACTCCCAATAGGTTAAGATACTTTGTTCATAAAGCAATACTTTCTTCATGCTACTACATTATCCATATGTTGTCCATTTCTAAAAAGAAGCAAATAATACCAATTCAAAATATATTTGTTAAGCATATTCTTTGTGGAGAACATTATAGCAGGCATTGGTGGACATATAGTATATAAATGAGATGTAGTCTCAGTCTTCATGGAACTTAAAAATCTGTAACCTGTTAAGTAATAAAAGAGATTTAATCAATGTGCTTTAGAAAGTATATGGGAGGGCGGAGCCAAGATGGTGTCAGGAATATGGCCTCTCTTAGGTGCTCTCTCCAAAATATTTCAAAATTATGACTCTAAATTATCGAGAGACAGAACCCACAGAAAGTTCTGGTGCAGCAATTCTCCAGCCCAAGGTAACCTGGAAGATTGTGGGAAGACTCTGTTCCATGGGGTTGGAGGGACTACAAAACACTGGAGCAAAGGAACTTCAGCCTCCTGGGAATAGCCTCTGGGGTGCCTGGGAATGCTGGCTCCTAGCAACAGAAGCAGTTTCCTGACCTGCACCCCAGGGAGTACCAAGCACAACTTGAAAGATCAGCGTGGCCCTCAGAGCAACCCAGATCCCAGGAAACAGAAGTTGTCCAGCAAGAGCTGCCTAGCAGCTTTCACCCTTAACCCATGGAAGGTAAGGGAGTGGAGGGAGACTTCCAAGGTCTGTCCTCTGTCCCTGGAACATAACTCTGGGCTTTGACTACATTCAGACCCTGGTTGCAGTCTAGGCCCCCCCACAGAGCAAGGACCCCGCCCCTTACAACCACAGGGCAGATGGATGCACTTGTGGTCATTCACAGACCAGGAGAGCAGTCAGAGCCTCACACACTGAGGTCCTTGCAGGGGGGGGGGTCCCAATAATACTCAGAAGCTTGGGAAGCATCCCAAAACCAGGCACAGACTGGGGAAATGAATAAACAGAAAAAAAGAAGCCTGACCATAGACAATTACTTTGGTCCCATGGAGGACCAAGCCACACAATCAGAAGATGAGAAAGTCCAAGCTTTTGTATCTAAAGACTCCTAGAAATATAGAAGTTAGGTTCAGGCTATGATAGAGCTCAAAAAAGATTTTGAAAATCAAGTAAGGAAATAGAAGAAAAATTTGGAAGAGAAATGAGAGAGATGCAGTTAAAAACATGAAAACAAAGTCAGTAGTTTAGTCAAGGAGATCCAAAAAAATGCTGAAGGAAATAACATGTTAAAAACAAGTTTAGGTCAAATGGATAAAACAGTTCAAAAAGCTATTGAGGAGAAAAGAATGCCTTAGGAAGCAGAAGTGACCAGATGGAAAAGGAGATAAGAAAACGCTCTAAGGAAAACAAATCCTTCAGATGTAGAATGGAGCTAAAGGAAGCTGATGACTTTGTGAGAAATTAAGACACAATAATTCAACACCAAAAGAATGAAAAATTAGAAGAAAATGTGAAATATCTCATTGAAAAAACAACTGATCTGGGAAAACAGATCCAGGAAAGATAATTTAAAAATTATTGGGCTACCTGAAAGTCATGATCAGGAAAAGAGCCTTGACATCATTTTTAAAGAATTTCTACAGGAAAATTGCTCTGATACCCTAGAAGCAGAGGATAAAATAGAAATGGAGAGAATTCACCAATCCCCCCAAGAAAGAGATCCCAAAAATCCAACCCCCAGGAATATTATAGCCAAGTTCCAGAACTCCCAAGTCAAAGAGAAAATATTACAAGCAGCCAGAAGGACACAATTCAAATATCGTGGAGCTGTAGTCAGGATCACACAGGACTTAACAACAACTACATTAAGGGCTCGTAGGGCTTGGAATATAATATTCCAGAAGACAAAAGAGCATGGAATGCAACTGAGAATCAATTACCCAGCACAACTGACTTTCCTCTTCCAGGAGAAAAGATGGACTTTCAATGAAACAGGGGAATTTCAAATGTTCCTGTTGAAATGACCAGGGATGAACAGAAAATTTGATCTTCAAGTTCAGGACTCAGGTGAAACACAGAGAGGGTGGACAGGAAGGGTAAAATATGAGGGATTTAATGATGATGAACTGTGTGTATTCCTGCATGGAAAGATGATACAGATAATACTCGTATGAATCTTCTCATTTAATAGAGCAGGTAGAAGAAGCTTTTATAGATGAGGCACAGGAGAGAGCTGAATTTGAAGGTATAATATATTGTAAAAATGGAGTCAATGGGTGAAAGGGAAATGTACAGGAAGTAAGAGAAAGGAGAGGTAGAATAGGATAAGATATTTCATATAAAAGATATTTCATGTAGCTTTTGAAATGGTATGGAAGGGGGAAGGTGAGGAACAATGAGGGAAACTTCACTCTCATTAGAAATGACTCAGAGAGGAAACAGCATACATGCTCAATAGGGTTTAGACATCTAGAAGAAAAAGGAGAGAAGGGAGATGGGGGAGGGGAGGAGGGATGTTGGTGATAGAGGAGAGGGTAGATCATAGGAGAAGATAGTCAGATATAACACATTTTATTTTTTTACTTTTCCCAAGGTGCTAGGATTGAGTGGTCTCTCCAGGACTACAGTCGCTGGATCTCTGGGGTTGGATGTAGGCTTAGGGCCTCTTAGCCCCAGGCCAGTGCTCTGTCCCGTGTGCTACTTGGCTGCCCCACAGCACATTTTTGAAGAGGGACAGAGTGAAAGGAGAGAGAAAATATAATAGATGATAGATGATAGTGGGGAGGGATGGATGGAGGGAATTACAATCAGCAACAGCAATTGTGGAAAAATATGGAAGTAACTTCTATGATGGACTTATGATAAAGAAAGCTATCACCTGAGACAGAGCTGATGGTATCAGAACACAGACTGAAACACATTTTTTCTCTTTATTTTACTTTATTTCTTGTAAGGTTTTATATTTTTGTGGGGGGAGGGGGATTATGATTATGTTTACTTTTTTGTTTGTTTTTGCAAGGCAATGGGGTTAAGTGACTTGCCCAAGGTCACAGAGCTAGGCAATTATTAAGTGTCTGAAGCCGAATTTGAACTCAGGTACTCCTGACTTTAGGGCCGGTGCTCTATCCACTGTGCCACCTAGCTGCCCCCCTTATATTTACTCTTAAACAAGAACATTTTAGTAGTGTATAAATAAATTAAATAAAAATAAAATCAACAAACAAAACAAAACAAAAAAGATTGTTCATCTCACAAAAGAAAAGAACAAGGGCTATTTTTATTTGAAAGGCCCAGAGCACCCAGAGGACTTATTTTACAAGAGAGATCACAAGTAGACAGAAAAAATTTTAATCCAAATCCATCTTACTCCAAACTCAATATTCTTTCCTTTAAATCAACTGAACTGTTCAAAAAAAAAAGGAAGTATAAGGGAAGAACTGTCATTTCTAGTCTGGAGACATGAAGGTACATTTCATCACAAGAGGAAGGGTATAATTTCAACAAGTAGAAAACTGAGGTGGAGGAGAAGCTATTCTAAGCATAAAAGATGACTGAAGCAAGGCACCAATGTAGGACCCAGTGAGACTGTGAAGGGATAGCAAGTGAACCAAGTTATCTTGGTGTCCTTACTGTATCTGGTTACCTCTGTAGTTCAGCTGTCTTTTTTTTTTAGGTTTTTGCAAGGCAAATGGGGCTAAGTGGCTTGCCCAAGGCCACACAGCTAGGTAATTATTAAGTGTCTGAGACCGGATTTGAACCCAGGTACTCCTGACTCCAGGGCCGGTGCTTTTATCCACTGCCACCCAGCTGTCCAGCTCAGCGGTCTTTCTCTCTAACCTGTACTGTTTCAATATTCTCCTAACTGGTCTCTTTGCCTCAAGGCTTTCCTGAAGCACCTTTAAGATAGCTTTAGAATTAAATGCAAAGCCCTCTGACTTTTAAAGCCTTTTATGATATGACTCCCACTAATCTTTTCATCTTTATTTATACCTTACACCCCTACCCCTTTCACATATTTGGCAGTTCAGAAAAATATTGCCCTCCCCCCATTTCTCAATATTGCATCTCCTATCTCCTTGCCTTTTGTTGATCAGGCCTGGAATTTCCTAATTCTTAGAATTCTTAGTTTCCTCCATAGTTTAACTCAAGTACCAATTTTTGAATGAGGTCTTCCTGATCCCTATAGGCAGTTAGTGCCTTTTCCTTCCCACCCCCCAACAGTGATTACTTTGTATAAATACTATCTTCTGCCTATATTTTGATGTGTACATAATGTCATGTCCTAAGGAATGTAAGCTCCTTGAGGGCAGGACTAATTCATTGCTAGTCTTTGTAGCCCTTTTAGTTTGCCTTAGTCCAATGTTTGACAGGTGATTAATAAATCTTTATTGACTGACAATGATGTGATGTAAGATTGGGAAGGTAATGCCATACCAAATTGCAACCTAGAGTACCAAGTTATATATATATATATATATATATATATATATATATATATATATATATATATGCATATGGTTTCTTAATGGGTATTTAGGAAGATCTAAGTTCAAATCCAATCTCAGACTTCTCTCAGCAGTGTGATCTTGAGTAAGTCAACCTCTCTCTGTCTTGGTTTTCTCATCTGTAAAATACAGCATTATGATGACATTGAAATGAGATAATACCTATAAAAACACTCTGCATACATTAAAATCCGATGTCTTAAATTCTATTCTGGGGGAGCTTGGTGTCTAGTGGTCCTGGGAAAGAAGATCTTTCCTGCACCTCTTTATACCTACCTAAAGATAAGAGATACTTTCTGCAAGTATCTCTTATCTTTAGGTAGTTATAAAGAGGTGCATGCTAACTGACCAATTTACCAGGCTTAGGTAACCTCTAAGAAGAGTTGAGAGTTGAACTAAGAGTTTCATCCAAGCAACAGACTTAATTTGACATGTATACTCAATTTCCTTTTCCATTTTCTTCTGTCCCCCTCCCAGATCTCTGTTCCCCTCCCCTCTTAGCTAGCAGTGGAGGGTTGCTGTTTGCTCTTTACTATGGAAGAGAACCATGACATTAAGGATGTGATGCCAAGACATGAAAGTGAATTGGATTTAAGTGGGGGAGGGGGCAACTGTGCAGTCACCAACTTCACTTTCTCCTCTTAAGTTATCTAGGTCCAGGGACAAGATATGAATAATGATGACTGGAGATGACCCTAGATACAGTGGAAGACCTTGACCTTTTTAAATTAAGGTCTTTAACAGGTCACAGCTGTAAAGAGAGCAATCAAAGGAAGACAGTTTCCTCACAATTGCTTGCTAGGAAGGTGTTATCCTTAGAGACCTCCAAGTCTTCACCATTGGCAGCACAATGCATTTGAGACCTCACAATCATTCCTCCACCCCCTCCACCCCAACCCTTCCCTTCAGAGATGTCAAGGCTTTAAGTGAAGAAGCAAACATCCTTCTCCACCAAGAATTGGAGAAATATGATAAAAAGAGCTTTTTATTTGGAGCCACTAGAACTGCTCCAGAATCTTGGTTTGGATATTTTATCTTATGTGACACTGATCAAATGACATCTCAAATGAAGGGATTAGATTACACAAATTCTAAATCTTTGATCCTATGAAATAAAAATGTTTTAGCTTTGAGAATAAAAGAGAAAACAAGGGAGATATATCAAAAAAAATTTGGCCTCAATTTCTGGGTGTCCCCATTTGTTGGGGAGTTACTCTTTTATTAGATTGAGGAGTTCCCTAAACCAAAAACGGTCATAATTTTTATGTTAGCCCCTTTGAGTACAGAAGAAGCCCCTCCGTCTGGCCATCTCAGCTCATCCCCCCAAATTGTCCAGACCCTAGGAACCTAGTAGGCCCAGGCACACTTAAAACAAGAAGTGAAAAGAAGGTAAAGAAAACTGGGAAAGCATAAGGACACTATCAAGATAGAGATCTTTGAGATTTGAAGAACTTTGGGATCTACTGCATGACAGAGGAGACAATGGCAAAGGACCATCCAGCATGATGTGCCTGCGTCAAGGAAGGTGCTGGACTATATGAGCAAAGCAGAATTGCAATAGCTCAAAAGACTTATGAGATGTACAAATTTAGAGAATCTCCATTCTAAATGTTCACATGGAATATCTGTGTCCTACCTGTAGCAGAGTATTCCGAGTTTGGATTGATCTTATCAGCCATAGCTGAATACAATATCTTGATTCACATATAGTGATGTCATTTTGGTGCTCTTTGAGAACAAAAGACAACAACCAACCAACAAAGACCACCAGGAAGATGCATGGAACTGAAGACTATTATCTGAGATCCAAGGGAACTAGGGGTGCTTAACATGGACAAGTCTCAGGGCGGGGGGAATAACAGTTGTTTTCATATTTTTAAGAGCCATTAGGTAAGAAGAAAGTTCAGAATTGTGGGCAGAATGGGGAGCAGTGGGAAATTGTAAGGAAGAGGGTGCATTCAGCTTGAAATATGAGAATATAATACTGTTTTGCTATTAGAAATACCAGCTCCTAGACTAACTTTGGGAGAATAGAAAAAAAAAAAAACAAATCCACTGCAGTCCTTATCGAAATAAATTCAGCCCAATCCATCAAAATGGAATTATACTTTAGAAGTCTGGACTTCTGTGAAGTAAATCCTAACTCACCAGGATTAAGATGTATTTGGTTAGAATCTTTCTTTGGGGGGCAAAGAGCTGGATAAACTACAAGAAAATAGGTGAAGGAAACTTCTAGGTCTAATTTTCCAGCAAAAACTGCTATGTCCCAGTGTGAATTGCTCTAAGTCTTTCTAGAAATTACCAAGCATTGTAAAGAATTAGGAGGGGTGGGAGTGTTAGGGACTATCAAGTGATGATGGAAAAAGCTTATAGCAAACAGATGAAGGAATACCATTTACAACAGGTACCTCTGCATGGCAAAGCTTGGTGTCTTATCCTTAGTGTTGGGTTTATATATTTGATAATCATGAACTAGAGGATTCTTTTTCTTTTTTTGTGAAGGAGTTGAGGGTACTTTGTAGTCCAACAGGAAAGACAATGAGGAAAATCTTTAGAACTCAGATCAGTTCTTAAAATCAACAGTTGACGAGCATTTATTAAATGCCTAATATATGCTAGATCCTGTTGGGAAGAGAAAGAAAGGCAAAGAAAAACATTTGCCCTTGAGGAGCTCATAATCTAATGATAGATACACAAAAAAATCTAGAAGTTGTTGGTATTGTATCAGTTTGTCAAGAGGGTCATTAATTATATTTCCCATGTTTTCCTATGTCAGAAAGTTTGCCATCTCAGGGAAGGGAAGAAAGGGAGGAAAGGATAGAATTTGGAACTCAAAATTTTTTTAATGTAAAAAGCTTCTTTAATATGTAATAGGGAGAAAAACAAAATATTATTTTAAAAATTACATTTCCCATCCCTCTGCTGAAATCCCAAAGTTAATTCAGTAAAACCTAAAGATTCATTTTCATGCAAAGCCAATGGAACACCTTCACATATCTAAGAATCTTTCAGCTATCCACATTAGGGTATTTATTGTGGTGTTTCAATTCATTTCCAAAGCTAGAAGATAACACTCATATAAATTTTTTTAAATCAATTCAGGTCAGATTTTATTACCTAGGATAAATTCTGGGGAATTTTAGGGACTTCTTTTCACCCTATTGGAGAAGAAAATCAATCTCTCTTTTATTCTTAGTCCATTGTTATCTGAAGGACAAACAGTGGTCATCTTTTTTTTTCTTATATGCATTCCCACTCCCATCCCCCAACACAAACAACAAGTGAAGCTTGCATAGGGTCCAGCTTTTCTGAATTTTTGCTGTAAAACACCAGGAAAACCAAGTCAAAAGCCCTGTATATGGCCAGGCAAAGAGGCCATGAATCAAACCAGCAGTAGGGTTTGTTTGCCTTTTCTAGAAGTGCATTTATCACATAGGGCAGCCCATTATGTAAAGAGGTCTTGACAGATTACCCCTCCACCCCACCACCCCTTTTCCTTGGCTGGTTGAGTTAGTGATTCAAGTTGCTGGGAATTTAGTATTTTAGAACAATCATCTGGCCAGAAGCTGTTAGGGGATTTCTTAGTCTTCTCTTTCTCTCTTTTCTTCACACTTCCCTTCTTTATTCACTCCCTTCCCCTACTTTTGTTGCTGTAGTTTTTAAGTCAATAGAGTGATTGTGTTGGTGAGACTGGTTCAAGATTTTTCAAAATGAGCCTGCACAGACACAGATTAAACCACTGAAACTGTTTACCATTTATTTAGAATCTAGGATCATATACTTAGATTTGGAAGGGACCTGAGAGACCCTTGATTTAACAAATGAAGAAATTCAGACCCAGTGAAGTTCAGGGGATTTAGCCCAAGGTTGCCTTGGTAGCTAGTGATCATTTCCTCCTTTCTCATGCACCATATTCCCAGGTTGGGGAACAGGCATTTTCCTGGAGAGGAAAACAATAAAAACTGAAGGTATGTGTTATGGAGAAAAGAATAAAATCATGTCATGTGCTGGAAATGGAAAAAACAAGAAGCAAAGATTGAAGGAGCCACCCATGCTCAGCACTCTTGAGCTCTCAGTGGATTTATATTGCACCCTCTGTGATTATGTGTAGTTTTCTGTTTTTAATTTCCTGAGTTTTTTGAACAGTAGTCTAACATAATATGCTATCTGTTTCCTGGGAACAGAAAACACATGTAAATATTTGAGAAACTCGAGATATAGTAATTTAGTTTGAAGCTTGGCAAATAAGACCCATAAAACCAGGGCCTCAGTGAGTTTTTGTTTTTCTCTGCCTCTGGTTTGCCATGATTTAATGGGATTATTTGCTTTCTATCCCAAAGTAATTTTTGTATCCTGTCACAGAATTCCTTATTTTATTCATTCAGTGAGCATTTTATTAATTACCTACTTGTATTAGGCATGTAAATATATGTGCATTGTGTATATATGTATGTTTGTGGATTATTACAACTAAAAGAGCAATTCACTTTTTGCTCAAAATAATGAAAAGAAAAGCAACAAAGACATCTATTGCACCCAAATGTATGAATACATGCACGCACATCAACATACATATAAACACCCACAAACATATATGTATACATACTTGCATACACATATTTGTGTGTGTTTATACATGTATAGACATATAAACAGATACATTTGCAATGGCAATTGAAGGTCTCAAATTCTTATACTTATTTCCAAGTAAACAAGTCTAGTTTCCTTTAAAATATTGTGGATTTGGAGAAGTCCAAATGTGGATTAGTCCAAATGGCAAGATACAAATTTATGTAATATGAAAAAAAGAAGAATAGAATTGCAAAGTTTAAGTAAAGCCTGATATTCCCAGGTTTCCAGAATTTTAGTTTTAGACCAGACCTCAGAGATTGTTTGCCAAGCCCTTCATTTTACAATGGAAAAGACTGAGACCCTAGGAGATAGATGAAGTGACTTACTTGAGATCAAGTAAGTAGTAAAGGACAGAATCAGGATTCAAATTCAGGCCTTCTGAGTCCAAATTCAATGGTCTTCAACAGGATCACATTTTTCTTTATCTACTAGTCATTTAAATGAATGGGCTCAAAAGTGCCAAATCCTACGTACAGAGTCCTTAAAGTCTTTAGAGGCATTCAGATTCTGGACACTTTCTCCATAGCCTATGATCATTGTTCTCCACCACAACTGTTGCCTTTCCTACAAGTATACATATTTATGCAATACACATATGTTTGTATAGGAAAATGTTCCAACTGTAATAACTTGCTTAGCCAGGTCCCCCAGGGTTATAACTATGCAATACTCATTAATGTGTTTATGTATATATGTGCTTGTACACATTCAGCCATATATACACATATTTATACACATGCATATCATATGTGCATGTTTATTTGGTTTTATTGTTCATGCAAGGAAATATGCTTATAAGTTTTTTTACCTTATTTTCAAAAAGTTATTTTATTGATGTTATTTTTAAAAAATCACTTCCAGTTTCTATATGCTCCTTTCTCCATCCCCCCCAATAAGTATGCTCAAGCAATACAAATTAGCATATTGAATATTTCTTTTTTTTTTAGGTTTTTTTTTTTTGCAAGGCAAACGGGTTTAAGTGGCTTGCCCAAGGCCACACAGCTAGGTAATTATTAAGTATCTGAGACTGGATTTGAACCCAGGTACTCCTGACTTCAGGGCCGGTGCTTTATCTACTACGCCACCTAGCCGACCCTCAAATTGAATATTTCTGAAAAAATATAACTAATTCCACATCTCCAGTATATCATCTCCATTCTGAGAAACAACAGATGTTCACTTTTGGTCTTCTGAAGTTGGGGTCAGACACTACATTGATTAGAGTTCTGCCAACTTTAAGTATTGCTTTACTTTATTATGGTGATTCTATGAATTGTTCTTAGCTTTTCTTATTGGGCATTTTTACTAGCTATTCCTTAAGGCTTGAATGTTCTCCTTCCTCTGTCTACTGGTTCCCTTTAACTTCCAGTTAAAAATCCATCTTCTACTGAAAATTTTTCCTCATCTCCTACAATTCTAGTGCCTTCCTTCTGTTACACTTACTTTGTACAGAACTTGTTTGTTGGTAGTATTTTCATGTTGCCTCCAACTTTAAATTGTGAGTTCCTTGAGTGAAAGGCTATTTGGTTTTTTGTTTGCTTGTTTGCACTTTTCCATTTAATTTGCATCATTCACATTTTCTCCACCAGTTTCTTAACAATAAATCAAATAAAAACAATAAATCAAGCACGAATTTGTAGTATTTGATAATTTCTGATTGCTTATACTAAAAGTTTAATAATCACCTCTGATTGTTTATACTGAAAGTTTAATAATCGCCTCTCAAACCACACCTCTGCATACCCAAGTAACAACAATAAAAACAATCAAGAACTGATCCCCACAACTTTTTAGACATAATACTGACTCATAAAACTTAAGAACAACATTTTTAATCCTACCACCATTCCAATTACACATTATATCTTCAATACTATATGGAACAAGAAGTTTTCAAAATATAGAGACCTTTTAGAAAGAATTTTTTAAAACTATGGGGAACAGTCCAAGATAACTGTCATCTCTATCATCTTGTATGCTGATGGAATGCTCCAAAGCCATTTTTTAGTGAGAGTCTAGAGAAGATGAGCTTCTATCCCCATATTCTTGTTCAGTTACCAAAAGCAGGCATTTTATCCTCCCGCACAGCAACCCACAGAACATTCAGTAAATAGCAGGATAATGACTTGTCTTTGGATGGTTTCTATCTGAGTTTCATCAAAAAACAGAAAAATGAAATAGCAGGAGTAATAATAATGATGATGATGACAGCACCAACTGACATTTACACAACACATTAAAGTTTACAAAAGACTTTACATATATTATTTATATTTATATATTTATATTATTATATTATAAGAGCTCTATGAAGCAGGTACTAAAGACATTATTTCCAATTTTTAGATGAGGAAACTAAGTGACTTGCCCTAGGGTCAAACAACCAGTGAATGTCGAAACAGACATCTGACATAGACTCATTGATCCAGAGCTGGGTCTGAGTTCAGATTCTCACTCAGATATTGTGTGTGATCCTTAACTTTTGCCTACCTTGGGTTCTTTAATTGTAAAATGGAGTTAGTGATATCACCTGCCTCCCAAGGCTGTTACGAGGATCAAATGATGTATTGGATTTTAAAAAATATTTTACTTTTTCCCCCAACTACATATAATGACAGTTTTCAACATTCAGTTTTCCTAAGATTTTGAGTTCCATATTTTTCTGCCCCCTTCTGTCCCTTCCCTCCCCCCTCCCCATGGCAGTAAATTCTGATATCATTGTACATGTAAAATCATTTTCAGCATATTTTCATGTTAATGACTTAAGCTCCTAACAAATAAGCAAAATTAAGCAAAGCACCTAGTACAGTGCCTGACAGATATTAGGTTCTTAATAGATGCCTGTTGCCTTCCTTTTTTCAGCTGGAAGGGTCATCTAGTCCACCCTGTCCATTTTATGAATGAAGAAACTGAAGCCTAGAAAGTTTGAGTTACTTGCCCAAGGTAATTCAGATGATAAGCAACATAGGTGGGATTTGATTCCAAATCCCATCACTTTAGATTCATTATTTTGTTTTTCCCATTGCCTATGTTATTATTGTTCAGCCGTTTTTAGTTGTGTCCCACTCTTTTTGGACCCCATTTGGGGTTTTCATAGCAAAGATACTGAAGTGGTTTGTTATTTACCTCTCCAGCTTATTTTCTGGATGAGGAAACTGAAGCAAAGAGGGTAAAGTGACTTGCCCAGGTAATAAGTGTGTCTGAGGACAGTTTGAAATCAAGATGAGTCTTCCCCAACTCCAGATGCAGCACTGTCTTCTAGATAAAGCAAAACTAATGTAATTAAATATGTCTTGATTTCCCACCCATTCCAATGATGCTACCTTTGTTCAAAACATCTTCGGAACTTATCTTTTGGAATTTCCTTTGAAACCAACTTATGAACTTCAAGAAAGCATCATTCTGTTACTACAAGGTCATGTTCCAACCCTGCTTCCTTAATGTAGTGGAAACATTTCTTTCTCTTTAGAATATGAAGAATTGTGACTGAGCCATGCATTTCTGGTTTTTGAGTTTCCTTAGATGATCTATGCCATTAATATCCAGTATGGGAATCTAATATTTTCTATTTCTCTCATCTACCAACTCTTAATCTTTTCTACTTCCTAAATGAAGACCAATTTGAAGTGTTCCCATTGAATATAGATTTTTGTCCTCTTGAAAAGGCAATATTTTATGGTGATATTTATTTTCTCCTTAACCTGACCTTCTGCTTTTCTCTCTTCCCCTCCTATCATATCCCTTTGTCATTCAAAGGATTTACAATCAAGACAGTGTCATCTGTAGACATTAGTGTTTCACTATGCTACATATTATTTTTACTTGCACAGTATTGCTTATGAGCAATCTGAATGTTTCTTCCTATACTGAAATTAGCACATAGAACATCCTGTGATTTTTTGGGGTTATTTGTGTCTCAGATAGGGTTACTATTCTGTATTCTGAACCAACTGGAGATTGAATGTGTAAGCTGAAGGTGAGGGAAGGTTGCTTTAATTTCATCATGGACAGGATAGGATAATTTACTAAATGTCTTCTCTGTGATGCTGATGGTATTACCAATGTCTTCCCATTTTAGAAAAAAAGGTATTAGTATTCTAGGTTGATCCACCTGTTTGGCTAAATTGGTCTTCACTATCGTTAGGATGGGAGACTTTTTAGAAGCAATTTAGTGTAGTATGAAGAACAGTATGTGGGAGGAGTCAGAAAAGCTATGCTAAAGTTCTGATTCTGGTACTTTGGGTTCAGTCATTTTCAGTCATGTCCATCTCTTTGTGATTCCTTTTGAGTTTTCCTGGAAAAGATACTGAAGTAGGTTGTTATTTCTTTTTCCAGTTTATTTTACAGATGAGGAAACTGAGGTAAACAGGATTGATTGGCTTTCCCAGGGTCACGCTGCTAGTAAGCATCAGAGTTCAGATTTGAATTCAGGAAGATGAGTCTTCCTGACTCCAGGTCCTGTAATCTATCCACTGTGTCACCTAACTGCTTGATTATGGTGCTTGCTATCTATGTAATCTTGAAGAAATCAATGAATACTTTTGGGGCTAAATCTCAAAATTGAAGGAGCTAGTCCTTTCTAGTCTTAAATATATTTTGTATGTGTGATACTTTTAAAAGGAATTTTAAGTTTGTGTCTTGGGTTCAGATTGTGGGGCTTTGAATGTTAGCCCAACTAGCTTACTAAAGACAGTAGAGTGTTTACAGTGACTTGCAAATTGGCCTTCATCATGCTGCCTTCCATCCAAAAGTCCTTCTTTTCCTTCCAAAGGAAAATAAAGAAAATATTACTTAAAGGAAAATAACTGAATTTATTCTCAGAGATTTCTACCCCATGTCTGATTAATAATTTCTTAATGATATTTCACAGTTATATGGCACTTTGAAGGTTTACAAAGTGATTTACTCATAAAAACACTTGGTCAGGATAAGGGAGTAAGGGTATTATAATACCCATATTACAGACTAAGAAACTATGGCTCTGCAAGGTGGGATGATAATATGGAAATGTCTGAAGCAGGATTCAAACCCATCTCTCCTGACCTCAGCTCCAGGGCTCATGCTTCCTACTAAACAGGATTGGGTAACTGTTAATTCTCATCATTGACTGTAATTATATTCTATAAAGTCACTGTAATCACTGAATTGGGAGATACTGAACTATTTGTTCCTTAGAGAAATGCAGGGTTAAGTTCCTATGAGTGTCTGGTCACAATGTTTAGTACTTTCTGGAAAGGTTTTACATACTAATTGATGTATTCTTCCTTTTTCTGGATGTATCATATTGTTGATTTGTTAACATTGAACTCACAACCAACAGCACTATAATTCATGCCTGAAAGAAACTTAAGAAGTTTATCTAACACATATTTTCTATGGGAGGCACATCATAGACTTCTTGTACTTAGAATTTAGGGAAGATTCCATCTGTAATGAGGGACACCTCCCCTCACTCAGTAGCAAGGGCTGTCTTTGTGTTTTCTCAAAGGGAGACAGAATAGATATCATTAACCTCTTCTTCCCACACCCTTCTCCAAAGGAAACCTTTGTTACAGATAGGTGGGGAAATAAGAGGTTGGAGTCCAAGATGGCTCTGTCCTCCTCAAAGGCAGAGGAAGTAACGGGGTTAGAATTTTGTTTTTCTTAAATATCAATAGTCTAGGGGCAGCTAAGTGGTGCCATGGATAGAGCACTGGCCCTAGAGTTAGGAGTACCTGAGTTCAAATCCAGCCTCAGACACTTAATAGTTGCCTCGCTGTGTGACCTTGGGTGAGTCACTTAACTCCATTGCCTTAAATAAATGAATTTTTTAAAAAATGCCTAAAAATATCAGTAGTCTAGGGAATATGATTAGGTTGAAGCCAACTTCTGATCATTTTGTCATTTTGGGGGGAAGGGGAAACCCAAACTCTATATCCAAAGCTTGACTCCTTTCCCACCTAATAACAATTCCACAGTGAAGCAGTATATTGAAAAACAAAGAATCTTGTTTATCCAAGTTGTATCACAATTGAAATCAGAGAAAGTCATAGGAGAATATATTTACCAGACAATGGAGTGAAGGAGATCTTCAATTGGGAGGGAGGTAACACACACACACACACACACACACACACACACACACACACACACACACGGTGGGGGGGGGGGAGAGAGGGAGAGAGAGAGAGAGAGAGAGAGAGAGAGAGAGAGAGAGAGAGAGAGAGAGAGATTGATTTAGAGTTTTAGATCTCATTCAAGGGGAATATTGTTCAGTCTCTAGTATAGCAAGCTGAGGAAGGGAACATGATAGAGACTGTTGGTTTCTCTCATGTCTTCCCAGAATTATTTCCCTCAGCCACCTGAAGTGGCATTGGTCTTTTCCAACTTTCTTCTCAAAGCTAGAAGTCAGAAGTAACCTAAGACTTGAAGATTCCTGAAACTTGATGATCCCTGAAGATTACTGAAGACGTTTGAAACTTATCCACTAGCCAACATCACCTCATTCCTAATGCAAAAGGGCATCTATCTCCACTAATTAGGAGAGAGTCCCATAGTGGGCTTTGGATCTGAAATTTCAGTAGCACTAGACAAAATTTTAGCATGCTTGGGGGTAAATTAAAACAGCAGAATTCATCAAGAAAAAGCACAAAAAATGTGAACATATTAAATAGGTCATAAAAAAGAACACTTAATTTAGATTACCAGATCTAGAACAAGAAGTCAGAGCATTGCATTGTTTGGCCTTAGCTGGGGCTTTGCCTGTTTGATGACGAAATTTTCACTGCCCTTCAACAAATTCAGGAATGACTGAAATGGTACTATGAGTATTGATTTTGGGGTTATAAATAAATTTTATCAAGTAGATAAATGTACAGCTATGAAATCTACAAATGTTTTCAATTAACTATATATCTTTATCCCCCTGAATTGTCTTCTTTCTTCTTTTCCTCCTGCCTCAAACCAATCCACTCCCCACTATTACCCTTCCATAAGTGTTGTGAGATCCATGATTCTGTCTCTTGAAGTTTTTGTATAGCATCCTGGAGATTTTTTTGTAGTGTTTTAATGATAGCAAAGGAGGATTAATTGAAATCAAACATTTTTTGAGGATTTGAAATATATAAGGCATTGTACCTAGTCACTGAGGGAGGTACATAGCTAAATCAAGGGTTAGGTACTCTAATAGAAGGACTTTTGATTTCAAATCAAAGGACTTAGTTTTGTACCCTAATGATACAAAACTCACCAACCTCCTTTAACTAGTTTCACTTGACTATCTCATTCTAATTCACTTATTCATTGATTGATACATTCATTGTTCTGTAAACTTTTATCTAATACACAATGTGTACAGATCATTGTTTGAGAATTTGGAGGAAATAAAAAAGTTAGGTAATTTAGAATCCTGTTCTTATGTTGTTGTGGTTCTGTCATTTTAGTCTTGTTAGATGCTTTGTGACCTTATTTGGAGTCCTGGAGCAGTTTGACATTTTCTATTCCATCTCATTTTACAAATGAACAAACTGAGTCAAACTGGGTTAAGTGACTTGTTCACGATCACACGGCTAGTAAGTGTCTGAGGTCAAATTTGAATCAGGAAGACTGGTCTTCCTGACTCCAGGTCCTTAGCACATTATCCACTATGTCCCTCACCTCACTGAACTTAACTCATAGATAAGACTCAAACACAGAGGGCTTGATATAGACCTCAATATGATATATATACACTGGAGATGGGGGGGAAAAGGGAACCATGGGAAATCTGAGGGGAAAGGATAGATTACAGATTTGGAGATGAGAGACATTTGTGGCAACTAGTCCAACCCTATTCATCTGTAAGATGAGGAAACCAGGACCCTGAGAGATTAAATGGTTTGCCTAAAGTCACATAGGTAAGTGACAAAAACGAAGTTTTAACCCAAGTTTTTTGCCTCCAAATTATGCTGATTTCCAAGGGAAGGAAGGCTTCATAGAAGAGATGGCAATTGAACTGAGTTTTAGAGTGTGACTATGTATTCAACAGATGAAGAGAGTAAAGGAAGGCCTTCTAGGAACAAAGAACAGTATAAATAAAAGTACAGAGATGGGAGACTAAAGGTTGTATTCAAGGGTGAGAGAGATCAACTAGATATGAATATAAAATGTATATAGGATAGTAATATTTCAAATGTAGGCTGTCACTAAATCACGAAAGGCCTTGAAAAAGATTCAGAGAAATCTGAGAAGACTTAAACAGATACAAAATAAAGTCAAACCAGAACAATTTATACAACATTATAAAGACAAATAGCTTTGAAAGACTTAATAACTCCAATCAACATTGTAGCCAACTACAATCTGAGAGGACTGATGAAGTGTGCTAACCTCTCTCCTGACAGAGGTAATAGTTGTAGGACTTTGAACTTTACTCAGAAGGAAGCTATTAATGATTATTTTTACTAGAGGTTCTGAGATACTGTGACATACAGTGAAATACACTTTATCTCTGAATAAGTAATAGGCATATTTCATTCTTTTATATGAAATTTTTTTATGTTCTCATATTTTATACTAGGAGAAGTGGAAAGATTATTAATCTATTTGATTTCTAATTGGTTCATAGTTAAAACTATGAAACAGAACAGAAGGCACAATTAGGAGCAATTAGAATTACAACTAGTGCTGGGATACAAGAGCCCTTAACCCAGGATGCCTAATTTTAGAGGGTTTTGATAACATGTGATACATAGTAGGCATTTAAATGTTTATTGACTGAAATTACTTTAACAAGTATAAAATGTCCTCTACGTGCAAAAAAGGGCGATATTACTAAAGCTGCATGCTGAAAATTGGGTACTTGGGAAATGTTGTTGCTGATTATAAATAATTTACCAAACATGATCAGAGACCTTTTAGAAAGAATAAGATCAACATGTACCACCTGCTTAACATATGATCATCTTCTAAAAATAAAGTAGGGGTGGGAATGGGTAGGTACTTTGTAAATAATTGAATAGAATCTATAGATGTACTTTGTAGCAAGAGGCATAGCACTTTCCAGTTAATCACAGCATCTGAATTTTGATTTGTAGCTTTTGTATTAAAGACTTTCTCAGAAAAAAGACTTCCTCACCCATCTGTAGACACATAATACAAATGCATATATTGTGTATATGTGTATATATATATATACATATATTATATCAGTGTGTGTGTGTGAAAACATGATGTATGTGTATATATTTGTGTGTGCATAGCTATTGGTGTTAGATTGCTGGTTTCACACCCCCCACACCTCAGTTCTGTCATCTTTCATTTCTGGTACTGAAATGATTTCCTCTTTATGGCCCCTACATGAAACATTTATAGGACTTGATTCATTGTGCAGATTCTCTAGGTACCTCCTTTGAGAAAAGCAGAAGCTAAATGAATTTCATCCCACTTCAAAGGTAAAAGGATAGAAAGGGAAGCAAAACACATTTTAAAGTGCCACAGAATATTCCAAATCTTGGTCCCATTATGTCATTGGTTCCTTATATCAAAGAGTGAATGAAACATTATCTTTGATTCTTTCTCCACTGCTAAATGTGAAAATGCATTCTGTCTTAATCACAGGCTGAGGTTAAAGCCCAATGGACTATCTTCCTCTTATTCCTAAAATACCAACTGATTTAACCTTTAGAATTCTAGTGTTAGAAATGACATTAGGATTATGTAACTCAGACCTTTGGATCTTGGGAACAAAGATATTGATCTTTGGGTTCATTGATCTAAAGATAGATGAGACTCCGGAGGCTATTAGTTCAGTTCAGAGGTAATTAAAATCCATGGAAATTAAAAGAGTTTTCTAGTCATACAAGTGGTACATTTATAGATAAAGAAACTCAGACTCCACAAGTTGTAGTGATTTACTCAAGGTCATACATAGTTATAGGACTAGTCTGTAAGTTAAATACTGCTCTTTCCTGGCAGAAGTAAGATAGATTGTTTTTCTAGTACTGTATTTCCCAATGTATAAAATGCATTCTTTTTCAAAAAACCTGGGGTCTTAAAAACTGGAAGCCTCTTATATAGTGGTTGTAGATTTTTTGAATTTCCTGCTTTTTCACTTGTCTTTCTGCTCATTGTTTTGCATTTGTTACTCATATATTTGATTACATTTTGCCACGTTCTGCCCAGAAATGGCTCAGAAAAGAATTTTATGCAGTGCTGAATTCAAATTCAAGATCCATTTTGCAAAAATGAATGGTGGGGGGCAACTGGATGGCGTAGTGGATAGAGCACCGGCCCCGGAGTCAGGAGTACCTGGGTTCAAATCCGTCCTCAGACACTTAATAATTACCTAGCTGTGTGGCCTTGGGCAAGCCACTTAACTCCATTGCCTTGCCAAAAAAAATGAATGGAAATCATGCTGCTTAATGTCATTTTGATCCTTCTCTAACTAAGAAAACAATCTGAGACTGGCTATGGGAAGAAGAAACTCTAATGAAAACACCTGAGCAGAAGAAGGCCATGAGAGGCAAGTTAGCCAAATGGCTTGAGTTAAAGAGGGAATTGAAGAGATGGATTGAAGAACAAAGGGCAATTGGAACTGCTCTGTCCACAAAGATTGTTCAGCATGAGGCAAGAACTGCTGATGAAAAAGAAGTGGCTGATTTCAAAGGAGGATATATGTGGTGCTTTAGGTTCATAAAATGGAATGGACTAAGCCTGCATTCACACACCAGACTTATCCAGGGAGTGTGTATGGTCAACCCCAGACCAGAGCGCAGGCAGGAGAGCAGTCAGAGCCTCTCCTAAAACAGTGATTCATCATCAAACACAGATGAGGACAAGCTTATGGATGGGAGTGTTTTGGGTTTTTTTAGGTTTTTGCAAGGCAAATGGGGTTAAATGGCTTGCCCAAGGCCACACAGCTAGGCAATTATTAAATGTCTGAGATCGGATTTGAACCCAGGTACTCCTGACTCGGGGGCCGGTGCTCTATCCACTATGCAACCTAGCCACCCCTAGGATGGGAGTTTTGACAGTGATGCAGAGTTATATGAATTTTATGATGAATAAAACTTGAGTTCAATAACTTTTTGTAATACATTTTATTAAAATTTTGGGCTCCAAAATTAAGGTGTGTATTATACATGGAGAAATACAGTATATTAATACCAAATTATTAAATTAGGATTAAGGTTTTTTTTTGTCTTTCTCCATTCAGGGACCAGTTCTTGTAGGTCAGGACTTTGACTTTAAAGGACATTTCTGAGAAATGAGATTGTCCAAATCCTCCCAGAACATATTCCTAGATCTCAGAGAGGACTAAAACACTTTACTTACATTTAGAGTGTTAACAAAATCTAAGTGAATTCTAGTCCTAAAGCATTAAGTCTATGCCTTTGTAGTCCCCTTTGTGGTTTAGGGTAATCCAACTTAATTAGAAGAAAACCTACCAGAGTGGTCTGGGTAGAGATGGATTCCTTTGTCCAGTTTGCTGGAGGTGACTGAGTCTTATGATCAAATCACATCCTCAGCAGGAAGAACTGAAAACTTTTAGCCTACCTTCTCATTAATATGAAAAAAAGTCAATTGTTCATGCATCAGGGTTAATTTTTCCTGTCAGGGGCATTCCTATTTCTAAAACTATATAATGCCTTCAGTTTCTCCATTAAATGCTTTTGGTTACCAAAAGAAACTATTGACCATCAATTTAGTGATTATCAGCTAACCTCATTAATAAATTAAACATTACTTCTGTCTCTCAGCAGAACAAAGGGCATTTCCTACCATTGTCAATGGTCAGAAAGTCCAACATTAAAGGCGCAACCAGATTGTCATTTCAGGTCAAAAATTCGGGTGAAAGGACAGATTTGGGGAAGTAGGGAAGAAAATGGTTGGTGTAGAAGGGTGGTACATATTAACCAAAGGGTCCTAGGAACACACTCTGAGTTGAGGAGGCAAATTCTAGATAACTTGATATACATTCTAGCATTGCCTCATCAAATGTATCATCAAAGAGTATGAAAGAGATATATGGGATTTGTTACGAATATGTCAGCATCTTGTTTACTAAGAAAAATTTCTAAGGAGGGAATTCACAGATTGATGTGTTTTTGGTGAAAATACCATATTTGTGGATTTAAAAATGTGGAAAGAGACAACTAGGTGGTGCAGTGGTTAGTGCACTAGCCCTGGAGTTAGGAGGACCTGAGTTCAAATTTAATCTCAGTCACTTAATATTTACTTAGCTATGTACTTAAGTCCCTTGCCTTGCAAAAAAAAATCCAAAAAGAAAAAAAAAGTGGAGAGTTAGTGTTGTTTTGAGAAAAACCATCTCTAATAACAGTTTGAAAACCATAGATCTTTTGTTCTATAGATTATATTTTCAAATAGAAATGGAGATGGAATAGAGGAGTCTAGACCCATTTAAAAGTAAAATCTTATAGAATCTGTACAATGACAATCATGAACTGCTTAGTAAAGCAGTTCTTTATACAGACTTCAAAATTCTGTAATAAATCTGTGATCTTAAGTATATGGGCATTCACTTATCTTTTGTGTCTCTTGTCCATAGCAGAGGAACTACCAATATCTGGAGGCCTTTCTCCAAATCTTTCAACATTCTAAGATTACCACTGCTGCACTTGGCCTGGTTTTCTCTTATTGTCCTCTCTCAACAGGACCAGTGTACTTCCTTTTCTGATCATATTTCAAATCAAAAGATTATAGATTTAGAGATCATTTTGTACCCCATTTTATAGATGAGATTGAGTCCCAAATAGTTAAGTACTTGGTTTACATATTACCACAGTGTCAAAGCTGAGTTTTAAACTTAAGTCATCTGACTTTAAATAGAAGACTTTTTCCTGTGCTCCATGGATGCATGACTATGTATATTTCCAGAATTGTATTTTTATTGTCATTTCTCACATGTCAGTGGTAATTAGAAGTATGATAAAGCTTAGTTATGCCTTTGATATGTCTCTCAACTCTCCTTTGAGTCATTTGCAATCCTGATTTTTTTTAGGAGTTTATGATAGTAAAAGATTCCCAACCATGAAACTTGGAGAATATTGGTGTTTTTTTAAAAAAAGATAAACTTGTGTAAAGTAGCTACTTGGGACCTTTGAAGGCATTTTTTTTCATTTTTTAAACACATCACAGTCTGTTCTGTTCCTCTTATGAAATTCTTGGCTCATTATCCATCTGCAGTGCCTATAAAGAACTAACTCAATGGACTGATCATGCAACTTCCTATCAGTCTGTACAATGTACTTTCTTCATCCATTTGTTTTTGCCTGCTTGGATTGTTTGGCTAATCTCTTTTGGGTGGCCATGGATTTTATGAGGAGACACTGTTGTATTCTGGGTCTTGATGCAAACAACACAAACAGGAACATCTGGAAAATCTTACTACTAGGAAAGTTCCCTGTAGATATTGAGCAAATATCAGAAGATAGGGGAATTCAGAAGGAGTTGGTAAATTTCATCACCAGGGAAATATCTATATTAGAAAAATAAAGTCATGAGTTGCTTGTGTTCCCTAATTGCCTTCTTTCACAGAACATAAAGCTAGTTTCTTCCTTTTAAAATGGACAGAGATGTACTACTGGACAGCAAGACTTTGAAAACAAAGGGAAAATAACAGGAATATAAATAATTTTTCTCAATTGCTATTCATAAAGATGTTGGTAAGGGATTTTGATGATAAAGTTACTCTGAAGAATGAAGGGCTAGAGTCATTGGGACTTTAAGAATCATAGCATCATAGGATTGCAGGGATATCAGAGTCCAATAACAAGCCAAAGCATGAATTCCACCTCCTAACCCATGTATAAGGTAGTCATCTAACTAGTTTTTTTTTTAATTTTAAAGATTTTATTTTGAGTTTTACAATTTGTCCCTAATTGTTTCCATGGTATACATTGATCTAAGTTGATCCTTAAGGAAGAAAAATAATGACTACTTTGTTTTTTAAGATCTCCAGAGAACTCACTGTACCTGAGGTAACCAAGTTCTTCCAGGTAGCTCATCACAGATTTATATTAAACAGTGATTCATAAGTCTAAGTGTACTTGGGTGATTATATTTGTCTTGTTCTAAATTTTATTAAATGTTATACCTAGTAATAAATTAGTGATTCATTAATATTTATCATCTTAGGTTATTTTTTAAAGTGTGATAGTATGAATTATGAACTTTCTTTTGTTTGGTTGTATGAACCTGAGGAAATCTTATACATTATTGTCTATGTAGCCATAAAGAGCAAACCTTGAAAATTGAAAAGCATAAAGCTACAGTGAAAATCATAGTATCGTAATTTCATCATTTTATTAACCTATATATCTAGTTTGTAGAATCACTCTGTTCCTCAAAAATTGGGTGTAAATCAAGTTTATATAAATTGAATATTTTTGGAATTTCACTGGCCTTCATTTTTGCTTGATATTCAATTATCATTAGCATCTAAAATTTCATAAAATACTCGAGTTAAAAACACTTCACCAGACTTGCTTACTGTCATGGAATATTTTTGTACACTGAATAATAATTTTTTGGTTGTGTAAATAGTTCCTAGATTATAGGCTTCTGGAGGCTCCTGGAATAGATCCAATATTTATTTGCCTGTTATACTTCCAGAGGTGACTTGGATCATGATTTGGAGTTAGTAATAATAGTTGAATGAAAAACTGTCTCTAATTTAAGCAATCTTATATTTTAGTTTTCTTAAAGTTGGATGAACTGTGCATTGGGGTGTTTATTATTTTTTCCCTTTAAATGTATATCATGAAATATATTTATTTTTATTTGTTTTGGTCTGCAGTTAGTGTCATGCAAACATAAAATCTTAGGCTGGATGGGACCTCAGATTATCTTCAGGTTCAGCCTGATACACGAATCTCTTCTATGACATCTTCAACAATGAGTCATTAAAGCTTTTTTGGATGACATTCTGGAGCTGTCTCTTCCATTTTGAAACAGCTCTAGGATCATAAAGTCTCAGCATTGGAAAGTATTTATGAGTCCTCCAGTGACTGAACCAACACATATCTATTCATTAGTATTTTCTTCAAAACCTCCAAGTAGTCATTCAATGTTTCCTTAAAAACTTGCAGAGGTGAAGCACTCACATAACCTCCTTTAGTTACTTCTCTCTGTTGCTAAGTGTTTTTCTTTCAGTGAATCTGAAAACTGCCTCTCTGCAATTACTATCTCTTTCTGTGTAACTTCCCAATATCTATTAGCTCCAAAGGAACAAGCAGAAAATGATCTTCTTAAGTTTTCTCTTCCTAGTGATGTGATCTCAAAGCCCTTCATTATCCTGATCCCTCTCTTCTGGGCATACTTGAGTGTGTCAAAATCCCATCGGAAGTATGCCTCCCAGAATGTCATATTCTTTCTGGAATTTAACCTTCCATGGTAACTGATCCATCAGATATCTCATTAGTTCATGAGATCATCCTAGATATCTATCACTCTGATTTTGGGGGAAGAATTGATTAAAGAGAAATATTTCATGTGAAAATATCCCTTTAGCAGTTGAAGTTTAAGTTTTTGGCTGTCTCTACTTAGATTTGGACAGTTTTGCTGTGGTTCTGGTGTTTTATATTGTTTCTCTGACCCATTCTTCAGATCCAATCACTTAACATTCCATTTATAAAATGTATTTTTTAATGTCTGTTTCTTTCATTACCTGTAATTGATATCCACATCTTCCCTTGTTCTCTTGTTTTGGCTGGCTTTTATAGGATGAAGCCTTGGAATTACCTGCAGTTACATTGTACAAGACACATACCGTGTGTAATGATGGTTAATGAAGAGGATCAGAACATTAACTCCATTTTTATGAATTTCATTAAGAAACTTATGGCATCACAATTAAGAACCCAGCATGTTAAATTTCCTTGTGTTTCTATAATGGCATACACAGCATTAAGGCATAGTTTACAGAGGGAGCACAAAGTTAAATCTTGCACAGAGTTGTCAGACTATTTCTTAAACCAAACTTTCAAATTCAAATTCAAATTAAAATTGATAGAACCATGTACATGTGGCATAGTTGACAGAATGCTGGGCTTGAAATTAGGAAAACTCAGATTCCAATCTTGCTTCTGCCTTCCTTACTACCTGTGTCCATAAGGGTTGACCTTTCCAAGACTTATTTGCCTCATCTGTAAAATGTAGACAATTATGTACCTACTTTACAAGATTATTGGGTGACTCAAATAAGATATATGTAAATCATACTTAAAATCTTAATTTTCTTTTAGAATATCAGTTTGTATTTTTGTTCTCCTGGGAGAAACTTGGTGGGACAATAGATAGAACAATGAGCTCAGAGTCCAGAAGACCTGAATTCAAATCTAGAATAAGACACTTCCTAGCTATCTGACCCTGGACAAGTAACATAACTTTTGTTTAATTTCATCAATTTGCAGGGTTGCTGTGAGTATCAAATTAGATATTTGTAAAGTTTGTAAAGTTTCAGATACAGAGTAGGCATGTTCTCTTTTGTTTTTGTTGCTGCTATTATAAGTATATGCAACAAAATCACCTGCATTCATTTGAGAAATTTGGGCAGTGGACCATCTTTTTTGAGATGCACAGAGAAGACATTTAGAGTTGCATTATGTAAAATTATATTATTTATAATAAGAAAGAATTATCAAGGAGTGGGGACTTTTGATGTCAATTGAAAAAACACACTCCAGATGATAGTTAACTTTTCCAACCTTATACACTGCAATTTACATCCATTTCAGTAAAAATGTCAATGCACCTTTAAGAATTAAAATGGAAAAATTGCATCTCACCAATGTTATATTATTTGTTATTTTTAGTAGTTTTGTTTGTTGAAGGAAAAATACACACAGATCAAACAGAGATGATCACTGTAATGCTTCCATTCTAGGAACAGAGATTTAAACCTAGAAGAAACCTTAGTCCACTTCCCTCATTTTATGGATGAGTGACTTCCCCTAGGCTGAAATTCTCCCTTAGAATACAAATCCAGCATTTTTCCTAATATACTCTCCTTCCTGCAAGTAAAACTTTAGGAATAGGGTAAGAGTAATGTATAAATGTTGTCAACATACACATTTTTTTCTCATTAATTTATATTTAAAACAGATTGAGATATGAGAACATAGAATTCCAGTTTGAATACAGTTATGGCATTTACAACCTGTGTGGCCTAAGGCAAGTCACTTTTTTCTTTACCATTAGTTTGTTTATCTGCCAATGAGGGTTTGACCAGATAATTTCTATGGTCCAATCTAACTTAAAATCTCTTGATTCTCTGTTGAACTAGGCACAGGGTTCCAGTTTCTATTTAATCAGGGAAAGGTACAATGAGATAATAATCTACCTCTTTCTGTTTTTTAAAACTAATTTTGATCCTGAACTTTAAAACCAAATAGAATGGGCCTTTGCCTACACATAGTAGAACAAAAGAAGAGCATTATAAAATAGAGGTTACTTTTTAAGTTTGTTCTAAGTTCAACCTTTAACTTTCAAAATTATTCTACTTTTCTGACCTTCTTTCTGACCTCTGACCTTTATTTTCTCTCCCTTCTCTTCCCTTTCCATCCCCTTCTTTCCCCTCTTCTCTTCTTTCTTTCTTTCTTTCTTTCTTTCTTTCTTTCTTTCTTTCTTTCTTTCTTTCTTTCTTTCTTTCTTTCTTTCTTTCTTTCTCTTTCTCCCTTCCTTTCCTTTTTCTTCTCCTTATTACTTCCTTTCTCATTCTGGATAATACTTCTGTTAATTTAGTAAAAGTAGCATTACCTTTTGCAGACATCACTTAAGATCATCACTCATATTAGCTAATATTATAGTCTACTAAAGCCTCTAATTCCTTTTCACATGAATTTCTGTTCTGCCACATTTTCCTCATCATATCCTTCTGCAACTGAATCCAGATAGGAATTTTCCTCTTATTTTTTTAAATGTCTTATTAGATTCTGTCTCCTGTTCCAACCTGTCAAGAAATCTGGAGATGGGCAGCTAGGAGTGGATAGAGCACCAGCCCTGGAGTCAGGAGGACTTGAATTCAAATCCAGCCTCAGACACTTAACAATTGCCTAGCTGTGTGACCTTGGGCAAGTAACTTAACCACATTGCCCCTTAAATAAAAATTCTAAAATAAAAGAAATCTGGAGATAGTTGATTGTCATACATTGTTTTATCTGCCCTCCAATTTTTGGGTTATCTGATAAGCATTTTTTTATGCTTTCTTTTACACCATTTGCAAAAATGTGGAACACAAGGCCAAAAAACTTGCACTTCCTATCTTCTTGTCTATTAAGTAGCTACTTTGATTTCTAGAACAATAATTGGATTATTCCAATAGAAAAGGAAAAGTCTTACTGACTCAGAATTTGGCCAGAGTTCAGTTATATCTGTGTTAAAGGGGAAAGCAAAATACATGACAGTCATTCTTGCTTAGTATCTAAAAGGGGATACCCAAGCATCTTGGTTGCTCAGTGAAAGAATAAATACATATGTAGTCTCAAACACATTTGCTGGTAAATATCCTTGAGTAAATCATTTAGTTGCCTCAGGTTCCAGATTAAACAATTATCCCTTCCACATTAGGGGGTTAGGACAACAGCATTTCTGCAATCTGGAAAATCTGAGTAAGATTTTTTTGATATTCTATTTGTACCAGAGAAAAATCTGAATTATTGTGGTATCAAAAGATAAATTTGTTGATATTATATAATAGTATATGCATATTTATGCATTCCTAAGTTTCTAAACTTTTTCTGTGTCATCTACTAGTCGTCATGTTTCATATGAAGTTTCTGTAAAACTCTCTTAAAATTCCCATGTAATTTCTTATGCTGATCCATGAAATATTGAAACCACAGTGGGAAATAGAAAAGGTATCACTGGTTCCTCAAAAACTGAGAAGGAGAAATTATTTTCTTGTTCCTTAAAAGGAGAATTCCAGAAGGATTTCACTACCTGTTATATAGCCTAATAATTCCAAGTCAAAATCTGCCTGACAAACACTTGTATTTTAAGTATGATTCACTTGGTAGTTACACTTTCACTTGTCTAAGAAATTACTGTATGTGGAAATAAAGGAGGGAATATATATATATATATATATATATATATATATATATATATTTATAAAAGAAAAAAGAAAAGAAAAGAAACCACAATGGGGAAAAGTCTTGATGTAGAAGGGATAATTGTAGCTCATGGCAGTTTTCATAGCAATGTCCATTGCCATCTTCCTTGGAGTGGATCTATTAAAAAAAAAAAAAAAAGAAGGGAATCGGACTAATTTCTCTAGGGTTCTCTAGGACCCCTTATAGTTCTAAATCTAGAAATGTGTTTTATAGACCCTAAAACACTATATTTTGTTATTGTTGTTTAGTTATTTCAGGCATGTCTAATTCTTCAGGCCCTCATTTGGGATTTTCTTGGCAAAGATACTTGATAAAAATTCCTTCTGCAGCTCATTTTATGGATGAGGAAACTGCAGCAATAAGGTTAAGTGATGTGTCCAGGGTCATATAGTTGCTAAATGTTAGATTAAATTTGAACTCAAATCTACATGGCCCTAGGTCTTGCGCTCTATTCACTGCACCACCAAAACACTATAAATGTTGTTGATTATTTTTATTTTTTATTTTTATTTTTTTTTAGGTTTTTGCAAGGCAAATGGGGTTAAGTGGTTTGCCCAAGGCCACACAGCTAGGTAATTATTAAGTGTCTGAGATCAGATTTGAACCCAGGTACTCCTGACTCCAAGGCCAGTGCTTTATCCACTACGCCACCTAGCCACCCCATGTTGATTATTTTTAAATGTGAGCTGCTATTAATATTGACTTAACACTAATTTTATCAGTATTTAGATTCAGTTTGCATATGAAAAATATTTCTCTACATTGGGGAACATCCTTTTCCTACTTTAAGATTATAAGAACTTGTCTGAGGAATAGAATAGATGAAGGACCCTTACAATTTCATGCTTAGGGTTGTAAATTTTGCTATTTTAGTTCACAGTGAAATTATTGATGGTGTCATGGGGTCACTGCAAGTGTTTTGATGAGCAATTAGACATTCATAGTTCACAAGATCAACATAAAATAGTAGAAAAGTTTAAATATAAAATAATATTGTAATGTACATGGTTTTATAATGCAATAGGCATGCTTTTATACATTTTCCAACAAAGAGGTCAGGGGGTTCCAGGTCTTAACCTATTGCTTTAAAAAGGGGTATAGGTCTTTTTATAGTCAATAGTTTTAAAATGTCATCTTAGATGTAATTTGATTAAACAAATATTTATTAAACACTTACTATGTGCAAGCATTGAGATAGAAGCTAAAGTTATAGAAACAAAATTAGGTTCTCACTGCCTTGGAGTAGAATGTGATGATGGCCAATGACCCACAGTAAGGCCAAGGTAGATAGCATCAGTGATTCAGGAGTAGAAATAATAAAGGAGTGTCCTCCAAGGTCAAGGACCACTCTTCCTTCCCCAAATGTCATTTGATTCCCTAGACTTCAGAAGTAGAATTGGAATTAAGGCCTTCCATGCCCCACTTGTCAGCACCTGACCCTGGGTTCAGAGATCACAAATGGGATCTGATCTATAGTCCAGAATCACTTAGACAGCACTTAGCTAGAATCTTCTCCCTCCACCTCCACACACTGTGTGCAGCTGGTACATTGAGGCACAATTCCTTCTTTTCAAGGCCACAGCTAACTTGGACAACCCCCTCTTCTTCTTATTTTCATTTCAATGCTTTGGAGAGACCACATCAGAATGTTTTCATCTCCTCTAAGTAAACAAGGAGTGGAACTAAAAGTGTCATTTTGATATAGATTTCATGTTATTCTCTCAGTTCTCTCTCTCTCTCTCTCTCTCTCTCTCTCTCTCTCTCTCTCTCTCTCTCTCTCTCTCTCTCTCTCTCTCTCTCTCCCCTTGCATTCCAGGAAAGGCCAGGACAGATGTCACATCTCTCAATTCTAAGCCTCCAAAATGCAGGTTTTCCAATTAGTTCTCACCTTCTCTTTGCTCTATCAAGTCTTGTAGAATGACCCCCCCGCCTCAGGTCAATTAGGATTCTTCCCTGACTCTTGAAGCATAAGGACTTGGGTCTTGAATGTATTTTTGGTTTTTGTTCTAACTTCACAGTGGGGTGGCAGAAAAGAGGTTAAGTAGGATACTGCGGGCGCTTAACAGATGATGAATTGTCTCCTTAAAAGAGAAATAACAACTGCGCATTCCTCAGCCTGCTTCTGCATTTCTGTTTATTAGCAAAGAGAATGATAGCACCTAACAGCTAAGTGTTAGCTGTGCTCAGATTTCTACTATGTCCCAAACCAAGAATATCCAGAGCAATTCATTTCAGGAGGAAAAAAAAACCAAATAGAGTTTTGATTCCTTTTCTATTTAGGATTAACTATTTGCTTTCTCTCTTTTAAGAACTCCAAAGTAGTAGTGGAGTGTTATTAAAACTAGAAATAATCAACACAAACCTCATTTCAATGTAAGGTCATTAGCCAGTACATTTATTAAGCACCATGAACATAAATGCCCCTTCCCAAAACAAAGAAAATGACAGTCCCTGCCTCCAAGGAATTTGCAATCTCATGGTGGAAGAAGACAATACTGCTAAGGAATTTGAAAGTGGCAGAGGAGGTGATGATTTTTGTCCTTCATTCTCAACTACATATTTTTTTTAGGTTTTTTCCAAGGCAAATGGGGTTAAGTGGCTTGCCAAAGGCCACACAGCTAGGTCATTATTAAGTGTCTGAGACCAGATTTGAACCCAGGTACTCCTGACTCCAGGGCTGGTGCTTTATCCACTGCACCACCTAGCCGCCCCTTTGTCCTTCATTATCAAAGATCATGACATCAGGGAGGTGATGCCATGACAAACAAATTGAGTGAGGGGATATCATGCTAAGTCACCAGCCGCACTTTCTCCTCTGGATCCATCTGGGTCCAGTGGCTACATAGGAATCAGGGTGACTGGAGATGACCCTGCATATGAGGCAATTAGTGTTAAGTTATTTGTCTGAGGTCACTTAGCTAGTAAGTGTCAAATGTCCGAAGTCAAATTTGAACTCAGGTCCTCCTGACTTCAAAGCTTATGCTCTATTTGTTACACCACCTAGCTTCAGAGGAGGTATCCAACTTGGGATCCAACATCCCATATTGGGGATATCCAAAGGAGTTTTACCAAGAGGTAAATGAAGAGATGGTTGGTCTGGGAGCCCTCCTCCATTTCCAGTCAAAGGGAGGAATCATAGGGGTGAAAAAAGAAGAGATTTCTTTGGGTTCTGATTGCTGAAACATTTCACTCTTTCTATTTGCCTCCTGGACCCTGCCACAAAGAGAAATTATTCTCAAAGTTGATCTCCTCACCATCCCAGAGTGGTCCTTTTCTACTGTATACTAGAAGGGGTGAATGATACTAGTATCACTGTCAGGAATGTCCCCCCTAGATGATGCTGTCCAAGAAGTCTGGCAGACAGCTTTGGCAGCTTCTTTAGGGTGAGCTGAGCCATTGTCCTGTCATCACTGATCTCCAAAGCTGCATTAACAACAGGACCACTTCCAGTTCTATCCTAGTTCTAAAGATTGGAAGAAGGAAAGGGCAGGTTGACCCTAAGGAAAGAAGATTGACAAAGAACATTATAGCTTGTCTTCAAAAATTTGAAAGACTGATATGTAGATAGAGAAGGCATTTACTGATATGTAGATAGAGAAGGCATTTATTCTATTTGCCAGAGGGCAGACCCAGAAACATTGGGTGAAAGTAACCACGAATTAAGTATAAACTCCAATACAGGAATCGACTTCTCCAGCCCATTTCACCTTCTTGAAGGTCTTCAAGCAGAAGTTGGACAATCACTCGTTGGACATGGGATAGTGGAGATTCTTTTTATGATAGGCTAGACTAGATGGTTTTCAAATTATGTGATTATGGGATACTGATTCCTTCCAAGTACTCTGCAAGAAATAATTCCTTCTTCATGTTTTAATCAAGTACCATACCAACCTCTGAATATGACAATGTATTTCTGGCAACATAGGCCTTCCTACTGCCAATAAGCAGCAGTTGTAAAAATAAATATATACATAAATGACATATATGATAATTCATATATTGTATTATTTATATAGAGCCTTAAGTTTGGCAAAGTGCTTCACAATATTTCTCTCATTTTATCTTCATAATAGTACTTAAAGATAGGTACTAGGATCATTCCCATTTTGCAGATGAGAAAAATTAGGTAGATGGAGTTTAAATGACTTGTTCAGAGTCACACAGCTAATAAATGTATTTGGAGCAGTAGGAGGAAGAAAAAGAAAAAAGCAGAAGAGGAGAAAGAAGAGAAGGAAGAGGAGACTACAAAAGAAAAAGAGAAGAAGGAAGGGAGAAAAAATGAGAAAAAAGAATAGGGGGAGGAAGAGAGGGGGAAAAGAAGAAAAAGAGGTGGAGGGAAAAGAAGAGGAGGATGGAAAGTGAATTATTTTTCCATCAGTGTAGGAGATTCTCAATGTGAAAACTGATTTTCATCCTCTTTATTTGAATATCCATTATATGTGAGGGGAATGAAATGCATAGCCATGATATGGTATTGTCAGTCATTAACTTCTTTTTCTTTTCTTTTTTTTGCAAGTCAGTGGGGTTAAGTGACTTGCCCAAGGTCACACAGCTAGGCAATTATTAAGTGTCTGTGATTGAATTTGAACTCAGGTCATCCTGACTCCAGGGCCTGTGCTCTACCCACTGTACCACCTAGCTGCCCCACTTCTTTTTCTTTTTAAAAGGAAATTTGAAGGAAGAAAAAAAGCTTATGGAGACCTAGGGGAAGGGCCAACGACTTTCACCCTATTCCTAGCATGCATATACAAATACCAACGCTTACTGGTACCTAGGGAGCTTAGGCCGGGCTTATTTTCATATCCATTGACCCTTCGCCTTCCCCATAGGGCCTATCCATAGCTCTACATTAACTCTTCCCTTGGGGGATGGAAGGATCATTGGGAATGCTCCCCAAGCATGTGACCCATTGACTGATCCACCCACCTCCAAAACATCTATAAAGGAATAAAAGACAGCCCAGTGAAATGAAAACAACCATGACACTTGGTGTCAAGCTACCTGGGTGTGCAATCTTGCTCTGACACTTAGTAGCTGGGTGGGATTGTGGATTTAAAGCTAAGAGAATTTAAAGGTTATCTAGTTCAAATCACTCATTTTAGAGATCAGAATAAAAAACTCACCCAATATAATGCAGATAATAAGTACCGGAACCAAGATTTGAAGTAAATTCCTCTGACTCTTTCCACTGTTGTCACTTATCCTTTTTGAGGCTCAGATTCTTAATTTGTAAAATGAGTATAATATCTGAACCATTTGATTCTCAGGATTTTTTTGAGTAAAGTTGTAGGTCAAATAAAGAGTCCCCCAAATATATTAGATTTTCACATTTCAAAATTATTGGGGCATTTATTATTGTGGTATTATTAAAAAGTCTTTTTAAATGACTTTTTAAAAATATTCAATATAAACGTTTACCTCTCAGAAGTTATCAAAGGCTATAAATCAGGGCTTGGTTTATTATTTTGTTGATTATCTAGACTTGATAAAGTAATAGAAAAATGCTAATAATTCAGATTAAGCTTTAAAGAGTGTCTTTTTTTAAGATAGTGAGCCAGTTGGTTCTAATTATGTAAAATACAGTAACTGGTTTTAGACCAATGGAAATGTGCAAGGAAATTATGTAACATTTTATTATTCACACTAATAGGGATCAATGTTTAATGGATCAGATGATAATATATACTCTACCATTTTTTTAGCTGGCCATATGTAGCCATGTGTGGCCATAGAGACATTAGCTCTATGAGACTTCTGTTCCTCATATGTAAAATGGAAAATATAAACATGAGGTTGAAATCACCCCACTCCGTTTAACTCAGCTTCCTTTATAAATGAGAATATATCCCTTTCAATTGTTCACTAGATCTGAATAAGAACTGAACACCTCCCTAGGTATAATAAGAAGTCTGTTTCCATTGGCTGAGGGATTTGGTCAAATTCTGTGGAATCTGCATTAAATTCTGAACTAGATGGAATTGGAATTTTCAGTTACTAGAAAGCTAGTTCCAGCTAATCAATCTACAGGAAGACTGTTCCAATTGGCTAAAGTAGTCTCACCTGATAAATCTATCTTATCAAGACAAAGTAAGGTAAAGTGATCTGGAAGTGCACTTACAAAAAACTATTAATTGCATACCTACTTTACCAAGCTTTTGTGAGAAATGTACTTTTCAAACACCATATAATTGTAAAAATTTTTAAAAAGGAAAATTGATCAAAGCATAAATATTAATTATTAATTCTAGAATTCCCTGTTGCTAGAATGAAGAAACTAAAAAAAACCTTACATAGTAAGCATTTAATTTCCTTCTCAAAGTGGAAAGATATGGAAGCGATTAACTTATAAGTTTATTGGCATGATCCTGAGCATGATCCAGTAACTGTGGGCCCTGCAAAATGCCTCCAATACAAGGTATGCTTTGGGTCAATATCTTTTGAAAAATTAAGGATCATGAGCTTCCATTGATATTTTTATTCTACCATACCAAACCAAAAGTAACATTATTTCAAAGTAAAAATCATAAAGTTAAATAGAATAAAAGGTGAAATACAGGCATATGCATATTCACACATTCACACATTCATACATACACACATACACAAGGAGGGACAGTCTCCCATAGAGTTTTTCATTCTCAATTGAGAAAAGTCAATTGGAAAAAAAGAATTTCCTAAGAAGAAAATGATTTATATTTAAGCAGGGCAACTTAACTTTCCCAGGGCTATGTGTACCCTAGCTAAAATTGCTTTCTGTCTTATCATTTGCTGATTTGGTAATGCCATTTGCCAGTCTGGTGAGATCATAGCCTAAGTCTTTTTTTTTCTTCAACTAAACCACAAACTTCTTTTTTCCTTGTTGTGATGCAAGCTAATAGGGTCATCTATTGTATTATTTTCTTTACTCCATCTGTCTTAAGCCTCTACTAATTCTCCACTGAGCTGCTGTCATCTACTGGTTCTCTATTGAATTACAGCTGCTATTGGACCCCTTCCTTTTTAGGGGAGTGGTCATATATTTTAAGTATCTAGGCTATGATCTCGAGGTGCCATTCCAGCTATTTGTGAGTCAGACTCATAGCCATACTCAGACAGTCAGTAAAATTCTTGGGTCCTGCCTGTCTAATGAACTACTTTTTAAAAATTGCCTCAGTAACAATTGCCATAGGCCTATCTACTATTTAGGTAGAATGGAGAAAATTCTTTTCAACTCTTATTATGTTCCTAGTCCAGGGCCATGAAAATTATCCAGGTGCTTCGTTAGCAAGCATAAAGGATTAGATGTGTTCCTGGAGCCTTTTGTCCTGCATTTCTGATAGCATCAAAATTCCTACTCTCCTTATATATACCTTGGGTAAATATTGCAAGTGGATAATGAACTTGTCTTATAATTAAATAGGAGGTCAATATGTATTGTTTTTAGGAAACCATACTGGGTTTTCAATGGTTTGCACACTACTAACTACTGTTAAGCATGCTTCTTTAGCACTAATATTGTCATGGTATTACTATATGACTGTACAGTATGATCCATTATGATTTCATAAAAATTTAAATTGCAGATAATCGAAGGTTATAAACAGGTTCCTAATGGGTTTAGTCTCATTTTCTCCTCCAGAGCCATCTGGGTCCAACGGTTAGATATGGATCAGATGACTAGAGATGACCCTAGATGTAGTGGGAAACCTTGGTCTTTTTAAGCTCCCAGGTTTGATTGAGGTGACCAAATTTATGATTAAGGCAGGGAAGAAAGACATGAAGCAAAGAATGGCCTCTTACATAGTCAAAAAAATAAATCTTGGAGAAGACCTCAGAGTTTCTGGCCAAACCTCTCTCACTTAATCAAAGTTTCTTGTAATTCATGCCATCATCTCCCTGATGTCATGGTCCTCTTCAAGAATGAAGGACAAACAACATCAACAGTGGGTTTAGTGGCAAAAGTCAGCATATCATTGATAATGACTTCTAAATACAAAGTGGCATAAAAAAAACATTTTGGGGAGTTTTAAAGGCTAGAAAAGGAGACAGGCCAGTCATGAAAGCAGAATGAGTGGAAAAGGATATCTATCCTAGAGAGCTTGCTAACTTTGAGATACTGAGAGAACAAGAAGAAGGAAAGAAATAACCATTTTAAAGTACCTACTAGGCACTGTGCAAAGCACATTACAAATATTATCTCATTAGATCCTCACATCAGCCTGAGAGGTAGGAGCTATTATGATACCCATTTTATAGTTGAGAAAACAGAGATAGAGAAAGGTGAAATGACTTGCCCAGGGTCACACAGTAAGTGTCTGAAATGGGATATGAACTCAAGTCTTCTTGCCTCAAGGCCCAATGTTCTGTCCACCGGGTGAAGTCTTCTAGTTTATTATAGGTAGATTTTTTTTCCCTATAAAAAATGGCCTAGCATTTTGGAATCACCAAATCTCAGAATTGAAAAGGACCTCAGAGACTACTTAATTCAATCTGATGAGAATGTGAGAAAGGGCTGGAATCTATATTGGTGAAGAAAATCCAAATGAAATTAAGGTTCCATCAAAGTCAAAATAGAAATAAACATTATCATTGGAACATATTTCAGTAGCCCTTGAAGGTTAACAAAGAAATTTCTTCCCCACAATCTAAGGAGGTAGATAGTGCAGATTATTTTATCCCTATTTTGCATAAGAGAGGTTAAATAACTTGCCCCAAAGTTGGAGGCTAAATTAGACTATCAGTTTTTCAAATCTATTTTATGATATGTCCAGATTATACAATGATATGGGAGTACATCTTTCCCATCAGAACACAGGAATCTCCTAATGCAGTTATTATCATTATACTCTAAATTTTGGTTTAAGAAGTTTACATTTGAAATCTATACTGAAAACATACAAGAAGAGAAATAATTTGAAAGGAAGATTTTTATTATTTTCTTGACTTCTTTTCATAATTGAGGATTACCTGCAGATAGTAGATGCAGTGCATAGAACACTGGACTTGGAGTCATCTCGGTTTTGTTTTGTTTTGTTTTGCAAGGCAGTGGGGTTAAATGATTTGCCCAAGGTCACTCAGCTAGGCAATTGTTAAGTATCTGAGGTCAGATTTGAACTCAGGTACTTCTGACTCTAGGGCCTGTGCTCTATCCACTGCACCACCTAGCTGCCCTGATTTGGAATCATCTTGCTGAGTTTGGGTCTTCCTTCAGACACTTACTCCCTGTTTGACCCTGAGTAAAACACATAACCCTGTTTGTCTTAGTTTCCTTATCTGTAAAATGAACTGGAGAAGGAAATGGCAAACCATTCCAGTATCCTTGCCAAGAAAGTCCCGAAATCGAGTCATGAAGAGTCAGACATCATTGAAACACCTGAACAACAACAACATTGCATTGTTGCATTGTTAGGGATTACTTGCAGCATTTCCATGATCAGCCTGATCTAATCTAAACTAATCTAACACTCTAACAGGCACGTTTTTGATATCATTGTGCTGAGTTCTAGAAATTCCTACTTTTGAGGAATAGATGTTTTCTTTGAACATGGGTTCTTTTTTGTTTGTTTTTGCAAGGCATTGAAGTTAAGTTACTTACCCAAAGTCACACAGCTAGGTAATTATTAAGTGTCTGATGCCAGATTTGAACTCCAGTCCTCCTCACTCCAGGACAGGTGATCCATCCACTATACCACCTAGCTGCCCTGAACATGGATTCTTAACTCAAGCTTTGTGAACTTATTTCCTTTTAAAAATATTCTGTTCATCATATTTCAATATAATTGGTTTTCTATGTATGCCTATATATTTTACTTTATGTAAATAAAACATTATTCTAAGATGGCTTCAAAGACCACTAAAGTGGTCTAACACATATACACATCACACCAAATCACACCACACACACACACACACACATACACACACAATTAAGTCCTAGAAGGCTGTGCTTTGTAAATAGATAAGTACATCCATGATATGAAGAAGAAAAAAGAACTAACAATTAAAGTGTCAAGAACTTTTTTTCATAGGCAGTGGCATCTAAGTTGAACATTGAGGAAATGTATGAATTCTAAGAGGCAAAGCCTCTACAAAGATTTCCACAGAGGTAAGAGACTAAGTGCCAAGTTCAGAGATTAACAAATGGGTTAATTTGTTGGGAATATAGACTATATAAAGTCTATAAAGGGGAGTAATGTATAATAGATATGAATAAGTAGGTTGAAATCAAAGTAGAAAGGACTGGGGAATTTGTATTTTATCCTCCAGGCAACATGGAGCTACTGATAGTTCTTGACGAAGTGGTTGATTCTCTTTTTTTGAAATTTTTTTTAATTTTAGAAAGGTTTTATTTATTTTGAGTTTTACAAATTTCCCCCACAATCTTGCTTCCCTCACCCCACCCCCCACAGAAGGCAGTTTGTTAGTCTTTACATCATTGCCATAGTATGCATTGATCTAAGTTGAATGTGATGAGAGAGAGATCATATCCTTAAGGAAGAAACATAGTATGTGATATAGCAGAATTACATGATAGGATAACATTTTTTTAAAAATTAAAGGTAATAGTTTTTGGTCTTTGTTCAAACTCCACAATTCTTTCTCTGGATACAGATGGTTTGATCTTCTTGTTTAAGAAGATACCACAATTCAGCCATCTTAGTGAAATAATTTGTGCAACACCCAAGTATTTCCAATGAAAGCATCCAATATCACATATATTTCTATGTGATATTGTGATTCTATGTGAATTCAACACACAAGAATTTAAGGTTTGACAAGTACATTGCTAATGGGCAATGGTGAGAAGTCAGATGTTGAAAAATACTTTGAATTACAAGTGTTTGTGAAAATCCCCCCCCCCCAGATTCTATTCAATGTGATAGAACTTAATGAATTGGCCAAAATATTTGTGGTAACCACTAGAAGAAATCAGCCTTGTAAGCTAATCAGGTGCTAAGCCATCCTATTCAGGGGCTATCTTTTTTGTAGTTCTTTATTTCAGAGGTTTGTCAATTATGATTGTGAAGATAAGGTCCGGTAGGACTGTCTTACCTCAGCTCTCCTATAATGCTCCTGGAGGCAGAATTATACAGATTAAACAGTGGTGCCATGAGCCCATTTTAAGAAGAGGAGAAAGCATGTAGACAGAAAGCAACTTCACTTCTTATACTTATCAAAGCATTAATAAATACAGGTCAGATAATGCTATCATCAAACTGCATTTGCTGAGGTCTCATGGGCATGTATATCATATGTGTATGACTATATTGAAGAACTAGATGAGAGTGATGCAAAGAAATCTGTTTGGCTTGATGTTCCTCAGCTTTCTCATCTCTAAAATGGTTATACATGACTATTATGGAAATGCTTTACATGACCACATGCGTAACCTATATTGAGTTGCTTGCCCTCTCAATGAAGGGAAGTAGGGATTGAGAAAGGGAGAGATCTGGATCTCAAAGTTTGAAAAACAAACCTCAAATATTATTTTCACATGTAATTGGAAAAATAAAATATTTACTAAATAATAAAAAATTTTCAAATAAATGATTTAGGATTTCCAGGAAATATTATGGTTTAATCAACATGGGGAACTTCTGGTGAGGAAACGTCCTCCATTAGGCAGTTTCTCTATAATTTAGAATTTAGAGTATTCCTTAAGACATGTAGAATTTAAAGGATTTGGCCAGGGTCACAAAAAGAGTAAATGCAATAAATTCAAGTACGGGACTAGAACCCAGGTTTCTCTGACTCCAAGGCTAGTTATCCAATCATTATTCTACACTACCTGCCATGAGAAACAAATTAATAACTGCGAACAAAGTACAGATTCAAGTTATATTTTATTATATGATTTTTTTAGACTTGTAAAAAGACAGTTACTGAAATTCTCAGTGTTTTCAGGTCATGGAACTATCAGGTCAACAATTTGGGACATTTATTCTTCAAACTAGAATTTGTCTTTCTCATTTTTTAGAGAAACAGATAAATTTGAAGGTCAAACTATTATCACATTTTCTTTCAATCTAAAAATAAAACTACCAACAGGTTTAGAAAAACCTTGATTTTAAAGAAGACTGAATGTACTTATTGATACAAAAAAAGTCACAGTCATCCCAATGTGTTTTTCTTTGTAAAACTCATCAAGTTCCAATTATAGTCTCAGATCACTTCCTTACTAAAAATAATCTCCATTCACTTAGGATCAAAGAACATTGACAAATCTTCTTGAAATAAGGAACATACATCCACGTTGTTTAATCCATTTTTTCTGAAAAAGTTTAACCATGTAATTAGGAGAACCAAAGAACCTAGAAATTATTTTAGCAAACATTAAGATATGAATGTCTTAATCAAACTCATCCTAGTTCACAGCCCTCAAATTGTTTTGAGGTTGCCCTAACCAGGGCAAATGTATCAGAATCAAGGGGTCTGTGAAATTTAATGAGAAAGAATTTTTTTTAGGTTTTTGCAAGGCAAATGGGGTTAAGCGACTTGCCCAAAGCCACACAGCTAGGTAATTATTAAGGTTCTGAGGTTGGATTTGAACTCAGGTACTCCTGACTCCAGGGCCGATGCTGTATCCACTTCACCACCTAGCCGCCTGAGAAAGAATTTTCTCTATTTCAACATATTTGGTTTGCTTTGGAATCCTGTGTATTTTATTTTATTCATTTAAGAATATTGTTCTGAGTAGGGTTCCATAGACTGCCAAAGGGGTTAAATAGAGAAAGTTGCACTTGAACTGAGTTTTGAAGGAAACTAATGGCTTTAAAAAGTGAAGGGGGGGTCCAGGAATACCACCCTTAGGTCTATCTCCCAAAGAGATCTCAAATAAGGGAAACACCCTCATGTACAAGAATATTCATAGCATCTCTTTTTCTGGTGGCAAAGAGTTGAAAACTGATGGGACATCCATCAATTGGGGAGTGGTTGAACAAGTTATGGCAATGGAATATAATGGAATATTATTGCCCTATAAGAAAAATTGAGCAGGCAGATTGCAGAAAACCCTGGAAAGACTTATGTGAACTGATGCTGAATGAAGTGAGCAGGAACAGGGGAACATTGTTAACAGCAGCATTGTGCAATGATCAACTATTATAACATCTCTTCTCAGTAATATAGTGACCAAAGATCTGTAATGGAAAATGCCATCCACATCCAGAGAAAGAACTATGAAATCTGAATGCAGATCAAAACAAACTATTTTTATCTTTTTAAATTTGTTTTTTGCTTCTTCTTTTCCTGATTTTCCCCTTTTTGTTTTGATTCTTCTTACACAGCGTGACTAATACGGAAATATGTAACACAATTCTGCAGATTACTTGCTATCCTAGAGTGGAGGTGGGGGAGGGAAGGGTGGAAGGGAGAAAACTTTACAAAAATGAATGGTGAAACTTATTTTTACATATAATTGGAATGTTTTTAAATAATTGAAATAAAATAGTGAAGGGGAAGAGAGTGCATTATAAGTATAGGGCTACAGCCAGTGCAAAGAACTGTGGAGTGTTATACCTGAGGAATAGCAGGACTATTTAGCTGGACTGGGAGCTATTTGAAGGGGAGTATTATATTATAACAATACTGGAAGGGTAGATTAGAGCTACATCAGGAGGGACTTTAAAGGACAACCAGAAGAGTTTATACTTAATTTGAGAGAAAATGGAATTTATGGAGCATATGAATTCCTTGATCAGTCTTTACTTTAGGAAAATCACTTTGTTAGCATGGGCAAAGTTATCAGAAACTAGGTCCTAAAAGGCTGTGCACCCAAGTCTCGCACTTTTGATATCTAGGGGGGAGGGGAGATGAGTGGGAGCAGTCTTGGCTTCCAAAAGACCCCACATTGTGCAAACCATGAAGAATGCTGCCTGATACAGAGGAATGAATATCAAGCTTAGAATCTAGAGAAATTGTTCTATATGATTATCAGGATAAAATGTTAGATAGATCCTTCCCCATCTATCCAATTCCACAGATATTTATTTAACATTTGCTTTGTGCCCTGTTGTTTGTGACCTATCATTCTTGATTTTTTGACACCACCAAAGTATTTGTTATTGAATAATTACTTGTAGTAATTAAAAACTCACTTTATCAGCATAAATAGACCAAACAAGTAAGACACTCAGACATTATTTAAGATGGTAGTCTTTCAAATGGAGGCCCCTATTTTAAGATGGAATGACCCAAGAGGATTTGGCTTTACACTTATGGAACTATGACTTGACCCTAAGGAGTAATTATAATTGAAAGTAATTGTAAGATGGGAAGATGGGTTTCATCCCACATTCCTTCTGATAATTGATAATTCTGATGATTGATGCTGGACAACTACCTCAATTCTTTCAACATTCTCCTACTCTACTCCTTCCCATATCTGACTTTCCATGTGACATCTCTTAAGTGTGTACCTTTCAGGAAGGGTATGACCTAACTCAATTTAGTTACCCCTAGTATCTGCCTATGTAAAATCCCCTTCCCTTGGTGTCCCTCAAAATATTTAGTAGTGGATTCTTCACTCAGGAGCAGCAACCAGGGAGTAAACTCTCTCTCTCTCTCTCTCTCTCTCTCTCTCTCTCTCTCTCTCTCTCTCTCTCTCTCTCTCTCTCCCTCCCTCCCTCCCTCCCTCCCTCCCTCTCCCTGCCACAGTCACTTAGGATTATCCTTGAGCAATGAAATGCTGAGAAACTGAGTCCATCATAGTTGATTATCTCACAATTTTGTTGTTAATGTGTACAATGTTCTCTTAGTTCTGCTCACTTCACTCAACATCAGTTCATGAAAGTCTTTCCAGATTTCTCTACAGACCCAGTATTGCTGGATCAAAGTGTATGCACAGTTTTATAGCCCTTTAGGAATAGTTCTAAATTTCTCTTCAGAATGATTGGATCAACTCACAACTCCACCAATAATGCATTAGTGTCCCAGTTTTCCCACATCCTTCCAGCATTGATTGTTTGTTTTTTATCATTTTAGCCAATCTGATAGGTGTGAGGTGATACCTTAGAATTATTTTAATTTACATTTCTCTAATCAATAATGATTTAGAGTACTTTTACATATGAATAATTTCTTCATCTGAAAGCTACCATTCATATCCTTTGCAATAGTCTTCTTATTGTTTAGAGATCACTGATCTGAGACAATTTTATGTATAACATATGCATACTTACTTTTATGTTTAATATATAAATATATTAATATACAATTTATTACTATATTGATATTAATAGATATAATATATAAATATACTATAAATATGTAATATACTATTTTAATCAATATATAACTTAATTTAATATATATATATATATGTATGTGTATATATGTATAATTAATGACAGAATCTTAAAGTTGGAAAAGACCTTAAAAACTATATATCCACTCTCATGCTATTATTCTACACATAGAGAAACTGAGAGTAAGAGAGTTTAAGAGATAGCACAAGATCACAAAGCTTGTAAGTGACAGAAACAAGATTTGAATTGAATTCTCTTGACTCTAAGTTTGATATTCATTCCAATATCAGATGTCATTCTTCATGGTTTGTTCAGAGAAATATCTATCCACTTATGATTATACGATAGAATACATATGTACCTCTTACTCTACCAGTAACAATAGCTAGTATTTATAGCAAAGGGCTATAATATACAATATACAAATATTGTCTCAATTGATCCTCATTTGATCCCTGGGAGATAGATGCTATTGTTATCTCTATTTTACAAATGAGGAAACTGAAGCATGAAGAAGTTGAATAACTTGCCAGGGTTACATAACTAGTAAATGTCTGAGTCTAAAATTGAAATCGTGTTTTCCTGACTTCAGGTCTAGCATGTTAACCATTGTCACTGTATATTAAATAATATGTATGCATATATATGTAAATACACACATGCACATAAAAGTCTTTTTCTGTCTGAAATCGCAACTTAGATCTCTGCAATTTGTACTTTCAGAGTGTCCTGGGGTCCCTATAAGATCGCATGCTTTCCTCAGTCATTATGTTTCAGAGACAAGATTAACCCACGTATTCTTGACTCTGAACTCAGCTACCTATCCACTATACCATTCTGCCTCTTGATTATTTTTTAAGTTTATATCAATAAAAACAAAAACAAAAATAATCCTCTAGATAAGAGGTACAATCATGCAATTTGCAAAATTCTCATGTGGCCTTTATCATAGAGTTCTTAGATGATTTTAATGCATTGCTGTATTAGCTAAAAAAATAAATATATAAATACATATGGTGTCCTAAGTCAATATGCAGTCTGTTGGGATCCTTATATATGGTTTAGGTCTCCCAGTTTCTATTTGAGCTTGACACCACTGCTCTAAATCAAGTTGTTAAGCATGATAATAGGTTACTAAGGGAAAGCATGGTTCTTCCTCTTAAAACTTGAACCCATTTTTATTTGTCTGAAATGGCTTAATGGGTCAGTGGCAAGTTTCCACATCTTACAGCTGGAGCCCTATCACTTTTGCCAAAGAAATGCTGAGAGAGGTCTCAGAAGTGTTGCCTAGGGCAACTAAAACCCACCTGGTGGAATAGTCACCAAGCACACTTCTTTAGGCATCTCTCAATCAAATCTGCCAGAAGTTTTAAGCAGAGGAGAACATATTATCCCAGTGGCAATACAACTCAAGGGATGCCAATCACTAATGTTCAACATCAAATCCTCTAGTTCTTTGATGTGAAGAAGCTTTTCTTGTTCTACTCTCTGTCCCTGTTTTTCCTTCTCTGTCTCTCTGTCTCTGTCTCTCTGTCTCTCTGTCTCTCTCTGTCTCTCTCTGTCTCTCTCTGTCTCTCTCTCTCTCTCTCTCTCTCTGTCTCCCACTGTGTCTCTCTGAATCTCTCTCTGTCTTTCTCTGTCTCTCTGCCCGTCTGTTTGACTCCCTCTGTCTCTGTCTCCTATCTCTGAATGAATGTCCCTCTGTCTCTGATTGTTTCTGTCTTTATCTCTTTACATCTTCCTCCATCTCTGTCTCTCTCTCTTCCTCTGTCTCTGTCTCTTTCTGTTGCTACCTTTGTCTTTCTCACTGTATGTCTTTCTCTTTTTTTTTCTCTCTGCCTCTGTGTCTGCCTTTATCTCTATCTGTCTCTGTCTCTGATTCTGGCTCTGGCTCTCTGTCTGTCTCTGCTGTCTATGTCTCTGTCTATTTGCCATCTGTCTGTCTGTCTCTCTTCCCTCCCTCCCCTTCTCTCTTTTATGAACAGCCAGCTCCATAAGCAGCAGAAAAATGTTCCAGCCTAAAGTATTGACCTGGAAGTTCTGACTCTTCTGCTTTTGTCTGCTGTCTTCAGACAGTCTCAGAGTTGGAGAGGAACTTGTAAGAGTCCCCAGGCCTTGATGGGCTCTTTCCCACTTTGGCTTCTTCTTGACTTTTTAGCTAAGCAGTTCTGGTTTCCTTAGTGAGGGAAGTAGAAAGTGGATTTTCAAGATTCCTGGAAGCTTTTCAGATGAATGGTTTTGTAGTTTTGTACTATATTTAACAATGGTTGTGGTTTTCCCACTTCCTTATCCCCCTTCTCCTTCCTGCTCTATTATACATATATATATATTACTTGGGTGGTGCTTGTTATTGTTATTGTTTTTGTTGTTTAAATATTGCCTTTCTGAAGGAGAATAAATGAAAATCAAATCTTTGTAAAGGATAGATAATTGCTATCTGCTGAATATAGTGTCTAGTCTACTTCAGGGAAACTTCAGAAATGAAATTAATATCTTGTTTAATAGGATGACAAAGTGAGACGATCCACTCACTGCCAATAGGAACATTCCCAGAGTCAGATCAAAGCACTTGTCCCTTTGGTTAATTTTTAAAGCTGGCTGCTAGCTGAGAGCCCTGTATGTCCCTTTTGATAAGTGCTTTCTGTAGTAGGCAGAGTTCAGAGGAACCACAAAGACATTGCTGGAGCAGCCGTTACAGGCCAGCACTTTGCAGCTTCATTTGTACAGGATTCATTTCAAGGTAGAGAGGGATGGAGTATGTTTGCTCTTTATTCCTATCCAAATGATCTCATTTTCTCTTTAAGAAATTTGCAGTGGATTAGGGCTGCATAAATTATAATTGGAATCTGGGTTCATTTCCTGGGACCATTGCATGAAAAATAACTTCTGTAATCCCTCTGGCGAACTCAGAGCCCTGAATTTGTCCCCAACTGGATTTCTTTGTTCTGTGTTCTTTTCACCAGAGGCCAATCCATACCCTGGATATTGCAAGCTCATCTGATCGCTACATTTGGGGCCAATTATCCTTAGTCACGCATTTCACTTTATCATAGCTCCAATTGAATCACTGAGGTTGGTGCTGGCTATAATAGGAGGGGAAAAATTTCATTAGACTGAGCTATGGCTTGATATAGTTATTCACAGCCTCTGGGGTCTAGAGTCATGCAACCCAGTGCACAGGCAAGACCAAAAACACAAGCAAAAACATCTCAATTGGTTCTATATTCTAATTCCAGCTGTGTGTCTGCTCATGACCCTTGAAGGACATATGACCAATCTTGGATTCTATCTTAAATTTATTGATAGACATTATTAAACATAGTTTGATATGCTAATAGATAGTTGGAGATGTGAGTATGGAGGTTAAAAGAGATGTTAGGGCTTAATAAGCATATTTGAAAATCTTCAGCATAAAGATAATTGAATCTATGGAAGTTGATGAGATCACCAAGTGAAATAATATTAAGGGAGAAAAAAGATGCTGAAAGACAGAACCCTGGGGAATATCTCTGCTTAGTGTGTTTGACTGGGATAAAAATCCAACAAAGGAGATTAAGATATCAGATAGGTAAATGGAGTCTCAGCAAAGAAAAGTGTCATAGGAGAGGGTGTCTATAACGACTGTTTAAAGAAGAGGATTATCAAAAGGTGTTACAAAGAACAGAGAAGACAAGAAGGTTGAGAACGAGTGACATTAGATTTGACATTTAAGAGATTGTTGATGAATTTGGAGATAGCACGTTTAGTTAATTGATGAAAAAAATCTGGTGTTTTTTGTATAGTTATAAAAGAGAATGAGAGAAAAAATGGGAACATCAATTCTAGACTTAAAAAAGACTAGCTGTCAAAAGAGAAAAGAGATGGAATGAGAGCTAAGAGATTGACAAATCAAGAAAGGATTTTTTGAGGATGAGAGAGATACTAGTTTCTGGTAGGCAGCAAGGGAAACACGTAGTAGTCAAAGAGAGATTGAAGATAAATAATAGGATGGGGAATATGGAAAGAGCAATCTGCAAGCAAAGATGGAATGAAATAGGGTCACATAGGAAAAAGAGGGCTTTGCTTTGGTAAGGAGGACTTCCTCTTCATGTGAGACCTAGGTGAAGGGTTGATTGGGTTATGCGAAGGAAGAGGGGAGAAAGAGAGCATTCATCAAATGACTTCAGCTTTTCCATGAAATGTGAGATAAAACTCCCAGCTGAAAGGATGAGGAGGGAACCTAGGGAAGGTCTAAGTGATGAAAAGGTTTAAAGAACCTTGTTATTAATGGGATAGTTCAATCAAGTCATTTATTTAGTCTACTTTTTAAGGTTTGAGAGTGAGGTAGAGGAGCAAAGGGAAAAGGTAACCTCGAATGCATTTGACCAAGTCCGCCAAACCTTTTAGATAATTTAATGATTTTTGGTACCCCCTCAATTTGAAGTTTTCCATTGAGAATGAATATTTTTATGTGAGTAGCAGCCTTAAATAATGAAAAAGCATGAACATGAATATCACTTGTTGAAGAATAATTCTGTGTATTCAGTATTTCTGTTACAAATTACAAGACAAATTTTATTAATTAAATTTTAAATATAGTGGTTTAAAGAGACAGAGACAACTAAAGTGACACACATTGACTCTGCATTTAAAAATTTTCCTGATCCAAATAAACCATTTCTACACAAAATTTATAATATTCCCCAATCAAAAGGCAAAATTTTACAAAAAGATAAAACTTTTGCTTCAAAGTTCAGGTAGACATTTTGATTCATCAAATGGAATTTTGGTAACTCAAGTTTAGGCCCATCCTGGAGAAACATTTTCCTAAAACTATTGAAGTTCTCTTCAAGGATTCCCTTTAGGAATTGCCCTTTATAACCTAGTCAAAAGTAAACTAGAGAGATATTTATCCTAATTGAATTAATCAAAGGGGCTCTTAGTCTGATCATTAATCAGTTTAGGGGAAGATTCTTTCTTGAACTGGGCATATCTCTCCCTTTAGAAACTGATTAGGCTTTTGATGTGAGGGGTGTAAAGATTTCAGTACAGGATGTTTATATATACATATATAAGTATATATTATATAGCTATAGATATAGATATATATAAACATTCCCATATAAACACATACATATATATTTATATGTGTTTATATGTGTGTATGTATGTATGTATATGTATTTGTGTGTATATATACACAGTAATTACAAGGTGAACTCTGTTGGAGGTGGAGAAAGCATTAGTAACTGGCAAAGACAGAATCAAGAAAACCCTCATGTAGATGGCAGTGATTGAATTGAACCTTGCAGGAAACTAGGGATTCTAAGAGGAAAGAATGTTATGGGAATAGGGGTAGGAGTAGGGACACAGTCAATGCCAAGACACAGGGATGGGAGATGGAGTGTGAAGAACATCAAGAAATCCAGTTTGTCTGGAACAAAAAGGAAAGGAAAGGAAAATAATGTACACTAAGACAGGAAAGGAAAGTTTGGAGCTAGGTTTTAAAGGGCTTTAAATGCCAAGCAGAGGAGGTTTTGTATTTGACTCCAGAGGCAACTGGCCAGTGTGCAGCTTTATATTTCAAAATGTTTCCCATTGTAGAAAGAATACAATATGCATTCCCCAGTAGCACATCTGTTAAAACTTTACAATCTGGCTCCAGTCTCACTTTCCAGACTTATAAGTTACTTCTCTTGGCTCACTTTATGGTCCAGACAAGCTAGTTTATCTAGGGGGAAGGGAGAAGGAAACAAGCATTGATTATGCTCTAAGGACTGTGCAGGAATCACTTTTTTGTCTTTGTATCTCTTGTACATAGGACAATACTTAGCAGCTAGGGTGTACAGTAAAAAGAAAGGGCAGTAGACATGGAATTAGGAAGCTGTTATTCAGTCATTTCAGTTATGTTCTTCATGACCCTATTTGGTATTTTTTTGTCAAAGATACTGAAGAGATTTGCCATTTCCTTCCCCAGTTCATTTTACAAATGAGGAAACTGAGGCAAACAGCATGAAGTGATTTGTCCAGGATCACACAGATAGTATTTGAGATCAGATTTGAACTCAGGAAGACCCATTTTCCTGACTCTAGGTCTGGCACTCTTTCAACTTCATCACTTAACTACTTCTGGAATTAGGAAGATCTGAATTCACCTCTAGCCATGGAAACTACCTTTGAGTCTCTAGGCAAGGCACTTAACATCTGTCTTCCTCACCTTCCTCATTTCAACAATCGGGTTAATAATATCAACGTGTTTTCAAGGATTGTGGTGGGGGATCAAATGAGATAATATTTGTAATATAGTGGCTTGATACTATTATTGTTGTTGTTATCAACATTGCCGTTATTATTAAATATTATTATGAATTAGTGAACTTCAGTCTTTGAATAAAGCATGACATCATACAAACTGGGATCTGGGAAAGACCTTAATTTAGAAAATTCAAGGTCACCAACTGCATTCTGGGCCACAACCAGTAAGTCTTGACCTTTGTCTTATTGCCACTAGACTTCCATTACTCTGGCGGATTAGAGTGAGGCTGATGACTATGAGGCTCTACTCATATCTAATTCACTGCAAGAGATATCATTCTCATGATGTTGTTGGTCTTCTTCTAGAAAGAACAATGAACAACAGCATTATGTATTAGTATAAATAAATACTTCTTGACTGATTGATTGGGTGATTTCCTTACACTTATGCACCTACAGAATAGGAAAGATAATTTACTAAGGTAAATTAAGGTAAACTTGTTTAACATAGTCCTTGAATATCCTGTCAGAAATTTAAACTCAACTTGTCCAAATTGGACCTCATCATTCATCTCTCCTCCAGAGCCCCCACCTCTTTTTGTTGAGGACATCCTTTCAGTCAATTAGGTTTTGGGATCCTTGGAGTCTTTCTTGCATCTTCCCAATGTCAGCTACCATTTGTAGTTAGCTTCCAGGTCCTATTGTTTTCACTTCCATTACCTTTCACATATCTTCCCTTTTCTTCCTAATTCTGATGCTGTCAACCTGGCTCAGATTCTCATTATCTCCTGCTTCAAGTGAAGCAGAGGCCTCTAAACTGGGCTCCCAATCTTGAGAGGTATGTGGTGGGTGTTAAATTTTTGTACCTACAGGAATATGCCATTTTTCCTGAAGATGCTTTCAGTGAACCTAAGAGAAAGGAATTTATGTCCCCAAGTGGTATTTTGTGTATTCGGTTACAAAGAACAGTTATTTTATCCTCCTATATGTCCATAGCTCATAAAATATAAAAGATGAATAACAGAATAGGCACTTATTCCATGATTATTTCTATTGAACTCCATAGAAAAAGATGAGAAGGATAAGATGGAAATAATAATAGGAAAGAAAAGAAGTGGGGAGGAGTTTTTTCTATTTCTCAATTCATAGGTGATGTTCACAGATTCATGGATAATTGGAGTTGTAGGATTTCTAAAAATTCATTTAAAATAGTTCTTAAAACTAACATTTTTAGAGCTAAAAAGGAACTTAAAGGTGGTGGGATCCCAAGAGTAGAGATCCAGGAAGGATTTCAGAGATCATGTCTACTAAACCTTCAGATTTTATAGCTGAGAAAACTGACTCTTAGGGATAAAGTTAAATAATGTCCTAAGGCAGCTCTTTTCCTTCTCCATTTTCCTCTTCTTTCCTCTTCATCTTCCTTTTTCTTCTTCTTCTTCACCTCTTCCTCCCTATTATTATTTCCATCTCATCAAGTTTTCCAACTTCAAATCCGTTGTTGTTTTTCCTACAACACTCCTACCTCATCTACTAGGTAGAAAGATTAGTTCTAGAAATATTGATGATAACGCACATTTATATAGTAATTTAAGGATTACAGAATATTCCCTTTTCCACAGACTGTGAGGCAAATAGCACAGATTCTGCATTTTACAGGTAAGAAAATAGATACTCAATGGTGTGATATGGTTTACTCAAGGTCACCTAGGGTCAGAATTCCAGCTCAAGTATACAGATTCCAAATTTTGTGTGTTACTCACTTTACAATACTTCTCTAGAATAACTTTTTTAGTGCTACTATCTTCCTACTTCAGGCAGATTTTGTGTATGTGTGTTTTCTGCAAAAGGACAGCAATAATATTATTAGTAAAGCTTCCTATCATTTTTTCTGTGAATAAAACCAACTGTCAATGATGCAAAGAAGATATGTCTGCTCATTTATCTTTCAATTGAGCAGCCAAAAGGCATTCTCTATTTTCCATTTTTGCTTTGAATAAATGAGCCTTAAACAGGATGTCGAAATGTTATGACTTAACTTATAAGGTAGAAGAAATATTCCCTTCTCCTCCTTTTGCCAGATTATGTTTGCCTTTTTTTGTTCCCTTCTTGTTCTATTCTAAAAAACATTGATTTGTAGGAAGAAAAACATTTGACTATGAAAGATGTGTAGTGGGCTGCATGGATTCAAGAAGAATCTTTGAAATTTTCCCTAAATAGATTTTTGTCCTCCTCTAATTCAGGGAGATCATGATTTCTAATTATAATCACATGTAATATATGAATGCTATAAACCAAAATATTGTACTTTGCTCTAAGCCTAGCTTAAAGATAAATTTTCATTTGGGAGATCTTACACAATCTCACTAACTAGAAGAATTGGCACAGACCATCCCATATTTAGTAGTAGTAGTAGTAGTAGTAGTAATAGTAGTAGTAGTAGTAGCAGTAGTAGTAGTAGTAGTAGCAGTAGTAGTAGTAGTAGCAGTAGTAGTAGTAGTAGTAGTAGTAGTCATCGTTGCTGTTGTCATAATAGTAATAGTAGAATTAGTAGTAGTTATAGTAGTAGTTATAGCTGGCATTTAAGAAAAAAATGATTATTGCTATCTTATGTTAATCGCATATTTTTGAATTAGGATTAAACAATTTTCTACTTTCTTATTCCAGAAATCCAGAAATCTTGGGAAAACCTTACCCAATGAGGCTGAGAGAATTGATGAATTCCTATTCATTATGTTACCTTAGGCATATCTATGGATTCCCTCTTCAATATGTATATTTATAAATCCCTTTGACTAAGATTTGGGAAATCCAAATCAGCTCCCCAAGACCCTCATTAAAATAAACTTAAATCTCATTGTTATATTCATTATCTCATTAATTGTTAACCAATCAGAATTGAATGCCACCCTTGGAAACACCCACTCTTCCAAGGGCATATAAACTGTGATTCCATTTACCATGATTGGTCTTTGGCATTCAAGAGTGACTGATCCTTTTATTAATAAAATGCTAGCATTATTAATAAAGTGATTAATTACCTAGGAATTATGTCTCTCGAACTTTTTAAATGTTACGCATTTATAGAGCACTTTAAGATTTGAAAAGTGCTTTATATAATGAGTCATTTGATCCTTATGACAACTCTGAGGTAGACAAAATTATCCTCATTTTACAGATGAGGAAATTGTGACACAGAGAATTTAAGAATTTGCCCAGGATCACACAACCAGTATTTCTAAGCATTAGAATTTGAACTTGATCATCCTGTTGCCAAAATGAGTCTTTCTTATCCATCTCAGTGATAAGGCTAGGAGGGGTTTTTCCTGTGTTAGAGGGATGTTAGAAAGAGAATTGAGATGCTCTTCTAGACAGATTCAAATACTTGGCAGTCTCTGAGGGATGCTAGAAGCTAAAGAAAGAAATCATGCCCATGTCCTAAGTCTTCCAAGAGGCAGGTGGAGGGAAGCCATTGATGGAAAATTGACAGTGTCTTATTTGTTTCTTTTCCTAAGAATTCCTAAGAATCTGAACCACAACACCAGCCCTGGTCTTATGGTGACTTCTCTTACACCAAAAGGAAGATGAGGTTTAGTGGAAAAGGGTTCTGCCCTTGCATGTGTCAATGGTGGGGGATATAAAAATGCAAAGAACTAAGAGTGTCTCTACCTTTAAAGGGTATTCTAATGGGGAGAAACACACAAAAAGGAGATGAAAATGTGGTGTTCATGATATTGGGATAGGGGGAAGCTGAAGAGATGATTTTGCAGTCCAGAAAGTTAGAAACAGGAGATGAATGAACATTGAATCCATTCTGGAGTTTAAATGAGAGCCACTCCATCCTCATTCCCATTTAGTAAACTAAAGTGGCTCTCTGTAACCTCCAGTCCAATATTAAGTAATTAAGCCATCTGATACTTTACTACCACCATCCCACCCCACCTTCATTCAAACACACTGGAGAACTTGCTCTTCTTTACTCACAATGCTAGATCTAGTCTCTATACATTGAACTAGTGATCCTTTTCTTTGGTTTTCCTGACTTCATTCAAGAATCAGACTAAGTTTCAGTTTCTACAGGAGACATTTCCTGTTGCCCTCCCCCCAGATGCTAATGCCTCTGAGACTCCCACCTACTCCATATAGATAGTATAAGGACCTAGTTACGTATCTGTTGTTCCTTCCATTATATATGAGCTCCTTGAGATTAGGGAATATTTTTTCCTTTCTTTGCATTTCGAGGGCCTAGCCAGAGCCTGGTATATGGAAGACGCTTAATTAATGCTTATTAATCAGTTGTTGGGGAGTGCATTGTACCTCCTTGAATCAGTTTCCTTTTTTCCATACCCATTACAAGAGGCTGTGGTAATTACTGATAAACTATTAGAGACAAATTCCTCTTTCTTTCTTTCTACAGGTAGCATGCAAACTGCAGTGATAAATGAAACATGTTGAAAAGTAGGTTCTAAAGGTCACCTGATGCACATTTTTGCATTTTCTTATTTCCCTCAGGTTTTATGAGGGCCAGGTAAAGAATGTATAAAGGATCTATCAGTTATAAAGTAGTACTCTCAAGGAAGAGAGATAGAAAAATATACATTTATTAAAAGTTTACTATATTTGAGGTTCTGAGCAAAGCACATTACAAATACGATCTGATACAATTCTCACATCATCCCTATGAGGTAGATGCTGTACTACTACTACTACTAGACCTTCGGTATCACAGAGTATCACCAGTATCACCAACCAATCAGATGTTTGGAAGGCAGGAGTTGTACAAATTATGTTTATTATAGTGAGGGATAATTATTTTCACTTTACATTTGAGAAAAGTGGGGCAAATAGAGATTAGTGACATGCCCAGAATCCCACAGTTATGGAGTATCTGAAGATAGATTTGAACTCAGGTCTTCCTGCTTCTAAGCCCAGTATTCTGTCCATTGAGTCACCTAATTGTAGTATGATTTGTAACCCTTTATAATGAGGTTAGATGGATGCCAGAATTCAGCAGGAGAGGACGAAAAGTTCAACAAAAAGAGAATCAGCTCTGTAGTTAGAGGACCTGATTTGCATCTTTCCCCTGATGCTTTAAGACCTTGGACAATGGTCAGGTCCCTCCTCAGCTACCAGATTGAACTAGATGACCTCTGTGCTATCTCTTCCTTGATCTGTGATCTTATCAGATCACCAGGAAGATACAGTTATCTATGTGTTTGAGTATAGTCAAATACCCCAAAAGCTCTTTTTCCCCAATTTGACTGCTCTGTCTTAGACCTGTTCCTGTTTAAGCCTTTACTAAAAACAAACAAACAAACAAATAAAAACACCTTACCCAAGAGGAGCAAAACATTAATCCATAGTCATTTATTCATATGAATTTTTTATATTTGCTTAGTGTCCAAAGATATCAGAGAACTGACATGGGGTCAAGGGCAGGAAAGTTTCGATGGAGGGAGAGGAAATTAGAAAATACTGCAATGAGGCAGTGAGGTAAGAAGGACAGTAGCACAAGACAAGGGAGAAATATAGCAACAGGAAGCAGAAAAGGCTCCAAGACAAACTTTGGTTATATTCAGAGTTTGGCTTAGTGTATGTCCTGTTGAGCTACTGGATTATACACTGACCTTTTCAACCACACCTGGGTATACAAATAGTTGTTACAACTATCATAGTTTCAGGCATACACACACAAACACACACACACACACACACACAGCAGTTCTCTGTCTGCCTCTAGAGAGAATTAGAGAATATATACCTAATTCAGAGAGAAAAACCATGCTGGAAAAATGAGATAAGTTAAAAAATGGATGAAAAGTAAACATAAGTTATTTGCAGAATTTGGACTATTTTTTCCTAAAAGTAAAGAAGCCTAGAGATGGCCTGATAATAGTAATCAGAATGAAATTTTGGGAACAAAAAGGATCATTGTTTTAATGTAAAATCTTATTACATGCAGTCAGAACAAGAAAAAATTCATTCTGGGCCTTTCACAATTTGTAAGCACCTTACCTTTCCAGTCTTATGCTATATAACTGATTTCCTTTAACAATGAAATTGTTTTACATTCAGTCCTCTACATGTACAAAAATCAGTAAATACTTTATAGCAGTGAAGACCAAATTCAATTAGATGACATGAACTTATAGTGAACCCAGTCTCCTTCCCCAGGCAGCATGGAAGTAGGAGCAAAGAAAGCTGTTAGTGAGGGTGATGCTGAGTTTAGTATTAGCAGGCATGGAATATGGAAGGATAACGTATGAAAAGATTCAAGTTGGAGTCAAGTCTGGGATGGAACAGTTCAACTGTAAGGTCAAAATTGTGCAGGGAAGAAAGTTAGACCCAAGGGAGAAGGATAGCTAGAGATAATAGGTAGATATATATGATAGACAGATAGATAGATAGATAGATAGATAGATAGATAGATGGATGGATGATAACTATAGATAGATTATAGATGGATGGATGGATGATGGATAGCTAGAGATAATAGATGAGAAAGAAAATTTATTAAGCCCTTATTGATAAGCACTAAGAATACAAAAATGTGATGGTCCCTACTTTTAAGGAACTTATATTCTAGAGGAGAGACAAAATCTAATGAAGAGCTAGAAAGCAGAGGGTGAAGGAGGAAAAAGGGTCAGGTATCCAATGGGGAGGTAGAACAAACCAGAGTGGTGATGGGATAGGCCAGTTTGGTAGTGGAAAAGACCAGAAAGTAGGATAAAAGTGGAGAGTGAACAATGTGACTGAATTTTCTCATGATGTGGTGGTTCTAGGCAGGAATTCACCAGTTACTGAGTTAGTCTCAGGTTAGAGTCATCCCTATGAGGCCAGAAAGTTGGTGTGGAGAGATGGAGCAGGAAGTTGAGCAAGAAGTGGAGAATGGGAGAAAAGAGTAGACATAAGGACTGGAGAGATAGTGAATAAAAAGGCTTGAAGTGAGACAGAGGTGTGTATGATGAAATGATAAGAAATTGTGCTCATTATTTTAATTATTTGAAATAATTAAAACAGTGACTTCTGGAAAATGCAGTTCAGTGAACTGTACTACGAATGAACTTATCATTTCTGTGACTCTCCCGGACAAAACTTTTGCTGCCTCTGTATATGTTGTTTCCCTCTATTAGAATGTAAGCTTCTGGGGCAGTGGATAGAGCACCAGCTCTGCAGTCAGGAGAACCTGAGTTCAAATCTGACCTCAGGCACTTAATTATTACCTAGCTGTGTGATCTTGGACAAGTCACTTAACACCATTGCCTTAAATTTTAAAAAGAATTTTAAAAAAGAATGTAAGCTTCTTGAGGACAGTGCTTCATTCTTTTATTTGTATTACAAGTGTTTAATGTGATGATTGACATCTATTTTGCTCTTAATAAATGCTCATTCAATAGAAATTATGATCATAAAGGAGAATTTTATTCTGAGATTATGGCAAATCTAAGTCATGAGCATAAGTGGAAATTTCATTCCCTAAAAATCTTAAGAGGGAAAAATATTAGCTATATACTCATCTGTGCTTGTTCATTTAGGTTTCATTCTGTCATAAGTGGCAGTGGTTGAAGGAAGATGTATGGAATTTGAAGATATTGAACTAGAAGAGACTAAACGTTAAGGGAATGACAAAATGCACATTGAAGTTCCCAAGTATAAGGATAGTGGTAAAGAAGGAAGATGGCAAGCCAAGTGCTGACCTCCTTGAGAAAAGAGGGTGAATGACCTAAGGTGCTAATTGAAGATTGTAACCAAGATCTAGATGGCTAGAGAGGTGAAAAAGGAAAGTATTCTGGGAACTTGGTACAAAGAAATGAAAATGGATATGGAATGTTATATATAAAGAAGAGGAAGCTTCTTTTAGCTAGGTCATGGAAAGCAGAAAGCAGAGTAACATATCAATTAACCTAGATTAGGGCCAGACAAGAATTGTGAAAGCCAAAGAAGTTTTATCCTTTAAAAAGCTTTCATCACTGGAGTTCATTGAGTAAGGATGTGATATGTTCAGACCTCTACTTAAGATAAATTACTGATAGTTGAGTGAAAGATGAATTGGAGTGAGAAGATACTCAAGGCAAGGAGAATGATTAGGACACCAGAGTAATGGTGCAGTAGGAATGTGATGAGGACTTGAAATAATTGTGAAGGGAGAAACATCAAGATTTGGCCACTGATTTGTTAAGTGTGGTGAAGTTCTAGGATTGAATTGATAATTATACCCAGGTTGTGTACCTGAGAGACCAAAAGCATGGTAGTTTCCTCAGCAGAAGCTCCAAAGAAGGATGAGTTTGAAGAGAACAGTAATATTCTGTTTTCATATTTTGAGTATGAGACATCTATGGAAGAACCAGTTGAAATATCCAATAGGCAACCTTTACTTAAATACCTTCTGTGCTGGAAAACCCATTATTTCCTTCCACTTTTGGAAGGAGTAACAAAGATTTTCCTTTCATAGATTTTAAAGTTTTCTCTTTACGGTTTCCACTCATTTCTCCAAGCCCAGGGCTCTAGCCACTTTGCCACCAGGCTACCCACAACTAGAGAGGAGTAGGTGTTTATTTTCATTCATCCTGAACAGTGCTGACCATCTGCTGTTGTTGCATGTTATCTCCTTACTTGATTTCAGGGACTCTGAACTTTTCTGGTTTCCCAAAACTATTAAGGGGAGAAGGAAATTTCATTCCCTAAAAATCTTAAGAGGGAAAAATATTAGCTGTATACTCATCTGTGCGTGTTCATTTAGGTTTTATTCTGTCATAAGGCACAAATTAACTAGAGGGAGGGAATCTAACAAAAATGGTTATTATCTCCATCATCTCTAAATTCCATGCATATTTTTCACTAACATTTTCCATGAAAAATTGAATCTGTGCAAAAGACAAATCAATTAAGCAAATCTCTTTGAGAATCCCATTCCTTCCTTTAACCTGGGATTTTTACCAGTTTGTCATATTTCACATCTTTCAGGTTGAGACCATCTTTGTGAATTGAGCTCTGCACCTAGGTTGTCAAGAGTTTTACTATATTCTCTAGCTTTATGAAATCTGTGAGATCATAAGATCACAAAAATGCTATTATAGTAATTTGTTCAAAGGCTAAAGTTGTTTTGCATGTGTATATTTTACCCTGAGAAACCATTTAGGACTTTTTTCATAGACCTAAACTAAACCTTGGATAGCTATTGCTAACAGTGTTGGGCAAGAGAATTTGTCTAGACAACAGAACTTCAAACACTTTAGTCCCTAAGAAATTAAATTATTCTGTATCCTTATGTATTTCCTTATTTGAGAAATATTATTCTATAATGTTGCCTAACATTATAGATTGCCTAACCTAATAGATTGTTAGCAACCTAGTAATAATAGCAACTAAAATAATGAACATATAGTTTATATATTATGCTGGGTATTTTTTTGCAATCACTCTCCTCCCTTCCATTATCTATTATATCATTCCACATGTAATTGAATCTACTCGTGTCTAGTACACTAGTGTGTACCATTGTGACTAATTTTTAGGATACACTGTGCCTTTTTTGCTTCTTGTCTAGTAGTTTCATATTGGCTGGTTAACATCAAATGTTCTTTTGAAAAAATACACATCTATGTATGTCTGAAAAACTGGCTGTCCCTGACCCTGAGAGCTTGTTTTCCTTAGAGCAGATTATAATGTGCTTTGAAACTGTGTTGTCTATCTGTAACCATACTTAATATGGTCACAAAACTCAGGAAGAATCCAAAGACATGATTCTTTAGTGAGAACTTTTCTAAGAAGTTTATCCCCAGGAATGTAAAATGGTTGTCTCTATTGTGCCAGTGAGAGGACTATTAATTTCAGACCATGCAGGTGAAGAATGTGGCACTGATACATATATACAGATAACCAATTGTGAATAATTTCCCCGTGGTGGCAAAAATATTCTCATCCACTGTACAAGGGATGTGGAGGTCAGGAACCCTTGATATTTATATTGGAAACCTCACTGTTTGTATGAGGAGATATCCTTATTAATCACTAGCTTGTCCAGCATTTACCAGGTCAGTGAAACCAGGTGGTGACCTATTAAACATATCCTGTGCTTTGTGTTTCATGTTTGGTGGCAACATTAGGAGCTTAGCTCTTTGGTATAGCTTCTGTTTCTACTGTGAAGGAGGCAATGTGATAAGTCTCTGTTAGGATAAACAGTGTTTAACTAATCATGAATAAAAAAAAGAAGCAGCAGATGGGATCTACTGAGCAATCATTGACAAGTTACAAAGGTAGCATAACACAGAAAGACCACCGACTCTGAAGAAGAGACTTGAGTTTAAATCTGGCTTCCATTACTTGCTACCGATGTTACTTTGGGCAAGTGATTTTACTTGCTTGAGATTCAGTTTTTTCATCTGTAAAAAGATGTGGTAGGGCTAAACTACTTCTAGAAACTTTTCTGCCTTTAAATTGAGGAAGTGGTATGATATAGAAAAAAAAGAACACTGGTTCTGGAATCAAGGAGCTGAAAGCAAAACTTATCTCCCACTGATTGTTTCCTAGGTGACTTGACAAATCACATACCCTCCCCATATCATGACTCATCTATGGAATGAGGGCTTGGAATAAGTGACATCCTGAAACCCCTTCAGGATCTAGATCTATGATCAATGGCTATCCTCCATGCCTAGAATGTTTTTCCTTCTCTTTCTTATGAGACAGGGAAACAGAGAGACATAGAGAAACAGAGACAGAAAGTCAAAGAGAGAGAGAGAGAGAGAGAGAGAGAGAGAGAGAGAGAGAGAGAGAGAGAGATGTAGAGAAACAGAGTCAGAGACAGAGACAAAGAAAAGATAAATTGGAAATAATTCATGGAAATAAAACTCTAGTATTAAATAGAATCCTGGACAAATCACATAATCTCTCTGTTCTGGGTAGTTCTCTAATAACAATATTCATTATCAGGAAGGTACCAATCTAAATTCATAGAAGGACTATCCTCACTCAGCAGTTTCCTACAATAATGAATTTATAGATCCAGTCTCAACCTCTATCTAGTCTTATAAGAGACCATGACATACCTCAAATGGGATATCAATGGCAGTTCTTGACACTATCCCTCAAGAAAGAGAAATAGCAGAAATAAAAAAGTCAAATAAAACAATCCAAGAAATAAGGAAGCATCTATCTTCTTTTATTTTATTTAATTTTATTTTCCAATTTCATGCAAAGGTACCATTCAACATTCATTCTTTTGTAAGCTTCTGTGTTCCCCATTTTTCTACCACCCTCCCTTCCTCCTTCCCTCCCTATGGCAGTAAACAATTTGATACAGGTTGGAATGTACAATAGTGTTTAACATATTTCCATAGTAGCCACATTGTGAAAGAGAATTGAGAACCAAGGGGGGGAAACCATGAAAATCAAAGAAAAAGTATAAAAAAAGTTAAAAAAAGTGAATATAGGGGACAGCTAGGTGGCACAGTGGACAGAGTACTGGCCCTGGAGTCAGGAGGACCTGAGTTCCAATCTGGCCTCAGATACTTAATAATTACCTAGCTGTGAGACCATGGGCAAGTCACTTAACCCATTGCCTTACAAAAAGCAAAAACAAAAAAGTGAATATGCTTTGTTCTGCATTTCATTAAGATTCCACGGTTTTTTCTCTGGATGTGGATGGCATTTTCTTTAATAGATCTTTCAGGATTGTCCTTGCTTATTAAACTACTGAAAAGAGTTATAGCCATCATAGTTGATCATCTCATAATGTTGCTGTTAATACATACAATGTTCTCTTGGTTCTGCTCACTTTACTCAGCATCGGTTCAAAACATAGATCTTCTTTATTTTTTGCAAGGCAATGAGGTTTAAATGACTTGTCCAAGGTCTCCCACATCTAGGTAATATAGGTAATTATTTTAAGTGTCTAAGATCTAATTTGAACTCAAGTTCTCCTGACTTCAAGGCCAGTGCTCTATCTATTGTGCCACCTAGCTAACCCTAGGATATATATACCTTCTTAAAATGGATGAAGAATAATAGGACTCTTCAGCCTAGGATAATGAAGTGCTAATAAAAGAAAAAACAAAAGTTGATGAATTCAACTTTTTCATCAAATTCCCAAGTCCTAGATCAAGGTGATACTCATTTATATTTGAGAACTCAGATGGTATAAAATAAAAGAGGGAGTTTTACATATATAAATCAGTCAAGCAACAAATACTAGTATCACACCTGCTGTGTGAAGAAGAAGAACCATAGGGATGCAAAGACAAAAATGAGCAGACCCTATTTTCAAGGAGATGAAATTTTACCAGAGAAATAGTATATGCAATAAATTGATAAAAATTCTTATATCTTTCTAGATTATTTTCTTATAGTGTTGTGGCTACTGAATAATGGCTCACCTGGTTCTGCTCATTTCATTCTTTATGATAAAAATTGCTATGTACAAAGTGATACATCCAGGGTGTAGAATGATATATTTTTTAACATATTCAATGATGAAATTCGTTTCACTTAACTCTACATATTTGTTATGAGAAATTTATCTTCCTTTATTCCCCAGTGGAGTAGAGGGTGGGAAGAAGAGAAAGATGAGTTCTGTTAATTAAAAAATACAATTTAATTTTAAAAAAGAAATAGCATATATACATATAAGTATGTATAAAGCAACAAAGTTTTAAATAGGTGATGAAAAGAGGAGACATTAGGAGCTGGCAAGATCAGTCAAGGAAACAGCACCATAGATAGCACTATAGATAATAACTCTTGAGCTGAGTTTTGAACGATCTTAGGAATTTTAAGACAGAAATGAGGAAGAAGGACAATTGAGGCACGAAAGGCACTGTAAATGCAAATAGATAGAAGTTAGAAACTTGCATTATATGTGAAAACTGGCCAAGAAAGGCATATGTGAACAAGTGTAGGTTATGTAAAGGAAAATAATGTTTCACCCATTTCCTTGAGAGATGATTTAGAGTAAAAAATATAAATAAGTTCAGAAAGAAGTGAATAACTTATCAAGAGACGTTGCCAGGGGATTGTGTGTGGTATTTGGGAATCATTTGTATTTTGAGGGCCAAATCAAAGAGGGCAGTTATGCCTTTTGCCTTATCCCTTATCCCTATTGTAAAAGCAGAATATTGGACAAGAATGGAATCTTGACTTGATTCAATGTGGTCATTCTTAATTTATATTCCAAAAGCAAAGTAATGTGTGTCTACCCTCCTAGTGATTAGAACTTCACTTTTACACACACTTATGTAACAATGCAATCCAAAATTGATATAATCACATACTGATCAGAAAGATTTCCCAATCTCCTTTAATTCCAGTGCTGTCTATAAATTGTTTCCTATTCATTAAAATAGGAAACTATTATAGAGGATGAATAGAAAACAAATTATAACATATATAAATAAATTAATAAATTAAATACATACATGCTAAATCTATCTATAAATCTCTCTCTCTCTCTACACACACACACACACACACACACACACACACACACACACACACACAAACATATAGTTTGTCTGTTGGCATGTTGCCTCCCCATTAGATTGTAAATTCTTTGAGTTCAGGAATTTTTGCTTCTTTTTGTATCCCCAGTGCTTAGTAGCACACAGCAGACACAATAAATTTTTATTAAATGAATAAATGAATGAATGAATGTCAGGCAGTAGAATGATCAAGATCCTCTATAATTTCTAGTTTCTAGGAATGTATGTGTTCCTTTTTCATCAAAAAAGGAAATAAGTTTAAATGATGCCTAAAGACAATCCATAAGGTTTTAGGGAAAGAGCCCACATCACATAGCTTTCTAATATATTCCAATGTCTAATAATGCTCACAGTTGGGAAGACCCTTCCAAAGCAGTCAATTTCCAGGGCTTTTGTCTAAAATGAACAATGGTATTCTTTCTAAGTACTACATTGTATTTATTGCATTAACAGATCAGTGTTTCTAATTGAATGTTTGAAAATGGTAGTCTGTTACATATAATAGCAATAACAATAAGGCTTTGTCCACAGACCTTCCCCTAGCTAAGGCACTCAGGGCTCTGTACACATTTCAGAGATAGAATTTCCATAGCCCCAAAAACCTATTATACAAAGCTTAATGCCAATGGTAATACCAAGGGTGTCTGGTGGACTCAAAAGGGCTGGCACTGATCAGTAATAAGCAATACCATTGTTAGAATCAGAATAAATTCCAGCTACTCTTCAAAAGTTGGAAATGGACAGATGTGGTCAATGGGCTGGAACTTGGGTCCTAAGCTCCATTTATAGAGAAAATTCCCATCTCCTTAAGATACCCAGCTGGCTAAATGAAGAGTTTTTATAATGAAGAAAATACTGCTGATAGGGCTTCACCTGCTCCATCTTAAGCCTTGTCAAAGCACAGCCAGAGTCTGAAGGACAATCAGATTTGTGTGATTAAATGTCTTGTTTCTCTACTTCAGGCTTTAGAAGGTAAAACTTTATCCCCTTTCTGGCAACAAAAGAAGAAAAATCTACTTTGTATCTCTTTCTCTAGTCCTCTAAGATGGATGGTCATATCTTTGGTTTCTCCCAGGTTATTCTTTAACCACTGCCATGGGTATTCTTTGGAGTGAATACCAAATTCCAGAGCTGCTTTAAAAAAAAAGACAGGAAATTCATGTACAACAAACTTAACATTGTGGTTTTTGCTCTGGAAGCAAGTAAAATCAACTGTCAAAAATCTCTAGTAGTAGCTGGCATCCAGCTTCTCTAGCCCAAGCTTCTCCACCTAATAAAGTGGCTCTGGAGAGAAAAGGTAATAGGTTGGAGTTAGGACGATGTTTTAGAAGCTTGACTTCCCTTTTAAATGAATAGGAAATAAAAAGATCATTGCAGCATCCCTTAGATTCTTAAATGCTTAGATTGAGATTACATCAAAGCACAGGATTCACAAAGTATAGGACAAAAGCTTTCCTAAAAGTAGAAGGCAAGAGTAGAGTCTCCTTATAAAGTTTTCCACCAACTCCTAGAATATGGACTATTGATAGGAGGCAATCTGCTCCTTCCACTTCTATTTTGAATCTATGGCAGGTATCCCACTAAAATTACAAAGCCGGCTCAGAAAATTCAGTTAAAATACAATGGATTCTGAGAGAATTTTTGCATTTTTTTTAGTCCAAACTTACATATGAATACTTTGGAATCCATCAACCACCAAATGTCCACTGGCTCTTTTCACATTTTCTGTTGCCATAGATACAATATTTCTAGAGGCCTAAAGATAACTCTAGCAGCCAAAAGAACATAAGCACCAAGAGAGCAGGGACTATTGAGTTTTATCTTTGTATTCCCCATGGTCTAGAATGTTACCTTGAATACTGTAACTAACATTTATTTGTACATACAGTAATTACTTAATAACTATTCATTAAATTCACTCATTTAAGACAAGACCTGTGGTTCTTTTTTTTTTTTTTTCAGGGTTACAGCTAGTTCTGGCTGGTGATTTTTAGTTCCATTGATAGTTTACAGATGGTAACAGCCTGTATAAACTTATCCCTGGACAAGAATGTTCATGGATGGTTTGAATGATGGTTCATAGCACTGTGTCTAGAAAAGGTTTAGAGATCAATACATCTGATCTTCTTTCTTTACAAATGAGAAAACAGACTCTGAGACAAGTGAAGTCAAATGAGTTCTCTGAATCATAATCCAATATTCTTTTCACTACAACATTGGTTCCTGACTCCCTTATTATTACTGCCACTTGGTGCTGAGGGCCTATGCTTGATTAAGAGTTTCCTGTTCCTGTCACTATCTATCAGTATGTGTGGAAACTTTGCAAATTATAGAAGAAAATCTCAAATAACGATCAAAAAAGATAACATTTATAGAGTGTTTAGAATAGTATCTGGCATTATAATAAGCACCTAAAAATGATTATTCCTTTCACTTTTCTTGCTGTGAATGAGCTAAGCTTGGTATGACATATTCTAGACTAATAATAAGCATTTATATAGCTCTTTGCAAAGCTTTACATTCATTTTATCTTCACATTGACCCTAGGAGGGAGGAGATATTATTATCTCTATTTCCTAGATAAGGACACAGAGGCTTAAAAGAGGTCAATTGACTTACTTAGAGTCAAGGGCTAGTAAGTGTGTGAGGTCAGATTTGAACTTGGATTTTACTAATTCCAGGGTCAGGGCTCTATCCACTCTGGCAACTGGCTACCTCTTTTCATATTTTTTCAAAGATCATTTACCGTGATTCAGCAGCCCCATCTTGTCTTTATAGTACCCTAGGATCTCATTCGTATAGCACTGAGATAAACTTATCAAGGACAGCATGATTCTCTCTTACTATCACAGATTTTATTTTGGGAATGACTCTTTATTTGCCCATTTTGTTTTTTAATCCATTCCTGTCCAAAGGTCATTCTCCTTGGCAGAGAAAATACAAACTATGAGTCAAGTAGCACCTTCTCTCCATGGCCTGGTTGATCCACCTCAAAGAGCCTTCCTGTCTCTCTTTGATCTTCTGAAAAGCTAATCAGAAACTATTTAAGCAAACTCTTTTAAAACACTAAATATGATACAACATTTTTTTTTTTATCCTTACAAGGTTTACAGAAAGCAATTGTGTTTTATTTCCTGAGTGCTGGGGGTTGAGGTGTCCTTGTTCCTTGTATGTGAGATGATCATGAAATACTAAAGTGAGACTTCTATCAATGACAAATCCTTTTGATTCTGAGGCAATTGAGGCAATTTGAGGAAACTGAGGCAATATTGTACTCTCAAGCCAAGTTTTGGGCATTTAAACTTCATTCTCAACATTTTCTTAAAAGGGATGTCCCATTTCTGAAAGTCTTAGGATGAGAAAGATCTAAAAGTTTACTATGCTTTCATCTTAGGAGTATATAATCTTTTCTTTACATAATAAGTCACTTTTCCCATGTCCTAAAGGCTTCTTAGGATATATAATGTTGCTGCCCAAACTGGGAGAGTATATTTCTCAAGATCAGTAGTGGTTGCTCTATGCTCAGGAAAGAAAATTATATATGGAAAAAGATTACCAGCGATGCAGGTTTTCCTAGGTAAGCAGATATTCTCCCTCCTGTGTGCTTATGATCTTCTCTCAGTATTATGGATGGGCACAAAGAAAAGAGAGAAATCCTTGAATTCTTCCTCTATTCCCAAACTCCCACTGGTAATCTAAAGCCACAAAACACCTGAACCAGTCCCAAAACAGACAAAACTGTCTCTTTCCTATTACTTTGATAATCTACTGAGTGGGTGGTTCTTCCCGACTCTACAGTCTATCATCTTTAAACCAATCCCTGCCATTCATGACCAAACAGGGATGCTATTTTATTTCAATAAGATGCCTAATTCCATTGGAAGAGGCCCTGTTCAGAAGATTGGGGGGGTTCCCTGAACATCTGTATTACTTGCTTTATTATTTCAACTGGGCTTTCTTCAGCAAGGGTACTCACTACACTAGTTTCATTCTCTACATCTGATTGGAATATTTTGTGAGGCCATTTGGATAAAAAAGATTATTTTTATTTTTATTATTAATAAGAGCTATCATTTCCTATGCTTTAAGTTTTGAAAGGCTTTTTAAATATAGAGCACTTCAAGATTTTGGAGATACTTTGTAGGTTACATCAACTGATTAATGGGCAAACAAACTTTTGATGAGCAAAAGCAATGAAATTTAGAAGAAATCCACCTATGCTGTGGACCTTTGTCCAAAGTCTGAAGGGTATGGTCCCTAAACTTCGATGCCTTTAGAGCCAGTTATATGGAATGTGTCTTTCTTTCCTGGTGAAGAAGATTTCTGGTATTTTGTGTTAGTATTTTGTGTTGTCAGTTTAAATTGATAGATTCTTGAATGAGCCCCGAGAAAATTCAATATATCAGTTAGTAGGGGAAGAAAAATAGCTGTGAAATCCAGAAATACATTATAATCTGGACATATATGCAAACTAGAAATGCCTGTTATAGATAGATATAGATATCTTTCTATCTATCTATCTATCTATCTATCTATTTATATGTATGCACACAAATAAATGTTTTTCTTTTTTCTCTCTTCTTTTTATCCTCCTCCCCTTCCTCCTCCTCCTCCCCCTCTACTTCCTTCTCCTATTTATTCCTTCCTTCCTTCCTTTCTTTCTTTTCTTTTCTTTTCTTTTTTCCTTCATTCTTTTTCTCTTTCTCTATATGTCCCTCTCTCAGAACTATGTGATTTTTGGAGAATTGACCTTGGAACCGGAAGGATCTGGGTTCAAGTCTTGCCTTTGACCCAAGATGGCTATATGACTTTAGGAAAGTCATTGAATCTCTGAGTAGTCTAGTCAATTTTCTAAGACTATATGCAAAGGAAATTCCCTATATCAACAATTCTCAAAATCTCAAGACCCTTTTGGGGATCAGAACTTATACAAGGACTCTTTGGGAGGACCCTGATAATTTTTAAGAACATAAAAAAGTTTGAAGACCATTACCCTACATCTTTGCTGATCCTAACCCATATAGATGGAGAAATTACAGATTTAGAACTGGATAAGAGCTTGGAAACCTTCTAGTCCAACCCCCTCATTTTACTAATGAAAAAAACAAAGACCAGAGAAGGTATGAAATGAGCTGCCCAAGGTCACATAAGCAGCAAATTTGAGCCCAGATCCTTTGACTCTAAAGTCAGTACGTTTTCAGCTATTTGACTAAGACTGAATGATATTCTGTCATTAATGCTGACAAAAGTAACAAAGTTAAGCCAAGGAGGTTCCCTTATACCTGCTAGTGTTGAAGTATTACTATTACCAGAGTTTGACTATATGTGTGCAAGGGTAAGACTGTTTTTTTTTTTTTTTTGGTTAAGGAATTATTTTGTGATGTCATTGCTTGCCCAAGTCATATCTTAAAAATAGGAGTTCCACATGTCAAGTTCTTTACCAAGAATGCCTGGGTCTAAAGATAACAAAAATAACAACAATATACCATATTATAAATGCTTCCTTCAATCTTCTTTTTGTTCCATGCATTCTCAGTGGTTGGACATTTGCCACTTCTTGATAAACCACATCTAAGTATAACGTGACACAGTGTAGGCTGGTGACAGCAGAAATTTGAAGTCCAAGTGGCAAAATTCAGGTGTATTATTTAGGAAAGTCTGGGAGCAGGAGATAGTTAATGTTGATATTCATAATGAATTCCAACTTGAAATGGTTATGCATTATCCCAGCACAGGCCTCCCTCAGAATGCATCCACTCCTCAGCAAAGATTTCTATTCATCAACACCCAGATCACTTTAGTGTCATCTCATGTCAATGGATTATGCCACCAGTTATTAGAAAATTTTAAAACTGAAAATGGTTGTTTTTGTTTTCTTTTGTCTTGTTCCAATGTCAGGACACAATTTGAAAAAGTAAGGGCTTGCATTACTTCCAAGTCACAACATGAAATAATATTGTTATGGACTTTTTTTTTAGTTCAGCAGAAAAGTGTATTTTTCACCATATTTCTTAAAATTACTATGTTTCAAGTCAAGTCAACAAGCAATATCCATTTCTGTTCCCCTCTTCAGAGAGTCATCCCTTATTATTTCAAAGAGAGAGAAAAATTAGTGGGGAAACAATACCATAAAACTAAGCAACACATCATCCCATAATCCCTAGTTCTGCAAAGAAAGGAGGGTCAGAGCACAGTTTTTCAAAGTACATTTGGATTGTATTCTTCAGTAGACTGTCTTCTGATTGGATTGTGTTTCTGGCAATGAATAAGGAATAATATTTAGATGTCCTCTTTCCTCAGAATAGAGAAAAGAAAAAGGAAGATTTTTGTCAAGTCAAAATGGCTCTGAAATTATATTACTCAAGCACTTATTAAGTACCTATTCTATGGACTAGATATTGTGAATACAAATTCTAAAGAAAACAAAAATAATCTCTGAATTCAAGGAATTCATATTCTCCTAATAGATTCAGAGTATACATATAATTCTTGCAAATAAGGACCTACAATATAGTTTGAGGAGCAAGTCCTAATGATTAGGGAGATCAGGAAAGACTTCTTTTTCCCTCATCATTTCATGTCTTTTAATGTAAATAATATTTTATTTTTTCCAATTACAAGTAAAGGAAATTTTCAACATTCGTTTTTATAAGATTTTGAGTTCCATATTTTTCTCTCTCCTTCAACTCCACAAACTGGCAAGCAATCCCATATAGTTTATTCACATGCAGTCCCATAAAACAGAATTCCCATTAGTCATGTTGAGAGAAGAAACAAAACAAAAGGAAAAATAATCACCAAAAGAAAGTGAAAATCATCTTTGAGGAAAGACTTCTTGAAACCAAGAGTTGACACCTGGACTAAACCTTGAAATAAGCTAAGGAGGAGAAGACTGAGATCAGAAAGATGAAGCATGTAAGTCAGAGGGCATAGCCTGTCTTAAAAAAAAGAGTGGTTCTTACTCTGAAGTGTCTCTTGGAGAAGTTGTGAAGTGGTTTTCCATATTTACCAGGTTTGATTCATGGTAGACATTTGGGAAAGAGACTGTCAGTGACCTTTACTTGCATCTCTTTGTCACTTTGAAAGATGCCCTGTGTGCTGCAGTATGTTTTTTGTGTTTGGGACTGAAAAACAGAGTTTTTCTACCTTTGTCAAGTATATGAAGGATATCATAATGCCTTAATTCCACCAAGTTTGCAAGCATGAAGGATGGATGAAGTTTGATCGCTAACAATTTTCTTCTTTCTTTAATATCTCAATATTGGGAAACTGCTTGAGGAGAAGGCCTAGTGGTTGTTATTCCAGTGCTCTCAAATGAATACAACTATTGTTAGAAGCAGTTTTTTAGTTCTAGTAGCAATTCAGCTCAATCACTTAATCTCTCTGAATGTCAGTTTCCTTCTCAGGATAATAATAAATAATACAAAGAAAGAAGCAGGAAGAAGAAGAAGAAGAAGAAGAAGAAGAAGAAGAAGAAGAAGAAGAAGAAGAAGAAGAAGAAGAAGAAGAAGAAGAGGAGGAGGAGGAGGAGGAGGAGGAGGAGGAGGAGGAGGAGAGGGGAGGGGAGGGGAGGGGAGGGGAAAGAAGAGAAGGAGGAAAGAAGGAAGAGAAAAATAACTTAAGTTTTACAGTGCTACTGTTATAGGCATGTACATCTGTAAAATGAGCTGGAAAAGGAAGTGGCAAACCACTCTAGTATCTTTGCCTAGAAAATCCCAAATGGGGTTATGAAGTGCTGGACCTGACTAAAATGACTAACACCAAAAATGTTGCAAAAATTGTGCTAAGCACTTTATAGATATTATTTTATCCTCTTAGCAACCCTAGGTGGTAGGTGCTATCATTATCTCCATTTTATAACTGAGTAAACTGAGGTAGACAAAGATAAATAACTAGCTAGTGAAGTGTCTGAGACCAGATTTGAACTCAAGTCTTTCTAAGTCCTGGTCCAGTGCTCTCTCCACATGGAAATTATAATGCAATTGCTTTAGAGGTTTGTTAGGAGGATGAAATGAAATAACATATAGAAAGTGCTTTGTCAACCTTAGGAAACTACATAAATTTCCATCAAGAAAAATAGAAGAACCAGTGCCTCATCTGGGATCTTGAGTTTTCAAAAACTTTACCAAAGTTAAAGCTTTGACAGAACCTATTAAACAGGACAGCTTTCAATTATAGACTGACTGTGGCTGTGTTCCAAGGTCCCTACCTTAGTCTAGAGAGGCTCAACATTATTACATCAGCTTCATGGTATAGGAATAGAGTGTATGGTTTTTTTCCCAACCATAAAACTACAAAAAACACCATCTATTAAAACATAAAGTGATCACCAGAGAGAGCATCCATACTCATACAATCATAGTTCCTTGAAATATTGAAGTAATAGAATGGTATATGAGCTGAACCCCAGAGATCAAATCCAAGGAGGATAAATAACTCACCCAAAGTCACACAGTTAATAAATGTCAAAGGAATGATTTGAACCTAAGTCCTCCAGGTCTAGAGTCATCAGTGCTTCCACAGGTCATGCCTCCTCTTTAGTTTAGCTATGAAATGTGAGCCCTTTCAGAAAAGTGAAAATATTTTAAAATGAGACTGATTATATCCTTATCCTTCAAGAGGCTATTTTCAGAGAAACTGCTGTATTGGATGTCTGATCATCTCACACCTGTAAGAATATATTATTACTCGTGGAAAAACAAATCCTGTTTGAAATTTCTGGTGCCAGAGGTTCTAACAGACACCAAAAGAGGCGGCTTAGTATTTCCTTATAATGCTGCATTCATGGGAAATCATCTTCCACCTGATCTGCCTGGGACAATGGCTCTTTCAGCTGCCAGGCGGCAGTGAATAGGATACTCTGAATGGCATCTCTTTAGCAGGGTTGTTCTTCTGAAATCATCATTGTTTGCATGCTTTCTGGGCAGCTGGACAGTGAAACACATCTTCCTATCAATTTAGCCTTTTCCACTTGGCGATCAGATTTTTTTTTGGCTCATACATTTTTTTTTCCTAAGAGAAGTGAAAACCAAAGGCAGAAAGGGTTGATTCCTACACACCTGCATTATTTATGCTTCCAGAAATATGAGAATAGAGATTGAAACCCCGTGATTGTGAATCGTGAGCAGGGGTGGTTGTGGGGAGGGCATGAAAAGGGTGGAAGGAATTTCTTTAATGCCAGTAGCATGAAATTAAAGTTATGGTTTGTAATGAAATTTTTCCAAAGGATAAATCCTTTAAAGTATCTGCTAACTAGCCATACAATAATCATTAATTATCTTCTCTTTTCTTCATAGTCTCTGTGTCATGCCTACTTATTTCACTGTCTTAGGGAAGAAATATTCTGACTTTCAGCCCCAACAACAAAGTAGTAACACTGGGGGAAAACTTTATCTAGCATATTAATCATTGGGATAAGGATTATGGTATTGCTGATCATGAGATGAGAGACAGAATGGATAACTGTCCACTGAGAAGTTCATCTTTGAAATGCTAATCATTAAAAAAATAACCAACTTTTTCTTTGTTTAAAATGAATGGTAGTCTTTGAAAAAGTAAGCAGAAAAGGGAATTGGGCTCGTGATGTTGTGATCTTCTGAGGCCATTTTTGGGTTTATCTTCAGTGAAAAACAATCAATGACCATGGACTTTCATTGAGCCAAAACTAATGAGGATCAGAAATCCAATCTTGAGTGCCCTCATATTGACAGACAAGTCTTCCTTATGACTCTTTTAATTATGTTTAGTTCCAGGCTCAGCATGGTCAGTGAGAATGGAAATGCCTTATGTTCAAAGGAAAATTTCATTCAAAATGGAAAACTTGAGAAAAATAGAGTGCTTGTGACACGGAGAGGGAAACAAGACCTAGGCAGAGAGAATCCCAGGACCTACCAAGTGATGAGGATAGTTTTCCCAATTATGTTTCATGACTAGTAAAATATAAATTCCTTGAGGACAGGTATTTGATTTTAGATTTTTGAATCTCCATTCAGTGTTTCTAGCATGACACCTTCAGATAGTGAATGCTTAATAATTGCTTATGACTTATATTGCATTGTTTGGTTCATTTGCACACCAGTTGTTAGGAAGCAACCAAGTATTTGACCATCTCAGGTGGCCATGATGACAAGTTTTTATAGTTTCTCCCCAACTTTGTTCATATTGATAAGTAGCTTGTACTATTCTTATGTCACAAGGGAGGGTTCATGTGACTAATGTTCAAAAGATTCTTGTCAGATCTATGGTGGTGAGAGTTGTTATTGGCATTCTCCTGAACTATTCCCTTACCTGCTCCCTGCAAATTTAATTTATCTTCCTCATGGCATATTTGACCTAATCTTTTATTAGCAGGAGATAAACTTAATAAGGTTAGAAGGAGTCTTGAGAGGTTATTTAGATCATCTCCCTTTTTTCAGGCAACATTGATCTCAAATCAGAGCAAGGTGACAATGACCTGTCCAATGTTAAAGTAAGAGCTTCTGTTGTTGAATAACTTTCTTTCAGAAAATTCTTCTGTAAGAATTACATTTCATTTACCCACTCAAATCCAACAAGTACTTATCTTTAATAATATTTTATTTTCCAATTACATGTAAATACTAGTTATATGTCTCCTCCCTAGTACAGCAGATAATTTTATACAGGTTATATATGTACAATCATGTAAAACATATTTCCATATTAGTTATGTTATAAAAGAAGAACCAGACCCAAAAGGAAAAGAAATCAGAAAAAATAAGGTGAAAAATGCATACTTTGATCTGCATTCAAACTACATCAATTCTTTCTCTGGATGTGGATGACATTTTCCATCATGTGTCATGTATTATTTTATTGATTAGAACAGCTAAGTCATTCATAATTGATCATCACCCAATGTTGCCTTTACTATGTACAATGTTCTCCTAGTTCTGCTGATTTTACTTTACATCACAGAAGTCTTTCCAGGTGTTTCTCAAATCTACTTGCTCATCATTTCTTTTAGCACAATAGTATTCTATTATATTCGTATTCCACAACTTATTTAGCCATTCCCCAATTGATGGGCACCCTCTCAATTAGCTAGATCTCTAGCTAAAAGAGTTGCTATAAATATTTTTGTATATGAAGCCAACAAGTGTTTTTTAAACTCCTACTTGTAAAAGACACTATGCTAGGTACACTGAATGAAAAATAAAATGAACCAATCAATCTTTGCCTTTAAATAGCTTACCTTCTATGGGGAGTGGTGGGGAGAGGAGATATTGTAGAACTACAAAGTGTAGTGACTAAGTTATATGATGGAAAACTAGACATTTGCATAGAGCAAAATACTGAGCAAATTTTTCCTATGCTAAAAATATAGGGATATGGTAAAAGGGGGAGAACTTTTCTGTCTAATTGACTGTTCTGTAGATGTGAGGTTTTCTTTCAAAGAAACAGTAAATTAAAGTAATAGTGAATCTTCATACAGTGCCAGTCCTGGAGACAGGAAGACCAGAGTTCAAATTCAACTTCAGATGTTTACTATCTAGGTGGTCCTGAGCCAGTCACTTAACCTCTGTTTGCTTTAAGCCACTGGAAAAGGAAATGGAAAACCACTCCATTATCTTTGACAAGAAAACCAAATGGACTGTATGGTCTATAGGTTCATGAACACTTGGACATAACTGAAACAGTTGAATAACAACAAATTCACAATAAAAAAGAAAACAATTTAAAAACTAGATAGCGCTCCATAAATATTATAATTATGTGAAAGACTGTAGCTGATGCTCTATGGGATACAAATTATCCCATCCATAGTTCTTTCTCTCAAGCATTTTGTAGAATAAATGATACATAACCATGATTATCTGGAAATAATATTAATTGCCAAGGAATTCAAGCATATGGAAGTAAATGGCAATCTTTGAATTCTAACTGTTGAACCAGCATTTCCAACACTCTTGTGTTGTGTGAACTCCCTTTCTTAACACAAATCAAGGCCCTTCTCCACACCTTAGTAGATAATATTTCATGAGTTGCTGTGACCAAATAAATTTTCACCAGCCTGTCTACTAGTGATGAACTCTCTGTACTTAAATAGGTTAGACTCTGAATGTCAGACACATACTGTTTTTAGAATTTTACCTGAAGCCTTTCCAGCAGGGTAGCACCTCTCAAGGCTTGAATGTTGCTGACCTAGTCTTTAAGAGTGCAGGGTCACTTACAAGCCAAAATGAGACCTTGAAATGGAATTCTAGTGGGTAATGGCATAGTGACATTGTCAAAGATCCAGTTATGCCAAATTTCCAAGATCTTGCCTCAAGATGATTTCCACTGTATGAAGAGCTCCCTCTGCCAATGTAGGTCACTATCTTCTCTATGACTTATAGTTTCTCAGAGCAACTTACTCATAGATCTAGGTACACAGCATGGCAAGGAGAAGAAAGGACTTACCTCAAAGCCAGGAAGGCCAGGTTTCAAATCCTACTGAGACATATACTATCTATCTGACCTTGGACAAGTCCCTTAAACTCACTGGACCTCAGTTTCCATATCTGTAAAATTTTGATCTAGGTAGCCTCTAAATTCTTCCCAGCTTTGAATATGATCCTTTATGAAGTAAGTTCATTTGTTTTAATTTTTTCCTTTTTCTCATGGCTTTTTCCCTTTAGTTCTGATTCTTCTTTTACAACATGACTAATAGAAAATATATTGAACACAATTGTACATGTACAACCTATTTCAAATTACTAGCTGCCATGGGGAGGGGGGAGGGAAGGGAAGGAGGTAGAAAATGTGGATGAATGCTGAAAACTATCTTTTCATGTAGTTGAAAAAATAAATTCGAAAGAAAAAGAGATAGGAAGGGAATAAGAAAGGAAAGAAGGATGGAAAATAAAAGGAGGGAGAGAGAAAGAGAGAGAGAGAGAGAGAGAGAGAGAGAGAGAGAGAGAGGAAGGCAGGCAGAAGGATAAAGGAAACAAGCAGTTATTAAACAACTACTGTGTGGAAGACATGGTACTAGGTACTTTGCAAATATTCTTCTATTTAATCCCACAACTTTAGAATGTAGGTACTATTGTTATTTTTATTTTACAGTTTGGGAAACTGAGGTAGACATTGATTAAGTAAGCCCAGATTCATACAAAATATGAAGTATCTAAGGCCAAATACAAAGATTGGAGAAATGCCTTCCTGATTCTGGCAGACAGTTGACAATAGGCTCTCATTCAAGAAAAAAAATGTGCTATGTGATCTCTGCTGCTAAATGTGGTTATGTGGAGCCTTAATGCTAAGGGCAGAGCTAAAGGCATTTGATGCTGGGGTTTACAAGAGAAAGTAAAAGCAGACTAAGAAAGAAGTGTTGTTTATACCTTACTATGAAAACATGTGATTATGGACATTTTTTAACACTCTCCTGCCTCCCTCCCCTGCACCAATTTTTCCACAGATCTGTGAATTCATGTATTCAAAGTTCCCATCAGTGGTGTAGATACCAACCTATCAATGCCTGCCCCCAACAGTAACTCTTGTCCCTGACTTCCCATTGAATCCCCATAGAATACATTTAATATCCTAGTAGCCTTTTATAATTTCTCTCAATATCATGAAGATGCCAATGTAGACCACTGTAGCCAATGATCTGCCATTCTTGACTCTTACCTAATAACCAAACCCATCTTCCTTACTTCTTATACAATTCCTTGATGGCATCTTTTATCCTGATTCTTCTTCAGTTCCACATTAGCTATGTGCTGAAATCCATTCCCACCTATCTTTAACCTTTTTCCTCCAAGATCTGCTCCAGAGAAAGTAAAAAGAGGACCATTCTTTTGTGGAAACCCAGGGGAATTGCTGTAATTCATTCCTTTTTTCATCTCAAATTATTCCAATTGTTGCTCTCTCCTATACTATGTATAAAAGTATCTCACACTCTGGGGCAGCTAGGTGGTCCAGAGGATGGAGCACAAAATCAGGAGGATCTGGGCACAAATCCAGTCTCAGTCACTTGACGTAAACTAGCTATGTGTCACTTAACCTTGATTGCCTCACATCCAGAGTCATCTTCAGTCATCCTGATTCTATCTAGCCACTGGACCAAGATGACTCCAGAGGAGAAGGGGTGGCTGGTGACTTAGCGCAGCAGCCCCTCACGCCAATCCAGTTCATATGCATGTCATGGCATCCTCTTCCTGAAGCTTTGCCCTTCTTCGAGAATGAAGGACAAACAACAGCTACCACACCATTTCATAGATGTGGAACCCCTTACACATCTTTATCAAAGGGAGACCTTCAGATCTGGATACAAGTTTCCAACTGTATGGGGAGAGGGGGGAGGAGAAGAACTAAGAAATGCTGCTTGATAGTGATATTTACACTACTAAATTCTTGCTGAAGGTCAAAATCTCTGGGGTTGAAGACCTCACAATTTACTTAACTACATTATGCCTGAATAAGAACCTTCTCTATACCATACCTCACAAGTGGTCAACCAGTCTTTACTTGACAGCCTCTATGAAAAATTGATCCTCCCCAGGTAACCCATTCCACTTTTAGATAATTCTAATTGTTAGGAATTTTTAAAAATTACCTCAAGCCCAAATCTGCTAATGAATGAATGAATGAATGAAAAAGTTAAGTCACTATAGGCCAGTCACTATTAAGCCAGGTACTGACCTGAATGACTGAGTAGAAAAGGGTGATATGTGTACCCTCAAGGAACTTATATTTTAAAAGGAGGGGGAAAAACATACTAAAGAGTGATCAGTGGTGAGGGAAAGGAGTTTTGGGGAGTTATCAGGATGGAGAAGGGCAATATGCACAACAAAGAAGATAATAATGGCAAGATGGCTAGGATGTACTGAATGTGAAATGCTGTCTGAACTGGTTATTGGCCTGAGACTGGCTGGATATACTGGGTTGGTTGTGTTTGTGCTTACCAATCCAGACAAGTTTATCCCAGAGTGGGAATTATAAAACTAAGTGTATTAACTCTCCTCTGGGGAATGAGAACATTGTTTACTCTCCTGAGATCCCTAAGTGCTTGCTGTTCCAGATGGGGAGGACTGGCAAGATGCATGGCAAGGGAAAAAAAAACTGAATGGAAGGTAGACATGTTCTAGTATGGCAATCTGTGACCACCTAGATATAGGGGGCTAGTAGAATTTATCTTAACTTCCACTTAATTCCAGTTATCCCTTCCACAGCTCAACTTTCTCTATCAAGGTTTTGATTTATCACAGGTCAGCATAAGAAATTCAGTGGAAATTTTGATGAAATTTGTGAGAAGCTGCAAATGACACATGAAGGCCAGCAGATGACAGAAAAATTTTAGCAACTCAGAAATATATATCTATAGTATTGCATAATATCAACCAAAATTTTATGGAAAAAGTATTTTGAACACTTCATAAAAGAACAAGAAAAACATTGAAACGTCTCTGATATAAAGGGAGAGCCAAAAAATTTAATGCAGATTTTTTCAGATGTGGGGAGGGCTGTACCCTTAACTCCCTGTCCCTTTCTCCTAACTAGGTCACAGGATAACTGCATTTTAGTTCTGCACCCTACAGGCATATATTGTCCCACAGTGGATAAGAGTGCTTGCTGAGCCTAGAGTCAAGAAGACCTGAGTTCAAATTTGACCTCCATACTTATTCACTTCATGACCCTGGGCAAGTCACTTTATACCTGTGTCTCGGTTTCCCAAATTATAAAATGGAGATAATATTAATAATACCTTTCTCCCAGGCTTGTGAGGATTGAATGAGATTCTTTTTTGTAAAGATCTTAATTCAGTTCTTTGGTACACAGAATGCACTTAACAAATGTTTCCTTCCTTCTTCTGGGGCCTTGTCTCCCTTCTTCATGTAACAGTTATTTCCTTAAAAACAGCTAAGTCTGTAAATTAAACACCAATAAATCCTTCAGTTAACTTTCATGTAGATGGCATGCTTCAAGACCATTTCTCCTTTAAAAATCTTTCCACAAATACTGTTTTAAATTTTTTGATATGACCATGTCAATTACAAAATACCTCTATGCCTACTATATACAAAAAAATCTATTATGTACTGGGAATACAAAATTTTTGCTGGCCTCCGAAAATTTACCATGGAAAATGTTTGCAGCAAATATCCAGTTTATTTTTTTTATTTCCTTCTTCATTCACCCACTTCCCACCCTGTAGGCATGGGAGAGGGTTGTCCCAGAGTGAGAAGGCTAAGGAAAGTTCCAGGGTGAGAAGGCAAATGTCAGGTTGAGCACATCTTTGAATGCTAGGAATAGGAGCTTGAATTTCACTTGGTAGGCAATAGAGAACAAAGCCATAGTCCTTTGTTCACCCTCTAGGATCCCTAGCAGATTATAGTATTGTGACAAAAGTGCTGGATTGGGAGAAGACTGAATTGTTGGTTTCTAATGAAAGTGCTGTCTTTTTTTTTTAGATTTTGCAAGGCAATGGGGTTAAGTGGCTTGCCCAAGGCCACACAGCTAGGTAATTATTAAATGTCTGAGACCTGACCTGAACCCAGGTACTCCTGACTCCAAGGCCAGTGCTCTATCCACTGTGCCACCTAGCAGCCCCAAAAGTGCTGTCTTACTTGGAGCTGGACTCAGCTTCCTCTTCTGCAAAATAGAGTGATCTGGACCAAATAGATTCCAGCATTCCTTCTAGCTCTAAAACGCTATCATTCTGGAATCTCCTAGTTAACTTCAGATCATTCTACCCTTTACACAGAACACTCAAAGACCCATTTATTGTTATTGTTCTCTAGAGCCACCAAGGCTGATCTTTTCATGTCTTTACTTTTCTCCCTTTTAACAACCATAATCCTTTGACATTGTTCTGGGCAAGTGATTTCATTTTGTTTGTTTTAACTTTTAGGATGAAGGGCATGTGTTTTTATTAATATGTACTTGCTTCAGACAGTAGGATCCTCTCAGCTGATCAGATAGCATATGCAAATTGGCTATGTAGACAGATTGGAGCCATCTGTATCAACTTTGTCTTTATGTTCCAAAAGCACCCTCTTTTCCCCTCCTCCCATCTACTCCAGCCCTTTAGGAAAATTGCCATGATCTTCATACCTGAACAAAAACCAGATTTGAACAATTCCCCCCATAGCTAGGTGGAAACACAAGAATTAAAGCAGTTCTCTAAATCTTTTCATTATCTGTCTTAGATTCTAAACATCTGGCAGCAGGTATATAAACAAATAACAAAAGAAGCTGCTATGTGTTGCTCTGTCCCCTTAAATTAGATCTGAGACAAGTCCAACCTGGGAGCCAGAAGCTTGGAAATTAATAAAAGTAGACTGTTAGTAAAGTTTTACTTAAATGATATTGCACCTCAAAGTAGTTATGATAGAGAAAGAAAGCTTGCTGAATCAGAATACATCATTTGCTCTTAATGGGGTGCAGGAAGGAAGTGGGCAAAGTGATGTTAGCATAGAAGATTTTAGTGGCTGTCCAATTTGGTTAGTAGTACCAACCCTGAAGTGAGAATTTCTGACTCAGGAAATTTGATCACTTATAGTAGATCAGACTTAGTTTCCCTAATTGATTTTGTGCATTCTGTCCCAAATAGGAGGTTCTCTGCCTTTAAGAAAGTCATTATTGGGCATCTTGATTCTCCTTGCCCCAACTCAGAATGGAAAGATTCTTAGGGTTTTAACAACAAAGTTGTGTTCCTCCCAAACTTTTTGACTTAGCAGGTACTCTTATACAGTATATGTTCTCTATCAAAGCACTCACTAAAATGAGGGAAATGGACCAGCTGAAGATTAAAAATAACAAGAAACAGTGTTGTACAATGGAAGGATAGCTGGATATGCAGTTCAAAGATGTGGGTTTTGTCCTCCTAGCTCTGCCACTTGTGACCTTGGTTGACCTTGAGCACGTCAATTATGGATTTCAATTTCATCTGGGATATCTGGGGGTTAAATGTAGGTGACTTGTAAGGTCCCCTGCTAAATTGAATTTAGGAATCTTTAAGACCCCTTTCTTCTGTAAGAGCCACTGAGGTGACTCAGTGGATAAAGTGCTGGGCTTGAAGTCAGAAATAGTCAAGTTCAAATCCAGCCTCAGATACTTACTGCTGTATGACTCTGAACAAGTCACTTAATCTCTATTTGCTTTAATCTACCAGAACAGGAAATAGCAGGCCAGTCCAGTAAATTTGCCAAGAAAACCCCAGGGATGGTATGGTCCTTAGAGTCAGGAAGAGTCCAAGTCAGCAATAACAACAAGGTCTCATCTACTTCTAAATTCTGTGATATGCTCAGAAAAAAATGAATAAATATTAAGATTGGAGAAAATCAAGACCCAGTTGGTGTTTAATAGATGTGGTTAAACTAAATGTCCTTAGCATGGGTCAATAGTTTCATCTTTTGAATACATATACACATGTGTGTATATATATATATATATATATATGTATATATATATACACACACACACACACACACAGAGTCTCTCTTTCCCTCCCCCCACCCCACTCCCAAATACAGATAAACAATAAAGTCAAAAGAAGAAGATGAGAAGGATCAGTGTGAGTGAAGTTAATGCAAATACTGTAGATCTGACAATTCTTGAAAGATGATCTCATGATAATGCTGTCTAAAAAAATTCAGTGTTTAGCACAATCTTAGAATGGGCCTGTGTATGATAGTGGTAGTGCTGAGAATCTCCATTCCTGTGCAAACATTTTAGAATATAGGAGTATATTATCATCTGACTTCCTTCTTCTAGTTGGAGTCTAGTCAAGAGAATCTTTTTTTTTTTTTTGCAAGGCAGATGAGGTTAAGTAGCTTGCCCAAGGCCACACAGTAGGTAATTATCAAGTGTCTGAGACCGAATTTGAACTCGGGTCCTCCTGACTTCAGGGCCAGTGCTCTATCCACTGCACCACCTAGCTGCCCCATCACTTGTTCTTCATACTTAGGAGGTAGATGCTATTATTATCCTAATTTTACAGATGAAGAAACTGAGGCATACAGCAGTTAAGTGACTTGGTCAGGGTGAGTAAATGTAGACTGAAGCTGAGTAACTCCAGATCCAATGCTCTGCTGCTCTACCACCTAACTACAAAACATACCTCTTTCTGCCAGTAGTCTTGCCAAGAGACTGAATATCAATTTGGGTTAATGTCGCTGTCCCTTTGGCACTCTTGTCCTAGACTTTTTTTTAAAAAAAAAACAGAATAATAACAAAGTGAGATGATTTTTGTAAAGCACTTTATAAATCCTCAAAGGCATATATAAATGGTAGCTATTATTATTATCACAACAAATTTAGAACCACAAGAGCTTGTCCAACTTCACATTATGGATGAGGGAGCCTGGACTCAGAGACGGACCAGCATATCACATAAGGTTCTTAATAGTCCTCAGATTCTTGTGATTCAGAGACCAGCTCTACTCATCCTGTCCTGGTGTGGGGGGGAGACAGAGATAGAGAGAGAGACAGAGACACACACACAGAGGAGACAGAGAGAGGCAGACACTGAGAGAGACAGAGAGAGAGAGAGAGAGAGAGAGAGAGAGAGAGAGACAGAGAGACAGAGAGACAGAGAGACAGAGAGAGAGAGAGAGAGAGAGAGACAGAGAGACAGAGAGACAGAGAGAGAGAGAGAGAGAGAGAGAGAGAGAATTTTGCTTTGAAAGTTTTGAGAGTCTTTTGCTCTTTTTTAGAAAGGGACACATGTTGCGTCCTGTGCGGGGAAAAGTTAGGAACACCCCCACACCCCGAGTTATGACTTCTGAGTGCAGGTTGTCAGGAAGCAGTCGCTCACGATGGCTGTGCAAACGAGTGTGAGCACACAAGCGTGTACACACACACACACACACACACACACAGTGACAGATGACCTATTGAAATAATTTCAGAGCAGCTCGGTGGTTGCTACGACAACCAATGCTCTCTTGGCTTTCATCTGGCCATGTGACAGCGACTTTGACGTCAGCTGGAGGCTGAGTCTGTGGTTTAGTCCAAGGAGCCAAAGGCTTGTGAGAATCTGTTGGATGCTGGACTCATCTCCGTCCGCTGCCCGCGCCGCCTCTGCCGCCGCCGCTTTCCAGGGGCCGCCGGAGCATGGACTATTAAAGTCCCGCATTTCTTCCGTGTGAGGTAAGCACTTGGCTTTCCATTCCAGCCAGATATTTTTAAGGCTTGCGGTGGTGATGTTTCCTCCCGCCTCTCCCGGCTGCAGCAAGTTTGTCTTGATGAGCAATTGAAGGAGCACCATTGATTGATTTATTGATTGGGTAACTGATTGATTTAGAAAGTCTGAGCCAGCTTCCAGTGACCAGTAAGTGTGCAGAGCCAGAGGCTCAGCCCCGAGGGGTGGCATGGTCCCGGCCAAAGCCTCCTCCCGGCTCCAGCCTTGGCTCCAGGACCCCTCTGGCCCGGGGGAGCAGCGGGTCCCCCCGGGGCCAGGTGGCCCCCTCCCGCATTCCAGCGGTGGCTCTGTCTGACATCGTTTGGGATTTCAAACTCCCGAGCCGCCGCGCCCGCTCGCTACTTTGCCATCCGCCGCCCTCTCTCGCCAGCTCCAGCGGAGGACACTCTGAAACTCGGTTTCTATTTTTCGCTTGCCGGGTTCATAATTAGCAACAATGGGAACAGAGCGAGAGGAACACCAAACACAAACAAAAGTTTATGTCTGCGTGTTTCCTTTTAAAATAAGGAGCCTTTCAGTGCACATTAGCTTCGGACAATAGATGGGAGGGCCTTTATCAGTTACTCAGCTGGTCTGTAAACTTATTTGTGTCTGTGTGTGTGTGTGTGTGTGTGTGTGCTGAGGACTGTCAACAGCTTCCTGTTCATTTTTTTTAAATTAAAGTCAGAATTATGACAAAGAAACGGTGCTATATGTAACTTACGCTGGGTGCCCAAGCATTTTCTTTCCTTTTATATCAAAATGAAGAATCTTAATATCTCCCTCCCTTCTCCAAAAAAAAAAAAGATTAGGGTATAAATTCCAATTTCTTTTTTAAAAAGTGACATTGGGACAGTTGGTGAATCTGCTTGAATCAAAAAAGAGAGCTCATTACTTAAGTGGATAGTTCTTTTCCAAATCTAAATGTAGCCACTTTTATTCAGATAGATTGCTGTAAAGATCAATCATTCAAGGCTAGATTGTATATACCGTGGAAACCATGTAAAGACTGGCAAATTGCCTTCTGTGCAGGGTGAGGGGGAAGGAAGTAAGATTTGGGGGAAAAACTGTAAAACTCAAAATAAATAAAATCTTTACAAAAAAAAAAAGACTAGATTGTACTCAAAGTCACCACCAAGTATTGCCTGTGCACGGTGGAAGCAGAATTGGCCATAGCTCATAAAAATCCATTTCCTAATAACTTCCATTTTACCTGGGTACAGTCAATAGTTTAGGTTGCATTTTTCTCAATATTGTTGTTCCTTTCCCTTTGGACCTTGGTATTCCTTAGCAGCTCTGAAACTGCCACAAATAAATGATTTTGCAAGTTGTGATTTTAAGGGGAAAAAACCCTGGTATTGGGAGCTCTTTAAAGTTCTCCTTTAAGTGTTCACCTAACCGCAACACCTTTTAACTAAGCACCAATTGGCAGTCTCGCCTGATCTAATAAGCATCATAGAGTGCCTCTTATATTCCAAGATCTTCAGAAGATTTAAATATCTAATAATAAAAAGTGCTTCTTAACTATTTGTAAATGCTATGTGAAATGTTGAATTTCACTATTCCTGGCATGTTACCTGGACTTTTAAGTTACTTTTTCTGAGGAGTGAGAAATAGATTAATGGTACTCAACTATAGCAATGAATGGGATAAATGCCAGTATTTGGAGTGATTTTCATTGAGTGTATTATACACACATGTAATATATAGACATATATATGTGCATATAATAGATATATACTTGCACACATATGCATACTTACATAAACATATACACAAACATATGAAGACTGCATAGTGGATAAAGTGCCAGAAAGTCAGGAAGACTCTATGAATCTGGCTTCACTGGTCTTAGACTCTTATTAACTTTGTGACCCAGGGCAAATCACTTAACCCTGTTTGTCTCAGTTTTCTCATCTGTCAAATGAGCTGAAGGAAATAACAAATCACTCTGGTATCTTTGCCAAGAAAATCCCAAATGAGATCATGAAAAGTCAGACATGATTGAACAACAATAAAATACATACTAATATCACTCATTTGGTTTTTGACATTAGCTCCAGACCCGTCATTTATCTAGAAACTGCCAGATAGTATTGGTACATTAAAGTAACAACAAAAAACAATATATCACGAATCTATCAGTTTTACAATGTAATAAAGAGGCTAAACTCTTAATATCCTTAGAAATATATATGTTAATTGAAATGTTATACTGCAATTGAGCATGAACCATTAATTGTCTTCTAAAACTGCATCATTAAAATTCCATCATTGAAAACGGTTTGCCTTGGTGACAACTGACTTTTAGACAGGGCTATAGATCAATCTGAATAAGGAAATCTAATTCATCTTAATTCCAGGGATCCCCATTGTTCTGACACTGTTGCTAAATCTCTAATCACCTAGGGATAATAAAATAATGAAGGGATATAAATCTTAGAAATATAAAGCTAGAACTTAATTGTTTGATCCTATGGGTCAGTGAGAAAATTTTTATTGTTATTAGACCAATCATGTGCTAAGATCTTTGTTGCTTTTTTCTGGAGTCAAAAATAAGAATGTTAGGGGGCGGCTAGTGGATAGAGCACCGGCCCTTGAGTCAGGAGTACCTGAGTTCAAATTCAGCCTCAGACACTTAATAATTACCTAGCTGTGTGGCCTTGGGCAAGCCACTTAACCCCATTTGCCTTGCAAAAAAAAAAAAACAACTAAAAAAAACCAGAATGTTAGAGCTCAGAAAAAGACATGAGAGATCATCTGACCCGGCATTTTTTTATAACAGTGAAAACATAGCTGTCTCTCAGACTCATGTCAAATTCATCTTCAGAAGACATCAGACTAATACTAGAAGTAGAACTTCATGTAATTTCAAAATTGAAAGGGCTCACAGTTATATTGTCCAACCCATACCTGAATAAGAATACCCTGTTATTTTACATTCTCAACAAGTTGTATCCAGCCTTTGCTTGAGCACTTCCTTCCTTGAGCAACTTATCAGATAGATGGTTTGGGGGTAATGACATGATTTATTCTGGAAACTGATGTTGACAAAGTCAAAAAGTATTCATAGAACTTCCTTCTTTATATCCCTCCCTGCCATTTTCACCATTGTCAACGTTCATTTTGAAATTCAGAGTTCATAGTAATTTGTTCCCTCACTTCTGCTTGGAAAACAGATTTGTGTGAGTACAAGGTATTGCAAAAAATTCCACCCTCCTTTGAAACTCCATGTTAGCCTTGCACATACCTGTGGCAATTTGAAATGAAATACTGTTCTCCATTGGATAGGGATTAAGAACAATGCTAGGGTTAACTGTAGGTATGCAAGTCATTCTCCTCCCCCCCCCCCCCACAAAGAGTACACACAAATGTACCTGTAGCTGTTCGTGGTAGATGAGATCTGAACTGACAGCATAAGAAAGGCCTCTTCATTCCTGTAAAACTAAGGAATTTATCTGATACCCTAATTTTATAGAACACACACTCATTTGGTTGAGCAGGTTAGCAGACCTCAGTGCTCATTGGGGTTTTACATGCATCACACTCAGAAACAACTACAATGAAATAAGTCTAAGTCAGTGCTATGATTTACTTGTTTCACTACAATCTGAGATTGTGATTGTCCAGTTATAGAAAATGGAAAAATTCAGAAAGATTTCCATATAATCCAAACCCTAACCCTCATATAATCCAAACCCTAACCCTCCTAAACAGTTTGCTTTCTTTATTATTCTCTTTAATCATATTATTCTAGCTATTGTACTCATTTTCTTATCTTGCTCTGCTTGAATAGACAAACTGATTTTTCTTCTTAAATTAATAAGAACTAGCAAACTATTCTGCTAGTTGGTCTGCAATGAAACCATCCTTTGAGGTGTATCAGCATTAACCCTCTTAATATAAGTGCATGGAATGAGAGCTGTGACATTTTGCACAAGCTGTTATTTCAACTCCTTCCAGATGCCTAACATTTGAGAATGGAAGCTTAGCAACTTCCCCTTGGTAAGTTCCCTGAGGGATTACAAAAGAGGATTTCCTAAAATGGTTCTCATGCTTTGGGGTTAGAAAAATGCACCTGCTTAATGGTGAATGCATGTCTCACGGACCACTTGAAGAGAGAATTTGGGAACAGACTCAAATGCTTGATTTTAGTCTCATGATAACTTTTATTCCAATATAGGACAAAGAATAAAATTTAGGATTGGTGGTAGAGCATTTCATAATGGCACAAGTTCCACATTTCTAATAAAGTAAAAATGGCATAATTAAAAACCAACTAGAAATTGTGTCTTGAAATATACACTCATAACTTTTTCTAAAAGGGATCATGGAAATTCAGGGGTCATTTCCACCTGATATTCAGTATTCCTATAGATCTATGATCTTAACAATCTGGAGTTTCCTATAATAAAGATTGTGACCTCTTCTGTGACTAATATTAATATTATATTCAAAATCTCCATGGTTGTTAGGATTTTCTCCCTCCCTAAATGATATTATGCATATATATATATATATATATAAATATAAAATGTATGTATTTTTGTATATATAATGTTTGTATGTATTTGCGGTATTTGTGTATGTATAATATATATTCTGTGAATATATATACACATGTATATGTGTGTGTGTTTAAATGTTATATCCTCCTTCTGTCTCTCCCCAGTAGAACATAAGCTTCTTGAGGACAAAAGTTGTTTTTTCAATTTGTCTTTTCATCTTCAATTTATAGTACTCACTGTGCCTTACACATAGTAGGCAATTACCATGTGTTCATTGAACTGGTAAATATCCAAGTTCAGTGGGAGTCAAGTTCTTTCTTTTAAAGACATCTTACACTTTTATCTGTGTTGAATTTTGGTTGTAATTAGGATTTATGTCTTTTAAAGGTTTTTAGCAGGAGACATAGCACCTATTGAACACTGACCAGGATTTTTGCCATCCTCTGACTAGGTTGAGTAGAATTTGCAGGTAGGAAATGCCTGGGTTGGATGTTGCAACATGGGAGACTGGTCCACATTTTCCAAAGGTTGCTATGATGACTCTGAAGAAATCTTAATGTACCTCATGACTTTTTGTTCTGGTGCAAGGAGGACATTTTCTAGGATGATTGGGGTTTTCCTTGCCTTCGTGAGCTTAATTCCCATCCTTAAGGGGATATTAAGCACCGTGTTTGCTATTTCTTGGCTCTTCTTGTGGCTATGTGACTCCCACAGCCTTTGAGATGATTCATGCTGCTAAAACCTCGATCCAGACTTGGATGACTAGGTATTTACAACAGCCTTGCACATAGATCAAAAAAGATCAGCCCACAAAAACATCCCACACCTGCTGGTGAGGATGGATTACATGGTGTATGTTCATAGCCTGAGGTATTATCAATCAGCCCGGCAACAATTTTTTTATTAACTAACTTGCTTTGCACTTTATGAGATCAATTGTAACCTTATGAAAGAATCTTGGGCCTGAAGCCAGGAGGGGTCTTGGGTTCAGATTCCACCTCTAACACTTAACAGCTGTATAACTTTGATAAGTCACTTAACTTTCCCACCTTGGTTTCTTTGTCTGTTAAATGGAGATAATAAACCTATAGTATTTACTTTCCTAGTATTATTGTGATAATCTAGAGATGGAGGAACATCAGAAACCCTCTTATGAGGAAAACAAGGCCCCAGGGAATTTAAGTGATTTGGCCAAGATAACACAGATAGGAAGAACAGAACCAGGATTCAAATCCACAATTCATAAACTTAGAGCTGTAAGGTCAGCTGTCTAACCTTTGAGGAAACTGAGGATCACAGAAATTAGATAAGACATAATTTGAAGGTCCTCAGGTGCCAAAACTCAGTTTTCTTTCCATTGAGGGAAATTATAAGGTAATAGCTACATTGAAAAGCTTAAAAATCAGTTGCAGTTATATTATACTACAGTAAACCATATAACAGAGACCTCACTAACATGAAGGGCCTGGAAGTGTCTTTTAGGAAATCACACTTCTCCCCACTCCAAACTCTCTACTCCTAGAGAAAACCCCTCAAATTGGACAACTCAGTAGGGTGACACCAAATTCTTACTAGCAAACATTGCTGTCAATGATATTTTAAAGGGACAGAATAATAACCCTAAAATCATCAAATAGTATGCAACAAATAATTAAACAGTATTCCATGATGTAGCAATTTGGACTTATAAAGGATCTGACCTATATCTCTGAAGAAGCAAGGGAGGTGATAAAAAAGGAGGGAACTTACTTCTTAGTCTACTAATACTGAATAACCTAATTCTTAAAATCTAGTTTTCTTTCTTTTATGTAAATCTAAGGGGCAGCTAGGTGTCACTGTAGATAAAATTCTGGATAAAGTGTACATAGGAAGACCTATGTTCAAATATGGCCTCAGATATTTACCAAATTGTGTGCCCCTGGGCAAGTCACTTGACCCTTTTTGTCTCAGTTTCTTTCCTCATCTGTAAAATGAACTGGAGAAGGAAATGATAGACCAGTCTAGTATTTTTTTTTCCAAGAAAACCCCAATATTGAAACAACTACAAAAGTTAGCATTTCTTAGGCAGATGCAAAACAGAACCTCCTCTTTAGCATCTCTAAGGAATTGTTTTTCTCTTTTCTTGTGCAGATGTAGAATCTTATTTTCTCTTAAATTGATATTTTGGGATTATAGGGATATTTTTAGTTAAAACAACAGAAATGCCTTAAGGAAAAAAAGAGATAACTCACAAATAACTTAATCTTTTTTTTTAAAGAAATGAATTGCCTACAGAATTGTGAGTTCTCTTCCCCTCAATCAATTCACAAGCACTAAGGGACTACCTACTAAGTGCCAGACAATGTAGATACAAAGACAGTGAAACAATTCCGGATTGCAGAAGAGCAGTAAAGCTTCTTCTAAAGGAGAAAGGGGAAGGCCAGTTTTTCATGAGCATTGAGTGTTAAAAGAGGTCTTCCAGCAGAATCTGACTACTTGTCTGGATATTATTGGGGGGAGGGGTGATTTATATCTCAGGTGTATGGTTGGACAAAAAAGACTTTGAGATTCTTTTCAACTTAGCTTCTGTGAAACCTCAACCAGACAAGGTCTAGGATCTTTTCAACCTCCTTCCAGTAATGTTGGGTATCCCCACCCTAAAACACTACTTGCTTTTTTGCTAGTGGCTGGCATGGCTCAGCCATCAGCCTTCAGTTTACTCATATCAAGCAAAGGTAGACTTCAAGCAATTATCTTGGTCTTGAAGTGGTTCCAATCATAACTTCCTAGTAAGGCTTTAGTCTAAAAATCTTGTGTAAGTCTGTGTCCTGGGGGTGATCACTTAGTTTTGACTTTCACCAGCCTGTCCTTTTTACCTTACATTTCTCCCTCGAGTCCCAAGCTGAATAATTTTGTATGTCATCTAATACATTAGGGAGTTTTAGAGTCTTGAGTAGTGAAGAGCACTGGTTTTTGAAGTCACAGAACCTGTGTTTGACCTTAGGAAGTCACTTAAGGACTTGGAATATTCATTTCCTCTTTTTTAAAACGAACTCTTTGGACCAGATGTTTTGGAAATTATCATCCTGCTTGAAGTGTTATGTTGAAATGGAGGTTGAGTATGAATTTAATGAACTATATTTTCAATTCTTAAAAATGTTACTTTTAAATTCAGGCAACTTATTTTTTGAACCCTGAAATGAGAGCTCAATTGATAGATGGGTAAATTTAGAGAGAAAAAGATAGATAGTGACAGAGTCAGACAGAGACAGAGAACTAGACAGAGAGCCAGAGAAAGGAAGGGAAGTATGGAATGAAGGGGAGACAGAGAGAGAGAGAGAGAGAGAGAGAGAGAGAGAGAGAGAGAGAGAGAGAGAGAGAGAGAGAGAGAAAACATTTATTAAGCACTTTAAAGCAATACAAATACAAATAAAGAAGACAGTCCCTGTTCTTAAGGAACTTCTTTTCTTCTCTCCTTCCTTTCCATTCTTTTCCTATTTCTTCTTCTCATTTTCTTCTCCTTTTCTCCTTCTCCTCCTCATCCTCTCCTCCTCCTCTTCTCTCACTGTTTCACTCTGCTTATCTTTCTCTGGTTCTGTCTGTCTGTCTCTCTCATATTTCCCTCAAAGGTATAGCAAAAACCAGACTTACAATTTCCCTAACACCTGAGAACATAATCATTCCCTACCACCTCAGCCTCTGCCAAGGAAAGGGGCATTAGGTTTACAGTTTAACTCAGTCCCTAAATAGCACAGTTCTGCTAAGTTACAAGTCCAGCATCTGGCCCTACCCTCAGCTCCCCCAAGTTTATACCTTGGCACTCTGGTTTCTCAGGGCTTCCCTCTTGGGCTGGCAGCCACATATAGCCTGGAATCCTATTTCTAAGGTTGCCAAAATTGAAACTCCCAAGCTTCCAGGTCCAAGGCTTCATCTGCCTACACATAGAAATGAAAAGAACAGATATAAAAGACCAAAACCCTAAGTCTCATTCTTGGGAAGGAAGAGGGAAAAGGTAAACCTTGCCAGCTTAGTGCATAGTGCCTGTGTTTCAGATTGATGAAATCTTCACCTCCTGGAAACAACTGAAAAAGAGAGGAGAGAGCCATCATTTTAATAGGAAAAGGCATTGCATGAAGGAGAGCTAATGAGGACTGTGGCATGGTTTGAAGATGGCTTAAAGTGGGATGAAGGCCTGGTTCTAGGAAAGGTAGAAACAAATTCACTCATCAAAGAATAGGGTGGCTTCAAGCTTCCTGTGGGAAAGAGGTAGGAATGGTGACTGGAAAGGAAACAGCACATGGTTATATGTGTGTTTTTCTTATTTTATCTTTCTAAGACTCTAAAAATCCAATCAATTTCCTTTTGGAAAAATGGATTTTTTTTCCCTTTCCTAGGCCCCAAAATACTTTCACATACTATGACCAAAAAGTGCATCGTAATAATAACTAGCATTACAAGTCTGGGAGGGGGGTTGCCATTATTATTATCTGTGTTTTAGGATCATATAGTTAATAAGTGTTTGGGGCCTGGGATTCATACTCAGACCATCCTCGCTTCCTAGCGTTAAGTCCAACTTTCAGTCCAATAGTGTGTCAACAGGAAGTTAGGACAAAGAAATCATTAACTGTCCAGAAAATATTACTCTGCCAGCAAGACATATCTTAACTTTCGTAAAATCAAGAACTGTCTTGTCAAAGATCATATCAAAAATATCCTGAAAGTCTTCAACTTGAAGACTTACTGAAATTAGAGGTAGGTAAGGGCACAGTGTACTGTGTTCCTCTTGGAATCAGGAAGGCCCGAGTTCAAATGCATTCTCTTCCTCTTATTAGTTGTATGATCCTGGGCAAATTTCATTACTTCTGTCTGCCCCAGCTTCTGCATCTCTCAAATAGAGATAATACTAATAATAATAGACCTGGGACAGTGAAGTGGTACAGTGGATAGAGGACCAGCGCTGGAGTCAGGTGGACCTGAGTTCAAATTTGACCTCAGACACATAATAATTACTTAGCTGTGTGATCTTGGGCAAGTCACTTAACCCCATTACCTTGCAAAAACAAACCTGAAAAAAAAATAGTCCTACCTCCCAGGGTAGTTGTGAGGATAAAATTGAAATAGCATTTTATAGATCATCAAATGTTACATTTTTATAAACTCATAACTCCCTAGGACACCTAAAGAATTTTTTAAATGACAAAGGGAAGTTTTAAAAGCAGAAATGAAAACAATTCTCTGGTAGCCCCTTTCTCTTGCAGAATTTCTATAATTATTAAAAGCAGCCAGAGAAACATCAGTGGGGTCATGAAGGCTATATTCAAGTATCTGAAAGGCTGTCATGTGGAAGAAAGATTAACCCTATTTTACTTGACCCCAGAGAGCAGAACTAGGAACAGTGGGTAAAAATCACAAAGAAACAATTTTAGGGTGACTCTTTGACTGTTAGTTATGTTTAGGAGCAGTCTGGTGAATGTTTAACAACCAGCTCTCCAGAAAAAAAAAAATTTGTATAAGTCACACTTTCAAGTTTAACATGTTTGATTTAAATTTTCTCCATCGCTTTCTTAAATTGAGACAATCACTAAAATGATTACTCAAGCCCTGATTTTTGGTATTTGTCATTTCCAAAGTATAAATGAAAAGTATAAATGAAAAGTATAAACTGAAAATTTAACAGTCAGCTGGTTGGAGCTAGCTGCAGCATAACTATGCTGTAGGGTTTTTTGATCTGATAATTATTAGATTAGATTAGATAGTCCCTTCCAAGTATTTCGATTCTGTGATTCTAAGCATTCACTTCGTAGATTCTCATCTCTGAAACTTTGAGCTGCTTAAGCAGCCTAAAAGCAAGTATCAAAGAAGTAGAAATTTGAGCTAATTTTCTCTTTACTACAAAAAATGAAAATATATAAAGGACAAGGGGGAAAATGGGAGCGAGCAAAAGGATCTGTTCTCAGTTATCCAAACTGACTGCCTCCTTAATTCATGTTTTCCATGTCTATCTTTCATTTTGTCCATGTAGTCATATCTGTGTAGTGTCTGTCTTGTTTAAATATTCTTATAGGATTGAAGAGATGGTTTGCTTATCAGGTAAAAATCAGAGAACCTAATGATTTGAAGATCAAAAGCTCAATCTCCTTGAGAGTCATTATAGGATCATAGGTATAGAGAGATAAGGAATTTTCAAAATCAACTGGTCCAACCCTGCTATTTTAATTATTGTTAGTTTTTCCATTCTTGAAGAGGACCAATGACAGTAGGTAAGGGTGATATCTTGACTTGCAAGTGTATTGGATTTAAATGTGGCAGAGCTGTGCTAAGTCATCAACCTCACTTTCTCTTCCATAGTCATCAGAATCTAGTGATAAAACATAGGGAGGCAACCATCATTGAGCCCCACCATTTTAATATTAATAGCTGAAATTCACATAGGGCATTGAGGTTTGTGAAGCACTTTACACATATTATCTCACACAGTCCTCACAACTATGTGAAAATGTTTGCTATAATTATCCCCATTTTACATATGGGGAAACTGAGACTCAGAATTTAAATGACTTATCTAGGGTCACAAAGCTGATAAATAACTAAAATAGGATTTGGATCTAGGTCTTTCTGATTCCTCAAGCCTAGTGCTAAATAAACTGTCTCACATATTGCCTCTCAGATGAGAAAATCGAGCTCATATTGATGAGGAGACCAATGGAAGAAAGTTCACAGAATTTGAAGTCTGGATTCTGGTTTAAGTTACTGCATGATTGATCAATCATTTAACCTCTCTTGTCCTCACTTTACTCAACAGGATGAACCTAGAGGTCCCTTCTAGCTCTAAATCTCCTATCGTATGTAATTAAGTGATTTGTCCAAGGTCACATAGATACTGGATAGCAAACTAGGGTTTGGTTTTCCTCTAGTCTCAGTCATAGCTAATCCTGCCCAACCATATTGTAAACGCCTGTTATAGATAGAATTAAAAGGTATCAAGCAAATAAACGTGGATGGTTTAGTGCCAATCCATTTCCACTGCTGGGAAAGATACTGAAAGCAAATGCCCTACTGCAAACAGATTGGGGCTTTATCTTCAGATATGAAAAGCAAGACTGATTCCTTAAGAACTAAATCTAAGTAGTTGAGAAGAGAAAAAAGCATGATACTTTTGATTATTTCTACAGCCAGCTTCAGTTTCTTATCTCAGCCCCTTTCTTTCCTGAGTGGCAGTCTGATTACAGGGTTCTCACCAGCTTTGCCAGGTCAGTGAACGCAGATCCAATTAGGACAATTAGATTTCTGCAGAAATGTTGGTTGCTGTATTGTAAAGGTGTCAGTCAAATGTCTGTTTCCTGCCTGCTCTGAGTGTTTCTGTGTTGTGAGGGACTGCATAATTAGAAATCCCTGCTGGTCCTGGTTTTGGATTCATGTTACAGACTTTGCATGTGCTGGCAATAAAGTTCTACCATAACCCATAGGTTGAAGGAGTGGTTGGAAACCTAAGATTCAAAACCAGCCTTGAGGCTTCTGTAGCCAGTTTGCCATTGGTGATATATGAGGATCATCAACTAGAGAGTCTTGATGTTTCCCCAAATTCCCCAACACACCACTTCCTTGATCATCCTCTGACATAAGCTATGTGAGTCTTCCCAGAGCCTTGTGTCCCTTCCAGATTAGGTATCTAGATAACACTTCCTATTTTCCAGCTATTTGAAAATACGATTGTCTTTAAAGAAATTTTGAGGCAGCAAAGTACGGTATTAGAGACAGAATTAGGCTTAGAATCATGAAGACCCGAATTCAAATTATGCTTCAGATCCTTATTAGTTATGTGACTTTGAGAAAGTCATTGAATTTTGGTTATCTTCGGGTTCCTCATTCATAAAATGAGGATATTTATAGTACCTATCTCAGGGAAGTTATGAGGATATAATGAAATAACATAAATAAAATACTTTGTAAACTTTATAGTATTATATAAAGGCTAGTTATTCATAATTTTATTTCATTGAAGAAAAAACTATTTTATCAAAAAAGACAGTTTATAGGATTCTTATTGTTGTTGTTTAGTTGTGTCCAACTCTTTGTGACCCTATTTCCTTCTCTAGCTCATTGTACAGACGAGAAAACTGAGGCAAACAGGATTGAGTGACTTGACTCTGGTCACACAGCTAGGAAATCTCTGAGGTCATATTTGAACTCAGGAAGATGAGTTCTCCTGATTTCAAGCCCTGTGTTCTGTCCACTGTGCCTCCTAATGCACCAGACAAATCTATAAGTTAAGGAAATCATTTTGACAGCTGAATGAAGAATAGATTGGAATATGAAGAAATATGAGACAGGGAGAAGATTAAAAGGCATTCTCAAAAGTCTAGGTGAGAATGATAAGGGTGTTATATTAGGGGGAAAGGGATGTACGTGAAAAAATGCTATGATTTGACAAAACATTGGGTAAGTAGATGGGTGAGAGTAGAGTCAAGGATGACACCAAGTTGTGAATCTGAATCACTGGGATGATAGCAATAATAAGAAAGTTTTAAAGAGGGGAAGGTTGGGGAGGAGGGGGCTTGGGAATATAATGAATTCTTAGGTATTTAATAAATATTCATTCAATCTGTCATTAATTTAATACATTGAGTTTAAGATGCTTAGAGAACTTTCATTTTGTGATTATATATATATATCATCTATAAAGAGAGAATAATCTGTAATCTGCTGCATATATTAATTTTCTCCATATCTCATTTTTTTATTTTCTCTATGTCATTTAGCTTAAAACTTAGCTCTTTGACTTCCCTCCTCCTGTGCCAGGTCAGCCTTCCCTTCCATGTTTTGTAGAATCATGGCCATCTCCCTGATGCTGTGGTCCTGTGACCTAACCACCTTGCTGACTGAACACACTGGTTAACGGAAAGGGCTGTCCCTCAACTGCCAAAGCAGAGACCCCGCCCTGGAAGGAGTAAACCACATCTGTGACCACTCTGAGCCTGTATGATTAATCACTGCCTGGTTCCCAGGGGTGAGGAAGGTATACAATGGAGCAGCTGTGGGGGGTGGCTAGGTGGTCCAGTGGATAGAGCACCAGCACTGGAGTCAGAAGAATGGAGCAACTAGATCAGGGAACACATGACAGTCCCCAATGATCAAGTGATGATAAGCTCCCTGAGGGTCAGGGTCAGTGTTTCATTTAATCTTTTATTCCCTAGGTTCCTTCCTCAGGACCTTAGATATAGCAGTGCTGAGTGGTGCAGTGGTTTGGAGTCAGGAAGATTCATCTTCTGAATTCAAATCTGTCCTCAGATATTTATTAGTTGGGTGACCCTGGGCAAGTCACTTGACTTTTCCTCAGTTTCCTCATCTGAAAAATGAGCTGGTGAAGGAAATAGCAAACTACTCTAGCATCTCTACCAAGAAAACTCCAAATGGATTGGGTCATGAAGAGTCTGACATGACTGAGCAACAACAGCAACAACAAAGATAGTTGTTGAATGGATGGGTGGAAAGGTGGATGGATGGAAGGATGACTGCAATGAATTCTAGATTAAATTGATTTTAATTTCAAATATAGAAAGTGGACGCTTCAGAGTGGTTCAGGTTACCTGTTGAAAGAGCCATATGTGACTGGTCTGAGTCCAACATGGTATCCTATTTCCATTCATTCTGTATAGTTCATCTGGGAGATGAGGATGAGAAAAAGCTAGTTCCTTTCATACTTCAGACTGATCTGGACAGCTATGCCAAATAAGGAACAGCTTCCTTGGTCTTGGGAAGCAGAGACAGCAGTGGCTGGTATGTCATAGGCACTTAACAAAGTTGTGTTGACTTGAAAATATTTCCCCATACAAAGCACCTTAGGTCCTTAAGATATGATTTCTTTTTCCAAAGTCAGTTGGTGTTTTAAGAAAAGGATTGGCAAGCACTCAGTTATAGACAAACTTCCAGGTGCTTTACCTAATTTGTAAAGGCAATTGGCAAGCCAATAAGAAGACTGGCTAGCAGGAGTGAGGGATACTGAGAAACGGCCATGTTTGAACTCATGAAGACAAGTCTTCTTGATTCCAGAACCAATGCTCCATCTACCACCACCTAGCTTCACCTCTAAAGTACTGCTGACTGATTTCTATTTTTTAGGAAGCATTGTGGAAAAACAAACCAAAAAAGAAAACAAAGAATATTGTGAAGAACAACAAAAATAACAACAATCTTGGTGATTCCTGGTCCCTTGGTCAAGGACATTTAAATGCTGTCAATTTGGTTTCCAAATACAGTGCCTGTATTCCACATATGATACAGATACTTACTCTCAGAAAGTTTCCCGGGACACTGAAAAGCTGAAAGACTTATTTAGGGTCAAATGACAAGAACAATTCAGCAGTAGGGCTTGTCCAAAGTCTGTCTGACACTAGCTGCCTTCTAGCCATGATTTTGAACTTCCCCCCATTTATTTAGTATTGCAAATATTATTGTCCTCATTTTATAGATAAAGGAACTAAGATTGAAAGAGTTATTACTTTTCTAGAGTCATATGGATTTAATTGGAAGAGCTGGAATTTAAACCCAGGTACTCTGATTCCCTCTTCCTGAAGAATTTGTCATCTAATATACATTGAGAGAGCTTTTGTTTTCCTTTTCACCAAGAAGTCCTTAAGGATGTATGAACAAAGTGTTGTTTGTCCTTCATTTTTGAAGACCATGACATCAGGGAGATGATGCCATGGCATGCAAGTGAATTGGATTTAAGTGAGGAAGAAGTATAAAAAGTCACTTAGCCTCACTTTGTCCACCAGGTCCAGTTGTTAATTACTGATCAGGACAACTAGAGATGATCCTGGATGTATGAGAGACCTTAACCTTCATGAGGCTCAGTTTGTCTAAGGCAATGTCCATTCAGTGATTAACAAATACCTTAACTCAGAAGGACAACTCCTATTATTTAATTATTGTCTGTTTGTTTGTTTGTTTTTTTAGGTTTTTTGCAAGGCAATGGGGTTAAGTGGCTTGCCCAAGACCACACAGCTAGGTAATTATTAAGTGTCTAAGACCGGATTTGAACCCAGGTACTCCTGACTCCAGGGCTGGTGCTTTATCCACTGCACCACCTAGCCGCCCCCTATTCAATTATTGTTTAAAGAGATCTGTGGATAACTAGGAAAATCACTTAACTACTCCCTATTTATTATTTTGATAAGTTTTGATTTCCTTAAAGTTGGGCATACTTAGTGCTTAGTTCCTATCTCTGGCACATAGTATAGGCACTTACTAAATGATTACTCTTTATTATTGTTGTCAATATTGTTATTTTTGCCCTTCCTTCTCCAAAAAGATCATGGCATCAGGAAGGTGATTTGGGTGGGTGGGTGGGGTACTGTGCTATGTCTTCAGTCTCACTCTCTCCTCTGGAACCATCTGTGTCCAGTGGCCAGATATGAATCAGTAAGACTAGAGATGACCCTGGATGTGAGGCAGTTAGGGTTAAGTGACTTGCCCAAGGACATACAGCTAGTAAATGGATTTGCACTCAGGTCCTCCTGATTGCAAGGCCAGTGCTCTATCCATTGTGCCAACTAATTTACTTACATTAAATGATTATTGATTCAAACACATATATTTTTAACAATGAAACTGACCTTTCCCAGAAGGCAGGAACCACCAGTATTTTGGTTGTTTTTGTTGTTGTTCACAACATTCTTCTTTTTCTTTTTGGATTTATTTTCCTAGAAAAAGGATGCTAATAACAGCATCTAAGGGGAAGCTGGAGTGCATTAGGTTTATTAGACTCAGGACTTGAAGAAAGATCAGAAGTTTACTAGTTCAACCTTTTCAATTTGCTAAGGGAGAACCCAAAGCTGCCAATTTGAATCCAGCTCCTCTGACTCTTGAGTCAGTATATTTACAGTTAGGAAGTAGCAGTCCTGGAATTTGAACGTAGCTCCCCTGACTCCAGAGCCAGTATACTTACAGTTAGTAAGTAGCGATCCTAGAATTTGAACCCGGCTCCCCTGATTCCAGGGCCAGTACACTTACACTTAGTAAGTAGCAGTCCTGGAATTTGAACCCAGCTCCCCTGACTCCAGAGCCAGCCCTCTTTATACAACACACTTATGTCTGGTCTATTTAAATTCCTCTCAAGCACTTTATTTATAGTTATTAGAGTTTTTGGCAGTATTAAATGGTCTGATCTCTCCAATCCCTTTGCTTGTCATTAATAATAGTGTTTTAAGTTTGCCTATTCAGTGCTTCAAGGCTCTCTGAATTAGTTATTTGTCATCCCTTTCAAGCTGATTAATATTAATTCTTTTTGATAAGAGGAGAAAATAAAGGCTCCAGGAGGTGGATGACTAGCTCTAGGTCATGGAGTAAACCAGAAGTCATACAACGGACACTCTCTTACATAATCCTAAACACAGCTAGAATGATTATTGTTATGCCTAAAGCAAAATACTATAAGCTGGGCCTGGGTCAAGTGAAAACAAATGACACTCTCCTCCAGGGATTTGGGTAGGCAAACAAGACTACTGTGAAGGACACTGGTGGGGAATTGGGAAGGACAGGGAGGGGAGCAAGCATTTATGAAGTGCCTACGATGTACCAAACATTGCCCTAAGCATTTTACAAATATTATCTCCTTTGATTCTCACAATAAATCTGGGAGGTGGACACTGTTATTCTTCCCATTTTCCAATTGAAGAAACTGAAACAGCCAGAGTTAAGTGACTTGCTTTGGGTTTCACAGCTAGTAGATATTTGAGGCTAGATCTGAATTCAGGCCTTCTTGATTGATTCCAACTCATGTGTTTTATCCATTGTGCTATCCAGCTTCTGAAGAGTGCAGACCAGATTTTTTTTCTATTTTTAATCTAAATATCATGCTGTTTTATTTCTCAATTTAAAAAATAGCAAAGAAAACCCTTGGTGTTAGGGCTGCTCCATTTACAATATCCTCTGAACAGTTAAGAGAGGCTTGCACCACCCTAAGTATGTTAACAAGTTAGTTACAAGATGTTAAAGGCAACTATGCTCATGGTTAATAGACAGTGTAGGGTGGAAGAGCAAAAGAGAGAGAAGAGCAAGAAAGTAAAGTTTGACTCCACAGGTTTGTCTAGGGCCTTGTCTTCAATTTTTTCTTTCATGGTATAAAGGCAATCTCCAACTTTTGAACAAGAAAAGTAGTTTCCTAAGTTACTTGGAACTAGTAGCTCTATTTCTCATTGAACATTATACTTGGTGATTAAGACCCCAGAAGAGCCTAAAAACTTTTTTTTTAATTCTTATTTACCAAAAAACACAGAACTATATTGATAAAAATATGGAATCTCTGATAACTGTTGTTTCATTCTGCTTCTCCATTCACCAAGAATCTGTAGAACCCAAGAATTAACATTGTACAGGTTCATTTCCATGCCTATTCCAGTCAGACAATGTGAAATCACATCTAAGACAGCTTAGAATCTGTGAACTGAAAGAACTGATCAATACCATCTAGTCTAGCTCAAACATTATATAGAGAAGAGAACTGAAAACCAAAGTAGAAAGAACTTTGCCTAGGGTCATTCATAACCATAAGTTGGGTTGGGCAACCAATATGTTATCAAAGGTTGCAAAATTTGTAGAGCATTACTAGCACTTGAACTGTTATTTGGTTAGAAAGATTAATGATGGTAGTCTAGGTGGCATAGTGTATAAAGCACTGGCCCTGGAGTCAGGAGTACCTGGGTTCAAATCCGGTCTTAGACACTTAATAATTACCTAGCTGTGTGGCCTTGGGCAAGCCACTTAACTCCATTTGCCTTGCAAAAACCAAGAAAGAAAGAAAGAAAGAAAGAAAGATTAATGAACTTAACTATGAGAGTATCAGATGACTCATTTTCTCTATCACAGCTACCACTACATGCTCTGGGCCAGCCATGCCCAGGTGATCAGATATCTTCCTAATCAGGCCCTGTCCCAGAATTAGTTTCTCCCGTAGTATCCTCATTGTATCCTATGGTCTCTGACTCTCACTCTATGCTTCTGCACAGGATGGTAAGCTAGGGTTCTCATAGAATCCCAGATCTAGACTTAGAAGAAATCTTAGAGGCCATCATTTTATAGATAAGAAAAGTGAGGCTGAAAGTCAATCAATTAGAATTTCATTAAGTGCCTACTATGTGGAGGCATTGTGTTAAACTTTGGGGAGTACAGATATGGGGGGGAAGTATTTCAACTCTCAAGGAACTCAGTCTATTGAAAGAGACCATATGTAGACAACTATGTACAATCAAATGTGTACAAGATAAATAGGAAATAATCAAGAAAGGTTCTACTCATTTCAATCTTCATTATTTCATGCAAGTCATTCTGTATTTTTCTAAGATCACTGAGCTTATCATTTCTTATTGCATAGTGAAAGTGTCTGGGGTCAGGAGATCGAGTGATTTGTTGAAAGAACATCAAGGAGATCAGTGCTACCCAATCACAGAATACATGATGAAGGGTATAGCATAATAATGTTTGTCCTTCATTTTTGAAGAAGACTATGACATCAAGGAGGTGATGCCATGACAAGGACATGAATTGGATTGAGTGAGGGGATGCTGTGCTAAGTCACCAGCCTCACTTTCTTCTCCAGAGTCATCTGGGTCCAGTGGCCAGGTATGAATCAGAATGACTTGGGATGGTCCTGGATGTGGGGCAGAGTTAAGTGGCTTGCCCAGGGTCACACAGCTAGTAAGTGAGGTTGGATTTGAACTTCCGTCCTCCTGAATCCAAGGCCAGGGTTCTATTCACTGCACCACCTAGCTGGAAAAGGTGGGAGAGAGTGCGGGTTTTGAATGACTGACTTTGAAAACCAAACAGATTTCATATTTGTTGCTGGAGATGATAGATAACCACTGGTGTTTAAGTAGGGGCGGGGGGAATGACATAGTCACATGTATACTTCAGGAAGAACACTTTGACATCTTGATGAGAAGATAAACTGGAGCAAGGAAGATTGTTGTTTGTCCTTCATTTTTGAAGAGGGCCTTGACATCAGAGAATTGATGCTATGACTTGTAAGTGCATTGAACTTAAGTGAGGGAGGACTGTGCAAAGCCACCAATCTCAATTTCTCCTCTGGAGCCATCTAGGTCCAGTGGTCAGATATGGATCTGGATGACTGGAGATGGCTCCCAGTGGCACCAAAAGCAAGCAGGTGATTCTGCATTTAAAAAATGGTGCCCAGAATCTAATAAGGCAGTATTTAAACTTAGATCTTCCTGACTTTAAGGCCAACACACTATGTAGCCACTTGCCTCCAAGCAACCTAAAGCAGTTAGCAGAAGAGGTCTCCCAACTACTATAAAGCTTTGTGTCTCAAAAACCAAACCTCTTTCCTTTCTCATCACTTCATTGAAATTAATTTACCTGAAAAAAATCAATTCTAAAGATTTTGTCTCCAGCACACATTTTGAGAAGCTAGTCCCAGATATGAAAAATACTCCTTTTGGTTCCACCAAGATCACATTACTAGAGCAGCAGAGCTGACATTAGAACCCAAGTGTCCTGGTTCAATCTGGTTAGTGCTATTTCCATTACAATCCATTGTTTCTGTTTCCCAGCCCCAAAGACTTCTTTATGGATTGTTGCTGATGTAGGAAGCCGCATAAGTTTCTCCACATTCAAAGAGTTCTTTAGCTAATTTAGCTTTAAAGGGTGTTTCTATAAGTTAATAAGGGTTAATTCATTATCCATGGTAGAAAAAAAATGGATGCAAGGTTAGGAGTCAGGAACACTGTTACTAGATTTTACTCTTCTTCTGAATTCACTATGTGATCTTTTTTTTATTTTTTATTTTTTAGGTTTTTTTGCAAGGCAATGGGGTTAAGTGGCTAGGTAATTATTAAGTGTCTGAAGCCAGATTTGAACTCAGGTACTCCTGACTCCAGGGCCGGTGCTCTATCCACTGTACCACCTAGCCGCCCTCACTATTGATTTTAACTAAGTCACTGAACCCCTCTGTGCCTCTGTTTCCTCACTGGGCAAATAAGGAGGATCATAATATCCGCCTCACAGGGATTTTGTGAGGATAAAAATGAACCAAGGAGTGTGAAAATGTCTTGAAAAAATTAAAAGTGTGATAATAATGGAAGGCACAATATCTCATTACCACCTCCAATGGTGCTTTCTCAGGTCATTTTTTGCTTGAGTTTTTTTTGGGGGGGTTGGAGACGGGAGTAGGTATCCTAGTGTGTCTGACCTTGTTGGAACGTACTGGGTGTGAGGCAATAGAGGCTACTTCATGCCATTTGTAGCCTTGAATCTTGAAAGTAAAAGTAAGAGAGAGAAAAAAGAAAGATAGGAGATTAAGAATTGGAGATTTTTCTTCTTATGGTCTGCCTTTGGAGGAGGTAGTATTTATTTTAAGCAACATCTGGTAGATTTTTAAGTGCTTTTTTTTACTCATTCTTCTTCCTCCCTGCTGTAGCTGAGCAATAAAGCCTAGGTGATTAGTTATTTTGAAAATTTGAGATCCCCCCCTTCTAACACACACACACACATACACACACACACACACACAAACCTCTTTTCTTTCTCCTTCCACATGCTCATTGACCCTCCCATGTCCCAAGGCCAGAGTAGGGTCCAGAAAAAAAGGCTCTGGACTACATCATAGCACAGAAAGGCTTAAGGAAGCCTCTCACCACAGGCAGACACAAGACAGGGCCTGGTAATGGCTCTGCTGTTTATCAAAATCATAAATTGTTGCTGCTTCCTCTGTGGTGGTTTCTTTCTCCTGCCTTACCCTCCAGATTTTCTGGGTGATTTGTCGGGGGCCAAGAAATAACTGGTTCCTCTGGGGAAAGTCTCATTTTACTGATCCTGGATGTGTCTCAGGACCACCATAGAACTTAAGAGAAAATGAAGCTTCTGGCTATATTTATGACTTAACTTGCTTCTAAGTTGATTTTATTTTTACAGATTAAATTCAAGCCCTGTTAGCATGACAATGATTCCTTAGTATTTCTTTTATCCAGACCTGAAATGGAGTATATACCAGAGATTGGAACCTGGGAACCCTTTCTTAATTGGTCATATTTACCTGTTAATAAAATCAATCATTTACATAGTGCTTTAAGGTTTACAAAGAGCTTTACATATATTGTCACATTTGTTTATCACAACAGACTATAATTTATTTGTATTACTCTGCGTTTGTGAGTGTGTGTGTGTATGTATATTAGAGAGAGAGAGAGAGAGAGAGAGGAGAATCTATGAAATCCAAAGGCACAATGATGATAATAATAATAACAATAGTTTGTACCCCATAGTCTCTCTTTATATAGTACTTGAGGTACCATCCTTTCACACATGAAGGACCCCCTAAAACTATTCCAGGTTCAAAATATGGAATTAGTTGCATCCATTCAAAAATCATAGCTCATAAACCCCCATCAGTAGTTTATTCCTACCAATCCACTACAGCATACAATTAGTTCAAAGAAAAAAAGACAACTTAATGAAATAACATAGTAGGAAAAGTAATAATAAAACATGTTGTCATTGTTAAGTCACTGTTAAGTAACACCCTTGGCTTACTTTATGACCCCATTTGGAGTTTTCTTGGCAAGGATACTAGAGAGGTGTGTCATTTCCTTCTGCCAGATTTGAATTCAGAATGATGAGTTTTCTTGAATACACGCCTAGTGCTCTATCCGCAGTGCCATCTAGATGTTCAACAATAAAACATCTCCCCCAAAACTTAAGATTTTCCCACAAACACACGTGCACAAATATCATCATCAACATCAATAGGAAGAGTGGACATAGGCAGGGATCATGTATGAGAAAGCATTGTGAGAACACATGAGACTAAGGAATATGTATGAAGGGCTAACTTGAGTGTCCTCTAGGATGTTGATGTCTTCTGGATGATACCGATTATTGCTCCTTTTGGTACATGCTTCCCAGTAAACTGTGCTAGACTTGTACTTTGTTGTCATGTCTACACACACAAACACACACACACACACACACACACACACACACACACACACACACACATCACTCTTTTTATACAGAGCTTTATCTAGGTCCTGAATAGAGGTTTTACTTCTTCATAGTATCTCCTTTTAGTTTAGCCTCTCTAAGGCTAAACTAAAAGAACTTTGAATGGGATGTACACAATATAGGCTCCTTGAACACTGTATTATCCTTACATTTTTAGTGCCTTGAATACTTTAGGCACTTAATAAATGCTTGTTGGATGGATAAATAAATGAATAAATTTTTGTGCTTGTGTATCTCACTAACTCAGCAGGATGCATGCTGAGTCATAAGGTAATGAATAAGAAGCAAAGCTGCAAAGTTGTTCAGAGGAAGAAGTAGCAACATCCAGAAGGTCTAGTGAAAGCCAAAGCTTTCTTTCTTAAACTTATAATGATTTCCCCAGAATTCTTGCTATTTTCCAGAAATTTAATGTTGGAAAATGAGAACTTCATGCCCTTACTGGAAATTTAGTGTGCTTTTCTTCTTACATGTGAGAAAATATAAAACTGCTTAGTTAGGTAGCTGCCAATCCTCCTGTTTATTTTCATTCTGGAACCCATTGAATGGTTTCTCTTTTATTATTGCCTGGACAGACCCCCAATGAATCTTTGTGGTGAAACCCAAAGGCTCCTGAGCAAACAGTGCCAAACTCTCTCTGTTTTGTTAATTAGGTTATCTTATTTTTTTTTTTCAGGTGGCTAATTTTGCTGTAGATTTCACAGGGCTTCTAAATGTGTGCTCATAAGTACAGAGTGACGGGCTCTTCCCCATCTTATTTCATAAGAACCAAAATTAGGTGAGCTCTTGACCTTCAGTACTGTGAAGATTAGCAATGCCTTTGTCAGTATTTGCTGGAAACTTTCACAGATTCCCTAATATATATAAAAGAATCTAAATTCTCAAATTCTTTTGTTGGGTGGGTCCTTCAGTGTTTAATCTTGATAAACTATTGGTCATCACTGACTGGCTTTTTTCCCATTTATGAAAGAGATTGCATATTTCATTGCCTGGAAGATCTGTGATTTCTTCTGTGTAAGTTCTCTCTTCACCTATGCAGATTGTGACTCTACCAGAGTTCAACCAGGTCCCCCTTACTGTGAAGGATGAATGAATATCTTGGAGGGGTCACATGTCTTCAAAGCACTGTCTGAAGTTGTACTAAATTAAGTTAAAGATAGCTATTGCTATCGGCACAATGGAAATATACAGTGTGAATTCAAAGAATGTGATCACTTAGCAGGATTCCTTTTTTGCTCCAATTGGGAGCTTACTGTAGATATGTTTTCTGAACAGAAAACTAAATCTTTATGCTCTCAGGCAATGGGCTCCTTGGAATTTAGATAGACTAGATTGATATTGGGTCTATCACCAGGCCCATACCTAGAACTTTTCCAGGTCAGTAGGACCCACTAGACCTTGAATTCCACTGTCTTTGAACTTGAGGACCCAGATCACTTCAGAGCCATCAGTGAGCAATCAGCTTCTGACTTCAGTGGCAAATTACAAGTAACACAGGCTCCTAAATTATTTTTCCCATTTATGGGATATAATAAACCATGACCAGAGCTCAGATAAGGTATTTGTCTATCTTAAGTAACACCCTTGGCTTGCTTTTGACTGCTAGAGACTTTGAATGTTCCCTGATGCCTTTGGATCATAGCAACCTTTCCCTTTCCAAAGCCTCACAAAACATTTTATAGTTCTTCATTATACTGAATATGTCATATATCTTATCTGTACTTGTGTTTTATCTCACTAGTAACTGACATCACATTTTATAAAATACATCATCTCAATTGAACTTCTAAAAATCCTGTGAGATTATTTGGGGAATTATTATCACTTTTTAAGATAAGAAACTCACATTCACACAGCCAGCAACATCTAGTGGTGGAATTTGAGCCTAGGTCCAACAATGTGATGCAGTAGATAGAGCTTTGGATATGGAGTAGGGAAGAATGAAGTTCAGATTCAGATTCAGATGTTTACTAGCTATGCGATCCTAGGCATGTAACTTAACCTCAGATTACTGTGGTTTCTTCCACCAAAAAATGGAAATAATGATAACACTTCCACCCAGGGCTGTTGTGAGAATCAAATGAGACTACATTTGTAAAGTATTTTCCAAACCTTGAAGTGCTCCATAAATGCTAACTGTCATGGTGATTACCTACAAATCTAAAGTTCTTTGAGGCCTTAGACTATGTCTTACATCTATTGATAGAGTTGCATATCCCAAGCACTAATTCTAACTCTCTCCATCTATTAATAAATGTTTGTGGATTTGGTTGATTGATATTTTGAAGAAAGTCAAATGGCCAAAATGCCTATTTGCCATGGAGAATATTATTTGTTGTATTGTTTTCATTTAGGATAGGAAATATTATAAAGAACCCTTCTTCCTCTTCCTCTTTTCCCCTATTTGACCTCTATATAGCTTACTTTGTATGTATTTGTTTGCATGTTGTGTCCCCCATTAGATTGTAAGCTCCTTGGGGCAACTAGGTGGTACAGCTGATAGATCCCCAGTCCTGGACTCAGGGGGAGCTCAGATATTTAACATCTAGCTGTGTGACCTTGGGCAAGTCACTTAACTCCATTGCCTTGTCAAAAAAAAAAAGACTATAAACTCCTTGAGGGCAGTAATGTCTTTTTCCTCTTTTTGTATTTCCACTACTTAGCAAAGTACCTGGCTCAAAGTAGGTATATAATAAATGTTTATTGGATTGAATTGCTAATAATATAGATAAAAATTTAAAATGTGCTTACCTAACACTTTTTTCTTTTGATTGTTAAACATTTACCAACACTTTCTTATATTGCTTAAACTTATCAAGTGTTCAGTAGAAGCTTGGGGAATGAAGTCATCACCAGAATGAAGACCTGGCAATTGTAGGCTAATAATAACAGATAACAACAGCAATAATATAAAATATCCAAGGGGTGGCTAGGTGGCACTGTGGATAGTGCACTGGCCCTGGAGTCAGGAGTACCTGAGTTCAAATCTGGACTCAGACACTTAATAATTATCTAGCTTTATGGCTTGGGCAAGCCACTTAACCCCATTGCCTTGCAAAAAAAAGCCTTAAAAAAATATCCAAAATGAAGATATTAAATAAATGGATTTGAGGGATTCTAGTAGGAATACTGAATAATTTAATTTATATTCTCCTTGAAGGAAGGACATTGATCATATCAAATGAACTCATTTAAGCTCCCGGCTAATGTTATCTTCCATTGTATTTGTCATTAGCTCTTCTTGCAGCTTAGAAGACATTAATTACACAATCTGAATGCCTAGCATCTGGCCATTCAGAAGGGACATGATCTTAAGCATCTAGGTCTATCAGAACCCTCCCTCAGAGGTGCCATTGTAGTCCTGCTGCTAGAGACAAGGCAAATATTGCTTTCAAAGAGAAAGCCTAGCTTAAATCTCCTTAAATCTTCAGGGACCTCTCATGTATAGTGTTCTGATCAATTGATCAGTTAAGCAACAGGCATTTATTCAGTATCTGCTATTGAAGAGTGCCGGTTGCAATCTTAAGCACTGGAGAAACAAAGACAAAGAATCAGCCCTTGCCCTTAGGTAACTGATATTCTACAGAGAAAAGCAATATTTATACATAAAAGTAAATAGAAAGTATACACAAGACACATTTTTATAAAAGTAACTTGAGGGCAGAAACTAAATATGTATATGTGTGTGTGTGTGTGTGTGTGTGTGTGTGGAGAGAGAGAGAGAGAGAGAGAGAGAGAGAGAGAGAGAGAGAGAATGAATGACAGATAAATAGCATGGTGAATAATAACACTAGACTTGGACTTGTGGGCCCGTCCTCACATATTTAGTAGTTGTGTAACCTGGATCAGTCAACCTTTGTCTGCCTCAATTTCTTCAACTGTAAAATAAGGATAATAATAGCATCTTCCTCCCAAAATTGTTATGAGAATCAAATAAGATAACTTTGTAAAGTCCTTAGCACGTTGTCTGACATGTGATTGACACTTTAAAATGCCTTTTTTCTTCATATAATTAAAAATCTATAGCTAAAAAAAAATGGCCTCAGAACTCATCCAGACAAACTTACTTATTTTGGGGATGAATACATTCTAAAGAACGTTCAACTTTCAAATAATTTTGAAGAAGGACCTACCTAGGAGCTGGGGGAAATCTCTTGAGGGAGATTCTACTTGAGCTGAACTTTGAGAGGAACTAGGGATTCTGAGGTAGAGCTGAGGAAGAAGAACATTCTAAGCTTAAGGTTCTGTACAAATGGTTGGAGGTAGGAGATGAAGTGCTAAGGGACAGCAACTATACCAGTTCAGCTGTAATATAGAGGACATAAAGGAGAGTCATGTGAAATTAGTCTGAAAAGGTAGATCAGACACAGATTAAAAAGGAGCCCCAAAGGGACTGATAAGATGTGAAGCTTTGTAATTTAAAGCAATTGACTGCTATAATGCTTCGACTAAGAGACCCAGCATGGAGACCCAGTACTGTACTTAGAGTCATAGATCTGAGTTCAAATACACCAAAATCACTTAGTTTACATCAACCTGTTCTTTCACTGTCCTAGAGATACAAAAATTGAAAACTCAGCAGTTCATATCCTCAAGAAGTTTACATTCCATAAGGAGACCCAACAAAATTGTTACAAAATAATTTTGTGCCTCTTGTCACCACCCTAGGTACTCACAACAGGAGAATTAAAAAAAAGGCTTCATTCATAGAGACCTTGGTGTTTGAACTGAACTTTGAAGAAGACTATATTGTCTATGATACAGATGATATATTAAACAGTAGTACTTCCAACACAGGTTTGTGAGACTCAGGTACATGATACAAATATTAGCCATCATTCATTATTCCTAGGCACTTTTCTTTAATTCTTAATGAAGAATAGATCTTTCCTCTCAGAAGTGACCTTAGAGGCAGTTAGGCAGTATAGAGCATAGAACTTGGAATCTGAAAGATCTGATTTCAAATCCCAGATTTTTACTGACTGTGTGACCCTGAGCAACCTCTATCTGCTTCAGTTTTCTTAACTATACAATGAAGATTATTATAGTACAGTGGATAGAGCATTAGGCCTGGAGTCAGGAAGACCTGAGTTCAAATACTCAGTTTCTTCATCTGTAATAACAGGATAATAATAGTTCCTACTTCCTGAGATTGTGAAGATCAAATAATAAACTCTCTGCAAAGCAGTTTGCAAACCTTTAAGTGCTATATAAATGATAGTTATTGTTATTAATTAGGATCACTTGGAGAGACTTAGAAGCTTAGGGTACAGTTCTAGATCTGCAAAATACCTCAGAGGCTCAATTTCTAAAGGGGAAAACTGAGACTCAAAAAATGGAAGCAATTTTCCCCAAATCATATAGATAATAGGTGAGACAGAAATATCAGGAATGGTTCCTTGTGCACAGGCATGAACCTATCATTTAAGATTACAGCTGAGAGAACAGCCTGTTAGCTGTTCTGAAGATGGATACTTAGGCTTTCATGACAGTTTAAAGTACATTCATTTCCACTTTAAGATTGGAGCTAAAAAGCTGCATATTTTTTGTTCCCTGATGGATGGGTTTGCACAATTGAGAGATGATTGCAAAGGCATCTATCTCCTGAGAAATTTCAAAGACCTCCTTTGGATTTTTAAGCTAAATCACAAGATTTCTTTATTCAAAGGAACTTTTAGAAAGTTTACAAGTAAGAATTGAAGAGTGTGGAAGGGGTGAGGATGGTCCATAAAAATCATTCTTGCTACCTGAATCAAGATAGGAAATTCTCCAGAATGACACAAGATATGCAGTATGTGTTTACAAGAACATCTGGTAGTGCTTTGTAGGAAAATGAAAATGACCATTATGGCTGATAATTGTACCTTGTGAGTCTTGAAAGGTAAATTAGGTTAATGCTACATTTAGAGGGAAAGAATGGAAAGAGAATTATAATATGTACCTTTATGTGATCACAAATTATCCTGGTAAGAGAGTTAAATTTGTCCCACTGTGGCTTTTTTGTTTGAAATTTCCTCTTAAGTCTCATTTCAGTTTGACTTGGCACTATTTATATAGCTGTTTCTCATTCTCACTAATGTTAAAACTAACAGTTTACCAATGCTCTTGACCTGCTCTCCAAGATCTTTTTTGGATGTTCTAACATTATCTTACACCACAAAATGCTTTGATGAATTGGGGAAAAAATAGTGTGTTGTTCTCTCCCCCCTCCCCAACATTGGCACTATATTGAGTGAAATGGAGATAATCCAGGGTAAGAAGAAGACTCCCACAGTCACTGTTCAAGGTTGAGAGATGCTGGGGATACATAGACAAAATGCAATAATCTCTACCCTCAAAAGAATTTACTTTCTGTTGAGGAAAATGATTTGTACATTTGTAAGTATACACAAATGAGGTAGTTTGGAGAAATTAGATCTATCAAGAAGGACTTTATGTAAAAAGTGGAGCTTGAACTGAATCTTAAAGGAAATAAGGGATTTTGTGAGATAGAATCAATCAACCAATCAATAAATATTTATTAAGCATCTGTCATGCAACCAGGCTCTGTGTGATGGGGTACAAAAAGAGACAAAAGACAGTTCCTGCCCCCCAAAGGACATATTGAATTTCAAATGTTGGCACAACCACTCTGAAATGATTAATAGTGAGTTAATGATGCAAGAACTGAACTCAGGAGAGAGTCTAGTGCTGGTGTATGACATCTGAGAATCTGCATAGATGTGATAATTAAGCCCATTGAAGAGGTCATCAACAGACTATGTGAAGAGTGAAAAGAAGAGGGCTCCAAACACAGCTTCAGTGTACATCTGTAGTTAAGGAACTGTGGTATAGTTGACCATTCAGCAAAAGAAATGGAGAAGAAATGATCAGGGAGGTATGGAAAGTAATAGAACTAGGAGATAGTAGTATCATGAAAATCCAAAGACAGAGCATCCGGAAAGAGAGGGTGATTAACAATGTTAAATGCTGTAAATAGTCAAGGAGGATGAAGACTGAGAAAAGGTCAACTGATCTGACAATTAGGAAGTCCCTGGTAATATCCGAGAGAGCAATTTCAGTTGAATGATGATATAAGAAGCCATATTACAAAAGATAGAGAAGTAAATGAGTTGAGAATAAGTAAAAGCAATAAGTATAAACAATTTTTTCCCTAGAGGTCTGTCTAAGAAAAGTAATAGAGATTTGGAACAAAATTTAAGGAGAAATAGTAGAGTCTAGTGAAGGTTTTGGAAGGTTCTTATTTAGTAATTCCTATTCCTCACAAAAAGTAGAGTACTATTTTCAGGCCCGCAAAAAATTTGAAGATAACGTTCCAATGATTTTTGTGTTGATAAATGCCACTGTGGTACTCAAACTCAGTCCTTGGGAAGTGAGAAAGGGAAGGGAATCAGCTTTCATACAGCACCTACTATGCTTAGCACTGTGCTAAGCACTTTTACAATTATTATCTCATTTGATAGGGTGCCTTGGGACTCCTAGATTTTCCCACTCTTGTAGCCAGACATGGATACTAACTACTTCCTGCCTATTCAAAGGGAAAAGATAGTTTAAGGCAGGTAGGTGGTGAAGGAGATGGAATTCCAGGCCTGAAGGCATTGAGTTCAAATTTGACTACAGACACTAACTAACTGTGTGACTCTGGCCAAGTCACATAACCCTGTTTGCCTTAGTTTCCTCAACTGTAAAATGAGCTGGAGAAGGAGATGGTGAACCACTCCAGAATCTCTCCCAATGAGGTCACAAAGAGTTAGACACAAAGGAACAACAACAAAAAGATATGCAAGTTGACACAGGATACCTGGATCAAAGAAACTAACATTCCCTCTACTCTTGTAAAATATAGGCTTCCTGAGGGCAGGAACTACTGAGTTTTGTTTTTGATTCCCTGGTGTCTTGTACATTGTAAGCATTTAATAAATGCCCATTGAATGTTGAGTTGAATTAAATTGTGTGAAATAAATATCCATATATGGACAGAATACTTGTAGGCATTTTGTATATCTTATAGATTAAAATTCCTCACTGCATGAAACTGAAGTAGCAATCCTTGGACTACAGTAAAGCAACTCAGACACTTTCTCCTGAAAGAATGAGTGTATGTTCAAGGTTATAAGCTGTACCACTAATGTAGTAGATTAAGCTACTCTACCAGCAAATGCTGACCTAATTTTGGAAATACTGCAAAGTTAACTAGTGTTTTTCAGAAAAGTTGGATTCGTTTCTAAATTCATCATACTTCCTGGGAACAAAGGCTTATCCCTTTCCCAGATAGATGAAAAGCTTCTAGGATGGTGTTCTTTCTGATATCTAAAGAAATGAAAATAGAGCTTTTCTGGCAAAGTAAATGGAGCAACAAAATTATTCCTCTTGGATATAACGTCTGTTCTAACTTTCTACAGTCTAGGTGAGGTACCTAGTATATCTTTGAATTTTTATCCAGATTATGCCCTCTAGTCATGAACATACACCAAAGTTCTATGCTAGATCCTCTTTTTTTCTCCCTCTATATTAGTTGATGATCTCCTTATATCCTAATGAATCAACTCTCATCTCTTTCCAAATGACTGTTATATTTATCTAACCTTAATCTCTTTCCTGATCTCCAGCCTCACATCTTCAACTATCTTTTGGACATCTCAGATCAGATGTCCTAAAGACATCATGGGAATGTTCAAAACTGAACTCATCATCTTTCCCCCCAAACTCTTCCCTTTTCCTAACTTCCTTGTTTCTAGGTCATCACTATCCTCCCAATCACCCAAGATTACAACTTAGGTGTCATATCACTCTGTGAAGCTCTCCTATCGTAGCCAATCAATTTCCAAATTCTGTTGATTCTACCTCTGTACCACCTTTTGCATGCTCACCTTTTTCTCCTCTGACACTTCTGTTCTGGTGCAGATCTTCATTGTCTCATGCTTAGACTATTACAATAGCCTCTTGATAGATCTTCTGAAATAGTCTCTTACTGTTTCAATCCATGCTACATTCAGTCATCAAAATGATTTTCCTAAGCATAAGTCAGAACATCTAAATCACTCCCTTACTCAATAAATTCCAGTGGCTCCCTATTGTCTTCAGGATCAAATATAAAAATCCTGTTTGTATTTCAAAGCCCTTCACAACTTGACCCCTTTCTCTCTTTCCAATCTTTTTACACATTCTCTTTAGGCCAGTGACACTTTCCTCTTTTGCTCTTCTTTACATAAGATATTCTCTCTGTATTTTCCCTGATGGTTTCCCCATGTCTGGAATTTTCTCCCTCTTCATCTCTGCCTCCTGGCTTCCCTCAATTCTTCTAAGTGTTCATCTAAAAAATCATCTTCTGCAATGAATTTCCAAGTCTTCCTTGATAATTGTGCTTCCCTCTGAGATTACTTCCAATATATTTTGTCTATATCTTGTTTGTATAGAGTTACTTGCAAATTGTCTACCCCCTTTAGACTGAAAACTTTTTGAGAGCAGGGACAGCCTTTTTGCCATTTTTGGTATCCCCAAGGCTTAGCCAAGTGACTGGAAAATACTAGCTACTTATTAATGCTTGAGGAAAGAAAAGAGGTGAAATCTCATTCCTAGGAAATTTGTCATCATTTGTTCTACATAGGGTTATCTGAAGGGTAGACTGACATAGCAGAGTCAAGCAGACTGGCATTCAAACTGTGCCTTTGAAATGTATTCACTTTGTGACCTAGGACAAGTTGTTTAACTGGATTATGTTGTACACTGCCTTCATCTTTGTGAAAACTGTTCCAAACCAGTGAAAGAATGTTAAACTTCAGACAGCTAGGTGTCGCAGTGGATAGAGCACTGGCCCTGGAGTCAGGAGGACCTGAGTTCAAATTTGACCTCAGACACTTAATAATTACCTAGCTGTGTGGCCTTGGGCAAGCCACTTAAACCCTTTGCCTTGCAAAAAAAAAACCCTTAAAAAAAGAATGCTAAACTTCCTCATGATTTAATGTACTTAGGAACTGTGGTACTCTTGCATATAAAGGGTTGCTGCTAATTAAAATGAGTCATCACTTCATTTAGAAAGCAGTCCAGTGGGGCCTCCATTTTGAAATGTTCACTTAACCTATAGTTTGAGTTTCTTCTTGTAATTCTATCAAAGTAATTAAATGTATCTTTCACCGGACACTTGTCACTAATTGACTACGATCAGCCCAGGAACAAGTATTTTGTACTAACAGCATCCCAGACAAACCTACAGTTCACATAAAATGATGTGTTCTTGGAGACTTTCAACTGGGACTTGCATCCACATCTCCCACTGTCCCAAAAGGAGCCAAACTCCCACAACTTACATTGTGTTTGTAACCTGATGTTAATTAGCTTGGATTGACAAGATTTTATTTAGTATATATAATAAAATTACAACATGGAATTTGAAAGGATCTCAGAGAAGAATCCCCTTTACAAATCACCTCTTATAGCTTCAGGTTTTCCTAATATCAAGCCTAAATTTTTATGCTTTAAACTTCTATGCATTTAACCTTTCTCTCTTGGATAAGCAGAATTAGTTTAATTACTCCTCCTTATGATTTTCAAGTGCTGATGATGGCTATCATGAGATGCATTGTGGCCTAGGGTAGAGGGTGGAATCAGGAGGACCTGGATTTGACTCATACCTTAGATATTTACTACTTGTGTTACTTTTCTGAGACTCATTTTGCCTTTAAGGTCCCTTCCAGTTGGACATTCATGTTTCTATGTTATCTCCTCTCACCTACCCTGAATCTTCTCTTTTCTTGACTTTAAAAATCCCAAGTTCCTTGAACTTGTAAGAACTCTGCCCTTGTAGGACAGAAACCTAAAGCCCTTTCATGATCATGGTGGCCAGTCCCTAGACATTTTCCAATAAATCAATGTCCTTCCTAAAATGTGGCCCCCAGAACTGAACACAGTGGTCCAGGTGTAGTAGGGCAAGGGCAGTGTGAAGAGAGCTCCTCATCTTCATATTTTGCAAGGTTGCTTCTTTCAGTATAGTCCAAAGCTACATTAGGGATTATTTTTGTTTGTTTTCTTTTAGCCATAGCATACTGTTGATTTAAATCTAGTCAGTTGTTAAATTTTCAGTGTGATCATGAGGAACCTCAAAAATCAGAAAACACTACAAAATCAGGGTTTCGTTTATTGTTTTGTTGCTTGTCTATACAGTTATCCCTTCCACATCATGGGGGTTAAGGACATGGTGCCCCCATGAGCTAGAAAATTTGTGTAAAATTTTTTGACTTTCCCTTAATACCAGAGATGAAGTCTGAATTCTTAAGGTGTTAAAAGATAAAATATTGTACAATGTTACAGATTTATTTTAAGCATTTCTAAGTTTTTAAATTTTTTTGTGTTATCTGCTGGTCACCACATGTCATCTGCAGTTTCCACAAAATTTCCATCTAATTTCTTATGCTTATATTCAATATGTTGAAACTGTGGTAGAGAAAATCATGATATGGGAAGGGATAAGTGTACTTGAGAAAGGGAAGAAAATGATCATAATGCAGATTAAACTTAAAGATGGGTAACATTTTGTTTTTGAAACCTAGCTGGTAAACATTCACCAGCACAACATTGAGCCATTCCATTAAAATACCACCATTTAGATGTTTATTTTAGGTCCAATTGCTGGGTACTGTCTAACTATTTCTCTCTCAATTTAGCTTGTGAAGTCAATATTTACAAACTCAAGAATAAGACTTTATAATCATTCCTATTCGGCTATTGTTAGATTCAGATAACATTGCAGGATCTTTTTGAATCCTGATCCTGTCATCCAGGATGTTAGTTATCCCTTATAGCCCTGTGCCACCTATAGATTTAATGAGTAGTATTCTCTATACTTTATCTGAGTCATGGACAAAAATACTACTCTGTATCAGCCAAAAATGGATCCCTATTGGAGACCTTCTAAGTTGACATTATTTTATTCCAACCATTCAATTAATTCATCTAAAAGCATATCATCTAGCCTGAATCCCATGAACTTTTACTTTATCAAATGTTTTGCTAAAATTTACACAAACTATGGGGCAGCTAGGTGGCACAGTGGACAGCACTCAACCTAGAGATAGGAGGACCAGAGTTCAAATCCAGCCTCAGACACTTATTATCTGTTAGACCCCGGGCAAGTCACATAGCCTGGTTGCCTCAGTTTCCTCATCTGTAAAATGAACTGAAGAAGGAACTATCAAACCACTCCAGTATAATTGTCAAGAAATCCCCAAATGAGGTCAAGCTATGTCAATCACAACTGAAGCAACTCAAAATAAACTATGCTTAAAGATTCTAATCTTCTAACATTTTAGTCATTCTGACCAAAATGAATTAGTCTGGCATGACATGGTCTCATTTTTAAATTGTATTTTATTTTTTAATAAATTTAATGTAATGTCTAATTAAATTAATTTTTATTTTAAGTAGCATTTATTTCTGCCTCCACCCACCAATAAAAAAATAAAATTGTTTTAATAAATATTAATAGTCAAGGAAAACAAAATTTCATATCAGCCCACATCAAAAATGTATCATTATGCATATTTAGTTTATCATCTCTCTGTCAGGAGTGGGTAACATTATTCATCACAGGCCTTTTAAAATCATAATTGATCATTGAATTGACCAAAGTTCTTTCAAAACTATTCACTTTTACAATCATGTTGTTATAATGAAATTGTTTTCCTGTTACTGTTCATTCTGCATCAAATTGTATGAGCTCTTGCAGATTTTTCTGAAACTGTCTACTTCATCATTTCTTACAGCATAATAATATTCAGTTCCATTCATAAAACATAAGTAATTAGCCATTTCCCAATTGATGGATATCCCCTTATTTTCCAATTCTTTACTATAACCAAAAAGAACTGCTATCCATATGGTTTTACATATAGAAACTTTCCTCTTTCTTTGTTCTCTTTGGGGTAAATATGTAATAATATTTTCTTGAGGGTATGAATAATTTATTGATTTTCAAGGCATGGTTCCACACTGTTTTCCAAAATGGCTAGACCAATTCACATTCCCACCATCAAAGCATTAATGTCCACTTTCCCACAGTTTGCCTTCAACATTGTTTTTTTCCTTTGTTATCACCTTTTTCAGGTCAATATGTATACATATATATGTGTGTGTATGTGTGTGTGTATGTATGTATGTATAAACATATATATTTGTATATAAAGTTTTTTTAAAAAAATGAATGCTGCCTTTTCATGTTTCTTGATCATTTATCTTTTGAGAAATGACTAATCCTAAAATATCTAGGAAATTAAACCTTTCTGAGAAAAGCTCACTAAAATTTTTTTTTCTTTTCATTTTTCCTGTTTCCTTTCTAAGTTACCTATAGTAGATTTGTTTCTTCAAGAACTTTAAAAAATTGGTTGTAATTCAAATTGTCCATTTTATCTGCTGTGAGCTCATCTTTATCCACCATTTGTTCAGCTCTTTCCTTATTCATCAATTTGAAAGATGATTTCTTCCTTGCACCTTTAATTTGTTTATGATGTGAACTTTTGTATCTATGTGACATGAATTATTCTTGGTGAATCTATAGCTTCATTTTGATCACCTTTTTTCAGATGCCCACTAACTATTCTTTCATTTTTTTAATTTATTTTTTCCAATTACATGCAAAAATAGTTTTCTGTATTCATCCTTTTGCAAGCTTTTGAGTTCCACAATTTTCTACCACTCTAACTTCCCTCCCCCCCCTCCCCATGGCAGCAAACAATGTGATAAAGATTGCACAGGTATAATTCTGTTTAACATATTTCCATATTAGTGATGCACTAATCATTTCTTGTCACTTTCTTGTAACTTTTCCCCTTCTCTGATCCAGATTTGGGTTTAATATTACACAAAGGTAACCCTCTCCCCAACTCCCCCACTCCCATACCTCCACTACCTTTATTCTCCTAATATTATTATCATCTGTCTTTTAAAACAGATCCACGTTTGCTTCTGGTCAACTGCTCTTCCCTTTTCCAACATAGAAAGTGTGGGTGATGCCATCGAACAGATGGCAGCCTCTGCCAGGCCCCATTCTTCTTTTTAGTTCGGTTGCCTGGCCCACAATCTCTGAAGATAGAATGTGAGACTAAGTGATGAATACAGTGTCATGATAAAGACTATAAAAATAGTACTAATAGGTTAGACCTGGATAAACAGTGATGTGGATGGTCCCATGCTGGCTTTCTATCCTGCAGAGTCGCAAGAGGGGATTATACCTTTTTGGCACTGAAAGTTATAAGTAGATGAACTGACCCAAATAAAAATCCAAGAAGACAGATATCCTCCTGTTCTAGACTTATTCTGTGTACATTATCCTTCTCCAGAGTAGTCATTACAGGCAATAAACCCAGAATAACCCTGTCAGAGCCAAGGCAAAGACTGGGTCTGGGGCCAGTTTTTTCCTTATCACCTGCAATCCTGGACTTGCTTTTCACTGTGAGATAGAACTATAGTGTCTGATTGACAAGTTTATGAGGGGAATGTTAGCAGTCTTTTAATATACTAAATGATTATCTGAGATCTAATAGATAGAATTGATCATAGATATTATTTAGTTCTAATCCAACCTTCTCATTTTACTTAAGAAAAATGAAACCTGGAAAAATGAGGAAACACATAACTACTTCTAGTAAAGGCATTTTTTTTAACATTTCAACTTTTGCAAAGTGTTTTGCCTGTTATTTCACTCAATTTTCACAAAAATTCTGTGAAACACATGCTACCACTTATCCCCACTTTATAATCTGAGAGAGGGGTGTCCAAGGATTACATAGTAAGTAGTATATAAGTGAAGATTTGAACTCAAGATGGTAAAGCACTCCATTATTTTGACACAGAAAACCCCAGAAGGGTTCACAAAAGGTCCAACACAATTAAGACAGCTCAGTAACAATTTTGTGACTCCCAGATCAACACACTCTCACTGCCATGCCACCTAGCTGCTTCTAGTTGGGAAATCTGGGGGGTGCTAACTGATGAATTGGATAGGGTTCTAAGCCTCATCTTCCTGAGTTCAAATCCAGCCTCAGAAACTTACTACCTGTGTAACTCTGAGTTTTTAACCACTTAACCCTATTTGCCTTGGTTTCCTCATCTGTCAAATGAGCTGGAGAAGGAAATGGCAAATCTAGTTTCTCTGCCAAGAAAACCCCAGATAGGGTGTTGACAAGTCAGATATGACTAAATAACACCAAGAAATATGTAGTATATTATACATTAAAAGACCTAATCTTTGTTTCTTTTTCTTCCATAGCCAGTAAATAGGTAGCTTGGATTGCTAGATGGTACGGGGTATAGAGTGTTGAATTTGGGGTTCAAAACTGATACTATGTAACCCTGGGCAAGTCATTTTACCCCATTTGCCTTAGTTTCCTCATCTTTCAAATGAGAAGGAGAAGGAAATGACAAACTACTCCAGTATCTTTGCCAAGAAAATTCAAATTGAAGAGTCAGGCACAATCGAACAATTGAACAAGTTGGGAAATTGGGATGTTTGTCTTGTGGTCATTTTTAATATGGTCCCTGAATTCCCTTCTCCTTCTCCATAATTGCGCATAACTCTTTACTATAAGCTTGAATTACCTTGTTGATAATAGGGTAATCAGGATAATCACACATTTGCAAATTCTAAGGCAAGATGAGCAGAATGGCTCTTAACCAGCTGGTTTAACAACCAGCTCTCCCAGGATCCACTTTTAAATTCAATTGCATCGTTACCATTTTTTCCATTTCTTTCTTAAGTGTTGTCAATTAACAAAACAATAAGTTGATTCTTAGCAGTTATTGATTTCGATACGATCTCACACTGAAAATTTAGCACTCAGTTCCTTGTACAAGCTGATTCCCTGCTCAGAACCCCTGAAAATGTACTTTTCTGCTGGAAAGATTGAATTCTGTTTGCTGTCATTCACCACCAGAAACTCTTTGCCTCTTTGGCTAGCAATTAAGTTGCAGATTCTACCCCATGGGCACTGAACTTTGGCATCAAGCTCCTTCGATAGCTCACCAGGAGTGTAAGCAAATGCCATTTTCCCCTCCCATTGGTGCTGGTATTTGCTTTTGACCCTCAGTGCACTGCTTCCTCTCTTTTGCTCCTTGACGGTGAATGTTGCTTTTCTGTTGGGCACCAGGGATCAGACCCTTTCAAGTGCTTCTTCTTAGCTCACCCCTGAGTATTTTCTCTTGAAAAAAAGAGGAAAAGTCCTCACCCATTTGTGGTAAGCACTATATAAATAGATGGATGTGTTTATCTGAATTTGCTTTTGTGAATTTTGACAATGGTTCCAGATTACAGACTAATGTGTCTGAGTATGTTCCCTTTGAATGTTGGGTCAATGTCTTTGAGTTATCAGGAATGGCATAAATATTGCAATAAGAAGTCACTTAATTGAGTTAAGAATTGAGGAGGCAGTCTGCAGGGGCTAGGGAATCATGCTCAACTGTACGAGGGGCTTTTCAGAAGACTGAGGATCCTTGAAACCTTCATGAAGCCATTGAATTTGGAGGATATTTCAGTCTTCTCTTTCTCATAGAATGTCCAGATAGGGAATAGCATATAAAGAGTACTAAAATTTGCATATCAGTTTTTACTTATTATCTCATTGATCCTCATAGAAACCCTATCTTACAGATGAGGAAACTTGTTAGCAAATTAAATGACAGGATCACATGTCTAAAAAGCTTCTGAGAGAGGTTTGGAAGTCTTCTTTACTACAATTAAGGCAACTAGACGGCCCTCATATACTTACTAGCTGTATGACCCTGGGCAAGTCACTTAACTTCTCTCTACCTCAGGCCCCTCAACTTTAAAAATGGGAATAATAATGGTACCTACCTCTCAGTATTGTTGTGAAAAATTTAATGAGTTATTTGTAAATACAGTATGTGTCATAAAATAGGTCCTTAATATTTATTCTCCTTTCCAATTCTGGGTACTATATCTTCTCTACCATCTTGTGGGTTATTGAACTCTGAAATGTTGTAACAGGAAAGTTGAAATAAAAATAGGAGAATTGATAGCTAATAATGTTTAATCATGGTGGGGCCTACACATTTCTCATTTGGCTCCCTGGTCAGATGTATCTGAATTTATTGCTAATTGTACACAAGAAGTAGATTCATATTGGATCCAGGAAAACTCCTGCTGGCATAGATTTGGTAATCAGCAAACAGTCTCATCTGCCAGGGAAAGAGCTGTGTGAAACCTTGTTAAGATCACATGCTTCTCACAGAATTTTGGGGGGTATTTGTTCAGTCTGACATTGTTCTCTCCTCAGGGAGGGGAGGACAGATCTCTTGGTGGCTAACAGGTCTCAGCTCAGGGACTCGAGTGGAACTTAAACCTTTGGGTATTACTCTGAAGGAGCATTGGGCCTCTTGAACTTGGAAGAGATTTCAGCTTGGAATGCAGCCGCCAGTCTGTGACAGAAACTTTTTTTAAAATGGATTCCCTTGACTTTTAAAAAACCCATTTCTCAATTTGTGTGTTTGGGAACAACTAGGACTTATAGATAGTGCTGTGGAAAGGTTCTGGAATAAATAGCAATGACCTATGGAGAAGGAGAGGAGGAAAGAGCAAAGATATAGAGAGGAAGGGCTCTGGGGGGAGAGGCACTTGATGAGAGGTGGACAGGACAGTGACATGGGAGGAAAAGACAGAAGTTAAGCTGTTCAAGAGTTAAATCTAGTCTTCTGCAGATGGAAACTCTCTTCCAGTGAGGTAGCTAATAATTTTAAAAAATTGTATTTGTTTTTGAACAGATTACAGTTGCACTGTGCCCCTTCTTTCCCCCCTTCCCAAAAAGTCATCCTTTATAATAAAGCATTTAACAGATTAAAAAAAACAGTTTAACAAAACCAGCCTATTGGAGGAAAAATGTCTGATGCTAAATGCAAGTAGACAGCCCAGTGGATAGGGTCCTGGGCTAAAAGCACTTGTATTCAAATCCAGCCTCAGACCTTATTAGCTTTGTGACCCTGGGCTTAACCCTATTTGCCTCAGTTTCCTCATCTGTTAAAATCAATTAGAAAATGACAAGGAAAACCACTTCAATATTTTTTTAAAGAAAATCCTAAATGGAATCATGAAGAGTTAGACACAACTGAAATAACTAGAAAGTAACAATCTGTACCCATATGCCCAACTTTTGCAAAGAAGCAGGAGGAGACATGACTACTAAAGAGGCTGCTAGAGAGGGCTTTATTGAAAAAGTTGGAAAAAGTATTTGAATGAATTGAACAATACTCCTGAAAGCTAAACAATTTGTACTTTTATCTGTTGATAATGTTTGGAATACTGGTTCTCCCCCCCCCCCCCCATTTTTTTTGCAAAGCAATGGAGTGTGACCTTGCCCAAGGTCACACAGTTAAGTAAGTATTAAGTATCTGAGGCTGGATTTGAATTCAGGTCCTCCTCACTTCTGGGCAGGTGCTTTATCCATGATACCACCTAGCTGCCCCAGTGCCTTTTTCCCAAGGTAATGACTCATAAGAGCATAGAATAGCACAGTCTTGGGGTTTTGTGTACTATAAGGCATTAGCATTATAGACATTTGAAAGTATTTTGTTAGTGGGTATTTAACAAATGTCTGCAGGAAAATGATTAATTGGAATTTATTGAGCATCTGCTATGTGCAAAGCCTGTGATTTCACTGATACACTGAACTCCAAGTGAGGAAACACCTATCAATGCAGAGTGCATCCTTATTTGAAACCTAGTGCCTGGGGCACCGAGAAGAGGAAATCACATGAGCAATAGGTCAGGGGTGGGACTTGAACTCAGATTTTCATGACTCCAAAGTCAGCTGCTGATCTATTATACTGCAGTTGCCTGCTGAGCTCCTCCCAGGCACTTTGGGGGGATTATAAATTATAAAAGATTATCTTTGCTTCCAGGTAGAGAAACCTAGGCAGACATTTTACCTACCAGGAATGTACCTGTGTAGAAGTTTTATAACCTCCATCACCAAAAATCACAGAACACCTGTCCATGCTTGAACCTTTTGGAAAATGAGAATTGTAGCATGAAAGATCTTGGACCAGTTAATTGATCAAGCTTCTATTGCCAATGTTCCACTCCCATCTACCATCCATCATCTCAATTTCTCAATCTTTGGTCTTTTAAGATTCACTTACTTTATTTGTATGTGTGTGTGTGTTTGTGTGTGTGTGTGCATGAATAAAACAATTTTTCCCAATTACATTGTAAAACAATCAAAATTTTTTTCCTTAAATTTTGAGTTTCAAATTCTATCCTTCCCTCCCTCCCCTGACCCCTCCCTGAAACTATAATCAGATATGGGTTATATGTGTGCAATCATGTAAAATATTCCCATATTAATAATTGTGTACAAGAGGACTGAAATAAAAGGAAAAGAATTAAGAAAAGAAAGTGAAAAATAACATGCTTCATCATTAGTCCTTTGGGGTTATCTTGTATCATTGCACTGCTGAGAATAGTTAAACAGTTCTTCATCTTACAATTTTGCTAGTACTGTATACAGCATTCTACTGGTTCTGCTCACTTCACATTGCATTGGTCCCTTCCAGGTTTTTCTAAAATTATTCTGCTTCACTTAATAGGGTGAGGAAATCTGTCTTGCCCTGGAGAAGGATGGGAGGAAAAGGGATGGGATGAAGGGGAATGGGGGGAGGAAGGGGGGAATAGGTGATAGAAGAGAAGAAAGATCAAGGGAGGGTACTGAGATGCAACACACTTTTGGTCAGGGCCAGGATGAAAGGAGAGAGAGAGAATAGAATGAATGAGAGTGGGGAGAAATAAAGTGGCGGTCCATCTAGTAATAGCAACTGTGGGGAAAATATTGAAGCAACTTCTCTGGTGGACTTATGATAGGGAAAGCAACTCACCCCAGAGACAGAGCCACTGAAATCTGAACACAGACTAAAGAACTTTTTTTTTCTCTTTCTCTGTTCTTGAGGTTTCCCATCTTTTTGGGTGGGGGGGAGGGGTTTATGTTTATTCTTATGTTTACTCTTTTAAGATTCACTTTACATCATTGTATGGCATGGAAACAATGTAGAGACTGTCAGCCTTCTGGGGGAAGGGGGGAAAATTGTAGAATTCAGAGCCTTGCCAAAAAATGATGGGTACATATTATTATTGTATATAATTGGAAAACAAATAAAATGTAAAAATAAAAAACAGAAAAAATAAAATAAAATTATTCTGCTTGTCATTTAATAATATTCCATTACAATCATATACCACATGCTGTTTAACCATTCCCCAAAAGTATCCTTTTGATTTACAATTCTTACCAACTACAAGAAGAGCTACTATAAATATTTTTGTATAAATAGGTTCTCTCCTCTTCTTAAATGTCTTTAGGATACAGACCTAACAGAGGTTCACTGACTTGGGGTGGGGGAGACTTGTTCCCCCAATGACTTTATCCCTATTAAAGACAAACTTTACTCCCTCCTTGATTCTACTCCAACCTGGTTCAACCATCCTTTATTCCATTTCACTTTTCCCTTCTTACTTTTAGCAAAGTCATATCCTTGAATTTTTCCTCAACTACTTCTTCCTCCTCCTTGTTTTTACTGATATCCTAAGGATATCACATCCCTTGCAACCCTCTCCATTCTTGGTTCTTCTTTCTCCAACACTCATAACTTAGAAGTGTCAAACATTCAGTCCACAGCAGCATATGGACCACAACTCTCTAGAATGCTACCCCAACCAGATTAAAATATAACTGGGGAATATTTGACAAGATAAATTAAAATACAATAAAACATAGTAATACTGTATTTAAAAAAAAAGTTAGTATGCAGTCTGCAAGGATCTGTACAGATTATTGATTCCTCTTGCTATTGAGTTTGATACCACTAATCTAAAGAAGCATTTCTTGGCTCTCTTTCTGTTCCTAGATTGTTCCTTGACCATCACTTTCTTTCCAAGTCCGTGATTTCCATTTATACAGTTCATCTTTAGTGCCATTATCTACCATTGTATAAACACAATGGAAAGAGTGCTAGTCTTTGAGTCAAGAGAGACTTGTGTTGCCAGGCTTTGTTATTATTCCACATCAGTTTTAGCACTTGATCGATGATTTTCTTCTTTACTTTATCCCCAGCCTCTATTCATGGAGATTTTGGAATCCACACTGAAAACATTCTAAAACCATGACCACAAAATTTTTCAATCTGCTTAATTCAAGTGATTTGCTTTTCAAGTTCAGGAACACATGAGCACAAGTTAGAGCTCACTGTTCTATGGGACTGCTTCAGAGATCCTGAGGCTTGACATTCCATACTCTGATTGCAGCCCTCTGCTCTGTCCTCAGCCTTGACCCCTTGAACCAATCACTTTGAGATCTTGGTCAAATTCTAGAAATTCAAGTGGGAAGAAGCCATCTATATATTCCAGTCCAGTTATATACTCAAACTTGATATTCCATCTTTCATTTTCATGCCTTTTCACTAGCTATTACCCATGTCCAGAATGCTTTGCCCTTTCATCTCTGCCTCCTGGCTTCCATGCCTTATGGCATAGCCCAAGTCTGCAGCAGCCTATATGGAGTAGTTTGCATGTTTGCTTACTCATTAGAATGTAAACTCTTTGAGAGTAGGAGCCATTTTCTTTTTTGCTTTTCTTTGTCTCCCTTTCATAAATCACAATGAAAGGTACACCTTATTTGCTTAATAGTTTCATGTTGACTGTCTGACCATCCATTACTAAGGGAGATGATTGGAATTTGTGAGACTTTGAGATAAAGGAAAAAAAAACACTAGTCATTACTTAGTCATTTATAACTAATCATGACCCTATTTGAGATTTTCTTGGGAAAGATAGTGGAATGGCTTGCCATTTCTTTCTCTAATTCAATTTACAGATGAGGAAACTGAGGCAAACAGGGTTAAGTGACTTACATTAAGTGACAAATCATAAATGTCTGAGTCCAGATTTGAACTTGGAAAGATGAATCATTCTGACACTAGAACTGGCACTCCATCCACTGCTCCACCTAGCTATCTCAATTAATAGATGTTTGTTCAATTCAATTATCAAATCTACTTGGAGAGACAAAATAAGTTAAAATAACTAATAACTCAAGAGAGTATGTGGTAAGTACTAAATGTGTAGTATGGATCCCAAATGCTGTAAGATATAGATGTAGAACTATAAATGTCCTTGAAGGTTATCAGGTCCCAACTCTTCATTTTACGGGTGAAGAAATTATTTTCCTCTTTTTTAAAATTTTTCTCTTTTTTGTCTGTTTTCTTTTGCAACGTGGCTAATCCAGTAATGTGTTTTGTATGATTTCTTATGTATCATCAATCTCAAATCATTTGGAACCCAAAATATTTTTAAAAAATGAATGTTAAAAATTTTTTACATGTAAATAAACAAAAATATATTGAGGGAAAAGTGATTAACCAACTTGTCCAAAGAGGCACAATTAGCAAAGATTTTGAGCCAAATTTTGATCTCAGGCCTTTCTGATTCTCCATTTAACACTCTCTTCTCTCAACTACCTTAAAGTGTTCTGAGATGAAAAAGAAAATTGAACAGGAATGATCAATCTATGTTTAAAAAAATGAGATTGAAAGATGTTTTGTCATATGAGATGGCACTTTAAAAGAAGAGAAGAATAGGAATACAGGGAGATTTAGGTGATGTGTATATATATATATATATATATATACATATATATTCATATATGTATTCACACATGCATACAAGATTTATATGTAATCATACATAGGCGATCACCTGGCATCCCATGAAGAAAACAGCATAAACTTAGGAATAGGAGAGGTGTATTTGGAGGACAGAGTGGACCACTATGGCTAAAGTGGAGAAATCATGGGAGAGAATAATAAGGAGCTGAGGTTAAAAAGGCAAGTTGAGATCAGAATACGGAGGGCTTTGGGGGTGGCTAGGTGGCACAGTGGATAGAGCACTGGCCCTGGAGTCAGGAGTACTTGAGTTCAAATCCGGCCTCAGACACTTAATAATTACCTAGCTGTGTGGCCTTGGGCAAGCCACTTAACCCCATTGCCTTTCAAAAACCTAAAAAAAAAATTAAATTAAGAAGGGTTTTGAATTCTAGTCTTAGAATATAAGACTTTCAGCAGTGAGTTCCCATTGGATATTTTCCAGTGTTTCCTGTTCCCTACTATTCCAGCTTAACAAGCATGATAACCTTAGTGTAAATAACATAGATGTTGGCATGACCTTCTCAGGTCTGAGGATTTAGGAAACCATCCAGAAGAGAGCCTATTTCTCATGAAAGTTCAAAACAACAACTGCCCCAACAACTGTCTAGCAATTTGGAGTACACATTTGAACAGCTATTATTTCTGTGCCATTACTTGACCTCATTGGCTTAAATAAATAAAATAAAATAAACCTGGAAGACCTCATGACCAAGAGAGATGAGGATCTTGCTGTTTCTCAGTTCCAGGTAAATGGGAGATGAGCTTTGTTGGACTCTCTACTATTTTGAGTGTTCTCTTGAGCTATTGAAAAAGTTGAGAATACATGATGAAACATTCTGTCCATCTCCAGAGGGAGAACTGACAGACTTTGAGTATAGATTTAAGCATACTCTCCCCCCTATTTTTTTAATGTTTTTCTTTTTTTGTCTGTGTTTTCTTTTGCAATATGGCTTATATGGAAAATATGTTTTTGCATGACTTCATATGTATCATCAATCTCAACTCATAGGAGGGAAAGAATTTGGAACTCAGAATATTCAAAATATGAATGTTAAATTTTTTTTACATGCAAATATATAAAAATATAATGAGAAAAAGTTTGGGAATAATCCCGTGATGTGATTAATTCAAGACAAAATATGACAATGGAAAAGTTGAAGGAAGAGAATTGAAGGAAGAGAAGGTTCTCAATTTTAAAGTCTTGTTTAACTTTTCAAGCTTTGCTAGTTTCATTTCAAATCTCATAGATCTGCTGCTACAAATCAGAACCATGGATTTTGCATTTTGCTTGATAGTGTCTGTTACCATGACAACAATCTTCAGACAATTTTTTTTTATAATTGCCAATAGAAATAAAGGAGCTAAAGGTACAATTACTCTATTTCTATTCAATTCCATTCAGTTGCAGCAGGCAGTCACATTTTTTTTCCACAGAGAGAAAAAAAGATATATATTTTAAACTGGGTATTACTTTTCTAGTTAGGATTATTTGAGAGGATTAAGAAAATCTACTTAGTCCAGAAAGCACTGGGGATAAAAATTCACATATAATGGATATATTGGATTAGAAGTCCAAGTTTATTTTTAATATTTAGTGACCAGAAATGTCATAACTGTATTTCAAGTAACCAAAGAAAAAAAGTGCTATTGTTTGGGGGAATAATTTTCAAAGGGAGACTTAGAGGATTTCTAGTCTAGTAGGCTAAAATCCGTGAGAACCATAACATTTGTGGTCATAAATCATACACTGAAAATAAGGGAAAGAATTGTTTGGTAAAACCCCAGAGGTGAGAGGGATTAAATGGCCTTTGAAAATAGCACTTCTGATTGAAGCTTCTTTTCCTCTGGGGCATGGAGTCCCTGGGAAACAAGCAGAAACAATCACCATGTCAATTATTTTTCTAAGTAGAACTATAGTATTATGCTCTATTTACTGGGTTTCAGCCACAGAATTGTTTCGTTTACTTTTATCTACTATCCTTTTCTGAGATAAGACATAGCAGAGTGAGTGTGCATGCCAGATGTTGAAGGGCTGCTTGAGGCACAGACGTGCATTTAAGTGAAGGGAGTTCCAGTCAGGTGCTTTTCTTGCTCCTGTGGTAGCTTTATGATGATGGGAGGCAGGGTCAAAGAAATGGAAAATGACCCCACAGGCATTTCTTCAATGAACTAGTTAGGAAGACTTGTATGAACTGATGAGGAGTGGAGAGAGCAGGTTCTTTGGATGACAGATCTGGTGATTACACTGATAGAAATGAGAACACTAAAAATGATATCCAAACCAAGAATAATTGCAATGGCCAACTTGGTCTTAGTAAAAAGATAATGAAATATGCCTCCCTGATTTCTAGAGGTGGAGGAGTGGGAAAGAGAAATATAGGCATGCCATACGGCATACACTGTCAGACACCATAATTTTTGTTGCCTTTACAGTAATCATGCTAGCTTATATTATCATAGTGCTGCTTATATGTCTCATTTGAATCTCATAGCAACCTTTTAGAGTAGCTACTGCTATTATTCCCATATTTTACAGATCAGGGAACTGAGGCAAACAGATCCTATGCTAATAGGAATCTTACAATTATTTTTGTTATTGTTGTTCAGTCATTTAAGTCATGTCTGACTCTCCATCTTGCCATTTGGAACTTTCTTTGGCAAAGATTCTGGAGTGGTTTGACACTTTTTTCTCTAGTTCATATAAAAGATGAGGAAATCAAGGCAAATAGAGTTAAAAATCTTGCCCAGAGTCACATAACTAGTAAGTTTCTGAGGCCAGATTTGAATTCAGGAAGATGAATCTTTATTCCAACCTCAGTGATCTATCCACTTGTACCTCCTAGGTGCCCCTCATTATTATCTCATTTGAATATCAAAAGTCTTTGAGATAGCTGCTATTACTATCCCCATTTTACAGATGAGAGAACCAAGATGAATAGAGGTTAAATGACTTGCCCAGGGTCACACAGTTTAGTAAGTGTCTGAGGCTGGATTGAACTCAGGTCACTCCAGGTGCAGAACTTTACCCACCTCTCCATGTAATTGGGTTTACTTATCTGGTTTTCATGGTTACAAGGGAAGGTTCAGTGTGTCTGTGAGTGTGAGAGCCAAAGTAAGCAATAAAACATTCTAAACAGTTTTACTGATGCCTTTTTGTCTTCAATAAAACTTTTTTAAAAGGCCTAGTTAGCTCCAGATGTTATGTACTTTCCTGTAAAGTGAAATCCTGTGTGCACACAAAGAAGCCTTTCTAAGGGAACTTGTTAATAGATTAGGACTCAGTTATCTCTGATTCAAATCTAAATAGATCCTCAAATGAGAGAAACATTGTTTTCACATATGTGAGAAGATACATCATCCACAGCATTCACTCTCATATGTATACACACACACACATACACAATATGTATTTACACATACACATATATATATTATATCTATATACATATATAGATAGATAGCCACAATGCTGCTAGATTACTAAGACAATGAGGAATCTCAAAAAGAAAAGATTGAAAATGAACTTGCTTCAGAAAAAGAGAAGAAATCCTACAAGAAAGTCTAAGGAATCACTCCATTTAGGTGATTGTTTTCCTGTATCTCTTCCATTTATACTGGATTATAGAAAAGCTTTGTTGAAATCACACAAACACACAGGTAGGATTGCTACACACACACACACACACACACACACACACACACAAACACACACACCCCATTCTTTTCTAACAACATCTGTTTGAAGGTAAATGTTGGGTGCTGCTAGTTTTTGAGGGAGTCTCCACTGTCCTTGGTGCCAATGCTCTCAGAGTTACTAGTGAGACTTTATTTAGAAGCAGAATGGAATCAATTATGAAGTGTAAATTGTTTCTAAAGAGAAAGCCCAATGACCTCATTTCCAGAGTAATTTAATTATCACTAAGGACTCCCTTTAATCAACCATAAAGACTTGGGTACCAGACATGAGTATTTGAGAGCAATGAAACGGACATGGAATGTTTTTGTTTTAGTTTGTTTTTATTGTAAAGGTTCAGGTAAAAGAAAAATGAGAATTTATGTGGGTCTTTAGGGGCGGAAAAAGGGGAGTTATCCAATGTCTTAATAGATGGCAAGAAGTCACACTGAAACATAGTGGTATCACACACATACACAGTGAGAGGAACAAAGTATATCACAATTATATTATACAGAGAAAAAGTTTTCACTCAGGCAGAAACTTCAGAAGCATAATCCCAGTCTGGAGAGAAGGGCCCTCCAAAGGCCTTTCATTAACACTATCCACATTCCTACTACTCAGGGTCCATTTGATCTTCTGTCTGTTTCCATCTCATTAAATTATTTTTGCATACCTCAATCTTTGACAAAGCCTTGAAGTATTAGAAATTACTATCCAGTAACATGAAATCCAACTCTTCTCTACTGAAACATTTTTCTAAAATAGTTACAGTCAGCAAAAGCACAGAGAAGGTGCTTAATAAATATTGTTTGATTGATCTGAGGACAATACTTGGGCCAAGAAATTAGTACCAAAGACTTTTTGTTTTGTTTTGTTTTGTAGTTGGTAAACTGAGAAGCTGGATTCAATAATTGATTTAGAATCTCCTATCCCCTGAACTTGAATTTGGAGTCAAGGAATCTGGGATCAAATCTTGGCTGCCCCACTTATTACCTATGTAATCTTGTTTCCTCATCTATAAAATGAGAGAACTCAACTAGATGACAATTAAAGTCAGAACCCGATCTAAATTTCATGATCCATTAGTCTCAATAGTCAATAAATATTTATTAAGTAGCAATAGTCAATAAACACTTATTAAGTATCTACTATATGACAGGCACTCTGCTAAGTGCTAGCACATAAATAAGAGAAAAGAAAAATACCCCTCCCCTCAAGGAGCTTACAATTTAATGGGGGAACATAATACACAAAAAGGGAGAAACCACAGGGTGCTCAGTCATGGCAGAATCAAACCCAGATAAAGTGCCTGGTGGAAAATAAAAAGGTGGAAATTCTGAACCCTTTAAAGAGAGAGGCTTTGAGATTTTTGTTTTGCTCCACCTGTTTATCCTCCAATTAGAGAAGTCCTGAAGCACTTTAGATTGATGATGAGTTTCCTAGTAATGAGCTAGCTCATCCTGGGAGAAGCAGCAGAGCAGTTGGTAGGAAATGAAGATATTTAAAGAGACACAATCCTTGGAAATGTATTTAAGGAAACTTTTTAACAGTTGATCTTTAAATATAGATGGTGTCTAAGTCATGTTTCTCCTGAGAGCTTATAAATCTCATTTCTGCAACAATTCTCCATTTACCAATAACTATACCATTTTTGACCTTCTTGAACTCACTCTTCCTTATCAGGTCCTTTCCCCATTTTTTTCAGCATTTTCTTCCCTTAGATTAGAAACTCCTTGAGGGTACGAACAGTACTTCTATGTATCTTTGTTTCTCCAACACATAGTACAGTATCTGTGTTTATAGTAGTATTTATCAATGTTTATTGACTGATTTACTTTAAGATTTCCAAACTCTTCCCTTCTGTTGTGAGGAAGGTAGGATGCATTTTATTATTCCCATTTGTAGTGAAGAAAATGAAATTCAGTAAAGTTATATAACTATCTAAAGAACATAGAGCTAATCCATTTTAAAGCTATGATTCAGTCAGGTCACCTGACTCCAACTCTACTCCTTTCTCAACTATACTATTCCATATTTAGGATGTGTTTGATTAGATAATAACAAATTTCACTTAAATATTGTTAGGCACATTATCTCAGTTGATCCTCAGAATTAATCTATGAGGTAGGTAATAAACTTCATCATACCCATTTTACTCATGAGAAAATTGAAACTTTAAAAGGTTAAAGGACTCATTGAAGAGTACACAGGGAATAAGTAGTACAAACGTTCAAATCTAGGTCTTTAGACCTCTTTAGAACTCTTGTTACCTAACCACAGCTCTTAGAAGTGGTGACATTGGCATGCACTGGGCGTACTTCTTGTCTTTTTTTAATTGTTTGCTCCAAATCTGCCACTCTGTGGAGAGTTCTACAGTGTATATAGCTATACAACCATACAGTCCCAGGCATGCAACTTGTCAGGTGTACTTTCCCTGAAGCTCAACTTAGAATTGAGGGGATCTTACAAGACCAAGTCAGAAATCAGTTTGAATCATTCAGAATCTATCTCAAATCTTACATTTGGGAGGGGGCAGGGAATCAGGGAAGAGTGACAGAAAATTGATTATGAGTGACTTTTACTGACAGTAAGGGGGTGAGTGGACAGAACTGAAATGGCTGAATGACAACAAAAAAAGTAGGAATGATTTGAGTTGTACCTGTAAAAAATTCTCTGTCCCCAAACCATTTCTCCATTGATCTTTCTAGAATCCTGAAACTGCACTATTCCTTTGCGTTTGGGTTAAAGCTCTGAATCAGGGGGCGGTTAGGTGGCGTAGTGAATAAAGCACTGGCCTTGGAGTCAGGAGTACCTGGGTTCAAATCCAGTCTCAGAAATTTAATAATTACCTAGCTGTGTGGCCTTGGGCAAGCCATTTAACCCCATTTGCCTTGCAAAAAAAACCTAAAAAAAAAAAGCTCTGAATCAAAATGTGGATATCCCCATAGCTAAAATGACTAAATCAGATTGATCTGTAATGATAATAATTAATATAGTATTTACATAGTGTTTTAAGATTTGCAAAATGCTTTATGTGTATTATTTCATTGGATCTTCCTAACAACTCTATGAATTAGGTATTGCTATTATTATCATTTTAAAGATTAAAATCGAAACAGACAGAGGTTAAGTGCCTTGCCCAGGAGAGAACTCTGGTCTTCCTAACTCCAGGTCTAGCACCCTATCCACTATGTCAGCTATCAGAAAGCTGTGTTCTTACCTAATAGGACAAAAGAGTTAAGTTTGGATGGGGAGGGTCTTAGGAAGTATTCCTAAGTTGACTGAGTAGTTCTAAAGGTTTGGAAATCTGAGACAAGAAGAGACACTAGACAGTAAAAGAACAAACTGAGTCACTGTGAGAAAGGAAATGAGAGGAAGGAGGGAGCACAGAGCAATGGTCATGATGATAGTCCTTGATTGATCAATGATATGAACCTCAGAACTCACTGACTTCAACTGGCCATCCATTGTTCCCTCACTTATTTTCTCTTCACTGGCCTCTTCTCTTTGATGAGCATTGGCTCTGACTCAGGTAATCTGTTATTTTTATCTGACTGCTATTTACTTCTCTCCTTAAATCATTAAAAAAGGAGTTAAGCAATGACAAGCCCCAACCTCTGGATTCTCCTTCTGGGACCTTTCCCTCAAGGAGCTTACAGTCTAAAGGGAGGAACCACAGGATACTCAGTCGTGGCAAAATCAAATCCCTCTTCTTGCTTCCCTCCCCCACCCCCCACAGAAGGCAGTTTTGTTAGTCTTTACATTGTTTCCATGGTATGCATTGATTTAAGTTGAATGTGATGAGAGAGAAATCATATCCTTAAGGAAGAAACATAAAGTATGAGATATAGTAGAATTACATAATAAAATAACACTTTTTTAAAAAAAATTAAAGGTAACAGTCTTTGGTCTTTGTTCAAACTCCACAATTCTTTCTCAGGATACAGATGGCATTCTCTGTCACAGATATCCCAAAATTATGCCTGATTGTTGTCCTGTTGATATGAGCAAGTCCATTAAGGTTGATTGTCACTCCCATGTTGCTTTTAGGGTGTACAATGTTCTTCTGGTTCTACTCATCTTGCTCAGCATCAGTTCATGCAAATCCTTCCAGGTTTCCCTGGTTTCTAATAGAACAATAAATAGTGTTCCATTACATACATATACCACAGTTTATTGAACCTTCCCCAATTGATGGACATTCACTCAATTTCCAATTCTTTACCATCACAGAGTTACTATGAATATTTTTGTACAAGTGATGTTTTTACCCTTTTTCATGTTCTCTTTAGGGTATAACCTAGTAGTGGTATTGCTAGATCAAAAGGTATACACATTTTTGTTGCCTTTTGGGCATAATTCCATATTGCTCTCCAGAAAGGCTGGATAAGTTTACAACTCCACCAACAATATATTAGTGCCCGAGATTTCCCGCATCCCTTCCAACATTGATCATTGTCCTTTCTAGTCATATTGGCCAGTCTGAGAGGTGTCAGGTGGTACCTCGGAGATGTTTTAATATGCATTTCTCTAATAATTAGTGATTTAGAGCACTTTTTCATAGGACCATGGATCACTTTGATTTCCTCATCTGTAAATTGCCTTTCCATACCCTTTGACTATGTGTCAATTGGGGAATGGCTTGTCTTTTTAAAAATTTGACTCAGTTTTCTGTATATTTTAGGAATGAGTCCTTTGACAGAAATACTAGTTGTAAAAATTGTTTCCCAATTTACTATATTTCTTTTGATCTTGGTTACAGTGGTTTTTGACTGTGCAAAAGCTTTTTAATTTAATGTATCAAAATTGTCTACTTTATTTTTAATGGTGTTCTCCATCTCTTCATTGGTCCTAAACTGCTTCCCTTTCCATAGATCTTGATCTCCTAGTTTGCTTATAATATTGTTTTTTATGTCTAAATCCTGTATCCATTTTGATCTTATCTTGGTATAGAGCATGAGGTGTTGGTCTAATCCAAGTTTCTGCCACACTAACTTTCAATTTTCTGAACAGTTTTTATCAAAAAGAGAGGTTTTTATCCCAATAGCTGAACTCTTTGAGTTTATCAAATAGCAGATTGTTATAATCATTTCCTGCTATAGCACCTAATCTATTCCATTGATCCACCACTCTATTTCTTAGCCAATACCAGACAGTTTTGATGACTGATGCTTTATAATATAATTTTACATCTGGTAGGGCTAAGCCACCTTCTTTTGCCCTTTCTTCATTAAATCCCTGGAGATTCTTGACTTTTTATTTCTACATATGAATTTACTTACAATTTTTTCTAACTCATTGAAGTAACTTTTTGGAATTTTAGACCAAATTTCTTTAAAGGGACAAATCCAACACCACCTCAAAATCATAGCCTCAACCATTAATTTGGTGCCAGTTTGATGCTCGTAGCTGCTGCTGTTGGAAGAAAAGCCATATCAATGTGGCAATGAAAGCCCAGGTTGAGGATGATTTACATTCAGTCCAAGAAATTCTTAGCAGAGAATTCATGTCCTATTCAGATTAGAGGTGATAGAGGCTTAGCTGGGCAAGTCTATTATAATGACAGTCAACAAAAATAAGTTCAGATAATTTTTGAACAATCACAAAAGAGAATTCTTATAGTTAAGAAAAATTATTTTTTAAAAAAGTTTATTATTGGCCCTTAGTTCTGATTCTCTCCATGACCTCCAACAAAGGTAATCACAAGTAGATTCTGACACAAAAGGTTCTGGGTTTACTTGATTGACTTCAGGCACAAGAGGATTTGTAATCTCTTCCTCTAAGATAAACTAGAAAACTCTATTAGATAGGTTTCCCCAGAAGTGATGGAGAAAAACTGAAGCCATGTCCAGGGCAACCCCATCTACCACAATGCAAAGTTCACAGTGTATTTTTTTTAAATGACAGTGGTCTTACTCTAGTTTTCAGCCTTTCTAAGGACTTAGCTTTCTTACTGAAGCCAGTATTCTTATATTTAAACCTCACATGAAGGTTCAAGAACTGGAGAAAGTAGCATGATATGAATAGTTTTCTTTTTCTGTCTGTGTGTTTGTGTGTTTGTTTCTTTTTCTCTTGCATCTCAGCTTTATTTTCTACATTAACCTCCAGTGTAAGCTGAGGAGAGAAGGGACTGGGCCTCATTTTAAGTACTATTCTTTGACTAGGATAGTGCCATGCATACATAAGAAACTTAATGACTGTGCATATTAAGTGATGAATGAGACTAATAGAGGAAATGTGGGTATGATTGAGCAGCGACAGATGGGGACAGAGAAGCACTCAATCCAGTCTGGATAGAGTAAGTTGAATCCTGTCTCTGACATTTCCTAGCTGTGGAGAAGGAAAAAAAAAAACACTGAACTCAGAGTCAGGTCAGAACTAATCAAATCCTTTCTCTGTTATTCAGTAGCTCCGTGATTGTGGGCAAGTCACTTAATTTCCCAGCATCTCAATTTTCATGTCTGTAAAATAAGGCACAAGTTTTTGAGAATAAAATAAAATAATGTATGAAAAATGCTTGATAAACTTAAATGCACTATTAAATAATAATAAATGGCATTTATATAATACATTAAAGTTTGATGTTTGTCCTTCATTTTTAAAAAAAACCACGGCATCAGGGGTGATGCCATGACAAACACATGAATTGGATTTGAGTAAGGGGGTACACCTAAGTCACCAGGCTTACTTTGTCCTCCAGAAACATCTTGGTCCAGTGACCATATATGAATCAGGACGACTGGCAACAGCTCTGAATGCAAGACAATCAGAGTTAAGTAACTTGCCCAAGATAACATAGCTAGTAAATGGCAAGTGTCTGAGTCTGGATTTGAATTCCCTTCCTTCTGACTCCAAGACCAGTGCTCTATCCACTATGCCACCTAGCTGCCCATGTTAAAATTTTCAAAATATAAAAATAACATGTTTTTCCTCATGAACCTCCTAGAAGGTAGGCACTATTATTTCCATTTTATAGATGAAGAAACTGAGGCAGATAGAGGGTAAATGACTTGCCTACATTCGCACAAGCTTATGAGTATTTTGAGTACTTCCTGACTCCCAAGGCTAACATATTAGCCACATACAATCTAACTGCCTCAATTAAATGTTTTGGTTTTGGTTTTGGTTTTTGCAAGGCAGTGGGGTTAAGTGGCTTGTCCAAGGTCACACAGCTAGGTAATTATTAAGTGTCTGAGGGTGGATTTGAAATCCGGTCTTAGAGCTGATGCTCTACCCACTGTGCAACCTAGCTGCCCCACTGCCTTAATTAAATGTAAGGTAGTTGTCAGTCATTACTCTTAGTGAGTGAAGGGAAACAAAATAGCAAATTTAGAGTCATATTTTTAAAGTGTAAATGATTTTATATATATATATATATATATATATATACATTATATATATATGATTTTGCTTATTTTATTCTTCATCAATTTGTTCAAATCTTCAAAATTGTTATTTTTTAAAATATTGATATCATAGTATAGATTGTTCCAATTCTGCTTACTTCACTTTGTATAAGTTTGTACAAGTCTTTCCATGTTTCTATGAAATCATCAGTTTCCTCATTCTTTACTGTACCACAATTTGTTTAACCATTCTTCAATTGATGAACATTCCCTTAGTTTCCAGTTTTTTCCACCACAAATGGAGTTATAGATATAACAACTTTGCAAAGACAAACAACTTTGAAACACTTAAGAATTTTGATTATCTATGATTCCAGAGGACTGACGACAACATATATAACTATCTACTTCTGAACAAACAAGTAATGAATTTAGGATGCAAAATGAGACCTATATTTTGGATTATGTCCAATGAAGGAATTTTCTTTTACTTGAATAAGCATATATATTAAAATATACATACATATATATATATATATAAATAGATATGATATAGATTTCATTTTCTTTCCAGAAGTGAAGAAGGAAAATAAAATATTTATGTTCATTAAAAAATAAAATTTAAGGTTGGCTAGGTGGCGCAGTGGATAGAGCACTGACCCTGTAGTCAGGAGTACCTCAGTTCAAATCCGGCCTCAGACACTTTCTAATTACCTAGCTGTGTGGCTTTGGGCAAGCCACTTAACCCTATTGCCTTGCAAAAACCTAAAACAAACACACAAACAAACAAAATTAATTTAAGAAAGAATTTAGATCAAGTTACATTGGAAACATTGCATGCCTCAAAAGAAGTCCATGTTTCATCTGGGAAACTCATTTCTTTCAGTCAACAAGATGCTTATGTTACAATTCTTAGTCAGACACAATTGAATGACTGAAGAATACTTAGTTACTGAAGTCACTAATGACTGAACATGCTATATATGAAAGAGGTGGATGATCTTTGTGTTGTAAGGAATAAAGTAACTGATGACTTCAAAGAGACATGGAAAGACTTCCATGAACTGATACAGAGTGAAGTAAGCAGAATCATAATTATTTATGATATGACATCAATATTATTGGGACAGCTAGATAGAACAATGGATAACAGGACCTGGAGTCAGGAAGACCCGAGTTCAAATGTGATCTCAGTCACTATCTAACTGGACGACCCTGGGCAAGTTACCTGTTTGCCTCAGTTTCCTCTTCTGTTAAGTGACCTGGAGAAAGAAATGGCAAAACATTTAGTACCTTTGCCAAGAAAACCCCAAATGGGTTCTCTAAGAGTTGGACCCAACTGAAACAACTGAACAATAATAAATATTATCATGTTCCCTAGACAGCTGCTTTCTGAAGAAATGAATGCCACTGAATTATTCCTGCATAGGGAGTGGTAATGGGAATGTGCCAGCTAGTCGCTGCTTCCTGTGAAGCAGTGTTTACAAATATTGTCAATACCCTCTCTCTAACAGAACTTGTGTAGGTATCTTAACTAGAGGAAGCACCCTAAGAAAACACAGTGTTCTTTGGAGCAAAACCCCCTTTAACTCTGTTAGGTTATTATTCTTATTCAACCACAAGAGGGGATTCACATTAACAAAGTTCCTTACCCCTAGCCCCTCTTGCTCACCTTTTTGACCATCAGATCTCAGAGAGTAATTACTTCTCAAGGCAAAGGAAATTTAGAACTTCCTGTCAAAACACTTAGCATGGATTTGTTTTTAATAAAAAAAATTATGATTCTGTATAAATCAATTAAATGTGACCAAGAAACAGACAGGGAGAACTGTTTTTTAAAAAATAAAGTAATTGATGCCGTATCTTCAAATCTCTGTATTACTCAAGGCCTTTCACATTCAGAGTAGGCCCCATGGCATTGACACTCACCTCAAAGATAATTGACCATTCAACTGACTATATTTCTAGGACTAATTGAGTCCCATCCAAAACTCAATTTGGTTTGGAGCAGCTTGACCTGAAGACCTTCTGGATTTGAATCTAGTCTCTAGGGACTCACAGTAGAACTTTGGACAGTTCATTTCCTTGCTGAAGTTGGTCCCAGGAAGTTGGACAAATTCATCAAAGTCTTCAAACATGGGGAGCTATTCCTTAAAGAAGATTGTACTTTTTCGATCTTTTTCCCCCCAATTACTGAAACATAATAGGTACTGAGAGAAGAACCCATTATTAGATTGTGAACTCTGTGAGGACAGGAACTCTCTTTTTCTAGTGCTTAGCAGAGTACCTGTCACATAATTGTCCCTTAAGAAATACTTATTGGCTGACTGACAATTTAAGAATACCTCAAAGGACCAAACTGTGCCAGTTTCTGAAGTGCATTTTTTATCTATGAGACAGAAAATAGATAATAATTGGATTTAAGTGAGGGGGGTGCTGTATTAAGTCACCAGCCTCACTTTCTCCTTCAGAGTCATCTTAGTCCAGTGGTCAGATATGAATCAGGACAACCAAAGATAGCCCTGATTTCTAGGCAATCAGAGATAAGTGACTTGCCCAAGGCCACATAGCTAATACTTTAGATTTGAACTCAGGTCCTCCTGACTCCAGGGCTGGTGCTCTATCCACTACACCACCTAGTTACCCCTAGAAGGTGTTGCCATAATAGTGGTCATCAAAGGGAGAGACTCAGCCTCTTGGAGGCTCTTGGACATTATCTGCAAGGGTTGTGTGATCAGCTAATCAGAGGGTGGAAATAAAGATTTCATAAAATCTGCCCCTCTCCCCTCCCTGCCCCAATGATGGACAATTCTGGAGCTTGTCTGCAATGTAACTATACCTAATCTTCATTTTTATAGCTCATCCTTTTCCCACTGAGCCCTCTAATCCTGTACTACTTCTGTATGGGCTGCTCATAGCAAGTAAAGCCTAACCTTAACACAGGCAAACATAAAACCAGCTGTCTACGTATCCATGGAAAAATCCTCCAGGCTACAGAATACCCAACCCATGTATTCTAAATCAGTGATATCAAACTTCAGATAGAAATAAATGTGGAGGGAGGGAAACATTATGACTTGGAATATCACAAATGAACCTTACCTTTTTTTTTTAATTAGGGCAGTTAAGACTTCTGGATCTGAAGTGAGGAAGATTCACAGTCAAAACAGTTTAGAGACTACTGTTCTAAAATGAGATCTAGAGTCAGAATGAAAACAGAATGGGGTTCCACTAGGTCATTGCATTGAGTTCACATTTATTCCCTTCCATGGAACTCCATTCATTCTGTTCCATGATCTGAATATTGTTGTTGTTTTTGTTGGTCTTTCATTCTTAAGAGGATCAGTGACATCATGAAGATAATGTATTTTACTGAAGGAGTTCATGATGAGCACAAGATGATAGCTATAGACATGTAGTAGCTACCCAATAAATCATCTCCCTTGGGGAATTGATTGATGGATCAATGGATGAATCAATAAACTTATAGATTAAAATGTTCCCTGGCATATTTTTGTTTTTTTAAGGCAATCAAGTTACATGACTTGCCCAAGGTCACACAGCTAGGTAATTATTAAGTGTCTGAGGTCATATTTGATCTCAGGTCCCCCTGATTCTAGGGCTGGTGCTTTAGCTGCTGTACCACTTAGCTACCCATCCTGGCATATTCAAACTGGAATTTCTCAACAATTTTCTGACCCTTCCCCCTCAATTGTACCAGTGTTATATAGAGTTCATGTAAGATGTCTATTAATTATATTATATGTGTTCTGTTATATTATTCATATCATATGTCATATATATACTATATATATATATACATATATAGCATAGTATGATATGGTATTTGTTATTTATTCATAGCCTGACTTTTTCTAGGATTAACTGTTGGAAACTCTTGTCATATCCAAAAGAGACATCTGGATTGCTGCATCATTATGCTCATCTCTATCTGAGGATCATGCTCCTGTAGCATACTCTAAATGGCATAATTGTTTGGGAGCATTTGATGAGACAGACAACAGGATGTGCAGTGAATTCTAAAGAGCTTTGGAACTGTACTTGGTGCTATTTCTTTAGGTTGTTTTATGAGTGTGTTTGGTGTTTTTTCTTTTTTAATCATGGCTAACATTCTGCTTTCATTTGCTTCAGAAATACATTGTTTAGCTTTGCATGTGCAAATAAAGTTATACCTCCTTTTTTAAACATTAAGTCTTGTTTGAGAACCTAAAGTCAGACACTCTTCAATTGGACTGCTTGCTAATTGGACTGATTATGACAGCGTTCCAGAGTCCTTGGAGCCTCTACCATGCTACTAATCCTGAGCAGATCCAATGGATTTCTATAGGTTCAATTGCAGAGCACAATGAAAGACAAAAAAAATGGGTCTTTCAGCTGAGTAGTGTTTTCATGCTCAAAATAGCTCCTTTCTCCATTCGTCACCCCTGTTTCAGCAGGAGAAGCAAAAATGCACCTAGCTATTGCAGAGCTTGCTATTAGAAATGTGACCTCATAAAGAAGAGAAGCATTTTAATGAATTTATGTTGAAAATTTATAGTGAGCAGACAATAAACATTATGAACCAAAATAAAGATAGGATTTTGAAAAAATTTGCCTGTATATACAATCCAATAACCAAGTTTTGGGCTTAAAAGATCATCTTTGTCTAACCAAAACCTTTCCCTGCCTTAGGAAAGATCCAGAGGAGTAACATCACTTACATTAAATTTCCCTAATTTGAAATCTTCTGACCAAATGAGAATATTTTTCTGGTCAAATAATCACAGTCCTTATGTTTACCTTTTCTTTTCTAGTTTGTATTCTTTTTTCTTTAGCAATAACTAGAATATTTTATTTTATACTTTGTAATCTATAAATAAACATGTATCTTCATAATATGCACAAGATGTTCTAAAATCTTAGAGCAGTTGTTTAAGTCTTAACAGCTGAAACCTGCATGAAGACCCTTGGAACATTCTGTATAATACAGACAGATATATATTTATTTGCTAACAATGAACTATACTTGCTGTCCAAGAAATAGTCTAATCAACTAACTATGTAAAAACTGGCAGTCTCTGCCTGGTTGGACAATAGAATATGATTTTTTTTGGCAATGATATATTTCTATTGATATTGTTTTGTGACCCTGGGCAAGTCTCTTAAACTGTTTGCTTAGTTTCCTCAACTGTATTGTTGTTTAGTTGTTTCAGTTAGGTCTTGTCTTTTCATGACCTCATTGGGACTTTCTTGACAAAGGTACTAGAGTGGTTTGCCATTTCCTTCTCTAGTTCATTTTATAGATGGGAAAACTGAGGCAAATGGGAGTTAAATAACTTGCCCAGGATCACACAGATAGTAAGTAAGTAAGCTAGGTTTGACCTCAGATCTTCCTGACACCAGGATATAGGTAAGCACTACAGTGTTTTACTCACTATAACACCTGGATACCTATCTATCTCTAGTATTTCTATCCATCCATCCATCTAGCATCTATTACTCTATCTACATAAATTATAAAATTACAGAATTTGAGAGTTGGAAGAGACTTCAGTTACTGAATCGTCTTATCTATGACCATAAAAGATTCTCAATAGACAAACAATGAGTGGTCTCACCTGCCTTCCTTAAAGAACTTCCTAGAGCATGAATAGTCCACTTCTTGAGCCAGCCCAGTTCATTTCAGGATAGTCCTAATTATTAAAAAAACCTAAGTTGGATGCTTTGCAGCACCTGCCCATTGCTCCTAGATATGCCCTTGGGTGCCAGCCAGAACAAATGGAATTCCTTTTTCCACCAGAGAGCCTTTCACACTTGACCACAGCTATCATGTCCCTTCCAAGTCTTTTCATCTCCAGTTTAACATCTCTTCTTACTTCCTCTGATCTTCATGTGATAGGTTTAAAGCCCTTTACCACTGAAGTTGTCTTTCTCTGGACAGTCTCCAGTTGATTAATGTCCCTCCTAAACTTGGTACTCAGAGGTATACACAATGCTTCAGAGGAGGTCTGAGAATCTCCGTCCTTATATATGGAAGGGAGGAAGGCAATACGGTTAAGTGACTTGTCCAGAGTCACACAGCCAGTAAGTATGAAGTGTTTGAAGTTGAAATGGAACTGAGTCCTCCTGACTCTGGGGTCAATGCTCTATCTACTGCTCCCCAAGCTTCCCCTCAGTGTGTGTATATATATATGTGTGTGTGTGTGTGTGTGTGTGTGTGTGTGTGTGTTCGCACATGTGTGGGTATACATATTCATAGACATATATATGTATTCCATATCAAAAAACTTTGGGAGAAGTATGCTCCAACTGGAAAGATTTGCTAAGAATATACTTTCAAAATTTTATTTTATCCATTCTGGGACACATGGAAAAACTAAGAAATTTCCTGAATTTTAGCTTCCTATAAACTTTATGTAGCTAAGATAGTTAATGCCTAGTCTATTCCCAACAAGCATGTGTACCTTTTTGCTATATTTTTTATGATTAGTTTCTTCACTTAAAAATACTCCATGAGGTGAAACTTCAAGTGGAATGTTGGCCAGGTGAAGAGCTAATGTTCTGCCTATACCTGTCTGAGTGAGCTGAAGGACCTCTTCAAACCACCTTCTTCCAGTCTCACTTGAGGTCCAAGTTATTGCCAAAATCTGCTTGTAGCCACAAGTATTTTGAAAAATGCATTTTAGGAGAATCAGAATCTCTCTGCCACTTTTATTGATTCATTTCTTCAGAAGGCTACCAGGCTGTCCAATGTAAGTAGTGGACTTTGTCCTGGAAAGATTGAACACTTGACTCCAAAAAAAGTAATTCTCAGGGCTTTTAGGTTCTTATGAGGTATTGCAGATATGAGGTATAGGAGACCTCTTGGAAAGAAAGAAAGAGAGAGAGAGAGGCAGGGGAGGGAGGAAGGAAGGGAGGGAGGGAGGATGGAAAGAGGGAGGAAAGAAAGAAAGAGAGAAAGAAGGAAGGAAGGAAAGGAGGGAAGGAAGAATGGAAGTAAGGAAGCATAGATGGGAGGAAAAAAGGAAGGAAAAATAAGTGGAGAAAAGCATTCCAGTGGCTCATTGTGTCTCTGAGTTTTCCCATCCATAAGGGGTTGCTGTTTCATTTTCTTTTTCTTTATAACTGGAAAGTTATTAAATATTTTAAATTCTTGTTCATGGTTGGCTTGTTGTGGTTTGTCATCATGTTTCTTTTCTTTTTTTCTTTTTTCATCTGTGGTTGATTTTTGAATTTTTATTTGAACACTAGGAAGATTATATGTGACCCATAATAAACTAGGAAAGTCTGTGGTGCCTGTTTCAGAGATGTGTACCAAAACTCATAGTTTTGGTGTAGTTTGTTTTCAGAAACTCTAATGTGAATCAGAATGCAAATATTCACTTTCCAAATGAGATCGTGTAAGTTTCCTTTAAATGATGAGTTGCCACAGGTGCATTCAAATATGACTCGATTCATTTTTTTTTTTTTAGTTTTTTGCAAGGCAATGTGGTTAAGTGGTTTGCCCAAGACCACACAGCTAAGTCATTATTAAGTGCCTGAGGTCACATTTGAACTCAGGTCCTCCTCACTCCAGGGCTGGTGCTCTATCCACTGCGCCACCTAGCTGCCCCGACTTGATTCATTTTTCACAAACTTTTTAGGGATTTTCTTTTTTTTGTCACTCTACTTGCAGTTTCATTGGTATATATATGAAGAGTTAATGTACTCCTCCAGTGCAGATCTATACCCGTTCCAAAACTTCTAGTCATCATCCTTCCTCACTAAGAGATTGGTTCACTTGCCCAGGGTCACACAGCTAATATGAGTAAGAAGGGACTCAAACCAAGTTCTTTCTGAATCCAAGACCAATTCTCCAGTTTCTCCTCTATAAAGCTTATCTTCAAGGATAAAGCTGTTTAAAAATCAATCAATCAACAAAGATTTTTTTAATTTCCTATTATGTGGCAGGCACTATGTTAGGTATTAGAGAAACAAAGAAAAATAGGGTCCTCAAGAAATCTATATTTTATCTATGAGATGTAGGTTTATAAGAATATACAATATATAAAATAAATAAAAAGAATTTTTTTTCTTTCAGTGATTTGGGAGTGAAAAATGGAGAGAACAAGAAAGAACTCTTATAGGATATGATAAAAATGACAAATCATTCCAATATCTTTGCCAAAAAAACTCCAAATAGAATCACAGACATGACTGAAACAGTTGAACAATGAACAAAAGATGATATTGAGATGAGTTTTGAAGAAAACTAGGGATTCTTTTTCCCCCATATTTTTTAATTTTAATTTTTAAAAATTTATTTAGTATTTTATTTTTCCCCAGTTTTGTGTAAAAGCAATTTTAAATTTTTTTTAAAACTCAATTCCAAATTCTCTCCCTTCTTCCAGTCCCACTCCCTACATTAAGAAACAAGCAATATGATGTATAAATGTGTGGTCATACAAAAAATTTAATAGTCATAGTGTGAAAGAAACACCCCCCCCACAAAAAAAGAAACCTCAAGAAAAACAGTTAAAAAGTATACTTCAATCTGTATTCAGACACCATCAGTTTTTTCTCTAGTAATAGTACAGTAAGTCCCTCAAAGCTGTGTTGGATCACTGCATTGCTGAAGCTAAATTATTCACAACTGATCATCCTTGAATATTGCAGTTTCTCTGTACACAGTATATTTTATTTTGCATCAGCTCATGTAAACCTTTCCAGGTTTTTCTGAGACCATTTCTTTTAACACTATAATTTCATTTAATACAGCTTTTAACTAGGGATTCTTAAAGGTAAAAATAAGGAAGGAGCACTTCCATTGTGGTCAGGGGAGTGGTTTGGGGAGGGACAGTCTGTGCAAAAGGAGATGAAATTCTGTGAAGATAGTAAGAAGTGTTCAGCTGTAATGTAGGGTGTGTAAAAGAGAATAAAATATAATTCACATGGAAATGTAGGGTGGAGCAAGGTTATAGAGGACAGTAAATGTCTAGAATTTCTATTTGATCCTAGAAATAATAGGAATAAGTAAATCCACATAGCACTAGTTAATACTACATAAAATAGTGATTTGTGTGTTTGTATTTAACCCATGAAATCCTAAGGAAGGCTAGAGGAAACCTTGAGCTTAACAACCTAGTTAAATCCTGGTGCCTGCTATGGCCCATTGTCAAGACTAGGCTTCCCAGGCTATTTGCTGATGCCCAGTAGTGGTCCATTCTTGCCACCATCATAGACAACTACAAGCATCTTGATAAAGGTACCCAGTCCATTAGCACTCTGCTGGGGACAGTTGACAAAGACAGTAGAAATTGGCAACTGCATTTTGATGCCACATAATGAGTCTGAGGATGAGGTTGCTGTGGACATGGAATGTGTATGAATTTCACAAGAAAGTCTCTCCAAATGAGCCTTTTTTTTTTTGCTTTTACATAGTGCTTTCTTCTAGAAAATTTTCTTATCTATTATCTTTGCTGATAAATCTTGGGAACAACCAGTTCCTATGGATCAGAATCCTAAAGGACCATCTTCTGTTAATAAATTCATTGACTACCCACTGTTTAAAGGAAATAGTTACATATATACATTTACACAAAGATAATTATGTATCCAGTTTTCCAGGGAGGGAAATGTTTATGGGTGTTTTTGTGCTCACATTTACTTTTTTGTTAACTCTGTATATTTCAACAAATAGTCAGCTATTTCCAACAATTAAATAAGTCAACTTAAATATTTAGGGCTTGTTGCTTAGAATATAGTTTCTGGTTGTCAGTGCTATCTTATTTACTGTTTCTTAATAGTTAGGCACACTATAGTTATTATAATTGTTCAGAACATTAGGACCCTATGTGGTTTTCTGAATGGCACATTTAGTTCCTAATGCCTGGGAGAATTCTAATGGAACTCACCCCTATTAACCACCCCAGGGAATAGTTTACTTTCCTACAAGTTTAATCTATTAAGTAGTCTGAGATTCTTTAGGGCATCTTTGATGGCCCCAGTGAGTAGGACATGATATTAGAAAAAATAAGTGATGTCACCTTTGTCTCTAAATGAGGAAACATAGATGGGGTAGTTGATGGAGAGCTGGTCCTTGAGATGGAAAAAGCTTGGTTTTTAAGTCTTTCTTTTCCAACATACTGACTGTGTAACCTGGGTAAATCACTTAATCTTTGAATGCCCCAAGAGAACTCTCTGAGATGCTAAGTTACAGAGAGAAGCCGGTGGGGATTGGTAGGTACGTTCCTCATGGAGGACTTTCTATGAAAATCGATGAAATCACAGGTCTGATCACAAGCAAATAAACTGAAATGTCCAAATATATTCCTCACTCTCCATTTCCCATCTCATGACAAAGAATAACAAAAGGAAAAAAAAATTTTGACAAAAGATAACCTCTATGTGTGCATATATATGTATATATATATATATATATACATATATATATATATGTAGCTATCTATATCAACTGTGTCTAAAACTATATGCAATGTTCCACATCCTTAGTTCCTCACCTCTACAAAACAATGGGAAAAAGATGCAGTTTCTAATCTTTTCTCCAAGACCAAGTTTATTTATTCCAATTCTTGTTTTTCTGTTTGCTTCACTTCTCAACAGTTCATAGAAGAATTGTTCCTTTATTTCTCTATATCCTTTAGATTCATCTTTTGCTAATAGCACAATAATATGCTGCCACTGGCCTTGAAGTCAGGAACACAGGTTCGAAGTTCTCCTTGAACACATATTGACTTCTTGACTCAGAACTAGTCACATAACGTCTTGGTGTTCTAGGTAATGGTCTAAGACTGAAGAGAAAGTCTCAATCTGCTTTGATGGATGAAACTTCTTCCCTTTTTGCCAAATCCTGTCCTTTACAACTACAAAAAGTAGTGCTGTGAATTTTCTTTCATCTTTGACTTCCTTGAAATCTGTGCCTAGCAATAGAATCTCTAGGTCAAAGAACATTTTGGTCATTTCCTTTACATTATTTCAAATTTCTTTCCAGAAGATTGTCCACTTATCAGCAATATCTACATTATTTTAGAACTTTTTATGAGTGCTTTAACACTGTCTTTTCTCTCTTTTGCCACTTTTGTAAATCTTCTGACTGAAGGGAAGAGTTATTTTGCTTTGCAATTCTCTTAGTGTTAATGATTTGGAAAAATCTTTCCTGCCAAGTTAGAAAGACTTGTTAGTATTTTCTATTGTCAGACACTATGTAGTCCTGGGACTACAAGGAATGGCAAAAGACAGTCCTTGCTCTCAGGAAGCTCAGAGTATAATCTGCAAATAACTACACATAAACAAATTGCATGCTGGAGAAATAGGAGATAATAGAGGAAAGCCACTGGTATTAAGAGAGATCAAGGGGTGGCTAGGTGGTACAGTGGATAGAGCACCGGCCCTGGAGTTAGGGGTACTTGAGTTCAAATCCGGCCTCAGACACTTAATAATTGCCTAGCTGTGTAGCCTTGGGCAAGCCACTTAACCCCATATGCCTTACAAAAACCTAAAAAAAAAAAAGAGAGAGAGAGAGAGAGAGAAATCAGGAGAGGTTTCTGGGAGAAAGTAGAATTTTAACTGAGACTGAAGGAAGCCAGGGAAATCCAAAGGCCTGGATGAGGAGGGAGAGCATTCCAGGGATGGGAGACAGTGAAAAAAAATGTTCAGTCAGAAAATAGCCTGTTGTATTCCAGGAACAGCAAAAGGAGGTCAGGGTCACTAGATCATAGAATGCAAGGAGGGAAGTTAGATGATAGTTATTAATAGTTTGTTAACTCTTCAAAATAGTTATATCCTTTAACCACTTATCTATCTGGGATTCTCCCTAATTTCCAAACTCTATCCACCAGTTCATCCCCTGCTACTTACAAGAATGCACAGATTTAGTAAATTTGAAATTTAACTTTAGTAAATTTAGAATAATTTTATATATATATACCTATTCATGTCTAATCTCTAGGGCAGGGGAAGGAGAGGGAAGAAAAAAAGAAAAAAGAAATTTATATAATAACTTTATTATATATTTTAAAAGAATAATAAATGATCCATGATACATTTGCAGTTTTGTGTGCAATCATCTTTTTTTATTATACTATATTATGGAATTGCTGGATTTATCCATTAATTAAAATAAAATTTAAAAAAAGAATGAATGAATGTTGGACTTGGAAAAAAGACCAAATTTCCCTTATCCTTTAAAAAAAATTCATTTTCCACCATCCCCTCAAGTTATTGTTCTATTTTCCTCTTACCTTCTATATCCTTTTTAAAAAAACTTGTCTTCTTTTCCCCTCCTTTCTCACCTGTTCCTCACTTCTCCACCCTTTTCCATTCTGATTTCTGTCCCAGCCATTTGACTTAGATTATAAACTCTTTCTTGGTCTATAAGTTCCTTAAATGCTAAAATAGTCCTTTATCTTTCTTTGCATTTTTTAGCATAGTGCCCGAGTAGGCATTTAATAAGTGCTTATTCACCGACAGACTGACTGATTATCTGGTGCCACTAATGATTTCTCTATTGTCAGTCAGATGCCTTTTTCTTCATCCTCATGCTTCTTAACTTCTCTGCAGTATTTGGTCCTACTGACCACCCCCCCTCTTTCTAAATGCTTTGCCTCCTCTCCCGGCTGCTATGGTTCACTGTCTATTTAGTTGTAGGGACAATCTTTGTGTCCTTTTCAGGAAGATAGCTCACCTCCTATCCACTGAGCAGAAATATTTTCCAAGACTCTGTTCTTGGGCCTTTTCTCTTCTATTTCTGCATTCTTTCTATTGGTATTATAAGACCACATAGGTTCCTCTCTCATCTCTATGCAGATGATTTCCAAATCCACACATTTAACCCTCATTCCTCATCTCTTCTCACATCTTCAGTGATTCACTGACCCTTCCTATCATATTCTATATACATTACAAATTCAACTAAACTTATTCTGACTTTTTTAAATCTAACAAGCCACAGTGACCAAATTGATATTCTTCAAGGATAGGTCTGACTATGTCACTCCCCTCCTCATTTCCTTCCATCCCCTAGAGTAGGTGTATCCAATCTGTGGCCCCCTCAAAACCCATTCATGTATTCCAGGAGTGAGCTCATGGACCAGCTTTGCAACATCACAGCCCAGCTTAGCCCTTAACTAATATGATTTGATTTGTTTCACATAGCTAACATTATGTGGTCTCTCAGACCAACAGAGTTATTTTGTATTTTTACAAAAGATATGCATATAGAAATCAAGATCTTTATTTTAAAATATTATATAACTCATAAGTGATTGAAGGGTAGCTAAATAATATAGTGAATGTCATGACATAAAATGTATGACATTAGACAATTTTACTGTTATTTTTCTTTTATGTAATGGAAAATTAACATACATCAATATGTATATTTGCTACTCCATTCTCTGTTGACATCAACATGTTGCCCGCAAACTTGCAAATAGATTATATAGAGTTGCAATCAGTTATGTCATTTAAAGAAAATTCTACTCAAGTATCTTTATTGGACTTTAATATGTTATAGCTGCCTAAAGAAAAATTTCCAGCATTTCATGACCATGCCATATTCATGACTCCTGTTTTGAGGAGTCTGTATATTTTTTGCCCATTTGAAGTATACATAAAATAAAAACAGAGCAAAAATTTCAGATGAGCATCTAGAAAATATTCTTTGCATCACTACCTCTATCAAACCATATATAGATGCACTAGTATCTAAAAAGCAAGCTCAGAGTTCATATTAAAAATGACATCTTAATTTTTCTTTAAAATATAAATGTTTCATTATTATACTCATTATTTCATTATACTTTAAATTATTACATATCATTTTTATTCATTGGTAATAATGATTATTCTGTAGTCATAAATAAATATTAAATTCTATATGCTTCCCTTGACAAGTTTTTTTGTTGGATGATGCAACTCAGAAGAGCTAAAAGTCTGGACATCTGTGTTCTAGAGTAGGGGTGGGGAACTTTTTTCTTCCAAGGATCATCTAGATATTTAAAACATCATTTATGGGCTATATTTTGTTAAACATTTAATTCACCCTAAAAAGTTACTAGATTTATCGAATTTCAAGTACCAGGTCCATCTTTCAGGGTTGTTCTATTGAGGTAATATTCTATTAATCCATGTTCTATGTTCTATTAAGCAATATTAGAAAAAAGCTAGCATTTGTATGGTGTTCTAAGGCTTTTATAATGCATTAAAATATTAGGTATATATTTGACTGGATGGTTTCTGAAGTACCTACCAGTCCTGTGAAATGCAAATTTTTCCTCTTCATTTTTCTCTACTGATCAGTTCCCTTCTTCCTTATTTGTTCCAACTGACTGATTTCTGGACTACCTCATGGGGCAAAGTTTGGTTTTACCATTTCATATGACTCACAGAAATGTGTTTGAATCTAGCAACTATTATGTGTCTGAAGAGATACTTGAATCCAGGCCTTCTTGACTATGTCCACCAAACCATAGTGACTCCCTCTAAAGAAACTGGTAAATAAATGTGACAGCATATTACTGTGCTACTAACAAAAGGTGAACCTAAAAGAAAATGAGGAGTATTGGAAGAGTTCTATTAACTGATGAAAGATGACATAAACAGAATCAATATGACACATTTCTTGACTCTGCTTCTTGTGTGATCTTTGTCAGGTTACTTAATATTTGTGGGTCTGTTTCCTTAGCTGTAAAATGGAGATTGTACTAGATAACATAAAATTTTAGAAGATGGTTTTGAGCTGCAGGATTCTGAGAAGGCTTTCCCAAGTACTCTATTAAGAATGGTATTGGGGCGGCTAGGTGGCATAGTGGATAAAGCACCGGCCTTGGAGTCAGGAGTACCTGGGTTCAAATCTGGTCTCAGACACTTAATAATTACCTAGCCGTGTGGCCTTGGGCAAGCCACTTAACCCCATTTGCCTTGCAAAATCCTAAAAAAAAAAAAAGAATGGTATTAAAGAATGGCACTTGCAATCTAAAGTTCTGTTTTTGAATTCCAGTTTTGCCTTGAATTTGTGATCATAAATAAGATTCTCTACCTCAGTGTGCCTCAGTTTTCCTGCAAATGATGATGATTATGCAAATATAAAAATACTTAACATAAAACAATAGTAATAATTAACATTTTCAAAGCACTTTAAGGTTTGCAAAATCATGCATATATAAAAAGCATAATAATGTGCTTCTGCATATTATATGTATATATTAATTATATATAATTTAATCTTCACAGCAATATTATGAAATGGGTGCTGTTGTTATTCCTATTTAGCAGATGTGGAGCTGGAGACAGATACAAATTAAGTCACTTGCCCAGAATCATATGGATAATAAATGTCTGAAGCAGAATTTGAACTAGCTTGCTGTCCCCTATAAAATAAGGAAGTTGATCTACATAATTTCTCAGGTTCCTTCTACCTACAAGAGTCCTGAGCTTCTGTAAGATCGGACCCAAAGTTTTGGACTCACATGTTCTAAGTTCAGTCCTAGGTTGTTCAGTCATTTTTCAATCAGGTATGATTCTTCAAGTCCCCATTTGGACTTTTTGTTTTTGTTGTCATTGTTTTTAACAAAGATACTGGAATTTTTTGCCATTTTCTTCAACTCATTTTACAGATGAGGAAACTGAGGCAAGCAGGGTTAAGTGGCATACCCAGGGTCACACAACCAGTAAATATCTGAGGTTAGATTTGAACTCAGGAAGATGAGACTTTCTGACTCCAGGTCTGGAACTCTATTCACTGTACCACCTAGCCGCCTTTCAATCTTAGGGCCTGAACCCAAATAGTTATTTTCTCTCTCTGACTCCAAATCTACAGTGCTTCAGGAGGGAGGGGTAAGAGAGAAAGAAGGGAGACACTTTTAAGAAATCTTTGAATAGAGCCCTTTAACACCTCCATATAATGGTATAGAAGAAACAGAAACTCATATCTCCAAAAAAAAAAAGGAAGGAAGGAAGAGGAAAGACTAGATTATATACCCACAGGGATTTTTGTCATATAATCTGATAAAGTTCAGATGCTTTGCTTAAGTTAGAAAAATGTGTGTTATTTTAGCATGAACCAACTCTAGGCCTAATCACAAACTCACTTCTCAAGTCATATGTTCCATGCTCTCAAGTCTTGTTTCTGTTAGGGTCTTTCTGTGTTAATGAATTCCAAAACGTTTTTTAATTACTGTTTTTCAAGAAATAGCTCCACACAGTTCAGTCAAAGTGAGGGAGTTAACCAAAATGATGGGAAAACTGAATAGCAGTGTGGAAAGTATTTGTAAAGGAGAACTACTCTTTAAATGAGCTAAGTTCAGTTTGGGAGGAATAGTGTTTTGAGTTTTCAGGAAAGCTTAATCATATCCTCCTCGGGGCAGAAGACTTAGATATTAAAATGGCATTTCTTATTAAGAATAGGACATGTGGTAATTTGCATTTTTAAAAGATGTAATACTGCTATATCAGTTGAATAGAGAAGGGAGATTGGGAGGAGGTTATATTCTGAATTATTTCCCAAATGCAAACTCAAAACTACTTTAATATTCCATAAATTAATTTGATGCTCTGTGAATCTGTAGGCTACATATTATCTAGGGTCAGGAGGTGGAGGTGTGGATTCCCTACTATAGCCAACTTAGCATTGAAAGTTTTAAATTCTAAGGAAAACATGTTTAATTGTAAGGGAGAAGATAATATGTTTCTAAATAAGAATCAGAACTGGAAAGGATTTTAGAGACCATCTATTCTAAACTACAGCAAAAACAAATCCACTTTACAGAATTCTAACAAGTGGTCAACCACCCTCTGAATGAAGATGTGCAATGAGGGAGAACCTATTCTCTTCTTAGGCAGCCCAACTAAATCTACTTTTAAGTAACTCTAATAGCCAAAGGGAAGCAGCTAGATGGCACCATAATGGATAGTGGAGAAGGAAATGCCAAGAAAACCCCAAATGGAGTCACAAAGAGATTGAAAAATGATTCAAGGGGCGGCTAGGTGGTGTAGTGGATAAAGCACTGGCCTGGAGTCAGGAGTACCTGGGTTCAAATCCAGTCTCAGACACTTAATAATTACCTAGCTGTGTGGCCTTGGGCAAGCCACTTAACCCCGTTTGCCTTGCAAAAACCTAAAAAGCATTAATCCCATTTGCCTTGCAAAAAAAACCCCTAAAAAAAACAAAACAAAAAGAAAAAGAAAAATGATTCAACAATAACAACAAAAATTCATTGAGGATTTTTCTTAGAATCAAGCCTCTATCTCCTTCTGTACAAGTCAAGTCTTACAGACAGTTATCAAAACCTCTACTTAAATCTTCTCTTCTCCAGGACAAACATTCCCAGTTTTTTCAATTAATTTTCATTTTAGGAGCAGCTAAGTGACACAGTGGATAGAGTTCAAATGTAGCCTCAGACACTTATTAGCTGTGTGACCCTAGACAAGTCACTTAATCTCTACCTCAGTTCCTCCTTTGTAAAATGGAGATAATAATAGGATCAAATAAGATAATCATTGTAAAATGCAATGCCAAGCAGGTAGTAAGCTCCATATAAATGTTAATATTGATGATGATAAATGGATGATGATAAATTCTTTTGACATCTTGTTATCAGTTTCTAAATAGCCTCCTTAAAATTAGACAACCCAAACTGAACAAAGTACTCCTAGAGTTAACCTGAATAGCATGGCATACAAGAGTTATCACCATCACCTCATTTTTACAAGCAGGAATCCTTTCCTAAAATGTACCCTCAGATATAATGTTAACTTTTTTTGGTTGTTAAGTCACATTATTAATGAATGGTAAAGTTTCCCTTGAGCCTGGAGTATTTGAAGATTAGTATCAGAAAGGGGGCTTCTTTTAAAAATGCAGTATTTTCCCCCAATTACATTTAAAAACAATAGTTGTTTTTAAGTTTTGAGTTATAAATTCTATCCCACCCTTCCTCTTTCCTTTTCCTCCCCCCCTTCCTGAAATAGTAAGCAATGTGATATAGGTCATGCATGAGCCATCATTAGTCATTTTGTGGAATAAAACAAGAAAAAAAAGAAAGAAAGAAAGAAAGAAAGAAAGAAAGAAAGAAAGAAAGAAAGAAAGAAAGAAAGAAAGAAAGAAAGAAAGAAAGAAAGGAAGGAAGGAAGAAAGAAAGAAAGAAAGAGAAAGAAAGAGAGAAAGAAAGAGAAAAACAGAAGTAAAGAAAGACAGAGAGAGAGAGAGAGAGAGAGAGAGAGAGAGAGAGAGAGAGAGAATGCTTCAGTCTGTATTCAAACTCCATCAGTTCTTTTTATGGATATGAATAGTATTTGCTATCATGAGTCCATTGGAATTGTCTTGGATCATAGTATTAATGAGAATAGCCAATTCATTTGCAGTTGTTCATTGTACAATATTGATCTTACTGTATACAATATTCTCCTAGTTCTGCTCAGTTCACTCTGTATCAGTTCATATAAATTTTTCCTGCTTTGTTTGAAATCATCCAGCTTTATATCACAATATTATTCCATTATAATCACATGCCATGACTTGTTTAGCAATTCCTCAATTGATAGACATCCCCTCAATGTCTAATTTTTAGCTACTACAAAGAGAGCTGCTATAAATATTTTTGTACAAATTGGTTCTTGCCTCTTTTTTGTCTTTCCTTTGGAATACAGACCTATTGGTGATATTGCTGGGTCAAAGGGTATCCACAGTTTTATAGTCCTCTGGGTATAGTTCCAAATTACTCTCCAGAATGTTTGGGTCAGTTCACAACTCCATCAACGGTATATTAGTGTCCCAATTTTCTCACATCCTCTCCAACATTTATCATTTTCCTTTTTTGTCATAATAACCAATCTGATAGGTGTGAGTTGATCTCTAATCAATAGTGATTTAGAGCATTTTATGACAATAGATAGCTTTTATTTCTTTGAAAAAATCTATATAATAGGACATCTTAACCTCTTTTTGCATCATGGACACCTTTAAGACTCTAAAGAAAACTCTGGACCCCTTCTCAGTTATGTTTTCAAATCCAAGAAACAAATATCATCCATGCAAATCCCATAAATCATATAGAGGTCTATGGACTCACATTAGGAACTCCTGAGCAAGAGCCACATTGAATACCAAGTTAGAGTTTGGACTTTATCTACTAGGTGATTGTTGTAAGAAGCTTTTTTAATTAACAAAACATATCTGTCCTTTTACAAAACCCAGTCTTTAACATTCAACTTTTTAACTCAGTGACTTCAATTATTTCTCCTAGATAGATTTAGTTAACTGGCATTTAAAAAGATCTTCTCTGTTTGGCTCTCCATATTCTCATTTATTGCATTCAGATGGTATTTGAATATTGCCTAATTTGAAAATATTAATAAACAAGTAATGAAAGGACAGATGTTATTCTTAGTCATATTTTTTCATCCTGGATTGTTGAGAGGTCCGAGTGTTCTTCACTCTATAAACTGATAGACCAGGGTTATCTATTTTATTGTATCACTGGCTTTTTTCCTCCACACTGTTCCCAAAGAGAATCCCAAAGCTAATTCTTGGCAGGACTTTGGTTAATCTTCATAAGTTAACATAACCTTCTGTTCCTTGAACAAGACACTCCAACTTCTGACTTCTGGCCTTTTCTCTGACTGTCCCCCAAACCTGAAATGTTCTCCCTCCTCATCTCTGCCTCCCTGCTCAAATCCCATCTTCTGCAGGAAGCCTTTCCAGATCCCCCTTTAATTCCAATTAGTTCTTCCCCTTTATTAATTGTCTCCAGTTTGGTTTGTATATGCTATATACATGCTGTCTCTCCCATTAGTAAGTTTTTTGGGAGCAGGTACTATTTTTCCCCTTTCTTTGTATCGCTAATACCAGTCACATTGTTTGGTGCTTAATATTAATTGACTAGTGGTTATAATGGTCTCATTTTTTTCTCCTTTTCCTTTCACAGCTGAACCTCTGACACCAGGATGGGGAAACAGAACAGCAAACTACGACCAGAGGTGATGCAAGATTTGCTGGAAAGCACAGACTTTACTGAGCATGAGATCCAGGAATGGTATAAAGGCTTCTTGAGAGACTGCCCAAGTGGTCATTTATCCATGGAAGAATTTAAGAAAATATATGGGAACTTTTTTCCTTATGGGGACGCTTCCAAATTTGCCGAGCATGTATTCCGCACCTTTGATGCAAATGGAGATGGAACAATAGACTTTAGAGAATTCATTATTGCTCTGAGTGTAACATCCAGAGGGAAGCTGGAGCAGAAGCTGAAATGGGCCTTTAGCATGTATGACCTGGATGGAAATGGATACATCAGCAAGGCTGAAATGCTGGAGATTGTTCAGGTAGGTCTTTCTGTCTATCTGCTTTCCTAAATTTTTGAACTCAAATAACATCCAGGGGCATTAGAACCTAATTCATGCCCCAGATGAGAGGAAAAGTGAAGTAGCTGATAGTGCCATGGGAGGCCTACTACTACTACTACTACTACTACTACTACTACTACTACTACTACTGGTCGGTCCTTTTCTTCCTCAGACACTTACATATTTATCTGAGTCTTGGTTTTCTCATTTATAAAAGGAGAAAGGACATCTAAGACCCTTTCTAGTTTTATAATCCTAAGAGGAAGAAAATTTATGAAGATTTTTGAGGTTCAAAAGGTTTTGAAAAAGATACTTCCATTTTCAGAAATCTGCATTTAAGGGATAGCGGGAGTGAGTAGCAGAGGAGATGGAGAGATACTTATTATGATATTATTATAAAAAATCCTTTTCCAAATGTCTGAGAACTCCAGAAATCACTCCAGAAAGTGAGGCAGTGGCAACTAGCTTGTAAAGCATCTTAATCTAGTAGGAGATCTAGAACATCACAAAAACCTAGAGAGGAAAGCGTATGCAAGAGAGGGAAGTCAACAGTGCTAAATGTAGTAGAAATGTTGAGAAGGAGGAGAAAAGAACATCAGCTCTAGCAACTGTGAGAGTACTAATAACTTTGGGAAGAACTGCTTCAGTATTAAGGTCAGAAGTCAAGGGACCTTAAAAGACAATTGAGTCCATTCTGTGGGCAAGACTCCCTTAGAAGAAATGGAGTAGCCTTCATTGTCAATAAAAGGGTGAATAGAGTAGAACTGGGGTATAACCTCAGAAATGACAGAATGATATCCGTTTGAATCCAAGGCAAACCATTCAACATCATAGTAATACAAAGTCTGTGCACCATCCATTGATGTCAAAGAGGCTAAAGTTGACTAGTTCTATAAAGACCTACAACATCTTTGAGAAGCAATACCCCCATGTCACATTCTTCATAGGAGATTAGAATACTAAAGTAGGAAATCAAAAGGTAATTGGAAGAACAGGCAAGTTTGGCCTCAAGTACAAAATGAAGCAGGGCAGAGACTAATAGAGTTATATTGAGATAAACTGCAAGTTATACTCTTTTTCAACAACCAAAAGGCAATTCTACAGATGAACATCACTAGATGTTAAATATTAAAATCAGATTGATTATAAACTTTACAATTAAAAGTGGAGAGACTCTAAATGGTCCTGTAACAGGCTGTGACTCAGATCATGAGCTTCTTATTGCAAAATTCAGACTTAAATTGAAGAAAGTAGGGAAACCCTCAGACCATATGATGATGTTTGTTGCCCTTCATTCTTGAAGAAGACCATGACATCAGGGAGATGATGTCATGATGTACACATGAATTAGGGTGCTGTGTTAAGTCACCAGCCTCACTTTCTCCTCAGGAGTCATCTGGGTTGAGTGGTCAGATATGAATCAGGACAACTAGAGATGGCCCCAGATGTGAGGCATACAGTGTTAATCAACTTGCCCCAGGTCAGTAGTAGTAGTAGTATTTACAGCTAGTAACTATCAAGTGTCAGAGACCAAATTTGAACTCAGGTCCAGGCTCCAGGGCTGGTGCTCTATCCATTGTCTGACATATATAGTCAGATCTAGAAAACATCCCTTATGAATATGAAGAAGAAGTGAAGAGTAGAATTAAGGGGGTTAGATTTGATGGATAGAATGTCTGGGGAACTATAGAGAGAAGTTTACAATATTGTGCAGAAAGTAGCAAAAAAAAAATTCCAAAGGGAAAAAGAACAAGAAAGCAAAATGTCTCTCTGATATAACTGTACAAAAAGCTGAGGAAAGAAAGAAAGCAAAAGACAAAGAAGAAAGGGAAACACATAACCAACTTAATGCAGAATTCCAGAGAATAGCAAGAAAAGATGAGATTTTCTTAAATGAACAATACTAAGAAATAGAAGAAAACGATAGTATGGAAAAGACAAGAGATCTTTTCATGAAAATTAGAGATATCAAGGGAGCATTTCATACAAAAGTGGGCATAATAAAAAAACACAAATAGGTATTTAAGAGATTAATAAGAGGTGGCAAGACACATACACACATAGACACACACACAAACCATTCAAGAAAGATTTTAACATCACTGAATAGTCATGATGTTTGGTTTACTGTCCAAGAGTTAGACATCCTAGAAAATGAACTCCAGTAGGTCTTTGGAATCATTGTTGACAAAAAGCCTAGAGAAGGGGATGAAGCGCTGGCTGAGTTATTTAAAAATCCTAAAAGATGATGCTGTTAAAGTATTGCACTAAATATTGCAGCAAGTTTGGAAAACTCAACAAAGGCCCTTGAATTGGATATTCCAATCCTAAAGAAGGTTAATGTCAAGGAATGTTCAAATTATTGAACAACTGCTATTATTTCACATACCAGGAAGGATATGCTTAAGATTCTGAAAGTTAAATTAACTTCAGCAATATCTAAAATGAGAATTACCAGAAGAGTAGGATAGCTTTCAAAGAGGCAGAGGAGCTAGAGATCAAACAGCCAACATTAGCTAGATTATGAAGACAGTAGAGGCATTCCAGTAAAAAAACAAACAAATAAGAAAAGAAAAAAATGAAAACCCATGTACTTCTGCTTCATTGATTACACTAAAAAAAACTTTTGACTGGGTGGATCATAACAAAATGTGGCAAATTTCTCAGAGATGAGAGGACCAGATCATCTTCTTGTCTTCTGAGGGATCTTCATGCAACAGTTAGAACAAGCATGGAACAACTGATTGGTTGAAGATTGGAAAAAAGAGTTTGACAAAGATATATATATTATCACATTATTTATTTAACTTATATGCAGAATACATCATGAAAAATGTCAGGCTCGATAACTCAAACCCCAGAATTAAGGTTGCCTGGAGAAATATCAGCATTCTCGGATATGCAGATGATCTCACTTTGAAGGCAGAAAGTGAAGAATTAAGAAACATCTTGATGAGGGTGCAAGAGAAGAAAGTAAAACCTGACTGGAAGTTTAAGATTTAAAAAACTAAGATCTTGGCAACTGGTCTCATCACTTCCTGGCAAATAGAAAGAGAAGAAATGGAAGCAATGTCAGATGATGACTACAACCATGAAATTAAAAGACACTTACTCATTGGAAGGAAAGTTATGACAAATTTGGACAGCATATTAAAAAGACAGAGACTTCAACAAATGTCAAATATTTGCCAACAAAGGTCAAATCTATGTTTTTTAAAATATCAACATATGACATTAGGATTTGAACTATAAGGAAGCTGAGCATCAAGGTATCCATGCTTTCAAATTTTGGTGCTGGAGAAGACTTTTGAGAGTCACTTGGAAGATAAGGAGATCAAATAGGTACATAGTTAAAGAAATTAATTCATACAATTCACTGAAAGATCAAATACTGAAACTGAAGTTTAAATCTTTGGCCACCTAATAAGAACAGACTTATTAGAAAAGATATTGATGTTGGGAAAGATTCAAGCAAAAGGAGAAGGGGACAGCAGAGTATGCAATGGAAAGATGATGTCATGGAAACAATGAACATAACTTGACCATACTTTGACAGTAGTGGAGAATAGAAGGACTCAATTATGGTTCATGGGTTCACAAAGACTCAGACACTATTGAGCAACTGAACAACAAATGAGTCTAAACTCCTTATTTCACATAGGAGAAAACTGAGGCTGAGAGAGGTTAAGTAATTAATCAAGAGTATCAAAATTGTAAGTGTTGCAAGCAGAAATTGAACTCAGATCTTCTCCAAGTCCAAGCAATGCTTTATCCAAGAGCTGAAGAATAATCATAGTTAAATTTTTCTAGACATTTGACTGAGAAAGGGAGGTAAAGATAGCAGGTGAGAGATTGAGAGAATAATAATAAGTAAAATAGTGAATTGTTTTTTTATAAGAACAGGGGAGAAGGAGTCACTAGGTGGTGCAGTGAATAAAGAACCGGCCCTGGAGTCAGCAGTACCTGAGTTCAAATCCTACCTCAGACACTTAATAATTAACTAGCTGTGTGGCCTTGGGCAAGCCACTTAACCCCATTGCCTTGCAAAAACCTTAAAAAAAACAAGAATGGGAGAATTGGACATGTTGGAAACAACAATTATCATTGTCACTTATTCAAAAACTGATTAACTCCTTACCAGTGAAAACTTCTTCCAGAATAACAGGCTTTCTTCTGCTGACATGCAGAACACTTTGTACAATAGCAACAAAATATTTAAAAAAAAACAATTTTGAAGGACTTTGATTAATGTAATGACCAACCACGGTCCTAGAAGGTCAATTTAATTAACAATAAGTCAGTGGATTTACTGTGCAGAATGAGATGTAAATCTTGAATCTTGACCAATGATAGTGATTTATTTTGCCTGACTATGCTTACCTGATACAAATATCTTTATGTTGGAAGAGATTTATAGGTGGAGGAATTGAAGCATTTTCTTAAAATGCCTATGAGATGGAACATTATTGCTCTATTAGAAAACAGGAGGGACAGGATTTCAGGGAAGCCTGGAGGGATTTGCATGAACTGATGCTGAGTGAGATGAGCAGAACCAGAAAAACACTGTACACCCTAACAGCAACATGGGGGTGATGATCAATCCTGATGGACTCACTTATTTCATCAGTGCAACAATCGGGGACAATTTGGGGCTGTCTGCAATGGAGAATACCATCTGTATCCAGATAAAGAACCATAGAGTTTGAACAAAGTTCAAGGACTATTCTCTTTAATTTATTGTCTGATCCTGTTATCTCTTATACTTTGTTTCTTTAAGGATATGATTTCTCTCTCATCACACTCAATTTGGATCAATATACAACATGGAAACAATGTAAAGACTGACAAATTGCTTTCTGTCGGGGGAGAGAAGTGAGATTGGGGGAAAAATTATAAAACTCAAAATAAATACAATCTTTAATTTAAAAATGCCTATGAGAAAACAGAATGAAGGTCGTCAGAAACACAGACAGAGATGTGTTTGGGAATAATATGGTGAATTCATCATGTATTTTACAAGAAAGGCAAGCTGCTTATAGTACAGATTCTCAGTGTGATACTCCTCATGTTCTACTTTGTATCTGGAAATGCTTGACTTACTGTTAGTAAAGTTCAGAATCTTTTTTAAAAAAAGAAAAATTAATTTTCTCTGCTTTTTGGAGGATGAAGTTGCCATTAAGGCCATTGAAGGCATTAGCTATTTTGTTTTTGACAGAAAGAACTTAAGGAGATACATGAATAATCACAAATAATTATAAATCACAAATGCACCATCATTCCAAACCAGACTTTTTGAACTGTTTTCCAAATTGCTCATCTGAGTTTCCTCTGATTAGATTTTCTATAGTATATTGCACAACAATATATTTCTGCTTCTGTTGATCTTCACCCAAATGTCTTCCATTGTTTTCTCTCTCAGATTTCAGAACTTGACACATAACTTGACACATAGTTTATGTTTAGTAAGTACTTTTTATTCATTCATTCATTTTTTTAAAAAAATTTATTTTAGTTTCAATTCACAGAACAAAATACGCATTTCCATAACACAGTATAATAAAAAAGATGATTGTATGTGAAACTACAAATCTGCTATGTACAACTTGCTGGTCCCTCCAAATATACAACAAATTTATCATGTAGATATCTTTTTCCTTTTTTCTTCCCTCCCCACCCCACACCCTAAAGATGGTTATCATTAGAAACAAATAGGCACATGCATTTTATATATATATATATATATATATGAATTATTCTATACATACTTCTTTTCATTGGTTCTTTTTATGGATGCACATAGCATCTTTTTCCATATGTCCTTCATTTTTAATTTGTGTCTTTATAATAATCAAAATTATTTAGTCTCTCAGTCATTCTCAAATCAATATTGCTGTTATTATAAATGATGTTCTCTCAGTTCTCATTTTGCTCTTCATCATTTCATGTAAGTCTTTCTTTGCTTTTCTAGGAAAATGAGTTTATCATTTCTTATTTCATAATAGTATTCCATCACAATCATACACCACAACTTGTTCGCTCATTCCCCAACTGATGGGAATTCCTGCAATACATTCTTTCTTATAGTACAGTGCTATTGCAACTCCAGTTATCCACCCTCCTTTTGAATAAGGTATACCTTTTTAGAACCATAGTCTAATCACAAGCTCTATTTCAGCAATTTCTATGAAATAAAATTCATTTTCTTACAGTAAGATCACTTGTTCAACTTGCTTTGTTCATACTTTGTGAATTTATACATCTGAGATCATGGGATTTAATTGCTACCTCCTTATCTGGATTTTGTCTCATATGAATTACCAGACATATCTACTGCCATTCTATTCTCTACAATATAGTTGTTCTCCATGTTATCTAATTCAGTGAATATACATACATAATTTTCTACTTCATTCCTTTTCCATCTAAAGTACTTTAATTAGATTAGAAAGACTCTAGGCAACTATTTTTTCCCAGTCATTATTATATATGCTATATCCCTGGCCAAAAGTTTGTAATGGTACAGAGATTCAAATTCTATAATCAGATATATCTCCTTAATCAATGGTTCAGGAATGGTGTGATGATGCCAGAGTACCAGGAGAAAATACATAAAGCTTCCTTTTCCCTCTCCCAAAACAAAACAAAACCAACAAAGTAAAAGCTTCCTTCAAACATATTTAAAAACTATATAATATCTAATCCTGATCAGGAAATCAAGGGGAAAAATCACAGTAAATCATTTTTTCCAGTTTATGGCAATATAAGAAGACAGAGATGTCTACAGACACAGGGACAGAGTCCTTCCAGGAGTGGACTGCTTAGAGCTTTCTAACCAAAGGAGGAACTGTGCAAACAAGAAGAGGTCCCTAAACTTGTGTATAGTGAAGGAACAGATGCCAACTGGAAATTCTGATGCTCAAAAGTGAAAAAAAAATTAAATGATTTTATATCACTTTATAATTGATTCTATTCCATAATTGATCCTTTTCCATTTTACTCAAACCACATTTGTCTCTTTGCTTATGAACTAAGTTTAGAAATTCATTCTCTAGCTAATTAATCAGTGTTCTATTTTGCCTCAAGGAATTTTGTTATCTTCGAGGCTTGCATATGGGACAACAAAGATTCTGTTGTGAAAATTCTAATGTGAAAATTATCTCACATAATCAGAGCTCACATACACAATTCTATACAAACAAGGAGGAAATGGTGTGTGAAGGAGAATAGGTGACACTTGAATCTCACTTTAATCTGAAATGGTCAAAGATTGGAACAATAGACAGAGTTGGTTATAGAAAAAAATACTTCACTCAGTGAAAAAACAGGAAGGAAAGGGAAAAGGAATAGGGGGAAATAAGAGAGAATTGTTGTTCAGTCATTTTGAACTGTCCAAGTCTTTGTGCCTCCATATGAGGTTTTCTTGGCAGTGATACTGGAGTAATTTGCTATTTCTTTATCTTATTTTACAGATGAAGAAGTTGAGACAAACAGGATTAAGTGCCTAGGATCTCACAGCTAAGCTCTATCTACTGCACCCTCTAACTGCATATTTAATAGTGCTTTTGTATTTGACCAGATGTTTCCTTGTGTCCCCTGATGACCAGTGGCTCACATCTGTCAAACACATAGCCAGGAGTTAAGAAAGCAGTCAGTGGCAAGCAATGGAATGTGACATATTTTCTCTCTCTCTCTCTCTCTCTCTCTCTCTCTCTCTCTCTCTCTCTCTCTCTCTCTCTCTCCTCTCTCTCTCTTTCACTGTCTCTCTCAGATAAGGCTAGGGATTGATGGTTCATTCTAAAACAAATTAAGGTAGAAGGAAAGCTCTGCACCTGTTGGTTTTCAGAATTATTAAAGGTTCTAATTTAAAAGGAGCCAGTTAAAGCCAATGTCTTTGTCATGGCACCAATTTAATTCACTCAACAAGAAAGAGAATAGTATGCCACCATGCTCCAAAAAAATAGTGAGTCAGTAATACTGATCAATCTTTCTGGTCCTTATTTAACAGTTTCTGGCAGAAATTTCTGTCTAAACCAGTTAGTGCAGTTGATGTTCCTAAAGCCAAAGTTGTGGATTGGCTCCCTTAATGAGATCATTAATACCATGATGCTGAAATTCCTCGGGTTGGCCAGAAACAAGACTGTGCTCTTTGTCACTGAGCTTCCTTGTCTTGACAGATGCAAAAAAAAAAGGCAATGCTACTGAAATTGGGTGACCCAAAGTGAGATAGGCTGAGACCAGACAGACTAGAGGAGTGCCTTAGGGCAGAACCCTAACTCTGATGGAAAAGAATGTCTTTGTGTCATTCTATGACTGGCAAGTTGTAGGCATTTAATAATTGCTCAGTGAATTAAATCTATTTGAATTGGATTGAAATGAATTGAAAGTGCTTTGTAAATTGTAAGGTCCATGTTAGATACATGGTATTGTGTCACTCCCCCTCCCCCACCCCAGCCTTATCCTGATCACCTTGACTTCTATCAAAGAGAAAGAAAGCTGGAATTTGACTCTTAACTTGGACTGAGTTTTTTCATCAGTTATGAACCATGTTCATGTTGATTTGATCTAGAATGCCTTTCATGCTGAATTTCAAAAGTCTGTTGCTTTGAGGGAGTGGGGAAGAAATGGAAAACACAAAGAAGGGAAGAAATACTGAAGGGTGGGGGAAAACACACATGTGCACTTTTACCTCCTCATGTTTTGTGATCCAGCTTAGAACCAGTCAGACAAACATGGTCTGTACTGAGCTAGAGCAGATCTCAGGTTGCCCCATAGTGCTTTATTCACCAAGAATAGATATTTCAAGCTTAATTAAAAACAGGATGTCCCTGTTAGTCTTTTATTGACATGGCTAAAAATAAAGAGAAGCAGCCTAGCTTCTCTCCCTCATATTCTCATTCTCTCCCCCCCCTTTCTTTTCCTCCCTCCTCTCCCCTTCATCTCTTTCTCCTTCCCATTCTCTCTTCCACCTCTCTCTTTTCCTCATCTTTTTTCTCCCTCTCTTCCCCCTCATCTTCCTCCCTCTTCCTCTCTATCACCTTCTCTCCCTCTCTTCTCACTCATCTCTCCCCATCTCTTTTTTCTGTACTAATCTTTCTCTCCTCTTCCTCTTCGCACCACCCCCATTTCTTTTCATTCCACTTTCTTTCCCTCCCTCCTTCCCTTCATGTTTTAATTCCATTAAAGTTGAAAAAAATCTGAGCTAATGAAAGGCTTGATTTGTTCCATATTACTGCCTGGGGTTCTGTCATTTCTTTTCATGGGTCTTGGAGCTACCACTTTTGAAGTCTCAATTCAATTGTATTTATCTTATTTTCACTGTTAGAAGGAAAACAGAGGTTCAAATTATCCTCAAGTCCTTTCTATTTGGTTTTGTGTAAAAAAATGTAGACACAGCAAGGTTTTAAACTTGGGAGACTGGGTAAGTGATGCTGCCACAGACAGAACTGAAACCTGGAGGAACAGGTTTCTAGGACAAGACAATAAGCTTTGTGTTGGTCATAAATTCCTACCTAGCCTCTAAATCTTAACCCAAATGCTACATCCTCCATGAAGCTTATCTAAGCTCTCTGGTGAATAATGACTACTAGTCCCAAGTTCAGAAAGCATTTATCATGTTCTACATGTATCCTTTTTATTTTTTTATTCTTTTCTCTTTTTTTCAGTTACATGCAAAATTTTCAACATCCATCCATTTGCAAGTTTATGAGTGCTGCATTTTTCTACCACCCTCCCTTCTCCCCTCCTCCCCACTACAGTGAATAATCTGTTAAAGCTATACATGTACAATCATATTTTATATATTTCAATATTAGCCATGTTATGAAAGAGGAATTAGAACTAAGGGGGAAAACCATGAGAAAACAAGAGGAAAAAAGAAGTTATGAAATTGAACATAGTTTGCTTTGCACTGCATTTAGACTCCATTTTTTCTCTGAATATGGATGACATTTTTCATAATAGTCCTCTCAAGATTTCCTTAATCACTGAACTGATGAGAAGACCTTCATGCATAATAGTTGATCATCTTACAATGTTGCTGTTAATGTGTATAATACTCTCTTGGTTCTGCTCCCTTCACTTAGCATAAGTTCATGCAAGTCTTTCCAATCTTTTCTAAAATTTGGCCACTAATGATCTTCTCTGTTTCTTAGCTAGTACCAGACAGTTTTTAAAAATATTTTTCAACTACATGCAAAGATAGTTTTCAACAAGCTTTTTTTTGTAAGTTTTGAGTTTCACATTTTTTTTCCTCCCTCTTTTTAACATAGTTTTAGATCTTGAACAGCTGGGTCACTTTCCTTTGCATTTTTTCCATTAATTCCCTTGATATTGTTGACCTTTTGATTCTTGACCTTGCTCCAGATGAATTTTGCTAACTACTTTTTCTAGCTCTGTGAAATAGTTTTAAATTTAATTTGGGTAGAAATGTATTATATTAGCTCAGTCTAGCAATGTGCAATTTACTCTTTCTCAATTGTTTAGATATGACTTTATTTGTGTGAGAAGTATTTTGTAATTTTGTTTATATAGTTTCTTGGTTTGACTTGGGAGATAGATTCCCAAGTATTTCATATTGTCTACAGTCACTATAAATGAAATTTCTCTTTCTTTTTCTTGTTCTTGGGCTTTGTTGGTCATATATAAAAATCTTGATGAATTATATGGGTTTATTTTATATTCTGCGATTTTGCTTAAGTTGTAAATTGTTTCAAATACTTTTTAAATTGATTTTCTAGGGTTCTTGAATTATACCATCATATCATCTGCAAAGAGTGATTAAATCTATTTGAATTGGATTGAAATAAATTGAAAGTGCTTTTGTTACCTCATTGCCTATTCTAATTCCTTCCATTTCTTTTTCTTTTCTTATTGCTAAAGCTAACATTTTAAAGGAATAATAAGGGTGATAATGGGCATCCTTGTTTCACCCTGATTTTAGTGGAAATGCTTCTAATTGAATCCCATTACATAAAGTGCTTGCTGATGAATTTACATAGATACTCTCATCATTTTAAGTAAAAACTCTATTCTTTTTTTTTGTAAAGCAATTGGGGTTAAGTGACTTGCCCAAGGTCACACAGCTAGATAATTATTAAAGTGTTGAACTCAGGTCCTCCTGAATCCAGGACCAGTGTTCTATCCACTGTACCACCTAGCTGCCCAACTCTATTTAATCCTATCTCTATAGTGTTCTTAATAGGAATAAGATGTTTTTTCAGCATCTGTTGAGAAAATCATATGATTTCTGTTAATTTTGTTATTGATATGGTCAATTATGTTGATTGTTTTCCTAATATTGAATAATTCTGGTCTATCTTTATATAACTATTGCCTGATCATGGTATATTATCCTAGTAATAATTTGTTGTAATTTCTTTACCAAATTTTTATTTAAAATTTTAATAGGGAGAGTGTTCTATAATTTTCTTTGTTTTGGCTCTTCTAGATTTAGGTTTCAGCATCATATTGCTGTTATAAATGGAATATGGCAGAACTCTTTCTTAACATATTTTTTCAAATAGTTTAAATAGAATTGGAATTAATTGCTTTTTTTAAAGATTTGAGAGAATTGTAAATCCATCTGGCACTTTAGGGTTTCTTTTAGGAAGTTTATTGATGGTTCCTTCAATTTCTTTTTCTGAAATGGGGTTAAGTATTTTATTTCTTCTTCTGTTAATTGGGGTAGTATACATTTTTGTAAATATTCATCCATTTCACTTACATTGTCAGATTTGTTGGAATACAGTTGAGCAAAATAGCTCTGAATTAGTACTTTAATTTCATCCTCAGTGGTGGTGAGTTTACCCTTTTCATTTCTGATACTGGTAATTTGGTTTTCTTCTTTCTCTTTTTATTGAGATTAACCAAATGTTTGTCTTTTTTTATAAAACCAACTCTTTTTTTATTTGTTAATTCAATGGCTTTTTTATTGTCAATTTTATTAATTTCTCCTTTGATTTTCAGAATTTCTAATTTGATATTTAGTTGGAGATTTTTAATTTGTTCTTTTTCTTGTTTTTTTAGGTTGCATTCCCAATTCATTACTCTCCTTTTCTCTACTTTATTCATAAAAAAACATTTAAAGATATAAAATTTCGCATAATAACTACCTTGGTTGCATCCCACAAATTCTGGTATGATAGCTCATCATTGTCATTGACTTGGATGAAATTGTTGATCATTTCTATGATTTGTTGTTTCACTCATTCTTTAAAATCAGGTTACTTAGTTTCCAATAAATGTTTGTATTTTTATGGCTATTTATTACATGTAATTTCTATTGCATCATGATCTGAAAATAATGAATGTAATATTTCAGCCTTTCTACATTTGATTGTGAGGTTTTTTTACTCTAGTGCATAGTCAATTTTTGTGAAGGTACCATGTACCACAGAGAAAAAAGTATATTCTTTTCTACCCCCATTCAGTCTATCATATCTTACTTTCCTAAAATTCTATTCTTCTTAATTCCTTCTTGTTTATAATATAGTTAGATTTATCTAATTCTGAGTGAGGGTTGTGGAGATCCCCCAACAATACAATAGTATTACTGTCTATGTCTCCTTGTAATTCGTTCAGTTTCTCCTCTACAAATTTGGATGCTATACCACTTGGTACATATATGTTTAATATTACTTCTTTGCCTATGGTATCTTTTAAGAAGATGTAGTTATATTCCTTGTGCCTTTTAATAAGATCTATATTTTGCTTTTGCCTTGTCTGAAATCTGGATTGTTACCCTGCTTTTTTTAACTTCAGCTGAAGCATAATATATTCTATTCCAGTCTTTTGCCTTTACCTTGTATGTATCTCTCTGTTCAAATGTATTTCTTGTAAACAACATATTGTAGTATTCTGATTTTTAATTCAGTCTACTATCCAATTCTGTTTTATGGGAAAGTTCATCCATTTCCATTTACAGTTATGATTACCATCTCTGTAATTCCCTCAATTCCTCATTTATATTTTTCTCTTTCCTTTCCCCTTATCCCTCCTCAGCAATGTTTTGCTTCTAACAGCTGTCTCTTATTCAGCTCTCCCTTTTATCAGTCCCTTTCTTTTTCCTTCTCTTTCCCCTTTTATTTTTTTAAACTATTACTTTAACTTTATTTTTTACTTAAACACTCTCCCTTTTATCAGATCCTTCTACCCCTTTCTTTCCCCTCCCCCCATTTCCCTGTAGGTTAGGATAAATTTTTAAACCCAATATTTTCCTCTTTTGTCCAAATGTGTTAAGAGTAAGATTTACTCAGTGCTCACACACTCTCTTCTTTCTTCTTCTTTTTTGTTTTTGAATTTTACAATTTTCCCCCTAATCTCACTTCCCTGCCCCCCACCCTGCACAGAAGGCAGTCTTTTGATCTGGGTTGCAGTGGTTGTGACTGTGAAAAGCTTTTTAGTTTAATGTAATCAGAATTGTCTCGTTTATTTTTAATGGTGTTTTCCATCTCTTCCTTGGTCACAACTGCTTCCCTTTTCCACAGATCTGACAGATAAACTATTCCTTGATCTCCTAGTTTACTTATAATATTGACTTTTATGTCTAAATCCTGTATCTATTTTATTCTTATCTTGGTATAGGATGTGAAAGTGTTGGTCTAATCCAAGTTCCTGGAATACTAACTTCCAATTTTCCCAATAGTTTTTATCAAAGAGAGTTTTTATCCCAAAGGCTGAACTCTTTGGGTTTATCAAACAGCAGATTGCTAATAATCATTTCCTGCTATTGCACTTAGTCTGTTCCACTAATAGACCACTTTTTTTAGCCAATACCAGACAGTTCTGATGACTGATGCTTTATAATATAATTTTAGATATGGTAGGGCTAAACCACCTTCTTTTGCACTTTTTGTCATTAAATCCCTGGAAAATCTTGACTTTTTATTTCTCCATATGAATTTAATTACAATTTTTCTAACTCATTAAAGTAATTTTTTGGAATTTTGATTGATAAGGCACTAAATAAGTTGTTTAATTTATGTAGAATTGTCATTTTATTATATTAGTCCAGCCTATCCATGAACTGCTCATATTTGCCCAGTTTTTTAAATCTGATTTTATTTGTGAGAGAAGTGCTTTATAGTTGTTTTCATAGATTCCTGAGCCTGCCTTGGCAGGTAGATTCCCAAGTATTTTATATTGTCTGAAGTTATTTTGAATGGAATTTCTCTTTCTAGCTCTTGCTGCTGTATCTTGCCAGTAATATATAGAAATGCTGAGGATTTATGAGGGTTTATTTTATATCCTGTAACTTTGCTAAAGTTGCTGATTGTTTCTAGTAGTTTTTTAGATGATTTTTTAGGATTCTCTAGGTATACCATCATGTCATCTGCAAAGAGTGAGAGTTTTGTTTCTTCCTTCCCAATTCTAATTCCTTCAATTTCTTTTTCTTCTCTTATTGCTAAAGATAATATTTCCAACACAATATTGAATAGTAGTGGTGATAACAGGCATGCTTGTTTCACCCCTGATCTTACTGGGAATGCCTCTAGCTTATCCCCATTGCATATAATGCTTATTGATGGTTTCTGCTAGATACTGCTTATCGTTATAGGGAACAATCCATTTATTCCTATGCTCTCTAGTGTTTTTAGTAGGAATGGATGTGGTATTTTGTCAAAGGCTTTTTCAGCATCAATTGATATAATCACATGATTTCTGATATGTTTGTTATTGATATAGTTAATTAAACTAACTGTTTTCCTAATTTTAAACTGACCCTGCATTAATCCTGCTTGGTCATAGTGTATTATTCTAGTGATAATTTTCTGTAATCACTTTCCTAAGATTTTATTTAAGATTTTTTGCATCTATATTCATTAGGGAGATAGGTCTATATTTCCTTTCTCTGTTTTGACTCTTCCTGGTTTAGGTATCAGTACCATAATGGTGTCATAGAAAGAGTTAGGCAGAGTTCCTTCCTCACCTATTTTGCTAAAGAGTTTATATAGAATTGGAACCAATTGTTCCTTAAATATTTAATAGAATTCACTTGTGAATCTATCTGGTCCTAGAGGTTTTTTCTTAGTAAGTTCAATAATGTCTTGTTGAATATCTTTTTCTGAAATAGGGTTGTTTAAGTATTTAATTTCCTCTTCATTTAACCTGGACAGCTTATATTTTTGTGAATATTCATCCATTTAACTTAGATTATTAAATTTATTAGCATACAGTTGGTCAAAATAATTCTGCATTGTTACTTTAATTTCCTCCTCAATGGTGGTGCATTCATCTTTTTCATTTATGATACTGGTAATTTGGTTTTCTAGTTTTTTAAATCAAATTGACCAGAGGTTTATCAATTTTATTGGCTTTTTCATAAAACTAACTCTTGGTTTTGTTTATTAATTAAATAGTTTTCTTACTTTCTATTTTATTAATTTCTCCTTTAATTTTTAGAATTTCTAATTTGGTATTTAATTGGGGGCTTTTAATTTGTTCTTTCTCTAATTTTTTTAGTTGCATGTTTAGTTCATTGATTTCCTCTTTCTCCAATTTATCCGTGTAAGCATTTAAAGATGTAATATATCTCCTGACAACTGCCTTGGCTGTATCCCTTATGTTTTGGTATATTGTTTCATTAATGTCATTATCTAGGATAAAATCATTAATTCTTTCTATAATTTGTTGTTTGGTCCACTCATTCTTTAAAATGAGGTTATTTAGGTTCCAATTAGGTTTATGTCTTTCTCTCCCTGGCTCATTATTGCATGTGATTTTTTTATTGCATTATGATCTGAGAAGTATGTATTCACTATTTCTGCCTTTCAGCATTTAATTATTAGGTTTTTATGCCCTAGTACATGGTAAATTTTTATGTTAATGTCATGTACTATAGGGAAAAAAAGTATATTCCTTTCTATCCCTATCAACTTTCTCTAAATGTCTATCATGTCTAGGTTTTCTAACATTCTATTTACCTCTTTAACTTCCTTCTTGTTTATTTTATGGTTAGATTTATCTAAATCTGAGAGCAGGAAGTTGAGGTTTCCCACCAGTAAAGTTTTGCTGTCTATGTCTTCCTGTAACTAATTCAACTTCTCCTCTAAAAATTTGGATGCTACACCACTTGGTGCATACATATTTAGTATTGAAATTGCTTCATTGTCTATGGCACCTTTTAGGATGATATAATTTCCTTCCTTATCTCTTTTAATCAGATCTATTTTTGCAGCTGCTTTGTCTGAGATAAGAATTGCTACACCTGCTTTTATTCACTTCAGCTAAAGCAAAATATATTTTGCTCCAACCTTTTACCTCTACTCTGTATGTATCTCTCTGCTTCAAATGAGTTTCTTATAAGCAGCATTTTGTAGGATTCTAGTTTTTAACCCACTCTGCTATTCACTTACATTTCATAGAAGAGTTAATTCCATTCACATTCAAAGTTATAATTAATCAGCGCAACAGTTGGGAACAATTTTTGGCTGTCTGCAAAGGAGAGTACCATCTGTATCCAGATAAGGAGCTGTGGAGTTTGAACAAAGTACAAAGACTATTCCCTTTAATTCGGAAAAAAAACCCCAGATGTCTTATGGTTTGATCTGGTTACCTCTGAGAATTCTGTTCTCTTTAAGGATATGATTTCTCTCTCATCACACCCAATTTGGATCGAGGTACAACATGGAAACAAAGTAAAGACTGACAGAGTGCTATCTGTGGGGTGGGGGTGGGGGGAGGGAAGCAAGATTGGGGGAAAACTGTAAAACTCAAATAATATCTTTAATAAAAATTAAAAAAAATAAAAAAGTTATAATTACTAACTCTTCATTGCCCTCCATACTATCTTCCCTCTGTTTATATTTATCCCCTTTTCATATTTTATCCATATTCCCCAGCATCACCACCTTCAGTGTGTTTTCCATGTATCCAATTCCCCTTCCCCTTTCTTTCTCCTTTTCCTTTGCCCCTTCTTCCGTTAGCTCCTCCTTACCTCCCCACCCTCCCCCTTGACCATTTTAATACTTGAAAGGTAGGATAAGTTTCTCAACTTAACTGAGTGTGTGTATGTTAACTTCAGGCCTAATCTGATCAGAGTAAGATTCAGGTGGTTCTCTCCTCCTTCTTTCTTCCCCTTTATTGTAATAGGTCCTTTGTACCTCTTTATGTAATGTGATTCACCCCCAATCTCCTCCATCCTCCCCCTTTTAAGGAGATATTGTTTTTAAATCATTCTATCAAAGTCACAGATAAGTCATGAATGTCCATCACATCTGGCTAAATATATTCTCTCTAATAGAGTTACAATTCTCAAGTTATGAGAATCTTTCTCCCAGGTAGGGATATAGCCTCTTTCAGCTTATTGGATAGCAGTTTTTTTTCTTTACCCCCACTTTTTTTATCTTTTCCTGTGTCTTTTGAGTCTCCTATTTGATGTCCAAATATTCTATTTAGCTCTGGTCTTTTCATCAGGAAGAGTTGGAAATCTCCTATTTTGTTAATTGTCCATCTTTTCCCCTGGAAGAGAAGGCTCAATTTTGACAGATAGTGGATTCTTGGCTTCATTCCAAGCTCCCTTGCTCTTCAAAATATCTCATTCCAGTCCCTTCAATCCCTTAATGTTGATACAGCCAGGTCCTGCATAATCCTTACTGTGTATTTAAAATTGTTTCTTTCTGGCTGCTTGTGGTATTTTCTCTTTTTTCTGATAGTTCTGGGATTTGGCCACAATATTCCTTGGCCATAATATTTCCTTGGTATTTTTCATTTTAGGATCCCTTTCTGGAGGGAATTGATGTATTCTTTCAATAACTATTTTGCCCTCTGGTTCCATTATATCAGGGCAGTTTTCCATCATTAACTCCTGTAATACCAAGTCCAGGCTTTTTTTTTTCCACTTCAATCTTTTAAGGAAGCCTAATGATTCTTAGGTTGTCTCTCCTTGTTCTATTCTAGAAGTCAGTGGTTTTGCCAATGAGGTATTTACATTTTCTTCTATTTTTTTCAATTTTTTTTAACAGATTCTTGTTGTCTCATGAAGTCATTAGTTTCCACATATTCCATTCTTTTTCTTTTAGAGAAAAATTTTCATTTACTTTTTGCAACTCCTTTTCCAATTGGTCAGTTGTAGTTTTGGAGGAGTTTTCCATTTGTCCATATGTTTCGAGAGAATTATTTTTTTTTTGCATTTGCCCAATTGTATTTTCCAAGGATTTGTTTGCTTGCTGCAAAATGTTAATTTTTCTCTTGCGTTTATTTTCCCAGTTTTTCCAATTGACTTTTAAATTCCATCCTGATTTCTTTTAGGAAGTCTTTCTGGTCTGGAGACCAATTCATATTCTCCTCAGAAATTCTATATCTCTCTGGGTTAGGATCTGTGTCTTCAAAGTAGTTTTCAGTAGGCCCCCTTTTTCCTAGGATCTTGTGTTGGGGGAAGGACTGGCTCACAGAGGTTTGGTTTTGAGGTTCCTAGAGGCTTTGCTCACTGGGTTTAGTGACTCCCAGTGAGCCAGCTAGTAGGGGATGCTGGAGGCTTTACTCACTTGTTTAGTAACTCTAAGTGGGTCAGCCAGTAGGGGGTGCTGGTTGCTTTCTCTGCATTGTCTGTGGTCTTGATTTAAGGCCCTCTCCCTAGTTCTGGAGGGGGTCGGTGGTGAAGCAGCTGGATATGTTTAACCTTGAACAATGTGGGCTCAGTCCTGGGACAAGAATGTTAATCTTCCTTTCAGCTGAGGGAACTCTGCTGCCCACACCTGAACCTTGGTGGGGGGGGGTGTTTGGGGGAGTGCTGTTACTGTGTTTGTTCTGGAAAGAGGACTCCCCTGAAAGTATGGAGCTCAGGTCCCCAAGCCCAGGATCAATGTCTCCTGCTATATGCAACTTTCTGTGCTGGAACTCACTCTCCAGCTCCACTGGGATTCTCCTATCTCCATTCCGACAGCCAAAGACTCCACTGCCTTCAGGCCCTGGGTCTCGCAGTCAATGCAACTGATTCTATGATTTCTCCCTGCCCCCACTGACTCTCTGCTTTGTGCGCCCAGCTCACCCAGGATCTCAGGAGACAGACTTTTTGGTAGATGTTCTTCTCCTAGTTTCTCTTTCTGGGTTTTGTCAATAGGATTTCTATTAAGAGGTTTTTTTTCATATTATTTCTGAGGGGAAACCAGGAGACCTTAGCTCAATGCCTGGCTTCTGTCCTCCATCTTGGTCAGAAGTCTCTCTTCTTTCTTCTTCTATAATAGTCGTTGTGCCTCTTCACTTGGTATGATTTATTCTCCAGTGCTTTGCCTTCTCCCAGAATTATCCTTCTTTTCATGTCTTGTTTTACTGTCTTGTACCCACAGCTTCTGTCAAGATATACTACTTTTATCTATCCTGATAGAAATACAATTCTCAAGGGTTTAATTGATTGATTGATTGATTGGTTTATAAACATCATTACTTCATAAACACTTCAGGTCCACAGCCTCAGTCTAAGTACACTGCCCTCAGCTTTTTCCATTAGAAATATAATTCTCAAGAGCCATATATATCATCAAATTATAACCATATTTTGTCATACCCTCTTTCCAAGTACCCTCTATAGAAATACAATCCTTGGGACGGCTAAGTGACACAGTGGATGGAGCATCAGCCCTGGAGTCAGGAAGACCTGAATTCAAATCCAGCCTCAGACACTTAATAACTACCTAGCTATGTGGCCTTGGGCAAGCCACTTAACCCCATTACCTTGCAAAAACCTTAAAAAAAAGAAAAAAGAAATACAACCCTCATGACCTAAAATATCATGTAAAGCAATATCTCTTCATGATCCATTTATACCCACACTGTCTAATTCCCTCCAATGTTCCCAATAAAAAGTATCATGTAAACCAAAATCACATCAAGCTCCATTTATATCCACACCCTCTAAACACAGTCCCTCCAGTTTTCCCAATAGAAATACAATCCACATGAACTAAAATATTAGCCAAAACATCATCACTTTCATGATCTGTCTACACTCATATCCTCTCTCTCTCTAAGTATGCTTCTTTTAACTATTCTAAAAAAATACAATTCTTAAGAGTTGCAAGTATTGTCTTCCTAGTAGGGTTATATATATATAGTTTAATATTGACTTTTTTCCCCTTTCTGTTTACTTTTTTATGCATCTCTTGAGTTTTGTATTTAAATATAGCATTTTCTATTCAGTTCTGTTTTTTTAATCAAGTAAGGTTGAAAGTTCTCTATTTCATTGAAAATTCAGAATAGGCTGAATTTTGCATGGTAGTTGATTCTTGGTTGCAATTCAAGGTTGTAATCCTATATGATCCTGATTGGTTTCTTGGTATTTAAATTTCTTCTTTTTGACTGAAGCATTTTCTCCTTTTGCTGGGAATTCTGAAATTTGACTACAATATTCCTTAAAGTTTTTATTCTGGGATTTCTTTCTGAAGATGATTGGTGAATTCTTTCTAGGACTATTTTGTCTTCTTGTTCTAGGATCTTAGGGCAGTTTTCCATGATAATTTCCAGAAAGATATTTTTCATGTTCCTTTTGGATAGGCCAATAATTCATAAACTATCTCTCCTGGAACTGTTTTCCAGATTGGAAATTTTTCCTAAGATGTACTTTATGTTTTCTTCTGTTTTTTTCTGTCTTTTGATTTTGTTTGATGGAACCTTGTTGTCTCATGGAATCATTAGTTTCCATTTGTCTAATTCTAACTTTTAAGATTTTATTTTCGTCAGTTAGCTTTTGTGTTTCCTTTTCTAGTTGTTTAATGTTACTTTTAAATATGTTGTTTTACTTTTCCATTTGGTTAATTTTGTTTTTAAAAGGAGTTAATTTTGTCAGTCAATTTTTTGGAATTCTACATTTTCTCCATTTTTCTTCTTCCTCTCTTCTTTGGTTTTTAATATCCTTTTTTGAGGGGACAATTAGGTGGCACAGTGGATAGAGCACTTGCCCTGGAGTCAGAAGGACCCAAGGTCAAATTTAACCTCAGACATTTGATGCTTACTAGCTGTATGACCTTGGGCAAGTCATTTAATCCATTTGCCCCACAGAAGCAAAGAAACAAAAAAAAAATCCTTTTTGAGCTCTTCTAAAAGATCTTTTTGGATTTGAAGCTAATTTATCAACTCCTTTGAGTCTTCATGTATAGGAATTATGTCATTGTTTTGCTCTTCTGAGATGGTGTTTCTATCATCCCTATGAGAATAGAAGCTATCTATGGTTAGCTCTTTTTTTTGTATTTTTTTGAGGGTTTTTTTGTTTTTTGCTCATTTGATAGCTAAACTCTGCTCCTGGGGTACAAGGAGTATAGTCTCAAGCTTTTTGTGCTGAGGTGGGATCCAGTCCTTGACTTACACTAGCCTAGAGCATTGCTTATGCATATGCCATAGCACAACCCAGTTCCATCTGTTGCACCAGCATTTCCAGGACTTGAACTTTGTTTTCTGAACTGGGGTTGGAAACCTCCCTGGTGGCCTGCTGTGTACCACTGGTTTGCTAAGATTTAACCTGAATTGTGCAGTGACTAGGAGCTTCCAGTTGGTTTTCCAACTCCCCCACTTATGCTGGGATATCCAGAAGAGATAGGCCTTTACCCAAGATCCTCCATGATATCTTGAATTGAGAACTTGTTACAAACTTTTTTGGTGAAATCTATAAATTTAGGGTCTGGGCAGAGGCTTCGTTTAAAATTATTTAGAGAAAAATTCCGAGAGCTTTCTAGCTTCATGTCACCATCTTGGCTCCACCATGGAAATACCTCTCTACATGTGTTCTGATCTGTGTCTGTCTTATTCCCACTAAAGATGGTAAACCTCATCATGGCAAAGATAAATCTCATGTGAACTTTATACCTTCCCAAGTACCTAGGACTAGACACTGCACCAAACAGGCACTTAGGTTAGATGAATTGAATTGAATTAAATTGAATTTTATTTGAGTTGAATTAAATTTTATTAGTGGAAATTAATTGAATTGAATTGAATTGAATTTTGAGATATTAAGATGAGATGTACAGTAGCCATTGGCTATGGAAGTCTCATTCCTGAATCCATCACATTTTTTTCTATCCCTTTTTGTCAGTTGTGATGGGGCTGATTTTCCACCAGGATCTCATGTTGAGAGATCTTAAAGTCAAAAATTCTGGAATCTAAATTAGATTCTGAGCAAGAACTCAAAGACATTCTTTTAAAAAATAATACATTCCTTTGAAAAATCTTTTTTTAGTGACATACCATAGACTAGAATGACAGAAAAGTCTTAAGGTTAATGGAGGGAGAAGTAGGTCTTTAAAGGGTACATGTTTAACTAAGCTTAAGAAGAAAGGCTGGTGAGAAAGGAAGAATGAAAATGGGGGAAAGAAATTATAAAGAGGAAAGGAAGTCAAGAGAGAAAAGAAAAGTAGGAAAATAAAGATGGTAAAAAGAAATTGAGATTTACCATCATTTTCCCCAGTCTCTCTTCACTTTCAGAAAAAAACAATGTCCTCATGAGGTATAGCAATAACAATAATAACTTTTGTTATAATTTGTTATTGTACATTTGTGTCTGACTTTTCATGATCCCATGGACCATAGCATGACAATACTGTTTCTTGTGTTTTCTTTTTTTTTATTTTCTTATATTTTTTCATTTTAAAATTTTTCTTCCAATCGTGCTTCTCTCCCCCTACTCCCCACAGAAGGCAGTCTGACAGTCTTTACATTGTTTCCTTGCTATACATTGATCAAAATTGAATGTGCTTAAGGAAAAATAAAATATAAGAGATAGCAAAATTACATAACAAGATAACTTTTTTTAAAATTAAAGGTAATAGTCTTTGGTCTTTGTTTAAACTCCACAATTCTTTCTTTGGATACAGATGGTATTCTACCCTGAAATTGTCCCTGATTGGTGCACTTATGAAAAGAGAAAGTCCATTAAAATTGATCATGAACCCCATGTTGCTGTCATGATGTACAAGGTTCTTTTTGTTCTGCTCATCTCACTTCACTCACCATCAGTTCATGCAGATCCTTCCAGGCTTCTCTGAATTCCCATCCCTCCTGGTTTCTAATAAAACAATAGTGTTCCATAACATACATATTTGTTCAGCCATTCCCCAATTGAAGGACATTCACTTAATTTCCAATTCTTTGCAACCACAAACAGAGCTGCTATGAAAATTTTTGTACAAGTGATGTGTGTACCCCTTTTTCATAATCTTTTAAGGATATAGACCCAGTAGTGGTATTGCTGGATAAAAGGGTATAAACATTTTTGTTGCCTTTTGGGCATAATTCCAAATTGCTCTCCAGAAAGGTTGAATGAGTTTACAGCTCCACCAACAATGTATTAGTGTCCCAGATTTCACACCTCCCTTCCAACAATGATCATTGTCTTTTCTGGTCATATTGGCCAATCTGAGAGGTGTAAGGTGGTACCTCAGAGATGTTTTACTTTGCCTTTCTCTGATAATTAGTGATTTAGAGCACTTTTTCATCTGACTATGGATTGATTTGATTTCCTCATCTGTAAATTGCCTTTGCATATCCTTTGACAATTTGTCAATTGGGGAATGGCTTGTTTACATTTGACTCAGTTCTTTATATATTTTAGAAACGAGTCCTTTGTCAAAAACACTGGTTGTAAAAATTGTTTCCCAATTTACTATATTTCTTTTGATCTGGGTTGCAGTGGTTTTGACTGTGCAAAGATTTTTAATTTAATGTATTCAAAATTCTCTAGTTTGTTTTTAATGATGTTTTCCATCTCTTCCTTAGTCATAAACTGCTTCCCTTTCCATAGATCTGCTGCCCTTGTGTCTTCTTTACAAAGATGCTGGAGTGGTTTGTCATTTCCTTCTCTAGTGAATTAAGGCAAACAGAAGTTAATTGCCTTGGCCAGGATGACAGACAGCTAGTGAGTGTCTGAAACAGTATTTGCACTCAGATCTTCCTGACTCCAGACCCAGTGTGCTACCTACTGATAGTTTCTTACTTTATAATAGTAACTTTTAAGCAGTGTTATGACATTTGAAAAGAGTTTCTTTTACAGTTACCCTTTCTAAAATGCAACTTTCTCCATTGCAGTTTTGATATAGCATGGTTCAATATAAGAAATAAAAATTAAATTTTGAGGGAATTTTGTGAAAGCCACAAGTAACAAATGACATACAAAGGCCAGCAAGTGACAAAGAAAAGATTTAGAAACTCAGAAATGCCTATAATTGTGTATGGTATTGTCTAGTGTCAACAGATTTTATCTTTTAATGCTATAATAGTTCAGATGTCTCTGGGGAGGTCAAAACTTTTATGCAGATTTTTCTAATCATGGGTTTGCCATGCCTCTAACCTCTATGGTGTGGAAGAGATAACTGTACATTATCTCATTTTGTCCTTATAACAACCTTATTAGATAGGAGGGAGGGAAGGGAGAAAGGAAGAGAAGTTAGGAAAGCAGAAAGGAGAAAGAGAATGAATGTTGTTCCGTATCCAATATACATAAGCGTAATTAGTACAATGCTTCATCTTAGAGTGCTAATATCTAGAAGCAGCCAACCTCCTTTAAGTGATCTTTGTCTCTGAGTCTTACCTCAAGGCCCCTTACTGCCCTGTCCCCTCCCATAACTCAGCAGCTCCTTGGCCACCCTCCTACTGTGGCTAAGTATGAGGTCAGACTCTTTTCTCTGTCCTTTCAACTATTCTTGCTCCATTTAAAAGAATTTCTATTTGTACTGCTGTTTATCAATTAGCCAATCAACTAACATTTATTAACTTTCCACTATAAGGTAAAGACTGTAGATTAAAATAAAAAAAAAGAATAAACTTTCCCCTTCTTAGGTTTCCAGGGACCTATACACAGGTCTGGGAAAAGGCACTTAGGGGAGAGGGAAGAGAATATAGAAAACAAAAAAAAAGTCATTTTCAATTACTCCAACTTAATCAGACTGAGCCCCTCTACAGACTACAGTGTCATCTGTCCACTCAAGACCATTTTTCCTCTGCTTTGCAGCCTTCTTCCATGTGTTCCCCATTCTTCCAACAACCAAGTAACATGTTCTCAAAAGAAAGTGAGCAGGAGGTAGCCTCTCTTTAAGTTTTCCTCTGTTTTAAACAAAAACAACCCAGGGTGAAGGAGGAAAGTGAAGTACCATTTGGTGCCTAATTACAGAGCATTATTATAATAACACCACCCGCAGACAGGAGCTCTCTTATTTGTGTTTCAAGTGAGACGCCTACATCACCTCTGTCACTCCAGTAATCTGTCATCCATTGTTCCTTGATGAATTTGACCTGACAGGATAATAATTTTCAAATATCTTTTTAAAAAAAAATTTCTCTTCAGTTCTAAGGTTTCTAATCCTTAAGGAAAAGGTGTTTTGATTAAATAATCCTGGGAAAGTAGGAACTATGTTTAGTATTTGTGACTCAGTCACAAATTCAAACCCTGCTTCAGATGCTTAGCTCTATATCCCTGGGAAAATCCCTTAATCTCTCAGCCTGTTTCCTATAAAATGGAGATAAAGATAGTACCTACCTCACAGAGTCATTGTGAGATTCAGATGAAAAAACTATATGTCAAATACTTTGTAGTCCTTAAATGAATCTATAAACCATTTTTATTATAATTTTAAGAAAGAAAATTGAGATCCAGAAAGGATAAATGATTTACTCAATGTCACAAAAGTAGTAGGTGACAGAACCATTCTTTAAACTAGGCATCTGACTCTAGATCTTTCCATTACAGATGGGAAGGGGCTTAAACGTTTGTGTCTTCTGTCCTACCCAGTATAATCCCAACTAACCCTTCCTAGGAAGGCAGAAAGCATTTTTGCTAATGATGTCCAACATTGTCTGATGGGAGTAGTATATCTGTGAGTTTCTATCTTCCTCCTTCCCTAAGTTTTTCTCAACTGTGATAATGCACATCTGTCATGCCACTGCCTGGTGTTTCTAAAGTAAAGTTTAAAGATTTGTTTGAAACTAAGGCAGACTCAGAGAATATAGCCCCAAGTACTTCTGAGGGCAGGAGTGATCAATTCCAAGCTGCTTCTTACTACTCAAAAGAAATGCAAATGTCCTATAGCAGATGGTTGACCATATGAAAATCTGCATTGCAGTCTACAAAGGAATGGTTAAGGAAATGTCACTAGTCTTTAATTGTTAAATATTTAATAGCAATCCTTGAGAAAGCAATTTCAGCATGGTAAATTGTAATTTTCTAGAGGGCAGAAATTGTATGGAGTTTTGACATTATATTCCTAATTGTATACAGTACTTAATAAATGTTTGTTGAATTGCATTGGTTGTGGGGGGGGGGGTGGATTCAGAAGCCAAGAGTAATTCTTAATGGTGATTGATTTAATACATATATATCAAACTTATCCCCTTGCCAATCAATAACACCAAATACTGATAAATCTGATATCTGTGAGTAGGACTGGTCCTAAGAAAAACTGTAAATTGGACAAAAGTTTTTTTTTAAGATTTCACTACGTTTTTTTCTTCTTCTATGGCATTTCTCTGATATCCTGTACAAAAAAATAAAATAAAGATTTTTTGTCAAAACCTGTTTTTGATGAAACTATGATAGCTCTATGTAATAACTAATTTTTTTCCTTTCAGTGTTCACCAAGTAACTCTTTAGTATGTTCTAGAATTTTGCCAGAAATTAAAATCTACCTGATAGACCTATAGTGTGTTAGATTTAGTTCTTTTTACTTTTTTTTAAAAAAGATTGGGACATTTGCTCTTCTCTCTTCCACTCTCCACATTCTTTAAAATATCAATGATCAGTCATAGATGACAATTCTTTCAGTATCTGAGAAAATGGTTCATTTGGGTCAAGAGACTTGGATTCATTCGGGTTATCTAATTGCTTTCTTACTATCTCCTTACTTATCTTGAGTATTATCCCCTTATTTGCCATTTTTGTTTTGGTCCTTTCCAGGCCAAAGGTCATTCTCCCTGGCAGAGAAAACAAACAAAATTGATTTTATTGTTCAATTATCATTGTCTTCCCCCCTTCCCCCATTAAAAATATTTCTTCTTCTTGTCTTTGAATTTCCCTAGCAGCCTCATATTGTTTTCAGCTTTAGAACTCTGGACATTATTCTTGATGTGCTGTGCCACACTTTTGTATACATTTTTTATTATCTGCTCTGTAACACCTGGTATAAATATAGGTTAGTGAGTTATTGTTCGTCCACATCAGACCACTCCATTGCTCTTGTTTCCCTTTGTATCTTCAGAATCTTTTTCTTGATAGTTCTCTTAATTTCTGGTCTGATTTCCTCCATAAATTTTTATTCTATTTGAATTCTATGTTTCTTCCCTCTAAACCATTTGAAATCTTTTCTCCAGAATTCCAGGATTTTTATTAGACTATATCTTCACTTTCTTCTTATTTTCTGTCATAAACTCTGGGAGGGTGTAGTTACTTCCTCTAAGATGTCATCATTTCTACTTCAGCAACCAGTTTTTCTTTGTTGGTAAAAATCAGATTTTGCGGATAAAATTTCTACTAAGGCAAATGAAAGTGCAATAAGTATATTTGCTTTTAAAGAAATTTCCCATCAGTATTATATCATATTTCAGTGGTAGATTTAGATCTGTTTTCTGAATCACTAACCCTATTTCCTCTTCCTATTCAGGTGATCTCTGCTATACTTCAATGACAAAATTGTTTTGGTTTCTCCTTTATTGATCACTACCTAAATGTGGTCCATCATACTTATTCCTGATAATTTTTTATTTTCTTCACATGGATATTGTGCAATGTTTTCTCCTCTCTTTTATTTTCTTTATTTTGAATAAGATATTTTTGTTGTTTTTGAGTCATTTCAGTTGTGTTTGACTTTCCATGACCCCATTTAGGGTTTTCTTGGCAGATACTGGAATAAATTGCCCATTTCCTTCTCCTGTTCATTTTACAGATGAGGAAACTGAAATAAATGGTTAAATTTGCTCAGCATCACACTACTACTAATTTTTGAGACTAGATTTAAATTCATGTCTTCTTGACTCCAAGCCTGGCACTCTATCCACTACACTATTTAGTCACCCAAGATATTTATATATATATATATATATATATTACATATGAATATGTATATGTATATATATGTATATAAAATCTTGACTCATTGCACAATGTCTCAAGGATACCTAGCAGTGACACCTCCTTTCTCTACAATTTATGTAGACATTTGAGGCTCAATTTAGAGTTCTTCTAAGCTCTGAGAGTCTCAATATCTATTCTTCCTAAGTTGCTTCTTGCCTCTATGGGCAGAGGTGTCAAACTTGGGTCCACAGGCCACATACAGCCCCCAAAAGTCAAAGCATGGCTAAATCAGATTAAAATGCAATTGGAAAATTTTTAACAAAATAAAAATATAGAAAAACAATGATAATGGTATTTTGTGGGGTTTTTAAAATCAATATTTGGCCAAGAGAGATGTTTCTATTTGAGTTTGACAGTACTGTTTAAAGTTCTTTTGATTAAATTTGCAAAACATGAGATTATACTTACCAACCTTTATTATACTCCATCCCTTGCCAGAAACCTGTTACCCCTATATTTTGAGCCATCACCCAAAAATCCAAATCCCATTCTAAGCTAATAGTTATCTTCTAAATTCAACTTTTCATTTCTTCATTCCTGTGGGTGGTATGATGGATTATAGTGATGAAAACACCACCTATGCCCCTTATAAATATCAGTTTCTTATGCAAGAATTCATTTTCCTTGGGTTTCTAGATTTTCCCCTGGCAGTATCGTTTATTCCCGTGTAAATCACAAGAAGTGGATAATAGTCATGTGTTTTGACAAGTTTGAGGAACTTTTTTCTTATGCTTGGTATATATTCATCAGAATGAGAAAGTACTCTCTGTTATCAGGTTGCCTCCACTTTTGAGCTCTGGTAACAATCCTTTGGCCACAGAAGAAACAAAAACATTGTGCACTCGATTCAAGTCTTTGCAAAGTTCTCCCTGTTCTCCGTTCCCACTGGTATTTTACAACCTTTTATAACCTCTTTCTATTCCTTATCACCCCTTTATACTTCATTACTTCCCCTTTATTACCTTTTCAAAAATCTTCATGACTTCAAACCTTTTTTATCACCCCTTAACCCTTGATAACCACACACAATTTTCTTTCTATTCTTTTATTACAGAAGTTAATTCATTTTTGTTTCTTAAAGTATTTTTTCACAAATGTTTTTACATTTCCTAATGTATTCTTTCCCCCCTCTCAGAAAGCCTTTTCTTATAATAAAGAATAAAAAAAATAAGGAAAAATTAGTTCATCAAAACTAACCCACATATCTGGAAAAGTCTGACATTATATGTAATGTTCCGCACTTATAGCTTCCACTTCTCAACTTCTTTAAAGAAGAAAATGAGGCACTTTCTCATATCTCTTCATTGGGGCCAACTTTGGATATTATAATTTCTTTCTTTCAATTTGAATTGTTTTGTTCCTATTTTTTCCATTCATATCTATGTATATTGTTTTTCTGGTTTAGTTTTATGTCAGTTTGCATCAGTTCATGAGTCTTTTTATGCCTCTCTATATTTAGCATAATCACTGTTTCTTAAAATGCCATAATATTCCATTATATTTTATTTAATATATAATTATATATACATACATATATAAAATATAATCTACTTGTTTCCCAGTTGATAGACATCCTATTGATAGTTCTTTGTACAATGTCTATATAAATTCTTATATTGTCTTTCCTATTTGTTTTAGTTAACTTTTCTTACCATACTTTACCTTCTTTTTTAGTTTTTCCTCTTCCTTTTTTTCTCCCTTAGGTCATCTACCTTTTTCATTATGGTCACATAGCTAAGGAAGTAGCACAAGTAGGATTTGAATCTAGGTCTTTCTGATTCTAAGTCAAGTATTATATTCCCTAAACTATACTTTCTGTCTAATCTTTGTCCTCATCTCAAACGCGACATGACATGACTCATTCTATTTGTCTCTCGCCAGTGACAGCTCTCTTTTTATGAATATGAAGCCTGAACTTAGGGAAAATGGGAATAATCCTTTTCATCCTTAAGGAAGAAGTCCAGGGAGGTATTTCAAAGTTTATAAAGAAGTTTTCACAACCATGGGGAGAGGTGAGTGGTCATAGTAGTCATTTTCTGTGTTGAATTACATCAAGCATCCACTATGTGGTAAGCACTATGCTACAAATATCAAGAATAAAGCAATTCCTTTTCTCAATAAGCTTACATTTTTCTCTCCTTTTTTGTCATTTAGGCAATCTATAAGATGGTTTCTTCAGTAATGAAAATGCCTGAAGATGAATCAACACCAGAGAAAAGGACAGAGAAGATCTTTCGCCAGATGGATACCAATCGAGATGGTGGGTCCAAGATTGCAATTTATTGACTCAATTCCATGTGTATTTACTGATACTTTAAGTGGGAGGGTTCAATGGATCCAACCAGAGAAATAGATAATGAATGTTATGGACTAGCCCAAGGAATTTTTAAAAAACAAAGAACAAAACAAAGAATGAATATGAAAAAAGAAAGTGCAGTCTTAAATCCCTAATTGCAATCAGATTGTCCTGCCAGAGAGGACATCTACCGTCTGAATTTTAGACATGAGTATAAGAAAGGACATGAGCATAGTGAAAAATGGAAAGAAGTAAAAAGCATTGATTTGCTAAATATTCCTATTGTGCCTTCATCAAAGGGAGACTTTTTTTTTTTACCTTTGGGGAGATGTTCTGTGTCTTGAATTTGGCTAAGTACAGGATGACCAGTCAATTAAATTGCTCCCCCATAACTTTTGCTTTTCTCCTGGTTGATGAGCAGATCCACTGGGTAGAGTGATAACTAGACTTGCATTTGAAGTGGTGGTTGGTAACAGAAAATCAACAAAAGGTCATTTAGTTCTTTTTCTATTAATCTGGGTCTGACTTTTAGTCAAGAGGGTCATGGAGCTATTCAGAGCAGATAGTACCTGACACATGAGTTATGGATGTTTTCCCCCCTACAGAAATTCTCCAAGAGATGATCTACCTAAAACCCTATCCTCCATTTCACACAAATACTATCCCATAATTTGCTACAGGATGAGCTGTGCTCTTTTCTAGGGTACTACTTTATATGTTTTTGAAACCACTTTCCCTGTTTTGGACTCAATTTCATGTTGCCTCATGAATCATGCAGAATTGATAAAGATAACCAAACCAACAACTTCCTGCCTTGTTACCTAATGGATAGATTGCTGGACCTGGAGTCAGGAAGACCTGAGTTCAGTTGTGACCTCAGATACTTACTATATGACCCTGGACAAGTTACTTAACCCTGTATGCCTCAGTTTTCTTATCTGTAAACTGAGCTGGAGAAGGGAATGTCAAACTTACTCCAGTGTATTTGCGAAGAAAACCCCAAATGAAGGTCACAAAGAGAGAAATAACTGAAACAACACAACAACAATAATTCTCTGACTTCAAAGTTTTCATAATTTCTACTAAAAAGAATAGAACAGAGCATCTAACCCAGGTCTTCTCTTTCCAGGGCTCTCATTCTGCTCTTTCTCAGTGGTATCATATTAGGTACCTTTTGGAGAAGCCTAGATCTGAGTCAAAGTCGAATAGAAATGGGCACTACTAATCTGTTCATAACAATTCCTGCAGGCTGCCTATGAACTTAGTTTGAAAATGTAATATCATCCAAGTTTTATTGTACTTTTAAGATTTTGACAAATATTTCCCCTATTACATTTTGATTCTGGGTCAGGCTGCACTTGTGGCAGGCAATATAGTCTGCCAGATCCTAGGATTGATGACTCTGACCTAATTGAAAAGTTCCTGTAGAGAGTCTCAGAAAGAAGTCCTAGTAATGAACCAATTAGGGGCTCGTTTTTTAGAATTAGAAGGTGACTGAGTGTAGGAAAAATGGAAAGAAAAAAAAGCATTGATGTATTAAATATTCCTCTTGTTTCTTATCAAAGGGGCTTTTTTTCTTTTACCTTTGGGGAGGTATTCTGTCTTGAATTTGGTTAAGTACATGATGATCAATCAACTAGGCTGCCAGTCTATACCTCTGGTTTTTCCCTTGGTTAATGGATAGATCCCCACAGGGAAGAGCAACTGGAAGGATTTGGAGCTAAATGGAAGTGGGAACAGAAAACCTAGATAATAACAATTTTTAAGTTAAAGAGCAAAAAAAAAAAAAGGAAACTGATCAATATAAGGAATAACCAAAGTTTCAAATTTCTGATGATAATACTTGATACCCACTAAGGTAATAGACTCAGGATGCAGAATGAGATATCTTAGACCATGCATGGCTAATGTAGGGTTTTTTGACTATGCATATTTACTACAAGAATTTAGTTTGTTTTTTTTTAATGGGAGAGAGGACATTGAAAGTGGAGAAAATTAATTCTTGTTCTTTGAAAAATTGTTTTAAATTAAAGAGGAACTCAGTTTATACTTTTTTAACATTTAAATTTCCTATTAGCTCACATCATTCAGATTGCTCATGGTCAAAGATTTTCATAAATTCCTGTAATTGGGGAAAACCACAGCATCACTTTGGATAAGAGATAAATAAAACCTGAGTTATAGGGAAACTTAGTCCTTGAGTCAACAGCAAAAAGATTACTTTTCTTCAGCTGTGATTGATTTTTTGTGACCCCTTTTGGGTTTTCTTGGCAAGGATTCTAGAGTGATTTACCATTTCCTGCTCTAGTTCATTTTACAGATGAAGAAAGTAAGGCAAATGGAGTTAAATGACTTATCCAGGTTCACACAGCTAGCTAGTGCCTGGGTCTAGATTTGAATTTCGGAAGATGGACCTTTCTAACTTGTGGCTCAGCAATCTGTCCACCAAATCACCTAGCAGCCTCTGCAAAAAAAAAAAAAAAAAAGTTGCTGCTTTACAAATCTCAAAGTTTGAGGTTACCTCTTTCCAAAATCTCAGCTACTTCCAGATTCAATCCCCAGAGTCACTGGAGACATAGGTCATTTATCCAGTCATTTATCCATGAGCAGAAGAGAGAAATAAGTAGTTTTAGGAGCAAGACCACCATAATGAGTTTTGGCATCAGCAGTGTTGCCAACAGTCCTACAGTTGCAGAGTTGGTGTAGGGAAGGCAAGCTCATATTGAAAAGGCAAATAAATAACACCAGCTCTAGGCATTTTCTCTAGTTGTCCCCTATTCCTTAAATACTTTTCTTCCTCTGCTCTTATTATGGACCTTCCTGATTTCCTTTAAGTCTCAGGTTAAAATTCCACCTTTTACAGAAAGCATCCCCTAAACCCTCTTAATTACAGTGCTTTCCCTCTGTGAATTATTTCCTATGCCCTGTAGATAATTTACTCTGTATATATATTTATTTTCATGTTATTTTCTCCATAAGATTGCAAGCTCCTTGAGGGCAGACTCCTGTCTTTTCCTTTTCTGTGTCTCCAGATGTAGCCTAGTACTAGCCACACAACATGTGAATATGTGTTTATTGATCAACAGCAGGAAGGGTGGGGGTGTGTATTACCAGACTGACTATGAGGTAAATGTCTAGAATCCATTACAGAGAGCATGCATTCCCTAATCTAAAATGTTGTTCTTATTTTCTAGGCAAACTCTCCCTGGAAGAATTCATTCGAGGAGCCAAGAGTGATCCCTCCATAGTGCGCCTCCTGCAATGTGACCCTAGCAGCGCAGGCCAATTCTGAACCCCATTCCCATTGTCTGGATGAATTAAATAGAGCTGCTTTTTTTCCTTTTTATTTTCCTTTTTTTGCCAAACATTGGTGGTGATGTTGCCTCTGTATGGCCAGATATTCCTTCTTCTGTGACACCTTTTAGCTTCTTTTGTGGATGTGTTCATGGGAATGCCAAGTGCTCTCATCTGCTTGTCAAGAGCATGGACAATACTGTTCTACACAGATTTTGTGGTGTTCGTTGTTTTAAGGGTTTTTACTATTATTGTTGTTGTTATTTTGGTTTAACATGTCTGTTCTTAAAACTAAGGATCATGGATGCCAGAGTTCAAAAAGTACTTAACCCTGGAGCAACATGCCTGGGGGCTCTAAGTGATTAAAAGATATTAAAAAAAAAAAGAGATCACAAAAGAAATTTAAAAAAAAAGCTTCCCCAGCATCTATTGCTGAATATACTTGTGTTCCAAGTAAAAATGCAGTTGGGGACTGTTCTTCAATAACAAATGGAACCCTAGGCCATAGGGTACAACCACTGAACAAGCTTGAACAATCAACCCATGATGGACCACCTCCAGTGTGGGCTGTAGTGTCTAAGCTGTGAACATTACTAAGGGTAAATAAGCAAAAAGGAGGGGCAAGATGACATCGCTGGTTTTTAAGACAGGTTTACACTAGTCAACATAACTTTGTTGAGGAAGTAAACAAAAATCTCCCATTATCTATCTTCCAAAACCAGGCCTCTATCTAGTCGCTCTTTGTGTTAACAGACAAGAATGTTGTATATATACAGTATTCCGGAATGCTGAAGGGAGATGCATGTCTAATGAGACCTTGGGAAATGGTGGTAGTGTTTTTACAGTCTTACTACAAAAGACTGTTTTTGTTTTTGTTTTTGTTTTGGTAGCTTATTGTGAGGTAAGCCAGCTCTAATGAATGTCTGACATGTCGTGTGTAAAAGTCATATATTCTGTCTGCACAGATGCGCCAGTCAATAGGTGTATTTTATGTATTTAAAAAAATGAAAAAAAATTATCAAAAGGACCCAGTTCTTCATCTTATGTTTCCAGGTAGATGATACTTGGGAAATAGGAGGAGTTCAGACTTACCAGAGATGGAAATCTTAAGATATTACCAGGACTATATTCAATAGGTGTAGAGCCTAATGCTTTTCTGATATCTTTGAAAAGAAGAAAATGTTAGGTACGCATGACACTTTTGAGATGCTTATCTTCCCAAGACAAGGGACATCCCTGAAATGCAATCTTTGACTAGGGCAATCATCCAATTCTTTGGTAAAGAACCTGGAAGTTTACAGCGGTTGATAGTAGGTCCCAAGGATACTGAATGGGATATGGGATCATTGTCATTACCAAATATAGTCAGAAGATTTTGGTTCAGGGCCCATGCCAAAGTGAAGCCAGATTCTCTACCCTTTTCATGTAAACTACTGGGTATTTTAGATTTCAAATAAGAGTCCAGCCCCAAGGTACTAAATGTCAATGAACAGCAGGAGAGAGTATCATTCTTCTTACTGATTGACTGGTTAGAAGTTAGAGCTCTTGGAGTATAGACATCATGACTCACCAAAGAGATCAATAGGTATACAATTGATTCTCTAGCACAGATTGACTCTCTAACAGAAAACACTGAGAGCAAGAAGAGACATATTTGGAATATTAAGAAAAACCACGTCTAGGCAGAACAATAAGTTCGTAGAAACATGCCCTCTATACTATATTTTTAGCAACTCAGAGTCCATCGAAACTGGTAACCAAAAAAAAGGAAAAAATCCAAATTGGCTGAAATGAGCCAAAAGTCTCTGTGCATGAAAATCTTTTTCTGTATTTGGGAGCCTTAGTTGGATAACTTTAAATCTCACTTTGACCTTTCTATACAATAAGCATTTATTATGCACCAGGTGCTGTGTGTTAAATGATGAAGATATGAATTAAGAGCAAAAAAAAAAGTCCCCTACTTCTAAGCTCACTGCTGCCTAATGGAAGGACAATATTTAAACAACTTTGTACAAACAAAATAAAGACAGGATAAATTAGAAATAATCTCAAAAGGAAGGCACTAAGATTAAAGAAGATCAGGAAAGTTTCCCCTGAAGGTGAGGCTTTAGTTGAAGTTTAGGAAGCTAGGAGTAATATGGCATGTATTGCCAGAGGGAAGGAGCAAGACAGAAGGCAGGAGGGGAGTAAAATGTTGTTTGCCCTTCATTCTGGAAGAGGACTGGAAATGTGGGAAGAGGTGAGATTTGAAAGGACTTTAAAACCCACTCAGAAAAAATTTATATTTCTAGTTTGATCATTTGAAAAGTAAAAGGAAATTAGATTCAGTCTCCACTTCTCTTTCATTCCAGCTTGGTGATTTAAGACTTATTCTTACCTGAGAAATTTTATATTCTCCCTTTAGGCTTTAGGCTTCTTTAGATAATGGATTTTGGATCACTGCAAGTTATCCACCCAGAAATTTCCAGAGGTTTCTTTTAGATCTAACTTTCCTTAGTGCTTAAATTCCAATGATTACCTGAATTTTATCACTGAAAGGGGTATTAGTCTTACCTCACCAGAGGCCTTCCCTGAGCCCTATTTTCATCACTCTTCAGAAGTACAATCAACTAGTGTGTTTGTCTCTTTTCACTTCTAGTAATGAATCAATGAGAGTATTTGACTCTTGGAGATCTCCTTTCCAATACCTTTCCAGGCTACAGTTTAGACCTCTGAATCAGAAGGAGATTTAGGACTCATCACTGAAGGAAGGACTATATTGGAGGACAACTCCTTTCTCTGGCAGACCCTAGGGAGCTGTCATCCCACCCTGTACCTCATTCCCTGCTTCTATCCCCTGCTTAAATGTATGGATGACAAGAAGATAATATTATTCCTAAACCTTTTGCCTTTCAAAGACCAGATAAAGAAAATGACCAATCTCTAAAAAAAAGTGAATAGGATATATTATGCATTTGTGTAGAGAGAGTCTTCCATAGAGTACAAAGAGCTTACTGTGGTGTGAGGAGGACCAACATATTAGCTGAGCGCCCACTTTAGGCAAAACATTTAACTCTTTGTACTCTTAGTCAAACCCTCTTCAACTCTAGATTGCAGAGAAGGCAACAGCCTGCAGTGGAAAAGGATGATTTCTTTCCAAGAGGTCCCTAAATCACTAAAATCACAGGTGTAAACCCTGTTTATATCTACTGATGCAGAGGAAGGGGCTATCAAACAGTTTCTATGTTCAATATAGTTTTCAATTCTAGTCATAATGTGATGGCCACAATGAGGGATGTGATAGTTGAGTGTACAGAGTTCACCCAAGAATGATTTTGAAATACTGCTGACTCCCTTGTACTCACCTCACTGTATACTAACCCTATGAGAAGGGATGAGATTAGGTAAATGCCATTGGCAAAACCCATTACTCCTTGGCTCCTGCTGTAAGAATTGTTTCTTCACAAGGCTGTAACTAAGATAAGCAAAACCCTTGGGTAACAAACTACATCTAGCTTCCAGTATGGAGATCCCATGACAGTCTTGCCTGGTTTAAGGATTATAGTACTTAGAGTTGAACTTCTCCTGTTTGTTTTTGGGGGCGAGGGCATGATCAAATCAATATATTAATGTGGAACTTTAAAAGAAATTATCGAAATGACCTAGACCATGCCTCCTTGACCAAAGAATGGGGGCAGAGAATGATATCCCCAACTGTACAGGGCAGAAATAAATAACTGGACATGTGGTGATTATATACACTCAAGCAAATGCATTGAAAATCATCTTCTCCCTTGCTTGCCATTGATTATTTCTGTTGCTCATGTGGACTATCCTCCCTCTTTATCAAAGAAACTGCCACTTAGTACTCTGTATGTAATTTAATACATTTCAATGGGACTGAGTTAGTTAAAGGAACATCAGCATACTGAAGCCTACCAGATTTTGCACCACTCTTCTGCTAAGTAACATTACTATGTCCTGGAATCTCTGGAAAAGAGAATGTTCAATCCAAAATGAAGATGATGTGTAATGTTTGAGGGACTGGAATAAAATGGCTTACAACTTGAAAGACTTCAAAGAGTGTATGACTGCAACTTTACTCATTGGGCAGGGAAGGGAGGAGGGTGGGAAGAGATAGACAGGAGAGTTTCCCACCAGCATTATCAAGCAGTGTATTTGCTACTAATAGACTCAACAAATTGATAGTTATTGATAGCCTTACCATGAAGGCTTTGCAATCAAAGATACATAAAGCTTCACTGGTATTAAGGCATTTTTACAATTAATAAGACCATCCATACCTGTGATCTCCATGTCTAACACCAACCACCCCCCTCCATTAACACTGATAATTTCATCCTAATGAGGAAGATGCTAATTTTTCTTCCAGAGAATGATGAGGACAAGTAGGTACAAACCAATTCACACTACCTGTGACCTACATGAAAGAAGGAGACTATAATTGTCTGGCTCTTACAAATCTGAGGATGTTGAGTCCATTCACCTTTCTAAAAGAGTGGACGAAATGATTCATAGGTTTACTTCTGTTTCTGATATTTAACTAGCTATATGACTGGGGCAAATCATTTAGCTTTCCTAATTTCAAATGTTTCATCCATAAAATAGATATAATCACACCTCTAGTAACTACCTTACAGGCTTGTTGTAAGGACATAATGCCTGCAAAATTTATGGCAGTCTATAAATGGGAACTATCATTCTCCAGTCTGTGAGCAGATTCCATTATCCTGTTTATCTTCAATGCAAAGCTGGTTTTTCAGATTTCTTTCCTTTCCAGGGCTGATAGCCAATGCTAACCCAAATATTTAATGCCAATAAGAAGACCTATACAACCTGCATTTGAGCACCATAGGGCTTTGTAAATATTAATCTTAACCCTTATCTCAAATTTCTTATGCTGTTAGCTTGGTGGGAAAGGAATTTAGGTGGAACTTTGAAGAAGCACCTTCTTCAAATCCTATTCAAGGCTTCTATTATGAAAAATAATATCCTTTCAGCTATTTTTTTCCACAGCTAGTTTTGCTACCCTAATCACATGGACTATGACTATATGGACTATAAAGGAATCCATTTTTTTCTTGTTAGACCTTGTCAGACATCATCATGGCAGATCTACATTGAGCCACTAAAGCAGCTTCTAAAATCCCTCTTTATACTCTGTTATAGTCTCCAGAATCACAGAAGTTGGTTCTTGATGTTGATAGTCAGCAAAACTTATATAAGACTGTCCTCTTACACCAGGAGAGAAGATATTTTTGGTTAAAATCAACAGAATAAAGAATCAAAGAACAGAATCCCTGCTTCCACAGGAAGCTGAGGCAGGTAGATATTTAGGTTTGGAAGTTCTGGATTGCAGTAGAAAAGGCATTCACACCAAGTCTGCAACAATAGGATGAACCCCTGGAAAGGGAGGACACCAAGTTACCTAAGGGAAAGTGAATTGACTAAGGTCAGAAAGAGATCAGGTCAAAGTTCTCAAGCCAAGCACCAATGAAACCTGCCAAGGCAAATAGGGACGGCATTCGCAAAAATGAATGAATAACCGAATAAATGAATAGATGAGCAAATAAATGAATGAGTAAATAGCCAAATGAGAGAATAAAAAGATGGTATAAATGAGTAAATGAAAGTCAACAGAATCAAACTAATAGGTATAGGAAGGTACAAACCTAAGGCGATTGTCACACTTCCTTTAACACCTCTAGGCCCTCTCTTTCAGAAACAAAGGGTTACCTTTGATCCAATGCAGGACAGAGAGTTCTTAAAGACACAATAATGAGGACAAACTAAAGAACTTCCCTTGTAACAATAATAATCTTGTTATCTGACATAGAAACATCTCTTATCACATCTAATTGTCTAGTTTCTGCCTGAAGAGAACTGTCCCACCAATATTTTAATCACTTCTGGGGGGTGTGTGTGTGTGTGTGTGTGTGTGTGTGTGTGTGTGTGTGTGTGTGTGTGTGACAGAGAGAGAGAGAGAGAGAGAGAGAGAGAATAACATGGAAAGAGAATTATAGAGACAGAGAACAGACTGGATACCTGAGTCCTTGCTCTATTTAATTAAAAGGATTGATAGATGCAGGTCAAAATGCCATTACGACAAAAATCTCCATATAGTAGAAAAGTTTTAAATTCTTCCAAGTCGTCACCAATGATCTACTTATGTCAAACAATTTTCTCTACAACCAAACTACAATGATAATAACGATCACAACTCATTTTTCCATAGCAGTGGAAGATGGATAAAGTCTTTTCCTTGCAACAAACTAAAGAACTAGAACAGGTCCCTGGAGTCTGTTGTACTCCGACTGTATCTAGAATCTCAACACCTTTAAGCAAAAATGGGACTTTAGAGATATTTCCTCCCATCATGATAACACATGTTAAATGATCACACAACTAATTGCTGAGGAGATGAGAAGAACCTAGATATTTAATTCAATAGTCCCAAACTACAGACTCAGAGGCCCAAAGGATTTTCATGAATAGTCCCTATTCTTTGCCCCTAATTCATTTAAATGAGTATCAGGGAAAGATGCTGTTAAATGTTTAACAATCAGCTTTCTGACATGCTTAAATTTTATTTACATTATTCACATTTTTCCCTATCACTTTCTTAAGTCTAGATATTCTTAATAATAATAAAATAATATATCTGCTGATTTCTAAGGTGCAAATACCCCAAATTTAACAATTGGCTTTGGGTTGAGCTAGTACTAGCACCCCTCTCTTGCGTGTGTTTGTCTATAGCTTCTCATTTCATGTTATCTTTTCTCAGCACAATTCTAGAGTGACTTTAGCTTAATTGTAGAGGAGCTAGAACACCAAACCTGAAGTCAGAAACACTTCAGTTCAAATCTGCCCTCAGACATGTACTAGCTGTGGGACTCTAGGCAAGTTATTTAACAATATTTGCCTTAATTTTCTCATCTTTAAAATGAGGTAAAAAAGGAAATGCAAAGCACTCTAGTATTTCTACGAAGAAAACAACAATCAAAAAAGTTGACCTTGGGAAAGTCCCTTCCTCTCTCCTGTACTCTGTTTACTCATGTAAAAAAGAGGCATTTGGATTGGAGGGACTTTGAGGTTACTTCTAACTCAACTCTATGAGCCTATTACTTTCTCCACCTCCAAATTCTTGACTGTCTCCCATTGAACTTGAATTTGGGAGACACATTTCTTTTTTTGTTTTTGAGACAGTTAAAACAAACAGGGATACAGCAAGATATTTATTGTTGGTGAGATCATATGATCTCAATGAGTTTTTGTAGTGATTGAATTTTAGAAATTGAATAGGCCACACTCCTAACCCAAACCTCTGTAACATTATCATTTTATGCGACATTTTGATAAATCTCATTGATTTGGGTACCCCTTCCAATACAACTCACTCATGCCAACCCAACCTACTTGACTAGTCTCTATCCCTCTGAATATCTTTCAAATGGGACTTCCAAGGCACTAGAATACTTAACACAAAAGAAAAAATATCAGATATTCTCACTAGGCAAAAACCATGCAACTTCCTCATAGAAGGCACTTCAGGGTGCCTTTCAAGTAGAACTGGATTTATTCTCAAAAAAAGATCTGCAACCTTAATGGACTTGCTCATTTCATCAATGCAACAATCAGGGACAATTTTGGAGTATTTGCAATGGAGAATACCTTCTGTATGCAGAGAAAGAATTGTGGAGTTTAAACAAAGACCAAAGACTATTACCTTTTTTTTTTAAATAAAAAGGTATCATTTAATTTTGCTGTCTCTTATATTTTATTTTTTCCTTAAGGATATGATTTCTCTCTCAACACATTCAATTTTGATCAGTGTATAGCATGGGAAACAATGTAAAGACCATCAGACTGCCTTCTGTGTGGGGGGAAATCAAGATTGGGGAAAAATTGTAAAGTTCAAAAAAAAATTAAAATAATATCTGAATATACTCTAGCATTTGAACAACTCCTCAGATTTCTTTACCTAAATGCATGGAAGTGATGATTTTGACCTCAGCATTTTTCAAGACAGATCTTACCAATCTACTGCTTGGATGAAGGATTAGCCCTGGACTGCTTGACCTCTAAGGGCTATATTAGGTGAAGTGGAGGGAATTGTGGAGAGCAGATCTCAACTTGTTATAAGGAAATATTTTCTAACCAAATAAAATGGGCCTGAATGAGAAACTTTCTGGACTCTCCAAGCAAAAACTGGGTGTCCCTTTCTGCATGCAGTAGAAGTAATTATTGTTCTGCTATAATTTGGACTCAATGGTCTCTAAAGTCTCTATCATATTTAATGTTATGGAACCATATGAATATTTCAGTGTCAAATCTATTGAAGCCATTGAGCTAAACGCTTCCTGATGGTACTACTTGGGTGAAATAGCAGCAAAATTGTATGTCCAGTCTTCATTCTGTTGTTATATTTGGGCTTGATAGTGCCATGATGAAATGAAATAGCTTGTATCTACCATGGTGACCATTTCTGATTTGGTGATGACACTACTTTGGAGATATCGGCACTCACTGCACCAAGACCCAAGGTTGCTAAGTATACATTGAAAATGACTTTTCTTAGAGCAACTAGCTGTGCAGTGGATAGAGCACCAGTCCTGGAGTCAGGAGGACCTGAGTTCAAATTCAGACTCAGACACTTGATACTTACCAGCTGTGTGACCTTGGGCAAGTCACATAACTCCATTGCCCCACAAAGAACAAACAAAAAAGTGACTTTACTGGGAGCCAAGATGGTTGCTATTATTGCTGTTTTTCTTTTGCTCTTAAAGAGGACATCAGGGAGGTAATGCCAAGACATATAAATGAATTGAATTTTAATGGAAGTGGGCTATGCTCTGAAGTCATCTAGATCCAGTGGCCAGATATGGATCAGGATGACAAGAAATGATCCTGGATGCAGTGGGAGACCTTGGTTTCAGTTTAACTAAAGCAACACACATAATCAGTGATCTAGGTGAGGTAAGAAAGAAATGAAGCAAAGAATGGCCTCTTTTACTTAGTAAAAAAATCCCCAACAATTTGGGAGGAAAAGACCCTCAGAGTATCTGGCCAAAATAGAAACAATTGTTATTTACACTCACTCTGAGTCAATCAGGACCCAATCAATGATTAAGAATGGCTTGACCTGGGAAACCAAGGTGGTAGATTAGAGGTAACCCAACTGAACTCTCTCAACATTCCCTTCCAACCAACAATAAAACAACATCTCAAATCACATTTTGAAGCAACAGAGACAAGATAAGGTCATGATGAGACATTTTGCTGACTTAAGAAAATTTAAGAGACTATGAAAGGAAGTTTGTGACAAGTGTGTCTGACTATACACAACAGCAACAGTGGCTGCACAGTGTCTGCAACAATGGCAGCTTTAGGAGCTTTCTTTCAACCCAGAGATAGTTAAGAGCATCGGATAATTGGTCAGAAAGAAATTACAGTGGACTCTTTGCAAGCACTGATTGGCAACTCTATTGCCCATATGCAGTTCCAGGTCACAGTTCCAAGTTAGAGGAGAGTGCTCTCTCACAAGAGAGCAAGGGTCCTGGTGTGAGTTCCAAGACAAAGACAGTGCTAGTGCTTGTGGCTGCAGGGGAACAGGAATTAAGATCAGAGCACAGTGACTATACCTCTCCCAAGATCACACTCCCTTATAAGCACCAAAAATTTGCAGACCTCTAAAACTAACTCTGGAAACAGCCTCATGGAGAAAGGCTCAAGTTTGGGACAGGGCCTTCACACTCCCAGGTGAGTAGGGTCCAACTTTAACATAAAGTTCAAAGTCAAAAAATAGTCTGGAATCCAGTTCTATTTCCTGTATGAAACAAGAAAAACTGAATACTTCTAGGAACTACTGGCAATCTGGCAATATAATCTGTCTTCCTTTCCCTTGCCCTATCCCCAGGTGCACACACACACACACACACACACACACACACACACACACACACGTTTGATTGGAAAATATTTCCTTGTCTTATTTTTTTTTTAGGTTTTTGCAAGGCAAATGGGGTTAAGTGGCTTGCCCCATTAAGTGTCTGAGACCAGATTTGAACCCAGGTACTCCTGACTCCAAGGTTGGTGCTTTATCCACTACGCCACCTAGCCACCCCTCCTTGTCTTATTTTAAGCATCAGATTGTTTTAGTTGATCAAAAAAGAAGAAAAAACAGAAGATATTGTTTGGGCTTGGGAGGGTCTTTTTTTTTTTGAGGTAGCCTCCTAAAAGAAAATATTTTGATAAATAATAAAAGAAAAAAATAGGCTGAAAATGAGCAAGTAACAACAACAAAAATTTAACCATAAAAGGCTATAACTGTGACAGGGAAGTCCAAGACATAAATTCAGAAAAAGATAACAATATAGAAATAGCTACAAATAGAGAAAAATGCTCATTAGATCCCCAAAAGTAGGATTTCTGAACAAGTTTAAAAAAGGGATGAATGGTAGAGGAAAAATTGGGTGAAAATGAGAGTGATAATAGAAAATTACAAAAAAAAGGATAACAACTGGTAAAAGAGGCATTCCCCCCAAAAAAGAAAATAACACCTTAAATATCAGAATTGGTCAAACACTAAAAAGAGGCACAAAATTTCACTAAACCTTAAGAAACAGAATAGGACAAATAGAAGATGAAGTACAAAAGTTAACTGCAAGAAATAATTCCTTAAAAACTAGAACTGGGCAAGCAAAAGCTAATGACTCCATGAAACATCAAGAAACAATAAAACAGAGTCAAAGTAATAAAAAAAATAAAAGAAAATATGAAATGTTTCATTGCAAAAACTGATTTTGAAAACTAAATTGAAGAGAGATAACTTAAGAATTACTGGGCTATCTGAAAACCATGATCAAAGAAAGAACCTAGATATCATATTTCAAGAAATTATTAAGGAAAACAGCCTTAATAACAGACCTGAAGGATAAAAGAAATTTAAAGAATCACCAAGCACCTCCTGAAAGAGATCACAAAATGAAAACTCCCAGGAACATTATGTCAAATATTAGTTTCCAGGTCAAATAGAAAATATTTCATACAACCAGAAAGAAAACATTAAAATGCCATGGAATCAAAGCTAGAATCACACAAAATTTAGAGGCTTAATGACATTAAAGGAATAGAAGACTTGCATTGTGATTTCCAGAATTACAATTGAAAATAACCTACCCAGAAAAATTGAGTATCTTCATGGGAAAATGAATATTTAATGAAATAGAGAACTTTCAAGTACTTCTGACGAAAAGATCAGAATTGAATAAAAAAACTGATATTCCAACACAGTACTCAAGAGAAAATCTAAAAATATAAGGATCTCAATAAAGTTAAACTATTTACATTGCTATATAGGAAGATGATACCTGTAATTCCTAAGAACTTAATGGGCAGTTTATGGAAACTAACATAGACAGAAGACACAAATGTGAGTTGATTATATTGCAATAAACTAAAAAAATGAAGAGATGAGAAAGAGGGATGCACTGGGAAAAGGGGGAAGGAAGAGTTATAATGGGAAAATTTTATCACATAAAAGAGTCACAAAAAGAAGAACTTTTACAATGAAGGGGGAAATGGAGGGGGTTTGGAGGAGTAGCATACAATACTTGACCCTCACTTTCATTGGAATTGCTCCAAAGGGGGAATGAATACATATATACACTCAGTCATACATAGAAATGTTAACCTAATTTCCCAGTCGGGAAATAGGAAGACAAATGGATAAAAGAAATGAAAAGAAGGACAGGTTAAAGGAGGCAGTGATTAAAAGTAAAATAGACTTTGAACAGGTTTAGGATAAGAAGAAATAGAAAAAGAAACAGAAAAATTGGGATAGAGGAAAATATGCAGGAATAATTACCATGAGTGTGAATGGGATGAGTTCACCCCTAAACAGAAACAGATAGCAGAATGAATTAGAAATTAGAATGCAAAAATATGTTCTTTATAAAAAACACTTGAAACAGAAAGAAACAAAGAGTTGAAATAAAGGACTGAAACAGGATCTGATGTACTTCAGCTGAAGTAAAAGAGGTTAGTAGTAGTATCAGAAGAGGTGGAGGCAAAAATAGACCTGATTAGAAAGGATGATCAGGGAGGCTGCATTTGACTGGTGGACAATGAAATAATATAAAAAAAAAGTACATCATTTCTTAAATATATAGTAAGTTTAGATTTGAGTCAAATTTAACAAAAATGAGAGTCATTTCCCAATTGAAAAATGGTTAAAGGTAATTTTTTAGAAGAAGAAATCAAAGCTATCTAGAGTTGTATGAAAAAAATGCTCTAAATCACTATTGATTTGAGAAATTCAAATTAAAACAACTCTAAGGTACTACCTCATAACTTTTAGAAATGGCAAATGCTAAAAGATGAGGAAAAAGAGATAGAACTAATGAATTGCTAGTAGAGTAATCAACAGATCCAACCATTCTGAAAACAATGTGGAAATTGACTCAAAAGGTTTTTAATTGTGCATAACTTTTGACACAGATATACTAGTACTAGGTTTGCATCCTAAAGAGATCAAAGAAAAAGGGAAAGAAACTCTTTGTACAAAAATATTTATAACAGCTCTTTTCGTGGTGGCAAAAATTTAGAAATTGAGGAGATGCTCATCACTTGGGGAATGAGCGAACAAGTTGTATATGATTTTGATGAAATACTATTGTACTCTGGGATATGATAAGGAGGATCTTTCAGAAAAAAAAATGGCAAGATTTATATGAACTGAAGCAAAGTGAAGTGAAAAGAACCAAGAAATCACTGTGTACAGTAACAACAATGTCATAATGATGATCAACTATGAAAGATTTAGTTACTCTGATCAGTACAATGATCCAAAAAAGTCCAAAGGACTTAGGGTGAAAAAATACTATATACTTCTGGAGAGAAAACTGATGAACTCTGAGTGCAAATTGAAGCATAATTTTCTCTATTTTCTCTCTCTTACTTTTTTTGATGTGAAAATGTGTTTTGCATGATTTCACATGGATAATTGATATAATCTTCCTTCTTAGTGAGTAGGATGGGGAGGGAGAGAATTTGGAATTTAAAATATGAAAAGAAAAGTGTTAAAAAATAAATGGAAATATATGTGTATATACACATATATTTAAAAGAAAGGACATTTCTTAGGTAAGCCTTCTTAGGATGAATTTTGAGCTAGGGCTCAAAAGAAGTTTTGAACATAGCTGGTTGAGAAGAGAAAGAGACAGAAAAAAATGCAAGATATAAAATCAAGGAATTTGGTATATGAGCCTTCCTAGAGAGGAGGAGCCATCGGAGAATAGCAAAAGTTGATACTAAATAGTTACTGGGGAAAAGTTGATGAATAGCCTTAAATCCTGAGCTATGGAGTTTGAATTTGATCTGATAGAGATGAGAGGTTAATGAAATCATAGATTTAGAGCAAAAAGGATCCTCAGAGACAATCTAGTACAACCCCCACATTTTACAGGTGCAAAAATTGAAGGTCAAGAAAGTGGTCCAGTGGATAGAACTGTACTTGGAATCAGGAAAACTCATCTTCCTGAGTTTAAATCTGACTTCAGTCACTTGATAGTTGTGGGACCCTGGGCAAGTCACTTTACCCTGTTTATCTCAGTTTTCTCTTCAGTAAAATGAGAGAAGCAAATGGCAAAAACACAGATACAAAGATACTGGTATCTTTGCCAAGAAAATCCCAAACAAGGTCATAAAGAGATACACATGACTGAACAACACAACAATGATATGGGTAATACACATCAAAAATAGGATTTGAATCAAGGTCCCTGAGCAAAGAATTGACTTGATAACATCTTTCCAGAAAGTTTATTCTAGGAATTATAAGAGCTTCAGTGGATAATCTTTGAAATGCAAATTTGCTTTTCAAACCCAGCTCTGCAGCTTTCTATTTATGTGACTTTTGGCAAGTCATTTAAGCCCTCTCAGTCTCAGTTTCCTCATCTGTAAAATAAAAGTGTTTGACTAGATAATCTTGATGAACCTTTTATGGTCTACAGCTATGATACTACAATCCCTAAATAATGGGAAATCTGTCTAAATAATGACAGAGAGAATATTTAGGAGGGTATTTTAGTAGATTAATAGGTTTCAGGTTCCTGCTTAGACAATGATGAAGCTAGAGATGGAGAGGAAATGATAAAATTAAAAGACTAATGCCTGAATTGAGGAGTCATGGTGTCAACTTAGAGAAAAAATAACAACTATATGCTGAAATTCTACCTAAAGGGATGGCAGCATCTAAGCCCCCCTCTTCCTGTCCTAGTTTCTTCAGTTCCTTTTCTGTATTCACCACCAGGGAGGAAGCATTTAGGAGAAATTTCCTGATCGTGTACATGCTGTGAACTACCCCTGTGGGAAATCTGGTGGCAGCTGAATACTCACTGCTTAGAGCAACCAGTCTCCTGCCAACAGGTTGAAGAACCCAAGACCTCACTGAAAGTATCAGACGCTGCTGTTCACTCTTACATTATGAATATTTATTTTTCTTCTTAAAAATGTACAAAAAATAAAATAACTGTATTTTTAGTTTATAGATTCCCCCTCTCCCATTTACAAAACTATTGTTACATAGGCTATTGGTGTGTTTTGTTTTATTTTTTTTTTTAACATGAAAGCAAATTGTATACAATGCTTCTTTTGCTTACCATGAAGAAAGGGCCTTTCACAGAATTTGGCACAAATCCTCCTGCTTCTGTTGAGTTCAAGCAATTTTAAATAAAGGGAAGAATTTAAACATTCCATTCATTTCATCCACATCCTGCATCTCTGCAGAGGCCATTACGAAGGCACAGGTGACACCTGGGGGATGGCTCTGAAGGAAAATCAGATGGCATTTCCCCAACAGCTCCATTTCCAAGCAGCCATGGCATAGGTTTAAACAGCTTAGGGTAAACAAGTAAAGTACTTGCTTCAAGTGCCTCCATGGTCCATCAATCAAAAACTTAGTGTCTGTTTGAAAGTGACAAATAAGACAGGAAGACGATCTATTTCTTCTCTTTTTGGAGTGCTTTTTGCCCATAAATTTCTGACACTTGGTAATTTATCAAAGCATTGCTAATATTCTCCATAAGGCACATCAAAGCTAGTCCATGAGCTTTTCCTTCAAAGGAGGAAGCAGCAGAAAGGTCTGGGCATTAAGAAGAGGGAAGGGGATGTGGGATGGAGGCAGAGAGGGGATGGGATTGGATGCTGACAGTTGCCTGCAATATGCTGTGATGTCTGGGGAAGGTAATGAACCCACTCAGAACCTCTGAAGAGTCACTGGCAACTATGTCTTTGGGAAACAAGTTATACAAATTGTCACTCAAGAATGGTAACCATAATGTTATGGGTCACCTCTCACCAACAGGAAATCATCACTAATGCTTGCTAGTAACTGTATTGGCACCAGAAGGTGGCATTTTTGGAATGCCTTAACTGACTAGTCAAGATCTACACCCCAGAATATGGAAAAGGTGAATAGCAGGAAGATTCTTTTCTCTTTCAAGAAACTAGTCACTGAAGTGCCTGGAATGGTTGAGACAAAGCTAGTGCTTCTAGGAGTTTGGGACTTATTTCTTAATGCAGGCAAGTTATATTGAGGCTCTCAAGGAGCTTGTGAAGTAAAAAAAAAAAATCTTCTTTTTTGGGGGTTTTCTTAGCAATCAGTTTAAAAATATTCAGGTAAAATCCATGAACATCTCAGTGAGATGGACCAGGTGTGGCACCAGCCAGCTTGTTAATAGTGACAGCAAAGTCACTAGGGAAAAAGGGGAAGGGGGGGGATTTGTAATTTGACCTGCTATATAAATGAATCTGTCAAGGATCTAGTGGTATGCTAGATCAGGGTTTGTTCCCTGGATATCTCTGGATAACCACAGAGAAAGGGTAACAGGTTTGCAAGGGAAACACAGAAAGGTGAACTATTACCTTATTTTCTTCCTTATCCAACCCCTCTGCCCCCCCCCCTTTTAGCACAATTTGTGCTTTCTTCTATATTCTTCCCTAATAAAAGAAAAGTAAGTTGGATTGGGAGACTCTCCAACTGGGAAAACTAAGTGATAGCAGAAGACAGGTCAGAAAGGGCCTAGATGCAGATTTGGGGAAGATCCACAAAGTGGTAGATCTGGTTCATTGTGCTTCTTTGTAATGCCCATCACCAGCTCTTGAAATCCCAGGTGCATTGTATTGAAGACCTCAAAGTGCTTTGTGTATGTCAACCAGATACCAGCAAGGTATCATATTCTAGACAAAGGGAAACTGAGGCAGGGGGCAGACTAAGAAGTTTATACTGAGGACACAAAGCCCACTCTCTTCATTCCAGGGGCTCAATGTTCTGGACCCAAGCCAATTAAGAGCATGTTTATTGAAACACACAGTCAGATTCACTTGCTGGTGTAAGAGATCATTTACCAAAACATTTCCCAGTAACTCTCTTCCCAGACCACAATATTGGTTTTAGAAAGGTTTTCTTTGGGAAGCCTTTCTTCTGGAGTTTATAATTTCATTCACTTTCTTAGCATCTGATGCCAATTGGAAGAGACAGAGTTAAATCTAACCCTTGCAAGTGCCTTTGTTGACTAGGTCCAGTTATGCCTAAGAGCTCTTTCCAGTGACCAGGTCTCAAGAATAAGGACTCCTGGGCAATGTTAAAAAAAAAAAAAAGGCTAATTTAAATTAAAAAAATCAACTATTAAGGCACATGGAATAACATGTTAAAATCTAGTCCAAATCTTACTGTGACTTGATGGGACATAGGATTGGTACTGAGAGGGACCCCCATATGTTCACAGGGTTTCTGGCATCAGCACACTGGAAAGGAACAAGGAGCCTCTGATTTTTCTTCAGAAAAAACCAACAGTAAGGGGACATGAAAGAACATAATCAAGGGATGCATGCAACAGTCCAATGAAAGGGAATATAGTAATGGAGAGGGGAAGGGAAACTCCCTGAGGGCAGGGAGACCCAGGGGAGGGGCTGCATAGAGATTGACCCCATCCACTGGCAGCAAATTCTTGGGCTTACAGCCCAGGAATACTATCCAACTTCAGGCCACATCGGCTGCCCAACACCATCCCTGGGGGAGAGGCAGGATGAAAGCTCTTGAAGAAAGGCGAATCTCTGGGCATGCACCCCACTCCTCAAATACAGTGGCAGTAAACGTGCCCACATACAGTAGGTAAAATATATTATTGCAATATTATAAACATTATGTACAGATGCTAAAGAGGCATACTTTTCAGGTCACTTACAAATTACACAGTAGCTGAACATCTTTCTGTACAAGTCCCTATGGGCCACTTGCTGGGAGCTTCCAGAGGTATTTGACAAGACTGCCATCCCCAAAGCAAAAAAAAAAGGGGGTTTCTGACTGGTGCTACCTGGGTTAACTCTATCATGGAGTAGCCCACTTTGTCCAGCCACATTGTGGGGAAAGGGGAATAACTAAAACGTTCCAGCCTCCCCCAGCTGAACCAATCAGATGTTTTTCCCTCAGTGGGGAAGACTCTAGATAATCTCATCCTGAGGATGGATCACTCCATACCTAGGAGTGAACTATGGAGCCCAGGCACCAGTTGGCTCTGGAGAGTGGTGGGCAATAAATAAAGAGCCAGGGGGCTGGAAATACCTACCCAGATGGGGTTCTATCAGAAAACCAGGCCTCCCTCAGCTCTGCCCCAGCGACCTGATTAATGAGCCAAAGGCCCCACAACATGAAAAAGGGCATTTTTTCCTTTGTTTCCCCTCCCCAGAGCAGTCTTGTAACAGCATTTCTCAGATGAGTGACTTGGGTCTGCAGGGTTCTTGGGGTATGGGGTGGGGCATGCTTTTCTCTGGAGATGAAATGCAATGACGGTTCCTGCAGAGGGGACTTGCAGGGTCGGTCAGATTTCCATCAGCGTGATCTTGAAGCCGTCCACCATGCTCTCCATGTTAAGGATGAAGGTGTCCTCATTGGAGTAGTGTTCAATGATATTATCATCCATGTTCACCAAGATACTGGAGAAAAGGTGAGAGAATAGAAGCTATGAAGGAATTCAAGGGCTTAGCCCGGGGGAAGGGACTATAGAGATGCAAAATGACCTCCAGATACCCTGGCTTCTTTTTTTTGTCTGTTTGTTTTGTTTGTGTAGTTTTTGCATGGTAAAGGGATTAAATGACTTGCCCAAGGTCGAACTACTAGGTAATATTAAGTGTCTGAGGATAGATTTGAATTCAGGGCTGGTACTCTCTCTACTGTACTCCCACTCCCACTCCCATTCCCCCTCCCCCTTCTAAAAGAGGAGACAGGGTTTCCTTGTGGCTCAGGCTCCTAGAGGGTCACAATTAGAGCTCCAGAAGCTTTAGGGCATTCTATCTCTCCTCTTAAAACAGCAATTGTCAGTTTCCAGTTTGAGAACTAATTCTTAAAAAAACATTTTGATAACTGTTATTTTAATATAATTGCTTTCCTTTTTAATTCCATATTTTGAATTTAACTTAAGTCCTTATTCTGAAAAAGGGTCCATAGCTTCCTAGAGGGATTAATGAGCCAGGAAGATCTGACATCAGATCTCATTTCAGACACCTAATATAGTGTGTGACCTTGGGCAAGTCACTTAGTTTCTATTTGCTTCAGTTTCCTCAATTAGAGCATGGAGTGAATAATAGTACCTACCTCCCAGGGTTGTTAAGAGGTTAAAATGCAAGAATATTTATTTATAAAGCACTTGACCCCCATAATAGACCTTACATAAATAGTAGGTATGGTGATGATACATATAAGTTCATAAAATCATTTAAGTTCTTTTTCCCTCTCTTCCTTCCTTTCTTTTTCATCTCCTCCCTCTCTTTCCTTTCTTCTTTTCTTTCTTCCTTCTCTCCCTCCCTCCCTTCCTTCCTTTCTTCCTTCCTTCTTTCCTTCCTTCCTTCCTCCACTAGTGAAAGGTGCAAGGAGCAATGATTGGGGAATACTTTCTTATGCTACCTATCCTCTCACCCAAACAGGAGCCAGAGATTATTACATTTTCAACATAAAAAATTACACTTTGGAAATCAGCAAAGTCTACAAATCAACTTTGATTTATTGTTTTGTTGATTGTCTAAATTAAAGAAAGTGATAGAGAAAATGTTATTGATGCAGATTAAACTTGAAAATGTTTCCTGTATTTTTTGGCAAACTGGATGCTAAATATTTACCAATACATCCATACTCCCATCCATGCTCCCAGGGAGGAAACATACCAGTCTTTCTCTTCAAAGTCCTCAGGAGTAAAAATCCCATCCCAGGGAAGCCCTGTCTTCCTCTATTTCCTCTCCAAATCTACATTTGTCTTTTTTTTTTTTTTTGCTTTGCCTTAAGAGCTCATCATAGCAAGGACACTCTCCTCTTTTTTAAGATTTGCACAGTACATCCCCACCCCAGCAATTCTGTTACCAAGGGAAATGGAAACAAACAAGCAAACAAAAATAAAAAATGTTGAACCTAGGTGGAAAACAGATTTACATAGAAAATAAACTTGAATTAACAAGATCTAAATTTAGAGCAGAAAGGGGCCTTAATGGCTATCAAATTCAACTCCATCTTTTTTTTTTGTTGAGGAAACTGAGATACAGAGTGGTTAAGTTTTTTTTTTTTTGCCAGGGTTCTTACAGCTATTAAGTGTCTGTGACAAGATTTGAACTTGAATCTGACTTCAAGTTCAATATTGTACTGCCTAGTTAATTTGGGGAGTATGTGTATGTATATATGTATTTGTTGTTTTTGTATGTTTGATGGAAGGGAGAGATTTTTACGAAAAAAGTGATTTTACTTTTCCTTACCCTTTTTTGCTTTTCTTGTAAAGTTTTGCAATCTTCTCCACTGGCAACCCATATTTCTCAGATATCTGTAGGACAAAAACAAAGACAAAGACAAAAGACAAAAAATAAGTAAGTAGGGAAGAGATTATAGTCTAACTTTAGGCATGGATTTAAGACTTTTTGACTTCCTTCCACTAGGACCCCTACCACTTAAGTGTCAACATGCTTCAACAATGAGACATTCTCAATCAGCCCCACTTTGTAGTATTTCATTCTGGGGCTAGAGAAAGTGAAAACTTTAAATCACTCAATCACAATCTCTGGGGAGCAGAGCCCCAGGGCATTTTCTCAATACCTATTTCCAGCAGTTGAACCTTCAACTCATTTTATAGCAGAGAGACTTAAAAAAATTTTGTCTTCTCTGGGAGCTGTCCACAAGCTGAAACATGTATACATGGGATACAAGGGATATATACATGTATACATGTATACAAGGGATATATAGGATTAATTACGTCCCTCCAGGACACTCCACTCCAGTCCCTGCTCCCAACATCACTCAGATCTATAGCTAGATGGGAAGGTGAGTTAGTTTTCTCTCCCTAGAGGGAAAAAACTATTCTGAACACACTGACATAATGGTGGTGAAGCCAATGCCACAGGATTTAGCCCAGGAAGGCAATTTAGCAGATCAGATTATTTTAGACTGTGAGACAATAAGGACTTTAGAGTTTAATCTAATCCAATCTCCTTATTTAACAGATATGGAAACCAAAATCCCCTTGTCATTTAGGTTACATTCCCATTGCTGTGAAAGCAGTGCCCTTTCCATTACTAATTCAGGAGGTGACTGAAACAAATATAATAACTCTGGCACTTCAGTGTCAGTCTGAATTGTCTCTTTCTCTGATGAGGTGGTTCTTTTGTAAACATTGTTCTTTTCTCATAAGCCCTTGAACCCCATCCTCTCCCTTCACCTTTTCTCAAGACTATTCTTCTTTCCCTAATTTTCAGTCTTTCCATGCCTACTGAGTTCTTCTCTATTGCTTATAAACATGCCCAGAAACACCTTCCTTCAATCCTTAAGCAACCTCACTTTATCTTATCATCCTATATCTGTCTTCCCATTAACTAAACCCCTAGGAAAAAACTACTCTTGTTTACTCCATTGTTCCATCTCATACTCATTACTAAATCCCTTATAATCTACCTACTAGCTTTATTATTCAATTGAAACTGTTCTCTCAACAGTTTATCAGTCACCAGAGGATAAATATTCCCTATATGGGCAAACCTGAGGGATTTGAGGATTTCTAGTCCTAGCACTCATGAGTCCCTGTGCTCCCCAATGATAAATCAATTAGCCATCCAGTGATAATTAACTTTAGAAAAAGTATTTACTAAGCACATATAGGGAAAAACTAAAAACAAAAACCTGAGCCCCCCCCCCCCCCCCCCCCCCCCCCGCACATACAAGGTCCCTGGAGAGAATGGGTTGAAACATAGCTAAAGGGTAGTGGCAGGGAATTTATCATTTGCCTATAACCTTGGCAAATAATAGACACTAAATAAATCTTTTTTGAATGATAATGAAGTTTAAAAACTTCACCCTTCCAAGAAGAGACCCAATAATAGCTTTAGGGCTTTTTCAACAAGCTTGATGAGCTGTTAACTTCACTAACAGCTGAGATATAAATCATTTAAAATCTATATCTGAAAGCTAGAGGGGATGGAACTCTGTACACAAAATAACAGCAGAAGTCATATTTAGAAATAGCGTGGTTAATAGAATTAAGCTAATGAGATTTATTGCATTATTATAATGGTATAAATGACATCATAGAGGAGATGTACAATCAGAAAAGGAAGTAGTTCAGTTATGTAGTAACCAGAGATGACAGATGTGTTGATACATTTGTCATGTTAAAAGACCTAGAGGAAGAATCACCTGGTTGATCAAATGGGTTTGTTAAAAGGAAGGGAAGAAGGAAGGAAGGAAGGAAGGAAGGAAGGAAGGAAGGAAGGAAGGGAGAGAAGGAGGGAGGGAAGGAGGGAGGGAAGGAGGGAAGGAGTAAGAGAGGGAGGGAGGAGCATTTTTAACTATTATGTGACAAATATTCTGCTAAGTGCTGGAGTATACATACAAACAGAGAAATCAAAATAGTCCCTGCCTTCAAGGAACTCACACTATCCATAGAGAGGACACTGCCTAAAAGAACATTAAATTGTAAGGCAGATGAAAAAACCTGGAAGTTCTAAAGGTGAAGCAGTGGAGTGGATGGCAAAAACCAAAGGTATTTGGTCTTCTAATTAGATGAAATAACTAGGGAGCTTCAGGGATTAGAAGCAGGGCAGATAGTAAGTCTTGGAGAAGGAAGTAGCAAGACAAATGGCAAGAAATGTCATAGACACCTACAAACAAGAAGATGAAAAGGGATGCATGGATTGTAATCTGCACCTGAGAGAGAAAATGAACACAGATGAAGTGAGAAATCCATCCAATTACTGAAACTTAAATAACACTGTTCACATTTTTAAATAGGAATAAAATTGCAGTATAGTAAAGAAGATTCTTTTCTAAGTCTACTTGGAACTACTCTTAATACAACACCCTGCTGCCCTCTCAACCATCACCACTGGCATATAGTGTAAGAATCCTTGGGTTTTTTGTTCATTTGTTTGTTTTTAAATGCAAGTGTAATCAAATTAACTGTCTTTATGAAGAAAAACAAAGTGCTAATTGCCCAGGTCAATAAATTCAAAGCAAACACAAAATGTAAATTTGATGATCAGTAATTTGATGTGGATGCCTTTCCAAGCAAGAACTAGGCTCCTTTATAGTTATGATTTGTAATACAGTTGGGCTAGCTACAGTCTGGATATTCACCAAGGGAATGATGTTCATTTTTTTTTAGCATTTCCACTCTCAGAAATTCCGATTCATAGATTTCAGGTTGTCAAATTTGCCCTATGATCTATTATTGTAAGTAGGTTGGCACAAAATTTGGCTGAGAGTGCTATTTTGCTTTTTTGATATGAGGTTCTGATGTAAATTTCTAGCTCTTGGCCTACTTACAATCAATAATCAGATAAAAGCTCAGGAATGCCCATATTTCTTTTTAGTTTGACAGCAGATACTTAGTATAAAATCTCAAAGGAGCACTATCCTCAGAAATCTGCAGTAAGAGCTTATAACATTGCCATCAATTCTACAGACCTAATCCTTTCCTAAATTTCAACCTGAGCATAATCTGTGAAAAGGAATAAAGAAAAACAGAATCTTTTGGACAATGCCAATAGTAATTATCATGAAATTCTCAATTCAGTCATGTCTGAATCTTATGACCTCATTTGGAATATTATCTTGGCAAAAATACTGAAGTGATTTGCCAATTTCTTCTTCATTTTACAGATGAAGAAATTGAGACAAACAGGGATAAGTGACATGTCCAGGATCATATAGCTAGTAAGTGTTTGAAAACCAGATTTGAACTCAGGAAGATGAGTCTTCCTGACTTCAGGCGCAGTACTCTATCCACTCCACCATTTAAAATATTAATATATATTATGAAGTGATTACTGATAAGATAAATTATCACGAATTCATGTAATCCAATAAAAATAGTTACTGGAAGCATGGTATAGTAGAATCAGGAATAGCTGGGACCAAGTCTGTTCTCTGACATGTAATGTTATACAACTTTAGGCAACTTAACTTTTCCGGGTCCTTATGCAACATAGGATGCAAAGCATATGCTACCTGCATTGATGAGTATCCACACCAGAAATTTCCTATATCAAGGAAATTAGAGATCTGGACAAGAATAACTAGTTGTTTTTCAATCTTATAATCAAATTGGACACCAAATGTCATGAGAAATACAAACACTGAAGGGATACACAAGACATATAATGAAAAATGCACAGCACAACACAATGTATACACTTATCATCAATTTAGAGCTTTAAGGAAACTTTAGAGGTCAAAAAGCTAACTCATTCATTTTAGAGATTATGAACTATAAACCTGGATAGCTGAGATGACTTAGGATCATAGATCTCTGACTTTTGAAGTCATTAAATTCAATCTCTTAATTTAGAAATCAAACAATGAACAAACTCTAGTTAACTCCTCTATATCTGTTGGGTCTAGTCATATACCTTACCATTTCATTTATCCATTTCCAGTTTCTATAACACAAATATCTAGAATTTCATTCCATTTGGATAAAGTTGGAAGCCCTGAAAACTTGCAGGTCTCCAGAGAGTCTGGAATAACATAACACTTAATATTCCAAGAAATAAGCTAAAGCTTCAAGAAGTATGAGGGTCCAACCGTAATATAAAGTCTGAATTTAGGAAACAGACTGGAAGAATGACCAAACAAAAGAATTACACCATCAAAAGCTATTATGATGACAGGGAAGCTCAAAACATAAACCCAGAAGAAAATGATTCCAAAACCCAAAAGTAAAGCTTCAGAGCAAATCACAGCTTAGACACAGATTTAACTACAATTCCTGAAAGGGATAAAACTTTTTTTTTTAAGAGTTTACAATTTATTTTTATAACTGAAATGAGAGCTTGCGGGGAATGGAAAAACATGAGAGCTATGAGAAAAAAATTGGAAAGTGATTATCTTACTTAGAACAAGAGTTGCAAAATCTTGCAATAATTCTATGAGACAACAAAAAGATGTTAAAATAAATTCAAAAGACTGAACAAATAGAAAAATGTAAAATATGATATATTATGACAGCAAAAACAACTGACCTAGAAAACAAGTGACAAATGATGAAATAGTCTACCTACTCCCTAATAGAGAGGTGAAGTCTCAGAGTGCAGAACAAGACATACTTTTTAGGATATGGTCAACTTGTGTTTTTTCCCTTTTAAAATTTATTTTCCAATTACATGTAAAGATAATTTTAAACATTCATTTTTTTGTAAGATTTTGAGCTCCCCATTTTTCTTCATCCCTCCCCAAGACAGCAAGTGATCTGATATAGATTATACATGTGCAATCATGTCAAATATATGGAAATGTGTTTTAGTTGACTATCCACATGTCTGTTAGGAATTTTGTTTTTATTCCTTTTTAATGGGGTGGGAAGTAAGGTTGGAATCTTAGGGAGAGAAAGATGAATTATTGTTGCTTAAAAATATATGTGTAGATATGTATACATGCAATCTAAAAAATAATAAATTTAAAAGTGTATACTAGGGGCGGCTAGGCGGCGTAGTGGATAAAGCACTGGCCCTGGAGTCAGGAGTACCTGGGTTCAAATCCGGTCTCAGACACTTAATAATTACCTAGCCGTGTGGCCTTGGGCAAGCCACTTAACCCTGTTTGCCTTGCAAAAACCTAAAAAAAAAAGTGTATACTAGACTCTGGAATCAGAAGACTTGGGTTCAGATTGCAACTCTGATTCTTGGGCAAGAGACTTCACCCTCCAAGGAAGGCATCCCTCAATTGGCTGCCTCATCAGCATCCAGTACAGACACATATTTGGAAAATTGCTACAAAATGCTCAAATGTTGTGATGCTTGAGCTCTGGGAAGAACATAGATACCTAGAGAAAAATTTTTTTTTAGGTTTTTGCAAGGCAAACGGGGTTAAGTGGCTTGCCCAAGGCCACACGGCTAGGTAATAATTAAGTGTCTGAGACTGGATTTGAACCCAGGTACTCCTAACTCCAGGGCCAGTGCTTTATTCACTATGCCGCTTAGCCGCCCCGATACCTAGAAAATTGAGGTAGAATTCTAAGGTTCTGATTTAGCTTTGAAATTAGTCTAATGATGGGCATATAGAATGTCCCTAAGGGCTATCCACTTTCATTTAGAAGACATGGTTTTAACGACTTCTAGAGTATCTTTGTATTATATTCAGTACTCGTGAAATAAATTATATGGCAGTTTTCAAATTAATTTTTTTTAATCCTGGCAACTAAGTTGATCTTTTCAGACATATTATTTATTTATTTGTTGTATAGATCACCTCCTATTAAAGCAAATACCAATTCATCATAAATCTCTGAGGAACTAAAAGATTTCCAGGTTCTAGTAGACATTGTTTCAAATGATATCTAAAATAACTGAATAGTGGAATGAAGCATTTGGATGGTGGAGTAAGTCATGATAGGATGTGAATTGGATTTTTTTGCATTTTTGTCTAGAATTCCCTTCCACATGATAGCAATTTTATTTTATTTTTTTTAGTTTAAAATTAATGAATATCACAAAAAGAACATTTCCATATGCAAAGTAGAATAGAAAAAGAGGACTGATTACACATGAAAATGCAAACAGCTTACTTTTTAAAAAGTAAATAAAATTCAACATGTTTTTTGAAAGCTGCTCTGCTTGTCTGTGTTTTTGTGTGAATAGTCACACTTTACAGAAATAACTAAAGCAGTAGGATGCATGCAGATGATTTTTTAAAAAATACTTCAATATAATTAAATCAAGCATTTATTAAGGATGTATTATATGTTAGGCATGTAATGCCTATGGAAGTTCACAATCTAAAGGTATAACCCTTTTATCTTCTATTTTATTGGTCATTCTATGGTTAACTTATCTCTCTTCCTCAAATATCAACTCTTCTTTCCATTAAAAAAAAGTAAATGAAAATAAAAAAATGAAACAAGCATTTGTTCAAAAATTTAGTGATCTCACAAGTAATGCCCTTCACAATCTGACATTCTAATTTTCTAACCTTATCACATCTTTTTACTTACCATGTACCCCAGATCCAGGTAGACTAGTCATTACCTAAATACATCCAAGTCTTTCCTGCCTTGATGTCTTTGTTCACATTTTTCCTGCCTGGCTTCTGCTCTAGCCCCTTCTTCACACTGATTTCCTGCCTATTCTGGAATATCAACTCAAGTAAAGACTGAATCTTTCCTGAAGTCTACCTTTTGAATCAGACTTCCCAGAGTACTTTTGTTTTGTAGTTCTCTAATGTATTTAGCGTGTATTATGGTTTTTCTGTATGTATCAACTTCTTACTAAACTAACCAATACTTGTATTGAAATATTTTACAAAAAATCTTTTATCCCAGTAGGAGAGTGGGGAATTCCCTCTATTTATAAAGATCTTCATCTACATATTTGAGAATAGTCAATTCAGATTCTCTTTCCCTCTCTATAAATGGGAGAAAGCAAAGTTTATTCAAAGCTCAATATTTCTATAAAATATCTTCCAAAGAAATTGTCAAAGCTGCATTTTGAGAAATGGTTTTGAGTTAAGAAAAATATGACGGTTTCCTGGCTGTTGAAAAGACCTCATGACTTACCGCTTCCATTAGTCCTTTTACCGTTGGTGATTTTAACATCAAAGCATCAAACACATCGTCAGTCTCTTTCCTCACGTACAAAAGTACTGCAAGAGAAGAGGAGCAAAGAAGGAAGAGATTAGATTCAGAAGAAGCCCAGATGCCACAGATGAATGCTTCCAACTAAACAGACCTTCAAATGTGGATTATAAAGGAATGATACCATTTAAGTCCCTAACCCCTTTCCTGGCCATCGTTTTGCAAGAGCAACTGAGACATTCACATATAATGTGTGTAGCAGGAGACATATAAGTGATTAATGAATACCAGATAACCTAGGCATGTTTTATAGTAGGAGCTCTTGGAGGGCTGACACTGTTTTTTTTTTTTTCTCAATGCTTACTTAAGTGCAGCAACCACAACCCCAGTCTCCATCCTGGCCCAGCACAAGGCCTTTTTCTACATTCTGGAGATGGTATGATATAGTGATAAAAGTATTGTTTGTTTTTTTTTTTTGCAAGGCAAATGGGGTTAAGTGACTTGCCAAAGGCCACACAGCTAGGTAATTATTAAGTGTTTGAGACTGGATTTGAACCCAAGTACTCCTGACTCCAGGGCCAGTGCTTTAGCCACTGCCCCACCTAGCCACCCCCCATAAATGTATTGTTTGTTGTTATTATTCAGTCATGTTTGACTCTTCTTGACCCCATTTGAGGTTCTGGCAAAGATATTGGAATGGTTTGAAACTTCCTTCTCCAGCTCATTTTTCAGATGAGAAAACTAAAGCAAACAGGTTAATTCATGCTCAGGGTCACACAGCTAGCAGATGGCTGAGACCAGATTTGCCTTCAAGTCTTCTTCACTCCAGGTCTGGCTCTCTATCCACTGCTCAACCTAACTACTCAAAAGTACAACTCATCTGTAAAATGAAGGGATTAGACTTGATGACACATCAGGTTCCTTTTAAGTCTAATGTCAGTTGTACATCAACAGAAATGTGTTTTAAGGATCAAATGATGATGATGTTGAATGATTGATGATGATAGTGATGAAGAAGAAGCAAGGAAGCAAGGCATTGTGGAGAAACCTGGCTTTGGAGTCAGAAAGACCTTGGCTCAAATGTTTCTTTTGAAACATATAGGCTATGTGACCTTGAGCAACTCATTTATTTCTCAGTGTTCCAGATTACTCCTGTGTTATAGATATAGAGCCAACCTGCATTAGTACATGGAGTTCCCTCATCTGGGAGATCCTTATGTCCATGAAATCACAAATCCAATCCCTATCCAATAATAACCACATTAAGTACTCATATTTTCATATTTATAAATAATATATAATATATGAAAACATATGAATAAATATTTCCATATTTGTAAAGTGATTTATTCACAATGACCCTGTGAGGTGGAAAATGAAATGTATCATTACCTCCAATTTGTAAGGGAGAAGATTAAGGGTTAGAGAAATGATAAATTTTGCCAAGCTCACATAGCAGTAACTGATGGATTATTTAAACCCAGATCTAAATCCTAACCTCAGTTTTTCCATCAGACCATCCTGCCTCTCCAAAGTTATGAGTTATCAAAGTGTTTTAAAAGCAATAAAGTGCTATGTCACGTAAGTTATTGTCACATAACAACCTGGGTAAACATTTGATGACTTAGTCAAGGGCCACATATACTGTTCATGATTGGGATTGGATATGGTGAGAGTTTTCACGTTATATGATTTTGTCTACCCCTTGTCATTTAATCATTGACCAAAATAATTTAAATCTCACATTGCTCTTTGGCCCAGAGACCCTGTAGAAGATCGTACAGGCTACATGAACATGGGGTTTTATCTTAGGAAGCTTTAATATATTTATTGTAATTTCCCTGTGTTTCCAATAAAGCTGGAGTTAATAAAATTTTTGCTTTTATTCTGTATTAGTCAACAGACATTATTCACATTTGTTCACAGATCACAAATTATTAGAGGTAGACAGAGACCTTTACAATCTGCTTCTAGTCCCTTTTTAATAGATGAGAAAACTGAGCTTGTTTATAAGCTGATCAGTTTAGCCAGTAGTCTCCCCACATAGTTCCACAATGACATACATTTCAAACCCCTTCTTCCATCTTTCCAATTCAGCAGTTATATTGTGCCTTAACTTTCACAAGATCCTAGAGGATTTGATATTCAGATAAAACTCACTGACCCTAAGTTTACTGTCCTTTTCTCTCTCAGTGACATGACTCATGCTTCCTATTTCAGAAGAAAGGAGGGTAAAGATCAAAACAGTGGTATGCATAGTTAAAAACTCATTCAGTCCATGGTCTCAACTGAAAGGGGTCCCACAATCCGAAGGATATGAGTGTTCCTAGACCTATCACTAGAAAAAGACAAAGGAATGAAAAAACTCAGAGCTTATGAGCTTGTAATACATATATGTATATATATATATATATATATATATGTATGTGTGTGTGTGTGTGTGTGTGTTTATATATATATGTATGTATATATACATATATTATGTATATTATCTATTAAGCCCCAACCCATAAAAGACTGACTTTGGAGAATGGAAAACTTACATAAAATATAGATGGATGGATTCTGCTTGTATCTGATTCTGTTACGTAAAAGATGTTATAGCAGAACATTTTTGAAGCATCATTACTGAAAATTTCTTTTTGGACAAATCACATTTTCCCTACCATCTACCTCCATCTGCCAATATGTTTGGATTAGCCTCATCAATTAATGTATTAGTAATAAAATTTCATTTGCTCTAAAAAAGAATCTAAAGAATATTAATTAGTAATGAATGAATCTACTAAGGGAAGCCAAAGGGAACAAGAGATATTAGATACCAGGGTTTAATCAATATTAAGGGCTTATCAAATATTATTTCATTTGATCCTCACAACTACCCTGGAAAGTAAATGCTGCTCTTATCCCCAAAACACAGATGAAGAAATTGAGGCAAGTAGAAATGTAGTGACTTGCCCAAGGTCACATAGCTATTAAGTATGGGAGGCCAATTTGAATTAAGCTCATCTCAATTCAAGGTACAATACTGTATCAACTCCATTACCTAGCTGCTTATTCACATTGGGTGGGTCACAGAAAAGAAACCTTCACAATCACCTTCTAATCCAAACTTCTATTTTGAGAAGATGAGAAAACTAAGGTCCAGATAGGATTAGTAAATTGATCAAAGGTTACACTGTAATTGGCATAGGAGGAAATCAATATACATTTTAAGTTATAGAAGGCATTTAATTAAATCTCGTGAGCAAAGTGCTTGAAAACTAGTTTTGAACAAATGGCAGGAAAATCATTATAAGCCCATTGAAGGGGAACATATTCTTACAGTTGTAGATGATCTTCTAAATTGTAGCAGGTCCACAGTGAAGGCAATGGGAAATAGGAGAAAGGCAGTAACTTTGGAGTCAGAGGATAAGAATTAAAATTCTGATTCTTCCCATTTATTGCCTGTGTGAAACTGAGTGAGCTTCTCTCAGATTTATTTTTCTCATCTTAAAAAATGAGTGGGTTGGACCAGAACACTTCTAAGATTTCTTCCAAATTTAATTTTCTGATCCTAAGAAGGAACACAAAAATGATACCCTATGATACTGGATAAATTTTCCACAGTTTGGGTCAATGATCTTTTAAAGTCTTAGCTACTAAAATGTCACAGTTAATACTGTCTCTGGTGTCACTGTAAAGGAACATCCAAGTGATGTTTATTGGTTTGGCTCAGAACCAAGGGGCAAGGTTGTTCAGATGTTCTCCTGCTGAGTGTGTTGACAGCTGAGCCTTGACATCCTGGGTCTATGGAGCCCTCCCTGCTGTTTCCTTAGGGAGCCAGAGCTTTATTAACTAGGGCTTTGTGGCAGGATAATAGCAATAATGACAATTCTAACAACAACAACATCAGGAAGAATTCTTCCATCATGGATATTGGGCACCACAGGCAACCTCATCCTGCTCAGTAGGAAAGGCTCCCAATTGTCCTTGAAGGAACTATGCCTATAAGTGAGTACCAAGACAATGCTAACAATAGCCACACTGATGAGGATAGCTCCCTGCAGAACTAATCTACCCTCAGGAATTTCCAAGGAATAAACAACAGATAATTTTATGGAGCTTGATTTACCCATGTTTTAAAAGGGCAGCTCAGTGAAACTGCACATTTGTATGAGGCATGAGTGGCTAAGCTGATCAAGATTAAGAGTCAGGCAGAAATAAATGGTGTCACTGGCAACCAGCCACTGGAATTTGTTTTTATTCTTGCTCCTCTCCCACCTCCAAAACTTTTCTTGCTGTGAGGTTGGCTTTCTCTTGCTTGTTGATTACTGTACCCACATCTCTGGTGCTAGGGTTTAGGTCTTTCTCCATCCCTTTGACAAAACATTTTAAGAACAGCATCAATATATATCACAAAGATGCTTTTCTCCCCTTTATGCTTGTTTCATTATTAATATATAAAGCTCTAAAGGACCAGATGACAATCTAGACTTTCATTCTATAGGAAAAGCATTGTATAGGGATGGATGCCATCATGAAGTTTCTGTGTGCATTAAAATTATAATCTGCAATTGTAATATTATAATTTCATTAATAATAATTAAGGTTTAAAACATTTTAGATATAATTATTAGTAGTACTAACTCAACTTTATTTCACCCTTTCTCCACGGCAGTACTGCAAGGTAGATATTACATAATTATCCCTACAGATGGAGGAAATTGAGCTTGGAGAGAAAAAGTGATTTGCAGAAACTAGATGTCAACACAGGTTTTTTGATTCCAAGACCAGGATCTTTTCACTATTTGCTTCCTTACCTGATCATATATCAAAGTATTATTATCTTTTTTTGTTTCACAGAATTCAAGTAGAAGCAGTCCTGAGATGAGTTATTATATTCAAGTACTCTTTATGTTTAATGTTTTGCAGATTTTGTATAGGATGACAAAATTTTTATAATTGAACAAAAAGTTGTTTTTTTTTTTTATAATTGAATAAGATTATTAGAATGTAGGGTCATCTTCTCTAGATTCAGTGAAAGTACCTTTGGGACAACTCTAATGATAGACAAAACTATGAAGATGAATGGTTGTTGTAATCATTATTATAATTTGGGAAAATAATAAGGAATGGATTCCCAGGTGTGGAAATTCCCTCTACCAAGCTAAGTGAGAACATTCCTTATAGTTCATGGTCTTAGAGAGCTTCCTAACTTTCTGAGAAGTTAAGTGACTTTCCCAGGATCACATAATTAGTATATGTATATATATATATATATATATATATATATATATATATATATATATATATATATATATATGAGAGGCCTGCTGAATCCAGATCTTTCTCACTTTCTAGGCCAATTCTCTATCCAATGTGTGATATTGACTCTGCCATCACATCATTGTCATCATAATGATTATCATCATCATCATTATCATGGTGGCTCTTACACAACTCACTTGACATCTCTAAAATTCAATTTCCTTAGTAAAATAAATGAACTAGTCTAGAAGATCTCTGAAGTTCCATTCAGTTCTAACATTTTATTATTCTTTTACTGATATGGAAATGAAAGAACTCTTCCATGGATCTTTTGAACCCTGTACCAAAAGACGATGAATAGTAAGCCTTAGCAAAGCCCTAGGAAGACAGCAATTCATTCTAGGTCCTACAACTATTCATCTGTCTGCTACCTACAAACCACAAGGGTTCACGAACATTTGTGAGATTTGCTCAGTAAATAGTAGCAAAACAACCTTAATATCATAGGTCATTTAATTGCTTAACTCTTTCCCAATCTATGGATCCCAAGGCTGCCATGATGAAATACCAGTAGTAATAATCAACTTCTACATGCTAATGGACTGTGCAATATTTGTAAGAAATAATAAGAAAAATTCCTCTAGGATTTAAATTAGATTACAGAAATGTTGGCAAATATTTAAGGGGAGATGGCTGTAAGGTTGATAGGGGACTGACCAGAAGGGATAATTGTGGCTACATTCATAGAAAGCAAGAATAGTGCAAATAATCAACTGATAAAACCTTAGGATCACAGATTTAGAACTGAAAAAGACCTCAAAGGCCATTTAATTCAACTTGCACTTTTTAACAGATGAGAATTCAAATGAAGACTGATTTTCCCAGGATCACACTGATATAACATAATGGGAACTACTCCGAGGACTATGTGCTAGTCTGCCTTGGACTTTTACTTGTTGGGGACTTGATAGATATTTTAAACTTTAAAGTGTGTGGGTTGGATCAGCTAACTTCTTAAAGTTCTGTTGCAGTTCTATATTTCTGGATCCTATGAGCACTGAAGGACAACTCTGGTCTTCTTCTAGCCATATTCGTCTTCAGAGAAAACGGAGGCCTGACTGAATTCAATTTTTTAAGAAGTGTCTTCTGAGGTTGAAAATATAATCCAAACATTATTATGTACTGGCTGTCAAAGTTTGTAAAATACCCTTTTTCTTGTACTGTGCCCTCTCTCTGAGTACCTGTTTTCTGGAACTATAGGACTTTGTACCAGAATTTGGACTTCTGTAAAAGTAGATATTTTCTACCTTTATTTCTCTTCACTTATTAAAAGGGTAAAATAACAATCTGAGTTCTTCCTGCTCTTTGTGGATCCATTTCAATGTTCCTGAGAATTCTTATCAAAGGGGTTACTGATTAAATGAGTCTGTCTAATCTTTTCTGAGGTCCAACACCCTCTCCTTCTGGTGGTTATGCTGCTCTGAGATTCTAACCAACTATACAATTAAATGTTATTAAATTATGTGAGAAAAAGACAGATCCTCTGATTATGAAAGCTTAGAAAATGTCAGATTTTGCCCCTTAGGAGCTGAGCAAGCAGTAGGTCATGCCATGGAATTATATTTTATAGATCATAGGCTTATAAACAGTGGAGCTCCACCAATAAACAAATGAAGAAAAAGAGGACCAGGGAATTTAAGTGGCTTGTCCAAGACTCTACATCTAATTAGTTACAGAGCCAGGATTAGGATACAAGTATCTAGTCTCTCAATCTAGTATGGCTCTTCTTACAACACAATGATGGAAACAAAAAAGATGTTCAGTTTGCCAATCCAATTCAAGAAAATCTCAAGAAGAGTTTGAGTTTGTCAGTAAATCCTTCCAAGTCTATCTAAACAGAAATGGGAAATTTGGAGAGAAAAATTTCGTATGGGGGAATTTTTCTCCTTTCGTTGCTAATCTCTACATTGAACTGTGAAAAGAAGTAAATGAAATCTAAAAATAGCTCTAGAGTCTGGGTAGTTTCCTTCCAAACACCAAAAGTTGGTTCAGATGGAACTAAGTTTTCCTCTCTTAAATGAAAACACTACATTACAAGGATATGGAGAAGTCACCTAGTCATAACTTCCTTAAAAATGATATTCAGGTTCAGGTTCTTTGAGGCTGAAACTGTCACCATGTTAAATCAAATAGGCTACTTTCAGTAGGAGTTATTTTGATTTGTTTTTATTTTTAAACAATTAGCATGTTTAAAACCCTGTTGCTTGATATAGTTCCTTAGAATTTCCCTAGAATAGGTGTATGTATAAGTGACAATTTTATTATAGTCTTGAAACTATTTTCCTTCAGCCATCCTGTGTGACCTATTTAGTGTGATGCCAGGCCCATAAATGACTGGAGACACTATACTGAGGTGGGTGTTGTCCTTGGCAAATTCAGATGGGTGAATGTGTGCACTGCTGTAACAATAGTGATGACAGTGTAATGTGGTGCCTCTAGCTGCTAAGTACCTCTCTTCATTCCTTCTTCTTTCATCTGCTTAGAAGGTGGTGGACCAAACTCTTCCTCCATTGGCCTGAACATCCTTTTAACAAGCACACTGCTACTAAAAAAAGAACACAAGCAATTTATTGATAAAACATACACAGAATAACCAAACAAAATCATGTGAAACAATACCCTAATTACTAGATGATTTTTGGTTTTGTGGGTTATTTTTTTGCATCCCTTTCTATCTCCATCCAAGGACAAGGAATAAGGCTGCCAAAGGGATAAAAGTCTCATATAAAATGTTTCATTTTTTTTTTAGGAAATAGCTAGTATGGAGAAAAAGAAATAGTCTGAACTCAACCCTCAGCCTTCTGGGGAATTCTCAGGATCAGACACAACTAAGAAATGAGGTGGAGCATGCTTAATAGAGCAGGGGAAGAGAGTAATAGGGAGAAAGAAGAGCAGAGAGGAGGCATGTGCAAGTGAAAAGCTTCCATTTTGTGCCTAGCAGGAACACACCCCTACTCCAGGATTACACATAGCTCAGAGGTCAGTGTAGAAGACTCCTCCCAAGATGAGTTCTTTGTGAGCATTACTGCTATAAGGAAACCAACTAAAAACTACAATCAAACTATCTTAATAGAAGTAGGGAATGAATGTAGATAATTCATATCTAGACATGTTAGGACTGAACAAATAGTATATGCAAGACCCTCAATTAATATGAAATAATAGTAAATGACAGTAATAGAACCAAGAGGAAAAGTAGTTATTCTCTCACCTTTTAAGTGAGGAACTGAAAATTAAAGCTCAGAAAAATATCAATGGCAGATAATAGCTTTCATTTATACATTGTAATTAAAGTTCATTAGGTATTCTTAATAACTTGTGAGATAGGCATTAGTGTGAATATTCTTATCTCCATTTTATTTCTAAGACAAAGGCTCAAAGGTGAGTTGAAAAGTGCTAAGACTTGCCCAGGGTACCAAAGATAGTAAAGGCTTAGACCCAATATTTGTGAACCCATTTCTTTTGCCACACAGGACAACTATTCATCCCATGGTCACCAAAGTCAAAGAGCAGAAGACATCAGAAAGCCCCTATTGGATGAGGGAAGAAGGTGTTTTTTTTTTCTTTCACCACTATAGCTTCCTTTTATTATGTTATAGATACAGATCATGGGGGCAGGTTCTATTCTAGCAAAGAGTTTGAGGTCAGTTTGTGGTGGTCCAGCAAGTTGCATAATTTTCTTTCAAGATGTAGGAAGTACAGTTATACAGTTGCTAATAGTCAACCAATTTCTTTTTGGTAAATAGAAAATTATTTCTTAGATGCTTCCTTTTGTTTTTCTCAGGTTTTTTTTTGAAATGCTTTATAATTTTAATGATAAATCTTGACCTTGGAAACAAATTGAGAAAATATATCTGCCTTCCTTCATTGCAGGGTACTATGAGGCATAGCTAATGTGTGGGTTTTTTTGGTTTTTTTATCTTTAGTTTAGTTGCTGTTTTTTTCTAACTGAACCTACTTTATAGCTTCTTAAACCTGCTGACTTTTGATTAATTTTTTTCCTTATCCAAAACCACAATTTTTCCCTATCTGGATTCTGCCAATTTGTTATTTAAAGAAATTCTAGAATTACTATTGTTAATAATAATAGTGATAAAATTTATATAGCATTTTAAGGTTTATAAAGCACTCTCCATGTGTTATCATATTTTATTCTTCTAAACAATTCTGTGAGGTATATGTGATTATTATCCCTATTTACACTTAAGGTAACTGAGTCTGAAAAAGGTTAAGTGATTTGCCCAAAGTCACATAATTAGTATCTGAGGCAAGATTTTTAACTGAGGGCTTCCTAATTGCAAATAGGGACTTATCAATTAAGAATATAATTAAGTCAGTAGATAATCCAGGATACAGTTCAGACTCAGTGTTAGATGATTTCATGATTTCTATGATTCTAGGAAATATATTTGGCTTTATATTCTTAGATTATTTTCTTCACTCATGACTGACTGGCACTTAATTTTAACTTTTCAAAAGAAAATGTAATTATAGGGTTTAGAAGCCATATTACAACTGGATTTCAGCAAGGCATTTGACAAAGTCTTAGGTGATGTCAATACCTACAAGAGCAGACAAATTTGGACTAGGTGATAGTACACTTAAGTGGATTTGGAATTGGTTGAGCAACTGAGCCTAAACATTAGCCTTTATACATGAAGGCCAATCAGGAGAAAAGTGTCCCATGAAGTGCTAGAGGGATCTGGCCATGTTTTATTCAACAATTTTTTCAGTGATTTTCAAGAAAGCAGAGATGGCATGCTTATCAAATTTGTAGATAAAAGGAATCTAGGAATCATGGTTTACCTTATTCAATTACAAAATTAGGATCCCAAAAGACTGAGCCAAATCTAATGTTAAAATTTAATAGTAATGAATATTAGGTCTTACAACCTTGTTTTTAAGAAGTAACCATACAAATAGAGGATGGAGAAATTGTGGCCAGAAAACAGTGTGATGGAGAGCTCAGATGTGCTATAAGCTCAACACAATTAGATATGAAAGTCTAATATCACATTAGACTATGTAGAAGTTTTGTCCAAAACAACAGAAGGGATACAGTATTGCTGATTTTTTACTTTGGTCAGACACCAACTAAAAAACTGTGTTCAGTTTGGTGCACTGCAATTTAGGAATGACACTGAGAACCTAGAGAGCATGTCCAAAGGCAGATCCAAAACTATACATGCTATATAAGGATTGGTTGAAAGTGTTTGACCTGAAGAAATAGAGTTTGGGTAGATTTAGAGGGGATAGGTGCTGGCTGACTTTTTTGAAGGATTGTCATATAGAAGGAAGACTAGATTTGTTCTCTTTGACCCCACGCTGGCAGAATGATAAGCAATTAATGGGCAGAACTTATGGAGTGGAAAATTTCAGCCCCTCATATTGAAAAAAAGTTTAACAGAAAGAAGTGGTTGTCTCAAAAAGTATATTCCCTGTTCAATAGAGATTGGATAACCACTTGTCTGGGATTTTTTTTTTTAGATTTTTTTTTGCAAGGCAAATGGAGTTAAGTGGCTTGCCCAAGGCCACACAGCTAGGTAATTATTAAGTGTATGAGACCAGATTTGAACCCAGGTACTCCTGACTCCAGGGTCTGTGCTTTATCCACTGTGCCACCTAGCTGCCCCCATTGTCTGGGATTTTGTAGATGAAATTTCTGTGTATATATGTTTTGGATTAGTTGGACTCTATTGTCTATGATGGCTTACAAGTTTTGTGCCTGTGACCAAAGTAACTATTGGACATGGAACATTCATGTCAGTCTCATTTTTTTATCAGTTACTCTGCAATTAAATCCACAAAATGACTTTCCAAAATATCTGATTCCCCTTCAAAATTCAAAGCTAAGGTTCTCTTGTAGAGATAAAGAAAAAGTGCCCCCAGAGACAATCAGTCAGGAATCAGTTGTACCAGTTACTCGGTCCTTGGAGTCAGGAAAGTGATTATATCTACTGCAATATGAGTAGGGGAAAAGGATAGATGCTAAGAGATGGCCCTAAAGATAAAGACAACTTCTTTTGAACTTAAAGTCTGTCTCTCTGTTGTTTTACAATAGAATATTCTTGATTGTTGACTTGTTCCTAAAAAAAAGAGATGTGGATTGGGAAACAGAAATTTGTAAATCATCTCTCCATCCTGGGACTTACAGAAACTTGTGTGCCCTTTTTGAATACTGTTATTTTGTGTAACTTGTGTACATGATTTATCTTCTCTCCAGAATGGAATCCCCATCAGTCATCGTTATGTCTCTTTCATATTGCCAAGCTCAATTTATTAGTGTCTCATGTTTACATGGTTGTTACATGTTGTCAGCCACATTACTATGTGAGCTCCTTGAGGGCAAGCACTGTTTTTGCCTTTCTTTGTATAGTCCCTAGAACATAGTAAATGTTGAATTTAATTTGCAAGCTGGGTTCTTCAGCTTTATCATAACAAGAAGAAGCATTTATTAAGAACCAGATATAGGCTGGGCATTGTGTAAAGCTCTGGGGAAACAAAGAAAAGCAAAAACCAGTGCCTGCCTTCAAGGAGCTGCACAAACAAGATCTATAACTAGATAAATTGAAGGTAATCTAAGAAATTACCAGTAGGGAGAACCAGCAATTTGACCACTCTAGTTTTCATTTTCCTCATTGGTACAACAGGACTCAGATTATACCAAAGGTCTTTTCCAACTTTAAAATTTTTTAACAAATGTACATTTTTCCTTTTTTCCACTCTTTCTCCTTTCCTTATTTTTCCTTCTACTATCCCTTCTTTTCTGATTTGGAATTATGGTACTTTAATGGCTTAAGAGAATTCATCTACATTTCCTTTGTGAGCAACATAATCCCTAAGTAGAATTTCAGCTCATTGAATGTCCCAGGGTAAAGAAGCTGAGGCTCAGATTCTTCAGGGGAAGTCAAACTGGACAATTCCTTTATTATTTCCAAAAGCAACTAAACATCCTTAGGGATCTTATTTGAGTATGGGTGACGGGCTGCCAGTTGCTTTCTGTCCCATATTCCTTTGAATTTTCTTTTTAAATTGCATTCACCATTGCTGGAGCATCTATATGAATAACATTTCCCAGTGGTGAGGGAGAGAGTCCCTATCTTAAGATAGAGCCTCACTAGGAGGTCTCTAGGGAAAGACTCAGGTGTTCTGATATGGAAACCTCATATCACCAGCTGGAAGCAAAGCTGGGTGTTTAATGGAAATCATAAAATGACATGTTATAATTCATGCAGTAAAAAATATTGCATTTTGTTCTCATTTAAATGGTAATATAGTTATGTTTAATAAGGAAAGTGGAGTATGGAGAATTTGGTAGGAAAGCTGATTTCAGTGCCTTTAAAATGAATGTTCTATCCAAGGTATCAAAGGCCTGGGTTTTGAAAGACTAACTCCTCAAATGGCCACCACACTGATCCAGTCGCAAGTCAATAGGAAACGCTCCACACTCTGGAGAATGAGCAAGAAGGGTCTCGAGTAAAGCCTATATCACTCTGCCTTCTGTTGGGGGGAGGGGGGAGGGAAGGAAGGGAGGGAGAAAAGGATTGTAAAACTCAAAACTTTGAAAAAATGATTGGGAGAGGGGACAGCTAGGTGGCACAGTGGATAGAGCACTAGCCCTGTGTGGCCTTGGGCAAAGCCACTTAACCCCATTGCCTTGCAAAAAAAAAATGATTGGGAGAAACTACCATTGCATATAATTGGAAAACAAATTAAATGTTTATATGCCTAAAAAAAAGAAGGGTCTCAAGTCTCTAGTGACTTGTGATTGAGTGATTGGACCTCTTAATGAAGGAGAATAAAGTTTGCCCCATGGCAGGAACATAAAGGAGAAACATGTTATTAATCATCTTTGATGTCTATTTTTCTGATCTACTGATTTGAGGTAGTCAGTTGGTCAGTCTCTGAACATTTATTATGAGGTAGTTTGGTGTAATAGAAAGAAGTATGGGACTTGAATGAAAGAGAGACCTAGGTTCAAATTCATCTTCTTCCATTTATTAGTTGTGTAACCATGGAAAGGAAAATCACTTAATCTCTTAGAGACTCTGTTGCTTCATCTGTAAAATGGTTATAATCATAATTTTTAGGATCCACTCCCAAGGTTATTTAAGGATTAAATGAGAAAATGTATGTAGAATGTCACTGTCTATTGAATATATTAACACATGCAGAAGAATGTGGAAGGGGACTGAATTAAAAGAATCTTAGCATCTAATAAAAAAAGGGTGAGAGTAACCAGGAAAATCCAAGGTGATATAGAAAGAGTGGTTAGCATACCTGAAATTGTCCGAAATTTTGGAGCTCAGATTCCAGGGTGAGGAATAGAATATAAGCTCTCTGAAGAAAGGGATTGTCTTATTTTTATATTTATATTCCTCAAGGTTAGCACAGAGTGTGTGTTTGCAAAGAAAGCATTTAATAAATGTTTGTTGCTTGTTTGGAAGGGAAGAGAACAGATAAGATTCAAGGGGGGAAAGTGTGGATATATTAACAAAGAATCCTGAGTTATTTCTCAGAGTATCGAGGGGAATGGAGGTATTGGAAAAGAGGACAGTCCAGACCTAGGATTTCAATGGACCACTGAATTTCTGATGAGCAAATTCAATACCAATCTGCAACTTAAATTCTTACAAAGTTGCTTGGAGGGGAGGATAACTGAGAAGTTAAGTTATACTCAGAGCCAATACATAGTAGAAACAGATCTTGAACCCAGATATTTCTGATTCTTACTCTTGCTCTTGGTTCCTGTTCCCCATTGCTTCTTCATCAAAAGTATTAAAAATATTAATAGTAGTTTGGTATTATATTAATTTTTTAATTTAAGATGAGTAGATAGAAAACAGAGATATGAAACATGAACTTGGATACAGGCTAACGAAGTTACCAGAGGTTAATAAAAAAGAGATCCGAGTTCAAGTACTGGTTTACTAACCAGATGTATGATTTTAATAAAGTCACTTAACTCTAGTGAATCTCAATTTCCTCAACTGAAAATAATGATTATATCTGCCACAAACCCAAATTCAATTCCAAAATTATAAGGTGATTTTGAATAAAGTCATGTGGGGAAAGACAAGACAAATGGGAATAGATTTAGTTGAGCATATAATTAATATGGCTAACAGTGTGGTAGAGCTACTAAAAACAATAGACTGAGTTAATAGATTTTCTTTTCTAGATCAAAGAAAGCAGATATACTGTTCCTAAATCTGGGTCCTATGTTTGAAGGTAGATAGTGACAATCAGAAAACAGAATGATAAGGAGAATACAAATTTCCTCTTAGAAACTCAGCTGCAGATACTGAAGATGTTTATCCCAAAGAGAGAGGGCTTTGGGAACATATAGTAACTCTCTGTAATATTTAAGAGGTGTCCAGCAGAAGAGAGAGTAAGCTTATGGTTTATAGATTAAAAGGGAAGAATTTGAACAGGAAAGGTGAAAAATTATAAAAGAAGAGAGATTACAGCTCAGCATAAGAAAGAATTTTTTCACATCCACAGATTGCCAGTATTAGAATATGCTGACTCCTGAGATAGTGAGCAACCATTAGTGGAAAATCATCAAGAAAAAAAGTTAGATGACCACTAATCAGGGATGCAAAAAGGATTCTTCTAAGGTCTTTTCCAGTTCTTAAACTTCTATGATTTTATGAGATGAAGTAATGAAGATTGTGGTGCTTTGCAAAGTATAAAATAGACTAAATGATAATAAATAATATTGATAAAATCTGGAAGCCCTTGTTACCACTGCCTGCCTTTTTCCTCTCTTCAAAAAAAGTAAAACTCCCTCCATTCTCCTACTGGCTTTGTGGATTCACAGTAACTAGTGAAAGTCTAGACTTTTTAAAAGGGAAAAGAACCATACTCATTTACTCAGTATCTTGACAGAAATAGAATAGTTTCTCCACTTCTGTTGCCCTTGAGAACTAAAAGAGGTAACTATGGTATGGGTGAAGTAGACAGGTGTCTATGTTTTTAGTGACTCAAATGCAAGTGCCTAGGACCATTTCAACTCTCCATACTAACTTCACCTGACCTTCTTCTCCACTTCACATACAATTCACTAATATCCCTGGAATGGAGGATGTGTGTGTGTGTGTGTGTGTGTGTGTGTGTGTGTGTGTGTGTGTGTGTGTGTGTGTGTGTGTGTGTGTGTGTGTGTGTGTGTGTGTGTAGGCTACTGTTAAAGATAGCCTAATGACTATTTTCACTTTAAGCAGCTCATGGGGTACTTAGCATTCTCATTGTAAAGGAATGACAAATTCTTATCCCATGCTCAAATAAAGTCAGGTGGATGAGCTCTTAGGTGATCATGAGGAAGGTCCAGATGATCCCTTCCTTCCTCCTTTCCTTTTGTATCATGAAGAGCCGATCATAATCTCCTTGAGGATAGGAACTGTATTTTTTTCCCATCCTTGTAGATTCAATGCCTAACAAAATGCTTTGCACAAAGTAGATTCAATAAATGTTTATGAAATGATGAGAACACTCACATTCCCTGTTACTTCATTTCCTCTTACGTAAAATTTTATTTGAAGTGGAAAAGCTGAAAAATTAGATAATTCAGAATAAAAGTAAAATAAAACAAAATAATCTCAAATTAGTCTATAGAGAGGAAAAGAAGAAATATAAGAGTCAGAACAGAAAGATGGTGTTTCCTGGGTTTCCCTCCCAAAATGATCCAATGTCATCATAACCAGAAATCAAAAGTCTGAGTTGGAAAAGTTCCATCTCCTGCTTGGAATACACAGATGGAGCATTTTTGCTGGCATGAACGGACTGTCCCTTATTTCCCTCCAAGCTTTGAAATGAAAGAACTAAATGTCTTACCCTTCTCGCTCATCATCGGTGTTGTAATATGCCTGTAGAAAAAATAACAGGTTTACTTTACCCCGGCCCTATTATCCTGGTTGAAAAAATCAAGAGATGAAAATATACTGTTTGAGTCACAATCTTCACTAAAATTCTCTCTTTTTCCCTCTCTCAAAAGGGCAAAACCTTTGAATGCAGCATTATATGTATATGTATTCCCTTAAATGTAAATCTAAACAGAACAATAATTACCTTCCCTCAAAATAAAATTTTCTTATCTTAATGAAATAACATTTAAACATTATTTTATATTGCTAGAGTTATTTTAAATAGGATATCTCTTATTATATCTTCTTGCAGAGTTTAGCCAAAATACTCCTGATCATATTACTTAGAACTTGTAAAGATCTAGTCTAGTCCAGTTATTAGTTATTTGTATTAGGAGACTTTTAAACAAGATCTGTAAGCTACAAAAGGTAGTGATACTGGAAAAGACTTCTTTAGGAAGGAAGGACCTACAAAAGCAACCCTTGATCCCATAGCATCAACTTCTGATTTCTCAGTTTATTGCTCAAAATGGATAGAGGGTCCTGGCATCCCTCAACAACAAAAATGTCCAAAACAAATTGCATCTGATTTGAGCAAGTTTATACACTTGCAGATGGTCCTCCTAATTTTCAAGGAGACCTCAAAGGTTGAGGGGAGGGATATCAACTTTTTTACATGGTCCATGAAATAAACAAGCAGAAAGGAAATAGTTCAATGGATCTTTTAAAAGTTATGACAAATACTCAGATGATTTTCTTTGCTCCTTGAGGAGCATTACAGATAGATACTTAGAACCTAGTAACTTCCAAAAACTGACTGCAAGACTGCTTTATACATCCATCCCTTAAGGATCTTTTAACTTGAACATGGCAAGGTGTCTGTATAGGTCATTCACACCCCTTCATTTGATACCTAACTGACAGGCATGCCATTCAAGTTCCAGGATCCTCAAATCATTGCTCCCTCATCCACATTTCACCAAGGGTGAGGAAGTGGAGGGCGTCACTGGTAGATTGGAATGGCAAATCTTAAATAGTGACTGGCAAGCCTAGATGCTGTTCCTTTTGTAAAATCTCAGATTATCTAAAGGATTTAGAGAATAAATTATTCATGATGATGTTTGCACCAGATAAATGAAGGTTATCCCTGTAAGTGTTGGATTTCTCTTAATTAAATTTTTGGTTTTTTAATTGTAATCTTTTTAAAATGTACAATTTTTTTATCTTCTTAAAAAAGATACACAGAACATAATTTAACCATATTTTGATGATTGAGGGTCCTTCTAATAAGTACTGTTCATTATAATGAATTGGAGATATAGATCAAATAGGGGGCATAGAACATAATGTGTACTGACCCCCTACAACTGAACCCCTGGAAATGCTTTTCCTAGAAAAGTACCTGATGTCAGCTTGCCTTGTGAGAGGGGATGGTAGGAAATTTTCCTCTTTCACAAATATGTAGTCAAATAACTTCCTAAGCAAAAATAAGAACAAAAGGAAAAATCTGTCTACCTCTCTGCAAAATAAATTTGTGCATAAAAGAGAGAAGCATTATTTTCCCAAGGAGTTTTCTCACTCTCCAGAATATATCATCTATTTCTCCTAACTGGCCTACCTGGTCATGTCTTTGGGTTAGTCACTTTAAAACATCATCTGTGTGTGCAATAAAGGATCACGGACATTTCCTAGCCATCTTGTACTTACCCTTATATAGTTAACATATACCAACTTTGTTCATGAAGTGTGAAGGAGAAACACTTTTCACCATTTCAATAATGTGTGCTTGGAGGAAAGTTTATTCCATAGAATGACTATTCTTCATTAGTATCAGATAATACCTCTGCAGACACAACACCAAGACATAATTTTCTCTAAGTTTTTTTCCTAATTTTTATAGTTCTAATGGATTTCTCAGAACAAGGAATGCTCAGATTAGATATCTTCATGATACAAGAACATTAAAAGGTCCTATATGGTAATTGCATAGTTGATCAATTTTCTCATGAAGTCTTTGCTATAGCATTTCCTATTTTGAATAAAATCCTGCTTAAGATGCTAGATCACTGAAATAGCACTTCAGAGGCAGGAAGATGGTAAATCTTCCCATACTTTATCCCAGGCTTCTCAGAGAAAGTTCTGAGATTATCTAGCAATAGTATAGTTGTCCTATGACATACCAATAGCTAATGAGACACATAAATGACTGCCTCCTGTCTTATGGTCTTATGGTTGATATTTCCTCAGTGTTTGAACAATGCAAGTCATAAGAGTTATCAAGGTTTAGCTAGCTCTGTGTGCTGCTCACCCTTCCCATCCTTCAACTGTTCCATCACCTTCTTTGTTTCTGTGTCACTTTTTCTCTATTAGAATGCCTACTGTTTGGTACTCCTATAGGCACTTCTAATTTCCACTGTTCTCTTCCCTGTCTTCTTCTCTTCACTTCTTTTATATCTCTTGTCTTCTATCATTCTTCCTATGGTCCTTAAATTTTGCATAAATAGGGTTAGTCTTTTATTGACATCAGCAACTAAATGCTCAAGACATATGATGTGATATGATATGATATAGTCTATATAAAGACTATAATCTATTAAAGACTATTTTACTATGTATTATAAATATTATAGTACTATGTATTATAGTTTATTTTATACTATTCATTGTAATATAGAATATACATGCATATTATAAATCTACTAAAGGCTATAATATACTTTATAATCTACAGATTATATAATCTTCTGTAGACTATAATCTAAGGACTAATAATTATTGGCAGTATTACTATATGCTACATAAACTATGTACTCTATGGATTAATTTCCATTATATCTGATTTATATAGCACATAATATAAATAAAGCTATTATATATACTATATAATAGCAATATAATAACATTAATAATATATGTTAGTATTTAATATATCATAAATAATATATTTATTATATCACATTATTATAGTATATTACATAAAATTCTATTCTACATAGAATAGAATATACAATATATACTATAAAAGTATACAAAAACAAATATACTACTAACTTACATAGATTATAATCTATTATATAGTGTGTAGACTATATAATCTATATAACCTATAGGCTGTTCTCTACTTTTGTCAGTTTGTTCTTATGTGCTCATATCCAGCTCCTTCTCTCCCATGCTCCTTTACTTCTCTACTTCTTCCCTACTAGCTTTTAGAATTTGGGATCCTGAGGATTGAAGAAACTTGATCTCCAGAGAATTGATGTGTTGTAACTTTCTGGATTGAGTGGAAAGAAATGCAGCTTTTGTAACTGTGGTCACTAAAACATTCTAAATGTATCACTGTCTCTTCTTCTCAGAGCTTTGATTAGATCTTCTGCTTGGGGGAAACAGAGGAAGCAGCAATTAAAGAATTGCTTTGATGTAGGGGCTGATGGGCACAAGGGGCCATGTTCAACCAAAATGTTCTACTTTCCTCCTATCCCCAAACTGTTAATAATGGCCAAGAATCATATCCTCTCCAACCATACTGTAGCCTGTACATTCAAAGTAAATTTGTCTTTTACCCATTTATAATTGCTTTGTGGGGTTTCTTAAATTATAGAGGAAAGTTTTCAAAGAAAAGGCTAGTATTTAAGGCTTTAACATGAAACCAGAATCAAATTACTGTTAGTAAATAATAATAATAATAATAACAACAACAACAACAATTTTCTTCTCTTGGACAGTATGTAGTGAGGTTTTGTGAGGGCAAAGAGACTACAAATATGGGCAGTCGCTTTTTCTGTTCTAGCATACAATATACTTCTATCCCTTACATAGCTACATAAATAAACTTAAACAGTACTCAAGGTAGGGATAGAATAATTCAAGAATGATTTTTTTTAAAGTTTCAAAAATGACTTCTAAAAATATACTGAATTCTCTTCTACCATTCCAGTTTAAAATATTTTTTAATTTTTTAATGAATGGTCATATTCAATCACAATGAATGATGAAAATAAAAGAAAAAGTTGAGTTCATTTTAACCTGGTTCTTTGCTTCTGAAAGCCTGATCACTTCTCTTTTCAAGAGTCAATTCTGGATCTTTTTACTCTATTTCCAAATTTTCACTTATAAAGTGCTGCCGTGTCACCTAACTTGGGGAATAGGTTTGATGTAGGAATTGTTCTGTTTCATTTGCAACATCAATTTGGGCAAGTTTGTGTTTGCAAAACAATTTGGGGAGCCATATCCAAAAGACAAAGAACCATTAAAAAACAGAACACTTTAATTCTTCCTTTCTTATTAAATTACTCTGTTAGCCTGTCCTTTCTATAAGTAACCACTTTTTTGACACCCTGGAATCTATTACGAAAAGAATGGGTAACTAATCAGGGCAAAAAAAACCCCAACAAATTGAGAAATGTTCAGATTTCCCTATTGGACTTTCTGTGCTAGAGTGGAAGGTTGTGAGCATGTCTTCACTTCTTACCACCAGGTGGCACTCTATGGCATCAGGCCAATTCAGCAAGGATCAGAAGTTTTTCTTAAGCTCCCAATGGTCTTCAAACATTTTTATCTTCCTCCATTGTTCAGGTTATTCTTGTCTTTAATTAGAGTAATTTCCACTTTCATGCTTTTTCCTTATCCCCTTCCTCATTAAAAAAAAATCTAATTTCAGTAAGCAAAACTATGACATTTTGTCAAGTAGGTACTTTAAAATAAACAAAACACAACACAACACATTGCTATAGTTGATTGCCTCTACCTTCAGGGTCTATGATTCATGCCCATGGATGGCAGGTGCAACTTACCTGCCCAGTCCTCTGTAAGTTTCCAAAATGAACATCTGGTATGAAGAGAACAGGCTGGGAATCCAAGTCAGTCATTGTCTTGAAGAAGGTAATATCACTCTTTTTTTGTAAGGGTATTGCTGTCAACTTCCCATCAGTGGCTAAACAGAATTGCAGAATTAGTGACTGAGAGTTATTTTGAATTAGAAATCCCAACCACAGCCCTAGCCCTAGATAAAGTTCATTAATTTCCTGCGGGGAAAAAGCTGCCCTAAAAAAAAAAATCACAGTTTAAGTTCATATGCTTGTCCTACATAGATTATGTCTTTATCAGACATGATGTAGTCAAGAAGTGGTCAAGATCCAGGAACACTCAGGACACCCCTAATATACAAATGGTTTTCTGTGAGATTGACTCTATCCCTTCTTATCTACATATATTTTCTGATTGGACATTATAACAACTCTTTGAAGTAGGTAGCAAGTTAGGATTATCCCCATTTTCTGAAGCTCAGTGATAATAGATAACTTTCCCATGAATATCCAACCAGTAAGTGTCAGACAAAATCTGAACCCAGGTCTTCTCTATCTCATTTTATGAGATTTTATGAGGTCATAGTGGCAAATGGCAAATATCAAGTTTTCCAGTCAAACTCACAGTTGTTGCACTGGGTTTGTGCTGCTTGACCTTTTCCTTTCTTTCTGTTCTGCTTCCTTTCTTCATCACGGATTTTTCTTTCTGCTCCCTAACAGTGAAAACAAACACAAACAATGCCAGATATGTTAACAAAGCACCCAGAGCTACCGGGTGCTACCATATCCAATACAGCTTGGTGAATGTGAAACAAGCCAGAGAAAAGAGAAAAAGGGTAGGGTCCCATTTCCATAATTCAGGAGTGGTCAGGGCTTCAACTGGGAAAGCTTTTTTGATATATTTAAAGTTCTTGAAAACAACTAAGATCAATTTATTGGTATAGACTGCATTCCTGACCTCTTCACTTTATTGTCACCCATCTTTCCTTTGGAAGTGATTCCACCTTCTCTCTCTTTTGTTTTGCTTTCTTGTCTGTCTACAGAATTTCAATTTGAAATCCATTCAGAGAAAATAACTTATTGGACAATGATGAATATTAAGTAATGCTAGTAACTACAATAACATAATTTAAGACAAATAATGGTAGCAGATTGACAGAAAAGAAAAAAGAAACAGTGAGTATTAAGTATTATGGTGTTTTTAGATTACCTTAAACATTATCTTTACTGATAGCATTCTAAATATGATCTGTCTAATATTCAATGAGTCAACATACTAGTGGAAGAAAAGGTACAAGGAATTTTCCATTAAATGGAAGAATGGCTCACAGATTCTCCTTGGAACATTAAATAAAGGAATTGGCAGCACAGGTTTGCTCTGCCAACTAAGGCAACAAGAAACAGTTTATAGGATACTTGGTCACCATTGCAGCGCTCATTAGTACCATAAACAAAAGATCAACATATTTTCATTTCTTTAAATTTGATTATCGTGTTCATATCCTGCTTACCTGAATCATGTTGATAAGAACCTGATGTACAACACACAAAAAACTTTAAAAAGTAATATTATATAAGTGCTAGTAACAATTTGTGCAGTTAAATATTATTTTGTCAATTGCTTTCTAATTTGTGCAAGATTTTGTAGAAGTCTTTGTGGCAAATGAAATCATATCATCTTCCAAAAAAAAAAAAAAAGACCAGCATAGAGGTAACTAGAGTTTATATCCCAATACAGAGAAGAAAAATTCACAGAAATTCTATGAAAAATTGGATAAGTCCCTTCAAATTCAATCAACACATACTTTAACACTTATGACTTAATGTAAAGGCAAAACAATATAAAAGTACAATGAAAATGTTTCAGAATCAAGAATTAAAAACCAAAGTTTTATGATTATACAAACATCAAGATTCTATATGTATATATATTAAAAAAATATATTTTTAAGAAAAGCATTGGATGGGGGCAGCTAGGTGGTGCAGTGGATAGAGCACCAGCCCTGGAGTCAGGAGGACCTGAGTTCAAATCCAACCTCACACACGTAATAATTACCTAACTGTGTGACCTTGGGCAAGTCACAACCACATTGCCTTAAATTAAAAAAAAATAAGAAGAGCATTGGAAGGGACAGGATATGATAAACACTAAATAATATCACAAATATTTAAACTATGTCTAAAAAAATAGGAAATGAATGGTTATTGATGTAAAAACTATTCCTGAATCAGCTGTCTATATCAAGTAGGATCATTAATTTTAGAGCAAAGATCAAAAAAATCAATATGAAATTAGAAGAAAAAATAAAAATGAGAAGATATAACTAAATTATAATTAAACAGTTTGAAGGACATACTTAAATGAGTTTTCAGCACAAGAAATATCCAATGAATAAAAGAGCACTCAGCAATGTGTATTAAATCATTTTCTATTGAAATCTAGCATATAGAAAGCAATTGGCACAGTGAGGAGGCCAAAAGAATCCTGGAACTATTTCATCAAGGAAACATTTTATTTCTTGGACAGAGACATATGGCAGTCAAGAGGAATACCAATATAGAATATAAAATCTGATGAAAGGATTATTAGCATTATAGTCTTATAAAAACAGCAACAAGTAGTTTATAATCTTGGTGAGAAAGCCAGTTAATTATGCCAGATCATCATGAGAATATTTAAGGATGAAACTGACAAAACGATAAATGGAGGCAAAATGGAAACAATTGAATAAATTTCTGTAATAAACCATTTGAATCTGTTTTTGCTCACTTGAGGGGAAATCTATGACTATTTGAGTTACAATGGGCAAAAAAAACAGCCTAAGCACATAAGTAGTCCCTCTTTCAATCCCACCCCTCTTCAGTCTTTTCAGATATCCTTTGAGACAATTCTAAGAGCAGTTAGGTGGTGCAATGGATAGAGCACTAGCCCTGGAATCAGGAGGACCTGAGTTCAAATCTAGCCTCAGACACTAGCTGTGTGACCTTGGGCAAGTCACTTAATCCCATTGCTTTAAATAAATAACAATTTAAAAAGAAACAATTCTGTAAGCTTAGATAAAAACCAATTGTAGTTTTATTGATTTAACTCAATTGAATCCATTCAATAAATACATATTAGGCTATTATTTGCCAGGCACTGGATTTACAAGGATAAAGATGGTAGAAGTCCCTGGTCTCAAAGAGATAAGATCCTCTTATAACATTGAGATATACACTAATGACACTTTCCCTCTTTTTTTCTTTCCTCAAAACTGGAAAAATGCATCTTGTTAAATGTTTGTATTTACTCCTAGAACCAAAGTTCAATTTGCCAACCTCTGCCTTAGAAATTATTAATCTAATCTAGCTTCCACATTTTGTTGGTAAGTATACTGAAAGTCAGAGATGTTAACAGTATGCATCTGAGTTCATGTATAAGAGAAGTTCCAAAAAGACAGAGAGGGAGAGAAAAGTAAGAGTTAGAATTGTTAGGGAAAATGGCCTTAAAGAGGAATGGAAATGAATTGTATATTATAAAATGATTCACACAATTTCTTTTTGTGGTCAGAGGGATCTGTTACATACAATAAATGCCAGTAAAGTCTTTGAAAATATAAATATATCATTGACATTTGAAAGACTGTAAATTCATATAGAGACATAAGAGAGACAGTGATATCTGTTTAGATGGGTATTCCTGAAAAATAGTTTCCATCAATTCTATGCTGAAAATAGCAAGAAAAAAATTTAATCATCTCTACTCTTTCAGAGTTTTCTTATGCAAGTAGGCTGTTAGTGAATTAAAAGAAAAAGAAAACTCAAGTTGTAAAGGATATAAACATTCAATTTCATTTAGAATGTAAACAATGGTCTCCAGCAAAAAATCAAGGTTTCGTATTTATTCCATCTATGGGAAAATGCCAGTGACACATATTGGATGTTTTTGTGTTATACAACTCTCATCTTCTAATTAAGGCTGCAACTTTACTTATCTATTAGCTTAAATCACAAACTGGACAATAAAAGAGATGAATGGAAATACTTTTATTTTTTACTGGAGAAAGGAAGTCTGAAATCCATCTGGTTTGGTAATTTATGTGCAAATGGTATAGGTTAAAAACTTTTTTTTAACTTCAATTCAATTTAATTCAAAAAGTGTTTATAAGGTATCTACTCTGTGCCAGACATCAAGCTTGGTGCTGTGAATTCAAAGACATAACTTAAAATCCTTATCCTCAAGGCACTTACAAGGAGAAAACAACAAATACAAAGTAATTTGTTGAAAAGAAATGGGAATAGGGACAACTAGGCAAATCAGAAAAAATCTCTGGGGGCAGTTGAGTAGTGCAGTGGACTTAAAATCAGAAAGACTCATCTGTAAATCTGGTCTCATACACTTACTAGGTATGTAACTCTGGGCAAGTCACTTAATCCTCTTTGCCTCAGTTTTCTTAGCTATAAAATGAGCTGGAGAAGAAAATGACACATCACTCCCAGTATCTTTAACCTTGATTTTTTTTATTGGAGACCATTACTTATATTCCAAATGAAATTGAATATTTATACCCAAATGGACTCAGAAAGAATTGGACTGAACGACAATAGGAGAGGAGAACTGGACCTGAGCCTTGAAGGAAATGGGGATTCCAAGATGAGGCCAAGAGGAAAGGGGCATTTCAGGCATCAGAGTAGCCTGTGCCAAGGCATGGAAGTAGGAAAGAACACAAATAGGTCAATGTGACTGCAAAACAAAGTAAAGGAAAAGAAAATATAATTAGCCTAGGAAGATAGATTCTGAAGGACTTTAAATGTCATGAATTTCTTTGTTTCTAGTAGCAGCAGGAAGTCCCTGAAGTGTCTTGAGAAAAAGACTGATATGGTGAGACTTGTTTCAATAATCAGTCTGGCAGCTATGTGGAGAATGAATTAGAAAGGGAAAAGTCTATATTGGAGGCTTTTGAAATAGTTCAAATGAAGGCTTGAATTGGGTAGATAAGGAAGTTGGTAAAAGGAACCAAAAGAGTACATTCAATCACTTAATAACTTGAACCCCTAACCCTCTCTAAAATAAAGGGGGATGAAGATTAGTTTCATACATATATATACAATGTACCTATATATAGATATATGCATTACAAATAGATCAATAGATCGACGGATTCTCTATTTTCTATTCCCAGCCCATCAGTAGCGGATATTAATTTATCTGAATAACCAGCCCTGTTGTTAACCAAACATTCTTTGTGATAGATTTCCCTTTTCTATTCAGTTGGAAGCTTCTGACTTCTCAGTGACTCAAACAAAAGATATTGAGTTTTGGACAAGATAATGAAAAGAGACAATAGGTTGAGTCATTTCAAAAACTCTTTCTTTGTAGGATCCATGGTGTATAAACCAAAATTGTGAGATGAACCTCTTTAAAAGATTTTTTTTCAATTGTCCTTAAAGAGCAGAAGTACACATCTCCTTCATGTGAGTACAATATGCTATAAATACCAAATACATTTATCTGAAAATAACTCTCCCAACTCCAATGTTCACTCTAGAAGGTGGGAATGCTTTATGCTATAATTCCTTTTTCACCTCTTGAGAGGTGGGAACTTTCTTGTTTGCTTGTTAAATGAGTATTCTGTTTGCCTAGGTTTATTTTGAGAAAATTTCTCAACTTTTATACCGTATACACCTGCTGTTTGCTGTAATAACAAACCTCTTATCCTTGGATGACCAAAAAAATTGATTCAAATAAATTGTTTAAATTCTGAAGATATATTTGTTTGCTTTAAGTAACAGATTCAAATGTGTAAGATTTTAAAAGGAGCATACAGTATACAAGGGCTTCATTATGGGAATCTGCTTGTTAATAAGAAATCAAAATGAAACTATGAAAGCTGGGGGGGGGAAATTCAATTTGCCTTAGATACTACAGTTTTAAATGAGCAGCTTTAAAATAGGGGAAGAAAAGCAATCTGACATTGCTGCTTGCTACTGCAAATGACTATAAATAGACTTTCTTTTTTTAGACTTTTGAGTTTAAGGGGTCATTTAAACAACAACATTATGACAAAATCCCACTGCCTCTTCAACAGTATAAAGAAATAGCTATATAGGTTTTAATTGACTTGAACCTGGGAAGCCCCCTTATTCAATGGAAATGGAGGAAGATATGATTTGATCTCCCAGGTTGAAACTCTGAATGTATTTTCCCATACAAAAAACAAGTTAAAAAGACCATTTGCCTTTTTTTGTTTTTTAGAATTTTCAGAATCTCTCTTTACTTTTGGGTTTCAAAGTTATGATGGCTACTTGTGTTATTGCTTATGATAGAGAAAGAAGAAAAAAATTTGGGGGGGGAGTGTTTGGTTGTTGTTTATGTTTTGGGGACTTGGTTCCCTACATATGAGTTCTTTCCTACTTCTTCCAGGAGTAGTCTCTCTTACTCTTCAGTAGTTTTTCCTCTTAAAATGTCCAAATGAATGAAAAGACAATGATAACATATTTAAATCACCATTTCTATGTGAAAGTTCTCTGTTGGGATGGTTTTAGAAAAACCTGGAAAATCTTACATGAACTAATGCAGAGTTTGAGTGAGCAAGAAGTGAGCAGAACCAGAACATTATACACAGGAACATCTAATAACTTAACTATTCTCTGAAATACATGGACCCCAAGACAATTCCAAAAGATTCATGCTGACAAATGCTCCTTACTTTTATCATAGGTATCTGAATATAGACCAAAGCATACTATTTCCCCTTTTTTCTTTCCTTTTTTTCTTTTTTGGGTCATTTTCTTATACAAAATGCCTTATATGGAAATTTTTTTACATGATTACATATGCATAGCCTATATCAAAATACTCACCATCTCAGGGAGGGAGAAGGGAAGGAGGATGGGACAGGATTTGCAACTCAAAACTTTAAAGAAATGCTAAAAATTATTTTCACATATAGTGAGGGGAAAATAAAATATTATTTTAAAAAAACTAAGTTCTCTGAGGCAAGGATAAATAGATTTGGTTCTATAATGAACATTTATCACAGTAAGGGATGAGGCACCCATAGAATTCTCAAGGAGAGAAATCAAATACTACCACATCTGGGAGTGGAGGAACTGTGTGAAGACAAAACTTTCCAGGCTTCCTCTTCTTATGTCCTTGAAAGGAACTCCCATTCAACTATTTTCCCCCAATTTAGTCAGAAGCTAAGACATAGGATTGAAGGGCAAAGCCCTCTGAGAGCTGGTGTTGCTAATGTCACCATTGCCATTGAGACTATCACCTGTGATGGGGCAGATCCTAGAAAAATATAAAAGCTGAGATGGAAAACCTGCAACTGAGATGAGACCAAGACACCAAGATGGTGAGATAGACCATCAAGCAGAGAAAGATAACTGTAAAAGCTAAGGGAATGAGATCAGGAAACCAATCCCAAAATTCCAATAAGTACTTCACTTCCCTGTTGTTTACAGAACACAATTCTTTAATCTTTCCCATGATCCAAAGACTGACTTGGGTGGAATGATCTATGTGGTGGGAGAACTTGCAGTCACTAGCTAATTTTACTTTATTGTATTTTAATAAATGATGTTGACCACATGGACTGTCTGTGTAAAGATAAAGGGTCAGGATATTAGATTGCTTTCTGTTGGGGGGGGCAAGGAAGGGAGAGAGGAAGAAAAACCACAAAACTCAAAACCTTGCGAAAAATGAATAATGAAAGCTATTGCTGCATGTTGTTAGAAAAAGAAATAAATAAAAATACTTTTTAAAAAAAGATAAAAGGTCAGTCCAACTGACAGCCAATTCCCTAGAACAGGGTAGAGGCAGAGACATTCAGATATTTTCTCTTAATTTTCAAATAATTTGGAGCAGTATTTCCTTATAAACCCATTGTTTTCTTTTAGAAACCTTTTTTTTGTGCCTAAACTCCCTGAGAAGGCCACTTAAAATAGACACCTTCACTTTCTTTCCTCTCACTTTTTAAAAAATTCTCTATAGTCTGACTTCTAAATTCATCTAAATTCAATCCAAAGTTACCGGTGATCTCTAAATTGTCATATCTAATAGTCTGTTTCTCAGTTCTCCTCCATGACCTCTCTGCAGCCTTTCACACTACTGAGTATCCACTTTTCCTTGATTCTCTCTTTCCCCTAGGTTTTGACTCCATTGCACTTTCCTGGTACACCTCCTACTTATCTGACCACATGCTCTCAGATTCCTTTGCTAACTTTTTGTCTGTGTTACTCCCACTAAAGATAAATGTCTTGGGCTTTATTCTCTACTCCCTCTATAATATTTCACTTAGAGATCTCATTAGCTACCAAAAATTCAAAGGTCTTCTCTACACAGATGATTTTTTTTTTAGGTTTTTGCAAGGCAAACGGGGTTAAGTGGCTTGCCCAAGGCCACACAGCTAGGTAATTATTAAGTATCTGAGATCAGATTTGAACCCAGGTACTCCTGACTCCAGGGCCGGTGCTCTATCCACTACGCCACCTAGCCGCCCCCAGATGATTTTCAGATCTATTTTTTTTCCATCCCTAAGCTCTCTTCTGACCTTCAGTCTTTCATTTCCAATTGCATAGTGGAGATTTCAAATATTCATTAGATATCCTAAATGCAATATATCTAAAAAAGAATTCATTCTCCATTCTTTCTACTATCTATTTTACCACTGAGGGTACTATGATCCTCCCAATCACCTAGATTCAAAACCAAGGGGTCATTCTAGTCATCCATCACTCTTTCTCAGCCTCCCACCTACCCCTAACCATCCCCCATACCTTACTCCTCACTTCCTCCTCCACTTCTCTATTATAATCACCCTTAAAACAATTACTGGCATATTATAGGCCCCATGGACTAATTGACTGAAGATAGGATGAAATCATTTGGTTAGTGACTTCAGTGTAGTGCCATCTGCTGACAAAATTTTATACTACTGTCCATTCCTGCTTAACTCATTAATTAATAAAATGACAATATACTGGCTTGTAGAAAAACATTCTGGGTATGAATTTTTGCCATTTTGAATGGGACTCAGTTTATTCACAAAGTCTAATCTATCAATCAACAATCCTTACTCTACACAAGTCATTGTGCTTAACAATAGGAGAACAAAGAAAGGTAACTTGCATTCTTTACCCCTCTCAGACATGTATTCTTTTCTAATGCCAAAATAGCACGAACAACAAAGACCCCAGAAACAACCCTGGTCTAGTTCTCTCATTCCACATCTGATCTAATCATAGGGCAGTTATAGAAGTAGCTTTGCTGATTATTTCAGTGAGTATATTTGTAAACACATATACACACATAACCTTGGAGGGAGGGAGGGAAGGAGAGAGAGAGAGAGAGAGAGAGAGAGAGAGAGAGAGAGAGAGAGAGAGAGAGAGAGAGAGAGGATAAAGCAAGAGGCAATAGTGAATAGAGAGTTCTGCCTTTGGGTATATTCTATAATAGCTCTATGATTATGGACTTGTGATTTAAGCTCTCAGTGTTTCAGGTTATTTTGTAAATCACAAAGGAATTGCTAATCTACATTAAATGAACAGAGATTCCAAAAGGGACTCTCTAAAATAAATGAAATCATAAGTCTAGCTATGGTGTGTGTGTGTGTGTGTGTGTAGGTACATTTATTTAGGTGATGAGTTCCTTTTCAGTCCAATTTGGGATTCCATTGGGTCCCATTAAATCTATTAAGTAACTCCTTTCACTAAATCATTGATAATTTATAGGCTTAGGGAGTTGTTAAGGATGTAATCAGGTCTTCTTGATTCCAAAACTGCACCTCTCTTCTATATACCACATTATTTCTTGAATATATGGTATTAAATAGATAAATAAATGCCAATGTACAAAGGCATGTTTTATACCAATTGTCCTTAAATTTCTATATCCCTCAAACTACCCAAAGACATTGGCAGGTTATCATGACCCATATTAATACTTTTAGGATACTATGATGAAACTACTGTTCCATACAATCCATCCATGGAATAATACTGATTTGTACCATTGCTGAGTAATATTACTTTCTTTCTACCTCTTTTTAACTGCAAAATATCTAGTAAACAAAAAAGTATTTTTAAAAAACTTCAAATCAGAACCATAATTACTCATCTTAACTGACTGACTATAGCTCTGGAATCCTGTAGAGCAGTGTGTGTGTGTGTGTGTGTGTGTGTGTGTGTGTGTGTGTGTGTGTGTGTGTGTGTGTGTGTGTTAGTGATTTAAAAAAGAAATTGGGACTAACCCTTGACTAGTCTACTTTCCACTGGAGCACTTAAAAGCTTTTTGGGAAATATAAAGCACATGCAAATTTATGTTAAGTGATACTTGAAGTATCCAAACTGATTCAAGAATGTGGCAAATGAGACTGTTAACTTTCAGATGCCTGAAAGTTATCTCTTTCAATGTTGAGATATCTTAGTTTAAGTCATTTGTGGAAATCCATCTAATTCACACACACACACACACACACACACACACACACACACACACACACAAACATATATTTCCCTTAACAACTTAACCTTCACTTATAACTTAAGGGCATCATTGGAAGCATCAATTTTAAAAGGTATAGTTTTAGATAGTGTTTCAATAGGAGACAGACCACATGGATAGTTATAGACTGAGATAACCTGGAGTTTTCTTCCTTAAAAATAATTTGATAAAGTTGTCCCCTTCCCCTGAAAATAAATAAGTAAGAGTCACTGACACATTTTTTTAGTGTACAGAAGAGAAATCTAGTTCAGAAAGAAACATAGATAAAGAATACAACTTTGAAAGTAATACTAAATTTATAATATATTTTAATGAAGCAAACTTTTTAAAAATTTGCATTTTTACTTATAATCTTCTTAATCCTTTTCTGTTTGGCTTTGCATAATTTTGCATGTTCATTAAATTCAGAATAAAAATACAATTTAAAATGAAAGGTTTACAAAAAGGAAAGTGATTTTTTTTTTATCCTTTTCCTCTTTCTCATCCAACTGAGACATGGGTCTCATTCTGCACACTTAACTATAGAATCAAATGCTCTTGAAGTCCTTTGGCAAGGGGCTTTCCTTCCCTGAACAAAGTCTTCTTTATCATCTGTGTCTGAAGCCCTGAACCATGACTTCTGGGTCATTAACACCATGACAACCTCCCTGTCAGCCTCTAACAGTGCCAGGATCTCATTTATAGACTTAGTTCATGAGGTGTTGAAGAGAGTCCTTCACCATTTCAAAAAATAGGCATGAAACTATTTTGAGGAAGCCCTTCTTTGAAAGAATAAATTCTTCATTGTGAATGTATGAAGGGTTTTTTGCAAAAGTAAGTTTAGCCTTAATTTTCTGCAAGTTATCTTTGTATTTTGACTTTTACTAGAATTCTATATCCAAACAAAATTAAACATGAAAAGGAAATGTAAAGGACCATGTGATAGATGTCTGATAGAGCAACTTTCTCCTTCCTGAAGTAGATTTTTCTACTGGCTATAACACCCTAGCAGGGGCAAGGGACCCCCAGACTGCAGGCCATTATTGGCATAGCATTGCCAAGGCAACCACAGGTGGGACTCCAAATTCGATAAATCTAGCAACATTTTAGGGGTGAATTTATTAAACGTTTGACCAAATATAGCCCACAAATGATTTTATAAATCTCTAAATTCTCCAATCCTGTGAATAGCCTAAATCAATGTAACAACATAGACAAGAAGGAAGTTTACACAAATTCTGCATCCTCAAGACTGAGGTTTACAACAGGTTACCAACTGAAGAGTTTTGTTTTGTTAAGTCTGTAGATCTAAAATATTCTTCTACTATAAAAGAAAAATATGATGAAATCCAGACAAAAAATAATTTGTTTATCCAGTCATTATTCTGTATTCTATAAGGAACCAATTAACCAATCTTTGAATGAGCTGTAATTATATTTTATAAACACAAACTCTATTGTTAAATTGTATCGGATCTTGAAGGAACAGTATTTATAAAGGTTTAAATTTAAATTCCAGTGTTCTCAGTCTATAAATTTAAATTCCAATGTGATACCTCTAGTATCACAAGAACCCGTCTATTTGGTATATAAGTCCCTTTCCACACTAACTCCAACTTACCATTCTAGTCTTTTTATATGATGCTCCCTTTCCAGCCAAACTGATATTCTTGGTGTTCCTCATCCAAATAACATTGCTTCCTATCCCTACTCTTTTATACAACTACTCTCCACACCTGGGATTAAAATCCCTTTTTAACTCTATCTCTTATATCATTTTCCTTCAAAGTTCAGACCAGGACCTCCCCTCTGCCTTAAGACTTTCCTAATCCTTCATCAACCTCTTACCATCAGTGACACTCAATTTAGTATATGTGTACAGATTTGGTTGTTCCCCTTCAAAAATAAGGGCATTGTTTCATTGTCCCTTTTGGTGCCAAATTACTTCGTTAATGCTTGTGATTGATGTATATAAACCTAGGAGTACTTGGTTCACAGGCACCAAGGATCTTTTATGCTGCTTATGAAAGTGTTCAGAAAATTGGCAGCTCACAAATTGAGTTTTCTAAAAAAAATCACAAAGTTGTTCTGAAGATACTGGATTTAATGATTGTTTTTTCCATGAGTTAATCAAAGTTTGACATTTTGACAGCACTTTAAAGTTTGCAGATGCTTTATATTTATCCTATCTAGCCCTCTGCTACTGTATTATTTATCTGACTTGATTGTGTGGAAAGGCAGCATGGCCTTTTCCAAAGAAAGAGAATTGATTCTGGAATTGGCAGATTGGGGCCCAAATTAACATTTTGGGTTATATTCTTAATATTCTTAGAGGGGAGATTTGAACCCAACTCCAGGTCTTCATGTTTCCAGGTTTAACACTCTATACTCCAGGTCACCCTTATTTACAGCTACCTACTATCTTTGATCAAGCTGACTTTGAGCAAGTCCTTTGCCCACAATAAGCTTTAATTTCCACATTTGTAAAATGAGGGAGTTAGACCAGTTGATGTCTACAGTCACTTGATGCTTTCAAATCCTATGATTTTCTGCAAAAACAAGGCTACTTTTCAAAAATATTTCCATCATAGCCAATATATTGACTCATAAAAATCTTTTACTTTTTGAATTAACATTGAGTTAGAAATAAGGGGATTTAAAAAAAAAATTTCAGACAGCATAGAATGTGACCTCAGACATTTACTAGCTGTTTGACCTTAAACAAGTCACTTAACTTCTGTTTGCCTCAGTTTCCTCGATGGTGAAATGGGAATAATAACAGTACCTTTCTCATAGGTTTGAGGTGAGGATTAAATGAGATAATAATTGTGAAGTTCTTAGTACAAGGTGGTAGATAAAATGCTTATTCCCTTCTCAGTCATCTCCATATCTCTCCAGCACAGTCAAAGTCATATATCAGCAGTAGAGTCATACATTTATCTAGTCATGGTCTTGGTAAGGGAGAAGAGGAGGGGATTATTTCTAAGTAGCTTCTAGTATACCTTATGATTAATGGGGAGGGGATATGTTAAGAAACTCTGTTAATTTATGTCAACAGGGTAGTGTGAGACCAAGAAGAAAGAGGTTACTGAGGGCTAAGTTTAAGATAATAACAGGGAAATCCTGTTGGCAAATTATAGGAAGTATGCAGGGAAATGGGCCAGAGATTGCTGGGTACTTGGTAGCTTGGAAGCCCTGGTAGCCTCTACTCACACACCCTCCATAATGGAAAGTTCTGTGATATAAAGATGAAAACTTTTACCTTCTGTTTCCCTTCCTCCTCCCCTACTTTAGTTCTTTCAGTTATACTACTGACTTTCAAATTGCTGGATCTCTGACCACCAAGTAAGTGAGGCACTGCCATAGCTGTAAAATTAATAAATGGAATCTGTTTCAGCCTATTTCCTTCTTTAAATTATGCTCACTACTCATTCTTAAGTGACTAAAAGTATACCTTTCACAAAAACTAGACTTTTTCTTAGGGGAATAATCTCAAATGTCCATGTTGGTGAGAGTTGCCCTCCTAGAAGTCCCTTTTTGACTCTTTAAGTGACTGTTGAGATCTAGATTAACCAGTCAAACCAGAATTTAAATGCATTTAAGCACTGCTTTCTATCTCCTTAATGACCAAATAAAAATGTTTTACCATTAATGAAATGCCTCCTGCACAGGTGGAAATAAAGACATGTTTTAAAATTGCCAAATTACCCATACCAGAGTCAATGAAGGTTAACTTATAATCAAAACTATCTGAAATCAGATCAACCCATTCAAGCCTAGACTTTGGGGAAATTAGAAAGGTTAAAGAAAAACAATTTAGCTCAACATCCTGAACCCTATTTTGGGGTAATTACTGAGGGACAATTAGGTGACACAGTGAATAGAGGGCTGTACCTGGAGTCAGGAAGATCTGATCAAAATAGCCTTACACACTTTCTAGCTGTATGACCCTGGGCAGGTCATGGAACTTCTGTTTGCTTCAGTTTCATCATCTCTAAAATGGGGATAATATGTAGCACCTACCTCCCAGGGTTGTTACAATACATACAATAAATGTTAAGAAGTGTTCCCAGGTATTATCTCTTTTGGATCCAGGAGGACTGGCCCAGTAACTCTTTCCTTCTTTGTCCATGTTTCTCCATGGTGCCATTTTGAAAAGATCATCTGGGTACTTCTCATTTTTCTAAGGCCACCATTAGCAGGTGTTCTCTAGTGTGCTTCACTTCCTCGCTTCCTCCAATACGGAGTTTCCATTCAGAAAGCTCAGTCAATGTGTGTTTCACTGGCTTCTCTCCCTAGTCCCACCTCCAGCTTCAACCTCCCACTTGTCATTGTCTGAGTAGCCTTTCTCTCCTCAGTTTGTGTCTTCTCTAAGCTCTCTGGGTTTTAAAGGTAGCATTTAAAGGTAGCCTAGGTTTATGAATCAGTCACAAATCAATCAAATATTCTCAATCTGGTGTCAAATAGAGTTGCCCAGGTTAAAGAAAGGATATCTGCTTCAACAAGGGGTTAACCTTATCAAAGAGAACTGACATCTTCTCAAAGAAATATTACTAATGGCACAACAAAATCCTCATCAGTTGAAGAACTATAGATATTTAAACCTTATTTAGGGAGCTTAATACCCAAGCCAAAGATAATGCCAGAATACAACACACCATCTCTAAAATGTGGCAATAATTATATAATAGGCTCTCTGGAAAATTGACAATAACTGGCATTTATGTCAGGTTATAAGATTTTTAAAACACTTTTCTATCTACATAGTGTTTTCTATATTATCCCATTTGACTCTCATAACAACCTGGTTGGATAAAAATTAGAACTATCGTTATTCCCACTGTACAGATGAGAAGGCACTAGATAGCACTGTGTATATAGAATGTTGATTGTGGAGTTAGGAACATAGCCCTAAGTTCAAATCTAGCATTAGTTACTTATTAGCTGTGTGATCTTGGACAAGTCACTTAGTCCTGTTTGCTTTAGCTTCCTCATTTGTAAAATGAGCTGGAGAAGGAAATGGCAAACCACTCCAGTCTCTTTGCCAAGAAAATCCCAAATAGGAGTCATGAAGTCAGATACAACTGAAATGACTCAGCAACAACAGATGAGAAAACTAAAAGTTTGAAAGCCTAAGAAATTTGCCCAGGATCATAAATCTAATTAGTATTTGAAGCACGATTTAAATCTAAGTCTTCCTGTCTAAAGAACAATACTCTCTTAGGACCAAAAATGCATTAGAATATTTAGTTACTAACCCACTTGGGCATTCTCTGGTCCGAGCTAGAAGTATTCCCTATCCAGACCCTTTTCCATGTGTACATTTTATCATTTAAAGGAAAAAAAAAACTTGAGGAGGCAGGCTACCTTTTTAACTACCTAAAAGGCTGTTGTGTAGAAGAGGGAAAAGATTTGTCCTACTTTGTGTGAACATGGGAACCCATTAGAAAATATTCATTCACTCAAAAACCATCTAGCTGGTGTTTGAAGATATTTAATTGACTGAAGCACATTGAATTTGCAGAAGACACAAAGCAGAAAGGATAGCCAGAACAATGAATGAGAGAATCAAGTTTATAAAGAGATGTTAGAACACCAGGTACTTGGATCTACTTGATCCAAGTTGACACAGGTGTAAAACATCAGCTTCAAAGGCATATGTATGTATAGAGAGTGAGTATCCTCTGCTCATGCATTCACTCTTGGTTTGGATCTGTATACACCTATGCTTACAAGTATATCACTGAGGAAAAAGATCTAGGGTTTTAGGTTGCAGGATTAATTTGAGGTAACAGTGTGATATGATAGCCAAGGTACACATATATTTAATATATTATACATTTTAATAAAAGTTGTGCATATTAATATATAATAATAATAACAATTTGTATAATGCTTTAAAGTTTGTGAATTGCTTTATATAGTATATCATTTGGCTCTCACAGTAGCCTTGGGAGGAAAGTGCTCTTATTATTTCCATTTTGTAAATAAATAAACTGAAGCAAAGAGAGATTAAATGACTTGCCTGGGGTCACACAGCCAGTAAGTGTCTGAGACAGTCTTTGAACTCAGGTCTTCTTGGTTTTTACAAGGCAATGGAGTAAAGTGAATTGCCCAAGATCACACAGCTAGGTAATTATCAAGTGTCTGAGGGTGGATTTGAACTCAGGTCCTCCTGATTCCAGGGCCAGTGCTCTATCCACTGTGCCACCTATCTCCCCCCAGAACTTGGGTCTTCTTGATTTTGACACTCTTTCAACCTGGGACAGTGATAGCACTGCTGTAATTTGCTTTGGTCAGACAGCATCTGGAGTAGTGCAATCATTCTTCAGTGCCACATTTAGTAATCATGTTGACAAGTCAGAGAGTATCCAAAGAAGGACAGCTAGAATAGCTAAGGACCAAGATTTATGCTGCATAAAGGGCAGTCAAAGGAATTGTGAACACGTTATCATTTAAAGAAAAATAAAAGAAAAACTGAGAGGAGACAGGATAACTTTCCAAATGTCTGAAGGGAAATTATATTGGAAAAGGACAGAAATTCTACCAAAGGATGTGCCAAAGGATGAGAAGTCAGTAAAAAAGTAGAATTTTCAAAGAAATAAATTTAGACTTTATAATGTAAGAAAAAAATGTCTAAAAAGTAGAGCTACCCAGGAGTGCTGGGAGATGCCTCAGGAGGGACTCAATTCTCCCAATCTATGTACAGGTTGGATAACCACTTGAGATATGAGACAAGAGATTCTTGTCTAAACACAAACAAGTTAGACCAGGTGAACTTGAAGACGCTTTCAACTCCTGGACTCAGTTATTCTATGCAAGCTAGAGCTATAAATCAGTTGCAAGCCAGTCTTTAAGGGTGCTACCAAAGGGACTGACCAAGAAGGCAGTTGATTGGTGATTTTGACTCTGGTGAGAGTCAAAAGTCAGGTCCTGACATTTTGTAAGAAGGTGCTAGCAAAGAGTGGCTTTTCACAGTATGACTGTCTGGGAGATAACTTTGACACCAACCTCTCAGGGGTGGTGGGAAGAGAAGCGGAAATTCCATCATGAATAATATCTACATACAAAGATTTTTCCTGTCAGATTGTTATCTACACTCACCTTGTCACAGAAGACCTTGATCTGGCAGTAAGCTCTGTGAATGGGTTTATTGCTTCGATTGTTGTAACTGTACGTGTCGATCTGAATCATCAAAGGAAGCCCTTTCACCCCTTTTTGGGAGGAGAAGTCTGTACTTAGGCAATTCACAGTGATGAAAATCTGAGGGAGAGAGAGAAAAAGAAAAAGGAAGAAAGAGAAAGAGAGAGAGAGAGAATGCATAATGAGAGGGCACAAGTTACCACAAAAATACATACACATCCAACTCAAACTCAAAAAGCTAGCAAATTTATGAGAGGCAGAATGCTATAGTGGAAGGCACTCTCAGGAAGACCTGGGTTCAGAGCCCTACCTCTGACACTAACAGCTGTGGGAAGGTCACTTAACCTTTCTGTGCCTCATTTTCTTCATCTGTAATATGAGGGGATTGGACTTAACCTCTATGATCCCTTCTATCTCTAAATCTGTTCTTAGCATGAAGTTACTCCCCAAGAAGTTTATAGATGATTTTTTTAAAGGGATCTCTGAAGTTGAATGGAAAAAAATGCTGTGACTTTACTCTCATTAACTTCAAATTAACATTTAATTTTCCCTTCAATTACTTAAAAATATTATTCTGAGAAAGTGTCTGTGGGCTTCACCAGACTTCCAAATGGGCCCAAGACAAATAAAATGATTAAGCACTCCTGTTCTAAATCTATAGATCATTGAACATGTTGGTATTCTGCTGTTTACACTTGATCATAAAAATATAATGACTGACATTTGCCTAGCTTATTTATTGATATTTACTATCTATTTTGTGCCAGTCACACAACCCTGTTTAAACTAGATATTATAGTATTTAGTATAGTATCCATTTTATAGATAAGACTGTGACATGAGAGAAAGGAAATAATGTGTGACTTTGTCCCTGGTTAGTCTCAGAGGCATTATTGGAACCCAAGTCTCTTGATTCCAAAATCATTATTCTTCCTAGTATACTGTTTCTCTTAATAGGATGTCATCTTAAAAAAAAAGTTAATATTGCAGAATAACAAATTCTTAAGGGTTCTTTCAACTCTCCCATCTTGAGTCTTTAAGCTGACAACAAAATTCAATCTCAAATGTGTCTTTACATTATATCAGCAAGTTCATACTAAGGGGACTTTATAGGGCGGGAAGAGGAAGAAGAAGGGAGAGAAAAAAAAGAAGTCATTTATTTTCTTAAAAAGCATCACAAATTATATATTTTCACAGATGAATCCTAGTTCTAGCTTTGTAACCGACCAGCTCAATTACTTGAGTAAAGTAATTATATTCTCAGAATATTATTTTGGTGTAGAACAAGGATTTTTAACATTTTTTTCTGTCATGGATTCCTTTGACAATCCAATGAAGCCTTATTATTGTTGTTCAGTTGTGGACACTTTCTCTTTGGGGTTTTCTTGCCTTTACCTTGCCATTTCTTTCTCTAGCTCACTTCAAAGATGAGAAAACTGAGACAAAAGGGTTAATTAAGTGACTTGTCTAGGGTCACAAAGCTAGCCTGTTTCTGGGGTCAAATTTGAACTCATGAAGTTGTTTTCCTGATTTCCAAGTCCAGTCACTGTTCTATCCACTGAGCTACATAACTGCCCCCCCCACAATATAGACAATAAAATGCTTTTCAGAATAAAGTTTTACATGTATAATAATAATAATACCTAGGATTACAAAAGAAATCAATTATCTTAAAATGCAGAAAACAAACCAAACCACTCCCAGCAACAATATTGGGTTAACAAATGGGTTCAAATCTCAACTCTGCCATCTAATGGCAAGGAGTCTTTTGGGCAAATTATTTTATTTCTCAAAGCCTCATCTCATCTTTTGTAATTTGAGGAGTCCAATTAGAAGACCCCAAAACTAAGATTTGTAAAATGAGGGCATTTGATGACATAATTTCTAACAACTTTTCATCTTAATTTTATAAATTTATTTTTAAAACCTTTAACTTGACAGTTTAAATTTGCTTGGTTAGGTCATTTCTCATATTTTCTCTGTTATAAGTAATCAAGGAGAAAAGAGAACAAAGCACTATATATCATCATAATTATTACTAATAATAATAAAAAATCATGCTTCCAATTTTTAACAGTAAACTACCAATATTATTAAGACTCATAAGTTAAAAATAAGGGAACATATTCTGGTAATATGTGTGTCATGATTTAAGGTATAACCTATATCAAATTGCTTACTGTCTCAGTGAGGGAAGAAAAGAGAGGGGGAGAAAAAATTTGAAACACAAAATTTGTTTAAAATAAATGCTAAGGGGCAGCTAGGTGGCACAGTGGATAGAGTACAGGCCCTAGAGTCAGGAAGACCTGAGTTCAAATCTGACCTCAGATACTTTATAATTGCCTAACTGTGTGACCTTAGGCAAGTCACTTAACCCCATTGCCATAAATAATTTTAAAAAAATGAATGTTAAAATCATCTTTATATATAACTGAGAAACACTGTATAAAAATCTTGTCAAGGGCAGCTAGGTGGTACAGTGGATAGAGCCTTGGTCTGGAATCAGGAAGACTCATTTATGTAACTTCATGTCTGACCTCAGACACATACTAATTGTGTGACCCTGGATAAGTCATTTAAACCTGTTTGTCTCAGCTTCCTCATCTGTAAAATCCTGTTAAAGGAAATGGCAAACCATTAAAATATCTTTTCCACACACCCTTAAATGAGGTCATGAAGAGTCAGACATGACTAAAATAACTCAACAACGAGTGATCAAAACATATAAGGTTATAAAAAAACAACAAATATTCCTAATATGGAAATTTCCAGGCAAATAAATCTAGTTACTTATTCTTATGAATGAATTAGTAAATAAAGATTAAATATGGAAAACACTAAATTCTGGCATTTCCCAACAAGAGTTCCAAATGAGAATCTTGACATGTCAAAAGTAAACCATGAGGAAAGAGAAAGTATAAAACTAAAGTATAAAGCAAAAAGAGGACAAAACTTTAATTCAAGATCCAGATTCGAGTCCTGATGATAGATACCAGAGGAAATTAATCTCTGGGAAGCTCAGTTTTGTCATGTATAAAATATTGTTAATGCTTGTACCACATACCTCATAGAATTGTTGTATTGAGAATATTTTGGAAAAAAAGACAAAAACAGTGTCTGACTTTAAGAGGTTCCCCTTCTGATGGGGGAAACAATGAACAGGTACATAGGTACATATAAGATATATGCACAAGGGGGTGGCTAGGTGGCCTAGTGGATAAAGCACCGGCCCTGGAGTCAGGAGTACCTGAGTTCAAATTCGGTCTCAGACACTTAATAATTACCTAGCTGTGTGGCCTTGGGCAAGCCACTTAACCCCGTTTGCCTTACAAAAAAAAAAAAACCTAAAAAAAAAGAAAAAAAAAGATATATGCACAAGAGATGGAAAGAACCTGAGAGGGGAAGGTTGTGGTTACTGCGGAAAACAGGAAAAACTTTTTTATAGAAAGGGATGTTGAGCTGAGTATTAAAAGAAGATAAAATTCTAATGGAAGGGATGAAGAGAATATGTGTAATGGAGAGAGAGAGCTGAACTTTGAGTCAGGAAGACCTGAGTTTGGATTTTACCTCAGATACCTATAGTTTTTTTGACTCTGGATAAGTTACTTAAAATCGCTTTGTCTCAGTTTGCTCAGCTGTAAATGGGAGAGTTGGACTTGATGACTTCTAAGGCTCCTTCCATTTCTTAAATCTATGATCCTATAACCTTATCTGAATGGTTTTGGAAAGGGAATACAGAGTATGGAGATGGTCCATCATGTGCAAGTGACAGAAAACAGGATAGTGTGGTATGGAGAGGAGTATAGGGTTAAAAAAACAAACAAAACAAAACAAAAAAACTATGGATGGGAAGAAAACTGGTTGTGAAGAGTTTTAAATTACCAACAAAGGACTCTGCATTTGATCTTTGAGGTAGCAGGGAGTTTATTAAGTAGGAGAGGTGACATGGGAGACCTACATGAGGTAAATTACTTTTTGGCAGTAGTTGTTGTTCAGTCATATCCAACTTGTAGTGAACCTAATTGGGATTTTCTTGGCAAAGATACTAGAGAAGTTAGCCATTTCCTTCTCATTTTACAGATGAGGAAACTGGGGCAAATGGCATTAAATGACTTGCACAGGATCACACAGCTATTAAGTGTCAGAGATCAGATTTGAATTCAAGTCTTCATAACTCCAGGCATTGTACTTTATTGCATCACTTAACTGCATGTATGAAAAGATAAATAGGAGTAAAGAGATTTGAGGCAAGAAGACAGATGAAAAGACTTTTGGAGAAATAGTTTGATGAAGAGAAAATGGAGAGTGACATCCATCATCAGTCATGGCTGCACCCAGAGTCTATGTTGGGCTTCTACCTCGGCCCAATCTCACTATTACCACAGTGCTCAGTAGAAAGCTTGAAGGATGCAAAGGAAGTGTAAAACAAAGGTTAAGGAGACTAACACAGTCTGAAGCCAGAACCTAAACCCCAAAAGGCATCTGCAAAAAGAGAAAGAGAGTGGACGGAGAAGTTATTCAAAGGGAAAGGAAGAAGCTGGGTTAGATGGGAACAACTTTGCAGAAAACAGATACTAAAACAGACTAGGTACAGAAAGTTACCTAGAAAGGTACAGAAAGATACCATATGAATTGTGGGAATTTTTATTAATTGTACTTCTAGTGATTTGAAATATTATTTTTATCAAGCCTTGTCAAAATGCAGGATTTTATTTCACTTTTTGTCTAAAATATGTTATTTGTAGAAAGAATACTTGGTTACTTTGAAGGCAAGAAATATTTATCATTAATAGGCTGCCTCAGAAACTGCATTGAAATGGGTGCTGATTTCTTCTGGTTCCTGAGATTTTCCCTGGACATCAGGAAGAAATTCCCTGACTTTCCCACAAATACACACCTCAGATGTTATGGTATGACTATTGATGCCCCCAAGAAGTCTGATGGGGACAGAAGTGGGTACCTTTAAAATTGGTTTGTGCTTCTTCTCTGTCTACTATCAGCATAAACTTTACTCCTTAAAACAGGGGCCTCTCAGGACCTGTCCTCATTTCCTTCCCTTTCTCTATATACTCCTCCTCCCTTCCCTCCCAATTAATTCTTTTGGATAATATAGTCTTTCAGACAACCTGGAATTCAATGACAGCCTTGAGGTCACCTCACTCAAAAAAAGAGTAGCAGTTCCTTTCTCTTAATTTGGGGGTTCTTTCTGAATAAGAATTATGTAGTTTTCATTTCATTTCTTCAAAATTAAAGTAGGCTTTTGAAAAATTATTAAACAATGTGTGCTAAATGTGCACTTTTACTTCAAATTAAATCAAATGAATTAATACATTTATAGCAATTAGCACAGTGCTTATTTTCTTTTTTCCTTCCTCTTCCCTCCCCTTCTTTTTCCTTCCCTGATTAATGTATAAAATGAAGATTCTTCACTAAGTTGTGTATTTTCATATTTTTGGTACCATTTATGGAGAAGAGTTTGATAGTCATTATATACTTTTGCTAATAATAATCCATGCCTTGCCCAACTTACTGTGACTGTTTATAAAAAATAATCTTTAATAAATCTTTATACAATTGGGGGGAGGGGAAGAGAAGTTGGCTATTGTAACAGTCCAGGCAAGAGGTGATGAGAGCACAATTTAGAATGGCGACTGTATGAGCTGAGCAAAGGGAACATATAGGAAAGACATTGGTAAGGTAGAAATGAAAAGATTTTACAGATTAGTTAAAGGAGACTGAGGAGGTGACAGTATGACTGATGCTATAAACTGGAGTTACTGCAAGGATGGTTGAGAATTTGGGTGAGTAAGAAGATGGGAGTGACCTCAACAATAACAGGGAAGTTCAAAATATGGGAAAAGTCTGAATTCTAGAGATTTGTGTGCTATAATGACCAAGAAATGATCTCTGCTTACATCAACATAAATACAACTATATTTCACCTAACAAAATGGGAATATTCTGGAAAAAAAAACCACAAAACTTTTGTTCATAATTAACAGAAAGACATCAGAGGTAGGCAAAACATATTTGATCTCTTCTACCAGGACTTTGATTCTTCATAAATCAAGAAGTTTAGGAATCCAATAAATATTAAGTATCTGAATCTACTCCCTAAGGTCAGATGTACAAAAGGTCAGAATGTCTTTATTTGTGGGGTCCACCTGCATTTTCATTTTATTTTTAGTAAAATTGCAACTAGTTGGGGGAGGCTAGGTGGCACAGTGGGGGGCGGCTAGGTGGTGTAGTGGATAGAGCATTGGCCTTGGAGTCAGGAGTACCTGAGTTCAAATCCAGCCTTGGACACTTAATAATTACCTAGCTGTGTGGCCTTGGGCAAGCCACTTAACCCCATTGCCTTGAAAAATCTAAAAAAAAAAAAATTGCAACTAGTCGATTGCTTCCACAATGAAACCAATGACTTATAGGGGGAAAGTCAGGATGTGTGGTAAACAGGAGCATCAGGCCAACCAGGTTATGATGGTGTTCATCTTATTTCAAATCACTTAGTCCAGAGTTTCTCTAACGAGTTTACAATTCTCAAAAGCAAATCAGGAGGTCACAGAGGAAAAAGTTGTTATAATCCTATCATTTGAGGGGCAGTTAGGCAGCGCAGTGGCTAGAGCACCAGCCCTGGAGTCAGGAAGACCTTAATTCAGACACTTAACAATTGCCTAGCTGTGTGACCTTGGGCAAGTCACTTAACCCCATTGCCTTAAATAAATAAAAAAAAATTTTAATCCTATTATTTGAGACAGCCATGACTTAATGGATAGAGAGCTGGCCTCAAAAAGAAGACCTGGGTTTAAGTTCTGCCTATGGCATTTACTGGCCATGTAACTCTAGACCAAGTTAAGTCAATGGACATTTATCATTATACACACTAACAGCAATATTGTGTGATGATCAACCATGATGGACTTGTTCATTCAGCAGAACAATAATCAAAGACAATTCTAAAAGATTTATGATGGAAACTAATATCCATATTCAGAAAAGGAACTAGGGAGTTTAAATGCAGACCAAAGATACTATGTTAAATTTTTAAAAATTGTCCTAAGTATTATTTTTCCCATTTCAAGTTGATTCTTCTTTCACAACATGGTTAATGTGCATATATGTTTAACACAGTGATACATGTATAACCTTCGTTAGATTACTTTCTGTCAAGGGGAGAGGGGAGGAAAGGGTGCAAGGGTGAAAAACATGAAACTCTAAACATTACCAAAAGAATGATTGTTGTAAACTGTCTTTGCATGTAGTTGGAAAAATAAATAAATAAAATGTTAAAAAGCAAACAAACAAAAACTCCAAGTATTTGTTAAATGTATATTATGTGCCAGTCATTGTACTAAGCCTTGAGGATACAATGACAGGTACTTTTTTTTCCCTCAGTCTGCTGGGTCAGTGATCCTAGGGGAACACTGTAAGAAAAGAAGAACTGTGTGAGCTTTCTGACCCTTGAATATCCATCTACCATGTCAATGTCCTATTCTCCTTGATGCATTCCTTCTAGAAGTCTCCATTTTGGAGACATAGACCAGTCATGTTTCATTTCCCTCTATGAGTGCTCCCAACTCACCAGACCTTACCACCATGCCTTCTCATGGGTATCTTCTCCCACCCCACTTCTCTTTATCTCCCTGTTTTGTGTTTTCTTCCTGTGTTAGAATGTAAGCTCATTTACTATCTTTCCTTTGTCTTTTGAAAGGCTTAGCATCATTGCTATTGTCTCCTTGACGAGCAGTAAACACTTAATAAATGCTTGTTGCCTACCTGCCATAGCAAGACCAGCAGGACTGCAAAATCACCAGAGAGTCATTTCCAACACAGCTGGCATCCTCTTTACCCATTAGCATCCAAAATTGTCTCATTCCGTGCCCCCTCCCAGCAGCTGTTTCAGTTTTCACACTATCTCTTTCCACCCATTCTCAGCTCCTCAGAGCTAATTATAACCTAAACACACTGAGGGCATCTACACCAGTAACTGTGTGGCCTTAGTGCACCCCATACTCTATCCATCTAATCACTTCATGGCTGTAGCCTAGCATCCCCTCAGAGAACAGAGTCTATACTTTCAGACAGTGAGTCTAGTGAATAAGATCCATTCTCCCTTCCATCACTCATCTCCCACCCTTTTTCTTTTCAATGGGACAGAGAGAGTCACAAAGGATAAGCATCCTCATATCGGTACCAATCTGCAATATAGATCTCATTACATTGGTTTTCTCAAATACATCCATCTTCTTAATTTCCCTATTTCTATATAAAGCACGCCCATACATCCAGTTATCCAGGTTTAAAAACCTTGGTGTTATACTCATCTCCTCATTCCTGTTTCTCTCATATATTTCATCTGTTAACTGGAATATAGAAGGTCAGGCTTAAAAAATGATTGATTGATTGATTATTGCCAAATCTTGTCATTTCTATCTCAACATCTCTTATATCTGTCCCTTCTCTTCACTCATTCCTCTACAATCTGTGTTCAGGCTCCTTATGTGGACTCCAATAGACTTCCAAATGGCTTCCTATTTTCTTGAATATCCTACTCCAATCAATTCTCTACACAGCCACCAACACAATTTCCCCAAGACCCCCACTACCTCAAGAATCAATTATGATTTTACTTTTTACTTATCCTTTTGAGATTTCTCTTTTTTGTGTAAGTTATACAATATAATTATTTTCACAGTAGTATTTAATTTTTTAAAATAAGCAAACAGGAACATACTGGAGATGCATCAGCATCATGTTTTACAGACAGAGATATCTGGTCCAGGCAACTCCCTTCCTATGACTTAAGTTGTAGAGCAGGAAGAGACCTGCACTAGCAAAAAATGGCTTCACTGGAAGTTTCCTCTATCACTGTAGTAACAGATAAGACTTTAATGAAGAATCATAGTGTTTCCCAGTTCTTCTCCATCCCTGAAATGAACTTATGCCACATCTGTTCCTATCCATTTGTCCATTTATCTTGCAAGACATCTATCTATACTGTTAATATTAGTGGTTTAGGAGCTGAAAAGTGAGATCAGATATGGAACCATTTTCTGTTTATTTCTGAGGGAGATTGGGGAAAGGGGGAAGAAACACCACAAGACATGATGAAATGGATTATTTCAGAGAAAACTTATTGTGAACAAATGCAGAGTGAAGTGGAACTAGGAGAATAATTTGTTCAATAAGAAAATGAAAAAAGTCAACCAACGTTGAAAGACTTGAGAACTTTTCAATGCAATGACACACCATGATTCCAGAGGACTAAAGATAAAGACTTCTAACTCTTCACTCACACTTTGAAGGATTCATGAGTTTTGAGGGACTTAAGATGCAGAATGAGATACATATTGCCAGACATAGCCATTGTGGGAATTGACTTTGTTTGATTATACGTGTTTGTTATGATAGCTTTTTCTTTTTTGAGTATTCAATGGGAAAAGAGAGAAAATAATTTCTTGTTAATTGAAAAAAATAATTTCATAATATGATAAAAATAAATTTTTTTTAAAAAATCTGTTAACCCCACTAAAATTTTATTAGTCTTCAAAACTAGTATTTTATTAATATTAAAATGAGAAATTCCCAATTACTATAATCCTTGCAATGTATAGTGAGCAGGACTATTGGAAAAAGTAGGGTACCCTTACCATCAATGTTACTAAATGTTACTGAATTTTTTAGTAATTTTCTTAAGACTAATCTAATTTATATTGGGACTTAGTCCTGATGACCCATGATAATTTGCATAGCTGTAATTTGTTGCTCTGCACTTCTAGAAAAATTTTATTTTAGAGAGAAATCAATTCATCATTTGGGAAGGTGAAGCAAATTGATAAAACAGCATATCAACAGACCACCAATGATAAGTGAAGGATTTCAGCAAAACTCTAATTGCAAACAAATCAGAGGAGCTAACTCTCATTTAACCCTGTCAGAATGGCTTATGAGAAAACAATCTCCATCTGACTTCTTTCATCAAGGAAAAGATGGAAAACAGGGTTGGATATTTTTTAGCAACAATCAGAAAACACATGTGATTACCTGGCAAAACAGAAATTTCAAGTGAATATGTAGAGATGTGACACATGTCATAATGCTGGGCCTATGGTGTCTTTGTTATCATTTTTCAGTCATATCTGACTCTCCATGACCCCATTTGGTGTTTTCTTGGCAGACATACTGTAGTGGTTTGCCATTTCTCCAACTCATTTTATAGAAGTAAACAAGGTTAAATGACTTGTCCAGGGTGACACTGCTAGGAAATATTTGAAGTCAAATTTGAACTCATGAAATCATCTTTTTAGTTCCAAGCCTTGCTCTATTCATTGAGCCACTTGCTCCAGGGCTTTGGTAGATATTCAATAAATAAATGTACTTGGTGATTACTCTAAAGGGAGTAGAGGCAACAAAGGAATAACTAATCAGTTTGGGTTCCTAAATTAACATGATGAGATTTCCAGTTATGAACTGAAGCAAGTAAGGGGTATTTCTTCATAGAAAATGAGCATACTTGTTAGACCTATACTGACAGGCTTTCAAAGACAGGGGCCAACTCTAATGTTTGATTGAATAATGATTAGTTACCTCTCCTAGAGATCCATAAAACTCTTGGTGGATCCATTCATTCCTCTCTCTCTCTCTCTCTCTCTCATCCTTGAATACTTTGTTTCTACCCTCAGAAAATGAACCAAAGTGTAACAGTGAGGGTCTGTGTTCATGTACACCAGTTGTTCTTGAGAGAAAAGTGAATTTTCAAATGTAATATGTCCCTTGGAGAAAGATGATAAATTGACATGGTTTCTGTATAGATATAGAACTTAGAGAGCAAACCCAGAATGATACTCAATTTAGGTTTGATGAGAAAGGGATTTGCTTGTTCATCAACTTCCCCCCTCCAAAGTATGTTCATCTTCCAGAGTGGGGAGACTGAGGGGAAAGATGAGTAAGCAGGATCATGTGCAATCTGACTCTTCCACTGGGGCTATAATAAGAAGTAACCTACTCTTCCTCAATAGAGACAACAAAGGATGAAATGGCTACTGCTCCTGGCTAAGGAAGAGAGGGGCCAATTTTTCCAAAAATTTTCAGAAGTTTGTCCTTTCAACATTTTAATGAGTGATCCTCAAAGAAACAGGTGAATTAGTCTAGCAATATTTTTTTCTCTTAAATATTGAGATGATCAAATTAGTGGTCCTAAAGGATCATTTATGTGAAATGTATTATATCAATGTACTGGATCTGATGACTCTGGAGGAGTGAGTAGGGTTGATGACTTTGCATAGCTCTGCCTCACTTAAATCTTATTCACTTGCAAGTCAAGATATCACCCTTCTGATGACATTGGTCCTCTTTTTCGAGCAAAGGTCAAGTAATTATATTATTTAGCTCTGTACTGATGGTTTTGGATTTTGGGGGGCTGTGGATTTCATAAACCAAAGGAACATGTCAGAAGATTTAAAAAAATGGACTTTGTGTAAAGATCTGGCTTCAGGTCTTGTCTACACTGCTTTAGTAACTTTATAATCTTGAGATAATGACTTCAATTCAAAATTCCCTTGTCTGTGAAATGGCTTCTTTGTGTCTACACATCTCTTGGCACAATGCTATGCAAAGAGAAAGGGTACTACTATAGGTACTTCTTGAATAAATGAAGTAACAAATGCTAAATAATATTAGAACAAATGATTGTATATAAAACAATTGTTAAGAACCAAGTAGCAAGTCAGAAACAAAGAAAACTGGTATTAAAAAATACCAGAAGGCCCACTGAAACTCATCAAAAATACTGTTTGAGAGAACACAAACTAGATGAGGTTGAGATTGATCAGAGTTAAAGGAATCTAGTGTCAAAGAGCTCAGGTTCAAACTTTGGGTCTCCCACTTAATTATTCTAGGGTTCAGTTTCCTCTAAAAAGAAGAATTTAGGTTTAGAGGTCTTCTGAAAATCCTCTATGCTCTTATGAACTCAAATCATTTCCAACTCAGATTCTATGATTTTATGAATATTAATACTACCTATCTCACAAATTCTAATAATTTCCACACTGTCAGTCCACTTTACTGTGAGAATCAAATTATATGCAAAGTGCTTTATGACTAAATAGCTGTGAGCTCTTATTTTGATAAAAAAAAAAAAGTTTGCTTAGTGGTGGCAGCTGGATTGCAGGCAGTCAGATGTATAGGCATAGTTTTTTTCCACTTGCTGATTCAACCTCATACCACAGGCCTGGAAGAATTCTAGTAGATTTTTCCTAAACCATTAGAATTCACAATTGGCTCCCTGATTTATCTATATATCAAATTAGACATCCATTCTGATGCATAAGATGGGAAGCCAATTGTGGGCTACCAATTGTGTTTAAATTACAGGTCATAGGGTGATTGGCCATGAATATTTACTAAGAAGACTTTTCTAATGCAGAAGCACAGAAAAGCATACTTACTGAAAATATACCACCAGAAAAAACAAAGCCTTGAAGGCACTATAAAAGTCAGTCAAGCTAAGATCTGGTCTTTAAAGGTCAAACCAAAAGTGCTTGGGAATCCACCCTGGGACCCTTGGGGTGAACAAAGGGTCTTCTAGGAGAGGTAGAAGGAGAGTTGAGGGTCCTGGGGATTATCAGGCTATGTACTGGATTGTTGATTACTTACAGTACCCACATTCCATACAGAATAAAAAAATATGAGTTTGAGCTCAGTCTCTCTCAGATGGTATGGAGAGAGGGTGGAGTGGCAGCAATTAAATGATGCAGCTGAGTAATTAATGGTACTCCTGCTGACTTGCCTCCCTAAGCTCCCAGCGCAGAAGTATATCAGTCCTTGTTGCTGATCACAGTCTTGGTGAGACAAGTTTACAACCAAATGGTTAAATGTTAACGGAAGGGCGGCTAGGTGGCGTAGTGGATAAAACCTTGGAGTCAGGAGTACCTGGGTTCAAATCCGGTCTCAGATACTTAATAATTACCTAGCTGTGTGGCCTTGGGCAAGCCATTTAACCCCATTTGCCTTGCAAAAACCTAAAAAAAAAACTTAAAAAAAATGTTAACTGAAGCAAAGGGTTGGGGTGGCAGCTAATGACGCTAAATAAAACCCTGATTTAGAAATCAATTAAAAAGGATTATGATTCATTCTCCCAAACCCAACTGAATCTGTTACTTCCTGTGCATCTGGCAAATGGGAAAACAGGTTTCTTTTGAAAGGTTATCAATGCAATATATAATATAATGAGGTTATCAATGCAATCTATTTAAATCATTTTTTAAAATGTTCTCACTATTGATAGGAGGAATGAGGGTTGGAACAATTCTGTGGTACCTTATACCTATTAGATTGACTTATAGGACAGGAAAAAATTACACATGTTGGAAGGGATGTAGCAAAATTGGAGGAATTCTGTAGAACAATTTGGAACTATACCCAAAGGATTATAAAACCATGCCTACCCTTTCTCTAGCAGTGACACTGCTAGGTAAACATTCTAGAATAGATGAAATTCAGAAAGAAAAGAACTTATATGTATAGGGATATTTATAGAAGCTCTTTTCTAATGGCAAGGAACTGGAGATTGAGGGTTAGTGAATGACTGAACAAATTGTAGTATGTGATTGAGATAAAATGTTGTTCTGTTATGGGAAATGATGAACAGGATGCTCTCAGTAAAAATCTTACATGAGTAGATGCAATGGAAAATGTACTAAATGCAAAGTCACAGCAATGTTGTAGGATGATCAGCTGTGAATGACCTACCTTTTCTCAGCAATGCTATGAACAAAGAAAACTCTAAAGGACTTATGATAAAGAATACTATCTATCTCAAAGTCAGAGCTGATGGTATCTGAATACAGACTGAAGCATACTTTTTTCTCTTTATTTTTCTTGAAGTTTCTCTTTTTTGGGGGGTTATGTTTACTTTTACAACATAATTATTGTAGTGATGTTTTTCATGATTACACATTTTTAACCTATATCATTGAGGGGGAGTGGGGTGGGAGAAAGGGAGAGAATTTGGAACTCGAGGTTTCAGAAGTTAATGTTGAAATTTGTTTTTACATGTAACTGGGGGAGAAATTAAATTTTGAAAAAGAAAAAGTATCTAGAATGTTAAAAAAAATCTTTATATATAATTGGAAAAAAATAAAATACTATTTAAAAGAAAAAAAAAGAAAATGTATCCAGGCAATCCTTAGAGTTTTTAAGAAATGCATCAAGTTAATTGAAGCCAGAGGGCATGATTGCCCAAATACATTATGCCTCAGTAGCTCACCTCCAACAACTTCAACCTGAGGTTTCCTCTGTTTATTTGAATCCTCTTCTAACTCCAATTGACTGGAGTGTGTTAAGAATGCATGCATGACCTGAAATATGAGTCTATCACTTAAAAGTTTTAAAATCATGTCTGTAGAATCAATTCAAACTCACTGTTAATTTTTTTCTTATCTCACCAGTACATTCTTGGTTTCTAAGTGACATATTCATAAGAAAGGCGTTGATTGGGGCAGAAGAGATATACAATTCATTTTTGATGTTTTTGAAGATTTCTCCAATTAGAAACACTCTTCCTGTAAACACAGGAACAGATATTTTCATAATCTTCTCCTATTAAAATTGTCTTTTATACCCTTTGAGTTCTAAATGTAGGATTCTATCTGCTTACAAAAATGAGATAAATGCATTTAAGACATTTGAATGAAAGTTTCAAGAAACTGAGGAATTTAGTTAGTAAATATGTTTGAGAAACAGCATAGCATAGTGGACAGACTTGAACTCAGAAGACTTGTCTCAAATACAATTTCTGATATAGACTATGGGAGGCTGGATAAGATTTTTAGCTTTCATTGTGACTTGTAAATCTTCAAGACTAAACTTTGCAACAATTATTTAAATTAGTAGAGACAATTTTGCTATTCAGAAGCTTCCTGTAGCAATGAGATCACAGATCTAGACTAAAAAACAAAAGCAAAAAACTCAAAAAATCTTTATTTTAGAAATAGGACAAATAAACTAAGGAAATTGACTATAATACTTCAATACCTGTAATTTTCCCATATATGGAAAATTGTTTCACAATTAAATTAATTCAAAAATGGACAACAGCACTAGATAGCTGGATTCAAGTCTAGGGTCAGTCACTAACTAGCTATCTGGACTTTCAAAATTCACTAAACCTCATTAAGCTTCAGTTTGTCCATCTCTAAAATGTTTTGCTGTCTTTTATTCCATCTCCATTTCAGCCAGGCCTCAAAGTGGTGACACTTAATAATCCCACCATCTCTTAGAATCAAGCCATTATTAAGTTCAAAATTTGGAAATTGCATTCTCTGCTCATTGCCTCCTATTCTTTCACCTTTCCCAGATATATTAAACCTATTTTACCTTCTTATGTGTGACCTTCATTTCTCTTGATCCATTTATATTCCACCAGTCTATAGCTCTCATTTTGGCTTCTCTTATCTCCAAAGCCAGTATTGAATCAATTCATATTTTAGCCTTTTTAATGCCTCATGAATTAAAATCATTAACTGCTCTCCAACTTGCCATTTTTGAATGGTAAATCTTCAAGTTAAGATTATCCCTTTCATCTTTTCCTGTTCCAGGTTTCTTCTAGGTGGTTACCAAAAAAAAATGAGTGATGACATCTAGCTATTTTCTCCCACTGCAAACTTACAGCACTTTCATTGAGCCAGATACTCTATTTTCTAACAATCTTTTCACCCTTTTCAACTCCTTATCTCTTGTTCTAGGGCAACTTTTCCAAATTTTTCTTCTTTCTCTATTCTTTCCTTCTTCCTTTTCCAATTTTTACCCTACTCTATCCCTACACTTATTAGTAGGTACTTCACTGAGGAGATTGAAGCTATCCACTGTGAATGAACCCCTTCACAATCCTCTCCATTTGTTAGTACTATTTTTAAGCATCATTACCTTTTCTCTCCTCCTTCTTTCCTGTCATTGTAATAAAAAAAGCCACATCCACAGTATTCACTTAAATTAAACCCTCTGCCTATAATCTTTCTTAATTCCAAGTCCTCTTACTTTTTTCATAACCTTACTCTGCAAATATCCATGCATTTCCTCACACATATGCAATGATTTTTTCCCCCTCCAATGGTTTCTTCCCATCTGCCTACAAGCTTGCTTAGGTCTTGACAGTTCTTAAAAAGTCCTGATTATTATCCTATATTTTTTCCTCCCCTTCTTTGTTAAAACTTCTTAAAAGATTCTAGTTCTGTAATTAAAGAGGTAAAATCATTAGCAACATTAACAAATAAGGCTTCATAAGTAGTTCTGTTCCATGTTAGAAATCATTTCTTCAACTTTCACTTTTCTTAGTACTTTGCAGTTCTGACTTTCCCAAGTCTGGCACTGAATTTTCTCTCTCAAAGGTCACCAATGATCTCCAAAATGAACACTACAAAGAACTTCTTTTTTCGTATTCATGCTCCTTCTCTTTGTAGCATTTATTGACCATCCCTTACTTCTTGATACTGTATTTTTCCTTGACTTCAGATATACTCTCTTCTCCTAGTAACTATTTTTTGTTAACTCACTGTCTGTTTTCTCTTCCTCTTCCAAATCATCAAAGTCCATTTTCCCTCTGTGTCCCTTCTCTTAGCAATTCTATCTAGTGCCATTCCTTCATCTATCACTTCCTTGCATGACCCCACCTCATACAACTTGGAAATAATCTTTCCTTCTTTGGTCATCACATGTAAAATATAAAAACTCTCTTTCAGTTATCTTGTTTAACTTTGCAATATCTATCTATCATATCCTCTTACTATACTATATGATTAATGATAAAAAGGACCATTTTTATATTAATCTTTGTATGGCATTCAAGCACAATATCCTGAATACATTAATAATAGCTCACATTTATATGGCATTGGTTTGTTTAGGAAATGCTTTCCTCATAGCTAACATGTGGATAGGTGATATATTATTACCCCTATTTTATAGATGGGGAAGAGGTAAAGTGATATGTCAAAGATCACATAGTATTAATTAATAGAGTCAAGTCTTAACACCAGGTCTTCTGTTTCCAATTCCATTTCTTGCTCTATAGAACTGTGCTAACTTCAATAAGCACATAGTAAGTAGAAATAAATGTTGGCACTTAGTCAATATTTGGTGATTTGAAGTAGAGATTGACATCCAAATAAACCTAGAGTTGTTTTGAAACTTCAGAGAACACTTGGTTCAACCCCCTTATTTTGTAGCTGAGGGGACCAGGGCCAGGGTAGTTAAGTGACTTACCCACAGTCACAGTTAGCAATTCATCTAAATTCTATATGAAAAAGCATAGGTAAAAGACTAAAATGACTTGGGCCAGAGAAAGCAAGTTTAAGTATGATTTAAGTAAATTTTTAAATTTAAATTTAATTTAAGTGAAACTATAACTACCAACCTTAGAAATATCACTATTATCAAAAATTCATTTAGTTAACTACCGAGCTAGTTATGGTCCTATGCCTTATAAGAACAATTAATCTGAACAGAATAATAGTTTTCATACTTTCCTTTGATGATCACACATTTCTTTAAACTATTATTGAGCACTTATTTCTTTAAGATGCTTCAATCAAGTAACATGAGATGGTGAGGGAGAGAGAAGTACAGAAAAGGGCAAGAAAAAAAATGGATAGATTGATGAAATGTCTTTATAGTGTTTTTCCAAAACTTTTGCTTATTTTGAAAAGGGATGGTTTCATTGATTGCATTAGTATCCCCAGGACCTAGCACATTCTGGGTAATTTAAAATTACTGACTAATTTATTGTAATATAGTGGGTGTCCCAAAAGTTTCAGTGCAGTTTAAAAACTGAATAGCTTAAAACTACATTAAGGCTTTTGACACAGCTACATACAACATTCACTTTCATGTAGTACTTTTCTTCAGCCAGTAGGGGCCGGCACAAGCACTTGGCAAATGATATACTATCAAAGCTGTTAAAATACTTTATTTCAATCTTGAGGATGAAATCAAACATGAACCACAAAAATAAGACATTATATACCTATATATGTGTGTGTGTGTGTGTGTATATATATATATATATATATTTTCCAAACCAATTTTGATTTTCTCTTAATTCTTTTCCATTTTAGAAATGACAAAACATTGAGGAAAACATTTTCCATATATTCATGAATATGTAAAATAATGCACAGGTTGCAGTAGTATTAGTTAACCCTGTGGAAAAGGACTGTTGATCATGCATAAGTCATTCCAATAGTACCTCACAGTTGCTGATAATTATAATAATAGCCAAAATTTACATGATGATATTTGGCCTTCATTCTTGACAAAGACCATGACATCAGGGAGGGGATGCCATGACAAGCATGGGAATTGGATTTGAGTGAGGGGGTCTTGAACTAACTCACTAGTCTCACTTTCTCCTCCAGAATCATCTAGGTCCAGTGGCTAGATATAGATCAGGATGACTGAGATAGTCTTGTATGTGAAGCAATCAGAATTAAGTGACTTGCCCAAGATCACAATAGCTAATAAGTAGCAAGTATCTGAGGTTGAATTCAAACTCTTATCCTCCTGACTTCAAGGTCAGTGCTCTATCCACTGTACCAGTTAGTGGCACAAAAAGTGTTTATAGTCAGGAGACAGAATATGTAAGTATTATTGTGTCTATAACCTACCACTATTTCCCATTAAGAGGTTAAGTAGAGCTTTTGCACAGATAAAACCAATGTAATCAAGATCAAAAGAAAAGTAGTAAACTGGGAAACAATCTTTACAATTAATGATTCTGACAAAGGACTCATTTCTAAAATATACAGAGAACTGAGTCATATTTTTAAAACAAAAAGCCATTCCCCAATTGACAAATGGTCAAAGGATATGCAAAGGCAATTTACAGATGAGGAGATCAAAGCAATCCATAGCCATATGAAAAAATACTCTAAATCATTAATTATTAGAGAAATGCAAATTAAAGCTTTGTTGAGGTACCACCTCACACCTCTCAGATTGGCCAGTATGACCAGGAAGGATAATGATCATTGTTGGAAGGGATGTGGGAAATCTGGGACACTATTACACTGTTGGTGGAGCTGTGAACTCATCCAACCCTTCTGGAGAGCTATTTGGAACTATGCCCAAAGGGCAACAAAAATGTGCATACCCTTTGACCCAGCAATACCACTACTGGGTCTATACCCTGAAGAGATGAGGAAAAAGGGTAAAAACATTACTTGTACAAAAATATTTATAGCAGCCCTGTTTGTGGTGGCAAAGTATTGGAAATCCAGTAAATGTCCTTCAATTGGGGAATGGCTTAGCAAACTGTGGTATATGTATGTCAAACCAGGAAGGACGGGATTTCAGGGAAACCTGGAGGGATTTGCATGAACTGATGCTGAGTGAGATGAGCAGAACCAGAAAAACACTGTACACCCTAACAGCAACATGGGAGTGATGTTCAACCTTGAAGGACTTGCTCATTCCATCAGCGCAACAATTGGGAACAAGTTTGGGCTGTCTGCAAAGGAGAGTACCATCTGTATCCAGATAAGGAGCTGTGGAGTTTGAACAAAGTACAAGAACTATTCCCTTTAATTTGGAAAAAAAAAACCAGATATCTTATTGTCTGATCTGATTACCTCTGAGAATTCTGTTCTCTTTAAGGATATGATTTCTCTCTTATCACACCCAATTTGGAGCAAGGTACAACATGGAAACAAAGTAAAGACTGATGTAGTGCTATCTGTGGGGTGGGGTGGGGGGAGGGAAGCAAGATTGGGAGAAAATTGTAAAACTCAAATAATATATTTAATAAGAAAAATAAAAAAAAATAAAGAATAAGTTAAAAACAGGAAAAAAAAGAGGTTAAGTAGAGGGTTGGCTAGGTGGCCCAGTGGATAGAGTACCAGCCCTGGAGTCAGGAGTACCTGGGTTCAAAATCTGGTCTCAGACACTTAATAATTACCTAGCTGTGGGCCTTGGCCAAGCCACTTAACCCCATTGCCTTGCAAAAACTAAAAGTTAATAATAAGTAGAATCAGAATTTGAAATCAGCTTTCCTGACTCTAACTGTAATAATCATGGTGCATCAGAGAGAGTTGGGGTAAGTCAGTTTAACGCCTTTAAAACTCTTTTATCAAATTTAAATAGTAAGAGCACCTATATGTCAGGAAAGTTGTGATGATCACATGAGATAACCTATGTTAAAGAGCTTTGAAATTCTTAAAGCATTACATAAATGTTGCGATGGCATACTATGCTGCTATAAGAAATGATGAGTTCAATGATTTTTGAAAAACATAGACTTTCATGAAATGGTAAAGAGCTAAATGAGTGGAACCAAGAGTTGTTTTAAGAACAAAAATTTGAATGAATAAATCATTTTGACTATTACAAATATCCAAATTAATTATAGAGGATATATGAAGAAAGCTACTATCTGCATCCAGAGAAAGAACTGATAAATAGAAGTATACATAAAATAATTTTCCATAGATATAGATATGTATGTGTGTGTCTAATATTAAGCTATCTCTAGGGCAGGAGGAGGAAAGAAAAAAGAAAATGATTATTATAGATTTAAAAGGAATAGTAAGTTGTACACAATAGATTTGTAGTTTAATATACAATTATCTTTCTTTAGAAATGCTTGCTTTATTTCATAAATTAAAAATTAAATTAAATTAAATTATTAAAAAAAGAAATCCTTAAAGTTGGTTGTTGACCTTTGCTCTCAGAGAGGACCAGAACAGCATCATTATGTTAACATCTTATAGTGTGTCTGACTATAGCTGATCAGACCAATATGAGCTCAGAATGCTCTACTGCAAATAGTCCTGTGAAGACCTGAAGTGGGTTCTCTAAACTTATGCATCTCATGTCTCCTTTGAGTCACTCCAATCCTATTTTGCTTATAGAGCACAACACCCTTGCTAATGAGGGCATACCATGCTGAGCAGACTGTGCCAGTGTCTCCTATTTTGTACAATCAATTCCAAAGCTCTTGAGAGACTTTGAGAGGGTCCTTGTGTTGCTTTTTTTTCTGATCCCTCCCCTGTGCTTTTCCCTGTGTGAGTTCTCCATAAAATAGTCTTTTTGGCAAGTGTTCATTTGACATTCAAACAATGTGGCCAATCAATTGTAGTTGCACTCTCTGTAGTAAAGTTTGATTGTTTGGCAATTTAGCTTGAGAAAGGACCTCAGTGTCTGATATCTTCTCCTGCCAGGTGATCTTCAGAATCTTCCCAAGACAATTTAAATGGAAGTGATTCAGTTTCTGACATGGGGCTGGTAAACTATCCAGGTTTCACAGGCATATATAGCAAAGAGGTCAGCACCACGGCTCTGTAGACCTTTGGTTTATTATTTCAGTTTTAATCATGCTTTCTTTTGAAGTCTCCTAAACACTGAGTTAGCTCCAGCAATGCATGTGTTAACCTCATTATCAGTGTATAGGGTCAGACATAACTGAAATAACTATAACAAGAGGGTATTATGAGGTGTTGGACCATATGGGGAGGAAGGGAAACAAATATGTGTTACACACCTGCTATATAATAGGGACTGTGCTACTTTACAAATATTCTCTCATTTGTACCTCACAACAGCCTAGTGCCATTATGATCCAAAATTTATAGCTGGAGAAACTGAGACAGTCAGAAATTAAGTAACTTGCCTAGAATCACATAGCTCAGGCAAGATTTGGATTTACCTCTATCTACTGAGCCATTTAACTTCCTCAAAGAAAATTTTTTAAATCTGGAATTTCCCCAAAATTAAAAATCTATTTCATAATGTATTAGGTCTGTAGAGTTACTCCCCCACCAAAAAAAAAAAAAGGTATGGAACACCGTATCTCACTTCAGTAAACAGCACAGTTGCTGGGACATGAAATGTTCATATTAAACATATAGTAGTATGTAGGACATCTTGTTTTACTCCAGACTAGAGTTTCCATAAAGACAAAGAAGGGAACCTGCATTGTATTATGTAAAGTCCAGGTACTTACTGTCATATAGCCAAAGATTTCAACAAATGTTATTTTCTAATGATAAGACTCTAATAAATCAGGTAACAAAAGAGTTTTCTAATAATTAGTGCTTTCCAACAATGGGAAAAATTATTTTTCAAGGGTAAAACATGAAAAGTGAGATCTTAATGTTCAAAAGTCTTTGAATAAAGATTGAAGTCTATAGAGTTTAAGGTTTGCAAAAGACTTTACATATATTACATGATTTGAGATTTGCAACAATTCTATGAGAAATGCACTAGAGATATTAAGTGACTTAACAATGACCACATAGCCAGTAGTAAATGTTGAGAGATGAAAATTAAAAGAGAGGGCTTCTTAACTTTTAATTGGACACCCTGTTCCCTCACTACACCCTTTCAGGGATGCCACAAAATAGATTCTGATATTGGGTGGGAAAAAGTTGAAGAAATAAGCTTAGACAATTCCTTCCAAGCACAGTTCCTTTCCTGAGTTATGTGCTAAGTGCTTGGCTAGATGGTGAAGAAGTAAGGTGAAGGCATAGACCTTTCTCAGGGAGTTTACATGTTGGGTAGGGAAGGTAAGATATATCTACAAACAAATGGAATAGAGAGTAGAGCTTGTAAGTCACATAAGGAGACACAAAGAAAGTCAATGATATAACTAAGCAAATATATATGAAGATTCTATGAAATACCAGACTATGCCATCATTTCTGTCCCTATAGTCAATAGGGTGAGCATGTCAGATTAAGAGTCTTAACATTGGGGTCAGGTGATGAGCCATGAAAACCCCACATTCTGATGGGAGTTAAAGCTCTTATTCTCTTCTGTAAGATGAGCTTCTAAGATCATTCCTTCCATATAAGGCTTAAGTTGAGCTTAATAGCTTCTCCTGCTATCCATTACCACATAAAACCTGAACAAAGGCATGACTTTGTTTTAGTCCAATGCCAGCGGCTCCAGCAAATGTTTACATTTCCCTCTTGAAGCTTCCTTAACCCATACCACACCCTAGCAACGACATAAAAATGCCATTTACCCTGACTCCCTATTATATACTTCCAGGACTACAAGATACTTTCAAAGAGTGTTCCCCCCCCACATTTCTTGTTTCTTTGCTTCTAATTCATAGTTTTAATCCAGACTTTTTTAAGGCCAGTGTGTACAAGAGAAAGAACAATGATTTTGAATTCAAATGACCTAGGTAGAAATCTTTCTATAGAAAATCATGTAATTTTTCTGGGTCCTGGTTTCTTGATCTCAAAAAGGAGAACTAGATCCTCATTCTAAATCCTTGTTGTTCAGTCATGTTCAGTTCTTCATGATCCCATTTGAGATTTTCTTGGCAAAGTTACTGGAGTGGTTTGCCATTTTCTTCTCCAGTTAATTTTACAAATGTGGAATCTGAAGCAAACAGGGTTAAGTATCTTGCCCAGGGTGACACAACCAATAAATGTCAGATTTAAACTCATGAAGGTGAGTCATCCTGAGTCCAAGCTCAGGGCTCTATCTATGGCTTTGTCCTCTACTTAACTGAAATATTGAAATTGATATTGAAATGAGAAACTAGAAGTTGTGATGGTCTTCACTTCGTAATAGTGTTTTATGGGAAAATTCTGTCTCTTCTCCATTGAAGACATTTGGGGGGTGGGAAGAAGAGGCTTAAGGGGGGAGAAAAGTCATCTTTGTAGTGAGAAGTCAAAACTCTAAATTTCTGTCTAGAACAAATTCAGACTGATCTATATAAGATGATTCAATTTATATTTCATGACATAAAGTAAAGCATCTCAACCGCTACATCATTGAAGATGTCAAATGCAAGAACGAATGGGGCCAAAGACATTGAATCAAAGGGGTCTCTTATAGGGTTTGTGCTCCTAGAAACAACTGACATTAGTAGCTGGTTAGCAATGGTACTTTGTTAAAATAGGAAGTTACACTTTTTTTTTTTAACTCATCCCACTTTCAACTCCAAGCTTACTGGTTGATCTATCCCCACTGCATACATTCTACTTGGCTTATCAAAGTAATCTTCCTAAAGTATGAATCCAATTAAGTCACCTCCCCCTTCCCTATCACTTCCAGGGTCAAATGTAAAATCCTCTCTTTGGAATTTAAAGCCCTTTATAACCTGAGTCCCACACAAACACACCTTTCCAGAATTCTTATATATTTATACCTCCCCATATAATCTGTGATCCATTGATACTGCCTTCCTTGCTGTTCCTCACACAAAACACTTCATTTCCCAACTAAGGACATTTTTACTGGCTGTCCCCCATACCTGGAACATTCTCCCTTTTCCTTCAAGACCCAGTATAAATTCTACCTTCTACAGGAAGTCTTGCCCAACCCCCTTAACTACAATGCCTTCACTTTACAGACTATGACAATAAGATCAAGCTGTGTCCCCCAAACTTTGAGCTCCTTGAGAAATTTGTCTTTTGCTCAAAGTAGACACAATAAATATTTGTTGATTTGTTCATGTGATCACAGGCCTGAGACCTTTCTTGGGGGTCCTCCACCCCCAATGAATGTCTTAAAAAGATGATTAGATGAAACATTTGGTCTTTGTACCTATTTTGTCATCCTTAATCCAAAGTCAGCATTCCATTACACCATGCAGCCCTGTTTAGGTATTTATTTAAGTCACAATGTCTCAGGGAAATTGCTGTTATTATAAGTTGCAGAAAAAATGCTAATTTGCAATACTCTAAAGAACTCTTCATTCCACAATAGCGTTCCCTACACCAATGAAATCACAGTATATGCATATATATATATATATTCAGTTTTATATGTAATTTGTAAAAATATATGCAAATGTTGTTTCTCCTTATAAGAATGTAAGCTTTTAGAGGACAGGAGTAGTTTCGTTTTTGGTTCTTTATTTCCAGTATTTTAATATAGTACAAACATATAGCAGATTCTTAATACATTTATTGATTGACCAATTACTTGACTGTTCCTGGCCAGAATTCTCAGTTATGCTCAGTTATGCTCTGCATAAGTGTGTGTGGGTATAAGCCACCTTCATTTTCCCCTCTTATAGTGGATAAAAAAATTTGTGTCGTAACTATGTAATCAATAGACCTCATCCTTTGTTTTCTTCTAGATTCATACTCATTTCAATGGTCAAATAGAACTATTGCATTCTAATTAATTTTATTCAGGGTTAAATCAAGATCAGATATTAATTCAACAACCACTAACAGGAGAATGAAATGAGAAAAGATCAACCTCCCACTATCAGATCTAGATAAATCAAATCATAAAACAAACAAGAAAGAAATTAAGGAGGTAAATAAATTGTTAGAAAAATTAGATATGGTAGACTTATGGAGGAAACTGAATGGGGATAAGAAGGAATATACCTTTTTCTCTGCAGTACATGGAACTTATACAAAAATTGACCATGTACTAGGACATAAAAACCTAATGATCAACTGCAGAAAGGCAGAAATAGTGAATACATCTTTCTCAGATCACAATGCAATAAAAGTCATATGCAATACTGGGCCAAGGAGATATAGACCCAGAGCAAATTGGAAACTGAATAACCTCATTTTAAAAAATGAGTGGACCAAAAAACAAATTATCGAAAGAATTAACCATTTTATCCTAGATAATGATAATAATGAAACAACATACCAAAACCTATGGGATTCATTCAAAGCAACTCTCAGGGGATATATTATAGCTCTAAATGCTTATATGAATAAATTGGAGAAAGAGGAAATCAATGAACTAAACATGCAACTAAAAAAATTAGAGAAAGAACAAATCAAAAATCCCCAATCAAATACCAAATTAGAAATTTTAAAAATCAAAGGAGAAATTAATAAAATTGAAAGCAAAAAAACTATTGAATTAATAAATAACACCAAAAGTTGGTATTATGAAAAAAACCAATAAAATTGATAAACCTCTGGTCAATTTGATTAAAAAAAAGAAAGAAGAAAACCAAATTGCTAGTATTATAAATGAAAAAGGTGAACTCACCACCAATGAGAAGGAAATTAAAGTAATAATTTGAAATTATTTTGCCCAACTTTATGCCAATAACTTTGATAATCTAAGTGAAATGGATGAATATTTACAAAAATATAAGTTGCCCAGGTTAAATGAAGAAGAGATTAAATACCTGAACAACCCTATCTCAGAAAAAAAGAAATTCAACAAGCCATTATTGAACTCCCTAAAAAAAAATCTCCAGGGCCTGATGGATTCACAAGTGAATTCTACCAAACATTTAAGGAACAATTGGTTCCAATCCTATATAAACTCTTTGGAAAAATAGGGAAAGATGGAACTCTGCCTACTCTTTCTATGAAACCAATATGGTACTGCTACCTAAACCAGGAAGAGTTAAAACAGAGAAAGGAAAATTATAGACCTATTTCCCTCATGAATATAGATGCAAAAATCCTAAATAAAATCTTAGCAAAATGACTACAACAAGTCATCACTAGGATAATACATTATGATCAAGTAGGATTTATTCCAGGAATGCAGGGTTGGTTCAATATTAGGAAAACTGTTAGTATACTCAATTATATCAATAACAAACCTATCAGAAATCATATGATCATATCAATAGATGCTGAAAAAGCTTTTGACAAAATACAGCCTCCATTCCTATTAAAAACACTAGAGAGTGTAGGAATAAATGGACTGTTCCTTAAAATAATGAGCAGTATCTATCTGAAACCATCAACAAGCATTATACTCAATGGGGAGAGGCTAGAGGCATTCCCAATAAGATCAGGGGTTAAACAAGGGTGCCCATTATCACCACTACTATTCAATATTGTATTAGAAATGTTAGCATCAGCAATTAGAGAAGAAAAAGAAATTAAAGGAATTAGAATTGGGAAGGAAGAGACAAAACTCTCACTATTCGCAGATGACATGATGGTCTACCTAGAGAATCCTAAGAAATCATCTAAAAAACTACTGGAAACAATTAGCAATTTTAGCAAAGTTACAGGTTACAAAATAAACCCCCATAAATCCTCAACTTTCCTATATATGACTAGCAAGAAACAGCAGGAAGAGCTAGAAAGAGAAATTCCATTCAAAGCAACCTCAGACAGTGTAAAATACTTGGGAGTCTATTTGCCAAGACAGACTCAGAATCTTTTTGAAAACAATTATAAAACACTTCTCACACAAATTAAATCAGATTTAAATAACTGGGCAAATATCAACTGCTCATGGATAGGTAGAGCTAATATAATAAAATTGACAATTCTACCAAAACTAAACTATCTGTTTAGTGCCCTACCAATCAAAATTCCAAAAAATTACTTTAATGAGCTAGAAAAAATTGTAAGTAAATTCATATGGAGAAATAAAAAATCAAGAATTGCCAGGAGCTTAATGAAAAAAATGCAAATGAAGGTGGCTTAGCACTACCAGATCTAAAATTATATTATAAAGCATCAGTCATCAAAACTGTTTGGTATCGGCTAAGAAATAGAGTGGTGGACCAGTGGAATAGACTAGGTGTAAAAGCAGGAGAGGATTATAGTAATCTGCTGTTTGATAAACCCAAAGAGTCAGGCCACCAGGATAAAAACTCCCTCTTTAATAAAAACTGCTGGGATAATTGGAAGTTAGTATGGAAGAAACTTAGATTAGACCAACACCTCACACCCTTTACCAAGATAAGATCCAAATTGTTACAGGACATAGACATAAAAAACAATACTATAAGCAAATTAGAAGATCAAGGACTAGTCTACCTGTCAGATCTATGGAAAGGGGAACAGTTTATGACTAAGGAAGAGTTGGAGAACATCACTAAAAACCAATTAGATGATTTCGATTACATTAAATTGAAAAGGTTTTGCACAGATAAAACCAATGTAATCAAAATCAAAAGAAAAGTACTAAATTGGGAAACAATCTTTACAACTAATGATTCTGACAAAGGACTCATTTCTAAAATATACAGAGAACTGAGTCATATTTTTAAAACAAAAAGCCATTCCCCAATTGACAAATGGTCAAAGGATATGCAAAGGCAATTTACACATGAGGAGATCAAAGCAATCCATAGCCATATGAAAAAATGCTCTAAATCATTAATTATTAGAGAAATGCAAATTAAAGCTTTGTTGAGGTACCACCTCACACCTCTCAGATTGGCCAGTATGACGAGGAAGAATAATGATCATTGTTGGAAGGGATGTGGGAAATCTGGGACACTATTACACTGTTGGTGGAGCTGTGAACTCATCCAACCCTTCTGGAGAGCTATTTGGAACTATGCCCAAAGGGCAACAAAAATGTGCATACCCTTTGACCCAGCAATACCACTACTGGGTCTATACCCTGAAGAGATGAGGAAAAAGGGTAAAAACATTACTTGTACAAAAATATTTATAGCAGCCCTGTTTGTGGTGGCAAAGTATTGGAAATCCAGTAAATGTCCTTCAATTGGGGAATGGCTTAGCAAACTGTGGTATATGTATGTCAAACCAGGAAGGACGGGATTTCAGGGAAACCTGGAGGGATTTGCATGAACTGATGCTGAGTGAGATGAGCAGAACCAGAAAAACACTGTACACCCTAACAGCAACATGGGAGTGATGTTCAACCTTGAAGGACTTGCTCATTCCATCAGCGCAACAATTGGGAACAATTTTTGGCTGTCTGCAAAGGAGAGTACCATCTGTATCCAGATAAGGAGCTGTGGAGTTTGAACAAATTACAAGGACTATTCCCTTTAATTCGGAAAAAAACAAAACCCAGATGTCTTATGGTTTGATCTGGTTACCTCTGAGAATTCTGTTCTCTTTAAGGATATGATTTCTCTCTCATCATACCCAATTTGGATTGAGGTACAACATGGAAACAAAGTAAAGACTGATGGAGTGCTGTCTGTGGGGTGGGGGTGGGGGAAGGGAAGCAAGATTGGGGGAAAACTGTAAAACTCAAATAATATCTTTAATAAACATTCTATGGCTTAAAAAAAGAGATGGAGAGAGTGAAAAACCATAGCAAAGAAAGAAAGAAAAGATGAAGGGCAGGTTTTGTAGTGACATGTTGCTTTTAAATATAAATGTAAAGGAAGAAAACAGACTGCTTCATAGAAGTGATCATGCATGTTAAATGAAACTTCTTCCCCAAATACACATTCTATTAAAGGGAGAGCAGAGGAAGCTATCCCCTTTCCACACATTTGCCCCTTTCTGTTGGCTAAGCTGCAGGCATGACACACGATGGAGAGGGAACCCTTGGCTCGCTTGGCTGACAACAGCTGTTATTCCAACAAGAGAAGCATTCCTGCAGAGGCAATATGCTGTTAATCATTGTTTGTAGCAAATGAGCAAAGGAGTTAGAAATGAGAGTGAACCACCTGGTTAAAGAGATGTGGCCTCCTGAATATTTACTTATTTGCTTGCCTATTAGATCAATTCAACAAACAATTATGAACAACCTACTTTGTGAAAAAAAAATGTGTGCCAGATGTAGAATTAATAAGAGATTAATAAGAAATAATTCTTGACCTCAAGGTCACAATAGACACACTTAGTAAATCCAAGGTCCACAAATATGCATGTTCTACTAGAAGTGTAAGTGGTCAGAAGCCTAGCCATCTAGCTAAGTCCTCATATCCTACCTGCTATGTGGTATCAGGCATCATGGTGCCTCTTGTCTTGCCACTGGACCTCAATGACTATAGAGGAGAGAGTGAGGTTGACTTTTTCACACAGCTCTGCCTCTCTTAAATTCAAATCAAATCAAGAAATCACCCTGTGATGTCAATAATCCCCTTCAAGAACGACGGATGAACAACAACATCAACAGTCAGAGTGGAAACATGAATCATATCCCTCCAGTGACAGATTCAAATTATGTTAGTGTGATCTACAGCTAAGAAAATAAATGGCAACTAAAGCTAGATTACTCCCTTTTAGAACCTCAGTTGTTCTGTGTGTGTGTGTGTGTGTGTGTGTGTGTGTGTGTGTGTGTGTGGCCAGTCTTTTTCTGTGGGGGGAAAAAGCCATAACATGTTTTAGTCTAAAAAAGATAAAATATTGTAACAAATATCTGTTGTGTAAATACTTCTTGCTAAAAAACTTTTTCAAAAAGGACCTTAGATAATTCACACTACTCTGTGTTAAATGACAGAAATGGAATAGATTCACTCTCAAGTGATGTCCAATTTCATTATGTATCTATTTTTTTATTTTTTATATTTATTCATTTTGAACTTAAATAGAGAAAGACAAAAAGCAACATTTCATGAACACAGTACAACACAGTACAACCATGAATTTCCATTAAAAAAACAACTATGGGGTGGCTAGGTGGCGTAGTGGATAAAGCACTGGCCCTGGAGTCAGGAGTACCTGGGTTCAAATCTGGCTCAGACACTTAATAATTACCTAGCTGAGTGGCCTTGGGCAAGCCACTTAACCTCATTTGCCTTGCAAAAATCTAAAAAAACAAAAACAAACAAACAAAAAAACAACAACAACTATGTAATAAATACTAGAAATCATTTTCAAAGCTACACAGTTTTTCAGTGATTTCTTCTACCATAGAAACAAAACTGCCCTTATAAATACCTGCTCTGATTATGATCTACCTTAAAAAAAAGATAAACCTCTGTCATTATTAGTTCTTGTCTCAGATTTACTCTAGGATATCTCAAAAAAGAAGATAAGGTTGGCAACTTTAGAAGCATGCCTCAAAGGAGTTTTTCATTAAAATGTTTAAAGCCAAATGATGTGGCATAATAAAATCCAGAAATACTTACATTCTGTAATCTAGACTTTATGCTGGTAAACGATGATGAAATTCACACAGAAATAGTTCACTTACTCTAATTTACCACCACTGCTAATAACATTGTGATCTAAAAGAAAACTCCACAATTTCCCAATTAGGAAATCCCTTATTTGACTCCCAGCTTCTAATCTATAAATGAAACAACTCCCAGCCCTACAGGGTAAGGAAGGTCACAAGAGAAACTAGAAAGAAATATGACTAGGTAATGTTTAAGTGAATAATTGTTTACAATTGTTTGCATTGAGAAAAGGGATGTAAAACTCTCAAGAAAGACATTCTGATTATTCAAACACAAACTGAACTATAAGAACATTTCAACTGGCTTTGTAGTACAGTGCCAGTCAAGAAGTAAATATTTAATAAAATTTTGTTGATTGATGAAGAAAAAATTTATCTAAACAGAAATAGGAAACTCAATGCCAAGTTCCTTTTTTATTTTTTTAAAATTTATTAAGGCAATGAGGCTAAGTGACTTGCCCAAGGTCACACAGCTAGGTATTTATTAAGTGTCTGAGGTCAGAATTGAGCTCAGGTCCTCCTGAATCCAGAGCTGGTGCTCTATCCACCATGCCACCCAGCTCAATGCCAAGTTTCTATTTGAAGACAGTATATACAGGAGACAAGTGCAAAAGACTGAAGCACAAGTAGGTAACCAAAGATAATAGGATGACTAGGGTTCAATATCCAGTCTCACACAATGGTTATGAGACTTAGGTTAAAAGTTACTTAACCTCCCTAGTGTTGATTTGCTTTGGAAGATTAGAGATTTCTCCTTAAGAGTTACTTATACCACTAAAATACAGTTCTGATAATAATAATAATGATGATAACAGCATCAATAGTAACATCAGTACATGTAAAGACCATGTGAAATGCTGAAAAAATAAATTAGCCTTTGAGTCACAAAGACCTGGCTTCAAATCCTCTCTTGGAATTCACTATATAACCCCAAGCAGGTCATTCAATTCAACTCTATATGCATTGTTCAGGCATTTCAGTAGGGTTCAATTCCTTATTATCACATCTGGGGTTTTCTTGGCAGGGGTACCGGAGTAGTTTGCCATTTCCTTCTCCAGCTCATTTTACAGATGGCAAACAGGATTAAGTGACTTGCCCAAAGTCATACAGATGGTAAGTGTCTGAGTAAGACAGATTTGAACTCAGAAAGATGATTCTTCATGACTCCAGACCCAGCACTCCATCCATTATGTTACCTAGCTTCCCCTTAACTCCATATGTATTGGGCAAATCTACTAAATCCTACATGTAGTTGGTCAGCATTGATAGAGGAAGTTCCAGCCCTGGGAGAGTCCCACTCTAAATGAAATCACAGTTCTCTGAATGAGTCACATTCTTATAACCCATTAAGATTTTACAAGGTGCTTTTTTTTAAAACAACCCTAATGTTATGTTTTGTAAATATATTAGCATCCGCATTTTACAGATGAAGTGTCTGAATTTCAGAAGGGTCAGATCATTTGCCCTTAACTCCTTCTTTGGGGTTGAGAAATGAATCCAGGTCATCAGATTGTGAGACCCTAAACTGCCCCCTTATATTAACTCTTTGATCAGCATGGCACAGTCACAAAGACATCAAGAAGGATAAAATTAAATGAGATTTAAATGAAGATCAAATGAGAAAATATTTATATACACAGAGCCTAGTGTACAGTAAGTGATATATATAAATTCTTATTTCTTCCCTTCTCCCCTTAAAATTGAGTAAGCACTGAGGTTTGAGTTTAATAGCTAATAAAAAAATTTTTTTTTAAAAAGCTAGGCTGCAAAGGGCAACAAAAATATGCAAACCCTTTGACCCAGCAATACCACTACTGAATCTATACCCTGAAGAGATGATGAAAAAGGGTAAAAACATAACTCGTACAAAAATATTCATAGCAGCCCTATTTGTTCTATTAGAAACCAGGAGGGATGGGAATTCAGGGAAGCCTGGAGGGATTTGCATGAACTGATGCTGAGTGAGATGAGCAGAACCAGAAAAACACTTTACATCCTAACAGCAGCATGGGAGTGATGATTAACCTTGATGGACTTGCTCGTTCCATCAGGGCAACAATCAGGGACAATTTGGGGCTGTCTGCAATGGAGAATACCATCTGTATCCAGAGAAACAACTGTGAAGTTTGAACAAAGACCAAGGACTATTACCTTAAATTTAGGGAAAAAAAGAAACATATCTTATTGTCTGATCTTGCTATCTCTTATACTTTATGTTTCTTCCTTAAGGATATGATTTCTCTCACATCACACTCAATGTGGATCAATGTATACCATGAAAACAATGTAGACTGACAAATTGCCTTCTGTGGGGGTTGGGGGAGGGAAATAAGACAAGGGGGAAAAATTGTAAAACTCAAAAATAAAATCTTTTTTTTAAAAAGCTAGGCTGGAGACTGCTGGGATGGGAAAGAACTCCTGTTTAGGGGAAGAAGGCAAAACAACAAAACTCCAATTTTGCTTCCAAATGTGAATAATCTTCAGAATGGTAAGGGTGAAAGAAAAATGCTTACCAGGGAACTGGAACCAAAGCAAATAAAGAATAACTAGTTTCACAGGGAATCTCCTCTATAGTCTGCCTTGGTCTAATCATATCTGAAACACTATATCCAACAATGGAAAGAAAATTGGTCCCAAGGTAACAGAATCATAAATCATGATCTGGAAGGGATAGTTAAGTCTAAAGCCTCTATTTTATAGATAAGGAAACTGAGGCCAATGTTAAGTTCAAGGTTTTAACATCATCAAGTTGCAGAGGCAGAATTTGAACATTGGCCTTCTGACTCCAGATCCAATACTTTAAAACCAAAGAAGGACAGATACAAGTCGGGAAACCATTTTATAAGAAAGCAGAATTGAAGGGATTAGAATTTCTGAGCCTGAAAGAGAGAATGCTTAGGGAGGAAATGATAGCAGTCTTCAAGTATATGGAGGACTGTGATGGGAAAGAAGTATTTGACTTATGCTACAAAGACCCAGAGAGAAGGACCAAAATAAATCAATGGGTAAAAGTGTTGGGAAGCAGATTTTGGCTAAACATAAATAAAAATTTTCACTAACTGGGGAAATCACTTAACCTCTTAGTACAGCAAGTAACTAGGATTATAATTTGTAAAACAGTTGCCAGTCAGGAGTTTCTTTACTACTTACTGGGAATTCCTTACATTAATGGAATCACAGATTTGGATTTTTAAAGAGGAAAGGGGGCATTTTTTAACAATTAGAATTATAAAAAAAATGATTATCTGTTGAGGGAGAAAGGAAGTCCTCCCTCTTTGCAACTTTATCATTATATGGAAGGCACCACTGTCTTCCCAGTAACCCAGATTACAACCTTGGTTATCAGGCTCAACTTTTGAATTGTATTACCTGCATATATTCACAGAGTCACCAGCCTCATTCAAGGTCTCATCATTTCTTGACTGGACTATTACAATAATCTTGTAACTGGTCTCTGATTCAAGTCTCAATACTGTGATCCATTCTCTGCTTAACTGGCATTGTGATTTTCCTAAAGCATAGAGCTAATCATGTCAACATACTATTCAACAAACTCTAGGAATTCCCTGTTACCTGTAAGAATAAATGTTAAATCCCCTGTCAAACCTGACCCCTTGCTATTTTTTCAGCTTTCTTATGCCTTACTTTCCTCCAAACATTCTACAGTTCACCTACGCTGGCTAATTTGCCTTTCTCACAGACAACATTCTATCTCTTTTCCATATCTGTGTTTGTTTATTTGTTTTTACCAGTTGTCCCACATGCCTGGATCTCCTACATTCTCACCTATGCCTCCTGGCTTCCTTCAAGTCTCAGCACAAGATAGATCCAAGATGGCATAGGAAGAGGATAAAGTTGAGTGAACACCACCCCTAATTCTGAAAAACAGATCTAGGAAACAACACAGACCCAACCCGGTTTGAAAAATACAAGAAGAGGCAGCTAGGTGGTATAGTAGATGAAGCACCAGCCCTGGTGTCAGGAGTACCTGGGTTCAAATCCGGTCTCAGACACTTAATAATTACCTAGCTGTGTGGCCTTGGGCAAGCCACTTAACCCCGTTTGCCTTGCAAAAACCTAAAAAAAAAATACAAGAAAAAAATCATCTTTTCCTATCTAGATCAGCATAAGGAGACAGAGAAGTCAATGAATCCTGGAGACCAAGTCTGGTCATGTGAGTGACATGTAACATTATGGTCCAAGGAGATGCTATGTATCAAGTCAAGAAAAACTCCAAGATCCAGTATTGACCTATATAGGACTCAGGAACAAGAGCCAACAGACAACTCTGATGCTCACTACCTGATTCTATAGTATAGATCGAGGGTAGATTGAATGGATCTGAACTTAGGGCTTGTGTCCCAGGATGAGGAGAGGTCACAGACCTTAGCCTGTACATCAAAGAGAAAACTCAGAAATAAATAGCAGAAATAAATGAGCCTGGGAGCAGATGGGGAGTCAGTTCTAACTTCCAGGATAGTCTGAAGTCTGTAGAGGAATAACTAGTGGAAATCCTAGAAAGGGAATTCCATAGTTCTTTCCCTCTGAACCAACAGAATATTCCAGCTATTTGCCAGTGGATGAATGCAGAAGCAGTCTTCTGGGACTGCAAACAAGACAAGCCTTCACATATGTTGTTCAGACACAGGTCAGGAATTTATACAACTCAGACCACTTTGGGAGCATTGAAAGTTTACATATCCCTAACCTGAGTTGTACCTGAGATCCTAGAATAACACAGCATTGAATACCCCAAGGAAAAAAAGAAAACAAAACCAGGCCAGACATTTACACCTGGTCCTAATATCAAGTCTAAAGTAAGGAAGGAAGTAGATTTAAAAAATGAATTAGAAAATGAAATCCACCATAAAGAGCTACCATGGTGAAGGGAGTGCTCAGGATGTAAATACAAAATAAGAAAATAACTACAAAATATTTATAATCAAAGTTTCAAAGAAAAACATGGTTTTCAATTAGAATTTTTGAAAGATATGAAACAAAAATTTAAAACAAAGTTTTAAAAATGCTTTAATTATTGAAATGAGAGCACTAGAGGGGAAAAATGGAAGAGAAATTAAATCCTTGGAAGAAAGAATTGGAAAAAAGAATTAATAGTTTAGAACAGGGGCAGCTAGGTGGCATAGTGGATAAAGTACCGGCCCTGCAGTCAGGAGTACCTGGGTTCAAATCCAGTCTCAGACACTTAATAATTACCTAGCTGTGTGGCCTTGGGCAAGCCACTTAACCCTGTTTGCCTTGCAAAAAAAACCCATAAAAAAATAGTTTAGAACAAGAGGCAAAACTTTGCCCAGAAACAAAGCCTTGGAAAATTAGAATGAATGAAATGGAATCTAATGACTGCATGAAACAGCAAAAGATATTAAAATAAAGATAAGATTGAAAAGAAGAAAATATATGGTAGCTCATGGTAAAAAAAAATGACCTGGAAAACAGTGAGGAGAGCTAATTCAAAAATCACTGAAATCTCTTTTCCTTGACCATACATATTTGCAACAAGGATTTCATTTTTCTTTCTTTTTCAATTTGGTTTGGAGGTGTGAATGAGGAAAGGCATGATTTTACTAATTGGAAAAAGTTATTTATTTGTTTATTAGGATTTTTTTTTTGCAAGGCAATGGGGTTAAGTGGCTTGCCCAAGGCCACACAGTTAGGTAATTATTAAGTGTCTGAGGCTGGATTTGAACTCAGGCACTACTAACTCCAGGGCCAGTGCTCAATCCACTGCACCACTTAGCTGCCCCAGATTGGAAAACTTAAAAAGACAACACAAATCCTACTGTCTGTCTTTCCTGATCCTCCCTCTGTTTACTGATGTAGTGAATAAAGCACTAACCTTGGAGTCAGGAGGACAGGAGTTTGAATCCAACCTCAAACATTTACAATCTGTGTGACCTTGGGCAAGTCACTTAACTCTAATTGCCTCAAATTCAGGACCATCTCCAGGCATCATGATTCATATCTGGTTACTGCTTCAGATGACTCTGGAGGGGAAAGTGAGACTGGTGACTTGGCCCAGCATTACCTCACTCAAATCTAATTCATGTACTTGTCATGGCATCACCTCCCTTCAGACTCAGACTTTACTCTGATATTATCTTTTATTTATAATATATATATATATATATATATATATCTTATGTGCAAACAATTATTTGGAGGATTTTTTCCCTTAGAATGTGGACTCCTTAAGAATGAAGACCCTGTTGTGTTTTTATCTGTATCATTAATACATAGCACAATGTTTAATCAATGTTTGTTGCCTTCCTGCCTGACTCTACCACTAGATGACTTCAAGCAGAAGTTGATACTGTAGAGATGAAATTTGTGTCCCAGCTAAGAGTTAATCTTGATGTCTTCTGGGGGTACCATTCTACTCTAAGCCTCTATAATTTGATGTCAGTCAATAAAACACCGGAAAAACATTCCAGCTTTGCCACTTATTGCCTGCCTGACTACAGAAAAGTTACTTTTCCTCTCTGGGTTTCCAGAATTTTCTCATCTTCCAAAGGAGGCTGCAATGTATGTTTTCCAGTTCTATGAGATGATGCTCCTCTAAATTGAGAGTGGAAGCAAGGAAACACTGGGTAAAATTCTATTTTGATACTTCAAAAATATCAATGATACAGGAACATAATAGTGAGGTTTGGATGCATCTTCATTAGATAAGAGGCAACCCTGGAGGACCAAGATGGAAAAGAAATATAGGGGCATTCCTGAAAAGATGGTTTTTTCAATCTGAAGCAACTCTCAGTCATGAGAAGGATGAGACATGGGACAAAACTGGGAAAAAACTGATATGGAATTACTATGAAAGGACACAAAGAAGGTGCTTGTTCCCTGGATTTTACGAAAAAGCTCTAAGTAGCATCTTGCTGCTCTAGTAATGTCTCCTCTTTGGGTATTCTGTCTGAGTTGTATAAGAGAGGTCTTTGTAGCACTGAGGTTAGTTTAATCTTGAAATTGTTGTGAAGGAAGTAAATGACATTGGGTAGAAACAATGAGTCCAGTTTTAAGAATATCCTTAGAAATCCGGAAGAAAGGAGAGTCTGTAATTAGAGTTTGAAGTTCCCCTGCTCTCTGAGATGATGTCATTTCCAAGTGAAAAGAGAGCCTTTAGTGAGAGGAATCTGAGCCTTCCAGTCTTTAATAGCTCAATGGAGTCTTGTGTGATGAATTCCCTATCTTTGGTATTAATGGTATTAATGAGCAGTCAAGAATTAAAAAAAATTTTTTTTATGTGAGTTTGTTTAAGAGGAGCAAAAAATAAGAGTCTTTTAAAGTCTTAAGAAGCCATATTACAGAGGAAGGCTTCCACTGAAATTACAGAACTGTAGAACTGAAGTTATTCCAAGTTGGAACCACTTCTTACTATCTATCCCCTGGACATTTTGCATATGGAATATGTGTGATAAATGTTTTGTGAACTTACTTGTGATCCCTAAGGTTCAATTCAAAAGCTCAAGAGTTTCCCATTCCTTCTAAATCCACAATTCCATGATTTATGTCTTCAATAGATAATCTTTCCCCTTTACTTTACAGATGAGGATACAGAGGTTCAGAGAGGTTCTGCATTTTGCCCAAGATCACTTAATTAGAATTAATAACAATAACTCACAGGTATATAAAACATGATGGCTTTTAATACACTTCCTCAAAATTATACTTTGATAAAGGGAATGGAAATGTTATCCCCATTTTAAAGAAAAGAAAACTGAGGCTCAGAGAGGTCAAATAACTTGCCCTTAATCACATAATGCCTAGTGCAATGTCTGGCATATTTGTTGTTTTTGTTCACTCAATTCTAGTCATATTTGAGTTTCTGCAACCCCATTTGGGGTTTTGTTGGCAGAGATATTGGAATAGTTTGCCATTTCCATCTCCAACTCATTTTACAGAGAGGAAACAGAATTAAATGACTTGCTTAGGATTACTAAGTGTGCAAAGTCAGATTTGAACTCAAGAAGATCAGTCTTCAGACTCCAGATCTGGCATTCTGTCCACTGCACCACCAAGCTGTCTCTGGTATATCTATATCTATATCTATATCTATCTATCTATCTATCTATCTATCTATCTATATATATATATATATATATATATATAGTATCTAATAAATTATTTTTTGAAAGAACTGAATGAATAAGGCTGAATGTAGAACCCAAATCTTCACTTCAAGTTCATTATTCTTTTCATTGTACCATGTTGACTCTTGTAGTCAAAATAGATACTTTGGAAGACTGACCATTAATTTGAATATTATTTTCATTACTCACAGCATTTCTGAAATTCTTATATGAGAACTCTCTTCAGAACCATGCAACAATAACATTCTTATTGCATTCAAGTCACACCTAGTCTGGAGGATAAGGCAAGAGAGAAAAATTGACTTTAAATATTTAAAGTTGTTTCATTTTTTAAAAATCTGTTTTACTGGTGCTTTTGTTTTTACCATAGTCATTTCCCGCTCACCACCCACACCTAAATTTTAAGCAAAAATACTATTTTGCAGCTTGATCCTCCTCTTACTTATTTAAGTAGTGTTTCTATAGCACTCTCAATTTTGAAAAGTACTTTAAACTATAATCTCATTTGATCCACACAGTAACTCTGGGATATATGTGCTATCACCTTTCCCATTTTACAGAAAACTGAAGAATAAGACAAGAGAGAAGAATTGACTTTAAATATTTAAAGTTGTTTCATTTTTTAAAAAAAATCTGTTTTTACTAATGCTTTTGTTTTTACCATAGTCATTTCCCACTCACCACCCACACCAGAGGACACAGTAGAAGGTGAAGGCAGTATTTGGTTGGAACTTTGGAGTGGGAAAGTTGATGGAATAAGAAATAAGTGGGAATAAGAAATTAGGTGGTAGAAGATGGAAAATGGGATTTGGATGATGATTTTTCTGGGTTTCAGAATAACTGGAAAATAAACGAAATGACCATATGACTTCAAATCATGGAAAACTATGATCTCAGGATAACTAAAATTACATATAATCTCTAAGGACAATAGAAAAATACATGATGAACAAGTCACAAGATACTATCAGCAATGACTTGCACATGAAAAATTTCTGAAAGCCTTTACTGAAGACATAAATGATTTTAAAAAATTGAGATGAACTAGTTATATAGTTAGAATGTATTTTAATATATAGACAATCCAATATTGATATCTTTGAAATATTAAATGAAGGAGAGAAAAGTTTTGGGCAAAATCTTCTAAGGGGAGGTTATGAGAAAACATGGGTAAGACACAGATGGGATAAGCAGGTATCTTTGTCAGACATGATAACTATGTTTATAATATGTGATATAACTATCAAAAGGTAGTCAGAACCAACAGGTTTCTTTACTCATTCCCCATTATCTTAACCATCATTCTTACTCTTATTGTGGAGAAAAGACTTAATGGATATATTACACTATAAATGCTGAATATAGTTAGAGTACAAGGTATTTTAAGAAGTTTTTGCTTCTTCCCTGAGGAACTCAAGACACATATTCAGATATTAGCAATAGAATTAGAAAAGAAAGTAAATGGCTCTGGGGAAAAGTGCTGCAATATGAAAATCACACCCAATTCTAATATAAGGAAGGGAGATTTTTCCATCTGCTTCCTGCTTTACTATAAATCTCTTTTCTTTCTACTTCCAGATTGTATATTTATAAAATACATGCTATGAAGTCAATAACATTTTAAGAAAAAGCCTTCAACTCTGCTAATGAAAAAATACTTTGCTACTTTCCTTTATGAAACAGATTCAATTTTTGTTCTTATTCCCTCATAAAAATTTGGAGATAAATTTCATAGTCATTTATTACTTATTGATTCAAGGACTACTTGCAATGGTAAGGTAAGCATTAGTAAGTATTAGTCACTATGAATGAATAAAATATACATTCTCACTCGTCAAAGCCAGGATAAACAATATAAACCTGCGCTGCCATACTCCAAAACATATAGGCACATTATCTTGTTTGTTATGAAAAGTAAGTTGCACAAGACTGACAAAAAGAAAATGAGGCAAGTAAATCATCTTACATAATTTTCTGAAGGCTTCCAAATGTACTCCCCTCCCCCAACTACAAGGACAAGTTAGAACTAACTAAAATGCAGGGTCCCTGATTAATTTTCAGTCATTTATCCCATACAATTTTCTCTTCTACTTTTTTAATATTTCAATTTGGTGACTAGAAAACAATAACAATGAGTATCTTTTAATACTTTCAGTTCAGTTTTAAAAGAAAAATTACATTCTGCAACTTCCTTTAAATAATTTTTAATCTGGTTTAGAGACTTTTCATTCAAAGATTAGTCAAACTTTACTAAAATTTTCAAATTTCATGAACCAAATTGAATAGGGAACCCTTGAAGTGTTAATAACATTACACTTTTTTAAAAAATCAGAAGATCTGCCAGTTCTGCCTATCGACATTATAGGAATACCTGACTTTGCAGAGTAAAAATGATCCTAAGAAATAAATTTTAAAAGAATTTTTTTTAATGTACAGGAGTAGCTGGTTAGTTAATTGAATACTTGGCTAAGATGATTGTGAAACAGAGAAACCTGTTGTAAAGTAAACATTTATGCTTGGAGTCAATGTGGTGGAGTAGAAAGGGTAGCACCTTGAAGTCATGGGATTTCAAATTCCAAATTTGGTATTTCCTGCTTCTGTGACTTTGGGTAAATCATAGCTAACATTTCTATAGTACTTATTTTGTTTTGGGTGCTGTGATAAATGCTATACAATAATTATTATTATTATCTCATTTGATCCTCACAATAATCCTAGGACGTAGGTGGTATTACCATCTCCATCTCACAGATGAGAAAACTGAGGCAAACAGAGAGCAAGTGACTTGTCCAGCATTATATAGCTAATATGTATTTGAGGTCACATTTGAACTCACACCTTCTTGACTTCAAGCCTAGTGCTCTCTCCACTGTACCACCTAGCTGCAAGTCATTTAATCTCTCTGGAATTAGTTTCATTTGTAAAATGAGAGGGATGGACTAGAGGTCTCTAATAGCCCTTTCTCTTTGGATCTCTCCATTCTCTAAACTCTATCTATTCTCTGGCCTTTGCCACCATGCATTAACTACCTTTTTCCACTGATGAATTCTTCCTGGAACTTCCATTTTGGAGAAGGGCTCAAACAAGTGATACCTGGTTCTCCAAGTTTTGCTACTATGTGCCTACCCCACCTTCCTCCCACTTTCCAGCTCCTTTTATATGTTTTACCTTTCCCTATTAGAATTAGTCTTCTTGAAGGTAGAAATTATCTTCCTCTTTCTTGTATTTGCATTCTCAGTGAAATGTATGACATATAGTTAAGTCCTCAGTAAATACTTGTTGACTATGATCTAGTTTTATAATTTTAGATTTTTACATATGGGATTTACTTGAAACAGGATATGCCTATGCTTTGATATTCTCTTTTTTGTGTAAAAGATATTCTTTGAAGAATATCAAAAGACTCACCTGCTTCAAAATAATATTTTTCTCATCAATTTTTCCATAATTTCTATTATTAAAATTAGTCATTCTTTTGAGTTCAGAAGTTATCTTTTTTAAAATTTCATTTTTAAATGATAAAGAAGAGGAATTCAATCAGGGCCAGAGCCAGGATAAGGACATAATAGGGAGTCAAAATGTAGAAGGGGCCAAAAACACTGACCCACAACATGTTCACTCACTCCAACATCTATACTCCCAGTTCCTACACTCCACCCCCTGCCTTTTCTCTATATCCTTCAGTCTTTCAGCAAAATAGAAATTTCACAATGGTCCAGGGAAAGCTTTTCTCTCTAGATACCAACACTAGATGAGCTTTGTCCCACTCCCCTTCCTTTAACATTAACCCTTCTGCCCCTTTATTTCAAAGACAAACATTTCTAGTTACTCCTACTCTAAGTACAATAGCCAATCTTTTGCCATAATTTTTCTTGTGCAGTTCTTCAGTCAAGTGTGACTCTATAGAGACCATAGACTTTGTTCATGGGGTTTTCTTAACAAAGATACTGGAGTGGCTTGCCATTTATTTTTCCAGGGTGTCCCATATTCCAGAAGAGGAACTGAGACAAATCAGGGTTAAATGACTTGCCTAGGGTCACACAGTAAGTGTCTGAAGCTGAATTTGAACTCAGATCTTCTGATACCTGGTCCAGTTCAACATGTAGCTGCCCCACAAGAGCATGTATTGATTTACTATTCAAGAGATATTAGGGACCTGAGGTAATAAACCTCCTCACAAGTAAATTTAATTACTAAAGGAAAAATTGCAAAGGAGAGGTATATGAGAAAAGCTAGAATATGAAAACCATGTAGTACAGTGTACTGTTGCCAGACAATTCAGACTAATACCTTTTGGGCCATAAAAAACTGAAATGAATCTGGATAGAATCTGAATGTGAGTAAAATAAGGATAAGGGTAAGGGTTACTATAAGTAAGGGTACTATAGACACATTTTACTATCCTTTTGCCTGGAATCCACTCTATCCTTTTATAACAAAGTGTGCTTTGCATAGAATAGGTGGCTAATTAATGTTTGCTGAAATAGGAACTTTCAGTCCCTGAGCAAATTTCTCTAGAAGTTGCAATCACTTATTTTGGGGTTACTTTCCTGGGGCCTAAAGTCATCTTCTATACACAATGAAATAAGACATTCTGTAATTCATGTTTTTTGTTGACAGTTCCTCAAAATTTCAAATGTTTTTCCTCTCTCAGGGATATCTTCCATGTTTCTAAACAATACCTACAAAAGGTCATATATCACCTAGCACATGATGTCGACTTCGGTTCCATTAGAGATTGTCCATAAAATAGTAAGGAATCCAATACCATGAAGATTGAGGTTGAAGAGAACAGAAGAATTACAGATAATTAAATAAGAAGATAAAATATAAAACTTTTCATGAAATCCTAGAAAGAAATTCAGGTACTATTCAGTTTGTGCTCTTAACTAAATTGTCAGATTCAGCTAATATGTTCACTAGTCTTGCAGAACTACTTTTTTTCTTCTTACAAGAGATGGCTATTTGAGGAAGGAGAGATGAGATATATTTGTAAATAAAAATTAAATGATATAATTTTTAAAATAAAAATATTATTTAACATATAAAAAGAGCATAAAATAAAAATGCTGGCACTAAAACTATTAAATGAACAATGAGGAAATATTCAACTGAGTTCTCTTCTGGCCACAGGGCATTACTACCACACCCTTTGGAGGGATGAAAACCTGCCCATTTCCCCCCCTCACCCCACTAAGGTTCTTTGTTCAAACTAGACTTGTGTCTTAATCATGTAAAGTATCACTCCTCCACAGCTGGCAAATTGCATACATTTTGGTTAAGCTACTTCTCTGAAAAATGCCCACAGGGGTGAGAGTTAATGCATCTTGCTACCAGAAGAATACCTGGCAATAAAGTTCATCAATCTTCCCAACTTGGGACCCCCACATAGAGTCTGAAGATTTGGGAATATGGGTTGTGGATCTGCTCCTGTAGGGGAAGCAGATCTCCTTTTCTATTTCATCATCCTCCACATAAGGAAGGAGATAAATTACTGCCTTCCAAATGGAGCCTGCTTCCTATTCTACTGGAAGACCCTTTCACCCCATTGACCTTTTGCATTGGGAATATCTGCAGCCACTTACCCAAGTAAGAAAAAGAACCTATGGAATTCCTATAAAAAATTGAGACAAGTTTGAAATATTCAATCCCTGCCAGTCTGGAAACCTTTACTTACCTTTGCCTCTTCATTGACATCCCAGGTGAAAGAAACAGCATTGTATGCAATTTCTTCAATGTTTCCAATTGTATTAAAACTTTCCTTGTAATCAGCTGTAAAAACACATAAAGAGTAAACAAAATTTGAAGAGATGCTTCATATCATTGAATTCTGTTTCTCTTCTGACTAGAACAAAATTTTACCGCTATGTCTCTATGGCAACAGGAAAACGATTTTGTTCTTGTTAATATTTTATTATTACTAATATTTGCACTACAAAATAACAAATACATTGTACTATTAAGGTTAATAAATGAAAGTAAAGGAATAGTCTTAGCCAATTTTGATTAGTTTTATTTCTTCACTCTAGGTTTTTATTATGATTTTTTTTATTTCATTTCATTATGATCTGTTAATTCTGACCTTCTATTCTTGAATTTCCTTCCTTGCTACCCACTAATGCTGTAACTCCCACTCTCTTCCAAGTCCCATAAGGATTTCTTGGAGGAAGCAACTTTGTAGAATTTTGTGGTTTTTTCTTAGAGCCAAAAATCTTAGAAATCATCTCTCCCAATTCTTTATTTTCACAGATGAGAAAACAGAGGTATAGAGCAGTTTACTGATTTGCCTAAATCTAAAGCCACTAAGCTTAGATAATGTTAGGACTAAGATTTTTATATAGCTCTCCTACTTCCCAATCCAACATCCAAGATATTCTAGGAACATCTTTCCTCTCTCAACCCAAGTTTTTGTTCACATGGACCATTAGCTCAGATACATCATAGATTACAGGCATAAAAAGCTTCCATGACCAAAGTAATTTCTTAACATCTTATTAATGGCTTAAATATGTCATAACTATGGCCCAACTACAATGTTATTCAATCACTAACTTGGTTCCAATGGAACTATGATCCCTGTAATCTCATTTTACCTAATATTGTATTATCATGGCACCAGTGAAAATATTGAATGATAAAAAACTGAGGATTTGAAAAGTTAGAAGAAAATAACTGTGCCTAGAGTCTGGAAGGTTTAATTTCAAGTCAAAGTTCAGTCATGTGACTTGGGCAAGTTCCTAAAATCTGAAAAAAATCTGAAAAATTTAGGATAATAATAACTACTCCTGTTTTTCTCCATTTGATCCTATTGTGAGAATCAAATGAAAAGAGTCTTTTATAAACTGTGAAATGTCAACTAAAATTGTGATTACTAGAAATTATGGAGAAAGAAAATAGTTAAAGTTAAATAAAATATAGAGCAAAATTCTCCTATGACACAGAGACTTAAAATACAAAAATATTTCAATTTGCTTCTGATATCAACATTCATGTTGACCTTGAGCGGCTGGATTCCACATCCAGGCAAGCTTTCACTGGGACTAGAAATTTAAGGTTCTCCAGAGAGCAATACTTAAATCTAAGAAAATAGTTGCTGGGTCTTAGCACTGTTTGGCTAGTGAAGATCAAATTCATTCCTCTTTTTATTTTATTTACAATCTTTTAATGCTATTATTGCAAAGAACTAAAGAAATTAAGACCCCAGCACAAGGATGTGCCCCAGGACCATTTTAAGCAAGATAACAAGGGGCAAATTTTTAAATGAGGACAAAAATCAATATGGATGAGCCCAGCACTCATGAGATAAATCCTGCTGCTTGGAGTGTTCTTTTATTTCTTCTGAATTGCTTCCCCCTAAATGCTCTACCCCTTTTCCTTTTAAAATAACTATTACCCTACATCTAGGATAGATAGGAGAGAGAAATTAAAAACAAAGAATATCACAGAAAGGATAACTACTTCAAGAGTCTTCCATTCTAGCAAAGAATTGGAAATCGAGTGAATGTCCATCAATTGGTGAATGGTTGAGCAAATTGTGGTATATGTATATCATGGAATGCTATGTTCTATTAGAAACCAGGAAGGAGGGGATGTCAGGGAAGCCTGGAAAGACTTGCATGAACTGATGCTGAGCAAGAAGAACATTTTACACTGTAATGACAACATGGGGTTGATGATCAACCTTAATGAAGTTTCTCATTCCATCAGTGCAATAATAAGGAACAATTTTAGGGTATCTTTGACAGAGAATACCATCTGTATCCAGAGAAAGAACTGTGGAGTTTAAACAAAGACCAAAATCTATTACATTCAATTTGGTTTGAAAAAAGTGTCTACCATTCTTATGTTCCCGACAGGCTCCCCAGAAATTAGAATTTTGATGCTAATGGGGAAAAGAAAATGCAACTTAGTAACACTTGCATTCAGCTATAATTTTATACTTTTCAAAGTAACTTCATATACATCATTTTCTTTGATCCTCAAAACAACCCTCTGATGTTATGATGTTCATTTTACAATAAAGAAATTGAGGCAAACATATAGATTCTTTCTTGGAAATATCTCTTGCATCTCTCCTTTTTTCTTTATCCAACCGTTGCCAGTGTCCTCATCCAATTCCTTATTGCTTTATTGTATCAAATTCCTACTTGACCTCCCCGACTCTAGTCTTTCTCCTAATACAGCCTGAATAGTTCTGCCAGATTAATCATCTTTAAATACTACTGGCATGGGTTCCCTGCTGCCTATATTATCAAGTTCAAATTGGATTTTTAAGGGCTTCTATAATATTATAACACCCTATATAGCATATGTTATATCCCACCAGGTCCAAACACATAAAAAAAGATGCTTTATAATCCCACAATTAGAGCATTAGCATTCCTGTATTTGCTCACATTGATCATACTCCCAATCTGCCCTAGCCCTTGCCAGTCTTCAAAATTCACCTTATTCCAACACCTTCATGAAGTCTTTTTTAGTTCTCCCATTCTGAATTAACCTCCTCTTTCTTTGAACTTGCATAATTTGTATAATCCATTTTCCACAATTTTATATTTAATTATGTATCCTATCTTGTAGTAGTCACTAATCATTTCATATGCAATTATCCTTTTTTTCCCTCTGGCTAGACTGCAAATTCTTTGGAGGTAAAATCTCATTAAGTACTTACACTTCCACATCATCCATAACAACCAGAAGCAAATACATGTCAAGTCAAGTCAGCCTGTATTTCCTTTGTGTCTACCATGGGTCAAGCACTGAGCTAAGTTCTAGAGACACATAGAAAGACAAACATATTCCTTACCCTCAAAGAGCTCATGTTCAAATGGGGAATACAATATGCAAACAACTAAAACATGCCCATTATCTTTGTGATGGTTCTGCTGCCAAGGATAAAAATCAGTCAAATCATTCAGAGAATTCTGTAAAATGACTGGCAGGTATCTTTTTGATGTGAAAATAGATAGCTCAGAGCCCAATATCCAACAAGTGTTGAGTGAATTATTTGTTCCTAAATTCATTACTTTTCAAAAAGGAAGTAAAGTGTAGAAACCTTAGAATCAGAGTAAAGTGGAGGTAATCTCAGAGGGAAGGCATCAGAAATGAGGGAGATTAGGGAATATTTATTGCTGAAGGTGGTAGACATCTGGGAGGAGGAGTTGGGACGAGGGAGAGGAGGAAAGGAAAGAAAGGAAAAAAAGACATTTACATGATAATCTTATATTTAAAAGGAGTAGCAAACCGTACAATCATTTGTATTTTTATTATACTGTCATAGAAATGCTTGTTTTATTCCAGAAATTAAAAATAAAATTAAAAAGGAAAGATGGGACACTAAGTAAGGCTTAAAGGATGCATGAGAAGTCAGGAGGATGCAAGGGAGGAAACTGGTGATGGGGGGAGAGTTCATGGGGGGTGGGGAGGGAAATCATTCCTGGCTTGGGAGATAGCCAATGAAAATGCATAGAGAAGAATGACTGTCTTTTGTAAAGAAGAGCAGAGAGACCAGTGGATTGTAAAGTCACTGTATTAGAGAGTCCATGGAGGGAAGTAAGAGGTTATAAAGACTAGATACCAGTTATGAAGGGCTTTAAAAGTCAAATAGAGGATTTTATATTTGATCACGGAGGGAACAGAAAAATCACTGCAGTTGACTGACTATGAGTGGATGAAGGAGATGTGGAAATGACATTGTCAGTCCTTCAAGACTGATCTATTTGGAAATGAGTGAAAGATAGATTGAAGTGGGGAGAGAAAGAAGGCAGAGAGATCAATTAGAAAACTACAGCAGTCCAGATGAAAAATGATGATGACCTGTACATGTTGGTTGATTGCAATTGCTTTGAACAATCACTTAGTGAGAGATACAAGTTGAACCCAGCTCTCCAAATTGCCAGTTCAGTACTCATTCCTCTATATCACATTTGCTCTCAGTGTTTATTGACTGTGAGCTAGCGTGGTATATCAGAGAGATAAAAAGGTGAGTGTTTGAAGCACTGGATTTAAAAGTGAGGAAGACATAGACTCAAATCTCTGCTTCAAAAAGTGTGATCTTGACACAATTTCTTAAATTCTTTGTGCCTCAGTTTTCTTGTCTATAAAATGAGGTGATTGAATTTCATGGTTTCAAAGGATCCTTCCTACTTTATATCTAGAATTGTTAGATTAAAATGGATTGTAATGGGAAAAACAGCAAAGGATTAATTTCTTTTATATGTTAACAATGGCAAGATCCCAAAAACTCCAACTATCTCTTCTGATTAAACTTGCAATCACTTCATATTCAATTCTCTTGTATCTAAATAAAAGCCACAATCCATCTAATCTATTTTGTATCTAACTAGCATCAGAGAATATCATGGAAATAAATATATTTGTTAAAAGTTTAAAGGTCAAAGTTATTTCCCAAAGTAACCTATTTTTTTTGAAATCCAATGACATTTGGTCATCTGCAAATGTATTTAAAATTTTGTAAGAAAAACTGCTTACATGTCCAGCTTATATAACTTCTTGGCTTAATGAGTTCAATACATATATTATCCATTCTCTGATACAGAACTTTCATCTATTTATCAAGTTTCCACAAATTCTCTTTTCTACAGTATCCTGAGATCTGATGAACAGATCTGCTGTATTTATACTGCTCATGTGTTAATAGCCTTCAATCCCATCCTCTTTTATCCTTTCAAGACACTCCAAGTCTGTTATTTTTGTATCCCTGATATGGAAACCCTCTCTTTTTCTTGATATATTTTCCCCCCTTCCTCTTTACTGAAATTTACTATGGTTCTATAAGCTCTTTCTTACAATGCATTAACTAAAAGTCATGTTTCAGTTGTGGTTACATCAAGTTTTTGTTTCCAAAATCATTTGAGGATTCTCATTATTTTAATTAACAGTTTCAGTTGTTATGAAATGCTAAACCAAATCATTCAGGGAAATGTTTAAGATGACTGTCAGGTCTTATTGGGGTGTTGACAAATATCTCAGAACCTATTATCTATTAAGAAGAGGGTGGATTATTGGTTTCTGAGCTCAAGACGTAGAGGCAGTTCAGTCTAGTGGACAGAGAATTGGCCTTGTAGCCAGGAAAATCTGAGGTAACGTGTTGCCTCTAAAACATCCTGGCTATGTGATATGGTATACATCACTTAACCTCTCAGTTGCCTAATTCTCCAAGACTATAGGTGACACAAAAGGCACCATTGGAAGAGGAAGTTTTACACTGGGAGATTTCATCTTCAATAAAATTACAGGTCTGGTTCTTATCATTATCATTATCTTTTAGTTAAGCAAAATGCAAACTCATCTGTAATATTTCTGCTTATCCAAATAGGATCAAATATTATTTCTGAAACATTCCCATTAGTTTAACATTTTCTTACTTAGAAGAATTTTGTGTCATGTGAAAAGATGATAATTTTTACAGGGCACTGTTTCCTCCAAAACCTTTGGACTTTGGCTTCTGATTTTACCACTCAGTTTGATTTCATTATTGAAAAAATTGTATACACTTTAAACCTCTGGTATCATGGCAGGTACATTGTGGGTGCTTAATAAAATCTTGTTGATTAACTGATTAAAAAATTAAATAGAACTAATTTTGCTATTGACCCCTAGGGAGCCATTTTTATACTTTTGCCTTAAAAGAAGTTTCTATACGTTTAAGTTACTCTGACTATAATCTAAATAAGGAACATGCAGAGAACTCAAATCTAAGAAAGACAATAATCTGATTTTTCTCTGGATTGGAATAGTTCAGGACCACTAAAATCTTATAGGTTTCCAACCTGAGATGACCTCTGAGAGCCTAGATTAATAAAACACTCAATACTCTAAGAAACCAACAGCAGGAGAAGCCCAGACACTTCCTCTAGAAACAGGTGTAGCCTACCACTAACAAAAATTCCTACCTCACTAAATAGTTTCAGAAAAGAGCTCCATCAAAAAACTATTATGGTGACAGGAACATTGAAGACACCAAATCCAGAAGAAGAGAATGGCTGCAAAATATTTTTACGCAAAACCCTAAACTAAAGCACAGCTTGGACACAAATTTAACTAACATTCCTTGAAGAAATGAAATAAGAGTTTTAAAAGGAGTTCACATTTTTTATAAATGTAATCATAGAACTAGGGACAAAATGAGAAAAAATGAGAGCTATAGAAAAAAAGGGAAATATCCTTATAACCAACAACAACAATGTATGCAGCAAAAATGAAGGTAATCTTATAGGAGTAAAATAAGCTTTAATGAAATAGAAGCTTCCAAGAATTGCTGACAAAAAGGCAAGAAGTGCATAGGAAGTTAGAAGGGAGAAACAGGAGTTTAACCAAAACTAAACTACCTGTTTAGTGCCCTACCAATCAAAATTCCAAAAAATTACGTTAGTGAGTTAGAAAAAATTGTAAGTAAATACATATGGAGAAATAAAAAGTCAAGAATTTCTGGGGATTTAATGAAAAAAAGTGCAAAAGAAGGTAGCTTAGTCCTACAAGATTTAAAATTATATTATAGAGCATCAGTCATCAAAATTTTCTGGTATTGGCTAAAAAATAGAGTTGTGGACCAGTGGAATAGACTAGGTGCAATAGCAAGAAACAATTATAGCAATCTGCTATTTTATAGACCCAAAGAGTCCAGCTATTGGGATAAAAACTCTCTCTTTGATAAAAACTGTTGGGAAAATTGGAAGTTAGTATGGAAGAAACTTAGATTAGACCAACACCTCTATACCAAGATAAGATCAAAATGGATACAGGATTTAGACATAAAAAGCAATATTATAAGCAAACTAGAAGATCAAGGAGTAGTTTACCTGTCAGATCTATGGAAAGGGAAGCAGTTTATGACTAAGGAAGAGATAGAGAACATCACTAAAAACAAACTAGATGATTTTGATTACATAAAATTAAAAAGCTTTTGCATAGACAAAACCACTGTAACCATGATCAAAAGCAATGTAGTAAACTGGGAATTATAACTAGAATTTCTGACAAAGGACTCATTTCTAAAATATACAGAGAACTGAGTTAAATTTTTTTTAAGAAAACCATTTCCCCAGTTGTCAAATGGTCAAAGGACATGCAAAGGCAATATACAGATGAGGAGACCAAAGCAATCCATAGTAATATGAAAAATTGCTCTAAATCATTACTTATTAGAGAAATGCAAATTAAAGCATTTCTGTGGTAGCAGCTCACACCTCTCAGACTGGCCAATATGACCAGAAAGGACAATGATCATTGTTGGAAGGGTTGTGGGAAATCTGGACACTAATACATTGTTGGTGGAGCTGTGAACTCATCCAACCTTTCTGGAGAGCAGTCTGGAACTAAGCCCAAAGGGCAAAAAAATGTGCATACCCTTTGATCCAGCAATACCACTACTGGGTCTATACCCTGAAGAGATGAAGACAAAGGGTACAAACATCACTTGTACAAAATTATTCATAGCATCCCTGTTTGTGGTGGCAAAGAACTGGAAATCAAGTAAATGTCCTTCAATTGGGGAATGGCCTAGCAAACTGTGGTATATGCATGTCATGGAACACTATTGTTCTATTAGAAACCAAGAGGGATGGAAATTCAGGGAAGCCTGGAGGGATTTGCATGAACTGATGCTGAGCAAGGTGAGCAGAACCAGAAAAACATTGTACACCCTAACAGCAACATGGGTGTGATGATCAACCTTGATGGACTTGCTCATTCCATCAGCACAACAATCAGGGACGATTTGGGGCTGTCTGCAATGGAGAATACCATCTGTATCCAGAGAAAGAACAAAGTTTGAACAAAGACCAAGAACTATTACCTTTAATTTAGAAAAAAACTGATATCTTATTGTCTGATCTTGCTATCTCTTATACTTTCTGTTTCTTCCTTAAGGATATAATTTCTCTCTCATCACATTCAATTTGGATCAACATATACCATGGAAACAATGTAAAGACTGGAAAATTGCCTTCTGGCAGGGGGTGGGAAGTAAGATTAGGGGGAAAACTGTAAAACTCAAAATAAATAAAATCTTTAAAAAAAACAGGAGGGGTGGCTACGTGGCTCAGTGGATAGAGTACTGGCCCTGGAGTCAGGAGTACCTGAGTTCAAATCCGACCTCAGATACTTAATAATTACCTAGCTGTGTGGCTTTGGGCAAGCTACTTAACCCCATTTGCCTTGCAAAAACCTAAAACAAAAATACAAAAACAAAAAAAGGGTTAAAAAACATATAACAGTGTAAAGGTGAAGTGCATAAAACCAGGAGAATAATTTATGTTATGACAATGATAAAGAGAAATAATTTTGATGAAAGACTTAGAAAAGGTGATCAACATGATGACTTATCATGATCCCAGAGGGAGATTGATTAATCAAACATTCTAATAGAAGTAAAAGAATCAAGAGTGCAGGATGCAACAAATCTACTACTTTTAGATATGACTAAGTGATTTTCTTGACTATATATATACACATATATATGTATGTGTGTATATATATATACATACAAATATAGATAAAAATTATAATATGAGTGGATGACACATATGTCTCCCCTGAACTCTATCAACATTAGTGGTAGGGAGCTTAAGTTAGACAAAGAGTCCTGGGATAATTCTGTTATGTTTGATGAACTCAAAAAAAGAATAGGGTTTTTTTATGCACATACACACTCAAGACAAAATACATATATTATATGCATATGTGTAAATGTATATCTATATATTATTATAATAGGTTTTATTTTTCTTTCATTGTCTGTTGGAGGAGGCAGATTTTTTTGCTACTTAAAAAATAAATTTTGATTTTAAGAAAATTCTCAGATAACACTAAGTCTGAATTCTTAAATCCATTTCCATTTTTGTGTAGTGAAATAAGCATCAGAAAACTTGAACTGGAATTTATCTCAGAGTATTACTAGTCCACCTTTTTTTTTCTTTTCTTTTTTTACAATTTAAGATTCAAAGATATCAGATTTAAATATAAAATAGATAACCCAGTATAAACCTTACATTCATATAATTGAATAAAACAAGTATCTTTAGGACAAATTTAAATTCAGCAAATACTATGCTAGACTGTGGGTATATATAATAGCAAAGTCCCTCATTTCAAGAATTTTAAGTAGATATTGATGCTATTGGATTTGTTTTGCATTGTTCCAAAGACCTGGAACATACAGGGCTGGAGGATAAGTGGAGAGAAACTTTAATCCAGCAAAGAATCTGACTGAATGCAAGGATTTTTGAAGCCTATTTGTCACCCCCAATATGCTTGTGCCCTCCTTCCTGCTATTCAATTCCTCCCCTTCTTTAAGAAAAACAAAGCCAAAAACCCTTCCTCTTAGAATTTAAGACAGTTGGGTTCATTTCATTCAATCTGTCCTTGAATAGGAAACACTTGTGGTGCCATGACCAGCATCTATAATTCCTGAGGAGGCTGAAGCAAGTACATTGCTTGAGAACAGGAGTTCTGACTTATTGTGGTTCTAGAGTTGATTGGATGTCTGCACTGTCTGGCACCAAGAGGGAAGACCTACACATACATATTCACACACATGCAGTAAAATGCACATACCTCTCAGAGGGGCAACATAGTAATTTATTGATGATCATCAGCACCTGAGTAATAATAAATCTTTCAGACGCTTTCTCCAGAGACAGTAAACTTGAAGGATATAGAGGGAATTGGGGTTTTAATCAGGGAGGAAGATAAAATACTGCTGGAATATGGCTTATAGAGTTGGGAGACAACAACTTTGATTGGGATATTTTCCTGGATATCCCTGGTCATGCAGTAAGTAAATTTCATGAGAAAATGGAACCCCTGGGGTAGGGAAGGAAAAAAGATAAAAGGGTGGAAGGGTAGAATTGATCTAGAAGAGATGAGAGATTAGAAGACTTCCATGACAAACAAATTGGAGATAGGTCAGCCATGCATGTTTGTGTTCCTTTCCTCCACATGACAGATGTGTTTCTAAAAAAAAATATGTGTAAACCTATATGTTGCTAACATAATTAAAATATACTGGGGAGCACAATAGCAAATTCCTTTATAAAATGAAGAATTCTTTTGTAATATAATGTATTACACTATATCTTAAGTTCATATTTCTGCATATTGAGTTTTCTTAAAAATCAGTCACATATGTATGTGCAATTCTAGAACTGCTTAAAGGAAAGGTTAATTCCTGAACTCTAATTAAGTTTAGCATGAAATGTTCTTTGTAAATTATTTATAACATGTTGGCTTTCAATTCTTTTTTGTATATCTTGTTGGAGATTAAGAAGAGGAGTATAATTATAATAAAATTATTTTCCCTTCTAAAGGGTAATGATTCTGCCTGGACTAGTGGAGCAAAGTGCTTGGAATGCTTAAAATGGCTTAGGGCTCTGTTAATAATTCAGTGAGCATACTCCACAGCCCAGTGAGATACTTCCCAATTAGCCAAAGATTGAGTAGAGTTTATATATTATAGTCTATGTGCAGAAATCTATTCTTTTCCAAAGAGGCAAGATCTATCTCAAAATAATCAGATGAGTCTTATCTAAATTCAGCTGAACCATTCCAAGTGATTCAAAATCATTAGAATTTTGAGCTTTAGATAAAATAAACAAAATATAAAGGACTTTGCAAAAGTAGATTTTACTGATTTTCCTCCTCTGCTTTTTAAAGCCATAAAAGTAGTTTCCAAAGCCTAAAATGCTTCATAAGTAACTTGGAATCAATTATTTTGTCCCTGAAAGTTATAACATTGTCAAAGGTAATCTGATACTGATATAACTAATAGTATCTTTTTTTTTTTTTTTTTTTGTTATGTTGATCTGGGCAGCTACATTGTACAATAGAGCCTGGAGTCAGGAAGACCTTTGTATCATCAGTTTGGTGTATATATGCACACTTGTATGTTTGGACTTTACATTTACCCCTACTCAATTTAATGTTATTAGGCTTGCCAAAGCATTCTTGCCTATAGGAATTCTGGCATCCAATGTATTGGCTATACCTCTAAGCTTTGTGTCATCAATAAACTAAATCATTATTTATAATGATTAAGGCAAGAAATATCCCAAACTGGAGAGTATACCCATTACACACAGTTTATATTGTAATGCAAATCAAAAGTATCTTTTCCTCTACCCAGTTCTTCATTTCCTTAGTTCTTCTAAAGCTGACCTTGGGGGCATAGTGTATAGAAGGGAGGATAGGAATGAAATGGCCCAGAAGGTTATAAAGTATAGCAAAATAGCTTTACCAATAAGAATAGTCTAATAGTCTAATCTTAGTCTTTTAAAAGTATGTGACCCTGGGCAAATCACTTAATCCTGTTTGTCTCAGTTTCCTCATATATTAAATGAGCTAGAGAAGGAAATGGCAAACCACTCCAGTATCCTTGCCAAGAAAACTTGAAATAGGGTCACAGAGAATTGGACAACTATGACTAAATTGGACAAAAATGACTCAACAATAATATGTTTATGGATAATTTTGGCGTGAATAGTTCTAAATGAATATTCTCTTTTGGTCATGGACCATACATTATTTATAAATTGGTACTCTTCTACTTAAATGCCAAACTACACAATCACAGATTTGCACTGGACAGAGAAGAAAGGTTTGATCCATCCATGGGACATTATAATGATACTCTTATCCCATGAAACAGTCCTTCAAATGATTTAAGTCAAGTATCATAGTCCTTAAGTTTTCTTATATCATAGCTTATATCATATCACACCCCAATTCCTTCAACTAAACCTTATATGGAAAGGTTCCCAGATCTCTCAACATAGTGGTTGGCCTTCATTTCAATCCTGTCTGACTCTTTGTGACCCCATTTGGGGCTTTTTTGGCAAAGATATCAGAATAGTTTGCCATTTCCTTTTCCAACTTATTTTTGCAAATTTAATTTTACAAAAATTTACCCATTTTTACAAACTGAGGCAAACAAGGTTAGTGACTTACCCATGGTCACACAACTATTAAGTATTTGAAGTCACATTTGAACTCAGATCTTCCTGACTCAAGACTCAACACTCTATTCACTGATTCACCTAGCTACCTCCTTCATCATGATTGTTCTACTAAAATACTTTTGGGGGCTCCAAGATAATATAGTGGATAGAATACTGGATCTGGAGTCAGAAAGACTCATCTTCAAGAATTCAAACCTAGGCTCAAATCCTTACTAGCTGTGTGACCCTGAATAAGTCACTTAAACCTGTTTGTCACAAGTTTTTCATCTGTAAAAAACTGAATTGGAGAAGGAAACAGCAAACTACTCTAGTATCTCTGCCAAGAAAACCCCAAATGGGGTCATAAAGAGTTAGACATGACTGAAATGATTCAAGAATAACAACACTATTGTGTTTTTTTACTTGAATTGTTGTTTAATCATATCTCCCCCATCCTTCACTTGGATTTGGTATATGTGTGCACACTTGTGTGTTTGGAATCCAAGAATAGGACTTTACATTTACCCCTACTCAATTTAATGCTATTAAGCTTGCCAAAGTATTCTTGCCTATAGGGATTCTGGCATCCAATGTATTGGGCTATACCTCTAAACTTTGTGTCATCAATAAACTAAGTAACTCCATTATCTCTGTCTTCTTTTCTCTCATTTATAAAAAAAAAAAAAAGACTGAACCGACAGTATAAAAAGCACCAATTTGGTGTGTAATTGACCACACTATGAACTATGACAAAAAGATATAAATTTAGGACAAGTGGGTTAGGTCTAAAATGAAATCTTTACTTATGCCCAAATAGTTCCTATACAACTTAGGGGTTTAAATTTAATTCTGAATCTACCTAGCCTCTGATCCACCCATTTGATTTGGGTATCCCTCAAAGATAGTAATTCTGGAAATTATTTATAATGATTAAGGCAAAAAATATCCCAAACTGGAGGGTATACCCATTACACACAGCTCATATTCTAATGAAAATCAAACGTATCTTTTCCTCTAACCTATCCTTCATTTCCTTAGTTCTTCTAAAGCTGACCTTGGGGGTGTAGTGTATAGAAGGGAGAATAGGAATGAAATGGTCCAGAAGATTATAAAGCATAGCAAAAATGGCTTTACCATTAAGAACAATCTGATACAAATAGTTAATCTCCAACAAGTATTCTCAACTGCCTTGGATGCTTCCAGGTTGTCTCCAACTACAAATTATTCTCCTCTCAGTCACATTTACTTGGGAAATTTTAATAATAGGAGACAATATATATAAATGCTTGTTTGAGTGATTATGTGTAAAATGTCTTTTGTCCTTTATGATTTATTGCTATGACTATTCTTTTCAAGTAAGGGGTGTATTGGCATAGCTAGGTGGCACAGTAGTGCCAGGATCACACCTAAAGTCAGGAAGATTCCTTTTTCTGAGTTCATATCTGACCTCAGATATTTACTAAATGTGTTATCTTGGGCAAGTTCACTTAACCCTGTTTGCCTCACTTTCCTCATTTGAAAAATGATTTGGAGAAGGAAATGGTAAACCACTACAGTATCAGTATCTTTGTAATGAAAACTTCAAATGGGGTCAGGATGAGTCAGATATGATTAAGAAAAGATTCAACAACAACAACAACAACAACAATAATAATAATAATAATAATAATAATAATAATAAAAAGCATGTGGTATGGTAGAATGATTTAGAATGAGAAGATTTGGTTTCAAATCCCAGATCTACCATTTATAGTCATGTGACCATGGTCGAGTCAGTGACCTCTTCTGAACCCAAGTTGACTTCCCTGTAAAATGGAGGCATTAATGTATTATTCTCAGTCTAGCTGGTATGGGGAAACAAATTGAAAAATTAAAGCACTAAACAGAGCTGGGCTACTATTATGGAAAAACAAGTCAATTTTATCATGGAATCAAAATTGGGAGGGACTTTGAAGGGCATCTAGTCCAGTGCCATCATTATACAGATAAGGAAATAATTCTAGGTAGGTCAAGTGACTTGCCTACATATAGATAGTTAATTATAGATATGAGATTTGAAACCAAATCTTCTGATCCAATATTCCTTCCATGCTATCCTCCACAGTCTCTGAAATTAGTTATCTGAAAAATGAAATTTTTATTCCACTTATTTTTCACGTTGTTTCTATCCAAAAGTAAAATTTTATGGGTTTATTCATCTGTATTCTAACTGTATATCATTATATATACTCTTCAAAGGGAAAAGATAGGATTGTTTTTGTTATTTTCAAATAATTTCAGTGAAATATATTGAAAGTATGGTTCACTTACCATTATCCAAATATGCTGATTATGTTTTAAAAAATTAGTCCTATCTTAATGTTAGTGGCATTATTATTATTATTATTATTATTATTATTATTATTATTATTATCAACAATAATAGTGTATTTTTGCTGGGGTCACTGGTAAGCCATGAGGTTAGATAGATAATCAGTGCTTATCTGTTGGTTCAACAATAGAAAAAAATTACTAGTCCTGCATTTCTGGAGAATGTTCAAAGTATTTTTGTTTTTTAATTTGTTTCTGATGATCCCACCTTATTTTGGTTTTCATAACTTTAAGGTGTTTAAACATATTTCAGGAAAAACTCTTTTTGGCAAGTTGTAGACTTTGTAAACAGCAAAAAGAAATTTAGAATTTGCATAATTTCATGCCTGAGTGTGTTGCTGGCACTTAAATTCTTTCTGTTGAAAGTTTTTAGGAAAACTGCTTAAAGAGTAAGCTTGTAAATCTAATCAATAAATTTCATCATGGTTCCAGAGCCTAATAAGATACAACCTCTGTTTCACAGAAATAGGACTATACAAGCTACTATGAGTCTCATTGATTATGCTCTTTTAAAGATAATTGGATCAAGACCTGCCAAAAAATGAATTTAAATGAAAAAGTATTTTCTATGTATGTGATTGAAAGAGTAATGGCACAACTTAATTAAAGCATCTGTAAGTTGAAGAAGAAATAATATATGAATAGGGATTCTCTGGAGAAAAAAATAATTATGTTAACAGGTGAATGATAATGAAAAAATTTTAAAGTACATTTCAAAAACCAGAAAACTGATCCACTGGCTCATTTTAGCTAATGATATTTTCATATGGGAAAATTTAAGTAAGTTCCTAGGCTCTTTTGGGGCTTATTGTTCTGTAATATGTCCAATTTTTCTCTGACAAAGTGGTAAAGTGTCCTTCAGAAGCTGATTGGCTTAGAACATTGCAAATGATAATTTTTTTCCTACCCACAGATAAAATAACACGTGAAATTGTTTCCTCCTTTTTTAAATAACTTACATTTGAAAGTCTAATGCTTATTACAAATATTGCCATTTTAATATCCTACATGCTTTAATATCTTAGAAGATTTGTTTTTCTGTATAAGCACTCCTTTCACCAATATAAATTTCAACTTTCTCCAGCCTAGTACCTGACCTTTAGGTGTTGTTGGGACTAAAAACTTTATCAATGTGCAGCCAACCCAAGCCTCTGAAAACATAGCTAAGTTAATCCTAGGACAGTAAACATACCATCCACCACTTGTTCTGTAGTTGAAGCCTTTCCAACTTGTTAGAACCTGACAGAGCTTGTATTTTACCTTCAAGAAACCAAATTTATAGCTATAACACCATGGGCCATGAGAGAATGCATTCTAAAAGCAGCAAAAATCTCATGACATTTCTACTTTAAGGAAATTTTATTTCTCCCATTAGTTTTTATTAGAGCAAGGAAGTGGCATATAAGTGAAAAGTGGAATAGAGTACTAACCCTGGAGTCAAGAGGACCTGAGTCCAAATCCAACCTCAGATACTTATTATCTGGGTGAACCTGGGAAAGTCATTTAGCCCCATTTCCTCAGTTTTCTCATCTATAAAATGAGTTTAGAAGAAAATGGCAAATTCAGTATCTTTACCAAGAAAACACCATATGGGGTCATGAAGATTCATACAAGATTGAAATGACAATAAAAACATTTTGAGATTTCCACATCATAAATTAATCATTTTTTCTGTATGATTTCCTCAAGATGGAGAATCTCTTGATTGGGGGAACACTTTCTAACAAGACAAATTCTATGGTTAAATGATAGCAAAATCAAATAGTTATGGAGGCCACTGATAAGGAACCCTGTAGGTCACATATTGACTTAGTTTTAAAAAGTAATATTATCTGTTTTATTATATTTTATTTATCTTATTAAATATTTCCCAATTACATTTTAATCTTGTTCAATCACTCAGACCATGTGACCTATGTGGTCACATATTTGATACTCCTGGCATAATAGTAGATAAAACTTCTTGATCTTAAGTGCATGCTATTCACTATACAGGGGATTCTAAACCATTTTTTCTGACCCAAACCCCTTTGGCAGCTGAGTGGAACCAATGGATTACTTCTCAGAATAGCATTTTTCACTAATTGCAGGAAATGTTAAATTTAAGTTAGAGTTTGGTAAAAATAAAGATGTAAATTCTTTTTCCTATTCAAGATTATTGACCTTCTGAAATCTATTCATGGATACTTTTAAGGATCTATAAACTCCATGCTAAGCATCCCTCTCCCATACCACGCTGTTTCTAATTTTCTTGCAGTTGTGAAATTAGCTCACCAAGGAGACCCACAAGATATTTTTTAAAGAAAAAAGAATCAATAGAATCAGTTCATCCCCCTAGTATTCAATAAGGCACTGCCAACAATGGTTCTCTTTCCCTCTTCTTTTTCTTCTGCCTGCTATGAGTTATCAAATGATCACTGCTTCCCCTGTAAGTTTTCCTATTCAGAAGAAGACTGAATTTGGCAAGCATTGGAAAGAGACTTGAGCCCAGTCATTGGAACCATAAACTCTCTGACTCTACTCCTCTCTGCCCTGAACTGAGCAACTCTTTCTCTTAGGGCATCATGTTCTGCCAAAGTTGGGTAGCCAAGCAGACTTGAGTCTCAGAGAAGTAGAGGAGACCTCAGGGAATAGCTCTCCCAAACAACTTCTGTTTTTTAGCCAAATCAGGATATACTGAGATATACATGTGTGGAGGGAGGGAGGGAAGGGAGTGGGAAGGGGAGGAACTTATATATGTAGGTTGATGAAGCTTAATTATGTTTTTCCTCTTAAACAAAATAATTAATATTTAAGAACTGCATGACTTTTTATTATTTTTCAAAAGAAAGCACTGTTGTAACCTGCTCAGGTTTACTGTGTAAATGTTTCCTCAACCAAATATTTGAGATGAAAAGGAATTTTCCCTTGTTGTGGCCATAGCATTTCTCCATAAATCAGGGCATGCCTTACATTATGCATGAATATGATAACTGAGGGTGAGAAAAAGGTGATGAAATTTAGGGAGAGCAACAAACTAGCTATTTGGTAGCTCCTGGCCAGTCCCCCAGATTCCCCTTCAAGTTAAGTCCTGTGCAGATAGTAATGATAAGCCTCTTGCTCTAATTTGAATGTGACTCACTACTATGACTTATCAGTGATTCTACAATGTTGTTTTTTGTTTTTTTTAGAAGTCAGGAACCTTTAAGAGTTTCTGGTTTTAATCATGAATTGTCTTTATCACTTCTAATGACAATATCCTAGGATTCTAGCAGTGTATATGACTCTGAAAAGAGGCACAGAAAGTACCTGCATAAGAAATTCAAGCATTTAATTTTTATACCCTAGAATTGTTTGTTTGATTTTCCCAAAAAAAGATCCTAATTTTCTTCAGTCTGATGAGTAGAAGAGCTTATATAATTCTGGTGAGGGTGACTAGCTCTCTGTGGACTCTGTGGAGAGAAAGAGTAGACAACATGCTGGAATATCTGGTCCATTTATGGAAAGTTCGGAAGACTTGCCAGACTTCTTTCTTCAGCTTGTCTCTGGATCACATAGTTCTTTTGGGTTGCTAGGGTACACATGATATCAGGGTACCTTTTAAAGGTGGAAATCCTCAAGTGTGACAACATGGTTTGGGGACCAGTGGGTGTCTAGACTGCAGGTTAACAGTCTTGAAGGGCATGGTGGTAGTTACCTTCTGGGTTAGATCATGAAAGAAAAGTGAGTATAAAAGCAAATGAATTAATAAGCACAATTCCATTCATGTAACTGAGTGAAATTATACAGTAAAAAGAGAACATGGACTACATAGTTACTATTAATCTAAACCCTTATATGCTATCTAGTTCCCCCCCCATCATTTTACAGATGAAAAAAGTGTACCTCAGATACCCAGAGAGAGAATAGGAAGGACCACAGGGGCTATCTTATGTAATCCCTTAATATTACAGAGATGAGACTTTAAAAAATGAGATCCAGTGGTCTATGTCACTTGCTTGAAATCACTCAAGTAGTAAATGACAGATCCAGAATCCAAACTGAGGGCCTTTGACTCCAAAGGCAACATTCCTACTGATAATGGTATTTTATAAGTTTTCAATCTCAGAAAAAAAGAGAAATAATGGAAAATGAACTTTAAGTTTAATACCTATGTTATAATGTAATATCTTTTGAGGAAAAGAAAGATTTGTTTTAAAATAACTAGTATTTATACAGTACCTTCCAGGTCTGTAAATTTATACTCACAAGAATCCTAGGAGATCAATTCTATTATTATTCCCATTTTTTACAGACAAAGAAATTTAGACTGACAGAGGTTAAATTACATATTTAGAGTCTCATAACTAACAAGTGTATGAGACTAGATCTGAACTCAGTTTTTCCTGACTACAGGTCCATGCATTATCGAGAGGTTTGTTAAAGACCACTGAAGAAAATCATTCAATTTCATTCTGATAACTATAGATATATAATTGCTTACTAATCACTATAGAAGAATATATGAGTATAATCCTAATTTGGGGAAGGATTATTATGAGCCCAGAGATGATCAGGTACTGTTAAATTAACTTCCTTTAAAAAAAATAACTCAGCTAGCTGGCAAAGTGGAGAGAGCACTGATCTCTATCTATTCTACAAAGGCAGGCAGACCTAAGTTCAAATTTGACCTCAGATACTTACTAGATGTATGAACCTGGACAAGTCATTTAATCCTTATTTGCCTCAGTTCCTCATCTGTAAAATGGGAGTGCACTGGAAAAGGAACTTCACTATCTTTGCAAAGAAAATTCCATGGACAGAAGTCCATAGTGTTGCATAGAATCAGATACAACTAAACAACCACATAAACAATAAGTGAAATTTTACTTGTCATTTTTATTTGAAAAATAGAGTGTTATCCCAAGGAAATAATTTTTGCTTCATCTACTATTTCAGCCCCTTCTATAAGGATGGATTTAAAAATGTTAATGATCTCCAATCTTTTGAAGTCTTAATTTTTTTAAATGAGCTAAAAAATTTAATATTTTTTGGAAAATGCTATACCCTTCACATAAGGTGGTTGACTACTGAGTCATGATTTTAGGCTTCATAGTCTTTTTTTTTTGTTTTAGCAAGGCAATAGGGTTAAGTGACTTGTCCAAGGTCACACAGGTAGGTGATTATTAAGTGTCTGAGGTCAGATTTGAACTCAGGTGCTCCTGACTCCAGGCCTGGTGCTTTATCCACTGTGCCACCTAGCTGCCCCCATCCCCATTTATAGTCTTTATACCAGAAGCAAAAACCTTGTTTCAAGAGTTCAGGGGAACTAGGGGACACAACTGAAAAGAATACCACAAAGTGATGAGAAAAGTGATTTTTTTCTCCCATCATACCCCTTTGGTATGGCACTCAATGCTAGTGTTTATAAAAATATAGGATAGTCTCAAAATGAATTTTAAGTTATATGCAATTCCATTTTCTATATATATAGACAGGAACAGAAGAAAGACTTAAGTAGGGGGTATTTTTCTAATTCAATTTGAAAGGACTAGTGAAGTGTCATCCATTAAGAGACAGCAGAATTTATATGTGTCTATTAATTTGCCTTCAAAGGAAAACAAAATATTCTCAAAGATATGTAGATGACAGGCATCCTCATATACTTCCTCATCCTTGACTCTCAGGAAGAAGTTGGCTTCTAAGGTTTAAGGTAATTGAGAATGAAGAAAATTTAGCAACTAAAAGAAATCAATTAACTTAGCTTCCCAAGGAGGATCTTGCTTACCTCCACTTCTTTTTTGCCTCTCTGGCCTGCCTGCTCCCCCAGCAAGATCAGAAAAAGACTTTTGCTGTAATGTAGGTTTTGTGAACTTGGATTTTTTTATTAGACAGACAGAGAAAGAGAGAGAGGAGTCTAGTTTCAAATATTTGCTCTATACCCTGAACAATTTAATTTCTCATTTATTCCTAGGTTCAGTTCCCTGGTTGTAAGCCTTGATAAAAGGAAAATTAACAGTTATTAAAGAGGCATAAAATGCACATAAGAACATAACTGAAGTCTTTAAAGTGATTATTCAAAATTGAAAGATCAGTTAAAAAAAGATCATACATTTACTTGGAAGGGATTTCAATTCCAAAGCTCTCATTTGCAGAATTAAAGCTAATAGAAATAAGATTTGCCTAAGGTGAGACCACTGCTAAGTGTTTGAGAGAAGATGTGAACCCTTGTCTTCCTGACTTTTAAATTCAGCACTTCATCTACTACCCCAAACTGATTTTCATCTAAAAGTCTAATTTTATGTGGGTAACCATTCATTCTCAAGGAGCTCCAGACTAGCTAATAGGGAGGACTTCCCATACCTCATCACCAAAGCAGAGTAGACAGTTTTACCATCCTCCTGTTTTAGAGATGTAATCCTTAGGTTACTCTTTTTTTTTAAAGTTTTTTTTAACTAAGGCAATGGGGTTAAGTGGCTTGCCCAAGGCCACACAGCTAGGTAATTATTAAGTGTCTGAGGCTGGATTTGAACTCAGGTACTCCTGACTCCAGGGCTGGTGCTCTACCCACTGCGCAACCTAGTCGCCCCTTAGGTTACTCTTAAAAACTTTTTTTCATTCTACTTAGTCAATTTCATCTTATTTTTATTTACAGAAAGAGTTAAAGTAAACTGGGCCAAGGATATAATGCAAAATGTCCCTAGTTACATCCCCTATGAAACTCCTCCCTTTATCATGCATTCATCATTCTATATAAAACATTCAATCAATATGAAGGGAAACTAAAAGCATACCCATTTCTAAAATATGAAATTAATTTCTTATTAAATACTAATCACAATTACATGGTGGTTTGTAGACTTTGATACAGATTAGTTTAGACCAAACATGGAAACTTTCACTTCATCAATATTGTTTGGAGTGTGTGTGTGTGTGTGTGTGTGTGTGTGTGTGTGTGTGTGTGTGTGTTTCAGTTGGATCTGACTCTTCATGATCCTATCTGTGGTTTTCCTGGCAAAGATACTGGAGTAGTTTGACATTTCCTCCTGCGGTTCATTTGACAGATGAAGAAACTATGGCAAATAGGGTTAAGTGACTTGCCCAAGGTCACACAGCTATTAAGTCTCTGAGGTAAGATTTGAAGGCAGGAAGATGAGTCGTCCTAATTCTACTCTCAGTGCTCTATTCAGTGAGTCACCTAGCTAACCTATTGGGGGGGGAGTTGCAAGGCAATGGGGTTAAGTGACTTGCCCAAGGTCACACAGCTAGGTAATTATATGTGTCTGAGGTTGGATTTGAACTCAGATCCTCCTGACTCCAGGGCCAGTGCTCTATTCACTGCACTACCTAGCTGCTCCCAACTAACCTATTTTTAATTAATATTAACTGAAACACATGGGAATCTTAACCACTTTGTTTGATCTTGAAATGGGAAATAAAAGGAGAGCCAGATGAAGCCGAAGGCATATATAGTAGGGTCATGTAGCCATGAATAGATGGCAATAGATTTGGAGTCAGCAAACCTAGTTTCAAATTCCAGCTCTAATAACTGTGACCTTGGGTAAGTCATAAACATCTTTAAAACTCAGTTTTCTGATCTGTAAAAATCTCTAGGATTGGCCTAGAGATGACTTCTAAGGTTCCTTCCTTCTCTAAATCTGTACAGCAAAAAAAGCTCTCGTTGCTTATAAAAAGCGAAGTTACTTCATATGACTACATCATGGGGCAGGAGGTATGTATTACTCCAAGTTTTATTATTTCCAACTCTTAAATATATGAGTCAATTAACCTATACACTGGCCACCTATCTCCCCTCAGTGGAATGCTGAAAGGTGGGTTAATGTATATTATGATAGGAGCTAACATTTATATACCTCTTTACCATCTGCAAAGTATTTTATTTATATTCTCTTACTTTATCCTCTCCGCAGCCCAAAGAGATGTGTTCTATATTTGTTAATAACTCCACATTACACAAAAGAACCTATCCATGGTCACAGAGTTATAAAGCATCAATTTTGCACACAGCTCTTTCTGACTCCAGGTGCAATGCTCTTTCTATTATTCTCTACTGTGTTTCTTGGATGAATGTTATATTTAGATACAACATACTATTACTCATCTCTCATGTACTCTCATGGTTATCCAAAAAATACCTAAATTGGGTAACAGGAAACATAATGTAGCTAAAACCTGTGTACACAAATTTGAATACCCAGTAACTAGCAATATGTTCTTCCTCAAACTGGTGCTTAACAAATGAAGACCTGTTATTAACACACTGTTTTATTATGTAGAGGTTTTTGCTTTTAAAGCCAACTCAACCACAAATGGATTCTAAGTGGCTGATTGGAAATGGAAGTAGTGAAGAAATGTTACCAAGATTACAGGAGGTAATAAAGATACTTGTTCCAGAATGAATAACTGGAAGTTTGTGAATATGCACTAGTCTGGCTTCTAGGGGAATTTTGAAAAGTAACAACAGCAATAATGTCATAGGATTCAGAGCTGAAATGGATGTAAAAGTTCAAAGAATCCAAATTTGGCATTTTACAAAGAAACAGATATAGGGGCAGCTAGGTGGCGCAGAGGATAGAGCACCAGCCTTGGAGTTAGGAGTACCTGAGTTAAAATCCGACCTCAGACACCCCATTGCCTTGCAAAAAAAAAACAAAAAAAAAACAAACTTAAAAAAAAAAGAAACAGATACAAAGAGTTGAAGTATTGATTAACCCCAAGATATATAGAAACAGTATCCTGTAGCAGGAACAAGTAGCAGATCTCACAGGATCTAACAATCAAGTATTTAGTAAGTATCTATATATACCAGTCATAACACTCTAAGTGCTTGAGATACAAGTGATCTCTTCTAGATTAAGTCTTTTACGAATATATCATTAAATTCTTTCTAGATAGATAAAACTACTTTATGCTGCTGTTGGATTGCAGAAGCCCTCAAAGCTATTTTAATCTGCTTTTCTCACACAAATGATTTTTTCTATCCCTTTCAGTAACTGAAGGATACTCAAACAAAAGGAGCAATGCCTTAGAATTTAAAGTCTACTTACTAGATAGCAGTATTTCAAGGTAAAGATTAGTATAGTTCATACTTTTTATATAAGTGTAGCTTTTATAAGAATGCCCTCAAGGATCTTTTCTTAGCCTTCTTCTTTTAACTACATTCTCTCTCTTTCCAATTTCATTCCCTCCCATGGCATCAACTGCTTCAACCATGTGTATAACTCTAAAATCTTTATCTCCAGATTTGACTTCTTTTCTGAGCTTCAAACATATCTTATTGTCAAGAGGATTTCTTTACCTGGATGTCCTACAGGGTCCTCAAAAATCAACATATATGAAATCCTAAACACACTCACCTTTACTATTTCTATTTTCATTGTTCTCAGTGTTGTTTTATTTGACATTTCTTATCCTACAGCTATTGTATCCAATCAATTTATATCCAATCAATTACTAAGACCCATCACTTTAACACCTGTACCATCTCTTGTTCAGCATGGAAAAGACATTTGTACAGGACAATCCAGCATGGCATGCCCTCATTAGAGAGGGTGCTTTGCTCTATGACCAAAGCAGAATTGAAGCTGCTCAAAGGAAATGTAAGATGAGTAAATTTAAAGAATGCATATTCAATGAATTTGTGCCCAATCTGTGGAGAACAATCTGAGCTTATATTGGCTGATCAATCACAGTTGGACACCCTGTACCTGTCTCTACCACAGTCATGTCATTTTGGTCTTCTTTGATAATGAAGGACAAGAACCAACCAATCAACCATCTCTTGAATTGTCCCATCCTTTATATTCTTATTTTTACCACCCTTATAAAGGCTCTTTTCACTACCTTCCTATTTTGTTTCATTAATCTCATAATATATATTTTCCTTTATTTAATTTACAAATAAATTCAATAACTCTGGAAATAATATTTAATCCTGGCAAGGTAATTTTAGGGGAAGAAGGAGATGGCATGAGTATCCAAGGGAATTGGTACGGACTTCCTGATGGGTAGGTCCTGAATAGAGAGCTGATACAAGCTAGTAATTCTACAAAACTGGAATGAGGAGGGAAAAGTGTGCCAGGCAGAGGGAGCAATCTACACAAAGGTATTCAGACAGGAGATGGAATGTCAGGTATGGAAAAGAATAAAGCTAGTTTGGCAGGAACATAGAGTATATGGAAGAGAAGAATGTGCAATGACACTAAAAAAATAAACCACAAGCAGATTTTTTTCTCTTATTTTTTTCCTGAATTATATATTTAAAAAAATTTCAGTTCCAAATTCTCTCCCTCCCTACTTCCTTTCCTCCCTTCCTCAAGAAGTTAAGTAATTTGATGTAGATTATACATTTGAAGTCATATAAAACATATTTCATATTAGCCATGTTGCAAAAGAAAACAGAGAAAAATGTTCTTAAGTTAAAAAATAGTATCCTTTGATTTACATTCAGATTTCATCAGTTCTTTCTCTGGAAGTTGATAGCATTTTTTCATCATAAGCCCTTCAAAATTAGGTATAATTAGAATTTTTACGTAATTGTTCTCCTGGTCCTGCTCACTTCACTTTACATCAGTTTATATGTCTTCCCAGGTTTTTCTGAAAGTGTCCTGTTCATCATTTCATATAACACAATAATATAGATCACAATTTAGCCATTCCCTAATTGGTGGACATCCCTTACATTTCCAATTCTTTGCCACCATAAAAAGAGCTGCTACAAATTTTTGTACATATTTTCCTTTGATCTCTTTGGTATACAGACCTATTAGTGGTACTATAGGTTCAAAAATAAGCATATTTTATATCCTTTTGGATGGTTGTATAAATTCATAACTCCATTAGAAATGTTTTAGTGCTCCAGTTTTTTCATATTCCCCACAACGTTTATCATTATTGTTTTCTTTCATATCAAGTCAATTTAATAGGAAAAGGTGGTATGTCAGATTGTTTTAATTTGCAATTCTCTAATCAATGATTTTGAGCATTTTTAATATAACATTCTTTTTTTCTTCTAAAAAGCTGCCTTTTCATTCCTTTGGCCATTTATCAATTGGGGAATGACTCATTCTTATAAATTTGACTTAGTTTTCCAGATATTTGAGAAATGAGGCCTTTATCCAAGAACCTCCTGAAAATTTGCCCCCCCCTCCAGTTTCCTGCTTTCTTTCTTTTCTTGGCAGCATTGGTTTTTGTTTATATAGAACCTTTTTAATTTAATGTATTCAAAATCATGTGCTGTATCCCATAATGCTTTTTATCTCATTTGGCCAAAATTCTTTCCTTAAACCTAGATCTTACAGGTAAAAATTTCCATGCTTCTCTAAATTGCTATCACTCTTTATGCCTAAATCTTGTGCCTATTTTGACTTTATTTTGACATATAGTGTGAAACTACTTTCCAGTTTTCCCAGAATTTTTGTCAAGTAGTGAATTCTTGTCCTATAAGTTTGGATCTTTGTGTTTACCAAACACTAGATTACTATAGTCATTTACTGTTGTGTATTATCTACCTAATCTATTCCACTGGACTACCACTCTGTTCATTGGCCAGTACAAAACTGTTTTGATAATTATCAATTTGTAATATATTTTGAGATCTAGTCCAGCTTCTTTCATATTTTTTACATTGATTCTGTTAGTATTGATTTTTGTTCTTCCAGATGAATTTCAATATGATTTTTTCTAGCTCTATTCATTTTGGAAGTTTCATTGGTATGGCACTGAATAAATAAATTAATTTAGGTAGAATTATCATTTTTATTATATTGACTTTGTGTTCCCTAAAGCAATTATTATTTCCTTAATTGCTTATAACTGACTATTTGCATAAAAAGTGCTTCCTAATTGTGTTCATATTGTCACTGGGTTGGTCTTGTAGGAAAACTTCTAAGTATTTTGTACTGTCTACAGTTATTTAAATGGAATTTCTCTATCTCTTCCTGCTGCACTTTGTTGATAATATAGAGATGCTAATTACTTATGTAGGTTTATTTTATATCCTGCAACTTTGCTGAGGTGGTTATTTCAACAAGCTTTTTTTAGTATTATCTAGGATTCATCAAAGATATTATCATATCATTTGCAAAGAGTGATAGTTTTTATTTCCTCATTGCCTATTCTTATTCCTTAAATTTTTTTCTTCTCCAATTGCTGTAGTTCATATTTCTAGAACTATATTGAATAATAGTGGTGATAATGGACAACTTTGCTTCACTCCTGCTCTTATCGTAAAGATTTCTAGCTTATTCCTATTACAAATAATGCTTTGTAGGTTTTAAGGTATGTATTGCTTATCATTTTAAGGGAAGCTTTATTTCTTCCTATGCATTTTAGTGCATTTCTATGCACTCTTTAGGAATGGGTATTGTATTTTGTCAAAAGTTTTTTCCTGTATCTTTTGAAATAATCATGTGATTGTTGTTGGTTTTGTTGATATGGACAATGATGCTAATAGTTTTTCTAATATTGAGTGAGTCCTGAATTCCTGGTCTAAATTCCATCTGGTCATAGTTTACAATCTTTGTGATATATTGCTGTAAAATCCTTGTTAGTGTTTTTTTGTGTGTGTCATTATTCATTAGGGAAATATAGGTTTATCTGTTTTTGCTTTTGAGTATCATAATCATATTTGTGTCATAAAATGAATCTGGTAAGTCTGCTTCTTCGTCTATTTTTCCAAGTAGTTTATATAGAATTAGATTAAATTGTCCTTTAAATTTTTTTTAGAATTCCTTTTGAATCCATCTGCTCCCATAGATTTTTTCTTAGGGAGCTCATTAATGGCTTGTTCAATTTTTTTTTCCTAAGAAAGAGTTATTTAAATTCTCTATATTTCCTCTTTTGATAATCTGGGCAACAGATTATTAAAAGACAATGTTTCTGTAAATTTTCATCCATTTCACTTAGGTTGTTAGATTTATTGACATAATTGAGCAAAAGGGCTCCTAATAATTGTTTTAATTTCATCTTAATTGGTAGTGAATTCACCCTTTTCATTTTCGATACTGGTAATCTGGTTTTCTTCTTTCTTTTTAAAAATCAAATTAACTAATTTATCTATTTTATTGGGGTTTTATTTATGAATGCATCTCCTAGTTTTGATTTTCAAAATTTTCAATTTGGTGTTAAATGGCAATTTTAATTTGTTCTTTTTATAGTGTTTTTAGTTGTCTGCCTAATTCATTGATCTGCTCTTTCTCTATTTTATTGATGTATATGTTTAGAGACATACATTTCCCCCTAAATACTACTTTAGCCACACTCTATAAATGCTGTGATATTATTGTTATTTTCTTATAATCCTATAAAATTTTCTCCAGAGGTCTATCATATCTAATGATTATAAAATTCCATTCATCTCCTTTGTTTTTGTTTATTTTATGGGTCAATTTACCTAGTTCTGAGAGGGGAAAATTGAGGTCTCCCACCAGTTAGTTTTACTGTCTATTTGCTCCTGTAACTCATTTAACTTTTTCCTTTAAGAATTTGGATGCTATGCCATTTGGTGAAAATATATCTAGAATATTGATATTATTTCATTGTCCATGGCATCATTTAGTAAAATGAAATTTTCCTGCTTACTGCTTTTAATTGAATCTATTTTTGCTTTTGTTTTGAAATATAATAGATTCTAATATAGCGCCTTATTTTTACTCTCTGTCTCTCTCATTCAAGTGTGCTTCTTGTAAACCACATATTGTAGGATTCTGATTTTCAATTCATTCTGCTATCTGATTCCATTTTATGAGAGAATTCATCCCATTCACAGTTATAATTACTAACTGCATAATTCCCTCCTTCCTATTTTCTTCCTATTTATCCTTCTCTTCTTTTTACTCTGTTCCTCTCCAAGTCTCTGAACACTTGTTTTATCCTTCTTGCCTTCTAAAGTGTCCACCCTTCTCTTATCCCTTCTCCCCCATTTCTCCATTCTACCTCTCCTTTTCCCCTTTTCCTAGTGCATTCCTCTTTCTTATCTCTTAATTTTATTTTTTTGAAATCATCTCATCACAGTCAATTCACTTTCCCATATATAAATGTAGAGTTTAACTTTATTGAATCCCTTAAGATTTCTCTTTCATTTTAATCTTTTTATACTGCTCTTGAGGTTTGTATTTAAAATTATATTTATTCAGCCTGGTGTTTTCATAATGAATATTTTAAAGTTCTTTGTTTCATTAAATATTCATTCCCCGCCCTTGCAGGATTATACCCAGTTTTGCTTGGTAGATTATTCTTGGTTGTACACCTAGATCCTTTACCTTCTGGAATATCATATTCCAAGTCCACTTATTCTTTAATGTGGAAACTGCTGAATCTTTTGTGATTCTGATTGTGGTTCCATGATATTTGAGTTTTCCTTTCTGGTTGTTTGCAATATTGTCTTCTTGACTTGGGAGCTCTGAAATTTTGGAATCTCTCTTTCAGGAGGTGAATGGTGGATTCTTTCAATTTCTATTTTTTTTTCTCTCTGGTACTAAGATATCAGGGCAAACTGTCTTGACTTTTCTTGAAATATGATGTCTCCACTCTTTTTTTGACCATAGTTTTAGGGAGTCCAGTAATTCTCACATTATCTTTCTTCAATCTATTTTCCATGTCAGTTGCCTAATTAAATATTTCAAATTTTCTTCTTTTGATTTTGTTTATTTTTTTTGATGTATCATGGAGTCATTAACTTCCACTTACCCAATTCTAACTTTTAAGGAATTGTTTTCTTCATTGAGTTTTAGTACCTATTTGGCCAATTCTATTTTTTAAGGAGTTCTTTTCTTTAGTGAACTTTTGTACCTTTTTTCTCTTTGGCCAATTTTGCTTTTTAAGAGGTCCTTCTCTTTGGTGGATTTTTGAGTCTTTTTTTTAATCCATCTGGTCAATTTTGGTTTTTAAGGTGTTATTTTTTTCACTATTTTGGTGCCTTTTTTTACCAAGCTATTGAGCTTCTTATATTACTCTCATTTTCCTCCATTTTTTCCTCTACTTATATTTACTGTAAAAATCCTATTTGAACCTGTCAAGAAATTTTTTTGTTTTTTGTTTTGCAAGGCAGTGGGGGTTAAGTGACTTTCCCAAGGTCATACAGATAGATAATTATTAAGTGTCTGAGCCTAGCTGCCCCACCCATCAAGAAATTCTTATTGGACTTGTGTCCAATTCACATTTTCCCCCTTTGAAACTTTGTGTATAATTGGGTTTTTAAAATTTTTTTAAAGTTTTTGCAAGGCAAATGGGGTTAAGTGGCTTGCCCAAGGCCACACAGCTAGGTAATTATTAAGTATGAGACCGGATTTGAACCTAGGTACTCCTGATTCCAGGGCCAGTGCTTTATCCGCTGGGCCACCTAGCCGCCCCTGTATAGTTGTTTTGACATCATTGTCTGCTCCTTCTCAGTTTGTGACTTGATCTTCCCTGACACCATACTATAGTCAAATTCTTTTGTTTTTTGCTCATTTTCTCAACCTAGTTTTTGACTTTTAGTTTGATGTTAAATTTAGGCTGTCCTTCTGGGGTGAAGAGGCACTGTCCCAAGCTTTAGAGGTTCAGTGCAGCTTGTTTTCAGAGCTAGCTTTGGGGGGTCTCTAAGTTTTCAATGCCTCTAAGGTCATATGATTTAAGGAGAGGTGTAGTCATTGCACAGGTCTGTGCTCTGGTTTTTATCTAAGAAGAGATCTTGTTCCCCTATAACCAGAAATGACAGCATTCCTATCAGTACTGGAACTATGACCAGGTCCCTTGTTCTTAGGTAACCACAAGTACTTATCTTTACTCTGGAACCCAAGACCCAAGACCCAACTATCCTGTGTCTGCAAGTGCTCATGCCCCTTTCTGCTTTGGAACTGAGACCAGGGTCCTTGCTTCCTAGTGAGTGACAATACTTGAAACCAAAATCACTAGTGCTTCTCTTTACTCTGGGGCTTCAACAAAGAATTCAAATGTACAATGCAAGCCAATACCAACAAAAGGGAACCTTGTAATCTCTTTCTAACCATCAGTCCAACGTCCTTAATATCTGAGGGCTGAGAGCTTCAGAACCTACTGCTCCTCTATTACCTGTTACCAGCTTTCCTAGGGTACAGAAGGCCCTCTACTCTACTCTAGGGCTGATCACTACCACAGCTTGATAGACCTTTCTTGATGATTTCCCTATTTTCTTGGTCTGGAGAATTGTTTTACTTCAAACTTTTCTTAGTTCTTTCACCCTAGAATTTGAATTGAGAACTTACTTTAAAGTTCTTTGGCGGGGGGAATTGGGAGAGTTCAGTTGAGTTTCTGCCTCCCCTTTGCCATCTTGGCCCCATCTCCACAGGCACATTTTTAAAAGGCTTGTATTTTAATTTTATGACAAAAGGGATACATGGGAACTTCTTGAGCAGTACTCCAGGAATATCAATTTTGCAGCTGTCTTGAAGTTGCATTTGAGAGAGACAAAAGGAAAACCAATTAGGAGGTTGTTGTAGTACTCTAGGTTAAAGGTGATAAACATCTGAGAGAGTGCAATTGGCCATGTGAGTAAAGAGAAGGAGATTTGTGCAAGACAATCTGTGGAGGTAGAATTGACCAGACTTTGCAACTTACTGGATAAAAGAGATGAAGAAGAGGGAGAGGGATGAGAGGAAAGGTTATTGTGAATGTAGTTGATTAGAATCAGGGTGGTACTCTAAAAGCAAACAGGAAAGTTGGGAAGAGGGGAGGGTTTATAGGGAAAGGTAATGAGATAATTAGTTCACTAGTATTTATTCAGTACCTACTATATACCTATCATATGTGGTAGGTATAGAAGATATAAAACTACAAATGAAACAGTTCTTGACATCCAGAAATTACATTCACAGCTAAACAAGCTTTTCATGGGCTTTGACTCAACCTCTAACTAGATGAAGCCCCCAATCAAGTAGTGTCAGTAATAGTCCTATTTTTAAAAAGTAAAATCATGGTACCAGGGGTTGAGGGTGGTGAGGAATGGGAATAGGTAGATTGGATATGAGAGCCTGGGAAATGGGTATAAATATGTTGATGTTAGGAAAATAAATCCTGTAATATAAATGTTGAACTAACAGGTACATGGTTGAAATCATTAACTTTTTGATTTATCTGAAACTAATCCCATGTCCCCATTTAATTGCTTCTTTTGTTTTCTCAAGGAGTAATTATAAATCTGTGTTTTCAAATAAAAAAAAAGACTTGTGCCTCTCTTCTACAAAAGTTTATTGGTTCTTCAATGGGTAAAGGCAAATAGCTATAAATTCTTTATTTAATTAGCATGTGCTAGGAGCTGTAGTAGAAAAAGTCCTAAGTTATATGCTCAGTGATATAAGCTCTATGTCTCTCTGTGACAAGTTGTATGACCTTGAACCTGATTTCATTTTTTCTTCCATAAAATATAGAAGTTATACTCAATGATTCTCTAAAATTACTTTTAGTTCTAGAGGTCTTTAAAAATAGCTATCAACAGGAAGAATTTTTTCTCTCAGAGAATTAAAAATAGATCCTTTTTCTTCTAACAATTTTTCAGAGAATAGCATCATTACAAGAAAAGGGATCCAGTCTTACCACCATACTTAAAGGCTATCTCCAATATTACTTTTGATTTGCCAATTGCTAAATCCACTAGCCTTTTTAAAAATCCATCTGATGTTGTTACTGTTGTTTGTTCAGTAGTTCTTCAGTTGTGTCTGGCGGAAAGCTAGATGGTCCAGTGGATAGAGTACTGGCCCTGGAATCAGGAGGACTTAAATTCAAATCTGACCTTGGACCTTAATAATTGCCTAGCTGTGTGACCTTGGGCAAGTCACTTAATCCCATTGCCTTAAATAAAAAAAACCCTAAAATTAAAAAAAAATTAATTCAGTTGTGTCTGACTCTTCATGGCAAAGATACTGAAGTAACTTGTCATTTCCTTCTCTATCTCATTTTATAGATTAGGAAACTGAGACAAACAGGGTTTAGTGACTTGCTCAGGGTCACAAAGTTAGTAACGCTCTAATGTTGAATTTGAACTCAGGTCCTCCTAACTTTATCCACTACTGCATCTAGCTTCCCCACAATCTCTATTATGTTAGTTATTTGTTTACATGTCTTTTCTCCCTCTAAGTGCATAATACATTTGATGATGTTTTGTCCTTCATTCTTGAAGATGACTATGACAGAGGGGTGCTGTGCTAAGTCACCAGTCTCACTTTCTCCTCCAGTCATCTGGGTCCAGTAGCCATGTTGATTCAGGACAACTGGAGATGGTTCTGAATGCAAGATAATCAGGGTTACGTGACTTGCCCAAGGTCCCACAGCTAGTAAAAGTCAAGTGAGTGAAGTCAGAAGTCAGATTCAAAATCCCATCCTCCTGACCCTGAGGCCAGTTCTATCCACTGTGCCAGTACTTTTAACACAATAGATGATTTTAATAAATGTTGTTAAATTAAATTGAATTGATACAGCTACAGACTACACTATTAACCTCTTGCCTTTCATTTAAAAGATGATGCAGTCTTCAATATGATGCAATTTTAATAATAGTTTTTTTCTTACTAGTAGTGATATGAATATTTGTTGCAAGGGACTAGCAAGAGCATGAGAATATATCAGTAACAATTCATAGCCAATACTGAAGGGAAAAAAACCCCTAAGCAAATGTCTTACTGTAGGACCAGTTATATTCTTTTTGAACACAAAGGATAGCACATTGTACATCTAAGCAATCCACTTCCTTTCCCTGATTCTCAGTTTTCTGATCTGAAAATAGTAATATCTATTGTTTTAAAAAAAACTTTATTATTCTTGTGTAGGAATACATCTCATAATGTGAAATCTTCCCCTATACCTTGGGGTGGGGGGGAAATTCAGCTTAAGTTCTACTATTTTCCCAAATTACCATCTGACACTAGATGTGTAGACCAGTAGGAGTAGGAATTTCGAAGAATCTTTCAGGCAATTTATACTTATTAAGTATCTACTTCTGCTAGATACTATAGCAAGCAGTGGGAATACAAAGACCTGCAAAAGATGGCCTTGCTCTCAAGGAGCTCTCAGCATAATGGGAGAAATAACATACATTATGTACAGACAAGATATAGTATAAATGTTTGTAAATATGCATTTCATATATATATATATATATTATATATGATAAATTGAAAATGACCAATAGAAGGAATGCACAAGCATTTAGAAAGATTGGGGAAAGTTTCTTTCAGAAGGAAAAATCTTGATTGAGATCTAAAGGAGACTAGGGAAGTTAGGAAGCAAAGATGCTCACAAAATTGAGTTCTTACCCTGTAAGTAAATGCAATTGGAGCTCTGTTACAGTAAAGCTCTAAGTGAGCCTTTTGGGTTGAGGAAGGGAAAGAATTCACTAAAATGAAGTTCAGTTTTTTTATGTTCAATGTTTTTATGTTTAGATCCTATATGTCAAAGAGTCCCTCATTGCCCTAAACCAAAGACTCATGTTCAACTACAAAGAAACATAGGTGATGAAAACTCACGATGACTTGCCATGATGGTGGTCTTACCCTTCATTCATTCCCAAAGTGAAATAGCCCATATGAGAAAACTCATCTATAACTGAGGAAAATCTGTCCTGTTCATGGTCATATATTTTTAAAAGGTTAAGAAAGAGAAAAGATAAGAAGCACAGTTTTAAAAATATTCCCAAAGAGATCAATAACAAAAAAGTCATAAATATATTAAAATATTCAAGGTAACATCTTGTATGGCAGGGAAAAAAACAACAACTTTAGGAAAACAATTAGAAACAAAACTGTTGTCCATCAATTGAGAAATGTCCAAATAAAGTATGGTACATAAATAAATATATTTATATTTTTGTTGGGGGGTGTATATATGTCTGGGTATAATACCAATTAATTAATTTGTAATATATGACTAATAATATGTAAAACATAATATGCTGGAAAAAATGATGACTATGTAGAAGTCAGAAAAAACTTTGGAAGTATAAATTCAATAAGTATTTACTAAGTACCTAGTATACTTAGGCACTGATGACACAAAGACAAAACACAAAACAAAACGAAGACCTGACCCTGACCTGAAAGCAGAACAAGGAGATAAACATAAAGACAGCATTAAAAGACTGAACTCACAGTTGGACAGCTAGATGGATAAGTGACACAATGGATAGAGCATCAGACCTGGAGTTGGAAATACCTGAGTTCAAATCTGGCTTCTGATACTAGCTGATACTACCTCAGTTTCCTCATCTATTAAATGAGCTAGAGAAGGAAATTGCAAGAAAACCTCAAAAGGGGTCATAAAGAGTAGGGAACACAACTGAAATGATTGAACAAGAAACTCACATTAAATACAATGATCAAACTTCATCCCCTACTATATATGATGAAACATTTGATAGTGAAGTAGAAGACAAGAGATGCAAAATGTTGTATTTGCATAGGCTATTATTACCATACCTAGCATATACTCTTTCCTTGTCTCAATCTCTTAAAATACCTAGCTTCCTTCAAGGTTCAATTCATTTCATACTTCTATCAGGAAGCTATTCCTAATCTTCCTTGTAAAAAACTCCATTTTTTAATCCATGCTACCTTTCCTCATCTGTTTACTTGTATTCTATAAGAAGAATATACGTTTCTTTAGAGAAGAGACATTTTTTGTCTTAATATGTTACTTAATATATTCTTGTTGATTTGAATATTGCATATACTGTTAGAGCTTTGAGTCTTTCTTATAAGAAAAAGACTTTGAGAAAGGAGAGGATGCATAAAAATGTCATCAATGAAAATTTTTTTTAAAATTCTACTTTTGGGGCAGCCAGGTGGCGCAGTGGATAGAGCACCGGCCCTGGAGTCAGGAGTACCTGAGTTCAAATCCGGCCTCAGACACTTAATAATTACCTAGCTGTGTGGCCTTGGGCAAGGCACTTAACCCCATTTGCTTTGCAAAAACCTAAAAATAAAAATAAAAAATAAAAATTCTACTTTACACAGGGGGTAAACAAGAGGAATGAGAAAAAGTTGTAAAAATGAATAGACCATATCAATGATAACAGAGTAATGCCTGTGGTAATTAAGTTCAATAAATTAAAGGAGAAAACTAAATAGTTCAATCACAACCTCAAATAACCCTTTTTTCCTCCTTATTTCAAGAAGGAATAAATGTAGTTCTGCAGATGGCAGGTTTGTTCCATATCCAGTTATTTTCCTGGGTCTTTCTGTAATTAACATTTTTTTTTAAAAAATGAAAAAGTTTCTTTAGGGAATGGGACCCAAAGAGAGATTGATGACATCAGAGAGTTAAATAAAAATGGTGAGATGAGACCTAACATCTCAATCAAGTTTTAATAAGGACCTGGAGGACTGACATATAGCTGTCTTAGACTCAGGATCTGTTGGAGAACATCCTTTGGAGAAACCAGTCAGGGTTAACTCCTTGTTAACAAGATTAAACTCAGAAAACCTTTGTTCTGAGCTGAAAACATCTTCATTGAAGCCACATTTGCAACTCTATGGTGGATCTCTGGAATAACTGACCCCCACCTTGGCCAAGTTCACAGGTTGTTATCACCTAGTTAACACTTCACTGCAAATAATTAATGCCAGAAATACACACCTTGACCTTGGCTTTTGAAAGAGTAGAAACATACAATTTTGAAGAAAAACACAAGGAAGGAAATAGAGGAGCTACATTCAGAGAAAGGAGTGATTAGGAGTGGAGAGTGGAGAATGGGCAATGATCCAACAAAGTCCAAAGTTTATCACAAAGAAATTCTTGGCAATAGAGATGGCAGTAGGAGGGTCAAAATGACAAAAGTGGTGAAGACATTCTTGAATAAGGAAGTACCCAAAGAAAGCAGTCCTGGAAGAAGAAGTTAGAGGGAAGGCACATCAAGGAAGAGCCATGAAGGAAAGGAATAAAAACTAGGACCTTACCCTTCAAATACTATTAGCTATGTATTTGGGTCCAGAGGAAAAGGGATAAACTTTTTATTGACTTCCAAGTGCTTCCTTTATGCAAGAATCCTCAAACTTAGTATTAAAGACTGGGGAAAGTGAGGGCCCTCCAGATCAAAATGAGTCCTTTTAGGCTGTTGAAATAGAATCTGTTCTGTGTTCAATGCTTTTTTTAGTCTGGGTGATCTGTTGGGAAATGAATTTTTTTTTCTTTTTTTGAGATTTGAACATAAGTCAAATTTTGATGTACCTGAAGTCACAAACCAAAATAAACAAACAAATAAATAAATAAGCAAGCAAATAAATGAATGAATGAATGAACGAACAAACAAACAAACAAATAAATAAATAAATAGAAGTGATTAACAAGAAGTCCTAACTAGTTCATACAAACCCACTGCATGGTTCTGGGCTATGGACTATAAGATTATAGAACTTAAGAGTTGAAAGGAACTTTAGATTTCATTCAGTTCACTGAAGAACCTGAAGCCCAGAGAAGAGAAGTTACTTGTTCAAGATCTAGCTGCTTGTGTGAAGACTGAATAGTTCTAGTTCATAGATCTCTTGGCTCCTACTCCAGGATTCTCTTTATAATATATCAAAGCAGACAGAGTCAGTAAACAATGCTTGAGTCATGAGCAGACCTAAAGCCAAACAAATTGAAGATCTTTCTTGAGTTACAAAGGTCTGGGTTCAAAGCCTAGCTCAGCTACTAGTCATTTGATCACAGACAAGTAATTGGTACTCTTCTATACCAATGTGATCTAATGATCTCTTAAGTTCTCTTCTATACTAACAAGTCCATGTGGCAGCATTTCATAGAAGAAATTATGCTAGACTTGGCAATAGGAATATCTGGGTTAGAATCTGGTTGCTGATGCTGAGCCCCATTTACCTCATCTTTAAAATAGGGATAAATAACCTACATTGATATAGTGTTTTAAAGTGTCAAAGCAAATGCCCTCTATTAACATTTGATTATAATATTGATGGTCCCTAAGCTCAAGGGTAGGAAGACTAAATTAGTGGGTACATAAAGTTCTTTGCCAACTTAAAGTTGGCTATTATTATTATTATTAATTAGCTATTATTACTGTTAAGTAATGATGGATAAGCAAAAGTTCAGATGGAGATATTATACTCAGGTTTTCTATTACTTTCAATTCATTTTTTACTCCTTATTATGTTTCTTTTATTTTTTTTCTGAAACAATTCAGATTAAGTGACCTGCCCAGGGTCCCACAGCTAGAAGTATCTGAAGCCAAATTTGAACTCAGGTCCTCCTGACTCCAGGACCAGTACTCTATCTAATGTGCCACTTGGCTACGCCTTCTAATTGTGTTTCTTGAAAGCTGAATTTTCCCTTTCGATGTCTGGTTAATTGATTGATTTAATTAAGTGTTATTTATATTTTTTTAAAAAAAACAGTATTACTTGGTTCTCAAATATTATCACATCTCTTAGTCATCCATGCCAAAAGAGAACCACCATCTACCTGGTGGAAGCTATTCAAAACCCAAGCTCCTGCTATTGCTAAACAGATTCTGGAATGAAGTGATGTCTTACAGCAAATTGTAACCTAGAGTCTGTGAGCTTTTTAACAATAACTCTTATTTATATAATACTTTAAGGTTTTCAGTGTTTTACAAGGATTTTATTCTCATCAATCATTTTATCCTCACCATAACCCTGGGAAGTAGGTGATCTTTTTATAGAAGAAGAAACTGAGGTGGGGTGAAGTAGCTTATCTTGATAACATTTCAATGTAATTAATTTCCTTTGTAATCATATGTATTTTATTTTATGTATTTAAATTGAGTCAAGCCAACAAACTCTCACTAAGTCTTTACTATACATTAAGCAAATATTTCTCTAAGAAGGGGCACAAAGATTTCACTGGGCTAAAGAAAGGACTCCACAACATAGCTATGTCCAAACTTTGACCCTTCTGGTTTACTGAGCTGCATACAATTCTTTGAAGCAGTTATTCTCAAAGTGTGGGTTGAGAGTCTCTGGGGGTACCCAAGACACTTTCAGGGGGTTCATGAAATCAAAACTATTCATGTGATACCAATACATTTTACTTTCCAATACAGAAAGCAGTGATAGGTACAAGTCACAAAAGCTCTTTGGGATCCTCAATTGTTAGGAGTATAAAGATATCTTTAGAGCAAAAAGTTTGAGGAAACACTAGCTTCCAGTAACAAATGAAGATGAGTTTTCTTCACATGAGAACAAAAGTGCTCCCTTTCCTTGAGTTTCTGAAGTGTCATTGTTTTGTTACCTTCCAGTATTCACCTTAACTTCATAACTACAGTTCTCTATTCATCAAAGACCCTTGCAGAACTGTTACCTACTTACCAATGTCAAGTACCCTTTGCTTAGCTGTATGCTGCCGAGAGTGCCAATACTTCCAATACTTCAGTTGCTCATCTCGATTTTTATCTTCACTGAAAACAACCATCACCACACTCTGTCAAGTCAAAGAATGATAGATATTACTTCTTGGTTAGGTGGGATAAAAGGAAGGAAGGAAGGAAGGAAGGAAGGAAGGAAGGAAGGAAGGAAGGAAGGAAGGAAGGGAGGAAGGGAGGAAGGGAGGGAAGGAAGAAGGGAGGGAGGAGGGAGAGAGGGAGGGAGAGGGGGGAGGGGCAGGAGGGAGATAAAGAGGGAGGAAGGAAGGAAAGGAAGAAGGAGAAAAGGAGGGAGGAAGAAATAAAATACACATTTCTAAAAAGAACTTGAAGCCTCATTTATCACTAGAGTCATGAATAACTTGAATTACCTGAATACATAATGATCCAAAGAAATATAGAATATCAGTACCAGAAGGGAGCTTAGAAGTCATCCAGTCACACCTTTTCAATTTACAGGTAAGGAAACTGTTAGGTAGCTACAGTTCTATGTGATGAATTCTACCCCATCACATACCTAAAATCCTTTCTTTAATACAGTGACAAAAATATAGTTTCTCCTAATTTTTAATATTATAGAAATCATCATCTAATATCTAGTTAGACAACCCCATGTTCCCCCCTTTCTCTTGAAATTACTTTGACTATAATATGGATTGCCTTATCTTTGTATATGTTAAAGTTCGCCTTCCCAATAGAATGCAAGCACCCTGAAAGCAGTATAGCTTTAGATTTTGCCTGTGTATCCCTGACCCCTAGTAAAGTTATTTCTCCAGAGTAGACAATCCAGAATTGTTGGATTCAAAAACTGAATCTCCAGGATTCTATTTCATACATTATGCCTTTTTCTAACTGTGTTGAAAGGATATAACCATTCAATATTCTTTCCCAAGTTTCCATCTGAACTCTGGTCCAATTTCAATTTATTTTTGTCCACTAGGAAATACTATTCAAGGAAACAGATTGGTCCATCAAAGGTTTTATATTAGTTAGGAAAGCTAGGTTGATACAATTTAAAAATAAACATTACTCTAGCTCACAGGCATTGCTTGTTGAACTGAAAAGAAACCAGAAAAATAACAAAGAGAAGTCAACATGTGGTGGGCTATTCAATTTTTGAGTCTGCCAAGCTGTTTCTTTTCCTTTTGCATCTCAAAATTTTGGTCCTTACACATAAAAAATTTACTGTGTGGTGTCTCAGTATTTGTTTCTGACTGTGCCCAAGTTAAGTCTCATTGCAAACAAAAACTTTTAGTAAATGAATAAGGTAAAATAAATAATCTTGTATTCCTGGTATAGAATGATATTTGAATTCCTTACCCAAACTGAGGATTTAAAAAAAAAGATATTTGAAATTTTTCTTTAGTAACAAATGAAAGAAACACCTTGAACACCCATGACTAGATTTTATATTATATATTAGATTAAATGTGGAATATGGAAATATGGAAAATATTATCAGTGATTAGGGAAAATATCCATTCCTTTCCTCCTTACCACTGTATTGGGTACAAGTAGTTGTCAAACTACTATCCTTCAGAGAAAAAATAAATTCTGCATTCTGACTATAAACAAGAGCAGATAATAGTCATTTTTTGTCTTTACATTTCCAGTGTCAAATACAGTACCTGTCAAATAATAAATGCCCACTGAATTAAACTGAATTAACATCTGAATGCAACTATTTATATAAAATAATTTTTCATCAAAATACAGTCCATTAAATCTAACTGAACTTTTATCTGGAAATATAGGTTAAGAGAAACTGAAAAGTCAAGATGAATATTGGGGAACATATCAACCTGGAAGGATAATTGTGCCCCCAACAAAAAGAGGGAAGTTTAGCAGCAAAGATAATTTGGAAAAGATTATGAGTTTAGTTTGGACATGTTGGGTTTATGATATCTCTGGGTTAATCAGTTGAAATGTGTACTAGGCAACTGGTGAGGTGGGACTGAAGTAGGGGGTAGGGTGGGAAAGAAGAGAAGGGGATGGATATATAGATCTATGACTCATCTGCAAAGAAATGATAATTAAATCCAAGGGAGCAGATGAGGTATCCATGAGAGAGTATGTAAAGAGATATGAAAAGGCACAGGACAAAGAATATCCACTGTGCTTCACAGAAAGGTACTTAAATTAATCCTTGTTTGATTGGACTTTTTTGGATTAGATTAGATATCCCAAAGAGAAGTTGAATATAATAACACGGAGGGAAAATATTCAAATCAGTAACCTTTCTTAATTTCTCACACTAAAGCAAAGCAATTAAATCCAGTTATAATGGAAAAATCTGTGTCCTGGAATCAAGATAAATTGAACAAACTTTTCCTCTTAATAATGCATTGGATTTTTATGGGGTCTTTCTTATTTTAGATAAACTCAAGTCTTAGTTACAGGTATAGAAAAGTGATCTTTTATCCCAATGATTCTTCCAGTGTGAGGTAGAAGGTATGAACAAGATGCGATTGGGAGACAGTGATTAGTAGTTAGGTGGATAAAGATTTTATCAGAAAATTTTAAGGTCTTTTTTGCAATTTTGGGGGAGGTGGGTAGAATATTAAACTATTCCTTTTCAGTGTGAAGAAGTTATCAATTATTTTCTTTCCTAGCAGTATTGTGGATTCTAGAAGCTGGCAGCATTCCAGTATGAGTTTCAAACTAAAATTACATTTTCCACTGAAAGGATTGATACTTCTGCAACTAAGAATCCCCGCCCCCCTCAAATAATTGAGACAGGCTCAAGTCCTTTCTCTTGAATAGGGTGTGAGCCATGAGTCTTTTAGACAGAACTCCAAGTTCCTACCTACAACTGACTTAATCATACCCTCCCTTTCTGAATCTAGTAGCAGCTCTTTCATGCTCCCAAATAAGTTTCAACTTCACAGCTACACACACCTAATAAATTAAGATTAGGTGATAAAAAGCTATACAGTTCATATCTGATGAATGAAGCAGGGAAAGTCCCTCTGATACATTCTAAAACTATGTATGCTGCAAATCATAATTCTTCCCTGGAGTTATTTTGGCACCTGACTAGTATGAGAAACCAAAACCCTCAAGTTTTTCTTTTATTCAAGGAAAAGAAGAAAACAAACAAAAAATTAAAGCAATGCTCTGATTTTTGAATATATGATTTCCATGTCTTTAATATGAGAAATATTCATACCCTGACTTTGCTGATGGGATGTCTGAAGCACTTGTTGTCTCCAGTCTCACTCAGGGTGATGGCATAGAATTGTCCTTTGTTTAAATAGGTCATGGGTCCCTCTCCTTGCTTCTGACGTAGGGATTTGGTAGCTTCCAATGTATACTGAAATGTGCTACTGAAGAAAAGGGAAAAAGAGAATAACAATTATCATCCTACCTCCATTTTGTGTGTTTATTTTTTATTTTTGATGATTAATAAATTTAACATTGTTTGTTATGAACCCTGACCTGAAATTTCTTGAATTTGACAAAGAAGATGTTATTCTAGGGTAGAAAAGGGACAATGGTCATTTCTTAAAACTGTAAATGCACACACACACATATGTATATTTCTTATATAATTCCCAGGAGGGACTTATGTGCCAGACTTTTTTTTTGGTTAGGGAGCAAATCTATAATATGCCTGGTCAATTGTGCAAGCCTACGCTCCATGCAAAATGCTGGCTACAACTCCTAATCAATGATATACAATATCTAAATCTCTTTGAATTTCACCAAGCTGATATAGTTGTGTCCTACTTTAAGGCAACAAAAAATACAAAAATAAAAATTTAAAAAATAGATACAATAGAAGAAATTTTTTCCCATTACAAAATAATTCACAAAAGAAATCATGATAGGGTTTTTTCAAATATACAATCTCCCTAAAGCATTTGAAATACTATATTTACATTAAAAGTTATTTATAGAACTTACATAAATATATATGTATTTTATTATGTAAATATACCTACTTACTAAAAAAGATCTTTTTTAGTTGAGAATATTTATTTCTGAATTGAAAGCTAAATGTAAGTTGAAATTTTCTGCATTAATCTTTTCAATATGATCATCTGATTTTTTAGATTTTTATTTCATATACTCTTAAAAAAAGCCTCAGCAAAGAGATGACTTTCAAAATTAATGCTTAAAATTTCCACTTTTCTCTCAGGGAACTAAAATCTTCAACCAAAGCTGATAAAAAAGACAAATCCAAAATAAATTTCTAAGAACAACAAGGGGTAAAAAATATGATTATTAGATATGCCTAGCATGGTGGTTGGCACATAAAGCATTTAATAAATACTTGCTTATTGTTTGACTTGACATAAAACCAAGGAGCTCCCATTCCAGTAGAAGGATAGCCAGATGGCATTGGTCTATAGTCAGAAAAATCTGATTTCAAATCTGGTTTCAGACACTTAGTAGTTGTGTGACCTGGCAAAATACTTCTCTTTGCCTCCATTTCCACATTTGAAAAAATGGGATGAGACAACTGGGTGAAATGGTGGATAAGGCTGTAGGCCTTGAGTTGGAAGTGCAAATCCAACCTCCAACACTTACTAGCTGTGTCATAAGCAAGTCACTTTACCCTGTCTGCCTCAGTTTCCCATCTATAAAGTGAGCTGGAGAAGGAAATGACAGACTACTCCAGGATTTTTGCAAGAAAACCCCCAAAAGGGACCATGAAGATCTGAACACAATAAAAAAACAACTAAACAACAGCCAGTAGAATATAAACTTCTTGAGGACTAAAACAGTTCTCAATTTTGACTTTACCACTTTAACACCTAGCCACAGAGTAAGACACAATCAATGCTTATTTAACTGAGTTAGTATCACTTTGTTGTAATGAATTAAAATGAACAAAGTGCAACTTTTCTTTCCTGAAAAAACAATGGTATGATATAGAATGATAGAATCATAGAACTGAATGGGATCTTGAAGGTTATATGTTCCAACATTATCATTTTACAGATCGAAAACTGAGACCCTGAGATGAAGAGACTTGCTCAAGATTGAAAAGCCAGCTTGTGGAAGACATGAAACGAGAACACATTTCTCCTGACTTCACAGACCAGTACTCTTTTCATTACCCTTGAAAACTGATTAAATTGCTTATTTTAATATTAGACAGAATATTAACCAGTTCTTCTTACCTCATCTCTCAACAACCTACCTTGCAGTTTGTTCATAAATGTATTCTTCAGCCCCCACAGAAGCACTCCGATATTTCTGAAAAGTTTTAAAGTGATTAAAAAATTAAAATAAATAGCTAAGAAACCATTATAAACAAACAACAGGTTTAAAAAATTCTTCCAAAATATTTCCAATTGTCATTATTCTAGGAAGGAATCTTTAAAGTGTTATGGATCTATTTCAAATCTAAGAAGAAAAGTTACCATTTGTACATGGACTCTGCATACATGCTCTGCCAGTATTCTCCACCTTGTGCAACATTCTTCAAGTATAATAATCAGATTAGGTATATTCACAATTTTTCATCCTCCTTTCTTAAACTAAATTCCCACTACTTTGGGACAGGATATACCTATATCATTGTAAATTGAGATTTAAACTGGCAATCTTATTAGTGATTCATCATATCTCAGAGAGGCAAGGTAGTTTAGAAGTGATTTATTCTCTTCACCATTTTTCTTGTTCAATCCTATTCTATCTACTACCAACCTATCTACTACCAACCTAACTCAGTCCTCATTTTTTTCTCTACTGTATTGCTACAATAGTCTCATGGTTGGTTTCCATGCCTCATCACTCTCTCTATTTGAAATTATCAATATGCTACTATCAGAATACTCATTCTGATGTAAGATTCTGATCACATCATTTCTCTTCTCCAAAAATCTAGTTCCCTATTGTCAACTACATGAAATCTTAAGCTTCTTATTCTGACATTCAAGGTTCACCACAATCTGGGTCTAAGTTCCCCTTCCAACATTTTCTGTACTGCTTAGTTCAGTCAAATTGGCCTACTCATTATCCTCTAATGGCATCCTTTCTCTTCTGGCCCTTGCTCATACCACTGAATTCCTTTCCTTCCATCCCAAATGTCTAAGTATAAAATCTGTCACATCCTACTTTACTTGGAAGGTTGCTATGAAAACATGCTTTATAAACTATAAAATGTTATATAATTCTCAAATCTAAAATATATTGATTATTTTTCAATGTCCAGAACTAGTAATATCTCTTTCAAAAATCTTTTAGGACAAATCTTCTATTATGACAAATCAGCCTGTCCATCCCATCTCACTTACACAAACACGAAGGCAGCCCCATATAACTGAAAATACTTTCTCTTATAAGTCATCAATTCCACAAAAATATATAAATGCCTATTGTGTATATGACCCTATGCTAGGCATCAGGGATAACAAAGATATTTTTAAACAATAAAGATACTACCTTAAACAAAACTGATGATTCTATTTGGGGTGGAAGAGATATGCCACTATACAAATAAATAGAATATCCCCAAAGTCTTGGTACAGTTTTAAACTTTAGTAGCTTTTTGGGACACCTCTTATCATATAAAATTTGATGGTACCAAATCACTCTATGGCTACCTCTCCTGTGCCTTTTATCATATTCCAATTCATACTGTAATTATTTATATTCTAGTCATATGTCCCATTCCAGATTGTAATCTGATGATATTATTGCGCATGACAAGTCCCTAATAGAGCCCTCTTCTACAATTCTCAAGCACATGAATGCTGAAACAATAAGAATATGATAAAATTGTTAAATTTTCAAGGACCTGAATTCAAATTATGCCTCTGAAGCTTAATACCTGTGTGACCTTGGGGGCAAGTTAGTTCACCTCCTCAGCCTCAGTTTCATCATCTATAAAAAGAGGGGACAAGATGAGTTGTACTACATGTACTATAATGTTCCTTCCATCCCTAGATCAATGACCTTATGTTCTCTGAAATCACTTTTCACCAAAGACAGAGTTCAAATTTAGAGTATTTTAAGATTTACAAAACACTTTCCTTTTAACAATTCTAAGAGATTACCAAAATGGTAGCAAAAATCTAGAGTTGGTGATCTACCTACGGTCACACAACTAGCTGGATATAAAACCTGAGTACCAACCACCAAATCCAGTGCTTTTTCCATTATATAAGTGAGTTTCCTAATTATTTACAAAAACTTAAGCTTCACTTTTCAATCAATTCTAGTGATTTCCCTCTGTTATCTCTAACATTCTACACATATCTTGATTGTATACATTTTGTATATATGTCTTATGTAAATATACTCTGTATATATTTGTGTCTTCTCTCTCCTATTATACTTCTTGAGATTTCCCTAAGAACAGAAGCTGTCTTTTGCCTTTCTTTGTACCCCTCAGTGCCTGATACAGTTTTGGGCACATAGTAGTAGGTGCGTAATAAATGTTGAGAAATGCTTGATGGATGAAATTGAATAAATTCATAATTTCAGAAAACAATGGCTAGTATTTTATGCAACACTTTACATATATTAACTCTTTTGATCCTCATAACAATTCTGTGAATTATGCATATTATCAGCATTTTTAGAGATGAAGAAACTGAAAACAAGAGAAGTAAAGGGTCTTGTCCTTGTTCATAAAACTAGTAAGAGGCTAAAGAATAAGTTTTAAACTCATATCTGACTCTGAGACCAACCCTCCATCCCTGGTACCACCTAGAGCTGGAAGCAAGTTGTGCTAGTGTTGGCTGAATATGCTGGACAGAGCTGATTAGTAAATTTTCAATATGAGCAATTAAACCTCAGGAATTGATAAATGCTACCATCAAGTCTTGATTTATGATTTTGTCAATTGTCTTAAACTTAAGAAAGTGATATGAAAATATTAATAATGCAGATTAAACTTCTAAAATTATGTCGTGCATCTTTCCTCCCCGTTCCCCACCCCTGCCCTGCCCCAAGAGCTGGCTGTTAAATGTTTTAACAGCATGTCCCTGGAAGGGATACCAGAAGCCAGCTACTCCAACCTACAAGTAAACAAAATTCTTTATACAACAGAGGAGTACTTATCTAGTCTTTGTTAGAAAACCATTAGTAAGGGGATACCTATCACCAGCCCATTCTACTCTGGGCTAGCTCTACTTACTACCATGTTTTACCTTACATCAAACCTAAATTAGCCTCTGCAACATTTACCAGGGGCTCTTAGTTTTTGCTTTGGGACTAAGCAAATATATCTAATTATAATATCTAGTTCACATCTCTCCATCTTTTCCATAAGTATACCATGAGAGACTATGAATTGCTCAAAGATAATTAAACTATATCCACGGCATTGTTCTGCTTTATCTTTTTAGAAACCTCATTAAAACAAAAGAAGCAAGGGTCTGGGTTGACCGGCTCTTGGATGCACTCAATAAGTGTCTGGAAAAATCTGAGCTTCTTTTTTTTTTTTTAGGTTTTTTGGTGTTTTTTTTTTTTTTTGCAAGGCAAATGGGGGTTAAGTGGCTCTCCCAAGGCCACACAGCTAGGCAATTATTAAGTGTCTGAGGCTGGATTTGAACTCAGGTACTTCTGACTCCAGGACCATTGCTCTATCCACTGTGCCACCTAGCTGTCTCCCAAAATCTGAGCTTCTTGAGGGCAAGGGCTATTTGTCATTTTTTTCTTTTAGCCTCAATGCCTAACATAGTGACTTATAAACAACAAAAACAGTATTTATATAGCATTCTGAGTTTTTCAAGGAGCTTTATATTATCATCTCATTTTTATCTTCACAAAATTTCTGCTGGTATTATAATTCCCATTTTACAAATAAAGAAATGGATACAGCCAGGGATTAGGTGACTTCCCCAGGATCACAAAACTAGTAAAAGTCTGGAACCTGATTCAAACTAGCTACCTCACTAACTCTAAAACAGGGAGAAAAAACATTCTACGCACAGGAAGGATGGTTCACCAACCTCATTTCAATCTGAACCTTAATGCTTTAGTGCTCAGAATTCTATTCTGAGAGGATTGAGCAGTCTTCTCCCCAGTCAACTCTTCCTTCTAAGAGGTTTGTCTGGGGCAGAGGGGAGGGAGAGTATCCACCCTACACTGCTAGAGATTTAAATCTCCAGGTTGAGAAAGGATTCCTTCTGTGTGTACATTCTGTGGGTCATGATAAAGTCTCCTCAACCAATCCAATCACACTTCCTCTAGATCATCTATTTCAAGGACATCCAAATTGATCAAAAGCTTTTTTTGCACTTGGTATGATTGATTTATGCTAGACCCCCAAATGGGATCAGAAGAATACAGTGGGAACAGGACTAAAAAGACTGGATAACAACAATTGATTCAATAAAGATGTTTCTCAGCTGTTTATGGAAGCAGGTCTAGCATCCCCATCTCTTACTTTAATTAGAGGTGGAATGATTATCTAGGCTGATTCCACCCTTCTTTGTGAATATATAGATGAGGCCCAGACCTTTATTATTAATTCCCTTTTCAAACTTTGCTTCCTATTTTATGTTGATTGCTATATTTTACTTACATTATAACTATTATTTATGAGAGACGTTCTTACCCTTTTCTTTGGCAGTCTGGTGAAACCTATAGATGCCTCAAAATATTATTTTTAAATGCATAAGATACATTGGATTACAAAGAAAATTAATTACTCTGAAATAAAATAATTTCAAAACACTTTTTTAAAAAATAAGTTCATAACTATTGTTCTATTAGAAACCAGGAGGAATAGGAATTCAGAGAAGCCTGGAGGAATTTGTATGATGAGCAGAACCAGAAAAACATTGTACACCCTAACAGCAACATGGGGGGTGATGATCAAGCTTGATGGACTTGCTCATTCCAACAGTGCAACAATCAGGGACAATTTGGGGCTGTCTGCAGAGGAGAATACCATCTGTATCCAGAGAAAGAACTGTGGAGTTTGAACAAAGACCAAGGACTATTACCTTTAATTTAGAAAAAAAACCTGATATCTTACTGTCTGATCTTGCTATCTCTTATACTTTATGTGATTTCTCTCTCATCACATTCAATTTGGATCAGTGTATACCATAGAAACAATATAAAGACTGGCAAATTGCCTTCTGTGGGGGATGGGGAAGGGAAGTAAAATTAGGGGGGAAATTGTAAAACTCAAAATAAATAAAATCTTTAAGTACAAAAAAAATTAAGTTCATAGATCCCCGCCCCCCCCCCCCCCCCCCCCCAGGATAGCTCTAATCTATGGTGTCTAGGTTGGGAATATGTGAGTTTGAATCTTTTCAGACACTTAATAGCCGTGTAACCCTGGACAAATTACTTAAACTCTCTCAGCTTTAGTTTCCTTATATGTAAAAGTAAGACAAATAATAGTGTATATCATGTAAAGTTGTTGTGAGGATCAAAGTGAGGATCTTCATGACCCCATTTAGAATTTTCTTGGCAAAGATATGGGAGTAGTTAGCCATTTCCTTCTTCAGCTCATTTTACAAATGAAGACCTGAGACAAATAGGGTTAAATAACTTGCCCGAGGTCATGCACCTAATAAGAGACTGAGGCTAAATTTGAACTCAGGTACTCCTGATTCCAGAGGTAGGTCTCTATTCACTAAGCTACCTAGTTCTCTCTCTCTCTCTCTCTCTCTCTCTTGCTTACATGCACACACAAGCTTTGTAAATATTCAAGTCACTTATGGATTAGTTAGCAGCAGCAGCAGCAGCCCCAATAGTAGTAGTAGTAGTAATATTGCTAATATTATATATTATAATATATAAGTTATATATTATAATGTGCTATATTATAGTTTTTTTCCTGGTCTCTTCCCCACCCCCTTTTTATTTAACAGATTTTTAAAACTTTTGATTTGACTTCCAAGACTCCAGGCAAATATATTTTTACCAGAATATCCATTAAGTGAATGCCATCCTTAGCCAAGAGTTTATCATTATTATATTGCATCCAGAAATCCAAAATCCATTTTCAGATACCATCTTCATTTTTTTCAGTTTTGCAAGGCAATGGGGTTAAGTGACTTGCTCAAGGTCACACATCTATGTAATTATTAAGTGTCTGACACTGGATTTGAACTCTGGTACTCTTGACTCCAGGACCAGTGCTCTAACATTGTGCCACCTAGCTGCCCCCTACCATCTTCATTTAAAAAAAATTGATTTTGTATTCTGAACTTAAGCATTAAATAAACTAAGCATTTCTATATACATAGAAGAACAAAAAAAAATTGTACATGGAGCTTTGGATATAATATAGTTTACTTTTAAAATGAAATATTTGATAAATTTAACTTTATAAATTTAACTTCAAATCATCCTCTGGATCTCTTATTCACTCCTTACAGTCAATTCTTCTGGACTTGGTGACTTAAAAAACTATTCATTCTTCAAATCATATGGTAAACTCTTTTTTTTGTTGTTTTGTTTTTTGCAAGGCAAATGGGGTTAAGTGGCTTGCCCAAGGCCACACAGCTAGGTAGTTATTAAGTATTTGAGACTGGATTTGAACCCAGGTACTCCTGACTCCAGGGCTGGTGCTTTATCCATTGCGCCACCTAGACACCCCTTAAACTCTTAACTAGAACTTATTTCATGGATTCCTGATGATTGGTGCCAACTTCTTTGTCTCTCCCACTTTCAGGCCTTTCCATATTTCATTATTCTTTAGCATCTTTGCCAAAATGAAAGGAGAAATGTGTCTAAAATCCAACAGCTGTAGGTTTTACTTTTTTTGCACTAGTCATATCACTATACTGAATTATTATAGAGTAGGGAGAGTAGTGTAAAATTTGGGAAACCATAATTATTCAGTTTGTCAGTTATGATTTACCTGGGTTTAGATGCAGAAGTGATCATTGCATGCGCAATTTAATACTAAATGGAAAATCTCAAAAAGATCATATATGTCTGATCTACAAGACTTGGCACATAAGAGGGATTCAATAATGGTTATTGACTAACCAACTACAATAAGAAGAAATGTATGAATTTCCCTGATGAAACAGAAATGCTTTCGTTTACTAAAGATAAGTTATTATAGGGAAACCTCATTTATCAATCAATAAATAAAATGTATATTATGTACTTACTATGTACCCATTTCTATACTAGATGAAAATTAAAAAAAAGTTTAGTTTGAATTTGGGAAAAGTCTGAACCACAGTATATTTGCTCAGGAAACACAAATTTATTATTTTTGTGTTCATATAATATCTCTAGTAGGTTGACATATTTTTATTTATTCAAAACAGTTGCTTTAATAGAATGTCTTTGGAGAAAATTTCAAAACATAATGCTTATTCATATTTAGCATATCATTTTCTTGTAAACAGATGCTTCATTATAATAACATTAGCTGATAATTATATATAGCTTTAATTTTGCAAAGTACAATACAACCTTGCTGTTGAACCTCATAATCTTCCTATGAGATGGTAATTCCAGGTATTTTATTCCCATCTTACAAAGAAAGAAATTGAATCTCAGAAAGCTTAATTGATTTGCCTGGGATCACACAGCTTTTAAGTGTGGCAGGCAGAATTTGGACTTATGGACTCCAAGTTTGGTTTCATGTGCACATATCATATTGTTGGCTTAAATATTTTTCACACTGTCCTATAAATTGGTCATTTGTACTTTTTTTTATCATAAATGAGCTCTAAACAGGCAATCTGAAAATTCAAATTTAGTGAAATTCAAATAAATACATTTTCATTTGTTTAGAAATATTAATACATATAAAAGTAATGTCTGGAATCTAATAAAAATTTCTTCCCAAGAACCTTAAATCTCATACTAGTATAATAATTGACTAATGGAAGCACATGAGTATCCCTTGATAAGCCCCCAAACCCCCCCCATCAAAAAAAACTCCAAAATATTTGAGATTTTCCAAAATCAAAATATAATATAGTCATGAAACTAAGTTGTCAATCTATTAGCTACTGTTATTGAATTTATTCAGAAGAAATATGTCAGATTTTCAAGAATTCAAAACATTTTATATAAATAGGCAAAAATGTCTGTGACTGAAATACACTAAATTAAAAAATAAAGTAGGTCCCCTATATACCTGGGCTTTCCTCTTTTACCTTTAAGCTTTTTTCCAAGTATTTATGTAGCTTTAAAGTTTACAAATCACTTAACACATTATTTCATTTAATCTTCCCAACAACCTGACTGTAGGACCCTGAGCAAATCACTAAGCCCTTCTCAGCCTCAATTTCTTTATCTGTCCCATATTAAAGCGGCAGGAGTTAAATGATTTGCCTGTCACAAGACAAATAAGTATCTAAGGTAGATTTCAATTTAGGTCTTCCTGAGGCCAAATTTGATATAAAATGAGACAAACTTATTCCTTCTATCTGTCCTAGAATATATGGTATAGAGTGTCACAAAAATCTTAATGTAGTTTAGGCTATTAGAGACTTTTTTTAAAATATACTATTAAAGCTTATTTCCATTTCTGAAGGTTATCCTTTCCTACATGTAACTTATCAGATTCAGTTTAGTAATGCCCAAACTTTAAGAATATCTCCTAATCTATCCTTTTTTTGCTAGTCGACACACTTTTGTAATTACTATTTATGATCATAACTAATTTTCATCATCTCTCCTACTTGATTGTATGTTCATTTATTCTTTCAATAGTAGTTTATTAAGCCTCTATAATACAACCAATAATAATAATAGTTAATGTTTGCAAAATGCTAGACTTAAATTATCCTCATGGCAACCCTGGGAAGTAGGCACTATCATAACCTGTATTTTATAAATGAAGAAACAGAGAGGTTGAATGCCTTACCTAAAACAGTGTACTAGATGATGGGAGAGAATCAGAGTACTTACCCTCATAGAGCAGGCATAGGAATTGGGCTAGCACATTGACAAATATGTAATAACTATGATACATAGCAGAATATGATGAAAACATAAAAGGGACCACGTATTACTGAGAGTGAAGGAAGGAAATATCCTCAGGATTACATTTATTTATTTATTGAGGAAGACAATGTAGCATAGTAGAGAAAGCATTTACTAGTTTCAGAAATCAGAAGAAAAAGATGTGGTAGTTTTAAAGGGTCACAGGTTCTGTCTCAATTATTGAAGTGAGAGGGTAGGCACCTTCCAAAAAAAAAAGCTAATACCATCCTAGGCAAAATTAATAATCATGGTGTCTAGAATAAGAGAGAAAATATTTTAACTGACATCCTTCATGGTCAGACTACATCTAGAATATTGTATTCAGTTCTAAGAAAGACTATTTTAGGAACATAGATAATCTGGAATATATACTGAAGAAGGCAAAAGGGGTTAATGAAAGGTCTACAAAGAAAATGCCATGTAAAAATTAATAGAAGGAAACAGGAATACTTAGCTTAGAAAAGAAAAAGGGAATGATATCGTGGCTGCCTTCAAATATGGAAAAGAGGAATAGAATTGCTCTTCATGGTCTAGGGGGTGGGGTACAGAACTAGGTGGAAGGGGCAGCTAGGTGGCGCAGTGGATCCTGCCCTGGAATCAGGAGTACCTGAGTTCAAATCCAGCCTCAGACACTTAATATATAATTACCTAGCTGTGTGGTCTTGGGCAAGCCCTTAACCCCATTGCCTTGCAAAAGAAAAAAATCTAAAAAGAAAAAAAACTAGGTGGAAACTGTAAAAGGGGAGATTTAAGCTTAAAATAAATAAAGGGTTTGCAACATTTAGAGTTATCCTAAAATGAAAGTGGCTGTCTCTAGGAATAGTGGGTTGAAAAACCTCCTGAAGGTCTTCCAATGCCTCAGATGTTCCTTTCCACAGATAAAACTGTATTATTCTCTGGGTAGAATGAATAAAGACAAAAGCGAAGGTACAATATCCTAGGCAAGGTAAATATGATTAAAGATGGAATACATGAGGCAATGACAACTGTCTTTTGTCTAAATAATAACTCCAGGTATAATTAGAATAAAAAGACAGCATAATTGAGAAATGAGAACAAGAGTTACATAATTGGATGGTGTACAGTTTTATAGGACCCGAGGAGTCAGGCAGAGTAGTTTCTGAGTAAGAAAATAACAAAATAAAAACTTTGTTTCTACAAGAAAAATCTCCAGTCCATGAACTCTACAATTCAGCCATTCTGTCCTCATTGTTGTTCCTTCCACAAGACTACATTTCTTGAATATTTAAATCCCCTATGCCTGGAACGTCCTCCCTGCTTAGCTTGACCTCCTAGTTTCCCAGGCTTTCAAGATTCAGCTCAAATCTCACCTTCAGCAGGACTTTCCTGATTCCCATCCCTTCCCCCAAAGCTAACACTTTCCTTCTCAGTTACCTTCTATTTACACTGTATATATCTTGTATGCACATAGTTGTTGTGCTCCTTAGAATCTGAGCTCCTAAGGACAGAGTCCATGTTTTGCCTCTTTGTATTCCAAGGACTTCGATTAGTGCCTAGAAGCTTACATGTATTTAATATATACTTGTTAACTAACACTGTCATTCAGAGTAGACTGGAGGGGTGAAGCAACTATCTATCTATTTCTCAGGTATTATACTTTGAGCGGAAAACTGTCTTCTTAGATCTTTCTTGTTAGAAGGCAAAAATTGGTAGCCATGTCTGTTTATAGCAGGGTACCATTAAAAAGCATTGATTTTACTGAATTTTCTAACTATAACAAATAAAAAAGTGTAACTTGAGTAGAAGACAGACAAATAAATAATTTATGTGAGCTCATCAATTCTTTGTTGCTAGTCTATTTAAAAGGAGATACAGTATGCAGTACAGACTTCCTTGAACATTTAAGACTGACCCTTTGCCATCTGGTTTCACCAACTTTCATAGTCCCTATCCCCACACTCTGTTCTAGTAGTACTGAACTACTTAACCATCCATTTTTCTCATCATACATTCTCTTGTATTTGTGCAATTCATATCTTGGACCTAGAATTCACTGTATCTTCATTTCAACCTATTAGAATCCTTCTCTTCCTATAAAGACAAGTCCAGGTACATTTTTTTGGATATGGGAAATATTTTGCTTGAGGGTGTTTATTTGTTGCAAGGACTTTTCAGTGAAGGAGGAGGTGGGAATGCTTGTTAACTAAAAAAAAGTTGAGTAACAAAATAAAGATTAGAGTATGATTTCCTCCATGGAGCCTTCTCTGATTTCCTATCCCTATTCCAGTTGAAAGCATATTCTCTCATCTTGGGTTTTCCTAGTGTGGGAAATCTTTGAATCTCTCCTTTGCCCCTTGTTTGTGGTTCAGTCATGTCTAACTCTTCCTGACTCCATTTGAGGTTTTCTTGTAAAAAAATAATAGAGGGGTTTGCCATTTCCTTCCCCAGCTCATTTTGCAGATGAGGAAACTGAGGCAAAAAGGGGTTAAGTGACTTGTCAAGAGTCCCACAGTCAGTAAGTAGCAAGTCACTTAACCCTGATTGCCTTGCACCCAGGGCCATCTCCAGTCATCCTGATTTATGTTTGGCAGCTGGACCCAGTTGGCTCTGGAGGAGAAAGTGAAGCTGGTGACTTAGCACAGCATCCCTTCACTCAAATCCAATTCATGTGCTTGTCATTGTATCACCTCCCTGATGTCATGATCTTCTTTGAAAAGGAAGGAAAAACATTATTATATAGATATATATATATATAAATAGGGATAGAGATAGAAAATAGAGATATAGAGATATAGATATAAGTAGGAATGGTGCACCTAGGAGATGCAGTAGATATTACTATTTGTACACCCTAAATCTTTCAGTGAGATCAAAAGTCTCATTCTCTTCTTTCCACTAGAGATCCACTAAAGCCTGGAAATGTCCTTTACTGAATATCCCAGTAGAATAGCACAGTCATTGTACTCCTGCACTCAAATGAGAAACAACACATATACATATATATATATATATATATATATATATATATGAGTATATACACACATATTTATGTATACATATATTTTATATGTGTATGTGCATGGGAAATAACCAGAAAAGATCACACCACCCAGAGTGTGGTGACCAAGCTGGGTCTCTAAGGATTCCAAGTGGCAGAGATGGAGAGGGAGGCATTCCAGTATAGCCAGAACTAGTTTAAAATGTGTTTTGTTTAGTCTTTCCCTTGGGCAGAGGGAGGATTTGAACCAAAATTCCCAGCCTCCAAACTCTTTGCACAGCACCAACCTGCCTCTCACAAACCGATTGTTTCAAAGCTTTTGCTTACTGATTTTATTCTGTCATCTTGGCACAGAAATATTCAGAACTGTTAACTGTTAACACTGACTTCAACCTGAAAAAAATGTCTGAATGGTTTCTGGCATAGAATTTTCAAAGTTGAGAGGAAGGAAGATTTTACTGAAATAGGCAACTTCCAGGGAGGAGTCTCTCTCTGCCAAAAGAGTTCTGAAATTTTTCTGCAATTTATATACACATCCTTTTTACATCTTAGGAGTTAATGGCTCGATATTCCCATTATCTAGATAATCTACCTAAAATTTTTGGTCCTACCTTTGTACCACAGAAGAAGTCTAAATTATTTTGATATTAAAAAATAAAATGTTGATATGATACAATATTTATATATCTATATCTATCTATAGATATAGATATATCCTATATTTCTGAGTTTTTAAATTTTTTCTGTGTTGTCAATCTTCCTGCAGCATTGGCAAACCTTCACAAAAACTTTCATTTAATTTCTTATGCCCACCCATAATATATAAAAACTGTGATGGGGAAAGTAACATTGTAGAAGGGATAACTGTAGTTTCTTTAGAGTTGCTTCAAACAGCCAATCAGGGAGACTGAACGGAAGAAGATTATTCTAGGCATGGAGAGAGCCAGTGGAAAGGCCAGTTTGTCCTCACAGATATTATGTATCAGAGGTAAGATCTGAAGGCAAATTTTCAAAACTCTTGTTAAATACGATGTTCTTATATTTGTCCTTTTTCTGAATTTATGAACTCTTGCCCTAATTGGAGAGCAAGCTATTGAATTTTTTTAACTTCACAATATCCTTTCTTCCACACATTGCACAATGCTTTTAGGTGCTTTAAAAATATTTTTTTAAATGATTTGATAACAGTTGCCTTTTTTCTTACTGGAGATGAGGTAAATAAGGGATCAAAATTCCTAATAAACTATGCATACATATTGTTAGGATATATAAAATATAAAATATTTAAAGCTTATATGCCTATTCATGTTCTACAGACACTGGTTCTTTAAGAGATATCAGTTTGATCCTTCATAACAACAACCTTCCCCTCTATCTGTCCAAGTTTAACATCTAGTCTCCCTTGTTTGGCTGAGGCATTCTGAATTCAGCAGTGTTCACCATATAATTCAATAATCCACCAGTGAGTGTAATAGACTGCAACCGAAGATTTCTACTACAGGAATTTGCTTAACAACATTACTCAGAGGTCACCTAATCATATGACCAGTTGGCAATGCTATAGCAAAAGCTTATAACTGGAATACTTAAAAAAACTCACCAAAATTAAATGCAGCAGGCTAAAGCCTAATGCAAACACTGATTTTCACTGTAATGATTAAACTCCACAATGCAGTTAAATCAAAAATATTGAGACTGAGCCCAAACATTTAGCTTCTGGTAGGGTCAGAGAATTCCTTACCCTACTTTTCCTTTTTGAAATTAAAAAAAATACAATCACCTCTTTTCATAGGACTTTTATCTGCAACACAAATACAACTGATAACACACCTAATTATTCCATTGCCATTGGACGATATGCCTAAGTCCTTTTGAAAGACAATGTGGGAGAGTGGTTAAAGCCCTGAACTCTGAGTTGGATCTGGCCTCCACTGCTGTCCCCACTAACTATTATGTCACCTTGAGTTTAATCTTTCCTAGTCTGTTTCCTCACCTGCAAAATAAAGATATTAATAGTTACAGTACCAAGAAGGAGTAAGGTGACCCAGTGAACAGATAGTTGGGTTTAGAGACTGAAAGACCTATGTTCAAATTTGGTGTCAGACACACTTAATAGTTAGTATACTATTATAGCTAGGCAAATGATTTCACTGCTGACTGCCTCATTTTCCTCAACTATAAATGAGGATAAGAACAGTCCTACCTTCAAGGATCAGATGAGAATATATTTATTTTTTTAAAAAGTGCCTTTTCACTGTGTCTAAAACATAAAATGTGCTTCTGCCCTTCCTTCCCTTCCCCCCACTTCATAGGGCTATTCTGAGACCCAAATTTAAAAAGGTGTGTAAAATTCATCGTAACTGTCAAGTTATATGTCAAAAAACCCAGTTATTATTAATACGCAGGAACAAATGAAAAGAGTCACATAGAGTCTAAAATTATGTCAATGGCAGTTCTCTCATGAAGGGGCATCCATTTGTCCTAGAATTGATGGGAGTAAGGGTCTGTTTCTGTTTTTCACTTTTTTCACAGAAACCTCTGATCCACTGGGATATATATATATATATGTATATATATATATATATATATATATAGAGAGAGAGAGAGAGAGAGAGAGAGAGAGAGAGAGACAAACAGACAGACAGACAGATAGATAGATAGATAGATAGATAGATAGATAGATAGATACACATTGGATGTGAAAACCCAAGTGGGGAGAGTTGAGTTCAGATTCCAGCTCTGCTCCTCATGACCTATATGACTTCTGGCAAGTTATTTAACCTCTATGTGCTTCAGTTTCCTCATCAGTAAAGTGACAGGACTGGTCTAGATGCCCTCAGAGGTAAATTACAGTTCTCAAACTGTGATTCCTTATATTTATTGAGTGTTTATTGATCGAATCAACCAAGTGGACATTTATCAAGCACTACTGAGTACCAGACACTGTATTATGTATCAAGAATAAAATTATTAAAAATAGGAAAATTCCATTCTAATGTACTGAACATCCATAATAATTAAAACCAGCACAGTCTCTATTTAATTTTTTTTTCTTTCAATAAGGATTATTGAAAACAATAGACAGGAAAATGAGTTTAAATATAAGTTATAAAATGATATTAAGGATTTTACTTCAAATCTCCAAGAGAAAGAAAGGAGATGACTTCCAGGATTGGGAATACATCTCTTCTATCCAACCCTAAGTCATTGCATTGTAGCTTCACTATATATGCAATCAAAATTTATATTCCTTTGGGCAGAATATCTGCAGGCAAGGGTATGATTCCCTATGTGGACAGAGGGAGAGGGAGGAGAGAGTAGTAGTAGCTGCTACTACTCAAAGATTATTATTTGTCTTTCATTTTTGAAGGTTTAAGGGTCAAATTTCTTCAAGTATAATTCACTCAGACTCTCACTGGCCAACAATAAGCCCTAACTCCAGTCTACCTAGTTCAGTTTGGGTTCTTATGTATGAATGTAAATAGAAATTTTTTTTTTGTCATTAAACCCTGAAGCCTTTTTTTGGACTAGATAAAAGAGACAATTTGTTTTGCCTCAGTTCTTATTTAATCTAAATGGGCATTGCCTCAGACCAACTCAAACCTGAAGAAGAACTTAGCTTAAAAAAGGTCATGCTTTCCCACTGCATTCAGTGCCATCTCCACTCATCCAAATCTATATCCTGCCACTGGACCCAGGAGACTCAGGAAGAGAATGAGCCTGGTGACTGCACAGTCCTGCCTCACTTAAATCCAATTCACTTGCCAGTCACATAAGCTTGGACAAAGGTAACTTCTCCCCAGATAGATCTGCCTCTCAATCTCCTGTTAGTCCTATGCTGCATACATTCTCTGAAACACCATGGAGATGACAAAGTTTCCTTGAAAGGATGATGAAGGGGAGACATGTGAAAAGTTAAAAAAAAAAATTTTAATTAATAACCACCTTATGCACTTGAATTATTATAAATTAGAACATTCAAAGCTTCTATGAGCAGCATGGCCACCCTGCTAATATTGTCTGAAAATGAAGGTAAATATCAGCTAGAGTTTAACACTAATGTTGTCTTCTATTGTTCCCAAAAGATTGGAAAATCATAGTAAAATACTCTTAAGAATTAGAATTTCTGACAAAAACATTTGGGATTAGGGTGGTAAGAGTTCAAAGATAACCTAGCCTTCAATTTTCAGCCCCAGACTTCAATCTTTCATGAGAAGAAAACAATGTGTGTGAGTGGGGAGGAGGGGAAGGGAAGGTGAGAGGTTTTGGGAACTCATTGATGATAGGAAATAGGCCACAGAAGAAGCATAGGACCTTGGAAAGGTGTGTTGGGACCTTGAGTTGGCAGTATTCCACGGCATGCTCTAACCACATTATAATAACTCTAGTGGTCTTAAAAGCACAGAATGTTTTCTGAACATTGAAGAGGCCTATTGGAATTACTGGGTAAGCACAATCAGATCCAGGTCAAAAATCAGGGAGATGGCAACCTTAATTCAGTCAAGATTTGGAGTGCTTAATAGCAAACTATAAGAGATGACAAGATGATAAATAGAAGTACAAATTGCATAAAAAAATTCATAGCTTTAAAAACTTGAGCTTTCAAGTAAGATTTCATCATTTCCATGAACAATATAAGTAGTTTTAATGACTAAAAATCCAAACTTATTTAAAAGAAACAAATGGGTTAAAATGTCAGAAATCAAAAACAAACAGCCTTTTGCAAATACATATTCCCCACACACACACACGTGCTCCAAATTTATTTCCATATTTTAAAAAATGCCAAACATTTAAAAAATGTATCTTATTTGCCTTTTGAAAACCCAAGACTGGATATCTAGTTATCAGACATTCATTCAACTAACTAGTGATTTGACTCACCTCTGTAGTGCCATCTTTGAAAGTTTCACTGTAAGTGCTGTCTGGCGTACTTCGTTGGTCATCCTTGAGATAGTTGGCATGGGGAGCCATGCTGGGTACTTCATACTGATTTTGCTCAAAGATGACCCCACGGGACTCCTCATTTTCTCCTCTGGGGTAGTGCACAGATGGGGCCATGAAGACAGGTGTAAACTCTTCAGCCTTCACCACAACCACTCCTGCCACACAGCCTGCTGAACCCTCAGACACATTTGTACTGTACTGTTCCCTTTTTAAGGTCTCCAGGTGATCTTGGTTCAAAGAAAGGTTAACTGGAACAGTCTTTAAGACCTGTACTCGGTTTTCTCCTCCTCCACTCAGGTTGCTCTGGGCTTCACTAGTCCCAAGGCAGTTTCTGTTCATACCAAACCCAGAAAAAGAGGAAAAGAAAGGGAGGGTGGCAAATAAAGAAAGAAAACATGGTGAGCGGTTTTTTTTTAAAGTATTTTTGCTTTGCTAGAGATACCATTTAGAAGAAAACAAGCCGATACTTGGGGAAAAAAAATTAGCTAAATCAAGGGAAGCCTGAGATTACAGTATTTTTTAAAGTTTGGAGAGATGAAGCAATAAGGCTTAAATCAGGAAGGATCTCATAGATCTCACATTTAATAGATATGGGACTGAGTGGTGGAGAGAGAAAGTACTGATAAAAGCCCTCAGTTATGTTGTGGTTATGAGGAACTGGTCAATAACAAATATAGAAGCGAAGAAAAACTGTTGGTAGTCAACTGCATTCATTTGCATGTTTTAACCACCAAGAACTTTTAGTTCCCTGTGAACTACTCATGAATATTGAGATATAGGGGCAGCAAATTAATATTTTATGAGGATGAGCCAGTTCAGGTGCCATCTACTTCAAGAAGCCTTTCCCAGCTTCCTAACTAGAAGGCACTTCTCCCTCTCTGAATTTCTCATAGCACATTTTCCTACCACTCCTATACCCCACCCACATTCTAATCTTATTATACTTGTTTGCATCCCTGTCTTATTGGCCCTACTAGATTTAAATATGCCTTGAGGTCCAAGGGATCATATCTTGCTTATTTATGTATTCTCAGCAAGACATTCCCCAGCTCAATAAAATCCAGAGATTCCCTTTTACTTTCAAGAATAAATAGAAAATCTTCTTTGGCTTTTAAAACCCTTTCCAATGTAGCCCTTTCCTACCTTTTCAGTTTTTAATTCCCTTTATTCCCCTTCATGTTTTCTACAATCCAGCAACCCTGGTTTTCTTGTTATTGCCTCTCCACACCATGTGTTTTAGTGACCCTCCCAGTGCCTTAAATGCTCTTCCTTCTCATCTTTGCCTCTGGTTTTCCTGCCCTTCTTCAAGACTCAGCTCAAATCTAACCTTTTGCAAGAGATGAAGACATTTAAGTCGGCACCCCCTCCATCTGTTGCACCTTCTCTCTGATATTGCCTCCCATTTACACTGCTTATAGTATGTATGTGCATAGTTATATGTATCTCCCATCAGAATGTGAGCTCTTAATAGATAAACATTTATTAAGCAACTATTATTCACTAAGTACTGTTAAGTAATGGAAATACAAAGAGGCAAAAGAGAGTTCCTCTCCTGTGGGAGCTCACAATCTAATGGAGAAGACAAAAAGCAAAGAAATGAAAAAAGAGCTATTGTTAGGAAAAAATAGCAAGTAATTTAGATTGAGAAGGCACTATTATTAAGAAGGATTGGGAGCGGCTAAGTGGCACAGTGGATAAAGCACCAGCCCTGGAGTCAGGAGTACCTGAGTTCAGATCGGTCTCAGACACTTAGAATTACCTAGCTGTGTGGCCAGAGTATTCTAGGAATAGAGGATAGCCAGAGAAAATTCCTGGAGCCAAAAGATGGAGTCTTGTTCATAGAACAATCAGGAGGCCAGTGTCATTGGATCAAAGAGTATGTGGTGGAGAGTAAGTTATAAGGAGTCTTGTAGGAAAGGTAGAAGGGTTTTAGGTTATGAACTGTTTTGAACACCAAGAAGAGGATTTGCATTTGATCCTGGAGGGAAAACGGAGTCACTGAAGTTTCCGGAGGAGAGGAAGTGACTGGCTGAATGGAGAATATTTTGGAAAAGGGAGAAATTTAAGACTTGGACTATTTGAGGACAGTAACTGTGTTTTGGCCTTTTTTTTTGTATCCTAGGCACTTCAAATAGTGACTGGCACATAGCAGGTTCTTCATAAATGTTTGTGGACTGAATGATAACATAGCAAGGGTGGTGTGATAGAATGAAGGTGTTTGACCCCTGCCTCTGATACTTACTGTAGTGTAACTGGGTAAGGTAGTCTCTATGAGCCTGAATGTTTTATTTGCTTTTTAGAGTCTGTGAGGTATAGAGCTTAAAGAGCCAGTCTCAGATCCCCCTCACTGACATACTGGCTGGGCTTCTTCCCCTCTCAAAGCTCTAAGACAACAATTCACAAATTTTCATCCCAAAGTTATTGAGGACCTCCCCTCCAAAAAATTGTTGTTTATGTAAGGGTTTTAGCTATCAATATTTACCATATAAGAAATTAAAATAGTTTTTCTTTAGGTTTTTTGCAAGTCAAATGGGGTTAAATGGCTTGCCCAAGGCCACACAGCTAGGTGTCTGAGACCAGATTTGAACTCAGGTACTCCTGACTCCAGGGCTGGTGCTTTATCCGCCCCAAAATGTTTTAATATTATAACAGATTTTTAAAAAAAACCCTTAAAAGCTCTCAAAGACCCTAAATGTTCTCCAGATCACACATTGAGAACTATGCTCTAAGATTTTGTTTCAAAGAAGGTATTGGTCGAAGAAACTTCCCTGTCTTTGGGAGTGGTTGAGGTTCCAATCTCTAACCCCCATCATAGTGTACTTCCTGGATACTTGTTTTGCAGGACTGAAATGAATAATTTTGCAGGTATCTCCATTTCAGTTTTAACTGTGCCTCATCCTGATGGCAAAAAATATTACCAGTGGAAACTCCATTATTTGAGCATTTTTGAGAGCTATCTAACCCCTCCCCCAAAAAACCCCATGGTTTTTGAAAGTAAAGGGAATCTAGGGGCAGCTAGGTGGTGCAGTGGATAGAGCACCGGCCCTGAAATCAGCAGTACTTGAGCTCAAATCTAGCCTCAGACACTTAATAATTACCTAGCTGTGTGACCTTGGGCATGCCACTTAACCCCACTGCCTTGCAAAAAAAAGAAAAAAGAAAAAAGTAAAGGGCATCTAAACAGGTCCCTTAGCCCCACTATCAGATATCAGATAAAAGGCAAGAAAGGGTAAAGGGAAGGAGGGGTGAGGAGGGGCAGAAAAAGGGGGTATGAAAAGGCTCAGTTCCACAGAACCATACAATATAATAAAATGTCTCTGAAAATAATTAAGTTTCTTCACTAATGTGACTTATTAAGCCTATGACTACATAGTACTTAGTGAAGATGTGGAAATGCACATGCCTAACTTGATCAATGGAGACAGTGAAATGGGATAGCGGGAGTCAAAAGCCTCAAGGAACTGTCTACTCTGATGAAACTAAGCACAGACCTGCCCAACCTCCACTTTCACATGCACCACAAGTATGAATTGGATTTGCCCAAACATTCCCCCAAGTTGACCACCTCTTTCACAGACCACACCAGGACTCAAGATGAAGGTAACCTTCACTTTTTCCTTTTTATATATCCCAACCTCCCCAGATTTATTTAAAATCCTAAAAATGCTGTTTCTTCTGTCTCAATTTGTGTGGTTTGCTTTGGCATTCCAAATTTGTCTAATCCCAGAATTTTCTATAAGTGCAAATCAAATTTTTAAAACTCTATTTAAGTAGCAGGAATCCAAAGAAGTAGAGACTGTGGTGTTCAATCATAGTTGCCTTCATAAAAGGTTAGACAATCACTGATTAATTCTAGAAGTCCAAACTAGGAAGCTGCAGGAAGACATCTGAAAGGAGGTTAGCTAGATTTGAGGATATTATTTAACTGCATTGACTTACCTGGGACAGAATTAAAAATTTAAGCATCATATCAATAAAAGAATCCAAACATTTCATGGAGGGAAGAAAAGAGTAAGAACAAATAATTAGAAAGTTAACTTGCCAAATGGGGAATGACTGCACAAACTATGGTACATAAATGCGATATAGTATTATTATACCATAGAAATAATAAATAAGAAGCTAGAGAAACTAGGGAAGATTTACATGAACCAATGTAGAGTCAGAATAATTTACATAAGGGCCACACTAATGTAAAGAAAAATGATAACTGAAAGACTTCAGAATTCTGATAGATATAGTGCCCAATTATGACTTTTGGGACTTGATGAAGGAGTGGTGGACAATAGTGCATACTTTCAGATATGATCAACATGAAGATTTATTTGAATTAACTATATTTTTTTATCATATAACAGGATCCAATTATTGAAAAGGAGATATTTGAAAGTGATGGTGATAGTTTAAAAAATGAGGAAACCTCTTTAAGACATTTAAAATGAATAAATTAAGCATAGAAATGATACATCTATTTTTCAAAAGTAGAACCATATCACTCCAATTTCCTATTCCTTTAAAAAAAACCTCAATATACAAATAGTTGCAATGTAATAAAATCCTATTATAATAACATCCATTATTAAATGGATTTATTTTTACTGACATTTAAAAAGCACTTTAAAGTTGGCAATGCATTTTTCATTCATTAATTCACCTGAGTCATACCACAATCTTGTAACATTGAGTCTGTCACTATAATATTATACTTTACAGATAAAGAAACTGAATCTCAGAGAGCTTGACTTGTTCATGGTCACATAGCTTATAAGTATTAAAGGTGGGATGTGAATCCAAGTCTCTCTTGCCTCCAAGTCCAGCATACTATCTGCTCTTTGATACTCCTAGCATCTATAGGCAGACTATATTCTCTTTAAAAAAATGGGAAATAGGGGTGGCTAGGTGGCACAGTGGATAGAGCACTGGCCCTGAAGTCAGAAGTACCTGAGTTCAAATGTAACCACAGACACTTAATAATTACCTAGCTGTGTGGCCTTGGGCAAGCCACTTAACTACATTTGCCTTGCAAAAAAAAATGAGAAATACATAAAAATCCATTAAAATAAGAATCATGACCTTGAGTATATTACTTGAAACCTCCCTGGGCATCACTTTTCTTAATCTTTAAAACAACAAGATTGGACTAGGAGGCCTCTGAGGTCTCTATAAGATCAAATGAAAATTATCTATGATAATAATATAGTAAGTAACATTTATATAGTATTTAGTATATGCTGAACACTGAGCTAAGCACTTCACAATTATTATCTCCTCTGATCTTCAATAACCCTGGAAGATAGTTGCAATTATTATCCATAGTTTATATAAGAGGCAACTGGATCAAACTTGGCTAATGTGATTTGCCCAGGATCAAATAGCTAGGATGTATCTGTAGCCAAATTTGAATTCAGATCTTCCTGACTCCAGGCCTGACACTCTGTGCCCTGAGTCACCTACCAATGAGTCTATGAAGTTCAAAATAAAGTTGTGTTAATCTCATCTTCCAATCCTGGCATTACAAAAGGTTTCCACTGTAATTATCCAAATTAGAGTTATAATTGAATTGATGTCGCTGATGTGCTTTTAAATGACATCTGGGAAGTTGTGAGGGATGGATCAAATCATCTCTGTTCCTCATTAGTAATGATACAACTTGCATTTATTATGGTGCTTTATGACTTATGAAATGCTTCCCTGGAGATCAACTCATTTGATTCCATTTTACTAAAGAAGAAGTTCTAGAAAGGTTAAGTATTTTGCAAGTGATGGAATTGGTACATAAACCCATGACCTCTAGCTTAAACTCCATGGGCTTTTCCTACTGCCTCACAATCAGGGCTTATACACCTTTTCAGTTGTCTGCCTTCTCAATGAGGGGAAAGGAGAGGAATGAAGGGAGATAATTTGGAACTCAAAATTTGAAAAAAATGTTAAAATTGTTTTTACATGTAATTAGGGGAAAATAAAATATTAAGTTAAAAATATAATAATCTCAAAGAAAAAGGTATCTTTTTCTAATCATATAATACTAATTCTATGTGTAAGGCTCATTTGGTACAGGATCAATAAATACAGATTGATTGGTGGAAAAACATCAATACCTCGATCCTGACATGAAACTCATACATTATGTTTCAAGTGGCAGCATGGTCACACAGAAACTCTAGATGGGGCAGGAGATTCAAATTTACAGAGTACAAACAGCATCACAAAGCACAATATTCAATAGGGAAGAACAGGCATTCTGTATTCCAACAGATGAGGTTTGGTGGAAAGAGGTCTTGGATATTATCAAGAGAGCTATCTGTAGAAGTAAAATTACTAGGGAGATATTATATTGGGATCAATCCTACCTCAAGATAAAACTACAAAATAAATGGTTTGCCTTTGATGTCCCTCCAACCTAAATGGGTGCTCACTTCCCCAGAGGTTCAAAGTGCCCTCCCAGGTTTCCAGGAAGTCTAATGTGTCTCTTTCAGACCTGGAAAATAACAACTTTCCCTTCTCTTCATTCTGGCATCATAGAATCAGTGTGGGAAGGGACCTTAAAGGCTATCTAGTTCAATTCTCTAATTTTGAGAAAACTAAAAATTAGAAGAGGTAAATTGATTTGCCTGAAGCCATAAAGGTTGTCAGTTAAAAAGCTGGGACTTGAACCCAACCCATTTGATTCCAAAAGCAATGTTATTTCCAGGTTATATTCTATTCCTTCACCATCTTCCTTTTGTAATAATGGATCATTCAGGTAACCTAATCCCAGCTGATATGTTATCACTTTTAGGAATGAAGTTAATGCTGGTAGTCTTATGCAACAAGGAAGGCAAGGAGATATTTTGGGTCAAGAAAACTTTTCATTACCTTTCTCCAATTAAGTGGCCAGTTCTGTTCCCAAGTGAAAAAAGAAAAATAAAGGAGAATGACTCCTCAACCTTTTCCATTCCAGTGCTTTTCCACTGAATATTATTTTCAATGAATATAGATCAAAAGTTCCCGCTAGTGTAGTTGAAAAAACATTGACAAGAATAGAAGCTGAGACCTGAGTGATATCTCTGATTTGTTGCATAACCGAAGGTAGGTTCTTCAAATTCCTTAATGCCTTAGCCTCCCCATCTGTAAATGAGGGCAATGTTTGTACAAAAATATTTACAGCAGTTCTTTTTTTCTAATGATAGAGTTTAGAGAATAAGGGGGCATCTATCAATTCAGAAAATAGCTGAAACATGTATGGTGTGTAAATGAATGGAATAGATTACTATTGTGTTGTAAGTAGTGATGAGAGGAATGCATTCAGATAAACTAGGGGAAATTTTGTATAAACTGATTCAGAAGGAAGGAAATAGAATTAGAGCACAATTTGTAAAATAATAACAATACTATAAAGATGAACAATTCTGAAAGATCAAAGAATGTTTATTATCCCAGGTAACAACCATGATTCCAAAAGACCTATGATCATATATGTTATCTCCTGAAAGAGAAATAATAGACTCACAGACTGGCATATATTGTTTTAAGCATGACCTATTCAGTAATGACTTTTGTTTGACTCTACATATTTGCCGTTGTTCAGTCATTTTTCAGTCATATCTCACTCTTTTGGACCCCATATTGAGGTTTTCCTGGTAATGATACTGGAGAGGGTTGAGATTTCCTTCTCCAACTCATTTTATAGATGAGGAACTGAGGCAAACAGGATTAAGTGAATTGCCTAAATTGTACAAGGTCAGATTTGAACTCCAGAAGATGAGTTTTTCTAACTCCCAGATTGACACTTTCACTTTTTTTAATGGAGGGGGGGGAAATTGAGAAAGGTGAGAAGGAGAAAAGAGATTTTTGCTACTTTAAAATTTATAGATTGCTTTTTAAAACTTTTTTTAAAATTAGGAGGGGAGGTTAAAGGATCTCTGCCTCTTTGAAATTCTAGGCTTGAGGATTTCTAATCTCAGGATGCACTATATATATATATAATATATATACATATATTATATATATATATATATATATATATATATATATATATATAGAGAGAGAGAGAGAGAGAGAGAGAGAGACAGAGACAGAGAATATCTTAATATATAATGAGATAATGCCTTACCTTTTATCTTGATCTTCTTGACTTTCACTAGCTTTGCAAACAGTGAGCAATCTTTTATCTCGAGGAACCTGCAAACAGTAGCATCAATTGGTTAGGCATTTAATTCAGAGATAACATATAGCACTGGAGGCTAAGTACAGTCAAGCAAGGAAAAAACAAAACTTTCTTTAAACCAAATCACTTAACTATAGGTCAGGCTAGCTTATTAGGGGTTGTGATCTGAGGCACAGTGGTGCCACAGTACTACTAAGAGAAATGGTAAGGGCTGCAGTCACCCAAAGATCTGCTCCTTGTTGCAGTCATTGTAGCTTTATTTGGGTCTCTACCTGAGTCTGAATTTTCTCTCCTATTAATCTCCCCCAGTCCCTTGATCACTCCAGAATCAAAAAGAGAATGAAGTAGAGAATGAGTAGTAGATTTTCACAACTCCTTTCCTTTGGACACACTCAGAACTCTTTTATAGAGTACTTATCTACTCTTCCCTCTGTTTGAAATCAACAAAAGAGCAAGACCCGATTTTTCCATTAACCTTATTCTACAGAAAAAATAAGATGAGAGAAACAGAAGGAGAACTAGAAGGAAGAGAGAGAGAAGAGAGCTTCCTCTTTGACAACTTTGTTATGGTCTAGAATCAATTTAAGCTTGGGGTTAAGTCTCAGTATCTCTTAGTTCTAACCAAGCTATTCTGTTTCAAGAAACTTCAATAGGTAGTGATATAAGAACATTTCTCTCCCTTCTCAGAACTCCTATAGCAGCACTTATGGCTCCTATTAAGATGGTATCATTAGTTTTCTTTTAATTTATAGATATCTTGCCTCTCCAAATGGACTCTTTAAGGGAAGGGACCATTTCTTGTATGCTACTTTTGTGCCTTCCCCAGGATTCCTACATCATTTCTTTACACATAATAGGGACTCAATAAATATCTATCAGTGGACAGACTGACTATTTGAGGAGATGGAGGTAGAGAGGAGAGGGCAGAGCATGTCTAAGCATAAGCCAAAGAGAGAAACCTAAAGTTGCCAAAACAACTACAAAATGGAGGAGAGTATTGTGGAGTTGAAAAGAGGTCAGAAAGTGAAATTCATAGCTCATATATCTATGGACCTTAGGGTTTACAAAGTGCTTGCCTTACAACAACCCTGCCAGGAATATTGAGATGGTAGAAGCAGCAGCAACAGCAGCTCATATCATAAAGCCCTTCAAGGTTTATAAAGTGCTTTTCATGCATTATCTTATTTGATCTTTACAATTATCCTAAAAGACAGGTATTGGTTTTAACACCTGACAGATGAGGAAACAAGGGTCAAAATTGTTCAAAGTTTTGTCCACAGTTGCATAACTAGAAAGTGTCAGAATCAAGATTTAAACCAGAATCTCCTGGTTCATGATCTTATAACCTTTCTTCCACTTCTGCAAACTACCTATTTTACATCACTAAAAAAAAAAATCTGACAATGTTTCACTTACCTGAATGCATTATGCTCATTGCATATTTCCTGAAGGGTCATGGATAAATTGAAACTTGTACTAGATTTCTAGAACAAATTTCTGACTCACAAGACTAACTGTTAGTTACCTGATATAAAATTTAATATCTATAGTTTTGACCAAATTTTTCCTTTCTAATTATATACATATAAAATATATATATATATATGCCAAATGTATAAAGTATGTATATATTTTAAAATATGTTTATATATGTGCATATATGTATATTTACAAACAGGCACATATGTGTACATAATGATAATGTAGTTCAACCCTCATTCATTTTATAAATGAAGAAACTTGGAGCCAGGAAGGTAAATTTTAAACTGTTCCAAACATTTCTGTCAAAATATTTTTTTCTTTAAGCAATCTTTATGAGTATCCTAGGGTAATGCTAAAGCCCATTGCTAAGAAAAACCATCTCAGAAATATATAATCAGTAAATTAAAGATTCAAGTTAAAGAAATTAACAAAATGTATTAAAAAGACTGGACTAAAAATCAGAACTGTCAGCTTTTTCTGTTTCATGAGCTAACTGTGTGACCTCAGGCAAGTCCTTTAAGCTCTAAGGATCCAATCTTTCTATCGGTAGAATGGGGATAGAAGATGGAGAGGTAGTAAGTGAAGTGGATAATCTCAGATGCCCTTACTAATTCTAATTTTCTGTTTCTGTAACAGAGAGAGACTGAACAGGGGAAATAATGAGATTAAGTTCATCCAAAGTAGTGGAAGGGGGTGGGGGGGGGGGGAGAGGAGGAGATCATCCAAAGAAGAAAAATAAAATCTTCTGATTATTGGATCTAGTCAAAATGGCAGAGGAGTTGTGACCAGAAATGGAATGATTAGATTAATTTCAATAAACAATCTTTTCTTTCAGAGAACAAAGTTTGAAATACACAAATCCCTTCTTTTCTACATGAAACCTTTCCTCATACCCCAAATGTTCATGCCCTCTCTCCTACCCAAACCACTTCATATTTAAACTCTTTATATACCTACTTCTTGTGGTCCACATTAGAATGTATGCTCATTATGAGAAGAGACTGTTTCATTCTTTGTGCTTAAATACTGAGCACCTGACAGTAGGCACTTTATAAATGCTTATTTATAGATTATTTAATGATTGATTGATTGATTGATTGATAGGGGGTGGAAGACTCCAGAATGTTGCAGGGTGGTTGCTTTTGGTTTTGCTCAGCTGTTTTTCCTTGTTTCAAGGGAGGGTTCATAGTTCAGGGAGGGAGTGAAGGAAAGAAGGTTGAAATGACATATTTAAAAGAACACAAAAAACTTCAGTGAAAATGATTTTGGAAAAAGAAGATAAAGGATGCTTTATATCTTTTTCTCTTTTTCTGTCTTATGGAAAGGAAACAAAATCTTTTTACCTGATTGAAAGCACAGTAGAAAGAAAAAACTGTCTCCTAAGTCCTAGCCAACAGAAGTTTGGGAAGCTATGGGATGATGAACACCAATTCAGACTAAGGCCCAGAGTTATGTACAATCTCAGGGAAATAATTTATTCTAAATAAATATGGGGGCAGTTAGATGTAATGGATATTATAAGATAATATTATTTATTGTTATATTAAATATATTATATTATAAAAATAATAATGATAAGTACTTACTGTGTTAAGTATTTAGTTTTAAAAGTTTTTTCTCAGGGGCAGCTAGATAGCACAGTGGATCAAGCACTGGGCCTGAAGTCAGGAGGACCTGAGTTCAAATTTGACCTCAGATACTTAATAATTACCTAGCTGTGAGACCTTGGGCAAGTCACTTAACCCCATTGCCTTGCAAAAAAAAGGTTTTTTTTTTTCTCAAAGCAGCATCTTTAAATATAGTAACTAATTGTTTCCTTTGAAGAGTTAGTCTGGTACTCAAGAAAGAAGTCTGGGGTCCAAGTCCCACCTATAACATATACTGACTTGTATGACAAAACCTATTCCATTGCCCCCAGGCAACATTCTAAGACTATCATTTGAAGATATGTAGCCTATGTGCATTAGTAGATGAAGATTCTGATATTAATGAAATCACAAAACTGGTGAAAAATAAAAAAGCATTTTTGTTAAAATTTGGCTTTTTATAATTAAATATATTTTAAATAAGCATATTAATTTTATATTTAATACAAATATCATTACTCTCAATATTAAATATATACTGTTCTACTACAAAGGGTTAAAATGTTTAATATTCACTGAGTATGTTTTTCATATATCTTATCTTAAGAATTTGTGGTGTGATAGGTAGAGAATTGATATTGGGAATCATGAAGTCCTAGATTCAAATCCTGCATCTAATACATACCTGTAAGTCTTTAACCTTTTAAGGCCCTAAGAAGCTAAGACTGAGTTTCAGAGATGGTCCCAAACTAGATCAGTATCAGTTCCTTACTGGGGCAGCTCCCTGGACTGATGAAATCATAAATTCCATCAAAAGTAATTTTTTTCTCTTTACCCAAACACATCCAAAAATACAATCCAAATTGGATCAAGTATATGTTGATGTCAGCATGGCTGATCTTCAGGTACAGTCAAAGAAAAATGTGGCAAATGTTATACTCACTTTATAGTAGAAAGCACACCAGATTTGGAGAGAGAATACTAGGTTTTAAATTCCACCTCTACTATTTACTAAATGCTCTCATCAAGAGGCTCAAATAAATGGAGAAATGTGAATGAAACAATAAGAAGTTCTCACAGCTGACTGAATAGCCTAACTCAGAGTAGTTAATGGTTCAATGTCAAAATGCCATAGGTAGGGAATCAACAGATGAGTACCCCCAAGGATTTGTACTTGTAAAAGAAAAGTTCTAAAAGTAGGGTAGGGTAGGGTAGATTGCAATGCCCAGAGTTGTCAAGTCTGCTCCTAATGGAAGGGAGACTGACCTATACCCAGTGGAAAAGTGCAAAAGGCTTAAGTATTCTGGTTGAGTAGAAAATCTGAGTTCCCTCATGTAGAGGATAGGAAAGATTAGGTAGAGTTATTCAAACCTAAAGGGATTGTTTTAGAGGTAGTCAATTCTATCTCTGAGGATGTCAAGCAAAAACTGGGTATGTTGCGAGAAAAGATTTTTTTTTTCAAGTTTGGGGTTATACTAGCTTAATTTCTCTGATTCTGTGACCTTGAGAAAATTACTTCTTCACCCTGGTCATCAATTTCCTCATCTGTAAAATTACTTACAGTAATTGACCTTCAAGTTTCCTTCCAGCTATAAATCATCTGGTCCATGGACAACCCTTTGGATTTAAAACAAAAGGTAATTTCTCTTCCTTCTTTGAGGATCAGCTGCATCAGTGAAGATGTAAAACAAATTTGGGTATAAATATAAAGATTAAAGACTTGCAGGTATTCCTGATGAAAAGATCAGAACTAAGTAAAAACTTTGAAGTGTAACACACAGTGTCAAGAGAAACAAAAAAGAAGCACAAATGAATAATCATAAGGGAATAAACCAGGATAAACTGCTTACATTCTAATATGACACAATCCATGTGACTTCTCTAAACACTATATTCAGGGGAGGTCAGAGAAAGAATCTAATTAGAAAGAAGTTGTAATGTCTTGATTATCTTTTTTAAAAAAATGGAAAAAGAGGGGAAGAGGGATACACTAAGGAGGGAGGATGGAAAATGATTAGGGAAAATGATCTCATAATTGGAATTCAAAAGTAAAAGTCTATACATACAAGAAGGAAGGGGTTGAGGAAGCAACAGACACTTGAACTTTACTCTCATCTGAACTAGTTAATAATAACACACACACACAAATACACAGAATTAGAAAAAATTAATTTTACTCAGTAGGGGGACACGAGGGAAAGAGGAGAGAGAAGGAATTAGAAAGAGAGAGTAGATTAAGCCTAAAGAAAAAAAGACACTCTAAGAATGTACAAAAATATTTATATCTCTTTTTGAGATGACAAAGAATTTATATATTGGAGGTGAGGTGCCCATTAATTTAGGAAATAGCTGAACAAACTGTGATTTATAAATGTGATGGAATACTATTGTACTATAAGAAATAAGAACTTGAGAAGATTTCTTTGAACCGATACAGACTGAGGTGAGCAGAACCAGAAGAATAATTTATACAAAGATATAAAGTCAAACTGCTTTGAAAGACTTAGCGACTTTGATTAGTGTAACCAAAAATGACTATAGAAAAAAAGGATGAAACATGCTATGCATCTCCTGATAGAAAGGTTAACAACTCACTCAGAGTACAGAAAAAAAAAAGCATTTTTTAAAGGATATAGCCAATGTAAAAATTTGTTTCTTCATAACTTCAAATGATTGGAGCTTTTGTTGCTGTTGTTGTTTGTTGTTTGTCTTGTTTTTTGCAAGGCAATTGGGGTTAAGTAACTTTCCCAGAAGTCTCACACCCAGAAAGTGTCATGTATCAGTCCTTCTGAATTCAGGGCTGGTACTCTCTTCATTTCATCATCAAGCTTTCCCTACATATTTGTAAAAGGGTTTTTGTTTATCTTTATTTCTCAGTTGTGTGTGGGGGGAGCAGGCAGAATAGAAGGAAGAAAATTTCTGCTAATTAAACAAAAAAATTATAAATAAATTAATAAATTGATGTACAACTTTCCCCCCTGCATTTTAAAGAAACCTAAAGTAGTATTTCATAAGAACAATTAAAGAAAGAGAAATGTATACAAGTTAATGTTACAAAAAAAAGCAAAATATATTACAATGAATTAATATGGGGATATTTATTGAGTTGGTACATAATGTGCTCCTATGTCTTGTAAGGATTTATTGCCTCTGTCTGAACTGGAAGTTAAGAGTTTTATAATCATTTCCATTTTAGATAAACAACCTGTTCCTTTCCCTGGCAAAAACTCAAGAGATCATAGAATGAATTGGTATCATTTCTTAAGACTATTTTTCAAATCAACATTTTGAGGATTCATTTTTCTTTTCAGAAGGATAGAGAGTAGAGAACTCAGTAGAGAACTGAGCTTGGCTATGTAATCCTGAGCGAGGCACTAAACCTGTTTACCTCAGTTTTCACATCCATAAAATGATCTGCAGAAGGAAATGGCAAACTACTCCAGAATATTTGCCAAGAAAAACTCTAATAGAGTTATAAAAATAGGAATGCCTGAAAAATGCCTGAACAAATAAACATACACAAACATACATACACCCACATTCTCTTTTCAGATAAATTAAGCTGCATATCCTTTTTAGTTTTGCAATCAGAGGTGTAGTAAGACTGTTGATGTTTTGAAAAACAGAGGCAAAAATTCTCTTTTTAGTTTATTCATAGAATATAGAACTAGAAAATGGGCTTAATAGAGGTCATCTGGTTTAACCCCTTCATTTACAGATGAAGAAATTGAGGCTCAGAGAGATCAAATGACTTCAAAGAATCATTGATTTCCAGAATTTAATAGTTAGAAGGGACTCCAGAGACTATTTAATTTACTCCCTAAACAAAAAGACTCATCTCTAAAACATACTTTGAGAAGTGATTGTCCAGTCTGATGATCTCCAAAGAAGTAGGGTTCACCACTTCTCTAGGAACATACACATTTAGATAGTTCTAAGCATTAGTAATTTTTTCCTGACATCCAGCCTAAATTGTTCTCTTTCCTCTATTCCTCCTGGATCTCTCATGCAGAACCAAACAGAACAAGTGTAGTCTGTCCTCCACAAGATTGCCCTTCAAATAAAGCACTTAGATAATGATCATGTCCACCCTGAAATTTCTCTTCTCCAGAGTAAATATATCCCACTCTTTCAACTGATCCTCATAAGACATGGATTCAAAGTCTTTCACCAGTCTTTCTTTTTGCCTTGTTCCCCTCTCCAATCATTAATGTCCTTCTCAAACTATGCTAAAAATACAAGGATGCACTGGAGCTAGATTAAATTGACTCTCAAGAAGTGATTGTTAAACTTCGAATGTCTCCGAAACATTTCAAATTAGACTTGATTCACTGTTTTGTTGATTGTCTACGGCAGCAGAGAAAATGTTAATAGATTCCATTTAAAAGTGTGTCATATATATATATATATATATATATATATATATATATATATATATATATATATATTGACCATAACTGAACACAATACTTCAGATGAAAGGCAAGACTTCAATGAGACTCTGTCCCCCATTTCACTCATTCATTCTATTTGTTGGAAATTTTTTCCTTACCAAAAGCCTAAATTTGTCTCCTTACAATTTCTACCCATTGCTCTGCCTCTGCTTCTGCCTCTGCCTCTGCCTCTGCAACCAAGTCAAAAAAAATTAATCTCTCTTCAAAAACTTGAATATAAATGTCATCTCCCCTCTGGGCTAAATTTTTCTAGCTCCTGAGCAACATGTATAGTTAAGATGAACTGACTAGGACACTAGAGGTATCTTCAGGACAAAAGGGATGGGGCAGACCCTGCCAGTTTTTCTAAGTGAGGTGAATAAGAAAAAAAAAGTGATGAATGGTGATAAGAGAGGAAATACAATGATGAAGGAATGAGGTGGGCCCCAGATGTACTTCATTGTTTTCCAAAATGATGAAAGGAGCTGTGAATACATACAGAGTTTGATGTAGAAGTGCTTTGAACTCAATAGGAAAACAAACAGGGATAGGAAGGAGATGATGGTTAAGAAGGAAGATATTATCAAAGAGGGAATAACCTCAAGCAAAACAAAGTTCCTGATCCTGAAGGAAGGATTAAAAAAGAAAAAATTCAAAGGAAAGCCAAGAAAAATAAGGAAATTGGCATGGTTCAAGTTAAGGGGGGGGGGGGGAATGATGAGTTCTGTTTGGTTGCCGTTAAGACTGGTATGTCAATATCAAGGTGAAGATATCCAGTAGGATGTTAGAAATGTGGAAGAGGAGATTAAGTAAGATAAGAAATAAAGTTGACTATATACTTTGGGGGTTCATTTGCATGAGACAATAATTGAAAGTAGCTATCATTTAAATGGTGGAGGGTCCCAGTAGCATAGACTAGGCACAAGAGAAGTTAAAAGAATAATCAGTTGCCAAATTGTCAAAATCTTGTTGATTCTACACCTACATTATGCCTTCTATCTGTCCCCTAGTTTTCACTAACATGACCATCAACCTTGATCCTCATCTCCTCTCACCTGAACTTACTGCAATAACTTCCTAATTGATTAGATTGGTTTTCCTGAATCAAGTCTCTCTCCTTCAATAAATCCATCCTCCACACAACTGCCTAATTAATGGGTATGACCATGTCACTTTTTTGCTTCAGTGGCTCCCCATTGACTCTAGGATACATTACAAATTCCTATTTGTCATTTAAATATTTATAATATGGCTTCAGTCTACCTCCCTGGACATAACTCATAATATTCCCCTTTCACACATGTTATATTGTAATCCAACTGTCCTCTTTACTGTTTCTGGCATATTGGAAAAGATATGTATTTGGGAGTTAAGAAGACTTAGGTCAAAACCACTTGATATCAGTGAAAAATTGTTAAAGTAGATCAATGGTACAAACCAGAAAAGGGAAGATCAGATATAAGATAATTTATATATATTATATATAATATATATTTAATAAATATTTGTTTATTTTAATTAAAATTAAAGTTTAATTCAATATTAATTCAATAAAATTTAATTCCAATTTAATAAATATATAATATATAAGATAAATTTAATAATTTAGTGTTCAATAATTCTAAAAGCAGAAATTTTTTAGGAAAAAGCTCCCTGCTTGATCTGCTGACAAAAAAATAAGGCTTAGATCAATAACATACCAAATTCCTCAATAAAAACAAAATGGATACATAAATCTTGAATTTTAGAGATCATACTCTTCCCCACATACACAGCAGAAAAGAAGCAGGTCATATGAGTCAGAGATGAATTCTAAACCATACAAGAAAGAGAGGTCATTCCAAAAGATAACTTTAACAAAAGATAACAAGATAATAAAAGACCAATGAAATTCAAAAGTTTTTTGCACAAAGAAAATCAATGCACAGAGACTTGTATTAACTCATAAAACAGGAAGCAGAATCAATAAAATAATATATACAATGATTGCAACAATGTAAATGAAACAATTTAAAAACAAATGTTGTAAAATTACAAAACACAAGTTTGGCCCAAAAGAATTGATAAAAGAAACTATCTCCTTCCATTCCTTTACATGCCAAGTAGAGTAGTGGGAGGGGATGTTCCCAATGGTGTTGAATTTAATAACAAATTTTTTCAATATATTGGATTAGTTTTGTTGAATCTTTGTTTATTCTTCCATTTTTCTTTTTTTGAAAAAATTATGGCTTTCTGGGTGGACATAGGAGTGATATGGGGGAAAATCTAGGTCATGTAAAAAGAAATTATATCAATAAAACCTTTTTAACAAAAAGACCTAAACTTGAATTCTGCCTCTGAAATAACTATTACTAAAACTTTCTGAGATTCAATTTCTTCACCTGTGAAATAGGAATAATAATCCTGGAGAACCAACTTCACAAGTTTATTATGATATTAGGAGGTAATTTATTAAAAGTTCTATATCTGCTATTTTTTCCTCACTTTGGTGTTTTTGTATGGGCAGTTTCCCAATGTATGGAAATCAATGTCCCTTCTCTTATACTCTTTCTTCAAAGTTTGACACCATTTTGTATCAACTCTTTTTTTTCTTTTGTTAAGTTTTTGCAAGGCAAATGGGGTTAAGTGGTTTGCCCAAGGCCACACAGCTAGATAATTATTAAGTGTCTGAGACCTGATTTGAATCCAGGTACTCCTGACTCCAGGGCCGGTGCTTTATCCACCGCACCAGCTAGCCACCCCTTGTGTCAACTCTTACAGTAAGTCTTTCTGACTCTCCACTCTTGCTAATGTTTTCTATCTTCTCAAATTATTATGTATTAACTTATTAGTTTACATGTCTACATAAAATGATATAATTCATATTATATCAATATAATGTAAGTTCTCTGAGGCCAGGCACTGATTTACTACTTGTATGCTCAGCCCCTCACATAGATATTAAATCAATATATATTGACTGAACAACCTAGGGATCTTTAGCCAAAAAAAGAATAAACTGAGGGTTCTTGAATGTCACATAGAACAAGGATTAGGCATGATCTGGAATTGGGACCAATAGGTGGAATTTTCCAAGAGTCAGATTTAGATTTATTTTATGGAAAATAGAGCTATACAAAAGGGAAATGGGCAATATTGGAATTTAGAGCTCTTTGAGCAAAAGCTGGATAATCACTTGTCAGGAATGTTATTAAAGGGATTCAAGTTCAGAAATGGCATGGATAGGATGTTGCTTGAGATTCCTTTCACATCTGACATCCTTTGGGAATAAAGTTACAGAGAAGACTGAGAAAAGTATCATTTCACACTGGCAGCTGCTTCAGAAGGGTCAAGAAGTTTTGAGGATTTATTAATTAAGGAGTTGTGAATGATGCTGGAGATAACAGTTTTCATAAAGAGAGAGAGAGAGAAGGAGATACTGAAGGAGAAGAAAGAGAATAAGGAGGAGGGGAAGAAGAAGAGAAAAAGAGGCAGAAAAAAGGAAGAGAAGAAAATGGAAGAGAAAAAAAGTAGAAACAAATAATCAATTGAATTTAAGTCATTGAGGAAAACAGAAGGCAAAAAAAAAAAACGAAGAGATTATACCCTAGTAAAAAGTACATATGTGAATTATATTCTACAAAGTTTCTACAAAGCTCCAGATGACAGTGAATAATCTGACAGAAAAAGAAGTCTAAATTGCTATCAACTGGGTTTCTGCACTAAAACTGGTTAAAGTATTGTAATTTCCCCCCTTTCTTTAGCCCCTTCATTTAATAGGAAAAAAAAGACTGCACCTCATATCATCTTCATATTTCAGGAAGTTTCCAAGTAGTAACTATTCAATATGAAGGAGATAACATCTATAATCTAGAATAGCATTTTGTATTAAATTCCATGTATGACTTTGATATACTCAAAACAAAAATTCCTGACTGACTATATCAAGGGTCTATTATAAACTTTTAGTAGTGAGGGGGAAAGATATTGACCTCAATTCCTTTGGTGAGGTGGGGTGGGGGGAACTGGAGCATGAAATGGGCAACAAAAGATGCTTTCTTCAAAAATGTCTTCTCCAGACTTTTTTGGAAGGGGTAGGAGTAGAGGTTAATAAGTCTTTCTTCTAAAATGCAATTTTAAAATGGAACTATAAACTATATTCCACACCTTTGTTGAATTTGATGACATTAATTTCCCTGTAACATATTGCTGAACAGAAGAAAATGAAAATTTGCACAGTGGAGAGAGAAGAGTCAGCATAATTTTGGAGCCCAGGCTGCATAGGAGGCTTGGATAAGACAATGCAGAGCCAACGATTGGTCATGCAGCAACATGAGGGTTATTGATGTCAATTGGGGAGACAGTTGGGTTAGAAGATAACCCAAATAAAATTCATCTATTTTGCAACATTACCAAGAGTTCAAGCAACTGTGATTCTGGTCTCTAAAACTCATCCTAATTCCATGATGGGTCTATAACATAATTAGCCATGTTATCCTGTTTAAGTGAATATGTCCAGTCAAAGTAAAAATGTAAAACCAGCTACTTTCTACTTATGTAGAAACCAAAATTAGAGTTTCTCCAAGCAATGCCTGTCAGATCTTTCATACTATTTCTTTTCCTTGGACCCCTACAAGTATTTTTTTGATTTGTTAATATTTTTCTTTTTCTATAAGAAATAGCAAGTTGCTTCACTTTTTTGGACCACAGTTTGCTCAGTTGTGAAATGTAGGGTTGGGACTGAAAGGTTTCTTATGTTAGCTTCCAGCTCTATGATTTTATAATTGCTTTCAGATATTGCTTTTTGCTTATTTTCGACTTTATAACACACTATCCTCTTCTCCTATAAGGCTATATGGCATAATAATGAAAAGTGTTTTTTAAATTAAAGTTTATTACATCTTTGTTGTGAGAACTTTCTGAAATGACTTAAAAGACCATAGAGCTGGACTTTAGGGCTTTCTTTTCCAAGTATCTCTTTTTTTAAAAAAAAAAAAAGGAGAAACAGAAACCCAAGGAAGCTAAGAGCCTTTCCCATAGTCAAATAAATAATAAATATCAAAGGTAGAGTTCTATGTCTCCAGAACCATTATAACCATGCTGTCTATATCCCTGGCAATTTCACAAAGTCAGATTTGGTATCTTTGTTCCATGCCAAAACCTTATAACTTAACAGGTATAATTAGTGAACTCCAATCAATGATCTTTGGGAATTGAAGGACAACAGGAAGGATTATTGTTGTTCATCCTTCATTTTTGAAGAAGACCAATAGTGCAAGATTGGAGGAGGGGAAAATGCCATCATTTGCAAAAATAAGAAGAAAAAACCAATATGTCTCATTTCAAAACCTCTCAAATTCTGAAATTAATTTTAAATTTAATTTTGAAGAAATTTCAATTCAATTTTAAAGAAATATCAAGAAAATCAGAGGTTATAACAAAAAACAACCATAGGTAATGCTAGACTAACCATATTTCCTTTTTTGACAAGAGTTGATATTCCAGATTGGAATAATGCTATAGCTATAGTTTCCCTAGATTAAGTTGTTCTTATAGACAAGCAGAAATGTATGCAATACAACAAAGTGAAATTGAAACTAAATGGCTTAACCCAAAGAATAATCTTTAATGGTTTAATGTCATTTCAAAAGGAAGATTCTAGTGATGTATCTCAGGGCTCTTTGATTAGTCCTTGCTAACATTTTTACCTAACTTAGATAAAGGCACTTTGCTTATCAACTTTGTGGACAGCACAAAACTAGGAGAGGGAGCTGACATATGGGATAGGATAGTAAGGATCCAAAAAAAAAATCTTAGCAGATTAGAATCTAAGTCAATTAAGCTGAAATTTAATCAGGAAACATTTAGAGTGTTGGATTTTTTTAAGTTCCCTATCATAATTATAAAATGGAGGAATAGAGACAAGAGATCAGTGCATCTGAAAAAAAAGGTCAGTTTTTTATGGACTGGAAACTCAATATGAATTAATACTATAAAAATTAGTGTCTTGAGAAGCATATTATATTCACAATAGAAATAATATAGGTTCATTCTACACTGGTCAGATCACATCTAAAATATGCTCAATTCTGTTTACAACATTTCAGAAAGGGCACTGACAAACTGTAGAGAAACCAAAGGAAGGAAACTAGGTTGGTGAAGGACTGTGAAATCATTTCATATGACTAAGCCCAAAGAGCAATAAAATTGTGCATACTGATCCAGCAACACCACTGCTAGACCTGTTTGCCAAAGAGAACATTAAAAAGCAAAAATGTGAGAATATTTATAGCAGGTCTTTTTTTAAAAATGGCAAAGAATTAGAAATTGGGGGAAGATCCATCAATTGGGGAATGTATGGCATGGTATGGTTATGATATGGTATGGTACAGTATGGTATGGTATATGAATGTAATGGAATACTACTGTGATATGAGAGATGATGAGTAGGCAGATTTCAGAAAAATCTAGAAAAACTTATATGAACTGATGAAAAATGAATTGAGCAGAATCAGGAAAACACTGTTCACACTGTAATGATCAACTATGAAGAACTTAATTTTTCTCAACAATGCAATGATCTAAGATAATTAAAGGATGGAAAATGCTATATACATCCAGAAAAAGAGTTGATCTAGTCTGAAAGAAGATGGAAGCAAATTATTTTCACTTTATTTTTTTCATGGTATTTTTTCCTCTCACAACATAACTAATATAGAAATATGTTTTACATGATTGTACATATATAACCTTAAATAAAATTGCTCATCATTTTAGGGAGTGAAGGGAGAGAGAAAATTTAGAACTCAAAATTTTTTAAATGAATATTCAAAATGTCCTTTACATGTAATTGGAAAAAATAAAATATAATTTATAAAAAAGAGAGAAAAATCATTTCATGAGGATGGGTTAAGAAACATACTATAGTGGACCTATATTAAAATCTTGTTTCAGATACTGACTATGTGACTCTGAGCAAGTCATTTAACTTCAGACTCAATTTCTTCATCCTTAAAATGAGTGTTGGATTCAATGACCTCTTAGATCCAAATCTACCATCCTATGAATTTGGAATATATAGTAGAGAAGAACATTAGGGAAGATATGATGGCTGTTTTCAGGTATTTATAGGGTTGTCATGTGTAGTTGTTGTTTTTCCTGAAGAAAAAATACTAGGAACAATGTTTTTTTAATATGCAGAGAAGCAAATTTTGGGTCACCAGTTGCTATCATCCTCTCCTGCAGAATCACCTTGCATTTACTTTGTACATGCTTTATAAATATTTAAGTATATGTTGTCTTCTCAAGAAAATGTAATCTTTCTGAGAACAAGGACTGTCTCATCCTTGCCTTTATATTCCCCCCAATTCTAACCCAATGTATGGCACGTTATTAATAAATGCTCTTGACTAATTAACTTCAGGGTTAGGTCTTCATCTGCTTGACTTTGTTTTAGTGGCTTGTCTGCTTGTAGACCGAGGTCTAAAATCAGAAATGTCAAGAAGAGACTATGTTCAAAAACAGCAGTGAGTCTTCTTAGGGGCATCTTGCAGTTAGCAGTGATCTTTTCTATTGGCATCTCAGCTTTTAATGGGATTTCTTCTGGCAGTGAAGAAAACCTCTCAAATGGAAGCTAATGAAGCATTTATCCCAGACTAGGTTAATGTCACAGTATAATTATCACAATTTAAATACCAAGGGTGTTAATCATTTCACTACTGATTATCATCAGTAATCTCCTTCTGATGTGCTTGCTAGGGGTAAACCACAAAAAGGACCTAGGCATGTTCTATGTTGGAACATGGACAGCAACTTTATTCCAAAGTTACCCTGATGCCTGGCAGATACTTCTTGATAATTATAACCTTTTGCCCTTGACTGGCTTAAAATGAGGTAGATTAGTGAGACAAACGCCTTCCAATGTGCATAAACAAGCCTCAGGATACTGGTTCCCTAATTCTTTTCCTTTGTCACCAGAGGTAATATGAAAATTGATCTTAAGAATCTTTCTTTTGGGGTGGCTAGGTGGTGCAGTGGATAGAGCACCAGCCCGGGAGTCAGGAGTACTTGAGTTCAAATCTGGACTCAGACACTTATAATAATTACCTAACTGTGTGGCTTTGGACAAACCACTTAACCCCATTTGCCTTGCAAAAACCTAAAAAAAAGAATCTTTCAAGAGACACAAGACAGATACAATCATAGTAACCCAACGAAGTTACTTTTTCAAAAAGGGCAAGTAAATCTCTGTTTCTGAACATGTTTTCTATTTTTTATGCTTCATTCTTGCAGGAGAGTGGCATAAGGTTATAAAGGGGGAAGTAATGAATAGGGTAGATACCTGGAAGAGGTGGAATAAAAGAGAAAAATTAGGAAAGATGTAACATAGAATAAAGGATCAAAAGTCCATAAGAATTAGATTCAAGTGAACAAACATATATTAAGCACCTACTATGAACAAGATAGGTAGGAGGAGGCAGAGTGGATGGAGCACTGGGCCTGAAGTCAGAAAGACTTGAGTTCAAATCCAGCCTCAGATACTGTGATCCTGGGCAAGGCATTTAACCCTGTTTACCAATTTCCTTGACTATAAAATGAAATGGAGAAAAAAATAGCAAACCACTCCTGTATCTTTGCCAAGAAAATCCAAGAATAGAGTCACACAGCTGAAAGTTACTAAACAACAAGAAGAATGTTCAAGAAACAGTGCTAGTCACTAGAGATACAAAAATAAAATTGAAATACTTCCTGCCATAAAGGAATTTACATTCTATCTAGTACTGTTTCTGTTACATCCTCTAAATAATCACTGAAACCTTGGGGAAAATGTCTGCATAGCAAGGGTGGCAGTAATTTCAATTAACAGGAGATAGAGGAGTTTGTTGGCATTCTCTCACCCCAACAAAGCTAAACCCCTTAGTCTTTTGTTCAACTAGAGTCAATTCACTAAAAAATCCCTTTAAGAAGGGCAGCAGAGACCATGATATTTCCCTTAAGAGACAGACTTCTAGTCAAGCAAAATAAATTTTCACATTAGTTATGTCTAAGGGAAAAAATTGCTTCAATCTATACTCTGATTCTATTGCCTCTATCTAGGGATGGCTAGCATGCTTCATCAGGAGCCCTCTGAACATGATGATCAGAGTTCAAGTTTTTCAAAACTATTTACAAAACTGATGTTATTATAAATAGTGTTCTGGTTCTGCTCATTTTACTTTGCATCAGTTCATACATGTCTTCCCATATTTCTTATAGCACAATGGTAATCCATCACATTAAGGGTAACTGATAGGCCTCAAATTTTTTAGTTAATTAGGGGAATGTCTTTCCCAAGACTTTCCCTTAATGGAATGAGTCTTTCTAGTGACCATAAAGATAGTTGAAGTAGGCACTGTTTAGTTATTCTTTATTTGAAGACTTCCAGCAAGTGGGTCAAACAACATTGCCTTCCAGAGACAGGCAAATTACAGGCAGCAAATATTTATTAAGTGTCTATTTAATAAGCAGCCTAGGTCAGTTGAGATAACTCTATCTCAAAAATTTTAAAGTACTTCCTTTCACCAATCTAAATCTTCCTTATTAGAATTTTTAATCATTGCTTCTTGTTTCTTTGAGTCCAAACTGAGCAAATCTGATCCCTCTCTCCATTTGACAATCCCTCAGATACTTATATAACTCTTTGGTCCCCAAAAGTCTTCTCTTCCAGATTCGACATCCCTTGTCCAATCATTTCTCATTTGACATAAATTTGAAGCCTTTTCCCAACCTGGTTGTCCTCCTCTGGACATTAGATCATCAATGTCCTTTCAAAAAATGTGGCATTCAGAACTAACTACAAGACAGAATACATATGGCACTGTACCTCTTAATGAAGTGTAATATCTGTTTTGTTGGGCTTTTTAGTGGGATTAGGGAGTAAGGAAGATCAAAATTCGAATCCTTCTCTAAATACTTATCTTCATGACTCTGAGCCAATTATGTACCTCTTTGCTTCCTCCTCAGTAAAATGAGAGGGCTGCATTGGATAGCTTTTAAGGTCCTTTCCAGTTCTAAGTCTTTTTGTTCTTGCTTTCATGAGCCTCTGCAAATACAGGAACTGGTTCTTGTCATTTAAAAAAATATATAAATCTCAATGTCCAAATGTTGAAGCAGAGAAATGACCATCTTAACCCAGACCAGGTATAGTTTCTGTTCTCAGTATCTTCTCTTAAAAATATAAAGAGTTACTTCAAAAGGGAAATGATGGAGCAGCTAGGTGGCATAGTGGATAAAGCACCGGCCTTGGAGTCAGGAGTACCTGGGTTCAAATCCGGTCTCAGACACTTAATAATTACCTAGCTGTATGGCCTTGGGCAAGCCACTTAACCCCATTTGCCTTGCAAAAACCTAAAAAAAAAAAAGGGAAATGATTTGAAAAGAGGGGGCAAAGTCAAAGTGAAATTACAATATGTCTGAGACAATGGGGTATAGAACCATAGATGATGGATTATAGCAGTATGAATCATGATTTGAGTATCCTCCTGAAAATGCAAAATACTCAGGAAATATATCAGTAAGTTATTTCTCCATTATTACCCAATTAAAGGAGATGGAATGAAGCCTGGAGCTGAACTGGATCTAAAAAGGATTGCAGAAATTAAAAAATGAAAGAATCATTTTTCAAAAACACCACAGGGAACCTAGGTTTTTTTCACATTTACATTTCAAAAACTGCAATAAGCTTTTTGAAGTATAAATGCAATAACTAAAACTGATTCTGGAGGACTAATGATGAAGCACACTATCCAGGTCCTGACAAACAGCTGGCAAATCCAAGATACATAAAGAGACATATCTTTTTTTTTTACATAGACAATGTGGGAAATTATTTTCCTTGGCTACACATATTTGTTACAAAGATTTTGCTTTTCTTTTTTCTCTTCCTCAATGGAGTTAGGGAAATGAGAGCAGAAAAAAATAATTTCTTAATTAAAAAAATTAAATATCTCAACTACTACATGGAATAAATCACCATCCTACAAATATTTTGATTTAGCAGAAAGTTAAGCTTCTGCAGAAGACAGCTCAGTTGACTCTGTTATGCTATTTTTTATGACTAATGAAAGGGAAGAGAAGGGTAGGTATTAGGGAAAGAAATAGTCAAAGAAAAGGATTGAGAAGAAGTTGAGAGAATATATGCATTGTAAAGATCTACATAATCAGCAAGATTTGTAATGTTAGGGGACAGCTAGGTAGTACGGTGGATAGAACATTGGCCCTGGAGTCAGAAGGACCTGAGTTCAAATTTGACCTCAGACACTTAATAATTGCCTAGCTGTGTGACCTTGGGCAAGTCACAACCCCATTCCTTAAATAAATACAATAAAGGTATGTAATTTTTATGAAAAATTTCCCAAAACATTATACCATTCTAAATACTGGCTTTAGTTCCACAACCACTTCCTCTAAAAAGACTTCTAAGTACAAAATTTTAGAGTTTAAATTGGGGGAAGGGGGGGAAGGGAGTATACTATCCTTAATAGCAAAGTGTTTATCACAAAATATTTTCCATATTCTTCTATATTTTGTCAGTTGTACCTTTTAATTTCATACTTAAATCCCCTTGGGATCATTTAGGTTTACTCTTCTCTATCAAGGCTTTCTTTAAATGTGTTCTTTCCTCCATTTTTCATTGTTTTATGAGGCAATGTTACTCATAACTTTTTATGATAACAACCTTTATATTGGCATAAAGGATAGAAAGCTGACCTTGGACCAGGAAGACTTCACTGTGTGGCTCTAGGCTAATCACTTATCTTCTCAATAATTTAGAAAACACTCAAAGAATATATAATGCAAAGAAAATATTGAGCTGCATTGGTTAAAGTAGTTTCCTCATTATGAACTCAGACCCAGAGCTGGAAGGGACTTCTGAAGCCAGCTAGTTCAAAGATTTCATATTACAGATGAGAAAACTAAAGTCCAGGGAAGTTGTTCTTGGCTCAATGTCATACAGACAGTAAGCATAAGAATGAGAATTTGAATACAAATCTTCAGATTCCATAAACTCTTTTCATTGTACTTGATTGCCTCCCAACACCATCCTTTTCTGTGAGAATTTACAAACCAGTTAATACTCAAAACTGGTGGTGCATTTGATTGCCATATCTCTCTATTTGGCAAATAAGGGTCTGTGGTCTAAGAAAGTTTCTAGGCTTTTTTAGTCTTCTTCTTATGTACAGAAATTCCAAATGGAAAATAAGCTGTTTAATAATAATAATAATAATAATAATAATAATAATAATAATAATAATAAATAGTGAGTTAGAGAGAGAGTAGTTAAATGATTTTTAGGAATTGCCAAATTCTTTTAATGACTCCAAGTTTCTCTCCAAAACAAAAGTCAACTTTTTAACAGCAATAAACTTCCCCATGGTATCATACAGCTGTGAGTAATAAAACAATACAATCTCTAAAGAGAATGGAAGTTGAGGAAGACCAAAAGGGCAAGGAAGAGGTACATAGTGCATAGATATAACACATATCAATATAACAAACCATAAATCAGGAAAAAAAAAACCAAAAAGTTTCAGAGAAACAATGTTAAAGATATCACCAAGGAAATACAGAATGGTAGGCTGACCACATGTTAATTATGAAGAATTTTTTTTTAGAAATCATTGTTTTATGAGACGATTCTCTCATGGGGTAAAAGTAAGGAATACAAGAGGGAATTTAGGTGATATAAAAACAATAGATACAGGGCGGGGGGGGGGGGGGCTAGGTGGTGCAGTGGATAGAGCACCAGCCCCGGAGTCAGGTGTACCTAAGTTCAAATCTGGCCTCAGACACTTAATAATTACCTAGCTGTGTGGCCTTGGGCAAGCCACTTAACCCCATTGCCTTGCAAAAACCTAATAAAACCCAAAACCAATAGATATCAATAAGAATTTATTTTTTAAAAAAAGAGAGAGGGATTACTAATATGTTGCCTGTGAATTCCTTTGGTATCCTAATGTCAAGAGAATGAAAGGAAGATATCTATCTACCCCCACATACCCTGGACTCCCTGTGACAGACCAATAGAAGAATTTATACAAGAGCTGAATAGTGGAGACAGGAATAAATAGATTCAGATCTGTACCATTTACACTGATATGATGACAGTTCTACAAGAGTACACAAGTATAAAAACTTTTTACCACAATCTGATAGGTGGTACTGTAGATTAAGTGCTAGACCTGGAGTGAGGAAGACACAACATCAAATCCATTCTCAAACATTTACTAGCTGGGTGATCATGGGCAATTAACTTCATCTTGCCTAAGTTTCCCTTAAAATGGGAATAATAGTAGAACATACCTCTTGAATTGTTGTGAGGATAAAATGGGATAATTGTAAAGTGCTTTGCATACTTTAATGCACTTTATAAATGCTAGATATTATAATTAACACTAGATAATAAAAATTCAAGAGACTGTAACATCTCGTAAATATGATCTGCTGAGGAATGGAGAAGTATCTATCTGTACTGTTGAAAGGAGTACTCACAGAAATGAAATAGTGAATCTTTTGAAGTTTTAGTGCGGGAATCAGATCTAGAATTCTACTCAAGAGACTTAGGAAAGAGAGAAAAACAAATGTTTTTTGGCCATCCATTCCACATGCATCAGGTAGCTAAGAGATAGTGACTTGGCCTTTTTGTACTGTGGTTGCTGATTTGTTCTAGAATACCTTTTAGAATTTCTGTAACTTTGTTTAAGTAAAAAAAGCAATGCAGTTATAAAATACCAAGGCAACAAAGTAGAGGATTCATATGCATTCCTTCTTTCCAAATGTTCTTCTTCACTTTCAAACTTAGTTCATCAGCCTCAAAAATCCTGCAGAGCAAGTCAACTCATTGGAAAAGTCCCCTGAGGCTCACTGTCTTCTGTAAAATGGATTGGTAAGACTCGACAGATGCAAAGGAGACACTTTGTGTGTATGTGTGTGGTACAATGAGCCCTGTATTTGCAATCCCTGGACCAGAGTTCAAATGCTTTACACCTGCTTGTTAATACCTGTATGAACTGAAGTGACCTTTGGTCTACCTGCACTGTCATTCAGCCTGTACTCAACATCCCCTTATATTATAGGGAATTTTCCCCAAGACACCTATTAGCTAATTAGAATGTCAAGACTCAAAGCCCTTGCCCCTAATCATTAATCAATGATAACTCTTCACTTCTGTTCTGGAGGGTCCAAGACTGAATAGAACTCACTCTAGCTTCTCTATAAATCCCTGCTCTGAATCAATCACAGGTGCCACTTATAATCTCAAATAACAGATTTCTACCATCCCTTCCTCTGCCCAGAATAAAAAACTTATTAGGAATTCCCCTGGACATACCTGAGCTCTGGCTCGGCAAAAAGGATATTTCTCTCCCTGTCATCCCCCATCCATCTCCCAGATGAACACTGGGAGGGGTGGGACACTGACCTTGTGCAAGTCACTTCTCTGAACTTCTGTTCAGTAAACCAAGGAACTTGTAGTGGGTTATCTGAATTTATAATCTCAGAATGGATATAGCTCCTGATGCTATAATTATTAGTAGTAATCTCTTTTCAGTTCAGCATCCAATCAAATCCATATAGGAAGGATTTATCTGAATGAGATTCAAGTGTTATTTCAGACTTCTCAAAGAAGTCATTCTCTGAAGTTTGGCTGGAAGCAAGATAAATACTGCAATTTTATAAAAGGCCCACAGGACAGACACTTTTCTTTTATACCAAATGAGAGCCAGTTTGAGTTCACATTTCTGGTTAATTCAATGAGCTGTGTTCTCATTGGATAAACAGCTACTTTCAAATTCTTCTTAGCTGTCTATACCATCTTTTCCCATTCCTTAAACTGTATGTCCCTTACCAACCACTTGGCCATTCTCCTACCTTTCTTCATGTAAAATACTTTGCAAATTTAAGAATGCTTCATACATTTCTGTATTATTAAAATAGTTTTAGGATAGCTAATGTTGAGCCTGGAGTCAGGAAGACTCCTCTTCCAGAGTTGAAATCTGACCCTGAACACTTACAATATGACCCTAGACAAGTCACTTAACCCAGTTTGCCTCAGTCTCCCCATATGTAAAATGAACTGAAGAAGGAAATAGCAAACCACTCTAGTCATGGAGAGTAAGACATCACTGAAAATGATTAAACAATATAAATTATTATTTTGGTACCTGGATCACAGTTTTCTTCCCCCGCCCCCATCAATATCCAGTAGAATGTCTGGAAACATAGAAGAAATAGGCATTTTAAAAATGTTTCTTGTTGAATTAAACAGACTCTCCCTCATTTTCCTTTTCCTGCCAGTTCTGCTGAACTTGAAAAAGGGGCCTTTTATATCTAAAAGAGGACCTGGATGGAAAAAGAGAAGCCAAGAGCCTGGATAATGAACAAACCAAGTAACAAGCTACTGATTAATCAATATTTACAGAATCTTAAGATCTGGAAGGAACCTTAGAAACCATCAAGGCCCACTTGTACGTGAACAAGAGTTCCCTCAGTCATATCTCCCCCTTCCCACCCCCACCCCCGCCAAAAATACACATCTGATCTTCTCTTGAAGACTTCTAAGGAAGCTCTGACTCCTTCCCAGGACAGGTTATTATGCTTTGGTATATCTCCAATGGATGTCCCTTTTTCAGGATGCTTTTCCCTCCCATTCTAAATTCTGCCTCCCTGTAACATTCACTCATTACTTGCTCTGCTCTCTCCATTAGAACAGGCTTAAACTTTCTCCCTTTACTTGAAAACAGTTACTATTTTTTTCCTCTAAGTCTAAATACTCTATATCCTTCAAATGATCCTCATATGAGATAGTATTGAGGTTTTTCCTCCATTTGGTTGCTTTTCTCTGGATATTTTCCAGTTTAGTAATGTCCTTCCTAAAATGTGACAGCCAGAACAGAACAGAACAGAATTCTCTAGGTGTGATTTGACTAGAGCAGAATGAAACAAGTCTAGCATCTCCTATGTTCTGAACACTATGTCATTCTTAATGCAACCTAGGATGACAATAGCTTGAGTTTTTTGTTTTGTTTTGCTTTGTTGCTTCCATTGTTTATACTGATTCATACTGAGTTTTGGAATAGGAGAGAGAATATTGGATTTGATGTCAGAAGACCTGAGTTCCAATCTTGGGCCTTTTACTACTTCTGTGTAAGTGCTGATCCTTAAGACTACTCTCTATTATATATTTACCAATTTTCTCTCTATTATAGATTTACTAATCCTTTGACCTGCTTTCAAACAAAACATAGCCATGTCTCCCCAACTTGAATCTGTAAAGTTATTCCTTGAACTCCAAATATTAATTTATTGGGTTCTGACCCAACATTCTAATTTGAGAGCTACAAAAGTTAAACTGATTTGCTCAAGATCACTCAAGGAAGTAAATAGCAGAGCCAAAAGTTGAATCCAAGTCATTTGATTCCATAGCTCCTATTCTTACCATATAGCATACTGCTTTGCTTATCCTGTTTTATTTAGGGCAAAGATTCAACTTTTTGGTTGCAAGAATTCAATGATAATGGTGACAGCACAGCACTCACTCACTCAAATCCAATTCATGTGCTTGTCATTGCCTCCCTGATGCCAAGGTCTTCTTCAGAATAAAAGACAAACATCACTTACTAGCTGTGACCTTGGACAATCACTCATAAACAAACAAACAAGCAAAAAAGATGGGCATTTGTTTTGCTTTGGGTGGGAGAAAGGATTGGGGAGGGGAAAGTATTTATTATCCTGAATTCATTAGAGAAGTTATCAGAAGGTTTGACTCTCCATAGTTGCTTTAGCCTTTTGTGACTAGAGTCTTTTTTTATTTGAGGGACAAGCAAAGGGAATAATATTAAGTGTCTTCTGTGTGCCAGTCATTATGTCAAGTGCTTTACAAATATTAACAAACCCAGATTCAGAAGGCTGAATGTTGAGTCCAAGTCATGGTTGTCACTAGCAAGAGAAGATGGGTAAATCAGGCACTATTCTCTCATAGTACAAGCTGATGACTTGGAAAAATAGAAAACTGGCATTCTGGGGTAGCAAAGGGGTGCTGTGGAGAGTGTTAGATTTTTTGAATCAGGACATCCTGAATTCAAATCCTAACATACTAGATGTATAACTCTGGATAAGTCACTTAACATCTTTTTTCTTCAGCTTCCTCATCTGTAGAACAAAGATAATAATAGCACCTGCTCCTCAGAATTGTAGGGAGGATCAAATATATGTAAAAGGTTTGACAAACCCTAAAGCACAATATACTGGGTAGCTTATCTACCCCTACCCCTAACCCCAGTCCTTCTACCTCCTGAGGTAAAGTCTGTTCTCCTGTCCAGATATCTGTCTTTTGAAGGTTTAGATCTGCTTCAATGAAAAAGGTGGAAGTCTAAGCCCTAATGTAGGGAAAATAAGGTAAAAAAAGAAAAGCCCAGAGTTCTCTAGAACCAAGACAGATGAAAAATCCTCCCTAAAATGGGTTCTGCCTTCTTAATATGCACCTTCCTTCCTTATTCTATTCCAAAAGAATAAGGATATATAAATGGTAGGGAGACTATGCTCAAGCTTTCTAGATAGTTTCAAAAATCTAATTTGTGTTGTATCATGACTTCAGTAAAACTTTTGCTTCCAGATCTATGTAAAATAGAAAAGTATAGAATTTTCCCCTTCTCCTCAAAAATTGACTCCTGGACTAGCCCAGTGCTTTCCTGGGTTTATTTTTCTTTTAAAACCCATCTAAGAAAGATTAAGCTCTGAAAAATCTAGAGCTGAAGTTTTAAATTGTGTCATTATTTTTAACTTAAGAAGTAAGGGAGCAAGAATAAACTTTATGTTTTGAAAGAAATCATTACTCTCACTTTTGAACACACACCTAAAGAGGGAATGTTCTTTCCATTTGCTGTGTAAGTTCCCATTGCTACAAATTGTCTTTATTTTGCATTTCTGTCACTTGAGGGAATTTTTATTCTTTGATTTCCAGATTCTTTTTCTGTCATGGGTTTTGGACAACATCTAAGCTGATTTTCAATGCCAGCTCTTCAGTGGACTCCATTTTTGTACTTTGTAATCCTAGTATGTATTTTCTTGTGGATGTGTTAAGAAAATGATGTCACAAACAGAGCTATTTGTTGTTTAGTTGTGTCTGACTTCATGTTCTTGTTCGATCTCATACTGAAATGGTTTGTCATTTTCTTCTTCAGTTCACATTATAAATGAAGAAATTGAGGCAATTGTGGTCAAGTGACTTGCTTCTCTAGTCAGTATCTGAAAATGGATTTGAACTCAGATCTTCCTGATTCTAGGTTTAGTTTTCTATCCCCTGTACCACCTAGCTGCCCCACATACAACTATATCTCTGTTCAACATGCTTACAACAAATCAGTTGATTAAATATCAAAAAATTCCACTACGAAACACAACCTCAAATAAGACTTGATTTGTTCCCCAGCTTAAAGGTATAAGCTGCAAAAATCACTCATCCTTCAAGATAGAGATAAGCCTTTGTAATATGAAAACAATTTTTTCTTAAACTTCATGGCCAATCTGTTCTAAGTCTGTTCCAACATCTTCACTTTTCCCAATGCCCAAACAAGTAAAACTAAATTGCTTTCTAAAGGGGTTTCATATAAGCTCTGTGATAAGATAGAAAAGAGAGTTGAATACAGGGTCAATTTTGCAAGAGGTAGCTGAGGCACATATCAGGCTAGTGAGTAGAATGGAATAGAATGGAATGTCAGGCTCTCATTTCTAAGCCATTCTCTTGCCTGAAATACTATGAGCTTTTGGAAACTCCCACACATATTCTAATTTGAAAAATAATTGGTTTCACAAATTGAATTCCATCTATGCAAATTATAGAAGGGCATATGAGTTGAGACAAAAGTGAGAAATAATTCTAAATAGATTGAGCACAGATAGTGGTACTTTCCTAGCCAACCAAGCAATACCCCAAAATGGCACATTTCAAAAAGAAAAAAGCAAGAATCTCTTTTTTTTCTTAAGTTAAGAGAAAACATAGAACAATAGAACAAGTCAGGATTTCTTTGATATGTGATGCATATCCATTATTTTAAATGCTTCCTGGGCTAAATGAACATCTTATTTTTAAAAACTAACATCCAGAATACAATGAAGGTAGGTAAGAAATCACTTCCTATACAATCAACATAATTGCTACCTTGGTCATTTTGTGCCAAGTAACAAATTTTTCTATGAAGAGGAACTTTTCAATGGGTATGACCCTTTCTCTTAGATGATCTGTTAGCTTCCAAGTAAACAGTAACACAATATTATATCAGACAAAGAAATTTTATTTCTGACCGCAGTCCTGACCACTGGGTGCTGATCTTTATCACTGAATTTTCTAGTCCCTTTCCTGAATGCTATAACAGTTTGCCCTAGAAGTTTTCTATGACATTAAGGTTTCCTGAAAAATAACATATTAAAAATATTTTGAGGACCTCCTTTCAATCAATTAAAATGCAGCTTTCCGAATTATATTCAACATTACCTATATCCTTGCATTGCCTCACCTTCACTGCAGGTGATGAGAGTAAACTTTAGACATAGGAGACCAAAGGAAAGAGTTTGCCAGCCTTTTTCATCTGATTGTGTTGCTTCTTCTATGACCTGTCCCATTAACCTCTTACGTTTAAAGGATTTATTTTGTTCCCTATTTTTCTTTTGTACTTCCATCCAGTCCTCTTAATTCCTCTGAAATGCTGGAGGAAAATGTATCATGAATTCTGCTATAGTTTAGATTTTCAATTTGTAATAGAAATTATTTGCTAAGAGTTATAATTGGAAGGGATTTTAGAAGCCATTTTTTAAAAGCCATTTTACAAATGAAGAAACAGAGGCTTAGGAAAATTAAATAATTCAACCATAGGCTACTCAGTACATAAATCAGAATCTGAACTCAGGACTTCCCTTCTGCAGCTCCAGTACTCTCTTCACCATAGCACCTAGCTCATCAAATCACCTAGTTAGAAAAGGGTCTGTGGAGCTAGCCCATGACCCTTATTTTAGAAATGAGAAACTGAAGTCAGGAGAGGCTAAAGGAGGAAGTAGATGGTTGAACTAAGATCTGAACTGAGATCCCAGGAGTCTAATTTGGACATTCCAAGTAAAACACTTTCTCCACTGTATCAACATTCATGAAGTAGGGGAAGAATCAGGGAGGGGTGGATAAGCTCATTTTAGTTTTTTTGTTTTTAGTCTTGTCTGACTCTTTGAGATCCCATTTTGGTATTTTCTTGGAAAAGATACTTGTGTGGTTTGCATATCCTTTTTCAACTCATTTTATAGATGAACAAATTGATTTAAACAGAGTTAAGTGACTTGCCCAGGGTCACACAGCCAGGATGGTCTGAGGTCACATTTGAACTTAGGAAAATGAGTCTTCCTCACCCTAGGCCCATCACTCTATACTCTTTATCACCTAGCTGTTTCTAGCTTACCAAAGAGAAAACTAGACCCCCAAGACAAAGTGATTTCCCCAATACTCACAGTTTTTCTAACTTCTAACCTTTAGGTCTGAGGAGGATTTTCTTTATTATGCTGTTTCCTTGTTGGTACTCTATTATATAGGCTACATGTGAAAGTTTTGATCATGGTTCCAGTGGCCAAAGAAAAAAAATTTAAAAAAACATATCTGATCCTGTATTAAGCTTTTATTTAATCTTGCAGAAGAGACAATTGAGCTATCCTTTTTTCTTGCATCTTTGACAGTGATGCATGCATTCCTATGAAGTATATAAAGCAGTTATTAAATAGGACTTACAGAACTCATGAAAGAAAATGTTTTCATTGGGAATTAGGAAAGGTAGGAAACATGGGATGAGGAAAATATCTACAGCACCTATTTTTACTCAAGTAAAATAATTGTGTTTTAATAATATTTTACTCTGGGGGCAGCTAGGTGGCGCAGTGGATAGAGCACCAGCCCTGGAGTCAGGATACCTGAGTTCAAATGTGATCTCAGGCACTTAATAATTAATTTCCTAGCTGTGTGGCCTTGAGCAAGCCACTTAACCCCATTTGCCTTACAAAAACCTAAAATAATAATAATAATAATATTAATAATAATAATAATAATAATAATATTTTACTCTGCTACTATGGTTTTCATCTCTAGGGCAGAGGAGGGGAAGGAAAAAAAAGAAATTTACATGATAAGTTTATTAAATATTTTTAAAATTTAAATTATATTTAAATATTAGATATTTTAAACAATAATAAGTTGTACACAAAAGATTTGCAGTTTCATGTTCAATCATCTTTTTATTATATCATTATAAAAATTTTTTAAATAACTACAAAAAAAATACTTGCCACCCAGTATCATTTTATATTTTTAAATGCCCAATTTAGAGGAAAATAGGTCTAAGGCCTAGGGGGAGAAAGCAGAGGGGCTACATTTTTTTTCTTAAAGAGTAGCCACAAGCTAAAACTGTAAGGTTATCAAAGCAAACTCTATTACCCAAGGTACAGACTGACTCCAGATACAGAACTCAAGAAGAAAGGCCAGGTACATTTCTTCATTCATATCAAACACATAGATCTAAACCCTGAATTTTGTTACCTATCAGAGCTGATCCAAAATTTTGAAGAATAGTTAATTACACCTCCACCCCCAACCCTCAAGCAATTTTTGACTGGTCAGGGCCTAAAAACAAGATGGATGTCAGATAAATAGGGACAGACAGGGTGAGAACCTAGTGGAGTTACGTGGTAAACTGCCAAAAAAAAATCAAGAGTGCAAGGGTTCTCTTTCCTTTTCCCTTTAGGGTATAAGGCAGCCTGCAGGATGGAGTCACTGAATCCAACCTTCTCATTTTACAGATGAGGAAACTTGAGGGGCAGAGAGATTGTCAATTGATCATTAAATACCTAAGTGTCCACTAAGTTCTGAAGATGCAAAGAAAGACAAAAAATTTGTCCTTGTGGCTCCCTATCTAATGGTGGAGACAACTTGCAAGCAACCATGAATCAACAAGTTATACAGGATAAATTGGAACTAATCAATAGAAGATAGGGGATAAAATTAAAAGAGGCTTGGGAAAGTCTTCCTATAAAAGATAGAGTTTTAGCTGTATGGAAGCCAGGGAGATGAAGAAGCAAAGCACCACAAATGAAAGACTGTAACTGAAAATAGAGGAAGTTGTTTGAGGACCATCAAGAACAGCCTTATCATGGATCAAAAAGTATGTAGGATTGGGTGAGGGACAGGTGCAAGGTATAAGAAGATTGGAAAGGGGAGGGACAGATTATGAAGAACTGCAAATGGCGGATTTTATATTTGAGTTTAGAGTGACTGGACCCAATTGGAGTCAGTTGAATGGTGGAGGGGGAAGGGAAGGAGCGTTGTGGTCAGATTTGATCTTTAGGAAAACCTAACTGAATGAAGAATGGACCAAGGAGAGAATAAAATAGTGGTAGTGGACTACTGGCTCTATACCCTGAAAAAGTGTAAAAACATCACTTGTACAAAAATATTCATAGCAGCCCTGTTTGTGGTGGCAAAGAAGGAAATCAAATAAATGTCCTTCATTTGGGAAATGGCTTAGCAAACTGTGGTATATGTATATCATGGAACACTATTGTTCTATTAGAAACCAGGAGGGATGGGAATTCAGGGAAGCCTGGGGGGATTTTCATGAACTGATGCTGAGTGAGATGAGCAGAACCAGAAAAACACTGTACACCCTAACAGCAACATGGGGGTGATGATCAACCTTGATGTACTTGCTCATTCCATCAGTGCAACAATCAGGGGCAATTTGGGGCTGTCTGCAATGGAGAATATACCATCTGTATCCAGAGAAATAACTGTGGAGTTTGAACAAAAACCAAGGACTATTACCTTTAATTTAGGGGAAAAAACTGATATCTTATTGTCTGTATTAGCTATCTCTTATACTTTATGTTTCTTCCTTAATGATTTCTCTCTCAACACACTCAATTTGGATCAATGTATACTATGAAAACAATGTAAAGACTGGCAAATTGCCTTCTCTGGGGGATGGGGGAAGGGAAGTAATATTAGGGGAAAAATTATAAAACTCAAAATAAATAAAATCTTTAAAAAAATAGTGGTAGTTGGACAAACCTGAAGGTGTGAGATGATGAGGGAGATGTCAATGTTAGAGAAGGCAGATTGACATTGTAAAGGTAAAAATCAATAGGCCATGGCAACAGAATTGATATGGGAGGGGGATTGAGGAGTCCAGGTTGTTATCTAGGGTACACTCTAAGTCAGTGGTATCCTGACTAGTAAAGGTAAGTTAAGAGGAGGAGAGAGTTGGGGGGAGGGGGGAAGAGACAGAATAACGAACAGTTTTGGACATGTTGAATTTAAGATGTCTACAGACATCCAGTTTGGGATGTGCAAGACACAGTTGGAAATATGAAACTGGAAGTCAATAGAGAGGTCTTTGTTATTGTTTAGTAATTTTTTTTCAGTTGTGTCCAACTCTTCCTGACCCCATTTGGGGTTTTCTTGGCAAGGATACTGAAGTGGCTTGCCATTTTCTTCTCCAGTTCATTTGACAGGTGAGGAGAATTAGGTAAACAGGGTTAAGTGATTTGCCCAGGTTCCCACAGAGAGATCAGAACTGGAAAAATAAATTTGAAACATGTCAGCCTAGAGATGATAATCAAATTCATGGTAACTGATAAGATTACCAAGTGACACAGCACAGAAGAAGAAAAGAATGTTCAGGATTGAGTCCAAGGTCATGGAGTTGAAAACAGTTCTCTTACTTCTGGTCCATCAGTATATAGTTAAAGTTCATGATGAAATCTTGAGGAAGGCTCCATGTTTTAGTAGAAATATTGCTAGGTTAGGAGTCAGAGGTCCTTACTCTGCTGAGTACTACTTCAATAACCTAGGGCAAGTCACTACCCTTCTTGGAATCTCAATTATCTTATCCGTAAAAAATGAGTGTAGGACTAGAGGATCTCTAAAATACCTTTGAGCTCTAAATTGCTGATTCCACTTAGTTTATATATAATGGGAAGCCCCCAAGTCTTGCTTTCCTTTTCTATTCCTGAGGGTAAGTCAGAATTCACACTTGTAAAGAAAGCATTTCCAGGGAAATGAATTTGAAGACACTGCTTTTAAAAGTGCAAGCCTTCCAAGGGTCATTTCCAATGTGCATCACAAAGTAAAATGAGACATTTCATACCTCCAGGCTGAAACTACTTTCAATTCAATGCCTATTCCAAAACACTAACTTCTCCATACCCCTACTTTCCAACTAAAATGCACAGAAATCTACTGAAATGTGCTTCCTGCAGAATTCTGAAAATACTCCAGGAGATTTAAAGAGTGCTTTCACATGTGCAAGATTTATAAAGAGTTGTGAATTCAGCAAGTCCTGTGAAATAGTTTCTTTCTATATCCTTCAGAGAAATACAATGTGCATTTTTAAAGATGGAAAAAAGGTTTGCTTTTGACCCCTTTTCCCTGTTTAGCAAAAAAGAACATATTATTTCCTTAGTCTTCTCCCTGGCTTTCATCAAGCACACAATCCACATCTTAATTTAATTCACAAATTGCAAGAAGGAAAAATAAAATCACTCACCAAAGGGTATTAGGCAGGATTTTGACTTTTTCTTTTTTTTTAATGAAAAGATTTTTATTATAAACTTTACATTCACAACATGAATAAATAGATTTAAATAACAATAACATTTATAACAAATTAAAAATAATAGCAGGAATTCCTTCATAGTTGTCTTTATTCAGCTGACCTCTCTTTGCATCACTTGGTCATCTCTACTAACTTCTTTATAGTTTTCATATTTGTCATTTTTATAGCACCGAGATAGCCCATTACGCTTGTTTTTTCAGCTGTTGTACCCAGAGCTTCCAGTTCTTCATTAATACACATAAAGCAACTGTTTTTTTATTCAAATAGTATTTTTCAATTTAATATAAAGATGTCTTATTGATGGCATCTCCTATGATCCAATATCAGCCCACTTCAGCTCTTTCTCATTTTAGTCATTAAGAATTCTAAAACTAAGGTTAATTCCCCAGTGAGCAAGAAAATATAACTTTGATAGATCAAGTCAAATGTTGATGTCAGGAGAGCTGAGGATAACTTCTGTGGCCATTTTAGAAAGAGTAGTGTGTCCAATAGGAATCCGAGACTAGAGAGGCTCTCTGGGCCACAAAGTGAAGCCAACTGAGGGACTCAAGTGTAGGTGTTATTGTTGCCAAGCAACCAGGTAGGCCTCCAGGGTGTGTGGTTAGAATTCCTAGGGAGCCTGTCCCTGCCTGCTCGGGAATTCTTACTGGGACAGGCTTGCCAAATCTATGGAAGCCTCCTCTAGGCTTAGGCCTGGTGTTTTTAGAACCCAGAAGATTCCCATAATCCTCTTGAAAAGAGTATCTACCACAATTTACTATGTAGGAAGACTTCCTTAATTTAATTCAAAATTTCCTGTCCTAGAATTTAAAAGGGAAAGAAAACGACTCTTTTCTAAGTTTAAATTCAATTCCAAGTCTGGGTATCTCTGGCTGAATCATACTCCTAGCCCAAAGAGCCAAGATTGGCTATAAGATGAATCACCCTCAAAAGCTGTAACAGGAAAGGGCAGGGTACCCTAGGTGAAACAGAGATGAGAATAGATTTTGAATCTGTTTGAAGACATGGATGGGATCTACAAAATGTTATTATTCCTCTTTCCCTTCCCCTCCCCCACTCTCTTCAAATACAAGCAAGCAATACATTTTCAACTCAAGTATATTGGGGGTGGGGGCTCGGAGGAGTTAGTTTATATCATTGACATCACAAAAACTACCCTAAAAATTTGTTTCATTTTCTTTTTATCCTTGTTATGGATGCCTCCAAAGGAACATGTCAGAACAACAGATCCCTAAGCTTCCTTCAAAGCTCAGCTCCTATCGTATCCTACACAAGTCCTTTTCTAATCCCTCAAATTGATAATTATAAAGTTACCTTGTATCACCTTTGTATATATTTTGAATAGACTTAGAAGTGTATGAGTTATTTCCCAAGATAAAATGTAAACTCCTTAAGGGCAGGTATGGTTTGATTTTTGTCTTTATATCCCCCCAGCTTTATGATAGACATGCAATGAATGCTTAATAAATGGTGACTATAAACCTAGGAAATGAAGTAACTGGTCTGAATTATCTAAGCTTAAAAAAAAAAGTAGAGTGGGTTTCTTTTAACTTTATTTTATATTCTCTTGAAGCAACTATTTGAATTATCTAACCCCTCCCCCCCAAAAAAGGTGAGTTTCTTTTCACTTTATTTTTAATTTTCAGTTAACTATGTGACAGGGTGGGTAGAGTTTTAGACTTAAAGTCAAAAAAATAAGTTCAAATCCTGCCTTAGAAATTAACTTTGTGATCCTGGAGAATAACTTCACCTCTGACTCCATTTCTTCATCTGTAAATTCAAAGGTGCTTAATCTGACAACATAAAATATGTATTGCGCTTTGCAAACCTTAAAGTACTATAAATATTAGCTATTATGAATTGTACTTAAAGCACTATGTAAACACCCTTTCTATATGTAGACAATAAGTGCTGTATATTGGTTCATGTGTAAAAGACCTCTTCAAATATTCTGCACCTTGGAGCGGCTAGGTGGTGCAGTGGATAAAGCCCTGGCCTGGAGTCAGGAGTATCTGAGTTCAAATCTGACCTCAGACACTTAATAATTACTTAGTTGTGTGGCCTTGGGCAAAGCCACTTTAACCCCATTGCCTTGCAAAAAAAAAAAAAATTCTTCACCTCCCAACCCACTTGGATTGAATGGTAGGAAAGGAACCTTACCCATCCACCTACCCATTCATATACAAGCTTATCAGAAGGCTCTGAGGATGGACAAACAACATCCCCTTACTGGGCAAAAGAAGTGAAATGAAACCACCAAGTCATTTAATTAAAAGAGTAACCATCAGACTGATTATTTTTGACAGAGAATGGTATCGTTGTCCTTGTGTTACAAAATGGTATCTTGATGAGATGAATGAAATAGCAGTCTGCAGAAATATGAACAGCTAGTTTTCTTGTAAAATAGGAGACAACAGAAGACTGGGCTGGCGGTCTAACTTTAGCCCAACTTTGTCTAATGTGTAAGATCCAAGGTGAAACTTGAGCCTCAGCTTTTGCTACAGTCCTGGCTTGGAGACAATGAGGTGACATCACTCAGGAATCAGTTCTTTGGGAAACTCTTCTGGGAACAGGTGAGTTGGCTGAAAAGACCCTTCCTCTTCTAGTGAGGACAATTTAGCATGACCTGGAGGGCAGAAGGATTGGGGAAGTTTCTTCAGGGAGAATATAAGCATGTATAAATTTGCAAAGGGTTTGAGAGATCCTAGTTTCTAAGATAGCTTCTATACCAGAATTTGAATTCAGGTCTTCTTGACAGTCTAGAACTCTATCCACCATGTCATCTGAGAATATAAAATAAAACTATGGGGGTGGCTAGGTGGTGCAGTGGATAGAGTACCATCCCTGGAGTCAGGAGTACCTGAGTTCAAATGCAGCCTCAGACACTTAATAATTACCTAGCTGTGTGGCCTTGGGCAAGACACTTAACCCCATTGCCTTGCAAAAATCCCCCCCAAAATAAAATAAAATAAAATGAAACTAAAAGAAATCCACCCTACATTTGGGGGGGGGGGGCTTACATAATTCAGACAGCTTCAATTCCTAGGATTTTACATTTGATCTGGAAGCTGAAGAGTTTTTGGTGTCTTTGAATCCTTTCAGTCCTATCCAATTCTCCCTGACTCTATGGAGATTTTCATGACACAGATACCAGAGTGGTTTACTATGTCCTTTTCCAGCTCATTTGACATATGAGGAAACTGAGGCAAGTGGAGTTAAATGACTTGCCCAGGACCCCACAGTAAGTGCCCTATCATTTTAGACATGTCTCTGAAAAGTTATTTATGATTTAACCATTTGAAACATACCAGAAGAACTCAGGGTAAACTACTTAAATTCTTAGTTTCCCCATCTGAAAATATAATTTAATCCTCAATTTCTTTCTCTGAGAATGGAAATGATGCTCACATTGCCTACTTGTTGGGATTGCATCAAGAAAATAATTTGTATGCTACAAAACTCTACAAAAACATGAGTCATGGGGGGCAGCTAGGTGGCACAGTGGGTAGAGCACCAGCCCTGGAGTCAGGAGGACCTAAATTCAAATGTGATCTCAGACACTTAATAATTACCTAGCTGTGTGACCTTGGGCAAGTCACTTAACCCCACTGCCTTGTTAAAAAAAACCAAAACCAAAAGTGTGAGTCATAAATCTGTTTAAAGTGATTACTGAATGTCCAGGGGAGGAGAGAGGGAACAGGAAAATGTGGAACTCAAAACCTTGCAGAAAAATGAATACTTAAAACTTTACATATAGTTGGAAAAATAAGTAAAATTTTTATTTAATGTTGGAAGGGATGTGGGAAATCTGGGATACTAATGCATTGTTGATGGAGTTGTGAACTGATCCATCCTTTCTGGAGAACAATTTGGAATTATGCCCAAAGGGTAATAAAAATGTGCATACCCTTTGATCTAGCAATACCACTAATGGGTCCATACCCTGAAGAATATAAAAAAAAAATAAACTGATGTAGCCCTCTACTATTTTTATAGTCAGTCAACAATTATTTATTGAGTATCTTATAAAGGCATTATGTAAAGAACCAGAGATACTTTTTTAAAAAGTCTTTTAAAAAAGTCACTGCCAGGACAGCTGGGAGGCACAGTGAGTGGATAGAGCACCAGCCCTGGAGTCAAATGACTTTGTTTAAATCCGGCCTCAGATTCTTAATAATTGCCTAGCTGTGTGACCTTGGGCAAATCATTTAACCTCATTTCCTTAAATAAATAAAAAAAGTCATTGCCTCAAGGGGGAAACTACAATGAAGTGTGTAACAATAAACTACACATAGGATAAAATGAAGATAATCTCAGATGGAAGACATAAAGATTAAGGACTGAAAAGGTCTTCTGACAAAATGTAGAATTTTAGCTAAAATGTGATGAAGAGTGAAAGACTTCCAAGCAAGAGGCATAGCCAATGAAAATTCTCAGTCATAAGAGAGAAGTTTTGTGGAAAGAAAAGCAAGTAGGCCAGTGTCATTGGATAGCAGAATGAGGGAGAGTGAAAAGGGTTAGAGGCTGAAGTGTAAAAAGACTGGAAATGTGGGAGTTTGCAAATTCAAAAAGAGGATTTTACATTTGATCCTAGAATCTAAATAGGAAACCACTAGAGTTAACTGAATGGGGAGCCAAAACAAGCTGTTTGACAAGGTCAAACTTACACTTTAAAAAGATTAGTTTGACAGTTAAGTGGAGATGAATATTGTAAAAATATAAATACTAGGACTTAGTAACCAATTGGAAATGGGAATTGAGAATGATGCCTAAGTGACTTGAGAGGATGGTGGAAATCTTGATGGTAATAAGGAAGACAAGAAGAGAGAAGGGTTTGAGGGAAAAGATAAATTTAACTTTGGAAAGGTTAAAATTAAGATATCTTCAAGATATCAAATGGGAAATGTCAAAGGCAGTTGGAGAGGTGACATTGGAGATCAGCAAAGAAGTTAGAGCTAAATCGATAAATATGAGATTTGTCTGCATAGAGATGTGGCATATGTTTTTATCTAGATAGTTACTTCATATGCCCCTGTGCTTACTTCAGTACAGAGGCTATCATATGGACAAATAACCAGATCACATTATTTATGTAATGTCTTTCTTTCAGAAAGTAGAAGTTTTGGGAAATATCTTACTCTTAGGGAGGGTGAGGAGTAGAACAGTGGTCTAACTATAAGCCATTGATATGAAGTCAAAATGGATAAGAATAAATTTGGGGAGGGGGAAGTTCTGTAGTTCCCCTTTCTATTACCAACTGAGTGTCTTTAATCTATTTTTTTTTTCAGGTTAGCAAGAAATTTAGTTGACTCCACTCTACAAGAAAACTAAGGTCTAGATAGTAAATGGAATACAATAATATTTGTCCTTCATTTTCAAAGAAGACCATGACATCAGGGAGGTAATGCCATGATGCATTTCATGCCAAGCACATGAATTGGATTTGAGTGAGGGGGTACTGTGCTAAGGCACCATATTCACTTTTTCCTAGGAATTCATCTAGGTCCAGTAGTCAATTATGAATCAGGATGACTTGAATGAGTCTGAAAAAAAGGTAACATTTGGGGTGGCTAGGTGGCACAGTGGATAGAGCACCAGCCCTGGAGTCAGGAGTACCTGAGTTCAAATGCAGCCTCAGAAACTTAATAATTACCTAGCTGTGTGGCCTTGGGCAAGCCACTTAACCCCACTGCCTTGAAAAAACCTAAAAAAAAAAACCAAAACAAAAATTAAATAAAAAATTAAAAATAAAAAAAAGGTAACATTTAATTTAAGCTAGCACTTTATCCATTAAACAGTTTACAACTTCTTGACTTTTAGGCACTAAATAGTACAGTGGCAAATAGTACAATGGTAAATAGAGCGCTGGGCCTAGAATCAGGAAGACTCATCTTCTTGTGTTCAAAACTGGCCTCAGACACTTACTGTTCGAACCTGGGCAAGTCACTTATCCTGTTTGCCTCTGTTCCTCTTTGAAAAATGAGCTGGAGAAGGAAATGACAAACCACTCCACTATGTTTGCCAATCAAACCTCAAATGGGGTCATGAAGAGTTGTACATAATTTAAACTTGTAAAGTTCTCTTTAAACCTTAGTGTGATAAAAATGTCATTTATGATGATGATGATGATGATGATGTCATCTGGTACCTTTCTGACTACATAGTATTTCTCTGTTATAATCTGTTATAAAACAGATTAACAATTACTTTGTTAATCCCTTTGAAGAGAGGAGTAAAATATAATGAATGTTTTAATGTTTACTTCTCAAAAATTATGTATGATAATATCTTATACATATGGTACTTTGGGATTTACAAAGTTCTTTAGAAATATCACATTTGATCCTCTCAACAACCCCATTTTACAGTTGTGGAAACTGAGGCAGACAAAGCTTAAGTGACTTATCTAAGGTCACACATGAAGTATTTGAGACCAGATTGGAACTATCTTCTGGACTCCAGATCTAGCACTCCATCCACTGCTCCACTTAGATGCCTAATAAATCAAATGAGTATAAGTTTTCTTTCTTTATGTCAAGGCCAAAAAAGTTTTTAAAAAATGTTAAAAATCATGTTACATGAAGTAATATCAAGGTATTATCAATAATTTGGTTTTTTAAAAAAAATACAAAATGACTACTGCTAAAAAAATACATTGAATGAATAAAATAGAAAAAAGCATAGTATTATATAAACTAATGATTTTATACCACTTTTTGTCATTCACATGGTAAAAATACTGGTATAGTCAGATAACAGTTGAGAAGTAAACATATAAAAGATGCTCTTTGAGAATATAATACTGTCTCAAAGCTATTCACATACAGAACAGGCCTTCCTTTCCCCTTCTACTAGATGACAAGTTTCTTGAAGACAGATAACTTCCTTTGTTTTTCTGCATTCCCAGCAACAACAGTAGTGTCCTCCTCAAATAAAGTACTCAACAAATATTTTTGAATAAAAAATTCTACTAGCAAATAGAACCTTTTACAACATTTATCCTTTAAACTTGCAATAATGAATATCTGCAAAATGTGTAAAGATGAAAATTAAGAAACTGCATAGAAAAAAATTTTGACCCATTAGAAATGTATAAAAGCAAGCATATACTGTATATCTAAAACATGAAACATTTTTTGCTCAGGAATTATTTCATTGTATAAGGAAAACATCACTTCAACTAGATTGAAATGTAATTGGGAAATATTTAACAAAATAAATAAAAATACAATAGAACAAAATACTGTTAATATGTGGTTTTTTAAGTCAATATGTGGCAGTCAGGGATCCTTAAGTACATATAGGTTAATGGCCACTGTTTGTTTTTGAGTCGGCACCACAGGGGTAGGGAACTCCCAATGAGTAAACTGCCCATATGAATGCAGATTGGTAACAGCTCTACAATTTATCGCCTTACAATGTTGCCTGGGGCCCTGATAAATTGAATGACTTGCCCAAGGTCACATAGTGAGAGAAGGAACCTGAACCTAGGCCTTCCTGACTCCAAGACTAAATATCCATTCCCTAATTCCACTAGCTACTTCTGAAAAAAACTTAATTTTTTTTTTAATGAAGAATTTCTAGTCATGGAAGTTTGGGTCTGGGTTTATATATAGTTTGGGTCTGGTTTTTAGTTTTTGTTTTGAATTGTTGGAGGGAGGGCTTGCTTGTGTATTTGTTTCTGCTGATGTCTACTCATTTTTAGAAACTAAACAATCACCCAAAGGGCAAAAAAGAGAAGCACCTGGTGGGCATGACCAGGCTGGAATTATTCAGAGTGAAGTCCTGTAAATAATATCACTGGAGAACATGAAGAAGAAAGGATGAGCAACTCACAAGGCAAGAATGATGGATCAAAAAAAAAGGGTCAAACAGATTGATATTCATGCTATGTCAGGGCAGCATGGATAGGGTCCCCACCTCAGTGAATGAACTCCCACTTCCCCAGATTTTTACAGTAGAAAATAGATATGATTTTAATTATCATGTATAGACATAGATTTCAATGCATTGTTGGAGGTAACGTAAATTCACATAAATTAGATGGGAGATCCATTGGAATTTGAGTATTGTCTTAAATTAATATTAAAAACTTTTAATGAAAATTTATGAACCAATTATTGCATTGCTGCAATTGTCACCAAAAAAAAGCTTGATAAAAAAAACAACTTATTTAGAGGCAATAGAAAATATTTTAAAGTATATAAAGACAAAATGTCCTCAAAATACTGTTTTATTGGTGATAAAATCAGTCCTACAGAGTATAAAAACAGAATGTTTCAATCTTGAATCTATAACTATAAAGAAGATAAAAGTAACTTCAGTACAAGTTTTCTAATTAGAAGTGTCTTACTGTGCTATCCAAAAACTGCCTGTATTTCCAGAGATTTGAGAAAATATCATTCAATCAACAAGAACTTATTAAGTGCCTGCTTTTCAAAGGTGATTCAGTTTCTGTTCTCAGAGAGCTTAATCCTATTAGAAAGCTGTAACAAGTTCCCAGAGCAGTACATAAGGATAGATTTTGGGCCTGAGATTTCATATAGGGACCTTCTGGATGAGGAAACCTTTCTACCAAGAAGGTTAGCACCTTTCTCAGCAACTTAAGCCTCAGAGATTTATTTGGAGAAGAAAGAGGTTAAATGGTTCATTGACAGTGGTATAACCAGGAGTGTCAGAGACAGGACTAGATCCACATCTTCCTGGTTCAGACAGGCTCCCATGCTATCCACCACACCAGAGACAGCTCTTGGCTTTGTAAATTGAGACCTGGGCCTGGAATCAAGAAGACCTGAGTTTAAATCTAGTCTCAGACACTAGCTATGTGACCCTGGATGAGTCACTTTGCTTTAATTTCTTCTACTTTAAAATGAAGATAATTACAGCATCTACCTCCCAAGGCTACTGTGAAGATCAAATAAAATAATATTTGTAAAAAGTACTTGGCCTATAGTAGGGATTATAGAAGTGTTTATTTCCCTGCTTCTCGTGCTTTCTCTCCTTGTAAACTATTAAGACATAGTGATTGGGGGGTGGGAGGTAGAAAGGAGTTTCAAAGGGGGTAAGGTCCCACTATTAACTAGGAAATCAGTGAAGACTTATATGGTACAACTGGAACTAAACCTTGTGTACTGTCTCTAAAACTATCCCTCTCCTCAAAGATATACAGGCCTATTCTAGAGCATTCTCTAGTTTGAGACTATATTATCAAGAAAAATCCCTTGGCTGTTGGATTTGAAATGTTTTTCTCAACAATTTCACATGTATAACTAATGTGGTTTACTAGTTTGTCTTCTTGCAATATTGCCTGCACAATTAATTTTTTCCAGACAGAAAAGAAATAGAAATTAGCACAGTAGCAAGGCCCTATAAAAGCTCTGATGCACAGTCTACCCTTAATAAAGGTTTGTTGAATTGATTTGAATTCCATTAAAAATCAAAATATTAAAACATACTGCAAAACCAATCGTTAGCGTTCAAAATCTGTTTTGAACGATAAACAAATTGTCCTTGCTGGTATTGAATAAAAGTTAAAATAAAAGTCAAAGTGTTTTTTCATTAAGGAATTTATCTGACTTTCGCTAAAAAACAAAACTAAGCTGCTAGGCTAAATGGTTCTTTTATCATACAATTAAAGGAACCACAGTACCATAAAATATTAAAGATGAATGTGGTAGAAGTTAAAACTGCCTTCCTACCACATCTTGGCAAACATTTTACATACCCATACACACAGGCACCCAACCTTGGCGTTTTGATCCCAAACGACTAGTTTTGAAACCCAGGGAAAACTACATCCATCTGCATGAAACTGGTTATTTCCCTAAAGGCTGCTAAGAAAGAACTAGTTTCAGGTCATGCCTATTTCCATACATCCACACCAATCAACACGCCCATTGTTTACCTCCAATTGCAATAACTCTGTCTTTGATGCCCAATATATTTGAGCTAAAAATTTAATAGATATGATCAATAGTCAGTCCTTGTGGATCACGTCGATGGTGACAAGCCAGAGCCTGAGGTGAGGTCACCATTCCCATAGAAAGTCCTGGCTCATACTCTTTTCAACTCTCTCCGCCGAGCTCTCCCAGCACCCCCACCCAACCTCACCTCCCTCCAGGGTCCCTAAGCCAGAGCAGGGCCCCCGGCAAAATTCTTCCAAAGAGTCACAGGCAGCTGGCGGCCTCCAGGCGCTAGGCTGCTTGGCCCCTCAATGACACAATCAGGAAAGTCTCAGCTTCGGCCACAACACGGGGGTAAAGTTACCAGTGAAAGCAAAAAAAATAAATAAATAAATAAAAACGAACTCCGACGCATTTCCAATTGGATGAGGATCACTCCGAGTTGGGGACGCAGTGGGGAGGGGAGAGCTGCCACCCAAACCAATGAAATGTGCAGCCACCAACCCCCAGCTCCCTTTCTTTCCAGCTTCCCCCTCCCCCTCCCATCACAAAGCCTGAAGAGAGGGCGGGGAGCTGGCCAGCTTGGGAGAGGCTGCAGCGACCAGGACCGCGCACAAGTCCCAGTGTGCTGGGCCCCGGACTGCGCCGGAGCCCAACTGAAGGCCCCCGGGACCTGTTAGGAATAGTCTTCCTTAGTTCCTGGCTGTCCTAACTCCCACCCCCTCCCTCCACCCTCGCGGTGTCCCAAGAGCCATTTCATTATTCATTTTCTGCGAAGCAGACGTGCATTTCCACTCCTGGCTTTAAAGGATATTTATTGTTCTCCTGGATAATAATACACCTGATTCACTTCCTTGGAGTCTTCCAACTCTCTGAAACAGATTTCCATTTGTAAAGGCAGGAAGGACTTTCATGAAAAAAATAAATAAATAATGGACTAAAGAGATCAAATACAAGCAACCTGATTTTTTTTTTCAGGCCTTCTGACCAATACAGTCAAAAAAAAGTGAGCAGGAACATAAACTTGAGCGACAGGTTTGTGCAACTCGGAGCCTGAGCCGCAGGGACTTTGGGAGGAAGGCGGTTTGGGGGAAATGCTTTACTTAAAGGGATTTAGTGTTGACAAGACGTCCAGGGGAAGAGGAGTCAAAGCCACCAGCCACTGCAGGGAAACAGGTTCCTGTCCGGAATCAATGCCCCCCCCCCCCCCAGGCTCTTTTTCCAGGCCACAATGCAGCCAGGGAAATCATAAAGAGAATTGGGGCGGGGGTAGAGGGGGGGAGAAGGTGGAGAAAGGGAGGTTTAGAGGTGGGGGAGGAGATGGCGCCATTCCGTAGCACCCCCTGGGGGGGGAAGCTGGGCTCCCCAAACTGCTCGCGGCTTCGGGGTGAGACACGCACGCGGCTCACGCGCACAATACACACGCGTACACAGGTACACACACACACACACACACACACACACACATCCACACTCTCGGGGTGAGGGGAAGATGGCCGTTAGTGCTTCTATATAAAAGCTCTTTGTTGCTCTCACACAAAAGGCGAAGGACCTCTTTCGGTGGCAGGGCCTCCAGGCAAATCGAGGAACCTCGGCTGAACTTTCAAAAGGAAAAGGCCCCCCCCCCAAAAAAAAGTTGTCGGGGAGGGTTTATCAAGTGAGGGAAAAAACCATTGAACCACCACTAAAAACCGTGCAGATGTCTGATTATTTTTAAGAGAATGGGGAAATAACTTCATTTTTAGAAGAAAGCAAAAAACTCGTTTCGTTGAGCAAGGCCCAAAGGAGTTCTTCAACCTTCCTATTCTTGTAGGGTTTTTTTTTTAATCCTTTTCCCTCATCGGGTAAAAAAAAAAAAAACCACAATCCGAAATGGTCCGGATGCACACAAGAAGAGGGGAAAACCAAATACAACAACACACAATAAAAGCCCCAAAGGACAAACCAGTTGCCATCAGCCCAGAGTAGTAGGAGCGGCGGCGGCGGCGGCGGCAGCAGCAGCGTGTGATCCACTTACTTGTCCGTCTCTTGTGACATGTTTGATCCAATGAACTCTCTCCCCTTTTCCTGGTGCCTCAGTCTCTGGCGAAACTGGACTTTCAAGTCTGTGCAGGTGAAGGTGTGTGCGAGCGCCCGAGATGGCAGAACAAGAGGTACAGGTAATTCTGCTTTTCCGTTCCCCCTCAGCCACTCTGGCTCGCTCGCTCCCTCACCTAGCCGGAAAGGTGGGATAAGGAGCAGGCCCCCCTCACATGTGGCAAGAGCTCGGAGGCGGCCGGGTTCTCCTCGCTGGTGGCAAAGGGGAGGCACAGAGCGGGCGAAAAGTGGCGGACTTGGGCGGCCACAGGTAACTTTCTCGCTAGGAGCCGAATTCTTTCACTAAAGGGTACAAGCCTGAGGGACGAGCTGCGCGCTGATTGGCTGCGGAGAGCCCTCAGGTGAGCTACCATTGGCAGATACACTCTCAGGTAAGGCCCCTCTCCGAGAGCAGGTAACTCTCCAAAGTTTACCTGAGCAATAACAGCAGCCGCCGCCGCAGCCAGGGCGGCAGGAGCAGCGCCTGGCTCTGGAGGAACTTCAGGAAGACCTGATTGGGTCGGGGCGTTTCAAGTCTCCTTCATGCTACATTTCCCCTGTTCCTTAAGGCCGTGGAAGAAAACAGCCAGCACCTGCAGACTCGTGGAGTTGTCGGGCAAACGAAAGACAAAGAAAGCTAAGGCTGAATTCGAGTATCCTAGGCCCGCTCTGCTCAAATGAGCAGAACATTTCACAAGGCAATGTTAGGCCACATTAGAAGGACTGGTTGACAAGGGCAGAAATAAAGTTATTTTATGCTTTCAAAACAAAGAAAACCCGACAAAAAAGAAGTTTAATCTTATGCACAACCTTGAGGGTCTTGAAGTACAGAAGAGATCAAGATTATAGAACTAAACGTGTGCGTCTTTTTACTCTTAGGTTTGATCGCTTGGGGTGAAGTGGAAAGAATCTGTTAAATAGACACCATTATGGGCCCCTGGAGGATACCTACATTAACGACTTGGATTCCAGAGCAGCAAAGTACTACCAGATCTGTGTTCCCCACAACCCTTCGCGGCACCCCAGCACTTTGTTGTCATTCGATGTTTCCCAGGGAGGCATCAACATTTACATTGTAATTCAATAGAAGCAGACACTACAAAGGTGCTTTATCCCTCCAGCTTAGTAAGGTTGCTATGGTAACAGCTAAGGATGAAACTGCATTTTTCATAGCTAGATTTCTAGAAGCAGAAAACATTGTGCAGCAAATTCAGTAGGGCACAATTATATATTGCTAAAGTGTGACACCCATCACTTGGACTTGTTTGTAGCTGGTTTGGGAGATCTAGCACAAAAGTATGGAACATCTCTAAATAAGTGTGAAAAGCTCTAGAATTTCACCATTTTATTTCAGGCTGGAATAAAGCTTTTCTAAGAGATTATGATTTTATTTCATCTTTCTGGATCAAATAGTCCTTGGAACTTACATTATGGAAATTAAGATTTGAGTGCTACTATCTGGCATACTTCCATCCTATGAAGAAATACTTATTTACAACACATTCTGAATACTCTGACTAAATTATGTCAGACATAGTGATGCACCCAAGCAAGTGTTTTTTTTAAAAAAAAAGAAAAAGATTTTATTTCAGTAAGCTATGGTCAAGCATCCTTTCCTTTTCTGTCTCTGATGTTTCTGGTCTGGTAACCATTCAGGTAATATCTTTACTTATCAATATCTTTTGCAGCTAGTCTTTAATGAACTGAATAAATGGAGAAAAGTCAGATGATTTGTTGAAATTGAAAAGCCCAAAACCTGATATTATGAATAAATTAAACTTTCTCCATTTTTAAATATTTTGAGTTATTAATAAGTACCAAAATTTAGTTTTCATTTAGGTTTATGTCTGTATTAGGTAGTCAATAGGCAGACAGTAAAAGTAAACTGTAAACAGATCTGCATAAACTCCAAACTACAACTGATCTCTAAAGAGTTTGATGTTATGTTTGGTCAGATTTCATTTCTGAGAATCTTCCCTTTGTTAAGAGGTGATTCCCAACTTATCCCAAGGAAGTGGAGAAGAGGATAGAGGGGGATGAAAGGGAAAGAAAAATAACTTCTAACTCTTAATCTGAAATGCCTTTAAATGAAGCAAATTTGTTGCTATGGAATGCAACAGCTGGAGTTGGGATTGGAGGAGTGGATGGATACTATGACCATATATTTGCAACCATTCCTAGGACCTGATTGAAAAAGTGAAATTTAAGTTTGCTTAAATATAGCATTCACAACAAATAATTCCACAGCAGTCTCTGTTGAAAATACTCCTCTAGGAATGACTGGAGATTGAAAGGTGTTTCACTATCTAAATTTCAACATAACATCATCACCTCATCAATTACAATCATAAAATCAAAGTTAGGTTTCATGAAAAAAATGCCTGAAATCACACTTACAACTGTAGTTCGCCAGACTTTTGAAGTCTAAGAAGAAAAAGTATTTACTAATAAAATGTTCAGAAAAAAAACCAATGCTCAAAATACTGAATCAAATAAAACATAATTTTTTTTGTTTTTGTTTTTGTTTTTTTTGCAAGGCAATGGGGTTAAGTAACTTGCCCAAAGTCCTGCAGCTAGGTAATTATTAAGTGTCTGAGACCGGATTTGAACTTAGGTACTCCTGACTCCATGGCCAGTGCTCTATCCATAAACCACAAAATTTTTAAAAAGAATAACAAGAGTGATAGTCTGTATCTCAAAGAAAATTGAGTTTTAATCTTGATTTTGTTGATTACTTTGTTTCATGATCAACTGTAATAAAGGTCATCTCTCTCAGATGAAATCTCTATATCTGTAAAATGAGAGGGATGGGCTAAAAATGATAAAAATTTCATAATCTCTGAATCTATAGTAATGAGTCTAAATATAAGACTTTGATATTGCTAAATCCATGAGAGCTGAGGAAATCACTAAAAATCAGCGTGGAGAGAATAGAGGATCCTTGACAGAATCCTCAGAGAACACCCCGTGTGATATGACTAAAGATTCATCAAAGAGACCAGTATCTTAATTCATGTCACGTACACTGGGAATGTACCCACAGACTATTCTCTTGGTCCTTTTTAATTTTCTTTCTGTACTCCCTCTTTAGATAATTATGTGGTGTAATGGATGGACTCCCTGCCTGCAGTCAGGAAGATCTGAGTTCAAATCCTGCCTCATATACTTAATAGCTGGGTGACTCTGAGCAAGTGACTTGACCCTATTTGCCAAAGTTTCCTCATCTGTAAAATGAGCTGGAAAAAGAAATGGCAAACCACTCCAGTATCTTTGCAAAGAAAAATCCCAAATAGGGTCACAAAGAGACAGACAGAAATGAATAACAATTCCCTCATCGGATGATCTCATCACAATGCATTTGGTTGTGATCTCTCTGCAAATGACTTTCCATAACACCAAAAGAAGTCCCTAGTCTTTGCTGAGTGCCAGGCCCCATCACAAACTGCCTGTTGGACTTTTCAAACCTAATATCCCATAGGCATCTCAAATTCATCATGTACAAAATAACTCACTATCTTATTCCCCAAACTTACTTTTCTTCTAAATGTGTTAATATAACAGCAATATTATTCTTCAAGTCATTCAGTTAGAAAACCTCAGTGACATCCTTAATTGGCTCATTCTCACTCATAACCAGTTTTCAATTATTGCTTCTATTTAAATAACCTCTCTCTCACATAGGTCTCCTTCCTTCTTCATATACACAGCCTCACTCTAGTTCATACTCTCATCATTTTTTACCTGAATTATTTCAAGAGCCTCCAAATCATTCTGCCTAACTCAAATATCTTCTCACTTCATTTAATCCTTCACATAGATGCCACCATAATTTTTCTTTCAAAAGTTCAGGTCTGACCATGCCACCCCACTTATAAAACTGTACAGTATCAACACTCCTTATTGTCTCTATAATCAAATAGAAATGCCTTTTTTTTAAAGTTTTTGAAACTCTTTACCACCTAACTATGCCTAACCTACCTATCTTATAGATTCTTTCCCTCCATTTACTCTATATTTCAATCACATTAGTCTGCTTGCTGTACTTCACACACAATGTCTCATCTATGGTCTCTGAGCTTTTGCAAATTTCTTTGCTTGGAATAGTGTCCCTTTTCATTTCCATCTCTTAGAATCCCTGACTTCCTTTAAGATTCAGATTAAAGTATCTTCGGTAGCTACCAGTTCTTTCACTTCTAAGGTTGCCTCATATCTACTTTGCATGTATCTTATCTACATACTTTTTAAAAAATCATGTCTGACTTCCCATTTGGGGTTTTTCTTGGCAAAGATACTGGAGTGGTTTGCCATTTCCTTCTTAAGTTCATTTTATAGCTGAAGAAACTGAGGCAAACAAGGATAAGTGACTTACCCAGGTTTACACAGCTAGTGTTGAGATCATATTTGAACTCAGGAAGAGGAGTCTTCCTGACTCCATGCCCAGCCCTCTAATCCACTGAGCCACTTAGTTATCACCTACATTAGAATATAAGCTTTTTTCCCTTTCTGGTCCCAATACAGTGTTTGATATGTAGCAAACCCTCAATTAACTACTGTTGATTGATTGATAAATCAATATTTTGACCAACAAGGTCATCTTTAAGTTATTATTTAATACATGACCTCCAAGTTTTACCACTTGAATTTTCTGATTCTTCTAGACATCTTTACCCATTAACATGAGTTTATGATAACAGGAGGCAAGACAAGATTCCTTTAGAAAGTAGCACATAAAGGAATGACATTCCAATTTCAACTTGGAAACTAAGACTCTTTTACAAACATATTCTTATAAAAATCATCAGTTTCAAACTGGAACCTTAGATATCATCTAGCCCAACCCTCTTATTTTACAGATAAGGAAACTGAGGCCCAAAGAGGTTCATTGACTCACCCAAGATCACTAGAGCAACCAAAATGGTGAAGGATCTCAAGTCCATATTGAAGAAAGATCAGTTTAAGGAACTGGTTATATGACAGCTAAGTCCAATTATTTGTGGAAGAGAGATTATATGTTCTTTTTTGTCCCTAGGAGGCAGAACCAGAAACAATGAGTTAAAGTTGCAAGAAGGTTGATTTAGACTTGATGTAAGAAAAACTTAATAACAAAAAGAACTCTCCAAAAGAGGAATTCCTGTGAAGGCAGTAAGACACCACCCACCCCTGACTTAATAGAGATCTTTAATTGGTGGCCATTTAGGTTCTGCAGTTGATAGAGTCCTAGACTTGGGGGTCAGGAAATCCTGAGTCTAATTTTCCATCACTATCTGTGTGAACTAGGGTAACATTAAAATGTCTGCCTCAATTTCTGGCTCTGTAAAAGGAGAATAATCTACCTCACAGAGTTGTTATGAGGAGCAAATAAGATAATTCTTTAATTTGTACAAATAATACATGCCAAAGTCAGTTTCTGAATCATACTCCACTTCCATTTCACTATATAGCAGTACCTTCTTCCATGTGATATTACAAGGGCCTTCTACCATCCAAAATCCCTTGGCAGTATCTCTCAGGACTGTTTCCTCAATTCAATTTGTTCAGCAACCAATTACAATCAATGATCATCTGCAAATAAGAAGATTATACTAACAGTGACTGTTGCATTCTGTTCCCAACCTAATGATTTACAGGCCTAATTTCTAGTTGAAGAGCTCATTAGGAGCTTTTAGCAAATCAAAACACCATGCCTATTGAACCTGTCAAAAATCGCCATTCACTTGGCAGGTGTGGTTAGAGTATGAAGAATCAAGTACTTCAGATGACAGGATATGACATCTGGTATCATGACACCCCCAGTTATACCTGCTTTAGATGTAATGTTCTTTGGACTGAATCTGTAACTTTTGAGTTAGAAATTTTGTTAATTGAAGTTGTTCTTAAATAAGGAAGGGACATCCACATTGTTCTTTCCTATGGTCCAACCCTGTTCAGGCTCTAAATGTCACTAAATGGACACTAAATGTGTCTGATATGAGTTAATATTTAATTCCACTGAGTATTTCCAAGATGAGGAAACAGGAGACTGCTGCTGTAGCATCTAGACAAAAAAGTGAAGCTTGCAGATCACGTCCAACAAGTCTTGTCTGTTGCTGTTTCTTCTGCTACTCATTCTCAGGGATAGAAGGGTTACTCTTGCAGAGTCATTTCTGAATCCGCTATACAAACTGATTATTTAAAGGCAGGATTATTTGAATGATAGTGACAACATATCTCATTGCAAAGCAATTGCAAAGCTTTTCAGCAAAAGCCCAAGTCCAAATAACTGGTTTTTCTTTTTAAATTAACAGGTTAGTTTGAACTGAACCATTAAGATGACCATTTTCTTGTTTTAAATAGTCACTGGTTTTCATAGATACTTGGCTCTATCCTTTTGTAGCTGTAGCCACTCAATTTCCTTTGACACTATAAAGTAACTGGAATCCATGTAACTGGCATTTTTATATTTTTCTCAGAACAGCCAATATTTCATTTGCCTGGAGTTGCCAGTGTTAAGCAACAGTAAAAATAAATAAATAAATGTCAAACTCCAATACAAGACTTTCCCTATAAAATAGATTAACAGTAGAAATCATTTCAACACAGCAGTAACAAGCATGGTGACCAAATTCATGAATTCTCAACTATTTTTTTTGATAGTAGGGAACTCATTTTAAATTCTCTCTCTCTCTCTCTCTCTCTCTCTCTCTCTCTCTCTCTCTCTCCCTCTCTCTCTCTCCTCTCTCTCTCTCTCTCTCTCTCTCTCTCTCTCTCTCTCTCTCTCTCTCTCTCTCTCTCTCTCTCCCCTCCCCCTCTCCCCTCCCAACTTATTTTGAGGCCAACAGGGGTGAGGGACTTGCCCCTCCTAGTAAGCATCTTACTGTTATTGTTGAATTGTCATTTCTTGTTAGTTAAGATTTAAAACTCTTTCTAGAAGTTGTGACAGTGGAATGGAGCTTTAGAGGATAATCAGGAATGCAATAGGTCACATGGGAAGGAGAAAATTTGGGAATGGGAAATAGTGTGAACAATGGTCCAGAAGTATGTGTCTGAGAAAGGAAGTTTTGGGTGAAATGTATTATAAATATGTAGAGGGACTTTGTATGAGATGCTCAGTTGAGATAGTGGATAGAGTGATAGGCAGGGAATCAGGAAGATTCATCTTCATGAGTTCAAGTCTGGCCTTGGACACTTACTAGTTATGGAACCCTTAGTAAGTCATTTAACCCTTAAGCCTCAGTTTCTTCATATGTAAGATAAGTTGGAGAAGGAAATGGCAAACTAGGGTTTTTGCCAAGAAAACCCCTCAGGAAGAACAACAACAAAAAGAATGCAATAGGTCAAAGGGGGAGGGAGAACATTCCAGCAATAGGGAACAGTGGGAATAAAGGCCCAGAGGTATTTGTCTGGAGAAAGGTAGAGTGACACCAGATTTCAAGAGACTCTGAATATAAAGGAACTACATATAGCCTATATGTATTTAGTAGGCAAATAGAGAGGCATTGAATAATAATGTTGACTCCTAACTGGTTTCCCAATCCTTTTTTTATTTTCCTGCTGCCAAATTAAACAGGACCATGGTCATCCCACTCCTCTAATGTATATAGAGAAAGATGAATAGAATGGGGAAGTTTCTGGAGACCAGGAATGAAGAACCAAGCAGGGAACTGATTTAAAGAAGAGAAGATATTTATCTTAGAGTTTTTAAAGGGCTGTTGTGTAAAAGAAAGATTAGAATTGATCCCAGGGGGAAGAACTAGGAGTTAAAGGTTGAGATTGTAGGGTAGAACATTTTGGCTTTATGTAGGAAAAAACTTCTTAAATAATTAGAGCTATGAAGGAAGGAAGGAAGGAAAGAAGGAAGAAGAAATTATTTATTAATTATTTACTGTGGGCTATGTACTGGCCTAAGCACTTAACAAATATTCTCATTTGATCATCCCCAAAAAACCCTCACTTAATTCTTCTATTCCCCCTAATTTTTGTGCTATATCACTTCTCTTTTTGGCTAAATTCCTTGAAAGGACCATCTATAATAGATGTCTCCACTTTCTCTCTTCTCACTTTCTTCTTAACCCCTTACAATCCAACTTCTAACATGATCTACAAAGTAACCGAAGTTCTCTTAATTGCCAAATGCAATGAATGGCCTGTTCTCAACCCTCATTTACCTTGATTTTTTTTTTAAATCTTTGACACTATTGATCTCTTTCTTCTCCTTGACGCTCTCTTCTCTCTAGGTTTTCAGGACACCATTTGCCTTCTTGTTCCCCTATTTAACAGACCATTTTTTCTCAGTTTCCAATATTAGGTCCTCATGCTGATTACACCTTTTAACCTTTAGCTCTAGGTATACTTTAGGGTTCTGGAGCCTCTTCTCTTCTCACCTACACTACTTCACTTGGTGATCTCATCAGGTCCCATGAATTTAACTATGTTAATGACTCTCAGATTTACCTATCCAGCTTCACCCTCTCTGTTGACCTCCAGTTTCCCATCTCTGACTGCATATCAAACTGGATATCCATTACATATCATGTCCAAAAGTAGAATTCACTATCTTTTCCCCTGAACTCTCTCCCCTTCTCCTAATTTTCTATTACTATAGAGGACAACTTCATCCTTTCAGTCCCTCAGATACAACTTAGAACTCATACTGGGTTTCTCACTATCATCCCCCATATCCAGTCTGTTGTCAAGAGCTATTGATTTCACCTTTGCAATATCTCTAGAATATGCCTCCTTCTCTCCTCTGATATTGCTATAATGCTAATGTTAACCTTTAAAATTTCATACTTGGATTATTGTAATGATAGTACAATGGTGGGTCTGTCTACCTCAAGTCTCTCCCCACTTCAATTCATTCTCTATTCAGTCTCTAAAATGATTTTTTAAGATGCAGATCTACACAAAAAAAAGGGTAAAAAAAAAAACCCTACATGTACAAAAATATTTATAGCAGCTCTTTTCATAGTGACAAAGAATTGGAAATTGAGGGTATATCTATCAATTGGGGAAATAGTTGAACAAATTGTGATATATGAATGTGATGAAACACTATTGTTCTATAAGAAATCATGAGGGACGAGACTTCACAATAGCCTAAAAAGACTTGCATGAACTGATGCTGAGCAAGATAAGCAGAGCCAGGAGAACATTATACACACTAACAAGAACATTGGGTGATGATCAGCTATGATTGACTTGCACATTTCATCAGTATAATAATCAAAGATAATTCTAAAAGTCTTGTGGTAGAAAATACCAACATATCCTGAGAAGGAAGGATGGAATTGTGGGCCAGAGCTTATTATCTTCAATTTTCAAAAATTTTCTTATGTGTTATATCTTTTTTCCTCTCTAATTTTTTCCCTTTGGATTTGTTTCTTCTTTCAATATGTTTAATATGAATCCATATTTAGTATGAGTATATATGTATAGCTTATATTATATTACTTTCTGCCAGGGGGAGGGGAGAAAAGAGAGAGGGAGAGAAATATAACACTCAAAACCTTGCAAAAAATTATTGTTGAAACTAAAAAAAAATGTAGATCTAATCATATCATTCTCTACTCAGTAAAATTCAATGACTTTCTATTGCCACTAGGATGATGTACAAAATGCTCTGATTGGCATTCAAAGTCCTTTATTACTTAGTTCACAAGGCATTTTCTCTTCAGCCTTTCTAAATCTTTTTATACCTTACTTCTAGACACATAGTCTTTGATCCAGTGGCATTGGCCTTCTGACTGTTCTGAAAACAGATATTCCAACTCTGGGCATTTTCTCTATCTCCCTTGCTTGTAATACTTTTCTTCCTCTGCTTTGACAACAACCTTCCCAGGTTTCATCAAAGTCCAACTAAAGCCCCACCTTCTACAGGAAGCCTTTGCCCATCCCTCTCAGTTCCAGTGCCTTCCCTCTTTTAAATATTACCTATTTGCAGTTATTTTAGATTGCTCTTTATCAGGGGAGGGGGAGGGGAAAATTGGAAGGGGGAAAAAGTAAAACTCAAAACCTTACCAAAAATAATTGTCGAAAGTTATCTTTTCATGTATTTGGAAAAATAAATAAGTTTAAAAAAAAAATTTATCCTGGAGCCAAGATGGGGACAAGAGCAGATGTGTCTTAGGTGCTCTCTCATAAATCTTTGAAACTAAGGACTTTAACCAAATTTTCAAGAGACAGAGGGACCTAGTGAGGCAGTTCTCCTACTCAAGGTAACCTGGAAAAGAGCAGAAAGGCTCTACTCTCTGGGGGTCAGAGGGACAGCCTGCCGGAGGGGTGGCCCACCACAGCCAAGGAACTTCAGCCTCCTGGAGGCAGCCCCAGGGTGCTAGGAGCCGAGGCTCACAGCAATGGGGCGTTTCCTGAGCTATGCCCCGGGAGTACTGGGCACAAATTGGGGGAACAGTGTGGGGACTTCTACCAGAGAGAGCACGTGAATCCCAGCCCTCAGAGCACACAGCGAGCAACTAGGTCTTTCCCCAGCCCAGATCCAGGAAACAGAAGCAGGAGCCCCCAGGGCATGAGCCCATTGAACCTAGGGAGGGGAGACTGCTGTCCTCTGTCCCTGGAACAGGACTCTGGGGTTCTGACCACATTCAGATCCCAATTGCAGTCTAGAACAGCAGGGTCCCCCCACCTCAGTCCCATGGCAGAGGGGGGCACATATGGTCATTCACAGACCAGGAGGGAGGACAGAGCCTCACACACTGAGACCCTTGTGGGAGTGTCCCAAAAGCTCAGGAAGCACCCCCAAAACAGGCTTAGGCTGGGAAAATGAGCAAGCAGAGAAACAAGAAGAACACCATTGAGAAATACATTATCTATGATCCCAAGAAAGATCAATATACTCAGTCTGAAGATGAGGAAACACAAACTCCTGCATCCAAAGACTCCAAGAAAAACAGAAATTTGGCTCAGGCTATGACAGAGCTCATAAAAGACTTTGAAAATCAAATGAGGGGGTTAGAAGAAAAACTGGGAAAACAAATGAGAGAGATGCAGGAAAAACATGAAAATGAAGTCAGCAGCCAAGTCAAGATAATCCAAAAAAATGCTGAAGAAAATAGCATGATAAAAACCAGCTTAGGTCAAATGGATAAAACTGTCCAAAAAGTTATTGAGGAGAAGAATACTTTAAAAAGCAAAATTGGCCAGATGGAAAAAAGAGTAAGAAAGCTCTCTGAGGAAAACAAATCCTTCAGACAAAGGATAGAACACATGGAGATTGATGAATTTACCAGAAATCAGGACTCATTACTTCAAAACCAAAAAAATGAAAATTTGGAAGAAAATGTGAAACATCTCATTGAAAAAATAACTGATATGGAAGACAGATTTAGGAAAGATAATTTAAAAATTATTGGAATACCTGAAAGTCATGATCAAGAAAAGAGCCTTGACATCATTTTCAAAAATTACTACAGGAAAATTGCCCTGATATCCTAGAAGCAGAGGGCAAAATAGAAATGGAGAGAATCCACCGATCTCCCTGAGAAAGAGATCCCAAAATACCAACCCCCAGGAATATTATAGCCAAGTTCCAGAACTCCCAAGTCAAAAAGAAAATATGACAAACAGCCAGAAGGACACAGTTCAAATATTGTGGAGCTGCAGTCAGGATCACACAGGACTTAGCAGCAACTACATTAAAAGCTCATAGGGCTTGGAATATAATATACTGGAAGGCAAAAGAGCTTGGAATGCAACTGAGAATCAACTACCCAGCAAAACTGAATGTCCTCTTCCAGGGAAAAAGATGGACTTTCACTGAACCAGGGGAATTTCAAATGTTCCTGTTAGAGTGGCCAGAGCTGAACAGAAGGTTTGATCTTCAAATACAGGACTCAGGTGAAGCATAGAGATTGGAGGAGAAGGGGAAAATATGAGGGACTTAATGATGATGAACTGCATGTATTCCTGCATAGAAAAATGACACTGATAATACTCATATGAACCTTCTCAGTTAGTAGAGTAGGTAGAAAGAGCTTTTATAGTTGAAGCATAGGAGAAAGCTGAATTTGAAGATAAAATATGGTGTAAAAATGGAGTCAATAGAAAAAAGGGAAATGTAATGGGAGAAAGAAAAAGGAGAGGGGGAATAGGCCAAGATATTTCAAATAATAAGATTTTTCTTTATTACAATGAGCTATTGCAATGATATGGAAGGGGGGAAGGCAAGGGGGAATGAGGGAATCTTTGCTCTCATCAGAGGTGGCTCAGAGAGGAAACAGCATATATACTCAATGGGGTATAGGCATCTGGAGTAAGAAGGGGGGGGGGGACAGGGGGAAGGAGGGATATGAGTGATGGAGGAGAGGATGGACCATAGGGGGAGAGTGGTCAGATATAACACATTTTCTTTTTTACTTCTTGCAAGGGGCTAGGATTGGATGGCCTGCTCAGGACCATAGGGCCAGGTGGATGCTGGGCCTAAGGGGTGGTAGGGGGGCTCAGGGCCTCTTGGCCCCAGGACCAAGGATCTGTCTGCTGTGCCACTCAGCTACCCTACAGCAGAGTCAGGGTGAAAGGAGAGAGAAAATATAGTACATGGTAGTGGAGAAATACAAAAGGAGGGAGTTGCGATCAGCAGTGGCAGTGGTGGAAAAATATGGAAGTAACTTTTGCGATGGACTTATCATAAAGAATGTGATCCATCCATGACAGAGTTGTTGGTGTTGAAACAAATACTGAAGCACATTTTTTTTTATTATTATTTTTTGGGGGGTGCAAGGCAAATGGAACTGGGTGGCCTGTCTGGGGCCGCATAGCAGGGTGATCATTGGGTGTCTGAGGCCTGATTCGGACCTGGGTGCTCCTGGCTCAAGGGCCAATGCTCTGACTGCCACCCGGCTACCCCTACTATTATTACTATTTTATTTTATTTTGGGTCTTTTTTTTTTCTTTTTTGGGGGGGTTTTTGCAGGGCAGTGGGGTTGGGGTGGCTTGTATGTCACACGGCTGGGTGATTGTTGGGTGTATGGGGCTGGGTGTGGGCTCAGGTGCTTCTGGCTCCAGGGCTGGTGCTCCGTCCATTGCCCCACCTGGCCATACCTACAATTATTGCTATTAAATTTTTTAATTTTAATTTTTTTCTCTCCCCTTTACTTTATCACTCAAGCGAGTCTATATTTTTTGGGGGAAGGGGGTATTTTGTTTACTCTTAAACAAGTATATTTTATTAATGTATAAAAACATTATTTGTACAAAATGAGAATAAATAAATATTAAATATTAAAAATATTTATCCTGTACATAGTTTGTACTTATTTTTGTGAGTTCTTTGAGAGCAACTAGATCATGCAGTAGATAGAGTGCCAGTCCTGGAGTAAGAAAGACCCAAGTTCAAATCCTCAGACACTTGCCTAGCTGTGTGACCTTGGGCAAGTCACTTAATCCTGATTACCTCACATTCAGGGTCATCTACACTGGACTCAGATGGCTTTGACAAAGAAAGTGAGACTGGTGACTTAGCATAGAACCCATTCACTCAAATTCAATTAACTTGCTTCTCATGCTATCACATCTCTGATGTCATAGTCTTCTTTGAGAACAAAGGACAAATATCATCCTTGAGAGCAAGGACTGCATCCTCTTCTTGTTCTTATTCTTCTTTCTTCTTTTTCTCCCTTCTTCTTTCTTTCTTTTCTTCTTCTCCTTCCTCTTCCTCCTCCCCAGGGCTTAGCAAAGTGTTGGGTGCATATTAGTTACTTAATAAAAATTTATTAACTGAAATCCTCTTAACAACCTAAAATACAGGTACTTTTATTAACCCCATTTTACAATTGATTTTAAGAGACTTGCCCAGGATGGTACAGCTAGTAAGTATCTGAGTCTGACTTTAAACCCAGATCTTCCTAATTACAGACTCAATTTTCTATCCATCAAGCTATCATTTCCAAATGTGGAATAAACTGCTTCACGAGGTCATAGGATTATAGATCTAAATCTAAAAGGGATCTCAACAGTCATGTAATCTATCCTCTCATTTTAAAGGTGAGGAAACAGAGGTCCAGAAAGGTAAAAATTATTTGGTCAATATCACACAAGTAGAAAGAATCAGAGATGGAATTTGAATCTAAATTAGCTAACAACAATCAATGTTCTTTCTCTGGTACCATGTGGCTTTCTGAAGAAGGCTGGATGGAAATACAACAGAGGGGATTCTTATTCAGATTTGAGTTAGAAGAAATGATCATAACACCTACTATGTTCCAGGTAACATGCTAAGCACTTTGCCAATATTATCTCATTTGATCCCCACAACTGCCTGGTGAGGGAAGAAATATTATTATGTATACTGAGGCAAATAGAGATTAGGTGCCTTGCCCAGGTTCATGCAACCAGTAAGTGTCAGAGGCTGGATTTGAACTCAGGTCTTCCTGACTCCAAATCCAGCTCTCTATCTACTTGCCCACCTAATTGTTCCATAACTTACTGAAAGTTCATGTCTTCCAGTTAAGAGCAATAAAACAAGCATCCTTTCTGTATATAAAGAAAATGCACTTTCATTAAAGTATGCTGGCAATCCCATGCCTGAAGAATACAATTTCTAATTTGTCCCAATAAACTGGAATAATTTATCAAGACTCACCTGAAGAGCTACACTCTACAGGGACCTTTCTTAGATTGCTGTGGAAATTGCTGGTGCCTTCCCCTCACTACTCCTCTTCCAAAATTTTCTTTTATTTATTTTCTAAGTAGATGGTATAGTGAATAGGGTGCTTGGCCTGGATTTAGGAAGACCTGAGTTCAAATCCAACCTCACACACTTAGTAAATGTGTGACCTGGCAAGTCACTTAATTTCTTTTTTGTCTTAGTTTCCTCAATTATAAAATGGGAATAATAATATTATCTATCTCAAAAGGTCATTGTGATTACCAAATGAGATAATATTTTCGAAGTGCCCTAGAACATAGTATGTGTTAAGAAAAAACTCCATCCCTTTTTTCTTCTCCACCCCACTCCACCCCATCCTTTCATTTTGATTTTTATGAACATGCTGATTCTTTTCTGCTTGTTTTCCAAGTTATCTTTCCCCATGAAAATGTAAACCCTTTGAAAGCAGGGACTAGGGGCCATATGCTGGAGCCAACTCTAACCAGTAGTGCCCATTGTTAAATTTTCAACATAAGAATCTACACCTAAGAAATTGTCAAATTATAAGTCAGGATTTAATTTATTGATTGTTAATAATCAAAGTAAACATATGTGTACTTTTTTCCCTGAATATTAAACATTTACCAGCACATCTTTGACTTGTTTGAGCTCAGCAAAAGAAAAGAAGTTTAAAGCAATGAAGCTATCTCCAGCTTGTTGATTGAAGTCTTATGATAGATAGATAGGTAGGCAGACAGACAGATGGACAGATATATGGATAAAGATAGGTAGATGGATGATAGATCAATAGCTAGCTAGTTACACAAATCAGTAGACAGACAGACAGACTGGCTTTTACATAGTGATTTAAGTTTTGCAAAATGCTTTCATACATTAACTATCTTTCTACTTGTATGTTTTCCCAGCACTTAGCAGTAGGTGCTTAATAATTGCTATGACTGACCAACTCTGTAGAAAGTAAATTCCTTGAGTGTAGAGATTGTTTTGGTTTTAGTCTTTGTATCTCCAGTATCCCCCATAGGATAGGTTTGATAGATAGATTGATTAACTGGTTGGTTGTTGCTCGGTTGTGTCTGATTCCTTGTGATCCATTTGGAGTTTTCTTGGCTAGGAGAGAGAAAGAACTTGCCATTTCCTTCTGTTTATTTTACAAATAAGGAAATTGAGACTAAAGGGATTAAGTTACTTGCCTGAGGCAAGTCAGTAAAAGTCTGAGGACAAATTTGAACTCAGGACTTCCTGATTCCAGGCCCTGAAACGCTATTCAATGTGACACCTAGCTTCTTGCATTGATTGACAGGATAGATTTAATGTATTGATTTTCTAAGAGATCCTTGACTAGGGAACTCTAAGTCTTGGAGACTGTGACAAAGGTTTAGAGAAGTTGCAACCTGTGTGGAGGGAGTTCACACTGCAGTGACTCATGAATCTCTGGAAGTATCACAGCTCAAGCTGTACTAGTTACTCCGGACCATTCATTCTAAACCAATCATATGAAAGTATGTCTTACCTGTAATTTTATTATTTCAAGGGTGTGTGCCTAGGATCCCCACACAAGCTCCTCTAGGAATAGAGAAATTCTACAATTCTTGGATATTCATCCCAGTTTCTGATTGTGTTTCTTTTTTTTAGGTTTTTGCAAGGCATTTGGGGTTAAGTGGCTTGCCCAAGGCCACACAGCTAGGTAATTATTAAGTGTCTGAGACTGGATTTGAACCCAGGTACTCCTGACTCCAAGGCCGGTGCTTTATCCACTATACCACCTAGCCGCCCCTCTGGTTGACTGACTGACTGACTGACTGACATGATTTCTGGACCAAAGGAGGTTCTCAATTTACTCAGTCGACCAGTAGTATTTCTTAAACACTTATTCTTTTAAGCAATGAGGCAGTTAGGTGGATAAAGTGCCAGAGCCGGAAGTATGGAAGACTCCTCCTCTTCATAACATCAAATCCAACTCCAAATACATATAAATTATACAGCATGCTATGGGAAGGAGGAGGTGTTTATTACATAAGGGAACACACTAGGATTAGGCAAAGAAGGATTCTTGAAAGTATGATATAGGGATGTCAAAGAGTTGGATCCAGATTCAAGAAGATCTGAGTACAAATCCACTCTTGACATTAGTTGTGAGAGCCTAGGCAAGACACTGAACTGAAGTCACTTGGTTTTCTTTTTGGTAAAATGGGGGAAATTAATAACCTCTATCTCATAGGGTTGTTGTGAGGATTAAATGAGATAATATTTATAAATCGCTTAGCACAGTACCCAAGACATAGAAAACACTACATAAATAGTTATTATTTAGCCTCTCTCCTCAGTTTTACATCTATGTGATAAAGAGGCTGGGCTAATATTACCATTAAAGTCCCTTCAGGTCTAGATTAGTGCTCCTAAGAGGAAAGCTTTATGCTGAGTTTAGAGGAAGTAACAGTTTTTATTTGGAGAGGGGGAAGGGGAAAGAAAGTCCCTTCATGCCAATAAGCAATGTATAATTTCTTTTTCCTTTTTGGTGATTGGACTTAAATGTGTGGTTGAATTTTTATGTATCTGTTTTATCATCTCTGCATCACTTACAATAATCCATGGTCCTCTTTGAGAACGAAGGACCAACAACATAATTTGATTATTTGGAGACTATTCAGAGAAGTGTGATAAATACCTCCTCACTTCTCTGCCATATGAAGATTAATGAGAAGATCTAAAGTTATTTAGACTGGAGAAGACTTAGCCAAGGGACTGATCACAGTATTCATGTATTTGAAGTGCTTCAAAGGAAGAGGGTTTAACTTAGTTGTGCTTGGCCCTAGAGGGAGCAGAACTAGAAGTTGCAAAGAGACACATGGAGGTTTAATGTCAAGAAAATCAGTAAAACACAAAATTGTCCACAAAGAGACAGGATCAGTGGTGTAGAAGGAATTCTTTTGTACAAATGGGTCAACCCAGATGGTCACAGAAGTGCAACACTGAAATTCTTTAATTTATTTTAAGTTGGATAAGTGTTTTTACTGTCATCACAAAGAAATGGAAGATGAGAGGGAAGAAAGTATTGGCCCAAGGGCAAGCTAGCAAGTTAGAGAGAAGGATCAAAATGAGAACCCAGAGACCAGAAATCTGACCATGGTGAGAACAGAATGTTCCCTTAGAAGCATTCAGCAGGGTAAGTTCATTGTTTGATTTTCTTACAAAAAAAAAAAAAAGAAGAAGAAGCCATCCTGAAAAAAATTCTCATATTACAGCAACATCTTCCCCTATTTGCAAACTTTCATTGGTCTCCATTCTTCCTATTAGGTGAAGTCATAAAGGATTTGGACACTGGAGGCCATCCACTCTGACCCTTTATTATAGATACCAGGAAACTGGAACTCAGAGATATAAATCTAAGGTCCACAGGCAAAGTTGGAATCAAGACCTTCTTACTCCAAATCTAATGATAGAATTCATAAATTTTGAGCTGGAAGGCATCTTAGAGTTTATTGAGTTCAACTTCCTCCCATTTTACAGAAGTGGAAACTGAGTCTGAATTAAAGAACTTGACTAGAGTCAAACAATTATTATAGTTATTCTACTACCATACCATACTAGCAAACTTTTGAACCTTCTTGATTCTCTAACACCTGACTCCAAACTGCAATCTCATCTCAGATTGCACCCCTATACCAAGCTTTCTATTCTAGTCTTACTTGCAGTCAAAAACATCCATCAGTTTTTTGGGGGGAGGGGTCCCACTGAAATCCATAAGATTTGTTTTTGATAAGCTATTTCCTCTTTAGATGTTTCCTCCATCTCTGTACCCTTGCTTTGCCCTTGCTGTAATCTTCCATTCTAGAATCTTCCATAATGAAAATTCCTCTACCTGGAAACTTTCAGTGATCAACACAGTGATCAACTCTATCAAAAACACATCCAGAACTCAACACTCTAATGAGGGGGGAACAATATACAAATAAATATATGCTGCATATAGCAAGTTCCATGCAAGGTGAAGAGAAAATAATTAAAGAGGGAAGTCTGGAATTAAGAAAAACTGGGGAAAACTTCAGAGACATATTCACAGTATTTTGTGCTGTAAATACCTCTCTAGTGATTACTAAATCTGAAAGCTACTTTGATATCTGATACCTCCACTATTACTGTAGAAATCTTTTGGTTGTCAACTTAGGCATCATCCTCAATTCCTCAGCATTTCTCTCTCTCTCTCTCTCTCTCTCTCTCTCTCTCTCTCTCTCTCTCTCTCTCTCTCTCTCTCTCTCTCTCTCTTTCTCTCTCTTGTATTTTTCTGTCTGTCTCTGTCTCTGTGAGTATGTCTGTCTCTCTGTTTCTCTCTGTCTCTCTATATCTTTCTCTGTCTAATACACACAAACACAAAAAGACACACACACACACACAAACACACACAAACCACCACCACCCTTAGCCAATCTCTTGTCAAGGACTCTTGATTCCATTTCTGTAACATCTTTCCTCTGGCACTGCCATCACTCTCATGCAGACCCTTATCATCTCACACCTGGACTATTGCAATGACCTGTTGGAGGGTTGACCTGAAAGGCGGCTAGCTGATGAAGTGGAACACTGAACTTGGAATCAAGAAGGCTAATCTTCATGAGTTTAAATCTGACCTCAGACATTTACTAGATGTGTGACCCTAGGCAAGTTCCTCATTTGTAAAAATGAGCTCGAAAAGAAAATGGCAAACCATTCCAATATCCCTGGCCAGAAAACTCCAAGAGTGAAAATCTACTGAAATGACTGAACAACAATAGTCATCTTGCCTCTTGTATTTTTTTTAAGTTTTAAGTTTTTTTGAGTTGTACAATTTTCTCCCTCTCTCCCTTCCCTCCTCCCTCCCCCAGACAGAAAGCAATGTAATATAGGCTCTTCATTTATAACCATGCTAAACATAGATCCATATTAATCATGTTGTGAAAGAAGGATCAGAAGAAAAAATATTAGAGAGAAAAAAATGACATAGTACATAAGACAACTTTTAAAAATTGAAGACAGTGAGCTTTGGTCTTCATTTAAACTTCACAGTTCCTTCTCCCTCCAGTCTCTCTTCATACCAATCCTCCATTAAGTATTCAAATGATTTTCCTAAAACCCATAACTGCTACAACTCAATCATCTTCAGTAGCTGGCTTCCTATTGCCTCCAGGAGCAAATTGAAAATCCTCTGCTTGGCATTCAAAGCCCTTCCTACTTTCCCAGGTTCTTAAGCCTTACTGCCTGATGAAAACTCTTTGATCTGTTGACACTGGATATGACTGTTTCACAAACAGCCTTCCAAATCTTGACTCAGGACATCTTTTCTCTCTGTCCTCCAGGCCTGGAATGCTTGCCCTTCTCAGTTTCATTTATTGACTTTGCTACAGGAAACCTTCTCCAACCCCTTCTCATTCTATGACCTTGTCTCTATTAATTATTTCCTGATTATTATTTATATGCTCTGCTTTATATATATTTGTTTTCATGTTGTCTTTCCCATTCGATTGCAAGGTTCTTGAGAACAGGCACTATCCTTATGCCTCTCTTTATCACAGGGTAAACCCATATATGAACTTAACAAATGTTTATTGATTGATTAATCTGATTAAAAGCCACAGCCTTTCTACACTATCTTTACTTATTAGCAAAATTCTTTTCTCCCTGTATCTCAAAAGAAGTATTTGAGTACCTGAGCCCAGACTCTTTAGTGGAACTCTATAGAGATTGGTCTAAGAAAGAGCTTCTTCCTTCAAAAAGGTTCACAAATCTCATATAAAAAGTTGGAATATTAGCTCTGTCACCTAATATTTGTATGATCTTGATAGGGTTATTAGGTTCTTGGAAATTTAGTTTCTTCACTTGCAAAAATGAAGGGATTCTAAACTTCTAAATTTGGTCAAGTCTAAATCTATAATCCTATGTAAGAATAGCACTAGGAACCAGACCAATTATTTCATTGATATAAGGAACTCTTAGGAGAAGAATCTCCCTCTACTAATGCAATTTATAGTCTTAGGAATGCCTAAAGGATCAAGAAGTTTAGTGACTTGACCAGGTTACCTAATCAATAAGAAACAGAGGCTAGACTTGAACTCAGATCTTTCTGACTTGCATATTGCAAGTCATGTTTTTATCTACTACAGCAGGCTACCTCACATAAAAGAAAGAAGAGGAATAATAAGGAAAACAATAGAATGAATAGGTCTGAGAAGATGCATTGTTCACTTATTTATTAAATTTACAGTGGATGAAATCCTCTTTTTTGTTAGTTAGATTTCATAGAGTTGAAGAATTAAAAGAGACTGTGTTCATTGAGTTCAACTCCTACCTATCTAAAGTATGAGTCCACCTTTGATGAGACAGGCTTCTGGGCTATAAATGGAAAACAAATTAGTTTTAGAGTCTTAAGAATTAGAATTCCAGTCCTTGGCCATGCAAAATGAACATCTCATTCTTTGTCTTGTATACACTATTGCTCAGTTAGTCTTCTGGAATCATGATTGTTCATTGCATTGATCAACATTCTTAAATTTTTTAAAGTTATTTCTCTTTACATTATAGTTGTTTTATCTATCTATCTATCTGTGTATATATATATATATATATATATATATATATATACATACACACACACATATATTATTCTATTGGTTCTACTCACTTCACATCAATAGAAGTCTTCATAGGTTTCTCTTGTAACAATCCCTTCCATCACTTTTTTCAATATAATAGTATTCCATTACATTCAATACATTGTTCAGCCACTCCCCAACTGCTGAGTAGTCTCTTAGTTTCCAGTTCTTTGCCACAACAAAAAGAGCTATTGTAAACATTCTTGTACAAATATAGGACTTTTCCCTCATCCTTTGATCTCTGTCAGTGTATAGATCCAATGATATTTTTCTTTATTGTTTTATTTCATTCTTCCATCTAAATACAAAGGTATCCATTTGCAAGTTTATGAGTTCCACATTGTCCTACAATCCTCCCTTCCCTACCCCCTCCCCATAATAGCAAATAATCTGGTAAAAACTGCACAAGTCTTAGTAATAATATTACTGGGTGGAAGGGTATGTGCAGTTTAGTGATGGGATAGAAGGAAAGGGGGGAGGGGGAATAATTCCAGATTGCTCTTCAAAATGATTGGACCAATTGTCAGCTCTACCAACTGTATATTAATGTGTCCATTTTGTCCCAACACCATTAACATCTGTCATTTTCCTTTTTTGGAATCTTTGTCAATTATATGTGTATGCATTACGATCCAGGAGTGATTTTAATTTGTATATCTCTCTCTCTATAAAAGATTTAGAGCATTATCTTCATATGATGTTGATAGTATGGATCTCTTCACCATTATTAAAACATCTCCAATAAGTTGTCACTGAACCTCTACTTGAGGATTTTCGGTAACAGGGAAACTCCATAAGCAAGCCTTTGATTGTCAAAAAGTTTTTGCTTATAATGAATGAACTCAAATCTGTTTTGCTTTCATTTTAACCCATTATTCCAAGGACTAAACAGGATAAATCTAATTGCTCTTTTACCTGTCAACCTTTCAGATAGCTGAAGGCCATTGTTATGTATTGTCCCTTCCCCTCAAACCCCTAAGTTTTCTCCCCAGGCTATCTAACCATCCCTAGCTCCTTTGATTCTATAGTTTTAAGTTCCCATACTATCATGGTCATCTTCATTTAGAATGTACTTTCTATGGTTGCTATGTGCAATACACTATCGTGTATATTCTATTTATCATCAGAATAATAATTAAGTTGTTCAAAGTACATTATTCCAGTAAAAATGAATTTCTATTGATTATTCCACCCACTGAAAAATTTATTTTTCTTAGGTTAGAACAATTCTTAAATGAATCAATCAATAAGAACTATGTAAATAAGACTTGGACAGCTCCTTGTGCCAATCAAAGGTATTGGGTGAAGGATTTGCTCACTATCCTGAAGAATTTATATAAAATGAGGAATTACCTCAGCAAAGGAGAGTGATTCTAAAAGTAGAGAGACATTCCAAGCACCTGGCTGTGTAGAGGAAGGAGTGAGGATATCAAGGGCTGAATCAGGATGAATTGTTAGTATGCAGGAACCAGAAAAGGAAAAAGAGAGCAGGACTAAGCTCTGGCAGAGAAGAGAAAGATGAAGGAGGAACACTAGTCCTCTAGGTCTCTCAGCAAAAGACTCAGGCTAATGCCACCCATTGCACCTACCTTCTAATGACCTGAAGAAAGTTCCAAGAGAAAGTTTTCTCTTTCCTCAATTTCCCCTCCTGGTAACCTCACCTTCAGTCAGGTAAACTTCATTCACTAAGAACCTGGAATATAATTGTAAATTAAAGCTAAGAAGAAAATGTCTCTCCTTAAAAGTTTTTAAAACTGGGGGTTCAGAGCAATTGTGATGATATGTAAACATTTCATCTAAAATAAACACAGCAGAGGAGGGAACAGTGTTTCATATATACTGTCTAAATTTATCTGCCTTACAAATAACAACCCTATGAAATGCCTGCCATTATTATCTCCATTATATAGAGGAGGAAATTAAATGAATGAAAGTATTGAATGAGTAGGGGGGAGGGGCAGAGAAGCATTTTTTTAAAGCACTTACTTTTCCTTGTCTTACTCTTTAGCCTAGTAGAATGTGCTGAGCCCTGTTTTAAGCCATGCAGATACAAATACAGAAAAGAAATCAGGCTCTACCCTTCAGGAGCCTACATTTTAATGGAGGCAACAATACAGTTAGTGGTAGAGAGATTAAGTGATTTGCTTACACCTAATTTTGATTAAATGGATTTTTATTAGAACTTCAGATGGCAGCCTTTCACTCAGTATTTTGTTAATTATCCTCCATAATGAAAATGCACAAATAATGAAGAAAACCCTGCTACTAGTATTTCTCCTCCTCCTCCTCTTAATAACTGCCATTATGCATCCCTTTGAGGATTTTTTCAGAGTGCTTTACCTATATTATCATACTTGATCCTCAGAACAATCTTTTGGAGAATAGAATAAACATTTTACAGGGAAGGTAAAACTCAAAAACAAGAAAGTGAATATTTTGGGGGTAAAATATCTCAGTCGAGCAGATTCAATTCAGTTCTGGCCTTCTGGCCCAAAACAACCTCTTCAGTTTTGCTCTGGGAAAAAAATATACTATAGATGATGGCCCAAGGGTCTCTTATTATCATCCTTTTAAAAATCTTTGTGTGTCTTTGGTACCCAGGGTCTAAATCCAGTACTAGAGCCATAGACTTCCACTTCCAGCCTAATCAGAAAATTAGCCTCAGTAGCAACAGAGCTTTTAAAAGTGGTAGTAGCCAAAGGCCCGTTGCTTCAGTCTTTTAAAGGAAAGGTTTAGTCCACACTATGGAATCTTTCATTGTCTGAAGATTTCATGGTATAGTTAAGCTTTTATTGCCCAGACAAAGTCAATCTGAACCAAGGGGTATAAGAACCACAGAATATTAATAAATCTAGTGGATCCTATGATGCTCCCTAATTCAACCCTCTCATTTGGTTTACAAGGAAACTGAGGGACAAGAAAATGAAAGCAGTTGAACAAGGTCACACAAATAGGAAGTGGCAGAGTCGACAATTGAATTCAAGTCTTCTTCCTAATTCAGGCTCTGCATTATTTCACTTTGGCTCTCAAATAAGAGTGTTCCTCAATTAAATTCCTTTGGAGTTTTCAGTAAAGTTAGATTTAGGTTTAGGTGAAACTGGAAATAGGAACTGCTTTTGTTGTTACTGTCCCCCAAGAGAAACATGAAGGAGGGGATTCTTACTTTTGGCATAAGGACTTATGGATTGGCTCCTGAGTCAGAAGACTGAACTTAATTAAGGGACAGTCTCCATCTTTGAGAACACTTCTTGCTGGTCTCAAGGTATAAGTATGACTTTCTGAGTTCCTTCAGAAGTGTGGAGACGCCTTTAGCCCCCAATTAGAACAACCTAAGAATCCATAGTAAGTCCAAGCACAATGAGTCTGTGTCTAAGATTGGACCACCCCAAACTTGTGTCCTCCTTCAGGACCTGGAGAAATCTTGAAAAGTAGCTGGTATCCTCCCCCTTTCTGGGCATTGAAGAAGCAGGTTATTGGTTAGCAGAAAATTTATAACAGTATTGATATTTGAAGGAAATGGCTAGAGGGAAAAATCCAATAATAGATCAGTTGAGAGGGCAAATTTTTTGTTCACATTCAAAGAAACCATAGGAGAAAAAAGAGGCCATTCGACATTGATTGGGCCTTACTTAGTGGAGGTAATTATAAAATACTTATTAAGTAGTAAACTGATGAAGAATGAAATGAATAGAACAATAAGAACAATTTATCTAATAACAGCAAAACTAAAAAAAAAATCCCAATTTTGAGAGCTGAATAAACCATGATCAATACAATTACTATTTTTGATTCCAGAGAACCAAGAATGAAATATGGTATCCCTTACAGTGAGATGACAGGTTTAAGGTACAGAATAAAATGCAGATATTTGTATACAACCATTGTGGAAATTTGCTTTGCTTGACTATGCATATTTGTTAAAGGAAATTTGCTTTTCTTTTCTTTTTTTTCAAGATGGTAGGGATTGGAAGGAAAGAAAATAGAGTTCTATTAATTTTTTAAAAATTGAGTGATGGGGGGCAGAGCCAAGATGGCGACATGAAGGGATCGAGTCTTAGGAGCTCTCTGATAAAAACTCATAAACTAAGGACTCTAACTAAACTTTCGAGAGACAGAACCCACAAAGGGACCGGTGAGGCAGTTCTCCTACTCAAGGTAACCTGGAAAAGAGCAGAAAGGCTCTGCTCCCCGGGGTTGGAGGGGTGGCCCACCAGAGGGGTGGTCCACCAGAGCCAAAGAACTTCAGCCTCCCAGAGGCAGCCTCAGGGTGCTGGGAGCCGCAACTCACAGCAGCGGGGGAGTCTCCTGAGCTGCACCCCGGAGAGCGCCGGGCACAAAGTGGGGGAACACCAGGGGACCTCTGCCAGAGTGAGCACCTGGAGCCCAGCCCCCAGGGCACACAGCAAGCAGCTTGGTCTTTCGGCAGCCTAGAAGCAGGTGGAGCGGGTAAGCAGGAGCCCCCAGGGCATGAGTCCATTGAGCTGAGGGAGGGGAGTGAAGAGAGAGAGACTGCAGAGCTCTGTCCTCTGCCCCTGGAACAGGACTCTGGGGCTCTGACCACATTCAGATCTTGATCCCAGTCTAGGCCCCCCTCCATAGAACAACAGGGCCCCCCCACCTCGGCCCCGTGGCAGAGGGGGGTGCTTATGGTCATTCACAGACCAGGAGAGAGGACAGAACCTCACACACTGAGACCCTTGTGGGAGTGTCCCAAAAGCTCAGGAAGCACCCCCCAAACCAGGCCCAGGCTGGGAAAAATGAACAAGCAAAGAAACAAGAGGAAGACCATTGAGAAATATTTTGCAAATGAGCCCAAGAAGGATCAAAATACTCAGTCTGAAGATGAGGAAGCACAAGCTCCTGCATCTAAAGACTCCAAGAAAAACAGAAATTGGGCTCAGGCTATGATAGAGCTCAAAAAAGACTTTGAAAATCAAATGAGGGAGTTGGAAGAAAAACTGGGAAAAGAAAGGAGAGAGATGCAGGAAAAACATGAAAATGGAGTCAGCAGCTTAGTCAAGGAAATCCCCCAAAATGCTGAAGAAAATAGCATGCTAAAAAACAGCTTAGGTCAAATGGATAAAACAATTCAAAAAGTTATTGAGGAGAAGAATGCTTTAAAAAGCAAAATTGGCCAGATGGAAAAAGAGATAAGAAAACTCTCTGAGGAGAACAAATATTTCAGACAAAGAATAGAATTCAGGGAGATTGATGAATTTACCAGAAGTCAGGAATCAATACTTCAAAACCAAAAAAATGAAAAATTAGAAGAAAATGTGAAATATCTCATTGAAAAAAACAACTGATATGGAAAACAGACTTAGGAAAGATAATTTGAAAATTGTTGGAATACCTGAAAGTCATGATCAGGAAAAGAGCCTTGACATCATTTCCAAAGAATTACTACAGGAAAATTGCCCTGATATTCTAGAAGCAGAGGGCAAAATAGAAATGGAGAGAATCCACCAATCCCCCCCCCCAAGAAAGAGATCCCAAAAAGCCAACCCCCAGGAATATTATAGCCAAGTTCCAGAACTCCCAAGTCAAAGAGAAAATATGACAAGCAGCCAGAAGGACACAGTTCAAATATTGTGGAGCTGCAGTCAGGATCACACAGGACTTAGCAGCAACTACATTGGAAGCTTGTAGGGCTTGGAATATAATATACTGGAAGGCAAAAGAGCTTAGAATGCAGCCAAGAATGAACTACCCAGCAAGGCTGAATGTCCTCTTCCAGGGAAAAAGATGGACTTTCAATGAACCAGAGGAATTTCAAAGGTTCCTTTTGGAATGGCCAGAGCTGAACAGAAGGTTTGATCTTCAGATACAGGACTCAGGTGAAGCATGGAGATTGGAGGACAGGGGGGAAATATGAGGGACTTAATGAGGATGAACTGCATGTATAGAAAAATGATACTGATAATATTCATATGAACCATCTCTGTTAATAGAGCAGGTAGAGGGAGCTTTTATAGTTGAAGCACAGGAGAAAGCTGAATTCGAAGATAAAATATGGTGTAAAAATGGAGTCAATAGGAAAAAAAAGGAAATGGAAATAATACTCATAACAAATACAAAGGACCTATGAAGGAAGATGCTGTCCAACTCCAGAAAAAGAACTAATACCTAGATGTATGAATAATATGGTTTTACACACAAATGTGCATATATTTATACATATGTGTATACATGTACATAGGTACACATTTTATATATACATGTGTGTATATGTATGTGTCAAATTGTTGACTTCTCTAATGTGTAGTGGGGAGGGAGGAAAGGATACAGTTTGGACCTTAGAATTTAGCAAATAATAAAATAGTTCTTTAAAATTTAAAGATAGGAGGGTTGTTAAAATTGTAAAAAGTTACATTCACTTTTCAATGAAGTCAATGTATAATTAGGTTTATCTGATTGTTTTTCTTTGTACAAGAGACTTCTCATGAAATGGTAGGTAAATATAATGTCCATTGCACCACCTGGCCATACCTACAATTATTACTATTATTTTTTTTAATTTTAATTTTTTTTCTCTCCCTTTACTTTTTCGCCCAAGCAAATCTATCTATATTCATGGGGGGAGGGGTATTTTGTTTACTTGTAAACAAGTATATTTTATTAATGTAAAAAAACATTTGTACAAAATGAGAATAAAAAAATAAATTTAAAAAGAAAAAAAATTGAGTGATGGCATGAAATAATACTCATAACAAATACAAAGGACCTATGAAGGAAGATGCTGTCCAACTCTGGAAAAAGAACTAATACCTAGATGTATGAATAATATGGTTTTACACACAAATGTGCATATATTTATACATATGTGTATACATGTACATAGGTACACATTTTATATATACATGTGTGTATATGTATGTGTCAAATTGTTGACTTCTCTAATGTGTAGTGGGGAGGGAGGAAAGGATACAGTTTGGACCTTAGAATTTAGCAAATAATAAAATAGTTCTTTAAAATTTAAAGATAGGAGGGTTGTTAAAATTGTAAAAAGTTACATTCACTTTTCAATGAAGTCAATGTATAATTAGGTTTATCTGATTGTTTTTCTTTGTACAAGAGACTTCTCATGAAATGGTAGGTAAATATAATGTAACAGCCAAACACAGCAAACCTCAAAAAACAAATTTCTCAATGGGACTTCCGTATTAATTTTTTCATCTATAATAACTCTTTATTGCTTAGTATTCCCTTTTCTGTGCGAGAATAAAACTGTCCTATGCCAGATTCATGTGTGTACTCTGGGCAGTCTTTAGTGGGGAAAACACCATAGAGACAAAAACAAAATTCTTCTGAACCAGAGGTAGATGTGAAATTAGAGTACTACGTGCCTCATTCTCTTCTAAAGAAGGCAATCAACTCCAGAGCAATGAACCCAAGGTAATCATGAGGGAAGAACTGGCAAAAGTTGAAGGTTGCCAGCCCCTATGACTTCAGTCTACTAGTGCCTGGCCAACCTGAGTACTAGATAGTTTGTAAGAATAAGAATAAGGGATGTATAAGAAATTCAAACTATACTGTGAGTTTGAATTAGAAGTTCCCTCTCACATCCTCCAAAGAAACAAATTTAGAGTCAGGAAGTTTCTCCCTTGATAATGGAAATGTGTTTTTTTTTCTATTTAAAAAATCTCAGTCACAGGAAAAAGAGCTGGACTCGACAAAAAAATAATAACTGATGCTAATAAAGAATTTTCGGGTTTGCAAAAGATTTTCTACATGTAATCCCATTTTGACCTACCCAACAATGAATATGTAGATTTAACAGCAGTTATCTGGATTTTATAGATGAAGAAATGAAGGCTCAAGCAAGTTCAATAAACTCACCCAGGCTTAGAGAACAACTAAAGTGACTTTCAAATCTTGGTTTTCTTTTTCTTATGTCCAGCATAACATCCAAAATATCATGGTGCCTCTCAAACATAAACAAAAGAAATCCCTGCTGGAGGCCACACAAATTTGAAAACATTAGGGCACTGGATACTAAGATATGAAAAGCAGGAAAAGAGATTAAGTGATTGGAAATAAATCACAGTTGTTATTACAATTGAGAAGAGGCAAATTAAGAGGACATAAATAACTTCCATCCCATCTATTTACTTCTTCATTTTTACTTTGTAACTATGTTCTCTGCAAACTCTGAAGGTATTATTGATTTAAAAAATGATAAAAGAACATGCAGATTTCAACAGACAATTTCTTCTGTCAGACCATATCTTAATAATCTACATGACTGACTAGAAAATTCAGAGAATGCAAGATCCTAATGTGTGCAATTTTTTGTAGAATGTAAAAAGGTATTTAACTTGGTAAAATGAAAGTCAATCTTAAATGTTTTCTTCTAACAAGGTATCTTCCATGTATAGAGTAAAATCATAGTAGATTCCCTCATAGATGAAGCCCCAAAGATTAAAATCTTTTCCTATTATCCATAACAATGGAAACATAAAATGGTGAGACATATGTTTATCAAAAGTGTTTGTTACTTCTTGAAAGGTGTGTCTCACATGGTCCAAGAAGAGAGAAATTTCTTATGAATAGTGAAAGCCACCAGATGCTCCTGTTTACTGGTGATATTGTGTTAAGTCAGACACCTACATAATAGGCAATTGATAAATGCTTGTTCCTTTCCTCCTCTTGGAATACTGTAGTCTCCTAAATGACAACTATAATGATCTATTCTTGTATGCAGGAAAAACCAAATGGATGTAGAATGCCTAATGACTGAAGTATGATATTAATGAATAGCTTATTGCATTGATCTCACAATAAGAATTTTTGGATAGATGCCACAAGATGAATACTGAGATTGGTCCAGAATAAAACACAAGGAAGAAAAGTAGGTAGAACTGATTTGGGAGAAATTGTGAAGTGCTTTCCACGATCAATAGTGCCCCCTAAGGGGCGGCTAGGTGACGTAGTGGATAAAGCACTGGCCCTGGAGTCAGGAGTACCTGAGTTCAAATCCAGTCTCAGACACTTAATAATTACCTAGCTGTGTGGCCTTGGGCAAGCCACTTAACCCCGTTCGCCTTGCAAAAAAAACCACTAAAAAAACTAGTGCCCCCTAAAACAAAATTCTGTCCTTTTAACACCAATCTATATGCCTATATAATAGCATAATTTCCAAAGAATCAAAATTGTTAGAGAGCCAAAGGTCAATAGAGATAATTGGATGCATACTGAGGCAGGGTATCACTAATGATGACATGCATAGGTGAGAAATAGCATCAACAGATAATTTCAGGAAATATTGGAATGGAAAAGGAGGTGACCTGGTCATATGATGAAAGGGAGGGATAACATGTTAATCTTTCCCTCCCAAATGTTAAGACCTAGAAGTAAAATCAGGGAGGACTAAAGGAAAACATGAAAAAAAGTCATGCATGATAAGGTTACAATCTGCCCCCACTGGAGGGGGCACCAATATTGTTGAGAATGTGAATCCACTAAAGTATAAAGAACAAGAGTTAAAGTATAAGAAGTTGAAAATTTTAGTATAGTATAAGAGCCTTAACTAACAAATTTATAATATACTTTAAAGGATTTGATTAACAAAAATATCGTTGCCAATTTGTACAGTAACATTTCTTAAACATTTTTCAGAAATCATTCCATTTTACTTAATCAATTTTATTAAATACTTAACTTTGTTTGTTTCCTCTGCTGAGGAAAGAGTGATGGCTGAGGAGATAAGAAAAATAATAGTAATAATTATAATTTAATAATAACAAGAACAAGCACTTATTAATGTTTTAAAGCTTACAAAGTACTTTAACCATAACTGCCAAGGGAAATTTGGATATTTATAGCATCATTGGAGGGCTATATTTGGTCAAATATCTAACTAATTCACCCCTGAAAAGCACTTAGATTTAGTGAATTTTGAGTTCCCGTCTGTGGTTGCCTTGGCAACTCTAAACCAATATGGTCACAGGTCGAAAGTTTCCCACCCCTGAGTCATAAGCTTACACATTTGATTTTAGTTGGGGGGGGGGGAGGAAGGAATGCTATTATTATCCTCATTTTACAAATGAGAAAACTGAGAAAGGTTAAGTAACTTCCTTAGGGTTATACAGCTAATAAGTATATGAAGCTGGATTGGATCAGAGTCCAGTGATCTATTTTCCCCTTCTAATGGTCCTTTGAGAAAGACATTTTTTGCATTGTTATTAACATTCTCTAGATGAAGAAAAAGACATGGAACTAAATAAAACTAGAATTCAGGCTACCAAATCTCAAGTCCAATGTAGCTGGTATAATCTTATATGATAAATGCCAGATAAATATATTGCAACCCCTGCCTTATTTTGGCTGTGCCTATTTTTAACATGTGACTACTGTGCATTAGGAAATGGCTTGACATTTTTCTGAGGGTGAAAAAAATTAAACCACCTACTACTATTGCTCATACTCTAGAAACACAGGGAAACACTGAAATGTCTACCGGTATTTTTCTTTGTTTAATAAGACAAGGACATTTATAGGTCACATTCTAAAAGTTGAGCCTCAGCTTCCAGCACTTTAAACTTATAATTTTAATTCAGTGAATTAGGATACATATTTACACACACACACACACACACACACACACACACACACACACACACACACACAGACACTTCTTGTTTCTGGGTCATTTAGCAAAGATCAAACAACATATGACCTAGCTGAGATGGTTTGGTGTACAGTTGGAGTATTTGAGACTTGGATGGCATTTTTTGTACAAAATATAGCATGCTAAAGGGGTGAGTCTGTAATGTTAATATGGTACTAATGTAGCCATGACTGAGGATGCATTAATTTGTCTTTAATACTTTTGTATTGTTGACTTGACTTTATTGAACATTATGTTGTATTGATTTATGATATATTATTGATTTGTGCTTCTTGCATATATTTTGATTATAATCTATGTGTGTTATCCAATGTATTACTGTAAAATTTTCATTGTAAATACTGATATGTACTGTGCTTGATCTCATTTTTCTTGTTAACTTTTTGTATCATTAATTTGCTATTATCATATGCCATGATTGTTTAGTGTTTAGTTTGCTTTATCTTTTGTTTTATTTACTCTTTAGGTTTTTATTGCTTGTGATATGTCGATGATTGTGTCTATATCTGACTATCATCTATATGTTCCAACAGTGCTTAGTTGTAAATTTTTTTTCTGAATAAATACAGTTTTTAATCTGTTACCAGTTTATTATCCAATATATATTAAAACATTCCAGGACTATAGAGAACATGCATCTGGTGATTCACATCTAAAAATCAATTTTCACACATTTGACATTTAATTTTTAATTTACATGACATTTCAGTACATTCAGATGGATTTAATGTGGTCAGTAATGGTATTAGCCATTTTCCCAAATACTCTCCTAATTAGTAATTCCATGGATCTCCTTTTGTTCAGGTAGAATGCTCTGAAACTTCTGTCCTAGCTCTTCCATGAAAGTCATTTTAATCGAGATACTTTCCGGCACTTTGCAGTCTTTCAGTCAAGAGAACATGAAGGATGAAATCTAAACAAAAGCTTATTTACTTTTTCCACACTTCAGGAACCAGAGTAAATTCAGTCCAAAGAGCCCTAGGGGAAAGAAGTAGAAGAAGAAAAGAGCGACCTTTCATTCAGCACAATTGAAATTAGCAAAGAGGGCTTTATTTACACTGGACATTATCATCCTAATTAAAAAGGTAAGGCAATACATTGATAATGATAGATAATTGCTCTCTGGAGTGGGTATTGCTGAGATATGGTAATCAAATTGTTGTTTGGGACTATTTACATGTTAATAGGGTAGGATTCTTTGAGCGAGTCTTTTTTTTTCCAGGGAAGGTAGCTGCATCCAGGCAGAATAAGTTTCTCTGAGCCTTACCTCAGCATTGCTTTGGCAGTGCCTTTAATACCTTTTCCCTTCTCTTGCTACATTTTTTAGATGTTACTGAATGAGAAAAGGCACCATTTTCTTTCCTCTCCATTTCTCCTCTTTCAAAGTTCTCTTCCCCTTGATAAATGTGTTGATATCTCTTGTCTTTACTTGTCAAAATCCCTCCCGGCATCCCGCCACCTCCCAGAGAGACATTCTATATAGCAGAATATTTTTAAAGAAAAGACAAAGAGGAAGAAGGGGAAAAAAAAAACATTAAAATGATTAAGAACGTGAAAAGAGTCTGAATGTGTGTGAGAGACATACACACACACACATAGTGAGAGACAGAGAGAAAGCGAGAGACAGAGATAGAGACAGAGACAGAGACAGAGACAGAGACAGAGACAGAGACAGAGAGACAGAGATGTTTTATACTCAGGGACTTTCTACCTCAGCGAAGAAGTGGTAGGAAGTGACTTCTCATATTTGAAAAATTATCTCTAAAAGAATCCTCACCAATTTTAAAAGGTTAAATAAAGTTTTAAATCCAAACTGTTTTGATGGGCAGATATGCCACCCAAGATGGTTAAAGCTTCAGTCCTTTTGAAAGACTTCCTACTGTTTTTCATTTTCTTTCTCCTGTTGTCCCTGTGTTAATGTAATGCAATGTCATTAGACTTGGCTTTTCTACTTCGATGAACACTGCAAATCCCACCCCCAATTGCCTTATTTTTCAGACCTAGTTTTGACCCATAAAACTCTTATGTATCTTTACTCAGGCTGTCTCCCATTTCTGAAATATTCTCCCTCCCCTACCTCCGCCTTCTTGGAATCCCTAGTTTTCCTTCAAAGTTCAGTTCAAGTACCACCTCTTATAACCTCCTATAGCAGTGTCTCTCCCTCCCCAGAATACCTTGTATTTTTTTCTTATGCACTTATATTTGTTGTCTACCTCTTAGAATGTAAACACCTCAAGAACAGAGAATGGTTTAATTTTGTCTTTGTACTTCCAGTGCCTGTTTCAGTGCCTGGCCCCATAGCAGGTGTTTAATACTGATGCTTGTAGTGACTTCTCAGTTAACTTTTTTTTTTATTAAGAAAAGATTGGGTTGACTTTTTTTAGCTGAAAAATTGGGATCATTTCCAGAAATCAACTAAAGAGCCTTCTATGGTTTCCACAGCTTCTGAACAAGCTGCCCTTTACATGATCCCAACCCTGCCCAAGACCTTGATAAAAGTGTGGCCATGATGGGCACTCACCTTGGAATAACAGAGAAGGGAACACTGCCCAGTGGCCTGCCTCGGACTTTACCTCATTGTCTCCCACCCTACAGGATGCTACTACCAGGGAATACCTGAAGGGAGAGGTACACACATACATGCATATTTACATGCATATATACATATATAATATATGGAAATAGATATGCACACATATAAAATATAATTATATATATAATAGACTATATATTTTATGATGGGTCACACTGAAAATCAAGATCACAATGAATTATAAGAGAAGAGTTAAAATGAGAAGAGAAAGTGAATATGGAAAACTAGGACCTTTTATTTCTCATTTCACCTCTGTGATTCCAGATTTCAAGGACAGGCTTTGGAATCAAATGAAGGCAGTTTGAATTCAAACTTTCCCAAATTACTTAAGTGTCCTAGGCAGTGTTTTGTTCACATGTAAAATGAAGGGGTTAGACTTCAAGGGTTCTTAACCTAGGATCTCTGAGCTTGTGTTTTTTAAAAAATATATTTTGATAACTATTTCAGTAGAATTGATTTTCTTTGTAATATTACATGATTTCTTTTATACATTTAAAAACTTCATTGTATACAGTAACAGTAATACTGTAACAACATTCACCATAAAAGACTCAACTACTTTTCTCAATACAATGAAGCAAAATAATTCCAAAGAACTCAGGATGAAAAAATGTGATCCACCTCCAAAGAGAGAACTGGTGAGCTCTAAGTGTAAATTGAAGCATACTTTTTTTATTTTCTGTAATTTTTTTTGCTTTTTTTCCCCCTCACAACATGGCTAATATGGACATATATTTGTATGACTTCACATGTATAATTGATATCCTATTTGCCTTCTCAATGAGTGTGAGAGGGGCTGGGAGGAGGGAGAATATTTTGAATTCAAAATTTCAAAAGATTAATGTTATAAATAAATAAAACTATTTTGAGAAGGGTTCTATAGCCTTCACCAGTCCTCTAAAGGGGTTCCTGATAAGGAAAAAGAAAAGTTAAGAATCACAGAACTAGATGACTGATTTCTAAATTTTTGCTTTCCTAGTCAGCATCTTCTGTTCCTTTGTTGCCACTTTAAATCAGAACTTCTCTACATTTATCAATGGGTTTAGTATTAGAGGGGAAAGGATTAGGGGGTCAGGAAGGTGTTGAGGAGAGCTTTTTATCAGTCTATAAAAATATTCCCAGGATTCTCCACCCATATCCTTCTCTCTCTCTCTCTCTCCCTCCCTCTCTCCACACATTTCAGTGAAGTCATAGAACTGCTTAATAACTAGTTTACTGTTATTTGCCAAACCCCCATTAATCTCTTTTTTAAAAAAAATTAATAATGCCCCCTTATTTCATTTACTTGAGCACATTGGACTTGAAATTAGAAAGGCTTAGTTTTAACTTTTAACCTCAACATTTACTAGTGGATGATTTTAAGCATCACAAATTATTTTGCCTTCGTTTTCTCATTTGTGAATAAAATAGACAATATCTGTAACATTTATCTCAAAATTATTGTAAGATTCAAATGAGATCATGTATAGACTTTATAAACCATAAAATGCTTTCTAAATGCCCAGTCATTTAAAAAAAATCATAACTCTTAGGTACCATGTATGTAAAAATGATTCCTTAAAGTAGAATGTCTCAGAAGGGGAGAAAGTAAGAAGTATGACAGCATAGAATCAAATAAATGGGTAGTAAAAATAAATCCTGAATTACATTAGAGAGTCAGAATCATTTTGTGAAAATGCATATAAAAGGATTCTGCCTGATTGTTAACTGTGGAGAGTCATGCAAATGAATAGGCAAACAAAATTAAAAGGGACCTAAAGGGAAAGAAGGCTGGGTAAACTTCCTATCACTTATCTCAATCTACTCCTCTTCTCATGGATTTCCACCTTAGAAAAAAGTGGAGACTCCCAGCTTTAGATGTTATCTCTGATGTAGGCCTGGGGGAGGGGAAAACCACCTTTGATATAGTTTGCATCCTACTGAGTATCTTGTGCAGGTAGAACTCATTTTTTAAAGATTTTTATAATGAAAATGGAACCCATGTCATATGACTTGTCATCACATTTCCATTGAAAATATTTTACTTGCCCAATTTTGTAAGAACAATAACTATTTCTACTCTACTGCTTCAGTTTTATGAAAGGTCAGTGGACTCTGAGGGATTCCTGAAGATTCCTTAGGACTACAGAGTTATTTCTGTTTTCTGAACTAGTGAAAGTGTGGAATTGTTTTGTCAGTCAGTCAACATGCATTTATTAGGTGCTTGGGCATTTAGGTGGAGCAGTGGATGGAGCACTAGTCCTGTAGTTAAGAGGACCTGAGTTCAAATTTGACCTCCCACATTTGACACTCACCAGACACTTGACACTAGCTGTGTGACTTAGGCAAGTCATTTAACTCTGATCACCTCTCATTCAGAGCCATCTCCAGTCATCCTGATCCATAATCGGCCACTGGATCCAGATGTCCCCAGAGGAGAAGGGGAGACTGGTGACTTAGCACAGCACCACCTTACTCAAATTCAATTCATGTGCATTTACTCTCAAGCAACTTATAGTGTAATCAGTGCAGGTTTTAAATTGAGGATTAAAAAAAAATTTAGAAGTTGAATCCCTTAATTTTGCTATTTACAATTAACTTCACAGAGGTTGGTCCATGTTGTTGTTCAGTAATGTCCATCTCTTTGTGATCCCATGGAACACAGCACACCAATATTGTCCATGGGGTTTTCTTGGCAAAGATGTGGAGTGGTTTTCCATTTTCTTTTCCAGTAGATTGTGATTTGCCTAGGGTCACACAGAATCTGAAGTCGAATATGAATTTAGGTCTTCCTGATTCAGGTCTAGAGCTTAATTGGTTCATAATCAATGCTCATTTACTTAAATGATTAATTTAACATTACATAGTATAATATTGTCAGAAGTGGAATTTGAACCTGGGTTAGTTCTTTTTCTATAACCACACTCTGTTACTATTTCATTTTCTATTCAATATCATAAAAATCTATATTTTCTATATCTGTCTATCTTTTCATCTCTCTTTCTCTCTTTTCTCTCTTCCATATAGTCCACAATGGTTTGAATTAAAATGCCTCTATTTTCTTTATTACTATCTGTTAGATATAAAGAAGGACAACTAAGTAGCGCAGTGAATAGAACACTGGACCTAAAAGTCAGGAAGACATCTTCCGGAGTTCAAATCTGACCCCAGAAATTTACAGGCTGTATAAACCAGGCAATTATTCCCTTCATCCTAGTTGCCTCCTGAAGATTCACCAGGACTTCACACTTAGTTTTCTGTTTCTGTCCTAGTGAAGATGCTTAATTATTGTGTCCATATTTGTTAGCTACCTAGGCAACCTTAACCTGGCTGCCTCAGTTTACTCATTTGTCAAATGATCTGGAGAAGGAAATGGCAAACCTCTCCAGTATCTTTGCCAAGAAAATTCCGAATGGGGTCACATAGAATTAGTCATCCCTGAAAAATGACTGAACATTAAAAGCTACAAAAATTATTTGTTCATCTTTATTGGTCAAAGGACATCAAATAGGTTAGAGAATAAGATTTTCTTCATTAAGCGAGAGGATACCTATCTAAGTTGTTTCTAGGTTCTCTCCAAGTCTTTTAACTGGAGGCCTGCACATTCTAGATCTAGTGGTTGTTTTGGTTGTTTTTTGTTTTTTTTGGTTGTTATTTGTTTGTTTATTTTTTAAACTAGTTCTGCTCCTTCTTTCTCAAACCAGAGTCACCCCCTCCAGGAGATCATGTTTTGTTCTGATCTTCTTCCTTCCAGGTCTCATTTCCATACCTGATCCATTCAATCTGGAAAAAAAGATGCCCAATTTCATAGACCTTGATCATACACATTGCAAAGTATAACTTTTGTTTTGGGAGGAGTGGGGAGGAAGAGAAGAAAGAAATGAAAAAAGACAACCTCCTCTGCTTGTTGATTTTGTGTACATGGGCAGGACAGACTCAGACTCTCTGGGATTCACTTTTGCTATGTCTTTCTTCACCTCTTACACCTTAGCAATTTCCCCCAGGGTGGGTGGGCTGACTGTCTCTCCTCTCAGACTTCCTTTCATTTCTGCCCAAACTTTACCTTTGGACAACAAAAATCTGCCTGGGGTAGGGTGTGTGTGTGTGTGTGTGTGTGTGTGTGTGTGTGTGTGTGTGCTTGTGTGTATGTATGTGTGTGTGTGTTTCACTTGAGGGCCAAATGAGTGCCTTAGAGTCTGCATGCCTTAGCAAGCCAGTGTGGGAAGCAGTGGCCAGCCGGGAGCTGTGTGTGTGTGTTGAAATCAGGTAGCTTGTCAGTGCCACCTCACAGTGAATTACACGGGCACAAGCCAACATACATATAAAAGCATGTCATTCCTCCCCCTCCCTCCGCCTCTTTACCTGCATTTAGGGCTTGTGAAATAACTGGATGAAGTCTGGCATACAGGAGTCTCTTTATGTACATGAATAAATGGCACAAGAGAAGAGCAACAGGACTGACTCCCTCCCTTTGCTAAGAAGCCAAAATCCTATTGAGAAAGGACCACCTATTGAGTGAGAAACTCCCGTTTCTAGCCAGAAGAGCTGCTAGGTCTCTTGATCAGTTTGCCAAAATGAGAATGTCTGGTGTGATGAGGGCCTACTACACAGGCCAACTTGACCCTTTGGAGGAGCGGAGGCAGATGAGGGATGATGAGGAAAGAAGTAGCATTTATATTGTATTTTTAGCAATAAAGTTTGGAAAGAGTTTTACAAATATTATCTCATTTGATCCTTATAACATCCTTGTGAGATGGTAGTTGTTGTTCAGTCATGTTCAACTCTTTATGTACCCATTTAGGGTTTTCTTGGCAAAGATACTGGCATGGTTTGCCATTTCCTTCTTCAGCGCATTTTACTAACTGAGGCAAACAGCTTTAAAGTGACTTGCCCAGGGTCATACAGCTAGTAAGTATCTGAGGTCTGATTTGAATTCAAGTCTTCCAGATTCTAGGTCAGGTACTCTATTCACTTACCTTCTAGCTACCTTGTGAGGTAGATAATAATAGAATCTACTTGAGGATGGAAGCTGAAGAAACTGAAGTGGAAAGAGGTGAAATGATTTGCCCCAAGGTCCTACAGATATAAGACTCTAAGGTCAAATTTGGATTCACATCTTCCCAACTCTCAATCCAGTGCTCTAGTCATTATGCCACCAATTTTTTAAAAATTTGTTTCGATATGTGGAAAGACATGACTAAATGATTTATAAAAAACAAACACTTATTTATAAAACACATTATAAAGATAAGCAGTAGAGGAGAATCTTAAATACATCATAAAGATAACATTGTCTTCCTTCTGAGACTACCTGCCATCTACATAACATACTAAATTAGAATGTAAGTTCCTTGAGGGCAAAGACCATGTTTTTGCCTTTTTTAGTATCTCCATTGCTTAATATAGTGTCTGGCACATAGTAGATGCTCAATAAATGCTTGTTGATGATAACTGATGATGATGATAATGATGCAGTAGAATGAACTATAGATTGGGAGGTCAGAAGAAAACTGGGCTTATTCTGGGTGACTAGACAATCAGTTCATCAATCACTCAATATTTGCTCTATGGATTGGAGGATACAAATATTAGAGTGGATTAGTTGTTTTACCTCTTTGGACCTTTATTTCATAAAATGGGGAATCAATTATAAAGTCCTCTGTTGTTTTAAACTCTTCATAATGAGGTCTCTTCCTGCTTTTCTGGTTGACTTACACCTTGCTCTCCTCTGCACACTCTGCCATCTAGTTGTATTGACCTACTTGCCTCTGAGGCTTTACACTCTGACCTCTATCCCTTAGTTTTCCTGGCTTTCTTCAAAGCTCAGCTCAAATGGCACCTTCTGCAGAACCCCCTTCCCCTTTCAGATAATCTTCACCTACTCTCTATATATCTTAAATATACCTAGTTGTTTACATAGCCCTTTCATTAGAATGTGAGTTCCTTGAGAATGGGTGAAATTTTTGTCTTTCTTTGTAACCCAAGAACTTAGCATGGAGCTTGACATACCATCAGTGCCCAATAAATGTTCACTGACTGATCACCAAATCCATTTGAGGAGTCCTTTGGTAGAGCCTAACAATCCAAAAAACACTTCAAATACATTTCCTCTGTGGACTGTCCAACTCTCATCCTTGAACCAACCAAACTTCTAAGAGCCTCATTGGCAAGCTGGCTGAAGGGTAAGGAATTCTAGGGGCACGACAGCTTTTGAAGACCATCTGGAAGAAGTTGAAGGGTTGCAATATGCTTTGGTGGAAGGAATACCCAGATTAACAAAGTAATTTGGCAAAATCATAAGAATTATGTCAAATGTCAGCTGGTCTCTCTTCTAGTGACAATTACATTTCAATGGAAGGTTCCAGGAAATGGGTACACTGCCTAAAGTTTGCAGTGCAGTAGGATTTTAGAAAGAGAAAGTCACATAGGCATCATCTTCCAGTACAATCATTTCATTTGATAAATAAGTAAACTGAGACTCACACAGATGAAGTAGTTTACCCAAAGTCAACCTGGTTCTTAGGTTAATGACCTTTTTTGGCATCAGACAATATTATGCTCATACCAATAAACTTCCCCTATAATTGGTAACTAACTGGTATCATCCAGGTTCTTCTGTTTCCTTTAGTGAACCTTTCATGGATGGCTGATGTGGAAAGAAACAACTTCTAAGACAAAAAGAGAAGGGTAGAGCATAACAGAGCTGGAAGGTGCCCTAGAATCCTTCCAGTTCAACTTTCTCCTTAGAGATGAGAAAACCAAGGTCAAACATGATATGTGGACTTGGAGTCAGGAAGAACTGGGTTCAAGTGCCTTCTCAGACATTTATGACTTTTAATAAGTCATTTGGCCTTCCACCTTAATTTCCTCATTTATAATAAAATGGAGAAAACAATGGAACCTTCTTCACTGGATTGCTGTGAGGACCAAATGAGATAATATCTATAAAATAAATATCAGAAGTAGAATGTGAATCCAAATTTTTTGACTTAAAGGCTAGTGTTCTTTCCACTGTACCATGTTCTCTCCCTATGTGTCAGTTAATCTTTTTCCCCTTTTAAATAGTATTTTATTTTTTCCTAAATACATGTAAAGACAACACTGAGTCAATTCATCTTACACTGCCAGGAAATCTCCTCTTCTAGGAAAAATGAGAAACAGAACCAGAAGAGAGAACTTGTCTGGAAATACCAAAAAATGGGGTCCTCTCTTCTCTTTTTTTGCCACCTCTTCCATGGGATCCTTATCAACTGTATTGTAGGACATAGTTATTACAGTAGCTTTGTAGCTTAGATGCTCATTATAGAGGAAATTGCCTTGTGTGAACATAATTTTAAGGAAGCTTTCTCAAATACTGTCTTATAATTTCATTCCATTCAAACTCTTATTATGTACCTACGACTTGTACTTCTAAAGCTTGTACAAGATTGGGACAAGAAGATAAACTTGGTCTTCACTAAATCTCCATTCTATTGTGAGGTAGAGAATCACATATAACACGTAACACAAAACTGTAAAGAAAAAGTATTTCAAAGTTAGGAATAAAGTACAAATACCTATGGAATTGAGTTTGTTAATAAATATTTATTAATGCCTATTTTATATATATTAAGTATCAGGAATATAAAGAAAGGCAAAGGGAAATCCTTGCTTTCGAGGAGTTTACAACCTAATAAGGAAGAGAATACACCAAGACCAAACAAGTTATAGACAAACATTAAGGCCAGGATGAATTCCAGATATGGGGGTTCACTTCTCAGCATTATGTAAGTAGTGACCCCAGACTATTGTTCCATAAGACTTTCCTCATGCATCCTTTCAGTGGACATATCAGGAAAAGTTTCACATTTCACTTTTTGCCACACAAAAGCATTTGCATTAGTTTAATGGAAATCTCATATTCTATTGGAGTTCTTTTTATGTTGTCAGTGTTTACACAGCTGCAGGTATGGGTGTGACTGTATGTTCCTCTGCATTTGTCTACACTAATGTCATCTCCTTGACCATTTCTTACTGGTTTCCCTCATTATCATCACCCATGAGTGTGGGCACTGAATCTACAGGAGTCCAAGTATCAGCTGTAATCCTTAAATGATTATTTCTTTGCAAGGAAAACAAATGTAAGGCATTTCATGAAATGACTATCAGTTATAGACTGTATCTACTTTATATAGACTGGATTTGTGGAAGAAGGGAGGATTGTGGCCTATATTTAACCAATAATTTGGACCAATATATTTGGACCAACATGCTTTTTGATGATCATGGTAGAATGATCATCTAATTTAAAGGATAAAATTCAGCAGAACAGAGAAGAAAATTCTCACAAGTTATTTTGATAACACTGAAGAAGCTGTTCTCAGCATTATAATAATAAGAGCAAGGAATTTATAGAGCATTTTATACATATTATCTCACTTGAGCTTTATAACAATACTCTGAGGTTGATATTGTTGTTATCAGTCATGTCTGCTTCTTCATGATCTCATGGACCATAGTATGATAGGCACTTACTTCTCTCCTCCACTATCTCGAAGTCTATCCATGTTCATGTTTGTTATGTCCATGACTTCCTCCATCTCATACTTTGCCATCTCCTTTTTTCCTTTCAATATTCCCTATTATCAGAGGCTTTTCCAATGAATCCCATCTTCTCATGTAGCCTGTCTTTCTTAAGTAGACAAAGCTTCAGCTTCAGTTTTTGACCTTCCACAGGGGTTGAGAAATGTCTGACCCTCAGTAATATAAGATCCTCGAGATCATTTGGTCTGGTACTACCATGGCAGCCACAGGTAAAACTCAAAATTCAATAAATCTTGAAGCTTTTTAGGGTTGAATTAATTAAATATTGGACCAAATATAGCAGATGAATTATGTTATAAATATTCAAAAGGCTCTTAGTGGAAAAAAAGGTTTCTCACCCCTTAACTAGAGTATCAGAGTTAAGAAATCTATAAAATAATTTTATTCCTAATGATGGAATTGTGGATACCAAGGAGGGTATAGAAGAGAGATTTTGAGGGAGCTTAGCCTTTCTTCCAAAGGTTACTCACTACCTATTCTGTCTATATGTATGGTTGATCAGTTCTGTTTTCCCCACTTAAAATCAGTGGGATTTTGTTGTTTGCTGGGAAATGCAACCCCACCCCCAATCATACTCACTGAGATGACTGGAGATCAATTAGATTGGATTTCTTAATACTTGGATATAGAAAAATATTGGATTTGGACAGGAGTTAATGAAGGGGGGTAGGAATGGGGAGAGATGGGAATAGGCACAGAAAAATAAATGGAGAAGAGAAAAGTGCCACCAAAGATGGACTTCATGCTTTTTCTAAGGGTCAGTCTTGATGAAAAACCAGCAAATAAAAGAAATTGTTTTTGACCATCATGAAGACATGAACATGACTTCTGCAATACTGAATAATTCTCTTCTCAAATAGAACCAAATGCCTGGCCTTTTTGAAGAATGTAAATAAGGGAAAAGGAAAATTATACATTATTCCCCTTACAACATATCTCTCAGGATCATAAGAGTAGGAAGGGATCTTAGAGATCATCTAGTTGAGTTATCTGACAAGAAAACTAAGACCCAGAGAGTTAGACAACTTGCCAGAAGTCACACAGGATTGAGAGTATTTGGCTTTCCCTCAAAAAGAATGACCAATGAGAAACACTATAACCTGGAGTTTCAGTAGAGATATGTGATCAGCAGACCTAACAGTGCCAAGGAGCAGGTTGGTGCAGTGAAGGGAGCTAGTAAAACCTGGGTTCGAGTCCTATTTCTAACATCTACTGGCTGGGAGACCCTGGACAAGTTATTTTACCTCTGAGGGCTCTAGGGAGCTTCCTAAGATTATATGTTTGAGAGAAGGTGCCAACTGACCTTAGAGGAGGAAATCTCTCATCAGGAGCTCTCTACCCCAGATGAAATCACACGTCCATTTTCTTGCCCTTTCCAATTCAAACCCAGTCCTTTACTAATGGGATTATTGTTCAGTTGTTTTCAGTCTCATCTGACTCTTTGAACTCCTTTTGGGGTTTTCTTGGCAAAGATACTGGAGTGGTTTGCTATTTCCTTCTCTAGTTCATTTTACAGAGGAGAAAACTGAGGCAAACAATGTTAAGTGACTTGCTCAGGGGTCACATAGCTAGTGAGTATCTGTGGTGAAATTTGAACTCAGCTCTTCCTGACTCCAAGGACCAGTATGCTATCCACTGTGCCACCTAGCTAGCAGCTAAAAATCCATCTGCACCATTAAGCACCTATTATTAGAAACAGTCCCTATCCTCAAACTTATATTCTAATTTTGGGGGCAGTATACTAGCAATTGGAGGTCAGTGGGAATCAGGGAAGACTTCAATTAAAAGGTGGTGCTTGAGTTCAGTCATAAAGGAAACTAGGGATCTTATATAAATCAATTGAAGAATGAATTCATTCCAGCTATAGAGTACAATCAGTGCAAAAGCTTCTAAGTTGGAGATGGAGTATCATGTATGAAAAACAGTAAAAAGTCCAATTAATTGGGTTGTACCATAGAGTCTGTGAATGGAGAGTAATATGTAAGAAGGTTAAAAAGGTAAATTGAGATTCAGTTTGTGATGAGTTCAGCTATTTCAAACTCTTCATTTTATAGAGGAAGAAATTGGGCTTGAGAAAGTTTAAAGGTCCCACAAAGACTTAGTTGCCTTTTAACAAACAGAACTGAGGCATATGACTTTTTGCAGCAAGAAAATAGAACCCATGGAACTTGGCAGCCCTAGACTCTGACAGTTCAGTGGGAGGGAGGGGCTGCTTCCTTCTTCCTTCTCTTGGAGGTCTATGCCTTAGATGGTTTTATAGCATGCAATGGAATATCTTAGCTGGTCCCTCTGTTAACAGCTGTGAAAAATGACCTGGTGACTTCAGCTCATCATCATCCCTCTCAGGGATCATAGATACAGATGCCTGGGCTTTCCCTGGACTCCAGAAAGGGTTGGAAGCTCTGAGAATTATTTAAATTCTCACCACCAATATGCCTGGATTCTAGAATTTTGAAGGAGTCCAGGAGAGCCCCACCCCTGGGTTCCTAGGGGAGTTGTAGGAATAGCTCTTACTGCCATCAAGTGTGGACACACCCACTTTCAAAGAGTTTGACTTTTCCCCCTCCTTGGAGCAGGTCTCATAGAGTTGTGAGAACAGACTTTCACAATACCTTGTTCTAAAGAACTGGTTCTCTCTACAGTTATCAATGTTGAGCTAAAGAGGAGAGCTGAGTGTTGGAGATTAATTTAGCTACAGAGAATCAGCACTTAGCAAAAGCATCCTTAGAAAATGGAAATCTAACTTTTGCTCCAACACCTCTCATGATTGGAAACTCACTACCTATTCTCTTTTCCATTTTCAAATTATTTTAACATTAGAAAGGAAGAATGGCTCTAAGAAAGAGACCTGGACCAGAAGGAGATAGGGGATCTAGGGTGATAGATATAAAGATTTAAGGAGCCCCAGAAATTATTTAATATAAACCCCTCATTTTACAGTTAAGGAGGGTGGGACCCAAAAGGAGTGAATTACTTGTTCAATTATACAGGTAGTTGGTATCAGAGGCAAATTTTGAACCTAGGACTTTGGCTGTAGGGACAGTGTTCTTTTCATTTTTTCATACTGGTCCCAATTCCAATATAGAATAGCCATTCACAACTTGGGACAATTCTTCTCTAAAACAGTTGAGGATAAGATGACTTTTCTAAGAACCCTTATGGTGGCCACAATTCCAGTTGTAGTAAATTGTGATAAATTATTTTATAGCTTTCCTAACTCTGATGCTCTAAATCAATAACTTAAAAATCAAGGAGCCTGGATAAGAATAGATAATTAATTATAGGATCATAGATTTAGGATTAGATGGAGTCTTGTTAGGTTATTTAGTACCCCTTCCTCATTTTATGGGGCAATCAGGTGGCAAAAGGGACAAAGTTCCAGACCTGGAGTCAGAAAGATTCAGATCAAATATGATCTCAGGCACTTACTATGTGATCCTTGGCGAGACAATTACCCTGTTTTCCACAGTTCCTCGTCTGTAAAAACTGGAGAAGAAAATGGCAAACCATTCTAGTATGTGTGCTGAGAAAACCCTAAATAGGGTCATGAAGATTCGGGACATGACACAATCACCACCACCTCATTTTATATATGAAGAAATTGAGAACAAGAGAAGTTACGTGACTGGCCCAAGATCCCATAAGTCACACAGCAGTTTTCCATGGCATCATGATCAGTTTTTAAGGTTCCTCTCATCTTTAAAATTCAGTGATTTAAAGATCTTTTAAAGATAAATCCTAGTTTAATCCCAATATAAAGTAAAATAATTTTGTTTTTGGTAATTGTGTCTGACTTTTTGTGATCCCATTTTGGGTTTTCTTAGCAAATATACTGGAGTGGTTTGTCATTTCCTTCTCCACCTCATTTTACAGATGAAGAAATTGAGGCAAACAGGTTAAGTGACTTTCTCAGGATTACATAGCTGGTAAGTGTCTGGTCAGATTTGAATTTAGGAAGAGGAGCCTTCCTGACTTCAAGGCTCCCCCAACATAAAATAGTACTAAGCAATAACAGTATTTGGAGATGGGGGAGGGGAAGAGGTCTATACCTGTGATTTCACTCCTAACATGTAGCATTCTTCCATTGACTCCTTCCTTTTAATTCCAACAAAAATTTCATTGTCTGCAGAAGGCTTTATTCAAACCCTCTTGGTTCCTGCGTCTTCCCTCTTCTAATTACTTCCTAGTTTTCCTGTATTTATCTCATTTGTACATATTTGTTTTCATGTTGTCTCCCCCATTAGATGGTGAGCTCCTCTAGGAGGGGACTATCTTGGGCCTCTTTTTAAGGTTTCCTTTCCCACTCCTTAGCAAAGTGCCTCGCACATGGTAGTGGATTAAAACAAATTTACTGATTAATTGATACAGGTGGCCAACTCATCTGCAATTTATATTCTTAGAAAGTTGTCTAAGACATTGAGAGGTTAACTAATTTGCCCAAGATCATGCTTCCATTATGATAGGTCTTTTTAACTTTGAGGTCATCTCTTTCATCTGTCATATCCATCCTTGCTTCTCTTGGCAATAAGAATATTTTACATTTATAGTGCACTTTAACTTCCAAAGCTTCCCTATCTCTTATTGTATTTGCCGTGAGGTGGCTAAGTGATTTCCCCAAGGTCACACACATTGTCAGTGATTGAAGAAGGAAGAGAATTCTATTGAGAAGAATGAACTCAAGAGATTCCTTTTCCAGACTCTGCTAGATTTCATAATCTCCTTGGAACCAACAACTGCTCTCAGATACATAATGCCTATATGGGGTGTGTGTGTGTGTGTGTGTGTGTGTGTGTGTGTGTGTGTGCTCAAACTCTTAGCTAGTAATAGTAAATTTCTGTTTATACACTAGACCACAGTCAGAGAGAGGCTTAATTATCCTTGGAATTTTTCAACAGGAGTTGGGCGTAGACATAAGTTCTCTGTTTACACAACATTCTCTCCTCCTTGCCTGGGGGGAGAAAGGGGCTAGTCCTGGAGACCCAGGCCAAAGAGCTCCCCCTACTTTAAGAATCCGACAGGTTTCTTACAGCTTGCCCTCCCCCAGTTCTCTGGACTGGCTGTATTGACATAACTCCTATTGTCTGATTTTGCCAGAAATATGGCAGCTAGACCTTCAGAGTTTTGCCCCTCCCCTCTCTAATGCTATGAGGGCCTGACTCTCCTCTGGCTCTGGGTCATTTTTTCTGCTCCAGGCACTAGTGGAAGGCCACTAAATAAATACTGGCTGATTTGATTTTACATTGAAAAAAGAAAGCTCCAGACTGAGAACTAGTTACAACAAACTTAAATATTTCAAGGATTTTTCAAGGTTTAGCTTAGGATTCATCCTTTTTTTTTCTACAAAGGCCTTTTCTGACTCATGCCAACTGCGAATATTTCCTTTTATTAATTACTTTTTTTTGGAGGGAGGGAAAAAAGGAGAACCCAAACTGTTATTTTATTGGTGTACGATATTCCCATTGAAGAAGGGTACTTTACTATCCATGTAGATCCTTCCCATCTCAGAAATTTAATAATTTTAGAGTTGCTAGAAGACCTGGAAAGTTAATGACTTTCCTAGTGTCACACAGCTTGGATGAGACCCAGGTCTTTCTGTCTTTAAGGTCAGCTCTTTCCACTATGAAAAATCCTCTTCCTTCTTTTTTCCCTTTTTTAGGGGGAAATGGGGTATAATTTGAAGTTTCAAACCAACCTTTGATTTCATTGATGTAGAAAATTCTTTGAGTATAAGTTCCTTAAAGGCAAGGACTCTCTTTTGCTTCTTTTGTATTCCCCATCTATTAGTAGTTGCTTAATAAATGTTTATTGATTGACTGAACAGCAACTACTCAGCAACTGGGAGGTGCCCAGGGTTACATAGGAGTGGGATTTGATCTCAATTCTTCCAGATTCTAAAACCCTACCTTTTTTTTAACCACTATAGCATTTTGCCTCTCAAATATTTTGCTATCTTTCGTTTTTGTTTTTTGGTTTTGTTTCTGTGGGGGTATGGGTTTAAGCGACTTGCTCAAGTTCACATAGCTAATACATATCAAGTGTCTGAAGCTGAATTTGAACTCAGGTCCTCCTGAATCCAGGGCCAGTAATCTATGTATTGTGCCACCTAGCTGCCCCTCTCATATACTTTGTATCCATTTCTGAATGTATGTGTTTTTTCACCCATTGTTGTTATTGTTCAGTCATTTTACTCCTGAACTCTTTTTGACCTCATTTGGGGTTTTCCCAGCAAAGATACTGGCATGATTTGCCATTTTCTTTTCTAGCTCATTTTACAGATATAAGGAAACTGGGGCAAGTAAGATTTTGTGACTTGTCCAGGAATACACAGATAGTAGTGTTGGTGGCCAGATTTAAAAGAAGAAAATGAGACTTTGTGATTCCCAGATCAATACTTAATCTACTATGGCATCACCTAGCTGCTTTTCTCTCCCATATAGAAAGTAAACTCCTTGTGGACATTGCATTCTTCACTTTTGTCTTTATATCCCTAGTATCTAGCAGAGTGTTCTCATGTGGTAGGCCTTTAATAAATGTTTAATTGATTAAAGGGATAGTTAGCTTAACAGACCCACGGAATGATCTTGTAGGAATTAGGGAACTCTAGAGGAAATATTTGATAACTGTATTTCAAAACAATTTTTTCCTTTTGCTAGTAAATGAATGTTTTCTACTATTGGGGTAGTGAAAATATATAGGAAAGCAAAAGAAAATCCCTGTCTTCAAAGAGTTTATAATCTAAGGGGGGAGTGGGAAGGAGACAAAACACAAAAAATGACTGAAAAGCTATTGGGGGTAGTGAGAGTGTGTGTGTGTGTGTGTGTGTGTGTGTGTGTGTGTGTGTGTGTGTGTGTGTGTGTGTTTGTGAAAGAGAGACAGAGAGAGAGAGAGAGAGAGAGAGAGAGAGAGAGAGAGAGCTGACTCTAAAATCAGGAAGACCTGAATTCAAACTTAATCTTAACCACATAAGTGGTAACTGCATAATGTAACAATGTAGGAAATAGCCATCATGGGAACCTCCTGAGAACCCCTTTAAATGGTTCTGAAAGAAGCTTTGGGCCCTCCATCTTTAAGATCCTCTGGAGTTCTAGGACTGAAGTGATTTTGCAAGATAAGAGCTTCCTGGAGTTTAATGAAGTCCAGAGACCTACAACCATATGGGAAAGAAAGCATTTGTAATATCTATATATTTTATTCTATGAATTTTAGAACATTCTTCTGAGCAGATATCCATAGGCTTCACCAAATTGCTGAAAGAGGGCTCCATAACAAAAAATAAATAGATGATGGACTAGTGGAAAACTCATGTTTTTCTGCCTCACAATATATTAATTCAAATTCCAGTTCTGTCATTTCTTAGTTTGGGTACAACATTGACCAATGCACTTCATCTCATTGACTTTCATTTCTTTAGCTGACTTTGAGGGTCATTCACTTATCCACTTGGAACATGATTGCTCAAGGTGTACTCTTTCCTCCTACATGTCTTCCTTTAAAACTCCAACTCCCTTTTCTCTCTCCTTTTTTTTTAATAGACCTATGATTTCATTGGTATAAGGAACTCTGTCTCTTTCCTCAAGCAGATAAGGACTTGATCTGTAATGTAGAGTGTTTGAAAGTTCCCTGGAGAACTGAGAGGTTAATGACTTGCCCAGAGCTATGGCATTACCACTTATGTGGTTAAGATAAAATTTGAACTCAGGTCTTTCTAATTTTAGGATCAGCTTTCTCCACCCTCTATGATATTCAACCTCTCTCTCTCTCTCTCTCTCTCTCTCTCTCTCTCTCTCTCTCTCTCTCTCTCTCTCACACACACACACACACACACACACACACACACACACTCTGTGATGTTGTTGGAAATTCTCAATGAGTTACTCTACTCTGGAATCTACTATACCTGGAAACTTCTGTATTTCATATGTGTGCATCCAATTTTCTCAAATTACTTAATCCCTAATGATTCTGTGTACCATTAGAGATGCACTGGAGAAAGAATCTGTTCTTTGCTAAGTACATGGCTATTGTTATCTTGGTATGGAAATAATGAAGGTCCCTGACATCTCTACTCACTTATTAAAAGTAGTGAGAGAACTTGAAAAACCTGGGTGTTATTAAGTCTAAGAATTGTTCTATTTCATACCTATCAGATTGGCAAAGTTGACCAAAAAAAAGGAAAATGACAAATGTTGGAGGGACTTTGGAAAAACAAGAATTGTTGGTGGAGATGAGGATTGGTCCAACCATTCTGGAAAATTTTGGAAGTATGCTTTCAAAAGTTATTAAACTGTGAATATCCTTTGACCCAGCAATATTTTACTAGACCTATATGTCAAGGAGATAAAAGAATGAGGAAAAGGACCCATTGGTCTGAAAAATATTCATAATAGTTTTTTTTTTTGTGGTGACAAACTGGAAATCAAGTAATGTCTCTCAATTAGGGGATGGCTGAACAAATTGTGGTATATGAATATAATGGAATATCATGTATTATAAGAAATAATTAAAGGGATGTTTTCAGAGAGACTTGGAAACTCTAGTATAAACTGATCCAGAATGAAGAGAGTGGAATCAAGAGAGAACAGTTTATTTCATAGTAAGAATTTTGTATAAAAAAACATTCTATAAAGATTTAAAATCTCTAATCAGCACAATGTCTAATAATCACTGGTACTGTCAATACTGCTGATGATAGAGAATGTTACTCACCTCTTAACAAGGAGGTGATAGACTCAGTGTGCAAGATGAGACACATTTTTTTTGGACATGACCTATATGGGAATTTGCTTTGATTGTATGTATATTTATATTCTTTCTTTTTTTTTCCCTTCATTTGGGGGAGTGAGGTTGGTGGAGAGAGAAAATAAAGGCTTATTAATTTTAATTGAAAAATAAGGAATGTGAGCTCCTTGCTGTTCTTTAAACAAGACATTCCATTTTCTAAATCCAAGTATTTTCTTTGCCCCCCATGTCTGGAATTCTCCCTCTCCTTATCTCTGATTCCTGAACTGATAACTTCCATAGAAATTTCACTTTCTACAAGAAGCCCTTCCTGATTCCTCTTAATGCTAATGCCTTCTTTAAATTAATGTTCTCAAATTTATCTTGTATATAACTTGTTTGTACACAACTTATTTTGTGTATAACTTGTTTGGTTGTTTGTTGTTTCCTTTTTTAGAGTACAAACTATTTTTGTTTTTTCTTTGTATCCCCAATACTTATCACAGTGCCTGGCTTATATTATTGGTGCTTAATAAATACTTTTTAACTGATTGACTTTCTTCAGGACTATTGGAAGAGCTCCCTGCAACCTATCTCTATCCTCTGCGATCCATCCTTCCCAGACAGCTTTCAAATAATCTTCCTAGTGCACAACTGGAAGCATGTACTTTCCTCATTCCTCATATACATTCCTCATTCATACTGTGACAGAAGTATGGAAAGTAGATCACAGAGATTAAAGACTGGAAACTGAGGAAACTGAGGCACAGAGATGATAAATGACTTGCCTAAGGTCATGTAGCTAGCAAATGCTTAAAGAAAAATTTGGACTCATATCTTTTTGGCTCCAAAACTATTGGTGTTACTTAATGTTTTCCTGTGAATATCATTTCTGTATATACATACATAAATATGTGTTACACAATATATGTATATTTGTGTTTATATATGTATTATGTATGCTTATGGATTGTTAGCCTCATTCTCTCTTCTTTGTTTCAGTTATGTATCAACAATTGCCTATTAGTCATTTTGGAGAAGGAACTGGATAGTATCTCCAGTATCTTTGCTAAAGATACCCCAAATGAGGTCATGAAGAATCAGACATGGTTGAAAATGACTGAACAACAATTGGTTATTTACAACTAGATGTCAAGGAGACAACTCTAATTCAAGATGTCCCAAACTGAATACAATATCTTCCATCTCCACTCTTTCTTTCATTTATTTTTTGGAGGCAATCAGTGTTAAGTGATTTGCCCAGGATCACACAGCTAGTAAATGGCTGAGGCTGGATTTGAACCAATCTTCCTCATTCTAGGGCTGGGGCTCTCTCCACTGTACCACCCAACTACCTCTAAAGCCCTTTTGTCTTTCAAATTTCCCTATTTCTGTAGAAGACAAAATTGAGCTTTTACTCTCCAAGTTTCATAATCTTGGCATTATTCTTTCCCATTCATTCTCCCTTGGCTCGCTTATCCAATCAAATGAGATAATGTTTGCAAAACACTTAGTATAGTGCTGTAATATGGGAGGTGCTCAATAAATGATTATTCCCTCCTTTACCTTCCCCCAGTTGCCAGAAATGTTATTTCTACTTCTAAAACACTTATTTTTTTTTACATTTGATTTCTCTCTACTAACCCATTTCATAATTTAGTCCAGTCCCACATCCCATCTCACCTTGATTAATGCAATAGCATCTACATAACAATGATACTTCAAATCCATGGAAATAATGAGGCTTTCTAGGGAGAATGTAGAGGAGAAGATATAGAACCTTGGGGCAAAAAGTTAGGGTTGATGAGCTAGTAAAGATGCCTGAGAAGAGGTGTTCAGACAGGGAAGAGGGGAACCTAGAAAAAACAAAAACTTAGAGAAGAAAGAGTATCCAGGAGGAAAAGGTGGTCAACAGTGTCAAAAGCCACAGAGAGGTCAAGAGAAAGATGAAGATTGAGAAAAGATCATTAATTTTGTCATTTTAAAGATCAGTGATAACTTTGGAAAGAGATCATTTGCTAACTTACGGAGAGAGTCCCTCTTTTCTTCTCCTAGAGTCTCCCTGGACAGCCTTGTTAGCTTCTATGAATTTAAAGCATCATTTCTAAGTAGATTCTGTGAAAAAGTTATTGAATTATAGGTTCAGAACATTTGCATAGCTGTAAGGGACCTTGGCACATTGACTGAATGTGAAGAGGTTTCTAACTATGAGAGCTATCTGAAAATGTAATGAACTGACTCATGAGTTGAGATAGGAAGTTCTCTAAGACTAGAGATATTCAGGCAGGGGTGGACAGCAACCATTCAGGGATTAGCATGAATTTTTTTGTAAGGGATAAACTAAGTAACCTCAAAGGCCCCTTCTAACTCAAGTATTCCATTCTTTAGAGGTACAATCCTACAGAACAAGGAATCTGACAATTCTATTTCTTCCTCTGCCACTAATTAATTTGCTATTTGAATTCAGGCTACTCACTTCTATCTCACTATGCCTCAGTTTTCCAGTCTATAAAATGAGGTAGTTGGACTAGTTCGTCTATAATGTCTAAAGAGTCAGGGGCTTCTAGGTGGTGCAGTGTATAGAGCACCACTTGGAGTCAGGAAGACCTGAGTTCAAATTTTACTTCAGACACTTAATAATTACCTACTTTGTGTGACTTTGGGCAAGTCACTTAAACCCATTGCCTTGCAAAAAACAAAGAAGCAAACAAAATAGAGTCAGCATGATAAAATAGTGATCATATTAAACATAGCAAGAAGACCTGAGCTCATATACCATCTTTAAATTTGCTACCCAGGCTTGAACCTCTGTGTCATCTTCAATTATTCACTTTTAATCATCAACCCACCCCCATATCTTATCCATTGCCAAATCATGTTTCTTCTACCTTTTAAAATATTTCTCCTGTACATCCCCTTTTTGCCATTGACACCCTCACCCCTCCAGTTTAGGTCCTTATCCCCAATTGATGAACTCTTGCAATAGTCTTCTCATTGGTCTTCCTGCCTCAGATCTCTGCCCACTCTAATACATTCTTCACTCAGGTGAAAACTGATTTTCTGGAAGTATAGATCTCACCATGTCATCCCTTTTCTCATCAAACTCCAATGGCTTCCTGTTGGTTATTGTCTTACATTTTTCAAAGAGGACCAAAATGACATCACTGCATTGGGATCAAGGGTCAGTGTGTCCTACTGTGTCCATCTGTGCCCAATCATACTAATACAAGCTCAGAAGGCTCTACCACAAATTGGGCACAAATAGTCCACACGAATATTAGAGATGTTTCTAAATTTTAGCATCTCACTTTTTCTTTGATCAATTATAATTCTGCTTTGTTCACAGAGAACAGTACCTTTTTTGATGCAGGACAAAATATAAGTCTTCTGTTTGTCATTTTTTTCCCTCTTTTTTCCTTTGCCCCCCCCCCCCCCCCCCCCCTTTTTTTCCTGCTTGTCTTTTAAGCCCTTACCAACCTGGCGTCTTTCTGTCTTTCTAATCTTCTTCCATTTTGCACCTTTCCTCTCAATCTATGGTTCACCATGTTGGACTACACCACATTGGACAAGAATTGTTCTACTTCCAGGATTCTCCTATTTCTTTATTTTTGCAGTGACTGTCCCCGATCTTCCCATTTGCTAGTTTGACTCTTCAAGTCCTTGACTAGAATAGTCCCCCCAAAAGAGGACTGACCAAGAGCTAGTAGCGCTTGCACCTCTCACAATTTCACCTTGCCTCTCATTCAGGGTAGGAAATTTATCTGCACCAATATGGAGAGAGTTCCATACCAATGGGTTTTTTTATTATTATTTTTATTTTATAGATGAAAAAATTAGACAAAGAGAGAGAAAATGATTTGTTCATTGTCACAAGATTCATTTCAGGATTTAAAGACATACCTGAACTCCAAATCTAGCACTCTCATTTGCTGCACCTCATTATAAAGAATTATGTCAGATCCAAGATGGGATGAAATGACTTTGAGGAAATTGGCAGGTTTCATGGAAGAAATGACACTTGAATTGAGTCTTTAAAAATAGGTGGAATTTCAGCAGATAGATTTGAGGAGGAAGGGGAAAATGAAAGGTGGGGAATTTTATTCCAGATGGCATATAATGATAGTCAAAGGCTTGGAGAAGGGAAATGGCAAGGTAAGTTTAAATAATAGTAGTCCACTTTGAAAGAAAAGTCCTTCAAGGCAACTTCCTGGTAATCTAGCATGCTCAAGTGGAGCACATGGCAGATGGACCAAAGAGAATACAAAGTCCTTGGTATCACTGATATGGAACAGTGACTACAGATATCCTGAGGACTGGTCAACCTAAAATCATCTCCTCCAGTTTCCCCTTCCTGCTACTGCACACTTCACCTTGATTCCCTTGCTGATTTTGCTGGCTTATCCTAGTGACCACAGGGTAAACCTAGCCAACCTTTACCAGTTTGTCCTCAATTTTTTAAATGAAAGGAACTCTCTAAATCTTGAGCTTTCCCCAGATATTTGTTTATTACAGAATCTGGCAGAGACCTGAGGGATCATCAAGTTTAAACTCCTCATTTTTCTGGAAGATAAGAGAGGTTCAAGGATGTGAAATGGGTCTAACAGGTGGGAAGCAGGATTGAAGGCCATGCCCTTTGACTCTAAATCTAGGCCTGCTTCCACCACACAGTTCATCTGTGGCTTTTCAGTCACAGAGATTGAGAACACCAAGGAATCTTTACAAATTTTATCTCATTTGATTCTCACAACAACCCTGTGAGGTAGATATTATTATTATCCTCATTTTATAGATGATGAAATTGAGGTTAAGCAACCTGTCCAGGATCACACAACTAGTAAATGTCTGAGGCTATATTTGGACTCAGGTCTATTAGACTCCTGGCAGATTCTGAATCTGCCTGGGTAAAGGTGTTATATTTTCCTTTTTTTCTTGGGCTGGGTGTCAAACTTATTTACAGATTTACAGAACAGGTATTTTTCTGTTGGGTAGAAAAAGAGCATTGTCAAATTAAAAAAAATTAAACATTGAAAGAAAAAGGGCATTATCTTTCTAATACTTAAAAAAGGAATAGATAGGATTTATTTAAACTATTGCCCACACTTGGATATTACCTAAAAAGTCTTAGCCATTCATTAATTTATTCATTCTACAAACATTCATAAAATGTAGGTGAAGTGGATAAGAGAGCTAAACCTAGAGTGAGGAAGACCTGAGTTCAAAGTAGGCAGACACTATCTATGTAAGCCTGAGCAAGACACTTATGTTTTGACTGCCTCAGTCTCTTCATTTGTAAAATAGCACACATCTCCCAGGGTTATTATGAAGGTCAAGTAAGATAATAAATGCTTTGCAAACATTAAAGAGATGAATTTGAACTACTATTAATATGCATAAAGCATTTTAGGTTCTCTGTAAGATAAAACAATGAATAAGACAGTCTTCTCATGGAACTCAGAATCTAGAATAGGAGATAAGACACAGCTTTTGTCATTTAACTATAAAACAAAGCAAAAGACCATTGATTCCACAAGAGATATATGAAAATATAAGTATAAAAATATTTAAAAAACAAAAATATACAAATATATTAAAAAATTGTATGAAGAAAGATATTATCTGTACCCAAATAATTGATTATATATATGTTATATGTATATATATATTTTTGCATATGTGTGTGTTTATATATAGATGTAGATATGTGTGTGTTTGTGTGTGTGCATGTGTGTGTATTTGTGTCTATTTGTGTCAAATGGTAGCTATCTCTAGGGCAGGATAGGGAGGAAAGAAAAAAAGAAATGTTTAATTATTTATTGTATATTATATATACTTTATCATATATAAAAGGAATAGTACTTTGTACATAATAGATTTGTAGTTTTATATATAATCATGTTTTTCTTATATTACTTTATGGAAATGCTTGTTTTTTTCCATAAATTAAAAATAAAGTAAATTTTAAAATTCCATAGGAATTCAACAACGGAGAGTTTATTTTACATTGGAGGGATCATTAAAGGAAGAAACTTTTGAACTAGGCCATAAGGTTTAACTAAGATTTCAAAAATGAAGAAACTTGCTTATGGGTTGTTTGCACATTTCTCATATATTATTTTACATTGGGTATGTGTCATATGTTATCTTATTGGTAAACTCCATAAAGGAATTTATAGGAGTAAGTTATAAGACATAAGCTTACAAGAACTGAATCTTATTGAAAATATGCATTTTCTCTAGTCTCTAGCACATCTCTCAGCAAATATTTATTAAGTGCCTCCTATATACAGAGGACAGCTAGGTGATTCCAGGTTTGAACTCAGAAAATGTGTGTTCCTGACTCCAGATCCAGTCTTCTAATCATTGTGCTATCAGTTGCTTTGCTAACTAGGGATTCTAAGAGGAACATGTGAGAAAGGAGAATATTCCTGGAATGACATACAAAGACAGAAAGGTAGGAGGTGGAAGACTGTGCACAAGTAAGAAGACTCAAACGGTTAGAAAATAGAATTGAGAAAAGAGTATTATGAAGTCGATCTGTTGGGGTTTTTTTTTAGTTTTTTTGCAAGGCAATGGGGTTAAGTGGCTTGCCCAAAGCTACACAGCTAGGTAATTATTAAGTGTTTGAGGTCAAATTTGAACTCAGGTCCTCCTGACTCCAGGGCCAGTGCTCTATCCCACTGTGCCACCTAGTTGCCCCTATGAAATCAATTTGGAAAGATAAGTTGGAAGTCTTAAATTCAAGGAAAGATTTGAAGTTGTTCCATATGGGCAATAAATTGCAAAAGTTATTGCACTCAGTCAAACAGATAGTAGCAGAGTTGGGATTTGAACTAGTCTAAAAATTCTGCAAAGTAGATATTTAGGGTGCTTTGGGGGGGGGGTGGGAGAGGGGAAGGATGATACAATTTACAATTCTTGAACC